>NW_027362763.1:396096593-398496593 GCF_046119375.1 Phyllobates terribilis
AGGGTCATGTTGCAGGTAGTGCAGCAAGAAGGCACTCATGTGTGTTGCGCATCCAGGAGCACCAAGTCCCTGTTGTGTTGGTGGCGAGGTAACAATCATGCTTCCTTCCTCTGTCCTCTCCCCCCAACCTCGCACAACAGAAATGTGATCAAGGTCTCCCTCATCTGATGAGTCTTCCATCAGTTCGTCCTCCACTTCTTCCTGGGCTCCTGCACCTACCTCACTAGTTTGGCTGCTACCATGCGCCCTGGTAAAACCATCTCCCCCACCCTCACATGCCTGCCGCCTTGGTGCTGCCGACCGTCTGGACCTTGCAGATGTTAGCCCTTCCGCATACAACTCCTCCTCCTCTACTTCCTCCACCTCCTCTTGTGCCACCACCTGACTCCGAATTCTGTTTAACATGTGCTCCAGCATGTAAATCACCGGAATAGTCATGCTGATAATGGCATCGTCAGCACTAAACATCTTCGTCGCCATTTCAAAACTGTGCAGAAGGGTGCATAGGTCCCTGATCTGAGACCACTCCTCCAGCGTGATTTGCCCCACCTCTGAATCTCGTTGGCCCAGGCTATACGTCAGAACGTATTGCACCAGGGCTTGTCGGTGCTGCCACAGTCGCTGCAACATGTGCAGAGTTGAATTCCACCGGGTAGGCACATCGCATTTTAGCCGGTGAAGTGGCAGGCCCAACGACTTCTGTAGAGATGTAAGTCGCTGAGCTGCGGGATGCGAACGGCGGAAGTGAGCACACAGCGACCGTGCCCTCTGCAGAAGGCCATCTAGTCTGGGATAGTGGGCTAAAAATTGCTGGACAACCAGGTTCAACACTTGAGCCATACAAGGCACGTGTGTGACATTGCCCCGGTGAAGGGCCGCACCCAGGTTTGCAGCATTGTCGCACACGGCCTTCCCTGGTTTCAGGTCCAGTGGAGACAACCATTCATGAAATTGGTTCTCCAGAGCTGACCACAACTCCTCAGCTGTGTGACTCACATTTCCCAGACATTTCAATGTAAAAACCGCCTGATGACGTTGAGCCCTACTGCCAGCATAGTAAGGAGGTGTGCAGGATCCCTTCTGCGCAGTTAGAAAGCTTGTGGCATGACCAGACAGGCTTTGGGTGCAGGTGGAAGACCGAGAGGAGGTTGAGGAGGCAGAAGCAGTGGAGGAACTTTGACATAAAGAGGATTGACGCACAACTCGTGGGGACGGCAAGACTTGGACAGCAGCCCCTTGTCCTGCTGTCACCATAGTTACCCAGTGCCCAGTCAGCGACATGTAACGCCCCTGTCCATGCCTACTCGTCCAAGTGTCTGTGGTGAAATGCACCCTGTCACACACAGAGTTTCTCAAAGAAGCGGTGATGTTGTGTGCGACATGCTGGTGGAGCGCAGGCACACCTTTCTTTGAGAAGTAGTGCCGACTGGGCATCTGGTACTGGGGCACTGCGACGGACATAAGGTCTCGAAAATCCTCTGTGTCCACCAGGCGGAAAGGCAGCATTTCTGTAGCCAAGAGCTTGCAGATGGTGAAATTCAACCTCTTAGCTTTCTCATGGCTAGGAGGAAATGGTCTTTTACTTGTCCACATCTGAGGGACCGAGGGCTGGCTATTGTGCTTAGACGGGGTTGATAAGGGTGTCCCCGGCAAACTGCCGGTCTGTGAGGAAGATGCAGGCGGACATGTTAGGTTGCCTTGATCCAAAGGTGGTGCTATCGATGTCGGACAGCGCTCAACACCAGCTGCTGTTACCACCTTCAAAGAAAATGATGACCTGCCAATCACGCTGGCTGTTGCGGGTAAAGAGGTGGCAGGTCTGCGCCCCAAAACAGGTGTGACTGCTGTCCCCCCAGTCACAGAGGATGAAGAGGCCGCGGATGCACAAGATATGGCAGACGGTGGTTGGCCCGGCCGGCTAGGCCGCATTGTAGCACACTGAGCTTCCCACTGCAACTTATGCTTCATGTCCATGTGCCGGTTCATGCATGAAGTACTCAAACTATGTATTTTTTGGCCTCTACTTAGCTTTTGCTGACAAATGTTACAGATAACACGAGTTGGGTCATCTTTATCGATCTGAAAAAATGCCCAGGCTATGCAAGGCTTAGCACCCATGCGACCTGAAGAGCCACCACGACTTGTGGTGAGAGGCAGAGTTGTGTTTGAGGATGCAGTTGTTGACGTGCTTCCAGTACTACGTCTCTGTCCAGGAAGGCGCAACCTGACCTCGTCGTCACTAGCATCTTCCTCCACCTCCTCTGCTGACCTCATCTCTTGGCTGACTGTGGGTTGACAGTAAGTGGGATCTCCAACCTCATCATCATCACCCTGTGTGTTATCACACCCGTCGTCCTCAGAGCCAACCTGTTCCTGCCCTGACAAAAAACTAAAGTTGTCGCTCCAATCAGGTATTTGAGTCTTATCATCGTCTTCCTCATTGTCTCCACCAACAGGAGTTACAGATTGGGAATGAGGGTCTACATTATGGTCAGAACCTTCTGCGTCTGGTCCTGGATCCGACTCATAAAGATTCTGGGCATCAGTGCAGATCATTTCCTCGTCTGGATTCACAGAAGCGCTGGAGTCGACCTCTGATTCCCAGGCTATAGTATGAGTAAACAGCTCTGCAGACTCAACCATCTGTTCTACCTCATACTCAGACGGGCAGCTGGAGATTTGGGAGCTGTGAGGAAGCAAGTGCGATTTGGGTGACACCTTTGAGGACTGGAGTATTTGTGATGTTGAAGTTGATGTGGAGGAGAGCCCACTTAAAGGAGCACTTGATATCCGTTGAAGCACCTGCTGTTTTTGTGCCTCATCTGAAATTTGTAGCGATTGGCGTGGCCGTAAGAAAGGGATCTTATCACATTGTCCGCTAAAAGAAGTAGACATTTTAGTTTGGCTGGAAGATGGTCTTTCTTCTGCAGATGTTACTGTTGCTTTAACACCTACCCCACGGACACAACCTTTTTTCCCCTTCCCAACACGCCTATTCCCCTTTCCACCAGCAGCAGGCCTTTTTCCACTCATTTTGGTGGTTAACTAATTCACAACTCTGGAGTTGTTTGCACAAAAAAACAATGGATGGTAACCGAGCAGAGCTGAGTGGCCAAACTGTGGTATTAGGCCAAAACTATTGGCTGGGTTAGATGCAGAAAAAAATATATTCAGTTTGCAACCTGATGGAGGTCAGTATAGATGGACTAATAGAGAAAGTCCGACACACTGCTACAAGGCCAAATATTTTTTCAGAGGTAGATGCAGAAAAAAATATATTCAGCTTGCAACCTGATAGAGGTCAGTATAGATGGACTAATACAACAAGTCCCACACACAGCTAGAAGCCCAATATTTTTTCAGAGGTAGATGCAGAAAAAAATATATTCAGTTTGCAACCTGATGGAGGTCAGTATAGATGGACTAATACAACAAGTCCCACACACAGCTAGAAGCCCAAATACTTTTTCAGAGGTACTGTAGATGCAGATAAAAATTATTTTTAATTTGCAACCTGATGGAGGTCAGTATAGATGGACTAATACAACAAGTCCCACACACAGCTAGAAGCCCAAATATTTTTTCAGAGGTACTGTAGATGCAGATAAAAATTATTTTTAATTTGCAACCTGATGGAGGTCAGTATAGATGGACTAATAGAGAAAGTCCGACACACTGCTACAAGGCCAAATATTTTTTCAGAGGTAGATGCAGAAAAAAATTATATTCAGTTTGCAACCTGATGAAGGTCTGTATAGATGGATTAATAGAACAAGACCCACACACAGCTAGAAGCCCAATATTTTTTCAGAGGTAGATGCAGAAAAAAATATATTCAGTTTGCAACCTGATGGAGGTCAGTATAGATGGACTAATACAACAAGTCCCACACACAGCTAGAAGCCCAATATTTTTTCAGAGGTAGATGCAGAAAAAAATATATTCAGTTTGCAACCTGATGGAGGTCAGTATAGATGGACTAATACAACAAGTCCCACACACAGCTAGAAGCCCAAATATTTTTTCAGAGGTAGATGCAGAAAAAAATATATTCAGTTTGCAACGTGATGGAGGTCAGTATAGATGGACTAATAGAACAAGTCCCACACTCAGCTAGAAGCCCAAATATTTTTTCAGAGGTACTGTAGATGCAGATAAAAATTATTTTTAATTTGCAACCTGATGGAGGTCAGTATAGATGGACTAATAGAGAAAGTCCGACACACTGCTAGAAGGCCAAATATTTTTTCAGAGCTAGATGCAGAAATAAATTATATTCAGTTTGCAACCTGATGGAGGTCAGTATAGATGGATTAATAGAACAAGACCCACACACAGCTAGAAGCCCAATATTTTTTCAGAGGTAGATGCAGAAAAAAATATATTCAGTTTGCAACCTGATGGAGGTCAGTATAGATGGACTAATACAACAAGTCCCACACACAGCTAGAAGCCCAATATTTTTTCAGAGGTAGATGCAGAAAAAAATATATTCAGTTTGCAACCTGATGGAGGTCAGTATAGATGGACTAATACAACAAGTCCCACACACAGCTAGAAGCCCAAATATTTTTTCAGAGGTACTGTAGATGCAGATAAAAATTTGTTTTAATTTGCAACCTGATGGAGGTCAGTATAGATGGACTAATACAACAAGTCCCACACACAGCTAGAAGCCCAAATATTTTTTCAGAGGTACTGTAGATGCAGATAAAAATTATTTTTAATTTGCAACCTGATGGAGGTCAGTATAGATGGACTAATACAACAAGTCCCACACACAGCTAGAAGCCCAAATATTTTTTCAGAGGTACTGTAGATGCAGATACAAATTATTTTTAATTTGCAACCTGATGGAGGTCAGTATAGATGGACTAATAGAGAAAGTCCGACACACTGCTAGAAGGCCAAATATTTTTTCAGAGCTAGATGCAGAAATAAATTATATTCAGTTTGCAACCTGATGGAGGTCAGTATAGATGGATTAATAGAACAAGACCCACACACAGCTAGAAGCCCAAATATTTTTTCAGAGGTAGATGCAGAAAAAAATATATTCAGTTTGCAACCTGATGGAGGTCAGTATAGATGGACTAATACAACAAGTCCCACACACAGCTAGAAGCCCAAATATTTTTTCAGAGGTACTGTAGATGCAGATAAAAATTAGTTTTAATTTGCAACCTGATGGAGGTCAGTATAGATGGACTAATACAACAAGTCCCACACACAGCTAGAAGCCCAAATATTTTTTCAGAGGTACTGTAGATGCAGATAAAAATTATTTTTAATTTGCAACCTGATGGAGGTCAGTATAGATGGACTAATACAACAAGTCCCACACACAGCTAGAAGCCCAAATATTTTTTCAGAGGTACTGTAGATGCAGATACAAATTATTTTTAATTTGCAACCTGATGGAGGTCAGTATAGATGGACTAATAGAGAAAGTCCGACACACTGCTAGAAGGCCAAATATTTTTTCAGAGCTAGATGCAGAAATAAATTATATTCAGTTTGCAACCTGATGGAGGTCAGTATAGATGGATTAATAGAACAAGACCCACACACAGCTAGAAGCCCAAATATTTTTTCAGTGGTAGATGCAGAAAAAAATATATTCAGTTTGCAACCTGATGGAGGTCAGTATAGATGGACTAATACAACAAGTCCCACACACAGCTAGAAGCCCAAATATTTTTTCAGAGGTACTGTAGATGCAGATAAAAATTAGTTTTAATTTGCAACCTGATGGAGGTCAGTATAGATGGACTAATACAACAAGTCCCACACACAGCTAGAAGCCCAAATATTTTTTCAGAGGTACTGTAGATGCAGATAAAAATTATTTTTAATTTGCAACCTGATGGAGGTCAGTATAGATGGACTAATACAACAAGTCCCACACACAGCTAGAAGCCCAAATATTTTTTCAGAGGTACTGTAGATGCAGATACAAATTATTTTTAATTTGCAACCTGATGGAGGTCAGTATAGATGGACTAATAGAGAAAGTCCGACACACTGCTAGAAGGCCAAATATTTTTTCAGAGCTAGATGCAGAAATAAATTATATTCAGTTTGCAACCTGATGGAGGTCAGTATAGATGGATTAATAGAACAAGACCCACACACAGCTAGAAGCCCAAATATTTTTTCAGAGGTAGATGCAGAAAAAAATATATTCAGTTTGCAACCTGATGGAGGTCAGTATAGATGGACTAATACAACAAGTCCCACACACAGCTAGAAGCCCAAATATTTTTTCAGAGGTACTGTAGATGCAGATAAAAATTAGTTTTAATTTGCAACCTGATGGAGGTCAGTATAGATGGACTAATACAACAAGTCCCACACACAGCTAGAAGCCCAAATATTTTTTCAGAGGTACTGTAGATGCAGATAAAAATTATTTTTAATTTTCAACCTGATGGAGGTCAGTATAGATGGACTAATACAACAAGTCCCACACACAGCTAGAAGCCCAAATATTTTTTCAGAGGTACTGTAGATGCAGATACAAATTATTTTTAATTTGCAACCTGATGGAGGTCAGTATAGATGGACTAATAGAGAAAGTCCGACACACTGCTAGAAGGCCAAATATTTTTTCAGAGCTAGATGCAGAAATAAATTATATTCAGTTTGCAACCTGATGGAGGTCAGTATAGATGGATTAATAGAACAAGACCCACACACAGCTAGAAGCCCAAATATTTTTTCAGAGGTAGATGCAGAAAAAAATATATTCAGTTTGCAACCTGATGGAGGTCAGTATAGATGGACTAATACAACAAGTCCCACACACAGCTAGAAGCCCAAATATTTTTTCAGAGGTACTGTAGATGCAGATAAAAATTAGTTTTAATTTGCAACCTGATGGAGGTCAGTATAGATGGACTAATACAACAAGTCCCACACACAGCTAGAAGCCCAAATATTTTTTCAGAGGTACTGTAGATGCAGATAAAAATTATTTTTAATTTGCAACCTGATGGAGGTCAGTATAGATGGACTAATACAACAAGTCCCACACACAGCTAGAAGCCCAAATATTTTTTCAGAGGTACTGTAGATGCAGATACAAATTATTTTTAATTTGCAACCTGATGGAGGTCAGTATAGATGGACTAATAGAGAAAGTCCGACACACTGCTAGAAGGCCAAATATTTTTTCAGAGCTAGATGCAGAAATAAATTATATTCAGTTTGCAACCTGATGGAGGTCAGTATAGATGGATTAATAGAACAAGACCCACACACAGCTAGAAGCCCAAATATTTTTTCAGAGGTAGATGCAGAAAAAAATATATTCAGTTTGCAACCTGATGGAGGTCAGTATAGATGGACTAATACAACAAGTCCCACACACAGCTAGAAGCCCAAATATTTTTTCAGAGGTACTGTAGATGCAGATAAAAATTAGTTTTAATTTGCAACCTGATGGAGGTCAGTATAGATGGACTAATACAACAAGTCCCACACACAGCTAGAAGCCCAAATATTTTTTCAGAGGTACTGTAGATGCAGATAAAAATTATTTTTAATTTGCAACCTGATGGAGGTCAGTATAGATGGACTAATACAACAAGTCCCACACACAGCTAGAAGCCCAAATATTTTTTCAGAGGTACTGTAGATGCAGATACAAATTATTTTTAATTTGCAACCTGATGGAGGTCAGTATAGATGGACTAATAGAGAAAGTCCGACACACTGCTAGAAGGCCAAATATTTTTTCAGAGCTAGATGCAGAAATAAATTATATTCAGTTTGCAACCTGATGGAGGTCAGTATAGATGGATTAATAGAACAAGACCCACACACAGCTAGAAGCCCAAATATTTTTTCAGAGGTAGATGCAGAAAAAAATATATTCAGTTTGCAACCTGATGGAGGTCAGTATAGATGGACTAATACAACAAGTCCCACACACAGCTAGAAGCCCAAATATTTTTTCAGAGGTACTGTAGATGCAGATAAAAATTAGTTTTAATTTGCAACCTGATGGAGGTCAGTATAGATGGACTAATAGAATGATGCTATGCCCAAAAGATTTTACTTCACTAGGTGCAGTAAAAAAATTGGTATTCTATACACAGGTGGTATATCTTGCAGCACAGATAGGCTACTCCACTGACTAACACACTCTGCAATAGGCCAAAAAGGATTAGCTTTGCTAGATTCAGCCAAATGCTGTGAAAAAAACTTGCACAGCACTGGCACAGACCTGCCTGGCAAAAACTGATAGGAACTGATGTAACCTAGTCCTGAAAAGGACTCCAATTACAATTAGTCTTTACTCCCACAACCTATCTATTTAAGAGCACAGACCTCCCTGATAAAAGTCGTAGGAAATGCTGTAACCTAGTCCTTAAAAGGACTGCAATCACAACTATTCCCTACTCCCAAGCTATCTGTATATTTGTGCGAAAATTGGCTTGAAATTAACAAGGTATAGCGCACACAGCAACAGCGGTGCCGTCTAACACGCAGCTGCAGCAGTGAGAAAATGGTGGCGACGGGGAAAATGGCTTGGTCTTATAGGGCAAGGACATGTGACATACACTGCCAATGACACATGCCCTTGCTTGTGTGAAAAAAAGCACTTCGCTCCGTGTGTGCGCTGCTGATAGGCTGACAGATTGCACCTCCCCACTGCAAATGCGGGAAAGAGAAAAAAAAATGGAGATCTTCATTGTTCCTGCAGAGATCCGTCCCCTGCCCCTCCCCCCACCCCGCTGTACACTCAAACTGCGTATTAACATTAATTTTCATCATTACTGACAAAAAATCCAGTTATGATTTTGGTGCACGAACAGTTATCGAACATAACCTCGAACAGCCGAATTTTTATCAAATTGTTCGTGTTCGCCGAACGGCTCGAACACCGCCCAAAACAGCTCGAATTTGAGATTGGCGAACAGTTCGAGTAGAACAACGCTCATCTCTACTCATTTTAATCAAAAGGTCTTGGAATAATAATAACTTCCGCAATTGGATGTGTTTAAATAAAATGTTCCTGTGCTGAGATAATCTTATAAATGTGTCCCTGCTGTGTACTGTGTAATGGCTGTGTCTGACAGTGCAGGAACATGGTCTGATCATACCACAGCTCCTGGGCAGGGGAGGAAGCAAAAGGGTATACAGATATTACTGCTGGGGATCGCAGCTGATTCTTTCTGTGAGGTAAAACATTTCGCTGCCTATTTTTAAGCAATGTTTTACTTCAAAGAAAGAATCACCTGTGATCCCCTGCTGTCCTGTCTGTATCCTCTCTTTTGCTTCCTCCCCTGCCCAGGAGATGTGGTATGATCACACAGTCAGACACATTCATTACACAGTACATAGCAGGGGCACATTTATAAGATTATCTCAGCACAGGAACATTTTATTTAAATACATCCATTTGTGGAAATTATTATAAGTCCAAGATCTATTGATTAAAATCAACTTTTGTTCGTGGGAAAACCCCTTTAATGTTTTTGGCATGTTTTGGTTTTGCTATTCATCTTTAGAGACTATTGCTTACTTAACTAATCTAAACACAATCTAACACAGACAGTTTAGTGAATAGACGTTGTGTATCCACTGGAATTATAGAACCTATACATATGACACACACCTAGCAATATTAGATAAAGTATCACATTTTTATTGGTTACATATTGTAAAGGATAAAATCATCAAGGGAAAATATCTTCAACAAAAATAAAATTACGGGATGTGGGGGTGTAGCATTATGAAACATATATACTCATAAAGTGTGTAAGATATAAGACATTTAAATGCATACACCAAGGGGGCATATGAACAATGAACCTTAATATTGTTGTCAGTGCTACCAATGGTATGAAAATCACTGGAGGAGAAAAAGAAAAAATCCGGCACCAGAAAACACTTCACACTGACACAATCATGCCTACTCTGGACAGGTGGATCACACTATGGCTCTAGGAACTTAGGTGCTTACCATGAAAAAAAGTGCAAATAGCATAGTCCATGAAAAATAGAAAAAAGGTGGCACTCACCGTCCTATTAAAAAACTTAATTTCATGTCCTTAAAACATTGCAGCGGTTTGATCATGTGGATGCTGGACGGAAGCGCAGCTAGCGCAAAGGCTGTCGTCCGTCCAGCATCTACAATTCTACATGATCATACCTCTGCAATGTTTTAAGGACATGAAATAAAGTTTTTTTTAAGATGACGGTGAGTCCCACCTTTTTTCTATTTTTCATGGACAGTGGCATAAAGATGTACAAGGACAATTTTGTGAGATGCTCATGCTACAGCATGCTTAATTATAATCCTATGGTAGGATATCCTATATTATATCAAAAATAAAAGATAGAAATTAAACCACCAATGAGTTAAAAAATAGTTATGTATCACACATGTGAGTCCATGCCTACATCTAGGTGTACCGCAGAAATTGTAAGTCAGCATAAAAAGTGGGAGATGCAGAATAATATAAATGAACAGACATTTTAATGCATACACTTAGATATATATAAAAAACAAGTGGTGTGACCTATACAATATAAAGTGGCATGTGCGGTTAAGAAATTAATCATATAAGTATAAATTAAATAATCATGTGCATATACAACAGAAAAGTCTGCACTAGTGACTCATTACAGAGAATAATGCCTACATAAAAGTGAAGAAGCTGACAAGGTGAATACAGACTCCACGTTTGGTGGCCAGTGTCAGGCAGCTGCTGCAAAGGCAAATAAAATAATGGGATGCATTAAAAGAGGCATAGATGCTCATGAGGAGAACATAATTTTACCTCTATACAAGTCACTAGTGCGACCACAATACTGTGTACAGTTCTGGTCTCCGGTGTATAAGAAAGACATAGCTGAACTAGAGTGGGTGCAGAGAAGAGTGACCAAGGTTATTACACTTGGGGTTATTTACTTTGGAAAAACGAAGGCTTAGGGGTGATCTTATTACTATGTATAAGTATATGGGGGACAGTACAAAGACCTTTCTACTGATCTTTTTACTCTGAGGCCTGAGACGGGGACAAGGGGGCATCTTCTACGTCTGGAGGAAAGAAGGTTTAATCATAATCACAGACGGGAATTCTTTACTGTAAGAGCAGTGAGACTATGGAACTCTCTGCCGCATGATGTTGTAATGAGTGATTCACTACTAAAATTTAAGAAGGGCATGGATGCCTTTCTTGAAAAGTATAATATTACAGGTTATATATACTAGATTCCTTGATAGGGCGTTGATCCAGGGAACTAGTCTGATTGTCGTACGGAGTCGGGAAGGAATTTTTTTCCCCACTGTGGAGCTTAGTGTTTGCCACGTTTTTTTTTTACTTCCTCTGGATCAACATGTTAGGCTATGGGTTGAACTAGATGGACATAGTCTTCCTTCAACCTTAAAAACGATGTTACTATGTTACTATGTTACAATCACTGCAACATGCCCAACATGCATTTCCTCTACAGCTTTCACGAGGGAATCAAACACAAGATGCATTAATGTAGTTCAAATGTTCTAAAAAAGTGAGTATCGCCAGTGAAGTAATCTTAAAGGTATGTGCACACAACATCTTTTTCAGGTGGATTCTGCTTGGAAACTGCCAGATAAAGAACCCAAAACCACAGCAAAAAATTAGCATAATGCACAGAAATACGACATTGCTGTGCACATGTTCCATCTTTTGTTACTTGTTTTAACCACTTCTGGGTTCCGAAACCATCAATGGGTTAAAAGAAGTAATATGTTCATTCTTCAAGCAACTTTGTTTGGAAACTGTTCACTCTTTATACATGAAAATACAAGGAAAAGACGCCGGTGAAGAAGCTGCTTAAAAAAAACTATGGCACAGCCACCAGCAAAGTTGCTTCAGGAGAAAAGATCACCAGCTTTTTCCTTAAGTGACTTGTTCTAGAAAAACCTTGGCAGGTTCACCGGTGTCTTAGGCTGTGTGCCCATAGTGAGCTTTTTGGTGAGTTTTTGAAGGTGTGTATTTTAGCTGTGTCTTACAGCTCAAGCAAAGCAGGTGGGATTTCTTTCTCTGTGCTTCTTCTTTACTCTGCGTAAACTGACCTGCGGTGCGTGTTTCAACTCTGCAGCAAGTCAAGTTCTCTTGCGGGTACGCTGAGCTTTATGTGTGGATTTTTCCCATAGACTTCCATAAGATATGGAAAGTCTGCAGGTAAAAAACGAACATGCGTTTTTAGTGCGTTTCCACAGTGGAACTGCCTCAAAAACACAGTAATCTGCACATGACTGTATCAATAAAGTTGTCAAAGACAAATACCAGGAAGTATCAAAAACAAAGCAGCTTTATTTAAACATGACAAGCCAACAAGAGATAAAAAATTCAATGTCAAAAACGCGATACAAATGCATGTAAAAGAAAGCCCTCAAAAACTCACCAAAATTCTAATCAATGACATATGTTCAATCAATCTGAAAACCATTTGAAGGTCCTTATAGATTTATTTTCTAATACAATATGGCACTTATATGTGACTCTCTCAGTCTGTCTACACTGTCTCATACATAAAAGTATGAAATTCCAGTAGACCCAGGGT
Organism: Phyllobates terribilis; assembly: GCF_046119375.1. Classification (NCBI taxonomy): domain Eukaryota; kingdom Metazoa; phylum Chordata; class Amphibia; order Anura; family Dendrobatidae; genus Phyllobates; species Phyllobates terribilis. Next base: position 396,109,158 of record NW_027362763.1, read on the forward strand.
ACAATCCATTACTTTCAAGCAATTACACACATACATGTTGAATAATTCACATTACGAAAATGACATGTACACATTTACAAGCATATTTTATCACTCACAATACAAAAGTCAAGAAATATCAGCTTCAAATAAATTATAGAACAAAAGCAATCTGTTCCGTGTTTCATGGTATGACATTTGAAAAATACTTTCCTACTGGATGCTTCAAAGGAGAGTGATCTTTTGCAAGGAGATACCATGATATCAACACCTTTTGGATATGTTTTTACCTAATGAAAATGCTGTGGTTTTCTGCCTGGTTTTTCAGGTGGAAAATCTGCAGCTGTTAAGATTTGAACAAATTTCCTCCACATGCTTTGGAAAAACCTCCATGTGTAAATTGACATGCGTTGTGTATTATTCATGAATTACTATAGAAAATGTTCTGCTTCTAGAATAAAGTATTGTTGTACGTCTGTCGTTTATGGCTAGACTATACTGAACCCTATAAATAGTACTCTACTAAGATTGTTGTTTTCAGCAATGTGAATTGTGAGACTACGGTATGTAGACCCTGATTAAAAGAAATAGTTGCAATCTCTATATTAAGTGGGCTATATGGAGTATTTTTCTTTAGTCACCCGATGAACGCTCATGCAGCCGAAACGCGCTGTGTGTTAATTTATAAGTGTACCTTTGCACTTTTTAAATAAAAATATTTTTAATTAGGCAACATTGGGATACAATATTCCACAAATTTTTTTTACTTTCTTCTATCTGGGATCCTCATTTTACCAGCGGAAGCGCCTCTCTGAATCAAAACTTTCTCAACCTCTATAATAGCACAGTATTGAATCAATCAAGATACTGTAAATATTCAAGATGAAAATCCCCACTCCTGGAATTATGGGCTTATGTAGTGTATTACAGACCCAGGCAGAAATTCTGTGCTTGGGACCCTAAACTTAGGCCATAATATATAACAATTAAAGAGAATGACCATTCAAAATACAAAACCTTTGTCATAGAACTAGTAGTGCATGAGGGAATCTGCCGAAATTCATATTCAGAAGTAAGTAAACTTGCAGATGAGCAGCAAGGTGAGGATACTATCTTTAAAAAAAAAACAAAAACTCTTTTTCAGCTTTCTACCATCAAACAAAATGGTGACCAGCTACTATTTTTATAAACTCACATGAAATTAATCACAAAAAATTGGGATTTCTAGAAATCTAATTTTTGGGGTAAAATTCAATGCAAATTCAAAAAGCACTCCCACAATAATTGTTTTTAATAAACCTGTTTATATGTGTATGTAGTGCGTGTGTTAATATGCTGAAGTACCATCAACTTTTTCAGGATCCAGCACCGTTTCATTGCTTTTCTCAATGACATCACAGCTCTTCAGACTCTTTGGGTCACTCTATGATCTATGTGTGACCCAGAAGTTTCTTTTACATTATAAGCCAATTGAGTCTTGTTCTGACGCTCCATAGGTTTATACTGTAAAAGCCACTTCTGTGTCACGCAGAGCGCAGTGTGACCCAGAGAGTCCAAAGAATGGTGATGTCACTGAGAAGAGAAGCGGAACAGAGCTACTGTATATACCGGGGAAGGTGGTGGTAGGTCACTATAATAACACATACAAACTATATTACATGCACATATACACAGGTTTAGTAAAAAAAAAATCTTCATGGGAGGGTTTCTTTAACTTTGCATCAAACCGATTTTCTCATCTTTAGGCACTTGGCTAAGAGAAATACATTTAAACTTACAATTACAACTTAGTTACAATTACAACTAAAAGGAAGCTACAACACAATGGGAAAACAACCGTTTTAAATTTATTCTCTTGTTAACCAAAAAGGCTATGCTTGAGGTTAAAAACTCAATGCACTGACCCAATGACTGGAAGCGAGCAGCTGTAGGGAGAATATAACTTCAATTTTTCCCTGTAACTGCTGTTCCAGTTACGCTGTTCTGTTTGTTAGATGGACCAGATAAATCTTATTATATAATATTAGAAATATTTTTGCACAATGAACGTATTTTCATGGTAATACAGCAGAGGTAGTTATTCCGGTGTAAGAACAAGCATGCAAAATATGGAAGCAGCTTTTTAATAGCTCATAAGCCATCTCTAGCTCATCAGTTTAACATCTGCTGTTTCAGGTCTTAATTTGACCTGTGGGTCTGCTCTGAAAGGTGTCATGGTTCACAGACTATCATATGCTGCATCCTTTTTGACCCTTAAGCCAATTAATGCTCTTATGTGACAGAAGTAAATATTAAACGTGTTCACCAAAAAAAAGAAGAAAATGTTTAAAAAAAAAATCTTCTACCTTTTGAACAAATTTCATTTTAATTTAGAGCCTACAATACACCTCAATTAGAAATTCCTGACAGTTCTCTGAAAGTAATTTCTGGTGTGCTGCTGTCAAGATCAAATTCGACTTCCTATATTTGTTGAAATATTGATAAAACACTGGTGTATGCCATGTGGTCCTCCAATGTGAATTACAATATGTCAAGATGGAAATGTTGCTGCATCTGATATGTATATGCGCATTCAGTAAAATAAATAGCAAGTGACACAAGCAGCCTGTTGAGGTCATAGACACGGGAAGCCTTTTCTCCAAGGTCAAATGTATACATGTAAAAAGATTGATTGAACAGCTGAAAGCCAGAACCTTTCTTGTTCTGGATAACTAGGTTTTAACACCTAAATCCAATTTCTTATTTCTGTCTTTCTTCATCAGCTCAGCTCCTCAGGTCTCTGTTCTATTAGGGATCAATTGAGTTGTGATAAGACAGCAAGCAGACAGAATCTAAAACAGACTCCCGTCAAGCTTGTGTATAAAAGCCTTACGAATGCTGATGGTATTGGAAAAATACCACATTTTTATCTGCTCCATTAACACAATTATTTCATTATGACATATTTTGATTTCCAATTTAAGCTTCTCAAGATCAATCAAATTGTCTTTCAAGTGATTACCCCCGAGACTAAATTTTTTGTGCCTGAAGTGACAATCTAACTATCATCTTGGATTATTTTTCCTCTGGAGACTTAATTTTGTGACTTGGAAGGTAAGGTTGAAAACAATTGGACCAAGAGGCAGCAACATTAACAGAGCTGCAGGAATTTCTGGAAAGTACTAGTTCTGTACTGCATGTGAAAACAATCACCTGTTTTCTTCATATGTCTGACCTGTGGGGTAGGATGGCAAGACCGAAGCCTTAAATATACAGTAGCTTTTTTATTATAATACACCAAATATTCTATTTGATTTTATCATCTTACTTATGAGCCCACACAGAACAGTCATTAGAAACTTTAGGTCCCAATTCCATGGTTGGGGACCTTTGCAGACATTTCAACATCACATTTCTCATCCTAAGGCTAAGAGCCCACAATGCAGAAATGCTGCAGATTTTTTCCGCATCTCCCTGGCAGGAAAAACGCATGTGGATTTTACATACGTTTTTCCTGCCAGGTAGAAGTGTTTGTTAAGCGTTCTTCACATGCATTTCTGCCTGCAGGTTATCAAGCGCTTTTCCAAGCGATTTTAGCATCACTTGGAAAAGTGCTTGACAACTTGGTCACTATATAAATCCATGCAACCGGCATGAATTTATATAGTGTGACCAAGTTAATAGTTAAAAAAAAGAATAAAAATGGTAAAAAATAAAGATTATACTTACCTTCCGATGGCCCCCGGTGTTTTCTCCGATACGTCCGGTCTGTTGTACGGCTCTCGGTGGTGTGAAAGGACCTGCCATGACGTCATTTAGCCATGTGACAGGTCATGCAACCGCCGACGTCAGCGGTCGCGTGACCTGTCACATGACTAAATGACGTCACCGCAGGTCCTTTTAGACCACCGCAAGCCATACAACAGACCGGACGTAGTGGAGAAAACACCAGGGGCCATCAGAAGGTAAGTATAATCTTTATTTTTTATTTTAAATTCTTTTTTTAACAGGTTCTATGGTACCCGAGTCTGGAGGACAGTCTCCTCTTCTCCAGACCCGGGTACCATCCGCACATTGAACAGCATGATATCCACATGTGCACATGTGCTCATGCGGATATTATGCGATTCAATGCAAGTCAATGGCGGCAATTACGGTGCGTGTCCACAAAATTAATAGACATGCTGCGTATTTTTCCGCAATGATAATCCGCAGCGGATATTTCCGCAGCATGTGCACAGCACATGCGAATTATCATTGGGGACCATGGGGCACGTATTACCAAGTGTTTTTTAAGCGTTTTCGCTGCAGAAATTCCTCGGCAAAAATGCTTGAAAAACGCATAGTGGGCACGCAGCCTTACCCTTACCCACAAATTCTCTGACACATAATTGATCCATAGCCACCATCTTTCCCCACCAATGCAGTTTTCTCTTAACAAAGAGTGTTAAGGTTAGAGCTCCTCAATGACACTTGGTCACCTTTGAGTTGCGGTAAAATCAGATAAATCAGAAAAGTGGTGGGAATTAAAGCCTTATTTATTTTAAATGGGCAGTGACAGTGATAGGGGTAGCGTTTGGACCACAGGATGCATTTTTATTTTTTCAGGGTCCAAGATAGCACTTCTGGTGATATTGTCCTGATGGCAGACCTGTGCCAACCTACAGTCATACATACTGCAGCCAGTGTGCTTCGTGGATATGTTGGTGATCATTCTTACATATATATGGTTTTGATATAGAAAGTATTATGCTGCAGCAATTTATCAGTATGGGATTTATAGTGGTTGTCCAGTTACAAGATATTGATAACATACTCTTAGGATAGATCAACAATATCAGGTTACTGTGTGTTTGACACCTGGCACCACCAATGACAAGCTGCTATAAACTTCAGAGACTGCATTTAAACAGGCTGAATGGAGCTACAATGCACAGTTCCATTCAATATGTAGTGGTCACTGCAGAGTACTGTGTATCCACTCCTATTCGATTGAATAAGAGCTGATCTGCAGTACACAGCAGGGGCCACCACACATTGAATGAAGCAGTGCATTGCAGCTCAGTTCACTATGTTTACATCCAGCCTCTGGAGCTTGTAATATGTGGGGATGCCAGGTGTCGGACACACACTAATCTGATTTTGATGATCTACTCTAAAAATAAGTCATCAATAGCGTTGACCCACAAAGTTTGCAAGAATCATGTCCATCGACCACAATGATAATCTATGGATGGTTGTCAGAACAGATCACTGTAAGCAACCTACCACCCTTTGCATCCCTAATGCCTCTTGTGATTAAAAGCATGGCTATGTCTATCTGTTGTAGTGTCATGCATTCATGACGTTGTGGAGGCCTAGTCAGAAGCAAGCAGGGTTGCCAAGAGTAGTAAGATGTTTGAACTGCTCAGATCTAGCAGCGACGGACTACCAACGTGACCACTTACAACGTGACAAGTACTTAGAGTACATTTAATGCTCCCCAGGCAACATTTATTTCATAGAACTCCTCCTTTTTCTTCCACAGTGTTTCTCTTTTCATCTCTAAAATCAGGAGATATAAGCTCACCCCCTCCATATTACCACAAGTCTACATGAAATGAGTAAAAAGGCACCTTCTCCCACAGCAGTAATAAGAGCCACACACAGAAATATATAACTTACTACTTGGTATCTGATTTATAAGATGAAAACATCTACATTTTAATACATTCTTTTTATTAAAAATATTCCAGAAATGGTTCTTAAAACTACTCATGTCATGAGAAATCATCTGCTCATGGCTGCAATCACAAATCTGCGCGTCACGGTCCATGATTTATACGTCTCCTCACCTGAACTCAACAGCCTCATGCGCACATACTGTATGTCAAATATGGGTCAGAAGACCTGTGATCAGTCCATATTTTGACCACGATACGTGGATGTGGGAATCCGTGCTAACGTACAAGAAAGTTCATTCTTAAAAAAGTGTGGTAAAACATCAAAAGTTGGTAAAAGGCATTAGATGTTTGACAGGGGACACCAATAATCTTGGAGCAGTCTACTCTTAGATGAATATTTATGGCTCCTGACAGACCTTCAATCAAGCGATAACAAGAATACCTCAGAACTAATTTTTCCTATCTCATCTTTCTTTTGCCCCCAGATTACCAAGCTAGATGAGTCTGGTGGTCATTTATCTCCTTCTTCTCTAATGGTTTGCTGAATGTGCATGTTAGTTGGAAAACTGTGACTGATAATTAGAAGATAAATTACAGTAATTCTATATCCATAACCCCCTAGTAATATATTAGGCACAAACTATTATGCCATTTCAGATGAGTGCCTTCAACAGTAATATTACATCCATATTTAAATGACGCAGGACACGGAGTCAATATTAATCTATGTGACTTTTTACATGGGTGTGCAGGACACATGCATTTTTGGAATACACGTTTGCTAATTTTAGCTGTTTGACAGATATGTAACGTTCGGTGAAGTCTATGAAGAGCATTAAAAGTAGAGATCCTGCTGTTTCACTTACTAGTGGTTGGCGGGTGAAGCTTTTTCTCCAATTTCAGTTAGTTTGTGAAGGCTTTAGGGCTGGTACAAAGTATATTATATTTACTAAGTATTGTTACTCTTCAAGCTTTAAAAGAGACTGAAGGAAAAGGAGAACAAAAAGGGACTCCTTGTCCCCATGTGAGAATTTCTAATTATTGTAAATGCAGTATGAGTATAATATAGGCAGCCATGATGGTTAGGACAACTTTATGGCTTTCATTGAAAGTTCACAGTTAAAAAACTTAAAGGAGTGGTCCGGTACCTAAAATGTCCTTTTTAAATATCTGTATCCTTACACCCTAACAACTTTTGGAATCAGCTTTATTAGGAAATATCCTACACTTCTCCCTATCTAGACAAACCCTAAATTTGTTATTTATTTTTATCACTTCACTTCTTGTGACGTTTTATTTAAGAGGAGTCTCAAACAGGACGCCACAGGAGGCTGGGGCTGCACTTTCTTCTCTGCAGCATCTATTGCCCCTCATGGAACAGGACACCATCAGGGGCAGTGCTGCAGTTACTTACTATGATTTTTTGCATTGCCATCCTCAGAAAATGTCCTGGATCCTTGGTGATAGACACTGTAAGAGAGGTGAGTGCACCACCGGCATTCTGCTACTATCTCTGCTTCTATCAATGAAAAAAGACTTCTTCAGGGGGCAGAGATAAAAGCAGTGAGTGACACCAGCACCACCCCACAGTTTCTATCACTGTCCTCAAATGAGTCATCAGCAAGGAGTGGTGATAGAAGCAGTGAGTGACAAAAGTGCCGACCCTGATGCCGATTCATTTAAGGGCGGTGATTGAAGCTGTGGGGCAGCACTGGTATCACTCATTGCTTCTATCTCTGCCCCTTGACGACGTCTTGTTTCACAGTTAAAAGCTATGGCAGTAGTGCAGATAAAAGCACAGTGTGGGCGTTGCAATCACATCTCCCACAGAGTCTGTCACCATGGAACCAGGACCTTTTCAGTGGGCAGAGGTGCAAGAAACCAGTAAGTAACCACAATGTTGCCCCCTGTTGATACCCTAGGAGAGCCAATAGATGCTGCAGGGAGTGAGTGCAGCCCCAGCCTCCTGTGACATGCTGTTTAAGACTCTTTTCAAATGAAGTGTCATAGGAAGTGAAATAATAAAACACATTCAGGGATTAACTAGATAGGGAGAAGTGTAGTTTATAATAAAGCTGATTACAAAAGTGTTTAGGGTGTAAAGAGAGATATTTAGAAAGGACATTTTAGGTGCTAGATCACCCCTTTAACATTGCAGAGCAATCATAGTTTTATAGCCACATTGGATGCTTTTGCATAACAGTAAGTGACCCTCTATTCATGTAAGGGTTGCCAGAATTATCCTTGTTTACGTCAGATAGAACCAGTATGTAAGGTCATACAGTATTAGATTGTTACTTGTACATTGTGTTTTTTTTTTTATTTTAACACCAAGAAAATAATTTAAAGGGAGTTTGTCATCAGTTTCATGATTGTTGAACCAACAGCATGAAATCCAGACAGGGTTGTACTTTACTTTCTACTACCATGATGTTTCAGAAAATTTTTTTCTAAAGTAAGCAGGCCACAGGTAGACGAGTCCGAGCAAAGAGAAGTGTCGGCTCGGGAGTTCCTCCCTGGCTTCTTCCTGCTCAGCTTGGCATGATAAATAGAGATGAGCGGTGTTCGACTAGAACTGTTCGCCAATCTCAAATTCGAGCTGTTTTGGGCGGTGTTCGAGTTGTTCGACGAACCCGAACGATTTGCAAAAAATTCGGCTGTTCGAGGTTATGTTCGATAACTGTTCGTGCACCAAAAGCGTGTCCTGCATTTCTGGCGCTATTTAGAGCACCAATCATGCAGGGATTGTCTGCCACTCACTGTAATGCCACAGCCATGGTGGTTGTGGCATTACAGTGATTGCCCAAATCGATGGGAACAGTGCCAACAGTGAAACATGAAAAGCCGGCAATTCAGCAGCGGCATACACCTGTACCCGACAATTTAGAACCGAAAGAATAGAGCTTCACACATAGATTAGATAGATATAAACATGTCAGCCACATATATACGAAGTACAGTGAAAGTGTTGCTTACTGTACTTGTCATTTAGCGTAAAGGATTTATCAAAAAAAATAATAGTGTTTTCATGCACCGTCTCTTTAAAAAAGCCGGCCGGCAATTCAGCAGCGGTACCCGACAATTTATAACAGACAGAATAGAGCTTCACACATAGATTAGATAGATAGAAACATGTCAGTCACATATATATGAAGTACAGTGATAGTGTTGGTTACTGTACTTGTCATTTAGTATTAAAATAAAGGATTTATTATTAAAAAAATTGGCGTGGGGTTCCCCTTAATTTTAGGCTCTAGCGGAGGTTAAGCAGACGGCTGGGGCAGATGTTTGAAGCCTGGGAAGGGGGTAATACCCACGGAGCTTCCCAGGCTACTAATATCAGCCCCCAGCTGAATACATAGCCTTTACTAGCTATTAAAATGGGGGACCCCCCCAAAAAAATGACGTGGGGTCCCCCCTAATTTAATAGCTAGCAAAGGCTAGGCAGACAGCTGGGGGCTGATATTAATAGCCCAGGAAGGGAGCCATGAATATTGGCCCCCTCCCAGGCTAGAAACACCAGCCGTCAGCCGCCCCAGAAATGGCGCATTCATAGGATGCGCCAATTCTGGCACTTAGCCTCGCTCTTCCACGCTGCCCTGGTGCGGTGGCAGGGGGTAATAGGGTTGGGGTTGATGTCAGCTTATAATGCCAGCTGACATCAAGCCCAGGTTAGTAATGGAGAGGTGTCTATAAGACACCCCCATTACTAACCCCATAGTCAAAGTTAAAAAAAACACAAACACCCAGAATAAAGTCCTTTAATTGAAATAAAGACACAATCCTTTATTGTTCTAAATTAAACCATACTTACCGTCACGCCCATTCCAGCTGAAGCCAACGATCTCCTGCAATAAAAGAAAAATAATAAAGCAACCTCATCCTTACCTTTCCATGGTTCCCACGACAGCTTCAGCTCTGCTACATCGAGATGACAGGCTGGACCGCAGCAGAACGCTGCCATCCAGCCTCTCATCCCGCAGACACTGAGAAGCGCAGGCTTGCTTGCGCTGCTCAGCGTCTCTCTGTGACGACATCCAGATGAGCCGAGTTCATGTCCAATGAACTCGGCTCACCTCATGCACGTCACTGACAGCGTGGGAAAATTCTCACGCTGAAGCGGTGAGTGCAGGAGAATTCTCCCACGCTGTCAGTGACGTGCATAAGGTGAGCTCATGTCCAATGAACTCAGCTCACCTCCTGCACGTCACTGACAGCGTGGGAGAATTCTCCTGCACTCAGCGCTTCAGCGTGAGAATTCTCCCACGCTGAAGCGCTGAGTGCAGGAGAATTTTCCCACGCTGTCAGTGACGTGCATAAGGTGAGCTCATGTCCAATGAACTCAGCTCACCTCCTGCACGTCACTGACAGCGTGGGAGAATTCTCCTGCACTCAGCGCTTCAGTGTGAGAATTCTCCCACGCTGTCAGTGACGTGCATGAGGTGAGCCGAGTTCATTGGACATTAACTCGGCTCATCTGGATGCCCTCACAGAGAGACACTGTGGAGCGCAAGCAAGCCTGCGCTTCTCAGTGTCTGCGGGATGACAGGCTGGATGGCAGCGTTCTGCTGCGGTCCAGCCTGTCATCTCGATGTAGCAGAGCTGAAGCTGTCATGGGAACCATGGAAAGGTAAGGATGATGTTGCTTTATTATTTTTCTTTTATTTCAGGAGATCGTTGGCTTCAGCTGGAATGGGCGTGATGGTAAGTATGGTTTAATTTAGAACAATAAAGAATTGTGTGTTTATTTCAATTAAAGGACTTTTTTCTGGGTGTTGTGTTTTTTTTAAATACTTTACTAGAAATTCATGGTGGTCATGTCTAATATTGGCGTGACCCCATGAATTTCGGGCTTAGGGCCAGCTGATAATGCCAAGCTGGCCCTAACCCCTTTATTACCCAGTGAGCCACCGCATCAGGGCCCTGGATGAGTTGGGGACAGCGCCAGAAGATGGCGCTTCTATGAACGCGCCATTTTCCGGGGTGGCTGCGGACTGCAATTTGCAGCGGGGGTGGCCCAGAAAGCTTGGGCCTCCCTGCGCTGCGGATTCCAGCCCCCAGCTGCCTAGTTGTACCTGGCTGGACACAAAAACAGGGCGAAGCCCCACGTCAATTTTCTTTAAATTATTTCATGAAATAATTAAGAAAAAAATGGCTTCCCTATATTGTTGTGTCCGGCCAGGTACAAATAGGCAGCTGGTGGTTGGGGGCAGCCCGTTCCTGCCTGCTGTACCTGGCTGGACACAAATATAGTGCGAAGCCCCACGTCAATTTTTTTTAAATTATTTCATGAATTTCCTGAAATAATTTAAAAAAATTGAAGTGGGGCTTCGCACTATATTTGTGTCCAGCCAGGTACAGCAGGCAGGAACGGGCTGCCCCCATCCACCAGCTGCCTATTTGTACCTGGCCGGACACAACAATATAGGCAAGCCCTTTTTTTCTTAATTATTTCATGAATTTCATGAAATAATTAAAAAAAATTGAAGTGGGGCTTCGCACTATATTTGTGTCCAGCCAGGTACAGCAGGCAGGAACGGGCTGCCCCCAACCACCAGCTGCCTATTTGTACCTGGCCGGACACAACAATATAGGGAAGGCCTTTTTTTCTTAATTATTTCATGAATTTCATGAAATAATTAAAAAAAAAGTACGTGGGGCTTCGCCCTATTTTTGTGTCCAGCCAGGTACAACTAGGCAGCTGGGGGCTGGAATCTGCAGCGCAGGGAGGCCCAAGCTTTCTGGGCCCCCCCCCGCTACAAATTGCAGTCCGCAGCCACCCCGGAAAATGGCGCGTTCATAGAAGCGCCATCTTCTGGCGCTGTACCCAACTCATCCAGGGCCCTGGTGCGGTGGCTCACTGGGTAATAAAGGGGTTAGGGCCAGCTTGGTATTATCAGCTGGCCCCAAGCCCAAAATTCATGGGGTCACGCCAGTATTAGACATGACCGCCATGAATTTGTAGTAAAGTATTTAAAAAAAACACAACACCCAGAATAAAGTCCTTTAATTGAAATAAAGACACAATTCTTTATTGTTCTAAATTAAACCATACTTACCATCACACCCATTCCAGCTGAAGCCAACGATCTCCTGCAATAAAAGAAAAATAATAAACCAACCTCATCCTTACCTTTCCATGGTTCCCACGACAGCTTCAGCTCTGCTACATCGAGATGACTGGCTGGACCGCAGCAGAACGCTGCCATCCAGTCTGTCATCCCGCAGACACTGAGAAGCGCAGGCATGCTTGTGCTCCTCACTGTCTCGCTGTGACGGCATCCAGATGAGCCGAGGTCATGTCCAATGAACTCGGCTCACCTCATGCACGTCACTGATAGCGTGGGAAAATTCTCACGCTGAAGTGCTGAGTGCAGGAGAATTCTCCCACGCTGTCAGTGATGTGCATGAGGTGAGCTCATGTCCAATGAACTCAGCTCACCTCCTGCACGTCACTGACAGCGTGGGAAAATTCTCCTGCAATCAGCGCTTCAGCGTGAGAATTTTCCCACGCTGTCAGTGACGTGCATGAGGTGAGCCGAGTTCATTGGACATGAACTCGGCTCATCTGGATGTCGTCACAGAGAGACGCTGAGCAGCGCAAGCAAGCCTACGCTTCTCAGTGTCTGCGGGATGACAGGCTGGATGGCAGCGTTCTGCTGCGGTCCAGCCTGTTATCTCGATGTAGCAGAGCTGAAGCTGTCGTGGGAACCATGGAAAGGTAAGGATGAGGTTGCTTTATTATTTTTCTTTTATTGCAGGAGATCGTTGGCTTCAGCTGGAATGGGCGTGATGGTAAGTATGGTTTAATTTAGAACAATAAAGAATTGTGTCTTTATTTCAATTAAAGGACTTTATTCTGGGTGTTTGTGTTTTTTTTAACTTTGACTATGGGGTTAGTAATGGGGGTGTCTTATAGACACCTCTCCATTACTAACCTGGGCTTGATGTCAGCTGGCATTATAAGCTGACATCAACCCCAACCCTATTACCCCCTGCCACCGCACCAGGGCAGCGTGGAAGAGCGAGGCTAAGTGCCAGAATTGGCGCATCCTATGGATGCGCCATTTCTGGGGCGGCTGACGGCTGGTGTTTCTAGCCTGGGAGGGGGCCAATATTCATGGCTCCCTTCCTGGGCTATTAATATCAGCCCCCAGCTGTCTGCCTAGCCTTTGCTAGCTATTAAATTAGGGGGGACCCCACGTCATTTTTTTTGGGGGGTCCCCCATTTTAATAGCTAGTAAAGGCTATGTATTCAGCTGGGGGCTCATATTAGTAGCCTGGGAAGCTCCGTGGGTATTACCCCCTTCCCAGGCTTCAAACATCTGCCCCAGCCGTCTGCTTAACCTCCGCTAGAGCCTAAAATAAAGGGGAACCCCACGCCAATTTTTTTAATAATAAATCCTTTATTTTAATACTAAATGACAAGTACAGTAACCAACACTATCACTGTACTTCATATATATGTGACTGACATGTTTCTATCTATCTAATCTATGTGTGATGCTCTATCTTTCTGTTCTAAATTGTCGGGTACCGCTGCTGAATTGCCGGCCGGCTTTTTTAAAGAGACAGTGCATGAAAACACTATTATTTTTTTAAATAAATCCTTTACACTAAATGACAAGTACAGTAAGCAACACTATCACTGTACTTATTATATATGTGACTGACATGTTTCTATCTATCTAATCTATGTGTGAAGCTCTATTCTTTCTGTTCTAAATTGTCGGGTACAGATGCTGAATTGCCGGCCGGCTTTTTTAAAGAGACGGTGCATGAAAACACTAATATTTTTTTTAATAAATCCTTTACACTAAATGACAAGTGCAGTAACCAACACTGTCACTGTGCTTCTTATATGTGTGACTGACATGTTTCTATCTATCTAATCTATGTGTGATGCTCTATTCCTTCTTGTCTAAATTGTCGGGTACCGGTGCATGCCGCTGCTGAATTTGCCGGCCGGCTTTTTTAAAGAGAGTGTCTTCTGAGCAGTTTGTCAGCTTTTGGACACCTTTGCAGGTGTTTTCTATGTGTTTCTATGTGTTTTTGTTTGCCTGCCATTGGTTTTAACGGTGTTCGACGGTGTTCTAAGGTGTTCGACGAACAGTTCGACGAACAGTTCCTCGAACATCCCGGTGTTCGACGAACCGAACCGAACCCGAACACTACGGGGGTGGCTCAACACTAATGATAAACAGGTCTCTACTATAAGTGACCTACACAAGATGAGCACAGAAAAGTCAAACAGCCACCCCAGCCTTCTCCGAAACATCATAGTGTTTTAGGAAAAATATAGCTCTCAGTAATGATGTGCTCTGTCATAATTTTATGGTTCATGTAGCATGAAAGTCATGGCAGGTTCACTTTAAGGATTTTGCACACTGTAGAACTGTATATATTTAGGAAAAAATGCATTCTTACATTTTGTTGAATTCAGTGGGAGAAAAAAGTAATTAGTCAGCCACCAATTGGGCAAGTTCTCCCACTTAAAAAGATGAGACAGGCCTGTAATTGACATCATAGGTAGACCTCAACTATGAGAGACAAACTGAGAAAACAAATCCTGAAAATCACATTGTCTGATTTGGAAAGAAATTTTTTTCAAATTTTAGTGGAAAATAAGTAATTGGTCAGTTATAAACAAGCAAGATTTCTGGCTCTCACAGACCTGTAACTTCTTCTTTAAGAGGCTCCTCTGTCCTCCACTCATTACCTGTACCACTAGGTGGCGCTCATAGCAATCAGTACATGACAACCACTGGGGTCTGCTGCAGACCCAGGGTTGTCATGCCCACCCATCCGTGACCCACGATCATGTGACGGGGTCACCGGTGGGCGGGGTAAGTGACGCGCTTCTGGCGCGGCGCTGTTAAATACTGCTGTCAGAGATTTAACATGTTAACAGCAGCGGGTGGATCGAGATTCCACCCACGGCCCATGTCAGCTGTAAGAATCAGCTGACATGTGCCCGGTTCAGTGTGGGCTCAGCGCCGGAGCCCGCGCTGAACAGGGGGTGGCAGCCTGGGGCGTACTATTACGCCCCAGGCTGTAAAGGGGTTAAAGATATACTTTTTACGCTGTGTTTAAAGTGTGTTTGCAACATGTTTCCTGACAGAAAATACATGTACACATTTCGAAACATGATTTTTCTGATATTTTTTAGATTGTTCTTTGGGAACGTAACAAGTATAGAGTTAAAACCAATAACTGCTTCTGACTTGAAAAACAAATTCTAATTATCGCTCCTGCTGGAAGGGCAAGAAAGTGTCATATTACAATTACATCATCAGAGACATGAACAAGTAACTAGAAATAGCTGAAATTATCAGCTAACAGCCAATATTTGGCTCCTTAAGCCCCAAAGTGTTCAAAGAGGTACAACTATATAATCCGATTACCTTAGATACTGATTTGCTGGTAGAGATCTAAAACATTTCTATTTATGTGTTTAGTGGTCTTCACTGAATCTTAAAACCAGCCTGTAATCCCCACATAAAACCACACAGGTGTCTTTAAAATAATATCCAAGGATTTGTCTGGTTGACTGTACTTATAATTATATTTCTCTTTCATTCGTTCAAGCTTTAAATAAAGAAGGCATCTTTTTTATGTGAGTTTACTGAATGCACCCTTCCACTTTACACTTAATTTGCAGCTTTTATGCTTTGCTAATACAAGATGTGCCTTTATGACATGCTCTTAATGGGATTCTTTGTGAATTGTAATATTGAATTTGAGTCTGTATTCTTCTCTCCATTATAGGAACTTGTGCCTTCCATGCACTAACAGTTTGGCTCTTTTTTGTTGCACTATATTTAAAATACAAAATATTGGTCTATGACCTAAAAAGCATGTCCTTAAAGAACCTCTTTTGTACTCTTTCACATTTTTTCAATTCTGCTCTTCCTTAATTTTTACAAATCAGTCCATCATTCTGCATACT
The DNA here is from genome assembly GCF_046119375.1 of Phyllobates terribilis. NCBI lineage: Eukaryota > Metazoa > Chordata > Amphibia > Anura > Dendrobatidae > Phyllobates > Phyllobates terribilis. The sequence goes on from NW_027362763.1 coordinate 396,124,728, forward strand.
GGTGTATTTAAAATGGTGCTGCTTGATTATTTAAAGGGAATCTGGGAACCAGGTTTTTGCTACTTCATATTAGAGCAGAATAATGTAGGAAAAGAGACTCTGATTCCAACGATGTATCATTTTGTTTACTGGGTGCAGCAGTTGTAACATAATCAGAGTTTTTAGATGTAGCAATGCAGCAGAGCTGATAAAGCTAACTCTGACCACACCAGGCTCTGGGTGTACATTGTTTAGTAACAGTAAATAGCTTATAAGAGGAGAGGGTGTGGCCTGTCTAGCAGTCACATGAACTGTTGCCCAAGCAGTGATAATCTCCTGGTGATAAAACCTTCATTATAAGTAGTGATGAGTGAGCACTAAAATGCTCGGGTGCTCATTGATCGCGTCGAGCAAATTGGAATACTCGGGTGCTCGACCCGAGCAACGAGCCCAATGTAAGTCTATGGGAAACTCGAGCATTTTTCCGGCACCCAACCCTTCCCCCCAGAGGTCTGCAAGCGACATAAGAATTGCCCAAATCGATGGGAACAGTGCTCAAATGACATGGGAACAGCATAGGGAAGACCCCTGGAAGCATCCCTGACTCCCAGGTCACTTATGTGAACAATGTTGTCAGAGTATTACGCCACCTTTATGGGCTCACAATAAAACATACAAAAATGAAACCAAAATGGATTTTCCTGGGAAAAATGTTAAGGAACATCCTTTCCAGGGTAATGACTGGTATATAAGGCAAAATAAATAACCAAAAACAAAATGATCCTCGTCATCTTGGGCTATGTTCACACGTAGTGTTTTTGATGCATTTTTGCACTTTTGCATTGTTTTCAACTATGAAAAATACATCACTGGTAAATGTAATTTTAACATTTTATTACCTTATCTGGCCATATGGTGTGTGAGACATGATCAGGCACATCCATACAGTGCTGAAAAAACATGGGAACAGCATGGGGAAGACCTCTGGAAGCATCTCTGACTCCCAGGTCACTGCCTAAAACCGTGGTCATCAGACGTGATCCTATATTACTGCGGTAATAATATAGCCATTTTTGGCAATGTGACAAATATTAAACTCCATTTAAAATGGGCAAGGCTCGTGGGAAGGGACGGTGAAGTGGACGTAATGGTGATGGTGCACGCAGAGGCCGAGGCTGTGTGCAAGATGAAACTTTGCCTGTTGAGGAAGCACAACAAACACCCACATCATGTCAAACTACCTTCCTGTCCCAATTTCCAGGGGGCCGCAGAACACCACTACTGAAACCAGAGCAGTGGGAAAAGGTTGTTGGTTGGATAGCAGATAATGCTTACAGTCAGTTCGCCACAACCACCATCCAGTCTTCCACATGGTCCAGTCTCAGTAGCCGAGAGTCTTGGCCACATTTTTATTATTACTTTAGCGCCATTTATTCCATGGCGCTTTACATGTGAAAAAAGGGTATGCATCGCAAAAAAATTACAATAATCTTGAACAAAAATGTGACAGCTACTGGTACAGGAGAGGAGAGGACCCTGCCCACGAGGGCTCACAGTCTACAAGGGATGGGTGAGTATACAGAAGGTGAGGATAGAACTGGTCATGCAGCGGTATGGTGGAGCGAGGTTTACTGCAGGTTGTACACTTGTCGGAAGAGGTGGATCTTCAGGTGCCTTTTGAAGGATTCAACAGTAGGTGAGAGTCAGAAATGTTAGGGTTGAGAATTACAGAGTAGGAGGGATGCACGAGAGAAATCTTGTAAGCAATTGTGGGAAGATAAGATAAGAGGGGAGCAGAGGATCAGAGGTTGCGTGCAGGTAAGTACCTTGAGACTAGGTCACAGATGTATGGAGGAGACAGGTTGTGGATAGCTTTGCATGCCAAGGTTAGGGTTTTGAAGTAGAGTCTCTGGGCAATGGGGAGCCAGTGAAGGGATTGACAGAGAGGAGAGGCCAGGGAATAATGGGGGGGACAGGTGGATTAGTCGGGCAACAGAGTTTAGGATAGACTGGAGGGGAGCGAGAGTGTTAGAAGGGAGGCCACAGAGCTGAAGGTTGCAGTAGTTGAGGCGGGAGATGATGATGGCGTGAACTAGTGTTTTTGTAGATTCGTGGTTGAGGAATGTGCGGATCCGTGAGATTTTTTTTACTTGGAGTCGGCAAATTCTTCACCCTGATCCTCCTTCCTCCCACCATTCCAAGTGCCCTGAGACAACTGATCCCACATGATCCCACACTTGGACACTGCAAAGAGATTTTTTGTTCATCTTTCCATTTATAGATTCTGGCCTCTTGCTCGGTCTGCTCGGAAGTGGAAAGAGCATGGATATGTGGTTTGAAGGAGAAATTAGAGTCCAGGGTTACCCCAAGAGTTGTTCACTGTTCCATTTATAGATTCGGGCCTCTCGCCCGGCCCGCTACAAACAGGGCAACAGAAGATCGCATGTAGCGAAGCCCAGATATTTGAGCAGCCATGGTCACCCGAAGGTGACAGAGGGAAAGTGCAATTACTGTTGCAAAAGGTGGATGATGATAAGACACAATGTACAGAAAGTCAGGAGGAGGACCAGGGTGCGGAGTTGGAAGACGAAGCAGTGGACGATTAAGTCACTGACCTAACCTGGCAAGCTGACATGCAGAGCGAGGACAGCCACACATAGAGAGAGTGAGGCATAGCACCACAATAGGCAGGAACAAGCAGTTTGTGGCCACAGGCTCAAGGCAGGCAATTGTTCCCCGGAACACCAACACAACAGAAGTTGCCAGTACAACTGTTAGGTCTTCCCAAGTTTGGTTCTTTTTTAAAGACTGTTTAGATAACCCCAAAAAGGCCATTTGCGGGTGACACCACTGCCTCTTCCGTTGTTGTGCGTACACGCCAATCCCCTGTCCATGTTGAAAGCGGGCGTGATGGGGTGCACCAAAATTCCCACTATGGTATCAAATATACATAGATTAAAATGTGGGTGCTATATCCTGCATTGAAAACGAGACAATGTTGCAAGGGAGAGAGGAGAGAAACAATGCAAAAAGGGGATATGCACACCAAATAGCCAAAAGTATACACATTTATTCAAGAAAGACCAGTGCACACACGTGAAAACATTAAAAACATTTAAAAACTAATGACCGAAAAGACCTTGTCCACAAAAGCTTGATACAATATTGTAGGATAAACAATTACATATAAACAGAATACACCAAAGCATGTACAGTGGGTATGGAAAGTATTCAGACCCCTTTAAATTTTTCACTCTTTCTTTCATTGCAGCCATTTGGTAAATTCTAAAAAGTTCATTTTTTTCTCATTAATGTACAATGAATGTACAATGTAATGTACCCCATCTTGACTGAAAAAAAACAGAAATGTAGAAATTTTTGCAAATTTATTAAAAAAGAAAAACTGAAATATCACATGGTCATGAGTATTCAGACCCTTTGCTCCGACACTCATATTTAAGTCACATGCTGTCCATTTCCTTGTGATCCTCCTTGAGATGGTTCTACTCCTTCATTGGAGTCCAGCTGTGTTTAATTAAACTGATAGGACTTGATTTGGAAAGGCACACACCTGTCTATATAAGACCTCACAGCTCACAGTGCATGTCAGATCAAATGAGAATCATGAACTCAAAGGAACTTCCCAAGGAGCTCAGAGACAGAATTGTGGCAAGGCACAGATCTGGCCAAAGTTACAAAATAATGTCTGCAGTACTCAAGGTTCCTAAGAGCACAGTGACCTCCATAATCCTTAAATGGAAGAAGTTTGGGACCACCAGAAGTCTTCCTAGACCTGGTCGTCCAGCCAAACTGAGCAATCGAGGGAGAAGAGCCTTGGTGAGAGAGAAGAAGAACGCCAAGATCACTTTGGCTGAGCTCCAGGGATGCAGTAGGGAGATGGGAGAAAGTTCCACAAAGACAACTATCACTGCAGCACTCCACCAGTCGAGCCTTTATGGCAGAGTGGCTTGACGGAAGACTCTCTTCAGTGCAAGACATATGAAAGCCCGCATAGAGTTTGCTCAAAAACACTTGAAGGACTCCCAGACTATGAGAAATAAGATTCTCTGGTCTTATGAGATGAAGATAGAACTTTTTGGTGATAATTCTAAGCGATATGTGTGGAGAAAACCAGGCACTGCTCATCATCTGCCCAATACAATCCCAACAGTGAAACATGGTGGTGGCAGCATCAAGAAATGGGGGTATTTTTCAGCTGCAGGGACAGGACGACTGGTTGCAATTGAAGGAAACATGAATGCGGTCCAGTACAGAGATATCCTGGATGAAAACCTCTTCCAGAGTGCTCTGGACCTCAGACTTGTCCGAAGGTTCACCTTCCAACAAGACAATGACCCTAAGCACACAGCTAAAATAACAAAGGACAAGCCAGAGCCCTGACCTAAACCCAATTGAGCATCTCTGGAGAGACCTGAAAATGGCTGTCCACCAACGTTCACCATCCACCCTGACGGAACTGGAGAGGATCTGCAAGGAAGAATGGCAGAGGATCCCCAAATCCAGGTGTGAAAAAATTGCTGCATCATTCCCAAGAAGAGTCATGGCTGTACTAGCTCAAAAGGGTGCTTCTACTCAAAACTGAGCAAAGGGTCTGAATACTCATGGCCATGCGATATTTCAGTTTTTCTTTTTTAATAAATTTGCAAAAATGTCTGCATTTCGTTTTTTTTTTCAGTCAAGATGAGGTGCAGAGTGTACATTAATGAAAAAAAATGAACTTTTTAGAATTCACCAAATGGCAGCAATGAAACAAAGAGTGAAAAATTTAAAGGGGTCTGAATACTTCCGTACGCACTGTACAAATAATGATCCAACCTACTTCTAAAGCATGATAACCAAAGCCGCTGGACAGATATTAATGCATAGCAACAAACTTCACAACCCCAAGGCGTCCCTATGGGGGAGTGTGTGCAAGAAATATGTCTATCATACAGGGTTCACGGACAAATCCTGCCAAGTAAATGTAGAAGAAGCACACCCAAAGGTAGAAGGTATATGCCTCTACAGCAGGAGTCCCCACTGTTCAGAATATATACCACAAGTACTACCTGCTATACCTAGCAAAATGAGACCTAGCAGCGGAGGAGGGGAAAGGAAGACCTGGACATGGGAAAAAACCCATGCGTATCGCCAACTGGCGGCTTCGTCAGGGCTGATCATCAATCCCCTGTCCATGGCACATGCAAATATGCCTCTCGCCCTGAACTTGTCGTTGCACACTTGCAACCATTACTGTCCATGTCCTTGTCCCAGCGCAGCGTTCAGTTTTCCCTACTCCAGTCCTTGGAATGCAAGCGCAAATATGCAGCCAGCCACCCACCCACCCACAGGCCACAATACTAAACTGCCACATTTCTGGACTGTTTGCACTAGAAATTTTGCCTTTTAGGCTCGTGGAGGCGGAAGCTTTCCGCAACCTCATGGCAGCGCCTGGCCCTTGGGACTCGGTCCCCAGACGCCACTATTTTTCCCTGTGTCGTCCTAGCCTTACACTGTGTTCCAAATTATTATGCAAATAATATTTTCTCAGATTTTCCCAAATTACCTATATGAATTGCAGTCATTGTAATTTTCCAGTCAAATAACTATTAGAGTACAATTGAAAGGTTTTTGTACAAACTGCCTATGATAACAGTATATTTTTAAAAAAATAAAAAACTCAAACTGCACTCAAAATGCATGTTCCAAATTATTATGCACAGCAGAGTTTTCAACCTTTTCATTTTAATAAAGAACAAAAAAATGGTCATTTTTGAAATTATAAGCATTAGCAGGTTATTGCAAACTGAAATCAAACAGTTTTCAACTCAAAACTTTATTCTAGGTGATGTTACATTTGCACATAGGACCCCTTGTTCGAAAGGAGCTTCTGAACTCTCTCGTCCATTGAATTTGTCAGGTTTTGAATGGTTTCTGCTTTAATTGTTTTGCATGAGGACAGAATACCCTCCCAGAGCTGTTGCTTAGATATGAACTGCCTCCCGCCATCATAGACACTCCTTTTGATGATGCTCCAGAGGTTCTCAATGGGGTTGAGGTCAGGGGAACATGGGTGCCACACCATAAGTTTGTCCCATTTTATGCCCATAGCAGCCAGAGATGCAGATGTGTTATGTGCAGCATGAGACGGGGCATAGAAAGGTGGAGTTGGAAGGGACTTCCAGGGTCATCTGGTCCAATGCAGGATCCTGCTCAATGCAGGATTCACTAAACCATCTCAGACAGATGTCTGTCCAGCCTCTGTTTGAAGACTTCTATTGAAGGAGAAGTCAATACCTCTCGTGGCAGCCTGTTCCACTCAATGATCACCCTCATTGTCAAAAATGTTTTTCTAATATTTATCTTCTCCCATCCAGTTTCATCCCATTGCTTCTAGTCTTTCTTTGTGCAAATGAGAATAAAGCTGATACCACAGTTCCAGTTTGTTTAGATCTTTTTGAATCCTCTCTCTCTCTAGTATTATGTATCCCTTCTAGCTTTGCTTCATCAGCAAATTTAATCAGTTTATGAGGGGGTGGTTGAGGATTTCCACTCCCCTCTAAAGCTGTTTTAGTAGATATGTTACATGTATAAACATAAGATGTTATTGGTCTTTTGGCCATTAGATGGCAGCGGTAGGCACATTCACACTACTGTCACCTGTATGTCAGTTGGAACAGGGAGTTAACCAGTTTGGGCCGCCCCCAGTGACAGGCACTGAAGGATTAATGGGAGTTGGGATCGTCCATTTTAAGTCAGTTAGTAGTGAGTCTCAGAGAAGACAGGAGACAGTGAGGGAGTCTCAGAGGAGACACTTGTGCTAGATGAACTACTAGACAAGAACAAGAGGGTGTGTGTGACATAAAATACAAGGCACAAGCAGAAGAATATACCTCAAGTAAGCCATTTTAAGGACTCCACAAACGTGTTGGGACTAGGATAGCCTTATCAGCAAGGTGGATCCAGAATAGTCGGATAGTGGGAGCAGTAGGGTGGCAGCAGGAGCTCCCTTACATCTAAGTTCCAGAGAATTAAGTTTCTCTTAGGGCTGAAACACTCTGCAACTATTTTTATTGCACAAACTGTGCCTTTGTCCATGACCACTGGGAAAGTGCTGTTGGCTTTGTATGAAGAAGGAAAATGTACTTCATGCCATACCCTGTATGTAAGAGTGTTTGTTAGTAAAAAGGTTTTTGCGTATTCAAGTTGGTTTGGCTATCTCATTCTGGAAATGTTCGTGACCACTCCAGAGCACCAAGAAGAGGTGGAGCCCACTGCAGAAGGTATGCAAGCCTCAGCTTCATCCCATTCAGTAAGGCCGGACGCAGGCCAGCAACTATTGCATGCTGCCCAGTTGCCAACCCAAAGAAGCTGCGGTGATTTCCTCAGAAGTGCTGAGCAGTGGTATGCCAAGGGGAGGAAGATGGTAGAGGAGCTCCAGGAAGGATCTTGGGCATTGACTTCACTATGGAAGCCTGATGCAGATGTGCAGGTAGTTCCAGTGTTGACTTCGTCTGGATGTGACTTGGCTTTGCCAGGAAGGAGTCTGGAAAAAAGGAGAGATTCCAGGAGACACCTGAGCAGTGTCCAAGGTGCCCTCTGGAAGTTACAGTTACTCACTTGGTCCATTGGGCTATTTTGAGGGTTCGAGTTCCGAGGAACCCCTATTTGAATGCTGAAGACTAGTTGAGTCTCAGGAAACAAAGTTTAAGGCTGTCCACCTTTGTTATTTTTGGAAGGACTGTTGGTACCTTTGTGGTTGGAAGGCCTATGTTTTTTTTTCTAAAAGGAATTGGAGGGACTGTTCGAGATACCCTCGAGGCCAGGTGGGCCTGTAATAGCTGTGAACAGCTGACGTTGTTTGCTTTACTCCCTTAATGGATTGGAGGACGTTACAGCTGCGAGAGGGTTGCACCACACCCTTCGCTAAAGACTGTGCCCAATCCCATAAAAGGATGTTGCCCCCCCCCAAGGAACTGTGTGCTTGCCACGTAGGTCGGTCTGTACAGTGAAAGGACTGAGACCCTGGTCCTAAGGACTGTTGTTGGAGGGAGGTGTGATGGACGACCTGATGCTCCATCCAGGTCAGGAACTTTGAGAACTGTGCTCTTGGACAGTAAGGGCTGCTGCTGTATTCGCCCATGGGCCTCTGTTAAGTATGGATATGGACACCTCGTTCCGGGGTCCTTACCAAGAAGAACCGGTGCTGGTAAATTTATGGACTGTGTGGGTTGTTATTCCAGGGCGCTTAACCGAGAAGGGCCGGACGTCCAGTGAGGAGAAGACGTCTGAGTAAGACTTCAGTCCGAATGTGTTAAAATTTTTGATTGTGTTTTAACCCTTCTTTTTGCAGGTCCATATTGCTGAGGACAGCAATACTTAAAGAGTGGGAGGATGTGAGGGGGTGGTTAAGGATTTCCACTCCCCTCTAAAGCTGTTTTAGTAGATATGTGTTACATGTATAAACACAAGAGATTTTATTGGTCTTTTGGCCATTAGATGGCAGCGGTTGACACATTCACACTACTGTTACCTGTATGTCAGTTGGAACAGGGAGTTAACCAGTTTGGGCCGCCCCCAGTGACAGGCACTGAAGGATTAATGGAAGTTGGGATTGGCATCTTAAGTCAGTTAGTAGTAAGTCTCAGAGAAGACAGGAGACAGTGAGAGAGTCTCAGAGGAGACACCTGTGCTAGATGAACTAGACAAGAATAAGATGAAAGGGTGTGTGTGGACCAGCAGCAATGGGGACAAGCAGAACAGTACACCTCAAGTAAGCCAATTTGGGGACTCCACAAACGTGACAGGACTAGGATAACCTTATCAGAAAGGTCGATCCAAGTAGTCGGGTAGCATGAATAGTACGGTGGTAGCAGGAGCTCCCTTAAGTCTAAGTTCCAGAGAGTGGAGTTTCCCTTAGGGCTGAAACACTGCAACTATTTTTCTTGCACAAACTATGTCTGTGTCCATAACCACTGGGAAAGTGCCGTTGGCTGTATACGAGGAAGGAAAATGTACTTCATGCCATACCCTGTATGTAAGCGTGTTTGTAAGTAAAAAAGGACTTTGCATTTTCAAGTTGGTTCGGCTATCTCATTCTGGAAACCAAAAGAATTGGCGCCGCAGATGGTGAATCAGAAGTGAGTGTGAAAATGAGTGTCACAGAAAATCTGGGTCCCACACACACCCAGGGATTCACAGAGTTCCCTATTTCAGTAGAGGGCCGGGCTGATGAAGCAGACGTGCCACTCAACCATGGCTACCACCCTAACCCCGTTACTAGTTTACCCTTCATCTAAATAATTGATAAAGATGTTCAACAACAAAGGGCCCAGGAAGAACCTTATGGTACCCCACTTGAGACATTCTTCCAGTAAGTCCAGTAGCTCATAGCATACTGTCTATTATGACATGTGCATGATACAATACCTGCCAATCATGCATGCGTCCTGTCAGGTATGTGAATATGTCATGTCATCCGCTCAGGGCACTTCCCGATGCAAAAATGATGGGTAGTGGACAAGCATTTAAGGTAAAGAGATTCACAACCTCTTAACACCATATGTTTTGGACTTTAACCCTTTTATAACTTTCTTTGGTGAGGTGTGCAAAAAAAGCACACTTCTAACGTAACCTTTTAAGGAATTGTTTATGATGAACTATTTATAAATCAACTTAGCTTTATTTTTTTGGGGTGGAACTTTTTTATTCTTTATTAAACTTAATTATCCTCTTTTTTTCCCTGCACTTGATGTCTTGAAGTAACAATTGTTTAATTGCTACTATATTCTATTTGACCCCAGCATTCTATTTAACCATTGCTGAATCCCGGCTGTCATAGCAACACGTCAGCACCCTGCGATCAGATTGCAGGAGGAGTGATTAGTGAGTAGCTAGATGCTGAACTGTCAACCATGGCATCAGGTGGTGAGTAATAAATGGCCACGATTGTAGCCAGCTTATATCATGGCCTATGCAGCAGGATGTCAGTTGTGTATCACAGCACACACTTGCTGCAGATGGCATGGCATAGCTCCTGTAGAAGCACCAGTAAAATGAACATACAGTTATGTTAATTTGTGGCAAGATGTAACAGTAATTCTCTGTACATGAATGTACATTGTACAGTATATGTACGTAGATCTGAAAGATGCACAGTTATACATGTACTGTACATACACATATATATGATGCATGCATATACAGAAATAAACATACACTGAAGGGACCTGCTAAACATGCATGATGTAAGAACTAAATCTTCATCCCCCTCCTCTCTTCCAGACGTGTTGCAGCTTCCAGCTTTGCTGTAACACCACCCTTATGGTATCTCTATGTACAGTGTTACCTCAGCTGTGAATGTGTTACATTCGTCTTTTTGGTTGTGTTTTATTCCACTTTTTGTTCGGCGGTATGATGATAAAGGATATTTTTTTGCCTTGTTTTTTTGTACTTTTTTTTCACAGATAAATGTATTATTTATTGGATCAATATTTTTTCTTTTTTTTCTATATTTTGTGATTTTTAAAAAAATATTTTTATCAATTTTATAAATTTTTTTTTACTGTTTCACATTGTCCCACTATGGGACATCAACTTTCTGTGCCCTGATCCCTAATCTAATACTCTGCAATGATCTAATACTCTGCAATGATTCTGCACTGCAGAGCATCAGATCACCGTCTGACAAGCAGAAAGGAGGCATCTCAGCTCTTGCTCTCTGAGCAGGCGCTGAGAGGCCACCTTCCTGCAGGACACTGAAGGACCCCGTGGCCATCTTGGGACCAGGGGTCATCATGGAGATCATCAGCCCAACGTGATCGCATCGCGTTGTGCTGATGGAAGCACCACAGAGGGAGTTCACTCCCTCTGAGATGCCCTGTGATGTTGCTGTCACTATTAAACGCTCGTGATCGTTGCTAGCACCGATTGTGGGTGTTGCTGCTGGATGTCAGCTCTCACATTGTGGGTGTTGCTGCTGGGTGTCAGCTCTCACATTGTGGGTGTTGCTGCTGGGTGTCAGCTGACACCCGCACACGATCGCTAATGCAGCTCCCACAGCGCCATATACGGCGCATGTCGGGAATGGGTTAAACCCCATTATTTTTATTTAATAAATCAATAGTACATATGAAAATAATCAAATTAAATAAAGTCCGATTTAAAGTGCACGATATTCACATAGGTGGTCACCACCAAGTACATAACTATTAGAAAATAGGAAGGGTAATGAAAGAGGAAAAGAATGTGAATAAAATTTAACTTTTAATAATTAAGCTAAAACTGTTAGTAAAACAAAATCATACATCCGAAAAGGATGCATATTGGGCCACTGCTCACTGCTATAATGTGATACAGACAGCTGTGACCCACAAGGTCCTGAATTAAATGTAACAGCACCAAATCAAGGTAATTCCACAACCAATGTCCCTACAATTAAATGGCTGGGTATTATATATATCTCCTATCTAGCGATCCCATCCACCCCCGTCTTTGCCTGTCAAAAAATTATTAAATGTGCCGTGTAATAAAGAACATCCTCAATATAATGGGGGGCTAATACAAAGAAAGCCACCGTCCATCAACCTCATGTATTACTGAAGTTAAATTTTATTCACATTCTTTTCCTCCTTCATTACCCTTCCTATTTTCTAATAATTATACACATGAAAATAAGAAACTTTGTTGTATATCTTATCAGAGAAATATGCTTCTTGTTCTGCCAAGACTGATCATTCATTCTCAAAATTCTCAATTCATGGGTAAAATCTGTATTCAGTGAAGACAGATTTTTACATTACTGAGGTAGAAGATGGCAGTTGGTACCGATAAGATTCAATATAGATAGAATCCCCCATAATACCATAATACCAGTCATGTATTAGTCAATAGTACAAGGTAATGAAACAAACTTTGGAATATATTAAAGAAACATGCTTCTTCTTTAGCTTATATGCAATGACTTCTGTCCCCTGACTCATCATTCACTCATAAATACAGCTAAAATTTGTCTTGTTCAGGTAAGATGGATTGTTAACTTGATGAAGGGTTAGATTACACCTACGTATTGATCTCTATGGAGAGAAAAGAAGTAAAATGAGAGCCAGAGCCATACTTTTCTTTTCTAATAAGTGTTGTATTTCACCCTCATGATGGATTCACAGCTACACTACTCAGTACTGCTGTATAATGTTCTCTATCATGCTGCTTCTTCTGAACATGTGCTACATAGTGACAAGAGAGTAGGAATCCCTCATGTGTATGCATATTGTGTATGGAAGACATTATAATGACTACTTCGGAGAGAACTAATAATAAGAGCGGTAAACTGGTGGAAAAATGCAGAAGTTATATAGTGGCAAGGAGTAGTGTTATTCCATGTACATACATATGACAGTTGATTCTGAAAAGTCACCTGAAACGACAAGTACTCTTTAAAGGTTTCTTTCTGTCAATCCACTAAGAATACATAATTTAGCCTTTTCCTGTTATATGCTGACAGTGTATTATCACGTCACATTCTCTGCCAGTCAAATCTAAAGGTGCCCATATATCCTTGTTCTCATTAGTTCAATAATGATTCTTCCTGACTTTATCCACTACAGATGAGCTTTAGTTTTTTTTTTAAAGTGTTCATATGTTTTCAGGACTGACAGGGGAGAAAACTGCAGCCAGACACCTCTGGTGGCAACTTATTTTCCATGAGATCAAAAGGTTTGGGTGTACCAAAACGTGCAGTTATCATGAAAAGTAAAAGTAGAAAAATACACCGCTCAAAAAAATACAGGGAATACTCAAATAACACATCCTAGATCTGAATGAATGAAATATTATCATAGAATACTTGGTTCTGTACAAAGTTGAATGTGCTGACAACAAAATCACACAAAAATAATCAATGGAAATCAAATTTATTAACCAATGGAGGTCTGGATTTGGAGTCACTCCCAAAATTAAAGTGGAAAACACACTACAGGCTGATCCAACTTTGATGTAATGTCCTTAAAACAAGTAAAAATGAGGCTCAGTATTGTGTGTGGCCTCCACGTGCCTGTATGACCTCCCTACAATGCCTGGGCATGCTCCTGATGAGGTTGCGGATATTCTCCTGTAGGATCTCCTCCCAGACCTGGACTAAAGCATCCGCCAACTCCTGGACAGTCTGTGGTGCAACGTGATGTTGGTGGATGGAGCGAGACATGATGTCCCAGATGTGCTCAATCGGATTCAGGTCTGGGGAACGGGCGGGCCAGTCCATAGCTTCAATGCCTTCATCTTGCAGGAACTGCTGACACACTCCAGCCACATGAGGTCTGGCATTGTCCTGCATTAGGAGGAACCCAGGGCCAACCGCACCAGCATATGGTCTCACAAGGGGTCTGAGGATCTCATCACCTAATGGCAGTCAAGCTAACTCTGGCGAGCACATGGAGGGCTGTGCAGCCCTCCAAAGAAATGCCACCCCACACCATTACTGACCCGCTGCCAAACTGGTCATTCTGAAGGATGTTGCAGGCAGCAGATCACTCTCCACGGCGTCTCCAGACTCTGTCACGTCTGTCACATGTGCTCAGTGTGAACCTGCTTTCATCTGTGAAGAGCACAGGGCGCCAGTGGCATCCTGCTCGGTGTTGGGCTGTGAGCACAACCCCCATCTGTGGATGTCGGGCCCTCATACCACCCTCATGGAGTCGGTTTCTAACCATTTGTGCAGACACATGCACATTTGTGGCCTGCTGGAGGTCATTTTGCAGGGCTCTGGCAGTGCTCCTCCTGTTCCTCCTTGCATAAAGGCGGAGGTAGCGGTCCTGCTGCTGGGTTGTTGCCCTCCTACAGCCCCCTTCACGTCTCCTGGTGTACTGGCCTGTCTCCTGGTAGCGCCTCCAGCCTCTGGATACTACGCTGACAGACACAGCAAATCTTCTTGCCACAGCTCGCATTGATATGCCATCCTGGATGAGCTGCACTGCCTGAGCAACTTCTGTGGGTTGTAGAGTCCGTCACATGCTACCACGAGTGTGAAAGCACAACCAACATTCAAAAGTGACCAAAACATCAGCCAGAAAGCATTGGTACTGAGATGTGGTCTGTGGACCCCACCTGCAGAACAACTCCTTTATTGAGTGTGTCTTGGTAATTGCCAATAATTTCCATCTATTGTCTATTCCATTTGCACAACAGCATGTGAAATTGATTGTCAATCAGTGTTGCTTCCTAAGTGGACAGTTTGATTTCACAGAAGTTTGATTTACTTGGAGTTATATTCTGTTGTTTAAGTGTTCCCTTTATTTTTTTGAGCAGTGTACAAACACTATACTCTAGTTTTGTCAGACAGACACGACATACATGGTAGGATCCCAGCATTGTGGGGTACTTGGATTAGAGACATTGAAAAAGTCAGGAATTTATAGAAGGATTTACAATTCTTTTTAGTTTTGATTGAAAAAAAAAGCCAGATAAGGTTTTTTGGACAGTTAATGAATTGACACTGTAGGTGAACATAAAAAGACACAATAAACAGACAGTATGGAATTTAAGGCTACTCTCCCACATTGAGCTTTTTGGTAAGTTTTTGATGTTGCAGATTTTCTGTAGCATTTCTGCACCCATTTATTAAGATGCATTTTTTTTAAATCTGCAACATCAAAAACTCACCAAAAAGCTCATTGTGGGAAAGTAGCCTAACAAATAATAAAAAATGAACTCCATCCCAAACACATTTTAATACCTTCACAAGGTCCTCTGCATGAGTCTACAGATGTATTGAATGTAGCAGACAAAAAGTTGAATTGCAAAATCCGCAAAGTAAAAGGTCTTGGGCGTCAGATACATCTCTGGTGTAGTACAGAAAATATTATAGAGCACTACAGCCAAAAGAAGTATGTCTGTATGTCATTTAGTGATGTAGTCAGGCATATTAAAGGTGGATACGTAGGACTAAATTTAAAACAGTAAAGAATTGGTTCTTTAAACATTGACAAAACCTCTCTGGGGAAGAGTGGGACCGAGATCTAGATACAATAAAAAGGAAGAATGAAGGCCTAAAGCATGGAGAGAGGTGGAGATCAGGGTGGAATTTTGAAATTAAGTCTCACTTGTAGGAAGCGGAATAGGAACTATTTGTGAAGTTCAATTCAGTTCACTTGACGATCACTTTAATTTTTGCTCATTTCCCTTAACTTGAAAATATTTAATGGAGTGGGGGTGTTGTCATAAGAAGTAGTCTAAGGCAACCTGTGAATGGCAACCCAAATCTATATGGCCTGGCTAAGTAAAGAAATTCACTTATGAATATATTAAGTACCCACTGCTGCACAGAATACTACATGAAGGGGATGTGTAAGCTATGGGGCACAAGGATAGACAAATGACGATAGTGCCCTAAGGCAGTCCTCAGTTTCCCATTCACACAAATGTAACAGCTGTTTTGCCCACTAGTAAAGTTTCAAGTCAGGTAAAGCCATTTTCCTTCCCAGGATTGGGGTGATATAAAATCTGCCTGTGAAGTCTGGACCTGTAACCCAGCCCGGTGAAAGAGTTGAGAATGGAGTTTAGTTTGTGAAATGTGACAAAACTAATGTACATCAGAATTATTTTAGGCAAAAGGATAACTTCCAGTAGGTTTATACCACCATGATATAGGACAGAAGCAGCCTGACCTTGGTTTTCATACAAAGTCTCACAGGGACTGAGATACCTGAATACCCAAGTATGTAAATTGTGAAACCAATTTTACAGTGAGCAAAGAGACCTGTTTGGAAATGGCCATAATTTCTTGGGGCAGGAGATATGACTTGTTCAAAAAGACCTTTAGGCTAGTATATAGGCCAATTTTATTTTTAATTCAATCAATTTCAGAATAAAATAATAAGTACCAGTTCATAGTTAATAACAGGTATTTACAATATTTAGATGCTAGAGATGAGCAAATTTAGTCAAATGGAATTGAATTTCTCAAAAAATCCACAGTCTGGAAAATACAGATTTTTTTTGTAATTCGTTCAGTGCAAATTCAGCAAAATGACAACCAGTTGCAGTTTAACAAAAGGTTAAAAAGAAAAAAAAGCATCTTACTGCTCACCTGCTCACCTCTCCTGCCGCCCCAGTTGTCCATGCCCAATCCTCCGTACCTCTGTCGCGTTGTTTTTCCTGGCTTAGAGTTTACTCTAAGCTGGGGCTTCTGGCCATGAACAGGCCCCAGAGGTCATTGTATATGCTCTGATGCCTACTCGAGGCTGGATGTCCTGGCAGAGAGTGAACACCGGGCCAAAAATGTCACGCGACACAGAGCGCGATGGCCAGAGGGCAGGGAGTAGCGGGGATGGCCAGAAAGGTGAGCCTTGAGGTTGTTTTTTTTTGCCATCACCTTACCTCTCTGGCTGCCCCAGCTGCTCTCTGCCCATCATCCATGCCTAAGTCGCACCACATTTCCAGGACGGTGTTCACCCCAAGCCAGGACTTTCATCTGCGAGCAGACCCTGTAGTTCACTGCACAAGCTCCAGGGCCTACTCCAGACAACCAGACAGCGGGCAGGGAGTATAGGGAGAGGGTGAGGAGGTGAGTGGTAAGGGGAGTATAAGTATTTTTTTCTTTTTTACATCTTATGTTTATTATGCTCAGGGGTCTAGAGAGACACTAGATCATTAAGGACATTCAATTTAAGGAGAATAACTTCTCTGTGAATAGAATTTCCAGGGAAAAACCATGTGCTCAGGCGAATTCGAATTTTGTCAGATCAGATATTCTCTATTATAAGCCGTAACGTAAATTAGGAGTATATCACCTAGCTGAACAAAATGCACAATAGTTGCATAGTAATATTAGATCGCTTGTGTGTGCTGTACATAAAAATTAGGCTAAATTAAATAAGTAGGAGGTAGAGTTACTAAATGAAAAGTTTCTCTTTAATTATTGCTATTATAGAACCAGTAGGATTTACTTTATGCATGCCCAGCCCCTAGCCAACAGTTGGTTAAAGGGAACCTGACAGTAGATTCAGGCTGCCTGAACCATGGGTAGCATGAATCGTAGTTTGCCTGCGTTATGGTAGCTGAGTATGTTTTCCCTTTATATGCTTCAGTATTTCAGATACAGTGAAGGAAATAACTATTTGATCCCTTGCTGTTTTTGTAAGTTTGCCCACTGATAAAGACATGAACAGTCTATAATTTTAAGGGTAGGTTAATTTTAACACTGAGAGATAGAATATCCAAAAAAAATTAGAGAAAATCACATTGTATAAATTAGATAAATTTATTTGCATTTTGCAGTGAGAAATAAATATTTGATCCCCTACAAACCATTATGAGCTCTGGCTACTGCAGACCAGTTAGGTGCTCCTAATCAACTCCTTACCTGCATTAAAGACAGCTGTCTTACATAGTCACCTGTATAAAAGACTCCTGTCCACAGAGTCAATTAATCAGTCAGACTCTAACCTCTACAACATGGGCAAGACCAATGAGCTTTCTAATGATGTCAGGGACAAGATCATAGACCTGCACAAAGCTGGAATGGGCTACAAAACCATAAGTAAGATGCTGGGTAAGAAGGAGACAACTGTTGGTGCAATAGTAAGAAAATGGAAGAAATACAAAATGACTGTCAATCGACATCGATCTGGGGCACCATGCAAAATCTCTCCTCGTGGGGTATTATTGATCATGAGGAAGGTGAAAGATCAGCCTACATGGGGGTAACTTGTTAATGATCTCAAGGCAGCTGGGACCACAGTCACCAAGAAAACCATTGGTAACACATTACGCCTTAAAGGTTTAAAATGCCGCAGTGCCCGTAAGGTCCCCCTGCTCAAGAAGGCACATGTGCAGGCCCATCTGAAGTTTGCCGATGAAGACCTGGATGATTCTGTGAGTTATTGGGAGAAAGTGCTGTGGTCAGATGAGACAAAAATTGAGCTCCTTGGCATTAACTCAACTCGCCGTGTTTGGAGGAAGAGAAATGCTGCCTATGACCCAAAGAACACCATCCCCACTGTCAAGCATGGAGGTGGAAACATGTTTTGGGGATGTTTCTCTGCTAAGGGCACAGGACTATTTCACTGCATCAATGGGAGAATGGATGGAGCCGTGTACCGTAAAATCCTGAGTGACAACCTCCTTCCCTCCGCCAGGACATTAAAAATGGGTCATAACTGGGTCTTCCAGCAAGACAATGAACCAAAACATACAGCCAAGGCAACAAAGGAGTGGCTCAAAAAGAAGCACATTAAGGTCATGGAGTGGCCTAGCCACTCCGAGTTGCCAAGCGACAGCCTCAAAGTCTGGATGATTTACAGATGATCTGCAAAGAGGAGTGGACCAAAATTCCTCCTGACATGTGCGCAACCCTCATCATCAACTACAAAAAACGTCTGACTGCTGTGCTTGCCAACAAGGGTTTTGCCACCAGGTATTAAGTGTTGTTTGCCAGAGGGATCAAATACTTATTTCTCACTGCAAAATGCAAATAAATTTATCTAATTTATACAATGTGATTTTCTTGATTTTATGGGGGGATATTCTATCTCTCAATGTTATAACCTACCCTTAAAATTATAGACTATTTATGTCTTTGTCAGTGGGCAAACTTACAAAAACAGCAAGGGATCAAATAATTATTTCCTCCACTGTACAGTGGTGGCCAAAAGTATTGTCACCCCTGCAATTCTGTCAGATAATACTCAATTTCTTTCTGAAAATGATTGCAATCACAAATTCTGTGGTATTATTATCTTCATTTAATTTGTCTTCAATGAAAAAACACAAAAAGAATTGTCCTAAAGCCAAATTGGATATAATTCCACACCAAACCTAAAAAAGGGGGTGGACACAAGTATTGGCACTGTTTGAAAAATCATGTGATGCTTCTCTAATTCGTGTAATTAACAGCACCTGTAACTTACCTGTGGCACCTAACAGGTGTTGGCAATAACTAAATCGCACTTGCAGCCAGTTAACATGGATTAAAGTTGACTCAACCTCTGTCCTGTGTCCTTGTGTGTACCACATTGAGCATGGAGAAAAGAAAGAAGACCAAAGAACAGTCTGAGGATTTGAGAAACCAAATTGTGAGGAAGCATGAGCAATCTCAAGGCTAGAAGTCCATCTCCAAAGACCTGAATGTTCCTGTGTCTTCCGTGCGCAGTGTCATCAAGAAGTTTAAAGCCCATAGCACTGTGGCTAACCTCCCTAGATGTGGACGGAAAAGAAAAATTGACGAGAGATTTCAACGCAAGATTGTGCGGATGGTGGATAAAGAACCTCGACTAACATCCAAACAAGTTCAAGCTGCCCTGCAGTCCGAGGGTACAACAGTGTCAACCCGTACTATCCGTCAGCGTCTGAATGAAAAGGGACTGTATGGTAGGATACCCAGGAAGACCCCACTTCTTACCCCGAGACATAAAAAAGCCAGGCTGGAGTTTGCCAAAACTTACCTGAGAAAGCCTAAAACGTTTTGGAAGAATGTTCTCTGGTCAGATGAGACAAAAGTAGAGCTTTTTGGGAGAAAGCATCAACATAGAGTGTACAGGAAAAAATAAGAGGCATTCAAAGAAAAGAACACGGTCCCTACAGTCAAACATGGTGGAGGTTCCCTGATGTTTTGGGGTTGCTTTGCTGCCTCTGGCACTGGACTGCTTGACCGTGTGCATGGAATTATGAAGTCTGAAGACTACCAACAAATTTTGCAACATAATGTAGGGCCCAGTGTGAGAGGTCTCCCTCAGAGGTCATGGGTCTTCCAGCAGGACAATGACCCAAAACACACTTCCAAAAGCACTATAAAATGGTTTGAGAGAAAGCACTGGAGACTTCTAAGGTGGCCAGCAATGAGTCCAGACCTGAATCCCATAGAAAACCTGTGGAGAGATCTCAAAATGGCAGTTTGGAGTTTTGTGTGAAATGATCAATGATTTGATTTTAGCTTCATTCTCTTTTGTGTTTTTTCCTTGCAAGCAAATTAAATTAAGATAATAAGACCAAAGAATTTGTGATTGCAATCATTTTCAGGAAGAAGCTGAGTATTATCTGACAGAATTGCAGGGGTGCCAATACTTTTGGCCACCACTGTATATCTGTACATACATAGAAAAGCTGGCCGGATGTCTAATCTGAGGCAGGTACCTGATGGCTTTTCTCCACCCTGATCCCCTTCACTGACAGGTCTCTTACTTAGCACACACATTTAATTTAGTTGCATGTATACAGTCATATGAAAAAGTTTGGGCACCCATATTAATCTTAAGCTTAATGTTTTATAAAAATTGGTGTTTTTGCAACAGCTATTTCAGTTTGATATATGTAATAACTGTTGGATACAGTAATGTTTCTGCCTTGAAATGAGGTTTATTGTACTAACAGAAAATGTGCAATCTGCATTCAAACAAAATTTGACAGGTGCATAAGTATGGGCACCTCA
The DNA here is from genome assembly GCF_046119375.1 of Phyllobates terribilis. Taxonomy (NCBI): domain Eukaryota; kingdom Metazoa; phylum Chordata; class Amphibia; order Anura; family Dendrobatidae; genus Phyllobates; species Phyllobates terribilis. The sequence continues at coordinate 396,145,126 of NW_027362763.1, forward strand.
CCAGAAAAGTGACATTAATATTTAGTAGATCCTCCTTTTGCAAAAATAACAGCCTCTAGTCGCTTCCTGTAGCTTTTAATGAGTTCCTGGATCCTGGATGAAGGTATTTTTGACCATTCCTCTTTACAAAACAATTCCAGTTCAGTTAAGTTTGATGGTCGCCGAGCATGGACAGCCTCTTCAAATGATCCCACAGATGTTCAATGATATTCAGGTCTGGGGACTGGGATGGCCATTCCAGAACATTGTAATTGTTCCTCTGCATGAATGCCTGAGTAGATTTGGAGTGGTGTTTTGGATCATTGTCTTGCTGAAAGATACATCCACTGCGTAACTTCAACTTTATCACTGATTCTTGAACACTATTGCCAAGAATCTGCTGATACTGAGTGGAATCCATGCATCCCTCAACTTTAACAAGATTCCCAGTGCCGGCATTGACCACACAGCCCCAAAGCATGATGGAACCTCCACCAAATTTTACTGTGGGTAGCAAGTGTTTTTCTTGGAATGCTGTGTTTTTTTGCCACCATGCATAACGCCTTTTTGTATGACCAAACAACTCAATCTTGGTTTCATCAGTCCACAGGACCTTCTTCCAAAAAGAAATAGGCTTCTTCCAATGTGCTTTTGCATACCTCAGCCGACTCTGTTTGTGCGTACTTGCAGAAACGGCTTCTTTCGCATCACTCTCCCATACAGCTTCTCCTTGTGCAAAGTGCGTTGTATAGTTGACCGATGCACAGTGACACCATCTGCAGCAAGTTGATGCTGCAGCTCTCTGGAGGTGGTCTGAGGATTGTCCTTGACTGATCTCACCATTCTTCTTCTCTGCCTTTCTGATGTTTTTCTTGTCCTGACACTTCTGGCCTTAACAAGAACTGTCCCTATGTTCTTCCATTTCCTTACTATGTTCCTCACAGTGGAAACTGACAGGTTAAATCTCTGAGACAGCTTTTTGTATCCTTCCCCTGAACAACTATGTTGAATAATCTTTGTTTTCAGATCATTTGACAGTTGTTTTGAGGAGCCCATGATGCCACTCTTCAGAGGAGATTCAAACAGGAGAACAACTTGCAAGTGGCCACTTTAAGTAGCTTTTCTCATGATTGCATACACCTGGCTATAAAGTTCAAAGCTCAATGAGGTTACAAAACCAAAAAAAGTGCTTTAGTAAGTCAGTAAAAAGTAGGCAGGAGTATTTAAAACAAGAAAATGATAAGGGTGCCCATACTTATGCACCGGTCAAATTTTGTTTGAATGCAGATTGCACATTTTCTGTTAGCACAATAAACCTCATTTCAAGGCAGAAACATTACTGTGTCCAACAGTTATTACATATATCAAACTGAAATAGCTGTTGCAAAAACACCAATTTTTATAAAACATTAAGCTTAAGATTAATAGGGGTGCCCAAACTTTTTCATATGACTGTACATACAATGTTATAGTCCTAAATAATGGGTAATTCATAAAAATAAGACAAATATTGCATAATTTGTTTGAATTTTATAGATTCTAGAATCTATAAAACCAATAGAGAAACTAGAACAATGGTAATGCGACAAATAGGCAATAATACAAATAAAGTGTCAAACTATTTACTTTTGCTTTTCCAGCAATATTACTGAACTGATATTACTTGTGGTTATGGCAATGTCAGGACTTGCACTTTGACAAGGATAAATAAATCTGCTGTTGCACTTTTGCCCTAGATTTTAACAGAAAAAAGGCATTATTAAATAAAACTATTCATGCTTAAGAACACAGAAATGCAGCTAAGTGGAACATTTTAATGGATAAAGACAGAGAGAAAGACATGTATTCTATTGATAGCACTCCATACTCACACAATAGAAAAATTCTCAATTCTTCACATAAATCTTCACTGCTACGGATTTTACAAACACACACGTATGCACATTATTAACCAGGCAGATATCATACATTGTTCATACATTAATCATCTGTCGATTTGACAGGTCAAGGAACGTAGATGTTAAACTAAAGGAGTTGTTCCCTTTCAATTAAACTTCTTCCCTGACTGCAGTTTGCCAGAAAAAAAATGCACTGTACTCACCTTCCAGTGGCGAATTTCCATTGCTATTCCTGGTGTCTGGCATTAACTTTGGTGCTGATATCATGTTGACAGCAGCCAATCACTTAACAGGGTGTTCCATCTACACACCGGGAAGAGCGACAGAGACTCGCCAGTGGACCCGGGGAAAGCGAGTATACTTTTTTTTTTCTTTTAAACCACCACTCCAGAATTTTTTTAAATTTCAACACTGGAGTGGTGCCTCTAATCTAAGTTCCCTGACCCTAGTAACATGCTTGAAATAATAAGACTTGTAGCCATGACCGAAGTAAACGTCCCACAAGCACCAATCAAATGCAAAATCAAGAAAAAAGAAATGTCCAAGGACTGAAGTAAATGGACAAAAAGTGATAAAAAATCTTTATTTAGTAATTTTTAAAAGAGAATATATATCCAACAAAGCAAACATAGACAAAAAAGGTGAGTCAGTCAATAAGAAAAAAATCACCCCAGAGATCAGAACAATTAATCAGGGGAAGCATTGTTGAAACATGCAGTGGGTGTTTGGTGGGTGAGCCTTAACATGTCCCTATTATTACATGCACTATTTTCACTTTATATTATTTATTGTATGGGACTTTAATATTGTTTGCAACTCAATTTATACCTTTATACCCTTCTCATATTTGAAGTAACTATGTGTTTATCTTTTGACTGTACTTTATTGTTCATGTTACTTATACTTTTGGAACAATCCATTATACGTTATATATTTATTCTGTGACAAGCATTAATGTGTATGCATTTTGTTGCTTAACTGTAACTCTGCATTATTTTGATCTCTGGCCTTACTTTTTTCTTATTGGCTCACCCACCTTTTAAATCTATGTTTGCTATGTTGGATATTTATTCTCTTTTAAAAATTACTTAATAAAAGATTTTTGATCACTTTTTATCCATTTACTTTAGTAATATACTCACCCTCTGTTGTCATCTGCAACTCAGTCCTGCTCCGCCATCTTGTGACCACAACTTCTGACTGACTGTAAGTCAGAGGTAACGGTCACAAGCGCTCACTGTAGGTCTATGACAGCCTAGTTCTGGTTCCCATAGACTTACATTGAGTTGTGACTTCCGGATCGCTCCAGCAAACATTGGAGTGATCCAGCAGATTATCATCATCATGAGACAACCAGACGGACATCAATAACAGATGAAGATGGTGGCTGGTAAGTATAATACTAGGGGCAGGGAACATAGGTTAGTGACACCACTCCAGCGGTAAAATAAAAAACAAAACACTGGATTGCATTTCTCACCAGATTTCTGGTGTATGAATCACAATTTTTGCACAATGCTTAAGTGAAGAAACATTTTGTAACTTTTGGGTTTTTCTTTTCTTTTTACTACAGCCCTGAAGCTTTGACTAAAGTTTAATAGGAGGGATGGGGCCAAGCACAGCTACAAGGATTAACTAATTTTTGCATAATTAAGTGGCATAATTATAGCAGGAATCTACTCCAGCTCTGAATTAGATGTCAGATTTTGGAGCCAGAAAGATGCACCAGATTCATTGAGGGGTGCATGCCTCTTAGCCCCTGAGGACCAAGAGATTTTTTCATTTTGGAGCTTTTGTTTTTCTTCCTTCTTCTAATAGCCAGCATTTTTTTATTTTACAATCAACATAGCTATATGAGAACTTATTTTTTTGAGGTACAATCTGTAATTTTGAATGACAATATTAATTTTACCAGACAAATTGAAAAATGTGAAATAAATTCCATATAAGTCTGCATTTGCTTTTTCGGTTTTGCTTTTACAGTGTTGACGATATGGTAAAAATGACCTGGCAATATAATTTTTCAGGTTAGTATAAATATGGTGATACCAAAAATATTAAGCTTTTTTTCCAATGGCTTAGAAAATATTCACAACTTTAAAAAAATAAATCCATGACAATGGACTTGCGAGGGCAAGTTTTTTGTGTGGTGGGTTGGTGTTATAATTTATATAATTTTGGGGTACATACAACATTTTGATAGCTTTTTATTGCATTTTTTAAGAGAGGTGTGGTAACTGAAAAATGGTAATTCTGGTTTTATTTCTGTTAAACTGTTTCCTGTATGGTTTAATTACTTTTATATTTTGATTGAATGGACTTTAACAGACACGAGATACAAAATATGTTTATTGTATTTTTTTTTAATTTTTAAACTGGGAAAAGGGTAATAATTTGTCTCTATTTTAAGTTCCCTTAGGGAACTTGAACCTGTGATCCTTTGATAGCTTGTTCTGTATATGACAATTCCCCTGTATATATTGTAAATTATGGTCTCCTCTGAAGCTCAGCCTTTCACTGCCATCTTAGTACTTCACATAAGTAATAAGATGGCAGCCAGGTGGTCCTTCAGCTGGATGGTAACCCATCAACACCCCAAGAACACTGTGAAGCTGATGGGAGACAAAGCGTGTGCAAACTGGCTATACTCCTTTTAAATGGAATCTATAACAAGGGTTTTGCTACCCCATTTGAGAGCAGCAATACTATATTTAGGGACAGAGACCCTTATTCCAGTGATGGGTCACTTATTGAGCTGGTTGTTGTTATTTTGATAAATTCACCGTTTTATCTGCTGCAGTTCTCTGAATGCTGAGCTCTGTATAACCCCACCCACATCACTGATAGGCATCTTTTTGTGTACACTGTGCATAGGCAGAAAGCCGCCAATCAGCTGCCAAAAGCCTGGTCTTGATGAGACAGTCGAAGTGTATATTACACATACAGTGCTCAGCATAAATGTGTACACCCACTTTTCAAAGTAAGATTTTAATGAATATCTCACTAAACAAACTGTATATATGTTCTTGACCTTATACACTAATCAAGATTTGCTTAATTCAGAATGGAAACTTTCAATTCTGTCTTATATATTTTTTTTTATGCAAGAAATAGAAATGAGATATAAAAAGGCATATGTTTCCCTTTCTACAACTACTACAGTCAAAAGGCAAGCAGTATACATGTACAATATATGATGTTTATACATATACACATATGCTATATAAACATAGAATAATGGGTTAAAAACATTATTGGATTTTGTGGTATTGACAAGAATGCAGCACAAAACAAAGAATGTGCCTTTAATTCTTTATCAACACGATCTGTCAAGAACAAATGCTTTTAAGAGCCACAGAGGGAGATCCATAGCTTTATTTATGGCCGCCATATTTCAGTCCTTTTTCACCAGACAGAGTGATAACAGTTTCAAGAGAAAGATCAATCCTTTCCATTACAAGATATGTCAAGCTTGAAATGATCCATTTGAATTAGAAAGTTTCCTTTGTTTCCTTGGTTTTATAGATGAGGCTATTCAAAGCTGTAATGGGAGCAGTAATGTACAGTGATTTATGGGAAATGTGCGAACAAATTATCACGGCATAGTGCAGACATGATAATCTATAGGAGAAGCTTATTGTTACCATTGATAAAATATAGAACAATATAGGTAAAAGCTTTTCAAAAGTAGACAAAGCAGAGCTGGAGGAAAATGCAAATCTAAAAAAGGCAACATCACAAAGTCAACACCATCGTAAGGAAAGAGATGAATAATGCAGTAGTATCAATGAAATCTTAACGTACGCATTTACTACAAATTGTGCAAATTACTCTGGACTTGGTATAATTTGCACTATAGACAGTTCTTTCAATGCTCTTGATTTTATTTAAGAAATGTAATAAAAGGCAACAATACAAATGAAAGATCTTCTTCCTATTTATTTTTTTCAAAGTCTATTCCCCAAGTATCCAATATCTTCAATAATGTTTTTCTTCTGGGTAGATTCTTTATATGTGTATGTAATATTGGAGTGTTTTGAACTCAACCCTTGGCAAAAAATACAAAATCAGCACACTTATTAGAGGATATTCACTTAGCCTTTTTATAGCTATTTAACTGTTATTTAATAGCTGTACATTTTATTGTTGTGAAATATACCTCAAACAAGAGTTAATGGTGTATAGTTTTCCAGATCCAGTGGAGGAGAAAGTTATGGAATTATTCTATGTTTAAAAAAATATTAGTTAATATTTTGCTCTTCTTTGGCGTTACACATCTGCCTCAGCTCTGCAGGGCTTCGCCACCTTCCCCTATGGCAGCTACCCTTTGCTTTTTTTCTAAGCTGGATTTCACAAGTGGCCTGGTGTGCTCTAATTACATCATCTGCCTAGGTCTATAAGGCCCACTAAGACACACATCTGTGTCTTGGTATTAAGACTCTGAGGCTATGTGCCCACGATGCAGAAATGCTCAGGATTTTTTCCTGAGCGTTTCTGCATCTCCCTGGCAGAAAAAAACGCATGCGGATTGTACATGCGTTTTCCTGCCAGGGACAGGCGGAAATGGAGTGGTTACCCACTGACATTTCCGCATGCGGATTGACAAGCGCTTTCCAAGCGATTAGCATCACTTGGAAAGTGCTTGTGACAACTAGGTCACACTATATAAATCCATGCAAACAGCATGGATTTATATAGTGTGACCCGAGAGAGTGGTAAAAATAAAAAATTAAATGTATACTTACCCTCCGATGGCCCCCGGTGTCCCGCTCACTCCGTTCTCCCTTGCCGGCAACAGTGAATTGAAAGACCTGCCGACATCAGCGTCACGTGACCCGTCACATGACTCTGACGTCAGCGCAGGTCCTTCAACTCACTGCAAAGTGCCGGGAACCATGCAGGAGCGGTGGTCTAATGCAAGTCAATGGCGGCGAAGACGCAGCACTTCCGCAAAATAATTGGTAGTGCTGCGTTTTTTTCCGCAATGATAATCCGCAGCGTAAATTTCCGCAGCATGTGCACAGCACATGCGGATTATCATTGGGGAACATTGCTGCCCTTTTACCATGCGTTTTTAATGCGTTTCCGCAGCTGCAAAAATGCTGCGGAAACGCATTAAAAACGCATTGTGTGCACACAGCCTAAGTCCTGTTGGTTTTGTGGTACAAATCTATCTGCTCCAGGCTTGCCTCAGCCTGTGTTGTTTTAAACTTTCCTGGACCTGTTTGCCAGTGGCCTCTAGTGTCAAAAGTCCTCTTTCCACATGTGCCTTCCTGCTGCTGCTAAATGTTTAGGCAGGTGTGGGAAAAATACTGAAAAAGTGAGAATTTTTAAAAAATAAAAGTGTTAACAGTTTATGTTTATCAGTTAACCCTAGAACGCATACCTGGGGCCTCGCAGGCCCGCCCTATTAATTGTTTTCTATTTTCTGCAAGATTACTTTAGTTAGAATTTTGAAACTCTAGGTATTCCTCAGGTATATAGTTGTTTGTCATTTTTGTTTGAGTTATTCCATGTTATTTGCACACGGGCCTAAAAGGCCCCAGGTATGTGAAAAAGTAGATTTTTATGGTCATGCGTTCTAGGGCTAACAAAATGCAAAGTGAATGAACAAACGAAAAGTCACTATCAAATCAATATTTGGTGTGACCATCCTTTGCTTTCAAAACAGCAGTAATTCCTCTAGGTAAACTTACACAAAGTCAGGTATTTTAGTCATTAATTATACCAAACAGGTGATAATGATCAATATTTTTACATGTAAGTTGAAAACAGTCATTAATTGAAACAACTGTGTAGGAAGCTTAAAATTGGATGAGTAACATCCAACTCTGCTACAAAGGTGAGGTTGTGAAAGACATATCACAGATCATATACCATTGGAAGACTGAGCACAGTAAAAAGACACAAGGTAGTTATACTGGATCAGCAAGGTCTCTCTCAGGCAAAGATTTTAAAGCAAAGTTCAAGTGTGCAGTTCAAGTTCTTTTCAAGAAGCACCAAGAAATGGGAAAAGTTGAGAAAAGTAGATATAGTGTTCGGCTAAAAAAAACTTAGTACAGAAGATGAAATACACATCATGCTTACTTTCCTCAAGAACCAAGAATGAAGATGCATCTTGCAATGGAAGTCCACCATAAGTCCACTTATTATTGTACCATTCTCTAACCCTTTGGCAAAGAAACTGCCTTCAGTTACTGCCAAGCATTTAAAATTTTGACTTATCAGTCCAGTGCAGCTAATAACCTTGTGGAATGTATAGCTTTATGGCCACAATTCTTTCATGAAGTCCACTTTTGGGCTGACTTCTCCAAACAGAAGATGGGTGGAGCTGGGTCCATTTAGTTGTAGCCAGTTCTGAGCTGATGGCACTGGTGGACATCTTACAATTTTGAAGGGAAATAAACCTATGTCTTTTATCTGCTGCACTAAGTTTCCTTGGCCAACCACTGTGTCTATGGTCCTCATCATTCCCGTTTCATGATATCCTCAATGCTGATAAATACAGACAGATAATTATTCCTCATGCAATACCATTAGAGAGGTGTCTGATTGGCTCCAAATTTATTCTGCAGCAAGACAACGATCCCAAACATATAGGCAATATCATTAAAAATTATTTTCAGCGTAAAGAAGAACAATGAGTCTTGGAAGTTATGATATAGCCTCTATATTGCCCTGATCTCAACGTCATCAAGTCTGTCTGGGATTACATGAAGAGAAAGAAGGACTTGTGCAAGCTTACATCCACAGAAGGTCTGTGGCTAGTTCTCCAAAATGTTTGGAACAACCTCCCTGCCGAGTTCCATCAAAAACTATGTGCATTTGTATCTAGAAGAATTGATGTTGTTCTGAAAGCAAAAGGTGGTCAGACCAAACATGGATTTGATTTAGGTTTCTCTTTTTCAAATTGCATTTTGTTAATTGATAAAAATAAACTGTTAACATTTCTACTGTCTTTTTGAAAGTATTCTTACTTTGCAGCATTTTTTCCTCAACTTTTACACACTACTGTATATATAATAAATAGTTTTTATGGGGAACTTATTAGGATACAACCAATTAGTATACTGTAAAAGTATGAAACCTTTATTCTCAAGTTATAAAATGAAACCTTTAATCCTGCTGTGAATTTATGAGGTGCCACAAATTAAAGCGCATTGCACACATTCACACATCTTTATAATTGACTTAGCTTACTAAGAAAGAGCACTAAGCACAAAGAACAGATTTTCAGAAACTGGCGCACTGACTCCCTCTGCAGACAGTTTCATTATTCCATCAAACTGGTTACTGTAAAAAAAATTCTGCTCATAAAATATTGGGAATTTATTAATTTTGAAAATGTTGTGCTAAACTTGCACTGGGATGTTATGCTGGACGTCCCCTTCACAATCTCCCATTCACACTTCTGAAATATATGAAGCTAACAGTTTTGGACACAGTTAAGTATACAGTTTTGCATTTCACTCCACCATTACCCAATGATAGCCCACAGTATTCTACATTGTACTCCAAAATATTTGAGCTTAAATGGCATTAATAAATCTATTACATGTAATGTTCTACCTGTATTATCTTACCACTCATTTGTAATATTACCTAAGTATATCACTTTGCAAAGAAATGCATTTTCTCTTCAATATATGTGAGATCATCTCAAGCTGATAACAGTTTATACGTATAAATACTAATTTGCTATTTAATATGATAAAGCTGTTTGTAAGACCAGCCTGCTTACTTTCATATTGCACACATGCCAGCTGTGCAGCTTTTTAGGGAGAGGAACAGCAGGTTATTCCTGGAGTCAGGAGGTTTGCTGGAGGCTTCAGCAGTAGTGAGTTTGGAACTGTCCACCAGCCCCAGTGCTGAAAGTGTCAGACAGGTAACTTCTATCTATGGGACCAGTTATACTTTCCCCAAGCATCTTAGAGATGAATAACATTTTCACCACATAGACTTTGTGCGGTTGTCCAGATTTGAGGACAATTTTTTTTCTTATTTAAATACATGTACTTTTGGCTAAAAATCATTTTTGGAATTTGGTTTCATTAAATATTTAGCACCTTTTGCTTTCTATTGCCTCTGTGTTGCACTGACGATTGCTGGCTGCAGAATGAGTTAACTGATAATCCATCAGCCAGAGTATTCTGACGAACCAATGGCAGAGTTTGTTACTCCTTTTTATTTTAGAATGTCTCAACTGGTTTATGACCACAGACCACATCAAAGTTGAGACGGTTTATAACCACAGGCCACATCAAAGTTGAACGTGCAGGAATAAAATGCCTTTAAAAGCAAAACGATGCAAAATTTTTAGCTACACCGAAATGCAAAAATCAGTTTTAGCCTCAAATACATGCATTTAAGTAAAAATAAATTGATAGTGATTTTTGTAATAAGATGAAAAATAGATAATTGACACATATATGGAAAATACCTCCTGGAATAGCTCCAGACTGTAAGTGTTATCATCATCTGCAAAGAAGACCACGCCTGCTGGGTTCTCCTGCTGCACAGGTGCCTGGACTCCTGAGCGCTGAGGATGATGCGGTGTCTTAGGTTGATATTGCTGCCTAAGCCAAGCCAGTCCTGCATTCCTCTGTTCTGTAGCTCTGGGTGAACCAGAACGTTTATATCTCCTTGGTGTGGGCACATGCAGGTGAGTGGCTCTTACACCTGCCCCAGTCAAAAAGCGGCTGACCAAATCTGTTGGATGTGGTGCGTCCTCTACCACTATCCAATGTAAACGTGGGACCTGCCGGAATGTGTTGGCTAGGCGAGTAAGTTCTGCCTTCTGCACCGGACGGCTGTAAGTAGGGGTAATGGCATATACAACAGGCATACTATTATTCTTTGCCCACTGGTTATCAGCTCTGGTCAACACTTCTTGATTAGAGGTCCATGAAGCCATGCTGGTGTCACTTGGCTGGGGTCTCATCAAAGCTGCACGACCAATCCTATTTTTCCAGTATGGAGAATAGTGGCGGGCAGTGGGTACTCTATTGGAATTAGAAGGTCTCCTGGTATCAATATCAATAATAATAACAACAATCAACACCCAAGGAAGAAGAATGAAAAAGCGACTGTAGAAGACAGACTTCATCCTGCTATTTAGAAAAGTAAAACCAAGTCTAACGGAGAATAAAACTCAAGCAGCTTTAATATTCTTCTCATGTAAACTCCAATGAGGTAAGGGAAATCCAAAAGACACAAGTAAACCAGAATTACAATTCCCATACAATTGCTTAATCTTAGTTACATAGTATAAATGAAGAGAAGACAGGCTGCAGCTGTAGGGAATGATCTTCTATTTCCATAACTCCACTTAAAGCAATTGTTGTTTCTATGGGTGCTTGAGAGTCATTATAAAGCCCCTCTACGTGTCACTGACTTCGTTCTCCAAGCCACATGAAATCCAAATCAAGTCATGTCATTAGCTTCTCAGAAAATAGTTCCAATTATCTCCAAAGGACTGCTTCATTGATAAACTCTAAGTGCCCCGGACAGCAACAAGGAGAGCAGAGCAGGCAGATAACCCTCAGAATGCAACGCTCAGACATCTAATAGATGTTATTCTTGTCCCCGAAACTTCTTGTCTTTTTAGCATCCATGTGCTCAGGATTCTGTAAGGAGCACAATAAGACATTTCCAAGTAGGTCGCCTCTGCCAGCACAACATGGGCAGCAGCCAGGTCACAAGCACTGGTAAATTGTTTGCTGCCTTTGTTATTGCTGGTGCTGCTTGGAAAGCTGTGTAGAGTTGGGCTGTGATTCTGGAATAAGAGCCTCAGTGATGCACTGGATGAGGCTGACTTAGATAGCTGCTCCCTGCATCACTCTCTTCTCCCACCTCCTCTCTTCTTTGTTTCTCTTTCTTTGCAGTCCGATGAGCTGCTGGGTGGGGAAGAGGGAGGAGAAGAATACAGGGACCCCCTGTGGCTGGCAATGAGAAATGAGATTGAAAAGCTCTTCTGGTATCACTGATTTTGCAACTCGCAGATAGATTGCTCCTTGTTCAAGCCTCCTATTGTTTAATTTGTGATGTTTTTAATCTCTGTTTCATTGTGTTCCTAAGCTTGGACTAGAACACTTCACCATGAACCACAGAGCTGACACTTGACCATCGTGTCTCGGTACTTGACAACTCAAGTGGAAGGAGAGAAGGGAGATACATGTGTGCAGATGTACTTGATGGAAGGCTACAGATGAGAATGGAACTGTACAAGGACATTTACAAGTTTCAATCAAATAATCTGTACAGTTCTTGTTTAAACACTTTTAATTACTGTAAGAGTTATTTCTTCAAGGTGAAATTAAGTAGAGTGTTCTCAGAAGAAAAACACAAGATCTCGTCAGCCACAAAAGCAGGTGTAGCAAAGATGGGCTAAATTTAGCCAATTTATGGATTATGATGATATTGCACAGTAATGAATACTGAGTGCACAAACAACATATTCAGCTCTGCTACATCTAAATATTCAACAGGTACAGTAAAACCAACCAAGAGCAACACTTAGGTCATTTTTAGGTCGGCTTTCTGGCTCTGTAATTTTTCCACTTCACTGGTGTATAGTATATTTTGGTAGTCATACTATTTTAGAAAATATATTACACTTTTTTTTTCTGGTTTGAGACAACCCCTTTTACTCGGCTGCAGTTTGTTCTAAAAAAAAAAATCACTTTGCACACTCTCCCAAAGTCCAGCATTGAGTGCTGGACCATGGGATGGTGAGTAAACCTCAGTTTGTTATTTTGAGCACTTGATGCAGCTGGTACAGTACAGAGTGACTCAGGTAACTAGATCTAAACATATAACAAAACCTGAACCATAGGCCACATGTGTGTGTTTTTTATTTGTCTACACTGTTCTGTACTGCTGTATTCACTTTACCATTGGTGTATCTATTATTTTATATACTGCACAGGTTTTCATGAGTTCTTTCCATAGTTCATGCTGTCATATCTACTTTTCTACTTATAGTTTATGAAATTAATAAAGATGATGTTTTATTACTATAAAGCCTGGATTTTTTTTATTGTGGGTGATTCATAAATACAGTAATAGGTGTATTAGTGATTGATGGTCTTAATAATTGGTATATTTCTATCTCAATATTGACGCCAATGTACTGCATTTTAGGGAGTGTCAGCACATAATAGCACAGCCATAGGTACTGCTTGTGTAAAGTACTACAGAGCGGTAGTCATGACCCGGTTGCTATCCCATCAAGTTCTGGCACTTTACAGGAAAACTGTATGGGTCCTGGCTGGGTGTTCATGTTGGTGTTGTGTGGGCCTGTTGCCCGTGCAGGCCACCTTTAACCGATGGTGTTCAAATATCAAAAGACTGACCGTCACTTCCAAACAAAAAACTGGTGTGTATGTGGCTCCCAGCTACGCTTGGTACCACAGATCCTAGAAGAGTGCATTGATGGACTCCTCCACAAGAGGCCCCCATAAACATTCACACATCTCCACCTTCCACCTCAGACCAGCAGAGGGAGCCCATTAGGGATATAAATAGGGAAGGTGGAGCTAGGCAACTCAGTGATTCAGCAGTTCCTGCAGAGTGAGACACAGAAACAGGTCAGTCTGCAGTGGAGCTCAGTCTAGTTTAGAGAACTCAGCTAATAGTTCAGCAGTGGAGCACGAGGCTCCTGCTAGCTAGATTCAGGGAGCTCAGTTAGAGCTTAAGGTGTGCCGGCGCCATAAGATCGGTGAAGAGCGGCAAGTTGCCGTTAGTGTGAGTAGCCTAGTGAGGGCCCGAGCGTGGCCGAAGGCGAGTGGAGAGTGAGTAGCAGTGGAGGCAGAGGAGCTTACCCAGCTCACCCCGAAACATATACCGGACACCGGGTCCGAACTTACCGGGATCTCTATGACCCAGTAAGGCATAACCGGAATCCCTGGAGAACTACAGGTCCCAGGTTCACCAGAGAGCTGATACGTAACAGAGCCAGGAGACACATAGGCCCTGTAAACTGGGAGCGTGCACTCCAAGAGAAGGCCCTACCACAACGTCAGCCGGTGCAGGACAGAGATAAAGTTAGGCCTAGCTTCAGGCAGGTTGGAAACTTACTATGCAGAGGCAAGAAACAGGACGCCCTACACCCGCTCATTGGGGAGGATCCTGATATGCACCCTTCACCCTACAGTGCTCCAGGATGTGCCTGAATTACCACCAGTAAAAGGTACTGAAGTGACTACCGTGTCCGTCCCCTTTCTTGCTCTGACCCGGCTGGGTCTCGCCTTTCCTGCATCCCTCTCTCCGTACGCTGCCCTGAGGCCTAGCTCCACCTGTGGGGAGCTATACCATCGAGCTGCCTTATCACCGGCCTCAGTGGACTGCCGCAGCGCTGGTGATTCTCACCAGAAACCACAGGTGGCGTCACGAACTTTCATAAAATTAACAAATAATCCCCTTTTAAAAGCTGACCCCAGGGTACGGGCCCGGGAGCCGACCACCGCGACATCCCCAAGGCAAAGGCCCAGGTACCGAGTCGTCCCCATCCCCCTGGGCGAGTCATGTACAGGTGCTTACTAAGAGTAGCTATCTCCATATATAACTAACAAATAAAGTTGCACTCTGTAGCTATATATGGAAATGACTACTCTTAGTAAGCACCTGTACACACCTGTTTTCTGTTTAAAAGTGACGGTCAGTCTTTTGATATTTGTATATATAGGCTCTCTGAAAGAACACTCCACCCCTCCGTCTCTGGCGGTTTTAATTACAGCAGGATCCTACCTTTCCATATAAGTGTAGGCTTTAGCCTAAGAGAGGATTCATATTGGATAGGCTTCCAGCAGAGAGAATCGCCTTACCCCGGCTACCAGGTACACATGAATTGGCCAATTTATGTGCTAAGTATTCTCAATTTTTTCTATTTTCTAGAGCAGTAATGAAATTCAAATTTCATATATTTCATGTTTGCAACTTTATTTGTTATTTAGCCTATGGTATTGCCTGGTCAGGGCCACAACTTCAACAGATCAATGATAATTTTGCATGCATACATCCTCCTGCTGGATTCACTCTGGTTTCATCTCCTGTTTATCACCTTGTTTCTGCCCTGTATGCCCTAGTTTATAGGGTATTGTTTTTGAGCCATTTTGCCTGAATCTATTGATCCGTTATCTGATAGTATTGTCTTGAGATATATTTCACAATATATGTTTTATATTTGCGTATTGGACTCTGGTATAGAATGTAGTATGGTGTCCACCTCTGTTTTAACCTTTTTTCGTATTCTGTATTATGTGCTTTCAATAACATTTTATTTTCATCAATTTTGTCTGTTTCACTCCTTGTTTTGTGTAGGTATTTTTTCCAAGATTACTGTTTGATGAAAGTACAGTGAACTCAGAGATAATGGTGTGGCTGGGACCTATCCAGCAGATCAGAAGGTGTAATCAGCCTACTTAAACTCCTGAACATGCTGCTGGGAGTTGCCAAGTACTGTGTTTGGTTACCTCATGCATTTCTGGTGCTATATCTGCTGATTTCTTGTCTTAACTTGATCCTGACCTTGTCTGTTTTGTAATCCCTTCTGGCATTCCTTTTGACTGACCTGCTGATATTTACCCTCAGTTATTCTTCAGACTTTGGTTTTGTCTTCCGATTCTGTTGCTCGTTCTTTCCCTTTACTTATAGACCTGGCTAGATCTATTACTTTTGCTTTACGATCACTCCTCTGGCCAGCACCTACTCAGTGGATGCAACCCTGTGGGTCCGGTTGTAAATCCAGATTCTTGTATAGGGGTTGAAAGGAGAAAGATGGGGTTTCTCTAGGACCTGCTAGACAGAATTGCTATCACCAATTTTGTCATAGGTTGCCTTTTTGAGCTGATGGCCCCTGACGGACTAAAAGAGTAAACGTCATTTTAATCTCTATTTCATACATCAATAGTACGTATGAAAATTGAAAATAGGAAACTTTGTAATACATCTTATCAGAGAAATCTGCTTCTTTCGCCTTCTGGACTGATCCTTCATTTTCAAAATTTTCAGTTCATTGGTGACATCTGTCTCCAGTGAAGACAGATTTTTATATTACTAAGATAGGAGATGACATTTGTTTTTTGTAAGATTCTATGTAGAAGGGAGGAAGAGGAGGGAGGAGCTCTGCCTCTGGCTCCTCCTTCTTCCAGTCTACTTAGAATCTTATCAGTAGTAACTGCCATCTCCTATCTCAGTAATGTAACAATCTGTCTTCACTGAATACAGATTTTACACGTGAATTGAGACTTTTGAAAATGAATAATCAGTTATAGGAGGAGAAAGAAGCAGATTCCTCTAATATATGTTATAAAGTTTCTTATTTTTATGTGTATTATTTATTTCTGAAATCTAAATTAAAACAAAGGTTACGCTTTAACAGATGCAAATTCATTGCAGTCAATAACTGCCTGAAGTCTGGATCCAATGAACATCACCAAACATTAAGTGTCTTTCCTTGAGATGTTTTGTCGAGCCTTCAATTGGTTCTTGTTTGTGGGTCTTCCAGAATTCAGGTTAGTTTTCCATAAGTAAAAATCCTGCTCAATATGCTTGAAATGTCTGATTCCACCATTGAAGAACATTTCAATACTTTACCATAGGAAGTGACTTGATTCTTCTCGCAGCATGCTTTGGTCATTATCCATCAGTACTATAAAAAAATGTCCTATCAGTTTTGCAGAATTTTACCCATTCTGAGCAGAATACATATCTCTACCACTTCTGAAATCATACTGCTACTTCTATCCTTACACCACCAGTAAACACCTGAGTAGAGATGAGCGGTGTTCGACTCGAACTGTTCGCCAATCTCAAATTCGAGCTGTTTTGAGCGGTATTCGAGCCGTTCGGCGAACACGAACGATTTGAAAAAAATCCGGCTGTTCGAGGTTATGTTCGATAACTGTTCGTGCACCAAAATCATAACTGCATTTTTTCACAGTAATGCTGATAATCAATGTTAATACACAGTTTGAGTGTACAGTCATGGCCAAAAGTTTTGAGAATGACACCAAAATTATATTTTCACATGATCTGCTGGCCTCTGCTTTTTATTAGTGTTTGTCTGATGTTTATATCACATACAGAAATATAATTGCAATCATATTATGAGTACCAATAGGTTATATTGACAGTTAGAATGAGTTAATGCAGCAAGTCAATATTTGCAGTGTTGCCCCTTCTTCTTCAAGACCTCTGTAATTCTCCCTGGCATGCTCTCAATCAACTTTTGGACCAAATCCTGACTGATAGCAGTCCATTTTTGCTTAATCAATGCTTGCATTTTGCCAGAATTTGTTGGTTTTTGTTTATCCACCCGACTCTTGATGATTGACCACAAGTTCTCAATGGGATTAAGATCTAGGGAGTTTCCAGGCCATGGACCCAAAATCTCTATGTTTTGTTCCATGAGCCATTTAGTTATCACCTTTGCTTTATGGCAAGGTGCTCCATCATGCTAGAAAAGGCATTGTTGGGCGCCAAACTGCTCTTGGACGGTTGGGAGAAGTTGCTCTTGGACGACATTCTGGTACCATTCTTTATTCATGGCTGTGTTTTTAGGCAAGACTGTGAGTGAGCCGATTCCCTTGGCTGAGAAGCAACCCCACACATGGATGGTTTCAGGATGCTTTACAGTTGGCATAAGACAAGACTGGTGGTAGCGCTCACCTCTTCTTCTCTGAATAAGCTGTTTTCCAGATGTCCCAAACAATCGAAAAGGGGATTCATCAGAGAAAATGACTTTGCCCCAGTCCTCAGAAGTCCACTCCCTGTACCTTTTGCAGAATATCAGTCGGTCCCTGATTTTTTTTCTGGAGAGAAGTGACTTCTTTGCTGCCCTCCTTGAAACCAGCCCTTGCTCAAAGAGTCTCCGCCTCACAGTGCGTGCAGAAGCACTCACACCAGCCTGCTGCCATTCCTGAGCAAGCTCGGCACTGCTGGTAGTCCGATCTCGCAGCTGAAACAGTTTTAAGATACGGTCCTGGCGCTTGCTGGTCTTTCTTGGGCACCCTGGAGCCTTTTTGACAACAATGGAAGCTCTCTCCTTGAAGTTCTTGATGATGCGATAGATTGTTGACTGAGGTGCAATCTTTGTAGCTGCGATACTCTTCCCTGTTAGGCCATTTTTGTGCAGTGCAATGATGGCTGCACGTGTTTCTTTAGAGATAACCATGGTTAACTGAAGAGAAACAATGATACCAAGAACCAGCCTCCTTTTAAAGTGTCCAGTGATGTCATTCTTACTTAATCATAACTGATTGATTGCCAGCCCTGTCCTCATCAACACCCACACCTGTGTTAATGGATCAATCACTAAAACGATGTTAGCTGCTCCTTTTAAGGCAGGACTGCAATGATGTTGAAATGTGTTTTGGGGGTTAAAGTTCATTTTCTGGGCAAATATTGACTTTGCAAGTACAGTAATTGCTGTTAAGCTGATCACTCTTTGACATTCAGGAGTATATGCAAATTGCCATTACAAAAAATGAAGCAGTAAACTTTGGAAAAATTACTATTTGTCTCATTCTCAATACTTTTGGCCATGACTGTACAGCAGGGCGGGGGGAGGGGCAGGGGATGGATCTCTGCAGAAATAATGAAGATCTCCATTTTTTTTCTCTTTCCCGCATTTACAGTGGGGAGGTGCAATCTGTCAGCCTATCAGCAGCGCACACACGGAGCGAACTGCTTTTTTTCACACAAGCAAGGGCATGTGTCATTGGCTGTGTATGTCACATGTCCTTGCCCTATAAGACCCAGCCATTTTCCCCGTCGCCACCATTTTCTCACTGCTGCAGCTGCGTGCTAGACGGCACCGCTGTTGCTGTGTGCGCTATACTTTCAGTGTTAATTTCAAGCCAATTTTCTCAGAAATATACAGATAGCTTGGGAGTAGGGAATAGTTGTGATTGCAGTCCTTTTGAGGACTAGGTTACAGCATTTCCTACGACTTTTAGCAGGCAGGTCTGTGCTCTTAAATAGACAGCTTGGGAGTAGGGACTAGTTGTAATTGCAGTCCTTTTCAGGACTAGGTTACAGCATTTCCTAGGACTTTTTGCCAGGCAGGTCTGTGCCAGTGCTGTGCAAGTGTTTTTCACAGCATTTGGCTAAATCTAGCTAAGCAAATCCTTTTTGGCCTCTTGCAGTGTGTGTTAGTCAGTGGAGTAGCGTATCTGTGTTGCAAGCTACACCACCTGTGTAAAGAATCCAATTTTTTTTACTGCACCTAGCCAAGTAAAACCTTTTGGGCATAGCATCATTCTATTAGGCCATCTATACTAAGCTCCACCAGCTTGCAAATTACTAATAATTTTTATCTGCATCTAGTTCTGAAAATAATTTTGGGCTTGTAGCAGTGTGTGGGACTTATTCTATTAGTCCATCTATACTAAGCTCCACCAGCTTGCAAATGACAAATAATTTTTATCTGCATCTAGCTCGGAAAATAATTTTGGGCTTGCAGCAGTGTGTGGGACTTATTCTATTAGTCCATCTACACTAAGCTCCACCAGCTTGCAAATTACAAATAATTTTTAGCTGCATCTAGCTCGGAAAATAATTTTGGGCATAGTAGCAGTGTGTGGTACTCATTCTATTAGGCCATCTATACTAAGCTCCACCAGCTTTGAAATTAATAATAATTTTTAGCTGCATCTTGCCTGTAAAATAATTTTGAGCATATTAGCAGTGTGTGGTACTCATTCTATTAGGCCATTTATACTAAGCTCCACCAGCTTTCAAATTATTAATAATTTTTAGCTGCATCTTGCCTGGAAAATAATTTTGGGCATAGTAGCAGTGTGTGGTACTCATCGTATTAGGCCATCTATACCAAGCTCCACCAGCTTTGAAATTAATAATAATTTTTAGCTGCATCTTGCCTGTAAAATAATTTTGGGCATATTAGCAGTGTGTGGTACTCATTCTATTAGGCCATCTATACTAAGCTCCACCAGCTTTCAAATTACTAATAATTTTTAGCTGCATCTTGCCTGGAAAATAATTTTGGGCATAGTAGCAGTGTGTGGTACTCATTCTATTAGGCCATCTATACTAAGCTCCACCAGCTTTCAAATTACTAATAATTTTTAGCTGCATCTTGCCTGGAAAATAATTTTATCACAATTCAATTGGCAGATTTTCACAGAGCTCCTCCCCAACGCCCACCCATCGGGCAACAGTTGCCCACCCTCCCTATGGGATCTAGTGGCGAATAGTTGATGCCATTAATCAGAGCGTCAGTTGCCCCGTCGACGTGGCAAGCATACGGTAAGGCATGGGAAGAGTGGACACGACTAGTAGCAGGCAGACGGGTTGACCAATGTGAACAAGTCAGATTACAAGTCACCATAGAATTTCTTAACCAGCGAATGATGAGGGGCATATCAGGGGCGTCAGCACAGCGGTGTCTGACCGGAGTAGCATTTCACTTCCAACTACTGAATTGGGGAGATGTGATAAAGAAATTCATCATCAGACAATCCATAAAAGGGTGGAAAAGGGGTCAGCCAAGTCAGGAGTGTAGACGTCCCGTCCCATGTCACTAAAACTGATTTCTCACATCATATCCCTAACACCATTAACATGACACTCACAATTTGAAGCAACACTACTGTCTACTACATTTGCAGCCTTCTTCGGGGCGCTATGCATAAGCGAATTAGTCCCTCAATCCAAAATTACCACCAGTGGAGGCTTATTACACCAGGACGTAGTCATAGCCAATAATGCAATACGTCTACGCATACGCCAATCGAAAACGGTTCCAGCGGGCAGGGGCACTTGGGTACTTCTACAACCCACAAACGGTACACTGAGTCGGGTAACAATAGTAAAAACATATATAACCATCAGATCACAAAGTAATTTCTTCCTATCACACATTGATGGAACGCCATTATCAAGATATCAGTTCCAAGCTATATTTAATAAATGCATAACATCGGCAGGGAACCACCCCAAAGATTACGGGACACACTCATTCCGCATAGGCGCGGCCACGAAAGCAGCAAGAGCAGGACTGTCAGAAACGGAAGTTCAGAGGATAGGGAGATGGCAATCCACGTGTTTGGCGAGATACATAAGACCGGACTTGTTATCCTAACGTGGTTTGTTTCTTTTACAGGTGACGCTAAGCCCACAGTGTGGGTGATAGGCCACTCGCATATATATTGGGCAGAAAATAGGGCTAAAGTCTGCCCAGGCGGGAGGAAATTAGAGTTTCATAACACATATTTCAACTGGAGAGGTATTAGAGGCCTGCTATGGCCTCAGGTACTAATGGAGGTAATCAAGGTAGGGAGAGAGGCAAGAGGTCTGGTCATCTTAGTTATACAGGCCGGGGGAAACGACCTCGGTCATCACAAGAGCGCATAGCTAATGGCAATAATGAAACTAGACACTGAGCGCTTCAGAGAATTTTTCACAAAACTAACTATAGTATGGTCAGAGATTGTGCCGATAGCGGTATGGCAAGGTGTGCGAGACATCACGGCCATCGAACGGACAAGGCGGGTAATAAATATTTGGATGGCAAAATTTAGAAGAGACAGAGGCGGTGTAGTGATACAACACCGAAAACTGGAAGGAGATAAAGCAGGCCTCATACGGCCCGATGGTGTTCACTTAATGGATATTGGACTGGACATATTCCTGTCAGGACTCCAGGACGGAGTGGAACAAGCGTTAAGAGTGATGGATGGGGGTCAGAGTCCTCCATACGAGTACGCAGGATCCTCCGTAGCCTGGAAATAGAAAGGACACGTTGGAGAGTTACACTTGTTGGCCAACTTGCCGGTGTGGAGACCCAGGGCATGCTGCAACAAGCTGAATTATTTTAGAAATAAAATGCCTTTCTAATGGAATGAGTATAAAGAGTTAATAAAGCTGTGACCGATCCTCACACATCCAGTTGTAAGAGTTACATTATTGTATTGTTAAAGAAAGGGGGGCGGTAGGGGGGCTGAGCGTCTGGGTTTGGTTGGGGGTCCCCACAGTCTGCCTAGGCTAGATGCATTTAAAAATTCTTAGTAGATACACAGGCAGTGCAGCTTGCTTCGCAGCTGGGCTACTACGCCCAAAGTATTGCCTAGGCTAGATGCAGTTAAAAATTCTACGCTGACTAGCAGACACTGAAGCTTTGGAGCAGACCTGTGAGTAAACAGCTCTTCAGACTCAACCATCTGTGTTACCCCAAGCCATAGTGTATGTAGTTTCTTACAGTTAAAGGGGGGGGGGGCGACCCAACCCACCTGGAATTGACGATGCCAACGTTGCGTAAAACACAGCAAGGGGACTCCAAAAAGAGTCTCCATTTTTTCCAAAAATTATGGCACAGACACCACTTAAGTGGCATCAATTGCCCCAGGGTTGCTTAAAACGGTTGGTGAGGTGATTTTGCCAAATCCTCAAGCTTTTAGTCTCCCCAGGATGACACAGGGGTTGAAAAGTCCTTGCGGATACATGATTTGTTCATCTTTATGAAGGTGAGTCTGTCTACATTCTCAGTGGACAGCCACGTGCGCTTATCTGTCAGCACACCTCCAGCAATGCTGAACACACATTCAGAGAGAACGCTGGCTGCAGGGCATGACAAGATCTCCAAGGCGTGAGTGGCGAGCTCTGGACATTTTTCCAGATTGGAATCCCAAAATGAGCAAGGGTCCAGTGACACAGTCATGGCTTCGATGTTCACTTGGAGATACTCCTGTACCATCCTCTCTAGGCGTTGACTAAGTGTCAGACTTCTTGTCTCCTGTGGCCTTGCAAAGGATGGTGTAAAAAAGTGGTGAAACGATTCCACAAAATTGCTGTTACCAGCAGATACTGTGTTACTGTTACGGTTTCAGTGATGAAGACTTGACAGTCCCACGGTTTGCAAGTTAGAACTGTGAGATTCACTACGTGCACCACTGGTGTTTTGTGGAAAAGCACATGTAAGATTCTGCAACAGCCTCTGCTGATACTCCTGCATGCGTGAATCCCTTTCTATGGCAGAAATTATTTCGGCAAATTTACTTTTGTACCGGGGATGGCAACCCAGTAGTCGGGATTACTTCGAATTCTGATAATCCAAGGGTCATGTTGCAGGTAGTGCAGCAAGAAGGCACTCATGTGTCTTGCACATCCAGGAGGACCAAGTCCTTGTTGTGTTGGTAGCGAGGTAAGAATCATGCTTCCTTCCTCTGCCCTCTTCCCCCAACCTCACACAGCAGAAAAGTGATCAAGGTCTCCCTCATCTGATGAGTCTTACATGCCAATCGCCAGTTCGTCCTCCACTTCTTCCTCGGCTCCTGCACCTTCCTCAACAGTTTGGCTGCTACCATGCGCCCTGGTTAATCCCTCACCCTCACACCCTCCCATGCCTGCTGCCTTGGTGCTGCCGACCGTCTGGACCTTGGAGATGTTATCAATTCCGCATACGACTCCTCCTCTACTTCCTCCACCTCCTCTTGTCCACCACCTGACTCTGAATTCTGTTTAACGTGTGCTTAAGCTTGTAAATCACCGGAATAGTCATGCTAATAATGGAATCGACAGCACTAAACATCTTCGTCGCCATTTCAAAACTGTGCAGAAGGGTGTGTGGCGCCCCTGAGGGTTCAGTCGCCACAGAGGTACTGCATCTCACCCAGAGGTGTGGTATCTCACCCTCAGGTAAGGAAGGAGTATGGCTCGGGACCCTAACACCTGCATCCAACACATACCCGCAGTGGGGGTAGGGCGAGATTGCTCCTAAGGGAGAGCACAGTCCCAGGTCCCTAGCTGGCGGGAGGGTCCTATGTAGTGGGTGTGGGTGGAGAAAGCAGCTTAGGGGAGCACATGACAGGGAGAGTATAAATAGGAAGCCATCTTAGCAAGAGCAAGCCAGTCAGAGGAGGAGAAGTGACAGGAGCAGAGGCTCTGCATGAGCTCTGCTCCGGAGGCGGGCCTAGCCTGGGAGGCCCAGGACTGAAGGAGAGAAGAGAGGAGTGGGAGCAGGAAGGCTCCAGGAACCATAGGGACACTAGGAGTACGGGCCGTGCAGAAGGCCACCCGTAGGCCCGCTGCTACCAGGAGGTAGAGGGATCAGGCCAGATAAGGGGAACTGGTCCCTCAACTAGCGGAGAAACAGCAAGGCTCAACTAGAAACCGGAGACTGCAGCATTTAATGTACTGCAGTCTCACTAAGAAGGTAGCCAGATAAGACCCAGGGGACGGAACACACGTCGCCCGCCAAGGCCCGAGGATACCGGATAGAAGTGTCACTGGGTGTGAGGTTCAGGGAGAAGGCCAGAGAAAGGACACACAGAAGGGGGTCCTGCTAAGTACTCCGGAGCTATCTGGGGGTGGACTGAGCCCCTCACTGAGTACGCACAGCACGACGGGGGAGATTGCTCTGGTACCTGTAATCTGGACTGCAACAACTGTGAGTAAAGATCTTGGGACTGCATCACACGGACTCTGTGTTCATTACTGACTCCCTGCACTACAACCACCATCATCCACCCACACTGCCCTGAAGCTACACTCTTCCTGTGGGGAGTAATAATACCATTGCTGCAAAACCACCAGCTTCAGAGGACTGTTACGCAGCGGCGGCCCCTTTGGCCACACTCCACAGGTGGCGTAGTCTGACATTATAAAACCCATATATACAAATTACCCTTGGATTGACCGCCCTGGGTCATGGACAGGGTCACCGCCACAGTGACTACAACCCCCAGCATCTACCGGCCCGGCTCCGGGTACCCCATGGCCCAGGGGGCTCGTCAACTTCATAGGTCCCTGATCTGAGACCACTCCTGCAGTGTGATTTGCCCCACCTCTGGATCTCGTTGGCCCAGGCTATACGTCAGAACGTATTGCACCAGGGCTTGTCGGTGCTACCACAGTCGCTGCAACATGTGCAGAGTTGAATTCCACCATGTCGGCACATCGCATTTCAGCCGGTGAACTGGCAGGCCCAACGACTTCTGTAGAGATGTAAGTCATTGAGCTGCGGGATGCGAACGGCGGAAGTGAGCACACAGCGACCGTGCCCTCTGCAGAAGGTCATCTAGTCCGGGATAGTGGGCTGAAAATTGCTGGACAACCAGGTTCAACACGTGAGCCATACAAGGCACGTGTGTGACATTGCCCCGCAAAGGGCCGCATCCAGGTTTGCAGCATTGTCGCACACGGCCTTCCCTGGTTGCAGGTCCAGTGGAGACAACCATTCATGAAACTGGTTCTCCAGAGCTGACCACAACTCCTCAGCTGTGTGACTCACATTTCCCAGACATTTCAAAGTAAACACCGCCTGATGCCGTTAAGCCCTGCTGCCAGCATAGTAAGGAGGTGTGCTGGATTCCTTCTGCGCAGTTAGAAAGCGGGTGGCATTACCAGACAGGCTTAGGGTGCAGGTGGAGGACCGAGAGGAGGTTGAGGAGGCAGAAGCAGTGGAGGAACTTCTAGATAAAGAGGATTGACGTACAACTCGTGGGGATGGCAAGACTTGGACAGCAGCCCCTTGTCCTGCTGTCA
Organism: Phyllobates terribilis; assembly: GCF_046119375.1. Lineage (NCBI taxonomy): Eukaryota > Metazoa > Chordata > Amphibia > Anura > Dendrobatidae > Phyllobates > Phyllobates terribilis. The sequence continues at coordinate 396,170,508 of NW_027362763.1, forward strand.
CCATAGTTACCCAGTGCCCAGTCAGCGACATGTAACGCCCCTGTCCGTGCCTACTCGTACAAGTGTCTGTGGTGAAATGCACCCTGTCACACACAGAGTTTCTCAAAGAAGCGGTGATGTTGTGTGCGACATGCTGGTGTAGCGCAGGCACAGCATTCTTTGAGAACTAGTGCCGACTGGGCATCTGGTACTGGGGCACTGCGACGGACATAAGGTCTCGAAAATCCTCTGTGTCCACCAGGCGGAAAGGCAGCATTTCTGTAGCCAACAGCTTGCAGATGGTGAAATTCAACCTCTTAGCTTTGTCATGGCTAGGAGGAAATGGTCTTTTACTTGTCCACATCTGAGGGACCGAGGGCTGGCTGTTGTGCTTAGACGGGGTTGAGTAGGGTGTCCCCGGCAAACTGCCGGTCTATGAGCAAGATGCAGGCGGAAAAGTTAGGTTGCCTTGATCCAAAGGTGGTGCTCTCGATGTCGGAGAGCTCTCAACACCAACTGGTGTTTCCACATCCAAATGAAATGATGACCTGCCAATCACACTGGCTGTTTTGGGTAAAGAGGTGGCAGGTCTGCGTCCAAAAACATGTGTGACTGCTGTGCTCCCAGTCACAGAGGATGAAGAGGCCGCGGATGCACAAGATGGGGCAGACGGTGGTTGGCCCAGCCCGCTAGGCCGCATTGTAGCACAGTGAACTTCCCACTGCAACTTATGCTTCATATCCATGTGACGGTTCATGCATGAAGTACTCAAACTATGTATTTTTTGGCCTCTACTTAGCTTTTGGTGACAAATATTACAGATAACACGAGTTGGGTCATCCTTATCGATCTGAAAAAATGCCCAGGCTATGCAAGGCTTAGAGCCCATGCGACCTGAAGAGCCACTACGACTTGTGGTCAGAGGCAGAGTTGTGGTTGAGGATGCAGTTGTTGACGTGCTTCCAGTACTCCGTCTCTGTCCAGGAAGGCGCAACCTAACCTCGTCGTCAATACCATCTGTGACGCCCAGCTGCGCTTGGTATCACAGATCCTAGAAGAGTGCATTGATGGAATCCTCCACAAGAGGCCCCCATAAACATTCACACATCTCCACCTTCCTCCTCAGACCAGCAGAGGGAGCCCATTAGGGATATAAATAGGGAAGGTGGAGCTAGGCAGTTCAGCTCCTCTGAAGAGTTCCTGCAGTGGAGAAGCCTAAGAGAGGTCAGTCTGCAGTGGAGCTCAGTCTAGTCTAGAGAACTCAGGTAATAGTTCAGCAGTGGAGCACGAGTCTCCTGCTAGCTAGAGTCAGGGAGCCCAGTTAGAGCTTAAGGTGTGCCGGTGCTATAAGATACGTGAAGCGCGGCAAGCTGCCGTTAGTGTGTATAGCCTAGTGAGGGTCCGAGTAGGCCGAAGGCGAGTGGAGAGTTAGTACATAGGGGGCAGAGGAGCTTAACCAGCTCACCCCGAAGAATTTACCAGACACCGGATCCGAGCTTACCGGGATCTCTATGACCCAGTAAGGCATAACCAGAATCCCTGGAGAACTACAAGTCCCAGGATCGCTAATGTGCTGATACGTAACAGAGCCAGGAGACGCTTAGGCCCCGCATACTGGGAGCGTGAACTCCAAGACAAGGCCCTACCACAAGGTCAGCCAGCGCAGGACAGAGACAAAGTTAGGCCTAGCTCCAGGCAGGTCAGAAACTTACTACGCAGAGGCAAGAAACAGGAGGCCCTATACCCGCTCATTGGGGAGGATCCTGATATGCACCCTTCACCCTACAGTGCTCCGGGATGTGCCTGAATTTCCACCAGTAAAAAGTACTGAAGTGACTACCATGTCCGTTCCCGTTCTTGCTCTGACCCAGCTGGGTCTCGCCTGTCCTGCATTCCCCCTGCATACGCTTTTCTGAGGCCTAGCTTCACCTGTGGGGAGCTATACCATCGAGCTGCCTTATCACCGGCCTCAGTGGACTGCTGCAGCGCTGGTGCTTCTCACCAGATACCACAGGTGGCGTCACGAACTCTTATAAAATTAACAATTATCCACCCTTTTAAAGAGTGACCCCAGGGTACGGGCCCGGGAGCCGACCACCGCGACATCCCCAAGGCCAGGCAAAGGCCCGAGTACCGAGTCATCCCCATCCCCTGGGCTAGTCACATCCTCCTCCACCTCCTCTGCTGACCACATCGACTGGCTGACTGTGGGTTGACAGTAAGTGGGATCTCCAACCTCGTCATCATCACCCTGTGTGTTCTCACACCCGTCGTCCTCAGAGCCAACCTCTTCCTGCCCTGACCGAAAAGTCAAGTTGTCGCTCCAATCAGGTATTTGAGTCTCATCATCGTCTTCATCATTGTCTCCACCAACAGGAGTTACAGTTTGGGAACGAGGGTCTACATTATGCTCAGAACCTTCTTCATCTGGTCCTGGATCCGACTCATAAAGATTCTGGGCATCAGTGCAGATCATTTCCTCGTCTGGATTAACAGAAGCTCTGAAGCAGACCTCCATTTCCCAGGCTATAGTATGAGTAAACAGCTGTGCAGACTCAACCATCTGTGTTACTCCATACTCAGACGGGTAACTGGAGACTTGGGAGCTGTGAGGAAGCAAGTGTGATTGGGGTGACACCTCTGAGGACTGGAGTATTTGTGATGTTGAAGTTGAGGTGGAGGAGAGCCCACTTGAAGGAGCACTTGATATCCGTTGAAGCACCTGCTGTTTTTGTGACTCATCTGGAATTTGTAGCGATGGGCGTGTCCGTAAGAAAGGGATCGTATCACATTGTCCACGAAAAGAAGAATACATCTTAGTTTGGCTGGAAGATGGTCTTTCTTCTGCAGATGTTACTCCCCCCCCACCGCGGGGGGGTCGACCCACCAGCGGACAGGCACCAGTATTGGGAGAGGGGGGCTGGCCGTCAGGGTCCACCGCTGCTCTGCCATAAACCCGGCGACACGGAGGTCGCACGGGCAGGAACGGACTGGCCGTGTCGGCTTCGCACTCCAGCGTAGTCCCTCTGCCCGCTCGCGCCCGTAACCTCAAAGGGATGCGCAAGCGGCTTTTCTTCCCAGGGCTGTTCCCCACCCAGCAGGAACGTGGGGAGCTCAGGTCGGCCTTCCACTGTACTCCCTTACCTCCCTCGCCCTCTTTCCTTCTTCCGTTCTCCATCTAACCCCTCGGCTCTGTGGTGTCCGCTCTCCCTCCTGCTCTCTCCTTCTCACAGGTGGACTACCGCGTGTATTCACACTGTGGCGAATCTTTTGGGCCCAGGCATAAGAAGTTGTCGAGGTAATGGATAATATGTGCCCCCTTAGAAACGTCCATTACAACCCATTCGAGGAAGCAACTAAACGCCTCAAATAGTGAGCAGGATCTGGACCACCCCATGGGCAAACAGCGATCTATATAGTATGCTCCTTCCCAGAAGCAGCCCAATAGGTGGACACTATTCGGAGGCACAGGTAGTAAGTAACCGGAATGCCGCATCAATGTCTGTTTTGGCCATTAGGGTGACCCTTCCCATCTTCTTGATCTGCCTGATTGCCTTGTCAAAGGATGTACAGTATATACTACTGTACTTGGTTCCGCGTCGATGTTGTCGTTTACAGACCTGCTCCTTGGATATGACAAATGGTGGATTAGTCCGAATGTATTGGGTTCCGTTTTTGGCACAACTCACAACGGGGATACCACTACGTCTTGTAAGGAAAGTGTTCTGAATGGAACCGCCATTCTACCTAAAGATATTTCTTTTTTTAATTTTCTTGTCACGACGTCTGGGTGTTGGTAGGCTGATTTTAGATTTTTACTCCAGCCTTTCTTGATTTTAGAAGGGCATGACATGCCTATATTTGTGTCTCCCCCTCCTTTTACTCCTCCACCTCTTTTCTTTTCGCATGACTATATGTACTTGTCACTTTTCCATGTGTTAGTTGTGTCTTCTGAGCAGTTTTTCAGCTTTTGGACACCTTTGAAGTGTTTTCTATGTGTTTTCTATGTGTTTCTATGTGTTTTTGTTTGCCTGCCATTGGTTTTAACGGTGTTCGAAGGTGTTCAACGAACAGTCTGACGAACAGTTCGGCGAACAGTTCGGCGAACATACGGGTGTTCGAAGAACCGAACCGAGCTCGAACACTACGGGGGTGGCTCCACACTACACCTGAGACCCAATGCCATTGGCAACCATACCTGCCCATGACATAATACTGTCCTCACCGTATTTGGCAAATTATGTTGTCTGCTTTGGATCATGAGAAATTCCTCTCTATTTCTCTCCTTCATTCTGGTACAAGTTCATATTGATTTTATCTATAGAATCAAATTAGACTAATCTGGCCTTCTGTTCTTGAGTATTATTAGTGGTTTGCATCTTGACATGAACTCTGAAGGTCTTTTAATGAAAGACTTTGACAATGAAACACCCACATACTTGTGTGTTCTTGACTGTGTATATAAATATTCTTTAAAAATAGACATTTTTTTCATAAAATATTCATTATAATACCATATAGGATCTTATGCTTGCTATATATATAGAATGCAACAATGAAATTGAATCATGGCGACCCTAGTCTGCTACATACTAAATAACAAATCAAAGCAGAGTAAATATCTATTTCTTATACGGTAGGTGTTATTCATAAGCCGGCCATATGCATTAGATGGTTGTCAGCGAAATGATGCTTCTCTGTCGTCTCACCCATACATAGGAGCCCTCGTTTGGCTGAGCTCTCCTGTGTTCTCTATGAGGTAGCTGACGACAGACATGTCTGCTGATGGCTTACCTCTGGGAGAATAAAGCGTTTGGCAGTCCAAAATCGGACATGCCTGATCAACATCTTCCCCGACGATCAGTCAGCCGGTGCCCCCATACACATTAGAGTGTTGATATCAGAGGGTTCGCTCAACATTAGTCTAATGTGTATGGGGGCCTTTAGATACATTTATAACACATATACTATATTTCTATTACTTGTCACCTATTCATCTGTACAAATTATGTAATGTATTTATCAGCACTTTCTAGGTTACTTTATTTATAAGGGTTAAAGTCCATTTAGATGGACCAAATGGTGGCAGTAAATTTTTACCAATCGGCGGTTACACAAGCAGGCCAATGTAAACGATGGTATATCTATACTAGATCTCTCAATGCTAATAGGGTACCATGGTTCTCAGCAGTGCGAGTCCTGCTTACACAGGATGATACACCACCGAGAACGGTGTTCTTTTGCGCTGCACAAAAAAATCATTTCACCTGATGAACGAGCGTTTTTCTCATTCATCGGGTGATCGACAGCCTGTTTACACAGCAATATACTTGTGAAACAAGCATTTTTAACAACATTTTTTTACGATTATCTTGCAGTGTAAATGCCCTTTTAGGCATGTCAGCCATACAATAGGAATCCAAAGTTCCCGTGTGGGTCGATGTTAAAATGATTTTCTGTTGTGGCCGATCATGTGAGATTTAAATGCATCCAAGCCTAATTATTTAAAATGACCACTTTAGAGGTCATACATCTTTCAATATTGGGTTAATATGGGCTAATGTGATAGAAAATGAATAATTTGCACAAATGACCGCTTTGATAAATGTGTTTTCAAGCTGAACAAAAAGAAACGAAAGTACAATTCATTGATTTTTTTTAATAAAAGCTGAAAATTGCAATATGGGAAATGTACTTGTTATATTTGGTGAAATTCTAAAGACCTTAGCTGCAAATTTTACCTGATATTTTTATTTTGTTCTATTCAATATTTCTTCATTGACATCTTAATAGATGTATTACTTTCATTTGTTCCTGTCTTTCTTTTGTATAGAAAATACAGCAAATGTGGTATAACGTATTAAGGAGAGGCTCACTAATTCTTTCCTTATTGTCACATACTGATGGTGTAACAATAAGCATTATTATTTTCCAGGGTGAATTATGGGGAAAGAAAATAATAATAGAAAAAAACAACACAGAACTAGAGGTACTCCATGCCTTAATTTATGCATTGAATGTGCTTCCTCCCATATTACTTCCAACATGTCGCACAGCACTATGTGTCTATCCACTACAAATTGAGGCCAAGTTTAATATAATAGCAATCAAGATTACCCTGCAGGCATTATGATTGTTTTAAGCCTCATCTACCTAAAGACAGTGTTGCTTTAGAGGGATTTTTTACCTGAAGAAGTATTTTAAATATTGCAAGGTAATGGGGAATAAAGTGACTAATCAAAATTCTAATGCAAAAATATCCTTTCTTTAATAAGCAGCTGTAAGTAACAGGGCAACACTGGAACTCATCACTGCTGAGGGTAGTGACTTTGGCATGTGATACATCCTTAAAGGGTTGTCTTGGACTTTTATATTGATGACCTGTTCAAAGGGAAGGTCATCAATATCTGATCAGTGGGGTGGGATACCCTGCAACCCTGCCGATCAGCAGTTCCCGATGCCGATGCACTGGATTTGCACATCAGCCCCTATTCAAATCAGCAGAGGGCAGATGTGCAGTACCTGGCCACGACCATTATGTGGTTGATGGAGCTGAGTAGCTCTGCAACTCAGCACATCTGGCTCTAGCTGGCACCAGGAACAGCTGATTGGCAGTAGTGCAAGGTGTCACACCCCTATCCATCATATTTTGATTCCCTATCCTAAGCATAGGCCATTAATATAAAAGTCTCAGGCAACCCCCTACATTCTAAATATGTCCATAGTCTACCACTGAAGAACTGTTTGGGGGACAAAAGCACCCACACATAGAGCAGTATCGCCTGGTAAGGATAGTGAAAGGCAGGAGTATGCACTCACCTGGCGGTGTTGTGTGAAGACTCAACACCTGTAGATGCATATAACTGCTGCTGTGGCCCCGTGGCTGGAGGAGAAAAAACTTCTTCCAGATGAATAATAGTAGAGGAGGACGATATCATGTTGAATGTGCTGCATTGTGGTAAATGAAAAGCCTTTTGTGCTCCATAATGGTTCTTTATTGTCCCAACACATTTTGGCGCCAAACCGGCGACATTCTCAAACTAAAAAGCTAAATATCTATGATATTTGTTTTTTTTTAACTTGTGAAAGGGAGCCGAACACAGTGCAGCCCATTCAACGTGATATCATCCTCTTCTACCATAGCCTAGCATTGCCAGACGAAGGCCGAAAGAGTGACTTTTGACTTCCGTTTGGTATACCACAAAAAATATGCATGGAATAGTAGGCTAAGCTATTCCATAGAGTGATATCCCCAGTTACATACATATGCATTTAATAGATGCCATAATAGCCTTTGAATGACTGATACTACTGTATGATATATGGACTGTTATCACTGGAGCTTGTGTATGACAGACAGTAAGTAGAGACTGCTTTTCTATAAACTGATTGTTGACTTACATAACAGGCAGGGTGATAACTACCTCTCCTCTCCCAAAGTGATGGCTACTTCCCATGCTGGTAGTCGTGAATTTTTACAGCATAGCCATCTCACCTTCAATCAATAACTGTAGCAAACAGCTCCCAACGGACACTTATCACGTGCTTTTTGGGGTCAGCTCAGCACAGTGACACAGGAAAATAAGCTTGTATCTAGTGTGAGCTTGCACTTCTATGTGCTACTGCCATAAAGGCACTATCACGCATCAGCAGGTTCACCTGCTCATCCTGCTGTCTAGTCCTGTCTACACAGCAATGTATAAAAAGTTACAGCAATATGAGGACAGAAGAAAGAGAAATCATGATATCCTTACAGCAGTGTGAGGTGTTGAATGGGTGACTCTCCTCATTCAGAGGTGGCTACTTAGAGCAGAGTCTGGGGGAGAGCCACAGTCTGAGCTCTGAAGCTGTGTTGCATATTATTAGAGGAGCTGCGTGAAAGATCAAGTGAAAATGAATTCAGGGGTACAAAGTACAAAGGACTAGGCTATAGAGACCCTACTTAGAGAAGGAAATAGGTGCTTGCCCATATTGACACCATTTAAGGGACTCCAATTGCTTTTAAACACTACCAGGGAAACTCCAGTTTTAACTGTCCATACATGGAACAATGGTTACCTTTGTTCTGGGAAGCTCCAGTGACATATAGTGGCATGTAAAAGTTTGGGCTCCCCATGTCAAAATTACTGTTATTGTGAACAGTTAAGCAAGTTAAAGATGAAATGATCTCTAAAAGGCCTAAAGTTAAAGATGACACATTTCTTTTACATTTTAAAAAAATAGGAAAATGGGCAGATGCAAAAGTTTCAGCACCCTTCATGGTTAGTACTAGTGATGAACGAGCACTAAAATGCTCTGGTGCTCATTGCTTGGGTCAAGCAAATCGTAATGCTCGGGTGCTCGACCCTAGTAACGAGCCCAATGTAAGTCAATGGGAAACTCGAGCATTTTCTGGCGGCCCCCCCCCCTTAGGTCTGGAGGGGACCTAAAAATTGGTTAAATTGATATAAACAGTGCTCAAATGACATGGAAACAGCATGGGGAAGAACCCTGGAAGCATCTCTGACTCCCAGGTCACTGCTGTCAACAATGTTGTCAGAGTATTACGCCACTTTTACGGACTGACAATAAAAAATACAAAAACAAAGCAAAAATGGATTTTCCTGTAAAAAATGGTAAGAAACCTTCTTTCCAGGGTAATGACTTATATATAAGACAAAATAAATAACCCCCCCCAAAAAATGCTCCTCCACACCTTGGGCTATGTTCACACGTCGTGTTTTTGATGCGTTTTTGCACTTTTGCATTTCTTTCAAAGGTGAAAAATAAATTCACCAGTAAATGTAATTTTGACCTTTTACTACCTTATCTGGCCATGTGGTGTGTGAGACATGATCACACACATCCAGAATGAACACTCATTTCCAGCTGATAATACCATCTAGCACCTGTCTCTACTCCTAGACAACTAACAGCGTTATCAATAAGGAATAGATTTTTTTTTTCAGCATGGGGTATAATACAATAATCCCTGACTAGATGCCTGTAAGACGCCATCCCAACTGCTATAGGTCACCTGTACAAGAATCTCAGATGAAACAAGAGGGGATTATGGAGAGAGAAAATAGGGAGCTCAGGCTTGTAAGTGTAGTAGTTAGATTCCAAGGGTATATACTCAGTATAAATCCACTCACCTATTTGGTGTCTTGAGGTTCTGCATGTAAATCCAATCAGTGGATCACTCCATTCCTCGTTCCATTAAGTTTGCTGCAGAAATCTGGGAGCTGATGAGAGCACTGGACAGTGCTTTCATGGGCAATACCACTTTGTGAATGTTTTTCCCAGCAATATGCGCTCCTGAAGGATGATGATGGAACTTGATATTCGGATTCAAAGATAATTTTTATTTCAAACTAAAATATAACCGGTTTCGACTTCTTTCTGCCTTCCTCAGGTAGAATCTCAGATAAGAGAGGTAATATAGTACAATAGAAAATAGAATTTAACCGGCTCCGAAGAGGTTTTTTGGTATGTTCCACCACCAAACTGTGAAGGAATGCAAGCAACCCTGTCTGCTTTCTTCAATTTCTAATTACAGATCACCAATAAAAATTATGAATCGGTCAACGAATGCATGGAAAGAATCTATGAAGTTATGGATTGTTGTAGGGATGTTTCCAAAACGTTTCCCTCCTTGTCAAAGTAACCTGCACATCAGGGCCTGGGTGCTGGGTGGGTCTGAAAAAACTGTTCCAGCCCTTTGACAGAGTTCCCCTGCCTCTGCTGCTTATGCTTTGTTTCTCCCTTACCTGTACTCCTTGGTTGTCCAAGAAACTGTGACCTCTGCTGCCAGCGTTGTCAGATGGGTTTTTTTTAATAATTTTTCCACAAGGGCTATCTGGTACTGCAACATACAACATAGGAGAGGGTATCCTATACTGTTTTGCATATGCAGTAAGTTCAAGGGCTGCTAAAAATTAGGACGCACTCCAATACCAATTTGAAGAGACATAGTGGAGGACCTCATTTAAAAATTTATTTTTGATTATTAAGGAGTGGGTCTCCTATACTGTTATCACGTATGCAGCAAGTTCAAGGGCTGCCAAAAATTAGGACGCGCTCCAATACCAATTTGAAGAGACATAGTGGAGGGCCTCATTAAAAGAAATGTTCCCATTATAAAGAAGTGGGTCTCCTATACTGTTATTGCATATGCTGTGAGTGGCAGGGCTGTCAAAAATTAGGACACACTCCAATACCCCTTTGAAGAGACATGGAGGAGGGCTTCATTAAAAAAATGCTCCCATTATAAAGGAGTGGGTCTCCTATACTGTTATTGCGAATGCAGTGACTGCAAGGGCTGCTAAAAATTAGGACGCACTCCAATACCCCTTTGAAGAGATGTAGAGGAGGGCCTCATTAAAAATTTTTTTTCTCATTATTAAGGAGTGGGTCTCCTATACTGGTAATGCCCATGTACTAAGTGCATGGGCTGAAAAACATTTACCCCTGGAGGGTATACATGAACATACTGTATACATGAACATACTATATAACATACAGAATGTTAGAGGTAGGTGTGAAGACCCGGGGTCTTCTGAGGGCATAATACCACTCAGACAATACAGGGTGAGGGTAAAATAGTGTGGCAATATTTTATTGAACCACCAAATGGACAATAAACACATAGAACAGTCCCAGCTAAAACACAAGTTTGTGCAAAATTAAACAGTCTCACCCTTCTGCTTGCCCACCTGAGAATAGAACAGCTGCGACTTTGGGACTTCCAGGGCCAACTACCTCAACCAGTGGCCCCCCCACTTTTGGTGGGCCCCCACAGAGAGATGGTAGTGGTAAGCTTTTGAAGCTGACAATCCATCAAGGTACAACGCCAGGAGACCCGAGGGTCCCACCCTGGCCTCTCCGAGAGTTTCCATGGGGCCAGATGACCGGCTGGTTCCAATCTGCTTCTCTGAATGTCTCCATGGGTTCCAGGTGACCGGAGGGTCCCACCTGGCAACCCCAAGCAACATATCCTTGGGGCCAGGTGACTTCATCGTCCCAACCTGGTCTTCTCAAATGTGTCCATAGGTTCTCTAGTGGTCAATGGAGCAGATCTGTATCCTTCCAGTCAGGGCCGTGTACCCTTAGGCCGGAATCATGCAGAATCCAAAACTGTGTCTCTCTAGATCTAGCCATGCTACCAAGCTAAGACTAGTGTGCACAAGCACTGGTCTACGTGTCCGTGGTTAGGTAGACCTTCCTACTAACTGCATTGGTGAGGGCACGGATAATGTTCTGGGACACGTGATGTGTGTAAGGCGGGGACAGCACACCGGGTGAAATAGTGGCGGCTAGGGACCGAGTGCCGAGGGACGGCCGCCGCCATGAGGATGCGGAAATCTTCTATCTCCACGAGCCTAAATGACAACATTTCCAGTGCAAGCAGTCAAGAAATGTGGCAGTTTAGTATTGGGGACTGTGGGTGGTTGGCTGAGTATTTGTGCTTGCGTTCCAAGGACTGGGGTAGTGACAATAGAACGCTGCGCTGAGACAATGACACGTGGTTGCTGATGGTGGTGGTTGCAAGTGTGCAACGACAGGTGCAGGGTGGGAGGCATCTTTGCCTGGTTCATGGACATGGGATTGACGTGCACGTACAACAGTGAAACAGGCAATGGTGTCACCTGCAGACACTGTTTCTGGACCCTGGCATTTGGCCCAACTAGTCTGGTGCTTTGCTGTCATGTGCCTGAGCTTGCTGGTGGTGGTCAGGCTGGTAGTTTTGCTGCTCCTGCTGATGCTGCCATGGCAGATGTTGCAAATGGCTTTTTTGGGGTTAACTGGACAGTCTTTAAAAAAGAATCAGACTCTGGAAGACCTAACAGTTGGACTGGCAACTTCCCTTGTGTCTGTGTTCTGGGGACCAGTTGCCCGCCTTGTGTCTGTGGCCACCCCACTGCTTGTTCCTGCCTGTTGTGGTGCTATGGTTCCCTCACCCTCTGCGTTGCTGCCTCACTATGCATATCACCTTCCCAGGTTGGGTCAGTGACTTCACCGCCCACCACCTCGTCTTCCACGTACGCACCCTGGGCCTCCCCTGACTTTCTGGCAATTGCGTCTCATCATCATCCACCTCTTGCGACAGTAATTGCACTTTCCCACCTTCGCCTTTGTGTGACCGTGGCTGCTCAAATATTTGGACATTGCTACATGCGATCTCCTCTTGCCCCTCTTGAAGCGGACCAAGCGAGAGTCCCAAATCTATAAATGAAAAAGTGAACAGTTCTTCAGATTGTCCAAGTGTGGGATCATTTGTCTCTGGCCACTCTGCATGGTGGGAGGAAGGAGGATCAGGGTGAGGAATATGTGGTCCAGACTCACGGATACTGAGACTGGACCGTATGGAAGACAAGGTGGTGGTGGTTTCAAACTGACTGGAAGCATTATCTGCTATCCAACCAACAACCTTTTCACACTGGACTGGCTTCAAGAGTGGTTTCTGCGGCCCCCTAGAAAATGGGACAGGAAGGTAGGGCGACATGATGTGGGTGCTAGTTGTGCACCCTCAGCAGGCACAATTTCAGCTTGCCCTCGGCCTCTGTGTTCACCATCACATCCACTTTCCCTTCCCTTGCCACTCGCCTTACCCATTTTAAATGGAGTAGAATATTTGTCACGTTCCTAAAAATGTCAGGATTATTACCGCAGTAATATAGGATCACGTCTCATGACCACGGTTTTAGGCAGTGGCCTAATAGATATGGTATTGGTCAGCAACCAAGTGTGAATAGGTTTGAACACACATCTAGCAGCCTTTAAATGGAGTATAATATTTGTCACGTTCCCAAAAATGTCAGGGTTATTATCACAGTAATATAGGATCACGTCTGATGATCACGGTTTTAGGCAGTGGCCTAATAGATTTGGTATTGGTCATCCACCAAATGTGAATAGGTTTGAACACACAACTGGCAGACTTAAAATGGAGTATAATATTTATCATGTTACCAGAAGTGTCAGGGTTATTACCGCAGTAATATGGGATCATGTCTGATGATGGACAAGTTTCTCTGCTTCCTCAATACTGCAATGCTATTAAAATCAACCAAATCTGGCTGCATGCTGCTAACAAGCAAATGGAGCAGTAAAAATGGTGTATTATATTGCTTTTCTACAAAATAATCAGGATTAAGAGCAAAAAGAATATTACCTCTGATATCTAGGGATATGAGTAACAGCAGCAGAAAGAACGTATAATGGACTCTACTCTGTTGTATACGCTCTCCACAAACTCTGACTGCCTAACTACAGCTATCAACAGGATTAATATGCATCAGAATTAGTCCTTAGAAGGACTTTTAGTGTAGATTTGTAATGCTGTGGAATACCTCACTAAAACAACAGCCAAATCTCTCCCTCACTCAGCTGCAGCTCTCCCTACTCTGCCTGCTTGACTAGTACACTATGATGAGCATAGGGTGCGGGTCTAATATAGAATCCATTCTTCCCTCTTTCCGTGAAATGTTCCCCGTGTCAATGACTGCAAAACAGCCCCAAAGCATGATTGATCCACCCCCATGCATAATGGTTGGCGAGAAGTTCTTTTCCTGAAATTCTGTCCCCTTTTTTCTCCACACCTTTGATCATTGTGGCCAAAGAGTTCTATGTTAACCTCTTCGGTCCACAGGACTTGTTTCCATAATGCATCAGGCTTTTATAGATGTTATTTTGCATATTTCTGACACTGAATTTTATGGTGAAGACACAGAAGAGGTTTTCTTCTGATGGCTCTTCCATGAAGGCCATATTTGTGCAGGTGTCTCTGAACAGTAGAACAATGTACCACAACTCCAGAGTCTGCTAAATCTTTCTAAAGGTCTTTTGCAGTCAAGCAGGGGTTCTGATTTGGCTTTCTAGTAATCCTACAAGCAGCTGTCACTGAAATTCGTCTTGATCTTCCAGACCTTATCTTGACCTCCACTATTCCTGTTAACTGCCATCTCTTAACTACATTTCAAACTGAGGAAAGGGCAACTTGAAAATGCTTTGCTATCTTCTTACAGCCTTCTCCTGCTTTGTGGGCCTCCACCATTTTCATTTTCAGAATGTTAGGCAGCTGCTTAGAAGAACCCCTGGCTGCTGTTTTTGGCACAAGGTTTGAGGAGGCTGGGTTTTTATGAAGCTGGGAAATTTGCATCACCTGGCCTTTCATAATGATGATAGTGAACAAGCCATAACCCTATCAGGCTAATTAAGGTCTGAAACCTTGGTCAGTTATCTGAGCACACAAATCTCCAAGGGCGCCCAGAACTTGTGCATCAGCCCATTTTTGTAATTTTTAAAATGTAAAAAATGAGAATGTATGTATTTTTTGCCTAAAATACAAAGGAAATTTATCATCTTTATCTTTAGGCCTTTCAGAGATCATTTCATCTTCAACTTTCTTAACTGTTCACAATAACAATAATCTTGACCAGGGGTGCCCAAACTTTTACATGCCAGTATATAATAACTGTCCATATGTGGACAATTACTGCAAAGGTTCCCCCCGCAGGAGCACATATAAGTAATTGCCTTTTAACTGCAAACTACTTATTACTGAATAAAACTCGGTATAGTCATATACTCTCAACCTATGATAGTGTCCGGTTGGTAGGTAGAGATGAGCAAACCTTTTGATGTTCGGGTTCATCGACTAAACCCGAACATCAAAAAAATGTTCAGGTGCCCGAACATGAACCCGAACGTCAGTGGTTTCCCACTCTGTCATCTGCGTGACAGCGTGGGAAACAGGAGCTGTGATCGGCGGTAACATCGCTACTGCCAGTCACAGCACTGCGGGATCATGCTTTCAGGTGTCAGCATGATCCCACATTTGTGACAGTGACCACAGTAAAAAGCTTACCATGGGTCATAGGCACCGGCTGATGGGACTACTACCCACATCATCTGGCGCCTTCTGTCACTGTAAACAAGCAGCGCAAACGTCGCTGGTGGGAGGGGTAATCTCTCATCAGCCGGCGCTTGCACAGTGAAAGTAAAAAAAAAAGTTTAAATAAACAAATAATTATTAAAATAAAAATAATAAACACATTATACTCACCTACATCTTGTCCCCCAATGTTCTTGTCCATTGTAAAAAAAAAAGAAAGAAAAGAACACCATATACTCACCTTATCGCATAATCCCCGATGTCCCCATCTCCTGTAATAAATTAAAAATAATAAACCACCATAATCCTCACCTGTCCGTCATAGTCCTTATAATAGCGAGTGTCCCACGTCGATCTCATTGATAGCACAGCCACATCCGGAGATGTGACTGTGCTATCTGGCAGCTGGCAATACACTGACAGGAGCGCGATCGCTATTGTCGGCTGACATGAAGCCCAGGTTAGTAATGGAGGGCGTCTATAAGACGCTCCCATTACTAGCCCCATAATCTAGGTTTTGAAATAAAGACACGGCCAGAATAAAGTCTTTTATTTTAAATAAAAGTCCACACGGTTTTAATAATTTATTTAAGAATAAAAAACACTGTATACTCACTTAACACCTAATCCCCGATGCCCTCGTCTCCTGTAAGAAACCAAATATAAAAAACAACCATATCCCTCACCTGTCCACTGTGATGACATAATCCTGAGTGTCCACCAGCAATCATTTGTAGGACAGTCACATCAGCAGTCACTGATGTGACTGCTCTACAAGACAGCAGGCTATACACTGACACAGGAGTGTAATCACTCCTGTCAGCGTACAGCACGAGCTGCCATGAGAGAGGTCACACGAGTTCATTAGCTAAGAGCTCGTGTGACCTCACTTACTGCACTGTCGGGTGAGAAAATTCCCACTCAGCAGTGCTGCCATAAGTGAGGTCACTGGAGCTCTCAGCTGATTGAAATCCAGTGACCTCTCTCACTGCAGCTCAGCACTGTACACTGACAGGAGTGATTACACTCCTGTGTCAGTGTATAGCCTGCTGTCTTGTAGAGTAGTCACATCAGTGACTGCTGATGTGACTGTCCTACAAATGATTGCTGTGGGACACTTGGGATTATGTCATCACGGTGGACAGGTGAGGGTTGTTTTTCATTATTGGTTTCTTACAGGAGACGAGGTCATTGGGGATTAGGCGTTAGGTGAGTATACAGTGTTTTTTTATTCTTAAATAAATTATTAAAACCCGTGTGGACTTTCATTTAAAATAAAAGACTTTATTCTGGCCGTGTCTTTATTTCAAAACCTTGATTACGGGGTTAGTAATGGGGGCGTCTTATAGACACGCTCCATTACTAACCTGGGCTTCATGTCAGCCGACAATACAAGGCTGACATGAACCCCAACCCCATTACCCCACTTGCCACCACACCACGGCAAGTGGGAAGTGCGGTGGCTAAGCACCAGATTTGGCATATCTTATGGATGTGCCATTTCTGGGGCTGCTGATATCATTACCCTCAGAGGGGGCCAGGATCCATGGTCCCTACCTTGGTTATTAATATCAGTTCACAGCTGCATGTTTAGCCTATACTAACCCCATTACTATCCCTGTAGTCAAGATTTTGAAATAAAGACACGGCCAGAATAAAGTCTTTTATTTTAAATAAAAGTCCACACGGTTTTAATAATTTATTTAAAAATAAAAGTGATCAGCCTGCAAAAAATGAAAGTCCCATAGTGGGACAAAGTGTAAAAGTGAAAGAAACTGTCAGAAAGTGAAAAAAAATATATTTAAAGATATTTAAAAAAAGAAAAGAAAAAATAATCCCAAAAAATAAAAATATACTGTACCGATAAATAAAGATTATGAAAAACAAAACAAAAAAAAACAATAAAAATACACATATTTGGTATCGCTGCGTATGGAACGACCTGACCTATAAAACTTTAGTGAACATGGTAAGAAAAATAAATAAAAAACTAAGCAAAAAACGATTTAATCATCATACCGCCAAACAAAAAATGAAATGAAACACGATCAAAAAGACAAATATAAATAAAAATAGTACCGCTGAAAACGTCATCTTGTCCCGCAAAAAACAAGCTCCCATACAGCTCCATCAGCCAAAAAATAAAAAAGTTATAGCCCTCTGAATAAAGTGATGCAAAAAAAAAATTTTTTTTCTATAAAATAGTTTTTACTGTGTAAAAGCGTCAAAACATAAAAAAACAATATAAATGTGGTACCGCTGTAAACGTACTGACCCCAAAAATAACACTGCCTTATCAATTTTACCACACATGGAACGGCAGAAAAAAAAAACCCCAAAAATCCTGAATTGTTGGTTTTTGTTTATTCCTCTTCCCAAAAATCGGAATAGACAGCGATCAAAAAATATAATTTGCCCGAAAATGGTACGAATAAAAAAATGACAACTTATTTCGCAAAAAACAAGCCCTTACATGACTTTGTCGGCCAAAATATGGAAAAATTATAGCTTTCAAAATATGGCGATGCAAAAACTAGTCTTTGCAAAAAAAAAGGTCTTTTAGTGTGTGACAGCTGTCAATCATAAAAACCCGCTATAAATCTGGTATCGCTGTAATCGTACCGACCTGAAGAATAAAGTTGTCTATTCACTTATACCACACGAGGAATGGCATAAAAAATAAATAAAACCAAATCTTCACCTGCTGCTGATTTGTTCATTCTGTGTCCCAAAGATTGCAGTAAGGCTTGGGCTCACATCTATTGTGCACTGAGCGCTTACACAGGGGTTTCCATGTAAATCTCTGATTTGATGTGATTCAAACGGAACTCACCCGCGGAAGATTCCCTATAATGAGGCAAATGGAGGCACCGTGGACGCTGTCTGGCCTGTGATCTCACAGTAGCTGTCTTTTTAATAAGGGTGCATAAGAGTGCCGTCGGCCACAGTTTTGAACCTCTGAAAAAAAGGACACCGCTAAAGAGAGGCCAGACGGAGTCCAGAGAAACTCTGCTGCCTCACTACAGTGAATGTATCCCTTGGGATAGGGTTAGGGTTGTGTTAGGGTTAGGATTGTGTTAGGATTGTGTAAGGGTTAGGGTTGTGTTAAGGTTAGGGTTGTATTAAAGTTATTGTTGGGTTAGGGTTGTGCTAGATTTAGGGTTGGGTTATGGTTGTGTTAGGGTTAGGGTTGTATTAGGGTAGTGTTAGGGTTGTGCTGGAGTTAGGGTTGTGTTAGGGTTAGGATTACGGTTAGGATTAGGGTTGTGTTTGGGTTAGGGTTAGAATTAGGATTTTTTCAAGAGTAAAGAAAAAAAATGATACAGTGACTAGTGTTGAGCACAAGTGCTCGCTACTTGAGTTTGCATTGGGTGCTCGGGTATGTACCGAGTATTGCGGGTGCTTGAGTGACCTGCTCGAGTCCCCGTCCCGCATGTTTCGCGGCTGTTATACAGCCAAAAAAAACAAGCGGGGATTGTCTGCCATACAAGATCAATCCCCGCATGTTTTTTTGGGTGTCTAACAACTGTGAAACATGCAGGACAGGGACTCAAGCATGTCACTCGAGCACTCGCAATACTTGGTGCATACCCAATACCCGATGCAAACTCAAGTAACGAGCACTTGCGCTCAAGACTAATGACAACATATTCAATATGATGACCTAATGTTATCATATTCTGTGTCGTACCTCTGGGTTCAAAATGTTCATGATACCCCTTGATAAAATCCTTGAAGTGTGTACTTTCCAAAAGGGGGTCACTTTTGGGGGGTTTCCATTGTTTAGGCACATCAGGGGCTCTCCAAACGCGACATGGCATCCGCTCCTGATTCCAACCAATTTTGCGTTGAAAAAGTCACACAGTGCTCCTTCCCTTCTGAACCCTGCCGTACAGTGTTTTTTCCCCACATATGGGGTATCAGCTTACTCCGGAGAAATTGCAAAACAAAGGGTATGGTGCAATTTCTCCTGTTACCCTTATGAAAATGCAAAATTGGGGGCTGAAAAATATTTTTGAGGGAAAAATGTGAAAATTTTATTTTTATGGCTCAATGTTATAAACTTCTGTGAAGCACCGGGGGGTTCAAAGTGCCCACCACACATCTAGATAAGTTTCCTGAGGGATCTAGTTTCCAAAATGGTGTCACTTGCGGGGGGGTTCCACTGTTTAGGCACATTAGGGGCTCCCCAAACGCAACATGGCGTCCGATAATTATTTAAGCAAATTTTACATTCAAAAAATCAAATGGCACTCGTTCCCTTCCGAGCCCTGCCGTGCACCGAAACAGTGGCTTCCCCCACATATGGGGTATCAGTATTCTCAGGAGAAGTTGCAAAACAAATTTGGGGGTCCATTTTTTCCTGTTACCCTTGCAAAAATAAAAAAAAATTAGTCTAAAGTAACATTTTTGTGAAAAAAGTTAAATGTTCATTGTTTTCTTCCACATTAAAAAAAATTCCTGTGAAGCACCTGAAGGGTTAATAAACTTCTTGAATGTGGTTTTGAGCACCTTGATGGGTGCAGTTTTCAGAATAGTTTCACTTTTGAGTATTTTCTGTCATAAAGGCCCGTCAAAGTCACTTCGAATGTGAAGTGGTCCCTAAAGAAAATAGTTTTGTAAATTTTGTTGGAAAAATTAGAAATTGTTGGTCAACTTTTAAGCCTTATAACTTCCTATCCAAAAAATTTTTGGTTCCAAAATTGTGCTGATGTAAAGTAGACATGTGGGAAATGTTATTTATTAACTATTTTGTGTGACATATCTCTCTGATTTAAGGGCATGAAAATTCAAAGTTTGAAAATTGCAAAATTTTCGCCAAATTTCAGATATTTTCACAAATAAAGTCATATCAAATAAATTTTACCACTATCATAAAGTACAATATGTCATGAAAAAATATCAGAATCAGTGGGATCCATTGAAGTGTTCCAGAGTTATTACCTAATGAAGTGACACTGGTCAGAATTGTAAAAATTGGCCTGGTCATTAACGTGCAAATCACCTTCGGGGGTAAAGGGGTTAAAAAGAGAAAAATCATGTGTCCACAGTACATAAAGTTTCACATATCAGACTATAGAATTTACTGATACTTTAAAATAAGATGTAAAAGAGCAAACATGAATCATATTTCCCAGAGCCATAGCGTTTTTATTTTTTGGTCAATATGGCCATGTGAGGGCTTATTTTTTGCGGGACGAGTTGTACTTTTCAACGCCATTACTAGTTTTACCATATCGTGTACGGGAAAACGGTAAAAAAATTCCAAGTGCGGTAAGATTGCAAAAAAAGTGCAATACCACAGTTGTTTTTTTTTTTTTTTTTTTTTTACCACGTTCACTGAATGCTAAAACTGACCTGCCCTTCTTATTCTACAGGTCATTACGAGTTCATAGACACCAAACATGTTCTTTTATATTTAAGTGGTGAAAAAAAATTCCAAAATTTGGTTAAAAAAAAAAAATAGCGCCATTTTCCGAGACCTGTAGCGTCTACATTTTTCGTGATCTGGGGCTGGGTGAGGGCTTATTTTTTGTGCGATGGGCTGATGTTTTTATTGATAACATTTTGGGGTAGATCCGATGTTTTGATCGCCCGATATTGCATTTTATTGCAATTTTGCAGCGACAAAAAAACGTAATTCTGCCGTTTAGAATTTTTTTCTCGTTATGCCGTTTACCGATCGGATTAATTCTTTTTTTATATTGATAGATCTGGCGATTCTGAACGCGGCGATACCAAATATGTCAATGTAGGTTTTTTTTTATATATATTTTATTTTGAATGGGGCAAAAGGGGGGTGATTTAAACTTATATATTTTTTTTATTTTTTTTTATATTTTTAAAAACTTTTTTTTTTACTTTTTGCATTCTTCAATAGTCTCCATAGGAGACTAGAAGCAGCCGCTGTCCGATCGTCTCTGCTACAAACAGGGGACCAGCAGATCCCCTGCATATAGCAGAATTGGTCCTGTGCTATGAGCGCCGACCACTAGGTGGCGCTCATAGCGACCATATCATGACAACCACAGGCGTCTGCTGCAGACCCTGGGTTGTCATGCCCACCCATCGGTGACCCGCGATCACGTGACGGGATCGCAGATGGGCGTGGCATATGACGCGCTACCCGGAAGCGCGCGTTAAATGCCGCTGTCGGAGATTGACAGCGGCATTTAACATGTTAACAGCCGCGGGTGGATCGCGATTCCACCCGCGGCTGTTGCGGGCACATGTCAGCTGTAAGAATCAGCTGACATGTGCTCAGTTCAGTGAGGGCTCAGTGCAGCAGCCCTCACTGAACGGGGGGTACGCAAATGTGCGTACTAATACGGCAAGCGTTGTTAAGGGGTTAATGATGTTCACCATGTGGTAAAATTGATAAGACAGCTTTATTTTTCTGGTCAGTACGATTACAGCGATACCACATTTATATCATTTTTTGTGTTTTGCCGCTAACACGATAAAAACAACTATATAGAAAAAAGGATTGTTTTTGCATCACTGTATTCTGAGAGCTATAACTTTTTTATTGTTCTGCTGGTGGAGCTCTATGGTGGCTTGTTTTTTGCAGGACAAGATGACATTTTCAGTGATACCATTTTATTTAGATTTGTCCTTTTGATCGCGTTTTATTCCACTTTTTTCAGCTGTTTGATGAAAAAGCATAGTTTTTTCCTGCATTTTTTTTATTTACTTTTTTACAGTGTTCACTGAAGGGGTTAACTAGGGTGACTTTTTTTTATTTCTTTTTGTTTTTACATAAATATACATATTTATTGGTATAATATTTTTTGTTCATTTTCTTGTTCTTTATTTTGTGATTTTTTTTAAATATTTTTACAATTTTTTTAGACTTTTCACTTTTTTTTACTTAGTCTCTATGGGACTTTTATTACTCTGATCGCTGGTATAATATAATTAATATATAATTATACCTGTCAATTTTACACTGGCAGAAGCTTCTTAGCCTCTTAGACCATGCTCCGGGCATGGCCTAAGCAGACCTCCATAGCTGACAGATCAGGAGGTCGTCATGTGACCTCTCATTGTCATGGCAACGATTGGGTCCCTGCGATGATGTCGCGGGGATGCGAGTCAGTGGGAGACGGAGCCCCCTCCCTCTTCCATTCTTCTAAATGCTGCGATCGCTATTGATTATGGCATTTAGAGGGTTAAACAGCCCGGGTCTTGGCTATTACTAAAGCCGAGCTCCCAGTGATCGAACGGGCACAACTTCTATGTCCATTCGTGGGAACGCACCACAAAATATGTTGAGGAGGGGTTAAATTTGCAGAGAAAGTCAGCTTGAACAGATGAATTAGAATTTTGCCTGAACTGCCCATCCCTAGTTTTAAACTACAAATCAATGGGCATCAAAGAGTGATCATTGGGGTTGAAACCCTGAGACCTCCATCAATCAGCTGAACAAAGAGGGTTGCATCGTTTTCTTGGTAAATGGCTTGGTAAATGAGCTGAGTTAATGGATATTTTCTCATGTGTATTGCTTTAGCTTGATTTCATTTTAGCCCAATACAGAACAACATTGTCACTGCAAAATCAAAAGTTCTTTGAAGCCCGGAGCTTAGTGGCCGCAGCTACAGAGCTTACAGTAGTATATCTATAACATGTTCTAGGAATGAGTTCAAAGACATTAACTATTGCACAACCAAGATATATATGGATGACGATAAGTTAAAGCTTGTTTTGTATATTCTTTTTCTACTCTGTTTTAAATGTTATATTTTGTTGCATATACTATGTATAGATGTTTGTTTTTGCCATGCAAGTTCTTTTAAGTACATTATATAATTTTTATATCAAATAGATAAGCATTAGTGTTGAGCGAACATGCTCGACACTGCTCGGTACTCGCCCGAGCATCACGCTACTCGGGATGTTCGGCGAGCACCGAGCATTTCCGGGTTACTCGGGCGGGAGCTCGGGTCTCCGCCCTGCATGTTTGGCGCTCTTTACAGAGCCAATGAACATGCAGGGATTGCCAGCCAGTCACTGTAATGCCGCAGCCATGTTGTTGTGGGCATTACAGTGATTGGCTGGCCGCACAGCGTCACCTCGAGTATTTAAAACCGGGCGCCTCCATCTTGGACACAGTCGCTCCGGATCAGACAGTGTAGGGACAGCGCTGCTGATTTAGGGAGAGATATATCCTGCAAAATTAGTGTAGGGTCTGTAAAGGCTGCCAGATCAAACAAACAGTCCTTCTCAGGACTGATATCCATCCCAGGTATATCAGGCAGGCAGGCAGGCAGGCTGTATAGGAGACGCAGTGGTTATACCAGCAAACGCTGCATTACAGTCCTGTGTGCTGCTCCTGTTGCTGAAATTGCTGGACTTAGCTCCAGGTCCCGGGGGCCAGGAAAAATGATTTTTTTTATCTAAATCCTCTTTTTTTTTTCCTCCTTCACAATGTACAAATACCCATCTTATTAACCTTTTGGTGCCCCCCCCCCCCCCAAAAAAAAGTGTGCCTCTGATTTTTCAGACACAAATATATCTGTTGAAAATAGTCTGGTGTAGGCCAGAGAAATAGAAGTGTGGTTTTGCAGTTCTATGGGCCATTTGTATCTAAAAAAACCAGTTTGAGTGTGTCGCTCACTGTTCAGCCGCAAATATATATATATTTTAAAAAGCCTGGTATACACCAGTAAATTATTACTGTGGTTTTGATGTTCCACGGTAAAACATCTCTATTATCCTGTTTTTGGCATTTTTTGCTGTATAAAAATAATAAGTGTCTCCCTGATTTTTCAGACACAAATATATCTGTTGAAAATAGTCTGGTGTAGGCCAGAGAGACAGAAGTGTGCTTTTGCTGTTCCATGGTAAAAAATCTCTGTTATCCTGCTTTTTGCATTTTTTGCTGTAAAAAAAAAAAAAATAGTGTCTCCCTGATTTTTCAGACACAAGTATATCTGTTGAAAATAGTCTGGTGTAGGCCCGAGAAATACAAGTGTGGTTTTGCAGTTCCACGGTACAAACCTCTGTATTATCCACTTTTGGGCCATTTGTATCTAAAAAAAACAGTTTGAGTGTGTCGCTCCCTGTTCAGCCGCAAATATATATATATTTTAAAAAGCCTGGTATACACCAGTAAATTATTACTGTGGTTTTGATGTTCCACGGTAAAACATCTCTATTATCCTGTTTTTGGCATTTTTTGCTGTATAAAAATAATAAGTGTCTCCCTGATTTTTCAGACACAAATATATCTGTTGAAAATAGTCTGGTGTAGGCCAGAGAGACAGAAGTGTGCTTTTGCTGTTCCATGGTAAAAAATCTCTATTATCCTGCTTTTTGCATTTTTTGCTGTAAAAAAAAGAAAAATAGTGTCTCCCTGATTTTTCAGACACAAGTATATCTGTTGAAAATAGTCTGGTGTAGGCCCGAGAAATACAAGTGTGGTTTTGCAGTTCCACGGTACAAACCTCTGTATTATCCACTTTTGGGCCATTTGTATCTAAAAAAAACAGTTTGAGTGTGTCGCTCACTGTTCAGCCGCAAATATATATATATTTTAAAAAGCCTGGTATACACCAGTAAATTATTACTGTGGTTTTGATGTTCCACGGTAAAACATCTCTATTATCCTGTTTTTGGCATTTTTTGCTGTATAAAAATAATAACAGTGTCTCCCTGATTTTTCAGACACAAATATATCTGTTGAAAATAGTCTGGTGTAGGCCAGAGAAATAGAAGTGTGGTTTTGCAGTTCTATGGGCCATTTGTATCTAAAAAAAACAGTTTGAGTGTGTCGCTCACTGTTCAGCCGCAAATATATATATATTTTAAAA
This sequence comes from Phyllobates terribilis, assembly GCF_046119375.1. Lineage (NCBI taxonomy): Eukaryota > Metazoa > Chordata > Amphibia > Anura > Dendrobatidae > Phyllobates > Phyllobates terribilis. The sequence continues at coordinate 396,195,174 of NW_027362763.1, forward strand.
AGCCTGGTATGCACCAGTAAATTATTACTGTGGTTTTGATGTTCCACGGTAAAACATCTCTATTATCCTGTTTTTGGCATTTTTTGCTGTATAAATATAATAATAGTGTCTCCCTGATTTTTCAGACACAAATATATCTGTTGAAAATAGTCTGGTGTAGGCCAGAGAGACAGAAGTGTGCTTTTGCTGTTCCACGGTAAAAAATCTCTATTATCCTGCTTTTTGCATTTTTTGCTGTAAAAAAAAAAAAATAGTGTCTCCCTGATTTTTCAGACACAAATATATCTGTTGAAAATAGTCTGGTGTAGGCCCGAGAAATACAAGTGTGGTTTTGCAGTTCCACGGTACAAACCTCTGTATTATCCACTTTTGGGCCATTTGTATCTAAAAAAAACAGTTTGAGTGTGTCGCTCACTGTTCAGCCGCAAATATATATATATTTTAAAAAGCCTGTTATACACCAGTAAATTATTACTGTGGTTTTGATGTTCCACGGTAAAACATCTCTATTATCCTGTTTTTGGCATTTTTTGCTGTATAAAAATAATAATAGTGTCTCCCTGATTTTTCAGACACAAATATATCTGTTGAAAATAGTCTGGTGTAGGCCAGAGAGACAGAAGTGTACTTTTGCTGTTCCACGGTAAAAAATCTCTGTTATCCTGCTTTTTGCATTTTTTGCTGTAAAAAAAAAAAAAGTGTCTCCCTGATTTTTCAGACACAAATATATCTGTTGAAAATAGTCTGGTGTAGGCCCGAGAAATACAAGTGTGGTTTTGCAGTTCCACGGTACAAACCTCTGTATTATCCACTTTTGGGCCATTTGTATCTAAAAAAAACAGTTTGAGTGTGTCGCTCACTGTTCAGCCGCAAATATATATATATTTTAAAAAGCCTGGTATACACCAGTAAATTATTACTGTGGTTTTGATGTTCCTCGGTAAAACATCTCTATTATCCTGTTTTTGGCATTTTTTGCTGTATAAAAATAATAATAATGTCTCCCTGATTTTTCAGACACAAATATATCTGTTGAAAATAGTCTTGTGTAGGCCCGACATCCCAGTGTGGTTTCGCAGTTCCACGGGTCAAATCGCTGTACTATCCAGTTTTGGGCCTTTGGTATCTAAAAAAAAAGCAGTTTGAGTGTGTCGCTCACTGTTCAGTCGCAAATATCTCTATTTAAAAAAGTGTGGTATACCCCAGTAAACAATAACTGTGGTTTTCCTCTTCCACGGTTCTAATCTACTCTTTATTACCCTTTTTCCATTGATAGTGCAAGTGTAAGCTATTTTACTTCATTTACAATGGGCAAGGCGCGTGGCAAGGGACGTGGAAGTGGACGTTCTGGTGATGGTTCGTGCAGAGGACGGGGCCGTGGCCAAGGTGAAAATGTGCCACAACCAACAGCCACATCTTCTCGCTCCCACTTCTTGACCGAATTACTAGGGAAGCACAGAACAACACCAGTATTGAGAACTGATCAGTGTGAACAGGTTATTAATTGGATAGCAGACAATACTTCCAGTTACCTGGGCACCACCACCTCCGGTCTGTCTTCCACACGGTCAACTCTTAGTAGCCGTGAGTCTCAACCGCATACTCCTCCTCACCCTGATGCTCCTTCCTCCCACCATGCCGAGTGTCGTCAGACAGCAAGTGATCCCACACTTGGACACTCTGAAGAGCTGTTCACTGGTCCATTTCCATATTTGGGCCCCTCGCCTGATACGCTTGAAGTGGTGGAAGAGGAGATCCCATGTTGCGATGCCCAAATATTTGAACAGCCACGGCCACAGGAAGTCGACGTTGGCAATCTGTCACAAGAGGTGGATGATGACGAGACACAATTGCCAGGAAGTGAGGAGGAGGATCGTGGTGCGCAAGTGGAAGAGGAGGAGGTGGTGGATGATCTAGTAACTGACCCAACGTGGAAGGAGGACATGCAGAGTGAGGCCAGCAGCACACAGGGGGAGGGAGGCAGAGTACCCCAACAGGCAGGAAGAAGCAGTGTGGTGGCCGCAGACAGAAGGCAGGCAACCATTCCCCGTAACACCAACACGAGGGACGTTGCCAGTACAAGCGGTAGGTCTTCCAGAGTCTGGAATTTTTTTAAAGACTCTGCTGATAACCCCAAAAAGGCCATATGTTCCACCTGCCATGCCAGCATCAGCAGGGGTGACAAAACTACCAGCCTGACCGCCACCAGCATGATCAGGCACATGGCAGCAAAGCACCCGACTTTGTGGGGCGAAAAAAAGGGGCCACGACCAGTGTCAGCGGGTGTCACCACTGCTTCTTCCACTGTTGTGCGTGCAATAGAACCCCCTGTTGTGTGTGCAAGGCAATCCCCTGTCCTTACTGCATGTAAAGATGCCCCCTCCTCTTAGTCTTCACTTGTTATGGCAGTTTCTCAAGAAACAGCATCAACGTCCACGTCCACGTCCCACCGCAGCGTTCAATTGTCCATATCCCAGACCTTTGAACGAAAGCGGAAATTCGCAGCTAACGCCCCACAGGCCACAGTCCTAAATTCGCACATTTCACGACTGCTTGCATTGGAAATGCTGCCTTTTAGGCTGGTGGAGACGGAATCCTTCCGCAATCTTATGGCGGTGGCCGTCCCTCGGTACTCGGTCCCCAGCCGACACTATTTTGCCCGGTGTGCCATCCCCGCACTTGTGTCCCAAAGCATCTGCCGTGCCCTCAACAGCGCAGTTACTGGGAGAGTCCACCTGACAACGGACACGTGGACAAGTGCTTGTGGCCAGGGACGGTACATCTCTCTGACGGCACACTGGGTAAACATAGTGGAAGCCGGGACCCAGTCGGACCTTGGGATGGAACACATCCTCCCCACACCGAGGATTGCGGGCCCTATGTCAGTCAGAGTTGCCCCCACAGTGTACAGCTCCTGCGAATCCTCCTACTCCTCCTCCTCCTCCTCATGTTCAGCCTCCATCTCAGATATCACCACATCAGTTACAAGCTGGAAGTATTGCAGTACAGCCTCCGCCAAGCGGCAACAGGCTGTGCTGAAACTCATAAGCTTAGGTGATAAACCTCACACTGCTTGTGAGTTGTGGACAGCTGTGAAAGAGCAGGCAGATCTGTGGCTGAGACCGCTGAACCTACATCCCGGCATGGTCGTGTGTGACAATGGCCGCAACCTGGTGGCGGCTCTGAGGCAAGGTGAGATCACACACGTACCATGCCTGGCTCATGTGCTTAACCTCGTGGTTCAGCGGTTTCTTAAATTGTACCCCGCGTTGCCAGATCTGCTCGTGAAAGTACGCAGCCTGTCAGCTCATTTTCGCAAGTCGGCTACAGCTTCCGCCGCCCTTGGTGTGTTGCAGCAGCGTTTGCAGCTTCCGGCACACCGACTGGTGTGTGATGTCCCCACATGTTGAAACTCTACCCTCCACATGTTGCAAAGGATTTGTGAGCAGAAGAGAGCAGTTGTGGAGTACCAGCTGCAACAAGGCCGTCGATATTCAGGTCAGACTCCACACATAAGACCTCAGGAGTGGACCTGGATGTCTGACATATGTACCATCCTGACAAACTTAGAGGAGGCCACCAAGATGGTGAGTGGCGATGACGCCATCATTAGTGTCAGCATCCCACTTGTCTGTCTTTTGCAACGCTCTCTGCAGAGAATTAAAGAGGAGGCATTGCAGCCAGAGTATGATGAGATGGATCAAGAAGCCGTAGTGGGCGATTACACACAGCCCAGCCTCATCTCATCCCAACGTGCATTGGGGGACAATGAGGGAGAGGAGGAGGAGGAAGAACAGGAGCTGCTATCATGCGTTGTAGACGGTAGTACCTGTACAAGTGTCATACCGTCGGTTCAGCATGGGTGGCCTGAGGACAGGGGGGAGGAGGAAGAGGAGGAGGAGGAGGAGGAGGAGAGCATGGTCAGTCGTCATCTTGGTGAGGACACGGAAATCTTGCCCGTTACCAGTCTGGCATGCATGGCTGAATTTATGTTACGCTGCCTTAACCGTGACCCTCGCGTTGTCAAAATGTTGGGTGACAGTCATTACTGGTTGGTGACACTTGTAGACCCCTGCTACAAGGAGAAATTTCACTCTCTTATTCCTGAGGTGGAGAGGTCTACAAAAATGGGGCAATACCAGAAGGCCCTTGCTGCAGAACTCTTAAAAAAATTCCCATCTGAACACGCTAGCGGCAGAGGTCACAGTTCGTTGCCCAACCAAGGCGTACAGGTGAGAGAGATGCAACTCCAATCCAGCAGAGGCAGGGGAACACTGTCAACGTTCTGGGACAGTTTTCTGACACCCGCCCAGCTTACAGGCCCTGAGGCGCGGGGTACTCTCACAAGGAGTGGAAAGTTTCAAAAGATGGTGAGGGAGTACATTGCCGATCGTACCAGCATCCTCCGTGATTCCTCTGTGCCTTTTAATTATTGGATATCCAAGCTGGACACTTGGAATGAACTCGCTTTGTACGCCTTGGAGGTCCTGGCCTGCCCTGCCGCTAGCGTGTTATCGGAGCGTGTTTTTTGTGCCGCTGGGGGAATTATAACTGATAAGCGCACTCGCCTGTCAACTGACAATGCTGACAAGCTGACCCTTATCAAAATGAACAAGGGCTGGATTGGGCCAGACTTCTCATCACCACCAAATGACAGCAGAGTAACATAAAGTCAAATCCACTGTGTTATTTCGGGAGGTGTATTCACATGCACCGCTTCACACCCACACATGGGTATATGCTTCCTCGTTTCGGCTGTTTAATCTTCTTCTCCTTATCCTCAGCCTCCACCACCACTATACCACCAGGGTGCCAGCATTGCAAGCTCCTCTGTCCTAGTTTTTGGCAGCTTTTGCTGGGAAAGCATAAGCAAATACCATGGGACACCCACTCCCCAATAATGGGACTTATGTTTGTAATATGCTGTACTGCATGGCTCTTGTAAGGGGCATTGCAAGTTGCTCCGTCCTAATTTTTGGCAGCTTTTGCTGGGAAAGCATAAGCAAATACTATGGGAGACCCACTCCCCAATAATGGGACTTATGTTTGTAATATGCTGTACTGCATGGCTCTTGTAAGGGGCATTGCAAGTTGCTCCGTCCTAATTTTTGGCAGCTTTTGCTGGGAAAGCATAAGCAAATACTATGGGAGACCCACTCCCCAATAATGGGACTTATGTTTGTAATATGCTGTACTGCATGGCTCTTGTAAGGGGCATTGCAAGTTGCTCCGTCCTAATTTTTGGCAGCTTTTGCTGGGAAAGCATAAGCAAATACTATGGGAGACCCACTCCCCAATAATGGGACTTATGTTTGTAATATGCTGTACTGCATGGCTCTTGTAAGGGGCATTGCAAGTTGCTCCGTCCTAATTTTTGGCAGCTTTTGCTTGCAAGGCATAAGCAAATACTATGGGACACCCACTTCCCAATAATGGGACTTATGTTTGTAATATGCTGTACTGCATGTGACCCGCCCCCTGGGCCGTGTGTACACGTGTGTGGGATACCCGGTGCCGGGTCTCTGGGGTCTGTAGTCTCCGTGGCGGTGACCCGGTCCCGTGGCTCAGGCTGGTCAAACCAGTGGCAATCTTTCTTAGGTTTTGAGGTTAATTGTCCGACTGCGCCACCCGTGGATTGCGGTCAGGGAGTACCACCGCTGCGAGGCAGACCGCTGAGGCTGGTGTTGTGTGCGCAGTATAAAATGGGATAACTCCCCTCGGGAGGAGTATAGCCTCAGGGCAGTGAGTGTGGATGATGGGGGTGATGGTGCACGAGCGCAGCAGGAATGACTCAGAGTCTTTGCAGTGCAGTTCAGGGTCTTTACTGATGATTATAAGTACTGGCTAGCATAAGAAGCCTGGTCAGTCTGTGAGCAAGCAGGAGTTCCCCTGGCCAGGTGGAGTTGTAGGCCTCCCCGTCTGTCTGCACTCTTCCTGGCTACCTTGCTGTAAGCGGGTAGAAGTAGCCCACGTCCCTGAGTGTACCGTGTAGTGCTCACCCGTATGGCTGGTGACTTGGGGCCTTATGTTAGCCTCCGCTCCACGACGGCGGTGCTGGTCCCTTGCTTGTGACTGAGCCTCCGGGCTTCTATGGCCAGAGGACCTGAAATCCCCTGCCGGCTGGTTTCTGCTGCTGGATATATAAGTCCTCACAGCTTCGGACTCCTGTGTCCGGTTCCTATTGTCTTCTCCAGGGCGAGCTCTGCTCAGCTTCCAGCCCCTCGTCTTTAGCTCCTAGCTCCTCCAGAGCTCCTTGCTGTTACTTTCCCTTGCTCTCACTCTGACTCTGACTGTTCTCTGTTCTCTGACTCACTCAACCCCACCCCAGATCCAGTTTATAAGGGCAGAATTCTCCCCTCCCAGGACTGGGGCAGGAGGATGTTGCATGTTTAAGGGATCCTGACCAGGAAACCTCCCACTGGCTCTCCTACGTAATCTCTATTACTGTGGTGACCAGACCCCTGGGGTGCCACACATAGCTCTTGTAAGGGGCATTGCAGTACCTCATAATTTTTGGAAAGCATTCCATTTACTGCTTAGGCCAACAGTGCACAGGAGACCCAGTTGCTATAAATGGAAAAAACGGTTTAGTTAACGCCCTCTGACCTCCATGTCATTTCCAAGGGGCATTGGAGTGCCTCGAAATTTTTGGTAGGCATTGCACTCACTGTATGCCCTATAACTGTGTAGCCGAACTGCTCCTTTTGTTACAGAAACATATCCTACAAGACATATCTGGTTGACTGGCCTGATATTGATGTGAATGGTCCCTGTTCCTCCTGCTCTTTCTCCTTTGCCACTACCTAATCCTTCATTTATCACCTGAAGCTTTGTTTTAACGGGAGTCATAGAACTTGGATAGTAGCAGGAAAACATCCAGCAATCCTCGGAGGAGGTAGGATATGCGCCAAAATGCTGGCCTCCTCAGGCCTAGCCGCTACTACATACATGCGCTTGCATTACAACAAAACAAAGCAGATGCTAACTTCTATCATCCTCATCATGCTCCTCACCTTGGCACTCTCAACTCCCCTGATGGAGAAGCCAGGGCCCACCGGAGGAGTCTGATAGTCCGGTGGGCTCGGCCAATGCTGCCCTAAAGCAGGCCAGGCTAAGAAAAGTGTTGGAAAGGTTACTGGTACAAATAGGGGTGGCTGGGGACCGAGTATGGACACCGGGCCACCCCCTGGAGGCTGGGGAGCAAGCGGGGATACCCGGCCACCAGGCGGCTGGGGACTGAGTATGGATACCAGGCCGCCGACACAGCCATGGCGTGGTGGCCAGATTCCGCCTCCACATGCCTAAAAGGCCCAATTTAAAGTGCAAGCAAGCAAGCAGTATGGTATTGCAGCCTGGGGGTGGGTGGGTGGCAGGCTGCATACTTGCGCTTGCATTGCAAGGAATGGGAGAGGTACAATTGAACACTGCCCTGGGACAAGGACTTGAATGGGGATAGTTGCAAGTCTGCAACGACAGGTGCAAGGTGGGAGGCATCTTCGCATGTACCATGAACAGGGGTTTGGCATGCACACACTAGAGCGGAATAGGCTCTCCTTCCCACTAAATGCACTGGGGAGGGCACAGGTAATGTTTTGGTATACGCGCTTAATCTTATGTATAAGGCACACCAGGACAAATAGGGGCGGCTGGGGACTGAGTATGGATACCTCGCTGCCGAAGCAGCCATGAGGTAGTGGCCAGCTTCGACCTCCTCCAAACTAAAAGGCCCCATTTCAAGTGCAAGCTAGCAGTATGAATTGCAGTCTGGGGGTGGGTGGGTGGCAGGCTGCACACTTACACTTGCTTTAAAAGAAAACATAGCAGATGCTAACTTCTGTCATCATCATCATGCTCCTCACCTTGGCACTCTCAACTCCACCGATGGAGAAGTCAGGGCCCACAAGAGGAGTCTGGTTCTCTGGTGGGCTCGTCCAATGCTGCCTAAAGCAGGCCGGGCTAAGAAAAGTGTGTGGGGGGATGTTCCAAGGAGAAATGGGGGCGGCTGGGGACCGTTTATGGACACCCGACTGCCCCCAGGCGGCTGGGGACCGTGTGGACACTCGGCCGCGGGGCGGCTGGGGAATGAGTATGGACACCTGGCTGCCGGGCCGCTGGGGACTGAGTATGGATTCCAGGCCGCCAACACAGCCATGACGTGGTGGCCAGATTCCTCCTCCACATGCCTAAAAGGCCCAATTTCAAGTTCAAGCAAGCAAGCAGTATGGTATTGCAGCCTGGGGGTGGGTGGGTGGCAGGCTGCATACTTGAGCTTGTATTGCAAGGAATGGGGGTGGTACAATTGAACACTGCCCTGGGACTAGAACTTGCATGGGGATAGTTGCAAGTCTGCATCTTCTGATGCGGCAAGGATCACTTATGATGGGCACACTTTTAGACAGTGACCTGGGAGTCAGAGATGCTTCCAGGGGTCTTCCCCATGCTGTTCCCATGTCTTTTCAGCACTTTATGCATGTGTCACACAGCACATGGCCAGATAAGGTTGTAAAATGTTAAAATGACATTTCCCGGTGAATGCATTTGTCATAGTTGAAAGCAATACAAAAGTGCAAAAACGCATAAAAAATGCTACTTGTGAACATAGCCGAAGGTGTGGAGGATTATTTTTGTTTTTGGTCATTTATTTTAACTTGTACACAAGTCTTTTCCCTGGAAAGGATGTTCCTTAACATATTTCACAGGAAAAAAGTTTCACTTTCGTTTTATTGTGAGCCTGTAAAAGTGGCTTAATACCTCTGACCACGTTGTTGACAGCAGTGACCTGGGGGTCAGAAATGCTTCCTGGGGCGATCCCCATGCTGTCCCCATGTCATTTGAGCACTGTCACTATCGTTTTGGGCACTTGTTAGGCTTTTAAAAGACTGCCGGGGGTGCCACCGCAAAAATGCTCGAGTCTCCCATAGACTATAGACTCCCATAGCACCCGAGCATTTTAGTGCTCGCTCAACACTAATAAGCATCCATCCAAAGTTAGAAAGCTATTTGTGTGGGCAGCAAGAAGCATACTGCTGTCAAGTCTCAAAGCACCAGAATTACTTAGCAACTGTGCTGTTATTAAAAAGCATACAATACAAATTTTACACATACCCCTTATACTGCATATGGCAAATATACTACATGGAGAAAAGTTTTAGGACACCTACACTTTATGCCTACTAGAGCTTTTATGACAACTCATTCCAAGTCCATAGGGATTCATATGGAGTTGGTCCCCTCCTTTGCAGTTATAACAACTTCCACTCTTTTGGAAAGACTTTCTATAAGATTTTGGAGGGTGTCTGGGAAATTTTGCCCACTCATCCAAACAAACTTTTGGGGGGTTAGACACTGATGTTGATCAAGAGAGCTAAACTCACACGGCCTTGCCTTTATGGACCTTGCTTTGTGGCATGGGGCACATTCATGCTGGAAAGAAAAGGGCCTTTCCCAAACTGTTCCCACAAAGTTGGCTTGTTATGCTGAAGCATTAGGATTTTCCACCACTTGAACTAAAGGGTCTAAAAATAACCTCATACATTATCCCTCCTCCACTAAACTTTACAGTGCAGACAGGCAGGTGACATTCTTCAGGCATTTGCCAAGCCCAGATTCGTCACTCCACAAGGCACAATTCCACTGCTCCAAGGTCCAGTGGCAGCGTGTTTTACACCACTCCATCCAAAGCTTTCCATTATGCTCCAAGGCTTGACCTTGTGCTTTGTGATGTAAGGCTTGCATACAGCTGCTTGGTCATGAAAACCTGTGCCATGAAGCTCAAGATTCACAATCTACTGATGATAATGTCATAGAACAAGTGGAAATCTGGAATTAGTGATTCAGAAGAGCATTGTCAACTTTTATATGCTATTAACAGGACATTCCTTTCTGCTGTTAAACCCAGGTTAAAGTTCTGTTTAACTGACTAGGCAGGCTATATTTCTATTAAGCTGATTATAGTTTTAAAAAATATATATCTAAAGATCCCTGAGGAAGGAAGCAGTGGCTACCGAAACGCAGTGGAATTGGTCCATACCAGCCCCCGTAATGCCCAAGTCACGTGCTCCTCACATGATGCCACGTCATACAGGTCCTGCTGGATCTGACCAGTGCAACAAGCGCACCTTCAGGAGTACGCAAGCAGTGGACGTCACTGGCTGGGACTCCACTCTTGCTCCTGCTACTTACCAGCCAGCGTCTGCACGACTCACCCATGGACGCAACGAGCAGCTACTGCACACCAGCGGCATAGACAGTACCACCAACTCTGCCTACCCAGCGCTTCTCACAAGAAGATTCTTCAACAGACTACCAGGACCAGGTCCGTCATAACTAACCAGTTTACAGTACACGCTACTGAGGGAGCCACTGTACCACCAGTGAAACACCAAGGACTACCAGTCTACTGCACGTACAAGGTATCTCAATGCTCAGATACCCCTTATTATTAACAGCAGTCCCAACCCATCAGGGGTTACACTATTAGCCCACCAGGTTGATACCCCATCCTAAGCCCCCCTTCCCTCTTTTATCCTTGACCCCCTTTAGCAACATGTATGTCGAGTTCCATCTTTGCAACCCCGGAATCCTCTGCCTGAACTAGGTACCAACTCAACCTGACCACTTGGCCATCCTTACCCATATCAACACCACTAACGAGGTGATTACCCTCTTATTGCAATAACCTTGCACCGCCAACTACTACCTTTATAATATCTACGCATAACATACGTAATCTAAATTCATTCTAGGATAATAACACTATCAGGACGTAATATCCAAAATATCCAGAATATAGAACACACCCACCAGGGTGTTTATGGCATACTGACTATCTCTGATAACTATGTCACCCCACTAGCTACTATGATCCTAGACTGTCATAATTACCCCCCCCCCCCTCTATTACAGCCCAAAGAGAGCTCACCCAGGACCTATGAAGGCCCTTCCTTAGAACCCTTTGGAAGAGTCACAGTACCTAAACCTACCCCCAGGTAAATCTCAACCCGGAATTTTTGTATTTCTAATAAAACTAGATAGGGCTCTAATTTTTCCCTTTCCTTCCTTAACAGGACTAATATCCTACACGCAGAGTCTTTTAACAGGACCACTATCTCCATCCACAACCAGATCCGATACCCAGGATCCTGTGGGCACCATTTTATTATTTTAATATTTTACATTATTATGCATTGTCCCCTCATTTTAATCACATTTAAAAATAAAATCTAGTTTTTTTTATACTTCCTCTATCTCATTTGTGTCTACTAGACCAGAGCGACTTAATATATATTTTTTAATACTTACATTAATGTGACATCTTGTGGTAATTGTCTTAAGTCGTTGCGGGTCTTATTGACCAGCCTACCAGCGCCACTACTCTTCCTACGATTATAGTTTTAACCATATATATTACACCGTACTTACCAACTAATGACATAGCTGGTCAGCAGTCCAATTTCTAAGTATTCACACCATTTGCCAGTTACAAGGTTTGATACTTACTCTGGTGTACTATTCCTTATTGATGTTTCTGACACCTGACCTAAATTCTTTATAACTCTTCCATCTGACCCTTGGATTTATACTTGACTTTGAACTTACCCATCTCTAGCCTATATATTTATTCATTTATATATTTACTATGCTAGCTTATATAACTCCAAACATATTCTGCAATGCTTTACAGATATTGTTGTCATCACTGTCCCCATTTGTGGTCACTAGTGATGACCGAGCATGCTCGCTACTGCTCGGTGCTCGGCCGAGCATCTCACTGCTTGAGACGCTCGGCGCTCGCCGAGTATTTCCGGGGTTGCTCGGCAGGAGCTCGGGTCCCCTCCCTGCATGTTTGGCGCTCTTTAGAGCGCCAATAAACATTCAGGGATTGTCTGCCACACACTGTAATGCCGCAGCCATATTGGTTGTGGCATTACAGTGATTGGCTGGCCGCACAGCGTCATCAGGTCTATATCAGACCTGGCACCGCCATGCTCGTCACAGTCTACTCCGAAATCAGGCAGTGTAGGGTGAGATGCTACTGAGCTAGGGAGAGATTTGCTTGTTTATTAGTTAGTGTAGGTATTCTGCAAGATTCTCTACATATCCATCTTCTGAGTCCTTCTGAGGACTAATCCAGGTGCAGAGATATCAGTGCTAAGCAGGCAGGCAGGGTATATAACAGACTGCAGTGCACATAGAAAGAGGGTCCATTCCAGTTCTGTCTGCTGGTGCTTTTACAGATATTTGTGGAAATTTCCCCAGGTATCAGGGGCCAGGAATACTTTTTTTTCTCTTAATCCTGATTATTTGCTTAAAAAGCAATCCAGAGAACACAGTTTTTCTGCGCCATTTGCTTGTTGGCACTGCAGAATACAGCCAGATCCTTTCCATATTACAGCACTAAAAATCCAGCTATTTAAAACTGTGGTTTTTCCGTCACATGGATCACATATAATTGCACTGAAAATATTGCCATTTCTGGCCTCCATTGAAATTCTGTTGCAGTGTGTCAGTGAACTTATTGACACGAGGTCGGCGCTGTTAAAAATAGTTACCTACAGGCCAGCTATTTAAAACTGTGGTTTGTCTGTCACACGGATCACATATAATTACGCTGAAAATATTGCCATTTCTGGCCTCCATTGAAATTTTGTTGCAGTGTGTCAGGGAACTTATTGACACGAGGTCGGCTCTGTTAAAAATAGTTACCTACAGGCCAGCTATTTAAAACTGTGGTTTGTCCGTCACACGGATCACATATAATTGCATTAAAAATATTGCCATTTCTGGCCTCCATTAAAATTTTGTTGCAGTGTGTCAGCGAAGTTATTGACACAAGTTTGCTGTTAAAAATAGTTACCTACAGGCCAGCTATTTAAAACTGTGGCACAACAAACACCCACATCTTCTCGCTCGACCTTCCTGTCCCAATTAATAGGGGACCGCAGAACACCACTATTGAACACAGAGCAGTGTGAAAAGGTTATTGGTTGGATAGCAGATAATGCTTCCAGTCACTTAGCCACCACCACCACCACCACCCTGTCTTCCACAAGGTCAAGTCTCAGTAGCCGTGAGTGTGGACCGCATATTCCTCACCCTGATCCTCCTTTCTTCCACCATGCCGAGTGCCCAGAGACAACTGATCCCACACTTGGATACTCCGAAGAGCTGTTCACTTTTCCATTTATAGATTTCGGCCTCTCGCCTGGTCCACTTGAAGCGGGGCAAGAGGAGATTGCATGTAGCGATGCCAAAATATTTGAGCAGCCACGGTAATAAGAAGGCGACGGTGGGAAAGTGTCACAAGAGGTGGATGATGATGAGACACAATTGCCAGAAAGTCAGGAGTAGGACCAGGGTGCGAAAGGGGAAGACGAGGTAGTGGATGGTATAGTAACTGACCCAACCTGACAGGAAAACATGCAGAGCGAGGACAGCAGCACAAAGGGGGAGGGAAGCAGAGCATCCCAACAGGCAGGAAGAAGCAGTGTGGTGGCCGCAGACAGAAGGCGGGTAACCGTTCCCCGTAACACCAATACTACGGAATTTGCCAGTACAACTATTAGGTCTTCCCGAGTCTGGTTGTTTTATAAAGACTCTGCCTATAACCCCAAAAAGGCCATTTGCACCAACTGCCAGGCCAGCATCAGCAGGGGTAGCAAAACTACCAGCCTGACCACCACCAGCATGATCAGGCACATGGCAGCAAAGTACCCGACTTTGTGGGCCAAACCCCAGGGTCCAGGAACAGTGTCTGTGGGTGACACCACTGCTTCTTCCGCTGTTGTGCGCACAAGTCAGTCCCCTGCTCATAGTGCATGCGAAGATGCCTCCTGCCCTGCACCTGTCGTTGCACACTCTCAGTTAGCACCATCAGCGAGCACGTCCTTGTCCCAGCGCAGCGTTCAGTTGTCCATACCCCAGTCCTTGGAACGCAAGCGCAAATACAAAGCCAACGCCCCACAGGCCACACTACTAAATTCCCACATTTCGCGACTGCTTGTGCTAGAAATGTTGCCTTTTAGGCTCGTGGAGACGGAATCTTTCCGCAACCTGATGGCGGCGGCCGTCCTTTGGTACTCGGTCTCCAGCCGCCACTATTTCTCCCGGTGTGCCGTCCCCGCATTACACAAGCACGTGTCCCACAACATTAGCCGTGCCCTCAACAATGCAGTTACTGGGAAAGTCCACCTAACCACAGACACATGGACAAGTGCTTGTGGGCAGGGGCGGTACATCTCGCTGACGGCACACTAGGTTAACATAGTGGAAGCCGGGACCCAGTCGGACCTTGGGACGGAACTCATCCTCCCAACGCCGAGGATTGCGGGCCCTAGGTCAATCAGGGTTGCCCCCACAGTCTACAGCTCCAGCACCTCATCCTCCTCAGCCTCCTCCTCCTCTTCAGCCTCCATCTCTGAAATAACCACATCAGTCATTAGCTGGAAGCACTACAGCACTGCCTCAGCCAAGCAGCAACAGGCTGTGCTGAAGCTAATATGCTTAGGTGACAAACCGCACAATGCTGAAGAGTTGTGGACAGCTCTGAAAGAGCAAGCAGATCTGTGGCTGATGCCGCTGAACCTACAGCCAGGCATGGTCGTGTGTGACAATAACCAGAACCTGGTGGCAGCTCTGAGGTGAGGCGAGCTCACACATGTACCATGCCTGGCCCATGGGCTTAACCTTGTGGTTCAGCGGTTTCTCAAAACCTACCCGGAGCTGCCGGATCTGCTTGTCAAAGTACGCCGCCTGTGTGCCCATTTTAGAAAGTCAGCTACAGCTTCCGCCACCCTTGCCATGCTTCAGCTGTCATTGCAGCTTCCGGCTCACCGACTGGTGTGTGATGTCCCCACGCGTTCGAACTCTACACTGCAGATGTTGGGAAGGATTTGTGAACAGAAGAGGGCAGTTGTTGACTACCAGCATCACCATAGCCATCGGTATTCTGTCCAGACTCCACACATAAGACCTCAGGAGTGGACATGGATGTCAGACATCTGTACCATCCTCCAAAACATTGAGGACTCCACCAAAATGGTGAGTGGTGATGATGCCATAATTAGCTTCTCTGTCTTCTCAAACACTCTCTGCTCACAATCAAAGAGGATGCATTGCAGGCGGAGCATGATGAGATGGAACAAGGAACCATACAGGGTGATTACACACAGCCCCGCCTCATCTCATTCCAATGTGGACTGGGTGACAATGAGGAAGAGTAGGAGGCAGAGGAGGAAACACAGTAGCTAGTTCATGCGCTACAGACACTACCGCCTGCAAAACTGTCATACCGTCTGCTCAGCGTGGATGGCCTGAGGACAGGGAGGAGGAGGAGGGGAGCATGGTCAATTGTCCTCTTGGTGAGGACACAAAAGTCTTGCCTGTTAGCAGTCTGGCACGCATGGCTGAGTTTATGTTACGCTGCCTTTCCAGAGACCCTCGCGTTCTCAAAATTTTGGGTGACAGTCATTACTGATTGGTGACACTTCTAGACCCACGCTACAAGGAGAACTTTATATCTCTTATTCCTGAGGCGGACAGGTCTACAAAAATAGGGCAGTACCAGAAGGCTCTTGTTGCAGAACTATTAAAAAAATTCCCATCTGAAAACACTGGCGGCAGAGGTCACAGTTCGTTGAGCAACCAAGGAGTACAGGCGAGAGAGACACAACTCCAATCCAGCAGAGGCAGGGGAACACTGTCAAAGTTATGGGAGAGTTTTGTCAGCCCCTCCCATCGCACAGGCCCTGAGGCGTGGGGTACTCTCACAAGGAGTGCAAAGTTTGGGAAGATGCTGAGGGAGTACCTTGTCGACTGTACCAACATCCTCCGTGATTCCTCTGTGCCTTATAACTATTGGGTATCCAAGCTGGATACGTGGAATGAACTG
Source organism: Phyllobates terribilis (assembly GCF_046119375.1). Lineage (NCBI taxonomy): Eukaryota > Metazoa > Chordata > Amphibia > Anura > Dendrobatidae > Phyllobates > Phyllobates terribilis. The sequence continues at coordinate 396,211,063 of NW_027362763.1, forward strand.
GCTCTCTACGCCTTGGAGGTCCTGCCCTGCCGCTAGCGTTTTATCAGAGGGGGTTTTTCGTGCTGCTGATGGAATTATAACTTATAAGCGCATCCGCCTGTCAACTGAAAATTCTGACAGGCTGACTTATAAAAATGAACAAGGGCTGGAATGGGCCAGACTTCTCAACACCACCGAATGATAGCAGCGTAACATAAACTCAAATCCAGTTTCTTTTTTTGGCAGGTGTATTCCCATGCACCTTTTCACACCCACACATGGGTATATGCTTCCTGATTTTGGCTATTTGCTCTTGTCCTCCTCTTTCTCCTCATCCTCCACCACCATATCACCAGGGTGACCGTGGTCTGTTATGCAACACCCACATAATTTTTTTAAAGGGTGTTTATGATGCCCGTAAATTTTTTTTTATACAGTATGTTCATGTATAACCCCCAGGGGTAAATGTTTGTCAGCTCATACATTTAGTGCATGGGCTTTACAAGTATAGGAGACCCGCTCCTTTCGAATGGGAACATTTTTTTATGAGGCCCTCCTCCACGTCTTTTCCAAGGTGCATTGGAGTGCCTCCCAATTTTTGGCAGCCCTTGCATTCACTGTATAGGCCAACACTATGGGAGACCCACTTCCTAATAATGGGAACATTTTTTCATGAGGCCCTCTACGTATCTTCAAATGGGCATTGGAGTGACTCAAAATTTTTGGCAACCCCTGCATTCACTGCATAGGCAAACACAATGGGAGACCCACTTCGTAATAATGGGAAAATTGTTTTCAGAAGGCCCTCTGACCTTCATGTCTCTTCCAAGGGGCATTGTAGTGCCTCCAAATTTTTGGCAGCTCTTGCATTCACTGCATAGGCAAACACAATGGGAGACCCACTTCCTAACAATGGGAAAATTGTTTTCAGGGGGCCCTGTGACCTCTACGTCTCTTCCAATGTGGCATTGCAGTGCCTCCAAATTTTTGGCAACCTTTCATTCACTGCATAGGTAAACACAATGGGAGACCCGCTTCCTAATAATGGGAACATTGTTTTTAGGAGGCCCACTGACCTCCGTGTCTCTTCCAAGGGGCATTGGAGTGCCTCCAAATTTTAGGCAACCCTTGCATTCACTGCATAGACAAACACAATGGGAGACCCACTTCCTAATAATGGGAAAATAGTTTTCAGGGGGTTCTGTGACCTCCACGTCTCTTCCAAGGGGCATTAGAGTGCCTCCAAATTTTTGGCAACCCTTGAATTCACTACATAGGTAAACACAATTGGAGACCCACTTCCTAATAATGGAAAATTTTTTTTTACAGGAGCCCCTCCTCTACGTCTCTTCAAAGGGGTATTGGGGTGCGTCCAAATTTTCAAAGGGGTATTGGGGTGCGTCCAAATTTTGGGCAGACCTGCCACTCACTGCATATACAATAACAGTATAGGAGACCCACTCTTTAGTAATGGGAACAACAAAGCATAGTCGGTTGATAACTCTCTAAGAATAGCGAGGGCCGACTGTTGGCCCTTTAAGAATAGTAAAGGCTGCCTGATGGCCCTATAAAAATAGGCTTTGTGACTTTCAGAGTCCCTCCTTCATAAATGAAACAAGATGTGTCTGATCATGTCTCACACACCACTTGGCCAGATAAGGTTGTAAAATGTTAAAATGACATTTCCTGGTGAATGCATTTGTCACGGTTGAAAGCAATGCAAAAGTACAAAAATGCATCAAAAACGCTACGTGTGAACATAGCCCAAGGTGTGGAGGAGTGTCCATAAACGGTCCCCAGCCGCCCCTATTTCTCCTGTCAACTTCCCCCCACACTCTTTTCTTTGCCCGGCCTGCTTTAGGGCAGCATTGGACGAGCCCACCAGAGAACCAGACTCCTCCAGTGGGCCCTGGCTTCTCCATCAGGGGAGTTGAGAGTGCCAAGGTGAGGAGCATGATGATGATGACAGAAGTTAGCATCTGCTTTGTTTTCTTTTAATGCAAGTGTAAGTGTGCAGCCTGCCACCCACCCACCCCCTGACTGCAATGCCATACTGCTAGCTTGCACTTGAAATGGGGCCTTTTAGTTTGGAGGAGGCCGAAGCTGGCCACTACCTCATGGCTGCTTCGGCAGCGAGGTATCCATACTCAGTCCCCAGCCGCCCCTATTTGTCCTGGTGTGCCTTATACATAAGATTAAGCGCGTATACCAAAACATTACCTGTGCCCTCCCCAGTTCATTTAGTGGGAAGGAGAGCCTATTCTGCTGTAGTGTGTGCATGCCAAACCCCTGTTCACGGTACATGCGAAGATGCCTCCCACCCTGCACCTGTCGTTGCAGACTTGCAACTATCCCCGTTCAAGTCCTTGTCCCAGGGCAGTGTTCAATTGTACCTCTCCTATTCCTTGCAATGCAAGCGCAAGTATGCAGCCTGCCACCCACCCACCCCCAGGCTGCAATACTATACTGCTTGCTTGCACTTGAAATTGGGCCTTTTAGGCATGTGGAGGCGGAATCTGGCCACCACGTCATGGCTGCGTTGGCGGCCTGGAATCCATACTCAGTCCCCAGCCGCCTGGCGGCCGGGTGTCCATGCTCGGTTCCCAGCCGCCCCGCGGCCGGGTGTCCACACACGGTTCCCAGCCGCCTGGGGTCAGCTGGGTGTCCACAAACGGTCCCCAGCCGCCCCTATTTCTCCTTGGAACATCCCCCCAAACACTTTTCTTAGCCCGGCCTGCTTTAGGGCAGCATTGGACGAGCCCACCAGAGAACCAGACTCCTCCGGTGGGCCCTGGCTTCTCCATCAGGGGAGTTGAGAGTGCCAAGGTGAGGAGCATGATGATGATGATGACAGAAGTTAGCATCTGCTTTGCTATCTTTTAATGCAAGTGTAAGTGTGCAGCCTGCCACCCACCCACCCCCAGACTGCAATGCCATACTGCTAGCTTGCACTTGAAATGGGGCCTTTTAGTTTAAAGGAGGCCGAAGCTGGCCACTACCTCATGGCTGCTTCGGCAGCGAGGTATCCATACTCAGTCCCCAGCCGCCCCTATTTGTCCTGGTGTGCCTTATACATAAGATTAAGCGCGTATACCAAAACATTACCTGTGCCCTCTCCAGTGCATTTAGTGGGAAGGAGAGCCTATTCCGCTGTAGTGTGTGCATGCCAAACCCCTGTTCATGGTACATGCGAAGATGCCTCCCACCCTGCACCTGTCGTTGCAGACTTGCAACTATCCCCGTTCGAGTCCCAGGGCAGTGTTCAATTGTACCTCTCCCATTCCTTGCAATGCAAGCGCAAGTATGCAGCCTGCCACCCACCCACCCACCCCCAGGCTGCAATACCATACTGCTTGCTTGCACTTTAAATTGGGCCTTTTAGGCATGTGGAGGCGGAATCTGGCCACCACGCCATGGCTGCGTCGGCGGCCTGGTATCCATACTCGGTCCCCAGCCACCCCTATTTGTCCCGGTAACCTTTCCCACACTTTTCTTAGCCTGGCCTGCTTTAGGGCAGCATTGGCCGAGCCCACCAGACAACCAGACTCCTCCGGTGGGCCCTGGCTTCTCCATCAGGGGAGTTGAGAGTGCCAAGGTGAGGAAAATGATGAGGATGATAGAAGTTAGCATCTGCTTTGTTTTGTTGTAATGCAAGCGCATGTATGTTGTAGTGGCTAGGCCTGAGGTGGTCAGCGTTTTGGCGCATATCCTACCTCCTCCGAGGATTGCTGGATGTTTTCCTGCTACTATCCAAGTTCTATGACTCCCGTTAAAACAAAGCTTCAGGTGATAAATGATGGATGAGGTAGTGGCAAAGGAGAAAGAGCAGGAGGAACAGGGACCATTCACATCAATATCAGGCCAGTCAACCAGATATGTCTTGTAGGATATGTTTCTGTAACAAAAGGAGCAGTTCGGCTACACAGTTATAGGGCATACAGTGAGTGCAATGCCTACCAAAAATTTTGAGGCACTCCAATGCCCCTTGGAAATGACATGGAGGTCAGAGGGCCTTAACTAAACCTTTTTTTCCATTTATAGCAACTGGGTCTCCAGTGCACTGTTGGCCTAAGCAGTGAATGGAAGGCTTTCCAAAAATTATGAGGAACTGCAATGCCCCTTACAAGAGCCATTCAGTACAGCATATTACAAACATAAGTCCCATTATTGGGGAGTGGGTCTCCCATAGGATTTGCTTATGCCTTCCAAGCAAAAGCTTCCCAAAATTAGGACGGAGCAACTTGCAATGCCCCTTACAAGAGCCATGCAGTACAGCATATTACAAACATAAGTCCCAGTAACGGGCAAGATTTCCGTGTCCTCACCAAGATGATGACTGACCATGCTCTCCTCCTCCTCCTCCTCCTCCCCCCTGTCCTCAGGCCACCCACGCTGAACCGACGGTATGACACTTGTACAGGTTCTTCTGTCTACAGCGCATGATAGCAGCTCCTGTTCTTTCTCCTCCTCCTCCTCTCTCTCATTGTCCCCCAATGCACGTTGGGATGAGATGAGGCTGGGCTGTGTGTAATCGCCCACTACGGCTTCTTGATCCATCTCATCATACTCTGGCTGCAATGCCTCCTCTTTAATTCTCTGCAGAGAGCGTTGCAAAAGACAGACAAGTGGGATGCTGACACTAATGATGGCGTCATCGCCACTCACCATCTTGGTGGCCTCCTCAAAGTGTGTCAGGATGGTACATATGTCAGACATCCAGGTCCACTCCTGAGGTCTTATGTGTGGAGTCTGACCTGAATATCGACGGTCTTGTTGCATCTGGTACTCCACAACTGCTCTCTTCTGCTCACAAATCCTTTGCAACATGTGGAGGGTAGAGTTCGAACGTGTGGGGACATCACACACCAGTCGGTGTGCCGGAAGCTGCAAACGCTGCTGCAACACAGCAAGGGCGCCTGAAGCTGTAGCCGACTTGCGAAAATGAACTGACAGGCGGCGTACTTTGACGAGCAGATCTGGCAACTCGGGGTACGATTTAAGAAACCTCTGAACCACGAGGTTAAGCACATGAGCCAGGCATGGTACGTGTGTGATCTCACCTCGCCTCAGAGCCGCCACCAGGTTACGGCCATTGTCACACACGACCATGCCGGGATATAGGTTCAGCGGTCTCAGCCACAGATCTGCCTGCTCTTTCACAGCTGTCCACAACTCACAAGCAGTGTGAGGTTTATCACCTAAGCTTATGAGTTTCAGCACAGCCTGTTGCCGCTTGGCGGAGGCAGTACTGCAGTGCTTCCAGCTTGTAACTGATGTGGTGATATCTGAGATGGAGGCTGAACATAAGGAGGAGGAGGATGATGCACAGGAGCTATACACTGTGGGGGCAACTATGACTGACATAGGGCCCGCAATCCTCAGTGTGGGGAGGACGTGTTCCGTCCCAAGGTCCGACTGGGTCCCGGCTTCCACTATGTTTACCCAGTGTGCCGTCAGAGAGATGTACCGTCCCTGGCCTCAAGCACTTGTCCACGTGTCCGTTGTCAGGTGGACTCTCCCAGTAACTGCGTTGTTGAGGGCACGGCAGATGCTTTGGGACACGTGCTTGTGTAGTGCGGGGATGGCACACTTGGCAAAATAGTGTCGGCTGGGGACCGAGTACCGAGGGACGGCCACCGCCATAAGATTGCGGAAGGATTCCGTCTCCACCAGCCTAAAAGGCAGCATTTCCAACGGAAGCAGTCGTGAAATGTGCAAATTTAGGACTGTGGCCTGTGGGGCGTTAGCTGCGAATTTCCGCTTTCGTTCAAAGGTCCGGGATATGGACAATTGAACGCTGCGGTGGGACGTGGACGTGGACGTTGATTCTGTTTCTTGAAAAACTGCCATAACAAGTGAAGACTGAGAGGAGGGGGCATCTTTACATGCAGTATGGACAGGGGATTGCCTTGCACACACAACAGGGGGTTCTATTGCACGCACAACAGTGGAAGAAGCAGTGGTGACACCCGCTGACACTGGTCGTGGACCCTGGGCTTCGCCCCACAAAGTCGGTGGTGGTCAGGCTGGTAGTTTTGTCACCCCTGCTGATGCTGGCATGGCAGGTGGAACATATGGCCTTTTTGGGGTTATCAGCAGAGTCTTTAAAAAAATTCCAGACTCTGGAAGACCTACCGCTTGTACTGGCAATGTCCCTCGTGTTGGTGTTACGGAGAATGGTTGCCCGCCTTCTGTCTGCGGCCACCACACTGCTTCTTCCTGCCTGTTGGGGTACTCTGCCTCCCTCCCCCTGTGTGCTGCTGGCCTCACTCTGCATGTCCTCCTTCCACGTTGGGTCAGTTACTAGATCATCCACCACCTCCTCCTCCTCCTCTTCCACTTGCGCACCACGATGCTCCTCCTCGCTTCCTGGCAATTGTGTCTCGTCATCGTCCACCTCTTGTGACAAATTGCCAGCGTCGACTTCCTGTGGCCGTGGCTGTTCAAATATTTGGGCATCGCTACATGGGATCTCCTCTTCCACCACTTCAAGCGTATCAGGCGAGGGGCACAAATATGGAAATGGACCAGTGAACAGCTGGTCCGGAGGTGGTGGTGCCCAGGTAACTGGAAGTATTATCTGCTATCCAATTAATAACCTGTTCACACTGATCAATTCTCAATACTGTTGTTGTTCTGTGCTTCCCTCGGTCAAGAAGTGGGAGCGAGAAGATGTGGCTATTGGTTGTGGCACATTTTCACCTTGGCCACGGCCCCGTCCTCTGCACGAACCATCACCAGAATGTCCACATCCACGTCCCCTGCCACGCGCCTTGCCCATTGTAAAGGAAGTAAAATAGCTTACACTTGCACTATCAATGGAAAAAGGGTAATAAAAAGTAGATTCGAACCGTGGAAGAGGAAAACCACAGTTCTATTTCTCTGGCCTACACCCGACTCTTTTAAACAATCTGAACAATCAGGGAGAAACTATTACTGTTTTTATTTATGTAAAAAATACCAAAACCTGAATAATAGAGATTTTTTTACCGTGAGATGGCAAAACCACAGTTATTGTTTACTGGGGTATACCAGACTTTTTTAAATATATAGATTTGCGGCTGAACAGTGAGCGACACACTGAAACTGTGTTTTTTTTTTATACCAAAGGCCCAAAACTGGATAGTACAGAGATTTAACCCGTGGAACTGCAAAACCACACTGGGATTTGTCGGGCCTACACCAGACTATTTTCAACAGATATATTTTTGTGTCACAACAGTCAGGAGACACTACTGTTTTTATTTACGGAAAATATACCAAAACCTGAATAATAGAGATTTTTTACCGTGGGATAGCAAAACCACAGTTATTGTTTACTGTGGTATACCAGACTTTTTTTAAATATATAGATTTGCGGCTGAACAGTGAGCGACACACTCAAACTGTGTTTTTTTAGATACCAAAGGCCCAAAACTGGATAGTACAGAGATTTAACCCGTGGAACTGCAAAACCACACTGGGATTTGTCGGGCCTACACCAGACTATTTTCAACAGATATATTTTTGTGTCACAACAGTCAGGAGACACTACTGTTTTTCTTTACGGAAAATATACAAAAACCTGAATAATAGAGATTTTTTACCGTGGGACAGCAAAACCACAGTTTTTGTTTACTGTGGTATACCAGACTTTTTTTAAATATATAGATTTGCGGCTGAACAGTGAGCGACACACTCAAACTGTGTTTTTTTAGATACCAAAGGCCCAAAACTGGATAGTACAGAGATTTGACCCGTGGAACTGCAAAACCACACTGGGATTTGTCGGGCCTACACCAGACTATTTTCAACAGATATATTTTTGTGTCACAACAGTCAGGAGATACTACTGTTTTTCTTTACGGAAAATATACCAAAACCTGCATAATAGAGATTTTTTACCGTGGGATGGCAAAACCACAGTTATTGTTTACTGGGGTGTACCAGACTTTTTAAAATATATAGATTTGCGGCTGAACAGTGAGCGACACACTCAAACTGTGTTTTTTTAGATACCAAAGGCCCAAAACTGGATAGTACAGAGATTTGACCCGTGGAACTGCAAAACCACACTGGGATTTGTCGAGCCTACACCAGACTATTTTCAACAGATATATTTTTGTGTCACAACAGTCAGGAGATACTACTGTTTTTCTTTACGGAAAATATACCAAAACCTGCATAATAGAGATTTTTTACCGTGGGATGGCAAAACCACAGTTATTGTTTACTGGGTTATACCAGACTTTTTTAAATAGATATATTTGTGGCTGAACAGTGAGCGACACACTCAAACTGTTTTTTTTTAGATACAAATGGCCCAAAAGTGGATAATACAGAGGTTTGAACCGTGGAAGAGCAAAGCAACACTTCTGTTTCTCTAGCCTACACCTGACCATTTTCAACAGATATATTTGTGTCTGAAAAATCAGAGACACGCTTCTTTTTTTGGGGGGGGGACACCAAAAGATTAATAAGACGGGTATTTGTACAGTGTGAAGGAGAAAAAAAAAAGAGGATTTAGATGAAAAAAAAAAGATTTTTCCTGTCCCCTGAGACCTGGAGCTAAGTCCAGCAATTTCAGCTACAGGAGCAGCACACAGGACTGTAATGCAGCGTTTCCTGGTATAACCACTGCGTCTCCTATACAGCCTGCCTGCCTGATATCTGGGATGGATATTAGTCCTGAGAAGGACTGTTTGTTTGATCTGGCAGCCTTTAAGGACCCTACACTAACTATTTCGCAGTTTATATCTCTCCCTAAATCAGCAGCGCTGTCCCTACACTGTCTGATCTGGAGCGACTGTGTCCAAGATGGCGGCGCCCGGTTTTAAATACTCAAGGTGACACTGTGCGGCCAGCCAATCACTATAATGTCCACAAACAACATGGCTGCGGCATTACAGTGACTGGCTGGCAATCCCTACATGTTCATTGGCTCTGTAAAGAGCGCCAAACATGCAGGGCGGAGACCTGAGCTCCCGCCCGAGTAACCCGGAAATGCTCGGTGCTCGCCGAACATCCCGAGTAGCGTGATGCTCGGGCGAGTACCGAGCAGTGTCGAGCATGTTCGCTCAACACTATTAATGACATCTTTTTCCAGGAACACACCTCCACTCAGACTCTTGACTTCCTTATTACTGGAGCAGTGGCAATTCCTGATTGATTGCCAGCTCATGTGAGCAGCATTGTGTGTACACTCTTAATGCTGCCATATGAGACAGTTTTGTCTCCACAACATCGCAACTAATATTGTGAAAGCCTCAATGCTTGGAAGCTTACTATGAAAGAGAGAAATAATATCTGTAAAAAGTAAACTTGTGGCATTATGGAACATTCATGATAATAGTCATAGAGTAGTGAATCACTTCCTGATCGCCAGGTCTCCAACTGCAGGGACATCCACCAATCCCAAGAACAGGGTTCTGAAGAGCCACACATGAATGCAGAAGAGGTCAAGCATGGGTAGTTCCTCTTCATTTATTCTCCATTGGACTGCTAGAGATAGTTGAGCACTGTATTTTGTTTAGCTCCAGCAGTCCGATAGAGAATGAATGGAATGGAAGTGCACATGCTTGACTTTCTCGCCATTCAGGCAGTGATCTATTGAGCCCTCTTCTAGGAATTAGTGAGGGTTCCCATGGTTGAACCCCCACCAATAAGAAAGTTATTCCCTACCCTATGGATCAGGGGTAACTTGCATACTTGGCTAAAACCATTTGAATGACAAAAAAGACTACACTACTTTGTGGAGGAAAAGTTCTCAGAGGTTCTTCATTATCTTGCCTATACATCCAGATCCTTTACTTTTGATTGTGGTCCTACATTAAATGTGATTTGAGGTATGGAAATTAGTTTGCCAGTTTCAGAATATACATAAATATTTACTCTTTAATCGAACATTGTGGAATTACTTTCCCAAGTTCAAATTTCTTAGTAACTCTGTCTGGGTAGTATCTAGGACAATCAGTGAAAATAATCTTTTCTCCTTCCTGACTTATGATGTACCAGTAGGTTATATGTTAGGACTAGAGATGAGCGTTGTTCTACTCGAACTGTTCGCCAATCTCAAATTCGAGCTGTTTTGGGCGGTGTTCGAGCCGTTCGGCGAACACGAACAATTTGAGAAAAATTCGGCTGTTCGAGGTTATGTTCGATAACTGTTCGTGCACCAAAATCATAACTGGATTTTTTCTCAGTAATGATGAAAATTAATGTTAATACGCAGTTTGAGTGTACAGCGGGGTGGGGGGAGGGGCAGGGGATGGATCTCTGCAGGAACAATGAAGATCTCCATTTTTTTTTCTCTTTCCCGCATTTACAGTGGGGAGGTGCAATCTGTCAGCCTATCAGCAGCGCACACACGGAGCGAAGTGCTTTTTTTCACACAAGCAAGGGCATGTGTCATTGGCAGTGTATGTCACATGTCCTTGCCCTATAAGACTAAGCCATTTTCCCCGTCGCCACCATTTTCTCACTGCTGCAGCTGCGTGTTAGACGGCACCGCTGTTGCTGTGTGCGCTATACCTTGTTAATTTCAAGCCAATTTTCGCACAAATATACAGATAGCTTGGGAGTAGGGAATAGTTGTGATTGCAGTCCTTTTAAGGACTAGGTTACAGCATTTCCTATGACTTTTATCAGGCAGGTCTGTGCTCTTAAATAGATAGGTTGTGGGAGTAAAGACTAATTGTAATTGGAGTCCTTTTCAGGACTAGGTTACATCAGTTCCTATCAGTTTTTGCCAGGCAGGTCTGTGCCAGTGCTGTGCAAGTTTTTTTCACAGCATTTGGCTGAATCTAGCAAAGCTAATCCTTTTTGGCCTATTGCAGAGTGTGTTAGTCAGTGGAGTAGCCTATCTGTGTTGCAAGATATACCACCTGTGTATAGAATACCAATTTTTTTACTGCACCTAGTGAAGTAAAATCTTTTGGGCATAGCATCATTCTATTAGTCCATCTATACTGACCTCCATCAGGTTGCAAACTGAATCTAATTTTTTTCTGCATCTAGCTCTGAAAAAATATTTGGCCTTCTAGCAGTGTGTCGGACTTTCTCTATTAGTCCATCTATACTGACCTCCATCAGGTTGCAAATTAAAAATAATTTTTTTCTGCATCTAGCTCTGAAAAAATATTTGGGCTTCTAGCGGTGTGTGGGACTTGGTCTATTAGTCCATCTATACTGACCTCCATCAGGTTGCAAATTAAAAATAATTTTTTTCTGCATCTACCTCTGAAAAAATATTGGGCTTCTAGCTGTGTGTGGGACTTGTTGTATTAGTCCATCTATACTGACCTCCATCAGGTTGCAAACTGAATATATTTTTTTCTGCATCTACCTCTGAAAAAATATTGGGCTTCTAGCTGTGTGTGGGACTTGTTGTATTAGTCCATCTATACTGACCTCCATCAGGTTGCAAACTGAATATAATTTTTTTCTGCATCTAGCTCTGAAAAAATATTTGGCCTTCTAGTAGTGTGTCGGACTTTCTCTATTAGTCCATCTATACTGACCTCCATCAGGTTGCAAATTAAAAATAATTTTTATCTGCATCTACAGTACCTCTGAAAAAATATTTGGCCTTCTAGCAGTGTGTCGGACTTTCTCTATTAGTCCATCTATACTGACCTCCATCAGGTTGCAAATTCAAAATAATTTTTATCTGCATCTACAGTACCTCTGAAAAAATATTTGGCCTTCTAGCTGTGTGTGGGACTTGTTGTATTAGTCCATCTATACTGACCTCCATCAGGTTGCAAACTGAATATATTTTTTTCTGCATCTACCTCTGAAAAAATATTGGGCTTCTAGCTGTGTGTGGGTCTTGTTTTATTAATCCATCTATACAGACCTCCATCAGGTTGCAAACTGAATATAATTTTTTTCTGCATCTAGCTCTTAAAAAATATTTGGCCTTCTAGCAGTGTGTCGGACTTTCTCTATTAGTCCATCTATACTGACCTCCATCAGGTTGCAAATTCAAAATAATTTTTATCTGCATCTACAGTACCTCTGAAAAAATATTTGGGCGTCTAGCTGTGTGTGGGACTTGTTGTATTAGTCCATCTATACTGACCTCCATCAGGTTGCAAACTGAATATATTTTTTTCTGCATCTACCTCTGAAAAAATATTGGGCTTCTAGCTGTGTGTGGGACCTGTTGTATTAGTCCATCTATACTGACCTCCATAAGGTTGCAAACTGAATATATTTTTTTCTGCATCTACCTCTGAAAAAATATTGGGCTTCTAGCTGTGTGTGGGACTTGTTGTATTAGTCCATCTATACTGACCTCCATCAGGTTGCAAACTGAATATAATTTTTTTCTGCATCTAGCTCTGAAAAAATATTTGGCCTTCTAGTAGTGTGTCGGACTTTCTCTATTAGTCCATCTATACTGACCTCCATCAGGTTGCAAATTAAAAATAATTTTTATCTGCATCTACAGTACCTCTGAAAAAATATTTGGCCTTCTAGCAGTGTGTCGGACTTTCTCTATTAGTCCATCTATACTGACCTCCATCAGGTTGCAAATTCAAAATAATTTTTATCTGCATCTACAGTACCTCTGAAAAAATATTTGGGCTTCTAGCTGTGTGTGGGACTTGTTGTATTAGTCCATCTATACTGACGTCCATCAGGTTGCAAACTGAATATATTTTTTTCTGCATCTACCTCTGAAAAAATATTGGGCTTCTAGCTGTGTGTGGGACTTGTTGTATTAGTCCATCTATACTGACCTCCATCAGGTTGCAAACTGAATATATTTTTTTCTGCATCTACCTCTGAAAAAATATTGGGCTTCTAGCTGTGTGTGGGACTTGTTGTATTAGTCCATCTATACTGACCTCCATCAGGTTGCAAACTGAATATATTTTTTTCTGCATCTACCTCTGAAAAAATATTGGGCTTCTAGCTGTGTGTGGGACTTGTTGTATTAGTCCATCTATACTGACCTCCATCAGGTTGCAAACTGAATCTAATTTTTTTCTGCATCTAGCTCTGAAAAAATATTTGGCCTTCTAGCAGTGTGTCGGACTTTCTCTATTAGTCCATCTATACTGACCTCCATCAGGTTGCAAATTAAAAATAATTTTTTTCTGCATCTAGCTCTGAAAAAATATTTGGGCTTCTAGCGGTGTGTGGGACTTGGTCTATTAGTCCATCTATACTGACCTCCATCAGGTTGCAAATTAAAAATAATTTTTTTCTGCATCTACCTCTGAAAAAATATTGGGCTTCTAGCTGTGTGTGGGACTTGTTGTATTAGTCCATCTATACTGACCTCCATCAGGTTGCAAACTGAATATATTTTTTTCTGCATCTACCTCTGAAAAAATATTGGGCTTCTAGCTGTGTGTGGGACTTGTTGTATTAGTCCATCTATACTGACCTCCATCAGGTTGCAAACTGAATATAATTTTTTTCTGCATCTAGCTCTGAAAAAATATTTGGCCTTCTAGTAGTGTGTCGGACTTTCTCTATTAGTCCATCTATACTGACCTCCATCAGGTTGCAAATTAAAAATAATTTTTATCTGCATCTACAGTACCTCTGAAAAAATATTTGGCCTTCTAGCAGTGTGTCGGACTTTCTCTATTAGTCCATCTATACTGACCTCCATCAGGTTGCAAATTCAAAATAATTTTTATCTGCATCTACAGTACCTCTGAAAAAATATTTGGCCTTCTAGCTGTGTGTGGGACTTGTTGTATTAGTCCATCTATACTGACCTCCATCAGGTTGCAAACTGAATATATTTTTTTCTGCATCTACCTCTGAAAAAATATTGGGCTTCTAGCTGTGTGTGGGTCTTGTTTTATTAATCCATCTATACAGACCTCCATCAGGTTGCAAACTGAATATAATTTTTTTCTGCATCTAGCTCTTAAAAAATATTTGGCCTTCTAGCAGTGTGTCGGACTTTCTCTATTAGTCCATCTATACTGACCTCCATCAGGTTGCAAATTCAAAATAATTTTTATCTGCATCTACAGTACCTCTGAAAAAATATTTGGGCTTCTAGCTGTGTGTGGGACTTGTTGTATTAGTCCATCTATACTGACCTCCATCAGGTTGCAAACTGAATATATTTTTTTCTGCATCTACCTCTGAAAAAATATTGGGCTTCTAGCTGTGTGTGGGACCTGTTGTATTAGTCCATCTATACTGACCTCCATCAGGTTGCAAACTGAATATATTTTTTTCTGCATCTACCTCTGAAAAAATATTGGGCTTCTAGCTGTGTGTGGGACTTGTTGTATTAGTCCATCTATACTGACCTCCATCAGGTTGCAAACTGAATATAATTTTTTTCTGCGTCTAGCTCTGAAAAAATATTTGGCCTTCTAGTAGTGTGTCGGACTTTCTCTATTAGTCCATCTATACTGACCTCCATCAGGTTGCAAATTAAAAATAATTTTTATCTGCATCTACAGTACCTCTGAAAAAATATTTGGCCTTCTAGCAGTGTGTCGGACTTTCTCTATTAGTCCATCTATACTGACCTCCATCAGGTTGCAAATTCAAAATAATTTTTATCTGCATCTACAGTACCTCTGAAAAAATATTTGGGCTTCTAGCTGTGTGTGGGACTTGTTGTATTAGCCCATCTATACTGACGTCCATCAGGTTGCAAACTGAATATATTTTTTTCTGCATCTACCTCTGAAAAAATATTGGGCTTCTAGCTGTGTGTGGGACTTGTTGTATTAGTCCATCTATACTGACCTCCATCAGGTTGCAAACTGAATATATTTTTTTCTGCATCTACCTCTGAAAAAATATTGGGCTTCTAGCTGTGTGTGGGACTTGTTGTATTAGTCCATCTATACTGACCTCCATCAGGTTGCAAACTGAATATATTTTTTTCTGCATCTACCTCTGAAAAAATATTGGGCTTCTAGCTGTGTGTGGGACTTGTTGTATTAGTCCATCTATACTGACCTCCATCAGGTTGCAAATTGAATATAATTTTTTTCTGCATCTAACCCAGCCAATAGTTTTGGCCTAATACCACAGTTTGGCCACTCAGCTCTGCTCAGTTACCATCCATTGTTTTTTTGTGCAAACAACTCCAGAGTTGTGAATTAGTTAACCACCAAAATGAGTGGAAAAAGGCCTGCTGCTGGTGGAAAGGGGAATAGGCGTGTTGGGAAGGGGAAAAAAGGTTGTGTCCGTGGGGTAGGTGTTAAAGCAACAGTAACATCTGCAGAAGAAAGACCATCTTCCAGCCAAACTAAAATGTCTACTTCTTTTAGCGGACAATGTGATAAGATCCCTTTCTTACGGCCACGCCAATCGCTACAAATTCCAGATGAGGCACAAAAACAGCAGGTGCTTCAACGGATATCAAGTGCTCCTTTAAGTGGGCTCTCCTCCACATTAACTTCAACATCACAAATACTCCAGTCCTCAAAGGTGTCACCCAAATCGCACTTGCTTCCTCACAGCTCCCAAATCTCCAGCTGCCCGTCTGAGTATGAGGTAGAACAGATGGTTGAGTCTGCAGAGCTGTTTACTCATACTATAGCCTGGGAATCAGAGGTCGACTCCAGCTCTTCTGTGAATCCAGACGAGGAAATGATCTGCACTGATGCCCAGAATCTTTATGAGTCGGATCCAGGACCAGACGCAGAAGGTTCTGACCATAATGTAGACCCTCATTCCCAAACTGTAACTCCTGTTGGTGGAGACAATGAGGAAGACGATGATAAGACTCAAATACCTGATTGGAGCGACAACTTTAGTTTTTTGTCAGGGCAGGAACAGGGTGGCTCTGAGGACGATGGGTGTGATAACACACAGGGTGATGATGATGAGGTTGGAGATCCCACTTACTGTCAACCCACAGTCAGCCAAGAGATGAGGTCAGCAGAGGAGGTGGAGGAAGATGCTAGTGACGACGAGGTCAGGTTGCGCCTTCCTGGACAGAGACGTAGTACTGGAAGCACGTCAACAACTGCATCCTCAAACACAACTCTGCCTCTCACCACAATTCGTGGTGGCTCTTCAGGTCGCATGGGTGCTAAGCCTTGCATAGCCTGGGCATTTTTTCAGATCGATAAAGATGACCCAACTCGTGTTATCTGTAACATTTGTCAGCAAAAGCTAAGTAGAGGCCAAAAAATACATAGTTTGAGTACTTCATGCATGAACCGGCACATGGACATGAAGCATAAGTTGCAGTGGGAAGCTCAGCGTGCTACAATGCGGCCTAGCCGGCCGGGCCAACCACCGTCTGCCATATCTTGTGCATCCGCGGCCTCTTCATCCTCTGTGACTGGGGGGACAGCAGTCACACCTGTTTTGGGGCGCAGACCTGCCACCTCTTTACCCGCAACAGCCAGCGTGATTGGCAGGTCATCATTTTCTTTGGAGGTGGTAACACCAGCTGGTGTTGAGCACTGTCCGACATCGATAGCACCACCTTTGGATCTAGGCAACCTAACATGTCCGCCTGCATCTTCCTCACAGACCGGCAGTTTGCCGGGGACACCCTTATCAACCCCGTCTAAGCACAATAGCCAGCCCTCGGTCCCTCAGATGTGGACAAGTAAAAGACCATTTCCTCCTAGCCATGAGAAAGCTAAGAGGTTGAATTTCACCATCTGCAAGCTCTTGGCTACAGAAATGCTGCCTTTCCGCCTGGTGGACACAGAGGATTTTCGAGACCTTATGTCCGTCGCAGTGCCCCAGTACCAGATGCCCAGTCGGCACTACTTCTCAAAGAAAGGTGTGCCTGCGCTCCACCAGCATGTCGCACACAACATCACCGCTTCTTTGAGAAACTCTGTGTGTGACAGGGTGCATTTCACCACAGACACTTGGACGAGTAGGCATGGACAGGGGCGTTACATGTCGCTGACTGGGCACTGGGTAACTATGGTGACAGCAGGACAAGGGGCTGCTGTCCAAGTCTTGCCGTCCCCACGAGTTGTGCGTCAATCCTCTTTATGTCAAAGTTCCTCCACTGCTTCTGCCTCCTCAACCTCCTCTCGGTCTTCCACCTGCACCCAAAGCCTGTCTGGTCATGCCACAAGCTTTCTAACTGCGCAGAAGGGATCCTGCACACCTCCTTACTATGCTGGCAGTAGGGCTCAACGTCATCAGGCGGTTTTTACTTTGAAATGTCTGGGAAATGTGAGTCACACAGCTGAGGAGTTGTGGTCAGCTCTGGAGAACCAATTTCATGAATGGTTGTCTCCACTGGACCTGAAACCAGGGAAGGCCGTGTGCGACAATGCTGCAAACCTGGGTGCGGCCCTTCGCCGGGGCAATGTCACACACGTGCCTTGTATGGCTCACGTGTTGAACCTGGTTGTCCAGCAATTTTTAGCCCACTATCCCAGACTAGATGGCCTTCTGCAGAGGGCACGGTCGCTGTGTGCTCACTTCCGCCGTTCGCATCCCGCAGCTCAGCGACTTACATCTCTACAGAAGTCGTTGGGCCTGCCACTTCACCGGCTAAACTGCGATGTGCCTACCCGGTGGAATTCAACTCTGCACATGTTGCAGCGACTGTGGCAGCACCGACAAGCCCTGGTGCAATACGTTCTGACGTATAGCCTGGGCCAACGAGATTCAGAGTTGGGGCAAATCACGCTGGAGGAGTGGTCTCAGATCAGGGACCTATGCACCCTTCTGCACAGTTTTGAAATGGCGACGAAGATGTTTAGTGCTGACGATGCCATTATCAGCATGACTATTCCGGTGATTTACATGCTGGAGCACATGTTAAACAGAATTCGGAGTCAGGTGGTGGCACAAGAGGAGGTGGAGGAAGTAGAGGAGGAGGAGTTGTATGCGGAAGGGCTAACATCTGCAAGGTCCAGACGGTCGGCAGCACCAAGGCGGCAGGCATGTGAGGGTGGGGGAGATGGTTTTACCAGGGCGCATGGTAGCAGCCAAACTAGTGAGGAAGGTGCAGGAGCCCAGGAAGAAGTGGAGGACGAACTGATGGAAGACTCATCAGATGAGGGAGACCTTGATCACATTTCTGTTGTGCGAGGTTGGGGGGAGAGGACAGAGGAAGGAAGCATGATTGTTACCTCGCCACCAACACAACAGGGACTTGGTGCTCCTGGATGCGCAACACACATGAGTGCCTTCTTGCTGCACTACCTGCAACATGACCCTCGAATTGTGAGAATTAGAAATAATCCTGACTACTGGGTTGCCACACTGTTAGATCCCCGGTACAAAAGTAAATTTGCAGAAATTATTCCTGCCATAGAAAGGGATGCACGCATGCAGGAGTATCAGCAGAGACTGTTGCAGAATCTTACATGTGCTTTTCCACAAAATACCAGTGGTGCACGTAGTGAATCTCACAGTTCCAACTTGCCAACCGTGGGACCGTCAAGTTTTCAGCACTCAAACCGTAACAGAACCACAGTATCTGCTGGTAACATCAATTTTGCGGAATCATTTCACCACTTTTTTAGCCCATCCTTTGCAAGGCCACAGGAGACAAGAAGTCTGACACATAGTCAACGCCTAGAGACGATGGTACAGGAGTATCTCCAAGTAAACATTGAAGCCACGACTGTGTCACTGGACCCTTGCTCTTTTTGGGCTTCCAATCTGGATAAATGGCCGGAGCTAGCCACTTACGCCTTGGAGATCTTGTCATGCCCCGCAGCCAGCGTTCTGTCTGAACGTGTGTTCAGCGCTGCTGGTGGTGTGCTGACAGATAAGCGCACGCGGCTCTCCACTGATAATGTAGACAGACTCACGTTCATAAAGATGAACAAATCATGGATCCGAAACGACTTTTCTACCCCTGTGTCATCCTGGGGAGAGTAAAAGCTTGATGATTGGTTAAAATCACCCTACCAACCGTTTTAAGCTTTCAAATTACTAATCATGTTTATCTGTATCTTGACTGGAAAATAATTTGGGCTTTGTAGCAGTGTGCAGCACTGATCCTATTAGGCCATCTATAATAAGCTCCACCAGATTTAAAATTAAAAATAATTTTTAGCTGCATCTAGCCCGGAAAATAATTTTGGGGCTCCGAGATGCGCAAGACACATAAGTGCCTTCTTGCTGCACTACCTGCAGCATGACCCTCATATTGTCAGAATTCGAAGTAATCATGACTACTGGGTTGCCACACTCTTAGATCCCCCAAACTTTTCGATCAACCTTTTCATTTTAATAAAGACCAAAAAAATGGTCATTTTTGAAATTATAAGCATTAGCAGGTTGTTAGAAACTGAAATCAAACAGTTTTCAACTCAAAACTTTATTGTAGGTGATGTTACATTTTCACATAGGACCCCTTGTTCGAAAGGAGCTTCTGAACTCTCTCGTCCATTGAATTTGTCAGGTTTTGGATGGTTTCTGCTTCAATTGTTTTGCATGAGGACAGAATACCCTCCCAGAGCTGTTGCTTAGATGTGAACTGCCTCCCGCCATCATAGACACTCCTTTTAATGATGCTCCAAAGGTTCTGAATGGGGTAGAGGTCAGGGGAGCATGGGGGTCACACCATAAGTTTGTCCCCTTTTATGCCCATATCAGCCAGAGATGCAGATGTTTTATGTGCAGCATGAGATGGTGCATTATCATGCAGAAAAATGATCTTGCTGTGAAATACACGGTTCTTCTTCTTGAACCATGGCAGGAAGTGCTGTTTGAGAAAATCCACATACATTATGGAGTTCATCTTTAGCGCCTTCAGGGATCCTAAAGGGGCCGACAATCTCTCTCCCCATGATTCCAGCCCAAAACATTACTCCACCTCCTCCTTGTTGGCGCTGTAGCCGTGTTTGTGTGGGGTGTCCATCAACCAGCCATCCTCCACTCCATCCATCTGGACCATCGAGCGCTGCACGGCACTCATCCGTGAACAAAACAGTTTTGAAATCAGTCTTCATGTAATGTTTGGCCCACTGGAGCCGTTTCTGCTTGTGTGAAGTGGATAGAGGAGGTCGACAGGATGGCGTATGCACAGCTGCAAACCTCTGAAGGACCCTGCATCTTGTTGTTCGGGGGACGTTGGAGGCACCAGCAGGTTCAAAAACTTGTCTGCTGCTATGACAAGGCTTTCTTGCCGCTGCTCTTTTAACCTGACGTAATTGCCTGTAGGAAAGAGTCCTCAATTTGTCCTTATCAGCACGCACACGTGTGTACTGTGAATCAGCTACATACTTCTTGATTGCCAAGACACTTCATCCTGATCATCGCACAATGTTGATTGTAGTCATGCCTTGACCTAAACACTCCACAATTTGTTGCTTCTCAGCAGCCGACACATCCTTTTTCTTTCCCATTTTGGCAGAAAATGTAGGCTGCTTAATAATGTGAGAGAGCCTTCTTAAGTAGTCTTGCCTTTCATTGGACACACCTGCCAAACTAATTAGCACAGGTGTCTGCAATTGCTTACAGTGATATAAAGAGTAGTGTTGAGCCACCTCCGTAGTGTTCGAGTTCGGTTCGGTTCGTCGAACACCCGTGTGTTCGCCGAACTGTTCGTCGAACTGTTCGTCGAACACTTTCGAACACCGTTAAAACCAATGGCAGGCAAACAAAAACACATAGAAACACATAGAAAACACCTTCAAAGGTGTCCAAAAGCTGACAAACTGCTCAGAAGACATAACTAACACATGGAAAAGTGACAAGTACATATAGTCATGCGAAAATAAAAGAGGTGGAGGAGTAAAAGGAGGGGGAGACACAGATATAGGCATGTCATGCCCTTCTAAAATCCAAAAAGTGAGAAGCCGACACGGCCAGTCCGCTCCTGCCCGTGACACCTCCGTGTCGCCGGGTTTGTGCCAGAGCCGCGGTGAACCCTGACGGCCAGCCCCCCTCTCCCAATACTGGTGCCTGTCCGCTGGTGGGTCGAGCGAGCCCCCCTGTGGTGGAGGCAGCTCTAAGCTTTTTAATTTAAATTGTCTCTCTAATTTGAATGAATACACTTTAAATCCATTTACAAGGATCTATTGGAGGGCAAGTCTCATGCCAGCAGCCGCGATAATTCCAGCTCCAGTAGCGTCCACTAAAGCTGCTGCAGTTAAAAAGCTTTTATAAGGATCGAGCTCGGCTGTCCACCGCAAGGCATCCTACTGCCAGTCCCAGCCCCTATGCCTTGGGGTGCCTCCTGATGCTCTTCACTAAGTATCCCATGGTCCCGAAGCATTTCCTTTGAAAAAATTAAGTGTCTAAACTACAGGTGGTGCAGCTTGCTTAACAGCCGGGATAATCCGCTCACTAGCAGACACTGCTACTAGGCACAAAGTATTTCCTGGGCTAGATGCAGTTAAAAATTTGTAATTAGATACTCTCGTTGGATGCTGAGAAAGCATTCCATAGAGTCTCCTGGCACGCCATATATGATTCTCTTAAAAAGCTTGGGGTAGGGGTCTAGGGGACCCTTTTATAGCCAAAATCACGGCCCTGTATCGCAATACGTCACCTAGGCTGAAGATAAATGGAACTGTAGCACCCTGAGGGCTCGGTTGCTACAGACGTATTGCACCTCACCCAGAGGTGTGATATCTCACTCTCAGGTAAGGATGGAGTGTGGATCAGGACCCGACACCTGCATGCATTACACCACATTGCCGTGGGGCAGGGCGACCAATATGCCCCTGAGATGGGCACGACAGTCCCTGTCCCTGGCTGGAGTGGGGGGAGGGAACACTGAGGAAGGGGAACCCTGTAGTGCAGGAGCAGGGAGGAAGCAGTTCCTGGGTGCATTGAGAAGGGAGTATAAAAGGTGGGCACCATCTTAGTTCAGTGCAGAGAAGTCTGAGCAGAAGTGGCAGGGAGCAGGGGCTCTGCATGAGCTCTGCTCCGGAGGCGGGCCTAGTAACAGAGGCCCAGGCCTGGAAGAGGGAGAAGGAAGGAAGAGGAGCGGAGAAGGCTCCAGGAACGAGGAATGAAGGGATCCCAGGGGTGCGGACGGGCGAGTCGCCACCGCACGCCCGAATCCACCTGCGTGGAGGGGTCAGGCCAAAGGGGGAGACCGGTCCCCGAACTAGTGGAGGCAGGAAACGACCCTCAGCTAGAAACCGGAGGCTCTGACATTTTATGTGGCGCAGCCCCTCGCTACACCCGCTAGGAAGGCACCACATAGGGTCAGGGAAACTGGCGCCAAGTTTACCAAGAGGAGGCCCGAGGCAGCCGGACAGAAGTGTTGGTAAGAAAGGCCAGACAAAGGACACACAAAGGGGGTCCTGTGAAGTGCTCCAAAGTTATCTGGGAGTTGTCTGAGCCCCTCACCTGGTGAGCACAGTACGACGTGGGCAGCCGTTACCTGCAGACGTGGTCTGGATAATAAGAACTGTGAGTAAAGGCCCTGAACTGCATCACTGACTCCGTGTCGTTACTGCTGCTGCCCTGCACCATCACCCCCATCCTCCGCATACACTGCCCTGAGGCTATACTCCTCCCGTGGGGAGTTATGCTACGCTCTGCTGCACCCACAACACCAGCCTCAGTGGTCTGCCCTGTAGTGGCGGTTCACTCTGACCGCAATCCACGGGTGGCGTAGTCGGACAGTTAAACATGAAAACCACATAAATAGTTCCGCCACTGGTTTGACCGCCCTGAGCCACGGAACTGGGTCGCCGCCACGAAGACTACAACCACCAGCATCCACCAAAAAGGGTCCGGCTCCGGGTGTCCCAAGGCCCAGGGGGTGCGTCAGAACATTTTCATCACCTTTCACAATCACCAATGGGACAAGGCAGTGATGTCCTCTGTCCCCTCTCTTATACATCCTAGTGACGGAGCACCTGCTCTCATCAATTCGCCATAACCCCAATATTAGGTGGATTGAGGTGGGAGGCACCGAGTACAAGTGCTCTCTATTTGCTGATGATGTCCTAGTATATATCACTCAATCACATATATCCATCCATGCTGTTATGGCTGAAATAGATCACTTTGTTACATGGTAAAATTTTAAAATCAATGCAGCGAAGTCTGAGGCCCTCGATGTCTCCCTCCCCAAATCCATATAGGATTCCATCCAGTCCAACTTTCCCTTTGCCTGGCCCTCACAGGGTATCAAATACTTAGGAATTCCTATTCATAGAGACCTCTCCCATCTATGTTATCTTAATTTTGGGCCCTTTATTGAACAACTCCATACAGACCACGGTTGGCAAGTTAGAACTGTAAGATTCACTACGTGAACCACTGGTGTTTTGTGGAAAAGCACATGTACACTGCGTTCCAAATTATTATACAAAAAGTGTTTAGGAGTGATAAGGGAAGAATTTGTTTGTTTGGCAGTTAAACTCATTGATGGTGATGTGTGTCAGGGCTCTTTATATCACTGTAAGCAATTGCAGACACCTGTGCTAATTAGTTTGGCAGGTGTGTCCAATGAAAGGCAAGACTACTTAAGAAGGCACTCTCACATTATTAAGCAGCCTACATTTTCTGTCAAAATGGGAAAGAAAAAGGATGTGTCGGCTGCTGAGAAGCAACAAATTGTGGAGTGTTTAGGTCAAGGCATGACTACAATCAACATTGTGCAATGATCAGGATGAAGTGTCTTGGCAATCAAGAAGTATGTAGCTGATTCACAGTACACACGTGTGCGTGCTGATAAGGGCAAATTGAGGACTCTTTCCTACAGGCAATTACGTCAGGTTGAAAGAGCAGCGGCAAAAAAGCCTTGTCATAGCAGCAGACAAGTTTTTGAAGCTGCTTGTGCCTCCAACGTCCCCCGAACAACAAGATGCAGGGTCCTTCAGAGGTTTGCAGCTGTGCATGCGCCATCCTGTCGACCTCCAGTATCCACTTCACACAAGCAGAAACGGCTCCAGTGGGCCAAACATTACATGAAGACTGATTTCAAAACTGTTTTGTTCACGGATGAGTGCCGTGCAGCGCTCGATGGTCCAGATGGATGGAGTGGAGGATGGCTGGTTGATGGACACCCCACGCAAACACGGCTACAGCGCCAACAAGGAGGAGGTGGAGTAATGTTTTGGGCTGGAATCATGGGGAGAGAGATTGTCGGCCCCTTTAGGATCCCTGAAGGCGCTAAAGATGAACTCCATAATGTATGTGGATTTTCTCAAACAGCACTTCCTGCCATGGTTCAAGAAGAAGAACCGTGTATTTCACAGCAAGATCATTTTTCTGCATGATAATGCACCATCTCATGCTGCACATAAAACATCTGCATCTCTGGCTGATATGGGCATAAAAGGGGACAAACTTATGGTATGACCCCCATGCTCCCCTGACCTCTACCCCATTCAGAACCTTTGGAGCATCATTAAAAGGAGTGTCTATGATGGCGGGAGGCAGTTCACATCTAAGCAACAGCTCTGGGAGGGTATTCTGTCCTCATGCAAAACAATTGAAGCAGAAACCATCCAAAACCTGACAAATTCAATGGACGAGAGAGTTCAGAAGCTCCTTTCGAACAAGGGGTACTATGTGAAAATGTAACATTACCTAGAATAAAGTTTTGAGTTGAAAACTGTTTGATTTCAGTTTCTAACAACCTGCTAATGCTTATAATTTCAAAAATGACCATTTTTTTGGTCTTTATTAAAATGAAAAGGTTGATCGAAAAGTTTGGGGGATCTAAGAGTGTGGCAACCCAGTAGTCATGATTACTTCGAATTCTGACAATATGAGGGTCATGCTGCAGGTAGTGCAGCAAGAAGGCACTTATGTGCCTTGCGCAGCTCGGAGCCCCAAAATTATTTTCCGGGCTAGATGCAGCTAAAAATTATTTTTAATTTTAAATCTGGTGAAGCTTTATTATAGATGGCCTAATAGGATCAGTGCTGCACACTGCTACAAAGCCCAAATTATTTTCCAGTCAAGATACAGATAAACATGATTAGTAATTTGAAAGCTTAAAACGGTTGGTAGGGTGATTTTAACCAATCATCAAGCTTTTACTCTCCCCAGGATGACACAGGGGTAGAAAAGTCGTTTCGGATCCATGATTTGTTCATCTTTATGAACGTGAGTCTGTCTACATTATCAGTGGAGAGCCGCGTGCGCTTATCTGTCAGCACACCACCAGCAGCGCTGAACACACGTTCAGACAGAACGCTGGCTGCGGGGCATGACAAGATCTCCAAGGCGTAAGTGGCTAGCTCCGGCCATTTATCCAGATTGGAAGCCCAAAAAGAGCAAGGGTCCAGTGACACAGTCGTGGCTTCAATGTTTACTTGGAGATACTCCTGTACCATCGTCTCTAGGCGTTGACTATGTGTCAGACTTCTTGTCTCCTGTGGCCTTGCAAAGGATGGGCTAAAAAAGTGGTGAAATGATTCCGCAAAATTGATGTTACCAGCAGATACTGTGGTTCTGTTACGGTTTGAGTGCTGAACACTTGACGGTCCCACGGTTGGCAAGTTGGAACTGTGAGATTCACTACGTGCACCACTGGTATTTTGTGGAAAAGCACATGTAAGATTCTGCAACAGTCTCTGCTGATACTCCTGCATGCGTGCATCCCTTTCTATGGCAGGAATAATTTCTGCAAATTTACTTTTGTACCGGGGATCTAACAGTGTGGCAACCCAGTAGTCAGGATTATTTCTAATTCTCACAATTCGAGGGTCATGTTGCAGGTAGTGCAGCAAGAAGGCACTCATGTGTGTTGCGCATCCAGGAGCACCAAGTCCCTGTTGTGTTGGTGGCGAGGTAACAATCATGCTTCCTTCCTCTGTCCTCTCCCCCCAACCTCGCACAACAGAAATGTGATCAAGGTCTCCCTCATCTGATGAGTCTTCCATCAGTTCATCCTCCACTTCTTCCTGGGCTCCTGCACCTTCCTCACTAGTTTGGCTGCTACCATGCGCCCTGGTAAAACCATCTCCCCCACCCTCACATGCCTGCCGCCTTGGTGCTGCCGACCGTCTGGACCTTGCAGATGTTAGCCCTTCCGCATACAACTCCTCCTTCTCTACTTCCTCCACCTCCTCTTGTGCCACCACCTGACTCCGAATTCTGTTTAACATGTGCTCCAGCATGTAAATCAACGGAATAGTCATGCTGATAATGGCATCGTCAGCACTAAACATCTTCGTCGCCATTTCAAAACTGTGCAGAAGGGTGCATAGGTCCCTGATCTGAGACCACTCCTCCAGCGTGATTTGCCCCACCTCTGAATCTCGTTGGCCCAGGCTATACGTCAGAACGTATTGCACCAGGGCTTGTCGGTGCTGCCACAGTCGCTGCAACATGTGCAGAGTTGAATTCCACCGGGTAGGCACATCGCATTTTAGCCGGTGAAGTGGCAGGCCCAACGACTTCTGTAGAGATGTAAGTCGCCGAGCTGCGGGATGCGAACGGCGGAAGTGAGCACACAGCGACCGTGCCCTCTGCAGAAGGCCATCTAGTCTGGGATAGTGGGCTAAAAATTGCTGGACAACCAGGTTCAACACGTGAGCCATACAAGGCACGTGTGTGACATTGCCCCAGCGAAGGGCCGCACCCAGGTTTGCAGCATTGTCGCACACGGCCTTCCCTGGTTTCAGGTCCAGTGGAGACAACCATTCATGAAATTGGTTCTCCAGAGCTGACCACAACTCCTCAGCTGTGTGACTCACATTTCCCAGACATTTCAATGTAAAAACCGCCTGATGACGTTGAGCCCTACTGCCAGCATAGTAAGGAGGTGTGCAGGATCCCTTCTGCGCAGTTAGAAAGCTTGTGGCATGACCAGACAGGCTTTGGGTGCAGGTGGAAGACCGAGAGGAGGTTGAGGAGGCAGAAGCAGTGGAGGAACTTTGACATAAAGAGGATTGACGCACAACTGGTGGGGACGGCAAGACTTGGACAGCAGCCCCTTGTCCTGCTGTCACCATAGTTACCCAGTGCCCAGTCAGCGACATGTAACGCCCCTGTCCATGCCTACTCGTCCAAGTGTCTGTGGTGAAATGCACCCTGTCACACACAGAGTTTCTCAAAGAAGCGGTGATGTTGTGTGCGACATGCTGGTGGAGCGCAGGCACACCTTTCTTTGAGAAGTAGTGCCGACTGGGCATCTGGTACTGGGGCACTGCGACGGACATAAGGTCTCGAAAATCCTCTGTGTCCACCAGGCGGAAAGGCAGCATTTCTGTAGCCAAGAGCTTGCAGATGGTGAAATTCAACCTCTTAGCTTTCTCATGGCTAGGAGGAAATGGTCTTTTACTTGTCCACATCTGAGGGACCGAGGGCTGGCTATTGTGCTTAGACGGGGTTGATAAGGGTGTCCCCGGCAAACTGCCGGTCTGTGAGGAAGATGCAGGCGGACATGTTAGGTTGCCTTGATCCAAAGGTGGTGCTTTCGATGTCGGACAGCGCTCAACACCAGCTGGTGTTACCACCTCCAAAGAAAATGATGACCTGCCAATCACGCTGGCTGTTGCGGGTAAAGAGGTGGCAGGTCTGCGCCCCAAAACAGGTGTGACTGCTGTCCCCCAGTCACAGAGGATGAAGAGGCCGCGGATGCACAAGATATGGCAGACGGTGATTGGCCCGGCTGGCTAGGCCGCATTGTAGCACACTGAGCTTCCCACTGCAACTTATGCTTCATGTCCATGTGCCGGTTCATGCATGAAGTACTCAAACTATGTATTTTTTGGCCTCTACTTAGCTTTTGCTGACAAATGTTACAGATAACACGAGTTGGGTCATCTTTATCGATCTGAAAAAATGCCCAGGCTATGCAAGGCTTAGCACCCATGCGACCTGAAGAGCCACCACGAATTGTGGTGAGAGGCAGAGTTGTGTTTGAGGATGCAGTTGTTGACGTGCTTCCAGTACTACATCTCTGTCCTGGAAGGCGCAACCTGACCTCGTCGTCACTAGCATCTTCCTCCACCTCCTCTGCTGACCTCATCTCTTGGCTGACTGTGGGTTGACAGTAAGTGGGATCTCCGACCTCATCATCATCACCCTGTGCGTTATCACACCCGTCGTCCTCAGAGCCAACCTGTTCCTGCCCTGACAAAAAACTAAAGTTGTCGCTCCAATCAGGTATTTGAGTCTTATCATCGTCTTCCTCATTGTCTCCACCAACAGGAGTTACAGTTTGGGAATGAGGGTCTACATTATGGTCAGAACCTTCTGCGTCTGGTCCTGGATCCGACTCATAAAGATTCTGGGCATCAGTGCAGATCATTTCCTCGTCTGGATTCACAGAAGCGCTGGAGTCGACCTCTGATTCCCAGGCTATAGTATGAGTAAACAGCTCTGCAGACTCAACCATATGTTCTACCTCATACTCAGACGGGCAGCTGGAGATTTGGGAGCTGTGAGGAAGCAAGTGCGATTTGGGTGACACCTTTGAGGACTGGTGTATTTGTGATGTTGAAGTTGATGTGGAGGAGAGCCCACTTAAAGGAGCACTTGATATCCGTTGAAGCACCTGCTGTTTTTGTGCCTCATCTGGAATTTGTAGCGATTGGCGTGGCCGTAAGAAAGGGATCTTATCACATTGTCCGCTAAAAGAAGTAGACATTTTAGTTTGGCTGGAAGATGGTCTTTCTTCTGCAGATGTTACTGTTGCTTTAACACCTACCCCACGGACACAACCTTTTTTCCCCTTCCCAACACGCCTATTCCCCTTTCCACCAGCAGCAGGCCTTTTTCCACTCATTTTGGTGGTTAACTAATTCACAACTCTGGAGTTGTTTGCACAAAAAAACAATGGATGGTAACCGAGCAGAGCTGAGTGGCCAAACTGTGGTATTAGGCCAAAACTATTGGCTGGGTTAGATGCAGAAAAAAATTATTTTGAATTTGCAACCTGATGGAGGTCAGTATAGATGGACTAATACAAATAGTCCCACACACTGCTAGAAGCCCAAATATCTTTTCAGAGGTACTGTAGATGCAGATAAAAATTATTTTTAATTTGCAACCTGATGGAGGTCAGTATAGATGGACTAATAGACCAAGTCCCACACACTGCTAGAAGCCCAAATATTTTTTCAGAGCTAGATGCAGAAAAAAATTATTTTTAATTTGCAACCTGATGGAGGTCAGTATAGATGGACTAATAGACCAAGTCCCACACACCGCTAGAAGCCCAACTATTTTTTCAGAGCTAGATGCAGAAAAAAATTATATTCAATTTGCAACCTGCTGGAGGTCAGTATAGAAGGACTAATAGAACAAGTCCCACACACTGCTAGAAGCCCAAATATTTTTTCAGAGCTAAATGAAGAAAAAAATTATTTTTAATTTGCAACCTGATGGAGGTCAGTATAGATGGACTAATAGACCAAGTCCCACACACTGCTAGAAGCCCAAATATTTTTTCAGAGCTAGATGCAGAAAAAAATTATTTTTAATTTGCAACCTGATGGAGGTCAGTATAGATGGACTAATAGACCAAGTCCCACACACCGCTAGAAGCCCAAATATTTTTTCAGAGCTAGATGCAGAAAAAAATTATTTTTAATTTGCAACCTGATGGAGGTCAGTATAGATGGACTAATAGACCAAGTCCCACACACTGCTAGAAGCCCAATATTTTTTCAGAGCTAGATGCAGAAAAAAATTATTTTTAATTTGCAACCTGATGGAGGTCAGTATAGATGGACTAATAGACCAAGTCCCACACACCGCTAGAAGCCCAAATATTTTTTCAGAGCTAGATGCAGAAAAAAATTATTTTTAATTTGCAACCTGATGGAGGTCAGTATAGATGGACTAATAGACCAAGTCCCACACACTGCTAGAAGCCCAAATATTTTTTCAGAGCTAGATGCAGAAAAAAATTATTTTTAATTTGCAACCTGATGGAGGTCAGTATAGATGGACTAATAGACCAAGTCCCACACACAGCTAGAAGCCCAACTATTTTTTCAGAGCTAGATGCAGAAAAAAATTATATTCAATTTGCAACCTGCTGGAGGTCAGTATAGAAGGACTAATAGAACAAGTCCCACACACTGCTAGAAGCCCAATTATTTTTTCAGAGCTAAATGAAGAAAAAAATTATTTTTAATTTGCAACCTGATGGAGGTCAGTATAGATGGACTAATAGACCAAGTCCCACACACTGCTAGAAGCCCAAATATTTTTTCAGAGCTAGATGCAGAAAAAAATTATTTTTAATTTGCAACCTGATGGAGGTCAGTATAGATGGACTAATAGACCAAGTCCCACACACTGCTAGAAGCCCAAATATTTTTTCAGAGCTAGATGCAGAAAAAAATTATTTTTAATTTGCAACCTGATGGAGGTCAGTATAGATGGACTAATAGACCAAGTCCCACACACTGCTAGAAGCCCAAATATTTTTTCAGAGCTAGATGCAGAAAAGAATTATTTTTAATTTGCAACCTGATGGAGGTCAGTATAGATGGACTAATAGACCAAGTCCCACACACCTCTAGAAGCCCAACTATTTTTTCAGAGCTAGATGCAGAAAAAAATTATATTCAATTTACAACCTGCTGGAGGTCAGTATAGAAGGACTAATAGAACAAGTCCCACACACTGCTAGAAGCCCAAATATTTTTTCAGAGCTAGATGCAGAAAAAAATTATTTTTAATTTGCAACCTGATGGAGGTCAGTATAGATGGACTAATAGACCAAGTCCCACACACCGCTAGAAGCCCAACTATTTTTTCAGAGCTAGATGCAGAAAAAAATTATATTCAATTTGCAACCTGCTGGAGGTCAGTATAGAAGGACTAATAGAACAAGTCCCACACCCTGCTAGAAGCCCAAATATTTTTTCAGAGCTAAATGAAGAAAAAAAATATTTTTAATTTGCAACCTGATGGAGGTCAGTATAGATGGACTAATAGACCAAGTCCCACACACTGCTAGAAGCCCAAATATTTTTTCAGAGCTAGATGCAGAAAAAAATTATATTCAGTTTGCAACCTGATGGAGGTCAGTATAGATGGACTAATAGAATGATGCTATGCCCAAAAGATTTTACTTCACTAGGTGCAGTAAAAAAATTGGTATTCTATACACAGGTGTTATATCTTGCAACACAGATAGGCTACTCCACTGACTAACACACTCTGCAATAGGCCAAAAAGGATTAGCTTTGCTAGATTCAGCCAAATGCTGTGAAAAAAACTTGCACAGCACTGGCACAGACCTGCCTGGCAAAAACTGATAGGAACTCATGTAACCTAGTCCTGAAAAGGACTCCAATTACAATTAGTCTTTACTCCCACAACCTATCTATTTAAGAGCACAGACCTCCCTGATAAAAGTCGTAGGAAATGCTGTAACCTAGTCCTTAAAAGGACTGCAATCACAACTATTCCCTACTCCCAAGCTATCTGTATATTTGTGCGAAAATTGGCTTGAAATTAACAAGGTATAGCGCACACAGCAACAGCGGTGCCGTCTAACACGCAGCTGCAGCAGTGAGAAAATGGTGGCGACGGGGAAAATGGCTTGGTCTTATAGGGCAAGGACATGTGACATACACTGCCAATGACACATGCCCTTGCTTGTGTGAAAAAAAGCACTTCGCTCCGTGTGTGCGCTGCTGATAGGCTGACAGATTGCACCTCCCCACTGCAAATGCGGGAAAGAGAAAAAAAAATGGAGATCTTCATTGTTCCTGCAGAGATCCATCCCCTGCCCCTCCCCCCACCCCGCTGTACACTCAAACTGCGTATTAACATTAATTTTCATCATTACTGAGAAAAAATCCAGTTATGATTTTGGTGCACGAACAGTTATCGAACATAACCTCGAACAGCCGAATTTTTCTCAAATTGTTCGTGTTCGCCGAACGGCTCGAACACCGCCCAAAACAGCTCGAATTTGAGATTGGCGAACAGTTCGAGTAGAACAACGCTCATCTCTAATAAAGAGCCCTGACACACATCACCATCAATGAGTTTAACTGACAAACAAACAAATTCTTCCCTTATCACTCCTAAACACTTTTTGCATAATAATTTGGAACGCAGTGTACATGCGCTTTTTCACAAAACACCAGTGGTTCACGTAGTGAATCTTACAGTTCTAACTTGCCAACCGTGGTCTGTATGGAATTGTTCAAAAAAGGGCCCAAAATTAAGATAACATAGATGGGAGAGGTCTCTATGAATAGGAATTCCTAAGTATTTGATACCCTGTGAGGGCCAGGCAAAGGGAAAGTTGGACTGGATGGAATCCTATATGGATTTGGGGAGGGAGACATCGAGGGCCTCAGACTTCGCTGCATTGATTTTAAAATTTTACCATGTAACAAAGTGATCTATTTCAGCCATAACAGCAGGGATGGATATATGTGATTGAGTGATATATACTAGGACATCATCAGCAAATAGAGAGCACTTGTACTCGGTGCCTCCCACCTCAATCCACCTAAAATTGGGGTTATGGCGAATTGATGAGAGCAGGTGCTCCGTCACTAGGATGTATAAGAGAGGGGACAGAGGACATCCCTGCCTTGTCCCATTGGTGATTGTGAAAGGTGATGAAAATGTTCTGACGCACCCCCTGGGCCTTGGGACACCCGGAGCCGGACCCTTTTTGGTGGATGCTGGTGGTTGTAGTCTTCGTGGCGGCGACCCGGTTCCGTGGCTCAGGGCGGTCAAACCAGTGGCGGAACTATTTATGTGGTTTTGATGTTTAAATGTCCGACTACGCCACCCGTGGATTGCGGTCAGAGTGAACCGCCGCTACAGGGCAGACCGCTGAGGCTGGTGTTGTGGGTGCAGCAGAGCGTAGCATAACTCCCCACGGGAGGAGTATAGCCTCAGGGCAGTGTATGCGGAGGATGGGGTGATGGTGCAGGGCAGCAGCAGTAACGACACGGAGTCAGTGATGCAGTCCAGGGCCTTTACTCACAGTTCTTATTATCCAGACCACATCTGCAGGTAACGGCTGCCCACGTCGTACTGTGCTCACCAGGTGAGGGGCTCAGACAACTCCCAGATAACTTTGGAGCACTTCACAGGACCCCCTTTGTGTGTCCTTTGTCTGGCCTTTCTTACCAACACTTCTGTCCGGCTGCCTCGGGCCTCCTCTTGGTAAACTTGGCGCCAGTTTCCCTGACCCTATGTGGTGCCTTCCTAGCGGGTGTAGCGAGGGGCTGCGCCACATAAAATGTCAGAGCCTCCGGTTTCTAGCTGAGGGTCGTTTCCTGCCTCCACTAGTTCGGGGACCGGTCTCCCCCTTTGGCCTGACCCCTCCACGCAGGTGGATTCGGGCGTGCGGTGGCGACTCGCCCGTCCGCACCCCTGGGATCCCTTCATTCCTCGTTCCTGGAGCCTTCTCCGCTCCTCTTCCTTCCTTCTCCCTCTTCCAGGCCTGGGCCTCTGTTACTAGGCCCGCCTCCGGAGCAGAGCTCATGCAGAGCCCCTGCTCCCTGCCACTTCTGCTCAGACTTCTCTGCACTGAACTAAGATGGTGACCACCTTTTATACTCCCTTCTCAATGCACCCAGGAACTGCTTCCTCCCTGCTCCTGCACTACAGGGTTCCCCTTCCTCAGTGTTCCCTCCCCCCACTCCAGCCAGGGACAGGGACTGTCGTGCCCATCTCAGGGGCATATTGGTCGCCCTGCCCCACGGCAATGTGGTGTAATGCATGCAGGTGTCGGGTCCTGATCCACACTCCATCCTTACCTGAGAGTGAGATATCACACCTCTGGGTGAGGTGCAATACGTCTGTAGCAACCGAGCCCTCAGGGTGCTACAGTTCCATTTATCTTCAGCCTAGGTGACGTATTGCGATACAGGGCCGTGATTTTGGCTATAAAAGGGTCCCCTAGACCCCTACCCCAAGCTTTTTAAGAGAATCATATATGGCGTGCCAGGAGACTCTATGGAATGCTTTCTCAGCATCCAACGAGAGTATCTAATTACAAATTTTTAACTGCATCTAGCCCAGGAAATACTTTGTGCCTAGTAGCAGTGTCTGCTAGTCAGCGGATTATCCCGGCTGTTAAGCAAGCTACACCACCTGTAGTTTAGACACTTAATTTTTTCAAAGGAAATGCTTCGGGACCATGGGATACTTAGTGAAGAGCATCAGGAGGCACCCCAAGGCATAGGGGCTGGGACTGGCAGTAGGATGCCTTGCGGTGGACAGCCGAGCTCGATCCTTATAAAAGCTTTTTAACTGCAGCAGCTTTAGTGGACGCTACTGGAGCTGGAATTACCGCGGCTGCTGGCATGAGACTTGCCCTCCAATAGATCCTTGTAAATGGATTTAAAGTGTATTCATTCAAATTAGAGAGACAATTTAAATTAAAAAGCTTAGAGCTGCCTCCACCACAGGGGGGCTCGCTCGACCCACCAGCGGACAGGCACCAGTATTGGGAGAGGGGGGCTGGCCGTCAGGGTTCACCGCGGCTCTGGCACAAACCCGGCGACACGGAGGTGGCACGGGCAGGAGCGGACTGGCCGTGTCGGCTTCTCACTTTTTGGATTTTAGAAGGGCATGACATGCCTATATCTGTGTCTCCCCCTCCTTTTACTCCTCCACCTCTTTTATTTTCGCATGACTATATGTACTTGTCACTTTTCCATGTGTTAGTTATGTCTTCTGAGCAGTTTGTCAGCTTTTGGACACCTTTGAAGGTGTTTTCTATGTGTTTCTATGTGTTTTTGTTTGCCTGCCATTGGTTTTAACGGTGTTCGAAGGTGTTCGACGAACAGTTCGACGAACAGTTCGGCGAACACACGGGTGTTCGACGAACCGAACCGAACTCGAACACTACGGGGGTGGCTCAACACTAGTTAGGACCCAGTGTTTGATTCAGGCTCACCTCCTCTTTCCTGACAGATGATGGCTGTGTTATTAAGCCAACATCTGCCTCTCACCGCCATAGGTGGAGCTGAGCTCCACCTACTGCTGTTAACCTGTTAAATAGTGCTGTTAATCTTTTACAGCTGCATTTACAGCCTGCAGGCTGGGATGTATACTGTTAAATGATTTCAAGAGCCCACACGCAACGCGATCATTGACTCACATGGGCTGCCATGAAGCAGGGGGTCTGCTGAAGACCCCTGTGCCTGTACCTCTCATGATTGTCTTATGCCTGTGGATGGTGTTCATAAGAGACTGTGATTTTTGCTATATTTGGCAATACTGTATTTCATTATATAGTACAATTGATCAGACGATCACAGGTTTATATCCCTTTAAGATGACTAGAAAAAAATTTAAATTAAAAAAAAGGAAAACATTAAAAAATATATAAAAGTTTGAATCCGCACTCTTTTTCCCCATAAAAAAATACACATAAGTGGTATCTCCATGTTCGTAAAAAGTCTTATCTATCAAAATATAAATTTAACTAACTCGATCGATAAACAAGAGGTAAAAAGTTGATATGCAAGAATTATTTTTTTTTGGCTGCAGCAACACCGCAAAGAAAATGTTATAAAAAGCAATCAAAACATCATATGTACTTCAAAAGGGTGAAAATAAAATATCACATCTCCAACCAAAAACAGGTCCTCTTTACAGCTCCATCTACTGAAAAATGAAAATTCTACATGTCTTGGAAAATAGTGACAGAAGCTAATTTATTTTTACAAATGTCCATATTTTTTCCCATCATGTAAATAAAAAAAAAATGCATGTTTGGTATTTCTGTAATTGTACTGACCTGGAAAATCATATTGCCAGGTCAAGGTATAATGAACACTGTAAAAACAAAACCCAAAAAACAATTGTGGAGTTTATTCAAAATATTGCTGCATTTGGAATTTTCCAGTAACATTGCATGGTAAAATGGATGATGTATATATGCATGTAATATAACGTGCTCTCTCCGGTGTCCAGCGCTGTTCTGCTTCTCTTTTAAGCAACGTCACCGCTCTGCAGTCTCTCCGCTGCACTCTGCGTGATCCATTAGTGGTTTTTACAGTGTAATCCTATGGAGCGTCAGAATGAGTCTCCGCATGCCTTCCTTGTAAAATAGACTTCCAGCTCACGCATACAGAATGGAGTGAGCCAGCTAGTCGCAATTGTGATGATGTCACTGAGAAGCAAAGCAGATCGGTGCTGGACACCAGAGAGAGCAGTGGTAGGTGAGTATATTAACACACTCACACTACATTACATGCACATATACAAACATTGAAAGAATTACTTCCATGAAAAATGTTATCCTCTTAACCCCTTAAGCCCCGCGGGTGGTTTGCACGTTAATGACCGGGCCAATTTTTACAATTCTGACCACTGTCACTTTATGAGGTAATTTCTCTGGAACGCTTCAACGGATCCCCCTGATTCTGAGATTGTTTTTTCGTGACATATTGTACTTCATGATTGTGGAAAAATTTCTTCGATATCACTTGCGTTTATATGTGAAAAAAACGGAAATTTGGCGAAAATTTTGAAAATTTAGCAATTTTCAAAATTTGAATTTTTAAGCCCTGAAATCAGAGCGATATGTCACACAAAAGAGTTAATAAATAACATTTCCCACATGTCTACTTTACATCAGCACAATTTTGGAACCAAAATTTTTTTTTGTTAGGGAGCTATAAGGGTTAAAAGTTGACCAGCGATTTCTCATTTTTCCAACAAAATTTATAAAACCATTTTTTTAGGGACCACATCACATTTGAAGTCACTTGGAGAGGTCTTTATGACAGAAAATACACAAAAGTGACACCATTCTAAAAACTGCACCCCTCAAGGTGCTCAAAACCACATTCAAGAACTTTATTAACCCTTCAGGTGCTTCACAGGAATTTTTTGAATGTGGAAGAAAAAAATGAACATTTAACTTTTTTCACAAAAATGTTACTTTAGACCCAATTTTTTTTATTTTCACTGGGGTAACAAGAAAAAATGGACCCCAAAATTTGTTGCGCAATTTCCCCTGGGCACGCAGATACCCAATATTTGGGGAAGAAACACTGTTTGGGCGCACGGCAGGGCTCGGAAGGGAAGGAGCGCCATTTGACTTTTTGATTGTAAAATTTGCTTGAATAATTAGCGGACCCCATGTTGTGTTTGGAGAGCCCCTGTGTGCCCAAACTTTGGAGCTCCCCCACAAGTGACCCCATTTTGGAAACTAGACCCCCCAAGGCACCTTTATAGATGCATAGTGAGCACTTGGAACCCCCAGGTGCTTCACAAATTGATTCGTAAAAATGAAAAAGTGAAAAAAAAAACACTTTTTCATTTTTACGAATCAATTTGTGAAGCACCTAGGGGTTCCAAGTGCTCACTATGCATCTAGATAGGTGCCTTGGGGGGTCTAGTTTCCAAAATGGGGTCACTTGTGGGGGAGCTCCAATGTTTGGGCACACAGGGACTCTCTAAATACAACATGGTATCCGCTAACAAATTGAATGGAAAATCGGCTCAAATTGTTAGCGGACACCACATTGCGTTTGGAGAGCCCCTCTGTGCCCAAACTTTGGAGCTCCCCCACAAGTGACCCCATTTTGGAAACTAGACCCCCCAAGGCACCTTTCTAGATGCATAGTGAGCACTTGAAACCCCCAGGTGCTTCACAAATTGATTCGTAAAAATGAAAAAGTGAAAAAAAAACACTTTCATTTTTATGAATCAATTTGTGAAGCACCTAGGGGTTCCAAGTGCTCACTATGCATCTAGATAGGTGCCTTGGGGGGTCTAGTTTCCAAAATGGGGTCACTTCTGGGGGAGCTCCAATGTTTGGGCACACAGGGACTCTCTAAATGCAACATGGTATCCGCTAACAATTTGAGCCGACAATTTGTTAGCGGATATCATGTTGCATTTGGAGAGTCCCTGTGTGCCCAAACATTGGAGCTCCCCCACAAGTGACCCCATTTTGGAAACTAGACCCCCCAAGGCACCTATCTAGATTCATAGTGAGCACTTGGAACCCCAGGTGCTTCACAAATTGATTCATAAAAATGAAAAAGTGTTTTTTTTTTCACTTTTTCATTATTACGAATCAATTTGTGAAACACCAGGGGTTCCAATTGCTCACTATGCATCTAGAAAGGTGCCTTGGGGGGTCTAGTTTCCAAAATGGGGTCACTTGTGGGGGAGCTCCAATGTTTGGGCACACAGGGACTCTCTAAATGCAACATGGTATCCGCTAACAAATTGAATGGAAAATCGGCTCAAATTGTTAGCGGACACCACATTGCGTTTGGAGAGCCCCTCCCAAGGCACCTATCTAGATTCATAGTGAGCACTTGGAACCCCAGGTGCTTCACAAATTGATTCTTAAAAATGAAAAAGTGTTTTTTTTTTCACTTTTTCATTTTTACGAATCAATTTGTGAAGCACCTGGGGGTTCCAAGTGCTCACTATGCATCTAGATAGGTGCCTTGGGGGGTCTAGTTTCCAAAATGGGGTCACTTGTGGGGGAGCTCCAATGTTTGGGCACACAGGGGCTCTCCAAACGCAACATGGCGTCCGCTAACAATTTGAGCCGATTTTCCATTCAATTTGTTAGTGGACACCATGTCGCGTTTGGAGAGCCCGTGATGTGCCTAAACAGTGGAGCTCCCCCACAAGTGTCCCCATTTTGGAAACTATACCCCTCAAGGATTTTATTAAGGTGTATAGTGAACATTTTGAACCCAGAGGTACGGCACAGAATTTGTTTACATTAGGTCATCATATTGAATAAGTTGTCATTATTCTTGAGCGCAAGTGCTCGCTACTTGAGTTTGCATCGGGTACTCAGGTATGCACCATGTACAGCGTGTGCTCGAGTGACATGCTCGAGTCCCTGCTCCGCATGTTTCACGGTTATTAGACACCCAAAAAAAACCATGCGGGGATCGCTCGTGCATGGCAGGCAATCCCCGTAAAGTTTTTTGGCCGCGAAGCATATGGGGCAGAGACTCGAGCATGTCACTCAAATACCCACGATACTCAATGCATACCAGAGCACCCGATGCAAACTCAAGTAGCGAGCACTTGCTCTCAACACTAGTCGCCATATCGTCATCTTTTTTTCTTACTTTTGAAAACAATCCCAACCCCAGCCCTAACCCTAGCAAAACCCTAGCCCTAGCACAACCCTAGCCCCAGCACAACCCTAGCCCCAGCACAACCCTAGCCCCAGCACAACCCTAGCCCCAAACCCAGCCCTAACCCTAGCCCAATCCTAACCCAAGAGTTTATTTTTGACGCCGTTCCTTGTGCGGTATAAGTGATTAGACGACTTTATTCTTCAGGTCGGTGTGATTACAGCAATGCCAGAATCATATGGGGTTTTTATGACTGACAGCTGTCACACACTAAAAGACGCATGTTTTGTAAAATCTAGTTTTTGCATCGCCATATTTTGAGAGCTATAATTTTTCCAGATTTTGGCAGACAGTCATGTGACGGCTCATTTTTTGCGGGATGACTTGACGTTGTTATTGGTGCCATTTTCAGGCACGTGACATTTTTTGATCGCTTTCTATTCCGATTTTTGGGAGGCAGAATAAACAAAAACCAACAATTCAGGAATTGTTTTTTTTTTTTTTTTTTTATTCTGTTCCCCGTGTGGTAAAATTGATGAGGTAGCTTTATTCTTCTGGTCAGTACGTTTACAGCGGTACCACATTTGTATCATTTTTCTATGTTTTGGCGCTTATACACAATAAAAGCTATTTTATAGAAAAAAATATTTTTTAGTATCGCTTTATTCTGAGAGCTATAACTTTTTTATTTTTCGGCTGATGGAGCTGTATGGTGGCTTGTTTTTTGCGGGACGAGATGACGTTTTCAGCAGTATCATTTTTATTTATATGCGTCTTTTTGATCGCGTGTTATTCCACTTTTTGTTTGGCGGTATGGTGATAAAGCATTGTTTTTTGCTTCGTTTTTTTTTTTTTTTTTTTTTTACCGTGTTCACTGAAGGGGTTAACTAGTGGGACAGTTTTATAGGTCAGGTTGTTCCGGACGCGGCGATACCAAATATGTGTACTTTTATTGTTTTTTTTTTATTTTTTTTATAATAATATTTATTGATGGGTACATTATATTTTTATTTTTGGTGTATTATTTTTTTTATTTTTTTATAATATTTTTGCACATTTTTTTTTTTTTTCCACTTTCACACAGTTTATACACTTTATTACTTTGTCCCACTCTGGGACTTTCACTTTTTTTTTTCTGATCGCCTGCATGGCACAGGAATGGAGCACCATCCCTTTGCCATGAAGGCTGTCAGAAGTGCACAGTGTGAAGATTGCTTGGAGATGCACTGCGCATGTCCAAGCAATCTTCCTGCTCTCTGGTGACCCGGATGTTGTCATGACGACATTGGGTCATCATGGCAACACCCGGGAAGCCTTTGCAGACTGCGCTGGAAGCCGGAAGAGGAGGTGAGTATCGCCGATCACCTCCCCTTGCCCCCGCAATGCCGCGATCGACTTCGATCAACTTCGATCGCAGCATCGCGGGGGTTAATGTGCTGGGAGCGGTGCAGGACCGCTCCCTGCACATAGTACCGGGTGTCAGCTGTGACAATCAGCTGACACCCGGCGGCGATCGCGCCCGCACAGCCTGTGTGCGCGCGCGCGATCGCGATGACGTACTAATACGGGTCTGGCTCTTAAGTCCCAGGGCACAGACGCGTATTAGTACGTCAGATGTTATTAAGGGGTTAATATATTGCAATCATTACATTATATAGCCATGTGTACTTACAATTTCTCATTGTTACTTTCTACCCAGCTAATTCTTCTCTTTTCCATTAGGTCTATGACGTCACGTGATTAAGAACTGACTAACTGAATCTTTCTAAGCTCTATGTAGAAACAGGAGGTCAATTTTCCCTGTATGAGTCATGAGTCACTTCAAAAGTCCCTGGCAGGGAGCAGCTGGGTCAGGAGCTGAAAAGGGGAAGTACTATGCAGGGACAAGAGACTTCCTGTTTCTACATAGAGCAGAGAAAAGAAAATAATTAGCTGTGTAGAAAGGCAAAATGAGCAATTGTAAGTACACAGCTCTATATAATATGATGATTGCAATGTATTAAGATGTGAGTGCTTTAATAAAAAAAAAAATAGATGAAATGCTTCTTTAAACATCCTTTTTTTGTGCTGTATATGGGAATACATGGGGGTCTGATTTAATGGCTTGGTTTATGTCTTTCAGAGGTAAAAATAAAGATTTTGTCATTATAAATTGGTTGGCCCACCATAACAACTAATCAACTATACACAGGCTAGGTGATATGTTGTGGCTTACTGCTAGCTGGACCGATGACACTCCACCGATTTAAAAAATGTGACTATGGAGTCTCCTGTTGCTCAGTTCAATGTCTATGGGATTTACAGAGATCGCCAACCCTTGACAAATCACTAGTGAAACACGCGTTGGTTGTGTTTGGTGGGTGAGCTCATTCCATCTTGGCTGTCAGGATGCATACTATTATATCCTTACATTGATTGACTTTTTACTTCAATACAATTTCCCCCTGGCATGCCACTCTTTTTTCCATTGTGCATATGTCATTATGAATTGATTACATTTTATTCTTTCTACTTGGAACATTACTTCCAGGGGTTCTTTTCTCTTTTGTTCATCCACCAACACGTGTCAATTGTCCTCTGTGTTGGGACAATTACCATTATGAACTTTGTCTTTTAATCCTTTTTTGTAATAAAAGTAATTTATTATGTTGATTCATTTTTTCCTTTCCTGCACTTTACCATCATTGGCCTCTGCTTTATGGTCATACTATTTGAGACTCATTACCCCTCTCTGGGTTATGGTTCTGGTTTATATAAGCTAATTCATAGACAAGGCACATAGGAATTGAAATGGTTAATAGAAAAGCATTTGTATTGTGGAGTGCATTATCTTCGGCACCACAACGTTCCCTTTCACAGATGTGAGCATTGTTTGGAACAAAAGCCATGATAATGTTATCCTATGCTCTCAAATGAATTATAACCATCACAATGTGGAGGAGATGTGTTAATTCTGAGGGCTTGTCTACTGAAAGGCAGAGACTAATGCTATAGGCACTGGAAAAACTAGTGAGAAAAGTGACAAATGGCCGTATATTGAACATGGAAATCAGGAAACATCTGTGCCACTGTATGATAATTAGAGCTGGAAAGAAAAAGAGAAGTCATGGAATGTGATTAATGAAATAATGTGGCGTTGTCGCCAGTATAAATAGCGGTATCTGTTTTTCAAGGGCAGAATTACAAACATAAAATTGCAGCTGACATTTTTCTTCCCTTTAAGTTAAAAGGCCTCTGGCACATCTGAATACAGTGGATCACACCAGAGTGGCGGGCAATGCTCATGATAATGAACCACCTGTACCCTGGCATATCAACAGTTGCATTCTCCTTATTAGAAGAGCACAAATATAATGTTTGCCATTCTATCTTCAAAAATTCTGTAAATCAAGCATCTACTGAACAAAGATTTTCTCTTATCTTTGACATCCACTTCTGCTCTGCTGTACACGCAGACATGACTGGAAATGAAAAAAAAAATAAAATACATTGACGGGAATGTATACAAGTGCATACAGTCTCCCCCTCAGCTTTGGGCTTCTATAATTGGATCCATAGGCACAATGCAATTTCCTTGCAGAAGCTATTTAAACATACAGTAAGCCTTGACGCGTCCATGTGCTGAAATGAGAGATGAAAACCATTGATATTAGGAGACTGGCGAAGATTGAAATGACATTACAGGAGAACACAATTCAAACCTTTTAATGTTGGAGCATGTATATCTGTCTCAGAAATACTCGCATTGAATTAATGCTGTATGGTATGAAGCAGAATAATATGCAGGGGAACAACACAACAATTTCCACTTATACTGCATGTTTATCTCACCCTTTAATAACATCTGACTCTATGAATGCAGTCCAAGCATATATTTACTTTAATGGAGTCAACTGGCCCGATTCTCATTCGGCTTTGCCTCAACTCATATTAAAGAAGCATTCCCATAAAAATGTTATCCTCTCAATATATTGCAATCATCACATTATACAGCACTGTGTACTTACAATTCCTCATTTTGCCTTTCTACCCAGTTAATTCTTCTCTTTTTCATTAGCTCTATGACATCACGTGATTAAAAACTGAGTAGCTGAATCCTTCGAAGCTCTATGTCAGGGGTCTCAAACTCGTCTGGGTATATGGGCGACATATAGAATTTTTTTTAATTTCACAGGCTACATTCTTTGCAGGATGAGATAGATGAAAATAAAAAACAAGATATGGGCAATCCCACTCTATAATACCAAGGTTCCAAAAAAATTGATGTTTGATAAAAATGTTTTTTTAATAAAATAAATACCTCTGTCAAGGAAGATATTAGTTATTGAATATTATAAAGGTCTAAGGCGTAACGTTTCTCCTTGTGGAAAGTGACATACTAGCTCTGGCATGCCACTGTAAGGAGGCTTATTCGCCGTACAATGCTCCTCTGGGAAATTAAATATGCAAATTGCCTATTGCAAGACTCGTTAAAGGGTCGATAGTGACATATAGAATCACTGATTCAAACAGGTGACGCTATAGAGTTCTAGTCCTCTTCCTCTTTGAAGAGGCAATTTGCTTATAGATATTATATAAAAACTGCAATATAAAAACATAACGAATTTCGTCTATCCAGTCTTCATCAGGTGTATATTTGGTATGATCCACAAAACCTATTAATATCCTTCACTAATATTGGAAGGGGGCGGACTAATTAATAGATTTGCTAATTGATTGATTTACTTCCCCCATTCTCCATCCACCCATTAACTAGTGTCAGTGGATAGTGATACATTACCACACATAAGCATCAGTAGAGATACTGTGGGAAGACATAATAGAAAGAATCAACAGTAATTATAAATTACCACACATAATGCTGTGAGAAATCTACAATCATAAATCGAGAAACATCAGCATCAACAAGACCATAATTTTACATGGAATGTTCAACAGGAACGGATGTAATGAAACAAGCATAAACAGACATACTAAAACAAAATGAACATGACTAATTTCTTTAAATATATTCAAATTTAAATGTTTTTATTTGTTTCTTTATTTCGATTGATGGCTTATCATTTTCTAGAATCTGTTTATTATTTATTTTTTGTTTTTTATTTTTTACTAGCTGTACCCGGCCACGCGTTGATGTGGCTCAGTCTGGTTAAATGGAAAAGAAAGAAAAGAGAAAGCGCACGTTTCTAAAATGTTTAATTTCACAATGCTTGTGGGTAAACAATATTTTTTGTTGTTCCATTGTCTGTGTAGATATAGAGATGGCATGGTAGAGACTGATGTATTTCGTAAGGAGACATCGGTCAATTCATTGTTGCATGCAACATCAGCTCACACACCTTCAACAATTCGGGCCATTCCTGTTGGACAGTATTTGAGGATGAAACGCATTTGTTCCTCTGATGCAGTTTTTGAGCCTCAGGCTCGGGATCTTGGCCAGAGATTCCGAGATCGTGGGTATAGCACACGTAGTATCAAAAGAGGCTATAAACGTGCTAAGAAAACTCCACAGGATCTTCTCTTAACTAACTCTATTAAACAATCTGAGAGAGATCCCCCCATTAGATTTATATCAACTTACAATAGTCGTTGGCGTGAAATACGAGAGATTTTGTCCAAACATTGGTCCATCCTCAAAACAGAACCTACACTGAACAAAATCTTACCTGACAAACCTTTGATGACGGCTAGGAGGGGCAAAAGTTTAAAGGACTCACTAGTTAGAAGCCACTATGTCGCCCCCACTCCCACCCTATTTGGGGGTGGGAAACAAAGATGGGGTTGTTTTCCCTGCGGGTCCTGTTTGGCCTGCAGAAACATAGTCCGTACAATGTCATTTACTTCTGCAGATGGTTTAAAAACTTTAAAATTACACAATATATTTCTTGTAGTTCCACATATATTGTTTATATGGCCACATGACCGTGCAATTTGAGCTATGT
The DNA here is from genome assembly GCF_046119375.1 of Phyllobates terribilis. NCBI lineage: Eukaryota > Metazoa > Chordata > Amphibia > Anura > Dendrobatidae > Phyllobates > Phyllobates terribilis. Next base: position 396,255,833 of record NW_027362763.1, read on the forward strand.
GGGACTTACATCGAGAGAGTTTCGGATTCGAGTCAGGGAACACATCAGAGATGTTCTGGCGGCTCGAGAGGTCCCCGATGTATTGTCACTAAGTACGATCCCGCGACACTTCAGACTGTGCCATAATTGTGACCTCTCATGCCTCAAATTTAGAGGCATTTACCGAGTACACTTTGGGACTAGGGGTGGTAATCACAAACATATTTTGGCGCAGCTGGAGTGTCGCTGGATAGCTACACTGGACACGATGACCCCTAGGGGTCTAAATGAACAAAATAGTTTTGCCCCCTATCTTTAGACCCATACGTCCTCCTCCCTTTGTTTTTATAATGTGGATTTTAATTTATTTGTTCTTTTTTAGCACTTACGTCATCATTTATTTCGTATCTGGAATACCCCTCGGACCTATTTTGGACAAGCCCTTCTGTACTGTATATGGGACAAGTTTATCTCCGCATATATTTGTGAACAACAGACACATTGCAAGATTCCTCAAACATCCATACGTGCATAGTGTTAACCGCAACACTTGCTTAAGGAATGATATATCCTTTGTACATTTTTTGTATATTGTAATGAAATTTGTAATATGTAAACCTCGTCATTATTTGCGCAATGTGTTATGGTTGATTGTCTTCCTGGTGCGTTGTTACCTGCCCCATACGTTGTTGCCCATTCTTTCTCCTTATCAAATATGGCTGCCGCCGTGTGACGCATGCGCGAGACTGTCCCTATCCGAGTGCGTCCCATAAGGCTTCCGTACAGCGGAAGTGTGGGCCATTGATGTCAGTGGAACGCATTGTTCCCGCCCACACTTCCACTGGGAATCAGCCGGAAATGACGCGGCGGAGGGGAGGGAGGTCACCGCGCATGCGCCGTGATTACCGGCGTCTACACCTGTATTTTAGTGGAGTGGGGTATATAATGATGGCGGTCCACGTGTAAAACCACAACCCCCCGAGGAAGCAACACGCGAAACGCGCGTCGGGGCCTCAGCGCGGCATAAGAGTTCACATGACACATGGGTGAGCCATCTGTTACGATGTAGATATTATTCATGCCTGTTTTGTATGCATGTAAGAAGGGTTGGAATCGTTATTAAACCTATATACTTGTGGATTCCTTGCCATCTGTGTTCTGCTGACTATATACACTGTCACTTGGATATATTATCTGTGTACCCCTTTCTTATAGGGCTAGTCACATATACATTAGAGTGTAACCTCTGGCTAAGTGCTGTCAGATGACCCCATGTGTATCTCTACATACAATTGCCGCCCTGACTTTGTGTTTTTCACCCCTAGTGACCTGTTAATTTTCAATATTATCTTGATTTTAATATTTGTATTCAATAACAGTTTTCTATTTTAATACTATCTAGTATCACTTTATACTTCTTTATGGGGGTCATACTCCATATCCTTATAGGTTATGTATTTAAGTAGGAGTACCCTGAATATACAGTATGGTGTTAAAGATTTACCATAGAGTTCGGCTCAATTGTATTCATATAGAGATTGTCTGTCTGGTTTGCCGACTCTAGAACACACAGCATATAATTGTCCATGTGAGAAGTAATCCGTGTCTAGATTTAAGACCGCACAATTCAAAAGATTGGTCCTGGGCTTTGTTGATGGTGATTGCAAACACCAATCGGATTGGGAATTGCAATCTCTTAAATTGAAATGGCATATGCGTTGGAATCATAGGAATGCGAGGAATGAGGACATCTTCACCTTTGAAAGGTCCTGTCAAGATTGTTGCTTCAATGACATTGCTCATTAATTGTTTTAACGCGTGCCGTTGCAAAGCTTTGGCTGGTTGATATTTTGTAACATGATAATTGGCACGCCGATTTCAATTGTGGTGGCATCCCTGGCAGATCGAGTGGATTAAAAAATTCTGCTGGATAATTAACCGCTTCATCTGCTTCCACAACAGTGTTGAGGGACTTGTATGTGACTGCCTCGCTTTGAATGTTAGACTGAATAATATTGTTAAGTTCGTAGATGTATTTGTTGTTGGCTGCAAGAATAGCTCGTTCACTCAGTCAATCGTGATTCTTATAATTGGTTTTTCAACCAATTGTTATTTTGACGTCACTAAATTGCCGAAGTTATGAAGCAATGAAATTCGTCCTGAGATCCGATCAATCGGCACCTTTCCGTTCCCAATTTCCGGCAATTGATGTGAGAATTTTTCAGCTGATTGATCGTTTTGCAGCTGTACACACATATTTATAGTTAATTTTAACGTCTTTACGTTTCGCCACAAAGTAGAGTATTTCAGGCAAGCATTTATTTCATCCGCTGCTGTTGATCGAGGAATTACAGGTAATGTTTGCCTGAAATCTCCTGCAAGCAATATTAATGCGCTCCCAAGTGGTCTGATGTTTCTACATAAATCTTGCAATGATCGATGAAGAGCCTCGAGCATTTTGTGCGCCATTGTGCATTCATCCCAAACAATAAGTTTGCATTTCTGTAATACTTTTCCCATGCTGGATGCTTTGGAAATGTTGCACGTGGGACTTTCAATGAATTGCATGTTCAATGGCAATTTCAAAGTGGAATGAGCAGTTCTTCCACCTGTTGGCAATGTCGCAGCTATTGCGGACGACGCAAGAGCTAAGGCTATGTCATTGTAGGAGCGAATTGCTGCCAGAATCAATCTAATTAGGAATCTTTTACCAGTTCCTCCTGGCGCATCTAAGAAGAAGATTTCTCCAGCTCCGTTTTTTATTTGATTGTAAATGCCTTTTTGCTCAAGCTTTAGCGGAGGAACATTTGTTTGTACATACGAAAAAAGATCACCCGTGTTGTAATTTTGTTCACGACACAATTCTACATCGAACGAAGCAGCAGCAGATCGATTTGGTGATGGCATTCCCAATTGATTGAGAACTTTGTTCGCGATTTCAAAGCACAAATCTTCAATCATTATCTTAACTTCGTTGTAGATTTCTGCTGTAAAATCCGTGTTCATATTTGAACGGAAAATATCTTCAGTCATGTGCGATTTATAGTTCTCCCATAACTCTGTTGGAGATGAAGGAGAGCAGGCGGTCAATATGATTGTAAACAATTTGATTTCTTGCATTTACGTCCAACAGCTGGTATATAAAAACATAGTAGGTATATAAAAACATGCGTGTATTCAAATGCAACGTTGGGTCAAAATTTCAAAGCAATCAGTGAAGAACTTTTGGAGATTTAAGATTTTGAACAAACGAACATTTACATTTACATATTTAATTATATATAGATTTATTATTTTTTATCTTTTGTTTAATTATTTCATATTTTACTATATTTATTTATTTTCAGTTTATTGGATGGAGATGTATACTCTCATAGCAAAAATACAATTAAGCCCTTCATGACTGGAGCATTTTCCGTTTTTGCATTTTCGTTTTTTGCTCCCTTGTTCCCAGAGCCATAACTTTTTTATTTTTTGGTCAATATGGCCGTGTGAGGGCTTATTTTTTGCAGGATGAGTTGTACTTTTGAACGACATCACTGGTTTTACAATATCGAGTATTGGAAAATGGGAAAAAAATTCCAAATGCGTTGAAATTCCAAAAAAAGTGAAATCACACATTTTTTTGTTTTTTTTTACCACATTCACTGAATGCTAAAACTGACCTGCCATTATTCTCCAGGTCATTACGAGTTCGTAGACACCAAACATGTATAGGCTGTTTTTTATTTAAGTGGTGAGAAAAAAATCCAAAGTTTGCTAAAAAAAAAAAAGACCTGTAGCGTCTCCATTTTTCGGGATCTGGTGCCGGGTGAGGACTTATTTTTTGAACGCTGAGCTGACGTTTTTATAGATACCATTTTTGGGTAGATTAAAAATTAATTCTGGTGTTTTGATTTTTTTTCTCATTATGCGGTTCACCAATCGGATTAATTCTTTTTATATATTGATAGATCGGACAATTCTGAACACGGCAATACCAAATATGTGTATGTGTTTTTTTTTTATTGTTCTATTTTGAATGGGGCGAAAGGGGGGTGATTTAAACTTTTATATATTTTTAATTTTTTTAATATTTTTAAAAACATTTTTTTTACATTTTGTTTGCTTCAATAGTCTCCATGGGAGATTAGAAGCAGCACTTGCCTGTTCGGCTCTTCTACATACCGGCGATGAGCAGATCGCCTGTATGTAGCAGATTTGCTCACTTGCTATGAGCGCCGACCACTGGGCGGTGCTAATAGCAATCTGGACAGGACAACCACAGAGGTCTGCTGCAGACCTCGGGTTGTCATGCCAACCCATCGGTGACCTGCGATCATGTGACGGAGTCACCAATGGGCGGGGTAATTGGCGCGCTTCTGGCTCGGCATTGTTAAATGCTGCTGTCAGAGATTGACAGTGGCATTTAACTAGTTAACAGCTGTGGGTGGATCACGATTCCACCCGCGGCTGTTGCGGGCATGTGTCAGCTGACATGCGCCCAGTTTAAAGCAGGCTCTGCTCTGGAGCCCGCGCTGAACGGTGGTGACGACGTAGTATGTACTATTACGTACCACGTCGAAAAGGGCTTAAACAGACAATATAAAACCATCATATCCCTTATTAGGTTATTAATATTTCATAAATTGATGTTCATAGTCAATTATCTCCAAACATATATCAAAATACACAGCTATTTCTAAAAATTATAAATCTAGAAAACTACAGAGTTTTAATTTTTGACATTTTTTAAAACAATTATCCTCTAAATTGTCTATTGATGTATCTTTGGAATGGATATATCCATGCGTATATATATCTCACACCAGCCGTAAAAAAAAAACCTCTTTACCCCCAAGGGAACAAACTCACTCACTTATGTTTGATATCCCTCTAAGGTCAATGTTGGACATCTAAACTGGTTGTCCACCAAGACCCAGTGGTAGTATCCCAAGATATTTTGAGGATAAACTTTAGTGGACTCATTGGTCCTAATTTCCATCTTAGGAGAATTATAAAGGAAAAATGAATAAACATGATGGAAGTATTTAAAGCTAATCAATATAATGAACTCCACAAAAATTATAAATGCTGATAACGAGACCATGTCAATGGGAAATAAACACTACCAGGGACCCGTGAAAAAGACGGAATAGATAAAAACTTTGATGCCGAGTAGTGATCGCACACTACTCAAATCAACAAGACATGGAAACGGTGGTTCAGTGGTTAGCACTGTAGGCTTGCAGCGCTGGGGTCCTGGGTTCAAATCCCACCAAGGACAACATCTGCCAGGAGTTTGTATGTTCTCCCCGTGTTTGTGTGGGTTTCCTCCAGGTTCTCCGGTTTCCTCCCACACTCCAAAGACATACTGATAGGGAATGTAGATTGTGAGCCCCAGTGGGGACAGTGCTGATATTGTCTGAATTGTAAAGCGCTGTGGAATATGTTGGTGCTATATAAATAAAAACATTATTATTATTAAACTAACCACTGGCTGACAAAATAACTAGACTGTCTCATAATTGCAAGTAAGATTGAATTAGACATCCTTCTTTGTATATAAATACTCTAGTAAAAGATGGTGTTAACATAACAAAAAAACAAAATAAAAAATCAACAGACTAAAAGCATGGAAAAGACTACACCTGTTCCAACATTTCATTCAGTGTGTCCAGAGATAAACTTTGCAACTTGTATATCCAATAAGTCTCTTTAAAATTGAGGACAGATCTTCTATTTAAAGAACCGCCTGGGACTTGTTCTAGGGTTATCACCCATACTGAACCAAAATCCTTTTAAATGCTGTAGAGTCAGGTGTCATCGCAGACTTTGTTGAAGGAAACTATTTTTGGTGTTGTGTCTGTGGTCATTCATTCATGCCCGCAATGATTGTGTTGTACGGCCCACGTAATATAGCCCACAGACACAAGTTACAACATACACTAAATAGTCAGAACTGCAGGTCAATTCCTGACTAATGGTACAGTACAGTGTACAGCACCAGTAGTGTGTGTTTTTAATTGTTTGGCCCCATGATCAATAATTTTACAACAGCGACAATTCTTGATTCCACACTTCGCCACCCCCTTGTTTTAATGGCCATTCCTTCAGCCTAATTCACTTCTATTTCCAACTGTTTTATTACCAATAGTATTTTTAATATTGGTCATTATATTCCCTGAGTTTCCCTGAATTACTGTTTTTTAATAAACTTGGTGCTACAATATTTTTAATCATTCTTCCTCTGCAGAAAGTGATAGCTAGATTGTCTGGAATCAATTTTCTCAGACTGGGATCCTTCCTGAACAAATACCAATATTTGTTTAACATTTTTCTGATTAATTGATTACCCCTATTGTATGCAGTGATAAAACTGCACTTCCATCATGTCGTACCTATCTATTTTTTCTGACAACCCATTCATATTTTCAATTTTATTTTTTTATTTATATTTACATTGAAGCAGTCTCCCTGTTGGCATAGGAGATTGCTTTTAAATTCCATGTGGATTAGTTCTTTAGGGTATCTTTTTTCTGTGAATCTATTTTTGAGTATTTTTGACTGATTACAGTATTCTTCGGTGGAAGTGCCGTTTTTCCTTATGCGTCTGAATTGGCTAGGAGGTATATTCTTCCATAGGTATATTCCATTTATGAAAGTGTGCACTATGATAATCGAGGTAGCCATTAACATCTATGTGTTTAAATGAGTTTGGCTTTGAATGGATTGATCTGAATGATACAATTCAAGGTCCAGAAAAACCATACTGTCCCTGGCAATATGCTTTGTAAATGATAAACCCCATATGTTTAGATTGAATTCTTCCATGAAGGAGGCTGCCTCAGCCTCTGTGCCACATCAAATAATAAACAAATCGTCGATATAGCAATGGTAATACTTAATGTGACTACCACAAGTATCATACATGACCGACGACAAGTACTCAAAGTGCCCCATGAACAAATTTGTGAAACCTGGGGCGACGCGAGTCCCCATCGCCATGCCAAACCTCTGAAAGTAGAGCTCATCCTGAAAACAAAAAAGATTATGCTCCAAAATGAATCTTAAACCGCTAAAAAGAAATACCCTCTGTTCAGATAGAATGATAGGATCGGCAGAAAGAAAGTGGTTCAAATATTCAAATAAAGCGCGGTGATATCAAGGGTAAGAAAACAACAATCATCTTTCCATCTAATGTTTTTTGTTTTTTGTTTCTATTATTAATTGTGTTGAATCCCTCAAATACAATGGCATCTCAAGAACATATTCCTGTAAAAACAGGTCAATATAATGGAAGAGGGAGCTTGTAAGTAAACCTATCCCCGAGATGATGGAACCCCCAGGGGGATTCTTCTGTTGTTTATGTACTTTAGGTAGATGATAGAATATTGCCCGATTCAGGGCTGGATTAGTGAAGAAACGTTTTTCTTTTTTATTTAATAATTGTAATTTATACGCATCTTCAATAAATTTGTTATACTCCTTCTCAAGCTGATCTGAAGGATCTATAGATAATTTACTATGATATTTCTCATCAGATAGTAGTCTGCTTGCCTAATTACTATATTTTCATTTGCCTGTAGACTTTTTAATGCTTTCCTTTCCTCTTTATTTAAATTATCCAAACCCTCCACATTGGTTTTCATCCCCCCAAATTCCTCCACTACGAAAAAAATAAAAAGTTTCCAAGTAGTGTTCCCTTTGGTGTAAGGGGTAAAACTTGGATTTGGGTTGGACATTTTGATGTTTATAAGGGTCATGTGTGAAGGTGGATGCAACCACTTTTGAATTTTTTTGCATCTCAAAATGTCTATTTATAGTTAACTTATGGATAAATCTATTCAGATCAAGGAATAAATTATAATTATCTGTACTTTGCATGGGGCAAAAATGTAGCCCTTCATTTAGAAGTGACTGTTATTCTCTGGTTAATATTTGTTTAGAAAGATGAATTTTTTTTTTTTATTATCCATATTAATGTTCTGGGCAGTTGTTTTTGGCCATTTTTTTCTTTTTATTCTTTTTACTCCTCCCCGTATGCCTCTGGTCTTTCTTTGTGCTTGCGTGTTGTAATGTGTGGATGTGAGACAAAATAATTATTTATTGTATTGCGGGATGAATGAGCAGTGAAATTGGGATGTCTGACTGGTGGAGAAGGTTGAGGCTGCGATAACAGAGGACGTGTAGATCCCAACTCCAAAAAATAAATGTGAAAATCTGTGCTGGCTGGAGAGGACTGCAATGAAGGGGTGGTCGGGGGAGGAGAGGTGAGAAATTGAAACTGTGGAACAGAGGGATGATGAAAAATAGTTGTTTGAGTTGACGATTGGTAAGAGTAATTGTGCACTGTTAGTTCACTAAGATCCAATGGTAGATCTAAGCTTGGGACAGAATTGATGGTAGGGGGTTCTGGATGTGTTGCTGTAATGTGTGGTGAGCAATGGTAGGTGTGGATTGGGCTCAGGGTAACTGGACTGGCGAAGATGTAGACCTGGGACCAGAAGAGGGAGGGATAAATACAGGGAATGGACGTTCTTGGGCTACAGTGCTGGATATCGGTGGTGATTGCAGCCGTGGTTTAGGAATAGTGGACATGGAGGGGGAGTATTGCTGCAGGATAATGGAAGGTGCGACCTGCTGATGGGTGTCACATGTTTTGGACCACAATGTAGTGGAACAACCATTCCACGGAGCGTGAGAACGCCTCGATGAAGTAAAGTTGTTATGTAGGGGTTTGGTTAATTGCTTCCCAAACTTGTGGACAGAAGAGTCCCTTTGTACTTCCTGAACCCCGTTCGTGTATATGAACCTTTTTGAATTCTGACCAAAAGGAGTTCTAATAGAGTTTGTGTCCCATTTTACCTTATTTGAGTTCTTTTCTGCTTTTCTGCTGCTGACAACTGACCTGCCCATGCCCTGCTGCTGATCTGAGGTTGTGAGAATAAGGGGTGGTGCTGGGAGAGAGGGGATAGCTGAAGCAGGACATTAACCATGTCCTGATCACTATAAGAGGAGTCTCCAGAGCACCCCTTCATACACCATTATAAAGTTATAGGCACTGCACACTGACATTTGTGCCTCATTGCCTGGCAGCCAATCACAGACTTTGCTTTATTAGCACATCTGTGATTGGCTGACAGGGAAGCTATCCCTGTGTCCTCTGTGCCCTGGATTCACAGCTTGGAGCGCGAAGCTTCAGCAGACAACCTTGGCCCAAACTGACAGGATGGTAAGACACGCAGCCTCTCCTGTGGAAGTTCTGGAATAGGATTGTTTTAAAGAAATAAAAAATTCATATATGAACATGTTGGCAGCAGTGATCACCTGCGGAAAGTCCCGGTCACATATCCACAAGTTGTGTGCACAGCGGGTCCCAGTGACATGCACTAGTGCGGTCTGTACCTGGCAGTAGAGATGAGCGGTGTTCGACTCGAACTGTTCGCCAATCTCAAATTCAAGCTGTTTTGGGCGGTGTTCGAGTCGTTTGACGAACTCGAACGATTTGCAAAAAATTTGGCTGTTCGAGGTTATGTTCGATAACTGTTCGTGCACCAAAAGCGTAACTGGATTTTTTCACAATAATACTTTTGAGATGCTCGGGCGGGAGCTCGGGTCCCCGTCCTGCATGTCTGGCGCTATTTAGAGCACCAATCATGAGGGATTGTCTGCCACTCACTGTAATGCCACAGCCATGGTGGTTGTGGCATTACAGTGGTTGCCCAAATTGATGGGAACAGTGCTCATAGTGAAACATGAAAAGCCGGCAATTCAGCAGCGGCATACACCGGTACCTGACAATTTAGAACAGAAAGAATAGAGCATCACACATAGATTAGATAGATAGAAACATGTCAGTCACATATACTGTATAATAAGTATAGTGACAGTGTTGGTTACTGTACTTGTCATTTAGTATTAAAGGATTTATTAAAAAAAATAATAATGTTTTCATGCACCCGTCTCTTTAAAAAAGCCGGCCGGCAATTCAGCATCGGTACCCGACAATTTAGAACAGAAAGAATAGAGCATCACACATAGATTAGATAGATAGAAACATATCAGACACATATATAATAAGTACAGTTATAGTGTTGATTACTGTACTTGTCATTTAGTGTTAAAATAAAGGATTTATTAAAAAAAAAATTGGCGTGGGGTTCCCCGTAATTTTAGTCTCTAGCGGAGGTTAAGCAGATGTCTGGGGCAGATGTTTGAAGCCTGGGAAGGGGGTATTACCCACGGAGATTCCCAGGCTACTAATATCAGCCCCCAGCTGAATACCTAGCCTTTATTAGCTATTAAAATGGGGGACCCAAAAAAAAATGACGTGGGCTCCCCCCTATTTTAATAGCTAGCAAAGGCTAGGCAGACAGCTGGGGGCTGATATTAATAGCCCAGGAAGGGTGCCATGAATATTGGCCGCCTCCCAGGCTAGAAACACCAGCCGTCAGCTGCCCCAGAAATGGCACATCCATAGGATGCGCCAATTCTGGCACTTAGCCTCGCTCTTCCCACTGCCCTGTAGCGGTAGCAGTGGGGTAATAGGGCTGGGGTTGAAGTCAGCTTATAATGCCAGCTGAAATCAAGCCCAGGTTAGCAATGGAGAGGCGTCTATAAGACACCCCCATTACTAACCCCATAGTCAAAGTTAAAAAAACACAAACACCCAGAATAAAGTCCTTTAATTGAAATAAAGACACATTCCTTTAATGTTCTAAATTAAACCCTACTTACCGTACCACCCATTCCAGCTGAAGCCAATGTCTTCTGCAATAAAAGTAAAACAATAAACCAACCTCATTCTTACCTTTCCATGGTTCCCAGGACAGCTTCAGCTCTGCTACATTGACATGACAGGCTGGATCGTAGCAGAAAGCTGCCATCCAGCTTGCCATGCCGCAGACACTGAGAAGCTCCTCAGTGAAGCTCCTCAGTGTCTCGCTGTGATGGCATCCAGATGAGCCGAGTTCATGTCCAATGAACTCAGCTCACCTTATGCACGTCACTGACAGAGTGGGAGACAGCTGCGATCCAACCTGTCATCAGAATGCCATCCCAGCATGGGAGAATTCTCCTGCCCAAGCGCTGAGTGCAGGAGAATTCTCCCACGCTGGGATGGCATTGAGATGACAGGCTGGATCGCAGCTGAGCGCTGCCATCCAGCATGCCATCCTTCATAGACACTGCAGAGTGAGGACTCTTTCCTACAGGCAATTACGTCAGGTTAAAAGAGCAGCGGCAAAAAAGCCTTGTCATAGCAGCAGACAAGTTTTTGAAGCTGCTGGTGCCTCCAACGTCCCCCGAACAACAAGATGCAGGGTCCTTCAGAGGTTTGCAGCTGTGTGTAAGCCATCCTGTCGACCTCCTCTATCCACTGTACACAAGCAGAAACGGCTGCAGTGGGCCAAACAATACATGAAGACTGACTTCAAAACGGTTTTGTTCACCGATGAGTGCCGTGCAACGCTCGATGGTCCAGATGGATGGAGTGGAGGATGGCTGGTTGATGGACACCCCATGCAAACACGGCTACGGCGCCAACAAGGAGGAGGTGGAGTAATGTTTTGGGCTGGAACCATGGGGAGAGAGATTGTCGGCCCCTTTAGGATCCCTGAAGGGGTAAAGATGAACTCCATAATGTATGTGGAGTTTCTCAAACAGCACTTCCTGCCATGGTTCAAGAAGAAGAACCGTGTATTCCGCAGCAAGATCATTTTCATGCATGATAATGCACCGTCTCATGGTGCACATAACACATCTGCATCTCTGGCTGATATGGGCATAAAAGGGGACAAACTTATGGTGTGACCCCCATGCTCCCCTGACCTCAACCCCATTGAGAACCTCTGGAGCATCATCAAAAGGAGTGTCTATGATGGCGGGAGGCAGTTCACATCTAAGCAACAGCTCTGGGAGGGTATTCTGTCCTCATGCAAAACAATTGAAGCAGAAACCATCCAAAATCTGACAAATTCAATGGACGAGAGAGTTCAGAAGCTCCTTTCGAACAAGGGGTCCTATGTGCAAATGTAACATCACCTAGAATAAAGTTTTGAGTTGAAAACTGTTTGATTTCAGTTTCTAATAACCTGCTAATGCTTATAATTTAAAAAATGACAATTTTTTTGTTCTTTATTAAAATGAAAAGGTTGATCGAAGAGTGTGGGGGATCTAAGAGTGTGGCAACCCAGTAGTCAGGATTATTTCGAATTCTGACAATCTGAGGGTCTTGTTGCAGGCAGTGCGGAAAGAAGGCACTCATGTGTCTTCCGCATCTAGGAGCCCCAAAATTATTTTCCGGGCTAGATGTAGCTAAAAATTATTATTAATTTGAAAGCTGGTGGAGCTTAGTATAGATGGTCTAATAGAATCAGTACTGCAAACTGCTACAAGGCCAAAATTATTTTCCAGCCAAGATATAGATAAACATGATTAGTAATTTTAAATCTGGTGGAGTTTAGTATAGATGGCCTAATAGAATCAGTACTGCACACTGCTACAAGGCCCAAATTATTTTCCAGCCAAGATACAGATAAACATGATTAGTAATTTTAAATCTGGTGGAGTTTAGTATAGATGGCCTAATAGAATAAGTACTGCAAACTGCTACAAGGCCCAAATTATTTTCAACCAAGATACAGATAAACATGATTAGTAATTTTAAATCTGGTGGAGTTTAGTATAGATGGCCTAATAGAATCAGTACTGCAAACTGCTACAAGGCCCAAATTATTTTCCAGCCACGATACAGATAAACATGATTAGTAATTTTAAATCTGGTGGAGTTTAGTATAGATGGCCTAATAGAATCAGTACTGCAAACTGCTACAAGGCCCGATTTATTTTCCAGCCAAGATACAGATAAGTATGATTAGTAATTTTAAATCTGGTGGAGTTTAGTATAGATGGCCAAATAGAATCAGTACTGCACACTGCTACAAGGCCCAAATTATTTTCCAGCCAAGATACAGATAAACATGATTAGTAATTTGAAAGCTTAAAATGGTTGGTGAGGTGATTTTAACAAATCATCAAGCTTTTACTCTCCCCAGGATGACACAGGGGTAGAAAAGTCCTTTCGGATCCATGATTTGTTCATCTTTATGAACGTGAGTCTGTCTACATTATCAGTGGAGAGCCGCATGCGCTTATCTGTCAGCACACCACCAGCAGCGCTGAGCACACGTTCAGACAGAACGCTGGCTGCGGGGCATGACAAGATCTCCAAGGTATAAGTGGCGAGCTCCGGCCATTTATCCAGATTGGAAGCCCAAAAACAGCAAGGGTCCAGTGACACAGTCATGGCTTCAATGTTTACTTGGAGATACTCCTGTACCATCGTCTCTAGGCGTTGACTATGTGTCAGACTTCTTGTCTCCTGTGGCCTTGCAAAGGATGGGCTAAAAAAGTGGTGAAATGATTCCGCAAAATTGATGTTACCAGCAGATACTGTGTTTCTGTTACGTTTTGAGTGCTGAACACTCGACGGTCCCACAGTTGGCAAGTTGGAACTGTGAGATTCACTACGTGCACCACTGGTGTTTTGTGGAAAAGCACATTTAAGATTCTGCAACAGTCTCTGCTGATACTCCTGCATGCGTGCATCCCTTTCTATGGCAGGAATAATTTCTGCAAATTTACTTTTGTACCGGGGATCTAACAATGTGGCAACCCAGTAGTCAGGATTATTTCTAATTCTCACAATTCGAGGGTCATGTTGCAGGTAGTGCAGCAAGAAGGCACTCATGTGTCTTGCGCATCCAGGAGCACCAAGTCCCTGTTGTGTTGGTGGCGAGGTAACAATCATACTTCCTTCCTCTGCCCTCTCCCCCCAACCTCGCACAACAGAAATGTGATCAAGGTCTCCCTCATCTGATGAGTCTTCCATCAGTTCGTCTTCCACTTCTTCCTGGGCTCCTGCAACTTCCTCACTAGTTTGGCTGCTACCATGCGCCCTGGTAAAACCATCTCCCCCACCCTCACATGCCTGCCGCCTTGGTGCTGCCGTCTGGACCTTGCAGATGTTAGCCCTTCCGCATACAACTCCTCCTCCTCTACTTCCTCCACCTCCTCTTGTGCCACCACCTGACTCCGAATTCTGTTTAACATGTGCTCCAGCATGTAAATCACCGGAATAGTCATGCTGATAATGGCATCGTCAGCACTAAACATCTTCGTCACCATTTCAAAACTGTGCAGAAGGGTGCATAGGTCCCTGATCTGAGACCACTCCTCCAGCGTGATTTGCCCCACCTCTGGATCTCGTTGGCCCAGGCTATACGTCAGAACATATTGCACCAGGGCTTGTCGGTGCTGCCACAGTCGCTGCAACATATGCAGAGTTGAATTCCACCGGGTAGGCACATCGCATTTTAGCGGGTGAAGTGGCAGGCCCAACGACTTCTGACTTCTGTAGAGATGTAAGACGCTGTGCTGCGGGATGCGAACTGCGGAAGTGAGCACACAGCGACCGTGCCCTCTGCAGAAGGCCATCTAGTCCGGGAGAGTGGGCTAAAAATTGCTGAACAGCCAGGTTCAACACGTGAGCCATAAAAGGCATGTATGTGACATTGCCCCGGCGAAGGGCCGCACTGAGGTTTGCAGCATTGTCGCACACGGCCTTCCCTGGTTTCAGGTCCAGTGGAGACAACCATTCATGAAACTGGTTCTCCAGAGCTGACCACAACTCCTCAGCTGTGTGACTCACATTTCCCAGCCATTTCAAAGTAAAAACCGCCTGATAACGTTGAGCCCTGCTGCCAGCATAGTAAGGAGGTGCGCAGAAGAAGAAAGCTTGTGGCATGACCAGACAGGCTTTGGGTGCAGGTGGAGGACCGAAAGGAGGTTGAGGAGGCAGAAGCAGTGGAGGAACTTCGAGATAAAGAGGATTGACGCACAACTCGTGGGGACGGCAAGACTTGGACAGCAGCCCCTTGTCCTGCTGTCACCATAGTTACCCAGTGCCCAGTCAGCGACATGTAACGCCCCTGTCCATGCCTACTTGTCTAAGTGTCTGTGGTGAAATGCACCCTGTCACACACAGAATTTCTCAAAGAAGCGGTGATGTTGTGTGCAACATGTTGGTGGAGCGCAGGCACACCTTTCTTTGAGAAGTAGTGCCGACAGGGCATCTGGTACTGGGGCACTGCGACGGACATAAGGTCCACCAGGCGGAAAGTCAGCATTTCTGTAGCCAAGAACTTGCAGATGGTGAAATTCAACTTGTTAGCTTTCTCATGGCTAGGAGGAAATTGTCCTTTACTTGTCCACATCTGAGGGACCGAGGGCTGGCTGTTGTGCTTAGATGGGTGGTTGAGTAGGGTGTCCCCGGCAAACTGCCTGTCTGTGAGGAAGATGCAGGCGGACATGTTAGGTTGCCTTGATCCAAAGGTGGTGCTATCGATGTCGGACAGCGCTGAACACCAACTGGTGTTTCCACCTCCAAAGAAAATGATGACCTGCCAATCACGCTGGCTGTTGCAGGTAAAGAGGTGGCAGGTCTGCGTCCCAAAACAGGTGTGACTGCTGTCCCCCCAGTCACAGAGGATGAAGAGGCCGCGGATGCACAAGATGTGGCAGACGGCGGTTGGCCCGGCCGGCTAGGCCGCATTGTAGCACAGTGAGCTTCCCACTGCAACTTATGCTTCATATCCATGTGCCGGTTCATGCATGAAGTGCTCAAACTATGTATTTTTTGGCCTCTAATTAGCTTTTTCTGACAAATGTTACAGATAACACGAGTTGGGTCATCCTTATCGATCTGAAAAAATGCCCAGGCTATGCAAGGCTTAGCACCCATGCGACCTGAAGAGCCACCACGACTTGTGGTCAGAGGCAGAGTTGTGTTTGAGGATGCAGTTGTTGACGTGCTTCCAGTACTACGTCTCTATCCAGGAAGGCGCATCCTGACATCGTCATCACTAGCATCCTCCTCCACCTCTTCTGCTGACCTCATCGACTGGCTGACTGTGGGTTGACAGTAAGTTGGATCTCCAACCTCGTCATCATCACCCTGTGTGTTATCTCACCCGTCGTCCTCAGAGCCAACCTCTTCCTGCCCTGACAAAAAACTCAAGTTGTCGCTCCAATCAGGTATTTGAGTCTCATCATCGTCTTCCTCATTGTCTCCACCAACAGGAGTTACAGTTTGGGAGCGAGAGTCTACATTATGGTCAGAACCTTCTGCATCTGGTCCTGGATCCGACTCATAAAGATTCTGGGCATCAGTGCAGATCATTTCCTCGTCTGGATTCACAGAAGCTCTGGAGCCGACCTCTGATTCCCAGGCTATAGTATGAGTAAACAGCTCTGCAGACTCAACCATCTGTTCTACCCCATACTCAGACGGGCAGCTGGAGACTTGGGAGCTGTGAGCAAGCCAGTGCGATTGGGGTGACACCTCTGAGGACTGGAGTATTTGTGATGTTGAAGTTGAGGTGGAGGAGAGCCCACTTAAAGGAGCACTTGATATCCGTTGAAGCACCTGCTGTTTTTGTGCCTCATCTGGAATTTGTAGTGATTGGCATGGCCGTAAGAAAGGGATCTTATCACATTTGTCCGCTAAAAGAAGTAGACATCTTAGTTTGGCTGGAAGATGGTCTTTCTTCTGCAGATGTTACTGTTGCTTTAACACCTGCCCAACGGACACAACCTTTTTTTCCCTTCCATCACGCCTATTCCCCTTTCCACCAGCAGCAGGCCTTTTACCAATCATTTTGGTGGTTAACTAATTGACAACTCTGGAGTTGTTTGCACAAAAAACAATAGATGGGAACCGAGCAGAGCTGAGTGGCCAAACTGTGGTATTAGCCCAAAAGTATTGGCTGGGTTAGATGCAGTAAAACAATTTTATTACATACACAGGTGGTCGAGGTTAGTATAGATGGACTAATAGAACAAGTCCCACACACTGCTACAAGCCCAAATATTTTTTCAGAGCTAGATGCAGATAAAAATTATTTTGAATTTGCAACCTGGTGGACGTTAGTATACATGGACTAATAGAACAAGTCCCACACACTGCTACAAGCCCAAATATTTTTTCAGAGCTAGATGCAGATAAAAATTATTTTTAATTTGCAACCTGGTGGCGGTTAGTATAGATGGACTAATATAACATGTCCCACACACTGCTACAAGCCCAAATATTTTTTCAGAGCTAGATGCAGATAAAAATTATTTGTCATTTGCAACCTGGTGGAGGTTAGTATAGATGGACTAATAGAACAAGTCCCTCATGTAGCACCCTGAGGATTCGGCTGCTACAGGGGTATTGCACCTCAACCCAGAGGTGTGATATTCCACTCCCGGGTAAGGATGGAGTGTGGAACTGAGCTCAGAAAGCTGCATGCACTACACACATCCCATTTCCGAGGAACAGACCAACGGTACTCCCACTTAGAAATGTGCAGGTACGACCGAGTCTGTTCCTGGCTGGAGTGGGAGGGGGGTGGTACATCCCAGTAGTGTAGGGGCAGATAGGGGGAGCAGCCTGGGTAAAGATAGGAGCTCATTGGGTGCTGGTCACCTGAGCTCACACATAGAGGGAGTATTTAAGGTGGGCACCATCTAAGATCAGGGTCAGTCAGTCTGTCAGTCTGTGAGAAGTCAGAGGAAGAGAGCAGAGAGCAGAGAAGCCCCAGAGAGAGTGAGAGTGGAGCAAGAAAGACCCAGAGGGGGAAACAAGAAGGAACTCTGAGAACCCAAACTAGAGCAAAGGGTGAAGAGTTGGCAGCAGGGTACCGGATCCCAAACTGGTGGGGGCTTAAGCACACCTCAGCCAGAGACCGGAGGCCGTGGGCAGGATCTGCCACGGCCACCCACCACATCCACCCTGAAGGCAAACCACGTGTAGGGTCAGGGAACCCAAGGCCAAGGGTCTCCCAACAGAAGGCCCGAGGGAGCTGGACCTAGGTGGATCCCTGGTGGGGACGGCCAGAAGAAAGGACAAGAAGGAGGGCTCAGGGACACGCTCCGGACTTGCTTGGGGGTTGGCTGAATCCAGGACCTGGTGGACGCAGCACGGCTCGGGTGGTCACTGAAGGCCGGAGTGACCGGAATATCTGCAGTAAGTAAACACCCTGAACTGCACAACCCGACTCTGTCTTTAATTTTCATCTATGCTGCACCACCACAACCCCCATCCTCTGCACCTGACCCCCTGAGGCCATACCCCTCCCGTTGGGGGTTATACTATCTAAAGCTGCACCAACACCATCAGCCTCAGCGGACCCTGCTGCAGCGGCGGCCGTAGTGACCGCAATTCAATGGGTGGCGTAGTCGACATAACAAACTTTGTAACATCTGTCGGACTGCCACATACTCTGAGCTTGACACCCTGGGCACGGACCGGGTCACAGCCACTCGGAGACTACAACCCCCATCTGATCCGGCTCCGGGTATTCCCCTAAAGAATATGGCCCAGGGGGCGCGTCAACTTTGGCGTAGTCGGCAGGATTACGTGCCCACAACAACCGGGTACTGCGTGCCTGAAGAAAAGAACGAGTTTACCTCAAAAAGAAGTCTCCTGCCGGTTCCGGAGGGTCCCCGCCATCGGACTCCATCACAGATCGATTCCAGCCGGTTGTCCGCCATTAACAGCGTTTTCCCGCCATCTGCAGAGTTTCCCGCCACTGGGAAGCGATTCCCGCCATTTCCAAAGGTTTCCCGCCTTGGAAGAGCGGACGCCATTATGGGCGTGCCAGAGGGTGGCGAGAGGCCACCTCCCATCGTGGGCCAGGACCGAAAATGGCGCCAAAAGTGGAAACCGCCCCCACCAACAGAGACTGTGATGCTAGAGGTGTCTGTCAGCGTGAAAGAACAGCCCCTGGAGCTGACAGTCACCAAGTGGCCTCGGGACCGCCCTCGAGGGGGAAGGAGACGAAGGGAGAGATCAAAGATGGGTGCCGCCTGGAGCAGTCTAGAGCGAGCGCACCCGGAGGCAAGAAGCCTGGAGAGGAGTAGCAGAGAAGCTCACCCGGAGATGGCCAGAGAGCAGAGCAGCACCGGCCCGCTGGCCAGGAGCCTGCTAGAAGAAGAGCAGAGCAGCACCGACCCGTTGGTCAGGAGCCTGCTGGAAACCACGACCCCACTAGGCCTAGTGGAGGTCCTCGCACAGCTCCCCCGAGACCGGGAGTGTGCACAGACTGCCCTGGAGGGCCTCGCACGGAGGATGGCCCGGGTACAGCGAGAGACATTGGTGGAGTGGAGCCGAGAGATGGCCCAGCAAACCAAGACCCGGAGCACGCCAGCCAAGATGAGGAGACAGACCGCCTCTGAGGATGGCGCGGGAGGACCCAAGGCCGGAGACGGCGCCGAGAAGGGAGCCGAACGCATGGAGGCAGGTAAAGGGGACGTCTATACCCCAAACCGGGACACCGCTTACCTGCCCCAGCTCCCCGTCGCAGAGCCCGAAAGTCCCCCTGCTGTGCCCGAAAACGCCATGTCACCGACGCAGACTAGGCCCCAACCGGAAGCCGCCGCCGCGACCCCTGTGACGCCATGCGCACCGACCCCGAGCGTGGCAAAACAGGAAGTAACACCAGCCTGGTCGCAGGGCCTAGAATTCCCGGGCGTCGCATCACCAACAGCGCCCCCTACCTCCGCGGAGCCTCCGGCCTGGCCGCAAGGCCAGGTAGCCCAGGGCGCCGCTGTCCTGACGGTGCCCTTCACCTTCCAGGTGCCCCAGGCCTGGCCGCAAGGCCTGGGCAACCCGGGCGCCACCACCACCGCGCCCGCACCCGTAAAACCAAGGGTGCCGCGTCTGGGAGAGGACTTGTTTGCCCAGCACACGTGGCCGGACGGGCAGCCTTTCATCTGGCCCCAGAAATATTATGAACTGGAGCACCAGAGGAGAGTTGGGGCCATGTGTGCACCCCTGATTCCGGCTCCGAAGCCCGTGATAAGGATCTCGCCCCCGCTTGAAGAGACCCAATTTGAGTGGGACCCCACCGGAGAAGACCTAATGGGGTTCACTCAAGAAACCAGGGCAGCTGCAGCGGAGCGTGCTGCGTGCTGCCGACAGCAGCTCGAGGACTTTGAGAGGGAGCGGAGAGAGAGGCGGGTCCGGGAACAGCAAGCTCAAGTAAGGAGCGCGGAGCAGAAGAGCCGGGCCAGGAGAGACCCCCGTGCAGCGCATAGTCCCCGCACCACCGGGACTGTAATTAAGTTCAACATGCAGCATGGGTGGGGCTTCATTAGAGACCACAACACCCCCGGCGACGTCTTTGTCACGCGCAGAGATGTGGAGTCCCATCTGCCGGAGGGGCACAGAGGTCGTGACCTTTATATCGGGGACGAGGTCACCTTTACCCGGCACAAGTGTGCCAAAGGACCCTACGCCCTCCATGTGCATCGCCTGACAGAGGAGGAGCTGCGATGTGAGGAGGAAGAGCAAGAGGATCCGGACGGGTCTGAAGCTGAGATCCCCAAAGAAGGAGCAGGAGGAAGACGTTGTTGAGTACAGCGGAGTAGGTGCTGTAAATAGTTACCCGATCGGGGTATAAGGAAACTGTTACTGCAAATATAGTCCCCGTTGGGACCAGCTGAGTGAACTGTTTACCCGTTTACCCTTAATCCCACAGGCTGAGGACTGTGAGCAGCCATTCCCTTTCCCTCCTTACCTGGCCGAGGACTGAGAGCGGCCATATCCCTGTATATAGTTGCGCGTCCTAAAGCGCCCCCTACCGGTTTTATAGGGAAAACCAGTTTTCTAGAAAGACTGTCGCACTTTACCCGGTCACACGTTGCACAGTGACCGGAGGAGGAGCCAGAGGCGACGAGAATGTTTTATCTGCTAAGATATGTTGTTTAATATGTTTTATATGTTTATGAAAAAAAAAATGTATGTTTGGTGTTGTTTTTATCTTACAGCCCGAGGACGTGCTGTGATTTACCAGGGGGGAATGTAGCACCCTGAGGATTCGGCTGCTACAGGGGTATTGCACCTCAACCCAGAGGTGTGATATTCCACTCCCGGGTAAGGATGGAGTGTGGAACTGAGCTCAGAAAGCTGCATGCACTACACACATCCCATTTCCGAGGAACAGACCAACGGTACTCCCACTTAGAAATGTGCAGGTACGACCGAGTCTGTTCCTGGCTGGAGTGGGAGGGGGGTGGTACATCCCAGTAGTGTAGGGGCAGATAGGGGGAGCAGCCTGGGTAAAGATAGGAGCTCATTGGGTGCTGGTCACCTGAGCTCACACATAGAGGGAGTATTTAAGGTGGGCACCATCTAAGATCAGGGTCAGTCAGTCTGTCAGTCTGTGAGAAGTCAGAGGAAGAGAGCAGAGAGCAGAGAAGCCCCAGAGAGAGTGAGAGTGGAGCAAGAAAGACCCAGAGGGGGAAACAAGAAGGAACTCTGAGAACCCAAACTAGAGCAAAGGGTGAAGAGTTGGCAGCAGGGTACCGGATCCCAAACTGGTGGGGGCTTAAGCACACCTCAGCCAGAGACCGGAGGCCGTGGGCAGGATCTGCCACGGCCACCCACCACATCCACCCTGAAGGCAAACCACGTGTAGGGTCAGGGAACCCAAAGCCAAGGGTCTCCCAACAGAAGGCCCGAGGGAGCTGGACCTAGGTGGATCCCTGGTGGGGACGGCCAGAAGAAAGGACAAGAAGGAGGGCTCAGGGACACGCTCCGGACTTGCTTGGGGGTTGGCTGAATCCAGGACCTGGTGGACGCAGCACGGCTCGGGTGGTCACTGAAGGCCGGAGTGACCGGAATATCTGCAGTAAGTAAACACCCTGAACTGCACAACCCGACTCTGTCTTTAATTTTCATCTATGCTGCACCACCACAACCCCCATCCTCTGCACCTGACCCCCTGAGGCCATACCCCTCCCGTTGGGGGTTATACTATCTAAAGCTGCACCAACACCATCAGCCTCAGCGGACCCTGCTGCAGCGGCGGCCGTAGTGACCGCAATTCAACGGGTGGCGTAGTCGACATAACAAACTTTGTAACATCTGTAGGACTGCCACATACTCTGAGCTTGACACCCTGGGCACGGACCGGGTCACAGCCACTCGGAGACTACAACCCCCATCTGATCCGGCTCCGGGTATTCCCCTAAAGAATATGGCCCAGGGGGCGCGTCACCTCACACTGCTACAAGCCCAAATATTTTTTCAGAGCTAGATGCAGATAAAAAATATTTTTAATTTGCAACCTGGTGGAGGTTAGTATAGATGGACTAATAGAATGATGCTATGCCCAAAAGGTTTTACTTGGCTAGGTGCAGTAAAAAAATTTGTATTCTATACACATGTGGTGTAGCTTTCAACACAGATAGGCTACTCCAGTGACTAACACACACTGCAAGAGGCCAAAAAGGATTTGCTTAGCTAGATTTAGTCAAATGCTGTGAAAAAAACTTGCACAGCACTGGCACAGACCTGCCTGGCAAAAACTGATAGGAACTGATGTAACCTAGCCCTCAAAAGGACTGCAATTACAATTAGTCTCTACTCCCAACCTATCTATTTAAGAGCACATACCTGCCTGATAAAAGTCGTAGGAAATGATGTAACCTAGTCCTCAAAAGGACTGCAATCACAACTATTCCCTACTCCCAAGCTATCTGTAGATTTGTGCGAAAATTGGCTTGAAATTAACACTCAAAGTACAGCGCACACAGCAACAGCGGTGCCGTCTAACACGCAGCTGCAGCAGTGAGAAAATGGTGGCTACGTGGAAAATGGCTGGGTCTTATAGGGCAAGGACATGTGACATACACTGCCAATGACACATGCCCTTGCTTGTGTGAAAAGAGCAGTTCGCTCCGTGTGTGCGCTGCTGATAGGCTGACAGATTGCACCTCCCCACTGTAAATGCAGCAACGAGAAAAAAAATGGAGATCTTCATTATTTATGCAGAGATCCATCCCAAGCCCCTCCCCCAGCCCCGCTGTACACTGAAACTGCGTATTAACATTAATTTTCAGCATTACTGAGAAAAAATCCAGTTATGATTTTGGTGCACGAACAGTTATCGAACATAACGTCGAACAGCTGATTTTTTTTAAAAACGTTCGTGTTCGCCGAACAGCTCGAACACCTCCCAAAACAGCTCGAATTTGAGATTGGCGAACAGTTCGAGTCGAACACCGCTCATCTCTACTGAGGAGCTTCACTGAGGAGCTTCTCAGTGTCTGCGGCATGGCAAGCTGGATGGCAGCGTTCTGCTGCACTCCAGCCTGTCATGTAAATGTAGCAGAGTTGAAGCTGTCCTGGGAACCATGGAAAGGTAAGGATGAGGTTGGTTTATTATTTTATTTTTATTGCAGGAGATCGTTGGCTTCAGCTGGAATGGGCGATACGGTAAGTAGGGTTTAATTTAGAACATTAAAGGAATGTGTCTTTATTTCAATTAGCAGACTTTATTCTGGGTGTTGTGTTTTTTTTTAAATACTTTACTAGAAATTCATGGCGGTCATGTCTAATATTGGCGTGACCCCATGAATTTCGGGCTTAGGGCCAGCTGATAATACCAAGCTGGCCCTGACTCCTTTATTACCCAGTGAGCCACCGCACCAGGGCCCTGGATGAGTTGGGTACAGCGCCAGAAGATGGCGCTTCTATGAATGCGCCATTTTCTGGGGTGGCTGTGGACTGCAATTCGCAGCAGGGGGGGCCCAGAACGCTTGGGCCACCCTGCGCTGCGGATTCCAGCCCCCAGCTGCTTAGTTGTACCTGGCTGGACACAAAAATAGGTACATATTTTTTCTAAATTATTTCATGAAATTCATGAAATGATAACAAAAAAGGGCTGGGTATGCGCCATTTCTGGGGCGGCTGATGGCTGGTGTTTCTAGCCTGGGAGGGGCCAATATTCATGGCACTCTTCCTGGGCTCCTGTCAGGGATTCAGCAGCTTCTACGGGGAGAACCCCTGTCGATCATCATGACGTTGGCAGTGATCTCCCATCAACAGAGCAGCCTGGAAAAAAAAAGATGCTCTGTACATGTGAAGCAGCAGAATCTCAAGCCAAAGTCTTCTGTGACCCCTCTATATCAGTACTGGGTAGGACAGGCAGGAAGTTAGCAACAATCTGCCTGTTAGCTCATAGGCCCATAGTAAAAGAAAAGAAACAGTTACGGATAATCCCTTAGAGTTTTGAAAAAAAAATCCATTTTTCCTAACTACAGTATTATTTCCTACAATATTTAAAGTAGTGCGAGTCTGGACCACTTGATAAGTGATAGGTTACGATCAGCACATCCAAATGCGAAGTATCAATGGCATGACTGCTTTGTGTCATATTCAGTTCATAAATATCAAACTTACATTTACTGTTTAGATTTTATAATTGTGTTCTTAACTAGTAATAAATATAACAATCTATATGTTTATATACTGCTCAAAAAAATAAAAGGAACACTTAAGCAACAGAATATAACTCCAAGTAAATCAAACTTTTGTGAAATCAAACTGTCCACTTAGGAAGATACACTGATTGACAATCAATTTCACATGCTGTTGTGCAAATGGAATAGACAATAGATGGAAATTATTGGCAATTATCAAGACACCCTCAATAAAGGAGTGGTTCTGCAGGTGGGGACCACAGACCACATCTCAGTACCAATGTTTTCTGGCTGATGTTTTGGTCACTTTTGAATGTTGGTTGTGCTTTCACACTCATAGTAGCATGAGACGGACTCTACAACCCACAGAAGTTGCTCAGTTAGTGCAGCTCATCCAGGACGGCACATCAATGCGAGCTGTAGCAAGAAGGTTTGCTGTGTCTGTCAGCGAAGTGTCCAGAGGCTGGAGGCGCTACCAGGAGACAGGCTAGTACACCAGGAGACGTGGAGGGGGCCGTAGGAGAGCAGCAACCCAGAGGCAGGACCGCTACCTCTGCCTTTGTGCAAGGAGGAACAGGAGGAGCACTGCCAGAGCCCTGCAAAATGACCTCCAGCAGGCCACAAATGTGCATGTGTCGGCACAAACGGTTAGAAACCAACTCCATGGGGGTTGTGTAAGGGCCCAACACCGTGCAGGACGCTTGGCATTTGCCACAGAACACCAGGATTGGCAAAATCGCCACTGGCGCCCTGGGCTCTTCACAGATGAAAGCAGGTTCACACTGAGCACATGTGACAGACGTGACAGAGTCTGGAGATGCCGTGGAGCGTGATCTGCTGCCTGCAACATCCTTCAGCATGACCAGTTTGGCAGTGGGTCAGTAATGGTGTGGGGTGGCATTTCTTTGGAGAGCCGCACAGCCCTCCATGTGCGCGCCAGAGGTAGCCTGACTGCCATTAGGTACCGAGATGACATCCTCAGACCCCTTGTGAGACCATATGCTGGTGCGATTGGCCCTGGGTTCCTCATAATGCAGGACAATGCCATACCTCATGTGGCTGGAGTGTGTCAGCAGTACCTGCAAGATGAAGGATTTGAAGCTATGGACTGGCTCGCCCGTTCCCCAGACCTGAAACCGATTGAGCACATCTGGGACATCATGTCTCGCTCCATCCACCAATGTCACGTTGCACCACAGACTGTCCAGGATGCTTTAGTCCAGGTCTGGGAGGAGATCCCACAGGAGACCATCCACAACCTCATCAGGAGCATGACCAGGCGATGTAGGGAGGTCATACAGGCACGTGGAGGCCACACACAATGCTCAGCCTCATTTTGACTTGTTTTAAGGACATTACATCAAAGTTGGATCAGCCTGTAGTGTGTTTTTCCACTTAAATTTTGGGGGTGATTCCAAATCCAGGCCTTCATTGGTTAATAAACTTTGTTGTCAGCACATTCAACTTTGTACAGAACAAATTATTCAATGGGAATATTTAATTCATTCAGATCTAGGATGTGTGATTTGAGTGATCCCTTTATTTTTTTTGAGAAGTGTATAACATTGTTGAATTATGAAGGTGGGGGGCCCAGAAATATTTTTTGCACAGGGGCCCTCTGCAGTCTGTATCCGCCCCTGTGTGAAGTTGTTGCATTAACCAATTCCCTATATTTGGTAATCAATAAATTTATCAACCTATAGAGCACATATTCAATTGCTCGGTCCAATTTTTTGTTTTGAGCATTTTTTTTTTACATTTTTGGCGTGTTATTAATTGTTAATTTTTTTTTAAATTCAATTAATTGTATGGGTTACGGTACAGTTTTATAGCTTGGGCAAAACGAATGCGGCGATAACAAAAGCGCACTTTTTTGTTTACCTACTTTAGCTGGTGCATAAAACAGCATTTTTAGTGGCAAAATATTTTTTCCTACTTTATTTTGAATTTCTTTTTTGTTTTACATTTTTTTTCCTGTTTTTGTCCCCCAATTGATCCCATACAATAATATTGTCATACAATTAGCACCATATAGTAATTCAACATCTTGTAGTAATGTCTCCCATCATGGTCTCATCTTGTAGTTATGTCCCCATCTTGTAGCTATGTCCCTATCCTAAAGCCATGTCCTTCATCCTGGTCCCCATATTGCAGTAATATCCCCATTAAGGTCTTCATAATGCAGTAATGTCCCTGTCCTGGTCCCCATATTGCAGTAATGTCTCCATCCTGGTCCCCATCTTGTAGTTATGTCCCAATCCTGTAGTGAGGTCCTTCCATCCTGGTCCCCATATTGCAATAATGTCCTCATCTTGGTACCCAAATTGCACTAAAGTCCCCCATCCTGGTCCCTATCCTGCGTTAATGTACTCCATCCTGGTCCCCATATTGCAGTAATGTCCACCATACTGTTCCCAATATTGCAGCAATGTACTCCATCCTGGTCCCCATATAGCAGCCATGCCCCCCCAGCCTGCTTGCCATATAGCAGCCATGCCCCCCAGCCTGGTTCCCATATAGCAGCCATGTCCCCCAGCCTGGTTCCCATATTGCAGCCATGTCCCCCAGCCCCAGCTTTGGCTTCTTTTACAGCTTGCTTAGCAATCAACATTTAAAATATGTTTATTCTCAGATTTATTAATATGTATATATTATTCTGGCTTATACAGCACTAAAATATTTTTTCTGTGCTTTACATCACTCACTGTCCCTCAGAATCAAAATTCCCTATACGTGTGTATTTGGGCTTGGTCACATGCTGCGTTTTTTCCACACATTTTTCAAATGTAAAAAAAACCCACTGCAGTTCCCAGTACTAGCAAAGTGAATAAGATTTCTTAAATCTTAAGCACGTTGCTTATTTTTTTCTTGTGGATTTGAACTAGTAAACCATTTTTTTGTGCAGTGTATAAAATGTTTCAGCGTTTTTTCAGATTTTTTTTACCCAGTCATATGAATTGGGAAAAAATGTAAGTGAAACACATATATTTTATACAGCATCTCTCTTGCCAACACTGGTTTTTGGTGCTGAAAAATCTGCTGCAAATACTCAATATGAGCACAAGCCCTTTGGGGTGTGGAAGGAAACCAGAACACTCGAAGTGTTCTTGGTGGGATTTGAACTAAGGTCCCCTGCGATGCAAAACAATTGTGCTCATGCGGCACCCCAGGGGTCTGGTTTCCACAGTAATGTAATGTTATGTCTGAGAGCAGGTGGGAGGTCCTTTGGTCAGGGATCCTGTGCATGCCACACCTCCTGCCCAGTCTGGGGAGGGGAAGAACTTCCCCTATGTAAACCCGGGGCTGAGGCAGGGTGAGGAGTCAAGGAGAGTAGAGACGAGAAACAGTCATAGGAAGAACCAGCAGAAGCCCAGTGGGAGCAATACTACTGCGAGTCAGGGGCTGGCAGCTGCAGAGCTCGCCCTGACTGAGAAGCTTTCTTACCGGACCCGGCGTCCGAGGCTGTGGGGACTAACTCTTACCCAGCAGCAGAAGCCGACCGGCAGGGGATTTCAGGTCCTCAGGCCCAGAAACCTGAAGGCAAGGTCACACGCGTGGGACCAGCACCGCCATCGTGGAGCGGAAGCCATTAGAAGGCCCCGAGTCACCGGCCATACGGGTGAGCACCACACGGCACACTCAGGGACGTGGGCTACTTATATCCGCTTCTAGCAAGGTAGCCAGAAGAGTACAGTCAGTTTGGGAGGCCTACAACTCCGCCTGGCCAGGGGAGATCCCATCTGCTCAAGGACTGACCAGGCCCCGTTCGCTAGCAAGTACTCCGGGAGGGTCTATCGTTGTTACCAGTAAAGACCCTGAATTACACCGCACCGTCTCTGAGTGGTTCCTGCTACCCCCATCTTCCACGTCGGCTGCCCTGAGGCCATACCCCTCCCGTTGGGGGTTATACTATCACGCTGCACAATTCTACACCGGCCTCAGCGGTCTGCCCTGCAGCGGCAGCTCCATAGCTGCAAATCAACGGGTGGCGTAGTCGACACTCAAATAACACCTATCAAGACTGCCACACACTGAGTTTGACTCCCTGGGCACGGACCGGGTCCCCGCCACTCGGAGACTACAACCCTCATCTGATCCGGTTCCGGGTAAGCCCCCGTGCGCGAGACGCTGCGCGACATAGCAGGCCCAGGGGCGCGTCAACTGTTGGCGTAGTCGGCAGGATTTCGTGCCCGCAACCACCGGGTACTGCGTGCCTGAAAAAGAGACTTTCAAACTCACCTGTGGTGAAGATTCCCGCCATCCGGCGCCATTTTCAGCCTTCTTCCCGCCATCTGTGAAGATTCCCGCCATCCGGCGCCATCTTCAGCCTTCTTCCCGCCATCCGTGGAGTTTTCCCGCCGTTGGACGCCATCTTGAGGACGCCGCGCGGGAAGAAGAGGGGCGTGGACTCCGAAAAGCCCGCGAGAACTGAAGCCCCGCCTCACGTCCGGATGTTGCGTAAGGTCCTGGAAGGAGCCCAGCAGACGCCGACGTCACCGGAGCGCGACGGAAGGTCCTCAACCCTGACGATCCACTGCGGAGCCGCGGCCTACGGAAGAGGATCATCGCAAGGTAGGCCACGGTCCACTAGGGGGGAGAAGGATGTCGGATACGGAGGAGAGCTTCACCGCTTCAACCCCCGCCAGCGCCACCGCTGTCGCGGTCATGCCTTTCACCATGCCCTATATCCCGGGGGCAGCCTGGCTACCCCAGTACTCAGGGGAGTCACATACCCTGCAGGACTTTAGAGAAAGGCTGGATAGCCTCTTCCAGGTGTACCCCCTCACAGAAGAGCAAAAAGTGAGCATCCTGGTGGCCCAATTAACCGGAGCAGCCCGAAGGGAGGTAAAGTCCTGGCCACCTGGGGAGAGGACTGTCGCAAGGATACTAACCCGGCTGAGGGACACCTTTGATACCCGCACCTCAGCCGAGATCAAGCTTAGATTCTACGGGTGCAAACAGCGGGCCCATGAGAGTATAAGGGACTATGCCCTGAACCTACAAGAGGCCCTGAGAGCCGTTAAGCAGACCGACCCTGACGGCGTGGGAGACGAGGACAGACTGTTGACTGAACAATTTATAGAGGGTTTATATTGCAATGCCCACCGAACCCAGTTGCGGGCAATGGCCCTACAGGACCCTCATCTGGGATTTGCACAGTTCAAGGACAGAGCCATCCGGGTGCTCCGAGAACCGGCACCGGATGGCGTTGTGACCCACAGGCGCCCAGCTATTACTTACCACCAGGAGGCGGCGCCCTTGTCGGCAGGGCCTGTAGGGGCTGATGCGCAGGCTTTGAACAATGACCCGGCTCCAGACCTGCACCATCAGGTCCAAGAGCTAGCTAAAAGCGTTGCTGCGTTAACCCGAACTGTGCAGTCTTTACAGGCTTCCACTCCAGGGAAGATCCAGCTGGCATCCGGACCGGAGAACATCCCGTGGCGTCGACCAAGGAGGACCCCACCGGCCAGAGGAAGACCCAGTGACCGGTACAACGAGGACGGACCACCCATCTGCCGCCGCTGCAATCAACCCGGACATATGGCAAGGTACTGTCCTTTAAACTGGCACAACCTGGGGGTAGAGGGCCAACCCCCAGGAAAAAGATCACCAGGCCCATCGAACTGGCGCGACAAATATGTCGGAGGACGTCCAGTCTTGCCTGTGGTACTGGATGGCATCCCTATGAGTGCCCTACTGGACACCGGGTCACAGGTCACCACCATCCCGTACGTGCTCTTCAAGCAGTACTGGAATGACTCGGATATAACCCGCTACCCTGACGACGACTTGAGTATCATCACCAGCAATGGTCAGCCCGTGCCACAGATCGGATTTAAAGAGGCGACCATTAAAATTGGTAGAGTCGAACTAGCAGCACAGGGACTGATTATTGTAGACATTGACAAACACGAGAGTCACCCAAAGATAACGCTAGGAACTAATGTAATTGAAAATTGTCTTGCAGAGGTGATTTTCCTTTTACAACAGGTTGCCAAGAACGCCAGCTCCGGCGAGCAGCGGGTGCTCCAGAAAGAGATCCGGGCACTGATGCGACGGCAACAGGTGGAACTCTCCGGCGGTGAGATTGGTAGCGTAAGAATGTGTGACCCTTTTCCTATTGCCATGCCCCCAAAAAGTGAAATGATGATTTGGTGCCGGGCAGCTATTGGTCTGAGAGGTAGGGATTACCAGGCAATGGTAGAACCAGTTTACTCGGACAGTAGGCCCACCATTTTGACAGCACGGGGGGTGGTTGATGTACGCCATGGGAGGGTGCCCGTTCGCATAATAAATATCGGGGAGAGGGAAGTGTACCTGCCCCGGTATGCCACGCTAGCCAAATTATATACCATTAACCAAAATTCTATACAATCTGTGGAACCCTTGCCTCCATCTCACCCGGAGGAAGGTAACAGCTCTAAGAAAAACATGGAGGACTGGTGTCAGCAACTACATCTGGGTACTGACTCCACTCCCGCACACCAGAAACAAGGAGTCTATCGGGTGGTTCAAGAGTACGAGAGAGTGTTCAGTAAACACCCGTTAGACTTCGGGCGAGTCAAGGGGGTAGAACACCACATCCCCACGGGAGACCATCCTCCTTTAAAAGAGAGGTATCGACCCGTACCCCTGCCCACTACCAACACGCCAAGGGGATGCTTAGAGACATGAAGGAGGCTGGGGTGATCAGGGATAGCTGTAGCCCCTGGGCAGCTCCACTAGTCTTAGTCAGAAAAAAAGACAACACCATGAGGATGTGTGTAGATTACCGGAAAATCAACCGTATCACACACAAGGATGCGTACCCCTTACCAAGGATAGAGGAGTCATTGGCTGCTTTAAGATCTGCTAACTTCTTCTCTACCTTGGATCTCACTAGCGGGTACTGGCAGGTTCCTGTAGCAGAGGCGGACCGGGAGAAGACCGCATTCACCACCCTGATGGGACTTAGCGAGTTCACCTGCATGCCGTTCGGACTCTGCAACGCACCAGGAACCTTCCAACGACTGATGGAGTGTTGTCTGGGCCACAGAAACTTCGAGACGGTCCTGTTGTACCTGGACGATGTCATCGTATATTCCAAGACGTATGAGGACCACCTGAAACACCTGGCGGAAGTGTTCGAAGCTCTGGCGAGTTACGGCCTAAAGGTGAAACCCTCCAAGTGTCACCTCCTGAAACCAAAGGTGCAGTACCTGGGACACGTGGTGAGCGCTGACGGAGTGGCTCACGACCCTGATAAGATCACCGCAATTAAGGAATGGCCAAGCCCCTCCAGCGTAAAAGAAGTGCGGCAGTTCCTCGGGTTGGTAGGCTACTACCGAAGGTTTATTCCCGGTTTCACCAAAAAGGCAGCACCTATGCAGGACCTCCTGATAGGCCAGTCCCGGAAGGCCAAGAACCAGAAGCCGCCCTTCAAATGGGAGGAGCTGGAAGAAGAGTCCTTCCGCCAGCTGAAGATTGCCCTCACGGGGGACGAAATCCTGGCGTACCCGGATTATAGCCAGCCCTTTATCCTCTACACCGACGCCAGTAACATCGGGCTAGGAGCCGTACTGTCCCAGATCCAGCAGGGGAAGGAACGAGTAATCGCCTACGCCAGCCGAAAACTGCGACCCACCGAAAGGAACCCCGAGAATTACAGCTCATTTAAGCTAGAGTTCCTGGCCGTAGTATGGGCAGTCACCGAGCGCTTTAAGCATTACCTCGCTTCTTCCCGGTTCACCGTGTACACGGATAACAACCCGTTGACACACCTGGACACGGCAAGACTCGGTGCCCTGGAGCAGAGGTGGATGGCCCGTCTGTCCAACTACGAGTTCACAATCAAATACCGGGCCGGACGCTCCAATACCAACGCGGACGCCCTGTCCAGGATGCCCAAACTGCCGGACGAAGGAGAAGATCCGGAGGGACTGGAAGAAGTTGAACTCCCTGCGTTCCACCGTCATGGGACTATCCAGTATTCCCACCGGGTAAGGAGTAAGCAGGCTGCTACGTTGAACCCCTTACCTCACTACAACTGGGCGGAAATGCAAGACAGCGACCCTGCCGTCCGACTGGTGAAGGAGATGCTGACTCGCCCGGAGGCTTGCCTTGAACCAGACGCTCCGGAGGAAGCCAAACAACTATGGGCAGAGAGGAGTCGACTATTCCTTTACAAGGGGAAGTTGTACCGCAGAATGGTTAACTCCCGGACGCATGAACTACTCTGGCAAGTAGTGGTGCCACGAAGAGACGCAGCCATGGTGATGGAGGCATACCACGACGGAGCTGGACACTTCGGGTGGAAGAAGCTGGAGTTCCTGCTGCGCGAGCGATTCCACTGGGTAGGCATGAGAGGAACCATTGAGAAGTGGTGCAGAGACTGTGGCCCGTGCAACCTGAGAAGGAAGGACCGTGCAAGCCAGAAGACTCCCCTGCAGTCCATCGTCACCCGGTAACCGTTGGAACTGGTAGCCTTGGATCATGTAAAACTGACCCCAAGCAGAAGTGGCTACGTCTACGCGTTAACCATCGTGGATCATTACTCCCGGTTCTTGGTTGTCGTCCCCGTCAAGGACTTAACGGCTCAAACAGCAGCTAGAGCCTTCCAGCAGCACTTCTGCCATCCACACGGGTACCCGGACCAAGTGCTGATGGACCAGGGACCTGCCTTTGAAGCGGAGGTCTTCCAGGAATTCTGCAATCTATATGGCTGCCGGAAGATAAGGACGACACCCTACCATCCGCAAACTAATGGACTTTGTGAGAAAATGAACCAGGTGGTAATGGATCTTCTAAAAACGTTGCCCCTGGAAGAATGCAGTCTGTGGCCTGAGAAGTTGCCCGATCTGGTGGACCTATACAACCACATCCCGGTAGGTTCCACCAACTGTACCCCGGCTTACCTAATGAGGGCAAGACCTGGTAAGTTACCTGTTGACCTGGAAATGGGAGTCCTGACACCCGAGGACACTTCACCAGAAGCAGACTGGGACACAGAGAGGCAGCAGCAGTACCGGAGAGTACAGGAGAGCGTGGAGCGAAGTCTCTGTCAGGCTAGGGAAAGACAAGAGAAAACTTACAACCAGTATGCTCCCGCTGTTCCCCTGGTACCCGGAGAGCAGGTCTTGAAGAGGAAGAGACGGCTCCACAAGTTGGACGACCAGTGGGAGAAGGACCCGTACACCGTACTGCCCTCAAGCCACGAGAACCCGAAGGTTTGTACCATCAGTAAAGACGGAGGGGAAACCACAGCCATTGTATCCCGGGACCACCTGAAGAAGTGTCCCGAACAACTGAGGAACCCTGAAGAGGAACAAGAAGACCATCGACCCGTAGAGGAAAGGGAAGATATGGTTAGTACTGTGCTTGGGGACTTCCCTCGGTCTTGGACTCAAGTCAATGGTGCAGTTGTGGTACCCGTACTCACCTTCCTCCAACCAGCATCCCAAGCACCTACGGAGCAACAGGTAGAGCTGGAAGAACAGCCGGTCCAGGAGGCAGAAGACCCCACACCCGCAGACCAGGAGGATCAACCCTCTGCTTGCAGTGAGCCTGCCATATCCCTAGTGAGCCAAAGAGCCGGTAGACAGCTGCCCAGTTTACCCTTGACAGCTCCTACACCCTGTAGTTCAGGGCTAGACAGTCAGCTCCGTAGGTCCACTAGGGCCACTAGAGGCCAGTTACCCGCACGTTGGAGGATTTGAAGTGTATAAATTGTTTTATTTATGTTTACCTGTGTATTGTTGCTTGTGTATAATTTTGTGTTTCTAGTTATTTGTAGGAGTCCTTGGTGGATTTACCGGGAATCCCTTGTACATAGTTGGAGCGTAACCCAGGATGGACTAAAGACTGTTAAGGACTCGGGGCAGGACAAACCCCTACCTGGTTATGTCTCCCTGTTTTGGTGAAATGGACACCTTGCTTTTCTTCAAAGACTGCACCCGGTTACGGACATGCCGTGACCACCTTTATGTGTTTTTTTTTCTTATTGTACTGTTATTGTTGTTATATCTTGTTATGTTTTTCTAAAATATGTTTAGTCCCGGAGTACTAAATTTCACTAGGGGGGAATGTGGCACCCCAGGGGTCTGGTTTCCACAGTAATGTAATGTTATGTCTGAGAGCAGATGGGAGGTCCTTTGGTCAGGGATCCTGTGCATGCCACACCTCCTGCCCAGTCTGGGGAGGGGAAGAACTTCCCCTATATAAACCCGGGGCTGAGGCAGGGTGAGGAGTCAAGGAGAGTAGAGACGAGAAACAGTCATAGGAAGAAACAGCAGAAGCCCAGTGGGAGCAATACTACTACGAGTCAGGGGCTGGCAGCTGCAGAGCTCGCCCTGACTGAGAAGCTTTCTTACCGGACCCGGCGTCCGAGGCTGTGGGGACTAACTCTTACCCAGCAGCAGAAGCCGACCGGCAGGGGATTTCAGGTCCTCAGGCCCAGAAACCCGAAGGCAAGGTCACACGCGTGGGACCAGCACCGCCATCGTGGAGCGGAAGCCATTAGAAGGCCCCGAGTCACCGGCCATACGGGTGAGCACCACACGGCACACTCAGGGACGTGGGCTACTTATATCCGCTTCTAGCAAGGTAGCCAGAAGAGTACAGTCAGTTTGGGAGGCCTACAACTCCGCCTGGCCAGGGGAGATCCCATCTGCTCAAGGACTGACCAGGCCCCGTTCGCTAGCAAGTACTCCGGGAGGGTCTATCGTTGTTACCAGTAAAGACCCTGAATTACACCGCACCGTCTCTGAGTGGTTCCTGCTACCCCCATCTTCCACGTCGGCTGCCCTGAGGCCATACCCCTCCCGTTGGGGGTTATACTATCACGCTGCACAATTCTACACCGGCCTCAGTGGTCTGCCCTGCAGCGGCAGCTCCATAGCTGCAAATCAACGGGTGGCGTAGTCGACACTCAAATAACACCTATCAAGACTGCCACACACTGAGTTTGACTCCCTGGGCACGGACCGGGTCCCCGCCACTCGGAGACTACAACCCTCATCTGATCCGGTTCCGGGTAAGCCCCCGTGCGCGAGACGCTGCGCGACATAGCAGGCCCAGGGGCGCGTCACTCACCATATTCTATTACTTTGTGGTGATACTGTGATTTCCCCATTTTTTAATGTTGACAATGTAAAATGAATACTATTCATTGATATCACTATGCAAAGGTATAAAGAAATGCACAGTTATTCTGCAGCAACTGATACCAGGGAAATTTATTATTACCTGTCTTCCATTTAAATCCATGGCTGGGCTGGGTCACCCAGAAAAAGAACCTTTGTTGGCTGGTCTCTGGTTTGGCTTCTGAGCAGAAGTCATCCCTTTATGACATCCAGATGCTATCATATTGTATATGGACTGTCTTTTTTTAAGCTTTACACAAAGGAAAGTGTAACTGTCATCAGTGCCTATTTTTACATAGTCAGTTTAGAAATTAGTTGTCCAATGTTGTCAAAGAGGAAACGATTGCAACTAAAATGCGGCCTCACCATAAATTATTTAGAAGGTCTGTTTGCTTAGAAAATAATTTCATGGTCCAGCACTCCTTCCGAATGTATGTGTTGTGGCAGTAACTTGTGAAAAAAACACGTTCCTCTGTATTTAAACTGTTTGCCCATTTCTTAGAAAATACAACTAGGGATTGATTGCTATGAGAATATAAACTGTTGACATGATGACTTGCCTGTAGGCTTTCAGAATCCATAGGTGATATTCTTTTTGCTTCTTAGATTGCAAATGAAGAAGCTCAACCGGAGCTAGCGTGTCCCATTTCCACCTGCTTCTACTGTTCCAGTGACTGCTCCAGTTCCATTGAGAGACAAAGCTGCTTTCTTTGCTGGCCTGAGGGTACTTCCACACATGCTGTTTTGGTGCTGTTTTAATGATTTTTTTAAGCCTATCATATGTGAATATCATAAAGGCAGATGTAGTACAGAGGAAAAAAAATCTGCTTTCATTTTCTTTTATTGCAGTGCTAGTTTTGGCTTCAAAAACTGCATAAAGAAACTACATTAATCAGTATGTGAGAAGAAAAACCTTATACAAAGTGATTTACATACACGGCTTATTATTAGGATTATTACCTTACGGAATGTGTCTATTATGTTTCATTATACATATTGTACATCACTCCGTCAAAGCACTGAAATATCTGACAGGTGAAGAGAATAATCTTGATTGTGTCTTTACAATGGTCTGGGATTTATTAGGCAGCTGATGTGTTGGGCTACGTTCCCACTATGAGCTTTTGGTGAGTTTTTGACGCTGCAGATTTTTTGCACCTTTTCTGCGCCTATTATTTAAATTAAGTTACCTACTTTTTTTCATTGTGTTTTTGAATGCATTTATTAACATGTGTTTTTATTACGTTTTTGATGCTGCGCTTTTTTGCCTCTTTTTGGTGTGTCATGCATTAAATAAAGCTGTTTTGTTTTTTTACTAACTGGGATTTGGCTTTCACAAAACTTTATTAATATACTCAGGTGTGAATTAAATGTGTTGTTGATGCATTTCTATTGCAGAATCTCACTAAACAGCCATGCGCTTTTTTAACTGTGGATGGATTTTCTAATGCAAGTCTATGGGAAAATCCATACAGAAAGCTCAGCGTACCCTCAAGAGAAATTGACTTGCTGCATATTTGAAACACGCGCCACAGGTCAGTTTATGCTAAGTGAAAAAAAAAACACCGTTGGCATGAGATTTATATAAATCCTATCCATTTTGCTGGAACTATAAGTCGCTGTGTTTTTGATGCACCAAAAATACACAGTGTCAAAAATGCTCCAAAAGCTCATTGTGGAAATATAGCCTGGGAGGCAGGAAAAAAACAGGCAAGTATTAGGACCTGTGGGGCTTAGATAATTGTCGAATTGTGATGCCTAGATGAGTGTGTCAAAGCAGTTTAAAAAGTTAGGACATGTGTGGTGTCCCTGTTATGCAGTTGTTCTTAACCAACAATACTGGTCCAAGCAAAGATAGGATAGGTGATATCTTGTTTTCACTGGTCAACTCCTTTAATGCTGGCTTTAATAGAAAGGTATCTATTGGTTATAATAGAAAGGTGCACACAGTCCACCACATTTCATGTAGACAGCCTGGTCTGTGTATGTGCATTACTTACTTGGAAATAAAAGTGGCATCAAGGTGCACGTGTCACGACGATCCTTGACTCTGCTACATTCGGATGCAGTGCTGAGTGGTGACACCAGTAATGTGACCGCTCAGCACGGCTGCCAGAACACACTGACAGTAGCGTGTGAATCCGGCTGCTGCGACGAGCGCTGACATCAGTAAGCTTATCGCACTTCATAGCCAATGAACTGCGATAACCTTACTGACGTCACCGCTTGTTGTGTGAGAAATTTCTCATGCTGCGAGCAATGGCATCAGTAAGGTCATCGCAGCTCACAGCCGATGAACTGTGGTAACCGTATTGACGTCACTGCTCGCACTTCATCGGTTATGTCCTCTCTCCACAATAATAACACCAGCCCCCAGCTATCTGCTTTCCTTCAGCTGGGTATTAAAAATAAGGGGGACCCCACATCATTTTTTTATTTTATTTATTAGCTAAATACATATACAGTACGCTTCACACGCACTGCACTAATTATATATCTCACTGACATATTTCTTACTATGCACAGTCGCCAGCTGATGAATGCTCTCATCAGCGCACCTGCTCTCACTGCTATCAGCGAGAGCAGGCAACGTTGATGAGAGTAGTAGTCATCAGCCGATGCCAGACCGGCGGTAACTTTTTCACTGTCGATCACAGCCAACGGCTCAAACGCTGTCTTCTGTGTGACAGCGTGGGAACCTGCAGTGGTCTGCAATACCCAGCGGCTGTGACCAGCAGTGACTTCAGCAAGGTTACCGCTGGTCAACTTTTTTATAAAGTTCGGCCAAACCCAACAGGCTTGACCATCCACAGGTCCGCCCATCCCTAGTCCTGTCATTCATGTGGATGTTACATATTAACTTTACTCACTTATATATCATCATATGCCACAGCGCTTTACAGACATCATCATCATCACTGTCACATTGGTGCTCATAATCTAGATTCCCTATGATTATTACTTTGGAATATGGGAGGAGGCTAGAGTACCAGGAGAAAACCCACGCAAATACGAAGAGAACATACAGACTCCTTGCAGATGATGTCCTTGGTGGGATTTGAACCCTGGACCCTAGTTGCTGAAAAGCAACATTGCTAACCACTGTGCTATCCTACTTAAACATTATTACAGACCGAATCCACCCCTTCATGGTAAAGCTATTTCCCAGGGGCAGTGGTCCAGGAAAATGCATTGTGCCAGACTGAAAAAAAAAGGTTTGAGACACATGATGAAGCGTTCACGGTGTTCACTTCACCCCCAAATTCCCCTGATTACAATCCTATCGACCATATGAGGGATGTGCTGGAAAATCAAGTATGATCCATAGAGGCCTCACCTTGCAATTACAGGACTTACAAAATATGCTGCTAATGACTTGGTGCCTGATACCACAGATACCTTGAGCGGTGTTGTGAAGTCTATGCTGGCAGGGCATAGCTGTTTTGTTGGCATTAAAGGTAACCTGTTCAATATTAAACAGACAGTTTTAATATTAAGGCTGATCAGGGTATATAAGGTTGGTTTTCCTAATTTTCATTTTAGTATCTAGACTAGGATATGATGCAACATATTTTGTAGATTAAATTCATATGTAACATGGGGACCCCAGGCTTTAATGCTCATTTAGCATCTATAGTCATGGATATATTTAATAATAATAACAAAAAATAAAATAAATAGTGTTGAGCGAGCATGCTCAACACTGCTCGGTACTCGCTCGAGCATCTCACTACTCGGGATGTTCGGCGAGCACCGAGTATTTTCGGGTTACTCGGCGGGAGCTCGGGTCTCCGCCCTGCATGTTTGGTGTTCTTTACAGAGCCAATGAACATGCAGGGATTGCCAGACAGTCACTGTAATGCCGCAGCTATGTTGGTTGTGGGCATTACAGTGATTGGCTGGCCGCACAGCGTCACCTCGAGTATTTAAAACCAGGCGCCGCCATCTTGGACACAGTCGCTCCGGATCAGACAGTGTAGGGAGACTGCTGCTGAGCTAGGGAGAGATTTATACTGCAAAATAGGTAGTGTAGGGTCTCTAAAGCCTGCAAAATCAATCAAACAGTCCTTCTGAGGACTAATATCCATCCCAGATATCAGGCAGGCAGGCAGGCTGTATAGGAGACGCAGTGGTTATACCAACAAACACTGCATTACAGTCCTGTGTGCTGCTGCTGCTCAAATTACAGGTCTCAGGGGCCAGGAAAAATCCTTTTTTTTACATCTAAATCCTCTTTTTTTTTTTTTTTCCCCTCAGTCAGACTGTACAAATACCCGTCTTATTAACCTTTTGATATCCCCCCCCCCCAAAAAAAAAAAATTGAGTGTGTCTATGAGTGTTCAGACACAAATATATCTGTTTAAAAGAGACTGGTTTCGGCCAGATAACTAGAACTGTGGTTTTGCAGATCCACGGTTCAAATCTCTGTATTATCCACTTTTTTTGCCTTTTTTCCATAAAAAAAAACAGTTTGAGTGTCTCGCTGACTGTTCAGACACAAATATATCTATTTAAAAAAGTCTAGTATACGCCAGGAAATTAGAACTGTGGTTTTCCTCTTCCACGGTTCAAATCTGGGTGTTATCAACCTTTTTGCCTTTTTTCCATAAAAAAAAACAGTTTGAGTGTCTCGGTGACTGTTCAGACACAAATATATCTATTTGAAAAGCTCTGATATATGCTAGGAAATTAGAACTGTGGTTTTCCTCTTCCACGGTTCAAATCTGGGTGTTATCCACCTTTTTGCCTTTTTTCCATAAATAAAAACAGTTTGAGTGTCTCGCTGACTGTTCAAACACAAATATATCTATTTAAAAAAGTCTGGTATATGCCAGGAAATTAGAACTGTGGTTTTCCTCTTCCACAGTTCAAATCTGGGTGTTATCCACCTTTTTGCCTTTTTCCATAAAAAAAAACAGTTTGAGTGTCTCGCTGACTGTTCAGACACAAATATATCTATTTAAAAAAGTCTGGTATACGCCAGGAAATTAGAATTGTGGTTTTCCTCTTCCACGGTTCAAATCTGGGTGTTATCCACCTTTTTGCCTTTTTTCCATTAAAAAAACAGTTTGAGACTCTCGCTGACTGTTCAGACACAAATATATATGTTTAAAAGATTCTGGTGTAGGCCAGAGAACTAGAACTGTGGTTTTCCTCTTCCACGGTTCAAATCTGGGTGTAATCCACCTTTTTGCGATTTTTACATAAAAAAAAACAGTTTGAGTGTCTGGCTGACTGTTCAGACACAAATATATCTGTTTAAAAGATTCTGGTGTAGGCCAGAGAACTAGAACTGTGGTTTTCCTCTTCCACAGTTCAAATCTGGGTGTAATCCACCTTTTTGCATTTTTGCATAAAAAAAAACAGTTTGAGTGTCTCGCTGACTGTTCAGACACAATATATCTGTTTAAAAGATTCTGGTGTAGGCCAGAGAACTAGAACTGTGGTTTTCCTCTTCCATGGATCAAATCTGGGTGTAATCCACCTTTTTGCCTTTTTTACATAAAAAAAAACAGTTTGAGTGTCTCGCTGACTGTTCAGACACAAATATATCTGTTTAAAAGATTCTGGTGTAGGTCAGAGAAATAGAACTGTGGTTTTCCTCTTCTACGGTTCAAATCTGAGTGTTATCCACCTTTTTGCCTTTTTTCCATAAAAAAAAACAGTTTGAGTGTCTCGCTGACTTTTCAGACACAAATATATCTGTTTAAAAGATTCTGGTGTAGGCCAGAGAACTAGAACTGTGGTTTTCCTCTTCCACGGTTCAAATCAGGGTGTAATCCACCTTTTTGCCTTTTTTACATAAAAAAAAACAGTTTGAGTGTCTCGCTGACTGTTCAGACACAAATATATCTGTTTAAAAGATTCTGGTGTAGGCCAGATAACTAGAACTGTGGTTTTCCTCTTCCACGGTTCTAATCTCCTTTTTATTACCCTTTTGCCATTGATAGTGCGAGTGTAAGCTATTTTACTTCATTTACAATGGGCAAGGTGCGTGGCAAGGGACGTGGAACTGGACGTTCTGGTGATGGTGCGTGCAGAGGACGGGGCCGTGGCCTAGGTGAAAATGTGCCACAACCAACAGCCACATCTTCTCGCTCCCAGTTCAAAACCGAATTACTAGGGAAGCACACAACAACACCACTATTGCGAACTGATCAGTGTGAACAGGTTATTAATTGGATAGCAGATAATACTTCCAGTCACCTGGGCACCATCACCTCCGGTCTGTCTTCCACACGGTCAAGTCTTAGTAGCCGTGAGTCTCGACCGCATACTTCTCCTCACCCTGATGCTCCTTCCTCCCACCATGCCCAGTGTCGTCAGACAGCAACTAATCCCACAGTTGGACACTCTGAAGAGCTGTTCACTGGTCCATTTCCATATTTGGGCCCCTCGCCTGCTCCGCTTGAAGTGGTGGAAGAGGAGATCCCATGTAGCGATGGTCAAATATTTGAACAGCCACAGCCACAGGAAGGCGACGCTGGCAATTTGTCACAAGAGGTGGACGATGACGAGACACAATTGCCACAAAGTGAGGAGGAGGACCGTGGTGCGGAAGTGGAAGAGGAGGGGGTGGTGGATGATCTAGTAACTGACCCAACGTGGCAGGAGGACACGCAGAGCGAGGCCAGCAGCACACAGGGGGAGGGAGGCAGAGTACCCCAACAGGCAGGAAGAAGCAGTGTGGTGGCCGCAGACAGAAGACGGGCAACCGTTCCCCGTAACACCAACACAAGGGACGTTGCTAGTACAACCGGTAGGTCTTCCAGAGTCTGGAATTTTTTTAAAGACTCTGCTGATAACCCCAAAAAAGCCATTTGTATCACCTGCCAGGCCAGCATCAGCAGGGGTGACAAAACTACCAGCCTGACCACCACCAGCATGATCAGGCACATGTCAGCAAAGCACCCGACTTTGTGGGGCGAACCCCAGGGTCCACGACCAGTGTCAGCGGGTGTCACCACTGCTTCTTCCGCTGTTGTGCGTGTAAGAGAACCCCCTGTTGTGCGTGCAAGGCAATCCCCTGTCCATACTGCATGCAAAGATGCCCCCTCCTCTCAGTCTTTACTTGTTATGGCAGTTTCTCAAGAAACAGCATCAACGTCCACATCCACGTCCCACCGCAGCGTTCAATTGTCCATATCCCAGACCTTTGAATGAAAGCGCAAATTCGCAGCCAACGCCCCACAGGCCACAGTCCTAAATTCGCACATTTCACGACTGTGTGCGTAGAAAATGCTGCCTTTTAGGCTGGTGGAGATGGAATCCTTCCGCAACCTTATGGCGGTGGCCGTCCCTCGGTACTCGGTCCCCAGCCGACAATATTTTGCCCGATGTGCCATCCCGGCACTACACAAGCACGTGTCCCAAAACATCTGCCGTGCCCTCAACAACGCAGTTACTGGGAGAGTCCACCTGACAACGGACACGTGGACAAGTGCTTGTGGCCAGAGATGGTACATCTCCCTGACGGCACACTGGGTAAACATAGTGGAAGCCGGGGCCCAGTCGGACCTTGGGACAGAACACATCCCCCCCACACCGATGATTGCGGGCCCTATATCAGTCAATAGTTGCCCCAAGAGTGTACAGCTCCTGTGCATTTTCCTCCTCCTCCTCATGTTCAGCCTCCATCTCACATATCACCACATCAGTTACAAGCACTGCAAGTACTGCCTCAGTACTGCCTCAGCCAAGCGGCAACAGGCTGTGCTGAAACTCATAAGCTTAGGTGATAAACCTCACACTGCTTGTGAGTTGTGGACAGCTGTGAAAGAGCAGGCAGATCTGTGGCTGAGACCGCTGAACCTACATCCAGGCATGGTTGTGTGTGACAATGGCCGTAACCTGGTGGCGGCTCTGAGGCGAGGCGAGATCACACACGTACCATGCCTGGCTCATGTGCTTAACCTCGTGGTTCAGCGGTTTCTTAAATCGTACCCCGAGTTGCCAGATCTGCTCGTCAAAGTACGCCGCCTGTCAGCTCATTTTCGGAAGTTGGCTACAGCTTCCGCCGCCCTTTCTGTGTTGCAGCAGTGTTTGCAGCTTCCGGCACACCGACTGGTGTGTGATGTCCCCACACGTTGGAACTCTACCCTCCACATGTTGCAAAGGATTTGTGAGCAGAAGAGAGCAGTTGTGGAGTACCAGCTGCAACAAGTCCGTCGATATTCAGGTCAGACTCCACGCATAAGACCTCAGGAGTGGACCTGGATGTCTGACATATGTACCATCCTGACAAACTTTGAGGAGTCCACCAAGATGGT
This sequence comes from Phyllobates terribilis, assembly GCF_046119375.1. Lineage (NCBI taxonomy): Eukaryota > Metazoa > Chordata > Amphibia > Anura > Dendrobatidae > Phyllobates > Phyllobates terribilis. The sequence goes on from NW_027362763.1 coordinate 396,299,496, forward strand.
GAGTGGCGATGACACCATCATTAGCATCAGCATCCCACTTGTCTGTCTTTTGCAATGTTCTCTGCAGAGAATTAAAGAGGAGGCATTGCAGCCAGAGTTTGATGAGATGGCTCAAGAAGCCGTAGCGGGCGATTACACACAGCCCAGCCTCATCTCATCCCAACGTGCATTGGGGGACAATGAGGGAGAGGAGGAGGAGGAAGAACAGGAGCTGGTATCATGCCCTGCAGACGGTAGTACCTGTACAACTGTCATACCGTCGGTTCAGCGTGGGTGGCCTGAGGACAGGGGGGAGGAGGAGGAGGAGGAGAGCATGGTCAGTCATCATCATGGTGAGGACATGGAAGTCTTGCCTGTTACCAGTCTGGCACGCATGGCTGACTTTATGTTACGTTGCCTTAACCGTGACCCTCGCGTTGTCAAAATGTTGGGTGACAGTCATTACTGATTGGTGACACTTTTAGACCTCCGCTACAAGGAGAACTTTCACTCTCTTATTCCTGAGGTGGAGAGGTCTACAAAAATTGGGCAGTACCAGAAGGCCCTTGCTGCAGAACTGTTAAAAAAATTCCCATCTGAACACGCTAGCGGCAGAGGTCACAGTTCATTGCCCAACCAAGGCGTACAGGCGAGAGAGACGCAACTCCAATCCAGCAGAGGCAGGGGAACACTGTCAACGTTCTGGGACAGTTTTTTGAGACCCGCCCAGCTTACAGGCCCTGAGGCGCGGGGTACTCTCACAAGGAGTGGAAACTTTCAAAAGATGGTGAGGGAGTACCTTGCCGACCGTACCAGCGTCCTCCGTGATTCCTCTGTGCCTTTTAATTATTGGGTATCCAAGCTGGACACTTGGAATGAACTCGCTCTGTATGCCTTGGAGGTCCTCGCCTGCCCTGCCGCTAGCGTGTTATCGGAGCATGTTTTTAGTGCCACTGGGGGAATTATAACTGATAAGCACACTCGCCTGTCAACTGACAATGTTGACAAGTTGATCCTTATCAAAATGAACAACAGCTGGATTGGGCCAGACTTCTCATCACCACCAAATGACAGCAGAGTAACATAAAGTCAAATCCACTGTCTTATTTCTGGAGGTGTATTCCCATGCACTGCTTCTCACCCACACATGGGTATGCGCTTCCTCATTTCGGCTGTTTTTTGCTCTTCTACTTATCCTCAGCCTCCACCACCACTGTACCACCAGTGTGACCGTAGTCTGTGTTGCCAGCATTGCAAGTTCCTCCGTCCTAATTTTTGGCAGCTTTTGCTTGGAAGGCATAGGCAAAGACTATGGGAGACCCACTCCCCAATAATGGGAATAATGTTTTTAACATGCTGTACTGCATGGCTCTTGTAAGGGGCATTGCAAGTTCCTCCATCCTAATTTTTGGCAGCTTTTGCTTGGAAGGCATAGGCAAAGACTATGGGAGACTCACTCCCCAATAATGGGAATAATGTTTTTAATATGCTGTACTGCATGGCTCTTGTAAGGGGCATTGCAAGTTCCTCCGTCCTAATTTTTGGCAGCTTTTGCTTGGAAGGCATAGGCAAAGACTATGGGAGACCCACTCCCCAATAATGGGAATAATGTTTTTAATATGCTGTACTGCATGGCTCTTGTAAGGGGCATTGCAAGTTCCTCCATCCTAATTTTTGGCAGCTTTTGCTTGGAAGGCATAGGCAAAGACTATGGGAGACCCACTCCCCAATAATGGGAATAATGTTTTTAATATGCTGTACTGCATGGCTCTTGTAAGGGGCATTGCAAGTTCCTCCGTCCTAATTTTTGGCAGCTTTTGCTTGGAAGGCATAGGCAAAGACTATGGGAGACCAACTCCCCAATAATGGGAATAATGTTTTTAACATGCTGTACTGCATGGCTCTTGTAAGGGGCATTGCAAGTTCCTCCGTCCTAATTTTTGGCAGCTTTTGCTTGGAAGGCATAGGCAAAGACTATGGGAGGCCCACTCCCCAATAATGGGAATAATGTTTTTAATATGCTGTACTGCATGGCTCTTGTAAGGGGCATTGCACGTTCCTCCATCCCAATTTTTGGCAGCTTTTGCTTGGAAGGCATAGGCAAAGACTATGGGAGACCAACTCCCCAATAATGGGAATAATGTTTTTAATATGCTGTACTGCATGGCTCTTGTAAGGGGCATTAAAATCGTCTTGGTAAGCTACTGTGACCTCCACGTCTCTTCCAAGGGTCATTGATATGGTCTTTTTATTCCACTGGGACCTCCACGTCTCTTCCAATAGGCCTTGATATTGTCTTTTTATTCCACTGCGACCTCCACCACTCTTCCAAGGGGCATTAAAACCGTCTTGTTAAGCTACTGTGACCTCCACGTCTCTTCCACGGGGCATTGATATTGTCTTTTTATTCCACTGTAACCTCCACCACTCTTCCAAGGGGCATTGATATTGTATTTTTATTCCACTGCGACCTCCACCACTCTTCCAAGGAGCATTAAAACTGTCTTGTTAAGCTACTGTGACCTCCACGTCTCTTCCACGGGGCATTGATATTGTCTTTTTATTCGACTGTAACCTCCACCACTCTTCCAAGGGGCATTGATATTGTCTTTTTATTCCACTGCGAACTCCACCACTCTTCAAAGGGGCATTAAAACCATCTTGTTAAGCTACTGTGACCTCCACGTCTCTTCCACGGGGCATTGATATTGTCTTTTTATTTCACTGTAACCTCCACCACTCTTCCAAGGGGCATTAAAACCGCCTTGTTAAGCTACTGTGACCTCCACGTCTCTTCCAAGGGGCATTAAAACCGTCTTGTTAAACCACTCTGAACTCCACAGCTCTTCCAAGGGGCATTGAAATGTTGTTTTTAATTAACTCTAACCTCCATGACTCTTCGAACGGGCATTGCATTTCCTCCTAATTTTTGGCAGCTTTTGCTTGGATGGCATAAGCAAAGACTATAGGAGACCCACTCCCCAATAATGGGAATAATGTTTGTAATATGCTGTACTGCAAGGGGCATTGAAATGTTGTTTTTAATTACCTCTAACCTCCATGACTCTACCAACGGGCATTGCATTTCCTCCTAATTTTAGCCAGCTTTTGCTTTTCAATGCATAGGCGAACACTAAGGGAGACCCACGCCCCAATAATGGGTAGACAGTTTTATTACGCTGTAATCCACGTCTGTTTCAAGGGGTATTGCAGTTCCTCATAATTTTTGGAAAGCCTTCCATTCACTGCTTAGGCCAACAGTGTACAGGAGACTCAGTTGCTATAAATGGAAAAAACGGTTTAGTTAAGGCCCTCTGACCTCTATGTCACTTCCAAGGGGCATTGGCGTGCCTCGAAATTTTTGATAGGCATTGCACTCACTGTATTCCCTATAACTGTGTAGCTGAACCGCTCCTTTTGGTACAGAAACATATCCTACAAGACATGTGTGGTTGACTGGCCTGATATTGATGTGAATGGTCCCTGTTCCTCCTGCTCTTTCTCCTTTGCCACCACCTCATCCATCATTCATCACCTGAAGCTTTGTTTTAACAGGAGTCTTAGAACTGGGATAGTAGCAGGAAAACATCCAGCAATCCACGGAGGAGGTAGGATATGCGCCAAAACGCTGACCACCTCAGGCCTAGCCGCTACTACATACATGCGCTTGCATTCCAAGGAACAGAAAGCTAAGGAGATGGATGGCCTCATGATCATCAATAATTTACTCGTTGTGTAGGAGGCTGACCACTGCTGCTGTCTACCTTCTGAACTTTGTGTTGAAGCCTGATTGACCCAGGACCTGCAATCCTCTATGTCTGGAGGACGTGTTGCACTGGGGAGGGCACAGGTAATGTTTTGGTATGCGCGTTTGTGTATAAGGCGCACTGGGAGAAATAGGGGCGGCTGGGGACCATTTATGGACACCTGGCCGCCCCCAGGCGACTGGGGACCGTGTGTGGGCACCCGGCCGCGGGGCAGCTGGGGACCGATTATGGACACCCGGTCGCCCCCTGGCGGCTGGGGACCAAGCGTGGACACCTGGCCGCCTGGCGGCTGGGGACTGAGTATGGATACCAGGTCACCGACGCAGCCATAATGTGGTGGCCAGATTCCGCCTCCACATGCCTTAAAGGCCCAATTTCAAGTGCAAGCAAGCAAGCAGTATGGTACTGCAGCCTGGGGGTGGGTGGGTGGCAGGATGCATACTTGCGCTTGCATTGCAAGGAATGGGGGAGGTACAATTGAACACTGCCCTGGGACAAGGACTTGCATGGGGATAGTTGCAAGTCTGCATCTTCTGATGCGGGAAGGATCACTTCTGATGGGCACACTTTTAGGCAGTGACCTGGGTGTCAGAGATGCTTCCAGGGGTCTTCCCCATGCTGTTCCCATGTCTTTTCAGCACTGTATGCATTTGTCACACAGCACATGGCCAGATAAGGTTGTAAAATGTTAAAATGACATTTCCCGGTGAATGCATTTGTCACGGTTGAAAGCAATACAAAAGAGCAAAAACGCATAAAAAATGCTACTTGTGAACATAGCCCGAGGTGTGGAGGAGTATTTTTGTTTTTGGTTCTTTATTTTACCTTATACACAAGTCTTTATCCTGGAAAGGATGTTCCTTAACATATTTCACAGGAAAACAGTTTCAGTTTCGTTTTTGAACGTTTTATTGTGAGCCCGTAAAAGTGGCTTAATACCTCTGACCACGTTGTTGACAGCAGTGACCTGGGGGTCAGAATTGCTTCCTGTGGCGATCCCCATGCTGTCCCCATGTCATTTGAGCACTGTCACTATCGTTTTGGGCACTTTTTAGACTTTCTACAGACTGCCGGGGGTGCCGCCACAAAAATGCTCGGGTCTCCCATAGACTAACATTGGGCTCGTTGCTCGGGTCGAGCACTCGAGTATCACAGTGAGCTCAGCCCGAGCTTCGAGCACCCAAGCATTTTAGTGCTCGCTCAACACTAAAAATAAATCTAAAAACTTTTATTTTGAAATTATACACTGCTCCGTGGCATCACATGCCCCTCCAAAGAATGAACAAATGATAGGCCTTTTATTGGCCTTTCTCCCTAATTACATCATACATCAGAAATATAATCTGGTCAGCAAGGTCACGCTTGGTATAATTGCCTATTAATAGATTCAGCCAAATAAATCTTACTTGGATTATGCTACGTTTCATTTTGTAGAAGACACACAAGGCCTGATTTATCAAAGTGTTTCTGCCAGAATTATGTCGTAAAACATGTTGAAATGTAGTAAAATTTTGCTTACTTGAAGTCTCTCAAAAATTTTTGAGACATTTGCTATTATTACGCCAGTCCTTGCAGGATGGCACCAGGCAGGCCAAATCCACCGAGCAAATTCAACATAATTTATACCACTAAATTTTTGCAAATTATGCCGGAAATGTTCGCCAGCCTCTGACTGGCGTAACATTTATCGAGTTGGCGAATGACAGTTGTAAGAGTGGACAGTACCAAGCCAGTGTAAAGAGACTTATAGGCCATGCAATGCGCCTCTGGGAAATCAAATATGTAAATAACCTCTTCAAAGAGGAGAAGTTCTTAAAGTCAATATGGATCCTTTAACGAACCCTGCCACATGACTTAGATTGAGATGCCAAACCAGACACTATTTGCAGACATATGTTTTGTGGTGTGAATTAGGCGCATCTTACTCCAGCGCTGCCTTCAATACTAATGGCATGCAAAATGTCAGTTTAAAATGAATCAGGATCATGAAATATATTTGTATATCAGCCCAAGAATGTTATCAGTTTCCTGCCCTGTTTAGTATTCCAGGCAACGGCACTTGTCAAGACGTATAATACAGTACGTGATGGCACTGAAGATATTTTTTATGGAATCAGTGAAGATGGTAGAATGCCATGACTTGCATCTGTTTAACATCATATCAATATTAAGTCTCATTTTCCCACATCATTAAAATAGATTGATTTATGTCAACACTCCAGGGCAAACTTTCACATACATAGATTGCTTTCAGCCCTTATTAATGAAAACACTTAAGGTACGGAAGGACAGAGGACACCTGCAACGACACAATGTATGCATACGCCCGATGCAGTGGGACTGAATGTGCCACTTAACTATTGTATTAATGCAGAAGATAACTTACTAAATGTAATAATCTCAAAAAGTTTTATTTAAAATTGCCTATCACATGTCTTCATATCATAGTCTATTATCCCAAATATCAAGCTCACTGCTCTACTGACATGCTAACACTGCTTCATCTGCATCGTTTGATCTATATCTTCTTTTTAGATGTCAAATTTATGTTACTACTAATTGCATAAACCTGAGTCATCTCTTTCTCTGTATGATTTCTATCGATTTTCACAGCTATGAGAACTGCATTTACAGTACACAATAAAAATACTGTATAAATATAGTAATTTCACTGGGTGATAGAAGATATTAGACAGTGTTTGCTGAAGTGAGACACAAGGCCTCCAACTAAATTCTCTAGCAATGTCTATAGTGGCTCTAAGCATCCCTTTAAATAACGGGTGATCTCATACAAATATAAATTATTTACCCAACATCTGCTTTCCTTTAATCTCCTGCATAGGAAATTGCTCTAAAAGAAATAATGATTTCTCTTCTCTCCTTCAAATATCCCTAAAGAATTGTTTTTATTTGCAAACCAGCTGAAAGATTTTTGAGTTGCCTTATGGAAAAGATCAATAATAGTCATTTCATTTATGAATCTCAGTTGAATATTGCAGTTTTTTTCTAGTAACGTAACTGTTGCAATCAATATGTCTGAAAGCGGTCTCAAACAGGACTAAACTCTCTATGGGGTTCTCCTGACACCTGGGGATTAAATTGGTTTTGACTCCTTTTTAAAAATCAACAGCGATTAGATTTGTCAAAACATTTCTGAGAAGTTTTATTTAAGCTAAGTCTCATTAAATGCTCTTCAGCCTAAAGTAGGTTTAACAGTCAGATAATATCTACTGTATACGTATTGGAGGAGTTGTGTTATGAGAACAGCTGTCTTAGAGATCAGTTTATCACCCAGGGTCTCCAGTAAGAAGCTGTCTTCGTAAGGAGAGTTTTCCATTAGTCATATATTTGCGCCTACTACGGGGAAATTTTAGAATGACTTTTTGGCCAATAAAATGAAAGACTGATTATACAACATATATCTGTGTAAGAACCATTCTTACTTATCAGTTCCTCGCTCTGGCTAATGATCACCTAATAGGTCACATACACAAGGTTATCTTTATAAACATCCCCTTTAAGAGTTTTTCTGTAAAATGTTATTGATATTATTTCTATCTATAGATTGTGAGCCCCAATGGGGACAGTGGGGACAGCGATGACAACGTCAGTCAAGTGCTGTGGTATATGATGGCTAGGGTGACAATGTATTCTATAGAAAAAATAAAAATTAGTTTTATTCAAAGTCTCACCCCCATAATTGTTACACATAATGATCTGTAATATCATTTAAAAAAATTGTTTGTTTCTTTTGGTTTAGTTTAAAAGGTGGCTCAATGTCCTCAATGTCAGCCCTTGAACACTTAATAGCCGTTAAAATAGGATTTGAGTGGTTTTAATATAGATCAACAATAAGGACCCTACAGCTCCTTGATACTCTCTCCAATTTGCTTATTTGTAATTTGTAAAGAATATTTAATATTATTGATATTAGTTTATATTTCCTTTTTCAAAGTAAGCTTGCCAGATTACAGACAACATTCAGTATTATTCACTGTTTTAGACAAGTCTAATATCTAAATATTTATGCAGCAGCCTACACCACTCCTATGTGTCTTTTACTGTCTTATTAAATTTTTGCCTGAAATTCACTTACTTTAATTTATAATAGTAATTTGCAAGTGTTGATGAGTGATATTAGGGTGATTTGTAGCAACTAGGGTAAAGTGAAGTTTATGTCATTCGACACGACCAGTAGTAACACTAGCACAAAGACAGGCGCGTTCGTCCTCTTGCAACAGAAACTGCAGAAAGAACTACTGAGTTTGCCGTGTAGGCACCATATTCACATGCTAATTATTGCAAGCGTGTTTTATAAATTGTGGCCGGCGTCAACAGGTCCAAATATAAAGTTGTTTGAGATATTTTCGGCTGCCTGGAATCAACTGGATAAAACCAAGTTTTCGGATGGAATGGAAGATGACATGGTTTCAACTGAGGTAGGTCCACTTAAGGAGTATCTAGTTGAATTTTATACCAACCAGCTTGGACAATGCCATCCAAGAGATGATTACAAGGAATTGTTAACACTGGCACTCCTGTTCCTTGGTTAGCTGACAAACCCAGACTTACACATCAACACTCTAGGCTCCTAATATCGGGCCCGATGGATAGCCAAAGTGATATACGCTCTGAAGATCTTCATGTTTCATTACAAATTTTGTTTAACTTTGACAGAGTTAAAAAATATCCGTCAATTTTGTACTTTTACTGTCCGCTTATACTTGAAGGCTTGGTACCTCTGTAAGATTCCAGACACATTTTGCAGCAATGACTTGACATTACTGCAAGAACTTGTAGCATACAAAGGAATCAACAGATTCACCTATGGTACTTCAGTGAGATTATGGTGGGTCTGGCTTTTTTTGACAGTGAGATGCCAACTGAAGAAAAGGTTGAGATAGTACTGGCTCTGCAGAATGAAGGCAACAATGTCTGCTCAACTCGGTGCAGCTTGCCGAAGACCTTGTGTCACACAAGAACCTTCATTACTTCCTGTCATATCACCCAAAAAAACTGTTTGCTGCACTGGAAATAAACAAAGATTTTCTTCATCAAGATCCTTGTCTGTGGCACACTAATGCAAGTTACACTGATGACTCCTCAAAAGTCTCCGGATTGAAAATCGTGAATGATGCCGCCAAATGCTACATTGCCCTCATGAGTACATTCAATTTGTCACTGAGCACTCAAGAAGACCAGAAACAGTTCATTCTCCAGTGTGTGGAGAAGCATCGCCATGACTATCCTGAACCAAATAAAGCGCGTTTCGTTAAAAAAAAAGTGAAACCGTGAAACTACTGTGAAATTGTACATTTACTTTGCTGCAAGACATTTATTACAAATAATTGTCAGTTTTGTGATGATTGAGCCAAAAGTAAACAATGTTACAATGTTACGTATCTTTGTGTATGTTACAATCACACCAAAGGGAGTTTGCGTAACATGTTTTTATCTGTCACCCTAATGATGGCGTTATATAAATAAGCAAAATTAATAATAAAATTACACAAGGGAGCATTACCCCCATGACTCAATGCATTTGGTGGATCTGCATAAGGATCTTCCATTGAGAGTTGCATCAAAAATATCTTACTCCAACAAGTGCCCTCATCTGTACTGAATAAGGGCAAGAATGTCTGTCTACTTGGGTGTCTCTGCTTTGGTTGAAATCCCTTAAAAGGGTTATCAAGGACTATACATCTTTTTTTTACTAGTTGCCTAAGAGCTAACAGACAAGTAGTTGCTAACTACCTGCCTGTTGTGCCCGATGCCAATTTCTGCCGACACAAAGCAGTCACAGACCTCTCCTGCCGACAATTCAGCCGCTTACACTGATGTCATGTCGACAGAGCAATGGCTTAATTTTCGCTTTGCTCTGTCGACGGGGTGTGACTGCTTACTAAATGTGGGAAGCCATCTGTCAGTCAGCATGACATTGGCAGACACACCTTGTCGACAAAGCAGCCCAGAAGAGCTGCTCTGTTGAAATGCAACAGCTGAATCACTGGCAGGAGCGGCTGGTGACCACTCTGAGCCGGCACCAGGTAGAACAGGCAGGTAGTTGCATCTGTTAACAACTACCTGCTTGTTAATTTTTCCGCCCATAGTAAAACAAATATAATAGTCCTGGACAATCCCTTTAAATGGGCAAGACATTGAGTTACAGAGACAGTTTTATTCCTTCTAGATGAGGAATAATTAGCATACATTTTACCAGGGGATATTATATGTGAGATTCCTTACATCTTCATTTATTTTTAAATAGAACCAGTACCCCTTTAGAGCTGTCATAAGTTACTAATGGGTATTACCCAACTAAGCAAAATTAGGTTATATAAAAACTATTTTGTGACTCATCGGGTTTTGGGAAGACAAGTATTTATCACTTGATTTGAGCCTATTGCCAATAGCCTTTTTCATGTAAATTCTACACATTAAAATAAAAAACAGGAAAACTTCTCATCCTGTAAAATGTATTGTATCTCTAAGTCAATCATCGCTCTGCAAGTGAGGAGTTTCTTATATTGTAAGCAATGTGTCGTAGAATGTAAGGATCCAAATGCTAAGAACTCATTTGAAAGTTCTAAAGACCAATGAGCTGGGATAATTTGTTTGTATACTACATATTGTTCCTCTGATGCTAAGCAATTTTCCCTTGCCACATTTTCATTTTAATCTACTGCTACGGGCTGAAGAGTGACACAATACTCACACATGAGCAGATTTAGAAGAAATTACAAGAAGTTCAGTAAATTTTTTTAAGCAAAAAAAAAAAGACATTTTTTTCTATCTATTTTGTTCTGTGCCAGTAGGCAAATGATTCACACATTAGTCTACACGATAGATCTTCTTCCTATGTCAACCACCATTAAGGCTATGTGCCCACGTTGCAGAAATGAAGGAGAAAATTTCTGCTTCATTTCCGCATGTCCTCTCCCGGAAAAACGCTTGCTGAATTTGGCAAGCGTTTTTCGCGCATTTTAGAAGCGTTTGGGACATGCGAAATTGCCTTGTGTTTTTTATTGCATTGACAAGGCAATTCCGCATGCGCAAACGCAAAATTAATGGACATGCTGCGGATTTTTGAGCGCATCAAAAACGCTGCGGAAAAATCCGCAGCATGGGCATTGAAATTGCGGATTCTCATTGGGGACCATGGGGGATGGATTACTAAGCGTTTCACAAGCGTTTACGCTGCGAAAATTCCGCAGCATATATGCTTGTAAAACTCTACGTGGGCACATACCCTAAAGGTCACGTCATAGAGATAGCCTGGTTCTATAACATTGAGAAATCAATGGAAGCTTCATTAAAGCTTGGTGTTCACCTGTGAAAAAACATCTTTGGGTTGCTAGGAAAGGAATGGAAAACATACGTTTCTACAATAGGAAATCAGTGGCAGACTATGTCATTGTATGGCATCGTAGAGTAATAAATACGTCCTTGCCAACTATCTAGCAAGAGTATAGGTTTAGGGATCTGTCTGACGAATACACTGAAGATAGTGTAAACAGAACTTAATCTGTGTTTCCTTCTAATGTTAAGAGAAAAATGTAAAAACAAGATAAAAAGTTAAAAATATAACAACCTTTCTAAAAAAAATACCTGCATGGCAAAAAATAATTTTGCATGAACACATACATGTTCCTAATACAGTTGAACAAAAAGATTCACAGTAACATAGTCCAGCGTTCTTAGTCTGTGGCTACCAGACCGGAGACCTACAAAGCTCTTTTTACCTGCCAGCATCCCTCGTGCCTCTACTGATTAGTAGGCCTAGCACAATGTAATCATGGCAGCATGACGCATAGATGATGCGACGCAGGGCCTGCAAATCAGAAGAGGTACTGGGGATGCTGGCAGGTTGTAGGGGGTTTGCAGGGCTGAGGTTTCTGACATGGTCCCTAGACCATGGTCCTGTGAATCTTTTTGCTCAATTTTATTTCCAAAGTCAAGCAGGACCACAAAATTAACCCATTATTTGTTTTAGCAAGATGGAGAAAAGGAGATGTATTTAAAATATTTTTTGTTTTTATAAATTGTTTTTGGCATAGCATATTATATGTAGGATTATTAGGGGATTGATTTTTGAGCATTAGGAAAACTGCGAGCATACAAACAGCCCCTGCCTAATAGATAGTAGGAAGATGGGTTAAAGTTACATGCTCTGGTTCTTCTGGTCACAGAATTGATGTTCTAAAACATGAATCCAATGCAGCGAATTGGCCATTTCTGTTATAAGGCTCAGTCTACTATTACATGGATAGCCTAAGTCATAGGTATCACTCAATTGCCCTTTTATATTCAAATATATAAACATTATTTAACCACTTAATGACTGGAGCATTTTCTGTTTTTGCGTTTTCGTTTTTTGCTCCCCTTGTTCCCAGAGTCAAAATGTTTTTATTTTTCTGTGAATATGGCCATATGAGGGCTTATTTTTTGCAGGACGAGTTGTACTTTTGAATGACATCACTGGTTCTACCATATCGTGTACTGGAAAACGGGAAAAAAATTCCAAATGCGGTGAAATTGCAAAAAAAAGTGCAATACCACAGTTTTTTTTACCACATTCACTGAATGCTAAAAGTAACCTGCCATTACTATTATCAAGGTCACTACGAGTTCGTAGACACCAAACATGTACAGCTTCTTTTTTATTTAAGCGGTGAAAAAAAAATCTAAAGTTTGCTAAAAAAAAAAACTAACCATTTTCCGAAACCGTCTCCATTTTTCGGGATCTGGGGCCGGGTGAGGGCTTATTTTTTGTGCGTCGAGCTGACGTTTTTATTGATACCATTTTGGGGTAGATCTGATGTTTTGATCGCCCGTTATTGAATTTTATTGCAATGTTGCGGCGACCAAAAAACCGTAATTCTGGCATTTAGAATTTTTTTCTCATTATGCCGTTTACCGATTCAATTAATTATTTTTTTTATATTGATAGATCGGGTGATTCTGAACTCGGCGATACCAAATATGTGTGTAAGAGTTTTTTTTTATTGTTTTATTTTGAATGGGGCGAAAGGGGGGTGATTTCAACCTTAAGGCTGTGTGCCCACAATGCGGATTTAATATGTTTCCACAGCTGCATTTCCGCTGTGGATTATCATTGCAGAAAAATCCGCAGCACAACCAATTTGGGCGCGATTTCGCGGTGAAATCGAACCCATTGTCTTGCATTGAACCGCATAGTATCCGCATGTATACATGTATACATGCAGATGTTATGCGGTACAATGCGCGGATGGTACCCGGCTCTGGAGAAGAGGAGACTCTCCTCCAACCCGGGTACCATGGTACCTGCAAGTTAAAAAAGAATTATAATGTAAACAATATTCATAGTCACCTCTTCAGCGGATAGTGGAAGCCTGTGCTAGCATTTCTTCTTCTTCTTGCTATCAGTGTGTCGAGAGTGGGAGAAGAGGGTTGCACTGACAATCCAACACAATGGGCAGCACTTTGAACACATTTTATAAGTGGTCATAAACTTGTAAAATGCTCATGAAAGAATAAAGTTATGTTAAAACCAAGCACACCATTGTTTTTCTTATGAAATTCTCAACAAGTTTGATGTGTCACATGACCCTCTTCCCATTGAAAAAAATAAAGTTGGATCCAAAATGGCCGACTTCAAAATGGCCGCCATGGTCACCACCCATCTGGAAAAGAGTTCCCCCTCCCATATACTAATGTGCCACAAATAGGAAGTTGATATCACCAACCATTCACATTTAATTTAGGTGTATCCATATAAATGGCCCACCCTGTATAATAGAAACACGTCACCACTTCTTTATTTTTCACCCACTCATGGCTTTGGCTTACAAATACTGAGGTAGAAAACTCAAATACTCAAGTGTTCATGTGGCCCAACTGTAACATTCACTCTGGTAGGCTCGAACCGCTCTTGTGTTAAATGAAAGGCTAATTGGCATACATATAATGCTGCATTTCGCGCTGCTCATGTTGCTAGGAGTAATGAAACAATCCCTTGCCGAATGAAAAGAAATTGGGTGTAATTTAAGACACCAAAAACAGTCTTTATTTTGCATGAAAGAAAATAAAAAAGATGTGGAGATTCAGTCGTGAAAAGGGTTGAGAAAAGTCATTTTAATTAAAGTGTATTTCAAGTAAAAACTATTATTTAATTATACTAGAAAGGTGTGAAGTTGGGTCTAATAAGAGAGATATTGATTGAAGTGCCATTTGGGATTCACAGTCCTATTTACGCAAATATGTACTCTCAGATTATCAGTTTATAATGTGACGATTACTTTTTTCCTGTAATTCAGCGTCTATGACCTGATCATTGTAGTCCAATGAGAAATTATGCAGCAAAACAAAAAAAAATCTGGAAATTTGGTAAATTTGTATATTACCACAAATTAAATCTCTGCACTGGATATTTTGTAACGCAGTACATATGCTTTTTCCTTTTCCTAGGTGGTCACGGAGCTGAACTTGCTAATTAGCACTTATATAACAATGATGAATAAAAGTGTCAGACAGGCATTACACAGGGCTGAGCAATTTTTCATGATTTGTTTATTCATTGAAGTGTTTCTTGACTAGCAATGTGTTTTCCTTGTTTTCACATACAAAATTTACTGCTGGTGAATATTATTCTGCATACGAGGAAAAATTCAAGTTTAGTTTTACGCTGTTACTCATGCAATATTCACATTTTTCTAAAAATTTGCTAAATTTACATTACAAGCATAAGTTGGTGTGAGAAAATGTTGCCTTATTTGCATTTTTCATTTCTGATACATATTATTTAGATCTTCTTCCTGGCACCTGGGTCATGAACTGTCATAGGTTCCTCTAGGCCCTCGTCTTTATGTGAGTGACAATGCAAAAGCTATATTGTAAATGCCATTCTGCTGCTAAATAATGGTCTTAAAGGGAACCTGGCTGCTCGCTCATTTGGCTTTAACTCTGGACAGCCATGAAATAACAGGCTCACTAATATGTTTTACTCTGTTGTGGTTTTAGGCAGATTTATTAAAAGTATCCAAAAGAAAAACTGTCCAAAAAGTGCATCAGTTTGATCCCTCTGTGCTTAAAGGGACGCTGTCAGCACAAACCAAGTACAGGCACTTGGTGCATCGTAGTAGGGCCAAATATTTAAAAGGAAGCTGTCACCAGTAAAATGCTATTAATCTGCAGGTTAATAGTGTTATTAACCTGCCCTGTGCCCGCAGTTATTCGAACGCTGCAGGGAGAATGCAAAGCCAGTGTCAGTCAGGGCCAGGGGCTCAGTTACTGCCGCCACTCTGTAATTTCAGAGCATTGACTGAACCCCCATAGGTGACGCCCCCGTGAAGGAAACCTGGACACTGCTGGAGTGAATAAAGTTAACTTTCCCCCCTCAGCGTTCAGCTATGGTGAAGGAAACAATTATTTGATCCTTTGCTGTTTTTGTAAGTTTGCCCACTGACAAAGACATGAACAGTCTATAATTTTAAGGGTAGGTTAACTTTAACATTGAGATAGAATATCCAAAAAAAAAAATCAGGAAAATCACATTGTATAAATTAGATAAATTTATTTCCATTTTGCAGTGAGAAATAAATATTTGATCCCCTACAAACCATTATGAGTTCTGGCTCCTGCAGACCAGTTAGACGCGCCTTATCAACTCGTTACCTCCATTAAAGACAGCCGTCTTACATAGTCACCTGTATAAAAGACTTCTGTCCACAGACTCAATTAATCAGTCAGACTCTAACCTCTACAACATGGGCAAAACCAAAGTGCTTTCTAAAGATGTTGGGGACAAGATTATAGACCTGCAAACGGCTGAAATGGGCTACAAAACCATAAGTAAGATGCTGGGTGAGAAGGAGACAACTGTTGGTGCAATAGTAAGAAAATGGAAGAAATACAAAATGACTGTCAGTCGACATCAATCTGGGGCACCATGCAAAATCTCACCTCGTGGGGTATCCTTGATCATGAGAAAGGTGAGAGATCAGCCTAAAACTACACGGGGGGGACTTGTTAATAATCTCAAGGCAGCTGGGACCACAGTCACCAAGAAAACCATTGGTAACACATTGCGCCTTAAAGGTTTAAAATCCTGCTGTGCCCGCAAGGTCTCCCTGCTCAAGAAGGCATATATGAAGGCCCTTCTGAAGTTTGCCAATGAACACCTGGATGATTCTGTGAGTTATTGGGAAAAGGTGCTGTGGTCAGATGAGACAAAAATTGAGCTCTTTGGCATTAACTCAACTCGCCGTGTTTTCAGGAAGAGAAATGCTGCCTATGACCCAAAGAACACCCTCCCCACTGTCAAGCATGGAGGTGGAAACATTATGTTTTGGGGGTGTTTCTCTGCTAAAGGCACAGGACTACTTCACCGCATCAATGGGAGAATGGATGGAGCCATGTACCATAAAATCCTGAGTGACAACCTCCTTCCCTCTGCCAGGACATTAAAAATGGGTCGTGGCTGGGTCTTCCAGCAAGACAATGACCCAAAACATACAGCCAAAGCAACAAAGGAGTGGCTCAAAAAGAAGCACAGTAAGGTCATGGAGTGGTGTAGCCAGTCTCCAGACCTTAATCCCATAGAAAACTTATGGAGGGAGTTGAAGCTCCGAGTTGCCAAGCGACAGCCTCAAAATCGGAATGATTTAGAGATGATCTGCAAAGAGGAGTGGACCAAAATTCCTCCTGTGCACAACCCTCATCATCAACTACAAAAAACGTCTGACTGCTGTGCTTACAAACAAGGATTTTGCCACCAAGTATTAAGTGTTGCTTTCCAGTGGAATCAAATACTTATTTCTCATTGCAAAATGCAAATAAATTTATCTAATTTATACAATGCGACTTTCTTGATTTTTTTTGGATATTGTATATCTCAATGTTAAAATTAACATACCCTTAAAATTATAGACTGTTCATGTCTTTGTCAGTGGGCAAACTTACAAAAACAGCAAGGGATCAAATAATTATTTCCTTCACTGTACATGCGGGCACCAGGCAGGTTAATAACGCTATTAGGACACGTTCAAAAGCTCAGTATTTGGGGAGTATTTTACATCCGTATTTGTAAGCCAGAAATCAGGAGTGGAACAATCGGAGGAAAAGTATAATAGAAACACGTCACCACTTCTGCATTTATCACCCACTCCTGGTTGTGGCTGACAAATACTGATTTAAAATACTGACCAAATATTGAACTTGTGAACGTGGCCTTAATCTGCAGATTAACCCCATATCAGCAAGTTAATAGCGTTTTTTGGGGGGACAGGTTCCCTTTAAATGCACCTTTCCACTTGCTTGGTCTTCCTCAATCTCCACCATCCCATTTTCTTTGATTGACAGCTCTTGCTTCATAGAGCCAGAGAAGAGTGGAGATAGAGGGAAATCAAGTAGGTGGGAAGGTGTATTTATATGTTTGGCCCACCATGATGCACCGAGCACCTGTACTTAGTTTGAACAGTCATTCCGTGCTGACAGAGTCCCTTTAAACTGCAGTTACGCTAAAAGATTATCGTAAACAAGTGTTCAAAAGAACGCTCATTTCATGATAATGATTCAGTGTAAACAGGTTTTCTTACTAGAGCACATTTCCTGCACTGGTGCATGGCAACTGAAAGATGCGTTAAATGTAGAGTTGCTTGCCTCTTAAGTATTTTGGCACATCTTACTGCAGTGTACCCGTCATCAAGATTGTTGTGCAAGACCAGTGGGTCTTAGAGTTTTAAAAGTGCCAAACTCAGGAAGTCTTCACTAAGCAGCTCTCCTTTGTGTTATTCCCTTCTGGTAATTTTGATATACATGTCTCTCCCTATTTACATATTTATTAACTGTGAGCCTGTCACTATTTATTAATTAGTATTATCCATGGTTAGGGCCTCTTATGTAATCCCTGTAGGGTTCATTAAGCTGATGATGGGCTTCCGTTAAAGCGTTATGTTTGAGATTAGAGAAATAGGATTAGGATTAACATATTTAGACTATTTTCCCACTATGAGCTTTTGGTGAGTTTTTGATGTTGCAGATTTTCTGCATCATTTTTGCACCCATTAAGTAAAATAGGTTACTTGCATTTTTTCAAAAATACGCAGCATAAAAAACTCATTAAAAAGTCATCATGTTGACGTAGGTTAAGACTATTCAATTAAATGGGGATGAACTGCAATACCAGACACAGGACATGAAAAAGACTCTTATGATCTCAACCAACCCATTTTACATAACTTCTTGTGAATCATTGCAGCTAAGACTTTGTTCACATTTCTAGTAGTTCATTCCATTTTTGGATCCATTTTGACATCATAAAAACAAAAATAAAATGTTCCAGTATGAAACTAATTTATTTGAATTGGAATAGAAGTGTCATAACATATCTAGATGGTTTCCATTTTGCATCTGTTTGTACACCTTGTGTAGCAAAACCAGTTTTTAATCCTGGATCCATTACAAATGGTTGACGCATGGACATGTGAACAGAGCCTCAGAAATTATTTAGAAATAAGTCAAAAGTGCTTCCATATACACACATGCAAAAAAAATAATTTCTTGCTACAAGATTGAGGATAATCAGACAGTTTATTGGGTATTCTATTCATGCTAGAAGAAAGAGAACTGTTAAGAAGAATGTATGGAGCAACTAAAGTAACTGTATGCATGAAAGGGAATCTGCCATCCCCTTGGATGTACCTAAGCTATTAATACGGGCATAGAGGTTCTAGAACACTTAAAATAGTCATACCTGTATGCCTCATATCTGACCTCTTGCTCTTCAGAAATCCTCTTTTAATTCTTTATGTTAATCCGTTCATCCAGGCTCTGGGGCGTGCGGTGCCTGGAAGGAATCTCGGCCTCAGGCCTTCATTTGTGTGCCTGTTGCCTCCCATCAGCGTCACAGGGTCCTGTGATTTCTAGTGGTTATCCAGCGCCCTGCAATTACGATATTCCCCTGTTACTTTTCCGCACTTCTATGGGTATTGGCTTCTTGTTTCTTCTGCGCAGGTGCACAGAAGAAACACAAATAAAGATCGGAGGCAGAGTTTTCTTCCAGGTACCGCACGCCCCAGAGCCTAGAAGATTAACATAAAGGATTAAAAGAGGATTTCTGAAAAATAAGACTGCAGATATGAGGCAAACAGGTATGACTATTTTAAGTATTCTAGAACATGTATGCCTGTGAAGATCTGAGGTTGTGGGTTTTAATAATCACCTAGGTAGGTTAACGATGCAACAATATTTTATTCCTTTCATCAAGATTTTACAACAACTCCAGGTAAATGGCCAAAATACAGTTCTCTTAGTTCTCACATTCCCACCCAGGATCAGTAGTTCCACTGCCTTTGTCTCAGGCGATACTCACTGTCTCACAACTTTTGGTTGGCCCACAGTCAGTATAGTCTGTATTCACATTCCACAATCCTCCAGATGACAGATAAAACGATGGAAACATGATCCAGTAGCAACAGTTATTTAAGAAAGTTTATCAAATCAAGACAACAGATCCCACAACTGAAGCACGTTTATACAGCCCATTCGGTAGCCGATCTCTAATTTATATGCCATCAATCCATCCATGGCCCAGGTCCTCAGACTAGATCCTATCCCTTCGACATCATTCCAACAATTGCTGACTAAACATGTGGCTTCTTTCCTCCTTCACTGGGATCAGCCCCCTCAAAGCTAAGTGTGCATTAGTAGAGGTATTTTTCTCAGGCCGAACTCATCACCTGGGACTGCATGTGAGACTCTTTGTGGTGACGGCTCTGCTGGATTTACTTTCCCCATCCACATGGAGCTCCATGCTGGAAAAGTCTGATAGTCTTTAGTAAGTGGAAAGCTCCTCATAATGCCCATCTTAATAGGTTAGGTATGTCCAAGGAGGTGACAGATTCCCTTGAAGTATAGAATTTTCTACAGGACAAACCTACCCGTGTTGATGAAAAAGAAGTGCAAATGGGTTCATTTTAAAACAATCCTTTCCACCAAAAACTAATTATATAGGAAACAGTCATAATTTGTACAATGGAATCCTTAAAGGAGTTTTCCCATGAATAAAGTATATTTTAATTAACAGATCTTGCAATAAAAATAATTTTCACAATTGGATGTGTTAAAAAATGTTTCTGTGCTGAGATAATCCTATACATGTGCCCTTGCTGTGTACTGTGTAATGGCTTTGTCTGACCATGCAGTAACCTGATCCGATCATACCACAGCTCCTGGGCAGGGGAGGATGCAAAAGAGTATACAGACATTACAGCAGGGTTGAACCACTAATAGCAATCATAGTGCTGTGAAGGGTCCTGTTGACCAGCTTATCAAGAGCCAGTCAGCTCACCAATTAAGGGTTTGATTCAACAACAAATTGAAAATCAGGGCACCTAATTTAAATCAGTACTTTCCTGTCTTTGCCAATTATTGTATACCCTATGTTTGGGATGAGCTCTGTTATTGATCCAGCTTAGTTCCTTCCTATTTTATTGTTTATCCCCTGAATGACCTTGTTCAACTGACACTTGAACTGCCTGACCTTCTGGACTTTAACACGTCTAATATTTCACTATGTTTTTTCGCCTATTTTATTTTCAGTGTCTCCACCTGTGTAGTTCTGATCTGACATCTATATGTTTGTCTCTTAGTTTGCTTCACCATCTAGCAGTTTTTACATGGACACAAACCATGGGCCGTTTCAGTGAAAGCCAGATCCCAGTATAGAGATGAAAGGGTTAATACTAATGAGCTCCTTGTGCTAAATGGAGAGACTTGCAAAAAAATCTGTCTCTAATTGCTTATCATGAATTGACAGATATCTGACAGTTCACCAGTCAGAAAATAAAGGGAATCTCGGACTAGATTTATGTCACCTAATCAAAGAGCAGAATAATGTAGAGACAGAGTCCTTAATTCCAGCAATCTGTCATTTATTGGTCTACTTGTTGTAGTTTTGATTAGTGTTGAGTGAATTTGTTTGGCATTTCAAATTTGGGTTTGTGTTCGAAGTTCCGGCTTGTTTGCGCCAAAAAATCGTCTCCGCCCATGAACATCCCTGATTTGCCACGCAGATGTTACCTGTATGACAGCATGGAAAATCAGGGATGTTCATGGGCGGAGCTGATTTTTTTGCGAGAACAAGCCGGAACCCCGAACACGAATCCGAATTTGAAATGCCGAACAAATTCGCTCAACTCTAGTTTGATAAAATCACTGTTTTATGATCAAGAGATTATCATTAGAGGACTAGTAAACCTGTTGCCAGCTAGTCCTCCATATTCGTGAGTTCTGTATAACCCTGTCCCCACCACTGATCGTCAGTTTTCTGCCTATGCACAGTGTTCACAAAAAGCTGTCAATCAGGGTGTGGGTGGGGTTATACCCAGCTCAGCATTCAGATAACTGGTAGACCTGCAGCAGATTAAATAGTAATTATTTAAAAAATACAACATGCAGTCCAGTAAGTGATACATCACTGGAATCAATGTCTTGCTTTCTATATTATGTTGCTCTCAGATAGCATAGCAAAAATCTGGTGACAGATAACAAACTACGTTACTAGGTTTTATTCATATATATTTACAAACTGAAGGTCTTTTTAAGTGCATAGAAAGCTCCTTTAACAATTCATGTGCAAAGTGAAAATTATCGGCATGGTATCAGCTGATTATCTTTTTATAATTTAGGGATTTTTTTGTCTTTAAGATCATCATATAGATGACTCTTGTGGCAGATTTTCCCACTTTACAAGAAAAATCCATGTTTTGTTATGTTAAAGGGAATATCCGGGACTTTATTAAAAACATTCTACAGTGAGAGGAGTGGAGCAGAGCTCTGCAGGAGCTCTGCTCAGGCAGAGGGCCTGAGGAGAGGCCCAGGACTGAAGAAAGAGGAGAAGGAGCAGGAAGGGCTCCAGGAACGGAAGAAGGGACCCCAGGGGTACGGGCAGTGCTGGAGGCCACCCGTATGCCCGAATCTACCAGGAGGTGGAGGGGTCAGGCCTCACAAAGGGGACCAGTCCCTCAGCTAGCAGAGAACTTTATGACTCAACTAGAAACCGGAGGCTGCAGTATTTCAAGTCCTGCAGCCAACAGTCCATATCAGTCTCACCAAGAAGGTAGCTATAGAGGACGCAGGGGACAGAACAAACGTTGCCCGCCAAGGCCCGCAGGTACCGGATTGGGACACTTGGTATGAGGTGCAGGGAGATGGCCAGAGAGAGGACACAAAAGGGGGTCCTGCTAAGTACTCCGGAGATATCTGAGGGTGGACTGAACCCCACCCTGAGTAAGCGCAGCACGACGAAGGAAGTTACACTGGTACCTGTAACTTGGACTGCAACAACCGTGAGTAAAGACCCTGAGAACTGCACTTCATTGTCTCTGTGATTATTGCTGCGCCATCAACCCCTGCACTACTATGCCCAGCATAACCCATAACATCTACACTGCCCTGAAGCTAAGCTCTACATGTGGAGAGCCACACCATCCCTGCTGCACTAATACCAGCTCCAGAGGACCAGCTCAGCAGCGGCGGCTCCCTTAGCCGCATACCACAGGTGGGGTCACGAACATTGTACATAATCCCCTATAAATATACCCGTTTTTTATTGACCGCCCTGGGTCACGGACTGGGTCACCGCCACTGTGACATCCCCCAGCATTTACCGGCCCGGCACCGGGTACCCCACGGCCCAGGGGGCGCGTCATTTACATGATGTCATCAATGCAGTCAAGTAAGCAAAGATCACCAGGGAGGACCAGAGCACTGTTACTGGAGCAGCAGCGGAATTTACAAGTTCCGCATTTAAAATATTTGATGGCATTCACCCTTTTGACCATTTTTTTCTCGATTTTGACCATTTTTTTCTCGATTTTGAATAACAATGTCCAGACTGTAACCATAACTAACTATTAATTATTAGCTAGACATGAAATTCCCAATCACAACCTCCAGACTGACTACGAATCAGCTACTTAAAATAAAGAATAACGAAAATGCAGACAGTTCTAGTCCATGGCTAAAACCTTACGTTTTGTACCATGGTCTGGGAAAGGAATAGTAAGGAGCCAGTAGATCCTGCTCCCAAGTCCTGTGTGTAGGACCCATTGCAGTTGTGTATAGCTACACAGGGTGTATTACCATCTTATAAAATAGGTGGAGACATCCCTTTTGTAGCCTTTTGCATAATATAGGAATAAAAGCATTGTGGCATTCAGAGCAGCACTGTGATATCTGGCAGGCAGTAGTGCAGCTCATACAGGCTAACCAATCAGCGAGATTCCATAGGCAGTTAACACTGCTGTACACTGCAACTAGTGTCACCTGTCAGTGGGAACTTCAGGGTGCGGTGTGTAAGGAACTTCACACATGTACCCCACCATGAGAGCTGCACTGCTAGTGAAAACAGCTTGCACAGTGCCAATAAGTGTTCTATAGTTTGAGAGATGATGGGAGAAGTAGTCCTTGTATTTAGTGTTTTACTGGCGTCTTGGCTGCTGCTTATGTCTCTCTGAGTCCATTAGAAGACCATGAAGGAAACCTTGGAAATTAATGCTACTGGAGATAAGGTGTTTTGATCTGCTGACACTGTTCAGGTCACACTTCACAGAGACACAGACCGCTGCCCACAAGGGCATAAATGCTTTCTCTCCATTTGTTACCATTTGGTTTATGACTCTTATATGTTGGCGCTATAAAAAATAAAATTATTATTATTATTACTATGACTCCAGACAGTTTACAGCACCTTTTGTAACTGGAGTGGTTCATTTCTACTTATGACATCACCTTTAGGGGGATGGATAATGGTGGAAGTGCACCCCTCTACCACCAATACTAATGAAAAGGTATAAATAGTCTGCTTGGATTATAACAGATATACACCTGATGGAGGCTAGTCAGCCGAAACGCGTTGTATTTATGTTTTGTTAAGTTTTTTAAATTTGCTATATTTTATCTAGCAACCTTTTACTAGGTTTTTAAAATCTAAATTCATCTATACCTCTGTATCCTTGATGCATATGAGTGGAAGCTCCTTATAGCCTGGTCTTCTGTTTCTTTGTTCTACCCCACACATTGGTGTAGGGGGTTGGTGGTCGAAGAAGACTCCGAGGCTAGAAGGGGTTGTTTAGTTATCTGGTAATTGTTATGCAATCATATAATGTTAATTGTTTTGATAAAAGTGTTTGCTGTGTGAAATCCCTATGGCCAATTATGGTATGCCGGTTCTCCTATAGGCTTTGCCTAAGGCCGCCCCTGGGATGCGGGAGGTCTGCCCAGAGGGGGAACCATACAATAGATAGGGATTCAGTTACACTACACTGCTTAGATACTAGATAGTTAAGTCAGGGGTTACATCAGCAACTGGGAGGGGTTTAGAGCTGTTTTATAGAAAATCAATTGCGCTGAGCCCGGGCACATGATAGCTTATTTATACATCTGACATGTGCCCGCAACAGCCGTGGGTGGCATCGTGATCCACCCGCGACTGTTAACTAGTTAAATGCCACTGTCAATCTCTGACAGCGGCATTTAACTCGCGCAAACCGGATGCGTGTCACTTACCCCACCCATCGGTGACCCCGTTACATGATCGCGGGTCACTGATGGGTTGGAATGACAACCCGGGTTCTTGAGCAGACCCCTGTGGTTGTCATGTCCAGATTGCTATGAGCGCTGCCCGCTGGTCAGCGCTCATAGCAAGTGAGCACATCTGCTGCATACAGGCGATCTGCTCATCGCCTGTATGCAGCAGAGCCGATCAGGCAAGTGCTGCTTCCAGTCTCCCATAGAGACTAGAGAAGCAAGCAAAAGGTAAAAAAAAAATGTTTTTAAAAATATTAAAAAAATATAAAAGTTTAAATCACCCCCCTTTTGCCCCATTCAAAGTAAAACAATAAAAAAAAACCCACATACACATATTTGGTATCGCCACGTTAAGAATCGCCCGATCTATAAATATAGAAAAAGAATTAATCCAATCGATAAACGGCATAAGGAGAAAAAAATTTAAACGCCAGAATTACATTTTTTTGGTCGCCGCAACATCAAAACATTGAATCTGCTCCAAAATGGTATGTATAAAAACGTCAGCTCAGCCCGCAAAAAAATAAGCCCACACCCGGCCCAAGATCACGAAAAATGGAGAAGCTACAGGTCTCGGAAAATGGCGACTTTTTTTTTTTTTATTAGCAAACTTTGGATTTTTTTTCACCAGTTAAATAAGAAAGAACCTGTACATGTTTGGTATCTACTAACTTGTAATGACCTGGAAAATAATAATGGCATTTCAGTTTTAGCATTCAGTGAACGTGGTAAAAGAAAAAAAAAAACTGCGGTATTGCACTTTTTTTTGCAATTTCACTGCACTTGGATTTTTTTCCCATTTTCCAGTACACTATATGGTAAAACCAGTGATGTCACTCAAAAGTACAAATTGTCCCGCAAAAAATAAGCCCTTAGGCTGTGTGCCCACGATGCGTTTTTAATGCTTTTCTGCAGCGTTTTTGCAGCTGCGGAAACGCTGCTGAAACGCATTAAAAACGCATGGTAGAAGGGCAGCAATGTTCCCTAATGATAATCCGCATGTGCTGTACACATGCTGCGGAAGTTTCCGCTGCGGATTATCATTGCGGAAAAAAACGAAGCACTACCAATTATTTTGCGGAAATGCTGCGTTTTTGCCGCCAATGACTTGCATTGGAACGCACCAATTCCGCAAGACTGCATCTGCACTTGCGTAATTGGTGCGTTCTAATGTGCGGATGGTACCCGGGTGTAGATGAGAGGAGAGTCTCATCCACACCCAGGTACCATTAAAAAATCTGTAAAAAAAAGAATAAAATAAAAAATAAATGTATATTTACCTTCCGGCGGCCCGCGCTGCGCTCCTCCTTGCTTCCCGGCACTTTGCAGTGGATTGAAGGACCTGCGCTCACGTCAGAGTCATGTGACGGGTCACGCGACGCTGACGTCGGCAGGTCTTTCAATCCACCGCTGCGGGCACCGAGCGAAGCAAGCCAGCGCGGGCCATCAGAGGGTAAGTATATATTTATTTTTTTATTTTTAACCACTCTCTCGGGTCACACTATATAAATCCATGCAGTTTGCATGGATTTACATAGTGTGACCTAGTTGTCACAAGCACTTTCCAAGTGATGCTAATCGCTTGGAAAGCGCTTGTCAATCCGCATGCGGAAATGTCAGTGAATAACGCTCCATTTCCGCATGTCCCTGGCAGGAAAATGCATGTACAATCCGCATGTATAATCCGCATGTACAATCCGCATGCGTTTTTTTCTGCCTGGGAGATGCAGAAATGCTCAGGAAAAAATCCTGAGCATTTCTGCATCGTGGGCACATAGCCTTACACGGCCATATTGACCGAAAAATAAAAAAGTTATGGCTCTGGAAACAAGGGGAGCAAAAAATGAAAACGCAAAAACTGAAAATGGCCCATGGGTAAAGGGGTTAATAGTAGAGGGGCCATTGGGCGAACAGAATAGAGTTTTGGCACACAGCATGATAGTGACAGCCCCATATGCTCCCCTCTACATTGAAACCATTCCCAGGAATCATCCACGGCAACCACGCTGGCTGCAAACCATCATCAGTGATCCATATAGGAGACACGTTTTTTTCAGAGTTGTGCGTTTAATCGCTCACACCCCACTTTGATGTTACACTTTTAATATTACGCTTAGATACCGCTCCCGTTTCCCCCCCCCCTTTCTTCTCAGGAATTTTTATTTTCACTCCATTTGTAGTATTAATTATGTTCACCTGAAGAGTGATCTGAGCAGCTTCCTGAACAAGAAAATGATCCTGAGGCTAATTGCCCACGATGCACAAATGCTGCAAATTTTTTCCGCATCTCCCTGTCAGGAAAAACGCATGCGGATTTTACATGCGTTTTTCCTGCTAGCTAGATGCGTTTGTCAAGTATTTTTGCATGCATTTCTGCATGCGGGTTATCAAGCGCTTTTCCAAGCGATTTTAGCATCACTTGGTAAAGTGCTGGACAACTTGGTCACACTATATAAATCCATGCAACCGGCATGGATTTATATAGTGTGACCAAGTTAATAGTTGAAAAAAATATTAAAAATGGTAAAAAATAAAAAAACACACATTATACTCACCTTCTGATGGCCCGCGGTCTTTTCTCCGCTGCGTCCCGTCTCTTGTACGGCTCGCGGTGGTGTGAAAGGAACTTTCATTTAGTCATGTGACAGGTCACACGACGGCCGACGTCAGCAGTCGCGTGACCTGTCACATGACTAAATAATGTGATGGAAGGTCCTTTTAGACTATCGCGAGCCGTACAAGAGACCGGACGCATCATACAGGAGACCGGGGGACATCGGAAGGTGAGTATAATGTATATTTTTTATTTTAAATTCTTTTTTTTACAGGTACTATGGTACCTGGGTTTGGATGAGAGTCTCTTCTTCTCCAGATCCGGGTACCATCCGCACATTGAATTGCTTAATATTCGCATGTGCACATGTAGTCATGCACATATTAAGCGATTCAATGCAAGTCAATGGCGGCAATTACGCTGCGTGTCCGCAAAATTAATGGACATGCTGCGTATTTTTCTGCAATGATAATCCGCAGCGGAAATTTCCGCAGCATGTGCAGAGCACATGCGGATTATCATTGGGGACCATGGGGCACGTATTACCAAGCGTTTTTTAAGCGTTTTCCCTGCAGAAATTCCGCTGCAAAAATGCTTGAAAAACGCATAGTGGGCACGCAGCCTAAATGTTCAACTTTAAAATTACTTTTAATTAATTGGGGCTCCTGCATTAAAGGGATTGTTTGGTCTCAAAAGAAAAGTCTACAGTTACTCTAAGTGACTACAGACTGACAAATTGTGATGATGGTGTGCAGCATGCATATTGTCACAACTCCCCTGTACTCTTCAAGTGGTTGGGCAGTCATGTGACCACATGTATGTGACTTTATTGTGGTCACATGCCGTGTAGTCTCACCTGGCTTCACTCAATAGAAGAGAATTTAGAGAAGCGCAGTCTAGTTGGCTTGTAACTACAAGAATGCAAATCTCAAACATATGGCCACTTAACTGGCCACACACATGGGGAATGCATGTCACTGTGATTGCAGACTTTTCTTCTGAGGCCAGAAACCCTATTGAATATGCTTTTTTTTTTTTTTTACCACAAAATACATTTATTACCTATTTTTAGGATAGGTAATAAATGTATGAACAATAGAGTCCCCACCACTAGGACTGTTACAGATCACTAAAACGGGGTTCCCATGTACCCTGTTCTTTCTTAAGAAGTTTGCATGGAGTGACAGTCAAGCACTACAGACTGCTTGTGATCTAGTGACTATAAAGGTGTTCCCAGTGTGCAATGCCGACTACAGAATTTCTGTAGTGGGAAAACACCAAAATCATCAGCAGAAAATACCACTGCAGGTTTTGTTGCAGAGAAGGTGTGATTTTCCTACTATAAGAGAAATGAAGAGTAGAGTCCAGCTCATCTGTCCCATCATAGGAATGTTCTAAAACACAGAGACTTACCACTACCCGGTGTGTCTTTGACGCTCAAGAGAAACCACATTAGCAGAGCCACCACAAATGATTGGCTGCAGCAGAAATAAAAGAAAAAGAGACCAACAGGGAAACTGGCCACTGAGGTGGTGAAGTGTCAGGGGATTGGCGGTTGAATAGACTTTTTTTTAGACCAGACTAGGGCCATACATTAATTGCAAGAATGGAGGTAACACACCCATTTAAAGTTTATTACAGTACATTTAAAAAAGAAGTTCGATGTCAGGATCTCTGCAATAATAATGTTAAATGGGCAGTCCGAAACTAAAAATAGTTTTCATTCTAAATGTCTGTTGGCCATGGAGGTGCGGGTTAAGTTCTAATACTGTTGGTCTTGATTAGGAGTTCATCTGCAGTGTTTTGCTAAGAACCAGGAAATGGGTTCAGCATGTGCTGCTGGTAAGTCAGTGAGTCTGCTGGACGTAGAAGCAGAGGTGAACGTACTGAAGCTTGTGAGTTACCAGCCAAGATGTGAGCTGTAGTTGGGAGAGAGACAATTGAGGGTCTCTCTTTGAATGGAGTGACTGGGGAGTCAGCTGAGGAGCTTGTCAGTGTTTGGTCCTAGTGAGAAAAGGGACCATTTAATGGTGGACAGACTTTCAGAGTGTGGGACCTTAAAAGACCTCATACTGACATGTGTATGTTTTGAATGTGTACCCGCCGGAGAATTGGACAAATACCTGCCGGAGTTTTGGACATATACCTGCCGGAGTATTGGTAGTATGCCTGCTGGGGTGTTGGATGTATACCTGCCGCATTATTGACCTACTGTATGTATTATACTTTTCTGCTGTGTTTACCTTTGTGCCGGAGCATGGCTGTTTTGTGTTTTAGTCCCTCTGGGCTTTATGGAGCTAGCAAACCTTGCCTTGCTAGACTAGAAATGTTGCCTGAGTGAATGCTGCCTAACACCTACCTGAGCAAATCCCTATACTGTCTATTTAATGTCATAATCTAATCTCTTTTCTAATATACTTTAATTAAAAAGTCCCTATTGTTCCATCACTATGCTATCTAACTGCTTGTGAGAAGCTGCCCACTTACTAACGACTATGAGACTTTTCCAGCACGGAGCTCAATTTCCGTCTATATTATTATTATGTTTATTAGTGACTTGCTTGCTGTGTTTTATTAATGTTCTGCTTGCTCGTCAGTTTATGAGCACTAATTTTACTTGTAAAATGTCCAGCATTCCAGTAATCTCATTAGTAGCTCAGGAGCCTTAAACCATTGTTCAAACTGCGACTAGGCTCATTGTGTGAATGTTGAAAATAGATTCAGCAGGAGCCGTCACCACAGGGAGTCTCACTGTAGACCCAGGTCATGGGTTCTACTTGAGAAAAATACCTCCACTAATGCACACTTAGCTTTGGGGGGGAGGGTGAGAGCAGTTCTGCCCATTCAGAGGGCTGATCCCAGTGAAGGAGAAAAAAAGCCACATGTTTAGTGAGGAGTGGGTGGAATGATGTCAAAGGGGTAGGATCTAATCTGAGGACCTGGACCATGGATGGATCGATGGCATATGGAGTCTTGGAGATCAGTACCGACTGGGCTGTATGAACATGCTATAGTTGTGGGATATGTCGTTGGGATTTAAACTTTCTTAAAGGACTGTTGCTACTGGATACATGTGCTTCCATTGTTTTATCTGTCGTCAGGAGGATCGTGGACTGTGGCTATAGACTATACTGGCTGGAGATAATTCTTTTCACTCCTCTGCCTGAAATCTTGTGGAGAGCACCTGGTCATGGCCATTTTATTGTGAAATGATGTTCTTTCCACTTCCGGATTATAGCCCCAATAGTGCTCACTGGAACCTTCTGTAGTTTAGAAATTCTTCTGTATCCAATGCAATCAGTATGTTTTGCAACAATATGGTTGTGAAGGTCTTGAGACAGCTTACTGGTTTTACCCATCATGAGATGTTTCTTGTTTGGCACCTTGGTAATGAGACACCTTTTTATTGGCAATCAGTTGAACCAGCTGATATTATTTTTTACTAAGTGGCAGGATCACTTTCTAATTAATTGATAGATTTCAGTTGGTATCCTGATTTTCCATGGCTTTTTGCACGTTTCTTTCTTCATGTGTTCAATACTTCTTCCCTGTGTCACTTCTCATTATTACACATACCTTAATTTATGGACATCTATGGTTTGATTTATTTGCCTGTGTGCATTGGATGGGTTGTTACCGACATCTGGTGAGAATTTCATGTCAAAAGCACATTTAGAAGTATATTTACTTAGAAAATTGGTGACATGTTCGTTCAATGCTTATTTTACCCGCTGTATATATAACATCATCAAAACTGTTAAGAGCAAAAATCTAATTTTTTCCTTTAAATGTTAAATATGACATGTGCAACTATACATGGCAATAACATTTGAATGCCTGTACATATTCCATTGATTCTAAGACAGTTTTTTTCATGACATACTGTATATTATGTAAAAAGTACATATTCATTGTTTTTATTTTAGGATTTATTTTGTTAAAATTTTTTAGAGATCGTTTCAGTTCTCAAATGCCTTTGAGGGGCCATTATTAAAATTTGCCCCCTTGTGGTATTCAACATCGTAATTAAGAAGTTTGTTAACCCTCCAGTTGCTTTGCATGAACAATTACAAAGTGGAAAGAAAGAATTAAATATTTTGTGTTTTCCATTAAAATGTAGTTTTAGCCCCAAATGTTTCATTTTTGCAAGGAGTAATAGGAGAAAAAAAACACAATTTGTTACCCAATTTCTGTCAATGATTGCAATACCCTATATACAATCACACTCATGTTTTTACACAGGTCAGAAGTGAAAATGGACCATTTGTCTTTTGAAATACAAATTTTTCTGTATTGGTTTTAGTTCATCATGTTGCATTTGCAGTACCATTGTGGTATTAATAGAGGAAGTTCCGTACAAGTCACTCCATTTTGGAAACTATACCCCTCAAGGAAACTATATGTTTCAAGGAAAATCCTCAAATATTTCACATATTTCTTTACCATTGTCTTGTGAAAATGAAAAATTATGTTTATTACAAAATTCTGTAGATTTAACTTATTTTTTTAAATTTATACAATAGGCACTACTAAGAAAAAAATGTACCTTGCAATTTATTATTCAATTTCTCCTGGGTACAGAAATAACATATATGTCGTTATACACTAGTTTTTGGGCACATAGCTCAGAATGAAAGGAGTGCCATTCTGAGAGCAAACTTTGCTAAAGTGGTTTTCTGTTGCCATATAGCATTTGCAGAGTCCCTGAGGTATTAGTACAGAGGATAAAACTGCCCTTCAAGGCATGCATTTATCAAGGGCGTAATAGTGTAGTAATCATTTTAACATCAAAAGAGTCTTGAAGAAATGAATGTACATCAGATATATATATATATATATATATATGTATATATATATATATATATATATACTGTATATTTTTTCCCCTTCATTGACTGTGTGCTATGAGTGATATGTAAACTTTATTCTGTGGTTCAGTACAATTAACAACATAAAAACATTGTATCATTTTATTTGTTTTTTTTTTGTTTGCACAATTAATACTAAATACTTTGCAAAAATATATATTTTTTGTGTTGCCATTTTCTGAGTAACATTTTATATTTTTATATATATATATATATATATTTTTTTTTTCTGTTTATGTATGAGATTATTTTTTGAAAGATGCCCTTAGATTAAATGGGTATACATTTTGAACTGTATGTGACATTTTTATCACTTCTGTTCCATCCTTTGTGAGATAGTGTGACTTAAAAACAGTGATTCTGCTTTTTTATACGTTGTTCATTGGGTGAGATAAATTTAAACTTAATCACATTTTTACAATAAAAAACAAGTTTCCCAAATAATAATGTTTTTATGTGTAATATTATAAGTGAGGTGACTTTAATATTTTTCATGAACAGAGCTTTATGAAGGCTTATTTTGCATGACAAACTGTAGTTTTTATTGGTACCATATTAGGATTTATTAAACTTTTTGATTGCTTTTTCTTCAAAAATGTTTTAGACTAATTCAAAAAATTAAGGCTTGTTTTTTCATGATGTTTACTGGATGGGGATAATAAGCATGCTCATTTTAAAGTTTAGGTCATTATGGACACAGCAATACCAATTATGTATAGTTATACTTTATTACCTTTTCCCAATAAAATCCAATTTTTAGAAAACTCTATAGCCATATATTTTTTTTTTTCGGCGACGAGGGTATTTGAGGGTTTGTTCTGACGCAAACTGAAAATTTAGTTGGTATAATTTTGGGGCTCGTGACTTTTTAATTGCTCTTTGCTTAAATTTTGCTCAAAATTTTCAAGGCAAGGTGACCAAAAAATAGCAATTCTGGCTTTTTTTGCAGTGTTCACCAAGAGAGCTAAATGACATGGTACTTTTATAGTAATTACTTTTATAGTAGATGTCACTTAGCTCAGACTGTTATTGATGCAATGATGCCAAATATTGTATGTGTATTTTTTTACCCAATAATAAAGGACTTACACAAAAAAGGTTATTTACGTCTTTTATGTGATTTTTTTTCTAAATATTTTCTAATTTTTTTAACTTTGCAGGTGTGATACATAAAACCAAATGTTACACAGGGACAGGACAACATCACACATGATGTCTCTCTTATATCTACTGCCTGTCAGCTCTCCCTCTCTGACATCACACTGGCTGAAGCAATGGGGGGTGGAAGTAGGTACTAGGCACAGCCCAACCTGCAATATCATGGGCTAAAGTGAGAGGCAGGAGTGTAAGCTCCCTGCATGCTGCAATCCAGGTTGAGATATGGTCATTAGTACCGAGGAAGTATCTCATACGTCCTTGCTTACTGAGTTGCCACTCTGCAAGGACGTATGAAATACGTCCTTGAAAAGAAAAAGGTTAAGTAGCTTTATATTGATAATCATTTACATCTATTTGATTCTGGACAATTGCTGCCTCAAAAATGCATTTGAATATTTAAGATGCAAATAATTGGTGCATTAATATTCATGAACTTCTCAGAGTTATACTCATCACAACCTACTGTATCCTTTCTGTTTTCTCATTACAGTACAGTATTGCAAATCTTTATATGGCTCTAAAAAAGAAGAAGAAAACGGTTATTATTCTCAGCTGTCCTTCTCTGAGACTAAGCGTCACCTTACTTGGATATAGGTTAGATGCATTTAAACAAAATTGCTTTTGTAAGTGGCAGAAAACACATACAAATGCATAAGGACTTAAGACATTCATATTGAAATTCTATTATGATTATAATGTTATTGCTAACCTTATTGGAGCAGAGGGGGTTAATTGCTTTCAGTGCTATTTTATGACATTTGGAATGATTGTCAATGTGAATTCTTGACGAGCTGGAAGGGAACATGAATTCATGTGTTAATATAACAACTATATAGAAGGGAACGTCATGTCAGGCTCCTTTGGGATTCAGTCAATTGTCATGTACCAAATTATTCATTTTAATGCATTTTGTATTGATGCAATGTATATGAATCATGCTTCATATCTTTTTACAGCGAGGATGCATACCACATTACTTCAGATCATCACTGTTAGAACCCTCCTGTTAGTTTTTTTCTACTTTGTGGTCACGTGACCTGCTGCCTATTTATTCCAGCTCCGCCCTTCTGGCTTTGCTGGACTTCAGTGTTACTTTGACTCTTAATCTAGCCAGGTGCTTTATACCTAACTCTATAGTTTGCTTGGTCCTCGGACCTCTAAGTATTTTTGTCTGTTTGTCTTTTTGCTCCACTACAACTTCTGCTAGGAGGTGTCCAATTTTGTCCCAGTCCTTAGTACTGTTAGGGACCCCTCCCTTATATCTATAGGTCTGCGTTCAGACTAGCTGAGGACGTAGGCGGGTCTGTTCACAAGGAACAGGTTGCCCGCTTCATCGTAGGGAATCAGCTTAGTCCTATTGTAGGGACAGTTTTCCTATCTTTCCTTAGTTCTTGTAGCAGATCATAACAGTAAGTCCAGCCCAAAATCAAATAAAAAAAAAAAAAAAAAATCCTAAGGAAAGAGATCCGGAGATCAGCATGGTGTCTGTTCAGGAATTGGCTCAACGCCTACAGGGATTGTCTCTTGAGGTGGCCGAGCTCCAGCAACACGTGAGTAGCTGTCCTGGAGTGCATTCTGTTGAACCGAAGGTAGGACTGCCTGATTTTTTTTATGGTAAACAAAAAGATTTTTTTTCCTTTAAAAATGCTTGTTTATTATATTTTCGTTTGAGACCCTGGTCCTCTGGGAATGAATCACAGCGCATTGGGTTTATCATGTCACTTTTGCGCAAGGAACCACAGGGATGGGCCTTTTCTCTCCAACCTAATTATCCGTGTTTTAGATCAGTGGAAGATTTTTTTTCTGCTATGGGGTTGTTGTATGACGATCCTTATCGAGTCTCTTCTGCTGAGACACAACTGAGACGTTTAAAGCAGGGGCCAGGTAATGTTGAAAATTATTGTACACACTTCAGAAGGTGGTCTTCTGAAGTAAGATGGAATGATTTGGCGTTAAAATGTTTGTTTCTTGCTGGTCTAAGTGAAAGGGTTAAGGATCTGCTGATTGCTTTCCCTGCACCTGGAAACTTGCAAGAAGCCATGCAATACGGGTGGACAGGAGACTGCGTGCCAGGGTTAATGAGGAGAAAACTCCTGCTATGACAGCTCCTAGTTATCAGAGGGTCTGTTCGGACGGCGGAGAACCGATGGAGGTTGGGGCGATGCCACTCTGCTCTCAGGAAAAAGACTGCAGGTTTTCCAAGGGATTGTGTTTTTACTGTGGTAAGGCTGACCATTTTGTTAAGAACTGTGAGCTTCTGTTAAACAAAGAAAGAAAAAAGGTCAGTTACGCCCGTATTGCTTATTTAAACTCTAAGGGAGTATTTCTTTCAGGGAGTACCTCATTGCAGGAGGAGTTGATTGAATTTCAGGTATTTGAGGATTGTGGTTCTACACTGAATGTGATTGATAAGGGATTTTTGGAAAAACTTAAAATGGAACCTAAACCTTTGTCATCTCCTATTTCTGTGGTTGCTGTGGATAACACTCCTTTGAAATGTATTACTCACAAGGTTGCTGAATTTCCCCTCACTATCAATGGCATTCTCCAAGAGAATTTGGATTTAGCAATATTAAATAATTTACCTTCTCCAGTAGTGTTAGGTTTGCCTTGGTTAACACTACACAATCCTTTACTGGACTGGTCTACTAATGAGATTAAATCTTGGAGTCCTAAGTGTTATGATAAATGTTGTAACGGTCACATTGCTGCTGTGGAAAGAGGGGAATTACCTGTACCTATTCAGGATTTTTGGAAGGTTTTTTCAGAGGAGGAGTTGCAAATGCTACCTCCTCATAGGGACTATGATTGCACCATTGAGTTTGTTCCTGGAGCTACTCTTCCCAAGAGTCGCTTATTTAATCTTACTATCCCTGAAAGAAAAGCCTTGCAGGAATATATACAGACGAGCTTGGCTGCTGGTCACATTAGACCTTCTAAGTCACCTGTGGCTGTTGGATTTTTTTTTGTAAAAAAAAAAGACGGCGGTTTACGTCCATGTCTGGACTTTCGCGAAATTAATAAAATTACCGTACGCAATTCCTAACCACTGCCGTTAATTCCTAACTTGTTTAACCAGTTAGTGGGGGCCAAGTGGTTCTCTAAAGCATACAATTTGCTGCGAATGAAGGAGGGTGATGAATGGAAGACTGCTTTTAACACTCCGGTGGGTCATTTTGAGAATCTGGTTATGCCTTTTGGTCTTACCAATGCACCAGCGTTTTTTCAGAAACTTATTAATGACATCCTGAGACCTTTGATTGGTAAGAATGTGGTGGTGTATTTGGATGACATTTTGATTTATTCGCCAGATCTGGAGTCTCATTGGCAGAGCGTACGTGAGGTATTGCAGTTATTAAGTGACAATTCACTTTTTGCTAAGCTGGAGAAATGCGAGTTCGCTGTGCAGAGAATTAGTTTTTTGGGCTACATTATCTCCAGCGAGGACTTTGAGATGGACCCGGTGAAAGTTCAGGCTGTGCAGGAATGGCCTAGGCCTATTGGTTTAAAATCGATACAGAGATTTTTGTGTTTCGCCAATTATTACAGAAAATTCATTAAGAATTTTTCTATAATTGTTAAGCCGCTGACCAATCTCACCAGGAAAGGTGCGAATACGGTCCAGTGGACTACTGAGGCCATTGAAGCTTTTGTGTATCTCAAGGAGAGGTTCAGTTCTGCCCCTATCCTTATGCAGCCTGATGAGACCAAGCCTTTTTTGGTCGAGGTTGATGCTTCTTCGGTGGGGGTCGGTGCGGTTTTGTCTCAGGAGAACAAGGATGGGGTTCATCCCTTTGCTTTTTTTTCGAAAAAATTTTCTGAAACCGAGCTTAATTACGATGTTGGTAATCGGGAATTGCTGGCTATCAAACTCGCATTTGAACATTGGCGTCATTTCTTGGAAGGTGCTAAATTTCCCATTCAGGTTTTCACTGATCATAAGAATCTGATCTATCTAGATGCTGCCAAGCGCTTGAATGCCCGTCAGGCTAGGTGGGCACTGTTTTTTTCGCGGTTTAATTTTTCTGTCACTTACATCCCGTGTACTAAGAATGTTAAAGCTGATGCTTTATCTCGCAGCTTTTCTCCCATGGTTGGTGCCGAGGAGGAGGAGAGCATTTTACAGGAAGGAGTTGTGATAGCAGCATTAGACTCCGTTTTGGAAGATGGGATTCTGAAAGCCCAGGAGGATGCTCCATCTAACACTCCCCATGGGAGGTTGTTTGTACCTAGAACCTTTAGGAGAGAGTTGTTTGTGGAGTATCATGAGTCTCGGTTGGCAGGTCATCCAGGAATTTCTGAGACTAAGAGACTGGTAGGTCGCAGTTTTTGGTGGCCTGGGTGGCCGAAGGAAATCATTAAATCGGTGCGTCAATGTATGGTGTGTGCTAGATCAAAGGCTTCACATGCTCCTGCTGCGGGTTGCTTTGCCCTCTGAAGGTTCCTAGTGCACCTTGGACGCATCTTGCAATGGATTTTATTACTGACCTTCCTGTGTCCGAGGGTTTCACTGTCATCTGGGTGGTCGTGGACCGTTTTAGCAAGATGTGTCACTTGGTTCCTTTCATTAAACTACCCTGCGCTTAGACACTCGCTAAGGCTTTTGTCAAGGAAATTGTCAGACTCCATGGCGTTCCCACCGACATTGTTTCTGATAGGGGACCTCAGTTTGTGGCTCGTTTTTGGCGTGCCTTTTGTGACAGGTTGGGAGTCCATTTGTACGTTGTAACCTTCAAGAGGCTAACAAAAAGTCTAAGAAGTATTTTAACAGGAAACGTCAAGAGGTTTTGTTTACTGTTGGTGACATGGTTTGGTTGTCCTCAAAGAATCTGCGGTTGAGGATTCCTTCTAAGAAATTGGGTCCGAAGTTTGTGGGACCATTTAAGGTGCTTCAGGTGGTTAACCAGTCTGCTGTTAGGTTGGAGGTTCCCTCCTCCTGGAAGATTAATCCGGTGTTTCATGTTTCCATGTTGAAAAAAGCTGATTTCTCGTATCCTGAATTCCAGAAGGCATAGAGGGAGATTGCAGTATCTCGTCGCTTGGAAAGGTTTCGGTCCTGAGGATAACTCCTGGGTAAGGGCAGATGATGTCTCTGCTCCTAGACTTATCAGAGCGTTTCACAGGAGGTTTCCTGATAGGCCTGGGCCTGGAGGATCCGGAGGATCCTCATAGAAGAGGGCGTACTGTTAGAACCCTCCTGTTAGGTTTTTTCTATTTTGTGGTCACGTGACCTGCTGCCTATTTCTTCCAGCTCCGCCCTTCTGGCTTTGCTGGACTTCAGTGTTACTTTGACTCATAATCTAGCCAGGTGCTTTTTACCTAACTCTATAGTTTGCTTGGTCCTTGGACCTCTAAGTATTTTTGTCTGTTTGTCTTTTTTCTCCACTACAACTTCTGCTAGGAGGTGTC
Organism: Phyllobates terribilis; assembly: GCF_046119375.1. Classification (NCBI taxonomy): domain Eukaryota; kingdom Metazoa; phylum Chordata; class Amphibia; order Anura; family Dendrobatidae; genus Phyllobates; species Phyllobates terribilis. The sequence goes on from NW_027362763.1 coordinate 396,337,802, forward strand.
CAATTTTGTCCCAGTCCTTAGTACTGTTAGGGACCCCTCCCTTATATCTATAGGTCTGCGTTCAGACTAGCTCAGGACATAGGCGGGTCTGTTCACAAGGAACAGGTTGCCCGCTGCATCGTAGGGAATCAGCTTAGTCCTATTGTAGGGACAGTTTTCCTATCTTTCCTTAGTTCTTGTAACAGATCATAACAATCACTATGTGAGCTCTATTAAAGGGAACATGTCACCTCGAAAACTGCAATTTACTGGCAGATTTTGGGTTAATTTGCAGATAAATAGTGTTACTATGCTACCCAAATGACTTACTGAAACTGTAGCTACTGAGAGAAAATGAACTTATTTCTTCTCTAGAGCTGCCAGCTTTCAGTCTTGGAGGTGTTCCCGGAATGACTACAGTCATCGCTCACTGTTTTGTGAGCTATATACATGCCCCAGCACTTTGATTGACGACTGGCTTTGCACAAGTGCACTGCAGAGCGAGATGTTAAAGTGCCAGTGCATGCTTACACTTGATTATGCCCCCGTCTCAGTATGTGTGTCTCCTCCATCCTCCACTTTCCATAGTCTGTAACAGGCAGCTGATCCCAACTTGTTTTGGGCAAGATGGATTTTATCTGACTTCAGGAGAAAGAAGAAAGGTGTAAAAGTGACTCAGGGGCCCACCAGGAGATTCCCTGGTCCCCGATTGGCTGGTCCAAGCCTGCTCGGCCATTATTACTTTGTACCAGTCTGTCACTCATGTTTATTGTACTTCTTTTCTATTTCATGTTATGTACTTATGTTATACATTTTTATACATATTTTATATGCTGTTAACCCTCTCTGCATCTTTCTCATATGTACAGTGTCTTAGAATTAAGTACTCATTAAAAATAATAATAATTTGTACAATACAGAAGTTTGCATCAGTTTGCAGCAATGCAGCAATGGTCAGTTATTTGTAGGATTCACTGCATTTTTTTTAGCACTTTACAGCTTCAGAACGCACTGCAAAACATGTTTTATATATATATACAAATTTTTACAACTTTACCATATATATATTTAAAGAGGACCTGTCACTGGGACAAAAGTGACATTTTTCCGTTCTTACTTATTTGCTCTTATTCATTTGAAATCCCTTCTGAGGAAGCCACTCAAAACATATGTCAGGTGGTTCCATGTGACACATTCATAGGGTAACTACCCTCCTGCATTGTTTACCAGTGTATTAAAGCACTAAGGGTTATGTGTGCTCGTTATTTGATTTTTTGCACCTACAGTACAGACCAAAAGTTTTGACACACCTTCTCATTTAAAGATTTTTCTGTATTTTCATGACTATGAAAATTGTACATTCACACTGAAGGCATCAAAACTATGAATTAACACATGTGGAATTATATACTTAACAAAAAAGTGTGAAACAGCTGAAAATATGTCTTATATTCTAGGTTCTTCAAAGTAGCCACCTTTTGCTTTGATGACTGCTTTGCACACTCTTGGCATTCTCTTGATAAGCTTCAAGAGGTAGTCACCGGAAATGGTTTTCACTTCACAGGTCAGGTTTAGGCTGTGTTCACACGATGCGTATTTCATGCGTTTCCGCGGCGTTTTTGCAGTTGCGTAAACGCCGCGGAAACGCATGAAAAACGCATGGTAGAAGGGCAGCAATGTTCCCCAATGGAAATCCGCATGTGCTGTGCCCATGATGCGTTAACGCTGCGGTCAAAAATCCGCAGCATGTCAATTAATTTTGCGGAAACGCGGCGATTTCGCCGCCATTGACTTGCATTAGAACGCGCCAATTCCGCAAGACAGCATTTGTACTTGCGTAATTGGTGCGTTCTAATGTGCGGATGGTACCCGGGTGTGGAGGAGAGGAGAGTCTCATCCACACCCAGGTACCATTAAAAAAGCTGTAAAAGAAGAATAAAATAAAAAATAAATGTATTCTTACCTTCTGTCGGCCCGCGCAGCGCTCCCGCTTGGTTCCCGGCACTTGCAGTGAGTTGTAGGACCTGCGGTGACGTCAGAGTCATGTGACGGGTCACGTGACGCTGACGTCGGCAGGTCTTTCAATTCAAAGTTGCCGGCAGCCGGGAGAACGGAGTGAGCAGGACAGCGCGGGCCATCAGAGGTAAGTATATACACTCTCTCGGTTCACACTGTATAAATCCATGCTGTTTGCATGGATTTATATAGTGTGACCTAGTTATCAAGCACTTTCCAGGTGATGCTAAAATCGCCTGGAAAGCGCTTGTCAATCTGCATGCGGAAACGCATGTGAATCTGCATGTGGATCCGCATGTATTCTGCAGGAAAAACGCATGCACAATCTGCATGCGTTTTTTCTGCCAGGGAGATGCAGAAATGATGCAGAAATTTTCTGCTTCATTTCTGCATCGTGTGCACATACCCTTAATAAGTGGGATTTTTAATTCCTATTTTGCATCTGTTTTCTCTCAGAAAGAAAATGTAACATCAACTGATGTTCACTGTCCTTTTAAAGGAATAGAGGAATCCAAGTTATCAGTAAACAGAAAGATTGTGAGGGAATATTTAGCTAACATAAATGAGTTCAAGTCTCCAGGTCCAGATGAATTACACCCCAGAGTACTGAAGGAGATTGTAGAAGAAATTTTAGAACCACTCTCCATAATCTTTGAAAATTCTTGGAGAACAGGAGAAGTCCCAGAAGACTGGAGAAGAGCAAATGTTGTTCCTATCTTCAAAAAGGGGAAGAAGGTGGACCCAGGGAACTATAGGCCGGTGAGTCTGACTTCTATACCAGGAAAGATCTTTGAACAAATTATTAAACAACATGTATGTAAGTACATGGATAAGAATGAAGTGATTAACCAGAGTCAGCATGGGTTTGTAACTAACAAGTCATGTCAGACTAACTTAATTTCCTTCTATGACAGAATCACTGACTGGGTGGATCAGGGAAATGCTGTAGATATAGTATATCTTGACTTCAGCAAAGCATTTGACAAAGTATCTCACATCATCCTTATTGAAAAAATGACCAAGTATGCAATGGACCAGGCAACTGTTAGGTGGATTCATAACTGGCTTAGTGATCGGACTCAAAGGGTGGTTGTAAATGGCTTCACATCCAGCTGGATGAATGTCTCAAGTGGGGTACCACAGGGCTCCGTCCTGGGACCTGTATTGTTCAACATCTTTATCAATGATTTAGATGAAGGAATTGAGGGTAAACTGATTAAATTTGCTGATGACACAAAGCTAGGAGGGATAGCTAATACTAGAGAAGAGAGAGAGAGGATTCAAAAAGACCTAAATAAACTGGAGCAGTGGGCAGCAACCAACAGAATGGTTTTTAACAGGGAAAAATGCAAAGTACTACATCTGGGCAATAAAAATGAAAAAAGCATATACAGAATGGGAGGAATAGAGCTAAGCAACAGTACATGTGAAAAAGACTTAGGTATACTAATAGATCATAGACTGAACATGAGTCAACAGTGTGATGCAGCAGCAAAAAAGGCAAATACAATTCTGGGATGTATTAACAGAAGCATACAGTCTAGATCACGTGAAGTCATTATCGGTCTTTACTCCTCTTTGGTCAGACCTCATCTGGAATACTGTGTACAGTTTTGGGCACCACATTTTAAAAAAGACATAGACAAACTGGAGCAAGTTCAGAGAAGAGCGACCAGAATGGTGACTGGTCTGCAAACCATGTCCTATGAGGAACGGTTGCAGGATTTGGGAATGTTTAGCTTGCAAAAAAGAAGACTGAGAGGAGACTTAATAGCTGTCTACAAATATGTCAAGGGCTGTCACATTGTAGAAGGATCATCTTTATTCTCATTTGCACAAGGAAAGACTAGAAGCAATGGGATGAAACTAAATGGGAGGAGACACAGATTAGATATTAGAAAAAACTTTTTGACAGTTAGGGTGATTAATGAGTGGAACAGGCTGCCACGAGAGGTGGTGAGTTCCCCTTCAATGGACGTCTTCAAACAGAGGCTGGACAGACATCTGTCTGAGATGATCTAGTGAATCCTGCTTTGAGCAGGGGGTTGGACCAGATGACCCAGGAGGTCCCTTCCAACTCTACCATTCTATAATTCTATGATTCTATGATTCTATGATTTCTTGCCTTATAAGTGGGGTTGGGACCATCAGTTGTGTTGTGCAGAAGTCTGGTGGATACACAGCTGATAGTCCTACTGAATAGACTGTTAGATTTTGTATTATGGCAAGAAAAAAGCAGCTAAGTAAAGAAAAACGAGTGGCCATCATTACTTTAAGAAATGAAGGTCAGTCAGTCCGAAAAATTGGGAAAACTTTGAAAGTGTCCCCAAGTGCAGTTGCAAAAACCATCAAGCGCTACAAAGAAACTGGCTCACATGAAGAAAGGAAGACCAAGAGTCACCTCTGCTTCTGAGGATAAGTTTATCCGAGTCACCAGCCTCAGAAATTGCAGGTTAACAGCAGCTCAGATTAGAGACCAGGTCAATGCCACACAGAGTTCTAGCAGCAGACACAGCTCTTCAACAACTGTTAAGAGGAGACTTTGTGCAGCAGGCCTTCAAGGTAAAATAGCTGCTAGGAAACCACTGCTAAGGACAGGCAACAAGCAGAAGAGACTTGTTTGGGCTAAAGAACACAAGGAATGGATATTAGACCAGTGGAAATCTGTGCTTTGGTCTGATGAGTCCAAATTTGAGATCTTTGGTTCCAACCACCGTGTCTTTGTGTGATGCTGGAAAGGTGAACGGATGGACTCTACATGCCTGGTTCCCACCATGAAGCATGGAGGAGGAGGTGTGATGGTGTGGGGGTGCTTTGCTGGTGACACTGTTGGGGATTTATTCAAAATTGAAGGCATAATGAACCAGCATGGCTACCACAGCATCTTACAGCGGCATGCTATTCCATCAGGTTTGCGTTTAGTTGGACCATCATTTATTTTTCAACAGTACAATGACCTCAAACAGACCTCCAGGCTGTGTAAGGGCTATTTGACCAAGAAGGAGAGTGATGGGGTGCTACGCCAGATGACCTGGCCTTCACAGTCACCAGACCTGAACCCAATCGAGATGGTTTGGGGTGAGCTGGACCGCAGAGTGAAGGCAAAAGGGCCAACAAGTGCTAAGCATCTCTGGGAACTCCTTCAAGATTGTTGGAAGACCATTTCCGGTGACTACCTCTTGAAGCTCATCAAGAGAATTCCAAGAGTGTGCAAAGCAGTCATCACAGCAAAAGGTGGCTACTTTGAAGAACCTAGAATATAAGACATATTTTCAGTTGTTTCACACTTTTTTGTTAAGTATATAATTCCATATGTGTTAATTCATAGTTTTGATGCCTTCCGTGTGAATGTACAATTTTCATAGTCATGAAAATACAGAAAAATCTTTAAATGAGAAGGTGTGTCCAAACTTTTGGTCTGTACTGTAGGTCTGTTTACTTTTTTTCCCTTGCTTATTTCTCCCTTTGTGAGACTCATTTACAGTCACACCTTGGAGCATTACTTCAGTACTATTTGCACTCACCTTGTTGACTTTTTCTGTTTGTACATACATTGTATATCTAGTTATCTTATGCATCCTACATCCTCTTATTTCATTATATTTTATACATTATGTGTACATACCTTTACACCATACTAATTTACAATTTAAGCTATGTTCACATGTCCAGTAATGATGCATTAGAATGGATCCAGCAGCAATCTGTTGCAAAAAAGCTGTGCAGACACAACTTTTTAGCCTTTTTTTAAAAAAAAAACAAAAAACTGATCTCTGCTGGATCTGTTTTTTTTTATCATTGACATCTATGGAAAATGGATCTGTTAATTAGCCATCCATTTTTCTTTCATTTGTAAAGGATCCATTTTTCACTCTCTGTATCCGTTACTAATGGAAGAAAACACTCACACTCACACTGTCACACTCAATGTACCTATATGACACCTAATGGCACTGTATTCTCTGCTAGATACAATACTTACAGACAAAAATACTCCAGTAATATACATGCAATGGCACAAGACAGAATACATAAGAAAAGAAAAACCTATGCTTCATTTACAATATGAACTGGTGGATTTCAATACAAAATGTGCACATTAAGCTTAATAAGGATTTGTGCTCAATATAGTCAATCCTACATAATTAAGGATGGAATACTCACTTTGTGGTGCTGTGCATTTCAGTCATTGTACCTATTTTGCATTGGTTTTATTAATATGAGTAGAAGTTCCATGCATCTTATTTTGTTTATTTATCTGGACAGAACATTAATGCTTTAATACATCTCTTTAAAGACTTGAGTTCATTGCCTTCTTTTATTTATCCGGGAGCCCTTATGTCATTATACGTTCTCATTTTAATATAACAAATTACACTGGCAGAATAACACTTCAAAATGAATTTCGCAAAAATTATGCAGAAAATGTTATGCCAACTCACAGCACATGAGGCTTATTGTTTCATTTAGGGAAGCTGATGCCAAATAAGATGAATCAGATTCTCAAATGAATGCAGTATTTTACTCATTTTATGCCATACATTGACTTAATGAACTTCAAAGTTTATTTTCTACTTCAATATTTTGTTCTTTAGTTCTTGGAAAATAATCAAAGGTGAATAAGTACTAGGCAAGTAAAGTACACCATAGTGATGGTACAGAATTTTATACACTTACAGTTTAGGGCTTATCTATAGTATTGAGCCACCCCCGTAGTGTTCAGGTTCGGTTCGTCGAACACTGGCATGTTCGTCGAACGGTTCGTCAAACACCGTCGAACACTGTTAAAACCAATGGCAGGCAAACAGAAACACATAGAAACACATAGAAAACACATAGAAAACACCTTCAAAGGTGTCCAAAAGCTGACAAACTGCTCAGAAGACACAACTAACACATGGAAAAGTGACAAGTACACATAGTCATGCGAAAAGAAAAGAGGTGGAGGAGTAAAAGGAGGAGGAGACACAGATATAGGCATGTCATGCCCTTCTAAAATCAAGAAAGGCTGGAGTAAAAATCTAAAATCAGCCTACCAACACCCAGACGTCGTGACAAGAAAATTAAAAAAAGAAATATCTTTAGGTAGAATGGCGGTTCCATTCAGAACACTTTCCTTACAAGACGTAGTGGTATCCCCGTTGGGAGTCGTGCCAAAAACGGTACCCAATACATTCGGACTAATCCACCATTTGTCATATTCAAGGGGCAGGTCCGTAAACGACAACATCGACGCGGAACCAAGTACAGTAGTATATACTGTACCTCCTTTGACAAGGCAATCAGGCGGGTCAAGAAGTTGGGAAGGGGCACCCTAATGGCCAAAGCAGACATTGAGGGGGCGTTCCGGTTACTTACTACCTGTGCCTCCGTATAGTGTCCGCCTATTGGGCTGCTTCTGGGAAGGAGCATACTATATAGATCGCTGTTTGCCCATGGGGTGCTCCATATCCTGCTCACTATTTGAGGCATTTAGTTGCTTCCTCGAATGGGTCGTCATGGACTTTTCTAAGGGGGCACATATTATCCATTACCTCGACGATTTCTTATGCCTGGGCCCAAAAGAATCGCCACAGTGTGAATACACGCGGTAGTCCACCTACTGTGAGAAGGAGAGAGCTGGAGGGAGAGCGGACACCACAGAGCCGAGGGATTAGATGGAGAACGGAAGAAGGAAAGAGGGCGAGAGAGGTAAGGGAGTACGGTGGAAGGCCGACCTGAGCTTCCCCACGTTCCTGCTGGGCGGGGAACAGCCCTGGGAAGAAAAGCCGCTACGCATCCCTTTGAGGTTATGGGCGCGAGCGGGCAGAGGGACTATGCTGGAGAGCAAAGCCAACACGGCCAGGGTGTTCCTGCCCGTGCGACCTCCGAGTCGCCAGGTTTGTGCCAGAGCCGCGGTAGACCCTGACGGCCAGCCTCCCTCTCCCAATACTGGTGCCTGTCCGCTGGTGGGTCGAGACCACCCGCTGTGGAGGCAGGTCTAAGCTCTGTAATTTAAATTGGCTCTGTAATTTGAATGAGTACACTTTAAATCCTTTTACAAGGATCTATTGGAGGGCAAGTCTCATGCCAGCAGCCACGGTAGCAGGAAGTGGAGGAGGTGTGGCCTGTGTTCCTAGCTGAGTGAGAGCTGTGTGGAGGAGCTCCTGGGAAGCTCCAACTAGGACTTTTTTCTAAGCCCGACCCTTGCCTCTTCGTTTTCCCAGGACCGAGGCAGGGGTGTCGGGGGGTATCCCCGGGCTCCGGCCCTCCCGGTCTGGGCCGGGTGGGGTCGGAGGACTGAATATGGATCCATCGGAGGACTCTGTGAGGAGGTCTGGGAGGCTGTCCCAGCGTGAAGCGGCTACGGTGAGCATGCCGGCATCGGCTAACAAGGTGACTGGCAAGCCCAAGGGAAGCAAGGGGAGTGCCCCATGGGCCGAGAGGGGCCCGGACGAGTCAGCGGAGGCTTTCTCCCAGCGGGTGGTGGAGATGTTGCGGTGCCACGAAAAGGGGAAGGTGGCACTGGCGAAACTCCTGCTGGACTTGCGGCAGGCCAAGGCGCTATATAATGCAGCAGCCCAGAGGAAGTGCCCGGCGATCGCCACGCAATTCCAGAGGGTCAAGGATAGGATAGCCGAGGTGGAGCAGAGGCAGGCGGAAATAGAGAGGGCTGCGGGTCCCTTTCTGGAGAAATTCTCTAATGATCGGCGGTTCTCGGGCCAGGAGGGGTTAACCACGCAGCAAGGAAGGGGGGCGTATGAAGGGGGCCTGCCGGCCAGTGAAGGCACTCCCAGGACTATGCATGGCAGCCAGGAGCCTGGAAAGGAACGTTTGTCTGGAGCCCCGCCCCCTGTCCCACCCACCACAGCTCTGGGTGCTGCCCCGGGGGTTACCCCAGCCATGGAGGAGGAGAAGGTGGGGGGTGGAGGAAGTGGCGCGCTGTTAGTGCGAGCAGAGGATAGTGTGGGTGCGGGCACAAAGGCCGGGGGATCGCGGTCCGGGGCTCCGCCCCTTGCCCTACCCACCTCAGCGCTCGGCGTGGCCACCATGAGAGACACACGTAGAACTGCAGAGCCCAGCGGCACCCGGTCTGCCGGCCCGCCCCTAGCCCCGCCCACCTTGGCACTCGGCGTGGCCACCATGCGAGACACACGTGGAACTGCAGAGCCCAGCGGCACCCGGTCTGCCGGTCCGCCCCTAGCCCCGCCCACCTCGGCGCTCAGCGCGGCCACCATGAGAGGCACACATGGAACTACCGAGCCCAGCGGCCCCCAGTCTGCCAAGCCCCGCCCACCTCAGCGCTCGGCGCAGCTACCATGAGAGCCGCGAGTGGAACTGCAGAGCCCAGCAGTTCCCGGTCTGCTGGTCCGCCTCTAGTCCCGCCCACCGCAGCTCTCTGCACTGCCTCTGTATAGTCTGTGGGCGGAGGGAAGGAGGGAGGCAGGAGGGACATGAAAGAAAAAGCAGCAAGCAATGCTTATAGTACCACAAGGCTCAGCAAGCCTTGCGCCGGTGCCCCGCCCCTCGTCCTGCCCACCACAGCACCTGGAGTTGCCCAGAAGAAACCTGCGGCTGGGAGGGAGGCAGCAGGGAAAACAGCAGGGAAGACAGAGACGGATCCAGGAACAGTGTCCCAGGAGGTGGCAGTAACCCCGGTCGAGCAGCCTGCCGGCGTTACTGGGGAGCCTCCTAAATCTTCCGGTCTGCGTCCTGAGCAGGTGGCGCTGCCTGCCTCCAGCACATCAGAGGAGGAGGACATGGAGGCGTCTTCGGGGTCCGGGGGGCTCATGGCAGCCATCCGGTTGCTGGAGTCCCCGGTGAACCTCCAACATTTTTGTTTCGGGGACGAAGATCCGGGACCCGGAAAGAAGAAGGGGCGCAAGAAGAAGGCACAGGAGATGGTGAGTATGTGTTACGTGTTTAATGATGATACTGATGCTGCTGCTGTCTCCTGTGTAACCCCCACCGGTCAAGGGCGCCCGAATCATGAAGTTGGTCCTCGGCGCAGGTCCGGTGGGGAGAGTAAAGGCAAATGTAAGGCGAGTGGTGATGGTGTGGCGATCCCTACGGAGGACAGTAGGGATGGCAAAGGGTCATCGCTGGCGGTGGCGCCAGACATATTCAGTGTGGTGGAGTTCCCGTCTCTGTCTCCCATGGCCTCTGGGTCTCGGGCAGAGGGAGGTGGGGGTTGTGGCGGTGGAGCCGGAGCAGCTTTTTCAGAGATCTTGGCTGAGGTCCGGAGGATGGTGAGGGAGGAGAGAGACACTGCTTCCATATCTGGCCAGAGGGTTGAGGGGCCGCATGCTGGGGACAAGGCTGCCGGGGGTAAACCGGCCGGGGTGTCTGCACCTGTGAGGTTGGTAAAACCCGGCGCCCAAAATCCCGGCCCCTGTGATACCCAGCGCATGAATATTGGAGGGTCCAAGGTGGCAGAGGGGGAGAAGGGGAGTAAGGACAATGCTGCGGATGTGGTGAGTGTCCTGAAACCCCCCCCCAGTGATGCCAGGACCTTGGGTAAAGCGGTTAGTACCCCACCTGTTCTGGCTGGCATGGATGGGGTGCATGAGGTGGGGATGAATGGGGTACATGAAGGAGGTGAGGATGCAGGTATGGAAGTGGTGAGTGGTACGGCTGGTGGTGATGGTAGTGGTGCAGGGGCGGTAGGTGAGGCTGTGAGGCAGAGTGTGAGTGTGAATGAGGGGCCAAGTGTGAGGCCAAGGAATCCCAGTTCGTTGGCGGCCTCGTTAGAGGGCGGTTCACATGTCCGCACCTTTGCGGTGGCCGCTGCCGCGGGTAGTGGAGGGTCCTTGTCAGGGGACACTGGGCAGGGTTACTTGCAATGGCGTCTCCTGGACGCCCTGAAGAGGGGAGAGCAGTCCATTACAGTGGAGGGTAGGGAGGTAGATTTATCGTTCTGGATAGACCGACATGGTCTGTCCGCCTTCCGAGAGTTAGGGGCAGAGAACGTTACGTGGTCTCTGCCGACAGCAGGGCAGGGTGGCGTCCGTAGGAATGTGGTCCGTCTCCGGTGGGAAGGCAATGAAACGTGCCCCTCTAGGGACAAGGTGGTGGAGCTTTTCCTGGGGATGGGCTTCAGGGCTGATGACATCTATGCCCTGATTCATCCCTATGGTGCCACCTTTTTCGACGTCAGCTTTGTGAGATCGGAGGGCCTAGAGCTCTTCTGGTCTCAGTATGAGCTGGCTCGGATTTGCCCTGAATGGCGAGGGTTCATAGTCCAGGCTATCTCTCACCAAAACTCAGTGAAGAAAGTGACCGTGCTCACCAGTAACGAGTCACTTTCTGAGATGGACATCATGACCTGGCTGAGCAGGTATGGGGAGGTGGTCCAGATTCCCAAAAAGAATCTGGACAAGCATGGCATCTGGTCAGGGGCCTGGACCTTTATGGTAAAACTGAAGGTCTCGGGTTACTCGGTTACCCACATTCCCACTTCAACATTCTTGGGAAGGGACCGAATCCTGATCTTTTACCAGGGGCAGCCGAAGTTGTGCCACAGGTGCGGCAGCCCCTCTCACTTCAGCGCGGGGTGCAAGGTGGAGAAGTGCGCAATGTGTGGAGGGGTGGGTCATCTGGCCGCAACCTGTAGGGACATTCGGTGTAACCTGTGTGGTGTCTTGGGACACCCGTTTAGTCGCTGTCCGCGCTCCTATGCCAATGTTGGCCTGAATCCGGGAGGTGCTGGTAGGGAGGAGGCGAGGACCAGACCAGCCGGTGAAGGGACTAGCGGCGGCGTAGGAAGTAAGGGACCGGTGAGGAGCAGAACTCCCCCTGAGGCGGGAGGGAAAGAGCAGCGTCCGAGGAGAGTGGTGGAGAGGGACCAGGGGATTATGTCCCTGCCTCTGGTCCCTAGTTCGGGGGAGCTTGCAGCTGAGGTCCCGGACAGTGAGATAGACGAAGAGGTCAGGAGGATGGTCAGGGAGGATGGGGCCACCTCTCCCTTATCCTCATCCAGCGAAGGTGTGGATGAGGGGGGGAATGAAGAGTGGCAACAGCAAAAGAAGAGGGAGAAGAAAAGGGTGAGGAAGAAGGGTAACTCGAAGGAGAAGGCAACCCGGGGCCAGGTGCCAAAGGAAGGCTCTTCCTCCCTTCCTCCGGTGGAGCTCTCCAACCAGTACCAGGCCCTAAGCGAGTCTCCCTTGTCTTCAGATGGGGGGGGAGGATGGGGGTCTGGTGCTGGGGGTTGCGGACAAGGATGTAGGGGCTAAAGGGCTAAAGGGGGCGCCAGGCCCTCAACATCGGGGGTCGGGGAAACCGGGCCTCTGGTGGGGGGGGTCGACCCAGGGCCTCCTGACAAGGGCAAGGGTGCGCCTGAAACAGTTGTGCCCGTTAAAGTTGTGTGTGGAACAGCAGGTATGGATGTGTCGGTGTGCCTGAAACGTGCTATATCGTCCTCTGAGGAGGAAAATGGAGCACATGTAAAAGGTAAGGTGGGTGGGAAGAAGGTCGCTGTCCAACCTGATCACTCATGATGGCGGCACTCACCCCGTTGACGCTGGCGACCATTAATGTTGCCAGCATAAAGTCTGATGCGGCTAGGTTCACGGCCTTTCATTTTCTCGGCCAGCTTGATGCCGACATTTTGTTTTTGCAGGAGACCAGGTTGGTCGATCTCATGTCCCTTAAAAAAGCTAAGAGGGAGTGGGTACACGGGCCTTCCTATTGGTCTCTTGCGGCTGAGCCGTATAGCGGTGTGGCGGTCCTTTTCAAGACCGCAGATGTAGTATGCCGACGGGTTATTGAGTTGGAAATGGGGAGGTGCTTGATCTTGGATGTGTTCATAAGGGGACAAGAGCTTCGGCTCATAAACATCTATGGTCCCCAGACTAAGTGGGACCGCAAGTGTCTCTTTATGAGTATTAAACCCTTTTTGTTTTGTAGCCAACTGGTGGTCTTTGGAGGGGACTTCAACAATGTCTCGAGGCCCCAAGACAGAGGAGGTTTCAGAGACCGGTTGGCCTACGACAGCGTCGCCTTGAATAGCATAGTTAGTGAGGCTCGCCTAGTGGATGTCCACATCCGGAACACCACGGGCCACGCGGGTTACACTTATTTCAGAGGTAGTCAGACTAGGTCTAGAATAGACAGGTTTTATTTGAAGGAGGAGGCAGTCTCTTCACCTTTATCGGTGGTAGAGGTTGAATTCTCCGACCACTGCCTGATTATGTTTTCTCTGAATGTTACAGAGACTCCTCGGATGGGAAGAGGTTTTTGGAAGCTGAATTCGTCACTCCTGAAGGAAGCAGCTGTAAGACAGTCCTTTGAGGATTTCTTTCAAAGTCAGGTACCGCTACTGGGCCTTGGTAACACTAAGTCAGAGTGGTGGGAGATCTTCAAACATCGGGTGGCGAGATTCTTCCGCCAGCTTTCTAACCTCAGAAGCCTGAACAGGGATCTCCTGTATCGGGGCCTGAGGAGGAAACTCGAGGAACTTGTCTCGACTGGGGGTGGCCGTGAGGACATCACCAGGGTGAAAGCCTTACTCAAGAGATGTCAGTATGATAGGCACACATCTTTGGTTTTTGAGAGGGACTTCGGGAAGTATCGCTCACCCGACCCCTACAGAAACTGCAAGATGTCAGTGAGTAGTAAGATAGTGGTGGGCCTGAGGGACAGTACAGGATCCCTGACCAGGTCCAGGTCAGGGATCTTGGAGGTCGTCAGATCCTTTTACTCACATGTCTTGGGGAGGAAGGAGCTGGATCGAGATGAGACGTCGGCTTTCCTGGCTGAGGCCATTCCTGAATCAGGGGTAGACCCCTCACTCGATGTCTTGGTGGATGAGATCAAAGAAGAGGAAGTTAGACTGGCGATTGACGGGCTCCAGCTCAAAAAATCACCAGGTCCGGACGGCTTAACGTCGGAGTTCTACAAGACCTTTAAGGACCTTTTGGTCCCCTTATTGACTCACGTTTTTAATGAGTGTCTCTCCTCGGGCACTCTTCCGAGATCAATGAGGAGGTCAGCTTTGATCCTTCTTTCTAAGGGAAAGGATCCGTCGCACATTGAGAACTGGAGGCCCATAGCGCTTCTCAATGTGGACAGGAAGGTTTTGGCTAAAGTACTTATTAACAGGTTGGTGAAGTTTGCGCCACGGCTCCTTTCTGAGTCCCAGCACTGCTGTGTTCCTGGCCGTAGCACTTTTAGTGCTGTTCTCGGTGTCCGGGAGGCTGTGGAACAGGGTAGGGCTGGCCTCTGGAAGGGGTATCTGCTGTCCTTGGATCAGGCCAAAGCCTTTGACCGGGTTGATCACGAGTACCTGTGGTCCGCTCTTCTGAGGTATGGTCTGCCAGGGAGGTTCGTGGACTGGCTGAAGACATTGTACAGAGGGGCGGAGAGTTTCCCACTTGTGAATGGTTGGATTGGACAGGCCTTTGCGGTGGGCTCCGGCGTTCGTCAGGGATGTCCTCTCAGTCCCCTGCTGTATGTGTTCGCGATTGATCCCTTCATAAGGAGGGTGGATCGTGGACCAATAGCGGGGGTGAGGATGGACCAGGCGGGCGAACGGGAGGCCGCCCTGAAGGTAGTGGCCTATGCTGATGATGTCTCTGTTTTTGTCTCCTCGGAAGAGGAGGTGCGGGCAGTGATGTCTGAGGTGGAGGGCTACTCCAGGGCCTCTGGTTCCATTGTCAATCGGAGCAAGTGTGGGAGTCTTTGGCTGGGGGGAGGAGATCCCAGGTTTGATCTCCCGGACACCCTCCCAGAGCCCCAAGAGTATGCCAAGATCCTAGGCGTTGAATTTGGCCAGGGTGATTACCCAACCAAAAACTGGGAAAGTAGACTTAAAACTGCCGCCCAGAGAGTGGACCAGTGGAAGGGTTGGTCTTTGACCCTGAGGGAAAGGGTGAGCTTGTGTAAAGGTTTCCTGCTCCCATTGTTAATGTATCTAGGCAGCATTTGCATTTTGCCAGAGCCTCTCTGGACGCGGGTCTATGGCCTGTTTTTCCAACTGTTATGGGGAAACAGGCTGAACCTAGTCAAGTGGGAGGTTACTTACCGTACGAGGAGACTAGGGGGGTTGAATATGGTCAACCCCGTGGTGTTCTTGGTTTGCACCTTTCTTAAGCTAAATATATCAAACCTCTGGAAAGAGAGGGCTCCTCTGTGGGTATTCTCCTGTAGGGGATGGTTGCAGTCCTTCTTCCAGGATTGGGAGACAGGAGGGCGTGTGAAGGATCTTCGCACACCGCACGGGCATCTCCCGGCTTATGTTACCCCGGTTTTGAAAGTAATACGCCGGTGGGGTTTGGGAGTGTGGGAGGTGAGGACTCTCACGAGGAAACTTCTCGAGGGGAGGATCTTATCGACCCATTTTCAAAAGCCACTGGCACTCAGGGACTGCCCAAGTCGGGATCTGGAGGTGGGGTTGCGTCTTTTAAATTCAAAACGGATCCCCGCGAAGGATTGGGACTTGACTTGGCGCTGCTTTCAGGGTAAGCTGTATGTGAGGGACAACTTGAAGTACAGGAACTCCGAGGATAGGAATTGTCCTCGTGAGAGTTGTGCTGACACGCTTGAGAGCATGGAGCACTTCCTGCTTCAGTGTCCCTTTAATGCAGAGGTATGCAACAGGGTGGGCGCTTCCATTGACTGGCCTAGGCTGGCGGGCCTCTCCTACGCTGAGTGGGCCTATGGAGCGTTCAGAGACCTTGGTGGACGGGACCAGTGCACTCTTTTTCTAGTTAGCCTAGTGGTTAGATTTTTCACATGGAATGCACGGTGTTTAGTGTCGACGGGCAGTAAAATCCTCCCAGTGGGTGAGGTATGTAGCAACATCCTTGGTGACCTGGTGAAGGTGCGCTCCTTGGAGTATGAAAGGCTGGGTGCATCGGGGGCCTCCCGTCTCTGGAGGGGTTTCTCCTTCCAGGTGCCTTAGTTCTGGATTGCTCCAAGCCTCCTGGTGGTGGGCTAAGTTCTCACCGTAGCTTTTTGTTTTGAGAATGGTATCATGAAAAGGGTTTACAAGCACCGAACCGGTGCGGATGGTATTTTTGTTATTGTTCTTGTTGTTATTATTATTGTTGTCTTATTGTTCTTTTACTTTGGGGGTTAGTTAGGTGGGGTGGGGGTTTTGAGGGGGGTTAAGCATGAACTTGGACTGGCCCGGGCCCAAAACTGTCGGGGTTCGCCCTAAGTCCAGAAGGACTTTTTCGGAACTTAGAGGCCGGTTAGGGTTGGGGGTATAGTGAGAGTTGGGGTAGTGTATGTGTTATTATGTGTTACTCATGATTTAAGTGTTGTGTGTTATTTCATATGGTTTATGTGGTTTATATTTTGTTATATGTATTTTGCTTCTGCATCTCTGGTTTTTGTTACGGCAGAATCAGGTGTAAGTGTGGAGGAAGTTTGAGGTATGTTTGGATAGGCTGTGGTTGTATGGTGGTTGTCAGGCAGGTGGGGTCCCTTGTATATACATTGTTTATGTATCGGTTATATTGCTGGAAATTGTTTTCGTTACTTGTACTAGTTTGTGTTTTTACATTTATAATAAAATAGAGTTCCAGCTCCAGTAGCTTCCACTAAAGCTGCTGCAGTTAAAAAGCTTTTATAAGGATCGAGCTCGGCTGTCCACCGCAAGGCATCCTACTGCCAGTCCCAGCCCCTATGCCTTGGGGTGCCTCCTGATGCTCTTCACTGAGTATCCCATGGTCCCGAAGCATTTCTTTTGAAAAAATTAAGTGTCCAAAGCACAGGTGGTGTAGCTTGCTTAACAGCTGGGCTACTCTGCTGACTAGCAGACACTGCTACTAGGCCTTAAGTATTGCCTGGGCTAGATGCAGTTAAAAATTTGTAATTAGATCTACAGGCGGTGTAGCTTGCTTAACAGCTGGGCTATTCCACTGACTAGCAGACACTGCTACTAGGCCCAAAGTATTGCCTGGGCTAGATGCAGTTAAATTTTTTTATTAGATACAAAGGCGGTGTAGCTTGCTTCAGATGGGCAACTCCGCTGACTACGAGACACTGCTACTAGCCCAAAAGGATTTCCTGGGTTAGATGCAGTAAAAAATTGTTATTAGATACACAGGTGGTGTAGCTTGCTTCAGATGGGCTACTCCACTGACTACGAGACACCGCTACTAGCCCAAAATGATTGGCTGGGTTAGATGCAGTAAAAAATTGTTATTGTATTCACAGGCTTTGTAGCTTGCTTCACAGCTGGGCTACTACGCTGACTAGCAGACACTGAAGCTTTGGAGCAGACCTCTGATTTCCAGGCTATAGTGTGAGTAAACAGCTTTGCAGA
Organism: Phyllobates terribilis; assembly: GCF_046119375.1. Lineage (NCBI taxonomy): Eukaryota > Metazoa > Chordata > Amphibia > Anura > Dendrobatidae > Phyllobates > Phyllobates terribilis. The sequence continues at coordinate 396,355,047 of NW_027362763.1, forward strand.
CTCAACCATCTGTGTTACCCCAAGCCATAGTGTGTGTAGTTTCTTACGGTTAAAAGGGGGGGAAGGAGCGACCTGACCCACCTGGAATTGACGATGCCAACGTCATGTAAAACACAGCAAGGGGACTCCAAAAAGAGTCTCCATTTTTTCCAAAAATTGTGGCACAGACAATTGCCCCAGAGTTGCTTAAAATGGTTATTGAGGTGATTTTCCAAAATCCTCAAGCTTTTAGTCTCCCCAGGATGACACAGGGGTAGAATAGTCCTTGCTGATCCATGATTTGTTCATCTTTATGAACGTGAGTCTGTCTACATTCTCAGTGGACAGCCGCTTGCGCTTATCTGTCAAGCACACCACCAGCAGCGCTGAACGCACGTTCAGAGAGAACGCTGGCTGCGGGGCACGACAAGATCTCCAAGGTGTGAGTGTGAGTCTTGGCTTCGATGTTCACTTGGAGATACTCCTGTACCACCCTCTCTAGGTGTTGACTATGTGTCAGACTTCTTGTCTCCTGTGGCCTTGCAAAGGATGGTCTAAAAAATTGGTGAAACAATTCCACAAAATTGCTGTTACCAGCAGATACAGTGTTACTGTTACGGTTTGAGTGATGAAGACTCGAGAGTCCCACGGTTGGCAAGTTAGAACTGTGAGATTCACTACGTGCACCACTGGTGTTTTGTGGAAAAGCAGATGTAAGATTCTGTAACAGCCTCAGCTGATACTCCTGCATGCGTGAATCCCTTTCTATGGCAGGAATTATTTCGGCAAATTTACTTTTGTACCGGGGATCTAAGAGTGTGGCAACCCAGTAATTGGGATTACTTCGAATTCTGACAATCCGAGGGTCATGTTGCAGGTAGTGCAGCAAGAAGGCACTCATGTGGGCTACTCCACTGACTACCAGACACTGCTACTAGGCCCAAAAGGATTTCCTGGGTTAGATGCAGTAAAAAATTAGAATTAGATACACAGGCAGTGTAGCTTCCTTCACAGGTGGGCTACTCCGCTGACTACCAGACGCTGCTACTAGGCCCAAAAATATTTCTTGGGTTAGATGCAGTAAAAAATTAGAATTAGATACACAGGCGGTGTAGCTTCCTTCACAGGTGGGCTACTCCGCTGACTACCAGACACTGCTACTAGGCCCAAAATGATTTCCTGGGTTAGATGCAGTAAAAAATTAGAATTAGATACAGAGGTGGTGTAGCTTCCTTCACAGGTGGGCTACTCCACTGACTACGAGACACTGCTACAATGCCCAAAAGGATTTACTGGGTTAGATGCAGTAAAAAAAATTTATTAGATACACAGGTGATGTAGCTTGCTTCAGATGGGCTACTCCACTGACTACCAGACACTGCTACAGGCCCAAAAGGATTGGCTGGCTTAGATTCAGTAAAAAATTGGTATTAGATACACAGGTGGTGTAGCTTGCAACACAGATAGGCTACTCCAATGACTAATAGACACTGCTACATGCCCAAAATGATTGGCTGAGCTACATTTCGCCAAATGCTGTGAAAAACACTTGCACAGCACTGGCACAGACCTGCCTGGCAAAAAGTGCTATGAACTGCTGTAACCTAGCCCTCAAAAGGGCTGCAATTAGAACTAGTCCCTACTCCCTGAACCTATCTCTCTATGTAACTGGAAATTCGCTTGCAATTCACACAGTTATACTGTATAAAAGGACTGCAATTACAACTATTCCCTACTCCCAAGCTATCTGTAGATTTGTGCGAAAATTGGCTTGAAATTAACAAGGTATAGCGCACACAGCAACAGCGGTGCCGTCTAACACGCAGCTGCAGCAGTGAGAAAATGGTGGCGACGGGGAAAATGGCTGGGTCTTATAGGGCAAGGACATGTGACATACACTGCCAATGACACATGCCCTTGCTTGTGTGAAAAAAGCACTTCGCTCCGTGTGTGCGCTGCTGATAGGCTGACCGATTGCACCTCCCCACTGTAAAGGCGGGAAAGAGAAAAATAAATGGAGATCTTCATTATTCCTGCAGAGATCCATCCCTTGTCCCTCCACCCGACCCGCTGTACACTCAAACTGCGTATTAACATTAATTTTCATCATTACTGAGAAAAAATCCAGTTATGATTTTGGTGCACGAACAGTTATCGAACATAACCTCGAACAGCCGAATTTTTCTCAAATCGTTCGTGTTCACCGAACGGCTCGAACACCGCCCAAAACAGCTCGAATTTGAGATTGGCGAACAACGCTCATCTCTAATAAAAATACAAAATACCTTCTTTGCATGAGCTGTAGTGCAAAAAGAAATGTTGATTCCAACCTGCGCGTTTTTTTTTTCTTTAGTCTTGTGGTTTTTGTAAATACACACTTTCTTTCTCCATGCTTACTATGCTATCATATGTGCTTTAAGCTAATCAGCTGTTGCACCCCTCCTCTCTCACACCCTCATAGTCTTTCACTAGAATATTAAGAGCACTACTCCCTTTCTTGAATTTGTACTAGTCCATATGGAGTTTTTGGTTAATGAGGAAGTTTCTAAATATTTAGAGAGAGACTTTTTTTTTTAATACAAAAGATGCAGCACATTATGTGTGTCTCCTCCATCCTCCTCTTTCTATAGACTATAACAGGTAGCTGTAATCTGATCCCAACTTGTTTTTAGCAAGATGGATTTTATCTGACTTCAGGAGGAAGAAGAAAGGTGTACAAGTGGCTCATAAGTGGAGAAAGAAGCATATCTCTCTAATAAAACATATTACTAAACTTCTCTTACTTGCTTAAATTATGAATAGTTTGATGAAATGACAGTAACCATTTAAAACAGGCAAATGGTTTTAATATGGGAACAAAAGGTATTATTTTTCTCCTTTTTAAAAGCACCCTATGTTTTATATAGGTCAGAAAAGTTCAAGACAACACAATTGACTTCTGTAGAACAGCAGTCAATGTCATTGCAGATGATTGCCAAAGGATAGTACATACAGTTATATGAAAAAGTTTGGGCACCCCTATTAATCTTAAGCTTAATGTTTTATAAAAATTGGTGTTTTTGCAACAGCTATTTCAGTTTGATATATGTAATAACTGTTGGACACAGTAATGTTTCTGCCTTGAAATGAGGTTTATTGTACTAACAGAAAATGTGGAATCTGCATTCAAACAAAATTTGACAGGTGCATAAGTATGGGCACCCTTATCATTTTCTTGTTTTAAATACTCCTACCTACTTTTTACTGACTTACTAAAGCACTTTTTTGGGTTTTGTAACCTCATTGAGCTTTGAACTTCATAGCCAGGTGTATACAATCATGAGAAAAGCTACTTAAAGTGGCCACTTGCAAGTTGTTCTCCTGTTTGAATCTCCTCTGAAGAGTGGCATCATGGGCTCCTCAAAACAACTGTCAAATGATCTCAAAACAAAGATTATTCAACATAGTTGTTCAGGGGAAGGATACAAAAAGCTGTCTCAGCGATTTAACCTGTCAGTTTCCACTGTGAGGAACATAGTAAGGAAATGGAAGAACACAGGGACAGTTCTTGTTAAGGCCAGAAGTGGCAGGCCAAGAAAAACATCAGAAAGGCAGAGAAGAAGAATGGTGAGATCAGTCAAGGACAATCCTCAGACCACCTCCAGAGAGCTGCAGCATCAACTTGCTGCAGATGGTGTCACTGTGCATCCGTCAACTATACAATGTACTTTGCACAAGGAGAAGCTGTATGGGAGAGTGATGCGAAAGAAGCCATTTCTGCAAGCACGCCACAAGCAGAGTCGGCTGAGGTATGCAAAAGCACATTTGGAGAAGCCAATTTCTTTTTGGAAGAAGGTCCTGTGGACTGATGAAACCAAGATTGAGTTGTTTGGTCATACAAAAAGGCGTTATGCATGGCGGCAAAAAAACACAGCATTCCAAGAAAAACACTTGCTACCCACAGTAAAATTTGGTGGAGGTTCCCTCATGCTTTGGGGCTGTGTGGCCAATGCCGGCACTGGGAATCTTGTTAAAGTTGAGGGACGCATGGATTCCACTCAGTATCAGCAGATTCTTGACAATAATGTTCAAGAATCAGTGACAATCAGCAAGACAATGATCCAAAACACCGCTCCAAATCTACTCAGGCATTCATGCAGAGGAAAAATTACAATGTTCTGAAATGGCCATCCCAGTCCCCAGACCTGAATATCATTGAACATCTGTGGGATCATTTGAAGAGGGCTGTCCATGCTCGGCGACCATCAAACTTGACTGAACTGGAATTGTTTTGTAAAGAGGAATGGTCAAAAATACCTTCATCCAGGATTCAGGAAATCATTAAAAGCTACAGGAAGCGACTAGAGGCTGTTATTTTTGCAAAAGGAGGATCTACTAAATATTAATGTTACTTTTCTGGTGAGGTGCCCATACTTATGCACCTGTCAAATTTTGTTTGAATGCAGATTACACATTTTCTGTTAGTACTATAAACCTCATTTCAAGGCAGAAACTTTACTGTGTACAACAGTTATTACATATATCAAACTGAAATAGCTGTTGCAAAAACACCAATTTTTATAAAACACTAAGCTTAAGATTAATAGGGGTGCCCAAACTTTTTCATATAACTGTATGCCTTTATCGCAGCTGCAAAACGTTTATTAAGTCTGTTATTTTGTCCACATAGATAAACAAGATGTGATTACATATGAATGATTACTGTATTTGACTTGAGAAGGAGCAATCATATTACTTGAACATGAAATCCCTTCATTCTTTTTCTAATGCAATTGTTAAATACTGTACTTGATCACAAATAGAGATGAGTAAACATGTTCAGAACACGTTCGCCAATCTCAAAGTCAGCACGAACATTGCACATTTGGATTCGTATTCGGATTCCCAAGCATTTTGCTCTAAATCAGCAAAAGTCGGCTGAGGCTGAACCCAAACATCCCTGGTTTCCCATGCTGTCAGCTATGTGACAACCCGGGAAACAGGGGCTTTGATCGGCGGTAACATAGTGTGAGATGTCAGCATGATCCCGCAGCTGTGACCCTGACCTGCCGTAAAAATAAGCTTTTCACTGCGAATCACAGTCACAGCTGTGGGATCACAGGCGCCGGCTGATGAGACAACTTCTCCCATCAGCCGGCGCCTGCTGTTATTGTTAACAGTGAGCACAAGCGCCACTGATGGGAGAAGAAATCTCTTTTCAGCCAGCACCTGTGCTGAAAGTAAAAAAAAAAGTTAAAATTAATAAATAATTATTTAAATAAAAATAAAAAACACATTTTACTCACCTACACTTAATTGCCGATGCCCTTGTCCCCTGTAAAAAGATAAAAATTAATAAAACACCACATACTCACCTTAACGCCTAATCCCTGATACTCATATCACCTGTAAAAACTAAAAAATAATATTCCACCATAATCCTCACCTATCTGCCGTATTCCACGTAATCCAGATTGTCCCACAGCGATCGGATCATTGATAGAACAGTCACATCCGGAGATGTGACTGCTCTATCTGGCAGCCGGCAAAACACTGACAGGAGTGTCATTGCTCCTGCAGTGTATAGCGCTGAGCTGCCGGGAGAGAGGTCAGATGACTTCATCAGCTGATGATTTCCTGTGACCTCACTTACGGCACTACCGTTGTGTCAATGTGTAGCCTGCTGTCATGTAGAGCAGTCACATAAGTGACTGCTGATGTGACTGCTCTACAAATGATCCAATCTCCGTGGGACACTGGATTATTTCATCACATCAGACAGGTGAGGGATATGTTTGATTTTTATTTTTTATTTTTTTACAGGTGACAATGGCTTCAAATGGAATGGGCGTTAGGTAAGTATAATTGTTTTTGGTAAATTGAGAATCATCAAAACAGGAGTCTGTGTCATTATTTCAAATAAAGTACTTTATTCTGGGTATTTGTTTTTTTTTCTTACAATTTGACTATGGGGTTACTAATGGGGGCATCTTATAGACACATCTCCATTACTAACCTGGGCTTCATGCCAGCTGCCAATACAAGGCTGACGTGAACACCAACCCTATTACCCCACTTGCCACTGCATCAGGGTAAGTGGGAAGAGCAAGGCTAAGTGCCAGATTTGGCTCATCTTATTGATGCATCCCATCATTGTCAAAAAACACACTTTTGCTTTTTTATTTAAAAATAACAAACAGTTATACTCCTCTAAAGCCTATTCCATTGAAACCATCATCTCCTGAAAAAAAACAAAAAATAATAAACAAAAATACTCACCTAACGCCCATTCCATTTGAAGCCATTGTCACCTATAAAAAAATAAAAAAGAAAAAAACAACCATATTCCTCACCAGTCCGACATGATGAAATAATCCATACTGTCCCACAAAGATCTGGGTCAGTTGTAGAGCAGTCACATCAGCAATCACTGATATGACTGTTTTACAGTACAGCCGGCGATACACTGACAGGAGCCTAATGCTCCTGCAGTGTATAGCACTGAGCTGCTGTGAGATAGGTCACAGGAGTTCAATCAGCTGATGAGCTCCTGTGACCTCCTTTACAGCACCACAACTGAGTGAGAATTTTCCCAGACAGCAGTGGTGCAGCATGTGACGTCACCGGAGCTCATCTCTCGATGTGACTGTTCTATAAGTGAAATCGCCATTGGACCATTGGGATTATGATGGATAGGTAAGGATTATGGTGGTTTATTATTTTTTACAGGTGACATGGCCATCGGGGATTAGGCGTTAAAGTGAGTATATGGTGTGTTTTTACTTTATTTTTTTCTACAGAGGGCAAGGCCATTGGTGATTAGGTGTAGGTGAGTATAATGTGTTTATTTTTATATTTATTAATTTTAACTATTTTTTCACTTGCAGCACAGCCGCTGGCTGATAAGAGACTACTCCTCCCATCAACTGGCACCTGCACTCGCTGTTTACAGTGAGAGCAGGCGCTGGCTGATGAGGGTAGTAGTCTCATCAGCTGGTGCTTGTGAGTCGCGGTAAGCTTTATACTGCGGGTCACATTAACAGCTGTGGGATCACGCTGACATCTGACAGCGTGATCCTGCATCGCTCTGACCTTCAGTAACTACAGTTGTGCTCAAAAGTTTACATATCCCGGCAGAATTTTTCTTTTCTTGGCATTGTTTCAGAGAATATGAATGATAACAAAAAATCTTTTTCTCCACTCATGGTTATTGGTTGGGTGAAGCCATTTATTGTCAAACTATTGTGTTTTCTCATTTTAAATCTTAATGGCAATCAAAAACATCCAAATGACCCTGATCAAAAGTTCACATGCCCTTGTGATTTTGGCCTGATAACATGCACAGAATTTGACACAAATGGGTTTAAATGGCTACTAAAGGTAGCATCCTCACCTGTGACCTGTTTGCTTGTAATCAGTGTGTGTGCATAAAAGCTGAGTGAGTTTCTGGGATCCAGACAGATTCTTGCATCTTTCATCCAGCTACTAACATTTCTGGATTGTGGAAAGCAAAAGAATTGTCAACGGATCTATGGGAAAAGGTAGTTGAACTGTATAACACAGGAAAGGGATACAAAAAAATATCCAAAGAATTGATAATGCCAGTCAGCAGCGTTCAAACTGTGATTAACAAATGGAAAATCAGGGACTCTGTAAGAACCAAACCATGGTCAGGTAGACCAAAAAAAAATTTGGCCTCAACTGCCAGAAAAATTGTTCGGGATGCAAACAGAAACCCACAAATAACATCAGCTGAAATTCAGGACTCTCTGAAAACTAGCGGTGTGGCTGTTTCAAGATGCACAATAAGGAGGCACTTGAAGAAAAATTGCCAGAAGAAAGCCGTTACTGCGCAAATGCCACAAAGTATCTCACCCACAATATGCCAAACAGCACAGAGACATGCCTCAAAACTTCTGGAACAAGGTAATTTGAAGCGATGAGACCAAAATGGAACTTTTTGGCCACAACCATAAACGTTACATTTGGAGAGAGGTCAACAAGGCCTATGATGAAAGGAACACCATTCCTACAGTAAAGCACGAAGGTGAATCACTGATGTTTTGGGGATGTGTGGGCTACAAAGGCACAGGAAACTTGGTAAAAGTTGAAGGAAAGATGAATGCAGCACATTATCAGCAAATACTGGAGGCAAATTTGCACTCATCAGCCCAGAAGCTGCGCATGGGACGTACTTGGATGTTCCAACATGACAACGATCCAAAACACAAGGCCAAGTCAACCTGTCATTGGCTACATCAGAACTAAGTGAAGATTCTGGAGTGGCCATCTCAGTCTACTGACCTCAATATCATTGAGCCACTCTGGGGAGATCTCAAGCGTGCAGTTCATGCAAGATAGCCCAGGAATTTGAAGGAACTGGAGGCTTTTTGCCAAGAAGAATGGGCAGCTTTACCATCTGAGAAATTAAAGAACCTCATCCACAACTACCACAAAAGACTTCAAGCTGTCATTGATTTTAGAGGGGGCAATACACGGTATTAAGAACTGGGGTATGTGAACTTTTGATCAGGGTCATTTGGATGTTTTTGGTTGTCATTAAGATTTAAAAAGAGAAAACACAGTAGTTTGACAATTAATGGCTTCACCCAACCAATAACTATGAGTGGAGAAAAAATATTTTTGTTATCATTCATATTCTCTGAAACAAGGCCAAGAAAGGAAAAATTCTGCCGGGGTATTTAAACTTTTGAGCACAACTGTATGTTGCCGCCGATCAGAGCCCCTGTTTCCCGCGCTGTCATCTCGTCACGGTTGTTCGGGGCCCTATTCGGGTTCATGTTCGGGATCGGATGCCCGAACACTAACCATTTTTTGATGTTCGGGTAAAGTCAACGAACCCGAACATCAAAAGGTTCGCTCATCTCTAATCACAAACTGTAGAGGTGTGCCACATGTACATGATGTAACGAACAGTTACACAGTCCTATGTAAAGGTGACATTTGTAAATGGGGTTTACAGAAGATCATGTATTCACTAGAAATACTTCATTGCTCTCCGGCTATTTCTGTAATGTTCATACAGTTGTATGAAATGGAAGAAGACATGCTCAACCAGTGCTCTATACCTCTTCATCCTCCACGTAATATGAGTCGTCTATTTTAGTGATTGGTGATTCATGCTATCTGCTGTATTGCTCCTTTATATGACGTCGTCTATTTTAGTGATTGGTGATTCATGCTATCTGCTGTATTGCTCCTTTAACCCCTTCACCCTCAGGCAATTTTCCATTTTCATTTTTCCTCCCCTTCTTCCAAGAGCCATAACTTTTTATTTTTCCAGCCATATAGTATGAGGGCTTGTATTTTGCGGGACAAGTTGTACTTTGAATAACACCATTCATTCTGCCACATAGTGTAATGGAAAACGGAAAAAAAAATTCCAAGTGTGGGGAAATTGCACACCATGTTCAATATATGGTAAAACTGACCTGGAAACATGATTCTCCAGGTCAATATGAGTAAGCAGATGCTAAATATGTAAATGTGTAGTTATTTTTTTCACCACACGGAAATTTGCAAAAAATAAAATTGATCATTAATATAATTTAGCTTTTGTCGCCATTTTCTGACACCTTGAATGAGGACTTATTTTTTGCGCCCTGAGCTGACATGTTTACTGATACCATTTTGGGGTAGATATGATGTTTTAATCACCTTTTATTGCACTTTATTGCAATGTTGCTGCAACCAAAAAGAAAAGTGGCGTTTTGATCTTTGTTTCTCGTTATGACTTTTGCCGATTGTATTAATTTATTTTATATTTTCATAGATCGGACATTTATGAACGCGGCGATACCAAATATGTGTATTATTTTTTATTATTTTTTAATGTTTTATTTTTAATGTGACAAAAGAGGGGTGATTTGAACTTTTGTGTTCTTTTATTTTTTTATATATTTTTTTTATTTTTTACTGTATTTAATAATCCCCTTAGGAGACTTGAAGGTGTGATTCTCTGATCGCCTGTGCTATACACTGCAATGCTTCAGCACTGCTATGTATAGCAAAAATCAAGATCTCCACGGGCCGGCGTTCACAGGAGGATCATGATGACAGGCACAAGGGCCTTTAATTACGCACTTCCTATCTGCGTGTGTTAAATGCTGATGTTAGTTACTGACAGTGGCCTTTAACTGGTTATCCGAGATCCACCCACGGCTGTAAGAACCACTTGATGATTGATTAAGCCAAGATGACGCCTCAGCATGTGAGCCCACATCAAAGGCAGGGACACGGCTGATGACGTAAATATACGTCATCGATCGTGAATGGGTTATATTTGTAACTTGCATAAGGCTACAAACAAGCTGTGAAGCTTGTTCAGATATTAGCTGTTCTGTTTTTAGCTTTCAAAGTATCAGTTTGAGAAGACAGCACTCCACATCCATCAACACATTATATATGCAATGTTCAAGGTTGGTCTTCTTTAATCCATAGAGCAATGGCACAATAGATATATAAGTGTTTTCAACTCTCTAATTCATTGATGCAGTGCTCACGATCTAGGACAAAAAGATAAAATTCATCAATACACTCATGAACTAAATATTGAATGTGAGCAAATACATCTTGTACTACTCTGCAAATGTATGTCTAAAAAATTAAAAATGTAAATTATTATATATATAAATTACATATATACAAAATACTCTCACAAATGTGTGCCATCAAATGCAAACAAGATTTTTTATTTTGTACACCTAAAAAAGGAATTTTCCTTACAAATTAATTCAAGCCCTTGTTGCAAAAATGATTGTACCCAAATTAAAGTCTTAGGAACAAAGTTAAAGTTTACTCTACAAAATTTTAAATAAGAATTCAATCACAGGTAAGTCAGATTATTCATTAAAGAGATGTTCACAAGACACTTGACTATGAAAAGGTGTTACTTAAAGAAAGCCCTTCTCATTACATTCTGTTAGCAATAGCACAACATAGAATAGAAAAGTTACAAGACCTGAGAAAGAAAATAATTTTTTACACAAGAAAAGTGAAGGCTTCCAGAAGATTATGTTAGAAAAGATTTACGTATCAGTCAGAATACTGTAGCAAAAGAGATCCAAAAATGTAACAAAGATGAAACTGCAACCATTTCACAGAGACGTCCAGGATGTCCACAGAAGATAACACCTACATAAGAGCGTCTTCTGATGAAAAGGGTTGAAGAAAATTTGCATGCAAGTTCACTACAGTTAGCTAAAGAAGTAGCAAGCCAAACCAAGTTGAGTGTCCAATTAAACAATACCGCAGAGGAATGGCGTGCATGGATATCATCTGTGAAGGAAGCCACTCATAAATCCCATGCACAAAAAACTCCACCTACAATTTGCCAGGGCCCATGCTGAAAAACTACTGGGACTACTGGTAGTCTTTACTATGGGGTGATGAGACCAAGATAAATGTTTTTGGAACTGATAGCTTCAAAATTTTATGGCGTTGCAAAAGAGAGAAGTGCAAAAAAAATGCATGGTGCCTACAGTGAAACATGGAGGTGGCAGTGTTCTTACGTGGTGCTGTACCGCTGGTGTCAGGGACCTACATTTCATGGATGGTATCCTGAATTCCTTAAAAATCATGGAGGTCATACCAAATAGTAAATGTAGTTTGATGTGGGGTCTATTGCCTTTTGCATCAACTAATCTGAGTAAAACTGAACATTTGTTAATGATAAGAATAAATCATAGAATATAGGGATAGAAAATATTCTATGAAACTCAGTCTTGTCAAAATATTGGAAATTGTTTTTGTGTTCAGTGAGATAATGATAAAAATTAGTGATTAGTGATCTGGCCAAGGTTACAAAAGAATTTCTGCATTACTCAAGGTTCCTAAGAGCACAGTGGCCTCCATAATTCTTAAATGGAAGAAGTTTGGGACCACCCGAAATCTTCCTAGACCAGTGCGTCCACCCAAACTGAGCAATTGTGGGAGAAGAGCCTTGGTGAGAGAAGTAAAGAAAAACCACAAGATCACTGTGGCTGAGCTCCAGTGATGCAGTAGGGAGATGGGAGAAAGTTCCACAAAGTCAACTATCATTGCAGCCCTCCTCCAGTCGGGCCTTTATGGAAGAGTGGCCCAATGGAAGCCTCTCCTCAATGCAAGACATATGAAAGTCTGGATAGAGTTTGCTCAAAAACACATGACCACAGACGCACATAATGAAGGCGCGCGAACGCCTATCTACCCTACTTGCTCAAGTGACTTTATATGGGTGGGTCGAAACGTTAAATTTGTTTCAATCGCAATTTCCTGCACCTTTTTTCAAATTTGTGCACAAGTGCAATCACTACTTGTGAAAATAAACTCCAAATTGGCAAACAGAAGTGTGCGGTGAATTTCTCCTTATCATTTCCTGGTTTAGTCAGTCTGAGTAAGTGAGAGGTTCAGGGGAAGTTCAGGTTCAAGCTGCAGTGGGCTGGAGGCATGTGGAGTAAATATTGTTCTGGTAGAATGAGGTCGTACCAAATTTCCTGTGGACTTTTCTGTAATGTCCGGGGCCTACAGACCAAACTAGGCACTGAGGAGTGTGCATTAATCCCTTCCATACAGAGGAAGCCGGACAGGGAACCACATGAGGGAAACGTAGTGGATCTTGGGAGTGCTGTGGGCCAGATGGGAAATCCCTGGGGCTGACAGGAGGATCAAGCGTAGGGATAATCCAAAACTGAATGTACGAAGAGGCTTGAATTGTACTGTATTGATGAAACTGGAATAAGAAGGTGCTGTGTCCAAAACTGCGTGTTAAAGACTGTTGTATCCGAACTGTCCAGTAGAGTTGAATTTGTTATAAGAAACCAGGTGTCCTGTGATGTGTGTGTGCGGCTGATCCTGAATCAAAGGATGTGGATGCAGCAGAGGCCTCAGGCTTGCAAGTGAGTACACTGCATTGTACTTAGCACAGCATTAATGGACTGGGACATTGTTTATTTGTGGGGTGCCAGGTTGTGGAGAAGCAACAGCTCGCCCATGGCTACCACCCTGGGCACCTTACAACTTGGCGTAGTCAGCAGGATTCAGAGTCCTCGTACAGAGAAAGAAGAGGGACCCCCTGAAAAAGCTAAGATGGTGACTGTTGAGGGACTCAAGATGGTGGACAAAGGAGCGAAAACCAGGAACCTGTCATGAGCGTCTGTGGAGCGAAATAGCGCAAACGCCTGTCTGATCTCAGAGGTGGTCTGTATGGAGAAGATGTCCCATTGTGGGTGTTGCTTACCACAGATGGGCACGGCAGGAAGAAAAAGAAGCTCCATCCATTGCAGTGAGTCAATGGAGAATGGGCAGGGACTCGCAGAAAACAGGCAGGTGAGCCAGAAGAAGCGCCACCCAGGAATAGATGGAGCAACAGAGAATTACAACCACGGCAGAGCGGGCCTTCGCCATTGTTAGTGAGCAAGGAGAACAGTGAGCAAGTCAAGATGACGCAACGGATGGTGAGTACCTTACAACCCCCCAAAGAGGTGCCCGTTCAGGAGGCGGCCAAGGTTAAGGGGGAGGCGGGAGTCATCTAAGAGAATGAAAGGATGGAAAAGCGGGTGCTGTTCCAGTTAGATCTCCCAGGGGTGGAGCGGCCTACAATCAGATGACTTGCGATCTGATACAATATTTTAACCCCCACCGTGGATTTGGCTTCATCCAGGAAGCTATGACCGGACACCAGGTCTATGTGAATGCCGGGTCCCTACAGGAAAAGGGCACCTCACAGATGTGGGACCATGTTTTATTTATCAAGCAAGTTGGACCAAGGGGTTGGTACGCAGTGGCTGTCACCCTGGTAACCAGGGTTTACTAGTCCATTTTAACAACTGTACACGCCACAAAAATGCTGCTGGTTGTTGTCACAACTTCCTTTCCATGCATGTACCTACTTAGCAACATAGTAATTTAGGGTTACAGAAATTTTAAATAAGCACTCCCATCAAAGATTTATCCTCTTAATATATTGCAGTCACTGTGAACTTCCAATTGTTTGTTTTGCCTTTATACCCAGCTAATTCTTCTCTTTTCTCTGCTCTATGTGGAAACAGGAAGTCTCTTGGTCCTGCAGAAATCATTCCCCTTTTCAACTCCTGACCTTGCTGCTCCACCCTTCCCCTCCGCTTTTGACTTTTGCAGTGACTTATGAGTCATACAGGGAACATAGAGCCCTCCTGTTTCTACATAGAGCTTAGAAGGATGCAGCTATTCCATTTTTAATCATGTGATGTCAGACCTAATGGAAAAGAGAACAATTAGCTGGGTAGAAGGACAAAATGAGCAATTGTAAGTACACAGTACTATAAAATATGATGACTGCAATATATTGAGGATAAAAATTTTGATGGGAGTGCAGAATTTAACCCAAAAAATACTTATATGAACCCCCCTTTTTTTATATTTTTTCATACCTGTTTAACTAGTACAATTTAACAAGCGTACATGCCACAACAATATTGCTGTCTGTTGCTGCACGTTTCTTGCAATGTATATACCTACAAACCCCCCAAAACTAGACACATACTTGAAAACATTATACAGACATTTTACTTTTTGCATTCCTGTTTTAGTATTTTAATTTGGCAACTGTACAGTCCATAACTATATTGTAAGCTGTTATTGCAGCATTTTTATGCACTGTTACTACTTTCTAGTATTTTCTGTTACATCTTCCTTTTGGAGCAGATGGAAATAATAATCTGTTTTGTTCTATCTGATTAAATTGTCAAATATTATGTGCAGGCTGTTGTTGCATTAGCCTTTATGGCTGGCACATGTACCCTATCTAGCATTTATGGTTGGTTCCATATTTTTCCAACACCAAATGCAAGTCCTTTGATTCTGTCAAGCATATCAGTGAGGAGGAAGATGTGGGGAGGAAGATGATGTAGCCTCTGATAGCGACACCATCAGCTTGAGTCAGAGTTTGGCTCAGTCCACTTCATCCACCACTATAACACTTAGGCCTTGATTAATAAAGACAGACTTTGTTCGTATCAGTCTGGATGAAGGTGTTTGTTGATGAGAGGGCGCCTCTTAATGAATCATGAGCATCTTAAAAGTGACAAGCACTTCTATGTGCCTAATCACAAATCTCTCTCCAATCAGGTACACTACAGCTCTTCAAAACAGTGCAGCTACTGCACAAGATTGGGCCTCTATGCAAGTCTGGGAACAAAAGGCAAAATATTATTTCCTAAACATTATTTGTCGTTAATTGCTTCCCATTTTCATAAGGTCTCTGCTTGACCATCATTTTTTGAACATGTAAAAAGGTTTGGGGGGGTCTACTGGGCTGACTTGTCCAGGTAGAATTCTGCACACGAATGGGCCACTGTGCAAGGCAGGATACAAAGGGTAAAATTGTTGTAACTTAAAAAAAATGATTGGAATTTAGCTAATGCAATCTTCTTTAAAAAAAAATTTCAATTTTTGTCTAAATTCTTAATGTCTTTTTGGGTCGGGTGAACTTTCCTAGTAAAACACTGCACAGGATTGGGCCCCAGCACAGACACTCAAGGTCCTTGTTACATAAAGTCGGATGTAGAGAAGAAGGAGGAGCAGCAGCAGGCGGATGTAGAGGGAGATATTGAGTTAGTACAGGCAAGGTAATGTAACATACTTGGCGGCGTCCTTGCATAGTGGTCCATCTCCCACTGTGCAAGAGCACGCACTTGATCTCCAGTCCAGTCTGCTAGCCTGGCTTCCCTCCATGCTGTCTGCTTGCCTCTGTTTCTGTTGCTTAAGGGCTGCGCCCAATCACTTCCTGTTTCTTGTACCTGCTGCAGACACACCCCTGATGCGTCCTCAGCCTATTGCTGTCTGTCACCTGGTATTTAACCCAGCTCCTCCCAAGAAACCGTGCCTGAGCATTGTGTTCTGTCAGTTGGCTTCTGTCGCTGTCGTGCCAGGTCCTTTCCTGTTCCCTGCCTTCAGTATCAGTTCCCATGTCTGAACTGTGTCCTGTCTGTACTATCTTCTAGCCTGTTGTCTTCTCCCTATCCTGGAGGCTGTATTTCCAGGCCTGTGTGAACACGCTCCTAGCCTGTTCTTTCCGCCTTCTAGGGGCTGCATACCTAGACCCGTTCCTGTATCTTGCCTGTTCCTGTCTGAACACGCTCCTAGCCTGTTCGTTCTGCCTTCTAGGGGCCGCATACCTAGACCCGCTCCTGTATCTTGCTGCTTTGTCTGTTCTTGTCTGAATACTCTCCTAGCCTGTTACCTGTTTTTCTCTATGTTCGAACCTTCCCTTTTCCTGCAGAATCTGATCCTGTACCTAACTCCTACTCGTTGTCCCTGTACTCCCGTTTGTGAGTTTGTGGTCCACTCGCTACTTCACTGCAAGTACCCTGTGGGTATCTGGTTCTGCCTTTCCCTTCCTGTCTGTTCCGTGTGAACAGAGCCCTGTCCCCCCTGCTCTGCCTTGCTCACCGCTCCGGCGGTTCTGGCTGCTCTGACCCTTTGCTCGCTGCTCCGGCAGTCTCGCTCTGCTCTGACCCCTTGCTCGCTGCTCCGGCAGGCTCGCTCTGCTCTGACCCTTTGCTCGCTGCTCCGGCAATCTTGCTCTGCTCTGACCCTTTGCTCGCTGCTCCGGCAGTCTCGCTCTGCTCTGACCCTTTGCTCGCTGCTCCGGCAGGCTCGCTCTGCTCTGACCCTTTGCTCGCTGCTCCGGCAGTCTCACTCTGCTCTGACCCTTTGCTCGCTGCTCCGGCAGTCTCGCCCTGCTCCGACCCTTTGCTCGCTGCTTCGGCAGTCTCGTCCTGCTCCTCTCTCGCTCACCGCTCCAGGCGGCCTTGTCCTGCTCTTCTCTCGCTCACCGCTCCAGGCGGTCTCATCTTGTTCTGCTCTTGCTCGCCGCTCTGGGCGGCCTCACTCTGCTGTTTGTCCACCCCGTCTGCGGTTCTGTTCCTGAGTCCCAGTCTGAACTGGGTCCTATCCACTCTGTGCTCCAACCTGTCATACCAGCCAGTGCCTCCCTGCCTGCATACCAGTCGTGCTCGCCAGCATCCACCCGTCTGTATTCCAGCCGTGTCTGCCTATACCCACCAGTCGGTGTGCCAGCCTAACCTGCCTGTTCCAGTATTCCCCTGTGTGGGTCAACAGCCATGTCCGGGGTCTGACCTGGAGTAGCACCTGGTCCCTCTGCCCGGTTTCTCCCTGGTGCACTGGCATCGTATGCCGTCGTGTGACCTTGGTCGGATCAGGCAGATACTTAGTTACGCCCCTCCAGGCACTCTCCGGTTCATGGCACAGTGGAATCACTAAACACGCACACGCCAGTCTGTCCGGGCGTGTGCATTACAGCATGCTCAGGCCATGGTTCCCGTTGAGCCCCACGGCCTTCGCTCTCTGAGACTTTTTCCAGAGAATACGTGCATCTAGAGGAAATTAATTTTTTTGCTACCAGCTGAGTTCCAAGCGAATTGCGCATCTGTCCAGATGGATCTATCAGCACTCGTTCCTGCGGATCCGCCACGGTACTATGTGGATCCAAGACTGAGTCGTGCATTTGTGGAGCAATGCATGCTACACTTCAAGTTCTACCCTCTTTGTTTTCACACCGATCGGGCTAAGGTGGGATTCATGACGTCTTACCTAGCGGGTGATGCCTTGAAATGGATCACCCCCCTATGGGACGCACAGGATCCTATCGTCCTGGACATAATGGCCTTCCTGGTGGCCTTTCTTATGGTCTTCGATGACCCTAATCCGGAGGCTCCTGCTGAAGCTTCACTTCCCAATAACCTGGAGCAGCCCCGTTGGGTAATGTGTGTGGGTAGCGCACTAGTCCTCCTGCCCGAAGAGACTACTGCCCACCCAGAATCCACACAGGATGACTACGCTCTCCGGAATACTTCTCCCAACCTCAAGAGGCAGTCCAGACGTGCTAGGCGTAGAGGCAAGCCGTCACGCCAGGGTCTGTCCTCCCAAAGACCTCCTGACCCCAACCTTGAAGTCCCTGCTGAAGCTTCACTTCCCTGTATCCCGGAGCAGCCCCGACGGGTAATGTGCGTGGGTAGCGCACCAGTTCTCCTGCCCGAAGAGACTTCTGCCCAACTAGAATCCACACAGGAGGACTTCCTGCACCCGGTTTCTGATGCTTCACCCACTTTAACCGGTGAGCCTGTCCAAGGGTACACCGAAGCAGTGATTACCTCCGAGTCTGTGCATCTCTACTACCTGGCGGAGGACCCCCTGTTGCCTCCTGAATCCTCCGGGATACCACCTGATGACAAATGGAGAGAGACTTCCCTACACCCGGTACCCGATACTTCGTCCGCTCCGTCCTGTCAGCCTGACAATGGGTACCTCAAAGCGGTAGTTAACCCCGAGTCTCAACACCCCTCCGACCAGGCGGAGGACCTCCAGTTGTCTCCAGAACCCTTCGGGGTGCTACCTGGTAGCGAATGGACAGAGTCTTCCCTATACTCTGTACCTGATACCTCGCTCGCTTCGTCCAGTGAGTCCGACCTAGTGTACTTCAAAGCAGAAGTTATCCCCGAGTCTCTACACCCCTCTGACCAGGCGGAGGACCTCCAGTTGTCTCCTGAACCCTTCGGGGTGCTACCTGATAACAAATGGACTGAGACTCTCCTATACTCGGTACTTGTTACCTCGGCCGCTTCTTCCAGTGAGTCTGACCTAGTGTACTGCGAAGCAGAGGTTACCCCCGAGTCTCTGCACTCTTCCAACCCGGCGGAGGACCCCCAGTTTCCTGAATCCTCCGGGGTACCACGAGATAACAAAGAGACAGTGACTTTTCTACACCTTGTACCTGATACCTCGCCCATTTCATCCTGTGAGCTTGACAAGATGTACCCCGAAGCAGAGGTTACCCCCGAGTCTCTGCACCCCTCCAACCCAGCGGAGGACTTTCAGTTGTCTCCTGAACCCTCTGGGGTGCTACCTGATAATAAGTGGAGAGAGACTTCCTTGTGTGCTGTTCCTGGCACTCCACCCGTTTCGTCTGTTGCTGAGGATGGCTGGATAGGAGGTAGCATCCTAGCTACCCAGATGAGACCAGTTTTTCCTGTGGACAGTGGAAGTGATCTCCTTAAAGTGAAGGATTGGCCCTCGAATTCCCTGCGGAACATTCTGGCAGGCCTGAAGAAGAAGGGGCGTAAGGGGGGGGGGGTACTGTAACATACCTGGCGGCGTCCTTGCATAGTGGTCCATCTCCCACTGTGCAAGAGCGCGCACTTGATCTCCAGTCCAGTCTGCTAGCCTGGCTTCCCTCCATGCTGTCTGCTTGCCTCTGTTTTTGCTGCTTAAGGGTGGCGCCCGATCACTTCCTGTTTCTTGTACCTGCTGCAGACACACCAGTGATGCGTCCTCAGCCTATTGCTGTCTGTCACCTGGTATTTAACCCAGCTCCTCCCAAGAAACCCTGCCTGAGCATTGTGTTCTGTCAGTTGGCTTCTGTCGCTGTCGTGCCAGGTCCTTTCCTGTTCCCTGCCTTCGGTATCAGTTCCCGTGTCTGAACTGTGTCCTGTCTGTACTATCTTCTAGCCTGTTGTCTTCTGCCTATCCTGGAGGCTGTATTTCCAGGCCTGTGTGAACACGCTCCTAGCCTGTTCTTTCCGCCTTCTAGGGGCTGCATACCTAGACCCGTTCCTGTATCTTGCCTGTTCCTGTCTGAACACGCTCCTAGCATGTTCGTTCCGCCTTCTAGGGGCCGCATACCTAGACCCGCTCCTGTATCTTGCTGCTTTGTCTGTTCTTGTCTGAATACTCTCCTAGCCTGTTACCTGTTTTTCTCTATGTCCGAACCTTCCCTTTTCCTGCAGAATCTGATCCCGTACCTAACTCCTACTCATTGTCCCTGTACTCCCGTTTGTGAGTTTGTGGTCCACTCGCTACTTCACTGCAAGTACCCTGTGGGTATCTGGTTCTGCCTTTTCCTTCCTGTCTGTTCCGTGTGAACAGAGCCCTGTCCCCCCTGCTTTGCCTTGCTCACCGCTCTGGCCTGCTCTGACCCTTTGCTCGCTGCTCCGGCAGTCTCGCTCTGCTCTGACCCTTTGCTCGCTGCTCTGGCAGTCTCGCTCTGCTCTGACCCTTTGCTCGCTGCTCCGGCAGTCTCGCTCTGCTCTGACCATTTGCTCGCTGCTCCGGCATTCTCGCTGTGCTCTGACCCTTTGCTCGCTGCTCCGGCAGTCTCGCTCTGCTCTGACCCTTTGCTCGCTGCTCCGGCAGTCTTGCTCTGCTCTGACCCTTTGCTCGCTGCTCCAGCAGTCTCGCTCTGCTCTGACCCTTTGCTCGCTGCTCCGGCAGTATAGCTCTGCTCTGACCCTTTGCTCGCTGCTTCGGCAGTCTCGTCCTGCTCCTCTCTCGCTCACCGCTCCAGGCGGCCTTGTCCTGCTCTTCTCTCGCTCACCGCTCCAGGCGGTCTCGTCTTGTTCTGCTCTTGCTCGCCGCTCTGGGCGGCCTTACTCTGCTGTTTGTCCACCCCGTCTGCGGTTCTGTTCCTGAGTCCCAGTCTGAACTGGGTCCTATCCACTCTGTGCTCCAACCTGTCATACCAGCCAGTACCTCCCTGCCTGCATAACAGTCGTGCTCGCCAGCATCCACCCATCTGTATTCCAGCCGTGTCTGCCTATACCCAACAGTCGGTGTGCCAGCCTAACCTGCCTGTTCCAGTATTCCCCTGTGTGGGTCAACAGCCGTGTCCGGGGTCTGACCTGGAGTAGCACCTGGTCCCTCTGCCCGGTTCCTCCCTGGTGCACTGGCGTCGTATGCCATCGTGCGACCTTGGTCGGATCGGGCAGATACTTAGATACGCCCCTCCAGGCACTCTCCGGTTCATGGCACAGTGGAATCACTAAACACGCACACGCCAGTCTGTCCGGGCGTGTGCATTACAGGTAAAAGGCTGACAGTTAGAGTGAAAAATGACAACAAACAATGCTTGCCATGATGACCAAAATTCACAACATAGTGCAGAGGGTGAACTAGTGGTGCTGGTAACCATGACAAGTTTTATGCTGAAATGCTCATGGAATGAAATGTGTATTTCTACCATTAAGCAAAGGGATGACTATTGGATACCATGCTTTTAGTCCTTCGCTGTAAAAGTAAAATGGCCCCAAAATTTTCGAGTACTGAAATCGAGTTCAATTTGGCGTATTACCAGGATAAGCTGTGTTCCCTGTTCGGTAAAGTTTTCAGTTATGCCGATTGCATGTCTTACATGAAGACCCCTTTCTGACCCTGCAGAGTTAACATTCCCTTGTGTGTGCCAGCACTATAGCTGCAACAAATAACCAAGGCAGCAACAGTGATTACATTATATATGGCAAGGAGAACCAGGAATTTTATCTGCCTCTGCGCCAACCTGATGCATGTCAGGAAGCAGAGTTGCACAACAGGAAAAATCAGGTTCAATTGTACTTGCACTGTGTCCTTTCTCAAATGGATACCCTGAGCCCCAATATCTTGGACTTCTGGGTCACCAGATTGGACCATTGGCATTAACTGGCCTAGTTTACTACGGGTGTACTGTCATGTCCAGCCTCCAGAGTACTGTCAGAGAGTGTATTCAGTTCAGCTGTTGGCTCTGTCTCACCGAAGCGGACCAGTTTAACTTCCACAAACCTTGAATTTATCAAAATGAATCAGACATGGATCAGTACCAACTTTTATACACCTACTTCCGATGCCAGTGGTTACATTAGCCATACAATATGTCTGCCTTTACTGTCTATTATCTTTCTTAAAATTGTAAAGTGCTGCGGAATATGTTGGCGCTATAAAAATACAAATTATTAATATTATCTTCTACACTCTTCTACTGCTACCAGCGCCAATGGCCCACACTCAGCTGACATTTACTACTCCCTGTCCAATATGTCATTAATACTATAGTGCAGCTGTTGCTGCAACTGCTGTTCCAGGCCCTATACTTCTAGACATCTCCTTGCTTTTACTGTCATATCTTTGCTGTCCAGCTTCTGATTCTGCCACTGCTGCTGTATAATCACACCAGCTACACATCTCCTAGCTGCATACTGTGTTTCTTAGTGCCAGACTGTACTGCTGATGACCTGGCTGTCATTGCTGGCCCTGCATAGCCAGACATCTCCTCGCCTGCCCTGTCATTTCACTCCTAGTTGAGAAGTCATTACTTCACTTTCAAAATGGCACACCAGTTTTATCGCTAAAATAAAGGAATATTTTTGGACAGCTTGTGAAAAGCTATCATTTCTTAATTTAGCAAAGAACAAAGCTCCTGATACTCCTTACACAGGGATAATTTTTGCACCAAACTGTGTCGAGAAGCAACAGCTTTTTTCATTTGCATTACCAGTCCATAAAGTCCAGCAAACATTGGCCACTTCTACACAGGGCCTACCAGACCAATGAGAAGTTCAATTAACAAGCTCTCATGTGTAGAGATGAGTGAACATATTCGGAAAATTTTTCACCAGCAGCGGTTGCGGGTCTGCTGTTCGCAGGGGCAGCAAGGGTTGCCTAGCCTGGGGCTTTTTGAGACCGCAAAGGATGACCCAACTCATGTTGTTTGCCAACTTTACAAAAAAAGATTCAGTAGAGGCAAAAATTGCAATAATTTGACTACTACATGCATGATCCGGCACATGCGTGATCAACATGAGTTAGTCTGG
The DNA here is from genome assembly GCF_046119375.1 of Phyllobates terribilis. Taxonomy (NCBI): domain Eukaryota; kingdom Metazoa; phylum Chordata; class Amphibia; order Anura; family Dendrobatidae; genus Phyllobates; species Phyllobates terribilis. Next base: position 396,377,621 of record NW_027362763.1, read on the forward strand.
AAATCTCACTGAGTTAAAATGTGGACTAGCGGGCCTCACCAATCACCGGCTGCCACATCAACCACATCTGCTGCTAATTCCTCCTCTATCACCGTGCCAAGTGTTGTCACACTGTTCTCTGGTCGCAGAACCTCCACTTGTTTACTCGCTCCAGTCGGGGTGAGAGAGAGCCCGTCAATTGTTATGGAAGTGGACATGCCTGCTGTTTTTGTTTCACCGAGCACACCACATCTTTCTCAATCCACCGTAACATCTCCACTAGTGTTGAGCCACCCCCGTAGTGTTCGAGTTCGGTTCGGTTCGTCGAACACCCGTGTGTTCGCCGAACTGTTCGTCGAACTGTTCGTCGAACACCTTCGAACACCGTTAAAACCAATGGCAGGCAAACAAAAACACATAGAAACACATAGAAAACACCTTCAAAGGTGTCCAAAAGCTGACAAACTGCTCAGAAGACACAACTAACACATGGAAAAGTGACAAGTACATATAGTCATGCGAAAAGAAAAGAGGTGGAGGAGTAAAAGGAGGGGGAGACACAGATATAGGCATGTCATGCCCTTCTAAAATCCAAAAAGTGAGAAGCCGAGACGGCCAGTCCGCTCCTGCCCGTGCCACCTCCGTGTCGCCGGGTTTGTGCCAGAGCCGCGGTGAACCCTGACGGCCAGCCCCCCTCTCCCAATACTGGTGCCTGTCCGCTGGTGGGTCGAGAGAGCCCCCCTGTGGTGGAGGCAGCTCTAAGCTTTTTAATTTAAATTGTCCCTCTAATTTGAATGAATACACTTTAAATCCATTTACAAGGATCTATTGGAGGGCAAGTCTCATGCCAGCAGCCGCGTAATTCCAGCTCCAGTAGCGTCCACTAAAGCTGCTGCAGTTAAAAAGCTTTTATAAGGATCGAGCTCGGCTGTCCACCGCAAGGCATCCTAGTGCCAGTCCCAGCCCCTATGCCTTGGGGTGCCTCCTGATGCTCTTCACTAAGTATCCCGTGGTCCCGAAGCATTTCCTTTGAAAAAATTAAGTGTCCAAACTACAGGTGGTGTAGCTTGCTTAACAGCCGGGATAATCCGCTGACTAGCAGACACTGCTACTAGGCACAAAGTATTTCCTGGGCTAGATGCAGTTAAAAATTTGTAAGTAGATACTCTCGTTGGATGCTGAGAAAGCATTCCATAGAGTCTCCTGGCACGCCATATATGATTCTCTTAAAAAGCTTGGGGTAGGGGTCTAGGGGACCCTTTTATAGCCAAAATCACGGCCCTGTATCACAATACGTCACCTAGGCTGAAGATAAATGGAACTGTAGCACCGAGGGCTCGGTTGCTACAGACGTATTGCACCTCACCCAGAGGTGTGATATCTCACTCTCAGATAAGGATGGAGTGTGGATCAGGACCCGACACCTGCATGCATTACACCACATTGCCGTGGGGCAGGGCGACCAATATGCCCCTGAGATGGGCACGACAGTCCCTGTCCCTGGCTGGAGTGGGGGGAGGGAACACTGAGGAAGGGGAACCCTGCAGTGCAGGAGCAGGGAGGAAGCAGTTCCTGGGTGCATTGAGAAGGGAGTATAAAAGGTGGGCACCATCTTAGTTCAGTGCAGAGAAGTCTGAGCAGAAGTGGCAGGGAGCAGGGGCTCTGCATGAGCTCTGCTCCGGAGGCGGGCCTAGTAACAGAGGCCCAGGCCTGCAAGAGGGAGAAGGAAGGAAGAGGAGCGGAGAAGGCTCCAGGAATGAGGAATGAAGGGATCCCAGGGGTGCGGACGGGCGAGTCGCCACCGCACGCCCGAATCCACCTGCGTGGAGGGGTCAGGCCAAAGGGGGAGACCGGTCCCCGAACTAGTGGAGGCAGGAAACGACCCTCAGCTAGAAACCGGAGGCTCTGACATTTTATGTGGCGCAGCCCCTTGCTCCACCCGCTAGGAAGGCACCACATAGGGTCAGGGAAACTTGCGCCAAGTTTACCAAGAGGAGGCCCGAGGCAGCCGGATAGAAGTGTTGGTAAGAAAGGCCAGACAAAGGACACACAAAGGGGGTCCTGTGAAGCGCTCCAAAGTTATCTGGGAGTTGTCTGAGCCCCTCACCTGGTGAGCACAGTACGACGTGGGCAGCCGTTACCTGCAGACATGGTCTGGATAATAAGAACTGTGAGTAAAGGCCCTGAACTGCATCACTGACTCCGTGTCGTTACTGCTGCTGCCCTGCACCATCACCCCCATCCTCCGCATACACTGCCCTGAGGCTATACTCCTCCCGTGGGGAGTTATGCTACGCTCTGCTGCACCCACAACACCAGCCGTAGCGGTCTGCCCTGTAGCGGTGGTTCACTCTGACCGCAATCCACGGGTGGCGTAGTCGGACATTTAAACATCAAAACCACATAAATAGTTCCGCCACTGGTTTGACCGCCCTGAGCCACGGAACCGGATCGCCGCCACGAAGACTACAACCACCAGCATCCACCAAAAAGGGTCCGGCTCCGGGTGTCCCGAGGCCCAGGGGGTGCATCAGAACATTTTCATCACCTTTCACAATCACCAATGGGAAAAGGCAGGGATGTCCTCTGTCCCCTCTCTTATACATCCTAGTGACGGAGCACCTGCTCTCATCAATTCGCCGTAACCCCAATATTAGGTGGATTGAGGTGGGAGGCACCGAGTACAAGTGCTCTCTATTTGCTGATGATGTCCTAGTATATATCACTCAATCACATATATCCATCCCTGCTGTTATGGCTGAAATAGATCACTTTGTTACATGGTAAAATTTTAAAATCAATGCAGCGAAGTCTGAGGCCCTCGATGTCTCCCTCCCTAAATCCATATAGGATTCCATCCAGTCCAACTTTCCCTTTGCCTGGCCCTCACAGGGTATCAAATACTTAGGAATTCCTATTCATAGAGACCTCTCCCATCTATGTTATCTTAATTTTGGGCCCTTTATTGAACAATTCCATACAGACCACGGTTGGCAAGTTAGAACTGTAAGATTCACTACGTGAACCACTGGTGTTTTGTGGAAAAGCACATGTACACCGCGTTCCAAATTATTATGCAAAAAGTGTTTAGGAGTGATGAGGGAAGAATTTGTTTGTTTGTCAGTTAAACTCATTGATGGTGATGTGTGTCAGGGCTCTTTATATCACTGTAAGCAATTGCAGACACCTGTGCTAATTAGTTTGGCAGGTGTGTCCAATGAAAGGCAAGACTACTTAAGAAGGCTCTCTCACATTATTAAGCAGCCTACATTTTCTGCCAAAATGGGAAAGAAAAAGGATGTGTCGGCTGCTGAGAAGCAACAAATTGTGGAGTGTTTAGGTCAAGGCATGACTACAATCAACATTGTGCGATGATCAGGATGAAGTGTCTTGGCAATCAAGAAGTATGTAGCTGATTCACAGTACACACGTGTGCGTGCTGATAAGGGCAAATTGAGGACTCTTTCCTACAGGCAATTATGTCAGGTTGAAACAGCAGCGGCAAAAAAGCCTTGTCATAGCAGCAGACAAGTTTTTGAAGCTGCTTGTGCCTCCAACGTCCCCCGAACAACAAGATGCAGGGTCCTTCAGAGGTTTGCAGCTGTGCATATGCCATCCTGTCGACCTCCTCTATCCACTTCACACAAGCAGAAACGGCTCCAGTGGGCCAAACATTACATGAAGACTGATTTCAAAACTGTTTTGTTCACGGATGAGTGCCGTGCAGCGCTCGATGGTCCAGATGAATGGAGTGGAGGATGGCTGGTTGATGGACACCCCACGCAAACACGGCTACAGCGCCAACAAGGAGGAGGTGGAGTAATGTTTTGGGCTGGAATCATGGGGAGAGAGATTGTCGGCCCCTTTAGGATCCCTGAAGGCGCTAAATATGAACTCCATAATGTATGTGGATTTTCTCAAACAGCACTTCCTGCCATGGTTCAAGAAGAAGAACCGTGTATTTCACAGCAAGATCATTTTTCTGCATGATAATGCACCATCTCATGCTGCACATAAAACATCTGCATCTCTGGCTGATATGGGCATAAAAGGGGACAAACTTATGGTGTGACCCCCATGCTCCCCTGACCTCTACCCCATTCAGAACCTTTGGAGCATCATTAAAAGGAGTGTCTATGATGGCGGGAGGCAGTTCACATCTAAGCAACAGCTCTGGGAGGGTATTCTGTCCTCATGCAAAACAATTGAAGCAGAAACCATCCAAAACCTGACAAATTCAATGGACGAGAGAGTTCAGAAGCTCCTTTCGAACAAGGGGTCCTATGTGAAAATGTAACATCACCTAGAATAAAGTTTTGAGTTGAAAACTGTTTGATTTCAGTTTCTAACAACCTGCTAATGCTTATAATTTCAAAAATGACCATTTTTTTGGTCTTTATTAAAATGAAAAGGTTGATCGAAAAGTTTGGGGGATCTAAGAGTGTGGCAACCCAGTAGTCATGATTACTTCGAATTCTGACAATATGAGGGTCATGCTGCAGGTAGTGCAGCAAGAAGGCACTTATGTGTCTTGTGCATCTCGGAGCCCCAAAATTATTTTCCGGGCTAGATGCAGCTAAAAATTATTTTTAATTTTAAATCTGGTGAAGCTTATTATAGATGGCCTAATAGGATCAGTGCTGCACACTGCTACAAAGCCCAAATTATTTTCCAGTCAAGATACAGATAAACATGATTAGTAATTTGAAAGCTTAAAACGGTTGGTAGGGTGATTTTAACCAATCATCAAGCTTTTACTCTCCCCAGGATGACACAGGGGTAGAAAAGTCGTTTCGGATCCATGATTTGTTCATCTTTATGAACGTGAGTCTGTCTACATTATCAGTGGAGAGCCGCGTGCGCTTATCTGTCAGCACACCACCAGCAGCGCTGAACACACGTTCAGACAGAACGCTGGCTGCGGGGCATGACAAGATCTCCAAGGCGTAAGTGGCTAGCTCCGGCCATTTATCCAGATTGGAAGCCCAAAAAGAGCAAGGGTCCAGTGACACAGTCGTGGCTTCAATGTTTACTTGGAGATACTCCTGTACCATCGTCTCTAGGCGTTGACTATGTGTCAGACTTCTTGTCTCCTGTGGCCTTGCAAAGGATGGGCTAAAAAAGTGGTGAAATGATTCCGCAAAATTGATGTTACCAGCAGATACTGTGGTTCTGTTACGGTTTGAGTGCTGAACACTTGACGGTCCCACGGTTGGCAAGTTGGAACTGTGAGATTCACTACGTGCACCACTGGTATTTTGTGGAAAAGCACATGTAAGATTCTGCAACAGTCTCTGCTGATACTCCTGCATGCGTGCATCCCTTTCTATGGCAGGAATAATTTCTGAAAATTTACTTTTGTACCGGGGATCTAACAGTGTGGCAACCCAGTAGTCAGGATTATTTCTAATTCTCACAATTCGAGGGTCATGTTGCAGGTAGTGCAGCAAGAAGGCACTCATGTGTGTTGCGCATCCAGGAGCACCAAGTCCCTGTTGTGTTGGTGGCGAGGTAGCAATCATGCTTCCTTCCTCTGTCCTCTCCCCCCAACCTCGCACAACAGAAATGTGATCAAGGTCTCCCTCATCTGATGAGTCTTCCATCAGTTCGTCCTCCACTTCTTCCTGGGCTCCTGCACCTTCCTCACTAGTTTGGCTGCTACCATGCGCCCTGGTAAAATCATCTCCCCCACCCTCACATGCCTGCCGCCTTGGTGCTGCCGACCGTCTGGACCTTGCAGATGTTAGCCCTTCCGCATACAACTCCTCCTCCTCTACTTCCTCCACCTCCTCTTGTGCCACCACCTGACTCCGAATTTTGTTTAACATGTGCTCCAGCATGTAAATCACCGGAATAGTCATGCTGATAATGGCATCGTCAGCACTAAACATCTTCGTCGCCATTTCAAAACTGTGCAGAAGGGTGCATAGGTCCCTGATCTGAGACCACTCCTCCAGCGTGATTTGCCCCACCTCTGAATCTCGTTGGCCCAGGCTATACGTCAGAACGTATTGCACCAGGGCTTGTCGGTGCTGCCACAGTCGCTGCAACATGTGCAGAGTTGAATTCCACCGGGTAGGCAGATCGCATTTTAGCCGGTGAAGTGGCAGGCCCAACGACTTCTGTAGAGATGTAAGTCGCTGAGCTGTGGGATGCGAACGGCGGAAGTGAGCACACAGCGACCGTGCCCTCTGCAGAAGGCAATCTAGTCTGGGATAGTGGGCTAAAAATTGCTGGACAACCAGGTTCAACACGTGAGCCATACAAGGCACGTGTGTGACATTGCCCCGGCGAAGGGCCGCACCCAGGTTTGCAGCATTGTCGCACACGGCCTTCCCTGGTTTCAGGTCCAGTGGAGACAACCATTCATGAAATTGGTTCTCCAGAGCTGACCACAACTCCTCAGCTGTGTGACTCACATTTCCCAGACATTTCAATGTAAAAACCGCCTGATGATGTTGAGCCCTACTGCCAGCATAGTAAGGAGGTGTGCAGGATCCCTTCTGCGCAGTTAGAAAGCTTGTGGCATGACCAGACAGGCTTTGGGTGCAGGTGGAAGACCGAGAGGAGGTTGAGGAGCCAGAAGCAGTGGAGGAAAAATGACATAAAGAGGATTGACGCACAACTCGTGGGGACGGCAAGACTTGGACAGCAGCCCCTTGTCCTGCTGTCACCATAGTTACCCAGTGCCCAGTCAGCGACATGTAACGCCCCTGTCCATGCCTACTCGTCCAAGTGTCTGTGGTGAAATGCACCCTGTCACACACAGAGTTTCTCAAAGAAGCGGTGATGTTGTGTGCGACATGCTGGTGGAGCGCAGGCACACCTTTCTTTGAGAAGTAGTGCCGACTGGGCATCTGGTACTGGGGCACTGCGACGGACATAAGGTCTCGAAAATCCTCTGTGTCCACCAGGCGGAAAGGCAGCATTTCTGTAGCCAAGAGCTTGCAGATGGTGAAATTCAACCTCTTAGCTTTCTCATGGCTTGGAGGAAATGGTCTTTTACTTGTCCACATCTGAGGGACCGAGGGCTGGCTATTGTGCTTAGACGGGGTTGATAAGGGTGTCCCCGGCAAACTGCCGGTCTGTGAGGAAGATGCAGGCGGACATGTTAGGTTGCCTTGATCCAAAGGTGGTGCTATCGATGTCGGACAGCGCTCAAGACCAGCTGGTGTTACCACCTCCAAAGAAAATGATGACCTGCCAATCACGCTGGCTGTTGCGGGTAAAGAGGTGGCAGGTCTGCGCCCCAAAACAGGTGTGACTGCTGTCCCCCCAGTCACAGAGGATGAAGAGGCCGCGGATGCACAAGATATGGCAGACGGTGGTTGGCCCGGCCGGCTAGACCGCATTGTAGCACACTGAGCTTCCCACTGCAACTTATGCTTCATGTCCATGTGCCGGTTCATGCATGAAGTACTCAAACTATGTATTTTTTGGCCTCTACTTAGCTTTTGCTGACAAATGTTACAGATAACACGAGTTGGGTCATCTTTATCGATCTGAAAAAATGCCCAGGCTATGCAAGGCTTAGCACCCATGCGACCTGAAGAGCCACCACGACTTGTGGTGAGAGGCAGAGTTGTGTTTGAGGATGCAGTTGTTGACGTGCTTCCAGTTCTACGTCTCTGTCCAGGAAGGCGCAACCTGAGCTCGTCGTCACTAGCATCTTCCTCCACCTCCTCTGCTGACCTCATCTCTTGGCTGACTGTGGGTTGACAGTAAGTGGGATCTCCGACCTCATCATCATCACCCTGTGCGTTATCACACCCGTCGTCCTCAGAGCCAACCTGTTCCTGCCCTGACAAAAAACTAAAGTTGTCGCTCCAATCAGGTATTTGAGTCTTATCATCGTCTTCCTCATTGTCTCCACCAACAGGAGTTACAGTTTGGGAATGAGGGTCTACATTATGGTCAGAACCTTCTGCGTCTGGTCCTGGATCCGACTCATAAAGATTCTGGACATCAGTGCAGATCATTTCCTCGTCTGGATTCACAGAAGCGCTGGAGTCGACCTCTGATTCCCAGGCTATAGTATGAGTAAACAGCTCTGCAGACTCAACCATCTGTTCTACCTCATACTCAGACGGGCAGCTGGAGATTTGGGAGCTGTGAGGAAGCAAGTGCGATTTGGGTGACACCTTTGAGGACTGGAGTATTTGTGATGTTGAAGTTGATGTGGAGGAGAGCCCACTTAAAGGAGCACTTGATATCCGTTGAAGCACCTGCTGTTTTTGTGCCTCATCTGGAATTTGTAGCGATTGGCGTGGCCGTAAGAAAGGGATCTTATCACATTGTCCGCTAAAAGAAGTAGACATTTTAGTTTGGCTGGAAGATGGTCTTTCTTCTGCACCTACCCCACGGACACAACCTTTTTTCCCCTTCCCAACACGCCTATTCCCCTTTCCACCAGCAGCAGGCCTTTTTCCACTCATTTTGGTGGTTAACTAATTCACAACTCTGGAGTTGTTTGCACAAAAAAACAATGGATGGTAACCGAGCAGAGCTGAGTGGCCAAACTGTGGTATTAGGCCAAAACTATTGGCTGGGTTAGATGCAGAAAAAAATTATTTTTAATTTGCAACCTGATGGAGGTCAGTATAGATGGACTAATAGACCAAGTCCCACACACCGCTAGAAGCCCAAATATTTTTTCAGAGCTAGATGCAGAAAAAAATTATTTTTAATTTGCAACCTGATGGAGGTCAGTATAGATGGACTAATAGACCAAGTCCCACACACCGCTAGAAGCCCAAATATTTTTTCAGAGCTAGATGCAGAAAAAAATTATATTCAATTTGCAACCTGCTGGAGGTCAGTATAGAAGGACTAATAGAACAAGTCCCACACACTGCTAGACGCCCAAATATTTTTTCAGAGCTAAATGAAGAAAAAAATTATTTTTAATTTGCAACCTGATGGAGGTCAGTATAGATGGACTAATAGACCAAGTCCCACACACTGCTAGAAGCCCAAATATTTTTTCAGAGCTAGATGCAGAAAAAAAATATTTTTAATTTGCAACCTGATGGAGGTCAGTATAGATGGACTAATAGACCAAGTCCCACACACTGCTAGAAGCCCAAATATTTTTTCAGAGCTAGATGCAGAAAAAAATTATATTCAATTTGCAACCTGCTGGACGTCAGTATAGAAGGACTAATAGAACAAGTCCCACACACTGCTAGAAGCCCAAATATTTTTTCAGAGCTAAATGAAGAAAAAAATTATTTTTAATTTGCAACCTGATGGAGGTCAGTATAGATGGACTAATAGACCAAGTCCCACACACTGCTAGAAGCCCAAATATTTTTTCAGAGCTAGATGCAGAAAAAAATTATTTTTAATTTGCAACCTGATGGAGGTCAGTATAGATGGACTAATAGACCAAGTCCCACACACCGCTAGAAGCCCAAATATTTTTTCAGAGCTAGATGCAGAAATTTTTTTTATTCAATTTGCAACCTGATGGAGGTCAGTATAGATGGACTAATAGACCAAGTCCCACACACTGCTAGAAGCCCAAATATTTTTTCAGAGCTAGATGCAGAAAAAAATTATTTTTAATTTGCAACCTGATGGAGGTCAGTATAGATGGACTAATAGACCAAGTCCCACACACTGCTAGAAGCCCAAATATTTTTTCAGAGCTAGATGCAGAAAAAAATTATTTTTCATTTGCAACCTGATGGAGGTCAGTATAGATGGACTAATAGAACAAGTCCCACACGCTGCTAGAAGCCCAAATATTTTTTCAGAGATAAATGAAGAAAAAAATTATTTTTAATTTGCAACCTGATGGAGGTCAGTATAGATGGACTAATAGACCAAGTCCCACACACTGCTAGAAGCCCAAATATTTTTTCAGAGCTAGATGCAGAAAAAAATTATTTTTAATTTGCAACCTGATGGAGGTCAGTATAGATGGACTAATAGAACAAGTCCCACACGCTGCTAGAAGCCCAAATATTTTTTCAGAGCTAAATGAAGAAAAAAATTATTTTTAATTTGCAACCTGATGGAGGTCAGTATAGATGGACTAATAGACCAAGTCCCACACACTGCTAGAAGCCCAAATATTTTTTCAGAGCTAGATGCAGAAAAAAATTATATTCAGTTTGCAACCTGATGGAGGTCAGTATAGATGGACTAATAGAATGATGCTATGCCCAAAAGATTTTACTTCACTAGGTGCAGTAAAAAAATTGGTATTCTATACACAGGTGGTATATCTTGCAACACAGATAGGCTACTCCACTGACTAACACACTCTGCAATAGGCCAAAAAGGATTAGCTTTGCTAGATTCAGCCAAATGCTGTGAAAAAAACTTGCACAGCACTGGCACAGACCTGCCTGGCAAAAACTGATAGGAACTGATGTAACCTAGTCCTGAAAAGGACTCCAATTACAATTAGTCTTTACTCCCACAATCTATCTATTTAAGAGCACAGACCTGCCTGATAAAAGTCGTAGGAAATGCTGTAACCTAGTCCTTAAAAGGACTGCAATCACAACTATTCCCTACTCCCAAGCTATCTGTATATTTGTGCGAAAATTGGCTTGAAATTAACAAGGTATAGCGCACACAGCAACAGCGGTGCCATCTAACACGCAGCTGCAGCAGTGAGAAAATGGTGGCGACGGGGAAAATGGCTTGGTCTTATAGGGCAAGGACATGTGACATACACTGCCAATCACACATGCCCTTGCTTGTGTGAAAAAAAGCACTTCGCTCCGTGTGTGCGCTGCTGATAGGCTGACAGATTGCACCTCCCCACTGCAAATGCGGGAAAGAGAAAAAAAAATGGAGATCTTCATTGTTCCTGCAGAGATCCATCCCCTGCCCCTCCCCCCGCCCCGCTGTACACTCAAACTGCGTATTAACATTAATTTTCATCATTACTGAGAAAAAATCCAGTTATGATTTTGGTGCACGAACAGTTATCGAACATAACCTCTAACAGCCGAATTTTTCTCAAATTGCTCGTGTTCGCCGACCGGCTCGAACACCGCCCAAAACAGCTCGAATTTGAGATTGGCGAACAGTTCGAGTAGAACAACGCTCATCTCTAATCTCCACCTGCACCTCACTCACAGTCCAGCTGTTTGTCAGGTTCACCCTACTCCACCCTGTCTCAGCACAGCAGCCAGCCCTCAGATCCGCAGTTGTGGTCACTTAAAAGATTGTTTCCTCCTACACATGCCAAAGCTAAGAGCTTGAACTCCACCATCTCCAATCTGTTGGCCACAGAAATGCTGCTTTTCCACATGGTGAATACAGACGGTTTCTGAAAGCTGATGGCCGTCGCATCCCACATTACCAGTTGCCCAGTTGCCATTAGTTCTCTAAGAAAGCTGTGCCTGCGCTATATCAGCATGTCGCACACAACATCACCCGTTCCTTGAAAAAAATCTATGTCTGCCAGGATGCATTTCACCACAGAAACCTGGACAAGCAAGCATGGCCAGGGGCATTACATCTATCTGACTGGGCACTGCATGACTCTGGTGGCTATGTGGGCAGGCAGGGAAGGGGCTGCTCCACAAGTCTTAACATCCCCAAGGTTTTTGGGCCAAACCTCTTATATAACACTTCCTCCACTGATTCTGCCTCCTCCCCCTACTCTAGGGCCTCCACCTGCACCCTCAACCTGTGCCGTAATGAGACACGCATTCCAACAGTGCAGAGAGAATCCCCTCATGTCCGTACTGCACAGCTAGGGCTCACTGCAATCAGGCAGTGTTAAAATAATATGCCTTGGAGATCGCAGTCATACAACTCAATTGTTATGGACAACTATCCAGGCCGAGTTTGAGCAATGGCTGTCTCCACTGACCCTGGAGCCAGGGAAGGCCGAGTGTGATAATGGTGTGAACCTGGTAGTGGCCCTATGCCGGGGCAAGCTCACACATGTGCCTTGCATGGCTCACGTCCTCAACCTGGTGGTACAGAAATTTCTCTGCCACTATCCTGGCCTGGATGTGCTGCTGCAGAAAGCATGGTCGCTGTGTGCTCACTTTCGCCATTCGCACCCCACGGGTCATCGACTTGCAGTGCTACAGAGGTCTTTGGCCATACCGGTTAACTAGTTGATATGCTATGTGCCGACACGGTGCATATGTTGCAGCAACTGTGGAAGCAGCGACAAGCCCTGGCACAGTATCTCATTTTGCATAGGAAGGGCTAACACAGTACGGACGTAGTGCAAATCACGTTTGCGGAGTGGGCACAGATTAAGGACCTCTGCACCCTTCCGCACAGTTTCGAAATGGCTACTAAGATGGTTAGCGCTGATAATGCCGTCATCAGCCTCACTCTTCCGGTCATCTACATGCTGAAGCACACTTTGAATAGTCTGCGAGAGGAGGTGGTGGTCCCAGAGGAAGAGGAGGAAGCAAAGGAGGATGTGGAAGGGATAACAATGTCACTAACTTCCAGACTGTTTCTGCACAGGCGGATGACAAGGGAGGGTGGATTACAGCAATCGAGGGGAGCTCATGGTACCAGACAAACTGTTAGTGAAGGTGCAGGAGCTGAGAAACAAATGGAGGAGGATGAGGAGGAAGAGGTGATGGGCGTGCAACAGTCAGGAGGTGAAGAGAATAATCATCCCCTGTCTGATGTCCGTGGTTGGCGGGAGGAAACGGGGGAAGCAAGCTTCAATGTTATCCCACCACCATTATACCATGGACTTGGACCTCTTGGAAGAGCCCGACACATGAACGCCTTCTTGCTGCCCTATCAGCAACATGATCCTTGTATTTTTAGGCTTCGAAATAATGCTGAATATTGGGTTGCCACTCTGCTGGATCCACGGTACGAGAGTAAATTTTGCCAGATGCTCCCGCCCTGGAAAGGGACGCACGCATGCTGTAGTATCAAAACAAGTTTGTACACAACCTTGAAAATGGTTTTCCCCAAGACAGCAGTGAGGCACACAGTGTGCATCGCAGTTGTAGATTTCCAACCCTGGTAACATCAATTCGTCAACACAAAAAAATTAGCAGTAGTAGCGTAAGTGGCAGAAGAATTTCTGTAAGTCGTTTCACACAATTTTTAGACCAGCCTGTGTACCATCACAACAAAGTACAAGTCTGATATGTAGTGAATGATTGGAAAGGATGGTGCAGGAATATCTCAAGCTCAATATCAATGCCATGAGGGAGGGTTTGGACCCTTTTGCATTTTGGTCTTTGAAAATGGAAGAGTGGCCTGAGCTCGCCTGTCATGCCTTGGAGGTTTTGTCATGCCCGGCAGCCAGGGTTTTCTCAGGACGTGTCTTCAGCGCTGCTGGTGGTTTCCTTATGGATAAGCGCATCCCCTGAAAGTGTAGACCACCTAACTTTCATAAAGATAAACAAGTCATGGACCTCCAAGGACTTTTGCACCCCAATCGCAGACTGTACAGACTAGGCGATGGTGTAGTTTTTAGTGTGCTGCATCGATCTCACGTTATTGCAGTCTGTTACATCTTTCTGCCTGCAGTTGCTACTGCTGCTGATGTTATCAATACATTTTTGACATAAGGAGACTCCTGGTTGGGTCTCAAGCTGGTGTGTTTCCTGTAGTAGAAGGGCTGTCAGTCCCCATTATACAATTTCTACTCTGATGAAATTAATGCCATCTCAAAAAGGGCAAAGGGGGAAAGGAGAAGATGTGGATATATATATATATCTATATATAGATATATATATTAAAATTCATATGCTTTTTTAAATTTATTTATTAAAATAATATGAGTGCAAATTACTCATGCATCAACAAATTCATTTAAGGTAACCATCCTATTTTCCAAGGAAGGTACCCACTAATAAATCTGGCTGAATTAGGTGTTGGATAATTATGGAATGCTACAGTCCAGTCCATCCCTAAATTATTGGGCCAATAATTTAGGGACTGGACTGTAGCGTTCCATAATCATCCAACACCACTACACATCCTGTGTGTTTCTGCAGTACTGAACACTACTGATTGTGCTTACTTCCTGCACTAGACACTAGCACTGAGTTCCCCCTCCCTCTACTGGGCCGGCTGCCACAGTTAACCCTACCTAGGCCAAACTGCAGCCCAAGAGGGTTCTAACTTTGGGAATGTGCTTTTAACCCTTTCTAGTACCAGAGGCAGACTATCACCTCTACCAATACTACATATGTTCGACGAACTGTTCGACAAACTGTTCGGCGAACATCGTGAAATTCATCGGAACCGAATCGAACCTTGAAAGGTTCGTTCATCTCGACTCATGTGCACCAGGAGACCTCTTAACATTAAGAATCACTTATTCAGACCAAGACAACGGCTGACAGCAACAGCTTAATGAGGCTTGTTCAGCAGACCAAGGAACCCACTTGGAATATATCAGCAACAGAGGAACAAAAGAACAGCATCCAATAAAGGGTGATGAATTAAAATCGTGTGTTTATTCCGCCATTAGGAACGTACAGTGTTTCGACCACATATAGGTCTTTATCAAGATACTTGATAAAGTGGGAGACAAAACCAGCTGAGGAACAATCAGAGAAAAGGTATAATAAAAAACAAGTGCACCAATTCTGCATTTATCACCCACTACTGGTTTTGGCTCCCACTCCTGAGCCAAAAATACTGACCGAATACTGATCAAATACTAATAGTGGGGTCATGGCCTTACTCTGATACACCACCATAAAACTGTGTGCCCTATTTATTGCTGTTAATTAGTACACAATACTGCTTAAACGGTTTTTGTAACCACACTGTGACAAATGCTTCTTTTTTTATCAATCATTCTTTTTTTATCAAGCAGTACTGTTTATTGGTGCTCTCATAGCCTTACCCAAGTTGTCCAATTTTGCAGAAATATGTTTATTGTTTATATGTTGTCACTAGACCCGGGACTGGGTCGAAACGTTACTTATGCAGACTTGATTTCCTGCACCTTGTTTTTTCAGAACATATGCCTTTCTGCACGTAGTTTTGCAATTAAAGAAGCTGCATTTGAAATAAGAGTGTGCAGTGAATATTCTTGACTACATGAAGTCCAGCAAGGCAGACATTTGCCACCAAAAAATACACTCTTTGGACAATTTTTTTACAATATAAATAGCCTAAAAAGACTGATATTGCAATGTGTTGTTAAATATGCTCTTAGTTACCAAATGGTTATCATCCATTTTCTCTGAACCACATAGCTTGAGGTCACTTGTACATTTATAAGGCTTTGTACATTTATAAGGCTGTGTTTGTGTTAAAGAGATCAAAAGGGGTTCAACACAGTCCTAGGAGACCTCAGAGTGTTACACATGTCTTTTCCGGGCAATTATAAGTTTTGCAGTATTGAGATTTGGGGTGATATTTAGTGTTGAGCCACCCCCGTAGTATTCGAGTTCGGTTCGGTTCGTCGAACACCCTTGTGTTCGCCGAACTGTTCGTCGAACTGTTCGTCGAACACCTTCGAACACCGTTAAAACCAATGGCAGGCAAACAAAAACACATAGAAACACATAGAAAACACCTTCAAAGGTGTCCAAAAGCTGACAAACTGCTCAGAAGACACAACTAACACATGGAAAAGTGACAAGTACATATAGTCATGCGAAAAGAAAAGAGGTGGAGGAGTAAAAGGAGGGGGAGACACAGATATAGGCATGTCATGCCCTTCTAAAATCCAAAAAATGAGAAGCCGACACGGCCAGTCCGTTCCTGCCCGTGCCACCTCCGTGTCGCCGGGTTTGTGCCAGACCCGCGGTGGACCCTGACCGCCAGCCCCCCTCTCCCAATACTGGTGCCTGTCCGCTGGTGGGACGAGCGAGCCCCCCTGTGGTGGAGGCAGGTCTAAGCTTTTTAATTTAAATTGTCTCTCTAATTTGAATGAATACACTTTAAATCCTTTTACAAGGATCTATTGGAGGGCAAGTCTCATGCCAGCAGCCGCGTAATTCCAGCTCCAGTAGCGTCTACTAAAGCTGCTGCAGTTAGAAAGCTTTTATAAGGAACGAGCTCGGCGGTCCACCGCAAGGCATCCTACCGCCAGTCCCAGCCCCTATGCCTTGGGGTGCCTCCTGATGCTCTTCACTGAGTATCCCGGGGTCCCGAAGCATTTCCTTTGATAAAATTAAGTGTTCAAACTACAGGTGGTGTAGCTTGCTTAACAGCTGGGATAATCCGCTGACTAGCAGACACTGCTACTAGGCACAAAGTATTTCCTGGGCTAGATGCAGTTAAAAATTTGTAATTAGATACTCTCGTTGATGCTGAGAAAGCATACCATAGAGTCTCCTGGCACGCCATATATTATTCTCTTAAAAAGCTTGGGGTAGGGGTCTAGGGGGCCCTTTTATAGGCAAAATCACGGCCCTGTATCGCAATACGTCACCTAGGCTGAAGATAAATGGAACTGTAGCACCCCGAGGGCTTGGTTGCTACAGAGGTATTGCACCTCACCCAGAAGTGTGATATCTCACTCTCAGGTAAGGATGGAGTGTGGATTAGGACCCCGACACCTGCATGCATTACACCACATTGCCGTGGGGCAGGGCGACCAATATGCCCCTGAGATGGGCACGACAGTCCCTGTCCCTGGCTTGAGTGGGGGGAGGGAACACTGAAGAAGGGGAACCCTGTAGTGCAGGAGCAGGGAGGAAGCAGTTCCTGGGTGCATTGAGAAGGGAGTATAAAAGGTGGGCACCATCTTAGTTCAGTGCAGAGAAGTCTGAGCAGAAGTGACAGGGAGCAGGGGCTCTGCATGAGCTCTGCTCCGGAGGCGGGCCTAGTAACAGAGGCCCAGGCCTGGAAGAGGGAGAAGGAAGGAAGAGGAGCGGAGAAGGCTCCAGGATCGAGGAACGAAGGGATCCCAGGGGTGCGGACGGGCGAGTCGCCACCGCACGCCCGAATCCACCTGCGTGGAGGGGTCAGGCCAAAGGGGGAGACCGGTCCCCGAAACTAGTGGAGGCGGGAAATGACCCTCAGCTAGAAACCGGAGGCTGTGAAATTTTATGTGGGCCGCAGCCCCTCGCTACGCCCACTAGGAAGGCACCACATAGGGTCAGGAAAACTGGTGCCAAGTTTACCAAGAGGAGGCGGACAGAAGCGTTGGTAAGAAAGGCCAGACAAAGGACACACAAAGGGGGTCCTGTGAAGCGCTCCAAAGTTATCTGGGAGTTGTCTGAGCCCCTCACCTGGTGAGCACAGTGCGACGTGGGCATCCGTTACCTGCAGAAGTGGTCTGGATAATAAGAACTGTGAGTAAAGGCCCTGGACTGCATCACTGACTCTGTGTCGTTACTGCTGCTGCCCTGCACCATCACCCCCATCCTCCGCATATCCTGCCCTGAGGCTATACTCCTCCCGTGGGGAGTTATACTATGCTCTGCTGCACCCACAACACCAGCCTCAGTGGTCTGCCCTGCAGCGGCGGTTCACTCTGACCGCAAACCACGGGTGGGTAGTCGGACATTTAAACATCAAAACCACATAAATAGTTCTGCCACTGGTTTGACCGCCCTGAGCCACGGAACCGGGTCGCCGCCACGGAGACTACAACCACCAGCATCCACCAAAAATGGTCCGGCTCCGGGTGTCCCAAGGCCCAGGGGGCGCGTCAGAACATTTTCATCACCTTTCATAATCACCAATGGGACAAGGCAGGGATGTCCTCTGTCCCCTCTCTTATACATCCTAGTGACGGAGCACCTGCTCTCATCAATTCGCCATAACCCCAATATTAGGTGGATTGAGGTGGGAGGCACCGAGTACAAGTGCTCTCTATTTGCTGATGATGTCCTAGTATACATCACTCAATCACATATATCCATCCCTGCTGTTATGGCTGAAATAGATCACTTTGTTACATGATCAAATTTTAAAATCAATGCAGCGAAGTCTGAGGCCCTCGATGTCTCCCTCCCCAAATCCATACAGGATTCCATTCAGTCCAACTTTCCCTTTGCCTGGCCCTCACAGGGTATCAAATACTTAGGAATTCCTATTCATAGAGACCTCTTCCGTCTATGTTATCTTAATTTTGGGCCCTGTATTGAACAACTCCATACAGACCACGGTTGGCAAGTTAGAACTGTAAGATTCACTACGTGAACCACTGGTGTTTTGTGGAAAAGCACATGTACACTGTGTTCCAAATTATTATGCAAAAAGTGTTTAGGAGTGATAAGGGAAGAATTTTTTTGTTTGTCAGTTAAACTCATTGATGGTGATGTGTGTCAGGGCTCTTTATATCACTGTAAGCAATTGCAGACACCTGTGCTAATTAGTTTGGCAGGTGTGTCCAATGAAAGGCAAGACTACTTAAGAAGGATGTCCCGCATTATTAAGCAGCCTACATTTTCTGCCAAAATGGGAAAGAAAAAGGATGTGTCGGCTGCTGAGAAGCAAAAAATTGTGGAGTGTTTAGGTCAAGGCATGACTACAATCAACATTGTGCGATGATCAAGATGAAGTGTCTTGGCAATCAAGAAGTATGTAGCTGATTCACAGTACACAAGTGTGCGTGCTGATAAGGGCAAATTGAGGACTCTTTCCTACAGGCAATTACGTCAGGTTGAAAGAGCAGCGGTAAAAAAGCCTTGTCATAGCAGCAGACAAGTTTTTGAAGCTGCTGGTGCCTCCAACATCCCCCGAACAACAAAATGCAGGGTCCTTCAGAGGTTTGCAACTGTGTGTAAGCCATCCTGTCGACCTCCTCTATCCACTGCACACAAGCAGAAACAGCTCCAGTGGGCCAAACAATACATGAAGGCTGACTTCAAAACTGTTTTGTTCACGGATGAGTGCCGTGCAACGCTCGATGGTCCAGATGGATGGAGTGGAGGATGGCTGGTTGATGGACACACCACGCAAACACGGCTACAGCGCCAACAAGGAGGAGGTGGAGTAATGTTTTGGGCTGGAATCATGGGGAGAGAGATTGTCGGCCCCTTTAGGATCCCTGAAGGGGTAAAGATGAACTCCATAATGTATGTGGAGTTTCTCAAACAGCACTTCCTGCCATGGTTCAAGAAGAAGAACAGTGTATTCCACAGCAAGATCATTTTCATGCATGATAATGCACCGTCTCATGCTGCACATAACAAATCTGCATCTCTGGCTGATATGTGCATAAAAGGGGACAAACTTATGGTGTGACCCCCATGCTCCCCTGACCTCTACCCCATTCAGAACCTCTGGAGCATCATCAAAAGGAGTGTCTATGATGGCGGGAGGCAGTTCACATCTAAGCAACAGCTCTGGGAAGGTATTCTGTCCTCATGCAAAACAATTGAAGCAGAAACCATCCAAAACCTGACAAATTCAATGGACGAGAGAGTTCAGAAGCTCCTTTCGAACAAGGGGTCCTATGTGCAAATGTAACATCACCTAGAACAAAGTTTTGAGTTGAAAACTGTTTGATTTCAGTTTCTAATAACCTGCTAATGCTTATAATTTCCAAATTTTTTGTTCTTTATTAAAATGAAAAGGTTGATCGAAGAGTGTGGGGAATCTAAGAGTGTGGCAACCCAGTAGTCAGGATTACTTTGAATTCTGACAATCTGAGGGTCATGTTGCAGGTAGTGCAGCAAGAAGGCACTCATGTGTCTTGCGCATCTAGGAGCCCCAAAATTATTTTCCGGGCTAGATGCAGCTAAAAATTATTATTAATTTTAAATCTGGTAGAGCTTAGTATAGATGGCCTAATAGAATCAGTACTGCACACTGCTACAAAGCCCAAATAATTTTCCAGCCAAGATACAGATAAACATGATTAGTAATTTTAAATCTGGTGGAGCTTAGTATAGATGGCCTAATAGAATCAGTACTGCACACTGCTACAAAGCCCAAATAATTTTCCAGCCAAGATACAGATAAACATGATCAGTAATTTTAAATCTGGTGGAGCTTAGTATAGATGGCCTAATAGAATCAGTACTGCACACTGCTACAAAGCCCAAATAATTTTCCAGCCAAGATACAGATAAACATGATTAATAATTTTAAATCTGGTGGAGCTTAGTATAGATGGCCTAATAGAATCAGTACTGCACACTGCTACAAAGCCCAAATAATTTTCCAGCCAAGATACAGATAAACATGATTAGTAATTTGAAAGCTTAAAATGGTTGGTGAGGTGATTTTAACCAATCATCAAGCTTTTACTCTCCCCAGGATGACACAGCGGTAGAAAAGTCGTTTCGGATCCATGATTTGTTCATCTTTATGAACGTGAGTCTGTCTACATTATCAGTGGAGAGCCGCGTGCTCTTATCTGTCAGCACACCACCAGCAGCGCTGGACACACGTTCAGACAGAGCGCTGGCTGCGGGGCATGACAAGATCTCCAAGGCGTAAGTGGCGAGCTCCGGCCCTTTATCCAGATTGGAAGCCCAAAAAGAGCAAGGGTCCAGTGACACAGTCATGGCTTCAATGTTTACTTGGAGATACTCCTGTAACATCGTCTCTAGGCGTTGACTATGTGTCAGACTTCTTGTCTCCTGTGGCCCTGCAAAGGATGGGCTAAAAAAGTGGTGAAATGATTCCGCAAAATTGATGTTACCGGCAGATACTGTGTTTCTGTTACGGTTTGAGTGCTGAACACTCGACGGTCCCACGGTTAGCAAGTTGGAACTGTGAGATTCACTACGTGCACCACTGGTGTTTTGTGGAAAAGCACATGTAAGATTCTGCAACAGTCTCTGCTGATACTCCTGCATGCGTGCATCCCTTTCTATGGCAGGAATAATTTCTGCAAATTTACTTTTGTAACGGGGATCTAACAGTGTGGCAACCCAGAAGTCAGGATTATTTCTAATTCTCACAATTCGAGGGTCATGTTGAAGGTAGTGCAGCAAAAAGGCACTCATGTGTGTTGCACATCCAGGAGCACCAAGTCCCTGTTGTGTTGGTGGCGAGGTAACAATCATGCTTCCTTCCTCTGTCCCCGCCCCCCAACCTCGCACAACAGAAATGTGATCAAGGTCTCCCTCATCTGATGAGTCTTCCATCAGTTCGTTCTCCACTTCTTCCTGGGCTCCTGCACCTTCCTCACTAGTTTGGCTGCTACTATGCGCCCTGGTAAAACCATCTCCCCCACCCCCACATGCCTGCCGCCTTGGTGCTGCCGACCGTCTGGACCTTGCAGATGTTAGCCCTTCCGCATACAACTCCTCCTCCTCTACTTCCTCCACCTCCTCTTGTGCCACCACCTGACTCCGAATTCTGTTTGACATGTGCTCCAGCATGTAAATCACCGGAATAGTCATGCTGATAATGGCATCGTCAGCACTAAACATCTTCGCCGCCATTTCAAAACTGTGCAGAAGGGTGCATAGGTCCCTGATCTGAGACCACTCTTCCAGCGTGATTTGCCCCACCTCTGGATCTCATTGGTCCAGGCTATACGTCAGAACGTATTGCACCAGGGCTTGTCGGTGCTGCCACAGTCGCTACAACATGTGCAGAGTTGAATTCCACCGGGTAAGCACTTCGCATTTTAGCCGGTGAAGTGGCAGGCCCAACAACTTCTGTAGAGATGTAAGTCGCTGAGCTGCGGGATGCAAATGGCGGAAGTGAGCACACAGCGACCGTGCCCTCTGCAGAAGGCCATCTAGTCCGGGATAGTGGGCCAAAAATTGCTGGACAACCAGGTTCAACACGTGAGCCATACAAGGCACGTGTGTGACATTGCCCCGGCGAAGGGCCGCACCCAGGTTTGCAGCATTGTCACACACGGCCTTCCCTGGTTTCAGGTCCAGTGGAGACAACCATTCATGAAATTGGTTCTCCAGAGCTGACCACAACTCCTCAGCTGTGTGACTCACATTTCCCAGACATTTCAAAGTAAAAACCACCTGATGACGTTGAGCCCTACTGCCAGCATAGTAAGGAGGTGTGCAGGATCCCTTCTGCGCAGTTAGAAAGCTTGTGGCGTGACCAGGCAGGCTTTGGGTGCAGGTGGAGGACCGAGAGGAGGTTGAGGAGGCAGAAGCAGTGGAGGAACTTTGAGATAAAGAGGATTGACGCACAACTCGTGGGGACGGCAAGACTTGGACAGCAGCCCCTTGTCCTGCTGTCACCATAGTTACCCAGTGCCCAGTCAGCGACATGTAACGTCCCTGTCCATGCCTACTCATCCAAGTGTCTGTGGTGGAATGCACCCTGTCACACACAGAGTTTCTCAAAGAAGCGGTGATGTTGTGTGCGACATGCTGGTGGAGCGCAGGCACACCTTTCTTTGAGAAGTATTGCCGACTGAGCATCTGGTACTGGGGCACTGCGGCGGACATAAGGTCTCGAAAATCCTCTGTGTCCACCAGGCGGAAAGGCAGCATTTCTGTAGCCAAGAGCTTGCAGATGGTGAAATTCAACCTCTTAGCTTTCTCATGGCTAGGAGGAAATGGTCTTTTACTTGTCCTGATCTGAGGGACCGAGGGCTGGCTATTGTGCTTAGACGGGGTTGATAAGGGTGTCCCCGGCAAACTGCCGGTCTGTGAGGAAGATGCAGGCGGACATGTTAGGTTGCCTTGATCCAAAGATGGTGCTATCGATGTCGGACAGCGCTCAACACCAGCTGGAGTTACCACCTCCAAAGAAAACGATGACCTGCCAATCACGCTGGCTGTTGCGGGTAAAGAGGTGGCAGGTCTGCATCCCAAAACAGGTGTGACTGCTGTTCCCCCAGTCACAGAGGATGAAGAGGCCGCGGATGCACAAGATGTGGCAGACGGTGGTTGGCCCGGCCGGCTAGGCCGCATTGTAGCACAGTGAGCTTCCCACTGCAACTTATGCTTCATGTCCATGTGCCGGTTCATGCATGAAGTACTCAAACTATGTATTTTTTGGCCTCTACTTAGCTTTTGCTGACAAATGTTACAGATAACACGAGTTGGGTCATCTTTATCGATCTGAAAAAATGCCCAGGCTATGCAAGGCTTAGCACCCATGCGACCTGAAGAGCCACCACGACTTGTGGTCAGAGGCAGAGTTGTGTTTGAGGATGCAGTTGTTGACGTGCTTCCAGTACTACGTCTCTGTCCAGGAAGGCGCAACCTGACCTCGTCGTCACTAGCATCCTCCTCCACCTCCTCTGCTGACCTCATCTCTTGGCTGACTGTGGGTTGACAGTAAGTGGGATCTCCAACCTCATCATCATGACCCTGTGTGCTATCACACCCTTCGTTCTCAGAGCCAACCTGTTCCTGCCCTGACAAAAAACTAAAGTTGTCGCTCCAATCAGGTATTTGAGTCTCATCATCGTCTTCCTCATTGTCTCCACCAACAGGAGTTATAGTTTGGGAACGAGGGTCTACATTATGGTCAGAACCTTCTGCGTCTGGTCCTGGATCCGACTCATAAAGATTCTGGGCATCAGTGCAGATCATTTCCTCGTCTGGATTAACAGAAGCTCTTGAGCCGACCTCTGATTCCCAGGCTATAGTATGAGTAAACAGCTCTGCAGACTCAACCATCTGTTCTACCCCATACTTAGACGGGCAGCTGGAGATTTGGGAGCTGTGAGGAAGCAAGTGCGATTGGGGTGACACCTCTGAGGACTGGAGTATTTGTGATGTTGAAGTTGAGGTGGAGGAGAGCCCACTTAAAGGAGCACTTGATATCCGTTGAAGCACCTGCTGTATTTGTGCCTCATCTGGAATTTGTAGCGATTGGCGTGGCCGTAAGAAAGGAATCTTATCACATTGTCCGCTAAAAGAAGTAGACATTTTAGTTTGGCTGGAAGATGGTCTTTCTTCTGCAGATGTTACTGTTGCTTTAACACCTACCCCACGGACACAACCTTTTTTCCCCTTCCCAACACGCCTATTCCCCTTTCCACCAGCAGCAGGCCTTTTTCCACTCATTTTGGTGGTTAACTAATTCACATCTCTGGAGTTGTTTGCACAAAAAAACAATGGATGGGAACCGAGCAGAGCTGAGTGGCCAAACTGTGGAATTGGGCCAAAAGTATTGGCTGGGATAGATGCAGATAAAAATGATATTGAATTTGCAACCTGATGGAGGTCAGTATAGATGGACTAATAGACCAAGTCCAACACACTGCTAGAAGCCCAAATATTTTTTCAGAGCTAAATGCAGAAAAAATTATATTGAATTTGCAACCTGATGGAGGTCAGTATAGATGGACTAATAGACCAAGTCCCACACACTGCTAGAAGCCCAAATATTTTTTCAGAGCTAAATGCTGAAAAAAATGATATTGAATTTGCAACCTGATGGAGGTCAGTAGAGATGGACTAATAGACCAAGTCCCACACACTGCTAGAAGCCCAAATATTTTTTCAGAGCTAGATGCAGAAAAAAAATTTATTCAATTTGCAACCTGATGGAGGTCAGTATAGATGGACTATTAGACCAAGTCCCACACACTGCTAGAAGCCCAAATATTTTTTCAGAGCTAGATGCAGAAAAAAATTATATTCAATTTGCAACCTGATGGAGGTCAGTATAGATGGACTAATAGATCAAGTCCCACACACTGATAGAAGCCCAAATATTTTTTCAGAGCTAGATGCAGAAAAAATGTATATTCAATTTGAAACCTGATGGAGGTCAGTATAGATGGACTAATAGACCAAGTCCCACACACTGCTAGAAGCCCAAATATTTTTTCTGAGCTAGATGCAGAAAAAAATTATATTGAATTTGCAACCTGATGGAGGTCAGTATAGATGGACTAATAGACCAAGTCCCACACACTGCTAGAAGCCCAAATATTTTTTCAGAGCTATATGCAGAAAAAAATTATATTGAATTTGCAACCTGATGGAGGTCAGTATAGATGGACTAATAGGCCAAGTCCCACACTCTGCTAGAAGCCCAAATATTTTTTCAGATCTAGATGCAGAAAAAAATTATATTCAATTTGCAACCTGGTGGAGGTTAGTATAGATGGACTAATAGAATGATGCTATGCCCAAAAGGTTTTACTTCATTAGGTGCAGTAAAAAAATTGGTATTCTATACACAGGTGGTGTAGCTTGCAACACAGATAGGCTACTCCACTGACTAACACACTCTGCAATAGGCCAGAAAGGATTTGCTTTGCTAGATTTAGCCAAATGCTGTGAAAAAAACTTGCACAGCACTGGCACAGACCTGCCTGGCAAAAACTGATAGGAACTGATGTAACCTAGCCCTGAAAAGGACTGCAATTACAATTAGTCTTTACTCCCACAACCTATCTATTTAAGAGCACAGACCTGCCTGATAAAAGTCGCAGGAAATGCTGTAATCTAGTCCTTAAAAGGACTGCAATCACCACTCTTCCCTACTCCCAAGCTATCTGTAGATTTGTGCGAAAATTGGCTTGAAATTAACAAGGTATAGCGCACACAGCAACAGCGGTGCCGTCTAACACGCAGCTGCAGCAGTGAGAAAATGGTGGCGACGGGGAAAATGGCTGGGTCTTATAGGGCAAGGACATGTGACATACACTGCCAATGACACATGCCCTTGCTTGTGTGAAAAAAAGCACTTCGCTCCGTGTGTGCGCTGCTGATAGGCTGACAGATTGCACCTCCCCACTGTAAATGCGGGAAAGAGAAAAAAAATGTAGATCTTCATTATTCCTGCAGAGATCCATCCCCTTCCCCTCCCCCCGCCCCGCTGTACACTCAAACTGCGTATTAACATTAATTTTCATCATTACTGAGAAAAAATCCAGTTACGATTTTGGTGCACGAACAGTTATCGAACATAACCTCGAACAGCCGAATTTTTTTCAAATCGTTCGTGTTCGCCGAACTGCTCGAACACCGCCCAAAACAGCTCGAATTTGAGATTGGCGAACAGTTCAAGTCGAACACCGCTCATCTCTAGTGATTTTATTCAACGCAAATCAAATTTTGGTAGAAAATTCGGCTAAGATTTAGAATTCAAATTTTAAATAATCTGCTCATCTCTGGTAAATAGTTAAATAGAGTAGAATAGTTAGGTCTAGATTTATTGAATTATGCTATATATGTATTGAGAAAAATGTTTTCAGAGTGTAAAATACCTAAAATATTTGGTGACTATTGAGTGGGCTGAATTAGCTTAAATCTATATACAGAATACAAAACGCACAGTGGGACTAACTAAAGCTAGAAGATTTACATGTTCCTGCTAGTGGTGACCTTTCATAAATCCCTTGTGACATTACTCCAGTGATCCCTCAGTCTAGAGTTAACAAGCCATCAATAATGTGCAGATAATGAACTTATCTCATGTTAAGCAAATAACCTTTCCACTTCACAAAGATACTAAAGCAATTGTAATACAACACGGTTCAAATAATACAAGATATCATTTCCAGATCTGTACAGTGTAAAATATATTTATTAGAAAAAATATATATGTGTGTATGTCCATGTGATATTTAGAATCAGAGTAATAAAATATATATGATGCTGTTGTAAATTATGGATTGTGCTGGATGCCTGCTTCTTTCCAATTTGTTCTGTACTCAGCAATGTAAGAGGTGGGCTGGCCCATTAGGAGACACCATAATTATATCATGAATATTTCATACTGACTTCAAGTAAAGCTTGCAACTAGATTACACTTTGGATGGCTTATAATTAAGGAAAAATCACTACAGGGCATCCTGCTAGAAAACATAAGTACAACACAAATCATACACATATAAACACATTCGCTATCCAAATACTTACAGTGTATACTCACATGTAAAGGTGGCAGTGATGACCTAAATGAAATGTAAAATTCACCTAACAGTAACGTAGCAAAAAAAATATTACATTTTAAACTGTGTTAATTGGAAGCATATTGTATATATAGTACAACAGAAAAATATATGATGACATCGGTATTTTTAAGTCAAAACCAGGACAGTATTTAATAACATAGATACAGTACAAAAAAATCGATATTATGGATGATATTGCACCAGTATGTCAAAACTATTGCACCAGTTCTATGGATTATATGTGTAATACTGATGGGCTGCATTGTAAGATGGAAATTGATTTATATAAGACATCCCCCCGAAAAATGGATGCAATTCAGATGCAATATGGATGCAATACTGATGATATATAGATAATATTTGGATGCATATATTTATATATATATATATATATATATATATATATATATATATATATATATATATATATATATATAGGTACTGCTCAAAAAAATAAAGGGAACACTTAAACAACAGAATATAACTCAAAGTAAATCAAACTTCTGTGAAATCAAACTGTCCACTTAGGAAGCAACACTGATTGACAATCAATTTCACATGCTGTTGTGCAAATGGAATAGACAATAGATGGAAATTATTGGCAATTATCAAGACACCCTCAATAAAGGAGTGGTTCTGCAGGTGGGGACCACAGACCACATCTCAGTACCAATGCTTTCTGGCTGATGTTTTGGTCACTTTTGAATGTTGGTTGTGCTTTCACACTCGTGGTAGCATGAGACGGACTCTACAACCCACAGAAGTTGCTCAGGTAGTGCAGCTCATCCAGGATACCACATCAATGCGAGCTGTGGCAAGAAGGTTTGCTGTGTCTGTCAGCGTAGTGTCCAGAGGCTGGAGGAGCTACCAGGAGACTTCCCAGTACATCAGGAGACGTGGAGAGGGCCATAGAAGGGCAACAACACAGCAGCAGGACTGTTACCTCCGCCTTTGTTCAAGGAGGAACAGGAGGAGCACTGCCAGAGCCCTGCAAAATGACCTCCAGCAGGCCACAAATGTGCATGTGTCTGCACAAACGGTTAGAAACTGACTCCATGAGGGTGGTATGAGGGCCCGACGTTCACAGATGGGGGTTGTGCTCACAGTCCAACACTGTGCAGGATGCTTGGCATTTGCCACAGAACACCAGGATTGGCAAAGTCGCCACTGGCGCCGTGTGCTCTTCACAGATGAAAGCAGGTTCACACTGAGCACATGTGACAGAAGTGACAGTGTCTGGAGACGCCGTGGAGAGCCATCTGCTGCCTGCAACATCCTTCAGCATGACCGGTTTGACAGTGGGTCAGTAATGGTGTGGGGTGGCATTTCTTTTGAAGGCCGCACAGCCCTCCATGTGCTCGCCAGAGGTAACCTGACTGTCATTAGGTACCAAGATGATATGCTCAGACCCCTTGTGAGACCATATACTGTTGCGGTTGGCCCTGGGTTCCTCCTAATGCAGGACAATGCCAGACCTCATGTGGCTGGAGTGTGTCAGCAGTTTCTGCAAGATGAAGGCATTGAAGCTATGGACTGGCCCGCCCGTTCCCCAGACCTGAATCCGATTGAGCACATCTGGGACATCATGTCTCGCTCCATCCACCAAATTCACGTTGCACCACAGACTGTCCAGGAGTTGGCAGATGCTTTAGTCCAGGTCTGGAAGGAGATCCCACAGGAGACCATCCGCAACCTCATCAGGAGCATACCCAGGCATTGTGGGGAGGTCATACAGGCACGTGAAGGCCACACACAATACTGAGCCTCATTTTGACTTGTTTTAAGGACATTACATCAAAGTTGGATCAGCCTGTAATGTGTTTTTCCACTTAAATTTTGGGGGTGACTCCAAATCCAGGCCTCCATTGGTTAATAAATTTGATTTCCATTGATGAAAATCAACAAAATCACACAAAATGGAAATCAAATTTATTAACCAATGGAGGCCTGGATTTGGAGTGACCCCCAAAATGAAAGTGGAAAAACACACTACAGGCTGAAGCAACTTTGATGTAATGTCCTTAAAACAAGTCAAAATGAGGCTCAGTATTGTGTGTGGCCTCCACGTGCCTGTATGACCTCACCACAATGCCTGGGCATGCTCCTGATCAGGTTGCGGATGGTCTCCTGTGGGATCTCCTCCCAGACCTGGACTAAAGCATCCGCCAACTCCTGGACAGTCTGCGGTGCAATGTGAATTTGGTGGATGGAGCGAGACATGATGTCCCAGATGTGCTCAATCGGATTCAGGTCTGGGGAACAGGTGGGCCAGTCCATAGCTTCAATGCCTTCATCTTGCAGGAACTGCTGACACACTCCAGCCACATGAGGTCTGGCATTGTCCTGCATTAGGAGGAACCCAGGGCCAACCGCACCAGCATGTGGTCTCACAAGGGGTCTGAGGATCTCATCTTGGTACCTAATGGCAGTCAGGCTGCCTCGGGCGAGCACATGGAGGGCTGTGCAGCCCTCCAAAGAAATGCCACCCCACACCATTACTGACCCACTGTCAAACCGGTCATGCTGAAGGATGTTGCAGGCAGCAGATCACTCTCCACAGCATCTCCAGACTCTGTCACATCTGTCACATGTGCTCAATGTGAACCTGCTTTCATCTGTGAAGAGCCCAGGGTGCCAGTGGCGACTTTGCCAATCCTGGTGTTCTGTGGCAAATGGCAAGCGTCCTGCACGGTGTTGGGCTGTGAGCACAACCCCCATCTGTGAACTTCGGGCCCTCATACCACCCTCATGGAGTCGGTTTCTAACCGTTTGTGCAGACACATGCACATTTGTGGCCTGCTGGAGGTCATTTTGCAGGGCTCTGGCAGTGCTCCCCCTGTTCCTCCTTGCACAAAGGTGGAAGTTGTCACAGAGTGCATCTTCTTACAGTCACCACTGTACTTACGAGAGCTTCAATCAGCAAGATATCTTGAGTAAGCAGTATTTACTTCATACTGGATAAACATGAGATACAATTCAGTGTCACACAGTCCGTGTGCTGCTGACATAACACATACAGGAAAGAAAAAAAACACAGGAAGTAAAAAGAACCAACAATTGAGAGCTTCCCTCCCCACATTACAGCAAGCATATAACTTTACACACTATCGCCATCTGCTGTCTGGTTAGTATAAAGTCCTCCTTTCACTTATAATAAGTCCTAATCTGTTGCATATGCCAACACCCTTTCTCAACAGTAAGGACTTATTCAATCAAACCCAACTTTTTTATTAGTCTCTGGTGTTTATCAGCATTCAACGCCTTCGTGAAGATGTCTGCTGTCATTTCTTCAGTAGGACAATACTCTAACTTCAAGACTCCTTGTTCCTGATGATCTCTCAAGAAATGATATTTCACATCAATATGCTTGGTTCTTGGATTGACTCTTTCCATCTGAGCAAGAACAAGACATCCTTGATTGTCCTCTTTCAGTTTTGTTGGTTCCAACTGTGGTTGTCCTAATTCTGTCAACAATTGTCTCAACCACAGTACTTCTTGACTCGCATGTGCTGCGGCAACATATTCTGCTTTTGTTGAAGACAGTGTCACAATTGACTGTTTCTTACTTGTCCAACTTATTGGTCCACCTGAGAGAAAAAAAATATGTCCACTGGTAGATCTTCTGTCAGTTGGATCTCCAGCCCAATCTGCATCAACGTATCCTGTTAAAATGCAATTATCACTTGTGGGTAATTTCAGCTTAACATTGCTAGTTCCTTTCAAATAACGCATTACTCTCTTCACGGCATTCCAATCAGCTTTATTTGGTTTTGATACCTTTCTACTCAGGATTCCTACTGCTGCTTCGATGTCTGGTCTTGTAACGGTCGCTAGATACAGTAGTTTTCCTATTGCTGTTCTGTATTCTTCATTATTTGGTAGCATATTTTTTTCACTGTTCATCTCTTTGAGATAATTAGTTTCCATTGGAGACTTTACTGTTTTTGCATCCTTTAATCCAAATTTTTCTGTTAGGTCTTGAACCATGTGATTTTGATTCAGTAGGAAACTTCCGTCTTCTTCTCTTTCTACCTGTATTCCTAGGTACTGTTTTACATTTCCCAAGTATTTGATTTCGAAATGTTGCTTCAGGATTTTTAGAATGTTTTCTTTATCCCTTTCTTGTTTAAAACAAATCAAAATGTCATCTACATATATGAGTACATAAATCCATCTATTAATCAGCCTTTTTGTGTATAAGCATGGATCAGCTTTGCTTCTTTGAAATTTTTCATTTGTAAGTACTTCCGTGATTTTGTCATTCCACGCTTTAGCTGCTTGCTTTAAACCATATATGCTTTTCTGTAGTTTGCAAACTTTGTTTGGATTTCTTTCATCTTTGAATCCTGGAGGTTGTTCCATATAAATGTCTTCTGTTAAATCTCCATTCAGAAAAGCTGTCTTTACATCCAGATGTCTCAGTTCCATCTGTTTCATTGCTGCAACTGTAAGTAAAGTTCTTATTGTAGTGTGTTTGACAACTGGAGCAAATGTCTCATCATAGTCTTCTCCATATTTTTGAGAACACCCTTTAGCTACAAGTCTTGCTTTGTATCTTTCAGCTGTGCCATCTGTTTGGTGTTTTACTTTAAAAATCCATTTACATCCTATGGCTTTTCTTCCTTCTGGTAAATCTGTTAGTGTCCATGTGTTTGAATCATGCATGGATTTAAATTCTGTTTCTGTTGCTTCTATCCATTTATTAGCTTCTTCTTCAGGAAGTTTAGATATGTCTTTCCAAGAGGTAGGCTCATAGATTTTTCTTATGCTTGTCTTGTATGAGAGACGTTTTGGTGGTTTTCCTTTGTTCTCTTTCATTGAACGTCTTGGTTCTGTGTCTGTTTGTAGTTGTGATTCTTCACTTTCAGTATTTTGTTCTTCATTAATTTCTACTTCTTTCTCATCAGATATTTCTTCAGTTATGTCACTATTGTTTTTCTCATTTTTTGTTTCAACTGAAGTCATAATGTCTTCATTTAAATCTTCAATGAATGTCACACTGTTACTCACCGTAACTCTGTCTGTTTTGGGATCTAGGATTCTATATCCTTTGCAATTTTTACTATATCCAACAAATATTCCTTCCATGGATCTGTTTTGAAGTTTGGAACGTTTTTCTGTTGGAATGAATATAAAAACTTTACATTCAAAAACTTTTAAATGATTGACACTTGGTTTCCTACCTTGCCACAGTTCATATGGAGTTTTCGTCAGTTTTCGGGAAAAAAGTCGGTTCTGTAGATATGTAGCTGTCATTGCTACATAGTTACATAGTTACATAGTTAGTAAAGCCGAATAAAGACTTGCGTCCATCAAGTTCGACCTGTTAGTTCTGTAATTGCTAAAGTTGATCCAGAGGAGGGCAAAAACCCCAAATGATTGCTGCCTCACCCCAATATTTCTCTGGTAGTTTGGAATCCGTCAGCATACATCTTATCATTTCTGTTAGAGTTCTGTTTTCCCTTTCTGCTACTCCATTTTGTTCAGGTGTGTATGGAAAAGTTTTCTGGTGTTCTATTCCATTTTGTCTTAAGTAGTCTTCTATTCTGTGACCTGTAAATTCACCTCAATTATCACTTCTGATGACAATTGGCTTCCTTTGAAATTTGTTACTTGATCTTGTTACATAGTCTACAAGTTTATCAAAAACTTCACTTTTGTTTTTAATTAAGTATGTGACTGTGTATCTTGAGTAGTCATCTATAAAAGTCAACATGTATCTATTGCCTCCTGATGTAGTCACTTTCATGGGTCCACATACGTCAGTATGCACCAAATCAAGTGGTCTTTCACTTTTCATCTTTTTTTCTTTTGGAATAGATGTCCTTGTGGCTTTGGATTTTACACAACATTCACATCTTACGGTAATTGAGCAATCTGATATCTTTAAATCTTTTGTCAATTCTTTTCTCTGTAGTTCCCTTATACTGTCAGGGTGTCTATGTCCTAGACGTCTATGCCACATGTGAATACAGTTTTTGTGATCATGTGTACATACCTTCATCTGTTCCTTTGGTGTGTCAAAATTATATAATTGTTCATCTGCCTTGACTTTGGTTATCACCTTCTTTCCTGCAATAATTGCACACTCATTGTCTTTGAATTTTACTGTAAGTCCTTTTGCTGTTAAACGTTTCACAGATAATAATCCGCCTTCCAATTTTGGAACATACAACCAACACATCCTGTAAAAGTATCTTTGAATCTTGTCCGAACTTGTTTGAACAATTTAGCATACCTTGTCCGATACCTTCTGCGGTTATTTTGCTTCCATCTGCAAGATAAATGGCTTCTTTCTTATCTAAATCAAGATCAGTAAAGAAATTCTTGTCACTTGTCATATGACTCGTTGCTCCTGAATCAATAAACCAACCAAGTGATGATTTCTTGTCTGTTATTTTAAATGTGCCATTCCAATTATTCTCAAATGAATTTGTGTTTTTTACTTTCTGTGTATGCTTTTTATGTTGTAATTTTTGTTGTTCTGCTTTCCATATGGTACAGTCTTTCTTTAAATGACCTTTTTTCTTACATCTGAAGCATTCTCTTGTCTCTTTATTATAGGGTTTTTTAAATTCTGTAGCTTTAAGAGCGTTTTCACTGTCCTTTTCAGTAGAAGAATCATTTCTTTGTTCTTTTCTTCTCTGATATTCATCTATTAGTCTTGTTTTCACAAAATCTAATGTAATGTCAGTTTCTGTTCTCGTCTCAAGGGCATTTATCAAGGCTGTATACGAATCTGGTAAACTGCACAATAATATAACTGCTACATGACTTTCTTTAATGTTTTCACCAATAGATCTTAGCTGTGATATCACTTCCATCATTGAGAATATGTGCTTCTGCATGTCGTCATTTGCACTCAATCTCATACTGTAAAGCTTTCTTAATAAAAATAAATTGTGATTCAAGCTAAGTCTTTCATACAGTTTTCTTAATGCTTCCCACATTCCTTTCGCTGTTTCTTCATTTCTTCTATGTATTAATTGACCATCATCCACTAATAAGCTAATGGTGGCTCTCGCTTGTCTATTCTTCTTATCCCATGTCTGATTATCTTGATCTGGTCTTTCTGTAATAATTACTTCCCATAAATCATCCTTAGATAACAACATCTCTACTTTGAATTTCCATAACTGATAATTTTCACTATTCAGTTTAGCTACTGTGAATTTCAGTTCTGTGTTATTCATCATCTTTATATAGTCTTACTTGTTTAGAGAGTTGTACTGAAGATATTCTCCTGTTTTTTTCTTCTTGATAGTTCCTGTATGTCCTGCCTGTGTTGAATTCTCTGTAATTATATCCAGCTCCTGGGATCATGAATTCCTCTGTCACTCTGTATCTGGATTTATTTCCTTCTGTTTACAGAGCTTATCTGTGTGCTCTGTTATCTGGGGTTATAAACCGGGATCCTGCTGCCTGGGCTTGTAGTGCGGGCCTGTAGTGTCTGGGCCCATAAGCTGTCGCAGAGTGCATCTTCTTACAGTCACCACTGTACTTACGAGAGCTTCAATCAGCAAGATATCTTGAGTAAACAGTATTTACTTCATACTAGATAAACATGAGATACAATTCAGTGTCACACAGTCCGTGTGCTGCTGGCATAACACATACAGGAAAGAAAAAAACACAGGAAGTAAAAACAACCAACAATTGAGAGCTTCCCTCCCCACATTACAGCAAGCATATAACTTTACACACTATCGCCATCTGCTGTCTGGTTAGTATAAAGTCCTCCTTTCACTTATAATAAGTCCTAATCTGTTGCATATGCCAACAGAAGTAACGGTCCTGCTGCTGGGTTGTTGCCCTCCTATGGCCCCCTCCACATGTCCTGATGTACTGGCCTGTCTCCTGGTAGCGCCTCCAGCCTCTGGACACTATGCTGACAGACACAGCAAACCTTCTTGCCACAGCTCGCATTGATGTGCCATCCTGGATGAGCTGCACTAGCTGAGCAATTTCTGTGGATTGTAGAGTCTCTCTCATGCTACCACGAGTGTGAAAGCTGACTCGCCCCCTGGGCCATGGGGCACTCGAGACCGGATTTTAGGGCAATGCTGGGAGTAGTAGTGGCGACCCGGTCCCGTGGCTCAGGGTGGTCAGACCAGTGCTAGTCTATGATGTGTTTTAGGTAATGTCTGATTACGCCACCCGTGGATTGCGGTCAGGGAGGACCGCCGCTGCAAGGCAGACCACTGAGGCTGGAGTTGGGGATGCAGCAGGGAATAGTACAACTCCCCACGGAAGGAGTGTAGCCTCAGGGCAGTGTGATAGGATGCTGGGTGTGATGGTGCAGGCGCAGCAGTAACCACACAGAGTCCAATAATGCAGTCCAGGGTCTTTTACTGATCTTATCATAGACCCAACAGGAGTACAGGGAAGGAATGGACCTGGGTGTCTGAGGGCATTCGGGCGAGCTCCGCTGGTCAGGGTGAGTGGGTAGGCCTACCGTTCTCTTTCTGCTCTTGCTGACTATCTCCCCATTTAGTGGTATGATAGCCCACGTCCATGAGCTTGCCGTGTACTACGCCTGTATGGCTTGCGACTCGGGCCTTAGGTACCTGTAGCTTCTCCGTGCTGTACCGGTCCCTCTGTGTGGTGGAGCCCCCAGGCTTCTTGGCTAAGGGACCTAAAATCCCTCGCAGGTAGATGATCTGCTGCAGAACTTGCAATCCTGACAGCCTCGGACCCCAGTGTCCGGTATGCAGTTTCTCTCTGCCAGGACCAGCTCTCGTCGCCTCTGTCCCTGGCTTGGTGTTCCTCCTATGCCTCCTGGACTCCTCAGCTGCGTCTGACCTGTCCCTCTGCTTCTGGGAACCCTTCTGGATGCTTCAGAAGCGGGTCCTGGTCTCTCTAACCCTGCCCTCAGTACCAGTTTTTATAGGGGCAGCCTGCTCCCCCTACTGGCCTGGGACAGGAGGTGTGGCATGCAAATGGTCCATGACCAGAGAACCTCCCTCCTGCTCTCAGACACAGCCTTACAAGTTTGTGGCATCCAGGCCTGGGGTGACACATTAGCACAACCAACATTGAAAAGTGACCAAACATCAGCCAGAAATCATTGGTACTGAGATGTGGTTTGTGGTCCCCACCTGCAGAACAACTCCTTTATTGAGGGTGTCTTGATAATTGCCAATAATTTCCATCTATTGTCTATTCCATTTGCACAACAGCATGTGAAATTGATTGTCAATCAGTGTTGCTTCCTAAGTGGACAGTTTAATTTCACAGAAGTTTGATTTACTCGGAGTTATATTCTGTTGTTTAAGTGTTCCCTTTATTTTTTTGAGCAGTGTATATATATATGTAAATAATATGTGTTGAATACACTGTTTTCTATCCACAAAATGGATGACATTTTTGAGACTCCGTAGGATCTGTTCCTTAGACACGGACTTTGAGAGACGAGCCTTGGAATTGAGGGCTCGTTTTCACGAACGCGGCTATAGCCATAGGATGGTTAAACGGGCCTACCATAGAGCGAAACATACACCACGCCATCAACTCTTATACTCTTCCAGACAACCAACTGACAAAAATTTTGTTCGCTTTATCACGACATTTAATGCACATGCTGATGCTATGAGGCAATGTTTGGATAGATCATGGCCTATCCTTTTGGCAGATCCCATACTATCTCAATATCTTCCGGACAAACCACAAATTACGTTTCGCAGGTCAAAAAATGTACATGATCAATTAGTCTCCAGTCAATACCAATCAGTGCCCCCGAAGACATTTTTGGATAGCTATCCTTTGATAGGGGGCTGCTCGCCTTGTGGGCGATGTGTGGCATGCCCTAATATTGAGCGATCTAATACTTTTCTTGACTCAATGGGACTCAAATCATATAAAATCAATGAAAAAAATTATTGTACTACTAAGGCCGTTATATACTATGCCACATGCCCATGCCCTAAAATATACGTCGGGATGACATCTCGACAACTAAAAGTACGGGTACGAGAACATATTTTGGGCATTAAAGCTGCCAGAGATGAAAAAGACGTCTCAATTTTGAAAACGATCCCAAGACACTTTAAAATTCATCATGACTGTGATAGTACTAAATTGATGGTTCGCGGCATTGATTCTATTTCCCCTTCCATTCGTGGAGGCAATACCAATCGCAATCTTGCTCAGCGGGAAACAAAATGGATTTGAACTTTAAATACGGTCCACCCCCTTGGGCTCAATGAATATAACAGTTTTGTCCCATTTCTCTGATCACCTATTTGATTCCATGCTTGTTTTTATTATTTATTCTCTCTTTTTATATCATATTTAGTGATGATATGTATTGTGTGTTTCTAACTACTTTTTTAGTACTGTTGGAGGCCGTGATATATATTTACCACTCTATTTCTTCTTTGGACCTTAATTGATGAACATATATTTATATTTATCTCTATTTCTCTTTAGTTCATATTTCATGCGATTTGACCTATGTGAGTGTGGTGCGTCACGTCTTTTTTCATCTGGCGGACCTGATGGACTTATATGATATTCATGAACTTCGATGCATCATTTTCGGCTATGATCCAAGAATGGAGCGGACACTATTGCATGTGTATGCGTCTCTTTACATTTTGTGGACATAATATCCATTTATACAATGGACTTATGTGGACTTAATACATGCACATATGATTTTGTACCAGATATGTAATTATTTCAATTATTTTTTTTTTTTCTCACTTTTTTTCCTTTTTTTTCTTCCACTTTTTCTTACATATATTATCCTTTTTGGTTTGTTTCCATCACCTCTTTATCTACATGATATTACTTTTCCCTTTATGCACATTTCACTTCACTTCACTTATTTTTATGAATATACTTTTTTTTCCTATTTCCACACCTACTTTTTACATTCACGCATTGTATAGATTCACTTATTGTTCACTTTCACTTCACAGTACATTCACTATCACCATCCCTTACACCTCTTACACTTTTTACAATCATACTTTCCACACTATCATATATTCACCCCCAATGTTCACATTGTCCTACACACATTATCACTTTTTTTCACACACGTACACTTTCATATATATCTTTTTCATATTTCACATTTATAATTCACTTTTTATTTGTTATGTCCTTCCTATACATTGCAACCACTTTCCCTATATATATATAGGGGGCGGTACGCATTGTCGCCATGCTGCCGTGGATACCCGCGGCCTCTGTGTCTCCACGTGACCTTAAACTTCGGCTTTGGTCGCGTGACACGGGGGTCGCGTCGCACCACGCCTCCTCTCTGATGATTCGTCCATTACCACACGCCCCCTACATGATTGGTCTGGGGCTTACATCGCGTCGCACCACGCCTCCTCTCTGATGATTCGTCCATTACCACATGCCCCCTATATGATTGGTCCCCGTTTCCTCTTATACTTCCTGTCTGCCTGGTATCTCCACCCCCCAATGAAGGCGCTTGCCGAAACGCGCGTCGGGGTGGACGTGTGTCTGGTCTGTGGGAGCCTTTTACTACATATCTGTAGGTAATTTTCAACTTTGCTATATGTTTATTATGTTAGGATAGATATTTACTTCAGGTGCACATTGGTCAAACTACTTACCTTTAGGCATTTGCACTGATGATTTCTTTTGTATTTTGATTGTGGCATTGATAGGCATAGATTATGCATAGATGCTGCTACTGATTGATTATATATCTCTATATATATTATATATTTTGTATACAATCCTGGGGTAGACATTAAAATACTTATAGCACTGACACTTTCTAATATATCTAATTATTTGGAATCCTGTGCACCTTATCCTTAACTTATTCAATGTATTTATAGACTATTTATCCATTTATTATTATAATCCTTTCATCTTCTTTTATTTCCTCCCACACGAACTGTCATATACTATCCGGACACTCGTCCCTGCTTTTAGATGTTTTTAGTTATTTTTATCATGTATCTGATCCGTTATTCATTGTTGTCACCTGTTGTTAATAAACATGAAATTATTCACTACATTTGATATTTGGGACTTTATGGTCGGCTTCTCCTCCCTTTTGTTCTTGGTGTTTTTTTCGATCGTCCCTTTTGCCTATATTGGTCCTTTATTCTGGTTGGTTGAATATTTATGAACTCTGTATATATATATTTATATCTATTACCGCCGGAAGTATATTTTGTTTTGGCTTCCTTGTATTATTCTATCAAAATGGATGAAAGTAGTGTTTGGTATATTTTTAACCCCCTCATGACATATGATGAATGATGATCATTTACGTCATATGTCGTGTCCCTGACTTTGATGCGTGCTCGCACAAAGAGCAGATGATGGCTGATTTAATCAGCCATCATCTGCTTTTAACAGTGGCGGGTGGAGTGGAGCACTGACAGCGACATTTAACACGTGCTGGCCATTGGCGTGCCCATGACGTGATTATGGGGCATCATGGGTTGCCATGACAGCAGGGTGTGTGCTGAAGACGTCTTGTTTATCATGATGATTCTCCTGTGAAAGCCAGCATTTAGCTGGCGTTTATAGGAGATCGTGAGTTTTACTATACATAGCTGATGGACTGCTATGTATAGCACAAATACTAACAAATACAGTAAACATGAAAAAATGAAAAAAAAGTTTTTACAAATATGAAAAAAACTTTAATATAACCCACAAAATTTAAAATCACCCCCTTTTGTCCCATTAAAAATAAAGCAATAAAAAAATTAAAAATACACATATTTGGTATTGTTGCATTCGTAAAAGTCTGATCTATCAAAATATAAAATAAATTATTCCAATCGATAATCGAGAAAAAATCGAAACACCAAAATTATGTTTTTTTGGCTGCCTCCACATTGCAATAAACTGCAGTAAGAGGTGATCAAAACATTATATCTTTCCCAAAATGGCATCAATGAAAACATATGCTGAAGGCGCAAAAAATAAGCTCACACACAGCCCTATGTCCTGAAAATTGAAAACGTTACAGGTCTCAGAAAATGGCGGCACAAGCAAAATTTATTATTATTTTATTTTTTACAAATTTTTGATTTTTTATTTCATTATTTAAATAAAAAAAAACGATGCATGTTTGGTATTTGCATAATCGTACTGACCTGGAGAAACATATTGCTAAGTCAGTTTTACCATATAGTGAACATGGTAAATAAAAAAACTGAAAAACTATTCTAGAGTTGCATTTTTTCTGAAATGACAACGTACTTGGAATTTTTTCCCCACTGTCCAGAACATCACATAATAAAATGAATGTTGTCATTCAAAAGTACAACTTGTCTCGCAAAAAACAAGCCCTCATACAGCCCAGTATAGAATAACACTGAAGATGGTGTGAAAGAGGAATCCCCCTCCCAGCCAACTCCTATCTACATGACTCAACTCTTCCTACTCAAAGTACATTTTATCTAACATATTTTGTAACTTTTTGTATAAAGTCACAATCAGTGATAAGAATGAGGAATCAAAATGCTCTGCACCATGGACAGGATGACAAAACATTACCGAAATCTAACAATGTTGTAACATTTATTCCATAAAAAGGAATGTAGGGAAAAATTGAACCCCCATTTTTTGGGGTTTTGGGTCACTCTGCCACGAGCTGGGCTATATGGGTATATTTAAGAAATTATATTTTCACCACCATGACTATAACCAGTGCCAGCTCCAAGTTTTCGTGGGCCCCGGGCAAAAGAGTCTCAGTGGGCCCCTTTAACACATACCACGATTCATGATGCACAGATAAAAAATATAGTTATAGTACAAGGTCAAAGATTTCACTTACTTTTTCCATTACATGAGTCATATCTATTGTAAATTCTACAATAGCTCAGAAACCAGCGAATCCTCACAGCGCACAAGGCGTGACCTGGGGGGATTCAAAAGTTTTCATTTTAGACCGGACAATATAGTCTTCCATACAGTATTATGGGCACCACATGTTGTGAAGAAAAAACGGAGAGTGGTGGTCATGGGGGATTCCCTGTTAAGAGGAACAGAGGCCGCTATCTGCAGACCAGACATAACCTCAAGAGAAATGTGCTGTCTTCCAGGAGCAAAAATTAAAGATGTGTCTGACAGGATATCAAGACTCTTCAGACCTACAGATCACTACCCATTCCTGCTAATACATGTGGGGACAAATGACACCGCAAGAAAGGACCTGGAAACCATCTGCAGTGACTTTGAAGACTTAGGCAAGAAAGTGAAAGAATTGGGAGCGCAGGTGGTCTTCTCATCCATCCTCCCAGTGGATGGCCATGGAACAATGAGGTGGAATAAGATTCTACAGGTGAACAACTGGCTACGTCGATGGTGCCGTCAACAAGGATTTGGATTTCTGGATCACGGAATGAATTACCTATACGATGGACTACTTGCTAGAGATGGGGTGCACCTTACGAAGACTGGAAAACATGTATTTGGAAGTCGCCTTGCTACACTCATCAGAAGAGCTTTAAACTAGAACAATGTGGGAAGGGAAGCAAAAGGCCAGAAAAAGCCATACAGCTGACAAATACTATTGAGATCTCTGCTACTGGAAGTGGAAAAGAAGAACAAAGACAAAACAATTTAAATAATAAAAATATGGGAGGAAGAGAAACCAATCACAAACTAAAATGTTTTTATACAAATGCACAAAGCATGGGCAACAAACAAGGAGAATTGGAACTACTAATGCAAGAAAAGGAATATGATGTCATTGGAATCACTGAAACTTGGTGGGACGATACACATGATTGGAATAAAAGGCTAAAAGGATACAACTTATTTGCAAGAAACAGACTTGATAAACGAGGAGGAGGTGTTGCATTGTATGTTAGAAAAGCGTATATCTGCACAGAGATTGAAGCTTCAGAGACTGGGAGTTCTGTGGAAACTGTTTGGGTAAGAATACAAGGAGAGAACAACGGAAAGGACACCATTGTAGGCATTTACTACAGGCCACCTGGGCAAGCTGAAGATATGGATGAACTCTTTATGTATCAAATGACCAAGTTCTCCAAAAAAATATGACGTAGTGGTCATGGGAGATTTCAACTATCCAGACATTTGTTGGGAATCTCTCTCAAGTAAAACTAACAGGTCAAGCAAATTCTTATCCTCTCTTGCTGACAACTTTATCTTCCAAAAGGTAGGGGAGAAAACAAGGGGATCTGCTACTTTGGATCTAATCCTTATAAACAGGGAGGAAATGGTTGAGGAGGTAAAGGTGGCTGGGACCCTAGGAGGCAGCGATCATGCTATTATAGAATTTTGGATAACTAGAGGAGGAAGACATGTGAAGACTCAAACTTCAAGGTTAGATTTTAGAAAGGCAGATTTTAAGAGACTCAGAAAGAGAATAGGAGGGATCCAATGGCTGGATGTCCTTAAGGACAAAAATGTCCAGGAAGGATGGGAAATTTTTAAAAATGAGATTCTCAAAGCACAATCGTTAACAATCCCGAAAAGTAGGAAGAATGGGAAGCATTTAAGGAAACCAGGATGGATGAACACAGAACTTAAACACATGCTAAAAAGAAAGAAAGAAATGTTTATTAAATGGAAAGAGGGAGGCATATCTAAAGAAGATTATAATGCAGTCTGCAGATCCTGCAGGGCACGTATCAGGTTAGCTAAAGCTGACAATGAATTAAGGCTTGCAAGAGATGTCAAAAGCAATAAAAAAGGATTTTGGGGGTATGTCAAAAGTAAAAGAAAAGTCAAAGATGCTATAGGATTTTTACAGGATGAAAATGGAGAAATGGTAAGAGAGGATGTTGAGAAGGCCGAACTTTTTAATTCCTATTTTGCATCTGTTTTCTCTCAGAAAGAAAATGTAACATCAACTGATCTTCACTGTCCTTTTAAAGGAATAGAGGAATCCAAGTTATCTGTAAACAGAAAGATTGTGAGGGAATATTTAGCTAACATAAATGAGTTCAAGTCTCCAGGTCCAGATGAATTACACCCCAGAGTACTGAAGGAGATCGTAGAAGAAATTTTAGGACCACTCTCCATAATCTTTGAAAATTCTTGGAGAACAGGAGAAGTCCCAGAAGACTGGAGAAGAGCAAATGTTGTTCCTATCTTCAAAAAGGGGAAGAAGGTGGACCCAGGGAACTATAGGCCGGTGAGTCTGACTTCTAAACCAGGAAAGATCTTTGAACAAATTATTAAACAACATGTATGTAAGTACCTGGATAAGAATGAAGTGATTAACCAGAGTCAGCATGGGTTTGTAACTAACAAGTCATGTCAGACTAACTTAATTTCCTTCTATGACAGAATCACTGACTGGGTGGATCAGGGAAATGCTGTAGATATAGTATATCTTGACTTCAGCAAAGCATTTGACAAAGTATCTCACACCATCCTTATTGAAAAAATGACCAAGTATGCAATGGACCAGGCAACTGTTAGGTGGATTCATAACTGGCTTAGTGATCGGACTCAAAGGGTGGTTGTAAATGGCTTCACATCCAGCTGGATGAATGTCTCAAGTGGGGTACCACAGGGCTCCGTCCTGGGACCTGTATTGTTCAACATCTTTATCAATGATTTAGATGAAGGAATTGAGGGTAAACTGATTAAATTTGCTGATGACACAAAGCTAGGAGGGATAGCTAATACTAGAGAAGAGAGAGAGAGGATTCAAAAAGACCTAAATAAACTGGAGCAGTGGGCAGCAACCAACAGAATGGTTTTTAACAGGGAAAAATGCAAAGTACTACATCTGGGCAATAAAAATGAAAAAAGCATATACAGAATGGGAGGAATAGAGCTAAGCAACAGTACATGTGAAAAAGACTTAGGTATACTAATAGATCATAGACTGAACATGAGTCAACAGTGTGATGCAGCAGCAAAAAAGGCAAATACAATTCTGGGATGTATTAACAGAAGCATACAGTCTAGATCACGTGAAGTCATTATCGGTCTTTACTCCTCTTTGGTCAGACCTCATCTGGAATACTGTGTACAGTTTTGGGCACCACATTTTAAAAAAGACATAGATGACGCGCCCCCTGGGCCAGTGTTGTTTGGGGGATACCCGGAGCCGGATCAGATGGGGGTTGTAGTCTCCGAGTGGCGGTGACCCGGTCCGTGCCCAGGGTGTCAAGCTCAGTGTGTGGCAGTCCTACAGATGTTGCTGGATGTTCTTTAGTGTCGACTACGCCACCCGTTGATTTGCGGTCAATACGGCCGCCGCTGCAGCAGGGTCCGCTGAGGCTGGTGGTGTGTGTGCAGCTTCTGGTAGTATAACCCCCAACGGGAGGGGTATAGCCTCAGGGGGTCAGTTGTAGAGGGTGGTGGTTGTGGTAGTGCAGTGAGGATGGTAATAAGACTCAGAGTCGGGCTGTGCAGTTCAGGGTTTTTACTTACTGCTGTTGTGCTGGTCACTCCGGCCTTGAGTGACCGCCCGAGCCGTGCTGCATCCACCAGGTCCTGGACTCGGCCAACCCCCAGGTAATTCTGGAGCGTGATCCTGAGCTCCCTCTCTGACGTTCCTTTTCTCTGGCCTTCCCCACCAGGGATCCACTTATGTCCGGCTCCCTCGGGCCTCTTGTTGGTAAAACCCTTGTCTCTGGGTTCCCTGACCCTATACTTGGCGTGCCTTCGCAGTGGATTTAGTGGGGGGTCGTGGCAGATCCTGCCCACAACCTCCGGTCTCTGGCTAAGGATTAGTGCCCTCCACCAGCTTGGGATCCGGTACCCTTGTGCCAACCCTTCACCCTTCTGGTTGTATTTGGGCTCTTGGGGTTCCCTCTTCTTCCCCTCTGGGTCCTTTTCTTCTCCTCTCTCTCTTCTTTCAGGACTGCTTGACCCTCTACAAAAGACTGACTGGTAACTGTCTGCCTGTCTGACCCTGATCTAA
Organism: Phyllobates terribilis; assembly: GCF_046119375.1. Lineage (NCBI taxonomy): Eukaryota > Metazoa > Chordata > Amphibia > Anura > Dendrobatidae > Phyllobates > Phyllobates terribilis. The sequence continues at coordinate 396,422,134 of NW_027362763.1, forward strand.
GATGGTTCCCACCTTATATACTCCCTCTATGTGTGAGCTCAGGTGACCAGCACCCAATGAGCTCCTAGCATTACCCAGACTGCTCCCCCTATCTGCCCCTACACTACTGGGATGTTCCACCCCCCTCCCACTCCAGCCAGGGACAGACACTGTCGTACCTGCACATATACCTAGTGGGAGTACCATTGATCTGTCCCCCGGAAATGGGATGTATGTAGTGCATGCAGCCTACTGAGCTCAGTTCCACACTCCATCCTTACCCGGGAGTGGAATACCACACCTCTGGCTTGAGGTGCAATACCCCTGTAGCAGCCGAATCCTCAGGGTGCTACATTCCCCCCTGGTAAATCACAGCACGTCCTCGGGCTGTAAGAGAATAAAAACATCAAACATACAAATTTTCATAACAACAATAACATATAAAACATTATATATATATTAACACTCTTGCTCCTCCGGCCACGGTGCGACTTGTGACCGGGTAAAGTGCAACAGTCTCTTGTAGTAATAACAACAGTTTCCTATAAAACCGGTAGGGGGGACTTTAAGAAGCGCAACTATATACAAGGGGAAAGTGGCCGCTCTCAGTCCTCGGCCAGGTATAAGGAAGGAATGACCGCTCTCAGTCCTCGGTCAGTGGGATTAAGGGACACACGGGTTAACAGTTCACACTTGTCCCAACGGGGACATATTTAAAGCAGCAACAGTTCACTGTACCCCGACGGGTAACTATTTACAGTCTCTACCGTACTTTAACGACGGCGTCCTCCTGCTCCTTCTTTATCTTCAGACCCGTCCGGGTCCTCTTGCTCCTCCTCACACCGCAGCTCCTCCTCCGTCAGGCGATGCACATGGAGGGCGTAGGGTCCTTTGGCACACTTGTGCCGGGTGAACGTGACCTCGTCCCCTACGTACAGGTCACGACCTCTGTGTCCCTCCGGCAGATGGCTTTCTACGTCTCTGCGGGTTACAAAGACGTCGCCGGGGGTATGATGGTCTCTTATGAAGCCCCACCCATGCTGCAGGTTGAATTTAATCACAGTCCCGGTGGTACGGGGACCATGAGCTGCACGGGGGTTCCTCCTGGTCCGGCTCTTCTGCCCTGCGCTCTGTTCCTGCAGCCGCTGCTCACGGATCCGCCTCTCTTTCCGCTCTTGCTCGAAGGCTGCCAACTGCTGGCGGCAGCACTCCACTCGCTCTGCTGCGGCTGCCCGCATTTCTTGAGTGAACCCCATGAGGTCTCCTCCGGTGGGGTCCGACTCGAATTGTGCTTCTTCTAGCGGGAGCGGGGTTCTCCTGACGGGCTTCGGAGCCGGAATCAGGGGCTCGCACAGGGGCCTTGCTCTTTGGAGTTCCAGTTGGTAGTACTCCTGGGGCCATACAAAGGGCTGCCCATCCGGGCACGTGTGCTGGGCAAATAGATCTTCGCCCAGGTGCGGCACTCGAGATGTTGAGGGCGCGTTGATGGTAGCGGCGCCCGGGTTGACCAGGCCTTGCGACCAGGCTTGGGGCACCCTAAAGGTAAAGGGCACCGTAAGGACGGCGGCGCCCGGGGGTACTCGGCCCTGCGACCAGGCCGGTGGCTCCGCGGAGGTAGGGGGCGCTGTTGGAATTCCGGCGCCCGGAGGTACTAGACCTTGCGACCAGGCCGATGGTATTTCCTGCTTCGCCGCGCTCAGGGTCGAGGCGTATGACGTCACAGGGGTCGCGGCCGCAGCTTCTACTTGAGGCCTAGTCCGGCACGGTGACGATGCAGCGACGGGCACGGCAGGGGGAATTTCGGGCTCTGCGACGGGGAGCTGGGGCAGGCTCACGGTTTCTCGGCTCGGGGTAGTGACGTCCCCTTTACCTGCCTCCAGTTGCCCAGCTCCCTTCTCGGCGCCGTCTCCGGCCTTCACTCCTCCTGCACCATCCTCAGAGGCGGTCTGTCTCCTCGTCGCGGGTGGCGTGCTCCGCTGACGGGTTCCGGTCTGCTGGGCCATCTCACGGTTCCACTCCGTCAGCGTGTCTTGCTGCACCTGGGCCATCCTCCGTACGAGGCCCTCCAGCGCGGTCTGTGCACACTCCCGGTCTCGGGGGAGCTGTGCTAGGATCTCCACTAAGCCTAGTGGGGTTGTTGCTTGCAGCAGGCTCCTGACCACTGGGTCGGTGCTGCCTGTCTCTCCCTCCATCTCCGGGTACGCTTTCTCTGGACTCCTCTCCAGACTTCTTGTCTCCGGGTGCGCTCTCTCCAGACTCCTCCAGGCTGCACCCATCTTCGCTCTTTTTTTGTTCCGTCTCCGCCCACATTGAGGGTGGTCCCGGGGCAACTTTGTGATTGTCAGTTCCAGGGGCAGTTCTCTCACGCTGATGGACACTTCCAGCATCACAGTCTCTGTTGGTGGGCGCGGTTTCCTCTTTTGGCGCCATTCTTCGACCTGGCCCACGATGGGAGGTGACCTCTTGCCACCCTCTGGCACGCCCATAATGGCGTCCGCTCTTCCAAGGCGGGAAATCTTCTGGAAATGGCGGGAATCGTCTCCCAGTGGCGGGAAACTCCGTGGATGGCGGGAAAAAGCTGCAAATGGCGGACAACCGGCGGGAAACGACCTGTGATGGGGTCCGTTGGCGGGGACCCTCCGGAACCGGCGGGAGACTTCTTTTTGAGGTAACGGTGAACTTTTCTTCAGGCACGCAGTACCCTGATGTTGCGGGCACGTTATCCTGCCGACTACGCCAAAGTTGACGCGCCCCCTGGGCCAGTGTTGTTTGGGGGATACCCGGAGCCGGATCAGATGGGGGTTGTAGTCTCCGAGTGGCGGTGACCCGGTCCGTGCCCAGGGTGTCAAGCTCAGTGTGTGGCAGTCCTACAGATGTTGCTGGATGTTCTTTAGTGTCGACTACGCCACCCGTTGATTTGCGGTCAATACGGCCGCCGCTGCAGCAGGGTCCGCTGAGGCTGGTGGTGTGTGTGCAGCTTCTGGTAGTATAACCCCCAACGGGAGGGGTATAGCCTCAGGGGGTCAGTTGTAGAGGGTGGTGGTTGTGGTGGTGCAGTGAGGATGGTAATAAGACTCAGAGTCGGGCTGTGCAGTTCAGGGTTTTTACTTACTGCTGTTGTGCTGGTCACTCCGGCCTTGAGTGACCGCCCGAGCCGTGCTGCGTCCACCAGGTCCTGGACTCGGCCAACCCCCAGGTAATTCTGGAGCGTGATCCTGAGCTCCCTCTCTGACGTTCCTTTTCTCTGGCCTTCCCCACCAGGGATCCACTTATGTCCGGCTCCCTCGGGCCTCTTGTTGGTAAAACCCTTGTCTCTGGGTTCCCTGACCCTATACTTGGTATGCCTTTGCAGTGGATTTAGTGGGGGGTCGTGGCAGATCCTGCCCACAACCTCCGGTCTCTGGCTGAGGATTAGTGCCCTCCACCAGCTTGGGATCCGGTACCCTTGTGCCAACCCTTCACCCTTCTGGTTGTATTTGGGCTCTTGGGGTTCCCTCTTCTTCCCCTCTGGGTCCTTTTCTTCTCCTCTCTCTCTTCTTTCAGGACTGCTTGACCCTCTACAAAAGACTGACTGGTAACTGTCTGCCTGTCTGACCCTGATCTAAGATGGTTCCCACCTTATATACTCCCTCTATGTGTGAGCTCAGGTGACCAGCACCCAATGAGCTCCTAGCATTACCCAGACTGCTCCCCCTATCTGCCCCTACACTACTGGGATGTTCCACCCCCCTCCCACTCCAGCCAGGGACAGACACTGTCGTACCTGCACATATACCTAGTGGGAGTACCATTGATCTGTCCCCCGGAAATGGGATGTATGTAGTGCATGCAGCCTACTGAGCTCAGTTCCACACTCCATCCTTACCCGGGAGTGGAATACCACACCTCTGGCTTGAGGTGCAATACCCCTGTAGCAGCCGAATCCTCAGGGTGCTACATAGACAAACTGGAGCAAGTTCAGAGAAGAGCGACCAGAATGGTGACTGGTCTGCAAACCATGTCCTATGAGGAACGGTTGCAGGATTTGGGAATATTTAGCTTGCAAAAAAGAAGACTGAGAGGAGACTTAATAGCTGTCTTCAAATATGTCAAGGGCTGTCACATTGTAGAAGGATCATCTTTATTCTCATTTGCACAAGGAAAGACTAGAAGCAATGGGATGAAACTAAATGGGAGGAGACACAGATTAGATATTAGAAAAAACTTTTTGACAGTTAGGGTGATTAATGAGTGGAACAGGCTGCCACGAGAGGTGGTGAGTTCCCCTTCAATGGACGTCTTCAAACAGAGGCTGGACAGACATCTGTCTGAGATGATCTAGTGAATCCTGCTTTGAGCAGGGGGTTGGACCAGATGACCCAGGAGGTCCCTTCCAACTCTACCATTCTATGATTCTATGATTCTATGATTCTACTCCATACAGAATTATGGACACTACATAGTACTCCATACAGAATTATGGGCACCACATAGTCCTCCATACACTATTATGGGCACCACATAGTCCTCCATACAGTATTATGGGAACCACCTGGTGCTCCATAGAGTATAATGGGCACCACATAGTCCTCTATACAGTATTATGAGCCCCATATATTGCTCCATAAATTACATTGGCCCCATATAATGCTCCATACAGTATAATGGGCCCCATATATTACTCCATACAGTATATAACGGCCCCACATATTGCCTCATACAGTATAATGGCCCATATATTGATCCATACAGTATATAATGAGCCTCATATAATGTTTTAAAGTGTTCAAAGCTATCTATTTCACTATTTTATGGCCCTGTGTTGTCTATTGGTTTGTTTATCCTGCATAGCATTGCCTGCTCTGGCCTTGTGTTAATTGGCTAATTACTCAGTTTGGCCAACTGGTGCTGCATGTTAGCCGACAGTTCAATTCATATATATTCAGCTCTGGCTCCGGATAGCACGCGTGCTGGGTCATGCGTACAACAGACTTTAAGTGCAATAGCTTAAAGTGCTTTTAATAAGCAGTTATACAACGGCAGTTGGACAGGGCAGGAGACAGGTAAGGTGCATAAGATATTCATACAAACATGTTGCTTCTTGATCAGTTGTATTGCATTATGCATTGGTCATAGCAATCTGCTTCTTACCTGTTTTAACCTCTACTTTCTCACATCTCGCCCGCCCTTTAACACATTCTGTGCACTCTCTCCATATCAACCCGTCCTCTCTCCCCTTTCCCATGGCTCTACTGACCTTTCTCACCCACTCCAAACCATCCACTACCTCCATACAGCACTCAAAACGTTCATACAAATCATTGCACCACCTGCTCTTTCTCTTTTATCACCTTCTACTAGTCGCTGGCGACATCTCCCCCAATCCTGGGCTCCCTCCACTAGCATAGACCACTCTTCTCCAGCTGCCTATAGAAACCCTGCTAATCTTATTAACATTCAGTGCATGCCCTCTCCTATTGCTTTCCACTGTGCTCTCTGGAACAAACTGACTTACACTCACGATTTTTTCCTCACTAATTCCCTTAACCTTCTGGCTATTACTGAAAACTGGATCCAGCGTTCAGACACCACTGCAGCTGCTGCTCTCTCATTTGGTGGGCTGAAATTTTCACATACCGCCAGACCTGAGAATAGACAGGATGGAGGTGTTGGTCTGCTCCTTTCACCACAATGTGCTTTCCAGGTCATCCCCCCAGTTCCCTCACTTATGTTTCCTTCCTTTGAAGTGCACACCATCAAACTCTTCAAACCCTTCTCCCTGCGAGTGGTGGTTGTGTATCGCCATCCAGGCTCCTCCCGCCAGTTCCTGGATCACTTTGCCACCTGGCTTCCTCACTTTCTATCCTGTGACATCCCCACAATCATCATGGGAGACTTTAATATCCCCATCAATGATCCCCTCTCCCAATCTGCCTCTCATCTACTTTCTCTAACCTCCTCATTCGGCCTCTCACAATTTACTAATTCTCCTATGCACTAAGACGAGAATACTCTGGACCTGGTCTTCTCCCGTCTCTGCTCGCTGCATGACTTTACTAACTCCCCTCTCCTGCTCTCAGACCACAACCTTCTTTCCTTCTCTGTCAAGAACTGTCTCCTCACCCAGGACACGCCAACTTACCACACTTCTAGGAATACGCATACCATTAATACCCAGCAGCTTATGGACAATCTCCACACATCTTTAGCCCCCATCTCCTTCCTCTCCTGTCTGGACTTAGCATTGTCACACTACAATAATACACTGAAGAGCGCCCTAGATGAAGCAGCACCTTCTACACGCAGAAAGACCCGACACAGACAACGGCAGCCCTGGCACACAATGCAAACACGCTTTCTTCAGCGTTGCTCAAGGTGTGCTGAGCATCAGTGGAGAAAATCTCTTTTAGCAGAGGACTTCATCCACTATAGTTCATGCTCAAAACCTATAACTCTGCCTTTCATCTGGCCAAACAATCCTACTTCACCACTCTCATCACTTCACTGTCCAACAATCCAAAACGACTTTTTGAAACCTTGAACTCCCTGCTGAAACCTAAAGCACAGGCCCCCACCACCAACCTCAGCGGGGAGGATCTGGCCACTTATTTTCTAGAAAAAATCAACCACATCCATCAGGACATCTCAGCCCAATCTCCTCAGGATTTATCGCATGTGGCACCCGATTCTACCTTCTTTATACAATCTCCTCAGTGCCTGGTTCCCCTTCCCTGCCGCACTTCAAGCTCATTAGCCATCTTTGAGCCTGTTACAGAAGAAGAAGTTACCCAGCTCCTCATTTCTTCTCGACCTACAACCTGCAAAAGTGACCCCATTCCTTCACATCTCTTGCAGTCTCTCTCACCGGTGGTCACCACTCACTTGACTAAAATATTTAACCTCTCTCTTTCTTCAGGTATCTTTCCCTCCTCATTTAAACATGCCATCATAACCCCTTTACTTAAAAAGCCATCCCTTGACCAGAACTGCACTGCTAACTACAGACCTGTCTCTAACTTTCCTTTCATCTCTAAACTCCTGGAATGCTTGGTCCACTCCCATCTAATCCGCTATCTCTCAGAAAACTCTCTCGTCGACCCTCTACAATCTGGTTTCCGCTCCTTACATTCCACTGAAACTGCCCTCACTAAAGTCTCTAATGATCTACCAACAGCTAAATCCAAAGGTCACTGCTCCCTGCTGATTCTCCTGGATCTCTCTGCCGCATTTGACACTGTGGATCACCAGCTCCTCCTCACTATGCTCCGCTCTATAGGCCTCAAGGACACCGTTCTCTCCTGGTTCTCCTCCTACCTCTCTGACCGCTCCTTCACGGTATCTTTTGCCGCCTCCTCTTCCTCTCCTCGTCCCCTTACTATCGGGGTCCCATAGGGCTCAGTCCTAGACCCCCTCCTCTTCTCTCTATACACTGCCCCTATTAGACAAGCAATCAGCAGATTTGGGTTCCAGTATAATCTCTATGCTGATGACACCCAACTATATACCTCTTCACCTGACATCACCCCTACCCTAATACAAAATACCAAGGATTGTCTGTCCGCTGTCTCTAACATCATGTCCTACCTCTATCCCTCTTAAACTGAATCTCTCTAAAACTGAACTTCTTGTGTTTCTCCCCTCTACCTAACATCGAAATTACCTTGGAGGGTTCAACCATAACTCCCAAGCAGCATGCCCGCTGCCTTGGGGTCATATTCGACACTAACCTCTCCTTTATTCCCCATATCCGATCACTCACTCATCTCCAGAATCCGACCTTTTCTCACCTTTGAAACTGCTAAAACGCTGACTGTCGCTCTTATTCACTCTCGTCTGGACTACTGCAACTCCCTTCTGATCGGTCTCCCTCTTACCAAACTTTCTCCTCTCCAATCCATCCTAAATGCGGCAGCCAGGGTCGTATTTCTGTCAAGCCGCTTCACCGATGCCTCCATCTTGTGCCAGTCTTTACACTGGTTGCCCGTCCGCTACAGGGTCCAATATAAACTCATCGCTCTCACCCACAAAGCTCTCCACAGTTCTGCACCGCCTTATATCTCCTCTCTTATCTCTGCCTATCGCCCTACGCGTGCCCTCCGTTCTACAAATGACCTAAGACTAACATCCCCCATAATCCGAACCTCGCACCTCCATCTCCAAGACTTCTCTTGTGCTGCGCCAGTTCTCTGGAATGCACTACCTCAGGCGATCTGACTGATGCCTAGCCCCCATGTCTTCAAGCGCGCTTTAAAAACCCATCTCTTTAAACAAGCGTACCACCTTAGCTACTCAGTAAATTAACATTCCCCTGTTCCCGCCTCCTAAATATTATTCAGAATCTGTTCCCTTCTCTTCATCTATCTCCACACCCTCCATGCACAAGATAACTGCACTTGGTACTTGATTATTGCACTTAAACATACTGGATGATGACCGGATCATACAACTTTATATGAAAATCCCTACTTATTATAATTGCCTGGCCTGAAATAACAAGCACTTTTCACCTATTGTGTCCCCCCATTTCCTTGTAGAATGTAAGCTTGTGAGCAGGGACCTCACTCCTAATGTAACTGTTTAAACTGTCTTAAATTGTATTGAATTCATTGTCTGTATATGCCCCCTCTTAATTGTAAAGTGCTGCGGAATATATTGGCGCTATATAAATAAAAATTATTATTATAAAATTATTATTGTTTCATACATTATAATGGCTCTATATAATGCTCCATACAGTATAATGGCTCCAAATATTGCTCCATACAGTATATAATGGCCCCATATATTGCTCCATACAGTATATAATGGGTCCATATATTGCTCCATACTCTATATAATAGCCCCATGTATCGCTCTATACAGTATAAGGTCCACATATGTTGCTCCATATAATATATAATGGGCCCCATATATTGCTCAATACAGTATAATGGCCCTTTATATTGCTTCATACAGTATATAATGACCCCATATATTACTCCATACAGTATAATGGCCCTATATATTGCTCCATACAATATATAATGGCGCCATACAGTATAATGGGCCCCATATAATACTCCATACATAAAAAAAATAATTAATCAAATACTCACCTCTCCTCGTTCCCCGCTGCTCTGGTCTCCTCAGCGTCTTCTGACTCTCTGCACTGCTCAGCACAGTGGACTCGCTGTAGTGACATCATTGTGCCCTCTGCCCTGAGACGTCACAGATAGTCAGAAGATGACTTCTGATGTCAGAGTAGGCTGAAGCAGTGGGGAACAGGGAGGAGTGAGTATTTGAGGGGAAGCCGTGCCAACGCTGGTACGGGGCTCCCTCGACTCATGGGCCCATAGTATGCTGGTGTCCTTGAAGGCGAGTGGGCCCCTCAATTCATCCAGGGCCCCGGCACTTGCCCGGGTGCGCCGGGTGGTGACGCTGGCCCTGACTATAACAGAAATGATCCATCATAACAGTTAAATCATGGTGGGCTTTACATCAATGAAATTTTTACCCTGTAGCCATTATTATCTGTATGATCAGTTAATAATGTGTGTGAAAATTAAAAAGAATGAAATGTTTGTCACATTTATTACATTTTATGTCCAACGTAATATTCTTTGTACCTGCAGTGAATGAAAAGATTGCTGGCTTTTAGTTGGGCTAGCCATAAAAAAGAACGTTTCATGATTGGTGTCGAGTCTCTAGTTACTAGTTCCATCTTTATGTTCTTGGTGGTAATCTAATAAAAATAAAGTGATATTAAAGGTACAGTGCAATTACAAATAAATGCACAATTTAGAACCCGGGGTTTTACAAAAAAATACATGAGATAAATGAAAGACGGACAAGGAAATCAAGCAGTGAAATAGAAAGTATTCATCTTCTTCTTGTGTTCACTATGATTGATGTTTTTAAAAGAACTAAAGGAATCAAGGCAAAAGAATGAAAAGCTAATCACATAGCACATCAAATATATTTATTGTTTTCTACCGTCCAATTATTTACTCTCCTACCTCTACTATGTTTCACAATCATCTTAACATTAATGAAAAAGCAGTGATGTGAAACTTACAGATACAGTTCAACAGTGTAATATAGCAGGCATGTTCTCAGTTTGCATTATATTTCATTGGTATATACAGTGTACACAAAAAATATTGGGACACACTTTTTAATCCTTGAATACAGTTTTTTTCAACTAGTTCATCAAACCGTGAGTGGTGTTATGAAAAAGTGGAAGCGTTTAGGAACCACAGCAACTCACCCACAAAGTGGAGACCACATACGTTACAGAGCGGGGTCACTGAGCGTTGAGGCTCAAAGTTTCTAAAAGTCATCAATAATAATTTTGACTAAGATCTGTATTGCTTTCTCCTTAATGGCCTTGTATGTGGTGGAATTTTCTCCCAAAGTACATGGTTACATAAAACTTATGACAGTTTATGGATCAGCTATATCAATAGTTTATTTAAAGAAGGTGCTGGGATCATAGTGATCACCACAGAAGAAGCCAAGAAATATGATGCATATTTACATGGATAGGTTGTATGTTATGTAAATGAGGCACTACTAGTAAATATTTTTTTTAACTAGGTTTTCTAAAGCAGAATTCGACTTGGCTCCTAGCTCATACTAGTCAAAAACTTTTTCTGCCACTCATCATTAGACACTGTATATGCTCAGTGGACACACATAGGTAACTTTGGTATTTGTATATCTAGCTGCATCTGGGGTAAGTGCTTGTATGTCCTTTGTATGTCACATTGTTATTCGCAGGTTGAACACTATGTTCCCTATAAGTGGACTCCAGGCAATGGTGCTCAGAATCAAGTTACAGCTCTAGATAAAATACAGCTGTTTGCAAATGCAGCCTTCCAGGGTAAAGTGTTCATAGGATTGGTCTTGTAACTCTTTCTTTTCTGGATTGCTAAGGTTGAAGAAAAGATTGTGCTACTGTTATTTTTTTGTAACTGTCATATTTACAGTGGGGCAAATAAGTATTTGATCCCTTGCTGTTTTTGTAAGTTTGCCCATTGACAATGACATGAACAGTCTATAATTTTAAGGATTGGTTACTTTTAAAACTGAGAGATAGAATATCAAAAAAAAAAAATCAAGAAAATCACATTGTATAAATTAGATATTTTTTTTTGCATTTTGCAGTGAGAAACAAGTATTTGATCCCTCTGGCAAACAACACTTAATACTTGGTGGCAAAACCCTTGTTGGCAAGCACAGCAGTCAGATGTTGATTGTAATTGATGATGAGGTTTGCGCACATGTCAGGAGGAAGTTTGGTCCACTCCTCTTTGCAGATCATCTCTAAATCATTAAGATTTTGAGGCTATCGCTTGGCAACTCACAGCTTCAACTCCCTCCATAAGTTTTCTATGGGATTAAGGTCTGGAGACTGGCTGGCCACTCCATGACCTTACTTTGTGCCGCTCCTTTGCTGCCTTTGCTGTATGTTTTAGGTCATTGTATTGCTGGAAGACCCAGCCATGACCCATCTTCAATGTTCTTACTGAGGGAAGGAGGTTGTTGGCAAAAATCTCGTGATACATGACCCCATCCATCTTCCTTTCAGTATGGTGCAGTCGTTATGTCCCTTTCCAGAAAAGCACCCCCAAAGTATAATGTTTCCCCCACCATGCTTGACGGTTGGGACGATGTTCTAAGGGTTGTACTCATCCTTCATCTTCCTACAAACACGGTGAGTTGAGTTAATGTCAAAGAGCTCAATTTTTGTCTCATTTGACCACAGCACCTTCTCCCAATAACTCACAGAATCATCCAGGTGTTCATTGGCAAACTTCAGATGGGCCTGCACATGTGCCTTCTTGAGCAGGGGGACCTTGCGGGCACTGCAGGATTTTGAACCTTTAATGTGCTACCAATGGTTTTCTTGGTGACTGTGGTCACAGCTGCCTTGAGATCATTAACAAGTTCCCCGTGTAGATTTAGGCTGATCTCTCACCTTCCTCATGATCAAGGATACCCCACGAGGTGAGAATTTGCATGGTGCCCAGATCGATGTCGATTGACAGTCATTTTGTATTTCTTCCATTTTCTTACTATTGCACCAACAGTTGTCTCCTTCTAACGCAGCGTCTTACTTATGGTTTTGTAGCCCATTCCAGCTTTGTGCAGGTCTATGATCTTGTTCCTGACATTCTTAGAAAGCTCTTTGGTCTTGCCCATTTTGTAGAGGTTAGAGTCTGACTGATTAATTGAGCCTGTGGATAGGTATCTTTTATACTGGTGACTATGTAAGACAGCTGTCTTTAATGCAGGTAGCGAGTTGATTAGGAGCGTCTAACTGGTCTGTAGGAGCCAGAACTTACAGTGGTTTGTAGGGGATCAAATACTTATTTCTCACAGCAAAATGCAAAAATATTTATCTAATTTATACAATGTGATATCTTGAATTTTTATGGATATTTTATCTCTCAATGTTAAAATTAACCTACCCTTAAAATTATAGACTGTTCAAGTCTTTGTCAGTGGGCAAACTTGCAAAAACAGCAAGGGATCAAATACTTATTTCCCCCACTGTATATGCTGTAATTTTAAAGAAGCATTGCAATCAAAATTTTTATTCTCTTAACCCCTTCACGACCTTAGACATACTCAGTATGTCCTGGTTGAGAAATGCTTCCCCACCTTGGACTTACTGAGTACGTCCAAGCGATTTTGAGTGCACAGAGGCTGTGCGTGAACTATCACTGCCAGGTGTCAGCTGATTCTGACAGCTGACACCCGGCATTCAGTGTCAGAAGTGGTGCCCGCACTGCTCCGGTGACCCACCATACAGCTCCATCAGTGGAAAAATAAAAAAGTTGTAGTTCTCAGAATACCGTGATGCAAAAATAATTATTTTTTCTATAAAATAGTTTTTATTATGTAAAAGCGCCAAAACATTAAAAAACGATAGAAATGTTGCTTCGCTGTAATCGTATTGAAGAATAAAGTAGTCTTATCAATTTTACCACACATGGAATGGCATAAAAACAAAAACAAAACACAATTCCTGAATTCCTGGGTTTTGTTTATTCTGCCTCCCAAAAATCAGAATAGAAAGCGATCAAAAAATGTCATGTGCCCGAAAATGGAACCAATATAAACATCAAGTCATCCTGTAAAAAACAAGCCCTAAAATTACTCATTCGTCCGAAATATGGAAAAATTATGGCGATGCAAAAACTAGTTTTTGCAAAAAAAAGCATCTTTTAGTGTAAAAAAAATATATAAATCTGGTATTGCTGTTTTTGCAACGACGCAAAGAATAAAGGCATCTAATCAATTATACCACACGAGGAACGGTGTAAAAAATAAATAAAACCAATTCTTTACCTGCTGTTGATTTGTTCATTCTGCCCAGAAAAAATCGCAGATTCAAAAAAAGCCCCCACTCAGGTCCATCATCTGTTAATGGAAATATAGAGGGCTTCCACGTTACTGGTAGTACAAAGGCTCAGGAAAAGCGCTATGACTCCTCTTGCCCTAGAAGAAATCCAACAAATTCTATACTCCCAAATCCAAATGCCCCCCTCCCTTCTGAGCCCCAGAGTGCCTAAACTACAGTTAGCGTCCACATATTTGGTATTTCTGTAGTGATGAGAGCCCACATAATTTATGGGTGTGTGTCTCCAGAAGCATGAGCTGTGCATTACAAAGTACTGGTCACTGAAACTTACTGGTCACAACAACAGCAATTTCCTATTTTCACTCAGAAACATCCACTGCTGCTTGTTTCTGGAAAACACCCATGGAGACAAAATCATCACTCACAACATCTGTAGATAAATTCCCAAAGGGGTATAATTTCCAAAATGGGGTCATTTGAGGGTGGATTCTGCTCTTCTAGCACTTAGGAGCTCTGAATATGGAGTACGCAAACTATTATAGGAAAATCTGCGATCCAGGAGGCAAATAGCGCTCCGTTCCTTCCGAGTCTCGCTGTGTGGCTAAGCATTACTGTACAGCCACATATGGGGTATTGACATGTTCAGCAGAAATTGTGGGACAAATGTTGGTGCCATTATTATCCTCTTCCTCTTGTGAAAATGTAAAATCTGGGGCTAAAACAACATTTTGGTGGTAAAAATGTAATCATTTTTACTTCACTGCGAAATGGTATAAATTTTGTGACACACCTGTAGTGTCAATATGTAATTTTTAAAATGGGGTCACCCATGGGAGGTTCTGCTATTCTGGCACCTCAGGGGCTCTCTCATGTCTTGTGAAAATGAAAAAATGTAGGACTAAAACAAACTTTGTGGGAAAAATATATATTTTAGCATTTTTACAGATCAAAGTTGTAAAATTCTGTGAAGCTCCTGGGGGTTCAAGGTGCTCATCGCATGTCTAGATAAATTCCTTGAAGGGTCTAGTTTACAAAATGGGTTCATTTGGCTGGGGTTTCCACTGCTTATGCACATCAGGGGCTCTTCAAACATGACATGACACCTGCAGACCATTTGAGTCTGCATTCTAAAACACCACTCCTTCCTTTCTGAGCCCTGCCGTGTGTTCAAGCAATAGTTTTCCCACATATACAGTATGGGGTATCAGCGTACTCAGGAGAAATTGCACAAAAAATTGTGTGGTGCAATTTTTTCTGTTACCCTTATGGAAATGCAAAATTTGGAGCTGAAAAACATTTTTGTGGGAAAATTTTTTATTTTTTTATTTCCACTGCTCAATGTTATAAACTGTGGATTCAAGGTGCTCACCACACATCTAAATAAGTTCCCTGAGGGGTCTAGTTTCCAAAATGATGTCACTTGTAGGCAGTTTCATCTGTTTAGGCACATCAGGGACTCTCCAAACACGACATGGCGGCTGCTAATTATTCCAGCAAATTTTAGATTCAGAAAGTCAAATGGAGCTCCTTACCTTCTGAGCTCTGCCATGAGTCCAAACCGTGATTTTCCCCCACATATGGGTTATTGGCATGCTCAGGAGAAATTGCACAACAAATTTTGGGGTTAATTTTTTCCTGTTACATTTGCAAAAATAAAAACATTTGGGTCTAAAGTAAAATGTTTGTTTAAAAAATGTAAATGTTCATTTTTTTCACATTCTAAAAATTCCTGTGAAGCACCTGAAGGGTTAATAAACTTGAATGTGGTTTTGAGCACCTGGAGGGGTACAGTTTTCGTCATTTTTGGAATTTTTTTGGAGTTTTTTTCACCAAAAAACGCAAGTCATACCGAAATTTTTTTACCACTATCATGAAGTACAATATGTCACGAAAAAACTTTCTCAGAATCAGTGGGATTCGTTGAAGTGTTCCAGAGTTATTACCTCATGACACTGGTTAGAATTGTAAAATTTGGCCTGGTCAGGAAGGTGAAAACAGCCTTGGGTGGTAAAGGGGTTAACATATTGAAATCATCATAATATATAGCACTGTGTAATTACAATTGATAATTTTGCACTTCTACCCTGTTAATTCTTTTCTCTGTTCTATGTAGAAACAGGAAGTCTCTTTTCCCTGCATGTGTCATCCTCATCTTCAACTCCTGACCTAGCTGCTCCATTCCTCCCCCCTGCCATAGACTTTTGTAGTGATGGCTCATGCAGGGAAAAGATAATTCCTTCCTTCCTACATGAAGCTTAAAAGGATTTAGCTAGTCTCTTTTTAAACACGTGATGTCAAAGACCTAATGGAAAAGAGAAGAATTAATGGAGTAGTAGGGCAAAATGAACAATTGTATGTACACAGTGTCATATAATATTATGACTGCGATATATTAAGAGGATAAAATTTTGATGTAAGTGCTTCTTCAGATTATGGTAAATTGCCAAATTGCCTTAATACTTATGAGTAGTGATGGATAGACCCGTGGATGTTCGGGTCTGTTTGGGTCTGCCAAACTTTAAAATAAAGTTTGGTTCCAGTACCAGAACGGTACCCAAACTTGAACCCAGACCCCATTCAAATGAATGAGAGGCCCAAACATCTGGTGTTTCCCAAACTGTCATCTGTGTGACAGCGCAGGAAGCATAGGTCCTGAACGGCGGTAAATTTATTAGATGACAGCAAGTGAGCCAGCAGTTGTGACCAGCGATAAAAAGGTTACCACTGGTCACAGGCGTCGGCTGATGAGAGTACTACTCTCATCATCGTATGCCTGGTCTGGCTGATAGCAGCGAGAGCAGGTGTACGCCGATGAGAGTATTCACCAGCCTGCGCCTGTGCAATAAATAAATAAAAGAAAAAAATTGCGTGGGGTCACCTCTATTCTTGATAACATGCACAGGTAATGCTGACAGCTGCATGTGGGCTGCAGCCCTCAGCTATCAGCATTATCTTGGCTGGTTATAAAAAATAGAGGAGTACCCAGGCCATTTTTTTTATTATTTTAATAAATAATAAAAACATGTTGTGGGGGGCCCTCCCTTATTTTTGACAATTAGCCAAGCTAAATCAGAAAGCTGGTTGCTTAAATTCTAAGACTGTGAAGGGGGCATAGATATTGGCCCTCCCCAACCTAAAAATAGCATCCCGCAGCTACCCCAAAAAAGGATCATCTATTGGATATGCCAATTCTGGCGCTTTGCCTAGCTCTTCTCACTTGCCCTGGTGCGGTGGCAAGTAGAGTAATAGTATTGGGGTTGATGTCAGCTTTGTAATGTCAGCTGATCAAGACCAGGGGTTAGTAATGGAAAGGCGTCCATCAGACGCCCCCATTACTAACCCTGTAAGTTTAAGTTAAAAAACACACACAGAGTAAAGTCCTTTATTTGAAATAAAGACTTCCTAACCCTCTTTTTACCATTGTATTCCTTACCTGTCTGCCGATAATCAATATGTTCCACGATGTGCTCCAACTCTGCTACATCTGGATGCAATGCTGAGTGGTGGCATGAGGTGACTTCTCAGCCCTGCATCCAGGATACACTGAGCTGAGAGTGAGAACCACTGCCTGTGACCAACGGTAACCTTAATGATGTCACCACTGGTCACACACATCCGTGTTCTCACGCTCATCTTTATCGTTCGCGTACACACATTCCTACTTATAACCAAAGGCTAATATGTATAGTAAAATTATCACAAAAATATGTTCTCTTTAAAGTAAATGATAATTAACTAATACACATTTTAAAATCATTGATTTCACACACTGCTGCATCAACAGGGACTTGTATAACAGAAATCTGTTATGCTTAGTATGGAATTATTTTAGTTGTCTATTGAGTACAAATGGACATAGTTATGAGACTCTGCAAATACAACTGGGAATAGTCACATACAAGTACTTTTTTTTATTATTATTATTTATTATTATAGCGTCATTTATTCCATGGCGCTTTACATGTGAAAAAGGGGTATAATACAAACAACACTTACAATAATCTTGAACACAATGTGACAGCGACTGGTACAGGAGGAGAGAGGACCCTGCCTGCGAGGGCTCACAATCTACAAGGGGCATTTATCATTTTGTTGCATCTCATTAGGTCTTACATATCCCCCACCAAGATAAATCAATTTTGCTAAGGTTATCTCAGATTGGCTGGCTAACCAGGATTTTACAGTAGTTCTCAGTTTCTACAGGAGTCTATGCATGTGTATGAAGAATATGATTTTAATGTCCTCCATTCATAAAAAGTGAGCAACAAATTCAACATATGTTAATTACAGTACTTAAAAGGGTTGTCTAATTACACACAACTCCTTTCATTTGAGAGCCACGGTAGTTCAGCTCCTGAGCTACCAGGTTCAGCTAACAAGACCCTTGATTTACTGATTTTGCCAGGGAAAGTTGCTACAGTTGCAATCAAACTTATGTAATCCCCATTGCAAATTAGGTTTATTAGAGGACATATTCAATCCCTTCATGACATGTGTCTTTAGTACCTAGTCTAGTCCTCATGGGCAATGGCCTTTGGTTCAATGATATTCTTGGATTTCTGTGCTGCAACTGCATTTTTCAAATCCCACCAAGTCAAACCACTGTGACAGCTATTCCATAATCTTTCTGGACTTCATCTGAAACCAGGCCTTGGTAAAATTTGAGGTATACTTGAGATCATTGTCCTGTTGCAAGGTCCAATAACTCTCACGGTTCATCTACCTCACAGAAGACATGATGTTTTTTCATCTGGCCCTCCACACCCTGCATATTTTCAGTGGCAGAAGAAGCAAGGCTGCCTCAGAGCATGCTTCACTGTTAGTGACACGCCCCCTGGGCCGTGTGTGTGGATACCCGGAACCGGACCTTTTGTGGATGCTGGGGGTTGTAGTCCTTGCGTGGCGGGGACCCGGTCCCGTGGCTCAGGGTGGTCAACCCAAATGGCGGTCTATTTATAGGGTTTTGTGATTAAATGTCCGACTACGCAACCCGTGGATTGCGGTCAGAGTGAACTGCCGCTGTAGGGCAGACCGCTGAGGCTGGTGTTGTGGGTGCAGCAGAGGGTAGTATAACTCCCCACAGGAGGAGTATAGCCTCTGGGCAGTAAATAGGGATATTGGTGGTGATGGTGCGCGGGAGCAGCAGTAACCACACAGAGTCTGTCATGCAATTCAGGGTCTTTTACTGTTGGCGGTATTAAGGGACCCGTCCGGAATACAGGTTAACAATGGAGGCCTGGTCAGTCTGAGAGCAACTGGGAAATCCCGCTGGTCAGGGGGAGTTTGTAGGCCTACCGTGCTGACTTCACTCTTTCTTGGCTATCCCGCTGTAGTGTTGTGGTAGCCCACTTCTCTGAGTGTACCGTGTTGTTCTCACCCGTATGACTGGCGACTCGGGCCTTCCGTACTTCTCACCCCTCCGGGGCAGTAGTGGTCCCTCTCGTGTGGCTGAGCCTCTGGGCTTCCTTGGGCCAGAGGACTTGAAGTCCCCTGCATGGTGGTTTTCTGCTGCCGGGCTTATAACCCTCGCAGCCTCGGACTCCAGTATCCGGCTTTGTAAGTCTCTAGCCAGGACGAGTTGTGCTAGCTTCCCTCCTGGCCTCGTGTTCCTCCTCTGCCTACAGGGACTCCTCAGCCTGATGCTGACCTGTCCCTATCTGCAACTTCACTGGAACCTTGTCTGGAACTTGTCTCTCTAACCCCGCCCCAGATCCAGTTTATAAAGGGCAGGTTTCTCCCCTCCCTGGACTGAGGCAGGAGGTGCTGCATGCTAATTGTCCCCCAACCAGGGAACCTCCCACCTGCTCTCAGACATGACATTGCTGCCACTGTGGCGACCAGACCTGGGGTGCCACATTAGCAGGGTATACTTTTCAGCATATACTTTATTCTTCCTCTTCCAGACATTCCGCTTGTTGATTGGCCTAAAAAGTTCCAGTTTTGTTTCATTGATCCACAGAACAGAATCCCAAAATATCTGTGGCTTATTATGATTTTATGTATATACTTTGATTTTCAGTCAATAGAGGTACATCTTGGAGTTTGGGCAAAGAGATCTTCAGCATTTAGTATGTGCCTTATTGTGCAAACTGAAACCTCAGTGCCTACTCCCAACAAATCTTGATGCAGATCTTTTGCAGTCACATCAGGGTTTTTGACCACCTGTCTCTCTAGGAAACTCAGGCAGCTTGTGATGGCTTCATGTTTCTGTTATATCCAGATAGTTTAGCCAATGCTTCTTTAACTCTGAATTTTAGAACTATGCTTGCAACTGTATCTCTAGGAACATTCAATGCATTTGCTATAGTTTTTGTATCCTTTTCCTTGATTGTGTAAGACAATGACATTTCTTAACTTTTTGGCCACTCTCTTGACATACTTCTGACTCGCCCAGGGGGATATGGGGGACTCGGTACCCGGGCCTTTACCTTCTTGGGAGGTCACGGCGGTCGGCTCCCGGGCCCGTACTCTGGGGTCACTCTTTAAAAGGGGTTTGTTACTTGAAGGGATGAATAACAGTTTTGTCTCGTGACGCCGCCTGTGGTTTCTGGTAATGGGTACCAGCGCTGTTGCAGACCTCTGGGGCAGTTGATAGGGCAGCTGGGTTGGTGCGGCTCTCCACAGGCAGAGCACAGCCCCAGGGCAGTGTAGGTGCATATGGTGATGCTGGGCGTTGTAGTGCATGAGCCATAACATGGTAGAAATAACTGACAGAAACAGTGGGGTGCAGTCATCCGAGTTTACTCACAGTTATTTGGGCTCTTCAGGTGGCACCATACAGGTGACCGTTTCCCACGCTGCGCTGCTTTTACCTGGCAGGGGTTCAGCACTCCCTCAGGTATCTCAGGAGCACTTAATGGGACCCCTCTCCGTATGTTCCTTTCTTAGCCGACTTCCCGTGCTGGGTCTCTCCTCCTGCCCTGCGCTCTGCCACACAAAGTCCCGATCAGGTACCTTGAGATCCCTCTGGGCAACTTGGAGTTCCCAGACCTTGCTTGGTGCCCTTTTCGGCGGCTTAGGTGCGGATGTGGCAACTGCACCTTGAAAGTGCAGAAGCCTCCGGTTTTCTAGCTGAGATCTGAAGTAACTCGGCCAGTCCAGGGACCGGTTCCCTTCTTGCGGCCTGATCCCTCTGACGCTTGGCAGATTCGGGCGTACAGGTGCCGTCCTGCACTCACCATACCCCCTAGGATCCCTTCAATTCCTGGAGCCTTCCTCCCTTGCTCCCACTCCTCTCTCAGCCTTGGGGATGACAGACCGAGCCTGCCTCCCAAGCAGAGCTCCTGCAGAGCCCCTACTCCCCTCACTTCTCCTCCTCTGACTCTCTGACTGACCTGACCGACTACACCTCCTAAGATGGCCCCCCTTTATGTACACCTCCTCTTCAAGTGCTCCCCTGGTCTGCATCCTCCACCCACACCCACCACATGGTTCCCCCTCACTCTGGTTCCCCCCACTCCAGCCAGGGACGGGGCATCAAAAGAAGTGCAAAATGTCCTTTCAGCCGGCCTGAAGTAGTGTAGTGTTGAGTGCAGGTGTTGGGGTCCCGGGCAGTACTCCATCCTTACCTGAGAGAAGGAGATGCCACACCTCTGGGTGAGGTGCAGTACCTTGGTGGCGACTGAACCCTCAGGGGCGCCACATTCCCCCCCAGTAAAACACAGCACGTCCGCAGGCGGGAACAGAGTAAAAACACGGTATATTACAGACATGCAATTTTTAGAATGCATTCACATATAAGATTATAAACATAACATTTTCTTCCCTTTATGGGAGGTACTTTTTCTTAAACGTTACTGGTTACGTTTTTATCAAAACATTATAAAACTTTCTTCAAATATATAAAACTTTTTTCATATAAGGCATTCTTCTTAAAGTTACAGTGAGTCCCATAACCAGGTGTCCATCTCACTGGTGAAGGTGCTACATAAGCAGCATGAGGGACCCGTCTGAAAACCCTCAACGTAGGCCCTGGGCGTGGCTACAGGGCATAAGTGATCCAGGTGTTGGACCACGTCTTCGGCCATGCCAAACGTTTTTTTGTTCAGTGTTTTTTTAATATAAAACCAATAGGGGGCACTTTAATAAGTGCAACTATTTACAACGGACAGTTTTTGGCTGCTCAAAGTCCTCAGCCTACAAGTCTTTATACCCTCACAGGTAACTAAATGCACACATAAAACTTTTCCAGTTCACACAAATTTTCCTTCTATACCCTTACGGGTAACTATTTTACACAACGTTCAGTTCCACTCACTTTCACTCAGCAGTGGTGTCCCCGCCTGGGGGGGGGTATTCCTGGTTCTTACCGACTGACCCAGCCGTGTCGTCAGCCTCAGGCTGCAGGGATATGTCCTCTTCCTCCTCAACCACACGATGTACTTGGAGGGCATACCACCCACGCTCCCCGTGGTGCCTGGTGTAAGGGACACGGTCACCGGGGTAAAGGTTTCGGTCGGGATGGCCCTGTTCAAGATGGGGCTCGACATCCCGCCGATTAACAAAGATGTCCCGTGCAAATTGTGGATCCTGTATAAAGCCCCATCTGGCTTCCAGGTCGAATTTAATGATGAGCACTTCCTCCCGGGGACTGGGCTTGACGGACTCGGCCTGGCGAACTTTAGCCTTTGTGGACTTATTCTGGGACTCCATTTGTTCCCAGCGCACCCGCCGGGTGCGCCATTCTTTCTCCAACTGCAGGAGTTCTTTCCTGCAGTATTCCTCCCCCTGGAGAGCCTGGGCCTAGGTCTCCTGCGTGAACTCCATGAGGATCCCCTCCCGGTTGTCCCACCTAAATTCTTCTCCTTCTTGGCGGGCAGCCGTGGGTGTTGGTGCAAGGATTAGCGGGAGTTGTTGCTGGTCCTCATACTTGACGGACCAATCAAAAGAGTGGGCTCTGTACACCCACTCGGGTGCCGGGGCTGGCGGTTCTGGGAGGGAGCCGAGCAGCAGGTCCGCAGAGTCGGTGCCCGGGGTTAGAGGTTCTGGGCTCAGAAGCTGCTGTAGGGCGTATGCGCCCGGGGACGGAGGGTTCTGTAGGAGGCCCAGGAGCAGGTCAGCGCTTTCAGCGCCCGGGACAGGGGAACTTCTCCTACCTGCTCCTGCGCTGCGCGCGGCCTCCTGGCGCTCATCAGGCTCCGCCAGGTCTGGGGTGCCGTTGGTGACATGCAGCTCTGGCTGCCGCCGGGCTGCGATCTTCGCCAGCAGCTCCTCTTTCCACCTTGCAACTGCTGCTTGCTGGGCCTTTTCCACCTGCTGGCTCAGCTCCTGCACTTCGGCCTGGAGGAACTCGGCGTCCTCCGGGGACAGTTTGGATATCGCTCCCTCCAGGGTGAGGGGGGTCGCTTGTTACTTCAGGCCAGGGGAGGAGGCTCGGTCCTGGCTTCCGTCCATCCTGGCTGTCGGGTGCGGTCTGTCTAGACTGGTTAAGACCACACCCTGTCTCCACTGCTTCTCTCCTCCTCCTCTCCACTTTCGGGGTTTGTTACTTGAAGGGATGAATAACAGTTTTGTCTCGTGATGCCATCTGTGGTTTCTGGTAATGGGTACCAGCACTGCTGCAGACCTCTGGGGCAGTTGTTAGGGCAGCTGGGTTGGTGCAACTCTAGACAGGCAGAGCATAGCCCCAGGGCAGTGTAGGTGCAGATGGTGATGCTGTGCGTTGTAGTGCATGAGCCATAACGTGGTAGAAATAACTGACAGAAACAGTGGGGTGCAGTCATCCAAGTTTACTCACAGTTATTTAGGCTCTTCAGGTGGCACCATACAGGTGACCGTTTCCCACGTCGCGCTGCGTTTACCCAGCAGGGGTTCAGCACTCCCTCAGGTATCTCAGGAGCACTTAACTAGACCCCTCACTGTATGTTCCTTTCTTAGCTGACTTCCCGCGCTGGGTTTCTCCCTCCTGCCCTTGGAGTTCCCGGACCTTGCTTGGTGCCCTTTTCGGCGGCTTAGGTGCGGATATGGCAACTGCACCTTGAAAGTGCAGAAGCCTCCGGTTTTCTAGCTGAGACCTGAAGTAACTCGGCCAGTCCAGGGACCGGTTCCCTTCTTGCGGCCTGATCCCTCTGACGCTTGGCAGATTCGGGCATACGGGTGCCGTCCTGCACTCACCGTACCCCCTAGGATCCCTTCAATTCCTGGAGCCTTCCTCCCTTGCTCCCACTCCTCTCTCAGCCTTGGGGATGACAGGCCAAGCCTGCCTCCCGAGCAGAGCTCC
Source organism: Phyllobates terribilis (assembly GCF_046119375.1). Lineage (NCBI taxonomy): Eukaryota > Metazoa > Chordata > Amphibia > Anura > Dendrobatidae > Phyllobates > Phyllobates terribilis. The sequence goes on from NW_027362763.1 coordinate 396,445,659, forward strand.
TGCAGAGCCCCTGCTCCCCTCACTTCTCCTCCTCTGACTCTCTGACTGACCTGACCGACTACACCTCCTAAGATGGCCCCCCTTTATATACACCTCCTCTTCAAGTGCTCCCCTGGTCTGCATCCTCCACCCACACCCACTACATGGTTCCCCCTCCATCTGGTTCCCCCTACTCCAGCCAGGGACGGGGCAGCAAAAGAAGTGCATAATGCCCTTCCAGCCGGCCTAGTGTAGTGTTGAGTGCAGGTGTTGGGGTCCCGGGCAGTACTCCATCCTTACCTGAGAGAAGGAGATGCCACACCTCTGGGTGAGGTGCAGTACCTCTGTGGCGACTGAACCCTCAGGGGCCCCACACTTCAAACATGAACTCAAACATGTCAGCAAACTTCTAGCCAATCCAGGTGTAAAGTGGCTAAGATTCTGCTGGAATGCTGGCAGAAGCTGGTATCTGACTATGCATCACATTTTCAGCAGATAACAACAGCCAGAGGTGCTCTACTAAGTACTAAAAATGCTTGTCATGAAAGGGTCGAATAACTCTGAGACTGCACTAGTCATTAAAAGTGGCAAATTGTATTGAATTTGGAGAACCCACTTGTAATAATAGTTGGGATGAGCTATTTAAATTGTTCTTGTTTGATGGGTTTATTGCAAAAAATAAACCTAATTTGCAATGGGGGCTGAATAATTTTGATCACAACTGTATCTGCAATTCATTTCTCTTTTAGCGCCTGCTAGAGGAGAACTGTAGTATAACATGATGTTATTTAAATGCATGTCTGTTATTGTAACACATGGAAGGACCAAGTATGTCAAAGAAAGAATCGTCCCCTGTGTGATCCATAACCACTAGTAGTGCCCTTGGATGTGGGTAGTGGAGATGTGAAAATTCCTTTAAATGTAGAAGATTTTCTTTTTATTAGTGCGCTGCAATGCATTTACTTATAATAACTAAACTAGTTTGAAATACCATAGAATTTATTAAAAAAATGCAGTACTAATGTAAGGGTGATCTAGTGACTGTACCTTTAAATCTGGCTTAGATCCATTGTTGCCCAGCACTTGTACGGAGTGTTTTACATCTCATCATGCATTCCACAATCAGTCTTTCAATGTTCAAGTTTAATTTGTCTCTGCCTAAGGCTCTAAAATCCATTTTTCCTCTCATCCTTTTTCTTTCTAATAAAAAATCACTCTATTTTGTATCTGGCTCTATTTAGCTGGTTCAGCAAAGAAAAGCAATTTTTTTTTGCAGCGCACAAACTTACAGTAAGTACAATAAAACCATTTAACAAGGAAAGGCTAAAGTTTTGAAAATTGAAATAGGGAAATAAAAGTTTGAGCTAGACACTTTTAATTAAAACCTAAGGGCATTGACTAAATTCAGCCTACCAAATGGCCTTTATGGGGTTGTAACACATTCTTCTTGTCTATTGAGGTAAGTTACAATTACCTTTTAGGCGTTACCTAATTTGCAAAAAAAAAACCCAGACCCTGGCACCTTCTTTAGTGATCAATCACATTGTTCATGAGGTGCTCAGTTCTATAGTATAGAAAATCGAGGCACTATTAAATCACAGATGCACAGACTTCTCAGTCCCTGCCTTACACAGTGCTCATCATCACTGATCTCTAAAATCATTAAGGCAAACAAAAGAAAGTTGATTTACCGATAGTTTCCAGTCCTAGGATAACTGGATCCTAGTGAAGTGTGCAACTCACTGAACAGCAGGTCTAAAACTTTACCCCAATGTCCACTCTGTGTCACAAAGGATACTGACAGTAACTTCTTCCCTGCTTTAGAATACCTGTGGTACATGATTTAAAGTGGTTGTTTAGGCTTGGGGTTAAAGTCTTCAGTTGCTCTATGTGATTGCAGACTTGTGAATCTTCACAGTGCGCACAGAGCCTGCTGTTAGGATTCCCTGGTGTCGGCTCTGCGAGCGGGCTGTTAAGTGACTGCAGGTATGCGATTTGCATACTTCTGGCCACATTCTGACTAGACATGTCCAGCTGTGCCCAATTCACATCTAGTAGGTACATGACCACATGTATGCAAATTGCATACTTGTGGTCACGCGCTCACCTGATCCTCACACCGGAGAATTCTGACAGCATGCACATTGTAATTTGTGAGGATTCACAAGTCTGTGATGACTTAGAGTTACCGCAGACTTTAACTCTAAGCCTGAATGACCCCTTTAATCATTTTCCTTTCCTCTCTACTGTCCTAGACCACCAGGAATGTTGGCATGACTTTTCCTTCCATTATCATAGACAGAACTGTGTATTTAGCTGCCATGTGGCTGAATAGTTGGGTGCTATATGACTAGTTTTAATTCCTTGGCTTAGAGAGAAAGATAGTAAGACCTTTTTTCGCTCACTAGAAACAAAGATTTAGTGGGAACAAAGGTGACAAAGAGAATGGCACATGGATTGCACAAGTAGAATAATTCACAGGAAAGCAAAGCTGGTCACAGGCGCTTTTATTGGCAACAATAGGAATTGTACATTTATTTGAATTATGTTGCATAACATATGATAATATACTTTGTCTTTTGTAACTTCAATAGATGGTATTGAAAAGAAAATGTATTACGGTCCTAAACAATTATCCACCTTTCTGTTAGAATAAATTAGACATTGAGTCCATTTGTCATCTATTGTTTAATTTCAATAAGAAGCAAGTATTCAAGGAGCTTTACTTTTGCTTAAAGTAAGTAAGCGATATATCATGTAAGGTTTAATAATTTTTCTTTGTTCCACATTCTGGTGGCTGCATTTCTTTTCATGTATTGTATTAACTGTATAAAGATATAGACAAGAGATCAAAAAATGCAAACAGTCACGACACATGTATGAATATGAAGGCAAAAATATACTAAAAATATAATAAATAAATGTATGCATGGAGCCTATAACAGGGTTCTGTACAAAATATACTAAATCCTTTAAAAAATTGTATACAGAGAACCATATATAGAGAAAAATATATAGAATTTTAATGAACAATACAGAATAACAATTCATTAAAAAAAAGTATTAAAAAAGTGGGAATCCACTTGATGGCACCATATCAAAATGGTTACGTACAGTATGTAACAAGAGGTAGATAAGAGAGCTCCAGTTCATAATATATAGGGAAGAGCACTATGTGTCTTACAGATTATACAATATTATAGCTTGTACATATCTTTATGATGTTTACTCCTGAGTACACAGTGTCACACCATTAGGCAGCTAAAATTATGTGGATCGTATAAATAAAAATAAACTTGTCAAAAGAAATGTACTATCTGCACAGGCACAAGCACTCATGAAAAATTCAGTACATATAGAAAACATGACAAAGGTCAATTGATATACTGTTTGTAGAGTAACCTCCTGGAGGATGTGGTGCCCAGACCTGATGCACGTTTAGGCTTACTGTCTTCTTCTGGGGGTACCAAAAAAAGGCAACGCTCCGAAATGTGCTTCAAATCCCACCAAGGACAACATCTGCAAGGAGTTTGTATGTTCTCCCCGTTTTTGTGAGGGTTTCCTCTGGGTTCTCCGGTTTCCTCCCACACTCCAAAGACCTACTAATAAGGAATTTAGACTGTGAGCCCCACTTGGGACAATGTCGATAATGTCGGTAAAGTGCTGTGGAATTAATGATGCTATATAAGTGGGTAAAATAAAATAAATAACAAAATAAATAAATAAGGAATATATAATACCGATCAAAAGTTTGTACAAACCTGTTTATCCAATGGTTTTCTTTGTTCCACAAATGAGTGCATATAGAAACAAGAAGTAAAACGAGAGAAATAAACCAGAATATGTGTTAAACCTTAGATTTTCAAAATACCACCATTTTTCTGATGCCAGTTTTACACTACCTTTGGCATTATTCGCTCAAGCAGCTTCATCAGGTATCACCTGGAATGGATTTCCAAGAATCTTGAAGGAGTCCACAGAAGGGCTGAGCACTTCTTGGCTGCTTTTCCTTCAAACGCATCCCAAACCATTTCAATTGAATTAACCCCTTTACCTCCGAGGGTGGTTTGCACATTAATGACCAGGCCAATTTTTACAATTCTGACCACTGTCAATTTATGAGGTAATAACTCTGGAACGCTTCAACGGATCCCACTGACTCTGAGATTGTTTTTTCGTGACATATTGTACTTCATGACAGTGGTAAAATTTCTTTGATATCACTTGCATTTATTTGTGAAAAAATCTGAAATTTGGCGAAAATTTAGATAATGTCGCAATTTTCAAACTTTGAATTTTCATGCCCTTAAATCAGAGAAATATGTCACACAAAATAGTTCATAAATAACATTTCCCACATGTCTACTTTACATCAACCAAAATTTTTTTCAGTTAGGAAGTTATAAGGGTTAAAAGTTGACCAACGATTTCTCATTTTTCCAACAAAATTTGCAAAAACATTTTTTTAGGGACCACATCACATTTGAAGTGACTTTGAGGGGCCTTTATGACAGAAAACACCCAAAAGTGACACCATTCTAAAAACTGCACCCCTTAAGGTGCTCAAAACCACATTCAAGAAGTTTATTAACCCTTCAGGTTCTTCACAGGAATTTTTGGAAAGTGGAAGAAAAAAATGAACATTTAACTTTTTTTCACAAAAAATGTTACTTTAGACCCTTAATTTTTTTATTTTTGCAAGGGTACCAAGAAAAAATGTACCCCAAAATTTGTTGTGCAATTTCTCCTGAGCATGCTAATACCCCATATGTGGGGGAAAACGACTATAGGGTTCGGAAGGGAAGGAGCGCCATTTGACTTTTTGAATGTAAAATTTGTTTGAATAATTAGCGGACGCCATGTAACGTTTGGAGAGCCCCTGATGTGCCTAAACAGTGGAAACCTCCCACAAGTAAAACCACTTTGGAAACTAGACCCATCAGGGAACTTATCTATATGTGTGGTGAGCACCTTGAACCCCCAGGTGCTTCACAGAAGTTTATAACATTGAGCCGTAAAAATAAAATTTTCACATTTTTCCCACAAAAATGTTTTTCAACCCCCAATTTTGCATTTTCATAAGGGTAACAGGAAAAATTGTGCCATACCATTTGTTGTGCAATTTCTCCTGAGCAAGCCGATACCCCATATGTTGGAGAAAAACACTGTTTGGTCACACGGCAGGGTTCAGAAGGGAGCCCCTAATGTGCCTAAACAGTGGAAACCCCACACAAGTGACACCATTTTAGAAATTAGACCACTCAGGGAACTTATCTAGATGTGTGGTGAGCACCCTGAATCCCCAGGAGCTTCACAGAAGTTTATAACATGGAGCCGTGAAAATAATAAAATCAAACTTTTTCCACAAAAATTATGTTTTAGCCCCAAATTTTTTATTTTCACAATGGTAAGAAGAGAAAATGGACCCCAAAAACTGTTATGCAATTTCTTCTGATTACGCCGATACCCCATATGTGGGGAAAATACACTGTTTGGGCGCAGGGTTCAGAAGGGAAGGAGCACTGTGTGACTTTTTGAATGCAAAATTGGCTGGAATCGAGAGCGGACGTCATGTCACGTTTGGAGAGCCCCTAATGTGCCTAAATAGTGGAAACCCCCCCACAAGTGACCCCATTTTGGAAACTAGATCCCTCAAGGATTTTATCAAGGGGTATAGTGAACATTTTGAACACAGAGGTACGACACAGAAATTGATAACATTAGCTCATAAATAATATTGAATAAGTTGTTATTAGTCTTGAGCGCAAGTGCTCGCTACTTGAGTTTGCATCGGGTACTCAGGTATGCACCATGTGTCGCAGGTGTTCAAGTGACATGCTCGAGTCCCCGCCCCGCATGTTTCACGGTTGTTAGATACCCAAAAAAAAAACATGCGGGGATCACTCGTGCATGGCAGGCAATCCCCACCAGGTTTTGTTTGGCCGCAAAGCATATGGAGCGGAGACTTGAGCATGTCACTTGTGCACCCGTGACACTCGGTGCATACTCAAGCACCCGATGCAAACTCAAGTAGCGAGCACTTGCGCTCAACACTAGTCGCAATATCATCATTTTTTTTCTTTACTTTTGAAAAAATCCCAACCCCTGGGTTGCTCGGGCTGGAGCTCGGTCTCCTCACCGCATATTTGGCGCTCTTTAGAGAGCCAATTAACATGCAGGGATTGCCTGCCACTCACTGTAATGCCGTAACTATGTTGGTTGTGGCATTACAGTGATTGGCTGGCTGCATAACGTCATCGGGTCTATATCAGACCTGGTGATCCTATGCTCATCACAGTGTACCCCGGAAACAGGCAGGGTAGGGAGAGGTACTGCTGAGTTGAGATGAGCGTTGTTCGACTCGAACTGTTCGCCAATCTCAAATTCAAGCTGTTTTGGGCGGTGTTGGAGCCGTTCGGCGAACACGAACGATTTGAGAAAAATTCTGCTGTTCGAGATTATGTTCGATAACTGTTCGTGCACCAAAATCATAACTGGATTTTTTCTCAGTAATGATGAAAATGAATGTTAATACGCAGTTTGAGTGTACAGCGGGGCGGGGGGAGGGGCAGGGATGGATCTCTGCAGGAATAATGAAGATCTCCATTTTTTTTTCTCTTTCCCGCATTTACAGTGGGGAGGTGCAATCTGTCAGCCTATCAGCAGCGCACACACGGAGCGAAGTGCTTTTTTTCACACAAGCAAGGGCATGTGTCATTGGCAGTGTATGTCACATGTCCTTGCCCTATAAGACCCAGCCATTTTCCCCGTCGCCACCATTTTCTCACTGCTGCAGCTGCGTGCTAGATGGCACTGCTGTTGCTGTGTTCGCTATACCTTGTTAATTTCAAGCCAATTTTCACACAAATCTACAGATAGCTTGGGAGTAGGGAATAGTTGTGATTGCAGTCCTTTTAAGGACTAGGTTGCAGCATTTCCTACGACTTTTATCAGGCTGGTCTGTGCTCTTAAATAGATAGGTTGTGGGAGTAAAGACTAATTGTAATTGCAGTCCTTTTCAGGACTAAGTTACATCAGTTCCTATCAGTTTTTCCCAGGCAGGTCTGTGCCAGTGCTCTGCAAGTTTTTTTCACAGCATTTGGCTGAATCTAGAAAAGCTAATCCTTTTTGGCCTATTGCAGAGTGTGTTAGTCAGTGGAGTAGCCTATCTGTGATGCAAGATACACCACCTGTGTATAGAATACCAATTTTTTTACTGCACCGAGTGAAGTAAAATCTTTTGGGCATAGCATCATTCTATTAATCCATCTATACTGACCTTCATAAGGTTGCAAATTGAATATAATTTTTTTCTGCATCTAGCTCTGAAAAAATATTTGTCCTTCTAGCAGTGTGTGGGACTTGTTCTACTAGTCCATCTATACTGACCTCCATCAGGTTGCAAATTCAAAATAATTTTTTGTCTGCATCTAGCTCTGAAAAAATATTTGGGCTTCTAGCAGTGTGTGGGACTTGTTCTATTAGACCATCTATACTGACCTCCATCAGGTTGAAAATTAAAAATATTTTTTTGTCTGCATTTAGCTCTGAAAAAATATTTGGCCTTCTAGCAGTGTGTGGGACTTGGTCTATTAGTCCATCTATACTGACCTCCATCAGGTTGCAAATTAAAAATATTTTTTGTCTGCATCTAGCTCTGAAAAAATATTTGGCCTTCTAGCAGTGTGTGGGACTTGTTCTATTAGTCCATCTATACTGACCTCCATCAGGTTGCAAATTAAAAATAATTTTTATCTGCATCTAGCTCTGAAAAAATATTTGGGCTTCTAGCAGTGTGTGGGACTTGTTCTATTAGTCCATCTATACTGACCTCCATCTGGTTGCAAATTAAAAATAATTTTTATCTGCATCTAGTTCTGAAAAAATATTTGGGCTTCTAGCAGTGTGTGGCACTTGTTCTATTAGTCCATCTATACTGACCTCCATCAGGTTGCAAATTAAAAATAATTTTCTGTCTGCATCTAGCTCTGAAAAAATATTTGGCCTTCTAGCAGTGTGTGGGACTTGTTCTATTAGTCCATCTATACTGACCTCCATCAGGTTGAAAATTGAATATAATTTTTTTCTGCATCTAGCTCTGAAAAAATATTTGTCCTTCTAGCAGTGTGTGGGACTTGTTCTACTAGTCCATCTATACTGACCTCCATCAGGTTGCAAATTAAAAATAATTTTTATCTGCATCCAGCTCTGAAAAAATATTTGTCCTTCTAGCAGTGTGTGGGACTTGTTCTACTAGTCCATCTATACTGACCTCCATCAGGTTGCAAACTGAATATAATTTTTTTCTGCATCTACCTCTGAAAAAATATTTGGGCTTCTAGCAGTGTGTGGGACTTGTTTTATTAGTCCATCTATACTGACCTCCATCAGGTTGCAAATTAAAAATAATTTTTATCTGCATCTAGCTCTGAAAAAATATTTGTCCTTCTAGCAGTGTGTGGGACTTGTTCTACTAGTCCATCTATACTGACCTCCATCAGGTTGCAAATTAAAAATAATTTTTTGTCTGCATCTAGCTCTGAAAAAATATTTGGCCTTCTAGCAGTGTGTGGGACTTGTTCTATTAGTCGATCTATACTGACCTCCATCAGGTTGCAAATTGAATATAATTTTTTTCTGCATCTAGCTTTGAAAAAATATTTGCCCTTCTAGCAGTGTGTGGGACTTGTTCTACTAGTCCATCTATACTGAACTCCATCAGGTTGCAAATTCAAAATAATTTTTTGTCTGCTTCTAGCTCTGAAAAAATATTTGGCCTTCTAGCAGTGTGTGGGACTTGTTCTATTAGTCCATCTATACTGACCTATATCAGGTTGCAAACTGAATATAATTTTTTTCTGCATCTACCTCTGAAAAAATATTTGGGCTTCTAGCTGTGTGTGGGACTTTTTCTATTAGTCCATCTATACTGACCTCCATCAGGTTGCAAATTGAATATAATTTTTTTCTGCATCTAGCTCTGAAAAAATATTTGGGCTTCTAGCAGTGTGTGAGACTTGGTCTATTAGTCCATCTATACTGACCTCCATCAGGCTGCAAATTGAATATAATATTTTTCTGCATCTAGCGCTGAAAAAATATTTGGCCTTCTAGCAGTGTGTGGGACTTGTTCTATTAGTCCATCTATACTGACCTCCATCAGGTTGCAAACTGAATATAATTATTTTCTGCATCTACCTCTGAAAAAATATTTGGGCTTCTAGCAGTGTGTGGGACTTGTTTTATTAGTCCATCTATACTGACCTCCATCAGGTTGCAAATTAAAAATAATTTTTATCTGCATCTAGCTCTGAAAAAATATTTGTTCTTCTAGCAGTGTGTGGGACTTGTTCTACTAGTCCATCTATACTGACCTCCATCAGGTTGCAAATTAAAAATAATTTTTTGTCTGCATCTAGCTCTGAAAAAATATTTGGCCTTCTAGCAGTGTGTGGGACTTGTTCTATTAGTCCATCTATACTGACCTCCATCAGGTTGCAAATTAAAAATATTTTTTATCTGCATCTAGCTCTGAAAAAATATTTGTCCTTCTAGCAGTGTGTGGGACTTGTTCTACTAGTCCATCTATACTGACCTCCATCAGGTGGCAAACTGAATATAATTTTTTTCTGCATCTACCTCTGAAAAAATATTTGGGCTTCTAGCAGTGTGTGGGACTTGTTTTATTAGTCCATCTATACTGACCTCCATCAGGTTGCAAATTAAAAATAATTTTTATCTGCATCTAGCTCTGAAAAAATATTTGTCCTTCTAGCAGTGTGTGGGACTTGTTCTACTAGTCCATCTATACTGACCTCCATCAGGTTGCAAATTTAATATAATTTTTTTCTGCATCTAGCTCTGAAAAAATATTTGCCCTTCTAGCAGTGTGTGGGACTTGTTCTACTAGTCCATCTATACTGAACTCCATCAGGTTGCAAATTCAAAATAATTTTTTGTCTGCATCTAGCTCTGAAAAAATATTTGGCCTTCTAGCAGTGTGTGGGACTTGTTCTATTAGTCCATCTATACTGACCTCCATCAGGTTGCAAACTGAATATAATTTTTTTCTGCATCTACCTCTGAAAAAATATTTGGGCTTCTAGCTGTGTGTGGGACTTGCTCTATTAGTCCATCTATACTGACCTCCATCAGGTTGCAAATTGAATATAATATTTTTCTGCATCTAGCTCTGAAAAAATATTTGTCCTTCTAGAAGTGTGTAGGACTGGTTCTATTAGTCCATCTATACTGACCTCCATCAGGTTGCAAACTGAATATAATTTTTTTCTGCATCTACCTCTGAAAAAATATTTGGGCTTCTAGCTGTGTGTGGGACTTGTTCTATTAGTCCATCTATACTAACCTCCATCAGGTTGCAAATTGAATATAATTTTTTTCTGCATCTAACCCAGCCAATAGTTTTGGCCTAATACCACAGTTTGGCCACTCAGCTCTGCTCGGTTCCCATCCATTGTTTTTTTGTGCAAACAACTCCAGAGTTGTGAATTAGTTAACCACCAAAATGAGTGGAAAAGGGCCTGCTGCTGGTGGAAAAGGGAATAGGCGTGTTGGGAAGGGGAAAAAAGGTTGTGTCCGTGGGGTAGGTGTTAAAGCAACAGTAACATCTGCAGAAGAAAGACCATCTTGTAGCCAAACTAAAATGTCTACTTCTTTTAGCGGACAATGTGATAAGATCCCTTTCTTGCGGCCACGCCAATCACTACAAATTCTAGATGAGGCACAAAAACAGCAGGTGCTTCAATGGATATCAAGTGTTCCTTTAAGTGGGCTCTCCTACACATCAACTTCAACATCACAAATACTCCAGTCCTCAAAGGTGTCACCCCAATCGCACTTGCTTCCTCACAGCTCCCAAATCTCCAGCTGCCCGTCTGAGTATGAGGTAGAACAGATGGTTGAGTCTGCGGAGCTGTTTACTCATACTATAGCCTGGGAATCAGAGGTCGGCTCCAGCGCTTCTGTGAATCCAGATGAGGAAATGATCTGCACTGATGCCCAGAATCTTTATGAGTCGGATCCAGGACCAGATGCTGAAAGTTCTGACCATAATGTAGACCCTCATTCCCAAACTGTAACTCCTGTTGGTGGAGACAATGGGGAAGACGATGATGAGACTCAAATACCTGATTGGAGCGACAACTTTAGTTTTTTGCCAGGGCAGGAACAGGCTGGCTCTGAGGACGATGGGTGTGATAACGCACATGGTGATGATGATGAGGTTGGAGATCCCACTTACTGTCAACCCACAGTCAGCCAAGAGGTCAGCAGAGGAGGTGGAGGAGAATGCTAGTGATGACAAGGTCAGGTTGCGCCTTCCTGGACAGAGACGTAGTACTGGAAGCACGTCAACAACTGCATCCTCAAACACAACTCGGCCTCTCACCACAAGTCGTGGTGGCTCTTCAGGTCGCATGGGTGCTAAGCCTTGCATAGCCTGGGCATTTTTTCAGATCGATAAAGATGACCCAACTCGTGTTATCTGTAACATTTGTCAGCAAAAGCTAAGTAGAGGCCAAAAAATACATAGTTTGAGTATTTCATGCATGAACCGGCACATGGACATGAAGCATAAGTTGCAGTGGGAAGCTCACTGTGCTACAATGCGGCCTAGCCGGCCGGGCCAACCACCGTCTGCCATATCTTGTGCGTCCGCGGCCTCTTCATCCGCTGTGACTGGGGGGACAGCAGTCACACCTGTTTTGGGGCGCAGACCTGCCACCTCTTTACCCGCAACAGCCAGCGTGATTGGCAGGTCATCATTTTCTTTGGAGGTGGTAACACCAGCTGGTGTTGAGCGCTGTCCGACATCGATAGCACCACCTTTGGATCAAGGCAACCTAACATGTCCGCCTGCATCTTCCTCACAGACCGGCAGTTTGCCGGGGACACCCTTATCAACCCTGTCTAAGCACAATAGCCAGCCCTCGGTCCCTCAGATGTGGACAAGTAAAAGACCATTTCCTCCTAGCCATGAGAAAGCTAAGAGGTTGAATTTCACCATCTGCAAGCTCTTGGCTACAGAAATGCTGCCTTTCCGCCTGGTGGACACAGAGGATTTTCGAGACCTTATGTCCGTCGCAGTGCCCCAGTACCAGATGCCCAGTCGGCACTACTTCTCAAAGAAAGGTGTGCCTGCGCTCCACCAGCATGTCGCACACAACATCACCGCTTCTTTGAGAAACTCTGTGTGTGACAGGGTGCATTTCACCACAGACACTTGGACGAGTAGGCATGGACAGGGGCGTTACATGTCGCTGACTGGGCACTGGGTAACTATGGTGACAGCAGGACAAGGGGCAGCTGTCCAAGTCTTGCCGTCCCCACGAGTTGTGCGTCAATCCTCTTTATCTCAAAGTTCCTCCACTGCTTCTGCCTCCTCAACCTCCTCTCGGTCCTCCACCTGCACCCAAAGCCTGTCTGGTCATGCCACCTGCTTTCTAACTGCGCAGAAGGGATCCTGCACACCTCCTTACTATGCTGGCAGTAGGGCTCAACGTCATCAGGCGGTTTTTACTTTGAAATGTCTGGGAAATGTGAGTCACACAGCTGAGGAGTTGTGGTCAGCTCTGGAGAACCAATTTCATGAATGGTTGTCTCCACTGGACCTGAAACCAAGGAAGGCCGTGTGCGGCAATGCTGCAAACCTGGGTGTGGCCCTTCGCCGGGGTAATGTCACACACGTGCCTTGCATGGCTCACGTGTTAAACCTGGTTGTCCAGCAATTTTTAGCCCACTATCCCAGACTAGATGGCCTTCTGCAGAGGGCACGGTCGCTGTGTGCTCACTTCCGCCGTTCGCATCCCGCAGCTCAGCGACTTACATCTCTACAGAAGTCGTTGGGCCTGCCTCTTCACCGGCTAAAATGGGATGTGCCTACCCAGTGGAATTCAACTCTGCACATGTTGCAGCGACTGTGGCAGCACCGACAAGCCCTGGTGCAATACGTTCTGACGTATAGCCTGAGCCAACGAGATCCAGAGGTTGGGCAAATCACGCTGGAGGAGTGGTCTCAGATCAGAGACTTATGCACCCTTCTGCACAGTTTTGAAATGGCGACGAAGATGTTTAGTGCTGACGATGCCATTATCAGCATGACTATTCCGGTGATTTACATGCTGGAGCACATGTTAAACAGAATTCGGAGTCAGGTGGTGGCACAAGAGGAGGTGGAGGAAGTAGAGGAGGAGGAGTTGTATGCGGAAGGGCTAACATCTGCAAGGTCCAGACGGTCGGCAGCACCAAGGCGGCAGGCATGTGAGGGTGGGGAGATGGTTTTACCAGGGCGCAGGGTAGCAGCAAAACTAGTGAAGAAGGTGCAGGAGCCCAGGAAGAAGTGGAGGACGAACTGATGGAAGACTCATCAGATGAGGGAGACCTTGATCACATTTCTGTTGTGCGAGGTTGGGGGGAGAGGACAGAGGAAGGAAGCATGATTGTTACCTCGCCACCAACACAACAGGGACTTGGTGCTCCTGGATGCGCAACACACATGAGTGCCTTCTTGCTGCACTACCTGCAACATGACCCTCGAATTGTGAGAATTAGAAATAATCCTGACTACTGGGTTGCCACACTGTTAGATCCCCGTTACAAAAGTAAATTTGCAGAAATTATTCCTGCCATAGAAAGGGATGCACGCATGCAGGAGTATCAGCAGAGACTGTTGTAGAATCTTACATGTGCTTTTCCACAAAACACCAGTGGTGCACGTACTGAATCTCACAGTTCCAACTTGCCAACCGTGGGACCGTCGAGTGTTCAGCACTCAAACCGTAACAGAAACACAATATCTGCTGGTAACATCAATTTTGCGGAATCATTTCACCACTTTTTTAGCCCATCCTTTGCAAGGCCACAGGAGACAAGAAGTCTGACACATAGTCAACGCCTAGAGACGATGGTACAGGAGTATCTCCAAGTAAACATTGAAGCCATGACTGTGTCACTGGACCCTTGCTCTTTTTGGGCTTCCAATCTGGATAAATGGCTGGAGCTAGCCACTTACGCCTTGGAGATCTTGTCATGCCCCTCAGCCAGCGTTCTGTCTGAACGTGTGTTCAGCGCTGCTGGTGGTGTGCTGACAGATAAGCGCATGCGGCTCTCCACTGATAATGTAGACAGACTCACGTTTATAAAGATGAACAAATCATGGATCCGAATCGACTTTTCTACCCCTGTGTCATCCTGGGGAGAGTAAAAGCTTGATGATTGGTTAAAATCACCTCACCAACCATTTTAAGCTTTCAAATTACTAATCATGTTTATCTGTATCTTGGCTGGAAAATTATTTGGGCTTTGTAGCAGTGTGCAGTACTGATTCTATTAGGCCATCTATACTAAGCTCCACCAGATTTAAAATTACTAATCATGTTTATCTGTATCTTGGCTGGAAAATTATTTGGGCCTTGTAGCAGTGTGCAGTACTGATTCTATTAGGCCATCTATACTAAGCTCCACCAGATTTAAAATTAATAATAATTTTTAGCTGCATCTAGCCCGGAAAATAATTTTGGGGCTCCGAGATGCGCAAGACACATAAGTGCCTTCTTGCTGCACTACCTGCAACATGACCCTCAGATTGTCAGAATTCGAAGTAATCCTGATTACTGGGTTGCCACACTCTTAGATCCCCCACACTCTTCGATCAACCTTTTCATTTTAATAAAGACCAAAAAAATGTTCATTTTTGAAATTATAAGCATTAGCAGGTTATTAGAAACTGAAATCAAACAGTTTTCAACTCAAAACTTTATTCTAGGTGATGTTACATTTGCACATAGGACCCCTTGTTCGAAAGGAGCTTCTGAACTCTCTCGTCCATTGAATTTGTCAGGTTTTGGATGGTTTCTGCTTCAATTGTTTTGCATGAGGACAGAATACCCTCCCAGAGCTGTTGCTTAGATGCGAACTGCCTCCCGCTATCATAGACACTCCTTTTGATGATGCTCCAGAGGTTCTGAATGGGGTAGAGGTCAGGGGAGCATGGGGGTCACACCATAAGTTTGTCCCCTTTTAAGCCCATATCAGCCAGAGATGCAGATGTGTTATGTGCAGCATGAGACGGTGCATTATCATGCATAAAAATGATCTTGCTGTGGAATACACGGTTCTTCTTCTTGAACCATGGCAGGAAGTGCTGTTTGAGAAACTCCACATACATTATGGAGTTCATCTTTACCCCTTCAGGGATCCTAAAGGGGCCGACAATCTCTCTCCCCATGATTCCAGCCCAAAACATTACTCCACCTCCTCCTTGTTGGCGCTGTAGCCATGTTTGCGTGGGGTGTCCATCAACCAGGCATCCTCCACTCCATCCATCTGGACCATCGAGCGTTGCACGGCACTCATCCGTGAACAAAACAGTTTTGAAATCAGTCTTCATGTAATGTTTGGCCCACTGGAGCCGTTTCTGCTTGTGTGAAGTGGATAGAGGAGGTCGACAGGATGGCATATGCACAGCTGCAAACCTCTGAAGGACCATGCATCTTGTTGTTCGGGGGACGTTGGAGGCACCAGCAGCTTCAAAAACTTGTCTGCTGCTATGACAAGGCTTTTTTGCCGCTGCTCTTTTAACCTGACGTAATTGCCTGTTGCAAAGAGTCCTCAATTTGCCCTTATCAGCACGCACACGTGTGTACTGTGAATCAGCTACATACTTCTTGATTGCCAAGACACTTCATCCTGATCATCGCACAATGTTGATTGTAGTCATGCCTTGACCTAAACACTCCACAATTTGTTGCTTCTCAGCAGCCGACACATCCTTTTTCTTTCCCATTTTGGCAGAAAATGTAGGCTGCTTAATAATGTGGGACAGCCTTCTTAAGTAGTCTTGCCTTTCATTGGACACATTTGCCAAACTAATTAGCACAGGTGTCTGCAATTGCTTACAGTGATATAAAGAGCCCTGACACACATCACCATCAATGAGTTTAACTGACAAACAATCAAATTCTTCCCTTGTCACTCCTAAACACTTTTTGCATAATAATTTGGAACACAGTGTACATGTGCCTTTCCACAAAACAACAGTGGTTCAAGTAGTGAATCTTACAGTTCTAACTTGCCAACCGTGGTCTGTATGGAGTTGTTCAATAAAGGGCCCAAAATTAAGATACATAGATGAGAGAGGTCTCTATGAATAGGAATTCCTAAGTATTTGATACCCTGTGAGGGCCAGGCAAAGGGAAAGTTGGACTGGATGGAATCCTGTATGGATTTGGGGAGGGAGACATCGAGGGCCTCAGACTTCGCTGCATTGATTTTAAAATTTGACCTTGTAACAAAGTGATCTATTTCAGCCATAACAGCAGGGATGGATATATGTGATTGAGTGATATATAGGAGGACATCATCAGCAAATAGAGAGCACTTGTACTCGGTGCCTCCCACCTCAATCCACCTAATATTGGGGTTATGGCGAATTGATGAGAGCAGGTGCTCCATCACTAGGATGTATAAGAGAGGGGACAGAGGACATCCCTGCCTTGTCCCATTGGTGATTATGAAAGGTGATGAAAATGTTCTGACGCGCCCCCTGGGCCTTGGGACACCCGGAGCCGGACCCTTTTTGGTGGATGCTGGTGGTTTTAGTCTCCGTGGCGGCGACCCGGTTCCGTGGCTCAGGGCAGTCAAACCATTGGCGGAACTATTTATGTGGTTTTGATGTTTAAATGTCCGACTACGCCACCTGTGGATTGCAGTCAGTGTGAACCGCCGCTGCAGGGCAGACCGCTGAGGCTGGTGTTGTCGGTGCAGCAGAGCGTAGCATAACTCCGTACGGGAGGAGTATAGCCTCAGGGCAGTGTATGCGGAGGATGGGGGTGATGGTGCAGGGCAGTAGCAGTAATGACATGGAGTCAGTGATGCAGTCCAGGGCCTTTACTCACAGTTCTTATTATCGAGACCACGTCTGCAGGTAACGGCTGCCCACGTCGTACTGTACTCACCAGGTGAGGGGCTCAGACAACTCCCAGATAACTTTGGAGCGCTTCACCGGACCCCCTTTGTGTGTCCTTTGTCTGGCCTTTCTTACCACCCCTTCTGTCCGGCTGCCTCGGGCCTCCTCTTGGTAAACTTGGCGCCAGTTTCCCTGACCCTATGTGGTGCCTTCCTAGCGGGTGTAGCGAGGGGCTGCGCCACATAAAATGTCACAGCCTCCGGTTTCTAGCTGAGGGTCGTTTCCCGCCTCCACTAGTTTCGGGGACCGGTCTCCCCCTTTGGCCTGACCCCTCCACGCAGGTGGATTCGGGCGTGCGGTGGCGACTCGCCCATCCGCACCCCTGGGATCCCTTCGTTCCTCGTTCCTGGAGCCTTCTCCGCTCCTCTTCCTTCCTTCTCCCTCTTCCAGGCCTGGGCCTCTGTTACTAGGCCTGCCTCCGGAGCAAAGCTCATGCAGAGCCCCTGCTCCCTGTCACTTCTGCTCAGACTTCTCTGCACTGAACTAAGATGGTGCCCACCTTTTATACTCCCTTCTCAATGCACCCAGGAACTGCTTCCTCCCTGCTCCTGCACTACAGGGTTTCCCTTCCTCAGTGTTCCCTCCCCCCACTCCAGCCAGGGACAGGGACTGTCGTGCCCATCTCAGGGGCATATTGCTCGCCCTGCCCCACGGCAATGTGGTGTAATGCATGCAGGTGTCGGGTCCTGATCCACACTCCATCCTTACCTGAGAGTGAGATATCACACCTCTGGGTGAGGTGCAATACCTCTGTAGCAACCGAGCCCTCAGGGTGCTACAGTTCCATTTATCTTCAGCCTAGGTGACGTATTGCGATACAGGGCCGTGATTTTGCCTATGAAAGGGTCCCCTAGACCCATACCCCAAACTTTTTAAGAGAATAATATATGGCGTGCCAGGAGACTCTATGGAATGCTTTCTCAGCATCCAACGAGAGTATCTAATTACAAATTTTAAACTGCATCTAGCCCAGGAAATACTTTGTGCCTAGTAGCAGTGTCTGCTAGTCAGCGGATTATCCCGGCTGTTAAGCAAGCTACACCACCTGTAGTTTGGACACTTAATTTTTTCAAAGGAAATGCTTCGGGACCACGGGATACTCAGTGAAGAGCATCAGAAGGCACCCCAAGGCATAGGGGCTGGGACTGGCAGTAGGATGCCTTGCGGTGGACAGCCGATCTTGATCCTTATAAAAGCTTTTTAACTGCAGCAGCTTTAGTGGACGCTACTGGAGCTGGAATTACGCGGCTGCTGGCATGAGACTTGCCCTCCAATAGATCCTTGTAAATGGATTTAAAGTGTATTCATTCAAATTAGAGAGACAATTTAAATTAAAAAGCTTAGAGCTGCCTCCACCACAGGGGGGCTCACTCGACCCACCAGCGGACAGGCACCAGTATTGGGAGAGGGGGGCTGGCCGTCAGGGTTCACCGCGGCTCTGGCACAAACCCGGCGACACGGAGGTGTCACGGGCAGGAGCGGACTGGCCGTGTCGGCTTCTCACTTTTTGGATTTTAGAAGGGCATGACATGCCTATATCTGTGTCTCCCCCTCCTTTTACTCCTCCACCTCTTTTCTTTTCATATGACTATATGTACTTGTCACTTTTCCATGTGTTAGATATGTCTTCTGAGCAGTTTGTCAGCTTTTGGACACCTTTGAAGGTGTTTTCTATGTGTTTCTATGTGTTTTTGTTTGCCTGCCATTGGTTTTAACGGTGTTCGAAGGTGTTCGACGAACAGTTCGATGAACAGTTCGGCGAACACATGGGTGTTCGACGAACCGAACCAAACTCGAACACTATGGGGGTGGCTCAACACTACTGCTGAGTGAGGGAGGGATTTGCTTGTTTATTAGTTAGTATAGGTATTCCACAACATATATATATCCATCTGAACTAACTGTCCTTCTGAGGACTAATCCAGCTGCATATATTACTGGTGAAGGTGATAGCCGGAATTAGGCAGGGTTTGTGGACCGTGTATACAGCACATCATCAGACGTCATCCCGTATTACTGTGCTACAAATCCAGAAATTAGTAGGGGACATGCAAGATATTATACTCCATTTACAGTTTGGCAGCAGTGTGGTAATGAACCTATTCACACGTAGTGGTTGCGCAATACTAAACTAGAAGGGCTGTGCTTAAAACCGTAGGCGTCCGTCAGACATATCAAATAATACTGCGATAAAAATCCAGCAATTTGTAGGGGTCGTGCAAGATATTATGCTCCATTTACAGCTTGACAGCAGTGTGGTAATGAGCCTATTCACACATGGTGGCTGAGCAATGCTAAACTAGAAAGGCAGTGCTTAAAACCGTAGGCGTCCGTCAGACATATCAAATAATACTGCGATAAAAATCCAGCAATTTTTAGGGGAAATGCAAGATATTAAACTCCATTTACAGTTTGGCAGCAGTGTGGCAGTGAACCTATTCACACGTGGTGGCTGAGCAATACTAAACTAGAAGGGCAGTGCCTAAAACCGTGGGCGTCCGTTAGACGTATCAGATATTGCTGCATTACAAATCCAGCAATTTGTAGGGGATGAGCAAGATATTATACTCCATTTACAGTTTGGTAGCAGTGTGGTAGTGAACCTATTCACACGTGGTCACTGAACAATAGTAAAATACAATGCTGGTGCTTAAAACCGTGGGCGTCCGTCAGGCGTATCAGATATTACTGCAGTACAAATCCAGAAATTTGTAGGGGCCGTGCAAGATATGATATTCCATTTACAATTTAGCGGCATTGTGGTAGTATGCCTATTCACGTGTGGTGGCTGAGGAATACTAAACTAGAAGGCCAATACTTAAAATCGTGGGCGTTCTTCAGATGTATCAGATATTACTGCGATACAAATCCAGCAATTTTTAGGGGATGTGTAAAATATTTTATTCCATTTAAAATGGGCAAGGTGCGTGGCATATTCCTCACCTTTTTCCTCCTTCCTCCCTCCATTCCGAGTGCCCGGAGATAACTGATCCCTCACTTGGACACCACCATCATCAACCATGTCCACGGCCTTGTCCGCAGCGTTCAGTTGTCTCTACCCCAGTCCTTTGAACGCAAGTGCAAATGCGCAGCCAACAACCCACAGGCCACACTACTAAACTTCCACATTTAAAGAATGCTTGCACTTGAAATATTGCCTTTTAGGCTCTTGGAGACAAAATCTTTCCACAACCTGATGGCAGCGGCTGTCCCTCGATACTCGGTCCCCAGCCGCCCCCATTTCTCCCTGTGTGCCATCCCCGCATTACACAAGTACATGTCCCAGAACATTAGCTGTGCCCTCAACAATGCAGTTAATGGGAAGGTCCACCTAACCACAGACAGGTGGACAAGTGCTTATGGGCAGGGATGGTGCATCTCACTGGTACACTGGGTTAATATAGTGGAAGCCGGGACCAAGTCAGACCCTGGGATGGAACACATGTCCTCCCGACGCCAAGGATGGCGGGCCCTAGGTCAATCAGGGCTGCCCCCATAATCTACAGCTCCTGAACCTCCTCCTCTTCAGCCTCCATCTTGAAATGACCACATCAGTCGGAAGCTGGAAGCACTGCACCACTGCCTTGGCCAAGCGACAACAGGCACTGCTGAAACTAATATGCTTAGGTGACAAACCACACAATGCTGAAGAGTTGTTGACAGTTCTAAAAGAGTAGGCAGATCTGTGGCTGTCACCCTGAACCTACAGCCAGGCATGGTCGTGTGTGCCAATGGTCGGAACCAGGTGGTGGCTCTGAAATGAGGCGAGCTCACACATGTACCATGCCTGGCCCATGTGTTCAACCTGGTAGTTCAGCGGTTTCTCAAAAGCTACCCAGATCTGCCTGATCTGCTTGTCAAAATACTCTGCATGTGTGCCCATTTTAGAAAGTCAGCTACAGCTTCCTCTGCCCTTGCCGTGCTTCAGCAGCATTTTCAGATTCCAGCTTACCGACTTGTGTGCGATGTCCCGACGCATTGGAACTCAACCTTGCAGATGTTGGGAAGGTTTTGCGAGCAGCACAGGGTTGTTGTTGAGTACCAGCTTCAAAACGCTCATCGGTATTCAGGTCAGCCTCCGCATATAAGAGCTCAGGAGTGGGCATGGATGTCTGACATATTTACCATCCTCCAAAACTTTGAGGACTCCACAAAGATGGTGAGCGGCGATGACGCCATAATTAGCGTCATCATCCTGCTTCTCTGTCTACTGAAACGCTCGCTACTCACAAATAAAGAGGAGGCATTGCAGGCAGAGCACGATGAGATGGAACAAGGAACCATACAGAGTGATTCCACACAGCCCAGCCTCATCTCATCCCAATGCGGATTGGGTGACAATGAGGAAGAGGAGGAGGAGGAGGAAGAACAGGAGCTAGTTTCCAGTGCTATAGACGGTACTACCCACACAACTGTCATACTGTCTGTTCAGTTTAGATGGCCTCAGGAGAGGGAGAATGAGGATGAGGAGGAGAGCATTGTCAGTCATCCTCTTGGTGAGGACACGGAAGTCTTGCCTGTTAGCAGTCTCACACACATGGCTGAGTTTATGTTACACTGCCTTTCCCGTGACCCTCGCATTGTCCAAATTTTGGGTGACAGTCATTACTGGTTGGTGACACTTCTAGACCCAAGCTATAAGGAGAACTTTCTATCTCCCCTTCCAACGGCGGAGAGGTCCTTTATAATGGGAATTTTTTTTACTGAGGCCCTCCTCTATTTGTCTTTAAATTGGTACTGGGGTTTTTCCTAAATTTAGGCAGACGTTGCAGTCACTGCATACACAATAACTGTATAGCAGAACTGCTCCTTTATAATGGCAACATTTTGTTACTGAGGCCCTCCTTTATGTGTCTTTAAATTGGTATTGGGGTTTTTCCAAAATTTAGGCAGCCCTTGCAGTCACTGCATACGCAATAACTCTGTAGCAGAACTGCTCCTTTATAATGGGAACATTTTGTTACTGAGGCCCTCCTCTATGTGTCTTTAAATTGGTATTGGGGTTTTCCTAAATTTAGGCAGCAGTTGCAGTCACTGCATACACAATAACTGTATAGCAGAACCTCTCCTTTATAATGGGATCATTTTGTTACTGAGGCCCTCCTCTATGTATCTTCAAAGGTGTATTGGGGATTTTCTCAATATTGGGCAGGCCTTACAGTCACTGAATGGGCATTACCACTATAGGAGATTTTCTCCTTAATAATGGAAAATAATTTCTTTAAATTAGGCCCTCTGTGTGTCTTTCAAGATGTATTGGGGTTTTTCGAAATTTTGGCCTGGCCTCAGAGTTACTGCATATGCTATAACACTATAAGAGATCTGCTCCTTAATAATGGGAATGCATTTTTTTTTTTAAATCAGGCCCTCTATGTCTCTTCATAGGGGTATTGGGGTTTTTCAAGATTTTGGGCAGGCCTTGACGTAACTGCATGCGCTATAACAGTATAGGAGACTTGCTCCTTAACAATGGGAACAACAAAGCATAGCCAGCTGATGGCCCTCTAACAATAATGTGGGACGACTGCTGGCTGTTTATTAATAGTAAGGGCTGCCTGATGGCCCTATAAAAGTAGGCTTTGTGACTTTCAGAGTCCCTTCTTCTTAAATGAAACAGGATGTTTCTGATCATGTCTCACACACCACATAGCCAGATAAGGTACTAAAATGTTAAAATGACATTTACCGGTGAATGTATTTTTCACAGTTGAAAGCAATGCAAAAGTGCATCAAAAAAGCTACGTGTGAACATAGCCCAAGGTGTGGAGGAGCATTTTTGTTTTTGGCTATTTATTTTACCTTTTATACAAGTCATTACCCTGGAAAGGATGTTCCTTAACATTTTTCCCAGGAAAATCCATTTTGGTTTTGTTTATGTATGTTTTATTGTGAGCCCGTAAAAGTCGTGTAATACTCTGACTCTCAGTGACCTGAGAGTCAGAGATTCTGTCTTCCCATTGCTGTTCCCATGCCATTTGAACACTGTTCTCATTGATTAGGGCAATTTGTAGGCCCCCTGCAGACCTCCGGGGGGAGAAACGGGGCACCACCGGAAAAATGCTAGAGTTTCCCATTGACTTACATTGGGCTCGTTGCTCTGGTCGAGCGTCCGAGCATTCCAATTTGCTCGACCTGAGCAACGAGCGCCTGAGCATTTTAGTGCTCACTCATCACTAGTCACAAACACTTTCTGAAGACCAGTGATTTCACAAATTAACTTTTGATGAAGCGTACCTGTTCACTGGAATCTAGTGTGTAGCGTCGGCGTCCCTGCCTCCTGCTAGGCAGGGACGCTGTTCCCCTCACCTCTCTGCTCCGTGCCCGACGACTTCCTCCCGCTCTGCCTGCAGCGCCCGCTCTCCCCCGGTCACTGTGCTTAGGGCGCGCGCGCGCGAGCTCCCCCTCTCTTAAAGGGGCTGCGCGCGTCGCCCTAAGGAGTCCCCGGCCAATGGCCGGAGGATCCTCCATATATAAGGCACCTCCTCCAAAATGGAGGTGCCCGAGCAATGTTGTTGCACTGTTCACTACTCTGCTTCAGCCCTCAGGTCCCGTTACCAGTTACCTGCCAGTTACCTGCCAGTCTCCTGCCAGTTTGCTGCCTGATTCCTGCCTGTCATCCGCTTTCCTGCTTGCTAGCCTGAGGTCCGACGGTCTGCCTTCCGACACCTGTCAGTCTGTCTATGGACCAGCTTGCCCGCTCACCTGGGAGCGCTCACCTGCTACCTGCCTGATAGCCTACCTGGAGGCTCCGCCATCACGTGCTGTGACCACCTGCCAGTCCAGAGACTCTTGCCCGCTCACCTGGGAGCGCTCACCTGCTACCTGCCTGATAGCCTACCTGGAGGCTCCGCCGTCACGTGCTGTGACCACCTGCCAGTCCAGAGACTCTTGCCCGCTCACCTAGGAGCGCTCATCTGCTACCTGCCTGTTAGCCTACCTAGAGGCTCCGCCGTCACGTGCTGTGACCACCTGCCAGTTCAGAGACTCTTGCCCGCTCACCTGGGAGCGCTCATCTGCTACCTGCCTGTTAGCCTACCTGGAGGCTCCGCCATCACATGCTG
Organism: Phyllobates terribilis; assembly: GCF_046119375.1. Taxonomy (NCBI): domain Eukaryota; kingdom Metazoa; phylum Chordata; class Amphibia; order Anura; family Dendrobatidae; genus Phyllobates; species Phyllobates terribilis. The sequence continues at coordinate 396,469,683 of NW_027362763.1, forward strand.
TGACCACCTGCTTATCCTGAGACTCTCGCCTGCTCACCTGGGAGCACTCATCTGCCATCTGCCTGCTAGCCTACCTGGAGGCTCAGCCGTCACAGGTCGTACCTGCCCGTTTACCCAGAGACTGCCCCGGTCACTTGCCGTGATCTCCTGCCCGTTTACCCAGAGACTGTCCCGGTCACTTGCTGTGACCTCCTGCCCGTTTACCCAGAGACTGTCCCGGTCACTTGCTGTGACCTCCTGCCCGTTTACCCAGAGACTGTCCCGGTCACTTGCCGTGACCTCCTGCCCGTTTGCCCAGAGACTGTCCCGGTCACCTGCTGTGACCGCCTGCCTGTCTTCCCTGGTCGCCACCCGCTTCCTTACAAGGACTGCCCCCTTGTATAAGTTACTCAGAGGTTCCGCCTCCCTGACCCGTTACAGTTTGCTCGGGCCATGGAACCCAGTGGCACCCAAGCTCACTCGCTATCGGACCTTTGTCATGAACTGTCCCGACAGAGGTCCCAACAGGAGTCCATCCTGGGTCACCTGCGGAATGTCAATACTCGCCTGGACACTTTGACTGCCCCACCAGCAACCACCGCTAGTGTCATGACTCGCAGCCCGGCTGCTCCGCTGCCCACCAATACCATAGTATCCTGCTCTGGAATCCGGCTTTCTGCACCTCCTCGCTTCGGAGGCGACTCCGCTCAAGCTCGGGGCTTCATTAACCAGTGCACCCTGCACTTTGAACACCAGTCCCACCAGTTTAATTCCGACCAGGCCAAAGTAGCCTTCATCATGTCCCATCTCACGGGAGAGACACTGGCTTGGCTAAATCCTCTATGGGAGAGAGGAGACCCTCTGGTGTCCGACCTGCCAGACTTTCTCACGGCTTTCCGGAAGGTCTTCGACGAACCCGGACGGAAGACCTCATCCGCCTCATCTCTGCTACGCCTCCGTCAAGGGAGTCTCACCGTGGGCCAATATGCCATACGGTTCCGTACCCTTGCTTCGGAGCTGGCCTGGGATAACGACGCCCTGGTGTCCGTCTTCTGGGAGGGTCTGTCTGGCCGTATTAAAGATGAACTCGCCGGTCGGGACATTCCTACCACTCTCGACGACTTGATTACACTTGCCACCCGGATTGCCATCCGGTTCCAGGAGCGCGCTAGGGAGGTCACCCGTGAGAGGAGAATTCCACGTCTAGTCCCTACCTTCCAGAGACCCGTCACTCCCCCTGTTACTCCCCAGGCACACTCACCTGAGCCTATGCAGGTCGACCAGACCAAGATGGTCAAGACCCGTCAAGACTTACGTCGTGCCGAGGGTAGCTGTTTCTACTGTGGCAGTAAGGAGCACCGGATCCGTTCCTGCCCTGAGAGGTCGGGAAACGCCTGTGTCTAGGATCGCTCAGAGAGGTCGCCCTAGACAAAAGTAAACCCTCTCCATCCCTGATGCTGTCTGTTTCTATCCTCTGCGGAGAGAACCGCTATTTTGAACTGGCTCAACTTGACTCTGGAGCTGCTGGAAATCTCATCTCTCAATCCCTGGTAGAAAAATACCACATTCCCACCAAACCTCTGGCCGTACCTATATCTGTCGCCGCCGTGGATGGGGGCCTCTTACCACATCCCATCCAACTCATCACCGAAGCTCTGACTCTACAGGTGGGAATGCTGCATTCCGAGAGCATCTCCTTTCATGTTCTGCCTGGACTCTCACGCACTATTGCTTGGCCTGCCTTGGCTCCAGAGACATGCACCCGTGCTTGACTGGCAGACCGGAGAGGCCCTTCGCTGGGGACAGGACTGCCATAAGACTTGTCTAGTTCCCGTTCATCCTGCCCGTCCTTCTCCTACCCCAGCCAATCTGCCCGGTCTTCCGGTTCCCTATTGGTCTTATGTGGATGTCTTCGATAAAAAAGAGGCAGAGACTTTACCTCCTCATAGACCATACGACTGCCCAATCGACCTGATGCCTGGCTCTACTCCTCCCCGTGGGCGAATGTACCCTTTGTCAGCTGCTGAAACCCGGTCCATGTCTGAATATATTGAGGAGAACCTGGCCCGGGGATTTATCCGGAAATCTACCTCCCCGGCGGGAGCAGGCTTCTTCTTTGTCAAAAAGAAGGACGGCTCACTCCGTCCATGTATAGACTATAGAGACCTAAACCTGATTACTGTGAAGAATAAATACCCCCTTCCGCTTATTCCTGAATTATTTGACCGTCTGAGGGGGGCTAGAATCTTCACCAAACTGGATCTCTGTGGGGCATATAACCTGGTCCGTATCCGTCAGGGGGATGAGTGGAAGACGGCATTCAATACCTGGGACGGCCACTATGAGTACCTTGTGATGCCCTTCGGTCTCTGTAACGCTCCTGCCGTCTTTCAAGAGTTGGTCAATGACATCTTCCATGATCTTCTCTACTCCTGCGTGGTGGTGTACCTGGACGATATCTTGGTCTTCTCTCCGGACCTTCCTACTCACCGGAGGGACGTTCGTCAGGTCCTGCTCAGGCTCAGGCAGAACCACCTCTACGCTAAATATGAGAAGTGCATCTTTGAGCAGACCTCTCTTCCATTTCTGGGCTACATAACCTCTCAGACTGGTCTACAAATGGATCCTGAGAAACTGTCTGCCATCCAGAAGTGGCCCCAACCAGAGGGGTTGAAGGCTATTCAGCGGTTCCTGGGCTTCGCCAACTATTACGGCCTGTTCATACCGCACTTCTCTTCCCGGACCGCCCCTATCTCTGCTCTCACCCGTAAAGGTACGAACCCCAGAGAATGGCCGCCCGAAGCAGAGGAGGCATTTCTTTCCTTAAAACAGGCCTTCCTCTCCGCCTCGGTGCTGCATCGTCCGGACGGCAACAAACAATTCTTCCTAGAAGTTGACGCATCCTCCTCCGGAGCTGGGGCGGTACTTACCCTAAAATCTTCTTCCGGAAGAAAGGTAACCTGCGGCTTTTTCTCCAAACTTTTCCTCTCTTCTGAGCGCAATTATTCTATAGGAGACCGAGAATTGTTGGCCATTAAGATGGCACTGGAGGAGTGGCGTTACCTGCTCGAGGGGGCTCTCCACCCGGTAATAATTTACACTGACCACAAGAACTTGGCATATCTCCAGAGCGCCCAGAGACTTAACCCACGCCAAGCCCGGTGGTCTTTGTTTTTTGCCCGCTTTGATTTCATTCTTCTTTTTCATCCGGCTGACAAAAACATCAAAGCTGACGCCCTGTCCCGATCCTTTCTGGTGTCTGATCTTGAGGAGGAGCCTAAACACATCATCGATCCCGCCAGAGTAATGCAGGTAGCCCCCGTGGGCCTAAATCGTCTCCCTCCCGGTACGACGTTCGTAACGGAGTCCGATCGGGAGAAGATTCTACACTGGGGTCACTCGTCTAAGCTAGCTGGGCACGCCGGTCAGAAAAAGACCCTCCAGCTTATTACCCGGCACTACTGGTGGCCTACCCTGCACAAGGATGTAATTGACTTTGTTTCTGCCTGTGTGTCCTGCGCCCGCAACAAAGTTCCGAGACACCTGCCTGCCGGCTGCCTTCTTCCTCTGCCTGTGCCTGCTGCCCCATGGCAACATATAGCTATGGACTTCATAACAGATCTCCCCGTCTCTGCCGGTTGTACAGTCATTTGGGTGGTCGCTGACCGCTTTTCCAAAATGGCTCATTTTATTCCCCTGCCAGGCCTCCCGTCTGCTCCCGAGCTAGCTAAGGACTTTATCCGCCACATCTTCCGTCTCCATGGTCTGCCTCTCCACATCGTGTCGGATCGTGGGGTTCAGTTCACCTCACGCTTCTGGAGAGCCACATGTAAACTGCTCGACGTCACCCTGGACTTCTCCTCCGCTTACCACCCACAATCCAATGGTCAAGTGGAGCGGATCAATCAGAATTTGACCAGTTACCTCCGGCACTTCGTTAATGCCCACCATTCAGACTGGGTGGATCTCCTACCATGGGCCGAGTTCTCTTACAACAATCACGAGAGCGAATCTTCTTCTAAATCCCCGTTTTTTGTAGTCTTCGGTCAGCATCCTCGGATCCCTTTTCCTGTCTCCACCTCTGTGGACAACCCGGCCACGGAATCTCTCGTTAGCAAATTTTCCTCCATTTGGGAGAGCACCCAATCCGCACTCCTTCAGTCATCCGAGCGGATGAAGAGACACGCCGACAAAAAACGCCTGGATTCCCCACAATTTCGTCCCGGAGATAAAGTCTGGCTCTCATCCAAATATGTCCGGCTCAAGATTCCTTCCTATAAGTTAGGGCCTCGGTTCATCGGCCCACTGGAGGTTATCAAACAGATCAACCTGGTGGCCTATAAATTGAAACTCCCGGCCAACTTACGGATCCCTAACTCCTTCCATGTATCTCTTCTCAAACCCGTGGTACTTAACTCCTTTTCCAAGTCTACAGGTATGCCTCCTGCTCCGGTTTCTGCTGAAGACGAGTTTGAGGTAGAGAACATTCTGGCCACCAAAAGGGTAAGAGGAAAGACCTTTTTTCTAGTGGATTGGAAGGGGTTTGGTCCTGAGGAGAGAACATGGGAGCCCCGGGAGAACATCCATGCCCCTCTCATCCTTGCTAAATTTCTTTCTGGCCTAAAAAAGGGGGGGCCTAAAGGGGGGGGTACTGTAGCGTCGGCGTCCCTGCCTCCTGCTAGGCAGGGACGCTGTTCCCCTCACCTCTCTGCTCCGTGCCCGGCGGCTTCCTCCCGCTCTGCCTGCAGCGCCCGCTCTCCCCCGGTCACTGTGCTTAGAGAATGTTCCTTAACATTTTTCCCAGGAAAATCCATTTTGGTTTTGTTTATGTATGTTTTATTGTGAGCCCGTAAAAGTCGTGTAATACTCTGACTCTCAGTGACCTGAGAGTCAGAGATTCTGTCTTCCCATTGCTGTTCCCATGCCATTTGAACACTGTTCTCATTGATTAGGGCAATTTGTAGGCCCCCTGCAGACCTCCGGGGGGGGAAACGGGGCACCACCGGAAAAATGCTAGAGTTTCCCATTGACTTACATTGGGCTCGTTGCTCTGGTCGAGCGTCCGAGCATTCCAATTTGCTCGACCTGAGCAACGAGCGCCTGAGCATTTTAGTGCTCACTCATCACTAGTCACAAACACTTTCTGAAGACCAGTGATTTCACAAATTTAACTTTTGATGAAGCGTACCTGTTCACTGGAATCTAGTGTGTAGCATCGGCGTCCCTGCCTCCTGCTAGGCAGGGACGCTGTTCCCCTCACCTCTCTGCTCCGTGCCCGACGACTTCCTCCCGCTCTGCCTGCAGCGCCCGCTCTCCCCCGGTCACTGTGCTTAGGGCGCGCGCGATCTCCCCCTCTCTTAAAGGGGCTGCGCGCGTCGCCCTAAGGAGTCCCCGGCCAATGGCCGGAGGATCCTCCATATATAAGGCACCTCCTCCAAAATGGAGGTGCCCGAGCAATGTTGTTGCACTGTTCACTACTCTGCTTCAGCCCTCAGGTCCCGTTACCAGTTACCTGCCAGTTACCTGCCAGTCTCCTGCCAGTTTGCTGCCTGATTCCTGCCTGTCATCCGCTTTCCTGCTTGCTAGCCTGAGGTCCGATGGTCTGCCTTCCGACACCTGTCAGTCTGTCTATGGACCAGCTTGCCCGCTCACCTGGGAGCGCTCACCTGCTACCTGCCTGATAGCCTACCTGGAGGCTCCGCCATCACGTGCTGTGACCACCTGCCAGTCCAGAGACTCTTGCCCGCTCACCTGGGAGCGCTCACCTGCTACCTGCCTGATAGCCTACCTGGAGGCTCCGCCGTCACGTGCTGTGACCACCTGCCAGTCCAGAGACTCTTGCCCGCTCACCTAGGAGCGCTCATCTGCTACCTGCCTGTTAGCCTACCTGGAGGCTCCGCCGTCACGTGCTGTGACCACCTGCCAGTCCAGAGACTCTTGCCCGCTCACCTGGGAGCGCTCATCTGCTACCTGCCTGTTAGCCTACCTGGAGGCTCCGCCGTCACATGCTGTGACCACCTGCTTATCCTGAGACTCTCGCCTGCTCACCTGGGAGCACTCATCTGCCATCTGCCTGCTAGCCTACCTGGAGGCTCAGCCGTCACAGGTCGTACCTGCCCGTTTACCCAGAGACTGCCCCGGTCACTTGCCGTGATCTCCTGCCCGTTTACCCAGAGACTGTCCCGGTCACTTGCTGTGACCTCCTGCCCGTTTACCCAGAGACTGTCCCGGTCACTTGCTGTGACCTCCTGCCCGTTTACCCAGAGACTGTCCCGGTCACTTGCCGTGACCTCCTGCCCGTTTGCCCAGAGACTGTCCCGGTCACCTGCTGTGACCGCCTGCCTGTCTTCCCTGGTCGCCACCCACTTCCTTACAAGGACTGCCCCCTTGTATAAGTTGCTCAGAGCTTTCGCCTCCCTGACCCGTTACTTAGTGGCAGACACAGACAGAAGAGTTCCCCTGTTCAAGAACAGTAGTAGGGCCCTTTGCAGTTCAATAGTAGTGTTGAGCCACCCCCATAGTGTTCGAGTTCGGTTCGGTTCGTCGAACACCGGGATGTTCGAGGAACTGTTCGTCAAACTGTTCGTCGAACACCGTTAAAACCAATGGCAGGCAAACAAAAACACATAGAAAACACCTTCAAAGGTGTCCAAAAGCTGACAAACTGCTCAGAAGACACTCTCTTTAAAAAAGCCGGCCGGCAAATTCAGCAGCGGCATACACCGGTACCCGACAATTTAGACAAGAAGGAATAGAGCATCACACATAGATTAGATAGATAGAAACATGTCAGTCACACATATAAGAAGCACAGTAACAGTGTTGGTTACTGCACTTGTCATTTAGTGCAAAGGATTTATTAAAAAAAATATTAGTGTTTTCATGCACCGTCTCTTTAAAAAAGCCGGCCGGCAATTCAGCATCTGTACTCGACAATTTAGAACAGAAAGATAGAGCATCACACATAGATTAGATAGATAGAAACATGTCAGTCAGATATATAATAAGTACAGTGATAGTGTTGATTACTGTACTTGTCATTTAGTGTTAAAATAAAGGATTTATTAAAAAAAAATTAGCGTGGGGTTCCCCGTAATTTTAGTCTCTAGCGGAGGTTAAGCAGACGGCTGGGGCGGATGTTTGAAGCCTGGGAAGGGGGTAATACCCACGGAGCTTCCCAGGCTACTAATATCAGCCCCCAGCTGAATACCTAGCCTTTACTAGCTATTAAAATGGGGGACCCCCCCCAAAAAATGACGTGGGGTCCCCCCTATTTTAATAGCTAACAAAGGCTAGGCAGACAGCTGGGGGCTGATATTAATAGCTCAAGAAGGGTGCCATGAATATTGGCCCCCTCCCAGGCTAGAAACACCAGCCGTCAGACGCCCCAGAAATGGCGAATCCATAGGATGCGCCAATTCTGGCACTTAGCCTCTCTCTTCCCACTGCCCTGTAGCGGTGGCAGTGGGGTAATAGGGCTGGGGTTGATGTCAGCTTATAATGCCAGCTGACATCAAGCCCAGGTTAGTAATGGAGAGGCGTCTATAAGACACCCCCATTACTAACCCCATAGTGAAAGTTAAAAAAAACACAAACACCCAGAATAAAGTCCTTTAATTGAAATAAACACACAATTCTTTATTGTTCTAAATTAAACCATACTTACCGTCACGCCCATTCCAGCTGAAGCCAACGATCTCCTGAAATAAAAGAAAAATAATAAAGCAACATCATCCTTACCTTTCCATGGTTCCCATGACAGCTTCAGCTCTGCTACATTGAGATGACAGGCTGGACCACAGCAGAACGCTGCCATCCAGCCTGTCATCCCGAAGACACTGAGAAGCGCAGACTTGCTTGCGCTCCACAGTGTCTCTCTGTGAGGGCATCCAGATGAGCCGAGTTAATGTCCAATGAACTCGGCTCACCTCATGCACGTCACTGTGCAGCTAGGAGGGGACCTGAATGTCTGAGAGCAACGGGGAAATTGGCCCTGGTCAGGGTGAGGGTGTAGGCCTACCGTGCTTTCTGTGCTCCTTCTGGCTATCTCCTCGTTATAGGGTAACAGCCCATGTTTCCGAGCTTTCCGTGTATTCTCGCCTGTATGGCCTGCGACGTGGGTTCCTTTCTGCTCCCAGCCTTGTACGGCTTTACTGGTCCCTTCGGTTGTGGCAGGGCCTCCAGGCTTCTTAGGCCAAGGAATATACAGTCCCCTGCGAACTGGTTATCTGCTGTAGGATGTGGAATCCTCCCAGCCTCAGACACCAAAGTCTGGTATATTAAGTCCGTTATCTGCCAAGACAGGCTCTCTTCGCCTCTTGTCTCTGGCTTGTGGCTTTCCTCTTGCCACACTTCCTCTTAGGTGCAATACAACTGTCTGTCCCTGCTCTGCTCCGGGACACGTCTCAGTCCTGAGACAGGCCTTCAAGTTCTCACTAACCCTGCCCCCAGTACCAGCTTTTATAGGGGCAGCCAGCTCCCCCTACTGGCCTGAGACAGGAGGCATTGCATGCTAATGTTCCCCTGACTAGAGAACCTCCCCCTTGCTCTCAGACACAGCTTTATTTACACTTGTGGCATCCAGGCCAGGGTGACACATTTGCATTCCAAGAAAACAAAGCAGATGCTAACTTCTATCATCATCATCATGCTCCTCACCTTGGTACTCTCAACTCCCCTGATGGAGAAGTCAGGGCCCACCGGAGGAGTCTGGTTGTCTGGTGGGCTCGTCCAATGCTGCCCTAAAGCAGGCCAGGCTAAGAAAAGTGTGGGGAAGGTTACCGGGACAAATAGTGGTGGCTGGGGACTGAGTATGGAGACCTCGCTGCCAAAGCAGCAATGAAGTAGTGGGCAGCTTCGTCCTCCTCCAAACTAAAAGGCCCCATTTCAAGTGCAAGCTAGCAGTATAGTATTGCAGCCTGTGGGTGGGTGGGTGGTTGGCTGCATATTTGTGCTTGCATTGCAAGGAATGTAGGAGGTACAATTGAACACTGCCCTGGGACAAGGACTTGCACGGGAATAGTTGCAAGTCTGCATCTTCTGATGCAGCAAGGATCACTTCTGATGGAGCTGACGTGCCCCCAGGGCTGTGGGGTACTCGGCAGCCGGGCCCATGGATGCCGGTATGGGGACTATCACGGTGGCTGGTCCAGTCCGTGACCCAGGGCGGTCAGTAAAAAGGGTGAAATTTATTTATAGGGGATTTGGAAAGTTCGTGACGCCACCTGTGGAATGCGGCAAAAGGGTGCCGCCGCTGCGGAGCAGTCCTCTGGAGCTGATGTTACGGCAGCAGGGATAGTGTAACTCTCCACAGGTAGAGCTAGCTCCAGGGCAGTGTAGAACGTGCAGGTTGCGTTGGGCATTGTAGTGCTGGGAGGGAGAGATGGCGCAGATGAAAGAAGGGACAGATGCAGTGCGGTGCAGTCATCCGAGTTTTTACTCACAGTTCTTATGACAGTTCCACTGGTGCACTGTACAGGTGTCGGCCTCCCACGTCGCGCTGCGTTCACCAGGCAGGGGTTCAGCACTTCCTCAGGCAGTTTAGGAGTACCTGACAGAACCCCACTTTCTTGTGTTCCTAGCTAGACCGTCTTCACGTTGGGTCTTTCTCCCTCCTGCCCTGCTCTTCCCACTCTAAATCCCGCTCGGGTGCTCTGAAGTCCCTCCTGTCACGTTGGAGTTCCCGGACCTGCTTGACCCTCACGGGGATTAGAATGAGGCTTCGGCAACTGACTATATAAGCCAGAAGCCTCCGGTTTTCCCAGCCGAGACGTAGAGTAACACGGCTTGGCCAGGGGCTGGTCCCCTTCTTGCGGCCTACGATCCCTCTGTCTTCTGACAGATTCGGGACATATGGGTGCCGTCCTGCACTCGCCGTACCCCCTAGGATCCCTTCTTTAGATCGGAGCCTACTCCTCTGCTCCCCTCCTGGGTCTCTAGGACTGGGCCCTACTTGTGAAGCAGAGCTCCTAAAGAGACTCTGCTCCCTGACTGACTTCTTCCTCTTACTGACTGAACTGCCACCCTAAGATGGCCTCCCTATTTATATCTCTCGCTATAGTGCTCCCCTAAACTGCTTCCTCCACCCACACCCACTACTGGTTCCCCCTACCTCTGGGTTCCCCCCACTCCAGTCAGGGACAGGGCTCAGCAGGAAAACACATTGCATCTTGCCCTTCCAGCCGGCCTGGAGTAGTGTAGTGTTGGATGCAGGTGCTGGGGTTCCGGGCAGCATTCCCTCCTTACCTGAGAGAAGGAGATACCACACCTCTGGGTGAGATGCAGTACCTCTGTGGCGACTGAACCCTCAGGGGCGCCACAGGCACACTTTTAGGCAGTGACCTGGGTGTCATAGATGCTTCCAGGGGTCTTCCCTATGCTGTTCCCATGTCTTTTCAGCACTGTATGCACGTGTCACACAGCACATGGCCAGATAAGGTTGTAAAATGTTAAAATGACATTTCCCGGTGAATGCATTTGTCACGGTTGAAAGCAATACAAAAGTGCAAAAACGCATAAAAAATGCTACTTGTGAACATAGCCCAAGGTGTGGAGGAGTATTTTTGTTTTTGTTTTTTTATTTTACCTTATACACAAGTCTTTACCCTGGAAAGGATGTTCCTTAACCCCTTTCCGACCAGGTCAGTAATAGTACGCACCAGGTCAGAAAGGCCGGTTCAGCAGGGGCTCCGGTACTGAGCCCGCACTGAACCGACAACTGATTCTTACAGCTGACACGTGCCCGCAACAGCCGCGGGTGGAATCGCGATCCACCTGCGGCTGTTAATTAGTTAAATGCCGCTGTCAATCTCTGCCGCTGTCAATCGGTGACCCCCTCACGTTATCGCGGGTCACCAATGGGTTGGCATGACAACCCAGGGTCTGCAGCAGACCCCTGTGGTTGTCATGTCTCGCTAGCTATGAGTGCCACCTAGTGGTCGGAGCTCATAGCAAGTGAGCATTTCTGCTGCATACAAGCGATCTGCTCATCGCCTGTATGCAGTAGAAGCAATCAGACAACTGCTGCTTCTAGTCTCCTATGGAGACTACTGAAGCATGCAGTAAGTGTAAAAAAAATGTTTTTAAAAATATTAAAATAAAAAAATATATAAAAGTTTAAATCACCCCCTTTTGCGCCATTCAAGATAAAATAATGAAAAAAAAAAAAAAAAAACACACACATATTTGGTATCGCCACACTCAGAATCGCCCGATCTATTAATATAAAAAAAGAATTAATCCAATCGGTAAATGGCGTAACGAGAAAAAAAATTCTAAACACCAGAATTATGTTTTTTGGTCGCTGCAACATTGCAATAAAATGCAATAACGGGCGATAAAAACATCGGATCTACCCCAAAATGGTATCAATAAAAATGACAACCCGGCGCGCAAAAAATAAGCTCTCACCTGGCCCCAGATCCTGAAAAATGGAGATGCTACGGGTCTCGGAAAATGGCGTCATTTTTTTTAGCAAACTTTGGATTTTTTTTTCACCACTTAAATAAAAAAGAACCTATACATGTTTGGTGCCTACGAACTCGTAATGACCTGGAGAATAATAATGGCAGGTCAGTTTTAGCATTCAATGAATGTGGAAAACAATAAAAAAAAAACATCTGTGGTATTGCACTTTTTTTTGCAATTTCACCGCACTTGGAATTTTTTTTCCATTTTCCAGCACACGATATGGTAAAACCAGTGAAGGGGTTTAAAAGTACAATTCGTCCCGCAAAAAATAAGCCCTGACATGGCCATATTGACCAAAAAATAAAAACGCTATGGCTCTGGGAACAAGGGGAGCAACAAATGAAAACAGAAAAACAGAAAGACCCATGGTCGTTAAGGGGTTAACATATTTCACAGGAAAACAGTTTCAGTTTAGTTTTTGAACGTTTTATTGTGAGCCCGTAAAAGTGGCTTAATACTTCTGAACTCGTTGGTGACAGCAGTGACCTGTGGGTCAGAAATGCTTCCTGGGGCAATCCCATGCTGTCTCTATGTCTTTTGAGCACTGTCACTATCGTTTTGGGCACTTTCTAGGCTTTCTATAGACTGCCGGGGGTGCCGCCGCAAAAATGCTCGGGTCTCCCATAGACTAACATTGGGCTTGTTGCTCGGGTCAAGCACCTGAGTATCACGGCGAGCTCGGCCCGAGCACCCGAGCATTTTAGTGCTCGCTCAACACTAATGACTATATGTATGCCATGTTTCCTTTCTATGGATAGATAAAATTATGATAAGAAACATGATAGTAATATCTCCGCCTGGTACTTCCAGGGGCGAAGATATCGAAGAAGATGGGGATCCCATAATTTTCTAAAAAGAACTAGCCACAGTCCTGACCAGCCCTGTTATAAGTCACCAGAGGGGAGGTATGTGGGCATTACTTGTGTTAATAAAAGCAAATATCAAACTATAAGCTTTGTCTGTCCTGAGAGACACAGTACGCTGTGGTTTTGTTCGTTATCCCTAAAAAACTAAGAGCTCCCCTTCATAAAAGCCAGAGTCAACCCTGTGACATCAGGTTTAGTACAGTTCTTCTGTTTACCTGTTTTATTTTATATGATTGCTTATACTTTATTGTTTTGTCCTTTTTGTAACATATTTGCATATTTCTATAAATACTGCCTACCTTTTGGATTAAATATATAAAATGTAATCACTCCGTTTCCCTTACTCTATAAACCGCACCCCTGAAGCAATATGCAATATGTAATGGGTGTCCAATCTGCCTGTATAAATGATAGGTGGCGGCATCTAGTACCTTTTGTTATTGTGGAGTTTGGCAGTGACCATACCAGAGTATATATATATGTTCATGTCTTGGAATTGGATGTGTACATACTATACGCTCTGCTCACTGTGAGTTCTTCAATAACTGGCCTAGTAATGGAAACAGCTGTGGTCTTGTCCATCACTCGTCAGTCAATTGTATAATTGTCCTGATTATTGTAGGCAGCAAAGTGTTGTTTCATGACAAATTGGTACCAGCCAGGACATCTGTGTAATTCCCCGTTAGTTTCTTGATAAATTGGTGGCAGTAAGGGTAGGATCTTCATGATCTCCCCAGTGTTCTCCCTTGACAGTTTCCATTTCTGAGCATGCTCTGCACTGGTATTGAACCAATCCGTAACTGAATCCTTCTAGGGGTTTGTTCTGGCACTTGTTGGAATTTCTTGGTTGCCCTGAAGCCTTCTTCAAAGCATTTGAGCCTCCCACATCTTACTTATCTGATAAATGGTTAATTTAAGCACAATATTGCAAGCAGCAATGTCATTCACTGTAAGGCCCATTTTGTGTAAAGCAATAATGACTGCATGTATTTTATAGGAGGTAACCATGGTTACCAGAACAATGATTTAAAGCACTAACTCCCTTTTACAGTAACCAGTCTATTCATATAATTCAATTAGTAAGTTATAGTGGTATCAGATCCCTGAAAAGGCATAAGCAGGTCATTTTGTAGCAGGGATACAACTGAGAGGAATTTTTTTTATTATTATGTTAATTTTCAGGCAAGGAATGACTTTGCAATTTTTTTCAATTTAACCGATCACTCTTCATAACATATAACATTCTAGAATAAATGGAAATTACCAATATAAAAACTGAAGCAAGAAACTTTGTGAAGACCAATATTTGCGTCAATTTCAAAACTTTTGGCCATAGCTGTACACATGTATGGTATTGTGTTACACTGCAGAGCATGCACTGGCAGAAAGTATCAGTTTAAAAAAAATTTGATATGCATTTTTACCCAAGTGCAATGGAAATTTGAAATAAACACAGTGTAAAAAATTTAACATCCAGTGGATGTGCTGTAGAGAGCGTCAAGACATGTTTCTCACCCAATGATTTACAAAATTAGTAAGACTTATTTTTGTGTTTTTGCAAAATAACTTTTCTTTTCTTTTCAAAACCATTTTGTCCTTTTGGTCCAAAGTAAGTGGAAACAAATTTTAATCACAGAATGTTTCTTAGTCGCTCAGCTCTTATGTACACAAGTCTAAATCACATAGACACAATTTCCAAAAACAACTCCAATCCTGCTAACTGCCGAAATGATCAAATGGAAGTGCTGACACATTTATAATATCAATGAAGAAATAAGGATACAATGAGGAAATGTTTCTAACTTTAAGTTATGTTTACATTATCTTCGACAAATGAAACTATTATTTGTCAAAAATTAATGGAATTACAATGTGTCAAGGAAACCTAAGATTTGTTGCATTTACACTTGTATCCAGTTATGGTTGCATATAGGGCCTGTAGGTCTACTTCTTCCTTACAGTTTGAGATTTTGAATGATTTGGATGTCCATGATACACAAGAGGGAATTTATCAAGGCTTTTAGGACAGTTTTTTTTTGCTTTAAAAGTTTTGCCTATTTTGCACAAAGATATGTGACTTTTTTCTACTTTACACAATTGAATTGTGGCTCTGGTAAGAGCGTGCAGTAAAAAGAGGAAAATCAGCTTTAGACAGAAATGGTAAATCTAAAAAATTCCCTAATATATCAAACATTGTGCAACACTTTGACTCATTTGGCGCAAATGAAGGCAACGCAGCCACAAGCCAAGCTGAGTTTAAAAATTCCCCTCATAATAACTTCCCCCTAAGGTCATTATGAATAAATGTAATGTTATCTTATATAGCTGTGAGTGCCAACTGATGATGACTCCTTTAAAGGAAACCTGTCAGCAGGATTTATTCCCATAAACTAAAGGCATGGTAATAATGGCACGGTGATGCTGATTAATTTGATACCTGATGTAACTCCACTCAGTGGCTGCTGAATACTCACCTTATGAAGTTTTAAAAAATGACGTCATTTATGCTCAAGAGTGCTTCGAGGCAGGACGTGCGGGAAGGATTTTATTCTCGTTCTCCACCCCCCCACCAGCCTCCTCTGTTTCTTGATTATTCAGTGACCTGTCTCCTTTTTGAAAATTCAGCGCTTCCATCACTGTGTGGGCGGCGCGTGTGCAGTGGGAGCCTGTGTGTACGACTTCAATAAAATGTCGCCGGAGGCGGTGCATGCATAGATTAAGATTTCGGTTCTGAACTGAGCTGAGATATCTATTCTCCGCAGGCGCCATTTTAATGGAGTCCTGCACACAGGACGCCTGGCTCCCACTGCGTACGCTATGCCCACACTGTGAACACAAACTCATTATAATCTATGGAACTGGTCACAGTTCTGTTTTTTTTGTGGACCCTGTGTCCTGGAGACATGTTCATTTTTGATCCAAGACATGGATCAAAATTATACAAGTTTATGGGTCTATGAAAAGCATGGATGGCATCCATGTGCAATACGTATGCAGTCTGTAATTGAACATTGCAGTGGGTAGGAGAACCTTTGCAATTGATTTATTTTTACACTCATTAAAATTATTAGTTAAAACTGAAACACTAAGACCATTATTTGTGTACCAGAAAAATCACTGACATTTAAATGAGGCCTAATGTTTATAACTAAGATGACAAAGTGATTGCATAGTATAATAAAGGGGTATTTTACTTTTCATTAAGCGATGACACTAGGATATGCCATCAAGTTCTGGGAGTTTGGGGGACCCATACTGATCCTTAGAATAGGCCACATTTTGAATGAAGGGACAGCATGATGGCTCAGTGGTTAGCACTGCAGAGCTGGGGTCATGAGTTCAAATCCCACCAAAGAGAATATCTGCAAGGAGTCTGTATGTATTCCCATTTTTGTATAGTTCTCCAGTTTCCTCCCAAATTCCAAAGACAAACTGCTAGGGAATTTAGATTGTGAACTCCAATGGGAACAGTGATAATTTATATAAAGCACTGAGGACTAATGGTACTATATAAGTGAGTAAAATAAGGAGCCATAGCTTTTCCATGCACAGTAGCACTCCCAGCCACCTGCCTTTCTTTGGAACTGCAGACATCCCTATTCATTCTTACTGCAGGAGGTGGCTGGGAATGCTCACGTACAAAGGAAAAATTTGATGGAGACACAGTGCTGAATCAATGCTGAAGCCCCTTTAATCTCAAGATTGATGGTTTCACAGTGGCCATACCCCAAATCATAGGTAAGTGATGGCATATCCTAGCTATATGCTATCGCATATTGAGATGGGAATAGCCATGAATGAATAAAGAGAGTAACTTATAGCAGCAATTTGTAAAGGAGTGTTAAAGGTCAATTGACTCTTATGCTATGGTCAATAGTGCCTCAAGTATGTCTTGGTAGCAGAATGCAGTCTGGATCACATTTGTCATACATACAGTACATAAGCTAATATTACATTTATAAAGTCTGTGTTCTCAAAAAAGATTGAAATTACACTTTTAAACACTTTAACCCCTTCGACACAACTCTGAGAATTAGATTTTGCACCGTAGTGGAACCATTCTTTTAAGAAAGAAAAAAAAACGAAGGCAGAAGAAGTTTAAGCAAGATAATTATATTTCTGATTCCATGAAACTAGAGCAATTCATTAAATAAGTTAGGAATTGTAAAAACAGCATTCATGCTGTTATTTTGGGTAGAAAAACCTTTAGACAAGAAAAAAATACCCTTAAAAGTTAACTTTTAATAATTATCCTTAAAAGCGTACTCTATAGTACAAGTGAAAAACAGAACTACACATATCAAATTAGAGATACCATGTCAGGGAGGGATAATATGGTAATAAATCATAATAATGTAAGAAACAGTCACACTTGCCCTAGAAAGCACCTAATACAGATACTCTCCCTACCTGACAGCGGAGTGTTTTCACCCTAGGGTTCAGGTTGGTGCCCCCGCTCCACGACGTCTGTCCCTCTCCTTTCCCTAGGTATCCCTAAACAGACACAATATTCACACACATGTATGTATAAAACCAATTCTAAGGACTAGTCATAATAGACATGCTCCATATCGGATGACAATAATAGCCATGTCCGTGGTGGGTGGACAAAATGTATATATAATTGCACAAGAAAAGGCTCAAATATAAAATAACCCACAAACACGGAAAAAAGTATTTACTGGTCAAGGATTATCAAGAAAAAACAATAGACTTATCTTATCTCTGAGGTTCAAGCGATGCCTTGAGTGGTGTCCATTAAAGGCCCTTCAATAAGTAGCTGAACAAAGTCGATCCACAATCCAGAATTTCACAGATATATAACGACACTCCAGGCATCCGTTTTTTAAAATCCCTCAGATTTGTATAAAGTCATAAGTAAGAAAATTATCCCTTAAGTTAGTCCCTTCGTCCCAACGCGTTTCACCCCCTCCTCAATATGGGGTTCATCAGGGGACAGAAAGTATTAGAGGAGACAAGCCATAATAGATGCCCGCATAGTAGCTCCTTGTATACCGGAATCCAACCAAGTGTTAGATGATAGGAGTGATCGCTTTATACCTCCCTGAGAATCACCACATGGCACAGGATTAAGTTCACCTGTGATCAATCCCAGCGTTGCCCTGGCTACGAGACGCAAGCTTCATTAAGGAGACTAGCGTACCGCCGGATATTACGTCACTTCCGGTTTCAACGTCAAACGTCATTTCCGATTGCGTAGTCAGTAATGGTAGCTAGAGAATGGGACGCAAGTTGCGTACGCAAAGTCCGTATCCTCCCGCTTTGTTATACGTCACTTCCTGGTAACACCAGGTGAAACACAACTGCGTTTCACTGTCTGCATGGAGGATTACGCTACTAGTGGGAGTATAGGGAAGTTTAGCACTATCACCAAAAAACGGACCCGAACTTTAAAAACCATTTAGAGATAAACTAATTATTCCACCGTAATTAAACAAGTGTGTGTCCACCTCATGCGGTGTTAAAAAGGTAGTGTACTATCCACTTATTTTAAAGTATCAATAAGTAACTGAATCAACATTCAGGTCAGCCAGTATACTAGATATGCACACTGGGACAATCTACAGATATGTACTTAGAAGGGCTGATAATGATTTTGTCAGTAGAGGCTGATAGAAGCAAAAAAGAGGCTACATAAAGCTAGAGAAGCTTAACTGCTCATTAATACCTCCGGGATTCAGAGATTCAAGCCAAAAAATCCATCTGGACTCCCGCTGCAGAATTTTTTTGTCCCAGTCCCCCTGTCATACTGAGGGACTCACCACTTCAATAGAGCGAAATGTGATGGAATTCAGGTCTCCTCCATGGTGCACATTGACATGTTTAGCCAGGGGTGTATCCCTTTTATTTCTGATATCCCCTAAATGCTCAACAATGCGCACCTTGAATTGCCTTCTTGTTTTTCCCACATAGTCTTTGGGACAGGTACACGAACACACATACACCACACCTATTGTTTTACAGTTGGCAAAATGTTTGTTCCAATAGGTCCGTCCAGTCACAGAGCTCACAAAAGTGTCTGGGACAGAGACATAGCGGCAATAAGTGCACTGCCCACACCTAAAGGTACCAACAGACCTTCTGTCAAGCCAAGTCCCTAATCTCACGTTCGATGAACGGAGAGCACTATAGGATTTGAGTTGTGACACCTCCCTTGTCATTAAATCTTCTGACAAGGGAGAGAACACAGTACTCCTGGACTGTGATCAGTATGTCTCGATGTGTATGAATATTCTTTCAGACACTATGACCTATCAGGTACTACAAGGAGATCCCACATCTGCGTACATGAGGACCTTATCTGACATTCTACAACAAGCCAGATTAAATGGTCTTATCTCAGCAAGTGAACTGAACTTTCTCCTTCCAAAATTTCCTGTAATCGCGACTTTTTATGCCCTCCCTAAGGTCCACAAGGGTTATCCACCACTGAAAGGGAGACCAATAGTTTCAGGTGTGGATGCATTGGGTCAAAACTCAAGCATCTACCTTGATCAGATGCTCAGACCCTTTGTCACAGCTCTCCCGTCCTATTTGAGGGACACAACAGATTTATTAACAAAACTGGATGGCATTACAGTTGACCCTGGCACCATTTTGGTTTCTATAGATGTGGAAGCACTGTATTCCAGTATTCATGATACAGCGGGTCTACTGGCAGTAGAATCCTTTCTTAAAACGAGAGGAAATCATTTGATTCCACACAATGGGTTCATTCTTCAACTGCTTGAATATGTCCTGACGCATAACGTTTTTCTTTTTCATGGGAGGTTCTACCACCAGCTCAGGGGCACAGCGATGGGGAGCCCTTGTTCCCCCACTTATGCTAATCTGCTCCTGGGCTGGTGGGAGGACACTATAGTCTTTGGGGACGGGGATGTGGTCGGGGGCCCACATATCCAGTTTTGGGGCCGTTACATCGACGACATCCTCGTTCTCTGGACTGGAGATGAGGTGTCCTTCATTAGGTTCATACAGCGCCTCAATGGTAATAACCTGGGCCTAAAATTCACCTATGAGATAGGAGGTAATAGGATTGCCTTTCTGGATGTCATGATTTTGATTGATGAATCTGGTTCTCTGAGGACATCTATCTTTAGGAAACCATCGGCGGCAAATAGCCTTTTGAAATGGGGTAGTTATCATCCCACCCCGCTCAAACAAGGGATCCCTAAGGGTCAGTTTTTAAGACTAAGGAGGAATTGTTCCTCTACTACGGATTTTTTTCATAAAGCTAGGGACCTTAGGGACCGCTTTTCTGATCGGGACTATCCAACTAAGGTTATCAATAAAGCATTTAATCATGCTTTACAGCAGGATAGATCTAAGCTACTTGTGTCTCATCCTAAGCCTGGACAGACCTCCTTGACTAGGTTAATTGGAACATATGATGATCAACATCCTAGGATCATGACAAGTTTGAGAAAATACTGGGGCATTTTGAGGACGGACTCGGATATTTCCAAATGGATTGCAGAGTATCCATCTGTCACCTTTAGGAGAGGTAGATCTGTTAAAGATCAATTAGTACATAGTCACTATGTGCCTCCTAAAAAAGAGGGGACTTGGCTTGACAGAAGGTCTGTTGGTACCTTTAGGTGTGGGCAGTGCACTTATTGCCGCTATGTCTCTGTCTCAGACACTTTTGTGAGCTCTGTGACTGGACGGACCTATTGGAACAAACATTTTGCCAACTGTAAAACAATAGGTGTGGTGTATGTGTGTACGTGTACCTGTCCCAAAGACTATGTGGGAAAGACAAGAAGGCAATTCAAGGTGCGCATTGGTGAGCATTTAGGGGATATCAGAAATAAAAGGGATACACCCCTGGCTAAACATGTCAATGTGCACCATGGAGGAGACCTGAATTCCATCACATTTCGCTCTATTGAAGTGGTGAGTCCCTCAGTACGACAGGGGGACTGGGACAAAAAAATTCTGCAGCGGGAGTCCAGATGGATTTTTTGGCTTGAATCTCTGAATCCCGGAGGTATTAATAAGCAGTTAAGCTTCTTTAGCTTTATGTAGACTCTTTTTTGCTTCTATCAGCCTCTACTGACAAAATCATTATCAGCCCTTCTAAGTACATATCTGTAGATTGTCCCAGTGTGCATATCTAGTATACTGGCTGACCTGAATGTTGATTCAGTTACTTATTGATACTTTAAATAAGTGGATAGTACACTACCTTTTTAACACCGCATGAGGTGGACACACACTTGTTTAATTACGGTGGAATAATTAGTTTATCTCTAAATGGTTTTTAAAGTCCGGGTCCGTTTTTTGGTGATAGTGCTAAACTTCCCTGTACTCCCACTAGTCGCGTAATCCTCCATGCAGACAGTGAAACGCAGTTTGTGACTCGCCCCCTGGGCCGTGGGGCACTCGGATCCGGGCAATTAGGGAAACGGTGGAAGTAGTAGTGGCAACCCGGTTCCGTGGCTCAGGGTGGTCAGGCCAGTGGTAGTCTGCTATGTTCTGCTGATAATGTCCGACTACGCCACCCGTGGATTTGCGGTCATTAGGTACCGCCGCTGCACGCAGACCGCTGGGGCTGATGAGGTGTGCAGCTGGGATGGTGTGACTCCCCACGGGAAGAGTGCGGCCCCAGGGCAGTATAATGGATGGTGGGAGTGATGGTAGTGCGGGTCCCGGTGCTGATAGTGCTGGAGGAGCAAGGAGCACACAGACAACAGGTTGCAGTCCAGGGTCTTTACTAAACAGGCAAACTGACCCACAAACAGTCCCGGCTAGGAGGGGACCTGGATGTCTGAGAGCAACGGGGAAATTGGCCCTGGTCAGGGTGAGGGTGTAGGCCTACCGTGCTTTCTGCGCTCCTTCTGGCTATCTCCTCCTGATAGGATAACAGCCCACGTTTCCGAGCTCTCCGTGTATTCTCGCCTGTATGGCCTGCGACGTGGGTTCCTTTCTGCTCCCAGCCTTGTACGGCTTTACTGGTCCCTTCGGTTGTGGCAGGGCCTCCAGGCTTCTTAGGCCAAGGAATGTACAGTCCCTTGCAAACTGGTTCTCTGCTGGGGGATGTGGAATCCTTCCAGCCTCAGACACCAAAGTCTGGTAAAGTTAAGTCTTTTCTCTGCCAAGACAGGCTCTCTTCGCCTCTTGTCTCTGACTTGTGGCTCTCCTCCTGCCACACTTCCTCTTAGGTGCAGTGCAACTGTCTGTCCCTGCTCTGCTGAGACACGTCTCAGTCCTGAGACAGGTCATCTGGTTCTCCCTAACCCTGCCCCCAGTACCAGCTTTTATAGGGGCAGCCTGCTACCCCTACTGGCCTGAGACAGGAGGCATTGCATGCTAATGTTCCCCTGACTAGAGAACCTCCCCCTTGCTCTCAGACACAGCTTTAATTACACTTGTGGCATCCAGGCAGGGTGACACATTCCCCCCTAGTGAAATTTAGTACTCTGGGACTAAACAATAAACAAAGATAATATACATAACAATAAAACATTAATAGACAGACGACGCACAAATTGAGTTCTTAAGGTCACAGTGTGGTCTGTGATCAGGTGTCCATATCACCAAAACAACGGGAGCCTTAACCAGGTGGGGGTCTGTCCTACCCCAAGTCCTTCACAGTCTTAGTTCATTCCTGGGTTAGGCTCCGAACGCAGTCCATACAAGGTCCCGGTTATAAAAAGTCCATAACCTTTGAGTCCTTACGGTAGCTGCAAGAAACTGAAACAGAGTATTACCAAACATGCATGTAACTTTGCAAACGATTCAACATTTGGCAACAGGGTTATTTACAATTTAGTGCATCCTATATTCTCCAGCGAGCGGGTATCTGCCCCTTTGTGCTCCTGGTTGACCTACGTAGCCCACTGTCTGGTGGTGGACCAACCTGGCTTTCCCCACTAGCGTTAGGGGTACAGCTACCAGCTGGGTGTACAGGTAGGGCAGGCAGCTGTCTGCGGGTCCTTTGGCTTACCGCAGGCATGGCAGGCTCACTGTCAGCAGAGGGTTGACTCTCCTGGGCTGCTGGTACAGGCTCTTCTGCCTCTGGAACTGCTCGCTCCTCTTCACCTTCCGGCTCTGGTGTTGGTTGTTGCTGTGCCGGTTGCAGGAAATGCAGGACAGGTACCACTATGGCATCATTTATGCGAGTCCAGGACTGAGGGAACTCTCCGAGAATGGTGCTGATCATTTCTTCCTTGTCCTCTGCGGGTTCAAGGTCACTCTGATCCTCTTCTGCACTACGGAGTTGCTCGGGGCATCTTTTGAGGTGGTCCCTGGAGACGACACTAGTGGTTTCTCCTCCGTCCTTGGTGATTACGCACACCCTTGGGTTGTCGTGGTCAGACTGCAGTACGGTGTAGGGTTCCCTTTCCCACTGGTCGTCCAACTTATGTAGCCTTCTTTTTCGCTTTAGGACTTGCTCACCAGGTTCTAGGGGACCAGCAGGGGCATGTTGATTGAAGAGTCTTTCTTGCTTCTCTCTCACCTGGGCCAGGCTCTTCTCCACACTCTCCTGTACCTTCTTGTACTGCAGTTGCCTTTCCGTATCCCAGTCCGCATCCGGGGAGGTGTCCTCAGGTATTAGTACTCCCATCTCCAGGTCTACGGGCAGCTTACCTGGTCTAGCTCGCATCAGGTAAGCCGGGGTGCAGTTTGTAGCGTTCACCGGGATATTGTTGTACATGTCTACCAGGTCCGGCAATTTTTCTGGCCACAGGCTGCGTTCCTCCAGGGGCAACGTCTTCAGGAGATCAATGACTATATTGTTCATCTTCTCACACATCCCGTTGGTTTGTGGATGGTAAGGCATTGTCCGAATTTTCTTACAGCCATAGAGGTTGCAGAACTCCTGGAAGATTTCAGCCTCGAACGCTGGACCCTGGTCTGTCAGGACCTGTTCCGGATACCCGTGTGGACGGCAGAAGTATTGCTGGAAGGCTCTGGCCGCTGTTTGGGCTGTCAAGTCTCTTACCGGGACCACCACTAGAAAACGGGAATAGTGGTCCACGATTGTCAGGGCATAGATGTATCCTGACCGGCTGGGAGCCAATTTGACATGGTCCAGAGCTACCAGCTCAAGAGGCTGCGTGGTGACGATGGGCCTCAAGGGTGTCTTCTGGCTGGTACGGTCCTTCCTCCTTAGGTGACAAGGGCCACAGTCTCTGCACCATTTTTCCACAGCTCCTCTCATGCCGACGCAAAAGAACCTTCCTCTTAGTAGGAACTCCAGTTTCTTCCAACCGAAGTGTCCCGCTCTGTCATGGTAAGCCCCCAGGACCATAGCTGCATCTCGCCTTGGGACCACGACTTGCCAGGTCAGCTCGTGCGTCCGGTGGTTAACAATCCTTCTGCACAACTTGCCTTCGTAGAGGAACAGCTTGCTCTTCTCCTTCCATAGCTGCTTGGCTTCCTCTGGGGCATCTGGATCTAGGCGGGCGTCTTCCCGGGTCAGCAGATCTTTCACCAGGCGGACTGCAGGGTCACTATCTTGGGTCTCGGCCCAGCTGTGGTGAGGTAGGGGATTCATCATCACAGTTGTTAGATCCTCCTCCTTCACGCGGTGAGAGTGTTGAGCGGCTCCATACCGGTGAAACGCGGGGAGTTCTACCTCCTCCAGCTCTTCTGGGTCTTCGTCACCTTCAGGTAAGTGAGGCATCCTTGATAGGGCGTCCGCGTTGGCGTTGGTTTTGCCTGCCCGGTACTTGATCACGAAGTCATAGTTGGAGAGACGGGCCATCCACCGCTGTTCCAGGGCACCCAGTCTTGCATTGTCCAGGTGTGTCAACGGGTTGTTGTCCGTGTACACGGTGAACTTTGCGGAGGCCAGGTAATGCTTGAAGCGTTCCATCACGGCCCACACCACTGCCAAGAATTCTAGCTTGAAGGAGCTGTAATTCTCCGGGTTCCTCTCGGTGGGCCTCAGCTTCCGACTGGCGTTTGCGATCACCCGTTCTCTGCCCTGTTGGTTTTGGGACAGTACGGCTCCCAGTCCCACATTACTGGCATCTGTGTGGAGAATGAAAGGCTGGCCGTAATCAGGGTAGGCCAGGATCTCATCCCCCGTGAGGGCCATCTTTAGCTGGCGGAAGGACTCCTCTTCTGGTTTATCCCACTTGAAGGGTGGCTTTTGACTTTGGGACTTAGACTGTCCGATCAGGAGGTCCTGCATAGGAGCTGCCATCTTAGTGAACCCGGGGATGAACCTTCGGTAATAGCCTACCAACCCGAGAAACTGTCTCACCTCTTTGATGTTCGAGGGGCTTGGCCAGCTCTTGATTGCCGTGACCTTGTCAGGGTCGGGAGCCACTCCTTCCGCGCTTACCACATGCCCTAGCTACTGGACCTTTGGTTTCAGCAGGTGACACTTCGATGGTTTCACCTTCAGGCCATAGCCTGCCAGGGCTTCGAACACCTCGGCCAGGTGCTTTAGGTGGTCCTCGTAGGTCTTCGAATAGACGATCACGTCGTCCAGGTAAAGGAGGACCGTCTCGAAGTTTCGGTGCCCTAGACAGCATTCCATCAGCCTCTGGAAGGTCCCTGGTGCGTTGCAGAGCCCGAAGGGCATACAGTTGAACTCACTCAGTCCCATCGGGGTGGTGAAGGCGGTCTTCTCCTTGTCAGCCTCTGCCACAGGAACCTGCCAGTACCCGCTAGTAAGGTCCAAAGTAGAAAAGAAGTTAGCTGATTTTAGTGCGGCTAAAGACTCCTCTATTCTAGGCAGCGGATATGCGTCTTTGTGGGTGATACGGTTGATTTGTCTATAGTCCACGCACATTCTCATGGTGCCGTCTTTCTTTTTGACCAGAACCAAAGGGGCTGCCCAGGGGCTACAGCTGTCTCTAATGACCCCAGCTTCTTTCATCTCTCTTAGCATGCCCTTTGCGTTCTGATAATGTGCTGGGGGTACAGGCCTGTGTCTCTCTTTTATTGGTGGGTGGCTCCCTGTGGGGATGTGGTGTTCTATCCCCTTTACTCTGCCGAAGTCCAGCGGGTGCTTACTAAAGACTCTCTCGTACTCCTGTACCACCCGGTAGACCCCTTGTTTTTGGTGCAGGGGAGTGGAGTCAGCACCCACATGGAGTTTCTGGCACCAGTCCTCCTTTTGTTTCTGGGAGCCATTACCCTCCACCTGTGGAGATGGAGGCAAGGGTTCCACGGCCCTGATAGCTTTGTGTTCGACAACAAACAGTTTGGCGAGTGTAGCATACCTGGGTAAGTGTACTTCCCTCTCCCCAATGTTGAGGATGCGGACGGGCACCCTCCCATGACGGACATCAACCACCCCCCGGGCTGTCAAAATGGTGGGCCTGCTGTCTGAGTACACGGGTTCTACCATGGCTTGGTAGTCTCTACCTCTCAACCCGATTGCAGTCCGACACCAGATCATCATTTCACTTTTGGGAGGCATGGAAATGGGGAATGGATCACTGAGTCTTACGCTACCGATCTCACCACCAGACAGTTCTACCTGCTGCCGTCTCATCAGGGCTTTTATCTCCTTGTTGAGGACTCTCTGTTGGCTGGAACTAGCATTCACCGCCACCTGTTGTAAGATTACAATTACCTCTGAAAGACAATTTTCAATTACGTTAGTACCCACAGTTATTTTAGGGTGACTTTCACGATGGTCAATGTCCACAATAATCACTCCCTGTGCCAGTAGTTCAACTTTACCAATTTTAATGGTCATCTCCTTGAACCCCATCTGCGGCACGGGTAAGCCATTACTGGCGATGATGCTCAAGTTACTGTCTGGATACCGTGTGATATCAGCATCAGTCCAATACTGCTTAAAAAGTACATAAGGGATTGTGGTTACTTGCGACCCAGTATCCAGCAAGGCGCTCATGGGGATACCGTCCAGCACCACGGGTAAAACCGGGCGCCCCCCAACGTACTTATCACGCCAATTATAAGGGCCTGGTGATCTTATGCCTGGGGGTCGGCCCTCTGCCCCAGGTTGGACCCGTTTAAATTACAGTACCTGGAAATGTGTCCGGGCTGGTTGCATCGACGGCAAATGGGCTGTCCATCCTCTGCGTAGCGGTCTGTGGGCCTCCCTCGGAACGACGGGATCCTCCTCTGTCGACGCCACGGGACATCCTCCGGACTTGAAGCCAGCTCGATGGGTCTTGACGGGTCCACTTGCAACGCCTGGACGGTCCTGGTCAACGCCGCGATGCTCCTGGTCAGCTCCTGGACTTGGTGGTGCAGGTCTTTCGACGGGGCTTGGTTCAGGGCCTGTGCATCAGCCCCCACGGGGTCCAAAGAGGAGGGCGCCGCCTCCAGGTGGTAGGTGAGAGCAGGGCGCCGGGGGTTTATAGCGCCACTGGTTGCAGATTCACGGAGCACCCTTATGGCCCTGTCCTTAAATTGGGCAAAGGTCAGGTCGGGGTTCTGAAAGAACATGAGGCGCAGTTGGGCCTTGTGGGCGCTAGACAGCAGACCTTCTATGAATTGTTCTGTTAGCAGCTTATCCGTTTCCTGCACACTGCCTGGGTCAGTTTGTTGAATAGCCCTCAAGGCTTCCTGTAGATTTAGGGCATAGTCTCTGATGCTGTCCTGTGCCCGCTGCTTACATCCATAGAACCTCATTTTAATCTCAGCGGAGGTACGCGTGTCAAAGGTACCCCGCAGCCGGGCCAGAATACCCTTCACAGTCCTTTTCTCCTCAGTGGGCCATGATTTTACCTCCCTTTGGGCTGCGCCAGTTAACTGCCCTGTCAATATGCTGACCTTCTGTTCCTCTGTCAGGGGGTAAACGTGGAACAAACTGTATAGCCTTTCCTTGAAGTCAGTTAGGGCATGGGGCTCCCCTGAGTATTTGGGCAGCCAGGCCACTCCAGGGATGTAGGGCAGGGAAAAGGGCATCACCGCTGCTGCAGCTGCGTTGGTGGTAGTGGGCGCCTCCGTGTCCGACATCTTCCTCCCCTCTAGTTAAGCGTGGCCTACCTTCCGACGATCCTCTTCTGTAGGCCGCGGCTCCGCTGCTGCTGCTATTGACGAGGACCGGGCGTCGCGTCCTGATGACGTCAGCGTCGCTCTCTCTCCCTTCCAGGACCTTGCGCAGCGTCGGTGCGTGGGGCGGAGCTTCGGATCTCGCGCGGTTTTGACGTCCACGCCCCTCTTCTTCCCGCGCGGCGTCCTGAAGATGGCGTCTGATGGTGGGAAACAGCTGCGGATGGCGGGAAGACGGCAGAAGACGGCGGGAAACGGTCCAAGATGGCGTCTGATGGCGGGAATCGGCTCCGGATGGCGGGAAACTTCCCCACAGGTAAGTTACAAAAGTCTTTTTCAGGCACGCAGTACCCGGTGGTTGCGGGCACGAAATCCTGCCGACTACGCCAAAGCTGACTCGCCCCCTGGGCCGTGGGGCACTCGGATCCGGGCAATTAGGGAAACGGTGGGAGTAGTAGTGGCAACCCGGTTCCGTGGCTCAGGGTGGTCAGGCCAGTGGTAGTCTGCTATGTTCTGCTGATAATGTCCGACTACGCCACCCGTGGATTTGCGGTCATTAGGTACCGCCGCTGCACGCAGACCGCTGGGGCTGATGAGGTGTGCAGCTGGGATGGTGTGACTCCCCACGGGAAGAGTGCGGCCCCAGGGCAGTATAATGGATGGTGGGAGTGATGGTAGTGCGGGTCCCGGTGCTGATAGTGCTGGAGGAGCAAGGAGCACACAGACAACAGGTTGCAGTCCAGGGTCTTTACTAAACAGGCAAACTGACCCACAAACAGTCCCGGCTAGGAGGGGACCTGGATGTCTGAGAGCAACGGGGAAATTGGCCCTGGTCAGGGTGAGGGTGTAGGCCTACCGTGCTTTCTGCGCTCCTTCTGGCTATCTCCTCCTGATAGGATAACAGCCCACGTTTCCGAGCTCTCCGTGTATTCTCGCCTGTATGGCCTGCGACGTGGGTTCCTTTCTACTCCCAGCCTTGTACGGCTTTACTGGTCCCTTCGGTTGTGGCAGGGCCTCCAGGCTTCTTAGGCCAAGGAATGTACAGTCCCTTGCAAACTGGTTCTCTGCTGGGGGATGTGGAATCCTTCCAGCCTCAGACACCAAAGTCTGGTAAAGTTAAGTCTTTTCTCTGCCAAGACAGGCTCTCTTCGCCTCTTGTCTCTGACTTGTGGCTCTCCTCCTGCCACACTTCCTCTTAGGTGCAGTGCAACTGTCTGTCCCTGCTCTGCTGAGACACGTCTCAGTCCTGAGACAGGTCATCTGGTTCTCCCTAACCCTGCCCCCAGTACCAGCTTTTATAGGGGCAGCCTGCTCCCCCTACTGGCCTGAGACAGGAGGCATTGCATGCTAATGTTCCCCTGACTAGAGAACCTCCCCCTTGCTCTCAGACACAGCTTTAATTACACTTGTGGCATCCAGGCAGGGTGACACATTTGCGTTTCACCTGGTGTTACCAGGAAGTGACGTATAACAAAGCAGGAGGATACGGACTTTGCGTACGCAACTTGCGTCCCATTCTCTAGCTACCATTACTGACTACGCAATCGGAAATGACGTTTGACGTTGAAACCGGAAGTGACGTAATATCCGGCGGTACGCTAGTCTCCTTAATGAAGCTTGCGTCTCGTAGCCAGGGCAACGCTGGGATTGATCACAGGTGAACTTAATCCTGTGCCATGTGGTGATTCTCAGGGAGGTATAAAGCGATCACTCCTATCATCTAACACTTGGTTGGATTCCGGTATACAAGGAGCTACTATGCGGGCATCTATTATGGCTTGTCTCCTCTAATACTTTCTGTCCCCTGATGAACCCCATATTGAGGAGGGGGTGAAACGCGTTGGGACGAAGGGACTAACTTAAGGGATAATTTTCTTACTTATGACTTTATACAAATCTGAGGGATTTTAAAAAATGGATGCCTGGAGTGTCGTTATATATCTGTGAAATTCTGGATTGTGGATCGACTTTGTTCAGCTACTTATTGAAGGGCCTTTAATGGACACCACTCAAGGCATCGCTTGAACCTCAGAGATAAGATAAGTCTATTGTTTTTTCTTGATAATCCTTGACCAGTAAATACTTTTTTCCGTGTTTGTGGGTTATTTTATATTTGAGCCTTTTCTTGTGCAATTATATATACATTTTGTCCACCCACCACGGACATGGCTATTATTGTCATCCGATATGGAGCATGTCTATTATGACTAGTCCTTAGAACTGGTTTTATACATACATGTGTGTGAATATTGTGTCTGTTTAGGGATACCAAGGGAAAGGAGAGGGACAGCCGTCGTGGAGCGGGGGCACCAACCTGAACCCTAGGGTGAAAACACTCCGCTGTCAGGTAGGGAGAGTATCTGTATTAGGTGCTTTCTAGGGCAAGTGTGACTGTTTCTTACATTATTATGATTTATTACCATATTATCCCTCCCTGACATGGTATCTCTAATTTGATATGTGTAGTTCTGTTTTTCACTTGTACTATAGAGTACACTTTTAAGGATAATTATTAAAAATTAACTTTTAAGGGTATTTTTTTCTTGTCTAAAGGTTTTTCTGGTAAGATATAGATACCCCTTTGCCAATCTATTTTGGTCTATTTCTCTTTGTTTTTTTGGGTACCATTTTATTAAATCTACAGTAGTGGAAATGCTGGGATATTGAAACAGAATACTTCATTCTACCACACATAATGGCAGAAGATTATTGTTGGTGGCAGGTACTAAACTGTTCATTCCCTGAGCACCTTCCTTGAAGACAGTGCTGCTACATTACTGTGATGTTATTATTAAAACCTAATCTGTTAAAAGACCTATATAACACATTCTGTTTGTTCAGTATTCCCCTAGTGCAACTGTTCAAGAGTTCAGCGTTAAGGCAATACAACTGCAGCACGCTAAAGCCATATTATGATTAATTGGATAATGAACTTGCTGTTATAATCAGTTCTGCTAGTTTATACAAAAAAATTAAGGTATTACTTCAATAGAGACATATGTTCTCTCAACTGATTATTCCAATTTCTGGTGGCACTCATATGTTTTTTTCTTTAACATCAAATTATAATTAGCAGTCTTATTTTTGGATAAGAATGAGTTGATTTATGTGAACAAATGTTTTGGAGAGCTAATGAGGAAATGATTGGCTTTCCATGTCAGAAAAGAACTGAATCTGGAAATCTGAAGCCATAGGTCTAAAGAATACAAGCCACATTATAAAAACCTAGTTGCTCACTTGCCATTCTTCAAATGAAAGCTTATAGAGAAAGTCATGATATATCCAGCATACTAGATCAGGCTTATTAAATAGCCTAATATCTACCCCTGCCTGAACAATATCATTGAAATCTATGGAAGAAACATTAATCTAGGTTAGAGATTTGGAGATTTCCACTTAATGAAGAAGAAACTCTTTACAGGTCAGATGTTGTTTTTAACCAGAATTCTACTTTATCCAGGTTCTAATTTTCATCACATTTTTCAGTAGCTGGTCAAAATTAGAATTAAAATTAATGAAAATTTGAAAAATTTGCACAATGTATTAATTAAAATTTTTTGACCAATTTTTGTATACTTTATATTCCTACGTGAATATATGTGTTTATTGTTGGAAAAAAATGTAGAAAAATAACATCTAAATGACATATGTAACTTAGACATGTGCCTATGCATTCGTTCCTAAGTCATAGCAATGACACTAAGAATATCATGGTTAAGCATGAGCAAACATTTCAATGTTCGGTTCGGAAAAATTCACCGAACAAATTGAATTTATTTGCCGAATGTTCGTCGAACATTTCCGAATCCCATAGGAGTCAATGGGGGGGACAAAAAAAATGCATATACAACACCTAGAAATGGGACCAAAAGCTGCCAAAACACATCAAATTAGGTGTAGACACCAGGGAAGTGCCATCAATTGACCCAGAGTACAAGTACTATAATTATTGTTACTGTGACAGCGTCATTTATTCAATTCCACTTTGCATGTCAAAAGGGGTCACCAACTTGTACAACAGGAGAGAGGACCCTGCCTGCGAGGGCGCACTGTGATGGATGTGGTTTGTGGAACCACTGTGCCACGGACCCCGGAGAGCCTGGAGTGGGGTGACTAAGCGAGCACCAGACTGTTCACTAGAGCCTCTGATGGTGAGGTTAGACTTGGCTTCTGATGAATGCCAGGTGCCACTCCAGGACAGACCAACGGACACGCAGCAGCTGGATCCAGTTGGACAGACTAGATGGTGCAGCAGGCAGAGTCTGTATTAGGAGTGCAACAGGCAGAGTCTGTATCAGGAGTGCAGTAGGTAGAGCCTGTATCGGAGTGCAGCAGGCAGAGTCTGTATCAGAGTGCAGCAGGCAGAATCTGTTTCAGGAGTGCAGCAGGCAGAGTCTGTGTCAGAGTGCAGCAGGCAGATTCTGTATCAGGAGTGCTGCAGGCAGATTCTGTATCAGGAGTGCAGCAGGCAGAGTCTGTATTAGGAGTGCAGCAGGCAGAGTCTGTATCAGGAGTGCAGCTGGCAGAGCCTGTATCAGGAGTGCAGCTGGCAGAGTCTGTATCAGGAGTGCAGCAGGCAGAGTCAGTATCAGAGTGCAGCAGGCAGAGTCTGAATCAGGAGTGCAGCAGGCAGAGTCTGTATCAGGAATGCAGCAAGGACTGGTACGCAACCTTACACAGTTATACTGCAGAACAGGAAGGTTCCACTACAGCCAACCCAATGGATGGAGACCCAATCAGGATTCCCCACATTTAAAAAAATTAGTGGCAGACGCCAGCAAAGTGGCATCAATTTCACTACTGTAGAAATAGTGTAAATAAGACCCACACCTCTTCTAGTACAGTCAACCCAGGAGATGGAAACCTAACCAGGAGTGTTCACATTGCCCTAAATGAGGGCCTAACACCACCAAAGTGGCATCAATGTCATCAGACTACAAGAAGTTTAACGCAGACCCAAAACTGTCCCAAAACAGCCAACACAATGGATGGAGACACAATCAGAATTCTCCACATTTCCCAAAATTAAGGACTAAAACCTGCAGCAGCAAGAGCAGGCACAGAAGCCATATCACAGACTGCAATTTCAAGAGATCAATGCAGCACACTCAAAACGACAACATCGCCTACTCTATACAGTCTGCAATTGGGGTGCAAAAGTCCTTGGAGATCCATGACTTGTTCATCTTGATGAAAGTTAGGTGGTTTACACTTTCAGGGGACAGCTAGGTGCACTTATCTGTCAAGACACTACCAGCAGCGCTGAAGACACGTTCAGAGAGAACACTGCCTTCCGGGCATGATAAAACCTCCAGGTGTGAGAGGCAAGCTCAGGCCATTCACCCATTTTTGAAGACCAAAATGTAAAAGGGTCCAAACCCTCCCTGATGGTATTGATATTGAACTCTAGATTCTCCTGCACCATCCTCTCCAATCGTTCACCACGTGTCAGACTTGTACTCTGTTGTGCTGGTGCACGAGCTGGTGCAAAAAATGTGTGAAAGGACTTCCAGAAATTGCTTCTGCCACTTACGCTGCTGCTGCTAATGTTTTGGCATTGAAGAACTGACGTGCCAGAGGTTGAAAGACTACAGCTGCGATGCACACTGTGTGCCTCACTGTTATCTTGGGGAAAACCTCTATTAAGATTGCTTAAAAGCTTGTTTTGATACTCCATCATAAGCGGGTCCCTTTCCAGGGTGGGAAGCATCTGGCAAAATTGACTCTTATAATGTGGATCTAACAGAGTGGCAACCCAGTAGTCAGTATTATTTTGAATCCTAACTATATGGGGATCATGTTGCAGTGCATCAAGAAGGCACTCATATGTCGGGCTCTTCCAGGAGGTCCAAAGCCAGGCTGTATTGTGGGCTGCATAACACTGATGCTTGTTTCCTCCGTCCCCTCCTGCCAACCACGTTCAAACAAGAGGGGATAATTATCCTCTTCATCCTCTGACAGCTGCTCGCCCATCACCTCTTCCTCCTCCATTAGTTCCTCGGATCTTGCACCTTCATTAACAGTTTGCCTGGTATCACCAAACCCCCGCGATCGCTGTAATCCACTGTCACTTGGCATCCGCCTGTGTGACGACAGTCTGGAAATTTGAGACATTGGTATCTCTTCCGCATCCTCCTCTTCTTCTGGGGCCACAACCTCCTGCTGCAGGTTATTCAAAGTTTGCTCCAGCATGTATATGACCGGAATAGTCACCAGTTTAGTAGTCATTTCAAAACCGTGCAGAAGGGTGCAGAGGTCCTTAATCTGTTCCCACTCCTCAAACGTGATATGCCCCAAGTCCATACTGCGTTGCCCCAAGCTATACGTCATGACATACTACATCAGAGCTCGTTACTGCTGGCACAGTCGCTGCAACATGTGCAGAGTGGAATTCCACCGCGTCGGCACATCGCAGATCAACCTGTTAACTGGCACGGACAAAGACCTCTGTATCGATGCAAGTCGATGACATGAGGGGTGCGAATGGCGGAGGTGAGCACACAGCTTCCGTAGTTTGTGAAGCAGCTCATCCAGGCCAGGATAGTGGCGGAGAATCGCTGTACCACCAGGTTGAAGATGTGAGCCATGCAAGGCCCGAGTGCAAGCTTGTCTCACCCTAGGGCCGCTAACACCGTTATCGCACATGGCATTCCCTGGCTCTAGGTTCAGCGGAGAAAGCCATTGCTCAAACTGTCCCTGGAGAGCTGCCCACAGCTCTTCTCCTATATGACTGCGATCTCCAAGGCATATTAATTTGAAGACTGCCTTATTACGGTGAGCCCTGACTGTGCAGTACGGAGGTGTTGTGTATTTCCCCCGCATCCTTGGAATGCATGTCTAGCTAAGGCAGAGGTTGAGTGCACAGGTGGTGGCCCTAGAGGAGGTGGAGGATGCAGAAGCAGTAGAGGAAGTTGGAAATACAGAGGTTTCTTCTGCAAGCCTTGGAGATTCCAAGATTTGTGGAGCAGCCCCTTCCCCGCCTGCCCCCACAGCCACCAGAGTTACCCAGTGCCCAGTCAGCGAGATGTAACGCCCTTGGCCATGCTTACTCGTCCAGGTGTCTGTGGTGAAATGCACCCTGGCACACGTAGATTTACACAAGGAATGGGTGATGTTGTCTGCGACATGCTGGTGTAGCGAAAGCACAGCTTTCTTAGAGATGTAATGGCGACTGGGCAACTGGCACTGGGGGACTGCGACGGCCATCAGTTTTCGGAAACTATCTGTATCTACCAGGAGGAAAGGCAGCATTTCTGTGCCAAACAGATTGGAGATGGTGGAGTTCAACTTCTTAGCTTTGTCATGCGTAGGATGAAACAATCTTTTATGTGACCACAACTGTGGGACTGAGGGCTGGCTAAGGTGCTGAGAGAGGGCAGAGTATGGTGAACCAGAAAAACTGGTGGAGCGTGAGTGAGGTGCAGATGTTATGGTGGATTGAGAAACGTGCGGTGTGCTTGGTGAAGCAAACACAGCAGACATGTCCGCTTCCGTTACAGCTGACGGGCTGGGTAAAGAACCGGAGTTTCTGTGATGGGAGACCTGCGTGACAATACTTGGCACAGTAACAGAGGAGGAGGAAGAAGCAGCAGCGGATGCATTTGATGGGGCAGCTGATGGTTGTTGAGGTGCGCTGGTCCGCATTTCAGCGGGGTAAGATTCCCAGCGTAAAGAATGTTGTTTGAGCATGTGAACGTTCATGCATGTAGTAGTCAAATTATTGCATTTTTTCCCTCTTCTGAGTTTTTTATCGCAAAGTTTGCAGATGACGTGAGTTGGCTCATTCTTTGCAGTGACAAAAAAATGGCCCATGCTAGGCAACCCTTGCTGCTCCTGTGAGCTGCAGACCCGTGACCGCTGCTTGCCACAGGCACGGTTGTGACTAAGGATGCAGTGCTCCTCGTGCTTGCATCACTCCGTGTCTGCGCCATAGGGCGAAATGTAACCTCCTTGTATTCCTCCTCCACCTCTTCAGATGAGCTACTTGGCTGGGTGACTCTGGGTTCACACAAAGTAGGATATTCACCCTGCCATCATCCAATGTGTTACCCCTCTCCTCTTGTTGCCCTGACAGCACAGTACAGTCCGCATGAGCCTCAGGTATCTGAGTCTCATCAGGATCACCTCCCCTGCAGTTAACATCTGGTGATGAGGGTCAGGTATCTGCTCGGACCCTACTTAGTTCTGCCCCGAATCCAAGCTAAAAAATCTTTGGGCATCGGTGCAGATGCTTTCCTCCCCTTGACTCTGTGACTGTTTGGAGTGCACTTCTGATGCCCATGGTGTAGAATAAGTGAAGAGTTCTACAGACTAGCCCATTTGTGGTTTGCTACAGTCAGTTGGGCAGTTGGCCAGTTGTGATGCAGGGGGAAGCATGGGTAATTGGGGTGCCACCTCTGTGGACTGTACTGCGTGTGATGTTGAGGTGGAGGAAGAAGTGGAGAGGGTACTGGAAGCAGAGCTTGCCATCCACTGGAGCACCTGCTCTTTCTGGGCCTTATCAACAAGGCGTATCGCTGTGCGGCTGCCAAAGGAAGGGAGTGCAGTAGGCCGTTGTAACTGGTCCGGGAGGTGGAACCTCTGAGTTGCAATACAAAGGGGAAGTCCTTGTAAGGAAGTGGGTGACTCCCAGGGAAGGCAAGCAGGTGGTCACAGCAAGTGACGGGGACAGTCTCTGGGTAAGCAGGCAGGTGGTCACGGCAAGTGACGGGGACAGTCTCTGAGTAAGCAGGCAGGTGGTCACGGCAAGTGACGGGGACAGTCTCTGGGTAGACAGGCAGGTGGTCACGGCAAGTGATGGGGATAGTCTCTTTGTAGACAGACAGGTGGTCACGGCAAGTGACGGGGACAGTCTCTGGGTAGACAGGCAGGTAGTCACGGCAAGTGACGGGGATAGTCTCTGTGTAAGCAGGCAGGTGGTCACGGCAAGTGACGGGGACAGTCTCTGGGTAAGCAGGCAGGTGGTCACGGCAAGTGACGGGGACAGTCTCTGGGTAGACAGGCAGGTGGTCACGGCAAGTGACGGGGATAGTCTCTGGGTAGACAGGCAGGTGGTCACGGCAAGTGACGGGGATAGTCTCTGGGTAGACAGGCAGGTGGTCACGGCAAGTGACGGGGACAGTCTCTGAGTAGACAGGCAGGTACCTTCAACCCAGCGGGCAGATAGACACGGCAGGTACTGGCAGGTGCTTCCGGGTAAGCAGGAGGATAGCCGTGACAGGTGCTGGCGGGTGCTTCCGGATAAGCAGGTAGATGAACTCAGCGTGTGCTGGCAGGTGCTTCCAGGTAAGCAGGTAGATAAACTCAGCGGGTGCTGGCAGGTGCTTCCAGGTAAGCAGGTAGATAAACTCAGCGGGTGCTGGCAGGTGCTTCCAGGTAAGCAGGTAGATAAACTCAGCGGGTGCTGGCAGGTGCTTCCAGGTAAGCAGGTAGAAATCAGGCTGGACTAGTCAGGCTAGCGGAGGGACCTGAGGGCTGAAACAGAGGTCAAGACACAGTGTGACAACTGTTGCTCGGGCACCTCCATTTTGGAGGAGGTGCCTTTGTAGCACCCTGAGGATTCGGCTGCTACAGGGGTATTGCACCTCAACCCAGAGGTGTGATATTCCACTCCCGGGTAAGGATGGAGTGTGGATCTGAGCTCGGTAGGCTGCATGCACTACACACATCCCATTTCCGAGGAGCAGACCGACGGTACTCCCACTTAGAAATGTGCAGGTACGACCGAGTCTGTTCCTGGCTGGAGTGGGAGGGGGGTGGTACATCCCAGTAGTGTAGGGGCAGATAGGGGGAGCAGCCTGGGTAAAGATAGGAGCTCATTGGGTGCTGGTCACCTGAGCTCACACATAGAGGGTGTATATAAGGTGGGCACCATCAAAGATCAGGGTCAGTCTTTGCAGAGGAGTCAGTCTGCCACAATCGGTCAGTCTGTCAGAGTCAGGAAGAGGAGCAGAGAAGCCACAGAGAGAGAGAGAGGAGAAAGCCAGAAAGACCCAGAGGGGGAAACAGAAAAGGAACTCTGAGAACCCAAAGTCCATCAGCGGGTGAAGAGTTGGCAAAAGGGTACCGGATCCCAAGCTGGTGGGGGCAAAAGCACACCCTAGCCAGAGACCGGAGGCCGTGGGCAGCGTCTGCCACGGCCACCCACCACATCCACCCCGAAGGCATACCACGTGGAGGGTCAGGGAACCCAAGGCCAAGGGTGTCCCAACAGAAGGCCCGAGGGAGCTGGACCTGGGTGGATCACTAGTGGGGACGGCCAGAGGAAAGGACAGAAGGAGAGCTCAGGGTCACGCTCCGGACTTGTTTGGGGGTTGGCTGGATCCAGGACCTGGTGGACGCAGCACGGCTCGGGTGGTCACTTGAAGCTGGAGTGACCGGAACATCAGCAGTGAGTAAATACCCTAAACTGCACAACCCGACTCTGTCTTCCTTTAACATCTATGCTGCACCACCACAACCCCCATCCTCTGCACCTGACCCCCTGAGGCTATACCCCACCCGTTGGGGGTTATACCACCAAAAGCTGCACCTACACCATCAGCCTCAGCGGACCCTGCTGCAGCGGCGGCCATAGTGACCGCAATACAACGGGTGGCGTAGTCGACAATAAAGAACTTAATAACATCTGTAGGACTGCCACATACAACTGAGTTTGACACCCTGGGCACGGACCGGGTCACAGCCACTCGGAAGACTACAACTCCCATCTGATCCGGCTCCGGATATTCCCCCTAAAGAATATGGCCCAGGGGGCGCGTCAACTTTGGCGTAGTCGGCAGGATTACGTGCCCGCAACACCCGGGTACTGCGTGCCTGAAGAAAAGAACAAGTTTACCTCAAAAAGAAGTCTCCTGCCGGTTCCGGAGGGTCCCCGCCATCGGACTCCATCACAGGTCGATTCCCGCCGGTTGTCCGCCATTAACAGCTTTTTCCCGCCATCTGCAGAGTTTCCCGCCACTGGGAGATGATTCCCGCCATTTCCAAAGGTTTCCCGCCTTGGAAGAGCGGACGCCATTATGGGCGTGCCAGAGGGTGGCGAGAGGCCACCTCCCATCGTGGGCCAGGACCGAAAATGGCGCCAAAAGTGGAAACCGCCCCCACCAACAGAGACTGTGATGCTAGAGGTGTCTGTCAGCGTGAAAGAACCGCCCCTGGAGCTGACAATCACCAAGTGGCCCCGGGACCGCCCTCGAAGTGGGAGGAGACGAAAGAAGAGAACAAAGATGGGTGTCGCTTGGAGCAGTCTGGAGCGAGCGCACCCGGAGGCAAGAAGCCTGGAGAAGAGTTTCGGAGGAGCTTACCCGGAGATGGCGAGAAAGCAGAGCAGCACCGGCCCGCTGGCCAGGAGCCTGCTGGAGACAACAGAAGAGGGAGAGCAGAGCAGCACCGGCCCGTTGGTCAGGAGCCTGCTGGAGACAACTGAAGGAGAGCAGAGCAGCACCGACCCGTTGGTCAGGAGCCTGCTGGAAACAACGACCCCACTAGGCCTAGTGGAGGTCCTAGCACAGCTCCCCCGAGACCGGGAGTGTGCACAGACCGCTCTGGAGGGCCTCGCAAGGAGGATGGCCCGGGTGCAGCGAGAGACGTTGGCGGAGTGGAGCCGTGAGATGGCCCAGCAGACCGAGACCTGTCAGCGGAGCACGCCACCCGAGACGAGGAAACAGACCGCCTCTGAGGATGGCGCGGGAGGATTGAAGGCCGGAGACGGCGCCGAGAAGGGAGCCGAACGAGTGGAGGCAGGTAAAGGGGACGTCTATACCCCAAACCGGGAAACCGCGTACCTGCCCCAGCTCCCCGTCGCAGAGCCCGAAGTCTATCCTGCCGTGCCCGTCGCTGCAACGTCACCGCCGCAGACTAGGCCTCAAACGGGAGCCGCGACCCCTGTGACGTCACACGCCTCGACCCCGAGCGTGACCAAGCAGGAAGTACCACCAGCCTGGTCGCAAGGCCTAGTACCCCCGGGCGCCGCAATACCAACAGCGCCCCCTACCTCCGCGGAGCCCCCGGCCTGGTCGCAGGGCCAAGTAGCCCAGGGCGCCGCCGTCCTTACGGTGCCCTTTACCTTCCAGATACCCCAGGCCTGGCCGCAAGGCCCGGGCAACCCGGGCGCTAACACCACCGCGCCCATAAGACCAAGAGTGCCGCATCTGGGAGAGGACCTTTACGCCCAGCATACGTGCCCGGATGGGCAGCCATTTATATGGCCACCGGAGTTCCACCATCCCCGACTCCGGAGAGAGAGACCCCTGGATGAACCCCTGATCCCGGCTCCAAAGCCCGTAAAGAGGATCTCGCCCCCGCTAGCAGAAGCGCAGTTTGAGTGGGACCCCACCGGAGAAGATCTCATGGGGTTCACTCAAGAGACTCGG
Source organism: Phyllobates terribilis (assembly GCF_046119375.1). NCBI lineage: Eukaryota > Metazoa > Chordata > Amphibia > Anura > Dendrobatidae > Phyllobates > Phyllobates terribilis. The sequence continues at coordinate 396,509,323 of NW_027362763.1, forward strand.
GCAGCTGCAGCGGAGCGTGCTGAGTGCTGCCGCCAACAGCTCGAGGACTTTGAGAGGGAGCGGAGAGAGAGGCGGGTCCGGGAACAGCAAGCTCAAATAAGGAGCGCGGAGCAGAAGAGCCGGGCCAGGAGAGACCCCCGTGCAGCGCATAGTCCCCGCACCACCGGGACTGTGATAAAGTTTAACATGCAGCATGGGTGGGGCTTCATCCGAGACCACCGCACCCTAGGCGACGTCTTCGTGACCAGGAGAGACGTTGAGTCCCACCTACCGGAGGGACACAGAGGTCGTGACCTTTACATCGGGGACGAGGTCACCTTCACCCGGCACAAGTGTGCCAAAGGACCCTACGCCCTCCATGTGCATCGCTTGACGGAGGAAGAGCTGCGGTGTGAGGAGGAAGAACAAGAGGACCCGGACGGGTCTGAAACTAGAGTTAGAGGTAACCACAAAGAAAGAGCAGGAGGACGCCGTCGTTAAGTACAGCAGAGTACAAGCTGTATATAGTTGCCCGTCGGGGCACAGTGAACTGTAACTGTTGCTAATATAGTCCCCGTTGGGACCAGCAAGTGTGAACTGTTTACCCGTATTTCCCTTAAATCCCACTGACCGAGGACTGAGAGCGGTCATTCCTCCCTAATACCTGGCCGAGGACTGAGAGCGGCCACTACTCCCTGTATATAGTTGCGCGTCCTAAAGCGCCCCTACCGGTTTTTAGGAAAACCGTTTGTCTAGAGAGACTGTCGCACTTTACCCGGTCACAAGTTGCACAGTGACCGGAGGAGGAGCCAGAGGCGACGAGAAAGTTTTATATGAAAAGTTTTATTAATATATATATATATGATGTTTTATATGTTTATGCAAAAATTTGTATGTTTTTGGTGTTTTGTTCTTACAGCCCGAGGACGTGCTGTGATTTACCAGGGGGGAATGTAGCACCCTGAGGATTCGGCTGCTACAGGGGTATTGCACCTCAACCCAGAGGTGTGATATTCCACTCCCGGGTAAGGATGGAGTGTGGATCTGAGCTCGGTAGGCTGCATGCACTACACACATCCCATTTCCGAGGAGCAGACCGACGGTACTCCCACTTAGAAATGTGCAGGTACGACCGAGTCTGTTCCTGGCTGGAGTGGGAGGGGGGTGGTACATCCCAGTAGTGTAGGGGCAGATGGGGGGAGCAGCCTGGGTAAAGATAGGAGCTCATTGGGTGCTGGTCACCTGAGCTCACACATAGAGGGTGTATATAAGGTGGGCACCATCAAAGATCAGGGTCAGTCTTTGCAGAGGAGTCAGTCTGCCACAATCGGTCAGTCTGTCAGAGTCAGGAAGAGGAGCAGAGAAGCCCCAGAGAGAGAGAGAGGAGAAAGCCAGAAAGACCCAGAGGGGGAAACAGAAAAGGAACTCTGAGAACCCAAAGTCCATCAGCGGGTGAAGAGTTGGCAAAAGGGTACCGGATCCCAAGCTGGTGGGGGCAAAAGCACACCCTAGCCAGAGACCGGAGGCCGTGGGCAGAGTCTGCCACGGCCACCCACCACATCCACCCCGAAGGCATACCACGTGGAGGGTCAGGGAACCCAAGGCCAAGGGTGTCCCAACAGAAGGCCCGAGGGAGCTGGACCTGGGTGGATCACTAGTGGGGACGGCCAGAGGAAAGGACAGAAGGAGAGCTCAGGGTCACGCTCCGGACTTGTTTGGGGATTGGCTGGATCCAGGACCTGGTGGACGCAGCACGGCTCGGGTGGTCACTTGAAGCTGGAGTGACCGGAACATCAGCAGTGAGTAAATACCCTAAACTGCACAACCCGACTCTGTCTTCCTTTAACATCTATGCTGCACCACCACAACCCCCATCCTCTGCACCTGACCCCCTGAGGCTATACCCCACCCGTTGGGGGTTATACCACCAAAAGCTGCACCTACACCATCAGCCTCAGCGGACCCTGCTGCAGCGGCGGCCATAGTGACCGCAATACAACGGGTGGCGTAGTCGACAATAAAGAACTTAATAACATCTGTAGGACTGCCACATACAACTGAGTTTGACACCCTGGGCACGGACCGGGTCACAGCCACTCGGAAGACTACAACTCCCATCTGATCCGGCTCCGGATATTCCCCCTAAAGAATATGGCCCAGGGGGCGCGTCAACTTAAATGTGGGAAGTCCTCTGGCCATTGGCCGGGGACTTTTTAGGAAGACGCGCGCAGTCCCTTTAAGAGGGGGGGAGTGTGCGCGCGCCCTAAGCACTCTGCTGGAGGAGGGACGCGCGCCGGCCACAGCAGGGAACGGAGCGCAGGGAGAAGCCGCGCCAGGAGCCGGGGGGCGAGAGAGAGAAGCGCTGGAGGGACCCACGTGAGGAGCGCGGAGGTGAGAGGGACGGCATCCCTGCCTAGCAGAGGGCAGGGATGCCGATGCTACAGTACCCCCCCCTTTATGCCCCCTCTTCTTTAGGCCAGAAAGAAATTTATCAAGGAGGAGCGGGGCATGGATGTTCTCCCGGGGCTCCCACGTTCTCTCCTCAGGACCAAACCCCTTCCAATCCACTAAAAAAAAGGTCTTTCCTCTTACCCTCTTGGTGGCCAGAATGCTCTCTACCTCAAACTCGTTTTCAGCGGAAACCGGAGCAGGAGGCGTACCTGTAGACTTGGAAAAAGAGTTAAGTACCACGGGTTTGAGGAGAGATACATGGAAGGAGTTGGGGATCCGCAAGTTGGCCGGGAGTTTCAATTTATAGGCCACCGGGTAGATTTGCTTGATAACTTCCAGTGGGCCGATGAACCGGGGCCCTAACTTGTAGGAAGGAATCTTGAGCCGGACATATTTGGACGAGAGCCAGACCTTATCTCCAGGATGGAATTGGGGCGGATCCAGACGTTTCTTGTCAGCCTGTCTCTTCATCCGCTCGGAGGACTGAAGAAGTGCGGATCTGGTACTCTCCCAAATGGTGGAGAATTTGCTAACAAGAGATTCCGCGGCCGGGTTGTCCACCGAGGCGGAGACGGGAAACGGGATCCGGGGATGTTGGCCGTAGACTGTAAAAAACTGGGATTTGGAAGAGGATTCGCTCTCGTGATTATTGTAGGAGAATTCGGCCCACGGTAAAAGATCCACCCAATCGGAATGGTGGGCATTAACAAAGTGCCGGAGGTAACTGGTTAAGATTTGGTTGATCCGCTCAACTTGACCATTGGACTGTGGGTGATAAGCAGAAGACAAGTCCAAGGTGACCCCCATTAGTTTACACATGGCTCTCCAGAAGCGAGAGGTGAACTGAACCCCTCGATCGGACACGATGTGGAGAGGAAGACCATGGAGACGGAAAATATGATGAATAAAGTCCTTAGATAACTCAGATGCAGACGGAAGACCCGGCAGGGGAATGAAGTGAGCCATTTTAGAGAAGCGATCAGCGACCACCCAAATGACCGTACAACCAGCAGAGACAGGGAGATCCGTTATAAAGTCCATGGCTATATGCTGCCACGGGTCAGCAGGTACGGGAAGAGGCAGAAGGCGGCTGGCTGGCAGATGTCTAGGAACCTTGTTACGGGCGCAGGACGCACAGGCCGAGACAAAGTCTATTACCTCCTTGTGCAGGGTAGGCCACCAGTAATGCCAGGCAATAAGCTGGAGGGTCTTCTTTTGGCCAGCATGGCCGGCTAGCTTAGACGAATGTCCCCAGTGCAGAACCTTCTCACGATCAGGTACTGTCACGAACGTCTTACCGGGTGGAAGACGATTCAGATCCAAGGGAGCCACCTGCATTTCCTTGGCGGGGTCGATGATGTGCTTAGGCTCCTCCTCTAGATCGGAGAACAGAAAGGATCGGGACAAGGCATCGGCTTTGATATTCTTGTCTGCCGGGCGGAAATGAAGAATGAAATCAAAGCAGGCGAAGAACAAGGACCACCGAGCCTGGCGCGGGTTAAATCTTTGGGCACTCTGGAGGTAAGCCAAGTTTTTGTGGTCCATATAAATTATTACCGGGTGAAGAGCCCCCTCGAGCAGGTAACACCACTCCTCCAGTGCCAATTTAACAGCTAACAATTCTCGGTCTCCTATAGAATAATTGCGCTCAGACGAGGAGAAGAGCTTGGAGAAGAAGCCGCAGGTTACCATTCTCCCGGATGGCGACTTTTGGGTGAGCACCGCTCCGGCTCCGGAGGAGGAAGCATCTACTTCTAAGAAGAATTGTTTGTTGTAGTCCGGACGGTGCAGCACAGAAGCGGAGGAGAAAGCTTGCTTTAAAGAAAGGAAGGCCTCTTCAGCCTCGAGCGGCCATTCTTTGTGACTAGCGCCCTTACGGGTGAGCACAGAGATAGAGGCAGTCCAGGAAGAGAAGTGTGGAATGAAGAGGCGGTAGTAATTGGGGAAGCCCAGGAACCGCTGAATTGCCTTCAACCCCTCCGGTCGGGGCCACTTCAGGATGGCAGAAAGTTTCTCAGGATCCATTCGTAGGCCAGTCTGGGAGATGACGTAGCCCAGAAATGGAAGCGAGGTCTACTCAAAGAGGCACTTCTCAAATTTTGCGTAGAGGTGGTTCTGCCTGAGCCTGAGCAGGACCTGACGAACGTCCCTCCGGTGTGTGGGAAGATCCGGAGAGAAGACCAAGATGTCGTCCTGGTACACCACCACGCAGGAGTAGAGAAGGTCACGGAAGATGTCATTGACCAACTCTTGAAAGACGGCGGGAGCATTACAGAGGCCGAAGGACATTACAAGGTATTCATAGTGGCCATCCCGGGTGTTGAATGCCGTCTTCCATTCATCCCCCCGGCGGATACGGACCAGGTTATACGCCCCACGGAGATCCAGCTTGGTGAAGATTCTGGCACCCCTCAGAAGGTCAAATAATTCAGGAATGAGCGGAAGGGGGTATTTATTCTTCACCGTGATCTGGTTAAGACCTCTATAGTCTATACAGGGACAGAGAGGCCATCCTTCTTTTTAACGAAGAAGAAGCCTGCTCCCGCCGGGCAGGTAGATTTCCGGATAAATCCCCGGGACAGATTTTCCTCGATATATTCAGACATGGCCCGGGTCTCGGCAGCGGACAACGGGTAGATACGCCCACGGGGTGGAGTAGCGACGGGTACCAGGTCGATTGGGCAATCGTATGGTCTATGGGGGGGTAATGTCTCTGCTTTTTTCTTGTTGAAAACATCAGCATAAGACCAATAAGGAACCGGTAGACCGGGTAGATTGGCTGGAGTAGGAGAAGGACGAGCAGGACGAACAGGAACTAAACAAGTCTTATGACAGTTCTGCCCCCAGCGAAGGACTTCTCCGGTCTGCCAATTCAGCACGGGTGCATGTCTCTGGAGCCAAGGAAGGCCTAACAAAAGGGCATGAGAGAGTCGAGGTAGAACATGGAAGAAGATCCTCTCAGAGTGCAGCATTCCCACGTGCAGAGTTATGGGTTCGGCGATGAGTTGGATGGTTAGCGGTAAGAGCCCTCCATCCACAGAGGCGACAGATAAGGGTTCAGCTAAAGGTTTAGTGGGAATGCGGTATTTCTCTACCAGGGCCTGGGAAATGAGGTTTCCTGCAGCTCCAGAATCGAGTTGAGCTATTTCAAAGTAGCGGTTCTCCCCGCAGATGATAGAGACCGACAGCATCAGAGATGGAGGGGGTTTACTCTTGTCTAGGACGACCTCTCCGAGTGATCCTAGACACTGGCGTTTCCCGGCCTCTCCAGGCAGGAACGGATCCGGTGCTCCTTACTGCCACAGTAGAAACAGCTCCCCTTGGCACGGCGTGACTCTTGACGGGTTTCGACCATCTTGGTCTGGTCGACCTGCATGGGCTCTGGCGAGTGCGCCCGGGGAGTTACAGAGGAAGAGACGGGTTTCTGGAAAGTGGGAGCAAGGCGGGGAAACCTCCTCTCATGGGTGACCTCTTTGGTACGCTCCTGGAACCGGATGTCAATCCGGGTGGCAAGTGTTACTAAGTCATCCAGGGAGGTTGGAATGTCCCGACCGGCGAGTTCATCTTTAATCCGGCCGGATAGGCCTTCCCAGAAGACGGACACCAGGGCATCGTTATCCCAGGCAAGCTCGGAAGCAAGGGTACGGAACCGTATGGCATATTGGCCCACGGTGAGACTCCCTTGGCGGAGGTGTAGCAGAGAGGAGGTGGATGAGGTCTTTCGTCCTCGTTCGTCGAAGACTTTCCGGAAAGCCGCGAGAAAGGCTGGCAGGTTGGACACCAGGGGGTCTCCTCTTTCCCATAGGGGATTTAGCCAAGCCAGTGCCTCCCCAGTGAGATGGGACATGATGAAGGCCACTTTGGCCCGGTCGGTGGTGAATTGGTGTGCCAAAAGTTCGAAGTGCAGGGTGCACTGGTTAATGAAGCCTCGTGCCAGACGGGGGTCTCCACCAAAACGAGGTGGGGCGGATAGGTGGGGACCTGGAAGGAATGCCATGGTATTGATGGGCAGCGACGCTGCCGGGGTAGTAGTCGTGTGACTGGCAGCAGGTCCCGATGAGGCAGTCAGTGTGTCCAGGCAGGAGTTAGCATTACGCAGGTGGCTCAGGATGGACTCCTGTTGGGACCTCTGACGGGAAAGTTCATGGCATAGGTCCGAGAGCAAGGGAGCTTGGGTGCCACCAGGTTCCATAGCCCGAGCAAACTGTAACGGGTCCGGGAGGTGGAACCTCTGAGCTGCAAAACAAAGGGGAAGTCCTTGTAAGGAAGCGGGTGACTCCCAGGGAAGGCAAGCAGGTGGTCACAGCAAGTGACGGGGACAGTCTCTGGGTAAGCAGGCAGGTGGTCACTGCAAGTGACGGGGATAGTCTCTGGGTAGACAGGCAGGTGGTCACGGCAAGTGACGGGGACAGTCTCTGAGTAGACGGGCAGGTGGTCACGGCAAGTGACGGGGATGATCTCTGGGTAGACAGGCAGGTGGTCACGGCAAGTGACGGGGACAGTCTCTGAGTAGACAGGCAGGTACCTTCAACCCAGCGGGCAGATAGACACGGCAGGTACTGGCAGGTGCTTCCGGGTAAGCAGGAGGATAGCCGTGACAGGTGCTGGCGGGTGCTTCCGGATAAGCAGGTAGATGAACTCAGCGGGTGCTGGCAGGTGCTTCCAGGTAAGCAGGTAGATAAACTCAGTGGGTGCTGGCAGGTGCTTCCAGGTAAGCAGGTAGATAAACTCAGCGGGTGCTGGCAGGTGCTTCCAGGTAAGCAGGTAGATAAACTCAGCGGGTGCTGGCAGGTGCTTCCAGGTAAGCAAGTAGAAATCAGGCTGGACTAGTCAGGCTAGCGGAGGGACCTGAGGGCTGAAGCAGAGGTGAAGACACAGTGCGACAACTGTTGCTGGGGCACCTCCATTTTGGAGGAGGTGCCTTAAATGTGGGAAGTCCTCTGGTCATTGGCCGGGGACTTTTTAGGAAGACGAGTGCACTCCCTTTAAGAGGGGGGGAGTGCGCGCGCGCGCGCCGTAAGCACTCTGCTGGAGGAGGGACGCGCGCCGGCCACGGCAGGGAACGGAGCACAGGGAGAAGCCGCGCCAGGAGCCTGGGGGCAAGAGAGAGAAGCTCTGGAGGGACCCACGTGAGGAGCGCGGAGGTGAGAGGGACGGCGTCCCTGCCTGGCAGAGGGCAGGGACGCCGATGCTACAGCCGTCCACTAACATAAGTTGTCAGTTGTCTTTGGATAGGATCTGTTTGTGTTGGTTCACTAGTGCTTTCACTAACATTACCACGTACCCCACATACACCTTGAACACCAAGCCTATTCCCCCTTCCACCACGCCCTGTCTTTTTCCCTCTCATGTTGGTCAGATACAGTGGTAGGAGCACGCAATTAACTAAAGAAAAATATGTTTTTTTCCTGTGCAATAGATCAGCACACACCTGAATTTCAGCGACACTAAATGACAAGATAAGATATGGCCTGCCGTATAATGTTTGTTAGTGTGCATGAGGCCGATAAAACCTACGAGATATTCTCCAAACAATTTCAAACTGGGATGTCCCCTGCTGTATTACTTTTGGAACAGAAAAAATGTTTTTTTTTAATGTGGATGAGGCCAGTATAACATAGAATATATGCTCCAAAATATTTCAAACTCAGATCTAGCAAGCTGTATCACTTTACTCAGAGAAAAAAATATTTTTGGGTTACTCTGCATAAGCTCTGCGTCCAGCTGACTTTGACCGTCAATGACGTAGTAGCTGGCTTATACCACTGTATGACTTTTGCCACAGGAAAAAATATTTTTTGGACTGGGTCTAGTAAGAGAAGTTTTTTTTTTTTACTGTGAAACCAGGATAAGTTCAACGCCACTAAAATAGGATCTGCCTTTTAGCAGACTGGATCAACTTTGCCACAGTAAAAAACCTTTGGTGGACTCTGCCTGCCAACCAAAAATATATATAAATTTGACTGTGCGTACAAGCTGAATTTGACTGCCACTGATGTAGTAGCTGGCTTATAGCACTGTATGACTTTTGGCACAGGAAAAAATATTTTTTGGACTGGGCGTAGCAAGAGAAGTTTTGGTTTTTTTACTGTGAAACCAGGACAAGTTCAACGCCACTAAAATAGGATCTGCCTTTTAGCAGACTGGATCAACTTTGCCACAGTAAAAAATCTTTTTGTGGACTCTGTCTGCCAACCAAAAATATATATAGGTTTGACGTAGTAGCTGGCTTATAGCACTGTATGACTTTTGGCACAAGAAAAAATATTTTTTTGGACTGGGCATAGCAAGAGAAAAAATGTATTTTTTACTATGAAACTACCTGAAGTTCAACACTAGAGATGAGCGTTGTTCTACTCGAACTGTTCGCCAATCTCAAGCTGTTTTGGGCGGTGTTTGAGCCGTTCGGCGAACACGAACGATTTGAGAAAAATTCAGCTGTTCGAGGTTATGTTCGATAACTGTTCGTGCACCAAAATCATAACTGGATTTTTTCTCAGTAATGATGAAAATTAATGTTAATGCGCAGTTTGAGTGTACAGCGGGGTGGGGGGAGGGGCAGGGGATGGATCTCTGCAGGAATAATGAAAAACTCAATTTTTTTTCTCTTTCCCGCATTTACAGTGGGGAGGTGCAATCTGTCAGCCTATCAGCAGCGCACACACGGAGCGAAGTGCTTTTTTTCACACAAGCAAGGGCATGTGTCATTGGCAGTGTATGTCACATGTCCTTGCCCTATAAGACCCAGCCATTTTCCCCGTCGCCACCATTTTCTCACTGCTGCAGCTGCGCGTTAGTCGGCACCGCTGTTGCTGTGTGCGCTATACCTTGTTAATTTCAAGCCAATTTTCGCACAAATCTACAGATAGCTTGGGAGTAGGGAATAGTTGTGATTGCAGTCCTTTTAAGGACTAGGTTACATCAGTTCCTATCAGTTTTTGCCAGGCAGGTCTGTGCCAGTGCTGTGCACGTTTTTTTCACAGCATTTGGCTGAATCTAGCAAAGCTAATCCTTTTTGGCCTATTGCAGAGTGTGTTAGTCAGTGGAGTAGCCTATCTGTGTTGCAAGATATACCACCTGTGTATAGAACACCAATTTTTTTACTGCACCTAGTGAAGTAAAATCTTTTGGGCATAGCATCATTCTATTAGTCCATCTATACTGACCTCCATCAGGTTGCAAATTGAATATAATTTTTTTCTGCATCTAGCTCTGAAAAAATATTTGGGCTTCTAGCAGTGTGTGGGACTTGTTCTATTAGTCCATCTATACTGACCTCCATCAGGTTGCAAACTGAATATAATTTTTTTCTGCATCTAGCTCTGAAAAAATATTTGGCCTTCTAGCAGTGTGTGGGACTTTCTCTATTAGTCCATCTATACTGACCTCCATCAGGTTGCAAATTAAAAATAATTTATATCTGCATCTAGCTCTGAAAAAATATTTGGCCTTCTAGCAGTGTGTCGGACTTTCTCTATTAGTCCATCTATACTGACCTCCATCAGGTTGCAAATTAAAAATAATTTTTATCTGCATCTAGCTCTGAAAAAATATTTGGCCTTCTAGCAGTGTGTGGGACTTTCTCTATTAGTCCATCTATACTGACCTCCATCAGGTTGCAAATTAAAAATTATTTTTATCTGCATCTAGCTCTGAAAAAATATTTGGCCTTCTAGCAGTGTGTGGGACTTGTTCTATTAGTCCATCTATACTGACCTCCATCAGGTTGCAAACTGAATATAATTTTTTTCTGCATCTAGCTCTGAAAAAATATTTGGCCTTCTAGCAGTGTGTGGGACTTTCTCTATTAGTCCATCTATACTGACCTCCATCAGGTTGCAAATTAAAAATAATTTTTATCTGCATCTAGCTCAGAAAAAATATTTGGCCTTCTAGCAGTGTGTGGGACTTTCTCTATTAGTCCATCTATACTGACCTCCATCAGGCTGCAAATTAAAAATATTTTTTATCTGCATCTACCTCTGAAAAAATATTTGGGCTTCTAGCTGTGTGTGGGACTTGTTCTATTAGTCCATCTATACTGACCTCCATCAGGTTGCAAATTCAAAATAATTTTTTGTCTGCATCTAGCTCTGAAAAAATATTTGGCCTTCTAGCAGTGTGTGGGACTTGTTCTATTAGTCCATCTATACTGACCTCCATCAGGTTGCAAATTGAATATAATTTTTTTCTGCATCTACTTCTGAAAAAATATTTGGGCTTCTAGCAGTGTGTGGGACTTGGTCTATTAGTCCATGTACACTGACCTCCATCAGGTTGCAAATTAAAAATAATTTTTATCTGCATCTAGCTCTGAAAAAATATTTGGGCTTCTAGCAGTGAGTGGGACTTGTTCTATTAGTCCATCTATACTGACCTCCATCAGGTTGCAAATTGAATATAATTTTTTTCTGCATCTAGGTCTGAAAAAATATTTGGGCTTCTAGCAGTGTGTGGGACTGGGTCTATTAGTCCATCTATACTGACCTCCATCAGGTTGCAAACTGAATATAATTTTTTTCTGCATCTAGCTCTGAAAAAATATTTGGCCTTCTAGCAGTGTGTGGGACTTGTTCTATTAGTCCATCTATACTGACCTCCATCAGGTTGCAAATTAAAAATAATTTTTATCTGCATCTAGCTCTGAAAAAATATTTGGCCTTCTAGCAGTGTGTGGGACTTTCTCTATTAGTCCATCTATACTGACCTCCATCAGGTTGCAAATTCAAAATAATTTTTTGTCTGCATCTAGCTCTGAAAAAATATTTGGCCTTCTAGCAGTGTGTGGGACTTTCTCTATTAGTCCATCTATACTGACCTCCATCAGGCTGCAAATTAAAAATAATTTTTATCTGCATCTACCTCTGAAAAAATATTTGGGCTTCTAGCTGTGTGTGGGACTTGTTCTATTAGTCCATCTATACTGACCTCCATCAGGTTGCAAATTCAAAATAATTTTTTGTCTGCATCTAGCTCTGAAAAAATATTTGGCCTTCTAGCAGTGTGTGGGGCTTGTTCTATTAGTCCATCTATACTGACCTCCATCAGGTTGCAAATTGAATATAATTTTTTTCTGCATCTACTTCTGAAAAAAATATTTGGGCTTCTAGCAGTGTGTGGGACTCATTGTATTAGGCCATCTATACCAAGCTCCACCAGCTTTGAAATTAATAATAATTTTTAGCTGCATCTAGCCCTGAAAATAATTTTTCCCAATAGTGGTAGCAATAGAAATATGGGGCGCGCGCCTGGCTAACAAAAATATATGCTTCATAACACAAAACACCAGCCTAGCGCACTGCATTAATAAGATGGCATCATCATCTCTCCCAGTGCTAGGCCTACTACGCAGGCTAGCATTCCTGTGCCTAAAACACAATGTATGGGTCCGCGCTAGCCACTATGCTGAGGGGTATAAAGCTGCTGCTAACGCTTTATAACAATTCAATTGGCAGATTTTCACAGAGCTCTTCCACAACGCCCACCCATCGGGCAACAGTTGCCCACCCTCCCTATGGGATCTAGTGGCGAATAGTTGATGCCATTAATCAGAGCGTCAGTTGCCCCGTCAACGTGGCAAGCATACGGTAAGGCATGGGAAGAGTGGACACGACTAGTAGCAGGCAGACGGGTTGACCAATGTGAACAAGCCAGATCACAAGTCACCATAGAATTTCTCCACCAGCTAATGATGAGGGGCATATCAGGGGCGTCAGCGCAGCGGTGTCTGACCGGAGTAGCATTTCACTTCCAACTACTGAATTGGGGAGATGTGACAAAGATTCATCATCAGACAATCCATAAAAGGGTGGAAAAGGGGTCAGCCAAGTCAGGAATGTAGACGTCCCAACCCGTGTCACTAAAACTGATTTCTCACATCTTATCCCTAACACCATTAACATGACACTCACAATTTGAAGCAACACTAATGTCTACTGCATTTGTGATCGCCTTCTTCAGGGCGCTATGTATAAGCAAATTAGTCCCTCAATCCAAAATTACCACCAGTGGAGGCTTATTATACCAGGACGTAGTCATAGCCAATAATGCAATACGTCTACGCATACACCAATCGAAAACAGTTCCAGCGGGCAGGGGTACTTGGGTACTTCTACAACCCACAAACGGTACACTGAGTCGGGTAACAATAGTAAAAACATATCTAACCATCAGATCACAAAGTAATTTCTTCCTATCACACATTGATGGAACGCCATTATCAAGATACCTGTTCCAAGCTATATTTAATAAATGCATAACATCGGCAGGGAACCACCCCAAAGATTACGGGACACACTCATTCCGCATAGGTGCGGCCACGGAAGCAGCAAGAGCAGGACTGTCAGAAACGGAAGTTCAGAGGATAGGGAGATGGCGATCCACGTGTTTGGCGAGATACATAAGACCGGACTTGTTATCCTAACGTGGTTTATTTCTTTTACAGGTGACGCTAAGCCAACAGTGTGAGTGATAGGCCACTCGTATATATATTGGGCACAAAAAAGGGCGAAAGTCCGCCCAGGCGGGAGGAAATTAGAGTTTCATAACACATATTTCAACTGGAGAGGTATTAGAGGCCTGCTATGGCCACAGGTACTAATGGAGGCAATCAAGGTAGGGAGAGAGGCAAGAGGTCCGGTCATCTTAGTTATACAGGCCGGGGGAAACAACCTAGGTCATCACAAGAGCGCATAACTAATGGCAATAATGAAACTAGACACTGAGCGCTTCAGAGAATTTTTCACAAAATTAGCTATAGTATGGTCAGAGATTGTGCCGGTAGCGGTATGGCAAGGTGCGCGAGACATCACGGCCATCGAATGGACAAGGCGGGTAATAAATATTCGGATGGCAAAATTTAGAAGAGACAGAGGCGGTGTAGTGATACGACACCGACAACTGGATGGAGATAAAGCAGGCCTCATACGGCCCGACGGTGTTCACTTAATAGATATTGGACTGGACATATTCCTGTCAGGACTCCAGGACGGAGTGGAACAAGCGTTAAGAGTGATGGGTGGGGGTCAGAGTCCTGCATACGAGTACGCTGGATCCTCTGTGGCCTGGAAATAGAAAGGACATGTTGGAGAGTTACACTTGTTGGCAACTTGCCGGAGTGGGGACCCAGGGCATGCTGCAACAAGCTGAATTATTTTAGAAATAAAATGCCTTTCTAATGGAATGAGTATAAAGAGTTAATAAAGCTGTGACCGATCCTCACCCATCCAGTTGTAAGAGTTACATTATTGTATTGTCCATGAAAGGGGGGCGGTAGGGGGGCTGAGCGTCTGGGTTTGGTTGGGGGTCCCCACAGTCTGCCTAGGCTAGATTCATTTAAAAATTCTTATTAGATACACAGGCGGTGCAGCTTGCTTCGCAGCTGGGCTACTACGCCCAAAGTATTGCCTAGGCTAGATGCAGTTAAAAATTCTACGCTGACTAGCAGACACTGAAGATTTGGAGCAGACCTCTGAGTAAACAGCTCTTCAGACTCAACCATCTGTGTTACCCCAAGCCATAGTGTATGCAGTTTCTTACAGTTAAAAGGGGGGGTGGGGGTGCGACCCAACCCACCTGAAATTGACGATGCCAACGTCACCTAAGACACAGCAAAGGGAATCCAAAAATTGTGGCACAGACACCACTTAACCCTAGAACGCATACCTGTGGCCTTGCAGGCCCGCCCAGTTAATTGTTTTCTATTTTCTGCAAGATTACTTTAGTTAGAATTTTGAAACTCTAGGTATTCTTCATGTATATAGTTGTTTGTCATTTGAGTTTGAGTTATTCCATGTTATTTGCACACGGGCCTAAAGGGCCCCAGGTATGTGAAAGTGTAGATTTTTATGGTCATGCGTTCTAAGGTTAAGTGGCATCAATTGCCCCACTGTTGCTTAAAACGGTTGGTGAGGTGATTTTACCAAATCCCCAAGCTTTTAGTCTCCCAAGGATGACACAGGGGTAGAAATGTCCTTGCGAATCCATGATTTGTTCATCTTTATGAACGTGAGTCTGTCTACATTCTCAGTGGACAGCCGCGTGCGCTTATCTGTCAGCACACCACCAGCAGCGCTGAACACACGTTCAGAGAGAACACTGGCTGCATGGCATGACAAGATCTCCAAGGCGTGAGTGGCGAGCTCCGGCGATTTTTCCAGATTGGAATACCAAAATGAGCAAGGGTCCAGTGACACAATCATGGCTTCGATGTTCACTTGGAGATTCTCCTGTACCATCCTCTCTAGGCATTGACTATGTGTCAGACTTCTTGTCTCCTGTGGCCTTGCAAAGGATGGGCTAAAAAAGTGGTGAAACGATTCCACAAAATTGCTGTTACCAGCAGATACTGTGTTACTGTTTGAGTGATGAAGACTTGACAGTCCCACCGTTGGCAAGTTAGAACTGTGAGATTCACTACGTGCACCACTGGTGTTTTGTGGAAAAGCACATGTAAGATTCTGCAACAGCGTCTGCAGATACTCCTGCATTCGTCAATACCTTTTTATGGCAGGAATTATTTCGGCAAATATACTTTTGTACCGGGGATCTAAGAGTGTGGCAACCCAGTAGTCGGGATTACTTCGAATTCTGACAATCCGGGGGTCATGTTGCAGGTAGTGCAGCAAGAAGGCACTCATGTGTCTTGCGCATCCAGAAGGACCAAGTCCTTGTTGTGTTGGTAGCGAGGTAAGAATCATGCTTCCTTCCTCTGCCCTCTCCCTCCAACCTCGCACAACAGAAATATGATCAAGGTCTCCCTCATCTGATGAGTCTTCCATGCCCATCGCCAATTCGTCCTCCACTTCTTCCTCGGCTCCTGCACCTTCCTCAACAGTTTGGCTGCTACCATGCGCCCTTGTTAATCCCTCTCCCCCACCCTCCCATGCCTGCCGCCTTGGTGCTGTCAACCGTCTGGACCTTGGAGATGTTATCCCTTCCGCATACGACTCCTCCTCTACTTCCTCCACCTCCTCTTGTCCCACCACCTGACTCTGAATTCTGTTTATTGTGTGCTCCAGCATGTAAATCACCGGAATAGTCATGCTGATAATGGCATCGTCGTCAGCACTAAACATCTTCGTCGCCATTTCAAAACTGTGCAGAAGGGTGTGTGGCGCCCCTGAGGGTTCAGTCGCCACAGAGTTACTGCATCTCACCCAGAGGTGTGGTATCTCACCCTCAGGTAAGGAAGGCGTATGGCTCGGGACCCTAACTCCTGCATCCAACACATACCCGCAGTGGGGGTAGGGCGAGATTGCTCCTAAGGGAGAGCACAGTCCCAGGTCCCTAGCTGGTTTGAGGGTCCTATGTAGCAGGTGCTTAGGGGAGCAGCTTAGGGGAGCACATGACAAGGAGAGTATAAATAGGAAGCCATCTTAGAAAGAGCAAGCCAGACAGAGGAGGAAAAGTGACAGGAGCAGAGACTAGGCATGAGCTCTGCTCCGGAGGCGGGCCTAGCCTGGGAGGCCCAGGACTGAAGGAGAGAAGAGAGGAGTGGGAGCTGGAAGGCTCCAGGAACCGAAGGGACTCTACGGCTACGGGCCGTGCAGAATGCCACCCGTACTCCCGCTGCTACCAGGAGGTAGAGGGGTCAGGCCAGATAAGGGGAACCGGTCCCTCAACTAGCGGAGAAACAGCAAGGCTCAACTAGAAACCGGAGGCTGCTGCATTTCATGTACTGCAGGCCAAAGTCCACACCAGTCTCACTAAGAAGGTAGCCACATAGGACCCAGGGGACGGAACACACATCACCCGCCAAGGCCCGAGGATACCGGATAGAAGTGTCACTGGGTGTGAGGTGCAGGGAGAAGGCCAGAGAAAGGACACACAGAAGGGGGTCCTGCTAAGTACTCCAGAGCTATCTGGGGGTGGACTGAGCCCCTCACTGAGTATGCACAGCACGACGGGGGAGATTGCTCTGGTACCTGTAATCTGGACTACAACAACTGTGAGTAATATCTTGAGACGGCATCACACGGACTCTGTGTTCATTACTGACTCCCTGCACTACAACCACCATCATCCACCCACACTGCCCTGAAGCTACACTCTTCCTGTGGTGAGTAATAATACCGTTGCTGCAAAACCACCAGCTTCAGAGGACTGTTCCGCAGCAGCGGCCCCTTTGGCCGCACTCCACAGGTGGCGTAGACAGACATTATAAAATCCATATATACAAATTACCCTTGGATTAACTGCCCTGGGTCACGGACTGGGTCACCGCCACAGTGACTACAACCCCCAGCGTCTACCGGCCCGGCTCAGGGTACCCCATGGCCCAGGGGGCGCGTCAACTTCATAGGTCCCTGATCTGAGACCACTCCTGCAGCGTGATTTGCCCCACCTCTGGATCTCGTTGGCCCAGGCTATACATCAGAACGTATTGCACCAGGGCTTGTCGGTGCTGCCACAGTCGCTGCAACATGTGCAGAGTTGAATTCCACCGTGTCGGCCCCTCGCATTTCAGCCTGTGAACTGGCAGGCCCAACGACTTCTGTAGAGATGTAAGTCGTTGAACTGCGGGATGCAAACGGCGGAAGTGAGCTCACAGCGACCGTGCCCTCTGCAGAAGGCCATCTAGTCCGGGATAGTGGGCTAAAAATTGCTGGACAACCAGGTTCAACACGTGAGCCATACAAGGCACGTGTGTGACATTGCCCCGGCGAAGTGCCGCACCCAGGTTTGCAGCATTGTCGCACATGGCCTTCCCTGGTTGCAGGTTCAGTGGAGACAACCTTTCATGAAACTGGGTCTCCAGAGCTGACCACAACTCCTCAGCTGTGTGACTCACATTTCCCAGACATTTCAAAGTAAACACTGATGCCGTTGAGCCCTGCTGCCAGCATAGTAAGGAGGTGTGCAGGATTCCTTCTGCGCAGTTAGAAAGCAGGTGGCATTACCAGACAGGCTTTGGGTGCAGGTGGCGGACCGAGAGGAGGTTGAGGAGGCAGAAGCAGTGGAGGAACTTCGAGATAAAGAGGATTGACGCACAACTCGTGGGGACGGTAAGACTTGGACAGCAGCCCCTTGTCCTGCTGTCACCATAGTTACCCAGTGCCCAGTCAGCGACATGTAACGCCCCTGTCCATGCCTTCTCGTCCAAATGTCTGTGGTGAAGTGCACCCTGTCACACACAGAGTTTCTCAAAGAAGCGGTGATGTTGTGTGCGACATGCTAGTGGAGCGCAGGCACACCCTTCTTTGAGAAGTAGTGCCAACTGGGCATCTGGTACTGGGGCACTGTGACGTACATAAGGTCTTGAAAATCCTCTGTGTCCTCCAGGTGGAAAGGCAGCATTTCTGTAGCCAACAGCTTGCAGATGGTGAAATTCAACCTCTTAGCTTTCTCATGGCTAGGAGGAAATGGTCTTTTACTTTTCCACATCTGAGGGACCGAGGGCTGTCTATTGTGCTTAGACGGTGTTGAGTAGGGTGTCCCCGGCAAACTGCCGGTCTGTGAGGAAGATGCAGGTGGACATGTTAGGTTGCCTTGATCCAAAGGTGGTGCTCTCGATGTCGGAGAGCGCTCAACACTAGCAGGTGTTTCCACTTCCCAATGAACTGACGACCTGCCAATCACACTGGCTGTTGCGGGTAAAGAGGTGGCAGGTCTGCGTCTAAAAACATGTGTGACTGCTGTCCCCCCAGTCACAGAGGATGAAGAGGCTGCGGATGCACAAGATGGGGCAGACGGTGGTTGGCCCAGCCGGCTAGGCCGCATTGTAGCACAGTGAGCTTCCCACTGCAACTTATGCTTCATATCCATGTGACGGTAGATGCATGAAGTACTCAAACTATGGATTTTTTGGCCTCTACTTAGCTTTTGCTGACAAATATTACAGATAACACGAGTTGGGTCATCTTTATCGATCTGAATAAATGCCCAGGCTATGCAAGGCTTAGAGCCCATGTGACCTGAAGAGCCACTACGACTTGTGGTCAGAGGCAGAGTTGTGGTTGAGGATGCAGTTGTTGACGTGCTTCCAGTACTCCGTCTCTGTTCAGGAAGGCGCAACCTAACCTCGTCGTCAATAGCATCTTTGATGCCCCGCTGCGCTTGGTATCACAGATCCTAGAAGAGTGCATTGATGGAATCCTCCACAAGAGGCCCCCATAAACATTCACACATCTCCACCTTCCACCTCAGACCAGCAGAGGGAGCCCGTTAGGGATATAAATAGGGAAGGTGGAGCTAGGCAGTTCAGTTCCTCTGAAGAGTTCCTGCAGTAGAGAAGCCTAAGAGAGGTCAGTCTGCAGTGGAGCTCAGTCTAGTCTAGAGAACGCAGTTAATAGTTCAGCAGTGGAGCACGAGGCTCCTGCTTGCTAGATTCAGGGAGTGACGGTGCCGTAAGATCAGTGAAGCGCGGCAAGCTGCCGTTAGTGTGTATAGCCTAGTGAGGGCCCGAGTAGGCCGAAGGCGAGAGGCGAGTTAGTACATAAGGGGCAGAGGAGCTTAACCAGCTCACCCCGAAGCATTTACCGGACACAGGATCCGAGCTTACCGGTATCTCTATGACCCAGTAAGGCATAACCGGAATCTCTGGAGAACTACAAGTCCCAGGATCGCTAAGGTGCTGATATGTAACAGAGTCAGGAGACGCTTAGGCCCCGCATACTGGGAGCGTGAACTCCAAGAGAAGGCCCTATCACAAGGTCAGCCAGCGCAGGACAGAGACAAAGTAAGGCCTAGCTCCAGGCAGGTCAGAAACTTACTACGCAGAGGCAAGAAACAGGAGGCCCTACACCCGCTCATTGGGGAGGATCCTGATATGCACCCTTCACCCTACAGTGCTCCGGGATGTGCCTGAATTTCCACCAGTAAAAGGTACTGAAGTGACTACCGTGTCCGTTCCCGTTCTTGCTCTGACCCAGCTGGGTCTCGCCTGTCCTGCATTCCCCCTGCATACGCTGCCCTGAGACCTAGCTCCACCTGTGGGGAGCTATACCATCGAGCTGCCTTATCACCGGCCTCAGTGGACTGCTGCAGCGCTGGTGCTTGTCACCAGATACCACAGGTGGCGTCATGAACTCTTATAAAATTAACAATTATCCACCCTTTTAAAGAGAGACCCCAGGGTACGGGCCAGGGAGCCGACCACCGCGACATCCCCAAGGCCAGGCAAATGCCCGGGTACCGAGTCATCCCCATCCCCAGGGCTAGTCACATCCTCCTCCACCTCTTCTGCTGACCTCATCGACTGGCTGACTGTGGGTTGACAGTAAGTGGGATCTCCAACCTCGTCATCATCACCCTGTGTGTTATCACACCCGTCGTCCTCAGAGCCAACCTCTTCCTGCCCTGACCGAAAAGTCAAGTTGTCGCTCCAATCAGGTATTTGAGTCTCATCATCGTCTTCATCATTGTCTCCACCAACAGGAGTTACAGTTTGGGAACAAGGGTCTACATTATGCTCAGAACCTTCTTCATCTGGTCCTGAATCCGACTTATAAAGATTCTGGGCATCAGATCAGATCATTTCCTCATCTGGATTAACAGAAGCTCTGGAGCAGACCTCCATTTCCCAGGCTATAGTATGAGTAAACAGCTGTGCAGACTCAACCATCTGTGTTACCCCATACTCAGACGGGCAGCTGGAGACTTGGGAGCTGTGAGGAAGCAAGTGCGATTGGGGTGACACCTCTGAGGACTGGAGTATTTGTGATGTTGAAATTGAGGTGATGGAGAGCCCACTTGAAGGAGCACTTGATATCCGTAGAAGCACCTGCTGTTTTTGTGCCTCATCTAGAATTTGTAGCGATGGGCGTGTCCGTAAGAATGGGATCGTATCACATTGTCCACGAAAAGAAGTCGACATCTTAGTTTGGCTGGAAGATGGTCTTTCTTCTGCAGATGTTACTCCCCCCCACCGTGGGGGGCCTCGACCCACCGGCGGACAGGCACCAGTATTGGGATAGGGGGGCTGGCCGTCAGGGTCCACCGCGGCTCTGGCACAAACCCGGCGACACAGAGGTGGCACGGGCAGGAACGGACTGGCCGTGTCGGCTTCTCACTTTTTGGATTTTAGAAGGGCATGACATGCCTATATCTGTGTCTCCCCCTCCTTTTACTCCTCCACCTCTTTTCTTTTCGCATGACTATATGTACTTGTCACTTTTCCATGTGTTAGTTGTGTCTTCTGAGCAGTTTGTCAGCTTTTGGACACCTTTGAAGGTGTTTTCTATGTGTTTCTATGTGTTTTTGTTTGCCTGCCATTGGTTTTAACGGTGTTCGAAGGTGTTCGACGAACAGTTCGGCGAACACACGGGTGTTCGACGAACCGAACCGAACTCGAACACTACGGGGGTGGCTCAACACTATTCAACACCACAAAAATAGTATCTGACACTAAAAAATTTTTTGTGCACACAGCTTTCAATATCACAATAGAAACAGAAAAATAACAGATGTTGTTCTCTGCAATAAGAAGCTCTGCAGACTGTGCAGAGCACAATTTCAACCCCACTAAATGAAAAGGTGCACTGCGCTTGCTTGATCACATTAGCAAGTTCAAAAAAAAGAAGGTATACTGAGACATGGAGCTCTATACCAGCGGTGCACAGCACTATTGTATGGCATGGGACCTCTGTTTCTGTCAGAATCTCAGTACTTGCACAAGAACACCAAAAATGTGCTGCACCAGCGGTTGCAGTGGTACACAGGCCAGGAATTATCTACACTCTCTGACTACCACACAAGCACCCATCTATCTAGCTAATATCTCTCATTACACAGGAGAACACTGAGTTGCGTCTGTCTCCAGCAGTGACATGGATATAATGGCGCTGAGGGAACATGGCTGCTTTTTATATTGAGAGGACATGTGATTTCTGCAGCCAATTGCAGAAGCCCTTATGTCTGGACAGTGTAGATGCTTCCTGTGCTATGATTGGCTGGCTGCGCTTTCCTAAGTTAAAGTTACCACCCACAGGAAAAAAAAAAAAAACAGTGCGCCGCTGATCTGACCTGTTCTAAGCTCTCTACAGCCCCCACACTTACCTGGCACATGTCACCGCTCATCATACACTTGCACTTTGCTAACAAAACTGTTCAAAACGCAGTGGTTGCCCTGTATTCGCAGTCCCGTGCAAATTTGTCGAACTTTTCCGATTTTAAGAAAATTTGCTCGCCTTTGCGATCACGAATCCGAATTTGCCATATTCGTGCCGAATTTGAAACTTTCAGACATTCGCCGAACAAATTCGCTCAACACTAATCATGGTCACTAAAACAAAAGTAAATTACAGATGGATGTTTTTAAAATGCTCCAGAAATGTTTTGTTTTATATATAAGTGGTGAGCTGATCGTGTTTTCTACATTTGTAAAAAAATTTAACTAATTAACTAACTAACTATCTTAATGTTGTGAAATGAGCATTTTCATTGTAAAATCATTTACAAAGTGTTGTATAGAGAGAGAGGATTATGGATAGGGCATCCATAAAACAAGACAGCCCTATAAAAATGACATACAAGGGTTTGGAGGACACCTATTAAGCATCAAGTGGTGCATTTATGAATGCCAAGAAAGAATGAATTTTTGCAGCAGTAGTGCGCTTGAACGTCAATGAAACCAGTGCGGTTAGGACTACTTGTTTTATTCATACAGAATATGTTAAACGGGTTAATGCCGTCTTTTCACTGATCTGAAAGATGGTTCGATAGGGTCTTCCGATGGACAAAATAGCAGTGGGTGTCAGTTTTATACTATAACTGACACCCTGCTGCATTGGCCGTGATCAATGTTACCATCAATCGTGGCTGTTTAAGCTTCTGCTGTCAAATGTGACATTGGTATCTATATGGTTAACAAAGGAAGGGGGGAGTCCTCTTTAATACCATCAGTAACCCACAATCACATTTGCATGGTCCCAATGGCTGCCATTGAAATCTAAGGCCAAGTAATGGCCTCAGGGTCTACCAGTTTGATGGTCTGTGTCAACACTATAAGGTAGATAGGACAGTTTTTACTGGAGCACATATCCCCCCAACATGTTTCACCGCAGATGTGGCGTCATCAGGGGATGGGACTATAGCTATTGTTATGCACACGCCCGGACTGACTGGCGTGTGCGGGTGTTGTGGTTCCACTGGACCATGGACCGGAGAGTGCCTGGAGGGGTGTGACTAAGTATCTGGCCGATCCGACCAAGGTGGCACGACGGCATACGACGCCAGTGCACCAGGGAGAAACCGGGCAGAGGGACCAGGTGCTACTCCAGGTCAAACTCCGGACACGGGGGTTGACCCACACTAGGATTACTGGAACAGGCAGGTTAGGCTGGCACAGACTGGTGGATGTAAGCAAACACGGCAGGTATGCAGATGGGTGGATGCAGGCGAGTATGCAGGCAGGGAGGTACTGGCCGAAAGGACGGGCTGGAGCACAGAGAGGTTAAGACCCAGTACAGACTGGGTCACAGAACCGCAGATGCGGTAGACAACCACAGCAGAGAGGGAACGCCCGAAGCGGTGGGCAAGAACAGAGCAGGACGAGGCTGCAGGAGCAGCGAGCGCAAGCAGGGCAGGACAGGACTGCCGGAGCAACGGGCAGAAGCAGAGCAGGGCGGAAACCGCAGAAGCAGTAAGCAAGGCAGGAGCAGAGCGGACACCGCAGAGCGGTAAACAAGGCAGGAGCAGAGCAGAAACCGCAAGAGCGGCAAGCTAAGCAGGAGCAGAGCGGACACCGCAGAGCGGTAAACAAGGCAGGAGCAGAGCAGAAACCGCAAGAGAGGCAAGCTAAGCAGGAGCAGAGTGGACACCGCAGAGCGGAAAACAAGGCAGGAGAAGAGCAGAAACCGCAAGAGCGGCAAGCTAAGCAGGAGCAGAGCGGACACCGCAGAGCGGTAAACAAGGCAGGAGCAGAGCAGAAACCGCAAGAGCGGCAAGCTAAGCAGGAGCAGAGCGGACACCGCAGAGCGGCAAACAAGGCAGGAGCAGAGCAGAAACCGCAAGAGCGGCAAGCTAAGCAGGAGCAGAGCGGATACCGCAGAGCGGAAAACAAGGCAGGAGCAGAGCAGAAACCGCAAGATCGGCAAGCTAAACAGGAGCAGAGCGGACACCGCAGAGCGGAAAACAAGGCAAGGGGATAGGACTCTGTTCACAAAGAACAGACGGAGAAGGAAAGGCAGAACCAGAAGCACGCACAGTACTTACATAGAAGTAGCGAGCGTACACTAAATTCACAACAGAGGTACAGAGACGACGAGGAGGAATTTAGGAGCGGGTTCAGACTCTGCAGAAAGACGCAGAAAACAGACATAGAGGGAAAAGGGAGACAAGGTTAAAGTAGAAACGAGGCACAGACAACAGGGAACAGAGGAATGGGAACAGAGACAGCAAGGCAGGAACACAAACAGGACTCTGTTCAGACGGGAACAGATACCGCAAGGCAGGAACACAAACAGGACTCTGTTCAGACGGGAACAGATACCGCAAGGCAGGAACACAAACAGGACTCTGTTCAGACGGGAACAGATACTGCAAGGCAGGGACACAAACAGGACTCTGTTCAGACGGGAACAGATACCGCAAGGCAGAGACACAAACAGGACTCTGTTCAGACGGGAACAGATACCGCAAGGCACAGGCAGGCAGATCTAGGAATACGGCCCCTAGAAGGCGAAAGAACAGGCAAGAAGCGTGTTCACAAGAACAGACCACAGTTCAGACACAGAACTGGAAAACAGGCAGGAAAACTGGATAGGACCTGGCATGTCAGAGACAAAAAGCCAACTGACAAGAAACAATGCTCAGGCGCCATCTTGAGGAAGAAGGTGGTATAAATACCCAAAGATGGACAGCAATAGGCTGAAGGTGCAACAGGGGCGTGTCCGCAGCAGGTACAAGAAACAGGAAGTTCAGCGGGCGTCGCCCTATGCAGCCAAAGTGGAGCAGAGCACAAGGAAAGAAGCCAGACCAGGAAGCTGGGCGGGAGAAGAAGTTTGCGATCTTGCATGATGAGAGATGGAACACCATGCAAGAACGCCGCCAGGTATGCTACAGCTATGATGCTGCATCTGTAAATAATTGTCATCTATAACCCTCCAAAACCCTCCCAAGCCCCTATAAAACCTCCCCAAGCCCTGTGTCACGCAAGGTGTGGGATAAACTAAGTGTAACACGAAGGGCAGAGGGGGAAGAAGTCCAAACACTAGGGAAAGGGGGAGTGGAGATCCCTAGGCAGATCTAATATCACCCTGCCTACTCTACCATCCCAATATAGGTTGCACACCTACCGCCAAGCAGGACCCTAAACCCTAGATGACCCTAGAGCTTGGCCCTATATTGTGAGGGGGAGGGGTGAGAACTGGTCAGGCCCCACTACAAACTAAAGACAACAAGGTAAACAAACAAAGGGGATAAACTTAGCTTGAGCAGACACCAGAGGAGTAACTTCAACTGTCCTCCAAGAGCATCAGAGAAGACACTAGCCGACTGCTAGTGCTCCAAACCTATACATAGAAGTATTACCAGCGATTGCCTGGAGCAAACTGAGGGTTTTTAACTCCCATGCAATGGTGTGTCAATCAGCAGCAGAAGGGAGGTCGCCGCTGGGTCTTAAAGGATTAAGAAGGTGTCTGCAATGCCAAGCACAGTGACCTTCTACAGCTAGATCCACAGCGACTGTCTATTACACCTGACACACCCGTGACACCCCTAGAAGAGCTCCATAATTTGCACATTGATATAGTCTAAGGGTATAAACAAAGTTCAAAAATGGATAATTTTTCAACATTTTCATCAAGTTTCTGATATTTTCATAAATTAAAATAAGTATTATCAACCTAAATTTACCACTAACATAATGTATATAACATTGTGTCATGAAAATACAATCTTAGAATCAATGGGATATGTTGAAATATTTCAGAATTATTGCCACATAAATTGAGAGGTAAGATTTAAAAAAATTGGCAAGGTCACTAAGGGGTTAAATTGGATGTATATCAATAATCAGCTCATAGCTGCTAGTTTGGCATCAAAAATCTGTATTAACTGGTCAATGTGCATTACAACCAGAAAAGAAAATAGCTAACCATTTATTATGTGAATGAGTTTGGTTTGAAACAGTGAAAGGTAATTTTTGCAATTTGCGATAATTGAGACATTTTTGTTTCCTTTATTCAAATACGTGTTACAAAAATTATTTTAACTTGGACTTCATATAATGTATTAAAAATTGATTTCTGTTGTGACTTGTGATCACTACCATTAAGGAGAGATTTTTGCCTTCAGCACTCGTTCTCATTTCTTTATTATTTGAACTATATTTTTGTTATGTAGAATATTGGATGATGCTTATTTTTAATTTCAATGACTATTCTTTGCAATTTAGGATTAAGAAATTGTTCAGTTATATTTTAACATGTACATATAAAAAGTCTACACACCCCTTTTAAAATATTAAGTTTTTGCCATGTAAAAAAATCCTACCAAGAAGAACAATTGGAGAACTTTTTCCACCTTTAATGTCACCTATAATCTGTAGAAATCCAATGAGAAACAAGCTTAAATCATTATGAGGGAAGAAATAAAAATAATACAAATAAAATAATATGGTTATATAAATGGGAACACCTTCTTATAATTGGGAATGTGGTTGTATTCAAAATTAGTCAAACACATTTAAACTCATGTTAAATAATAGTCACTGAGCAGCTGCCATAATTTAAAGTTATTCTGATTAATTTAATATAAAGCTAAAATGTTCTAGTAATATTTTCCTGACATTTTCTTAGTTTCATTTTACTGCAAAAGCCTTGGTCCATAAACAGCTTGCAACACAGCAAAGGGAATTCTTTATTGAAAGTTATCAGTCAAGAGAAGGGTGATTTTTTTTCCAAGGCATTAGTTATACCATGGATCATTGTGAAGATGGTTATTAAGAAGTGGCTTAAATTTGGCACAACAGTGATATTAACTAAAACTGGAAATCACTCAAAATTTGATGACAAGACATGAAAAAGTGGTACAGGAAGCTGAAAAGATGCCAACAGCAACATTAAGGCTATGTGCCCATGTAGCAGGTTTGATGCAGAGCATTTTTGCCTCTCTCTGGCAGAAAAAAACGCATGCAGATTTACATGTGTTTTTTCTGCCAGAGAGAAGCGTTTTTTCAGCATTTTTACTTCCGTTTTCGCATGCGTTTTTTCAAGCACTTTTCCAAGCGTCTTTGAGCAAAAAACTTGAAAAGTTGGTTACATAATATAAATCCATGCAACCGGCATGGATTTATATTGTGTGACCAACTTAGATGCTTTAAATGCTGCATCTATAGTTAAAAAAAAAAAAAAGAATTAAAAAGTTAAAAATAAAAAAAAACTGTATACTCACCTCTCCAGTCTCCTCACTGCGGCGATCTCTCCTCCTCTCTCCTCGGCGTCCCGCGGTTTACTTGCAGGACCTGCGGTGATGTCATTTAGTCAGCTGATGGTCACGCGACCATCACCTGACCACTGACATCTGCGGTGCGTGGCCATTGCGGGACGCCAAGGAGAGAGGACGCTGCCGGGAGCAGACCGGAGAGGTGAGTATACAGTTTTTTTTTGTTTTTAACTTTTTTGTTTATTTTTTTCACCGCGTGGTAGCCGGGATGAAGAGGAGTTCTAGTCTCCTCTTCATCCTGGGTACCACACGCACCGCGATTACGCTGAAAATTCGTGGCCATTGAATTTAATTGAAACGCAGCAAATCCACATATACCTGCGGGTTTGCTGCTTTTCAATGTTCCTCAATGACCGTGAATTTGCAGCGTAATCGCGATAGAAATGGTCATGCTGCTTTTTGCAGCGAATTTGGCACGCTAATTAGCGCATCATGTGCACAGCACATCCGAATTCACATTGCTTGGCATGGCAGTCGATTTTACAAGAGTTTTCGTGGCCATAAAAACGACGCAAAAACGCTACAAAAACGCTACGTGGGCACAAGGCCTAAAGGTGTTAGAAAAGAAAAACATTGGTTTACCACACCGTTGACTCCACAAAGGAATCATCCAATGAATCCAGAGAATATGCTCAGAAGCAAGACACATTAAAGGAGCAGCAAGAATTTCTGGTTAGTGTAATGTATGTGACAACAATCTCACATATCTCTCATATGTCTATGGGGTAGGTTGGCATGACAGAAGCCTTTTATTACAAATAAAAACTTTGAAGCCCAGCTATGCGTTTGCCAAAACCTACATCTAGTCTGCCAAAAGAATGTGGGAGCACATGTTATAGTCTAACGAGACCAAGATTGAACTTTCTGGCCATAATTCTATATCGTATGATTGGCGCAAAGCCAATAGTGCACATGGCAAAACGAATGCCATACCCACAGTGAAGCATGGTGGTGGCAGCATTGTCCTTTGGGGCTATTTATTGGCATCAGAAACTGGGGCATTAGTTAAGGTAGAGGAAATTAGAGCAGTTCCATATATCAGTAAATTTTGCAACAAAACCTTCAGGAATCTGCTAAAAAGCTGAAGATGATGAGGAATTTCACCTTTCACCTAAGTATACTTCCGAATAGAGATGAGCGGTGTTCAACTCGAACTGTTCGCCAATCTCAAATTCAAACTGTTTTGGGCGGTGTTCGAGCCGTTCGACAAACCCGAACGATTTGCAAAAAATCTGGCTGTTCGAGGTTATGTTCGATAACTGTTAGTGCACCAAAATCGTAACTGTATTTTTTCACAGTAATACTGTTAATCAATGTTAATAGACAGTTTCAGTGTAGAGTGGGTGAGGTGAGGGGCAGGGGATGGAACTCTGCAGAAATAATGCCGATCTCCTTTTTTTTTTCTTTCCCGCATTTACAGTGGGGAGGTGCAGTCTGTCAGCCTATCAGCAGAGCACACACGCAGCGAAGTGCTTTTTTTCACACAAGCAAGGGCATGTGTCATTGGCTGTGTATGTCACATGTCCTTGCCCTATAAGACCCAGCCATTTTCCCCATTGCCACCATTTTCTCACTGCTGCAGCTGAGTGTTAGACGTGCCATACTTTGTAACTGTGTGAACTGCAAGTGAATTTGCTCTTAAATAGACAGATAGGTTTAGGGAGTAGGGACTAGTTGTAATTGCAGCCCTTTTGAGGGCTAGGTTACAGCAGTTCCTAGCACTTTTTGCCAGGCAGGTCTGTGCCAGTGCTGTGCGAGTGATTTTCACAGCATTTGGCTAAATCTAGCTAAGCCAATCCTTTTGGGCCTCTAGCAGTGTGTGTACCAAGCTACATCACCTTTGTATTTAATAACAATTTTTTACAGCATCTAGCCCAGTAAATACTTTTGGGCATAGTAGCAGTGTCTGTTACTCATTATAGTAGCCCATCTGTACCAAGCTACACCACCTTTGTATTTAATAACAATTTTTTACTGCATCTAGCCCAGTAAATACTTTTGGGCATGTAGCAGTGTCTGTTACTCATTGTAGTAGCCCATCTGTAGCAAGCTACACCACCTTTGTATTTAATAACAATTTATTACTGCATCTAGCCCAGTAAATACTTTTGGGCCTGTAGCAGTGTCTGTTACTCATTGGAGTAGCCCATCTGTACCAAGCTACACCACCTTTGTATTTAATAACAATTTTTTACTGCATCTAGCCCAGTAAATCCTTTTGAGCCTGTAGCAGTGTCTGTTACTCATTGTAGTAGCCCATCTGTACCAAGCTACACCACCTTTGTATTTAATAACAATTTTTTCTGCATCTAGTCCAGTAAATACTTTTGGGCCTGTAGCAGTGTCTGTTACTCATTGGAGTAGCCCATCTGTACAAAGCTACACCACCTTTGTATTTAATAACAATTTTTTACTGCATCTAGCCCAGTAAATACTTTTGGGCCTGTAGCAGTGTCTTTTACTCATTGTAGTGGCCCATCTGTATCAAGCTACACCACCTTTGTATTTAATAACAATTTTTTACTGCATCTAGCCAAGTAAAATATTCTGGGCATAGTAGCAGTGTCTGCTACTCTTATGAGTAGCCCATCTGTACCCAGCTTCGCCACCTTTGTATTTAATAACAATTTTTTACTGCATCTAGCATAGTAAATACTTTTGGGCCTGTAGCAGTGTCTGTTACTCACTGTAGTAGCCCATCTGTACCAAGCTACACCACCTTTGCATTTAATAACAATTTTTTTCTGCATGTAGCCAAGTAAAACCTTTTGGGCATTGTAGCAGTATCTGTTACTCATTGGAGTAGCCCATCTGTAACAAGTTACACCACCTTTGTATTTAATAACAATTTTTTACTGCATCTAGCACAGTAAATACTTTTAGGCCTGTAGCAGTGTCTGTTACTCATTGTAGTAGCCCATATGTACCAAGCTACACCACCTTTGCATTTAGTAACAATTTTTTTACTGCATCTAGCCCAGTAAATAATTTTGGGCCTGTAGCAGTGTCTGTTACTCATTGGAGTAGCCCATCTGTACCAAGCTACACCACCTTTGTATTTAATAACAATTTTTTACTTCATCTAGCCCAGTAAATACTTTTGGACCTGTAGCAGTGTCTGTTACTCATTGTAGTAGCCCATCTGTACCAAGCTACACCACCTTTGTATTTAATAACAATTTTTTACTGCATCTAGCCCAGTAAATACTTTTGGGCCTGTAGCAGTGTCTGATACTCATTGTAGTGGCCCATCTGTATCAAGCTACACCACCTTTGTATTTAATAACAATTTTTTACTGCACCTAGCCAAGTAAAACATTCTGGGCATAGTAACAGTGTCTGCTACTCTTATGAGTAGCCCATCTGTACCCAGCTATGCCAACTTTGTATTTAATAACAATTTTTACTGCACATAACACAGTAAATAATTTTGGGCCTCTAGCAGTGTCTGTTACTCATTGTAGTAGCCCATCAGTACTAAGCTGCACCACCTTTGCATTTAATAACAATTTTTTTCTGCATCTAGCCAAGTAAAACCTTTTGGGCATTGTAGCAGTATCTGTTACTCATTGGAGTAGCCCATCTGTACCAAGCTACGCCACCTTTGTATTTAATAACAATTTTTTACTGCATCTAGCCCAGTAAATACTTTGGGGCATGTAGCAGTGTCTGTTACTCATTGTAGTAGCCCATCTGTAAGAAGCTACACCACGTTTGTATTTAATAACAATTTTTTACTGCATCTAGCCCAGTAAATACTTTTGGGCCTGTAGCAGTGTCTGTTACTCATTGGAGTAGCCCACTTGTACCAAGCTACACCATCTTTGTATTTAATAAAAAATTTTTACTGCATCTAGCCCAGTAAATACTGTTGGGCCTGTAGCAGTGTCTGTTACTCATTGTAGCAGCCCATCTGTACCAAGCTACACCACCTTTGCATTTAATAACAATTTTTTACTGCATCTAGCCCAGTAAATACTTTTGGGCCTGTAGCAGTGTCTGTTACTCATTGGAGTAGCCCATCTGTATCAATCTACACCACCTTTGTATTTAATAACAATTTTTTACTTCATCTAGCCCAGTAAATACTTTTGGACCTGTAGCAGTGTCTGTTACTCATTGTAGTAGCCCATCTGTAAGAAGCTACACCACGTTTGTATTTAATAACAATTTTTTACTGCATCTAGCGCAGTAAATACTTTTGGGCCTGTAGCAGTGTCTGTTACTCATTGGAGTAGCCCATCTGTACCAAGCTACACCATCTTTGTATTTAATAAATTTTTTTTACTGCATCTAGCCCAGTAAATACTGTTGGGCCTGTAGCAGTGTCTGTTACTCATTGTAGTAGCCCATCTGTACCAAGCTACACCACCTTTGCATTTAATAACAATTTTTTACTGCATCTAGCCCAGTAAATACTTTTGGGCCTGTAGCAGTGTCTGTTACTCATTGGAGTAGCCCATCTGTATCAATCTACACCACCTTTGTATTTAATAACAATTTTTTACTTCATCTAGCCCAGTAAATACTTTTGGACCTGTAGCAGTGTCTGTTACTCATTGTAGTAGCCCATCTGTACCAAGCTACACCACCTTTGTATTTAATAAAAAATTTTTACTGCATCTAGCCCAGTAAATACTTTTGGGCCTGTAACAGTGTCTATTACTCATTGTAGTAGCCCATCTGTATCAAGCTACACCACCTTTGTATTCAATAACAATTTTTTACTGCACCTAGCCAAGTAAAACCTTTTGGGCATAGTAGCAGTGTCTGTTACTCTTTGGAGTAGCCCATCTGTACCAAGCTACGCCGCCTTTGTATTTAATAACAATTTTTTACTGTATCTAGCCAAGTAAAACCTTTTGGGCATAGTAGCAGTGTCTGTTACTCATTGGAGTAGCCCATCTGTACCAAGCTACACCACCTTTGTGTTTAATAACATTTTTTTACTGCATCTAGCCAAGTAAATACTTTTGGGCATAGTAGCAGTATCTGTTACTCATTGTAGTAGTCCATCTCTACCTAACTACACTACCTTTGTATTTAATAACAATTTTTTACTGCATCTAGCCCAGTAAATCCTTTTGGGCCTGTAGCAGTGTCTGTTACTCATTGTAGTGGCCCATCGGTATCAAGCCACACCACCTTTGTATTTAATAACAATTTTTTACTCCACCTACCAAGTAAAACCTTTTGGGCATAGTATCATTGTCTGTTACTCTTTGGAGTAGCCCATCTGTACCAAGCTAACCAACTTTGTATTTAATAACAATTTTTTACTGCATCTAGCCCAGTAAATACTTTTGGGCCTGTAGCAGTGTGTGTTACTCATTGTAGTAGCCCATCTGTACCAAGCTACACCACCTTTGTATTTAATAACAATTTTTTTACTGCATCTAGCCCAGTAAATACTTTTGGGCCTGTAGCAGTGTCTGTTACTCATTGTAGTAGCCCTTCTGTACCAAGCTACACCACATTTGTATTTAATAACAATTTTTTACTGCATCTAGCCCAGCACATGCTTTTGGGCCTGTAGTAGAGTCTGTTACTCATTGGAATAGCCCATCTGTACCAAGGTACACCACCTTTCTATTTAATAAATTTTTTTTACTGCATCTAGCCCAGTAAATACTTCGGGGCCTGTAGCAGTGTCTGTTACTCATTGTAGTAGCCCATCTGTACCAAGCTACACCACCTTTGTATTTAATATCAATTTTTACTGCATCTAGCCCAGTAAATACTTTTGGGCCTGTAGCAGTGTCTGTTACTCATTGTAGTGGCCCATCTGTATCAAGCTACACCACCTTTGTATTTAATAAAAATTTTTTACTGCACCTAGCCAAGTAAAATATTTTGGGCAAAGTAGAAGTGTCTGTCACCCTTTGTAGTAGCCCATCTGTACCAAGCTACGCCACCTTTGTATTTAATCACAATTTTTTACTGCATCTAGCACAGTAAATACTTTTGGGCCTGTAGCAGTGTCTGTTACTCAATGGAGTAGCCCATCTGTACCAATCTACGCCACCTTTGTATTTAATAACAATTTTTTACTTCATCTAGCCCAGTAAATACTTTTGGACCTGTAGCAGTGTCTGTTGCTCATTGTAGTAGCCCATCTGTACCAAGCTACACCACCTTTGTATTTAATAACAATTTTTTACTGCATCTAGCCCAGTAAATACTTTTGGGCCTGTAACAGTGTCTATTACTCATTGCAGTAGCCCATCTGTACCAAGCTCTTTGGAGTAGCCCATCTGTACCAAGCTACGCCACCTTTGTATTTAATAACAATTTTTTACTGCATCTAGCCAAGTAAAACCTTTTCGGCATAGTAGCAGTGTCTGTTACTCTTTGGAGTAGCCCATCTGTACCAAGCTACACCACATTTGTATTTAATAACAATTTTTACTGCATCTAGCCAAGTGAAACCTTTTAGGCCTGTAGCAGTGTCTGTTTCTCATTGGAGTAGCCCATCTGTACCAAACTACACCACCTTTGTATTTAATAACAATTTTTTACTGCATCTAGCCCAGTAAATACTTTTGGGCATAGTAGCAGTGTCTGTTACTCATTGTAGTAGTCCATCTGTACCAAACTACACCACCTTTGTATTTAATAACAATTTTTTACTGCATCTAGCCCAGTAAATCCTTTTGGGCCTGTAGCAGTGTCTGTTACTCATTGTAGTAGCCCATCTGTACCAAGCTACACCACCTTTGTATTTAATAACAATTTTTTACTGCATATAGTCAAGTAAAACCTTTTGGGCCTATAGCAGTGTCTGTTATTCATTGGAGTAGCCCATCTGTACCAAGCTACACCACCTTTGTATTTAATGACATTTTTTTACTGCATCTAGCCCAGTAAATACTTTTGGGCATAGTAGCAGTGTCTGTTACTCTTTGCAGTAGCCCATCTGTACCAAGCTATACCACCTTTGTATTTAACAACAATTTTTTCCTGCATCTAGCCCAGTAAATACTTTTGGGCCTGTAGGAGTGTCTGCTACTCATTGTAGTAGCCCATCTGTACCAAGCTACACCACCTTTGTATTTAATAACAAATTTTTACTGCAACTAGCCAAGTAAAACCTATTGGGCATAGTAGCAGTGTCTGTTACTCATTGTAGCAGCCCATCTGTACCAAGCTACACCACCTTTGTATTTAATAACAATTTTTTACTGCATCTAGCCCATTAAATATATTTGGGCCTGTAGCAGTGTCTGTTACTCATTGTAGTAGCCCATCTGTACCAAGCTACACTACCTTTGTATTTAATAACAATTTTTTACTGCATCTAGCCCAGTAAATACTTTTGGGCCTGTAGCAGTGTCTGTTACTCATTGGAGTAGCCCATCTGTACCAAGCTACACAACATTTGTATTTAATAAAAAAATTTTTATTGCATCTAGCCCAGTAAATACTTTTGGGCCTGTAGCAGTGTCTGTTACTCATTGTAGTAGCCCATCTGTACCAAGCTACACCACCTTTGTATTTAATAACAATTTTTTACTGCATCTAGCCCAGTAAATACTTTTGGGCCTGTAGCAGTGTCTGATAGTCATTGGAGTAGCCCATCTGTACCAAGCTACACCACCTTTGTATTTAATAACATTTTTTTACTGCATCTAGCCCAGTAAATACTTTTGGGCCTGTAGCAGTGTATGTTGCTCATTGGAGTAGCCCATCCGTACCAAGCTACACCACCTTTGTATTTAATACCAATTTTTTACTGCATCTAGACCAGTAAATACTTTTGGGCATAGTAGCAGTGTCTGTTACTCATTGTAGTAGTCCATCTGTACCAAATTACACCACCTTTGTATTTAGTAACAATTTTTTACTGCATCTAGCCCAGTAAATCCTTTTGGGCCTGTAGCAGTGTCTGTTACTCATTGTAGTAGCCCATCTGTACCAAGCTACACCACCTTTGTATTTAACAACAAGTTTTTCCTGCATCTAGCCCAGTAAATACTTTTGGGCCTGTAGCAGTGTCTGCTACTCATTGTAGTAGCCCATCTGTACCAAGCTACACCACCTTTGTATTTATTAACAAATTTTTACTGCACCTAGCCAAGTAAAACCTATTGGGCATAGTAGCAGTGTCTGTTACTCATTGTAGCAGCCCATCTGTACCAAGCTACACGACCTTTGTATTTAATAACAATTTTTTACTGCATCTAGCCCATTAAATATATTTGGGCCTGTAGCAGTGTCTGTTACTCATTGTAGTAGCCCATCTGTACCAAGCTACACCACCTTTGTATTTAATAACAATTTTTTACTGCATCTAGCCCAGTAAATACTTTTGGGCCTGTAGCAGTGTCTGTTACTCATTGGAGTAGCCCATCTGTACCAAGCTACACAACATTTGTATTTAATAAAAAAAAATTTATTGCATCTAGCCCAGTAAATACTTTTGGGCCTGTAGCAGTGTCTGTTACTCAGTGGAGTAGCCCATCTGTACAAAGCTATACCACCTTTGTATTTAATAACAATTTTTTACTGCATCTAGCCCAGTAAATACTTTTGCGCCTGTAGCAGTGTCTGTTACTCATTGTAGTAGCCCATCTGTACCAAGCTACACCACCTTTGTATTTAATAACAATTTTTTACTGCATCTAGCCCAGTAAATACTTTTGGGCATGTAGCAGTGTCTGTTACTCATTGTAGTAGCCCATCTGTACCAAGCTACACCACCTTTGTATTTAATAACAATTTTTTACTGCATCTAGCCCAGTAAATACTTTTGGGCCTGTAGCAGTGTCTGATAGTCATTGGAGTAGCCCATCTGTACCAAGCTACACCACCTTTGTATTTAATAACATTTTTTTACTGCATCTAGCCCAGTAAATACTTTTGGGCCTGTAGCAGTGTATGTTGCTCATTGGAGTAGCCCATCTGTACCAAGCTATACCACCTTTGTATTTAATATCAATTTTTTACTGCATCTATCCCAGTAAATACTTTTGGGCCTGTAGCAGTGTCTGTTACTCATTGTAGTGGCCCATCTGTATCAAGCTACACCACGTTTGTATTTAATAACAATTTTTTACTGCACCTAACCAAGTAAAATATTTTGGGCATAGTAGCAGTGTCTGTTACTCTTTGGAGTAGCCCATCTGTACCAAGCTACGCCACCTTTGTATTTAATAACAATTTTTTACTGCATCTAGCACAGTAAATACTTTTGGGCCTGTAGCAGTGTCTGTTACTCATTGTAGTAGCCCATTTGTACCAAGCTACATCACCTTTGTATTTAATAACAATTTTTTACAGCATCTAGCCCAGTAAATACTTTTGGGCATAGTAGCAGTGTCTGTTACTATTGTAGTAGCCCATCTGTATCAAGTTACACCACCTTTGTATTTAATAACAATTTTTTACTGCATCTAGCCAAGTAAAACCGTTTAGACCTGTAGCAGTGTCTGTTACTCATTGGAGTAGCCCATCTGTACCAAGCTACACCACCTTTGTATTTAATAACAATTTTTTTTTGCATCTAGCTCAGTAAATACTTTTGGGCCTGTAGCAGTGTCTGTTACTCATTGTAGTAGCCCATCTGTACCAAGCTACATCAACTTTGTATTTAGTAACAATTTTTTACTACATCTACCCCAGTAAATACTTTTGGGGATACTAGCAGTGTCTGTTACTCATTGGAGTTGCCCATCTGTACCAAGCTACACCACGTTTGTATTTAATAACAATTTTTTACTGCATCTAGCCCAGTAAATACTTTTTGGCCTGTAGCAGTGTGTGTTACTCATTGTAGTAGCCCATCTGTACCAAGCTACACCACCTTTGTTTTTAATAACAATTTTTTTACTGCATCTAGCCCAGTAAATACTTTTGGGCCTGTAGCAGTGTCTGTTACTCATTGGAGTAGCCCATCTGTACCAAGCTACACCACCTTTGTATTTAATAACAATTTTTTACTACATCTAGCCCAGTAAATACTTTTGGGCCTGTAGCAGTGTCTG
Organism: Phyllobates terribilis; assembly: GCF_046119375.1. Classification (NCBI taxonomy): domain Eukaryota; kingdom Metazoa; phylum Chordata; class Amphibia; order Anura; family Dendrobatidae; genus Phyllobates; species Phyllobates terribilis. Next base: position 396,546,120 of record NW_027362763.1, read on the forward strand.
TTACTCATTGTAGTAGCCCATCTGTACCAAGCTACACCACATTTGTATTTAATAACAATTTTTTACTGCATCTAGCCCAGTACATGCTTTTGGGCCTGTAGTAGAGTCTGTTACTCATTGGAGTAGCCCATCTGTACCAAGGTACACCACCTTTGTATTTAATAACAATTTTTTACTGCATCTAGCCCAGTAAATACTTCGGGGCCTGTAGCAGTGTCTGTTACTCATTGTAGTAGCCCATCTGTACCAAGCTACACCACCTTTGTATTTAATATCAATTTTTACTGCATCTAGCCCAGTAAATACTTTTGGGCCTGTAGCAGTGTCTGTTACTCATTGTAGTGACCCATCTGTATCAAGCTACACCACCTTTGTATTTAATAAAAAATTTTTACTGCACCTAGCCAACTAAAATATTTTGGGCAAAGTAGACGTGTCTGTCACTCTTTGGAGTAGCCCATCTGTACCAAGCTACGCCACCTTTGTATTTAATCACAATTTTTTACTGCATCTAGCACAGTAAATACTTTTGGGCCTGTAGCAGTGTCTGTTACTCATCGTAGTAGCCCATCTGTACCAAGCTACATCACCTTTGTATTTAATAACAATTTTTTACAGCATCTAGCCCAGTAAATACTTTTGGGCATAGTAGCAGTGCCTGTTACTCATTGTAGTAGCCCATCTGTACCAATCTACACCACCTTTGTATTTAATAACAATTTTTTACTGCATTTAGCCAAGTAAAACCTTTTGGGCATAGTATCAGTGTCTGTTACTCATTTGAGTAACCCATCTGTACCAAGCTACACCACATTTGTATTTAATAACAATTTTTTACTGCATCTAGCCCAGTACATGCTTTTGGGCCTGTAGTAGAGTCTGTTACTCATTGGAGTAGCCCATCTGTACCAAGGTACACCACCTTTGTATTTAATAACAATTTTTTACTGCATCTAGCCCAGTAAATACTTCGGGGCCTGTAGCAGTGTCTGTTACTCATTGTAGTAGCCCATCTGTACCAAGCTACACTACCTTTGTATTTAATATCAATTTTTACAGCATCTAGCCCAGTAAATACTTTTGGGCCTGTAGCAGTGTCTGTTACTCATTGTAGTGGCCCATCTGTATCAAGCTACACCACCTTTGTATTTAATAAAAAATTTTTACTGCACCTAGCCAAGTAAAATATTTTGGGCAAAGTAGACGTGTCTGTCACTCTTTGGAGTAGCCCATCTGTACCAAGCTACGCCACCTTTGTATTTAATCACAATTTTTTACTGCATCTAGCACAGTAAATACTTTTGGGCCTGTAGCAGTGTCTGTTACTCATCGTAGTAGCCCATCTGTACCAAGCTACATCACCTTTGTATTTAATAACAATTTTTTACAGCATCTAGCCCAGTAAATACTTTTGGGCATAGCAGCAGTGTCTGTTACTCATTGTAGTAGCCCATCTTTACCAAGCTACACCACCTTTTTATTTTATAACAATTTTTTACTACATTTAGCCAAGTAAAACCTTTTGGGCATAGTAGCAGTGTCTGTTACTCATTTGAGTAGCCCATGTGTACCAAGCTACACCACCTTTGAATTTAATAACAATTTTTTACTGCATCTAGCCCAGTAAATACTTTTGGGCCTGTAGCAGTGTCTGTTACTCATTGTAGTAGCCAATCTGTACCAAGCTACACCACCTTTGTGTTTAATAACAATTTTTTACTGCATCTAGCCCAGTAAATACTTTTGGGCCTGTAGCAGTGTGTGTTACTCATTGCAGTAGCCCATCTGTACCAAGCTACACCACCTTTGTATTTAAAAACAATTTTTTACTGCATCTAGCCCAGTAAATACTTTTGGGCCTGTAGCAGTGTCTGTTACTCATTGTAGTAGCCCATCTGTACCAAGCTACACCACATTTGTATTTAATAACAATTTTTACTGCATCTAGCCCAGTACATACTTTTGGGCCTGTAGTAGAGTCTGTTACTCATTGGAGTAGCCTATTTGTACCAAGGTACACCACCTTTGTATTTAATAACTTTTTTTACTGCATCTAGCCCAGTAAATACTTTTGGGCCTGTAGCAGTGTCTGTTACTCATTACAGTAGCCGATCTGTACCAATCTACACCACCTTTGTATTTAATATCAATTTTTTACCTGCATCTAGCCCAATAAATACTTTTGGGCCTGTAGCAGTGTCTGTTACTCATTGTAGTGGCCCATCTATATCAAGCTACACCACCTTTGTATTTAATAAAATTTTTTTACTGCACCTAGCCAAGTAATATATTGTGGGCAAAGTAGCAGTGTCTGCCACTCTTTGGAGCAGCCCATCTGTACCAAGCTACGCCACCTTTGCATTTAATCACAATTTTTCACTGCATCTAGCACAGTAAATACTTTTGGGCCTGTAGCAGTGTCTGTTACTCATTGTAGTAGCCCATGTGTACCAAGCTACATCACCTTTGTATTTAATAACAATTTTTTACAGCATCTAGCCCAGTAAATACTTTTGGGCATAGTAGCAGTGTCTGTTACTCATTGTAGTAGCCCATCTGTACCAAGCTACACCACCTTTGTATTTAATAACAATTTTTTACTGCATCTAACACAGTAAATACTTTTGGGCCTGTAGCAGTGTCTGTTACTCATTGTAGTAGCCCATGTGTACCAAGCTACATCACCTTTGTATTTAATAACAATTTTTTACAGCATCTAGCCCAGTAAATACTTTTGGGCATAGTAGCAGTGTCTGTTACTCATTGTAGTAGCCCATCTGTACCAAGCTACACCACCTTTGTATTTAATAACAATTTTTTACTGCATCTAACACAGTAAATACTTTTGGGCCTGTAGCAGTGTCTGTTACTCATTGTAGTAGCCCATCTGTAACAAGCTACACCACCTTTGTATTTAATAACAATTTTTTACTGCATCTAGCCCAGTAAATACTTTTGGGCCCGTAGCAGTGTCTGTTACTCATTGGAGTAGCCCATCTGTACCAAGCTATACCACCTTTGTATTTAATAACAATTTTTTACTGCATCTAGCCCAGTAAATACTTTTGGGCCTGTAGCAGTGTCTGTTACTCATTGGAGTAGCCCATCTGTACCAAGCTATACCACCTTTGTATTTAATAACAATTTTTACTGCACCTAGCCAAGTAAAATCTATTGGGCAAAGTAGCAGTGTCTGTTACTCATTGTAGTAGCCCATCTGTACCAAGCTACACCACCTTTGTATTTAATAACAATTTTTTACTGCATCTAGCCCAGTAAATACTTTTGGGCCTGTAGCAGTGTGTGTTACTCATTGTAGTAGCCCATCTGTACGAAGCTATACCACCTTTGTATTTAATAACAATTTTTTACTGCATCTAGCCCAGTAAATACTTTTGGGACTGTAGCAGTGTCTGTTACTCATTGGAGTAGCCCATCTGTACCAAGCTACACCACCTTTGTATTTAATAACAATTTTTTACTACATCTAGCCCAGTAAATACTTTTGGGCCTGTAGCAGTGTCTGTTACTCATTGTAGTAGCCCATCTGTACCAAGCTACACCACATTTGTATTTAATAACAATTTTTTACTGCATCTAGCCCAGTAAATACTTTTGGGCATAGTAACAGTGTCTGTTACTCATTGTAGTAGCCCATCTGTACCAAGCTACACCACCTTTGTATTTAATAACAATTGTTTACTGCATCTAGCCCAGTAAATACTTTTGGGCATAGTAGCAGTGTCTGTTACTCATTGTAGTAGCCCGTCTGTATCAAGCTACACCACCTTTGTATTTAACAACAATTTTTTACTGCATCTAGCCCAGTAAATACTTTTGGACCTGTAGCAGTGTCTGTTACTCATTGTAGTAGCCCATCTGTACCAAGCTACACCACCTTTGTATTTAATAACAATTTTTTACTGCACCTAGCCAAGTAAAACCTATTGGGCATAGTAGCAGTGTCTAAGACCAAAGAGGGGGAAAAGGAATAAGGTAAAAGGGGATATCTATAGTATGCAGAGTAAAGACCACATTCCAAGAAAAACCAGCCGGAGAGTGAGCTGTTGGACAATATACGTTTTTATTAATGAATCATATCAACATAAAAGAAAAATCTCTAGTTGAAGGTTACAATAAGTAAACATGGTGATGTGAGAAGCATAACTAGGGCAGATAGAAAAATGCCAAGAGAAGGAAAACCAAATCCCTGTCAGCAGAATCACACAAACCAACAAGTCCAAATTAATCACATGTGTATAAAGCAAAAATGTTCAGCTGATAGATGAACATGCAAGTATACCTTAAATATAGGTCCATTAAGGTAGGTATAATAAAATAATCTCTATACAAGGTAATAAGCTAGAGGTCATTCACGATAACTGGCAGTAGGAGTCAGTAACAGTAAGTACTATAAATCCCATTGAGCCGTATAATATAAAGCCTGAATGTCTCTAGAATCAATAAAGGAGTCCAGGAATGACACACAATATACACATGTGAATAGTCAAGGTATATGTAAATGCATAATGTTAGCGACGATATTCATTACCTTGAGACATATTGGGCATGTCGGTGTGCGGGTCCCGGGGACAGGGAGCTGGCAGCGTGCCTCGACGCGCGTTTCACCTTCGTGACTTCCTCATTCGCATAGTAGCAGTGTCTGTTACTCATTGTAGTAGCCCATCTGTACCAAGCTACACCACCTTTGTATTTAATAACAATTTTTTACTGCATCTAGCCCAGTATATACTTTTGGGCCTGTAGTAGAGTCTGTTACTCATTGGAGTAGCCCATCTGTACCAAGGTACACCACCTTTGTATTTAATAAAATTTTTTTACTGCATCTAGCCCAGTAAATACTTTTGGGCCTGTAGCAGTGTCTGTTACTCATTGTAGTAGCCCATCTGTACCAAGCTACACCATCTTTGTATTTATGAATTTTTTTTTACTGCACCTAGCCAAGTAAAATATTGTGGGCAAAGTAGCAGTGTCTGCCACTCTTTGGAGTAGCCCATCTGTACCAAGCTACGCCACCTTTGTATTTAATCACAATTTTTTACTGCATCTAGCACAGTAAATACTTTTGGGCCTGTAGCAGTGTCTGTTACTCATTGTAGTAGCCCATCTGTACCAAGCTACATCACCTTTGTATTTAATAACAATTTTTTAAAGCATCTAGCCCAGTAAATACTTTTGGGACTGTAGCAGTGTCTGATACTCATTGTAGTAGCCCATCTGTACCAAGCTACACCACCTTTGTATTTAATAACAATTTTTTACTGCATTTAGCCAAGTAAAACCTTTTGGGCATAATAGCAGTGTCTGTTACTCATTTGAGTAGCCCATCTGTACCAAGCTACACCACCCTTGTATTTAATAACAATTTTTTACTGCATCTAGCCCAGTAAATAAGCTACACCACCTTTGTATTTAATAACAATTGTTTACTGCATCTAGCCCAGTAAATACTTTTGGGCATAGTAGCAGTGTCTGTTACACATTGTAGAAGCCCATCTGTAACAAACTACACCATCTTTGTATTTAACAACAATTTTTTACTGCATCTAGCCCAGTAAATACTATTGGGTCTGTAGCAGTGTCTGTTACTCATTGTAGTAGCCCATCTGTACCAAGCTACACCACCTTTGTATTTAATAACAATTTTTTACTGCACTTTGCCAAGTAAAACCTACTGGGCATAGTAGCAGTGTCTGTTACTCATTGGGGTAGCCCATCTGTACCAAGCTACACCACCTTTGTATTTAATAACAATTTTTTACTACATATAGCCCAGTAAATACTTTTGGGCCTGTAGCAGTGTCTGTTACTCATTGTAGAAGCCCATCTGTAACAAACTACACCAACTTTGTATTTAATAACAATTTTTTACTGCATCTAGCCCAGTAAATACTTTTGGGCCTGTAACAGTGTCTATTACTCATTGTAGTGGCCCGTCTGTATCAAGCTACACCACCTTTGTACTTAATAACAATTTTTTACTGCACCTAGCCAACTAAAACCTTTTGGGCATAGTAGCAGTGTCTGTTACTCTTTGGAGTAGCCCATCTGTACCAAGCTACGCCACCTTTGTATTTAATAACAATTTTTTACTGCATCTAGCCAAGTAAAACCTTTTCGGCATAGTAGCAGTGTCTGTTACTCTTTGGAGTAGCCCATCTGTACCAAGCTACATCACATTTGTATTTAATAACAATTTTTACTGCATCTAGCCAAGTGAAACCTTTTAGGCCTGTAGCAGTGTCTGTTTCTCATTGGAGTAGCCCATCTGTACCAAACTACACCACCTTTGTATTTAATAACAATTTTTTACTGCATCTAGCCCAGTAAATACTTTTGGGCATAGTAGCAGTGTCTGTTACTCATTGTAGTACTCCATCTGTACCAAACTACACCACCTTTGTATTTAATAACAATTTTTTACTGCATCTAGCCCAGTAAATCCTTTTGGGCCTGTAGCAGTGTCTGTTACTCATTGTAGTAGCCCATCTGTACCAAGCTACACCACCTTTGTATTTAATAACAATTTTTTACTGCATATAGTCAAGTAAAACCTTTTGGGCCTATAGCAGTGTCTGTTATTCATTGGAGTAGCCCATCTGTACCAAGCTACACCACCTTTGTATTTAATAACATTTTTTTACTGCATCTAGCCCAGTAAATACTTTTGGGCATAGTAGCAGTGTCTGTTACTCATTGCAGTAGCCCATCTGTACCAAGCTATACCACCTTTGTATTTAACAACAATTTTTTCCTGCATCTAGCCCAGTAAATACTTTTGGGCCTGTAGCAGTGTCTGCTACTCATTGTAGTAGCCCATCTGTACCAAGCTACACCACCTTTGTATTTAATAACAAATTTTTACTGCAACTAGCCAAGTAAAACCTATTGGGCATAGTAGCAGTGTCTGTTACTCATTGTAGCAGCCCATCTGTACCAAGCTACACCACCTTTGTATTTAATAACAATTTTTTACTGCATCTAGCCCATTAAATATATTTGGGCCTGTAGCAGTGTCTGTTACTCATTGTAGTAGCCCATCTGTACCAAGCTACACTACCTTTGTATTTAATAACAATTTTTTACTGAATCTAGCCCAGTAAATACTTTTGGGCCTGTAGCAGTGTCTGTTACTCATTGGAGTAGCCCATCTGTACCAAGCTACACAACATTTGTATTTAATAAAATTTTTTTTATTGCATCTAGCCCAGTAAATACTTTTGGGCCTGTAGCAGTGTCTGTTACTCATTGTAGTAGCCCATCTGTACCAAGCTACACCACCTTTGTATTTAATAACAATTTTTTACTGCATCTAGCCCAGTAAATACTTTTGGGCCTGTAGCAGTGTCTGATAGTCATTGGAGTAGCCCATCTGTACCAAGCTACACCACCTTTGTATTTAATAACATTTTTTTACTGCATCTAGCCCAGTAAATACTTTTGGGCCTGTAGCAGTGTATGTTGCTCATTGGAGTAGCCCATCTGTACCAAGCTACACCACCTTTGTATTTAATAACAATTTTTTACTGCATCTAGCCCAGTAAATACTTTTGGGCATAGTAGCAGTGTCTGTTACTCATTGTAGTAGTCCATCTGTACCAAACTACACCACCTTTGTATTTAATAACAATTTTTTACTGCATCTAGCCCAGTAAATCCTTTTGGGCCTGTAGCAGTGTCTGTTACTCATTGTAGTAGCCCATCTGTACCAAGCTACACCACCTTTGTATTTAACAACAATTTTTTCCTGCATCTAGCCCAGTAAATACTTTTGGGCCTGTAGCAGTGTCTGCTACTCATTGTAGTAGCCCATCTGTACCAAGCTACACCACCTTTGTATTTAATAACAAATTTTTACTGCACCTAGCCAAGTAAAACCTATTGGGCATAGTAGCAGTGTCTGTTACTCATTGTAGCAGCCCATCTGTACCAAGCTACACGACCTTTGTATTTAATAACAATTTTTTACTGCATCTAGCCCATTAAATATATTTGGGCCTGTGGCAGTGTCTGTTACTCATTGTAGTAGCCCATCTGTACCAAGCTACACCACCTTTGTATTTAATAACAATTTTTTACTGCATCTAGCCCAGTAAATACTTTTGGGCCTGTAGCAGTGTCTGTTACTCATTGGAGTAGCCCATCTGTACCAAGCTACACAACATTTGTATTTAATAAAAAAAAATTTATTGCATCTAGCCCAGTAAATACTTTTGGGCCTGTAGCAGTGTCTGTTACTCAGTGGAGTAGCCCATCTGTACAAAGCTATACCACCTTTGTATTTAATAACAATTTTTTACTGCATCTAGCCCAGTAAATACTTTTGCGCCTGTAGCAGTGTCTGTTACTCATTGTAGTAGCCCATCTGTACCAAGCTACACCACCTTTGTATTTAATAACAATTTTTTACTGCATCTAGCCCAGTAAATACTTTTGGGCATGTAGCAGTGTCTGTTACTCATTGTAGTAGCCCATCTGTACCAAGCTACACCACCTTTGTATTTAATAACAATTTTTTACTGCATCTAGCCCTGTAAATACTTTTGGGCCTGTAGCAGTGTCTGATAGTCATTGGAGTAGCCCATCTGTACCAAGCTACACCACCTTTGTATTTAATAACATTTTTTTACTGCATCTAGCCCAGTAAATACTTTTGGGCCTGTAGCAGTGTATGTTGCTCATTGGAGTAGCCCATCTGTACCAAGCTATACCACCTTTGTATTTAATAACAATTTTTGCAGCATCTAGCCCAGTAAATACTTTTAGGCTTGTAGCAGTGTCTGTTACTCATTGTAGTAGCCCATCTGTACCAAGCTATACCACCTTTGTATTTAATATCAATTTTTTACTGCATCTATCCCAGTAAATACTTTTGGGCCTATAGCAGTGTCTGTTACTCATTGTAGTGGCCCATCTGTATCAAGCTACACCACGTTTGTATTTAATAACAATTTTTTACTGCACCTAGCCAAGTAAAATATTTTGGGCATAGTAGCAGTGTCTGTTACTCTTTGGAGTAGCCCATCTGTACCAAGCTACGCCACCTTTGTATTTAATAACAATTTTTTACTGCATCTAGCACAGTAAATACTTTTGGGCCTGTAGCAGTGTCTGTTACTCATTGTAGTAGTCCATTTGTACCAAGCTACATCACCTTTGTATTTAATAACAATTTTTTACAGCATCTAGCCCAGTAAATACTTTTGGGCATAGTAGCAGTGTCTGTTACTATTGTAGTAGCCCATCTGTATCAAGTTACACCACCTTTGTATTTAATAACAATTTTTTACTGCATCTAGCCAAGTAAAACCGTTTAGACCTGTAGCAGTGTCTGTTACTCATTGGAGTAGCCCATCTGTACCAAGCTACAACACCTTTGTATTTAATAACAATTTTTTTTTGCATCTAGCTCAGTAAATACTTTTGGGCCTGTAGCAGTGTCTGTTACTCATTGTAGTAGCCCATCTGTACCAAGCTACATCAACTTTGTATTTAGTAACAATTTTTTACTACATCTACCCCAGTAAATACTTTTGGGGATAGTAGCAGTGTCTGTTACTCATTGGAGTTGCCCATCTGTACCAAGCTACACCACGTTTGTATTTAATAACAATTTTTTACTGCATCTAGCCCAGTAAATACTTTTTGGCCTGTAGCAGTGTGTGTTACTCATTGTAGTAGCCCATCTGTACCAAGCTACACCACCTTTGTATTTAATAACAATTTTTTTACTGCATCTAGCCCAGTAAATACTTTTGGGCCTGTAGCAGTGTCTGTTACTCATTGGAGTAGCCCATCTGTACCAAGCTACACCACCTTTGTATTTAATAACAATTTTTTACTACATCTAGCCCAGTAAATACTTTTGGGCCTGTAGCAGTGTCTGTTACTCATTGTAGTAGCCCATCTGTACCAAGCTACACCACATTTGTATTTAATAACAATTTTTTACTGCATCTAGCCCAGTACATGCTTTTGGGCCTGTAGTAGAGTCTGTTACTCATTGGAGTAGCCCATCTGTACCAAGGTACACCACCTTTGTATTTAATAACAATTTTTTACTGCATCTAGCCCAGTAAATACTTCGGGGCCTGTAGCAGTGTCTGTTACTCATTGTAGTAGCCCATCTGTACCAAGCTACACCACCTTTGTATTTAATATCAATTTTTACTGCATCTAGCCCAGTAAATACTTTTGGGCCTGTAGCAGTGTCTGTTACTCATTGTAGTGGCCCATCTGTATCAAGCTACACCACCTTTGTATTTAATAAAAAATTTTTACTGCACCTAGCCAACTAAAATATTTTGGGCAAAGTAGACGTGTCTGTCACTCTTTGGAGTAGCCCATCTGTACCAAGCTACGCCACCTTTGTATTTAATCACAATTTTTTACTGCATCTAGCACAGTAAATACTTTTGGGCCTGTAGCAGTGTCTGTTACTCATCGTAGTAGCCCATCTGTACCAAGCTACATCACCTTTGTATTTAATAACAATTTTTTACAGCATCTAGCCCAGTAAATACTTTTGGGCATAGTAGCAGTGCCTGTTACTCATTGTAGTAGCCCATCTGTACCAATCTACACCACCTTTGTATTTAATAACAATTTTTTACTGCATTTAGCCAAGTAAAACCTTTTGGGCATAGTATCAGTGTCTGTTACTCATTTGAGTAACCCATCTGTACCAAGCTACACCACATTTGTATTTAATAACAATTTTTTACTGCATCTAGCCCAGTACATGCTTTTGGGCCTGTAGTAGAGTCTGTTACTCATTGGAGTAGCCCATCTGTACCAAGGTACACCACCTTTGTATTTAATAACAATTTTTTACTGCATCTAGCCCAGTAAATACTTCGGGGCCTGTAGCAGTGTCTGTTACTCATTGTAGTAGCCCATCTGTACCAAGCTACACCACCTTTGTATTTAATATCAATTTTTACAGCATCTAGCCCAGTAAATACTTTTGGGCCTGTAGCAGTGTCTGTTACTCATTGTAGTGGCCCATCTGTATCAAGCTACACCACCTTTGTATTTAATAAAAATTTTTTACTGCACCTAGCCAAGTAAAATATTTTGGGCAAAGTAGACGTGTCTGTCACTCTTTGGAGTAGCCCATCTGTACCAAGCTACACCACCTTTGTATTTAATCACAATTTTTTACTGCATCTAGCACAGTAAATACTTTTGGGCCTGTAGCAGTGTCTGTTACTCATCGTAGTAGCCTATCTGTACCAAGCTACATCACCTTTGTATTTAATAACAATTTTTTACAGCATCTAGCCCAGTAAATACTTTTGGGCATAGCAGCAGTGTCTGTTACTCATTGTAGTAGCCCATCTTTACCAAGCTACACCACCTTTTTATTTAATATCAATTTTTTACTACATTTAGCCAAGTAAAACCTTTTGGGCATAGTAGCAGTGTCTGTTACTCATTTGAGTAGCCCATGTGTACCAAGCTACACCACCTTTGAATTTAATAACAATTTTTTACTGCATCTAGCCCAGTAAATACTTTTGGGCCTGTAGCAGTGTCTGTTACTCATTGTAGTAGCCAATCTGTACCAAGCTACACCACCTTTGTGTTTAATAACAATTTTTTACTGCATCTAGCCCAGTAAATACTTTTGGGCCTGTAGCAGTGTGTGTTACTCATTGTAGTAGCCCATCTGTACCAAGCTACACCACCTTTGTATTTAAAAACTATTTTTTACTGCATCTAGCCCAGTAAATACTTTTGGGCATGTAGCAGTGTCTGTTACTCATTGTAGTAGCCCATCTGTACCAAGCTACACCACATTTGTATTTAATAACAATTTTTACTGCATCTAGCCCAGTACATACTTTTGGGCCTGTAGTAGAGTCTGTTACTCATTGGAGTAGCCCATTTGTACCAAGGTACACCACCTTTGTATTTAATAACTTTTTTTACTGCATCTAGCCCAGTAAATACTTTTGGGCCTGTAGCAGAGTCTGTTACTCATTACAGTAGCCCATCTGTACCAATCTACACCACCTTTGTATTTAATATCAATTTTTTACCTGCATCTAGCCCAATAAATACTTTTGGGCCTGTAGCAGTGTCTGTTACTCATTGTAGTGGCCCATCTGTATCAAGCTACACCACCTTTGTATTTAATATAAATTTTTTACTGCACCTAGCCAAGTAATATATTGTGGGCAAAGTAGCAGTGTCTGCCACTCTTTGGAGCAGCCCATCTGTACCAAGCTACGCCACCTTTGCATTTAATCACAATTTTTCACTGCATCTAGCACAGTAAATACTTTTGGGCCTGTAGCAGTGTCTGTTACTCATTGTAGTAGCCCATGTGTACCAAGCTACATCACCTTTGTATTTAATAACAATTTTTTACAGCATCTAGCCCAGTAAATACTTTTGGGCATAGTAGCAGTGTCTGTTACTCATTGTAGTAGCCCATCTGTACCAAGCTACACCACCTTTGTATTTAATAACAATTTTTTACTGCATCTAACACAGTAAATACTTTTGGGCCTGTAGCAGTGTCTGTTACTTATTGTAGTAGCCCATGTGTACCAAGCTACATCACCTTTGTATTTAATAACAATTTTTTACAGCATCTAGCCCAGTAAATACTTTTGGGCATAGTAGCAGTGTCTGTTACTCATTGTAGTAGCCCATCTGTACCAAGCTACACCACCTTTGTATTTAATAACAATTTTTTACTGCATCTAACACAGTAAATACTTTTGGGCCTGTAGCAGTGTCTGTTACTCATTGTAGTAGCCCATCTGTAACAAGCTACACCACCTTTGTATTTAATAACAATTTTTTACTGCATCTAGCCCAGTAAATACTTTTGGGCCCGTAGCAGTGTCTGTTACTCATTGGAGTAGCCCATCTGTACCAAGCTATACCACCTTTGTATTTAATAACAATTTTTTACTGCATCTAGCCCAGTAAATACTTTTGGGCCTGTAGCAGTGTCTGTTACTCATTGGAGTAGCCCATCTGTACCAAGCTATACCACCTTTGTATTTAATAACAATTTTTACTGCACCTAGCCAAGTAAAATCTATTGGGCAAAGTAGCAGTGTCTGTTACTCATTGTAGTAGCCCATCTGTACCAAGCTACACCACCTTTGTATTTAATAACAATTTTTTACTGCATCTAGCCCAGTAAATACTTTTGGGCCTGTAGCAGTGTGTGTTACTCATTGTAGTAGCCCATCTGTACGAAGCTACACCACCTTTGTATTTAATAACAATTTTTTACTGCATCTAGCCCAGTAAATACTTTTGGGACTGTAGCAGCGTCTGTTACTCATTGGAGTAGCCCATCTGTACCAAGCTACACCACCTTTGTATTTAATAACAATTTTTTACTACATCTAGCCCAGTAAATACTTTTGGGCCTGTAGCAGTGTCTGTTACTCATTGTAGTAGCCCATCTGTACCAAGCTACACCACATTTGTATTTAATAACAATTTTTTACTGCATCTAGCCCAGTAAATACTTTTGGGCATAGTAACAGTGTCTGTTACTCATTGTAGTAGCCCATCTGTACCAAGCTACACCACCTTTGTATTTAATAACAATTGTTTACTGCATCTAGCCCAGTAAATACTTTTGGGCATAGTAGCAGTGTCTGTTACTCATTGTAGTAGCCCGTCTGTATCAAGCTACACCACCTTTGTATTTAACAACAATTTTTTACTGCATCTAGCCCAGTAAATACTTTTGGACCTGTAGCAGTGTCTGTTACTCATTGTAGTAGCCCATCTGTACCAAGCTACACCACCTTTGTATTTAATAACAATTTTTTACTGCACCTAGCCAAGTAAAACCTATTGGGCATAGTAGCAGTGTCTAAGACCAAAGAGGGGGAAAAGGAATAAGGTAAAAGGGGATATCTATAGTATGCAGAGTAAAGACCACATTCCAAGAAAAACCAGCCGGAGAGTGAGCTGTTGGACAATATACGTTTTTATTAATGAATCATATCAACATAAAAGAAAAATCTCTAGTTGAAGGTTACAATAAGTAAACATGGTGATGTGAGAAGCATAACTAGGGCAGATAGAAAAATGCCAAGAGAAGGAAAACCAAATCCCTGTCAGCAGAATCACACAAACCAACAAGTCCAAATTAATCACATGTGTATAAAGCAAAAATGTTCAGCTGATAGATGAACATGCAAGTATACCTTAAATATAGGTCCATTAAGGTAGGTATAATAAAATAATCTCTATACAAGGTAATAAGCTAGAGGTCATTCACGATAACTGGCAGTAGGAGTCAGTAACAGTAAGTACTATAAATCCCATTGAGCCGTATAATATAAAGCCTGAATGTCTCTAGAATCAATAAAGGAGTCCAGGAATGACACACAATACACACATGTGAATAGTCAAGGTATATGTAAATGCATAATGTTAGCGACAATATTCATTACCTTGAGACATATTGGGCATGTCGGTGTGCGGGTCCCGGGGACAGGGAGCTGGCAGCGTGCCTCGACGCGCGTTTCACCTTCGTGACTTCCTCATTCGCATAGTAGCAGTGTCTGTTACTCATTGTAGTAGCCCATCTGTACCAAGCTACACCACCTTTGTATTTAATAACAATTTTTTACTGCATCTAGCCCAGTACATACTTTTGGGCCTGTAGTAGAGTCTGTTACTCATTGGAGTAGCCCATCTGTACCAAGGTACACCACCTTTGTATTTAATAAAAATTTTTTACTGCATCTAGCCCAGTAAATACTTTTGGGCCTGTAGCAGTGTCTGTTACTCATTGTAGTAGCCCATCTGTACCAAGCTACACCATCTTTGTATTTATGAATTTTTTTTTACTGCACCTAGCCAAGTAAAATATTGTGGGCAAAGTAGCAGTGTCTGCCACTCTTTGGAGTAGCCCATCTGTACCAAGCTACGCCACCTTTGTATTTAATCACAATTTTTTATTGCATCTAGCACAGTAAATACTTTTGGGCCTGTAGCAGTGTCTGTTACTCATTGTAGTAGCCCATCTGTACCAAGCTACATCACCTTTGTATTTAATAACAATTTTTTAAAGCATCTAGCCCAGTAAATACTTTTGGGCATAGTAGCAGTGTCTGATACTCATTGTAGTAGCCCATCTGTACCAAGCTACACCACCTTTGTATTTAATAACAATTTTTTACTGCATTTAGCGAAGTAAAACCTTTTGGGCATAATAGCAGTGTCTGTTACTCATTTGAGTAGCCCATCTGTACCAAGCTACACCACCCTTGTATTTAATAACAATTTTTTACTGCATCTAGCCCAGTAAATAAGCTACACCACCTTTGTATTTAATAACAATTGTTTACTGCATCTAGCCCAGTAAATACTTTTGGGCATAGTAGCAGTGTCTGTTACACATTGTAGAAGCCCATCTGTAACAAACTACACCATCTTTGTATTTAACAACAATTTTTTACTGCATCTAGCCCAGTAAATACTATTGGGTCTGTAGCAGTGTCTGTTACTCATTGTAGTAGCCCATCTGTACCAAGCTACACCACCTTTGTATTTAATAACAATTTTTTACTGCACTTTGCCAAGTAAAACCTACTGGGCATAGTAGCAGTGTCTGTTACTCATTGGGGTAGCCCATCTGTACCAAGCTACACCACCTTTGTATTTAA
The DNA here is from genome assembly GCF_046119375.1 of Phyllobates terribilis. Taxonomy (NCBI): domain Eukaryota; kingdom Metazoa; phylum Chordata; class Amphibia; order Anura; family Dendrobatidae; genus Phyllobates; species Phyllobates terribilis. The sequence continues at coordinate 396,561,797 of NW_027362763.1, forward strand.
TAACAATTTTTTACTACATATAGCCCAGTAAATACTTTTGGGCCTGTAGCAGTGTCTGTTACTCATTGTAGTAGCCCATCTGTACCAAGCTACACCACATTTGTATTTAATAACAATTTTTTACTGCATCTAGCCCAGTATATACTTTTGGGCCTGTAGTAGAGTCTGTTACTCATTGGAGTAGCCGATCTGTACCAAGGTACACCACCTTTGTATTTAATAACAATTTTTTACTGCATCTAGCCCAGTAAATACTTTGGGGCCTGTAGCAGTGTCTGATACTCATTGTAGTAGCCCATCTGTACCAAGATACACCACCTTTGTATTTAATATCAATTTTTACTGCATCTAGCCCTGTAAATACTTTTGGGCCTGTAGCAGTGTCTGTTACTCATTGTAGTGGCCCATCTGTATCAAGCTACACCACCTTTGTATTTAATAATTTTTTTTTACTGCACCTAGCCAAGCAAAATATTTTGGGCAAAATAGAAGTGTCTGTCACTCTTTGGAGTAGCCCATCTTTACCAAGCTACGCCACCTTTGTATTTAATCACAATTTTTTACTGCATCTAGCACAGTAAATACTTTTGGGCCTGTAGCAGTGTCTGTTACTCATCGTAGTAGCCCATCTGTACCAAGCTACATCACCTTTGTATTTCATAACAATTTTTTACAGCATCTAGCCCAATAAATACTTTTGGGCATAGTAGCAGTGTCTGTTACTCATTGTAGTAGCCCATCTGTACCAAGCTACACCACCTTTGTATTTAATAACAATTTTTTACTGCATTTAGCCAAGTAAAACCTTTTGGGCATAGTAGCAGTGTCTGTTACTCATTGGAGTAGCCCATCTGTACCAAGCTACATCACCTTTGTATTTAATAACAATTTTTTATAGCATCTAGCCCAGTAAATACTTTTGGGCATAGTAGCAGTGTCAGTTACTCATTGTAGTAGCCCATCTGTACCAAGCTACACCACATTTGTATTTAATAACATTTTTTTACTGCATTTAGCCAAGTAAAACCTTTTGGGCATAGCAGCAGTGTCTGTTACACATTGGAGTAGCCCATCTGTACCAAGCTACACCACCTTTGTATTTAATAACAATTTTTTACTGCATCTAGCACAGTAAATACTTTTGGGCCTTTAGCAGTGTCTGTTACTCATTGTAGTAGCCCATCTGTACTAAGCTACACCACCTTTGTATTTAATAACAATTTTTTACTGCATCTAGCCCAGTAAATACTTTTGGGCATGTAGCAGTGTCTGTTACTCATTGTAGTAGCCCATCTGTAACAAGCTACACCACCTTTGTATTTAATAACAATTTTTAACTGCATCTAGCCCAGTAAATACTTTTGGGCCTGTAGCAGTGTCTGTTACTCATTGGAGTAGCCCATCTGTACCAAGCTATACCACCTTTGTATTTAATAACAATTTTTTACTGCATCTAGCCCATTAAATACTTTTGGGCCTGTAGCAGTGTCTGTTACTCATTGGAGTAGCCCATCTGTACCAAGCTACACCACCTTTGTATTTAATAACAATTTTTTACTGCATCTAGCCCAGTAAATACTTTTGGGCCTGTAGCAGTGTCTGTTACTCATTGGAGTAGCCCATCTGTACCCAGCTACACCACCTTTGTATTTAATAACAATTTTTTGCTACATCTAGTCCAGTAAATACTTTTGGACCTGTAGCAGTGTCTGTTACTCATTGGAGTAGCCCATCTGTACCCAGCTACACCACCTTTGTATTTAATAACAATTTTTTACTGCATCTAGCCCAGTAAATACTTTTGGGCCTGTAGCAATGTCTGTTACTCATTGTAGTAGGCATCTGTACCAAGCTACACCACCTTTGTATTTAATAACAATTTTTTACTGCATCTAGTCAAGTAAAACCTTTTGGGAATGTAGCAGTGTCTGTTACTCATTGGATTAGCCCATCTGTACCAAGCTACACCACCTTTGTATTTAATAACAATTTTATACTGCACCTAGCCAAGTAAAACCTATTGGGCATAGTAGCAGTGTCTGTTAATCATTGTAGTAGCCCATCTGTACCAAGCTATACCACCTTTGTATTTAATAACAATTTTTTCCTGCGTCTAGCCCAGTAAATACTTTTGGGCATAGTAGCAGTGTCTGTTACTCATTGTAGTAGCCCATCTGTACCAAGCTACACCACCTTTGTATTTAATATCAATTTTTTACTGCATCTAGCCCAGCAAATACTTTTGGGCCTGCAGCAGTGTCTGTTACTCATTGTAGTGGCCCATCTCTATCAAGCTACACCATCTTTGCATTTAATAAAAATTTTTTACTGCACCTAGCCAAGTAAAATATTTTGGGCAAAGTAGCAGTGTCTGTCACTCTTTGGAGCAGCCCATCTGTACCAAGCTACGCCACCTTTGTATTTAATCACAATTTTTTACTGCATCTAGCACAGTAAATACTTTTGGACCTGTAGCAGTGTCTGTTACTCATCGTAACAGCCCATCTGTACCAAGCTACATCACCTTTGTATTTAATAACAATTTTTTACAGCATCTAGCCCAGTAAATACTTTTGGACATAGTAGCAGTGTCTGTTACTCATTGGAGTAGCCCATCTGTACCAAGCTACACCACCTTTGTATTTAATAACAATTTTTTACTGCATCTAGCACAGTAAATACTTTTGGGCCTATAGCAGTGTCTGTTACTCATTGGAGTAGCCCATCTGTACTAAGCTACACCAACTTTGTATTTAATAACAATTTTTTACTGCATCTAGCCCAGTAAATACTTTTGGGCATGTAGCAGTGTCTGTTACTCATTGTAGTAGCCCATCTGTAACAAACTACACCACCTTTGTATTTAATAACAATTTTTAACTGCATCTAGCCCAATAAATACTTTTGGGCATAGTAGCAGTGTCTGTTACTCATTGGAGTAGCCCATCTGTACCAAACTATACCACCTTTGTATTTAATAACAATTTTTTACTGCATCTAGCCCATTAAATACTTTTGGGCCTGTAGCAGTGTCTGTTACTCATTGGAGTAGCCCATCTGTACCAAGCTACACCACCTTTGTATTTAATAACAATTTTTTACTGCATCTAGCCCATTAAATACTTTTGGGCCTGTAGCAGTGTCTGTTACTCATTGGAGTAGCCCATCTGTACCAAGCTACACCAACTTTGTATTTAATAACAATTTTTTACTGCATCTAGCCAAGTAAAACCTTTTGGGCATAGTAGCAGTGTCTGTTACTCATTGGAGTAGCCCATCTGTACCAAGCTACACCAACTTTGTATTTAATAACAATTTTTTACTGCATCTAGCCAAGTAAAACCTTTTGGGCATAGTAGCAGTGTCTGTTACTCATTGGAGTAGCCCATCTGTACCAAGCTACACCACCTTTGTAATAAATAACAATTTTTTACTGCATCTAGCATAGTAAATACTTTTGGGCCTGTAGCAGTGTCTGTTACTCATTGTAGTAGCCCATCTGTACCAAGCTACACCACCTTTGTATTTAATAACAATTTTTTACTGCATGTAGCCCAGTAAATACTTTTGGGCCTGTAGCAGTGTCTGTTACTCATTGGAGTAGCCCATCTGTACCAAGCTACACCACATTTGTATTTAATAACAATATTTTACTGCATCTAGCCCAGTAAATACTTTTGGGCCTGTAGCAGTGTCTGTTACTCATTGGAGTAGCCATCTGTACCAAGCTACACCACCTTTGTATTTAATAACAATTTTTTACTGCATCTAGTCAAGTAAAACCTTTTGGGAATGTAGCAGTGTCTGTTACTCATTGGAGTAGCCCATTTGTACCAAACTACACCACCTTTGTATTTAATAACAATTTTTTACTGCATCTAGCCCAGTAAATACTTTTGGGCATAGTAGCAGTATCTGTTACTCATTGTAGAAGCCCATCTATACCAAGCTACACCACCTTTGTATTTAATAACATTTTTTTACTGCATCTAGCCCAGTAAATACTTTTGGTCCTGTAGCAGTGTCTGTTACTTATTGTAGTAGCCCATCTGTACCAAGCTACACCACCTTTGTATTTAATAACAATTTTTTACTGCACCTAGCCAAGTAAAACATATTGGGCATAGTAGCAGTGTCTGTTAATCATTGTAGTAGCCCATCTGTACCAAGCTACACTACCTTTGTATTTAATAACAATTTTTCGCTGCATCTAGCCCAGTAAATACTTTTGGGCCTGTAGCAGTGTGTGTTACTCATTGTAGTAGCACATCTGTACTAAGCTACACCACATTTGTAATTAATAACAATTTTTTACTGCATCTAGCCCATTAAATACTTTTGGGCCTGTAGCAGTGTCTGATACTCATTGGAGTAGCCCATCTGTACCAAGCTACACCACCTTTGTATTTAATATCAATTTTTTACTGCATCTAGCCCAGTAAATACTTTTGGGCCTGTAGCAGTGCCTGTTACTCATTGTAGCAGCCCATCTGTACCAAGCTACACCACCTTTGTATTTAATATCAATTTTTACTGCATCTAGCGCAGTAAATACTTTTGGGCCTGTAGCAGTGTCTGTTACTCATTGTAGTGGCCCATCTTTATCAAGCTACACCACCTTTGTATTTAATAAATTTTTTTTACTGCACCTAGCCAAGTAAAATATTTTGGGCAAAGTAGCAGTTTCTGTCACTCTTTGGAGTAGCCCATCTGTACCAAGCTATGCCACCTTTGTATTTAATCACAATTTTTTACTGCATCTAGCACAGTAAATACTTTTGGGCCTGTAGAAGTGTCTGTTACTCATCATAGTGGCCCATCTGTACCAAGCTACTTCACCTTTGTATTTAATAACAATTTTTTACAGCATCTAGCCCAGTAAATACTTTTGGACATAGTAGCAGTGTCTGTTACTCATTGTAGTAGCCCATCTGTACCAAGCTACACCAACTTTGTATTTAATAACAATTTTTTACTGCATCTAGCCAAGTAAAACCTTTTGGGCATAGTAGCAGTGTCTGTTACTCATTGGAGTAGCCCATCTGTACCAAGCTACACCACCTTTGTAATAAATAACAATTTTTTACTGCATCTAGCATAGTAAATACTTTTGGGCCTGTAGCAGTGTCTGTTACTCATTGTAGTAGCCCATCTGTACCAAGCTACACCACCTTTGTATTTAATAACAATTTTTTACTGCATCTAGCCCAGTAAATACTTTTTGTCATGTAGCAGTGTCTGTTACACATTGTAGTAGCCCATCTGTACCAAGCTACACCACCTTTGTATTTAATAACAATTTTTTACTGCATGTAGCCCAGTAAATACTTTTGGGCCTGTAGCAGTGTCTGTTACTCATTGGAGTAGCCCATCTGTACCAAGCTACACCATATTTGTATTTAATAACAATATTTTACTGCATCTAGCCCAGTAAATACTTTTGGGCCTGTAGCAGTGTCTGTTGCTCATTGGAGTAGCCCATCTGTACCAAGCTACACCACCTTTGTATTTAATAACAATTTTTTACTGCATCTTGCCCAGTAAATACTTTTGGGCCTGTAGCAGTGCCTGTTACTCATTGTAGTAGCCCATCTGTACCAAGTTACACCACCTTTGTATTTAATATCAATTTTTTACTACATCTAGCCCAGTAAATACTTCTGGGCCTGTAGCAGTGGCTGTTACTGCTTGGAGTAGCCCATCTGTACCAAGCTACACCACCTTTGTATTTAATAACAATTTTTTACTGCATCTAGCCCAGTAAATACTTTTGGGCCTGTAGCAGTGTCTGTTACTCATTGGAGTAGCCCATCTGTACCAAGCTACACCACCTTTGTATTTAATAACAATTTTTTACTACATCTAGCCCAGTAAATACTTTTGGACCTGTAGCAGTGTCTGTTTCTCATTGTAGTAGCCCATCTGTACCAAGCTACACCACCTCTGTATTTAATAACAATTTTTTACTGCATCTAGACCAGTAAATACTTTTGGGCCTGTAGCAGTGTCTGTTACTCATTGTAGTATCCAATCTGTACTAAGCTACACCACCTTTGTATTTAATAACAATTTTTTACTACATCTATCCCAGTAAATACTTTTGGGCCTGTAGCAGTGTCTGTTACTCATTGTAGTGGCCCATCTGTATCAAGCTACACCACCTTTGTATTTAATAACAATTTTTTACTGCATCTAGCCAAGTAAAACCATTTGGGCATAGTAGCAGTGTCTGTTACTCATTGGAGTAGCCCATCTGTACCAAGCTACACCACCTTTGTATTTAATAACAATTTTTTACTGCATCTAGCCCAGTAAATAATTTTGGGCATAGTAGCAGTATCTATTACTCATTGTAGGAGCCCATCTGTAACAAGCTACATCACCTTTGTATTTAATAACAATGTTTTACTGCATCTAGCCAAGTAAAACCTTTTTGGCCTGTAGCAGTGTCTGTTACTCATTGGAGTAGCCCATCTGCACCAAGCTACACCACCTTCGTATTTAATAACAATGTTTTACTGCATCTAGCCCAGTAAATACTTTCGGGCATAGTAGCAGTGTCTGTTACTCATTGTAGTAGCCCACCTGTGCCAAGCTACACCAACTTTGTATTTAATAACAATTTTTTACTGCATCTATCCCAGTAAATACTTTGGGGCCTGTAGCAGTGTCTGTTACTCATTGTAGTGGCCCATCTGTATCAAGCTACACCACCTTTGTATTTAATAACAATTTTTTACTGCATCTAGCCAATTAAAACCATTTGGGCATAGTAGCAGTGTCTGTTACTCATTGGAGTAGCCCATCTGTACCAAGCTACACCACATTTGTATTTAATAACAATTTTTTACTGCATCTGGCCCAGTAAATACTTTTGGGCATAGTAGCAGTATCTGTTACTCATTGTAGTAGCCCATCTGTACCAAGCTGCACCACTTTTATTTAATAACATTTTTTTACTGCATCTAGCCCAGTAAATACTTTTGGGCATGAAGCAGTGTCTGTTACTCATTGTAGTAGCCCATCTGTACCAAGCTACAGCACCTTTGTATTTAATAACAATTTTTTACTGCATCTAGCCAAGTAAGACCTTTTGGGCATAGTAGCAGTGTCTGTTACTCATTGGACTAGCCCATCTGTACCAAGCTACACCACCTTTGTATTTAATAACAATTTTTTACTGCATCTAGCCCAGTAAATACTTTTGGGCATAGTAGCAGTGTCTGTAACTCATTGTAGTAGCCCATTTGTACCAAGCTACACCACCTTTGTATGTAATAACAATGTTTCACTGCATCTAGCCTAGTAAACACTTTTGGGCATAGTAGCAGTGTCTGTTACTCATTGGAGTAGCCCATCTGTACCAGGCTACACCACTTTTGTATTTAATAACAATTTTTCACTGCATCTAGCCCAGTAAATACTTTTGGGCCTGTGGCAGTGTCTGTTACTCATTGTAGTAGCCCATCTGTACCAAGCAACACCACCTTTGTATTTAATAACAATTTTTTACTGCACCTAGCCAAGTAAAACCTATTGGGCATAGTAGCAGTGTCTGTTACTCATTGGAGTAGCCCATCTGTACCAAGCTACACCACCTTTGTATTTAATAACAATGTTTTACTGCATCTAGCCAAGTAAAACCTGTTTTGCCTGTAGCAGTGTCTGTTACACATTGGAGTAGCCCATTTGTTCCAAGCTACACCACCTTTGTATTTAATAACAATTTTTTACTGCATCTAGCCCAGTAAATACTTTTGGGCCTGAAGCAGTGTCTGTTACTCATTGGAGTAGCCCATCTGTACCAAGCTGTACCACCTTTGTATTTAATAACAATTTTTTACTGCATCTAGCCAAGTAAATACTTTTGGGCCTGTAGCAGTGGCTGTTACTCCTTGGAGTAGCCCATCTGTACCAAGCTACACCACCTTTGTATTTCATAACAATTTTTTACTGCATCTAGCCCAGTAAATACTTTTGGGCCTCTAGCAGTGTCTGTTACTCATTGGAGTAGCCCATCTGTACCAAGCTACAGCACCTTTGTATTTAATAACAATGTTTTACTGCATCTAGCCAAGTAAAACCTTTTTGGCCTGTAGCAGTGTCTGTTACTCATTGGAGTAGCCCATCTGCACCAAGCTACACCACCTTCGTATTTAATAACAATGTTTTACTGCATTTAGCCCAGTAAATACTTTCGGGCATAGTAGCAGTGTCTGTTACTCATTGTAGTAGCCCACCTGTGCCAAGCTACACCAACTTTGTATTTAATAACAATTTTTTACTGCATCTAGCCCAGTTAATTCTATTGGGTCTGTAGAAGTGTCTGATACTCATTTTAGTAGCCATCTGTACCAAGCTACATCACCTTTGTATTTAATAACAATTTTTTACTGCATCTATCCCAGTAAATACTTTGGGGCCTGTAGCAGTGTCTGTTACTCATTGTAGTGGCCCATCTGTACCATGCTACAGCACCTTTGTATTTAATAACAATTTTTTACTGCATCTAGCCAAGTAAAACCTTTTGGGCCTGCAGCAGTGTCTGTTACTCATTGGAGTAGCCCATCTGTACCAAGCTACACCACCTTTGTATTTAATAACAATGTTTTACTGCATCTAGCCCAGTAAATACTTTTGGGCATAGTAGCAGTGTCTGTTACTAATTTTAGGAGCCCATCTGTAACAAGCTACACCACCTTTGTATTTAATAAATATTTTTCACTGCATCTAGCCCAGTAAATACTTTTGGGCCTGTAGCAGTGTCTGTTACTCACTATAGTAGCCCATCTGTACCAAGCTACACCACCTTTGTATTTAATAACAATTTTTTACTGCATCTAGCCCAGTAAATAATTTTGGGCATAGTAGCAGTATCTGTTACTCATTGTAGTAGCCCATCTGTACCATGCTACAGCACCTTTGTATTTAATAACAATTTTTTACTGCATCTAGCCAAGTAAAACCTTTTGGGCCTGTAGCAGTGTCTGTTACTCATTGGAGTAGCCCATCTGTACCAAGCTACACCACATTTGTATTTAATAACAATGTTTTACTGCATCTAGCCCAGTAAATACTTTTGGGCATAGTAGCAGTGTCTGTTACTCATTGTAGGAGCCCATCTGTAACAAGCTACACCACCTTTGTATTTAATAACAATTTTTCACTGCATCTAGCCCAGTAAACACTTTTGGGCCTGTAGCAGTGTCTGTTACTCATTATAGTAGCCCATCTGTACCAAGCTACACCACCTTTGTATTTAATAACAATTTTTTACTGCACCTAGCCAAGTAAAACCTATTGGGCATAGTAGTAGTGTCTGTTACTCATTTGAGTAGCCCATCTGTACCAAGCTACGCCACCTTTGTATTTAATAGCAATTTTTTACTGCATCTAGCCCAGTAAATACTTTTGGGCATAGTAGCAGTGTCTGTTGCTCATTGTTGTAGCCCATCTGTACCAAGCTACACCACCTTTGTATTTAATAACAATTTTTTACTGCATCTAGCCAATAAAACCTTTTGTGCCTGTAGCAGTGTCTCTTACACATTGGAGTAGCCCATCTGTACTTAGCTACACCACCTTTGTATTTGATAACATTTTTTTACTGCATCTAGCCCAGTTAATTCTATTGGGTCTGTAGCAGTGTCTGTTACTCATTGTAGTAGCCCATCTGTACCAAGCTACACCACCTTTTTATTTAATAACAATTTTTTACTGCATCTATCCCAGTAAATACTTTGGGGCCTGTAGCAGTGTCTGTTAGTCATTGTAGTGGCCCATCTGTATCAAGCTACACCACCTTTGTATTTAATAACAATTTTTTACTGCATCCAGCCAAGTAAAACCATTTGGGCATAGTAGCAGTGTCTGTTACTCATTGGAGTAGCTCATCTGTACCAAGCTACACCACCTTTGTATTTAATAACAATGTTTTACTGCATCTAGCCCAGTAAATACTTTTGGGCATAGTAGCAGTATCTGTTACTCATTGTAGTAGCCCATCTGTACCAAGCTACACCACCTTTTATTTAATAACATTTTTTACTGCATCTAGCCCAGTAAATACTTTTGGGCATGAAGCAGTGTCTGTTACTCATTGTAGTAGCCCATCTGTACAAAGCTACAGCACGTTTGTATTTAATAACAATTTTTTACTGCATCTAGCCAAGGAAAACCTTTTGGGCCTGTAGCAGTGTCTGTTGCTCATTGGAGTAGCCCATATGTACCAAGCTACACCACCTTTGTATTTAATAACAATGTTTTACTGCATCTAGCCCAGTAAATACTTTTGGGCATAGTAGCAGTGTCTGTTACTCATTATAGTAGCCCATCTGTACCAAGCTACACCACCTTTGTATTTAATAACAATTTTTCACTGCATCTAGCCTAGTAAACACTTTTGGGCATAGTAGCAGTGTCTGTTACTCATTGGAGTAGCCCATCTGTACCAAGCTACACCACCTTTGTATTTAATAACAATTTTTCACTGCATCTAGCCCAGTAAATCCTTTTGGGCCTGTAGCAGTGTCTGTTACTCATTGTAGTAGCCCATCTGTACCAAGCTACACCACCTTTGTATTTAATAACAATTTTTTACTGCACCTAGCCAAGTAAAACCTATTGGGCATGGTAGCAGTGTCTGTTACTCATTGGAGTAGCCCATCTGTACCAAGCTACACCACCTTTGTATTTAATAACAATTTTTTACTGCATCTATCCCAGTAAATACTTTTGGGTCTGTAGCAGTGTCTGTTACTCATTGTAGTAGCCCATCTGTACCAAGCTACACCACCTTTGTATTTTAATAACAATTTTTACTGCATCTAGCCCAGTAAATTCATTTGGGCCTGTAGCAGTGTCTGTTACTCATTGTAGTAGCCCATCTGTGCCAAGCTACACCACCTTTGTGTTTAATAACAATGTTTTACTGCATCTAGCCAAGCAAAACCTTTTGGGCCCGTAGCAGTGTCTGTTACTCATTGTAGTGGCCCATCTGTATCAAGCTACACCACCTTTGTATTTAATAACAATTTTTTACTGCATCTAGCCAATAAAACCTTTTGTGCCTGTAGCAGTGTCTGTTACACATTGGAGTAGCCCATCTGTACCAAGCTACACCAACTTTGTTTTTACCAACAATGTTTTACTGCATCTAGCCCAGTAAATACTTTTGGGCATAGTAGCAGTGTCTGTTACTCATTGTAGTAGCCCATCTGTGCCAAGCTACACCAACTTTGTATTTAATAACAATTTTTTACTGCATCTAGCCCAGTTAATACTTTTGGGCATGAAGCAGTGTCTGTTACTCATTGTAGTAGCCCATCTGTACCAAGCTACAGTACCTTTGTATTTAATAACAATTTTTTACTGCATCTAGCCAAGTAAAACCTTTTGGGCCTGTAGCAGTGTCTGTTGCTCATTGGAGTATCCCATCTGTACCAAGCTACACCACCTTTGTATTTAATAACAATGTTTTACTGCATCTAGCCCAGTAAATACTTTTGGGCATAGTAGCAGTGTCTGTTACTCATTGTAGTAGCCCATCTGTACCAAGCTACACCACCTTTGTATTTAATAACAATTTTTCCCAGCATCTAGCCTAGTAAACACTTTTGGGCATAGTAGCAGTGTCTGTTACTCATTGGAGTAGCCCATCTGTACCAAGCTACACCACCTTTGTATTTAATAACAATTTTTCACTGCATCTAGCCCAGTAAATACTTTTGGGCCTGTAGCAGTGTCTGTTACTCATTGTAGTAGCCCATCTGTACCAAGCTACACCACCTTTGTATTTAATAACATTTTTTTACTGAACGTAGCCAAGTAAAACCTATTGGGCATAGCAGCAGTGTCTGTTACTCATTGGAGTAGCCCATCTGTACCAAGCTACACCACCTTTGTATTTAATAACAATTTTTTACTGCATCTAGCCAAATAAAACCTTTTGGGCATAGGAACAGTGTCTGTTACTCATTGGAGTAGCCCATCTGTACCAAGCTATACCACCTTTGTATTTAATAACAATTTTTTACTGCATCTAGCCTAGTAAATACTTTTGGGTCTGTAGCAGTATCTGTTACTCATTGTAGTAGCCCATCTGTACCAAGCTACACCACCTTTGTATTTAATAACAATTTTTTACTGCATCTAGCCCAGTAAAACCTTTTTGGCCTGTAGCAGTGTCTGTTACTCATTGGAGTAGCCCATCTGCACCAAGCTACACCACCTTCGTATTTAATAACAATGTTTTACTGCATCTAGCCCAGTAAATACTTTCGGGCATAGTAGCAGTGTCTGTTACTCATTGTAGTAGCCCACCTGTGCCAAGCTACACCAACTTTGTATTTAATAACAATTTTTTACTGCATCTATCCCAGTAAATACTTTGGGGCCTGTAGCAGTGTCTGTTACTCATTGTAGTGGCCCATCTGTATCAAGCTACACCACCTTTGTATTTAATAACAATTTTTTACTGCATCTAGCCCAGTAAATACTTTTGGGCCTGAAGCAGTGTCTGTTACTCATTGGAGTAGCCCATCTGTACCAAGCTGTACCACCTTTGTATTTAATAACAATTTTTTACTGCATCTAGCCAAGTAAATACTTTTGGGCCTGTAGCAGTGGCTGTTACTCCTTGGAGTAGCCCATCTGTACCAAGCTACACCACCTTTGTATTTCATAACAATTTTTTACTGCATCTAGCCCAGTAAATACTTTTGGGCCTCTAGCAGTGTCTGTTACTCATTGGAGTAGCCCATCTGTACCAAGCTACAGCACCTTTGTATTTAATAACAATGTTTTACTGCATCTAGCCAAGTAAAACCTTTTTGGCCTGTAGCAGTGTCTGTTACTCATTGGAGTAGCCCATCTGCAGCAAGCTACACCACCTTCGTATTTAATAACAATGTTTTACTGCATCTAGCCCAGTAAATACTTTCGGGCATAGTAGCAGTGTCTGTTACTCATTGTAGTAGCCCACCTGTGCCAAGCTACACCAACTTTGTATTTAATAACAATTTTTTACTGCATCTAGCCCAGTTAATTCTATTGGGTCTGTAGCAGTGTCTGATACTCATTTTAGTAGCCATCTGTACCAAGCTACATCACCTTTGTATTTAATAACAATTTTTTACTGCATCTATCCCAGTAAATACTTTGGGGCCTGTAGCAGTGTCTGTTACTCATTGTAGTGGCCCATCTGTATCAAGCTACACCACCTTTGTATTTAATAGCAATTTTTTACTGCATCTAGCCCAGTAAATACTTTTGGGCCTGTAGCAATGTCTGTTACTCATTGGAGTAGCCCATCTGTACCAAGCTACACCACATTTGTATTTAATAACAATTTTTTACTGCATCTGGCCCAGTAAATACTTTTGGGCATAGTAGCAGTATCTGTTACTCATTGTAGTAGCCCATCTGTACCAAGCTGCACCACTTTTATTTAATAACATTTTTTTACTGCATCTAGCCCAGTAAATACTTTTGGGCATGAAGCAGTGTCTGTTACTCATTGTAGTAGCCCATCTGTACCAAGCTACAGCACCTTTGTATTTAATAACAATTTTTTACTGCATCTAGCCAAGTAAAACCTTTTGGGCATAGTAGCAGTGTCTGTTACTCATTGGACTAGCCCATCTGTACCAAGCTACACCACCTTTGTATTTAATAACAATTTTTTACTGCATCTAGCCCAGTAAATACTTTTGGGCATAGTAGCAGTGTCTGTAACTCATTGTAGTAGCCCATTTGTACCAAGCTACACCACCTTTGTATGTAATAACAATGTTTCACTGCATCTAGCCTAGTAAACACTTTTGGGCATAGTAGCAGTGTCTGTTACTCATTGGAGTAGCCCATCTGTACCAGGCTACACCGCTTTTGTATTTAATAACAATTTTTCACTGCATCTAGCCCAGTAAATACTTTTGGGCCTGTGGCAGTGTCTGTTACTCATTGTAGTAGCCCATCTGTACCAAGCTACACCACCTTTGTATTTAATAACAATTTTTTACTGCACCTAGCCAAGTAAAACCTATTGGGCATAGTAGCAGTGTCTGTTACTCATTGGAGTAGCCCATCTGTATCAAGCTACACCACCTTTGTATTTAATAACAATGTTTTACTGCATCTAGCCAAGTAAAACCTGTTTTGCCTGTAGCAGTGTCTGTTACACATTGGAGTAGCCCATTTGTACCAAGCTACACCACCTTTGTATTTAATAACAATTTTTTACTGCATCTAGCCCAGTAAATACTTTTGGGCCTGAAGCAGTGTCTGTTACTCATTGGAGTAGCCCATCTGTACCAAGCTGTACCACCTTTGTATTTAATAACAATTTTTTACTGCATCTAGCCAAGTAAATACTTTTGGGCCTGTAGCAGTGGCTGTTACTCCTTGGAGTAGCCCATCTGTACCAAGCTACACCACCTTTGTATTTCATAACAATTTTTTACTGCATCTAGCCCAGTAAATACTTTTGGGCCTGTAGCAGTGTCTGTTACTCATTGGAGTAGCCCATCTGTACCAAGCTACAGCACCTTTGTATTTAATAACAATGTTTTACTGCATCTAGCCAAGTAAAACCTTTTTGGCCTGTGGCAGTGTCTGTTACTCATTGGAGTAGCCCATCTGCACCAAGCTACACCACCTTCGTATTTAATAACAATGTTTTACTGCATCTAGCCCAGTAAATACTTTCGGGCATAGTAGCAGTGTCTGTTACTCATTGTAGTAGCCCACCTGTGCCAAGCTACACCAACTTTGTATTTAATAACAATTTTTTACTGCATCTAGCCCAGTTAATTCTATTGGGTCTGTAGCAGTGTCTGATACTCATTTTAGTAGCCATCTGTACCAAGCTACATCACCTTTGTATTTAATAACAATTTTTTACTGCATCTATCCCAGTAAATACTTTGGGGCCTGTAGCAGTGTCTGTTACTCATTGTAGTGGCCCATCTGTATCAAGCTACACCACCTTTGTATTTAATAACAATTTTTTACTGCATCTATCCAATTAAAACCATTTGGGCATAGTAGCAGTGTCTGTTACTCATTGGAGTAGCCCATCTGTACCAAGCTACACCACATTTGTATTTAATAACAATTTTTTACTGCATCTGGCCCAGTAAATACTTTTGGGCATAGTAGCAGTATCTGTTACTCATTGTAGTAGCCCATCTGTACTAAGCTGCACCACTTTTATTTAATAACATTTTTTTACTGCATCTAGCCCAGTAAATACTTTTGGGCATGAAGCAGTGTCTGTTACTCATTGTAGTAGCCCATCTGTACCAAGCTACAGCACCTTTGTATTTAATAACAATTTTTTACTGCATCTAGCCAAGTAAAACCTTTTGGGCATAGAAGCAGTGTCTGTTACTCATTGGACTAGCCCATCTGTACCAAGCTACACCACCTTTGTATTTAATAACAATTTTTTACTGCATCTAGCCCAGTAAATACTTTTGGGCATAGTAGCAGTGTCTGTAACTCATTGTAGTAGCCCATTTGTACCAAGCTACACCACCTTTGTATGTAGTAACAATTTTTTACTGCATCTAGCCCAGTAAATACTTTTGGGCATAGTAGCAGTGTCTGTAACTCATTGTAGTAGCCCATTTGTACCAAGCTACACCACCTTTGTATGTAATAACAATTTTTCACTGCATCTAGCCTAGTAAACACTTTTGGGCATAGTAGCAGTGTCTGTTACTCATTGGAGTAGCCCATCTGTACCAGGCTACACCACTTTTGTATTTAATAACAATTTTTCACTGCATCTAGCCCAGTAAATACTTTTGGGCCTGTAGCAGTGTCTGTTACTCATTGTAGTAGCCCATCTGTACCAAGCTACACCACCTTTGTATTTAATAACAATTTTTTACTGCACCTAGCCAAGTAAAACCTATTGGGCATAGTAGCAGTGTCTGTTACTCATTGGAGTAGCCCATCTGTACCAAGCTACACCACCTTTGTATTTAATAACAATGTTTTACTGCATCTAGCCAAGTAAAACCTGTTTTGCCTGTAGCAGTGTCTGTTACACATTGGAGTAGCCCATTTGTACCAAGCTACACCACCTTTGTATTTAATAACAATTTTTTTACTGCATCTAGCCCAGTAAATTCTTTTGGGCCTGAAGCAGTGTCTGTTACTCATTGGAGTAGCCCATCTGTACCAAGCTGTACCACCTTTGTATTTAATAATTTTTTACTGCATCTAGCCAAGTAAATACTTTTGGGCCTGTAGCAGTGGCTGTTACTCCTTCGAGTAGCCCATCTGTACCAAGCTACACCACCTTTGTATTTCATAACAATTTTTGACTGCATCTAGCCCAGTAAATACTTTTGGGCCTGTAGCAGTGTCTGTTACTCATTGGAGTAGCCCATCTGTACCAAGCTACAGCACCTTTGTATTTAATAACAATTTTTTACTACATCTAGCCCAGTTAATACTTTTGGACCTGTAGCAGTGTCTGTTTCTCATTGTAGTAGCCCATCTGTACCAAGCTACACCACCTTTGTATTTAATAACAATTTTTTACAGCATCTAGCCCAGTAAATACTTTTGGGCCTGTAGCAGTGTCTGTTACTCATTGGAGTAGCCCATCTGAACGAAGCTATACCACATTTGTATTTAATAACAATTTTTTACTGCATCTAGCCCAGTAAATACTTTTGGGCCTGTAGCAGTGTCTGTTACTCATTGTAGTAGCCCATCTGTACCAAGCTACACCACCTTTGTATTTAATAACAATTTTTTACTGCATCTATCCCAGTAAATACTTTTGGGCCTGTAGCAGTGTCTGTTACTCATTGTAGTGGCCCATCTGTATCAACCTACACCACCTTTGTATTTAATAACAATTTTTTACTGCATCTAGCCAAGAAAAACCATTTGGGCATAGTAGCAGTGTCTGTTACTCATTGGAGTAGCCCATCTGTACCAAGCTACACCACCTTTGTATTTAATAACAATTTTTTACTGCATCTAGCCCAGTAAATAATTTTGGGCATAGTAGCAGTATCTGTTACTCATTGTAGTAGCCCATCTGTACCATGCTACAGCACCTTTGTATTTAATAACACTTTTTTACTGCATCTAGCCAAGTAAAACCTTTTGGGCCTGTAGCAGTGTCTGTTACTCATTGGAGTAGCCCATCTGTACCAAGCTACACCACATTTGTATTTAA
This sequence comes from Phyllobates terribilis, assembly GCF_046119375.1. Taxonomy (NCBI): domain Eukaryota; kingdom Metazoa; phylum Chordata; class Amphibia; order Anura; family Dendrobatidae; genus Phyllobates; species Phyllobates terribilis. The sequence continues at coordinate 396,578,997 of NW_027362763.1, forward strand.
TAACAATGTTTTTCTGCATCTAGCCCAGTAAATACTTTTGGGCATAGTAGCAGTGTCTGTTACTCATTGTAGGAGCCCATCTGTAACAAGCTACACCACCTTTGTATTTAAAAACAATTTTTCACTGCATCTAGCCCAGTAAATACTTTTGGGCATGAAGCAGTGTCTGTTACTCATTGTAGTAGCCCATCTGTACCAAGCTACAGCACGTTTGTATTTAATAACAATTTTTTACTGCATCTAGCCAAGGAAAACCTTTTGGGCCTGTAGCAGTGTCTGTTGCTCAATGGAGTAGCCCATATGTACCAAGCTACACCACATTTGTATTTAATATCAATGTTTTACTGCATCTAGCCCAGTAAATACTTTTGGGCATAGTAGCAGTGTCTGTTACTCATTGTAGTAGCCCATCTGTACCAAGCTACACCACCTTTGTATTTAATAACAATTTTTCACTGCATCTAGCCTAGTAAACACTTTTGGGCATAGTAGCAGTGTCTGTTACTCATTGGAGTAGCCCATCTGTACCAAGTTACACCACCTTTGTATTTAATAACAATTTTTCACTGCATCTAGCCCAGTAAATCCTTTTGGGCCTGTAGCAGTGTCTGTTACTCATTGTAGTAGCCCATCTGTACCAAGCTACACCACCTTTGTATTTTAATAACAATTTTTACTGCATCTAGCCCAGTAAATTCTTTTGGGCCTGCAGCAGTGTCTGTTACTCATTGTAGTAGCCCATCTGTGCCAAGCTACACCACCTTTGTGTTTAATAACAATGTTTTACTGCATCTAGCCAAGTAAAACCTTTTGGGCCTGTAGCAGTGTCTGTTACTCATTGGAGTAGCCCATCTACTCCAAGCTACACCACCTTCGTATTTAATAACAATGTTTTACTGCATCTAGCCCAGTAAATACTTTTGTGCATAGTAGCAGTGTCTGTTACTCATTGTAGTAGCCCATCTGTACCAAGCTACACCACATTTGTATTTAATAACAATTTTTACTGCATCTAGCCCAGTAAATTCTTTTGGGCCTGTAGCAGTGTCTGTTACTCATTGTAGTGGCCCATCTGTACCAAGCTACACCACCTTTGTATTTAATAACAATTTTTTACTGCATCTAGCCAATAAAACCTTTTGTGCCTGTAGCAGTGTCTGTTACACATTGGAGTAGCCCATCTGTACCAAGCTACACCAACTTTGTTTTTACTAACAATGTTTTACTGCATCTAGCCCAGTAAATACTTTTGGGCATAGTAGCAGTGTCTGTTACTCATTGTAGTAGCCCATCTGTGCCAAGCTACGCCAACTTGGTATTTAATAACAATTTTTTACTGCATCTAGCCCAGTTAATACTTTTGGGCATGAAGCAGTGTCTGTTACTCATTGTAGTAGCCCTTCTGTACCAAGCTACAGCACCTTTGTATTTAATAACAATTTTTTACTGCATCTAGCCAAGTAAAACCTTTTGGGCCTGTAGCAGTGTCTGTTGCTCATTGGAGTATCCCATCTGTACCAAGCTACACCACCTTTGTATTTAATAACAATGTTTTACTGCATCTAGCCCAGTAAATACTTTTGGGCATAGTAGCAGTGTCTGTTACTCATTGTAGTAGCCCATCTGTACCAAGCTACACCACCTTTGTATTTAATAACAATTTTTCCCTGCATTTAGCCCAGTAAATACTTTTGGGCCTGTAGCAGTGTCTGTTACTCATTGTAGTAGCCCATCTGTGCCAAGCTACACCACCTTTGTATTTAATAACATTTTTTTACTGCACCTAGCCAAGTAAAACCTATTGGGCATAGTAGCAGTGTCTGTTACTCATTGGAGTAGCCCAACTTTACCAAGCTACACCACCTTTGTATTTAATAACAATTTTTTACTGCATCTAGCCAAATAAAACCTTTTGGGCATAGTAGCAGTGTCTGTTACTCATTGGAGTAGCCCATCTGTACCAAGCTACACCACCTTTGTATTTAATAACAATTTCTTACTGCATCTAGCCCAGTAAATACTTTTGGGTCTGTAACAGTGTCTGTTACTCATTGTAGTAGCCCATCTGTACCAAGCTACACCACCTTTGTATTTAATAACAATGTTTTACTGCATCTAGCCCAGTAAATTCTTTTGGGCCTGTAGCAGTGTCTGTTACTCATTGTAGTAGCCCATCTGTACTAAGCTACACCACCTTTGTATTTAATAACAATGTTTTACTGCATCTAGCCAAGTAAAACCTTTTGGGCCTGTAGCAGTGTCTGTTACTCATTGGAGTAGCCCATCTGCAGCAAGCTACACCACCTTCGTATTTAATAACAATGTTTTACTGCATCTAGCCCAGTAAATACTTATGGGCATAGTAGCAGTGTCTGTTACTCATTGTAGTAGCCCATCTGTACCAAGCTACACCACCTTTGTATTTAATAACAATTTTTTACTGCATCTAGCCCAGTAAATTCTTTTGGGCCTGTAGCAGTGTCTGTTACTCATTGTAGTGGCCCATCTGTACCAAGCTACACCACCTTTGTATTTAATAACAATTTTTTACTGCATCTAGCCAATAAAACCTTTTGTGCCTGTAGCAGTGTGTTACACATTGGAGTAGCCCATCTGTACCAAGCTACACCACCTTTGTATTTAATAACAATGTTTTACTGCATCTAGCCCAGTAAATACTTTTGGGCATAGTAGCAGTGTCTGTTACTCATTGTAGTAGCCAATCTGTGCCAAGCTACACCAACTTTGTATTTATTAACAATTTTTTACTGCATCCAGCCCAGTTAATACTATTGGGTCTGTAGCAGTGTCTGTTACTCATTGTAGTAGCCCATCTGTACCAAGCTACACCACCTTTGTATTTAATAGCAATTTTTTACTGCATCTAGCCCAGTAAATACTTTTGGGCCTGTAGCAATGTCTGTTACTCATTGGAGTAGCCCATCTGTACCAAGCTACACCACCTTTGTTTTCAATAACAATTTTTTACTGCATCTAGCCAAGTAAAACCTTTTGGGCCTGTAGCATTGTCTGTTACTCATTGGAGTAGCCCATCTGTACCAAGCTACACCACCTTTGTATTTAATAACAATGTTTTACTGCATCTAGCCCAGTAAATACTTTTGGGCATAGTAGCAGTGTCTGTTACTCATTGTAGTAGCCAATCTGTACCAAGCTACACCACCTTTGTATTTAATAACAATTTTTTACTGCATCTAGCCCAGTAAGTACTTTTGGGCCTGTAGCAGTGTCTGTTACTCATTGGAGTAGCCCATCTGTACCAAGCTACACCACCTTTGTATTTAACGACAATTTTTTACTGCATCTAGCCAAGTAAATCCTTTTGGGCATAGTAGCAGTGTCTATTACTCATTGTAGTAGCCCATCTGTACCAGGCTACACCACTTTTGTATTTAATAACAATTTTTCACTGCATCTAGCCCAGTAAATACTTTTGGGCCTGTAGCAGTGTCTGTTACTCATTGTAGTAGCCCATCTGTACCAAGCTACACCACCTTTGTATTTAATAACAATTTTTTACTGCACCTAGCCAAGTAAAACCTATTGGGCATAGTAGCAGTGTCTGTTACTCATTGGAGTAGCCCATCTGTACCAAGCTACACCACCTTTGTATTTAATAACAATGTTTTACTGCATCTAGCCAAGTAAAACCTGTTTTGCCTGTAGCAGTGTCTGTTACACATTGGAGTAGCCCATTTGTACCAAGCTACACCACCTTTGTATTTAATAACAATTTTTTTACTGCATCTAGCCCAGTAAATTCTTTTGGGCCTGAAGCAGTGTCTGTTACTCATTGGAGTAGCCCATCTGTACCAAGCTGTACCACCTTTGTATTTAATAATTTTTTACTGCATCTAGCCAAGTAAATACTTTTGGGCCTGTAGCAGTGGCTGTTACTCCTTCGAGTAGCCCATCTGTACCAAGCTACACCACCTTTGTATTTCATAACAATTTTTGACTGCATCTAGCCCAGTAAATACTTTTGGGCCTGTAGCAGTGTCTGTTACTCATTGGAGTAGCCCATCTGTACCAAGCTACAGCACCTTTGTATTTAATAACAATTTTTTACTACATCTAGCCCAGTTAATACTTTTGGACCTGTAGCAGTGTCTGTTTCTCATTGTAGTAGCCCATCTGTACCAAGCTACACCACCTTTGTATTTAATAACAATTTTTTACAGCATCTAGCCCAGTAAATACTTTTGGGCCTGTAGCAGTGTCTGTTACTCATTGGAGTAGCCCATCTGAACGAAGCTATACCACATTTGTATTTAATAACAATTTTTTACTGCATCTAGCCCAGTAAATACTTTTGGGCCTGTAGCAGTGTCTGTTACTCATTGTAGTAGCCCATCTGTACCAAGCTACACCACCTTTGTATTTAATAACAATTTTTTACTGCATCTATCCCAGTAAATACTTTTGGGCCTGTAGCAGTGTCTGTTACTCATTGTAGTGGCCCATCTGTATCAACCTACACCACCTTTGTATTTAATAACAATTTTTTACTGCATCTAGCCAAGAAAAACCATTTGGGCATAGTAGCAGTGTCTGTTACTCATTGGAGTAGCCCATCTGTACCAAGCTACACCACCTTTGTATTTAATAACAATTTTTTACTGCATCTAGCCCAGTAAATAATTTTGGGCATAGTAGCAGTATCTGTTACTCATTGTAGTAGCCCATCTGTACCATGCTACAGCACCTTTGTATTTAATAACACTTTTTTACTGCATCTAGCCAAGTAAAACCTTTTGGGCCTGTAGCAGTGTCTGTTACTCATTGGAGTAGCCCATCTGTACCAAGCTACACCACATTTGTATTTAATAACAATGTTTTTCTGCATCTAGCCCAGTAAATACTTTTGGGCATAGTAGCAGTGTCTGTTACTCATTGTAGGAGCCCATCTGTAACAAGCTACACCACCTTTGTATTTAAAAACAATTTTTCACTGCATCTAGCCCAGTAAATACTTTTGGGCATGAAGCAGTGTCTGTTACTCATTGTAGTAGCCCATCTGTACCAAGCTACAGCACGTTTGTATTTAATAACAATTTTTTACTGCATCTAGCCAAGGAAAACCTTTTGGGCCTGTAGCAGTGTCTGTTGCTCAATGGAGTAGCCCATATGTACCAAGCTACACCACATTTGTATTTAATATCAATGTTTTACTGCATCTAGCCCAGTAAATACTTTTGGGCATAGTAGCAGTGTCTGTTACTCATTGTAGTAGCCCATCTGTACCAAGCTACACCACCTTTGTATTTAATAACAATTTTTCACTGCATCTAGCCTAGTAAACACTTTTGGGCATAGTAGCAGTGTCTGTTACTCATTGGAGTAGCCCATCTGTACCAAGTTACACCACCTTTGTATTTAATAACAATTTTTCACTGCATCTAGCCCAGTAAATCCTTTTGGGCCTGTAGCAGTGTCTGTTACTCATTGTAGTAGCCCATCTGTACCAAGCTACACCACCTTTGTATTTTAATAACAATTTTTACTGCATCTAGCCCAGTAAATTCTTTTGGGCCTGCAGCAGTGTCTGTTACTCATTGTAGTAGCCCATCTGTGCCAAGCTACACCACCTTTGTGTTTAATAACAATGTTTTACTGCATCTAGCCAAGTAAAACCTTTTGGGCCTGTAGCAGTGTCTGTTACTCATTGGAGTAGCCCATCTACTCCAAGCTACACCACCTTCGTATTTAATAACAATGTTTTACTGCATCTAGCCCAGTAAATACTTTTGTGCATAGTAGCAGTGTCTGTTACTCATTGTAGTAGCCCATCTGTACCAAGCTACACCACATTTGTATTTAATAACAATTTTTACTGCATCTAGCCCAGTAAATTCTTTTGGGCCTGTAGCAGTGTCTGTTACTCATTGTAGTGGCCCATCTGTACCAAGCTACACCACCTTTGTATTTAATAACAATTTTTTACTGCATCTAGCCAATAAAACCTTTTGTGCCTGTAGCAGTGTCTGTTACACATTGGAGTAGCCCATCTGTACCAAGCTACACCAACTTTGTTTTTACTAACAATGTTTTACTGCATCTAGCCCAGTAAATACTTTTGGGCATAGTAGCAGTGTCTGTTACTCATTGTAGTAGCCCATCTGTGCCAAGCTACGCCAACTTGGTATTTAATAACAATTTTTTACTGCATCTAGCCCAGTTAATACTTTTGGGCATGAAGCAGTGTCTGTTACTCATTGTAGTAGCCCTTCTGTACCAAGCTACAGCACCTTTGTATTTAATAACAATTTTTTACTGCATCTAGCCAAGTAAAACCTTTTGGGCCTGTAGCAGTGTCTGTTGCTCATTGGAGTATCCCATCTGTACCAAGCTACACCACCTTTGTATTTAATAACAATGTTTTACTGCATCTAGCCCAGTAAATACTTTTGGGCATAGTAGCAGTGTCTGTTACTCATTGTAGTAGCCCATCTGTACCAAGCTACACCACCTTTGTATTTAATAACAATTTTTCCCTGCATTTAGCCCAGTAAATACTTTTGGGCCTGTAGCAGTGTCTGTTACTCATTGTAGTAGCCCATCTGTGCCAAGCTACACCACCTTTGTATTTAATAACATTTTTTTACTGCACCTAGCCAAGTAAAACCTATTGGGCATAGTAGCAGTGTCTGTTACTCATTGGAGTAGCCCAACTTTACCAAGCTACACCACCTTTGTATTTAATAACAATTTTTTACTGCATCTAGCCAAATAAAACCTTTTGGGCATAGTAGCAGTGTCTGTTACTCATTGGAGTAGCCCATCTGTACCAAGCTACACCACCTTTGTATTTAATAACAATTTCTTACTGCATCTAGCCCAGTAAATACTTTTGGGTCTGTAGCAGTGTCTGTTACTCATTGTAGTAGCCCATCTGTACCAAGCTACACCACCTTTGTATTTAATAACAATGTTTTACTGCATCTAGCCCAGTAAATTCTTTTGGGCCTGTAGCAGTGTCTGTTACTCATTGTAGTAGCCCATCTGTACTAAGCTACACCACCTTTGTATTTAATAACAATGTTTTACTGCATCTAGCCAAGTAAAACCTTTTGGGCCTGTAGCAGTGTCTGTTACTCATTGGAGTAGCCCATCTGCAGCAAGCTACACCACCTTCGTATTTAATAACAATGTTTTACTGCATCTAGCCCAGTAAATACTTATGGGCATAGTAGCAGTGTCTGTTACTCATTGTAGTAGCCCATCTGTACCAAGCTACACCACCTTTGTATTTAATAACAATTTTTTACTGCATCTAGCCCAGTAAATTCTTTTGGGCCTGTAGCAGTGTCTGTTACTCATTGTAGTGGCCCATCTGTACCAAGCTACACCACCTTTGTATTTAATAACAATTTTTTACTGCATCTAGCCAATAAAACCTTTTGTGCCTGTAGCAGTGTGTTACACATTGGAGTAGCCCATCTGTACCAAGCTACACCACCTTTGTATTTAATAACAATGTTTTACTGCATCTAGCCCAGTAAATACTTTTGGGCATAGTAGCAGTGTCTGTTACTCATTGTAGTAGCCAATCTGTGCCAAGCTACACCAACTTTGTATTTATTAACAATTTTTTACTGCATCCAGCCCAGTTAATACTATTGGGTCTGTAGCAGTGTCTGTTACTCATTGTAGTAGCCCATCTGTACCAAGCTACACCACCTTTGTATTTAATAGCAATTTTTTACTGCATCTAGCCCAGTAAATACTTTTGGGCCTGTAGCAATGTCTGTTACTCATTGGAGTAGCCCATCTGTACCAAGCTACACCACCTTTGTTTTCAATAACAATTTTTTACTGCATCTAGCCAAGTAAAACCTTTTGGGCCTGTAGCATTGTCTGTTACTCATTGGAGTAGCCCATCTGTACCAAGCTACACCACCTTTGTATTTAATAACAATGTTTTACTGCATCTAGCCCAGTAAATACTTTTGGGCATAGTAGCAGTGTCTGTTACTCATTGTAGTAGCCAATCTGTACCAAGCTACACCACCTTTGTATTTAATAACAATTTTTTACTGCATCTAGCCCAGTAAGTACTTTTGGGCCTGTAGCAGTGTCTGTTACTCATTGGAGTAGCCCATCTGTACCAAGCTACACCACCTTTGTATTTAACGACAATTTTTTACTGCATCTAGCCAAGTAAATCCTTTTGGGCATAGTAGCAGTGTCTATTACTCATTGTAGTAGCCCATCTGTACCAAGCTACACCACCTTTGTGTTTAATAACAATTTTTTACTGCATCTAGCCCAGTAAATACTTTTGGGCCTGTAGCAGTGTCTGTTACTCATTGTAGTAGCCCATCTGTACCAACCTACACCACCTTTGTATTTAATAACAATTTTTTATTGCATCTAACCAAGTAAATCCTTTTGGGCCTGTAGCAGTGTTTGTTACTCATTGTAGTAGCCCGTCTGTACCAAGCTACACCACCTTTGTATTTAATAACAATTTTTTACTGCATCTAGCCAAGTAAAACCTTTTGGGCCTGTAGCAGTGTCTGTTACTCATTGGAGTAGCCCATCTGTGCAGATATGCAGCGATACTAAATAACCAATGGTGCACAAGCTTATGGCTTCCATATTGGGCAGAACAAGTGCTGACATAAAAACAGACACTCCTGGAACTCTTCCCAATAGTGGTAGCAATAGAAATATGGGGCGCGCGCCTGGCTAACAAAAATATACGCTTCATAACAAAAAACACCAGCCTAGCGCACTGCATTAATAAAATGGCATCATCGTCTCTCCCAGTGCTAGGCCTACTACTCCGGCTAGCATTCCTGTGCCTAAAACACAATGTATGGGTCAGCTCTAGCCACGATGCTGAGGGGTCTAACGCTGCTGCTAACGCTTTATCCCAATTTAATTGGCAGATTTTCACAGAGCTCCTCCCCAACGCCCACCCATCGGGCAACAGTTGCCCACCCTCCCTATGGGATCTAGTGGCGAATAGTTGATGCAATTAATCAGAGCGTCAGTTGCCCCGTCGACATGGCAAGCATACGGTAAGGCATGGGAACAGTTGACACGACTAGTAGCAGGCAGACGGGTTGACCAATGTGAGCAAGCCAGATTACAAGTCACCATAGAATTTCTCCAGCAGCTAATGATGAGGGGCATATCAGGGGCATCAGCGCAGCGGTGTCTGACCGGAGTAGCATTTCACTTCCAACTACTGAATTGGGGAGATGTGACAAAGAGATTCATCATCAGACAATCCATAAAAGGGTGGAAAAGGGGTCAGCCAAGTCAGGAGTGTAGACGTCCCGTCCCGTGTCACTAAAACTGATTTCTCACATCATATCCCTAACACCATTAACATGACACTCACAATTTGAAGCAACACTACTGTCTACTGCATTTGCGATCGCCTTCTTCGTGGCGCTATGCATAAGCGAATTAGTCCCTCAATCCAAAATTACCACCAGTGGAGGCTTATTACACCAGGACGTAGTCATAGCCAATAATGCAATAATGCAGGTAACAATAGTAAAAACATATATAACCATCAGATCACAAAGTAATTTCTTCCTATCACACATTGATGGAATGCCATTATCAAGATACCAGTTCCAAGCTATATTTAATAAATGCCTAACATCGGCAGAGAACCACCCCAAAGATTACGGAACACACTCATTCTGCATAGGCGCGGCCACGGAAGCAGCAAGAGCAGGACTGTCAGAAACGGAAGTTCAGAGGATAGGCAGATCGCAATCCATGTGTTTGGCGAGATACATAAGACCGGACTTTTTATCCTAACGTGGTTTGTTTCTTTTACAGGTGACGCTAAGCCAACAGTGTGGGTGATAGGCCACTCGTATGTATTGTATATTAAGAGTGTCCCCTGGTAAATATCCCATACCTGTCCAAGTCATCTGTAAAAGGGCAAAATATTTTTCTACAGTCTCATCTTTTTCCTGAGTTATGTCATTTAAATATATTGATTGTTCTCTCTGTTTTGTCAATGCCCAACACTGCAGCATCTTACAATAGTCTTCCCCTAACTCTAATGTCTGTAAATATTCTGATAAATGTCTGTCAATCAGATAGTCTTTTGATGGTCCTAGTCTCTTGCTTTATAATATGTGTAGTCACATCTCCTCCTTTAAAAATCTACTAACGATTCTAAATCCTGCCATGTTCAGTGGTATATAACCTGTATCTGTTGAATTTACCTAGAGAAAGGAACAGGCTTCTTGTCAAGGTCAGGAAGTTGTTTCATCATAGCTAACTGTTCACTTGGGCTCCAAGGCTTGTATTTCTTTATAGTCACCTGGTGAGGGGGCATGCCTCCTGTGTGAGCAGTACTGGTCATTGGTATGTGGGAGTATCCTCTATTAGTCCCCCCCTTCTCACTGCTCTCTTCCCCCTCCCCATCCCATGTAATTAGCTCTGTGGGAGGAGGTGTATTAGCAGCTACAACAACCACATGCGTCTTTGCAATAACTGGTAGAATAGGAGCATTTGGTGAACTGAATTTAGATTTAGTTGTCTTGCAATTTGAACAGTTATTTTTTCATTCCAAATTCTGTACCCTACATACTATACATGTCCACAGTTTCAGTCATTTCATTTGAACATTCTTTTACTATCTGTTATGGCACCCTTGCCTTCACGTTATCTGAACATTCTACTTTTTGCTGTCTTTCCATTGGGTTTCTGTCTACATTTACTCGACAAGTTTCCCATACTTGCCTCAAAATCAGTGCTAGCACAATATCAACAACAGGCACACAGCCACGGATCCAATAGGTAGGCACACAGCCACAGATCCTATTCTGTAGAGTAGTCAGTCACAAAGCCACAGATACTACAATACAGCCAGTAAATGGTCCATAAGATACCCTTTCTGGTAAGATGATGTCTCATCAGCCAAACAAGATACAGCAACACCAACAATCCTCTAAGTACAAGTACCACTATATCATACTCATACACTGATCACATCACATGCACACAGTTCAAAAAGGCATAGCTATCTCTTCCCAGTTCCTGGACTAGACTATTAATTGCAAAAATAACTCACCCGGATTGGAGGTGAACCAGCTCGCAGTAAAAGTGAAATACAGTTGTAAGAATAAGCTTCTTACCTTATGCTGCAGCATTTGAATTCACTTTTACTGGAGGGTCCCCCTCACTCTAGATCCGGATGGTATAATGCACGTCTAGTTTCGTGACTTTTCGGCACCAAATTCTGTGAGCAAAATACGCTCTCTTCTTTGCCTTCCGGACTCCAAATTATTAAGATTTGTTTTACGAGCGCTCGGGAAATCAATACAGCACAGCCATGTATGGTGTACTAGAAAAGACTTCTGCTTTATTAACACATGTGGCACTTTAAATAGGGTCAGAGACAAAGGAATAGTTCAGATTTTCAATTGGTTTCATGTCTGGACTCGTCTGGGTCATTCCAAAATGTTGATCTTCTGGTGAAACTATTCTTTTGTTGATTCGGAAGTAGAATTGAGCCACCCCCGTAGTGTTCGGGTTCGGTTCGGTTCGTCGAACACCGGTGTGTTCACCGAACTGTTCGTCGAACACCGTTAAAACCAATGGCAGGCAAACAAAAACACATAGAAACACATAGAAAACACCTTCAAAGGAGTCCAAAAGCTGACAAACTGCTCAGAAGACACAACTAACACATGGAAAAGTGACAAGTACATATAGTCATGCGAAAAGAAAAGAGGTGGAGGAGTAAAAAGAGGGGGAGACACAGATATAAGCATGTCATGCCCTTCTAAAATCAAGAAAGGCTGGAGTAAAAATCTAAAATCAGCCTACCAACACCCAGACGTCGTGACAAGAAAATTAAAAAAAGAAATATCTTTAGGTAAAATGGCGGTTCTATTCAGAACACTTTCCTTACAAGACGTAGTGGTATCCCAGTTGTGAGTTGTGCCAAAAACGGAACCAAATACATTCAGACTAATCCACCATTTGTCATATCCAAGGGGCAGGTCAATAAACGACAACATCTACGTGGAACCAAGTACAGTAGTATATACTGTACATCCTTTGACAAGGCAATCAGGCGGATCAAGAAGTTGGGAAGGGTAACCCTAATGGCCAAAACAGACATTGATGCAGCATTCTGGTTACTTACTACCTGTGCCTCCGAATAGTGCCCACCTATTGGGCTGCTTCTGGGAAGGAGCATAATATATAGATCGCTGTTTGCCTATGGGGTGGTCCAGATCCTGCTCACAATTTGAGGCGTTTAGTTGCTTCCTCGAATGGGTTGTAATGGACGTTTCTAAGGGGGCACATATTATCCATTACCTCGACAACTTCTTATGCCTGGGCCCAAAAGATTCGCCACAGTGTGAATACACATGGTAGTCCACCTGTGAGAAGGAGAGAGCAGGAGGGAGAGCGGACACCACAGAGCCGAGGGGTTAGATGGAGAACGGAAGAAGGAAAGAGGGCGAGGGAGGTAAGGGAGTACAGTGGAAGGCCGACCTGAGCTCCCCCACGTTCCTGCTGAGCGGGGAACAGCCCTGGGAAGAAAAGCCGCTTACGCATCCCCTTGAGGTTACGGGCGCGAGCGGGCAGAGGGACTACGCTGGAGTGCGAAGCCGACACGGCCAGTCCGTTCCTGCCCGTGCGACCTCCATGTCGCCGGGTTTGTGCCAGAGCCACGGTGGACCCTGATGGCCAGCCCCCCTCTCCCAATACTGGTGCCTGTCCGCTGGTGGGTCGAGCCCCCCGCGGTGGGGGGGAGTAACATCTGCAGAAGAAAGACCATCTTCCAGCCAAACTCAGATGTCAACTTCTTTTCGTGAAAAATGTGATACGATCCCTTTCTTATGGACACGCCCATCCCTACAAATTCCAGATGAGGCACAAAAACAGCAGGTGCTTCAATGGATATCAAGTGCTCCTTCAAGTGGGCTCTCCTCCACCTCAACTTCAAAATCACAAATACTCCAGTCCTCAGAGGTGTCACTCCAATCGCATTTGCTTCCTCACAGCTCCCAAGTCTCCAGCTGCCCATCTGAGTATGGGGTAACACAGATGGTTGAGTCTGCAGAGCTGTTTACTCATACTATAGCCTGGGAAACAGAGGTCTGCTCCAGAGCTTCTGTTAATCCAGACGAGGAAATGATCTGCGCTGATGCCCAGAATCTTTATGAGTCGGATCCAGGACCAGATGAAGAAGGTTCTGAGCATAATGTAGACCCTCGTTCAGAAACTGTAAGATGATGATGAGACTCAAATACCTGATTGGAGCGACAACTTGACTTTTCGGTCAGGGCAGGAAGAGGTTGGCTCTGAGGACAACGGGTGTGAGAACACACAGGGTGATGATGACGAGGTTGGAGATCCCACTTACTGTCAACCCACAGTCAGCCAGTCGATGAGGTCAGCAGAGGAGGTGGAGGAGGATGCTATTGACGACGAGGTTAGGTTGCGCCTTCCTGGACAGAGACAGAGTACTGGAAGCACGTCAACAACTGCATCCTCAACCACAACTCTGCCTCTGACAACAAGTCGTGGTGGCTTCTCAGGTCGCATGGGCTCTAAACCTTGTATAGCCTGGGCATTTTTTCAGATCGATAAGGATGACCCAACTAGTGTTATCTGTAATATTTGTCACCAAAAGCTAAGTAGAGGCCAAAAAATCCATAGTTTGAGTACTTCATGCATGAACCGTCAAATGGATATGAAGCATAAGTTGCAGTGGGAAGCTCACTGTGCTACAATGCGGCCTAGCGGGCCGGGCCAACCACCGTCTGCCCCATCTTGTGCATCCGCGGCCTCTTCATCCTCTGTGACTGGGGGGACAGCAGTCACACATGTTTTTGAAAGCAGACCTGCCTCCTCTTTACCCGCAACAGCCAGTGTGTTTGGCAGGTCATCATTTCATTTGGAAGTGGAAACACCAGCTGGTGTTGAGCGCTCTCCGACATCGAGAGCACCACCTTTGGATCAAGGCAGCCTAACTTTTCCGCCTGCATCTTCCTCACAGACCAGCAGTTTGCCAGGGACACCCTACTCAACCCCGTCTAAGCACAACAGCCAGCCCTCGGTCCCTCAGATGTGGACAAGTAAAAGACCATTTCCTCCTAGCCATGACAAAGCTAAGAGGTTGAATTTCACCATCTGCAAGCTGTTGGCTACAGAAATGCTGCCTTTCCGCCTGGTGGACACAGAGGATTTTCGAGACCTTATGTCCGTTGCAGTGCCCCAGAACCAGATGCCGAGTCGGCACTACTTCTCAAAGAAAGGTGTGCCTGCGCTACACCAGCATGTCGCACACAACATCACCGCTTCTTTGAAAAACTCTGTGTGTGACAGGGAGCATTTCACCACAGACACTTGGACGAGTAGGCATGGACAGGGGCGTTACATGTCGCTGACTGGGCACTGGATAACTATGGTGACAGCAGGACAAGGGGCTGCTGTCCAAGTCTTGCCGTCCCCACGAGTTGTGCATCAATCCTCTTTATCTAAAAGTTCCTCCACTGCTTCTGCCTCCTCAACCTCCTCTCGGTCCTCCACCTGCACCCAAAGCCTGTCTGATAATGCCACCTGCTTTCTAACTGCGCAGAAGGAATCCTGCACACCTCCTTACTATGCTGGCAGCAGGGCTCAACAGCATCAGGTGGTGTTTACTTTTAAATGTCTGGGAAATGTGAGTCACACAGCTGAGGAGTTGTGGTCAGCTCTGGAGACCCAGATTCATGAATGGTTGTCTCCACTGGACCTGCAACCAGTGAAGGCCGTGTGCGACAATGCTGCAAACCTGGGTGCGGCCCTTCGCTGGGGCAATGTCACACACGTGCCTTGTATGGCTCACGTGTTGAACCTGGTTGTCCAGCAATTTTTAGCCCACTATCCCGGACTAGATGGCCTTCTGCAGAGGGCACGGTCACTGTGTGCTCACTTCTGCTGTTCGTATCCCGCAGCTCAACGACTTACATCTCTACAGAAGTCGTTAGGCCTGCCCGTTCACCGGCTGAAATGCTATGTGCCTAACCGGTGGAATTCAACTCTGCACATGTTGCAGCGACTGTGGCAGCACCGACAAGCCCTGGTGCAATACGTTCTGACGTATAGCCTGGGCCAACGAGATCCAGAGGTGGGGCAAATCACGCTACAGGAGTGGTCTCAGATCAGGGACCTATGCACCCTTCTGCACAGTTTTGAAATGGCGACGAAGATGTTTAGTGCTGACGATGCCATTGTCAGCATGACTATTCCGGTGATTTACATGCTAGAGCACACGTTAAACAGAATTCAGAGTCAGGTGGTGGCACAAGAGGAGGTGGAGGAAGTAGAAGAGGAGTCGTATGCGGAAGGGATAACATCTCCAAGGTCCAGACGGTCGGCAACACCAAGGCGGTAGGCATGGGAGGGTGGGTGAGAGGGATTAACCAGGGCGCATGGTAGCAGTCAAACTGTTGAGGAAGGTGCAGGAGCTGAGGAAGAAGTGGAGGACAAACTGGCGATGGGCATAGAAGACTCATCAGATGAGGGAGACCTTGATCACATTTCTGTTGTGCGAGGTTGGGGGAAGAGGGCAGAGGAAGGAAGCATGATTCTTACCTCGCTACCAACACAACAAGGACTTGGTCCTCCTGGATGCACAAGACACATGAGTGCCTTCTTGCTTCACTACCTGCAACATGACCCTTGGATTGTCAGAATTCGAAGTAATCCAGACTACTGGGTTGCCACACTCTTAGATCCCCAGTACAAAAGTAAATTTGCCGAAATAATTGCTGCCATAGAAAAGGATTCACGCATGCAGGAGTATCAGCAGAGGCTGTTGCAGAATCTTACATGTGCTTTTCCACAAAACATCAGTGGTGTACGTAGTGAATCTCAGAGTTCTAACTTGCCAACCGTGGGACTGTCGAGTCTTCATCACTCAAACCGTAACAGTAACACAGTATCTGCTGGTAACAGCAATTTTGTGGAATCGTTTCACCACTTTTTTAGACCATCCTTTGCAAGGCCACAGGAGACAAGAAGTCTGACACATAGTCAACGCCTAGAGAGGATGGTACAGGAGTATCTCCAAGTGACCATCGAAGCCATGACTGTGTCACTGGACCCTTGCTCATTTTGGGCTTCTAATCTGGAAAAATGGCTGGAGCTCGCCACTCATGCCTTGGAGATCTTATCATGCCCTGCAGCCAGCGTTCTCTCTGAATGTGTGTTCAGCGCTGCTGGTGGTGTGCTGACAGATAAGCGCACGCAGCTGTCCACTGAGAATGTAGACAGGCTCACGTTCATAAAGATGAACAAATCATGGATCCGCAAGGACTTTTCTACCCCTGTGTCATCCTGGGGAGACTAATAGCTTGAGGATTTGGTAAAATCACCTCACCAACCGTTTTAAGCAACTCTGGGGCAATTGATGCCACTTAAGTGGTGTCTGTGCCACAATTTTTGGAAAAAAAGGGGACTTCTTTTGGAGTCCCCATGCTGTGCTTTACGTGATGTTGGCATCGTCAATTCCAGGTGGGTTGGGTCGCTCCCCCCCCCCCTTTTAACCATAAGAAACTACATACACTATGGCTTGGGGTAACACAGATGGTTGAGTCTGAAGAGCTGTTTACTCAGAGGTCTGCTCCAAAGCTTCAGTGTCTGCTAGTCAGCATAGTAGCCTAGCTCTGAAGCAAGCTACACTGCTTGTGTATCTAATAAGAATTTTTAACTGCATCTAGCCTAGGCAATATTTTGGGCGTAGTAGCCCAGCTGTGAAGCAAGCTGCACCGCCTGTGTATCTAATAAGAATTTTTAACTGCATCTAGCCTAGCCTAGGCAGACTGTGGGGACCCCCAACCAAACCCAGACGCTCAGCCCCCCTACCGCCCCCCTTTCCTTGACAATACAATAATGTAACTCTTACAACTGGATGGGTGGGGATCAGTCACAGCTTTATTAACTCTTTATTAGAGATGAGTGTTGTTCTACTCGAACTGTTCGCCAATCTCAAATTCGAGCTGTTTTGGGCGGTGTTCGAGCCGTTCGGCGAACACGAACAATTTGAGAAAAATTCGGCTGTTCGAGGTTATGTTCGATAACTGTTCGTGCACCAAAATCATAACTGGATTTTTTCTCAGTAATGATGAAAATTAATGTTAATACGCAGTTTGAGTGTACAGCGGGGTGGGGGGAGGGGCAGGGGATGGATCTCTGCAGGAACAATGAAGATTTCCTTTTTTTTTTTCTCTTTCCCGCATTTACAGTGGGGAGGTGCAATCTGTCAGCCTATCAGCAGCGCACACACGGAGCGAAGTGCTTTTTTTCACACAAGCAAGGGCATGTGTCATTGGCAGTGTATGTCACATGTCCTTGCCCTATAAGACCAAGCCATTTTCCCCGTCGCCACCATTTTCTCACTGCTGCAGCTGCGTGTTAGACGGCACCGCTGTTGCTGTGTGCGCTATACCTTGTTAATTTCAAGCCAATTTTCGCACAAATCTACAGATAGCTTGGGAGTAGGGAATAGTTGTGATTGCAGTCCTTTAAGGACTAGGTTACAGCATTTCCTACGACTTTTATCAGGCAGGTCTGTGCTCTTAAATAGATAGATTGTGGGAGTAAAGACTAATTGTAATTGGAGTCCTTTTCAGGACTAGGTTACATCAGTTCCTATCAGTTTTTGCCAGGCAGGTCTGTGCCAGTGCTGTGCAAGTTTTTTTCACAGCATTTGGCTGAATCTAGCAAAGCTAATCCTTTTTGGCCTATTGCAGAGTGTGTTAGTCAGTGGAGTAGCCTATCTGTGTTGCAAGATATACCACCTGTGTATAGAATACCAATTTTTTTACTGCACCTAGTGAAGTAAAATCTTTTGGGCATAGCATCATTCTATTAGTCCATCTATACTGACCTCCATCAGGTTGCAAATTGAATATAATTTTTTTCTGCATCTAGCTCTGAAAAAATATTGGGCTTCTAGCTTTGTGTGGACTTGTTGTATTAGTCCATCTATACTGACCTCCATCAGGTTGCAAACTGAATATATTTTTTTCTACATCTACCTCTGAAAAAATATTGGGCTTCTAGCTGTGTGTGGGACTTGTTCTATTAATCCATCTATACAGACCTCCATCAGGTTGCAAACTGAATATATTTTTTTCTGCATCTACCTCTGAAAAAATATTGGGCTTCTAGCTGTGTGTGGGACTTGTTCTATTAATCCATCTATACAGACCTCCATTAGGTTGCAAATTGAACATAATTTTTATCTGCATCTAGCTCTGAAAAAATATTTGGCCTTCTAGCAGTGTGTGGGACTTTCTCTATTAGTCCATCTATACTGACCTCCATCAGGTTGCAAATTAAAAATAATTTTTATCTGCATCTAGCTCTGAAAAAATATTTGGCCTTCTAGCAGTGTGTGGTACTTTCTCTATTAGTCCATCTATACTGACCTCCATCAGGTTGCAAATTAAAAATAATTTTTATCTGCATCTACCTCTGAAAAAATATTTGGGCTTCTAGCTGTGTGTGGGACTTGTTCTATTAATCCATCTATACAGACCTCCATCAGGTTGCAAATTAAAAAAAATTTTTTGTCTGCATCTAGCTCTGAAAAAATATTTGGCCTTATAGCAGTGTGTGGGACTTTCTCTATTAGTCCATCTATACTGACCTCCATCAGGTTGCAAACTGAATATATATTTTTTCTGCATCTACCTCTGAAAAAATATTGGGCTTGTAGCTGTGTGTGGGACTTGTTCTATTAATCCATCTATACAGACCTCCATCAGGTTGCAAACTGAATAAAAAATTTTTCTGCATCTACCTCTGAAAAAATATTTGGGCTTCTAGCTGTGTGTGGGACTTGTTCTATTAGTCCATCTATACTGACCTCCATCAGGTTGCAAATTGAATATAATTTTTTTCTGCATCTAACCCAGCCAATAGTTTTGGCCTAATACCACAGTTTGGCCACTCAGCTCTGCTCGGTTCCCATCCATTGTTTTTTTGTGCAAACAACTCCAGAGTTGTGAATTAGTTAACCACCAAAATGAGTGGAAAAAGGCCTGCTGCTGGTGGAAAGGGGAATAGGCGTGTTGGGAAGGGGAAAAAAGGTTGTGTCCGTGGGGTAGGTGTTAAAGCAACAGTAACATCTGCAGAAGAAAGACCATCTTCCAGCCAAACTAAAATGTCTACTTCTTTTAGCGGACAATGTGATAAGATCCCTTTCTTACGGCCAAGGCAATCGCTACAAATTCCAGATGAGGCACAAAAACAGCAGGTGCTTCAACGGATATCAAGTGCTCCTTTAAGTGGGCTCTCCTCCACATAAACTTCAACATCACAAATACTCCAGTCCTCAAAGGTGTCACCCCAATCGCACTTGCTTCCTCACAGCTACCAAATCTCCAGCTGCCCGTCTGAGTATGAGGTAGAACAGATGGTTGAGTCTGCAGAGCTGTTTACTCATACTATAGCCTGGGAATCAGAGGTCGACTCCAGCGCTTCTGTGAATCCAGACGAGGAAATGATCTGCACTGATGCCCAGAATCTTTATGAGTCGGATCCAGGACCATACGCAGAAGGTTCTGACCATAATGTAGACCCTCATTCCCAAACTGTAACTCCTGTTGGTGGAGACAATGAGGAAGACGATGATAAGACTCAAATACCTGATTGGAGCGACAACTTTAGTTTTTTGTCAGGGCAGCAACAGGTTGGCTCTGAGGACGACGAGTGTGATAACGCACAGGGTGATGATGATGAGGTTGGAGATCCCACTTACTGTCAACCCACAGTCAGCCAAGAGATGAGGTCAGCAGAGGAGGTAGAGGAAGATGCTAGTGACGACGAGGTCAGGTTGCGCCTTCCTGGACAGAGATGTAGTACTGGAAGCACGTCAACAACTGCATCCTCAAACACAACTCTGCCTCTCACCACAAGTCGTGGTGGCTCTTCAGGTCGTATGGGTGCTAAGCCTTGCATAGCCTGGGCATTTTTTCAGATCGATAAAGATGACCCAACTCGTGTTATCTGTAACATTTGTCAGCAAAAGCTAAGTAGAGGCCAAAAAATACATAGTTTGAGTACTTCATGCATGAACCGGCACATGGACATGAAGCATAAGTTGCAGTGGGAAGCTCAGTGTGCTACAATGCGGCCTAGCCGGCCGGGCCAACCACCGTCTGCCATATCTTGTGCATCTGCGGCCTCTTCATCCTCTGTGACTGGGGGGACAGCAGTCACACCTGTTTTGGGGCGCAGACCTGCCACCTCTTTACCCGCAACAGCCAGCGTGATTGGCAGGTCATCATTTTCTTTGGAGGTGGTAACACCAGCTGGTGTTGAGCGCTGTCCGACATCGATAGCTCCACCTTTGGATCAAGGCAACCTAACATGTCCGCCTGCCTCTTCCTCACAGACCGGCAGTTTGCCGGGGACACCCTTATCAACCCCGTCTAAGCACAATAGCCAGCCCTCGGTCCCTCAGATGTGGACAAGTAAAAGACCATTTCCTCCTAGCCATGAGAAAGCTAAGAGGTTGAATTTCACCATCTGCAAGCTCTTGGCTACAGAAATGCTGCCTTTCCGCCTGGTGGATACAGAGGATTTTCGAGACCTTATGTCCGTCGCAGTGCCTCAGTACCAGATGCCCAGTCGGCACTACTTCTCAAAGAAAGGTGTGCCTGCGCTCCACCAGCATGTCGCACACAACATCACCGCTTCTTTGAGAAACTCTGTGTGTGACAGGGTGCATTTCACCACAGACACTTGGACGAGTAGGCATGGACAGGGGCGTTACATGTCGCTTACTGGGCACTGGGTAACTATGGTGACAGCAGGACAAGGGGCTGCTGTCCAAGTCTTGCCGTCCCCACGAGTTGTGCGTCAATCCTCTTTATGTCAAAGTTCCTCCACTGCTTCTGCCTCCTCAACCTCCTCTCGGTCTTCCACCTGCACCCAAAGCCTGTCTGGTCATGCCACAAGCTTTCTAACTGCGCAGAAGGGATCCTGCACACCTCCTTACTATGCTGGCAGTAGGGCTCAACGTCATCAGGCGGTTTTTACATTGAAATGTCTGGGAAATGTGAGTCACACAGCTGAGGAGTTGTGGTCAGCTCTGGAGAACCAATTTCATGAATGGTTATCTCCACTGGACCTGAAACCAGGGAAGGCCGTGTGCGACAATGCTGCAAACCTGGGTGCGGCCCTTTGCCGGGGCAATGTCACACACGTGCCTTGTATGGCTCACGTGTTGAACCTGGTTGTCCAGCAATTTTTAGCCCACTATCCCAGACTAGATGGCCTTCTGCAGAGGGCACGGTCGCTGTGTGCTCACTTCCGCCGTTCGCATCCCGCAGCTCAGCGACTTACATCTCTACAGAAGTCGCTGGGCCTGCCACTTCACCGGCTAAAATGCGATGTGCCTACCCGGTGGAATTCAACTCTGCACATGTTGCAGCGACTGTGGCAGCACCGACAAGCCCTGGTGCAATACGTTCTGACGTATAGAATGGGCCAACGAGATCCAGAGGTGGGGCAAATCACGCTGGAGGAGTGGTCTCAGATCAGGGACCTATGCACCCTTCTGCACAGTTTTGAAATGGCGACGAAGATGTTTAGTGCTGACGATGCCATTATCAGCATGACTATTCCGGTGATTTACATGCTGGAGCACATGTTAAACAGAATTCGGAGTCAGGTGGTGGCACAAGAGGAGGTGGAGGAAGTAGAGGAGGAGGAGTTGTATGCGGAAGGGCTAACATCTGCAAGGTCCAGACGGTCGGCAGCACCAAGGCGGCAGGCATGTGAGGGTGGGGGAGATGGTTTTACCAGGGCGCATGGTAGCAGTCAAACTAGTGAGGAAGGTGCAGGAGCCCAGGAAGAAGTGGAGGACGAACTGATGGAAGACTCATCAGATGAGGGAGACCTTGATCACATTTCTGTTGTGCGAGGTTGGGGGGAGAGAACAGAGGAAGGAAGCATGATTGTTACCTCGCCACCAACACAACAGGGACTTGGTGCTCCTGGATGCGCAACACACATGAGTGCCTTCTTGCTGCACTACCTGCAACATGACCCTCGAATTGTGAGAATTAGAAATAATCCTGACTACTGGGTTGCCACACTGTTAGATCCCCGGTACAAAAGTAAATTTGCAGAAATTATTCCTGCCATAGAAAGGGATGCACGCATGCAGGAGTATCAGCAGAGACTGTTGCAGAATCTTACATGTGCTTTTCCACAAAATACCAGTGGTGCACGTAGTGAATCTCACAGTTCCAACTTGCCAACCGTGGGACCGTCAAGTGTTCAGCACTCAAACCGTAACAGAACCACAGTATCTGCTGGTAACATCAATTTTGCGGAATCATTTCACCACTTTTTTAGCCCATCCTTTGCAAGGCCACAGGAGACAAGAAGTCTGACACATAGTCAACGCCTAGAGACGATGGTACAGGAGTATCTCCAAGTAAACATTGAAGCCATGACTGTGTCACTGGACCCTTGCTCTTTTTGGGCTTCCTATCTGGATAAATGGCCGGAGCTAGCCACTTACGCCTTGGAGATCTTGTCATGCCCCGCAGCCAGCGTTCTGTCTGAACGTGTGTTCAGCGCTGCTGGTGGTGTGCTGACAGATAAGCGCACGCGGCTCTCCACTGATAATGTAGACAGACTCACGTTCATAAAGATGAACAAATCATGGATCCGAAACGACTTTTCTACCCCTGTGTCATCCTGGGGAGAGTAAAAGCTTGATGATTGGTTAAAATCACCCTACCAACCGTTTTAAGCTTTCAAATTACTAATCATGTTTATCTGTATCTTGGCTGGAAAATAATTTGGGCTTTGTAGCAGTGTGCAGCACTGATTCTATTAGGCCATCTATAATAAGCTCCACCAGATTTAAAATTACTAATCATGTTTATCTGTATCTTGACTGGAAAATAATTTGGGCTTTGTAGCAGTGTGCAGCACTGATCCTATTAGGCCATCTATACTAAAGCTTCACCAGATTTAAAATTAATAATAATTTTTAGCTGCATCTAGCCCGGAAAATAATTTTGGGGCTCCGAGATGCGCAAGACACATAAGTGCCTTCTTGCTGCACTACCTGCAGCATGACCCGCATATTGTCAGAATTCGAAGTAATCATGACTACTGGGTTGCCACACTCTTAGATCCCCCAAACTTTTCGATCAACCTTTTCATTTTAATAAAGACCAAAAAAATGGTCATTTTTGAAATTATAAGCATTGGCAGGTTGTTAGAAACTGAAATTAAACAGTTTTCTCAAAACTTTATTCTAGGTGATGTTACATTTTCACATAGGACCCCTTGTTCGAAAGGAGCTTCTGAACTCTCTCGTCCATTGAATTTGTCAGGTTTTGGATGGTTTCTGCTTCAATTGTTTTGCATGAGGACAGAATACCCTCCCAGAGCTGTTGCTTAGATGTGAACTGCCTCCCGCCATCATAGACACTCCTTTTAATGATGCTCCAAAGGTTCTGAATGGGGTAGAGGTCAGGGGAGCATGGGGGTCACACAATAAGTTTGTCCCCTTTTATGCCCATATCAGCCAGAGATGCAGATGTTTTATGTGCAGCATGAGATGGTGCATTATCATGCAAAAAAATGATCTTGCTGTGAAATACACGGTTCTTCTTCTTGAACCATGGCAGGAAGTGCTGTTTGAGAAAATCCACATACATTATGGAGTTCATCTTTAGCGCCTTCAGGGATCCTAAAGGGGCCGACAATCTCTCTCCCCATGATTCCAGCCCAAAACATTACTCCACCTCCTCCTTGTTGGCGCTGTAGCCGTGTTTGCGTGGGGTGTCCATCAACCAGCCATCCTCCACTCCATCCATCTGGACCATCGAGTGCTGCACGGCACTCATCCGTGAACAAAACAGTTTTGAAATCAGTCTTCATGTAATGTTTGGCCCACTGGAGCCGTTTCTGCTTGTGTGAGGTGGATAGAGGAGGTCGACAGGATGGCGTATGCACAGCTGCAAACCTCTGAAGGACCCTGCATCTTGTTGTTCGGGGGACGTTGGAGGCACCAGCAGCTTCAAAAACTTGTCTGCTGCTATGACAAGGCTTTTTTGCCGCTGCTCTTTCAACCTGACGTAATTGCCTGTAGGAAAGAGTCCTCAATTTGCCCTTATCAGCACGCACACGTGTGTACTGTGAATCAGCTACATACTTCTTGATTGCCAAGACACTTCATCCTGATCATCGCACAATGTTGATTGTAGTCATGCCTTGACCTAAACACTCCACAATTTGTTGCTTCTCAGCAGCCGACACATCCTTTTTCTTTCCCATTTTGGCAGAAAATGTAGGCTGCTTAATAATGTGAGACAGCCTTCTTAAGTAGTCTTGCCTTTCATTGGACACACCTGCCAAACTAATTAGCACAGGTGTCTGCAATTGCTTACAGTGATATAAAGAGCCCTGACACACATCACCATCAATGAGTTTAACTGACAAACAAACATATTCTTCCCTTATCACTCCTAAACACTTTTTGCCTAATAATTTGGAACACAGTGTACATGTGCTTTTCCACAAAACACCAGTGGTTCACGTAGTGAATCTTACAGTTCTAACTTGCCAACCGTGGTCTGTATGGAGTTGTTCAATAAAGGGCCCAAAATTAAGATAACATAGATGGGAGAGGTCTCTATGAATAGGAATTCCTAAGTATTTAATACCCTGTGAGGGCCAGGCAAAGGGAAAGTTGGACTGGATGGAATCCTATATGGATTTGGGGAGGGAGACATCGAGGGCCTCAGACTTCGCTGCATTGATTTTAAAATTTGACCATGTAACAAAGTGATCTATTTCAGCCATAACAGCATGGATGGATATATGTGATTGAGTGATATATACTAGGACATCATCAGCAAATAGAGAGCACTTGTACTCGGTGCCTCCCACCTCAATCTACCTAATATTGGGGTTATGGCGAATTGATGAGAGCAGGTGCTCCGTCACTAGGATGTATAAGAGAGGGGACAGAGAACATCCCTGCCTTGTCCCATTGGTGATTGTGAAAGGTGATGAAAATGTTCTGACGCGCCCCCTGGGCCTTGGGACACCCGGAGCCGGACCCTTTTTGGTGGATGCTGGTGGTTGTAGTCTCCGTGGCGGCGACCCGGTTCCGTGGCTCAGGGCGGTCAAACCAGTGGCGGAACTATTTATGTGGTTTTGATGTTTAAATGTACGACTACGCCACCCGTGGATTGCGGTCAGAGTGAACCGCCGCTCCAGGGCAGACCGCTGAGGCTGGTGTTGTGGGTGCAGCAGAGCGTAGCATAACTCCCCACGGGAGGAGTATAGCCTCAGGGCAGTGTATGCGGAGGATGGGGGTGATGGTGCAGGGCAGCAGCAGTAACGACACGGAGTCAGTGATGCAGTCCAGGGCCTTTACTCACAGTTCTTATTATCCAGACCACGTCTGCAGGTAACGGCTGCCCACGTCGTACTGTGCTCACCAGGTGAGGGGCTCAGACAACTCCCAGATAACTTTGGAGCGCTTCAGAGGACCCCCTCTGTGTGTCGTTTGTCTGGCCTTTCTTACCAACCCTTCTGTCCGGCTGCCTCGGGCCTCCTCTTGGTAAACTTGGCGCCAGTTTCCCTGACCCTATGTGGTGCCTTCCTAGCGGGTGTAGCGAGGGGCTGCGCCACATAAAATGTCACAGCCTCCTGCTTCTAGCTGAGGGTCGTTTCCTGCCTCCACTAGTTTCGGGGACCGGTCTCCCCCTTTGGCCTGACCCCTCCACGCAGGTGGATTCGGGCGTGCGGTGGCGACTCGCCCGTCCGCACCCCTGAGATCCCTTCGTTCCTCGTTCCTGGAGCCTTCTCCGCTCCTCTTCCTTCCTTCTCCCTCTTCCAGGCCTGGGCCTCTGTTACTAGGCCCGCCTCCGGAGCAGAGCTCATGCAGAGCCCCTGCTCCCTGCCACTTCTGCTCAGACTTCTCTGCACTGAACTAAGATGGTGCCCACCTTTTATACTCCCTTCTCAATGCACCCAGGAACTGCTTCCTCCCTGCTCCTGCACTACAGGGTTCCCCTTCCTCAGTGTTCCCTCCCCCCACTCCAGCCAGGAACAGGGACTGTCGTGCCCATCTCAGGGGCATATTGGTCGCCCTGCCCCACGGCAATGTGGTGTAATGCATGCAGGTGTCGGGTCCTGATCCACACTACATCCTTACCTGAGAGTGAGATATCACACCTCTGGGTGAGGTGCAATACCTCTGTAGCAACCGAGCCCTCAGGGTGCTACAGTTCCATTTATCTTCAGCCTAGGTGACGTATTGCGATACAGGGCCGTGATTTTGGCTATAAAAGGGTCCCCTAGACCCCTACCCCAAGCTTTTTAAGAGAATCATATATGGCGTGCCAGGAGACTCTATGGAATGCTTTCTCAGCATCCAACGAGAGTATCTAATTACAAATTTTTAACTGCATCTAGCCCAGGAAATACTTTGTGCCTAGTAGCAGTGTCTGCTAGTCAGCGGATTATCCCGGCTGTTAAGCAAGCTACACCACCTGTAGTTTGGACACTTAATTTTTTCAAAGGAAATGCTTCGGGACCACGGGATACTCAGTGAAGAGCATCAGGAGGCACCCCAAGGCATAGGGGCTGGGACTGGCAGTAGGATGCCTTGCGGTGGACAGCCGAGCTCGATCCTTATAAAAGCTTTTTAACTGCAGCAGCTTTAGTGGACTCTACTGGAGCTGGAATTACGCGGCTGCTGGCATGAGACTTGCCCTCCAATAGATCCTTGTAAATGGATTTAAAGTGTATTCATTCAAATTAGAGAGACAATTTAAATTAAAAAGCTTAGAGCTGCCTCCACCACAGGGGGGCTCGCTCGACCCACCAGCGGACAGGCACCAGTATTGGGAGAGGGGGGCTGGCCGTCAGGGTTCACCGCGGCTCTGTCACAAACCCGGCGACGCGGAGGTGGCACGGGCAGGAGCGGACTGAACGTGTCGGCTTCTCACTTTTTGGATTTTAGAAGGGCATGACATGCCTATATCTGTGTCTCCCCCTCCTTTTACTCCTCCACCTCTTTTCTTTTCGCATGACTATATGTACTTGTCACTTTTCCATGTGTTAGTTGTGTCTTCTGAGCAGTTTGTCAGCTTTTGGACACCTTTGAAGGTGTTTTCTATGTGTTTCTATGTGTTTTTGTTTGCCTGCCATTGGTTTTAACGGTGTTCGAAGGTGTTCGACGAACAGTTCGACGAACAGTTCGGCGAACACACGGGTGTTCGACGAACCGAACCGAACTCGAACACTACGGGGGTGGCTCAACACTGCTCTTTATACTCATTCCATTAGAAAGGCATTTTATTTCTAAAATAATTCAGCTTTTTGCAGCATGCCCTGTGTCTCCACACCGGCAAGTTGGCCAACAAGTGTAACTCTCCAACATGTCCTTTCTATTTCCAGGCCACGGAGGATCCTGCGTACTCGTATGCAGGACTCTGACCCCAATCCATCACTCTTAACGCTTGTTCCACTCCGTCCTGGAGTCCTGACAGGAATATGTTCAGTCCAATATCCATTAAGTGAACACCGTCGGGCCGTATGAGGCCTGCTTTATCTCCTTCCAGTTGTCCGTGTCGTATCACTACACATCCGAATATTTATTACCCGCTTTGTACGTTCGATGACAGTGATGTCTCGCGCACCTTGCCATACGGCTATCGGCACAATCTCTGACCATACTATAGTTAGTTTTGTGAAAAATTCTCTGAAGCACTCAGTGTCTAGTTTCATTATTGCCATTAGTTATGCACTCTTGTGATGACCTAGGTCGTTTCCCCAGGCCTGTATAACTAAGATGACCGGACCTCTTGCCTCTCCCCCTACCTTGATTACCTCCATTAGTACCTGTGGACTTTGCAGCCCTCTAATACCTCTCAGTTGAAATATGTGTTATGAAACTCTAATTTCCTCCCACCTGGACGGATTTTCGCATTTTTTTCTGCCTAATATACAGTACAGACCAAAAGTTTGGACACACCTTCTCATTTAAAGATTTTTCTGTATTTTCATGACTATGAAAATTGTACATTCACACTGAAGGCATCAAAACTATGAATTAACACATGTGGAATTATATACTTAACAAAAAAAGTGTGAAACAACTGAAAATATGTCTTATATTCTAGGTTCTTCAAAGTAGCTACCTTTTGCTTTGATGACTGCTTTGCACACTCTTGGCATTCTCTTGATGAGCTTCAAGAGGTAGTCACCGGAAATGGTCTTCCAACAATCTTGAAGGAGTTCCCAGAGATGCTTAGCACTTGTTGGCCCTTTTGCCTTCACTCTGCGGTCCAGCTCACCCCAAACCATCTCGATTGGGTTCAGGTCTGGTGACTGTGGAGGCCAGGTCATCTGGCGTAGCACCCCATCACTCTCGTACTTGGTCAAATAGCCCTTACACAGCCTGGAGGTGTGTTTGGGGTCATTGTCCTGTTGAAAAATAAATGATGGTCCAACTAAAAGCAAACCGGATGGAATAGCCTGTCGCTGAAAGATGCTGTGGTAGCCATGCTGGTTCAGTATGCCTTCAATTTTGAATAAATCCCCAACAGTGTGACCAGCAAAGCACCCCCACACCGTCACACCTGCTCCTCCATGCTTCACGGTGGGAACCAGGCATGTAGAGTCCATTCGTTCACCTTTTCTGCGTCGCACAAAGACACGGTGGTTGGAACCAAAGATCTCAAATTTGGACTCATCAGACCAAAGCACAGATTTCCACTGGTCTAATGTCCATTCCTTGTGTTCTTTAGCCCAAGCAAGTCTCTTCTGCTTGTTGCCTGTCCTTAGCAGTGGTTTCCTAGCAGCTATTTTACCATGAAGGCCTGCTGCACAAAGACTCCTCTAAACAGTTGATGAAGAGATGTGTCTGCTGCTAGAACTCTGTGTGGCATTGACCTGGTCTCTAATCTGAGCTGCTGTTAACCTGCGATTTCTGAGGCTGGTGACTCGGATAAACTTATCCTCAGAATCAGAGGTGACTCTTGGTCTTCCTTTCCTGGGGCGGTCCTCATGTGAGCCAGTTTCTTTGTAGCGCTTGATGGTTTTTGCAACTGCACTTGGGGACACATTCAAAGTTTGCCCAATTTTTCGGACTGACAGACCTTCATTTCTTAAAGTAATGATGGTTACTCGTTTTTCTTTACTTAGCTGCTTTTTTCTTGCCATAATACAAATTCTAACAGTCTATTCAGTAGGACTATCAGCTGTGTATCCACCTGACTTCTGCACAACACAACTGATGGTCCCAACCCCATTTATAAGGCAAGAAATCCCACTTATTAAACCTGGCAGGGCACACCTGTGAAGTGAAAACCATTTCCGTTGACTACCTCTTGAAACTCATCAAGGGAATGCCAAGAGTGTGCAAAGCAGTCATCAAAGCAAAAGGTGGCTACTTTGAAGAACCTAGAATATAAGACATATTTTCAGTTGTTTCACACTTTTTTGTTAAGTATATAATTCCACATGTGTTAATTCATAGTTTTGATGCCTTCAGTGTGAATGTACAATTTTCAAAGTCATGAAAATACAGAAAAATCTTTAAATGAGAAGGTGTGTCCAAACTTTTGGTCTGTACTGTATATATATATATATATATATATATATATATATATATATATATATGTTGTGGAATACCTATACTAACTATAAAGGAGCAAATCTCTCCCTGACTCAGCAGCACCTCTCCCTACTCTGCCTGATTTCGGGGTAGACAGTGACGAGCATAGCGGCGTCAGGTCTTATATAGACCTGATTATGCTGTGCGGCCAGCCAATCACTGTAATGCCCACAACCAACATGGCTACGGCATTACAGTGCATGGCAGGCAATCTCTGCATGTTCATTGGCTCTCTAAAGAGCGCCAAACATGCAGGGAGGGGACCAGAGTTCCCGTCTGAGCAACTCGGAAATATTCGCCGAGCGCCGAGCTTTTTGAGCACAGTGATGCTCGGGCGAGTATCGAGCAGTGGCGAGCATGTTCACTCATCACTAATTATTATCCAAAGTACTTTACAGACATGATCATCACTGTCCCTAATGGGGCTCACAATCTAAATTCCCAATCAGTATGTTTTTGGATTGTGGGAGGAAACTGGAGAACCCGGGGAAAACCCATGCGAACACTGAGAGAACATACAAACTCCTTGTAAATATTGTCCTTGGAGGGATTTGAACCCAGAACTTCAAAGTAACAGTGCTAACCACTGAGCCACCATGATGCCCAAAGTTTTTGTCTACTATTACTTAGTATGAATACTTACTACTTACTATTTCCAATATGGGGAATTATTTTTACTGATACAGTATCATAAGTACAATATAGTTATTAATTTTTGTTGTATTTTTAAGATGTTTGAAATCAGCAAATTAAAACACTACCACAGTAGCCAAACTATTCTTCATATAGAGGTCTGCCGGAGAGCCATAGTGCAAAATTTGTTTTTTTAAACTGCAATAATGGAAAATATTTTACTTCAGCTGTCCTTATTTTATGGATGATCCTTTAACTTTTCGATTTTCAGTTTTCCTTGTGATAAGAGTTTGAAACTAAATCAAGAGAAAGGACTATATATTTAAGTACAGAACATTGAGTCAATCTAGCAAATATAAGGACATTGTGTCCACCTAGCGGTAAGAATTTGTTAAAAAAATTGCCAAAGGATTATGGTGTAAAATTTATCATATACCGTACTCAAAATTAGTTTGCAACCAGTAGCTGTGCAAATATTTTGCAATTTTTTTATTTTTTTAATATCATTCCTAGCTAATCCAGGCCAGAATATATGAAAATCATGCAGAAAATTTTGGGAGATTGTGATTATCCTGACCATTACTGGACCCTCAATCACTGACAAATAAATTTTTTTTAAAATCGCTTAATTTAGGTCTAAAAACGCATGCAAAAATCGCACCAAAACACACCTAAAATGCCACAAAAAGGCAACGAAAAGGTATAAAAAAATACATCTGGAGCATTTGGATTTAGCAAACTTTTCTTTTAATTTTTTTCTTTGCAACTGTCATATACTCCAGTAAATTGTGATTACTGAAATTCCCAGGCAGTAAAACTTTATGCTTCTTTAACCCTTTCACCACAAAGCCTGTTTTCACCTTCCTGACCAGGCTAATTTTTCAATTCTGACCAGTGTCGCTTTATGAGTAGTGATGAGCAAGAGTGCTCGCCACTGCCCTGTACTCGCCCGAGCATCACTGTGCTCGACATGCTCGGCACTCGGCGAGTATTTCCGGGTTGCTTGGTCGGGAGCTCTGGTCCCCGCCCTGCATGTTTGCCACTCTTTAGAGAGTGAAGCTATTCACACATAGTCACTGCCAAGAATAGTAAACTATGGGGCCAGTAATTAAACCCGAGGGTGTCCGTCGGACGTATCATATATAACTGCAGTTCAAATCTAGGCATTTGTAATGAACATGGAAAATATTGTCCTCCATTTAGAGTTTGTAGCAGTGTGTCAGTGAAGCTATTCACACGTGGTCGCTGTGAAGAATAGTAAACTACAGGGCCGTTATTTAAAACCGCAGATGTCCGTCAGACGTATCACATATAACTATGGTTCAAATCCAGGCATTTGTAGTGAACATGGAAAATATTGTCCTCCATTTAGAGTTTGTAGCAGTGTGTCTGTGATGCTATTCACACGAGGTCGCTGTGAAGAATAGTAAACTACAGGGCCGCTATTTAAAACCATGGGTGTCCATCAGACGTATCACATATAACTCTGGTTCAAATCCAGCCATTTGTAGTGAACGTGGATAATAATGTCCTCCATTTAGAGCTTTGCATCAGTGAGTCAGTGAAGTTATTCACACGTGGTTGCTGTGAAGAATAGTAAACTACAGAGCCGCTATTTAAAACCGTGGGTGTCTGTCAGATGTATCACATATAACCACGGTACAAATCCACCCATTTCTGTCCTCCATTTAGAGTTTGTAGCAGTGTGTCAGTGAAGCTATTCACACGTGATCGCTGTGACAAATAGGAAACTACAGGGCCACTATTTAAAACCGTGGGTGTCCGACTGTCCGTCAGACATATCACATATAACTATAGAACAAATCCAGCCATTTCTGTTCTCCGTTTACAGTTTGGAGCAGTGTGTTTGTGAAGCTATTCACATGTGGTCGCTGTGACAAATAATAAACTACAAGGCCGCTATTTAAAACCGTGGGTGTCCGTCAGATGTATCACGTATAACTGTGGTACAAATCCAGCCATTTGTAGTGAATGTGGAAAATATTGAATGTGGAAAATATTGTCCTCCATTTACAGTTTGTAACAGTGTATCAGTGTACACCATTTTATTGCTCCATTTGCTTGTTCGCAGAATACAGCCAGATTTTTTTAATTTTATTGACATTAATGTATTGTGGAAGCAGAGGAGCTTTTTTCAATGATCAGGTGTGATCCATATGACTGCCGTAATAATACAGAAATTTTGTGGAGCATGCCAAATATTCCACTCCATTTAAAGTCAGCCACCTGTGTTTTGTTGAACCAGTTGACACTTGGTCTCTGACAAATACCATACTATTAGGCGACTGCCTGAAAAAGTGGCCATCAGACGTTAACCCATATGACTGCCCTACTAATCCAGCAATTTTTGTGAGCATGTCAAATATTAAACTCCATTTAAAGTATTGCAGTTGTGGGTTCAAACCTATTCACAGTTGGTCGCTGACAAATAGCATATCTATGAACAATGTTGTCAGAGTATTATGCCACTTTTACGAATTGACAAAAAAAAGCATACAAAAAACAAGCTAAAATGGAAAAAATGTTAAGAAACATTCTTTCCAGGGTAATCACTTGTATATAAGGCGAAAGAAATAATAAAAAAAAAGTTATGGACTGTGGAAGACATTTATGCGGCCAGAATGAACACTCATCTGGAGCTGATGATACCACCTAGAAGCACCTGTCCCTATTGTATATGCATTTAACAGCATTATCGATAGGGAATAGAATAGATTTTAAATTGTTTTGGGCACCACCAGCAGCACGCAGTATAAGGCAATAATACTTTGGCTGGATCACTGTAATGCACTATCCATATTGCGATACCTCACCCGTAAACAAATTTCAGATAAGACAGTTAATATTCTTTAGTATAAAAAACAGACTCACCAATGTAACCTCAATGTAATTACATTGTTCAGCTCCTGCACCTCCTCCTCCTGTTAGACCTCCATCTCCGAAATGACCACATCAGTCACAAGCTGGAAGCACTGCAACACTGCCTTGGCCAAGTGACAATAGGCTGTTCTGAAGATAATATGCTTAATGCTTAGGTGACAAACCGCACACCACTGCAGAGTTGTTGAAAGCTTTAACACAGCAGGCAGATATGTTGCTTTCACCACTGAACATGGTCATGTGTGACAATGGCTGGAATCTGGTGGCGGAGAAATGATAGCCAGAGTAGATACAGTTTCCCTTTATGCCAGTCCTTTCACTGAGCTAAATAATATGGCTGTGGTGAAATACAACTCTCACCGAGAAGCTGTGTGAGACTGAAGAACATTGGGCCCACCAGAGGATTTGATTTGATTCTGAGGGCCCACCTTTCTCCCCCGCTCAAGAGCCAAATAGCAGCTGCAAAGTTTGAGCTATGATGAACTCCTTTGATGGAGAAGCCAGGGCTCACCGAAGGATTCTCTGGTGGGCCAGTCCAACTCTGCCGAGAAGCAGCCCTGGCTAAGAAAAGTTTGTGTGAAGGTTCCTGGACACTTTATGGCTGCTTTTTTACTGAGGGGGAAACCCATACAAAACTTGGAGAACATACAAAATCCTTGCAGATGTTGTCCTTGGTGGGATTTGGACCCATGACTCCAGCGCTAACTACTGAGCCACTGTGCTGCCCTCTCTGTTCTCACACTGATATCTAACATGCTGGAGAAACTTGCACCTACTGCCACTCAGTATCTTCAGCTCCTTTGTGAGAAACTAATGTATTTGGGCAGCCACTCAGTCTACCAAATAAAATTCCTGAGAAGGAATTTGTGGATGGCTTTGCTTCTGTTACTGGGTGCCAATACCAAACCACTGGAAATATTCCAGGCTGGTTGGCTCCAAGCTGAGTCCCACAGAAAAGTACCAGCAGCAAGCTAAGGAGATGGTGGCCTCTATCATCATCATTACGACCTGCAAAGTTTGCGCTATGAACTCTCCTGAAGGAGAAGCCAGGGCCCACCGAAGGAGTCTCCTGTTCTCTGGTGGACTCGTCCAACCCTGCCAAGAAGCAGCCCTGGCTAAGAAAAGTCTGTGTGAAGGGTCCCGGACACTCCATGGCTGCTTTTTTACTGAGGGGGAAAACCACACAAAGACAGGGAGAACACACAAACTCCTTGCAGATGTTGTCCTTGGTGGGTGGGAGTTGAACGCAAGACCCCAGCACTGCAAGGCTGCAGTGCTAACCACTGAGCCACTATGCTGCCCTCTCTGTTCTCCTTCTGCTATCTAACATGCTGGAGAAACTTGCACCTACTGCCACTCAGTACCTTCAGTTCCTTTGTGAGAAACTAATGTAATTGGGCAGCACTCAGTCTACCAAATAAAATTCCTGAGAAGGAAATTTTGGATGGCTTTGCTTCTGGTCCTGGGTGCCAATACCAAACCACTGGAAATATTCCAGGCTGGTTGCAGCCAAGCTGATTCCCAAAGAAAAGTACCAGCAGCAAGCTAAGGAGATGGTGGCCTCTATCGTCATCATCATGACCTGCAAAGTTTGCGCTATGAACTCTCCTGAAAGAGAAACCAGGGCCCACCAGAGGAGTCTCTGGTTCTCTGGTGGACCCGTCCAACCCTGCTGAGAAGCAGCTCTGGCTAAGAAAAGTCTGTGGGAAGGATCCCGGACTCTATGGCTGCCTTTTTTTACTGTGGACTGCCTCCAGCAATCTATAAGATTGCAATTTATAAGATCCCTTCACTGGCTCCCCATTGCCCAGAAACTCCAGTTCAAAACCCTAACCATGACATTAAAAGCCATCCACATCCTGTCTCCTCCACTAGTGGGACAGTTTTATAGGTTTGATTGTTCAGTCTGCAGCGATACCAAATATGTGTACTTTTTTTGTTTATTTTATTTTTTTACATAAATAAATGTGTTTATTGGATTAATATTTTTTCTTTTTTTGTTCTTTATTTGGGGATTTTTTTTTTAATATTTTTACAATTTTTAATAACTTTTTACTTTTTTACATTGTCCGAGGATGGGACATCAATTTTACACTGACAGATCTCTGATCTGATACTCTGCAATGCTTCTTCACTGCAGGGAATTAGAGCAGCATTTCTCATACAGTGAGGGGGCAGGTCAGATCCTGCACTGAACATGAGCTAACAGGCCACCATCCCTGGGTGACCCCATGGCCATCTTGCGGCCCGGGGTCACCATGGAGACCATCGGCACAACGCGATCTCATCTCATTGTGCCGATAGAAGCAGACAGGGAGCTCACTCTGAGATGCTCCTCGATGTCATTATCACTATTGACAGTGGCATCAGAGTGGTTAAATGCTCGCGATCAGTGCGTGAGTCCGCCCAATCGTGAAGCAGTATATGTATGGCGGTTTGAGGGAGCACAGCTCCCACAGCGCCGTACATATACGGTACATGTCGGGAAGGGGTTAAAGAATAAAGCTTCATTGATATTGCCATATCAACTGTCTGCGTGACTGTTGAATATTTTTTCTTCACAGAAACCAGATTGGTTGCCTCCCAGAGGACAATAGGAAACCTTCACCAAACTTTTCTTTTGGGAATATTTTCCATGGTTTAGGTCTACCTTTCTTACAGGTTCAAAAAGACTTTTTTGGAATGCTGTTTATAAAACATATATAACAGTGATGTATTTTCTTTATGTCACAGATGGGAAAAACATTTCTGTAGCCTAGCAAACATTTCCGATAAGCAGCTAATAATCTAATAATAAGCCAAATGACATAACAATACCACACATCAGTCCTGGCTGTTTAGCTTTTTGATTTAACAATTTTAAATCTAAAAACGTTACATAGAATGTAAATGCCAAGAAGCCTTCCCCACCTTCGTCTAGAAAAGTGAACATACAATAGCTCTTAATCGTCCTGGATTCTGTGCTATGTCTTTTCTCTGGCATCTTCATCATTCTGTAGCTCCTATTCCTCAAGATTGGAGCCGGCATCTCTGCTCCGCACACACTTACCTGAACTAAAACAATTCTCTTTTCTTATGATCTGGTCTACACGGGAATCAAACCCACAACCTGCATCATTTTAGGCAGCAGCTAAAGATAATAGACACATGACCACAAAAAAAGAGAAAAATAATAATGAAAAAAATTCAAAAAGTTGGAAATACTGCTGATAATGCTAAATAGGAAAATTAATCAAAGCAGGCAACCACCAACAAGGGATTCAAGAAATGCAAGTAAAGTTTATTAAATATAAATTACAAAATCTTAACACAGTACAAAATACTCAAGCTAATAGACACAGCCTACCACAACCCACAAGCACATTGTACTGGTAGATAGGGATACATCCGCATATAGCACTGCATTTCTATGTTCCTATATTCTAGAGGGAGGATAAAAGTAAGAATTTCTTCTTCCCATAAAATTACTAAAAAATAATGGAAAGCAATTACAATAATGTCATTTTTAATGCGCTTTTTAAAAATAATAAACATCACTAGTCAGCAAATAACATACAGATATTTGGTGTCCTTGTAATCATAACAACCCGTTAGCAGATTATTTATGGTGACTGGTAAAAGGCGTAAAAAATGTCATGATTGTTTTTTTTTTTAATCAAACCCATAAAAAATGTAATAAAAATGTAACATTGAGGCAGTATTCAAATGTAGTATACAGTCCTGCTCATTATTATTGGACCCCATGAAGTTTAAGTACATACAGTGCATTGTGAAAGTATTTGGCCCCCTTGAACTTTTCTACTTTTTGCCACATTTCTGGCTTCAAACATAAAGATATCAAATTCTAATTTTTTTGGGAAGAATCCACAACAAGTCGGACACAATCGTGAAGTGGAACAAAATTTATTGGATGTTTTAAACTTTTTTAAAAAATAAAAAATAAAAAGTGGGGCGTGCAATACTATTCGGCCCCTTTACTTTCAGTGCAGCAAACTCACCCCAGAAGTTCAGTGAGGATCTCTGAATGATAGCATGTTGT
Organism: Phyllobates terribilis; assembly: GCF_046119375.1. Taxonomy (NCBI): domain Eukaryota; kingdom Metazoa; phylum Chordata; class Amphibia; order Anura; family Dendrobatidae; genus Phyllobates; species Phyllobates terribilis. The sequence continues at coordinate 396,616,247 of NW_027362763.1, forward strand.
CCTAAATGACTGGTAATGGTAAATAGAATCCATCTGTGTGTAATCAAGTCTCCGTATAAATGCACCTGCTCTGTGAGAGCATCATGAAGACCAAGGAACACACCAGGCAGGTCCGAGATACTGTTGTGGCGAAGTTTAAAGCCGGATTTGGATACAAAAAGATTTCTCAAGTTTTAAACATCTCAAGGAGCACTGTGCAAGCGATCTAAATTTTCATCTTGAACAAGAAGACTGATCAGAGATGCAGACAAAAGGCCCATGATCACTCTGGATGAACTGCAGAGATCTACAGCTGAGGTGGGAGAGTCTGTCCATAGAAAAACAATCAGTCATACACTACACAAATCTGGCCTTTGTGGAAGAGTCGCAAGAAGAAAGCCATTTCTCAAAGATATCCATAAAAAGTCTCGTTTGAAGTTTGCCACAAGCCACCTGGGAGACACATCAAACATGTGGAATAAGGTGCTCTGGTCAGATGAAACCAAAATCGAACTTTTTGGCCACAATTCAAAACGATATGTTTGGCGTAAAAGCAACACAACTCATCACCATCAAAACACCATTCCCACTGTCAAACATGGTGGTGGTAGCATCATGGTTTGGGCCTGTTTTTATTCAGCAGGGACAGGGAAGATGGTTAAAATTGATGGGAAGATGGACGGAGCCAAATACAGGACCATTCTGGAAGAAAACCTGTTGGAGTCTGCAAAAGACCTGAGACTGGGACAGAGATTTATCTTCCAACAAGACAATGATCCCAAACATAAAGCAAAATCTACAATGGAATGGTTCAAAATTAAACATATCCAGGTGTTAGAATGGCCAAGTCAAAGTCCAGACCTGAATACAATCGAGAATCTGTGGAAAGAGCTGAAAACTTCTGTTCACAAACGCCCTCCATCCAACCTCAATGAGCTAGAACTGTTTGCAAGGAAGAATGGGCAAGAATTTCAGCATCTCAATGTGCAAAACTGATAGAGACATACCCCAAGCGACTTGCAGCTGTAATCGCAGTAAAAGGTGGTGCTACAAAGTATTAACTAAAAGGGGCCGAATAATATTGCACACCCCACTTTTCAGTTTTTAATTTGTTAAAAAAGTTTAAAATATCCAATAAATTTTGTTCCACTTCACGATTGTATCCCATTTGTTGATTCTTCCCCAAAAAATAAGAATTTTATATCTTTATGTTTGAAGCCAGAAACAAGGCAAAAGGTAGAAAAGTTCAAGGGGGCTGTTACGGGTCCGGGTGGTGGAACGTCTGTGTTCGGTGCAAGAAGGGACCAGAGGGGCATGACTAAGTACCTACTCGGCCTGACCAAGGTCGCATGGCGGCTCAATCGACTCCGTGAACCAGGGAGGCACCAAGCAGGGGGACCAGGTGCCACTTTGGGACTGACCTTGTGTGAGAGCAGGTGACTCCCACGGGTCAGATGGCAGGAACTGACTGATACAGCGGATGAGCATGGCAGGAAGGCTGACGGGTGGTCCAGGTAGATAAGCAGGCAGGCTGGCTGGCACGGCAGGTTACTGGCAGGTGCTCCCGGTAGGCTGGCGGGCACAATAGGTAACAGACAGGTGCTCCAGGTAAGCAGGCTGGCGGGCACGGCAGGAAACTGGCAGGTGCTTCCAGGTAAGCAGTCTGGCGGGCAGGACTGTAGACAGACTGGCGGACTGGACTGAAGACAGATTGGCGGGCAGGACTGAAGACAGGCAGCGGTACCTGAGGGCTGAAGCAAGTGTAAGCATACGGAGCAACAACCATTGCACAGGCACCTCTATATTGGAGGAGGTGCTTTAAATATGAGAAGTCCTCCGGCCATTGGTCGGGGACTTTTTAGGACGGCGCGCGTGGCCCCTTTAAGAGGGAGGGAGTGTGCGCGCGCCCTATGCACAGTGCCCGGGAAGCTGCGCGCCACAGTAGCTGCAGGACGGGAGCCGGAAAACGCCGGACCAGGGCCTTGGCGGTGAGGGGAATGGTGTCTCTGCCGGGCAGGAGGCAGAGACGCCGAAGCTACAGTACCCCTCCCCTTTACGCCCCCCCTCTTCTTTAAGCCCGAGAGAAATTTTTTAAGAAGAAGAGGGGCATGAATGTTCTCCCTGGGTACCCAAGACCTCTCCTCCGGGCCAAACCTCTTCCAATCCGCAAGAAAGAAAGTCTTTCCTCTTACCCTTTTCGTGGCCAAAATGTTTTTTACCTCAAAGATGCAGACTGGAGCTGGAGAGGTACCTGGATCGTCAGAGAAGGAATTAAGGACAACAGGTTTGAGGAAGGATACATGAAAGGAGTTCGGAATCCGTAAGGTGACCGGGAGTTTCAGCTTGTAGGCCACGGGATTGATTTGGTTCAGAACCTCGAAGGGACCAATGAACCATGGACCCAACTTACAGGAAGGTATCTTGAGACGGACATATTTGGAGGAAAGCCAGACCTTGTCTCCCGGACGGACTTTAGGACGATCCAGACTGAAGAAGTGCTGATCTAGTGTCTTCCCAAATTGCCGAAAATTCGCTGACTAGAGACTCCGCGGCAGGATTGCCCACAGAAGAGGAGATGGGAAACGGAATCTGGGTGTGTTGACCGTAGACCACAAAGAATGGGGAATTAGTAGAAGACTCGCTCTCATGGTTGTTAGAGGAGAACTCGGCCCAGGGCAGGAGCTCAACCCAATCGTTATGGTGAGCATTAACGAAGTGCCGGAGAAAGCTGGTAAGGACCCGGTTGATATGTTCCACTTGACCATTGGGTTGAGGGTGATAAGCAGAGGAAAAATCCAAAGAGACATCCAGCTGTTTGCACGTAGCTCTCCAGAAGCGCGAAGTGAACTGAACCCCGCGATCAGACACAATGTGGAGGGGTAGGTAGTGAAGACGGAAGATGTGATGGATGAAGTCCTTGGCCTGCACAGATGCAGACGGAAGACCAGGCAGAGGGATGAAGTGGGCCATTTTAGAGAAGCGGTCAGCGACCACCCAAATGACTGTACAACCAGCAGAGACAAGAGGCACGCGAAGAGGAAGGAGATGGCCGGATGGAAGGTGTCGGGGAACCTTGTTACGGGCACAGGAGGAACAAGCCGCAACAAAGTCCGCAACATCCTTGCGCAGAGAAGACCACCAGTAATGTCGGGCGATGAGTAGAAAGGTCTTCCCCTGACCAGCATGACCGGCTAGTTTTGATGAATGGCCCCAGAGTAGAACCTTCTTACGATCTGGAACCGCCACAAAAGACTTACCGAGTGGAAGAAGAAACAGGTCAAACAGAGACACAATCATTACTTTGGAGGGGTCGATGATATGTAGATGCTCCTCCTCTTGGTCAGTGGACAGGAATGAGCAGGATAAAGCATCAGCCTTAATATTCTTGTCTGCTGAGCGGTAATGAAGCGTGAAGCAGAATCGGGCAAAGAATAGAGACCACCTGGCCTGACGCGGATTAAGTCTTTGGGCGTTTTGTAAATAGGCCAGGTTTTTGTGGTCAGTGTAGATGACCAGCGGGTGCAGAGCCCCCTCCAGTAGGCAATGCCAATTTGATGGCTAGCAGCTCACGATCTCCTATGGAGTAGTTGCGCTCAGACGAGGAGAAGAGCTTGGAGAAGGAGCCGCAGGTTACCATTCTCCTGGACGGGGATTTCTGGGTGAGCACCGCTCCGGCTAGTGAAGGAGGATGCATCAACCTCCAGGAAGAACTGCTTGTTGCAATCCGGACGGTGCAGCACAGGGGCGGAGGAGAAGGCTTGTTTTAGGTAGACAAAGGCCTCCTCCGCTTTGGAAGTCCATCCCCTGGGATTTGCTTCCTTACAGATGAGTGCGGAGATGGGAGCGGTCCGGGAGGAGAAATGAGGGATGAAGAAGTGGTAATAATTTGCGAAGCCCAAGAATCGCTGAATCGCCTTCAACCCCTCCAGTCGGGGCCACTTTAAGACGGCAGAAACCTTCTCGGGATCCATCCGCAGACCAGTCTCGGAGATAATATAGCCCAGGAACGGAAGGGAGGTCCGCTCGAAAAGGCATTTCTCAAATTTTGTGTATAGGCGATTCAGCCAGAGCCTTAGTAGAACCTGACGAACATCCCTCCGGTGTGTGGGCAGTGTTATGATCTGCAACATAAACTAAGGAAAGATAAGGAAAAGCTGTCCCTACAATAAGACTAACCTGAATCCCTACGATGTAGCGGGCTGCCTGTTCCTTGTGAACAGACCCGCCTACGTCCTCGGCTAGTCTGAACGGAGACCTATAGAATTAAGGCAGGGGTCCCTAAAAGAACTAAGGACTGGGACAAAAAAGGGACACCTCCTAAACAGAAGTTGTAAAGAGCAAAAAGGACAAACTGACCAAAAGTACTAAAGGTCCTAGAGGACCAAGAACTGACAGAGATAGGCACCGAAGCACCTGGCTAGAGAGACAGTCAAAACAACACTGAAGTCCAGCAAAGCCAGAAGGGCGGAGCTGAAATATATAGGCAGCTGGTCACTTGACCGCAAAACACAAGATAGCAAAACCTAACAGGATGGTTCTAACAGTACACCCTCTTCTATGAGGATCCTCCAGGCCCAGCCCTATCAGGAAACCTCCTGTGGAAAGCTTTAACAAGCCTAGGAGCAGAGACATCATCCGTCCTTACCCAGGAGTTGCCTTCGGGACCGAAACCCTTCCAGGAGACAAGATACTGTAATTTCCCTCTATGCCATCAAGAATTCAAAATACGAGAAATTTCATATTCGCCGTCTTCCACCACCGGAGGAACTGTGACAGTGGCGTCCCTATTAGACACGTCAGCCTTTTTCAACAAGGAAACATGAAACACAGGATTAATCTTCCAGGAAGTAGGGACATCCAACCTAACAGCAGACGGGTTAACAACCTGAAGCACTTTAAATGGACCCACAAACTTAGGACCCAGTTTGTTAGAGGGAGTCCTCAACAGCAGGTTCTTCGAGGACAACCAAACCATGTCACCCACAGTAAACAAACCCTCTTTACGTTTCCTGTCAAAATACTTCTTGGACTTCTTGTTAGTCTCTTGCAGGTTACAATGTACATTAGTCCAAACTCTCTCCAAATCACCGGAAAAATTCTCCTCCTCCGGCACCGCCGACCCCAATTTGGAGAACGAACCAAAAGATGGATGTCTCCCAGTACAACAAAAAAAAGGAGAACACCCAGCAGAGGAGGATGTATGATTGTTAAGAGCAAATTCTGCGAGAGGCAGAAACTCAGACCACACCTCTTGATTGTCCGCCACAAAACAACGCAAAAACTGTTCAACATCCTGGTTCTTTCTTTCAGTCTGTCCATTCGACTCAGGATGATAACCAGACGAAAATGACAAATGGACTCCCAACCTGTCAAAAAAAGCACGCCAAAAGCGAGCCACAAACTGAGGTCCTCTATCAGAAACAATATCCGTGGGAACGTCATGGAGCTTGACAATCTCCTTAACAAACGCCTTAGCAAGTGTCTTGGCACAGGGCAACTTAACGAATGGAACCAAATGACACATCTTACTAAAACGGTCCACGACCACCCAGATGACAGTAAAACCCTCGGACACCGGAAGATTAGTAATAAAATCCATAGTGAGATGCGTCCAAGGCGCACTAGGAAGCTCCAGAGGGCAAAGCAACCCCGCAGCAGGAGTATGTGAAGCCTTTGACCTAGCACACACAGTACACTGATGCACCCACTTGATGACTTCCTTCTGCCATCCAGGCCACCAAAAACGGCGACTGATAAGTCTCTTAGTCTCCGAAACTCCTGGATGACCTGCCAACCGAGACTCATGACACTCCACAAACAAATCTCTCCTAAAGGCTCTAGGCACGAACAACCTCCCATGGGGAGTGTTAGATGGAGCATCATCTTGAGCATTCAGAATCTCATTCTCCAAAACGGAGTCCAAAGCCGCCACCACAACTCCTTTCTGCAAAACGCTCTCCTCCTCCTCGGCACCGACCGTAGGAGAGAAGATGCGAGATAAAGCATCGGCTTTAACATTCTTAGTACCAGGGATATAGCTAACAGAAATATGAAACCGAAAAAAAAAAGTGCCCAACTAGCTTGATGGGCATTCAAACGCTTGGCAGCATCCAGATAGATCAAATTCTTATGATCTGGAAAACCTGAATAGGAAATCTAGCGCCTTCCAAAAAATGACGCCAGTGTTCAAATGCAAGTTTAATAGCCAGCAACTCCCGATTTCCAACATCATGATTCAGTTCGGTTTCCGAAATTTTTTTCGAAAAAAAGGCACAAGGATGTACTCCACCCTTGTTCTCTTGAGACAAAACTGCTCCGATGCCCTCTGATGAAGCATCGACCTCGACCAAAAAAGGCTTGGTCTCATCAGGCAGCATAAGGATAGGGGCAGAACTGAACCTCTCTTTGAGATACTCAAACGCTTCAATGGCTTCAGTAGTCCACTGGGCCGTATTGGCACCTTTCCTGGTGAGATTGGTTAGAGGTTTAACAATTACAGAAAAATTCTTAATGAATTTCCTGTAATAATTGGAAACCCAAAAATCTCTATATAGATTTCAAACCAATAGGCCTAGGCCATTCCTGCACAGCCTGAACCTTCACAGGGTCCATCTCAAAGCCCTCGCTGGAGACAATGTAGCCCAAAAACCTAATTTTCTGCACAGCAAACTCACATTTCTCCAGCTTAGCAAAGAGTGAATTATCACTCAATAACTGCAAAACTTCACGTACACTTTGCCAATGGGACTCGAGATCTGGTGAATAAATCAAATGTCATCCAAATACACAACCACATTCTTACCAATCAAAGATCTCAGGATGCCATTAATAAGGTTCTGAAAAAATGCAGGTGCATTGGTAAGACCAAAAGGCATCACCGGATTCTCAAAGTGACCTACCGGAGTGTTAAAAGCAGTTTTCCATTCATCACCCTCCTTCACTCGTAACAAATTGTATGCCCCCCGGAGATCAATTATGGACAACCACTTGGTCCCCACTAACTGGTTAAACAAGTCAGGAATTAACGGCAATGGGTAGGAATTGCATACGGTAATCTTATTAATTTCACAAAAATCAAGACATGGACGTAAACCGCCATCCTTTTTTTTAACAAAGAAGAATCCAACTGCCACAGGTGACTTAGAAGGTCTAACGTGATCAGCAGCCAGGCTAGTCTGTATGTATTCCTCCAAGGCTTTTCTCTCAGGGATAGTCAGATTAAACAAGCGACTTTTGGGAAGAGTAGCACCCGGAACAAACTCAATGGCGCAATCATTTTCCCTATGAGGAGGTAAAACTTGTGACTCCTCCGAAAAAACCCTCCAAAAATCTTGAATAGGTACAGGTAATTCCCCTTTTTCCACAGCCGCAATGCGAATATTACAACAATTATCATAGCACTTCGGACTCCAAGACTTAATCACATTAGTAGACCAGTCCAATAAAGGATTGTGCAGTCTTAACCAAGGCAATCCTAGAACAACTGGAGAGGGCAAATTATCCAAAACAACCAAGTCCAAAATTTCTTGGTGATCTCCATTGATAGTGAGAGGAAATGCAGCAGTCTTGTGAGTAATACATTTCATAGGAGTGTTATCAATTGCAACCACAGAAATAGGTGATGACAAAGGTTTGGATTTCAATTTAAGGTTTTCCAAAAACCCTTTATAAATCACATTAAGTGTTGAACCACAATCCACAAATACCTGAAATTCAATCAATTCACCCTGCAGAGTAGTACTCCCAGAAAGGAACACTCCTGCAGAGCGTAAACAAGCTATACGGGCGTAACTGACCTTTTTTTTTTCTTTACTTAAACGACGCTCACAATACTTAATCAAATGATCATCTTTACCACAATAAAGACATAAACTCTCGGCGAATCTCCGATCTCTCTCCTGAGAGCGGAGTGACATCGCCCCAACCTCCATTGGTTCTCCGTTGTCAGAGCAGATTTTCTGGGAACTAGGACCTGAAGTTACAGGAGTCTTTACATCATTAACCCTGGACCTCAGTCTCCTGTCCACACGAACAGCTAACTGCATAGCTTCCTGTCTCAGGTGCATGGAATGCAATTAGCAAATCCTAAACCCTTTCACTCAGACCAGCAAGAAATAAACATTTCAGCGCAGAATCATTCCATTTAACTTCTGAAGTCCATCTCCTGAAGTGTGTGTAATAATTTTCAACATCATCTGACCCCTGATTCAAACGTCTAAGTTCTGATTCAGCAGATGAGATTCGATCAGGATCATCATATAATAGCCCCATAGCAGAAAAAAATTCTTCAACAGAACTTAAACACGGATCATTAGGCTGGAGAGAAAAGGCCCAACCCTGTGGTTCTTTGTGCAAAAGTGACATAGTAAAACCAATGCGCTGTGATTCATTCCCAGAGGATCTTGGTCTCAAACAAAAATATAACAAACAAGCATTTTTAAAGGAAAAAAAATATTGCTGTTTACCATAAAAAACATCAGGCAGTCCTACCTTGGGTTCAACAAAATGCGCTCCCGGACAGCTACTCACATGTTGCTGAAGCTCGGCCACCTCCAGAGACAATCCCTGCAGGCGTTGAGCCAAATCCTGGACGGAAACCATACTGATCCCCGAATTTTCTTTCCTTTTAGCTTTTTTTTAGGGCTGGACTTACTGTTATGATCTGCAACATAAACTAAGGAAAGATAAGGAAAAGCTGTCCCTACAATAAGACTAACCTGATTCCCTATGATGTAGCGGGCTGCCTGTTCCTTGTGAACAGACCAGCCTACGTCCTCGGCTAGTCTGAACGGAGACATATAGAATTAAGGGAGGGGTCCCTAAAAGAACTAAGGACTGGGACAAAAAAGGGACACCTCCTAAACAGAAGTGGTTGCAGAGCAAAAAGGACAAACTGACAAAAAGTACTAAAGGTCCCAGAGGCTCAAGAACTGACAGAGATAGGCACCGAAGCACCTGGCTAGAGAGACAGTCAAAACAACACTGAAGTCCAGCAAAGCCAGAAGGGTGGAGCTGAAATATATAGGCAGCTGGTCACTTGACCGCAAAGCACAAGATAGCAAAAACTAACAGGAGAGTTCTAACAGGCAGGTCCGGAGAGAAGACCAAGATATCGTCCAGGTACACCACTACGCAAGAATACAGGAGATCACAGAAGATGTCGTTAACCAGCTCCTGGAAGACGGATGGGGCATTACAGAGACCAAAGGGCATCACGTGATATTCATAGTGACCGTCCCGGGTGTTGAATGCCATCTTCCACTCGTCTCCCTGGTGGATCCGGACCAAATTGTACGCTCCTGAAGATCGAGCTTGGCGCCTTTAAGACGGTCGAACTGCTTTGAGATGAGAGGCAGGGGGTACTTATTCTTGATGGTAATCTGGTTAAGACCCCTGTAATCGATACAGGGACGTAGTGAGCCATCTTTCTTCTTAACAAAGAAGAATCCTGCTCCAGCCGGGGAGGTAGATTTCTGGATGAATCCCCTAGCAAGATTCTCTTCTATGTACTCAGACAAGGCCCGGGTCTCAGCCAGCGACAAGTGGTACATATGTCCACGGGGAGAAGAAGCACCAGGTACCAGGTCGATTGGGAAATCACACGGCCTATGAGGTGATAGTGACTCTGCCTCCTTTTTGTTGAAGACGTCCGCATAGGACCAGTAAGGTGCCGGCAGACCAGGTAGATTAGCCTGAGTAGACGGAGGTCGAGCTGGTTGAACCGGAACCAGGCAGGACTCGTGGCATTCCTGCCCCCAACAGAGCACTTCACCAGACCTCAAATTCAGGACAGGTTCATGTCTCTGTAACCAGGGTAGGCCAAGCAAGAGGCAGTGAGAGAGACCAGACAGCACATGAAAGGAGACCTTCTCCGAGTGCAGCATTCCCACCTGAAGGGTTACAGGCTCTGTAACGAGCAAGATGGTCTCCAGAAGAAGTCTCCCATCAATGGAAGCGACCACCAACGGTTCAGCCAGAAGTATGGTAGGAATCTGATACCGCTCCACAAGAGCCTGAGAAATGAGATTCCCAGCGGCTCCGGAATCCAGGTGGGCGGTCTCAAGGAAGCAGATCTCACCACTGGAAATAGAAACATACAGAGTTAAGGACGGAGAGGATTTACTCTTGCCTAGGACGACCTCTCTGAGCGGTCCTAGACACTGGAGTTTCCCGGCTTCACCGAGCAGGAATGGATCTGATGCTCTTTACTGCCACAGTAGAAGCAACTCCCCTCGGCTCGGCGCATCTCCCGGCGAGATTTGACCATCTTGGTTTGGTCAATTTGCATGGGTTCATGCGAGCATGCCCAGGGAATTGCTGGTTGGGAGGCAGGCTTTTGGAATACAGGAGTGAGACGCGGAAATCTTCTCTCCCAGGTAGTCTGCTTAGCTCGTTCCAAAAAACGGATGTCAATCCGGGTAGCTAATGACACCAGGTCGTCCAGGGTGGAAGAGATGCCACGACCGACTAGCTCATCCTTGATCCGTCCGGAAAGGCCCTCCCAGAAGGTGGACACGAGGGCCTCGTTGTTCCAGGCAAGCTCTGATGCGAGGGTATGGAGATGTATGGCATATTGGCCCACGGTGAGACTCCCTTGGCGGAGACGGAGAAGTGAGGAGGCAGTAGAAGTTTTTCGTCAGGGCTCATCGAAGACCTTCCGTAAGGCAGTGAGGAAAGCCGGAAGATCGGACACCAGGGGAACCCCTCTCTCCCACAGAGGGTTTAGCCATGCCAATACCTCCCCGGTGAGGTGAGACATGATGAACGCCACCTTGGCCCGCTCGGAGAGGAACTGATGTGACAAGGAGTTCAAAGTGCAGCGTGCACTGATTTAGGAAGGCTCGACATAAGACTGGGTCACCACCAAAACGTGGAGGCGCAGAGAGCCAGGGTCCAGAGCCGGGTGCCATAGCGCCAGTAGGTTGAGGTGCCGCTGGAGCAGGTGCCGTTCGGCTAGAGATGGACACAGACGGGGTGGACAGCATGTCCAGGCGAGAGTTGACTGACTGCAGATAGGACAGGATAGTCTCCTGTTGGGATCACTGACGTTACAGGTCCAGGAGGTGCAACCTCTGTGCTTCGGTGGGACCAGAGGGGCATGACTAAGTACCTCCTCAGCCTGACCAAGGTCACACGGCAGCTCAATTGACTCCATGAACCAGGGAGGGACCAAGCAGGGGGACCAGGTGCCACTCTGGGACTGACCTTGTGTGAGAGCAGGTGACTCCCACGGGTCAGATGGCAGGAACTGACCGATATAGCGGATGAGCACGGCAGGAAGGCTGACGGGTGGTCTGGGTAGATAAGCAGGCAGGCTGGCGGGCACAGGCAGGCTACAGGCAGGTGCTCCAGGTAGGCTGGCTGGTGGGCACGGCAGGTAACTGGCATGTGCTTCCAGGTAAGCAGGCTGGGGGGCAGGACTGTAGACAGACTGGCGGACTGGACTGAAGACAGACTGGCAGGCAGGACTGAAGACAGGCAGCGGGACCTGAGGGCTGAAGCAAGTGTAAGCACACGAAAAAACAACCATTGCACAGGCACCTCCATATTGGAGGAGGTGCTTTACATAGGGGAAGTCCTCCGGCCATTGGCCGTGGACTTTTTAGGACGGCGCGTGCAGCCCCTTTAAGAGGGAGGGAGCGCGCGCCCTAAGCACAGAGCCCGGGAAGCTGCGCGCCACAGTAGCTGCGGGACGGGAGCTGGAAGAAGCCGGACCAGGGCCGTGGTGGTGAGGGGAACGGCGTCTCTGCCTGGCAGGAGGCAGAGACGCCGATGCTACAGGGGCCAAATACTTTCACAATGCACTGTAATGTGGAATATCTCATGAAAAAAATGAATCAAGTGAAACAGTTTTTTTGTATAGAGCATTTGTGTTAAATACAAAAGAGCAAATGATAAAGAATAATTTAAAACCAAAAACAATGGGAGGGAAAAATATAAAAACCTAAAGCTTGCTGTGTCACTGGTATTGGCACCCTTTACATTAATTTAGTATGGAAACACATTTTGACTCGCCTATGGTAAATCACAAAAGAGATTCACCTGTGATTAGTTGTCAGTGCCCATGTGACACGAATTAGCCAATGAATGATGACTTTAGTGTTTTAAAAAGCCAAATGGTAGGCTCTGTTCCTTTGTCACAATAGTGAAGACAAAGGAGATGTCTAAGGATATCAGAACTGCTATTATTAGCAAACACAAGACTTCCAAATGGTATAAGGCCATCTCCAAAGACCTTGGTATCCCAGTTTCAACAGTGCACAATGTTATTAAGAAGTTTGCTAAGCATGGAACTGTCATGAACCTCCCTGGAAGTGGGGGAAAGAGGATAATTGACAAAAGCTGTCATCAAAGGTTGCTGCTAATGATGGAAAACGCACCATGTCAAACACCTAAAGACCTGAAGGCCAACCTGGCACAGTCTGGGGTCATGGTTTCACCAAGTACCATATGCCGCACACTAAACCAAGCAGAGCTTTATGGGTGAAGGCCAAGGAAGAAACCATTGCTGAAGAAAATACATAAAAAGGAACAACTGATCTTAGCCAAAGAGTACTTTAACAAACCACAATCCTTCTGGGAAAATGTTCTGTCATAGATGAAGCAAAAATATAGCTTTTTGGCAATGCAAAGCAACAGTTTGTTTACAGACGGAGCAATCAAGCTTATAAGGAAAAGAACACCTTACCAACAGTTATGCATGATGCAGGATCACTGGAATCATGAAATCAGGGAATTATCAAGAGATTTTAGAGCGAAATGTTCTACCCAGTGTAAGAAAACTTGGTTTGAGTTGAAGATCATTGATCCTCCAGCAAGACAATGACCCAAAGCACACATCCAAAAGTACACAGGAATGGTTGAAAAATAAAAAATGGGCTGTTTTAAAATGGCCAGCAATGAGTGCTGACCTCAATCTCATTGAAAATCTTTGGGGTGAGCTGAAATCTGCCATTGGGAAAAAGAACCCTGGAAACATTCAAGAGCTTGAACAAACTGCAAAGAAAGAGTGGGAGAAAATTCCAGCAGAGTAGTGCAAAAAGCTTGCAAGAAACATTTGGAGGCTGTCATCAATGCCAAAGGGTGTGCAACCAAGTATTAATTAGGAGTGCCTTTATTGCTGCACATGGTGTTTATTCTGTTTTTTCTTTGAAATTGCAACATGGAAGTTGAAAAACAATGTTTTATTGTTGAATTACTTTGGACCACTAATTAGAAAATCCTGAAGATATGTGTGACACCTGTCGCCCTCCCTGAGCTGTTGGGTTACTCGGAGCCGGGTTAGTGTAGGGGTTGCGGGGGATGCAGTCGTGGCCTCGACCCGATCCGTGCCCAGGGCTGTCACATAAAAAAAGTATTGGGCTTTCAAGAATGAGTGATATTTTCGACTACGCCACCTGTGGTTTCCGGTGATGGACACCAGCGCTGCAACAGTCCACTGAGGCTGGTGTTATGGGCAGCTAAGATGGAACTGCTCCCCACAGGCGGAGCAGGCCTCAGGGCAGTGTGAGAAGGAATGGTGGGTGCAGTGCCACGCAGGAAATAACAGGCTGAGGCGATGTGTGAAGTCATCCGAGTCTTTACTCACTTTAGATGAACTTTCAGCCGCAAAGCTTCTCTCTGTTACACACAGCGTACTGTGGCCACCGGGAAGGGGGTCCAGCACTTCCCAGGTAGATCAGGAGCACCCGTTGAGACCCCTCTGGTGTGTGTTCCTCTCCTTGGTAAGTCCTCCCACTAAGTCTTCTCCTGACTGTGTGTGGTTCGAACGTGGTGTAAGGCTGGGTCCCACTGGATAAACGCAGTTTAAGAGATACAGGTGGCGACTCCGCTCCGTCCTTATCCCCCTGGGATCCACTAAGCCTCCGGGCTTTTCTGACTGAGACGTGAAGTAACAAAGTCAGATATCGGGGGCCGGTTACCCCTCTTGCAGCAGGAATCCCTCTGACTAGGCCAGAATAAAGAATACAGGTGGCGACTCCGCTCCGTCCGTATCCCCCTGGGATCCTTTTGCCTGTGGAGCCTATCTCCTCTGCTCCCCTCCAAGGCCTTCTTAGGTCAGGACCTTGACCGGGTAGAGACAGTGGTTAACTCTGACCAGCTCCTGGTCTCAAGGCCAGAGAACGAGGACCGCGAACCTTCCCCCAGCTACAGCCTCTTGCTGGACCCTGACAGAAGACCCTCAATCAAAGACCTTGAACTTAAGATGGCCGTAGATTAAATATGAATCAATAAGTGTTTCCTAAAAGTGTGTCCTCCACCCTCACCCACTACATGGTTCCCCCTATCTTTGGTTCCCCCCCATCTCCTCTATCCCGGGCCGGGGCAGCACCCTGGTGCATTTAGGCTCCCTTCAGGACAAGAGTGGTGTAGTGTTGAGTGGTGAAGTGGGGTCCTGAGAGATGCTCCATCCTTACCTGGAAGAGGAGATACCACACCTCTATCTGAGGTGCAGTACCCCTGTGGCGACTGAACCCTCAGGGGCGCCACAGATATAACTTGGGTACATGTCCATTTATTTATAAAGATATTACACAGTTTGTGAAAAAAATTAAGGGGTGCCAATAATGGTGAGCAGCACTGTAAATGCTGTTTTTTTCTCTTCTGCTTTTTTTCTGAACATTTTAACAGGTAATACCAATAATGCCCATATATATATGTCAAAGCACTTCATTCAACAATATTTTACCCTTAGCCCGGAAAAAAATGGTAAAATAACACTTTAGCAGGTGTCTGCACCATACAACGCAATAATAATCTTTTCTGCATGTTTTCTGCATTTTGTTATGCATTGTCCCAGTTATTTAACAATCCATATAGAAGCTTAGAGAAAAAAATGCACCAAAACCATACAGTTCATAAACATTTTAAACGCACAGAGGGCAGGTGTTTTCATAATATCACATCAACTTTGCTTGGATATTTAGGCTGTAAATATAGCGTAAATGTTGCATTCTTTCCTGTTCTTTTTGTGCAAAGAGATTCTACTGTCTTTAACTGTCCAAGAAAATCGTATGTGATGTCATGAAAACTGCGCCCACCGTCCATCTGAAGATGCTGCTGAACTGTGTGGTTTTGGGTCTTTTTTTCTCTAGAGGCTTCCAAAAAAAATGCATATGACGCACCCCCTGGGCCATGTTTGTGTAGCGTTGCGCACGCGGGGAATACCCGGAGCCGGATCAGATAGGGGTAGTAGTCCTCGTGGCGGTGACCCGGTCCGTGCCCAGGGTGGTCAAACTAAGTGGCGCTATTGATTTGATGGTATTAGTGTCCGACTACGCCACCCGTTGAATGCGGCTATGAAGCCGCCGCTGCGGGGCAGTCCGCTGAGGCCGGTGGTACGGATGTGCAGCGTGGATGGTATAACCCCCAACGGGAGGGGTATGGCCTCAGGGCAGCTATGTTAGAGATGACAATGGGAGTGATGGTGCGGGTGTCCCAGTACTGATGGTGCAGGTGCGACGACGAAACACGGAGGCTTGAAGTGCAGTTTCAAAAGCTTTACTCACAGTTCTTTACCAGGTCGCCCGTGCACAGTAGGACCACCCGAGTCGTGCTGCGTCCACCAGGTCAGGGACTCGGCCAACTCCCAGGCAGTTCCAGAGCGTGGTCCTGAGCTCCCCTCTCTTCCTTCCTACTGGCCGTCCCCACCAGGGATCCACCTTTGTCCAGCTCCCTCGGGCCTTCTGGTGGTGAAACCTTTCCCGGCTTCCCTGACCCTATACGTGGTATGCCTTCCTGGTGGATATGGCGAGGGGTCGCGCCAAAACTTATCCACGACCTCCGGTTCCTGGCTGAGGATAATTGGCCTCCACCAGTTTGGGATCCGGTACCCTGCTCTGCCAACCCTTCACCCGTTTCCGTTCTCTCGTGGGATCTCAGGGTTCCCTCTATGCTTTCGTCTCTGGGCCTTTCCTTGCGTCTCTCTTCTTCCTCCTTTTTCCTTCTCTCTCTCTCTGCTTCAGGCCTGGCTCTGGAGATGGGCCCAGACGGAGCCACAGCTCCCTGTCAGCCCTCTCTGGCTGAGCTCCTCTCTGCACAGAGCAGACCAAAAAGCCCTTGTCCTAAGATGGTGCCCACCTTATATACTCCCTCTGACACCCGAGCCCAGGTGACAAGCAACCAATGGGCTCCTACCTATGCCCAGAGTCCCTCCCCTGTCTACTCCTACACCACTGGGATGTTCCTCCCCCCTCCCCACTCCAGCCAGGGACAGAAGCTGTCGTACCTGCACATCTATCTGGTGGGAGTACCGTTGATCTGTCCCCCGGAAATGGGGTGAGTGTAGTGCATGCAGCTAACTGAGCCCAGTTCCACACTCCATCCTTACCCGGGAGTGGAATACCACACCTCTGGTCTGAGGTGCAATACCCCTGTAGCAGCCGAGTCCTCGGGGTGCTACATTCCCCCCTGGTAAACCACAGCACGTCCTCGGGCTGTAAAAGAGCAAAGGCAAATTAAAACATACAAAAATTTTTAAAGTGCACTCACATATAAGATATTAACTTATGAATTCATCCCTTTATGGGAGGTACTTTTCTCTTTTAGCATACTATACGTTATAAAATATTACAAGTAACTTTTTACATTATCATTTTAGCAGTATAAACTTTCAATATATAACCTTTTCATACAAAACACATTCTTTATCTTCTGGCCACGGTGCAACTTGTGACCAGGTAAAGTGCAACAGTCACCAATTCCGTAGTAGAAAAAAAAAACAGTTCCTTATAAAACCAGTAGGGGGCGCTTTAAGAAGCGCAACTATTTACAGGGTGTTGACCGCTCTCAGTCCTCGGCCAGTGGGAATAGGGGAATGGCTGCTCACAGTCCTCAGCCTGGTAATGGATAGGGGCACACAGGAAACAGTTCTTTAACTGTTCCACACTAGTCCCAACGGCGACCACACTTCACTCAGCAACAGTTTCAGCAACAGTTCTCATACCCTGACGGGTAACTATATACAGTACTTTGTTTTTATGCTCTTTCCTTCAGTAGCGGTATCCTCTCCTTGTCTCCTCCTGAGGGTAGTCTTCAGACCCGTCCAGGTCCTCTTGGCTTTCCTCATACTGTATCTCCTCCTCAGTCAGCCGGTGTACGTGAAGGGCGTACGGTCCTTTAGCACACTGATGCCGGGTGAAGGTGACCTCATCACCCGGGTAGAGGTCACGTCCGCGATGTCCCTCCGGCAGTTGGCTCTCGACATCCCTGCGGGTGACAAAGACGTCGCCGGGGGTTCGATGATCCCGGATAAAGCCCCAGCCATGCTCCAGCTGGAACTTTATTACGGTCCCGGTGGCGCGGGGACCGTGGGCCGAACGGGGGTTTCGCCGGGCTCGGCGTTTCTGCTCCGCGCTCCGGACCTGCAGCTGTTCTTCGCGGATCCGCCTCTCTCGTCGTTCTCTCCTGCAGACCTCTAGCTGCTGACGGCAGCACTCCTCACGCCGGGCTGCGTCCGCCCGGGTCTCCTGGGTAAACCCCATTAGGTTCTCACCGGTGGGGTCCCATGCAAACTGGGCTTCCTCCAACGGGAGCGGGACAATTTTGGCGGGCGCCGGAGCCGGGATTAGAGGCTCACACAGGGGCCGTTCCCTCCGGAGTCGGGGATTGATGTACTCCGGTGGCCAAACGAAGGGCAGCCCGTACGGGCTAGTATGCTGTGCAAACAGATCTTCACCCAGGGGTGGCACGGTGGAGGTAGAGGGCGCTGTAAGGGCAGCGGCGCCCGGGAGTGCTCGGCCTTGCGTCCAGGCCGTAGGCATCCTGTCTGGATTCAAGTATGGCGCCTTCCGGGAGGAGGGCGCTGTTGAGACCGCGGCGCCCGGGGGTACTCGGCCTTGCGACCAGGCCGGTGGCACTTCCTCTTTTGCCGCGCTCAGGGTCAAGGGGCGTGGCGCGGAAGGGGGCGTGACCGCGGCTCCGGCCGCTTGAGGCCTAGTTGGGAGCAGTGGCGGTGCGGCAACGGGCGCGATGAGGGTGACTTCGGGCTCTGCGACGGGGAGCTGGGGCAGGCTTACGGCTACTGGGCTCGGGGTGATGACGTCCCCATTACCTGCTTCCATCCCTGCGGCTCCCTCCGCGGCGGCGTCTCCGGCCTTCGTCCCTCCTGCACCATCCTCAGGGGCAGACATGCTCCACGTTGCGGGTGGCGTCCTCTGCTGGTGGGTTCCAGCCTGCTGGGCCATCTCCCTCCTCCATTCGGCCAGTGCTTCTTGTTGTACTCGGGCCATCTTCCGGGCCAAGGCCTCCAGCGCAGTCTGTGCACGCTCCCGATCTCTGGGGAGCTGTGCCAGGATCTCCACCAGGCCTTCTGGGGTGGCGGCCTGCAGCAGGCCCCGGACCACGGGGTCGGTACCGCTTGTCTCTTCCTCCATCCCCGGGTGCGATCTGTCCAGACTCCTCCATGCCGCACCCATCTTCTCCGTTTTGTTCTCTATCCGCCCCCCTTGGGAGTGGTCCCGGGGCAACTTGGTGACAGTCAGTTTCAGGGGCAGACCCCCCACTTTGTTGGACATTTCCATGGTGGTAGTCTCGGCTGGTGGGGGCGGTCTCTGCTTTTGGCGCCCTTCTGGGACCGCGCCCACGATGGGAGGTGGTCTCTTGCCACTCTCCGGCACGCCCACAATGGCGTCCGCTCTGCCAGGGCGGGAAACTGTCCAAGATGGCGGGAATCGTCCACTGATGGCGGGAAACTTCGTGGATGGCGGGCAAAGGCTGCAGATGGTGGGCAAACGGCGGGAAACGACTCCGGACGGCGTCCGATGGCGGGAACCCTCTGGAATTGGCGGGAGACTCCTTTTTGCGGTATATATGCACTTTTCTTCAGGCACGCAGTACCCGGTGGTTGCGGGCACGTAATCCTGCCGACTACGCCAAAGTTGACACACGCCCTGGGCCATGTTTGTGTAGCGTTGCGCACGCGGGGAATACCCGGAGCCGGATCAGATAGGGGTAGTAGTCCTCGTGGCGGTGACCCGGTCCGTGCCCAGGGTGATCAAACTAAGTGGCGCTATTGATTTGATGGTATTAGTGTCGAACTACGCCACCCGTTGAATGCGGCTATGAAGCCGCCGCTGCGGGGCAGTCCGCTGAGGCCGGTGGTACGGATGTGCAGCGTGGATGGTATAACCCCCAACGGGAGGGGTATGGCCTCAGGGCAGCTATGTTAGAGATGACAATGGGAGTGATGGTGCGGGTGTCCCAGTACTGATGGTGCAGGTGCGACGACGAAACACGGAGGCTTGAAGTGCAGTTTCAAAAGCTTTACTCACAGTTCTTTACCAGGTCGCCCGTGCACAGTAGGACCACCCGAGTCGTGCTGCGTCCACCAGGTCAGGGACTCGGCCAACTCCCAGGCAGTTCCAGAGCGTGGTCCTGAGCTCCCCTCTCTTCCTTCCTACTGGCCGTCCCCACCAGGGATCCACCTTTGTCCAGCTCCCTCGGGCCTTCTGGTGGTGAAACCTTTCCCGGCTTTCCTGACCCTATACGTGGTATGCCTTCCTGGTGGATATGGCGAGGGGTCGCGCCAAAACTTATCCACGACCTCCGGTTCCTGGCTGAGGATAATTGGCCTCCACCAGTTTGGGATCCGGTACCCTGCTCTGCCAACCCTTCACCCGTTTCCGTTCTCTCGTGGGATCTCAGGGTTCCCTCTATGCTTTCGTCTCTGGGCCTTTCCTTGCGTCTCTCTTCTTCCTCCTTTTTCCTTCTCTCTCTCTCTGCTTCAGGCCTGGCTCTGGAGCTGGGCCCAGACGGAGCCACAGCTCCCTGTCAGCCCTCTCTGGCTGAGCTCCTCTCTGCACAGAGCAGACCAAAAAGACCTTGTCCTAAGATGGTGCCCACCTTATATACTCCCTCTGACACCCGAGCCCAGGTGACAAGCAACCAATGGGCTCCTACCTATGCCCAGAGTCCCTCCCCTGTCTGCTCCTACACCACTGGGATGTTCCTCCCCCCTCCCCACTCCAGCCAGGGACAGAAGCTGTCGTACCTGCACATCTATCTGGTGGGAGGTTGATCTGTCCCCCGGAAATGGGGTGAGTGTAGTGCATGCAGCTAACTGAGCCCAGTTCCACACTCCATCCTTACCCGGGAGTGGAATACCACACCTCTGGTCTGAGGTGCAATACCCCTGTAGCAGCCGAGTCCTCGGGGTGCTACACATATAAAAAAGCTAAAGTTACTTTTTTTATGTGCAGAATCAAAAGCTTTTCTGTACTATAAATAAATACATTAAAAACACTGGTTCAAATCTGCATCAAATAAAGGGGTAAACGGTTAAAAAAAATGCAGAACAAGATGCAATAAGTAGAGTACGTTGTTATTGCGTAGTTTGGTGCGAACACTTGCAGAAAACACGCTGAAAACAAAAAACACATTATTTATGCAACATGTGAACATGGCCTTAGAGACACGGAAAATAAACTGTCATATAGTTAAGCTACAAAAAGATGAGAAAGTTCTGCCTGATACGACTATGAATGAATAAATAAAAAATAACTTCATTAGGTCCCAACTAGAGATGAGCATGACACACAAATTACATTGCTCAAGCCTTGGCTATTCAAAAGCCATCCCGGAGACGTCGGAAGGTAAGAATATTGTAGGTCTCCCGTCTATTCAACAGGTACCACTGACCTAGATGCTAGACCAGAGTCACGTGGATCGATCTGCTCATTTCTAGTCCCAACTATCTCGAATACAGGGGGACAGTTCAGGATTTGGGTTTATACCCTGCAATCTCCACCATCTGCTGAATGTCCCTCATTGTCACTTCCCCTTCGAAATCTCCTCCTGCGAGGGTTCAAAGAAATTGTAAATAGGTATGGCTTGAGGTATGGCTAAGGGCATGGTCAAAATTTGCTATGCGTGCAACATGATTTGTCCCTGTTTCTGTTCTGTAAATGTTGGGCGATATGAATATACATTTCTCATTTATAGCCAACATACATGATGACCACCCCTCTGCCTCCTTTACTCAGATTGGTATTCCTTTCCTCATGCTTTCAAGAGGGACATTGCAGTGGCAGCGCAATGGTATATCTAAACCATTGCTCCCTGCCTTTACTATCCCACAGTACAGGAAAAACAGGGAGGCAAAGTTCAGACTCATGGCTGCACTCTCCATGCCTCTCAGGCAGCCATCCTGGAAGCAGGAGGAAAGGAACACCGATCTGAGTTGAGGAGGCAACAGAAGGCAAATGAAGGGCACCAGGAAGGGTGACTAACTGACTATACATAAGAAACATATGGCAACTTTTCAGTCCCAAGGTGGAAAGTTGCATTAAAACCCTTAATGTTTTAATGTTTAAATTTTCTAAATTTGGACACCGACTTTCCTAACAGAAAAGTTTCAGTCATTTCTTGGGTGGTGCTATGGTCTTACTGATATATACAACCCCTGGCAAAAATTATGGAATCTCCGGACTCGGAGGATGTTCATTCAGTTGTTTAATATTCTTGAGAAAAAGCAGATCACAGACATGGCACAAAACTAAAGTAATTTCAAATTGCAACTTTAGGGCTTTAAGAAACACTAAAAGAAATCAAGATTAAAAATGTGGTACTCAGTAAGGGTAATTTTTTTCAGACCAAGCAGAGGGAAAAAATTATGGAATAACTCAATTCTGAGGAAAAAATTATGAAATCATGAAAAACAAACACACAAGAGAACACTCCAATACATCACTAGTATTTTGTTGCACCACCTCTGGCTTTAATAACAGTCTCTGAGGCATGGACTTAATGAATGACAAACAGTAGTCTCCATCAATCTGGCTCCAACTTTCTCTGATTGCTGTTGCCAGATCAGCTTTGCAGGTTGGAGCCTTGTCATGGGCCATTTTCTTCAACTTCCACCAAAGATTTTCAATTGGATTGAGATCCGGACTATTTGCAGGCCATGACATTGACCTTATGTGTCTTCTTTCAAGGAATGTTTTCACAGTTTTTGCTCTATGGCAGGATGCAGTATCATCTTGAAAAATGATGTTATCATCCTCAAACATCTTTTCAATTGATGGGATAAGAAAACTGTCCAAAATATCAATGTATACTTGGGCATTTATTGAAGATGTAATGACAGCCATCTCCCCAGTGCCTTTACCTGACATGCAGCCCCATATCATCAATGACTGTGGAAATTTGCATGTTCTCTTCATGCAGTCATCTTTATAAATCTCATTGGAACGGCACCAAACAAAAGTTCCAGCATAATCACCTTGCCCAATGCAGATTCGCGATTCATCACTGAATATGACTTTCATCCAGTCATCCTCAGTCCACGATTGCTTTTCCTTAGCCCATTGTAACCTTGTTTTTTTCTGTTTAGGTGTTAATGATGGCTTATGTTTAGCTTTTCAGTATGTAAATCCCATTTCCTTTAGGCGGTTTCTTACAGTTTGGTCTCAGACATTGACTCTAGTTTCCTCCCATTCGTTCCTCATTTGTTTTGTTGTGCATTTCCTGTTTTGGAGACATATTGCTTTAAGTTTCTGGTCTTGACGCTTTGATGTCTTCCTTGGTCTACCAGTATGTTTGCCTTTAACAACCTTCCCATGTTGTTTGTATTTGGTCCAGATTTTAGACACAGCTGACTGTGAACAACCAACATCTTTTGCAACATTGTGTGATGATTTACCTTCTTTTAAGAGTTTGATAATCCTCTCCTTTGTTTCAATTGACATCTCTCGTATTGGAACCATGATTCATGTCACTCCACTTGGTGCAACAGCTCTCCAAGATGTGATCACTCCTTTTTAGATGCAGACTAACGAGCAGATCTAATTTGATGCAGGTGTTAGTTTTGGAAATGAAAATTTACAGGGTGATTCCATAATTTTTTTCCTCAGAATTGAATGATTCCATAATTTTTTCCCTCTGCTTGGTCTGAAAAAAATTACCCTTACTGAGTACCACATTTTTAATCTTGATTTCTTTTAGTGTTTCTTAGTATATAATTCCACATGTGTTAATTCATAGTTTTGATGCCTTCAGTGTGAATGTACAATTTTCATAGTCAAGAAAATACAGAAAAATCTTTAAATGAGAAGGTGTGTCCAAACTTTTGGTCTGTACTGTATATATATGTATATATTTATATATATACAGTATATATATATATATATATATATACATATGAGAGAGATAACTATTTGGAATTCTGTGCTTAGGGTATTATATAAATCCCTCTTAAGAAATGTAAAAATTTCCCCAAGGTCATAGCGAAGAATTACGATTCAAGTATTCACAAGGTCTGGCTTCTAAAGACCCAGTTTCAGTGATATGTAACCTCATGCAGTGATTCACAGCCCAGCATTGTGTGTAGTGATCTGAAGGGGAATTGGTTCACATGATAATGTGTTATCCCTGCTGATAAACTTCTGTATCAATCTCATGCTCACTGGTTTCCCTGTCTTTTTAAGTGCTTACTGATGCCACCTCCATAGAGTCAGTATGCCTCACATATTATTACTTTGATTAGACCTGTCTTTTTCTCAAAGGAGATCCATTTAGCATTTTATTTTATATCAGTATGCACTGAACTTTTGCTGTGTCATAGCGATTCTTCCCAGAAAAAATGCATTAGTGATACTAAGTGTCAAAAATACCCAACCTTTCCAAGTAAAGAATAAAAAGCCATTACGGGATGGACTTCATTAGAGAAACATTTGCATAAATGCTTGCAGCTTTACCTTGTCGTGGTACTTTTTATCATGCATCATTTTTGTAAAACTATTCTATGTAACTGTTATATAGATTGCAAGAAGATGTAGCACAATATACAAAATAATGCATTTTTGTGTTTCCTTTTCAATTACATAATAAGCATGGCTAAAATGAACTACAGCATAATATTAAACAAAGCTTACTTTTTTTATTCAGAATTGAAGAAATAATCCCTGTACTGTGAATTTACAATTCCAGTTCTACCAAGTTCCACATGTAAAAACATAATGGGCACTTCCAGCAAGGGTTAGTGTGGCGCCCCTGCGGGTTCAGTAGCCACAGAGATACTGGATCTCACCCAGAGGTGTGGTACCCCACTCTCAGGAAAGCATGGAGTACTACCCGGGACCCACCCACCTGCATCCAACACTACAACATTCCAGACCAGCAGGCGGGGCATGATGCATGCGTACAGTGCTGAGCCCTGTCCCTTGTTGGAAGGGGGGAACCAAGAGAGGGGGAACCGTGTAGTGGGTGTGGGTGGAGGAAGTAGATTAGGGGAGCACCGTCAGTAGGAGTATAAGAAGGGAGCCATCTTGAAGGAGTTCGGTCAGTCTGAGGAGAGAGTCAGGAGAGAGGGAGAGTCTGGGGAGCAGGAGCTCTGTTCAGGAGGAGAGGAGGAAGGAGCGGGCCTAGACTGAGAGGCCCAGGAGGACAGACTGAGAGAGGATGGGAGCAGAGGGAAGGCTCCAGAGAAAGAGGGGATCCCAGGGGCACGGCAAGTGCGGAAGCCACCCGTGCACCCGAATCTACACGGACGTGGACGTACCGGCCCTTAAACTAGTGGAGACCAACCTCAGCTCAGCTAGACAACCGGAGGCAACTTTACTTTCAAGGTGCAGCTGCCCAAAACCACAATTACATTGCCGAAAAGGTGGTCGCATAGGATTCAGGGGACTGCACGTCGCCCGACAAGATCCGAGGCTACTGGCTTGGGACACTGATTGTGAGGCGCAGGGCAGGAGGGTGAGAGCCAGCGCAGGAAGACGACTGAGGAAGGAACATAGAACGGGATCCAGTTTAAGTACTCCTGAGATACTTGAGAGACTGCTGAACCCCTTCCTTGGTGAATGCAGGATGACGTGGGTGGTTGTAATCTGGCAGTTGTAACCAGGAGCAGCGTGATAACTGTGAGTAAAACCTTGAGGACTGCACCCCACTGTGTCCTAGAATTATTGATGCGCCATCACCAGTTCTGCATCACATAGCACCAGCAACATCTACCTCATAACATCACTATATCCTGCCCTGGAGCTAAGCTCTGCCTGTGGAGAGCTGAACCAACTCTGCTACATCACCATCAGCTCCAGAGGATCTGCACCGCAGCGGCGGCCCCATATAGCCGCATACCACAGGTGGTGTCACGAACATTATCTCTATAAAAACTTCATTCCCCTTTTCTTTTCCCTTTAATTGACTGCCCTGGGTCACAAACCGGGTCACTGCCACCGTGACATCCCCCAGCACCGACCGGCCTGGCTACCGAGTACTTCACGGCCCAGGGGGCGCATCATTAGCATGTAAGAGGGTCAACCACAACTTTTAAAAAATTGTCATTGTTGTCATATTCTGTTATGTTCCATCTCATATTGTGCACCACTTTACATGCGTAGGTGTATGTGAAGGACTAACGGGATGCTATAGGTGGGCTGCTTAATAAAGGACCCTATTAAAGTTGCTAGCCAACAGGAAATATAGTAAGCCTTAAGTAATAGTGTGTTTTGTTGTGTTGATTGCTGCACTTCTACACTGGTAGAAAGGCGGCATAAGGGAGCCTCAGAGTGCCTGTTAAGGAGATGAAGCATTCATCATGTTGAAATTAAACACTCAATCCTTATGTTTTTCTGGGAGAAAGGCCACCTGGAGAGATTTCTGGCTTACTCCCCTCTCACCCCAATAAATCTAAATGACAAGTATCCATGAGTTTGAGGTAGGTGGTTTAGAGAAATAGATGGAGGCTGAACATGTCATTGGCTGATAGCTGGGGCTGCTATAGAGACATCTCATAGGAGACACTGGCCTTGCCATATAAATATCACATAGGAGACACTGGGACTGTCATATAGACATCACATAGGAGACTGCAACTTTTGTCTTCATCATAGGGACAGGAGCACACAGCACGCTAACTCTACCCATAAAGTACGTCCTGAAGCTGGCAATGAATTCAGCAGTGAATGCTGTGTGCATGAGCTCGCAGTCTAAGGATGAATTAAAGGGCCAGTGATCAACAAAATGGGGCCGGGATCCCAGGCACTGCAGTGTTCATGAAATCACATCACTAGTTCCCCACCCCTGCTTTATAAATAGATAGAAGACAAGTAAGTGGGAAGGCACACTTAAACGCCATGCCAAGGGTGCAACAAATGCCTATACTTAATTTGAACAGTCACTCTGTTGACAGACTTCTTTAAAATATAAAGGCAGTTTTAGGGGCATTTTTTACTTAAATATGTGTATTTTTTGCTAAAAAAAAAAATCAGTTGTTCAATTGAGTTTTATTAAAAGTGTTGTATTGCTTGCTTTTACTGCCTTTGTGTTGTTGGCTGCAGAATGAGTTAACTGAGAGTTCCTCAATAAGCTTGCTCTGAAAGGAAGTTTAAAACTTTGATTTTCCTTTGACTAAGCACCTCTCAGCTGATTTATTACCACATACCATATTTTTCGGAATATAAGGCACACCGGATCATAAGACACACCCCAAATTTTGGGGTGGAAAATAGGAAATTTTTTTTTATAAGATGGGGGTTCGTTTTATAGTCCGAATAGGTATTTTACCTGTGGGGTGATGAAGCAGGGGTCAGAGGAGGCAGGGTCCCTTAGGAAGTTGGCGGAAGTGGAGGAATGCAGTGGACCCTGGGTGGGAGAAGGGGATGCCCCAGCAGCGGGGGATTGCGGTGGTATTCGAGCAGGATTACAAGAAGCAGTGTACCTCCCTCAGGAACCCGGCGGTGGTAGCAGAAGCGGTATGATACTGTGCGGCCGGTGTCTGGCTGTCGGCGGTCAGGCAGAGCGGCATGCGCTGCTTTTACGGCAGCTGCGGCCATCTTCCTGAAGCCTTGATCTACAGGAAAATGGTTGCCTGTGCCGGCGCATGCACAGTTTGGGGTCTAGGCAGCCATCTTCCTGAAGCCGTGAGCCTCAGGGAAATGGCCGCTGAGTTCCCAGTCTCCACATGCGCCTGCTCGGGCGGCCTTGTAGCATCTCACCTCTTCTGGGGTTCCTTAGGAAGGGAATGGAGGGACCCTACTTCCTTACCCGCTCCACCACCACTGCAACTCCCCGTTAACCTATGTTCAGATCATAAAACGCACCCCCCATTTTCCTCCCAAATTTGGGGGAAAAAAGTGCGTTGTATGGTCAGAAAAGTACGGTAGTTACATTTTCATGTGGTACTACTCAAAAGATACTAAAAAGTGGTAAGATGTATACCAGGTTATTTCTTGCTCGATTTGAGTCACCCAAGAAATACACAACATTCTCCTTTTCAATCCATAGCACATGCATGACATACTCTCTAAAACTGCTCATTCACTTTGCTGCCATGTTTTAAGGCACAAAAAGTAATGAGACCTCCATTCTCCTGCCAGACAGAGGTCCCAGCAGAGTGTCGGTAGTAAGATGCCACTTCATACTATAACATAAATTTTGAAAAACCTTTTCAGTAATAATAAACTCATACTACAGTAGATAAACAGTTGAGAATTCTGATTAGTAGCAGATCATAGCAAATTTGGCAAAATCTGACAATAAATACTTCCAGTATATGATATTCAGTATATGATATCTTTAGAGAATCCTGTAACTCCATGCTTTTTGCCTTTAGTGACTGAACAAATTGAATGATTAATAAAATAGTCTTTTCAAGCTTATTATCTTCATAGTAAAGTCAGTCATTATGTCATTTATTGTGTTTTTGCATTGAATGCCTTTTGGTGCTGTCTATTGTTTGCTGAACAATTGAAATATTGCTTTTAAATACTGTACATGCTGTGATCTGTATCACCTGTGAAATTCTATAGTAGTCAGTTTAAATGCAAAATTTTTTTTATTCTTTTATTGAAATTGCATGCTATTTAGTTATTTGAGAAAGTCGAGTCACCATCTCTGTATGTGGTTCTACCATAACTCTCAAGCAGAATGCTTGCTGACTTGAGGTTACAGTGTGTATGGAATGTATTCAGACCCCTTTAAATTTTTCACTCTTTGTTTCATTGCAGTCATTTGGTAAATTCTAAAAAGTTCATTTTTTTTCTCATTAAAGTATACTCTGCACCCCATCTTGACTGAAAAATACCAGAAATGTTGAAATTTTTGCAAATTTATTAAAAAAGAAAAACTGAAATATCACATGGTCATACGTATTCAGACCCTTTACTCAGACACTCATATTTAAGTCACATGCTATCCATTTCCTTGTGATCCTCCTTGAGATGGTTCTACTCCTTCATTGGAGTCCAGATGTATTTAATTAAACTAATAGGACTTGATTTGGAAAGGCACACACCTGTCTATATAAGACCTGACATCTCACAGTGCATGTCAGACCAAATGAGAATCATGAGCTCAAAGGAACTGCCCAAGGAGCTCAGAGACTGAACTGTGGCAAGGCACAGATCTGGCCAAGGTTACAAAAGAATTTCTGCATTACTCAAGGTTCCTAAGAGCACAGTGGCCTCCATAATCCTTAAATGGAAGAAGTTTGGGACCACCAGAAGTCTTCCTATACCTGGCCATCCAGCCAAACTGAGCAATCGTGGGAGAAGAGCCTTGGTGAGAGAGGTAAAGAAGAACTCCAAGATCGCTGTGGCTGAGCTCCAGAGATTCAGTAGGGAGATGGGAGAAAGTTCCACAAAGTCAACTATCACTGAAGCCCTCCACCAGTCGGGCCTTTATGGCAGAGTGGCCTAACGTAAGCTTCTCCTCAGTGCAAGACATATGAAAGCCCGCATAGAGTTTCCTCAAAAACACATGAAGGACTCCCAGACTATGAGAAATAAGATTCTCTGGAGACAAAGATAGAAGTTTTTGGTAATAATTCTAAGCGGTATGTGAGGAGAAAACTGTTAGAATCTCTGTCATTTTACTTGCCATCTTGTTGTGGTTTGCTGGCTTCTAGTCTTTTCCTCTGGTGCTGGGTTTCTTGGTCACGTGATCTCTGCACTCTTTATTACCCAGCACCTGACCCCCATTCCCTGCTGGACATCAGTGTTGTAACTCTCGTGCTCTGGCTAAGTAGCCTGGTTTAGTTCTTCTTGCTTTGGACTATTGTTATCCTGGGACTTCTTGTTCCACTAGTTTTGTTTCCTTTCATTTTTGTTTCTGCAACTAACTTTTCTGTTAGGAGGTCTCCTGCTTTTGCTCCCAGTCCTTAGATCTTTTAGGGACCCCTTTCCTACAGGTGTTCGTTTGAGTTCAGTGCAGGAGTTTTGGTGGGGCTATTCAAAAGGAATAGGACACCCACTCCAGCGTAGGGTAAAGCTGAGTCTCAGTGCAGGGACAGCTTCTCCCTCCTATTCCTTAGTCCTAAGTTTCAGAACATAACAGTATGTCCAGCTACGTTTAAAAAAAAAAAAAGGGGGGGTTTTTTTTGGGTTTATTTTTTCTTCTCCTCTCTTCTTCCTGGATTTTCTGCAGTATGAGTACCATCCAGAAGCTTGCTCAACGCTTGCAAGGGCTGACTCTGGAGGTTGCCAATCTTCAGCAGTACGTGAGTAAATACCCTGCATAACACTATGAAGAACCTAAGGTAGGATTACCTGAGTGTTTCTCGGGGAAATGACAGGATTTTTTTTCATTTAAAAATGCTTGTCTGTTGTATTTTCGGCTCAGACCTAGATCTTCTGGTAGTGAACTACAGTGTGTAGGAATTATTATGTCTCTATTGCGTAAGGAACCTCAAATCTGGGCGTTTTCCCTGTATCCTGATGATCATTGTCTGAGGTCTGTGGAGGCATTTTTTGATGCCATGGGTTTGCTATATGATGATCCTGATCAGTTTGCATCAGCTGAGGCAGAGCTCAGATGTCTCAAACAGGGTTCTCTTCATGCTCAGAGTAATTGCACCCTGTTCAGACGATGGTCTGCAGAGGTCAGGTGGAATGACCCTGCACTCAAGTTTCAGTTTCTGGCAGGCTTGAGTGAAAGGGTTAAAGATTTGCTCATTGCATGCCTTGCACCTGATATTCTGCAAGTTGCCATGCAGATAGCTATCCGTGTGGATAGAAGGTTGAGGGCTAGACAGAATGAGGAGGAGTTTCCTGTATTATTGGTTTCTGTTTCTCACGATATTCCTGCCGACACTGGGGAACCTATGCAGGTCGGGGCAATGTCATCCCGTTCCAGGGAGAGGGACAGGAGGTTCTCTGAGGGACTTTGCTTGTATTGCGGTAAGGCTGATCATTTTTTAAAGCAATGTGAAGTTCGCTTAAGGAAAGAAAAAAAAAATGGTCAGTAGAATTAACACTCCTGTTCGATTGCATTTTTACGTTCTGCTGGGGTGTTTTTTCCTGGTAATGCCACCTGTCAGGGTCGTTTGATTGAGTTTCAGGTTATGGTAGATTGTGGTTCTGCACTTAATTTGATTGATCAACAATTTCTTGAAAAGTATAAGTTTGATTCTGAACCTTTGTCGTCTCCTTTACCTGTGGTGGCGATTGATAATATTCCCCTGGAGCAAGGGAGCATTTTTCGAAAGGTCACTGGGTTTCCGCTTACTATAAATGTGGAACATCAGGAGCAGATTGACTTATTTGTACGTACTAAGTTGCCTTCCCCGGTCGTCCTGGGATTGCCCTGGTTAAAAGTGCATAATCCTTTACTGGACTGGTCGTCTGGTTCCATAAGATCCTGGGGTCAGGGGTGTTATGGTAAGTGTTGTAATGTTCACATTGCGGCTGTTGTGAAGGGGGAGTTACCTGAACCCATTCAGGATTTTTGGAGGGTTTTTTCGGAGGTGGAGTCGAAAGCTTTACCACCTCATAGAGATTATGATTGCGCTATTGACTTCGTCCCTGATGCTAAGCTCCCTAATCTGACAATTCCTGAGAGGGAGGCTTTGAAGGAGTACCTTCAGACTAGTTTAGCTGCAGGTCACATAAGACCCTCTAAGTCTCCTGTGGGGGTTGGGTTCTTTTTTTTCAAAAAGAAGGATGGGGGTCTTAGGCCATGTCTGGATTTTAGGGAGATTAATAAGATAACTGTGCGCAATCCTTACCCGTTACCACTGATTGACCTTCGTGGGGCATATAATTTGCTGCGGGTGAAGGACGGAGATGAATGGAAGACAGCTTTTAACACCCCGGAAGGACATTTTGAGTGTTTGGTGATGCCTTTTGGGCTTACTAACGCCCCTGCATTTTTTCAAAATTTCATCAATGACATTCTGAGAGCCTTGATTGGTAGGAGTGTTATTGTTTATCTGGATGACATTTTGATTTATTCATCGGATCTTGAGTCTCATTGGTAGAGAGTCTGCAAAGTTCTTCAGATACTGAGAGATAACACACTCTTTGCTAAATTGGAGAAGTGTCAGTTTGCTGTCCAGAAAATTAGTTTTTTGGGTTACTTTGTCTCTTGTGATGGTTTTGAGATGGACCCGGTGAAAGTTCAGGCTGTGCTGGAGTGGCCGAGGCCTGAGGGTTTGAAGTCCGTACAGAGGTTTTTGGGGTTTGCCAATTATTACAGGAAATTCATAAAGAATTTCTCTGCCACCGCTAAACTCATTACTGATCTCACCAAGAAGGCTGCTAATACAGTCCAATGGTCCATTAAGGCTATTGAAGCTTTTGAGTATCTCAAGGAGAGGTTCAGCTCTGCTCCTGTTCTTATCCAGATGGATGAGACCAAGCCATTTTTGGTTGAGGTGGATGCCTCATCTATAGACGTAGGGGCAGTTCTGTCTCAGGAAGGTGAGTATGGGGTGCATCCCTGTGCTTTCTTTTCAAAAGAATTTTCTGAGAAAGAGCTCAACTATGATGTTGAGAATCATGAGTTGTTGGCTATTAAACGCGCGTTCGAGCATTAGCGACATTTTTTGAAGGGGGCTTGACATCCTATACAGGTTTTCACTGATCATAAGAATTTGATTTATCTGGACGCAGCTAAACATTTGAATGCCCGTCAGGCTAGATGGGCACTGTTTTTTGCCCAGTTCAATTTTTCCGTAACTTTTGTCCCGGGGACAAGAATGTTAAGGCTGATGCTTTGTCTCGTAGCTTCTCTCCAGCGGTGAATGCTGAGAGGGAGGAGTTTATTTTGCAGAGAGGGGTGGTGGTGGCCGCATTGGATTCTGAGTTGGAGAATAGCATCCTAGGAGCTCAGAGTGCGGCACCAACTAACACTCCGTGTGGTAAATTGTTTGTGCCTAGAGCCTTGAGGAGAGCGTTGTTTGTTGAATGTCATGAGTCTCGATTGGCGGGTCACCCAGGGATTTTGGAAACTAGGAAGTCTATTGGTCGGAGTTTCTGGTGGCCAGGGTGGCAAAGGGAAGTCATCAAGTGGGTGCGTCAGTGTTCTGTGTGCGCTAGGTCGAAGGCCTCTCACACTCTGGCTGCGGGGTTGCTATGCCCCTTGGAAGTTCCTAGTTCGCCATGGACATATCTTGCCAAGGATTTTATCACCGATCTGCCTTTATTGGAGGGTTTTTCTGTCATTTGGGTTGTTGTGGACCGGTTTAGTAAAATGTGTCATCTGGTTCCGTTCTACAAGTTACCTTGCGCCAAGACTCTTGCTAAGGCTTTTGTGAAGGAGATTGTCAGGCTCCATGGTGTTCCCACGGACATTGTTTCCGATAGAGGACCACAGTTTGTAGCTCGCTTTTGGCGTGCTTTTTGTGAGAGATTGAAAATTAATTTGTCATTCTCGTATGGGTATCATCCAGAGTCCAATGGACAGACTGAAAGGAAGAACCAGGATGTCGAGCAGTTTTTGAGATGTTTTGTGGCAGACAATCAGGAAATGTGGTCAGAATTTCTACCACTTGCTGAGTTTGCCCTTAATAATCATACTTCTTCCTCCGCTGGTTGTTCTCCTTTTTTTTGTTGTATTGGAAGGTATCCATCTTTTGGTCCATTTTCCAAAGTTGGGGCTGCTGTACCGGAGGAGGACAATTTTTCTTGTGATTTGGAGAGGGTTTGGACCAGTGTACGCCTGAACCTTAAAGAAGCTAACAGGAGATCAAAAAGGTATTTTGACAAAAAAAGAAAGGAGTCCTTGTTTGCTGTTGGGGATATGGTTTGGTTGTCCTCTAGGAATCTTCGTTTGAAAATTCCTTCTAAAAAACTGGGGCCTAAATTTGTGGGTCCTTTCAAAGTGGTTCAGATTGTCAACTGGGCAGCTATGAGGTTGGGCATTCCCTCATCCTGGAGGATTAATTCTGTGTTTTATGTGTCGTTACTTAAGAAGGCGCACACGCCTGATAAGCAGGTGAAGCCTACTGTTCCTCCTGTTGATGAGGACGGTGAATTTGAGATTTCTCGCATTTTGGATTCCAGGTGGCAGAGAGGAATATTACAGTATCTTGTGTCCTGGAGAGATTTTGGCCCCGAGAATAATTCCTGGGTGAAGGCCGAGGACGTCTCGGCCTCAAGGCTAATTAAGGCTTTTCACAGGAGATTTCCTGGTAAGGCTCGGCCTAGAGGATCCGGAGGATCCTCGTAAAAGGGGAGGTACTGTTAGAATCTCTGTTGTTTTACTATCGGCCATCTTGTTGTGGTTTGCTGGCTTCTAGTCTTTTCCTCTGGTGCTGGGTTACTTGGTCACATGATCTCTGCACTCTTTATTACCCAGCACCTGGCCCCCATTCCCTGCTGGACATTAGTGCTGCAACGCTCGTGCTCTGGCTAAGTAGCCTAGTTTAGTTCTTCTTGCTTTGGACTATTGTTATCCTGGGACTTCTTGTTCCACCAGTTTTGTTTCCTTTAATTTTCATTTCTGCAACTAACTTTTCTGTTAGGAGGTCTCCTGCTTTTGCTCCCAGTCCTTAGATCTTTTATTGACCCCTTTCCCTTTCCTACAGGTCTTTGTTTGAGTTCAGTGCAGGAGTTTCGGTGGAGCTATTCATAAGGAATAGGGCACCCACCCCAGCGTAGGGTAAAGCTGAGTCTCAGTGCAGGGACAGCTTTTCCTTCCTATTCCTTAGTTCTAAGTTGCAGAACATAACAAAAACCAGGCACTGCTCATCACCTGCCCAATGCAATCCTAACAGTGAAACATGGTTGTGGCATCATGCTATGGGGGTGTTTTTCAGCTGCAGGGACAGGACAAATGGTTGCAATTGAAGGAAACATAACCACGGACACGTGGACAAGTGCTTGTGACTAGGGACGGTACATCTCACTGATGGCACACTGAGTTAATATTGTGGAAGTCTTGACCCAGTCGGACCCTGGGAGGGAACACGTCCTCCCAATGCCAAGGATTGCAGGCCCTGGGTCAATTAGGTTTTCCCCCACATTCTACAGCTTCTGCACCTTCTCCTCCTCTTCGGCCTCCATCTCTGAAATGACCACATCAGTTGGAAGCTGGAAGCACTGCAGCACTACCTCGGCCAAGAGACAACAGGCTGTGCTGAAGCTAATATGCTTAGTTGACAAACTGCACACCGCTGCAGAGTTGTTGAAAGCTCTAACAGAGCAGTCAGATCTGTGGCTCTCACCGCTGAACCTGCAGCCAGGCATGGTCGTGTGTGACAATAGCCGGAAACTGTTGGCGGCATTGAAGCTTGGCAACCTCGCACACGTACCATGCCTAGCCCATGTGCTCAATCTAGTGGTTTCTCAAAACCTACCCAGATCTGCCTGAGCTGCTTGTGAAACTATGCCACGTGTGTGCTCTTTTCAGAAAGTCAGCTACAGTTTCTGCTGCCCTCGCTGTGCTTCAGCAGCGCTTCCAGCTTCCAGCTCACTGACTGGTGTGCGATGTCATCACTCGTTGGAACTCAACGTTGCATATGTTGGGGAGGATTTGTGAGCACCACAGGGCAGTTGTTGAGTACCAGCTTCAACACGCCCGTCGGTATTCAGGTCAGCTTCCGCACATAAGAGCTGATAAGTGGGCATGGATATCTGACATCTGTGCCATCCTTCAAAACTTTGATTGACTATAATTAGCGTCACCATCCCACTTCTCTGTCTACTGAAACACTTGCTGCTCACAATTAAAGAGGAGGCATTGCAGGCAGAGCACAATGAGATGGAGCAAGGAACTATACAGGGTGATGCTACACAGCCCAGCCTCATCTTATCTCAACACGGATTGGGTGATAATGAGGAGGAGGAAGAGGAGGAGGAGGAACAGGAGCTGGTTTCCTGTGCTACAGATGGTACTACCCAGACAACATTCATGCCTTCTGTTCAGCGTGGATGGCCTGAGGAGACAGAGAACAAGGAGGAGAACCAGGAGGAGGATGAGGAGGAAAACATGGACAGTTGTCCTCTTGGTGGGGACAGGGAAGTCTTGGCTGTTGGCAGTCTGGCACACATGGCTGACTTTATGTTCCGCTGCCTTTCCCGTTGTACGCATTTTGGGTGACAGTAATTAATGGTTGGTCACTGTGACGATACAGCCTAAAATCTTAATTAGCCAGACGATTAGATTTGTTAATCCAAGAGAAATACATATTGTGTTTTATTAGAGATTGCTGGCTGTGTTTTATTAATGTTCTGCTTGCTTGTCACTTTATGTACACTAATTTAACTTGTAAAGTGTCCAGCATTCCACTAATCTCATTAGTATCTCAGGAGCCTCTAAGCATTGTTTTAAAATTGTCTTCCCTACTGACATCAGTTTTTTGAAACTATCCATCTCCACCAGCCAGAATGGCAACATTTCAAAGGCCAGTAATTTGGAAATACTGTCATTCAGGACCATGGCTCGTGTGTGGCTAGGTGGGGTATCTGCTCTTTTTTTTGAGCTTTTGGGGGATGGAAAGCTGAACACTTCCATGGGAAGGTGTGGAGATGCTCAGAGACACTGGTGGTGGTGGTCCTGTCACATCCTCTCTTTACATGGAGGCAGGTGGCCCTGTTGATCGTGAGCTGGAGGACCACAGCAGAAAAGGGAGCAGATCTGTCATGCTTTTTTAAGGTTTGTACTCCACTGTACCTCGGGCTTGGGATTCAGATGCCTCATCATGCAGATGTTGCTCATGTTCAGAAGATGTATGCCTCACTTCAGGCTCTGACAGCACAGCGTGCAAACCACCCTTCACGTGTCGTCTGCATATTCCTTGAAGAAATGCCACGCCAGGGAACTCTTTTGATCTGGCTTTGGTGTGCTGATTTCAGTGGCACGGTGGGCAGTATCAACCAACGTACTTTCTAGGGGCCGCCGACTGTGCCTTTTCACCCTGCTCCCTCTTTTTCTATGCTGCTGAGCAGCATGGCCACCTCTTTTTCCTTCACACTGCGTACGTCACTAGGATGACCTCGGCTAGGCACTAGCCCTCCCACATACTCATCCTCCAACCTAACAAGTGGTTGGGTATCAGTGCACTCAGGCTCTTCCACTTCTGATGCAGGGCCAGGTGGATGGTCCACGGAACCCCAGCCTGCGGAGTCATCAAAAAGCAGAAGAGACAGCTGCATAACTTGGGGCGCAGACTGCTTGGCTGATTTACAAGGAGGTGAGATGGAAGTTGAATGACCATGGTCCTCAAGTGCCAACTCTGCACTTTCTGCAGTGGACTGGGTAGAAGATAATATGAAGAAACTGAAGCCACTGTCAGCCATCCAATGTAACACCGCCTCACAATTCGTGTAGCGGTATTCGGCCCTATGAAAGGACGCATAATGTCCTATCACATGCGTTCACCAGAGGAAGGTGTTGTATTTGGGCACGTATCAGGTACAGAACAACCACATCTTATCTCTCTGCAGCAGCTACACCACTAGTCGCAGCTACACCAGTACCACCATGGCCACGTCCCCTATTTGATGTTATCCACATTTTTAGAAGTGGTTTTTCGGTACACTACTCGCAAATAGATGACAGCAGAGTAGTTTTGTTTTTTTGCCACACTACTCGTATACACACAGCGGTACAGTAAAATTATTTGTTTGGCCTACAACGGCTGCAGAGTACAATAACTCTTTTGTACCAAAAATGGCAAAGACACGACTGCAAAGTAGAATTATTTTTTTGCCACACTACTTGTATAGACAGAGCGGTATAGTAAAATTATTTTTTTTGCCTACAAATGGCAAAGAGATGGCTGCAGAGTACATTTATTTTTTGCCACACTACTCGTATACACACAGAGCATAGTAAAACTATTTTTTTGGCATACAAACGGCAAAGAAATGGCTGCAGAGTATATTTATTTTTTTTGTCACACTACTTGTATACACACAGTGGTACAGTAAAATGATTTGTTTGTCCTACAAATGGCAAAGAAACAGCTGTAACTTAGATTTATATTTTTGCCACACTACTCATATATACATAGCAGTTTAGTAAAATGATTTGTTTGGCCTACAAATGGCAAAAAATAGCTGCAGAATAGATTTATATTTTTGTCACACTACTCGTATACACACAGCGGTACAGTAAAATTATTTGTTTTGCCTACAAATAGCAAAGAAACGGCTGTACATTAGATTTATTTTTTTTGCCACACTACTCAAATAGACATAGCAGTGTATAATATATAATATATAATGACTTGTATATAAGGCAAAATAAAAAATAAAAGAAAAAAAACTGCATATCTCACCATATTTCCCTATAGTTTTTAGCAATAAATAAATAAATAATTGAAAAAAATGGTGTTAGGGTATGTACCCACGATGTAGATTTTAAGCAGAAATTTACTGAGCGTTTTTTCCTCTCCCTGGCAGAAAAAACGCATGCAGATTTTACATGCGTGCCTGGGAGTAGTGTTTTTTATGCATGTGCTTTTTCAAGCACTTTTCCAAGCGATTTTGAGCATCACTTGGAAAAGGGCTTGACAAGTTGGTCACACAATATAAATCCATGCAACTGGCATGGATTTATATTGTGTGACTGAGGTTTCTGCTTAAAATACTGCACCTCTAGTAAAAAAAAAAAAGAATTATAAAGGAAAAAAAATGAAAAAAAATATTCATACACACCTCTCCGGCGGCCCCTGGTCTGCTCCAGGCGGCGTCCTCTCTCCTCGGCAGCCCGCGGTGTTCTGCCATGACCTGCAGTGACGTCATTTAGTCAGCTGATGGTCACGCAACCATCTCTTGACCGTCAGCGGTCACGTGACCATCGGCTGACTAAATGACGTCACCGCAGGTCCTGCCAGTACACCGCGGGCAGCCAAAGAGAGAGGACGCCGCCGTGAGCATACCGGGGGCCACCGGAGAGGTGTGTATGAATATTTTTTTTTATTTTTTACTTTATAATACTTTTTTAACTTGCAGGTACAATGGTACCCGGGTCGGATGAGAGTCTCCTCTTCTCCAAACATAACTCCGCATAACATCCGGATGTATACATGTATAAATGCGGATGTTATGTGGTTCAATGTAAGTCAATGGCGGCGTTTTCGCCGCAAAATCGCACAATAAATGGTTGTGCTGAAGATTTTTCCTCAATGATAATCCGCAGCGGAAATTTCCGCAGCATGTGCACAGCACATGCGGGTTATCATTGGGAAACATGGCAGACATCTTAACAAGCGATTTTAATGCGTTTATTTCCGCCGCGGAAACGCATTAAATCCGCATCGTGGGCACACAGCCTAAGGGTCCCCCTTATTTTTAATAACCAGCTAAGGCAAAGCAGACAGAAAGCTGTGAGCTGGGAAGGGTCACGACTATTGTTCCCTTCCCATCCGATTAACACCAGCCCTCAGTTATCTCAGAACTGGCACATCACATTAAATGCGCCAATTCTAGTGCCCTCTCTAAGCTTTTCCCGACTGCCCTGGTGCGCTGGCAATTGGAGTAATGGGATTTTGAGTTGATGATAGTTGTGATTTGTCAAAAATCACAGCAGGCATCCATTCGGGGGGGTATTAATGGAGAGGTGTCTGTCAGACACTCCCATTACTAACCCAGTAAGAAATAGGAAAAAAACCCACACACAAAAATCCTTTATTTACAAAAACACTCCCCGACAAATGCTCTCGTTCTTCCATTTATAAAAAAAAAATCTCATGCAGTTCCGAAGTAGTCCAACAGTCCCACGTGCATCAACACTCCATAGGCTTTGCAGCCGCCACTGCTCGGCATGCTGCTCCCCAAGACTGACCGGCTGTGAACTAATGTAACCTTATTGACGTCAGTGAGGTTACATCAGTTCACAACCACGTGGGTTTCACAGAGCACTGTGACTGGCAGTCCGGCAATCCACGTGACCTGGCGGAATCACTGGAGTATGTGTAGCATCGGCATCTCTGCCTCCAGCCGGTCAGAGATGCCGTTCCCCTCACTGCCGCGGTCCAGGTCCTGCGTCCTCCCGCTCCCCTGCTGCTGTGGCACACTCTGCACGCAGCTTCCCGGGCTCTGTGCTTATGGCGTGCGCGCTCCCTCCCTCTTGGGGCCGCGCGCAGCCCTATAGAGTCCCCGGCCAATGGCCGGAGGACTTCCCCTATATTAGGCACCTCCTCCAATATGGAGGTGCCTGTGCAAGGTTGTTGTTCCGTGTGCTAACATTTGATTCAGCCCTCAGGTCCTGCTGCCTGTCTACAGTCCTGCTCGCCAGTCTGTCTTCAGTCCAGTCCACCAGTCTGTCTACAGTCCTGCCCACCAGCCTGCTTACCTGGAAGCTCCTGCCAGTTACCCGCCATGCCTGCCAGCCTGCTTACCTGGAGCACCTGTCTGTTACCTATTGTGCCTGCCAGCCAGCCTACCTGGAGCACCTGCCTATAACCTGCCATGCCCGCCAGCCTGCCTACCCGGAGCACCCATCTGGCTATCTGCCGAACCAGCCTGCTTATCTACCCAGACCGTCCATCTGCCTTCCTGCCGTGCTCATCCGCTGTACCGATCAGTTCCTGCCATCTAACCCGTGGGAGTCACCTGCTCTCACACAAGGTCGGTCCCAGAGTGGCACCTGGTCCACCTGCCTGGTCCCTCCCTGGTTCACGGAGTCGATTGAGCCGCTGTGCGACCTTGGTCAGGTCGAGTAGGTACTTAGTGACACCCCTCTGGTCCCTCCTTGCACCGAAGCACAGAGGTTCCACCACCTGGACCCGTAGCAGTTTGCACAGGCCATGGAACTCGGTGGCCCCCAGGCTCTTTCACTCTCTGACCTGTACCAGGAGGTCTCATGTCAGAGATCCCAACAGGAGACTATCCTGTCCTATCTGTGGACTGTCAACTCCTGCCTGGACACGTTGACCAGCCCGTCTGTGTCCGTCTCTAGCCGAGTGGCACCCGCTACGGCGGCACCTCAACCTACTGGCACTATGGCACCCGGCTCTGGACCCTGGCTCTCTGTGCCTCCACGTTTTGGTGGTGACCCCATCTTATGTCGGGGCTTCTTAAATCAGTGCACGCTGCACTTTGAACTCCTGGCACATCAATTCCCCTCCGACTGGGCCAAGTTGGCGTTCATCATGTCCCACCTCACCGGGGAAGCATTGGCATGCCTAAACCCTCTATGGGAACGAGGGGATCCCCTGGTGTCCGATCTTCCGTCTTTCCTCGCTGCCTTCTGGAAGGTCTTCGATGAGCCCGAACGAAAATCTTCTATTGCCTCCTCACTTCTCCGTCTCCGCCAAGGGAGTCTCTCCATGGGCCAGTATGCCATACATTTCTGAACCCTCGCATCTGAGGTTGCCTGGAACAACGAGGCCCTGGTGTCCACCTTCTGAGAGGGTCTTTCCGGACGGATCAAGGATGAGCTAGCCGGTCGTGACATCCCTTCCATCCTGGACGACCTGGTGTCATTAGCTACCTGGATTGACATCTGTTTTCTGGAACGTGCTAAGGAGACTACCTGGGAGAGAAGATTTCCGCGTCTCGCTCCTGTATTCCAAAAGCCAGCCTCGCAAGCAGCAATTCCCCGGGCATGTTCGCCTGAGCCCATGCAAATTGACCAAACCAGGATCGTCAAGTCTCGCCAGGAGATGCGCCGAGCCAAGGGGAGTTGCTTCTACTGTGACAGTAAAGAGCATCTGATCCATTCCTGGTTCTTCGAGATTGCCCATCTGGATTCCGGAGCCGCTGGGAATCTCATTCAACAGGCAGTTGTGGAGCGGTATCAGATTCCTACTGTACGCCTAGCTGAACCATTGGCGGTTGCCTCCGTGGATGGGAGGCTTCTTCCGGAGACCATCTTACTTGTCACAGAGCCTGTAACCCTTCAGGTGGGAATGCTGCACTCGGAGAAGATCTCCTTTCATGTGCTGTCCGGTCTCCCTCACTCCCTCTTGCTTGCTCTACCCTGGCTACAAAGACATGAGCCCGTCCTGAATTGGATATCTGGTGAAGTGCTCCGTTGGGGTCAGGTATGCCATGAGTCCTGTCTGGTTCCGGTTCGTCCAGCTCGACCCCCGTCAACTCCCGACTAATCTACCTGGTCTGCCGGCACCCTGCTGGTCCTCTGCGGACGTCTTCGACAAAAAGGAAGCAGAGACACTACCACCTCATAGGTTGTATGATTGCCCCATCGACCTGGTACTTGGCGCTTCTCCTCCCCGCGGGCGTATCTACCCCTTGTCGCTGGCTGAGACCCGGGCCATGTCTGAGTACATAGAGTAGAATCTTGCTAGGGGATTTATACAGAAATCCACCTCTCTTGCTGGTGCAGGATTCTTCTTCGTCAAGAAGAAAGACGGCTCCCTACATCCCTGTATCGATTACAGGGGTCTTAACCATATTACCATCCGGATCCGGATCCGAAAGGGAGACGAGTGGAAGACGGCATTCAACACCCGGGATGGTCACTACGAGTACCACGTGATGCCCTTTGGTCTCTTTAATGCTCCAGCCGTCTTCCAGGAGCTGGTTAATGACATCTTCTGTGATCTTCTGTATTCTTGCGTAGTGATATACCTGGACGATATCTTGATCTTCTCTCCAGATCTGCCCTCACACCGGAGGGATGTTCGTCAGGTTCTGCTAAGGCTCCGGCAGAATCGCCTATACGCTAAGTTCGAGAAATGCCTCTTCGAGCAGGCCTCTCTACTGTTCCTGGGCTATATTATCTCCGAGACTGGTCTGCGGATGGATCCCGAGAAGGTCTCTGCCGTCTTAAAGTGGCCCCGTCCGGAGGGGTTGAAGGCGATTCAGCGATTCCTGGGCTTCGCAAATTATTACCGCCTCTTCATTCCTTATTTCTCCTCCCGGACTGCTCCCATCTCCGCGCTCACCCGTAAAGGAGCAAATCCCAGGGAATGGACTTCCAAAGCGGAGGAGGCCTTCGTCTCCCTAAAACAAGCCTTCTCTTTCACCCCTGTGCTACCCT
The DNA here is from genome assembly GCF_046119375.1 of Phyllobates terribilis. Classification (NCBI taxonomy): domain Eukaryota; kingdom Metazoa; phylum Chordata; class Amphibia; order Anura; family Dendrobatidae; genus Phyllobates; species Phyllobates terribilis. The sequence continues at coordinate 396,658,337 of NW_027362763.1, forward strand.
GTCTGGATTGCAAGAAGCTGCTCTTCCTGGAGGTTGATGCATCCTCCTCCAGAGCCGGAGCGGTGCTCACCTAGAAGTCCTCGTCCGGGAGAATGGTAACCTGCGGCTTCTTCTCAAAGCTCTTCTCATCTGAGCGCAATTACTCCATAGGAGATCGTGAGCTACTGGCCATCAAATTAGCGCTGGAGGAGTGGCGCTACTGTCACGGGTGTGTTGCCACGAAGATCGTCACGAGTACACAGCCTGACTTCTCGCAGCTTTTCATTCAGACTTACAGAGCGGATCGTGGTGTTTGGAGTTGCTGAGATAAGTGTATTTGAAAGTGTTATTTCCCTTTCCTCGCTTTATCATTTATCTCCTTTCCCGTTGGTGTTCCCTCTGTTGTAGTTTTGTTGAAGTTGTATGCAAGGTGGTTTTGGTTTTTCCCTTGTACTGTCTCGTTCGTCTAAATACTGTGTGTGGGCATATTATTGCTGGTTCCCTATTGTTGTGATCGGGGTCCTTCTCAGGACTAGATTACTGTGGTGCAGGGATCCTCAGGAGGTAGGGGTTACGCTGGCGGCCTGGACCTCTGTACCTTTAACAGTACCTCCAGGATGAGGGATTAGTCAGGGCCCCAGCTTAGGGTCAGCTTAGGCCCCCTACCTCCAGTATTCTGTGACAGTGTGACATTTTTCACCGACCATCTTAGTTTTTCTCCAGCTACCATGGATCCAGTAGCCGGTCTAGCTCAGCAGTTGCAGAGTTTGTCCATGGGGCTGGCGGACGTTAGGTCCAAGGTTTTGCATCCTCTGGAGCAAGCCGGACCAGAACCTAAAGTAGCTCTCCCTGACAGGTTCACTGGGGGGCGGGACAAGTTTTTTGTTTTCCGGGAGGCATGCAAATTGTACTTTCGGCTGCGGCCTCGGTCATCGGGCAGTGAAGAACAAAGGGTGGGAATTGTCATCTCGCTCCTACAAGGGGACCCACAATCTTGGGCGTTCTCTCTTCCCCCTAGCTCCCCAGTTCTCCAGTCAGTGGATAGGTTTTTCGCTGCTTTGGGACTCGTGTATGATGACCCAGATCGGATCTCCCTTGCTGAGTCTAAGTTACGTAGGATTCAGCAGGGAGATCGTCCGGCGGAGGAATTCTGTTCGGAGTTCCGTAGGTGGGCCACGGACACCCAGTGGAATGACCCGGCTCTTAGGAGCCAGTTTTGTCATGGTTTATCCGACAAATTACAGGATGTGTTGGCACAGTATGACTCTCCCGCGTCACTGGAAGCCGCTATGGCCCTTGCTATTCGCGTTGACAGACGGCTTCGGGAGAGGTGCGGGATAACTCTACCCCCTGTAATGTCTCCACCTCTTACAAGGTCCCCTCATATGGTGGTTCCCCTGGTCAGTCCGGAGGAGCCTATGCAATTAGGAGGGACATCATTTCGGGGAAGGGGACCGGTGGTGCGCCATAAGACAGGAAGGTGTTTCCTCTGCGGGAAAAAGGGACATTTTATTGGGGGGTGTCCATCCCGCCCCTTGCTGAGTAAAGAGTCGTCGAAAAAACTGTTGATCCCAGGTTGTGTGGTGGACGGCAATCTGGGAGTAGGTATTTCGTCCCTAGGTTCGTCTCAGTTTCTCGTACCGGCGGAGGTGGTGGTGGGTACGAGAACTGAGAGGATATCTGTTCTTCTGGATAGTGGGGCCGGGGCTAATCTGGTTGATGCTCGGTTTGCCCGGGTTCAAGGTATGCGATTGAGTGAGTTGGCTAAACCCATCCCCATATTCTCGATCGATGCCAGGCCTCTCGGTCAGGGAAGTTTTTTGCAAGCTGTGCATGGCGTAAAACTTCAAGTGGGGGCAATACATAAAGAACTGTTGTCTTGCTACGTGTTGGAGGGTCTTCCCACTCCTATAGTGTTGGGCCTTCCTTGGTTAGCTAAGCATAACCCTGTTATTAATTGGCAAACCAGAGAGATAAGCCAATGGAGTAAATTCTGTAATAAAAACTGCATGAACACGGTCATCGGTGCGGTTACTCCTTGGGTCTTACCTCCATTTCTGGCAGACTTTGAGGATGTATTCTCGGAGAATGGGTGTCAGGAACTACCTCCTCATCGCGAGTATGACTGTTCTGTAAAACTGCTCCCTGAGGCCAAGTTACCTAAAGCTAGGTTGTATAACCTTTCTGGTCCTGAGAGGCAGGCCATGAAGGATTATATTTCTGAAAGTCTGGCTAAGGGGCATATTAGACCTTCATCTTCACCGGTGGCCGCGGGGTTCTTCTTTGTTAAGAAGAAAGATGGAGGCCTACGCCCTTGCCTGGATTTCCGTGAACTTAATCGGATTACGGTCCGAGATCCGTATCCGCTCCCACTTATTCCCGATCTCTTTAATCAGATCGTGGGCGCCAAATGGTTCTCTAAGTTGGATCTCAGGGGGGCGTACAATTTGATTAGGATGAAGGAGGGGGATGAGTGGAAGACGGCTTTTAACACTCCGGAGGGGCATTATGAGAACCTTGTCATGCCATTCGGTCTGACTAATGCCCCGGCGGTGTTTCAACACTTTGTTAATGATATTTTTCGCCACCTGGTGGGACAGTTTGTTGTCATATATCTGGATGATATCTTAATTTACTCGCCGGATCTGGTGTCTCATCAGGAGCACGTTAGACAGGTGTTACAGATCTTGCGGGATAATAAACTGTATGCCAAGTGGGAAAAGTGTGTGTTCGCCGTACAGGAACTCCAGTTTTTAGGCTTCCTGGTTTCTGCGTCCGGTTTTCGTATGGACCCTGGGAAAGTGCGGGCAGTTCTTGAGTGGGATCGGCCGGAGAATCTTAAGGCACTACAACGTTTCCTGGGGTTTGCTAACTATTACCGGAAGTTCATTCGTAATTTCTCGTCCGTGGTTAAGCCTCTCACAGACATGACTAAAAAGGGGACGGATTTTTCTAGGTGGTCTGACAAGGCTTGTCAAGCATTCTCCTCCTTGAAAAAATGTTTTGCCTCGGCACCCATACTCATTCAACCTGATGCGTCTCAGCCATTCTTTGTAGAGGTAGACGCTTCCGAGGTAGGGGTGGGAGCAGTATTGTCACAGGGTTCGTCCCCTGGTAAGTGGCATCCGTGCGCCTTTTTCTCTAAAAAATTGTCGTCCGCTGAGAGGAATTACGATGTCGGCAATAGGGAACTCCTGGCCATTAAGTTAGCTTTTGAGGAGTGGCGCCATTTTTTGGAGGGGGCAGTTCATCCGGTCACCGTCATCACCGATCACAAGAACCTGCTATATCTGGAGTCCGCTAAACGTCTGAATCCCAGACAAGCTAGGTGGTCATTGTTTTTTACCAGGTTTAATTTCGTCGTTACATATCGTCCTGGGTCTAAAAATGTAAAGGCGGATGCCTTATCTCGTAGTTTCCCTGGGGCCGGGAATACGGACGACCCGATTCCTGTTCTTCAGGAGGGGGTGGTGGTTTCGGCAGTATGCTCTGAGCTGGAGGAGGAGATATTGGAGGCTCAGGGGGACGCCCCTGTTGGACCTCCGGGGAGACTGTTCGTTCCAGATCAGTTGCGACAAAAGGTGATCGAGGCACACCATAACTCAGTTTTTGCAGGACACCCGGGGAGTAAAGCAACTGTGGATCTCCTCTCGCGTCGGTTTTGGTGGCCTAACTTACATAAAGAGGTGGTAACTTTTGTCGCGTCCTGTGGGGTTTGTGCGCGCTCTAAGACCTCACATACCCGTCCGTCTGGGGCCCTCTTACCTTTGAAGATCCCGGAGCGTCCTTGGACTCATCTGTCTATGGACTTTATTACGGACCTCCCTCCGTCTTCGGGTAAAACGGTCATACTCGTTGTAGTGGACAGGTTCAGCAAGATGGCACATTTTATCGCTCTTCCGGCTCTCCCTAATGCTAAAACTCTTGCGCAGGTGTTCATTGGGGAGATTGTGAGGCTTCACGGGGTACCCTCCGAGGTGGTAATGTCACACTGTCACAGAATACTGGAGGTAGGGGGCCTAAGCTGACCCTAAGCTGGGGCCCTGACTAATCCCTCATCCTGGAGGTACTGTTAAAGGTACAGAGGTCCAGGCCGCCAGCGTAACCCCTACCTCCTGAGGATCCCTGCACCACAGTAATCTAGTCCTGAGAAGGACCCCGATCACAACAATAGGGAACCAGCAATAATATGCCCACACACAGTATTTAGACGAACGAGACAGTACAAGGGAAAAACCAAAACCACCTTGCATACAACTTCAACAAAACTACAACAGAGGGAACACCAACGGGAAAGGAGATAAATGATAAAGCGAGGAAAGGGAAATAACACTTTCAAATACACTTATCTCAGCAACTCCAAACACCACGATCCGCTCTGTAAGTCTGAATGAAAAGCTGCGAGAAGTCAGGCTGTGTACTCGTGACGATCTTCGTGGCAACACACCCGTGACAGCTACTTACTGGAAGGGGCTCTGCACCCGGTGGTCGTCTACACTGACCACAAAAAGAATGGTTATTTGCAGAACGCCCAAAGATTAAATCCACGCCAGGCCAGGTGGTCTCTTTTCTTTGCCTGATTCTGCTTCACTCTGCATTACCGCCCGGCAGACAAGAACATTAAAGCTGACGCTCTATCCCGCTCATTCCTGTCTTCCAACCAAGAGGAGGAACCTCTACATATCATCGATCCCTCCAAAGTAATGACTGTGGCCCCATTTGACCTGTCTCATCTTCCACCCGGTAAGACCTTTGTAGCGGTTCCGGATCGTAAGAAGGTTCTACTCTGGGGCCATTCATCCAAACTAGCCGGTCATGCTGGCCAGAAGAAGACCTTTTTGCTCATCGCCCGACATTACTGGTGGCAATCCCTGCGCAAGGATGTTGCAGACTTCGTCGCGGCTTGCTCCTCCTGTGCCCGTAACAAGGTTCCCAGACACCTTCCATCTGGTTGTCTTCTTCCTCTTCCTGTGACTTCCGCTCCATGGCAACACATTGCAATGGACTTTATTACGGATCTCCCTGTTTCTGCCGGTTGTACTGTTATTTGGGTGGTCGCTGATCGCTTTTCTAAAATGGCCCACTTCATCCCTCTGCCTGGTCTTCCATCTGCATCTGTGCTTGCTAAGGACTTCATTCATCACATTTTTCATCTCCACGGCCTACTCCTCCACATTGTGTCTGATCGCGGGGTTCAGTTCACTTCGTGCTTCTGGAGAGCTACGTGTAAACTTCTGGATGTCTCCTTGGATTTCTCCTCTGCTTATCATCCTCAGTCCAATGGTCAAGTGGAACGTATCAACCAGGTTCTTACCAACTTTCTTTGGCACTTTGTCAACGCTCACCATAACGATTGGGTTGAGCTCCTGCCCTTGGCTGAGTTCTCCTATAATAACCATGAAAGCGAGTCCTCTTCCAACTCCCCGTTCTTTGTGGTCTACGGTCAACACCCCCAGATTCCGTTTCCTGTCTCCTCTTCAGTGGACAATCGTGCCACAGAGTCTCTGGTCAGCGAATTTTCAGCCTTGGTCAGGCCGAGTAGGCACTTAGTCACGCCCCTCTGGTCCCTCCTTGCACCGAAGCCCAGAGGTTCCACCATCCGGACCCGTAACAGTATGTCAGACTGCCGAACTGCACTGCCGCTGTGTGTTGCAGAGCACAGTCCGACGTACTCCAGCGATTCAATCAGGTCACACAGACTGCCGGAATGCATGCTGCATGACCCAGCAACTGTGAGGCCCGGAAACCTTAAAGGAGCCTTTAAGGAAGACTTTACGTTTACTGGAGTTCCCAGCTGCTGGAACACGTGAAGACTATGAATTCTGGTAACCTAAGTTCACAGCCTCCATGTGTCCCAGCAGCTGTGAAATCCAGTAACCTTAAAGTCTCTTGACTGTGTGCACATGTTACGTTTTTACCTCGTATTTTATTGCGTTTTTTACCAGCATTTTTGTACAGCAATGAATTCTATTTAAAGCTAGTTAAAAAAAGGCTAAAGTGAAAGATAGAAGGATAGATAGACAGATAGATAGATAGATAGAGAGATAGATAGATAGATAGATAAATAGCAGATATCCGGCAGCTTTCTAGGAATAATTAAATAAATAAATGGTGTGGGGGTCCCCCTATTTTTTATAACCAGTTAAGGGAAAGCAGACAGCTGCTTCTATTATCAAGCTGGGGAGGCCCATGGTTACAAGCCCACAGCCGCCCCAGAAGTGGCACATCATAGTTAAAGCACCAATTCTGGTGCTTAGCCTTGGATAATCCCGATTGCCTGGTGCGGGGGCAATCGGGGTAATGAGATTAGGGGTTGATGTCAGCAACTAGAGCTGACACCAAGCCCTGGTGTTAGTAATGGAGAGGTGTAAGTCAGACACATCCATTACTAACCCTGTAAGTTAAAATCAATAAACACACACACACACACACGCACAGAAAAGTCCTTTATTTTAACAACAAAAAAAACAGACAGCCTTTTTCACCAATTTATTTCCCCCCAAAAATCCCATACCGGTCCACCATAGTCCAATGGATCTGCCCCAATCCACGTCAATGTCCCACAACAAGCCCCATCCAAAATTCCAGCGCACCTCGATAGGCAGTGTTTGTGACCAGCGGTGACATCACTAAGGTTGCCACCAGTCACAGACACTGTTTCCCAAGCTGTCACACAGCGTCTGTGACCGGCGGTAGCCTTACTGACAACACCGCCCGTCACAGACGCTGCCAGCTATTGTGGAGCATTGCAAAATCTGGCAGTGTGTGCTCGTGTGACAGCCTATGAAGCCCCAATCTCTGAACAGGACTCCATATGCTGGAATTTTGGACGTGGGACATTGATGTGGATTACGGCAGATCTATTGGACTATGGTGGACCGGTGTGGGAATTTTTTTGGAAATAAATTAGTGAAAGCGGGTGTTATTTTTTTTTTAAATAAATTACTTATTTGTGTATTAATGGATTTTTACTTACAGGTTTAGTAATGGTGGTATCAAACTGACATCTCTCCATTACTAATTCCAGTTCTTGCCGACAGATGTGATTTTTGTCAAATCACAGCTGTCATCAAACCCATATATTACCACACTGGCCACCACACCACAGCAATGGGGATGAGCTGGGTAAAGCTCACAATTGGCACATCTAATGGGCGTTGAGAGATGGGTGGAGAAGCAGTGACTATTCATTTAATCCTCTGATTTCAGACGTCAGTGGGCCAAGCATCAGGTCACAGGGTCTTAGATAGACCCGATGCCGCAATATGGCCGGACAATCACAGTAGCCAGTAGTACAGGCAGCATGGTAGCTCAGTGGTTGGCACTGCAGCTTAGTAGCGCTTGGGTCCTGGGTTCAAATCTCACCAAGGATATCATCTGCAAGGAATTTGTATGTTCTCCACGTGTTTGTGTTGGTGTTCTCCGGTTTCCTCCCACACTCCAAAAACATACGAATTAGGAATGTAGATTGTGAGCCCCAATGGGGACACTGGCAATAATGTCTGTAAATTGTCTGAATTATAAAGCGCTGCAGAATATGTTGGCGCTATATAAATAAAAAGATTATTATGCCAACCTGGCTACTGCATTAGGCCCCCTTCTCACGTCCATTTTTTTGGTCTGTATGCGGTCCATTTTTTAATTTATACTGCAAATATGGACAAACGCACACCCACTGTATTCAATGGTAGTGCGCACATGTCAGGTTTTTTACACGGGCTGTGTGTCTGTTTAAAAAACCCGGAGACATGTTATTTTTTTCCGGCAGCACTGAGGAAATGCGTGCACACTGTTGACACACAGCTGACATCCGTGTGACATCTGTGTGACACATACCCAAATGAAAAGCTCCGGTGACGGGGAAAAGCAGTACAGTTAATGCTTTTCCCAGTTGCCGGGTACTGGCTACAACCCTTATCATCCTTGCCTGGTTTCTCTGTGATTAGCGAAACCAGGCAGCACTGATGATAGTTGTAGTCAGCACATTAAACAAATAAAAATGGAATAGGGTCCCCTCTATATTTTAAAACCAGCGCAGATAAAGCAGACAGTTGCGGGCTTGTATTATCAGACTGGGACGGTCCATGGTTAATGGCCCATCTGCAGCCGAAAAATGAAAGCCTGCATCCGCCCCAAAATTGGCGCATTATTAGATGTGGCAATTCTGGGGCTTTACCCAGCTCATAGGATGTAGCAGAGTCGGGGATCACCATGGGACCACCTTATTATGGATTAATGGCAGACCCCTGTGGATTACTTTTTTTCTTTTGAAATAAATGGGTAAAAGAGGGGAATTGTCGGGGAGTGCTTTTTACAATTGAAGGACTTTTCCGTGTGTGTGTGTTTATTTATTTTGACTACGGGGTTAATAATCAGGGTGTCTGACTGACATGTCTCTATTACTAACCTCTGGGCTTGATGTCAGCGGACATTACACAGCTGACATCAACCACAAAACTATTACCCTGATTGCCACCACAACAAGCAATCCGGAAGAGCTGAGGCTAATGGATGCGCGATTTCTGGGTCAGCTGAGGACTGTTCTTATTAGGCTGTAAAAGGGCCAATATCCATGGCCCTTCCCAGTCTATAAATATCAGCCCAAAGCTGTCTGCTTAGCCTTTGCTGGTTATTAAAAATAGGGGGGACCCCATGTCATTTTTTTTTTGGGTCCCCCCTTTTTAATAACCAGTAAAGGCTAGGCAGACAGCAGTGAGTTAATATTAATAGACTGGGATGCTCTTGGATATTGGCCTCTTCCCATACTAGTAAGACCAGCTCACAGCTGTCTGCTTTCTGTCAGCTGGTTATTAAAAATAGGCGGACCCCACATAATCTTTTCATTTATTTATTTCTGTGCTAAATTATATATTACTTATGTGCTTGATTATATATCTCACTGTCATATTTCTATCTATCATCTATCTATTTATCTATCTACAGGTGCATCTCACTAAATTAGAATATCATCAAAAAGTTAATTTATTTCAGTTCTTCAATACAAAAAGTGAAACTCATATATTATAGAGAGTCATTACAAACAGAGTGATCTATTTCAAGTGTTTATTTCTGTTAATGTTGATGATTATGGCTTACAGCCAATGAAAACACAAAAGTCATTAACTCAGTAAATTAGAATCCTTTATAACAACAGCTTGAAAAATAATTTTAAAATCTGAAATGTTGGCCTACTGAAATGTATGTTCAGTAAATGCACTAAATACTTAGTCGGGGCTCCTTTTGCGTCAATCACTGCATCAATGCGGCGTGGCATGGAGGTGATCAGCCTGTGGCACTGCTGAGGTGTTATGGAAGCACAGGTTGCTTTGATAGCAGCCTTCAGCTCGTCTGCATTGTTGGGTCTTGTGTCTCTCATCTGTCTCTTGGCAATACCCCATAGATTCTCTATGGGGTTAAGGTCAGGCGAGTTTTCTGGCCAATCAAGCACAGTGATACTGTTGTTTTTAAACCAGGTATTGGTACTTTTGGCAGTGTGGACAGGTGCCAAGTCCTGCTGGAGAATGTAATTTCCATCTCCAAAAAGCTTGTCAGCAGAGGGCAGCATGAAGGGCTCTAAAATTTCCTAGTAGACTTTGCGCTGACTTTGGTCTTGATAAAACACAGTGGTTCTAGAACATTGACAGATGCCGAAAAGAATTACCATCTACATTCCGGAAAATTAGAGTTCCTGGCATTGAAATGGGCTATCTGTGAAAGATTTAGAGATGATCTCTACTACAGCAAAGAGTTTGAGGAATACACTGACAACAATCCTTTGACCTATGTCCTCACTACAGCCAAACTGAATGCAACAGGTCAGAGATGGGTTGCTGAACTTCAATTTCAGCATTAAGTACAGGCCAGGAAAATGCAATGCGGATGCTGATGGATTGTCGAGAATGCCACAAGAGCCTGAAGAGTTCATGCAAAAATGCTCGGAGGAAGTCAGTCTGGAAGCAAATGAGAGCGCTACCCAAGCAATGCAAGCTTATCAAGAGGAAGACACAGCATCGTGGTGTCCCTTGACTGTGGAAACCACCATAAAAGCGAGAGAACATGATCACCCCCTGTCCATTCAACAACTACCAAAAGGAAAAATCTGTAAAGAACAACAGGAAGATCAAATATATGGTAGGGTACTACTTTATGTGGACCAAAATCGGTTTCCAAGTAAACAGTAGAGAGAGAATATGAATCACCTGCAGTATCTGTTTTAGTTAAAGAATGGATGAAGCTCTACCTCAGTGAAGATGGTATAATGTATCAAAAGGATGACAAAACTGGCAGTTGGTACTACCCAGAGTATTTCGTAGGTTGGTCTTCAAAGAACTCCATGAAAACATGGGACACCTGGGAGTGGAAAGGACAACCAACTTGATCCGTGAACGTTTCTTCTGGCCGTATATGCAGAAAGATATTGAGAGGTACGTGACCAGGGAGTGTGGGTGTCTGAAAGATAAACGTCCCAACACATCAACCTAGGCACTTATGGGCAACATCAAAACTACGTATCTGTTTGAGATGGTCTCAATAGACTTTCTACATCTCGAGACGTGCAAGAGTGGTTACGAATACATATTGGTGGTGATGGACCATTTTACTCGATTTGCCCAAGCATATGCCACCACCAATAAAGCTGGTCAAACAGCGGCAGAGAAGATCTTCAATGATTTTGCTTTGAGGTTTGGGTTCCCTACGAGGTTACACCACAACCAAGGAAGAGAATTTGAGAACCTGCTCTTTGCCAAGGTAGGAAAGTACTGTAGAATTCAGAGATTCCACACAATGCCCTATCACCCAGAGGGTAAGGAACAAGTGGATTGTTTTAACCAGACATTATTGTCAATGTTGTGCACTTTAACAGCTGATGAGAAGAAAGACTGGAAGAGTTCTCTGTCAAAAGTGGTACATGCCTTTAACTGTACAAAGAGCGATGCAACTGGTTACTCACCCTTCTTCCTAATGTATGGACGATCGCCAAGACTGCCAATCGACATCATGTTCGATACTCTGGTGTCAAAGTCTTACAGAATGTATCCAGAGTACGTTCGAAAATGGAAGGAACGGATGGTAGAGGCATACAACATAGCGTTCAAAGTGGTTATGCAAGGACAGAGCAAGAGTAAAGAGTATTATGATAGAAAATGTTATGGAGCAAAATTAGCACGGGAAAGCTGGGTGCTAGTCAAGAACGAGAAAGGAGGTCCAGGAAAACTTCATTCGTACTGGGAAGACAAGGTGTATGTGGTCGTAAAGAGGAAAGCCAATGACAGTCCAGTGTATGAAATTCGATTGGAAAGAGGGGACAAGAAAACCAGAATAGTCCATCGGAATTTATTACTACCTTGTGATTATCTCCCACCACAACAAGACTTCCCAGAAGCAGACTGACATTGACCGAGATCGACTAAGAGAACACCTCAGATTGAAGATCCGGTGGTGGATAGTGACCTTGAAAGTTCCAATGAAGAAGAGCACACCATTGTATTTCTCAGACCGGCAAGGAGAGGGATGTGAAGGAGAGTGAGAGAGTGAACTGAGTCCTGAGGCTCCAGAGTTTGTACCAAGGAGTACAGATAAAGTCCAATTCAGATCTGATGATCGAACACTGGTCACTAGAGAGACCAATCGACACTCAGGAGAAGTGGAATTACCAGACCGTTTTGAACCAAGTGATTCTGGAGAAGTACAGGAACTTACAGAGGCAGTTCCAGGAGCATCTGAGGAAGCACGGGAAATGAGTGTGGCGGAAGAAACTCCTGTGACTGAAGAATCCATGGTATCTGAGGAACAACCCACCAGAAGGATGTCAACTCGAGAAGTTAGGAGGCCCGTGATGCTGATGTATGAGACACTTGATGAACCGAGTCAAATGCCAAGGGCTGTCGACTGGAAACAGGTATCTCTGCCTATGGACCAGGTAAGCCCACTGGAGTGGTATTCACCACCTAGAGGCAGTATGGGAGATGTTGCCTGGTAGAAAGACTTGTTTTCGTGCTTTCATTTTCCTTAAAAGACTTTGTAGAAACAAAGAACTGTTAAGGCCTAGTGAGAGAGAAAGAGCTGGTTGAAGACGTACGAAAAGCTCCAGCTGAAGAGACGCTGATTGTGTTAATTTTGTTAATTTTTTATTTCTTACAGGAGTACTACAAGAAAAAGGTCTTAGAATAAGCTGTTATAAATGTTTATAAATGTTATGCCAATTTGTATGTAAAGTTACTCAACTTTCACCACTGTCTCAGAATTGGTCAGATTGACCAATTAAGACAAATGTCGAGGACGACATTCAAAAAGGAGGGAAGAGCGTGACATGCAGAAGTAGTGCTGATGCTTCAAAACCATCCAGCAACTGTTACAAATAACACAGTCACAGGAGACAGGGAGTGTTTTAGCAGAGCCCCAGGGGGATTGTGGGGAAGTTGTTTACTGTCTGGCTGAAGCCAAAGAGAAAGGTGGTGTGTTTTCTGGATCTGGCAGAAGACAACTGAACAGGATGCAGATCAGGAGAGAAACCAAACACAGGTCAGATAAACTCCCTGAACTAACAGTGCAGAGTTTTATCAGGCAGGAAGATAAGGCCTGGAAGAAATTGTGTCACAGGGATCATCTCCCTCATCAAACCCTCACCCCCCCTCCATCTCCATGCAGGATAAAGAATGCTGTGTACTATTGTGTCTTTGTGAAGGAAAAGCTTGTGGTTGTGTATGCATAGAAATGTGCTGCTAAGATATCTAATCTATGCTGAAATATGCTACTGAAGTGACTGTAATACTGTGCCTTGTAAAGAAACTACTGTACTGTTACAGGAGCCAGTTGCTCTAGAAACTCAGTCTGTACTGTAATGAAGATTTTTGCTGTAATATCCCTGAATTGCACTGGCCATGCTTCAGATTAAATTCCACTGTTAAACTGTTGAAAAAGACTCTTGTCAGATGTGTCTGGTCAGCAATTGAATCTATTGTGTGCCTGAGAGAAGCTGCAGCCTATGGTCACCCTGAATAACGGTTCCCCCAGGATTCTAAAGAATACATGAAACTCGTCCCGACCTATTTGAACCTAGCGGCGTGTGTGTAAGACCATACAAGTGTAACATAGAAGGGTACAGCTCTGAATTAGTCCTGAATTTAATATGATGTATACAGACTGCACCTCATCATCTATAACCATTGCATTCTAATCAACATCTCTGTTTATCCATTTCTTCTACAGGTATGCAATAGTGTTGAGTCACCCCCGTAGTGTTCGAGTTTGGTTCGGTTCATCGAACACCCGTATGTTCGCCGAACTGTTCATCGAACTGTTCGTCGAACACCTTCGTACACCGTTAAAACCAATGGCAGGCAAACTAAAACACATAGAAACACATAGAAAACACCTTCAAAGGTGTCCAAAAGCTGACAAACTGCTCAGAAGACACAACTAACACATGGAAAAGTGACAAGTACATATAGTCATGCGAAAAGAAAAGAGGTGGAGGAGTAAAAGGAGGGGGAGACACGGATATAGGCATGTCATGCCCTTATAAAACCAAACAAGTGCGAAGCCGATACGGCCAGTCCGTTCCTGCCTGTGCGACCTCCATGTCGCCGGGTTTGTGCCAGAGCTGCGGTGGACCCTGGCGGCCAGCCCCCCCTCTCCCAATACTGGTGCCTGTCCGCTGGTGGGTCGAGCGAGCCCCCCTGTGGTGGAGGCAGGTCTAAGCTTTTTAATTTAAATTGTCTCTCTAATTTGAATGAATACACTTTAAATCCTTTTACAAGGATCTATTGGAGGGCAAGTCTCATGCCAGCAGCCGCGTAATTCCAGCTCCAGTAGCGTCCACTAAAGCTGCTGCAGTTAAAAAGCTTTTATAAGGATCGAGCTCGGCGGTCCACCGCAAGGCGTCCTACGGCCAGTCCCAGCCCCTATTCCTTGGGGTGCCTCCCGATGCTCTTCACTGAGTATCCCGGGGGCCCGAAGCATTTCCTTTGAAAAAATTAAGTGTCCAAACTACAGATGGTGTAGCTTGCTTAACAGCTGGGATAATCCGCTGACTAGCAGACACTGCTACTAGGCACAAAGTATTTCCTGGGCTAGATGCAGTTAAAAATTTGTAATTAGATACTCTCGTTGGATGCTGAGAAAGCATTCCATAGAGTCTCCTGGCACGCCATATATTATTCTCTTAAAAAGCTTGGGGTGGGGGTCTAGGGGACCCTTTTATAGCCCAAATCATGGCCCTGTATCGCAATACATCACCTAGGCTGAAGATAAATGGAACTGTAGCACCCAGAGGGCTCAGTTGCTACAGAGGTTTTGCACCTCACCCAGAGGTGTGATATCTCACTCTCAGGTAAGGATGGAGTGTGAATCAGGACCCCGACACCTGCATGCATTACACCACATTGCCGTGGGGCAGGGCGACCAATATGCCCCTGAGATGGGCACGACAGTCCCTGTCCCTGGATGGAGTGGGGGGAGGGAACACCGAGGAAGGGGAACCCTGTAGTGCAGGAGCAGGGAGGAAGCAGTTCCTGGGTGCATTGAGAAGGGAGTATAAAAGGTGGGCACCATCTTAGTTCAGTGCAGAGAAGTCTGAGCAGAAGTGACAGGGAGCAGGGGCACTGCATGAGCTCTGCTCCGGAGGCGGGCCTAGTAACAGAGGCCCAGGCCTGGAAGAGGGAGAAGGAAGGAAGAGGAGTGGAGAAGGCTCCAGGAATAAGGAACGAAGGGATCCCAGGGGTGCGGACGGGCGAGTCGCCACCGCACGCCCGAATCCACCTGCGTGGAGGGGTCAGGCCAAAGGGGGAGACCGGTCTCCGAAACTAGTGGAGGCGGGAAACGACCCTCAGCTATAAACCGGAGGCTGTGACATTTTATGTGGCGCAGCCCCTCGCTACTCCCGCTAGGAAGGCACCACATAGGGTCAGGGAAACTGGCGCCAAGTTTACCAAGAGGAGGCCCGAGGCAGCCGGACAGAAGTGTTGGTAAGAAAGGCCAGACAAAGGACACACAAAGGGGGTCCTGTGAAGCGCTCCAAAGTTATCTGGGAGTTGTCTGAGCCCCTCACCTGGTGAGCACAGTACGACGTGGGCAGCCGTTACCTGCAGAAGTGGTCTGGATAATAAGAACTGCGAGTAAAGGCCCTGGACTGCATCACTGACTCCGTGTCGTTACTGCTGCTGCCCTGCACCATCACCCCCATCCTCCGCATACACTGCCCTGAGGCTATACTCCTCCCGTGGGGAGTTATACTACGCTCTGCTGCACCCACAACACCAGCCTCAGCGGTCTGCCCTGCAGCGGCGGTTCACTCTGACCGCAATCCACGGGTGGCGTAGTCGGACATTTAAACATCAAAACTACATAAATAGTTCCGCCACTGGTTTGACCACCCTGAGCCACGGAACCGGGTCACTGCCACGGAGACTACAACCCCCAGCATCCACCAAAAAGGGTCCGGCTCCGGGTGTCCCAAGGCCCAGGGGGCGCGTCAGAACATTTTCATCACCTTTCATAATCACCAATGGGACAAGGCAGGGATGTTCTCTGTCCCCTCTCTTATACATCCTAGTGACGGAGCACCTGCTCTCATCAATTCGCCATAACCCTAATATTAGGTGGATTGAGGTGGGAGGCACCGAGTACAAGTGCTCTGCATTTGCTGATGATGTCCTAGTATATATCACTCAATCACATATATTCATCCCTGCTGTTATGGCTGAAATAGATCACTTTGTTACATGGTCAAATTTTAAAATCAATGCAGCGAAGTCTGAGGCCCTCGATGTCTCCCTACCCAAATCCATACAGGATTCCATCCAGTCCAACTTTCCCTTTGTCTGGCCTTCACAGGGTATCAAATACTTAGGAATTCCTATTCATAGAGACCTCTCCCGTCTCTGTTATCTTAATTTTGGGCCCTTTATTGAACAACTCCATACAGACCACGGTTGGCAAGTTAGAACAGTAAGATTCACTACGTGAACCACTGGTGCTTTGTGGAAAAGCACATGAACACTGTGTTCCAAATTATTATGCAAAAAGTGTTTAGGAGTGATAAGGGAAGAATTTGTTTGTTTTTCAGTTAAACTCATTGATGGTGATGTGTGTCAGGGCTCTTTATATCACTGTAAGCAATTCCAGACAGCTGTGCTAATTAGTTTGGCAGGTGTGTCCAATGAAAGGCAAGACTACTTAAGAAGGCTGTCCCACATTATTAAGCAGCCTACATTTTCTGCCAAAATGGGAAAGAAAAAGGATGTGTTGGCTGCTGAGAAGCAACAAATTGTGGAGTGTTTAGGTAAAGGCATGACTACAATCAACATTGCCAAGACACTTCATCCTGATCATCGCACAATCAAGAAGTATGTAGCTGATTCACAGTACACACGTGTGCGTGCTGATAAGGGAAAATTGAGGACTCTTTCCTACAGGCAATTACGTCAGGTTAAAGAGCAGCGGCAAAAAAGCCTTGTCATAGCAGCAGACAAGTTTTTGAAGCTGCTGGTGCCTCAAACGTTCCCCAAACAACAAGATGCAGAGTCCTTCAGAGGTTTGCAGCTGTGCGTAAGCCATCCTGTCGACCTCCTCTATCCACTGCACACAAGCAGAAACGGCTCCAGTGGGCCAAGCAATACATGAAGACTGACTTCAAAACTGTTTTGTTCACCGATGAGTGCCGTGCAACGCTCAATGGTCCAGATGGATGGAGTGGAGGAAGGCTGGTTGATGGACACCCCACGCAAACACGGCTACGGTGCCAACAAGGAGGAGGTGGAGTAATGTTTTGGGCTGGAATCATGGGGAGAGAGATTGTCGGCCCCTTTAGAATCCCTGAAGGAGTAAAGATGAACTTCATAATGTATGTGGAGTTTCTCAAACAGCACTTCCTGCCATGGTTCAAGAAGAAGAACCGTGTATTCCACAGCAAGATCATTTTCATGCATGATAATGCACCGTCTCATGCTGCACATAACACATCTGCATCTCTGGCTGATATGGGCATAAAAGGGGACAAACTTATGGTGTGACCCCCATGCTCCCCTGACCTCAACCCCATTGAGAACCTCTGGAGCATCATCAAAAGGAGTGTCTATGATGGCGGGAGGCAGTTCACATCTAAGCAACAGCTCTGGGAGGGTAATCTGTCCTCATGCAAAACAATTGAAGCAGAAACCATCCAAAACCTGACAAATTCAATGGACGAGACAGTTCAGAAGCTCCTTTCGAACAAGGGGTCCTATGTGCAAATGTAACATCACCTAGAATAAAGTTTTGAGTTGAAAACTGTTTGATTTCAGTTTCTAATAACCTGCTAATGCTTCTAATTTCAAAAATGACCATTTTTTTGTTCTTTATTAAAATGAAAAGGTTGATCGAAGAGTGTGGGGGAAATAAGAGTGTGGCAACCCAGTAGTCATGATTACTTCGAATTCTGACAATCTGAGGGTCATGTTGCAGGTAGTGCAGCAAGAAGGCACTCATGTGTCTTGTGCATCTAGGAGCCCCAAAATTATTTTCCGGGCTAGATGGAGCTAAAAATTGTTATTAATTTTAAATCTGGTGGAGCTTAGTATAGATTGCCTAATAGAATCAGTACTGCACACTGCTACAAAGCCCAAATTATTTTCCGGCCAAGATACAGATAAACATGATTAGTAATTTTAAAGCTTAAAACGGTTGGTGAGGTGATTTTAACAAATCATCAAGCTTTTACTCTCCCCAGGATGACACAGGGGTAGAAAAGTCGTTTCGGATCCATGATTTGTTCATCTTTATGAACGTGAGTCTGTCTACATTATCAGTTGAAAGCCGCGTGCGCTTATCTGTCAGCACACCACCAGCAGCGCTGAACACATGTTCAGACAGAACGCTGGCTGCGGGGCATGACAAGATCTCCAAGGCGTAAGTGGCGATCTCCGGCCATTTATCCAGATTGGAAGCCCATAAAGAGCAAGGGTCTAGTGACACAGTCATGGCTTCAATGTTTACTTGGAGATACTCCTGTACCATCGTCTCTAGGCGTTGACTATGTGTCAGACTTCTTGTCTCCTGTGGCCTTGCAAAGTATGGGCTAAAAAAGTGGTGAAATGATTCCGCAAAATTGATGTTACCAGCAGATATTGTGTTTCTGTTACGGTTTGAGTGCTGAACACTCGACGGTCCCACGGTTGGCAAGTTGGAACTGTGAGATTCACTACGTGCACCACTGGTGTTTTGTGGAAAAGCACATGTAAGATTCTGCAACAGTCTCTGCTGATACTCCTGCATGCGTGCATCCCTTTCTATGCCAGGAATAATTTCTGCAAATTTACTTTTGTACGGGGATCTAACAGTGTGGCAACCCAGTAGTCAGGATTATTTCTAATTCTCACAATTCGAGGGTCATGTTGCAGGTAGTGCAGCAAGAAGGCACTCATGTGTCTTGCGCATCCAGGAGCACCAAGTCCCTGTTGTGTTGGTGGTGAGGTAACAATCATGCTTCCTTCCTCTGTCCTCTCCCCCCAACCTCGCACAACAGAAATGTGATCAAGGTCTCCCTCATCTGATGAGTCTTCCATCAGTTTGTCCTCCACTTCTTCCTGGGCTCCTGCACCTTCCTCACTAGCTTGGCTGCTACCATGCACCCTGGAAAAAACATCTCCCCCACCCTCACATGGCTGCCGCCTTGGTGCTGCCGTCCGTCTGGACCTTGCAGATGTTAGCCCTTCCGCACACAACTCCTCCTCCTCTACTTCCTCCACCTCCTCTTGTGCCACCACCTGACTCCGAATTCTGTTTAACATGTGCTCCAGCATGTATATCACCGGAATAGTCATGCTGATAATGGCATTGTCAGCACTAAACATCTTTGTCGCCATTTCAAAACTGTGCAGAAGGGTGCATAGGTCCCTGATCTGAGACCACTCCTGCAGCGTGATTTACCCCACCTCTGGATCTCGCTGACCCAGGCTATACGTCAGAACGTATTGCACCAGGGCTTGTCGGTGCTGCCACAGTCGCTGCAACATGTGCAGAGTTGAATTCCACCGGGTAGGCACATCGCATTTTAGCCGGTGAAGTGGCAGGCCCAACGACTTCTGTAGAGATGTAAGTCGCTGAGCTGCGGGATGCGAACGGCGGAAGTGAGCACACAGTGACCGTGCCCTCTGCAGAAGGCCATCTAGTCCGGGATAGTGCGCTAAAAATTGCTGGACAACCAGGTTCAACACGTGAGCCATACAAGGCACGTGTGTGACATTGCCCCGGCGAAGGGCCGCACCCAGGTTTGCAGCATTGTCGCACACGGCCTTCCCTGGTTTCAGGTTCAGTGGAGACAACCATTCATGAAACTGGTTCTCCAGAGCAGACCACAACTCCTCAGCTGTGTGACTCACATTTCCCAGACATTTCAAAGTAAAAACCGCCTGATGACATTGAGCCCTGCTGCCAGCATAGTAAGGAGGTGTGCAGGATCCCTTCTGCGCAGTTAGAAAGCTTGTGGCATGACCAGACAGGCTTTGGGTGCAGGTGGAGGACCGAGAGGAGGTTGAGGAGGCAGAAGCAGTGGAGGAACTTTGAGATAAAGAGGATTGACGCACAACTCGTGGGGACAGCAAGACTTGGACAGCAGCCCCTTGTCCTGCTGTCACCATAGTTACCCAGTGCCCAGTCAGCGACATGTAACGCCCCTGTCCATGCCTACTCGTCCAAGTGTCTGTGGTGAAATGCACCCTGTCACATACAGAGTTTCTCAAAGAAGCGGTGATGTTGTGTGCGACATGCTGGTGGAGCGCAGGCGCACCTTTCTTTGAGAAGTAGTGCTGACTGGGCATCTGGTACTGGGGCACTGCGACGGACATAAGGTCTCGAAAATCCTGTGTGTCCACCAGGCGGAAAGGCAGCATTTCTGTAGCCAAGAGCTTGCAGATGGTGAAATTCAACCTCTTAGCTTTCTCATGGCTAGGAGGAAATGGTCTTTTACTTGTCCACATCTGAGGGACCAAGGGCTGGCTGTTGTGCTTAGACGGGGTTGAGAAGGGTGTCCCCGGCAAACTGCCGGTCTGTGAGGAAGATGCAGGCGGACATGTTAGGTTGCCTTGATCCAAAGGTGGTGCTATCGATGTCGGACAGCGCTGAACACCAGCTGGTGTTTCCACCTCCAAAGAAAATGATGACCTGCCAATCACGCTGGCTGTAAAGAGGTGGCAGGTCTGCGTCCCAAAACAGGTGTGACCGCTGTCCCCCCAGTCACAGAGGATGAAGAGGCCGCGGATGCACAAGATGTGGCAGACGGTGGTTGGCCCGGCCGGCTAGGCCGCATTGTAGCACAGTGAGCTTCCTACTGCAACTTATGCTTCATATCCATGTGCCGGTTCATGCATGAAGTACTCAAACTATGTATTTTTTGGCCTCTACTTAGTTTTTGCTGACAAATGTTACAGATAACACGAGTTGGGTCATCTTTATCGATCTGAAAAAATGCCCAGGCTATGCAAGGCTTAGAACCCATGCGACCTGAAGAGCCACCACGACTTGTAACATAACATAGTAACATAGTTTGTAAAGCCAAATAAAGACTTGCGTCCATCAAGTTCGACCTGTTAGTTCTGTAATTGCTAAAGTTGATCCAGAGGAGGGTAAAAACCCCAAATGATTTAGCCAATCTTCACCTGAGGAAAAATTCCCTCCCGACTCTGAAACCAGCAGTCAGAATTAATCCCTGTATCAACCTACTATTTTATTTTATTTTTAAGTATATGCTGAAATCTGCCTGGTATCTAGAAATGCATCCAGTCCCCTCTTGAACTGGTGTAGTGAATCTGACATTACCGTCTCCTCACTCAGTGAATTCCATATTCTCACTGCTCTTACCGTAAAGAACCCCTTCGTATGGTGGTGCTGAAACCTTTTCTCTTCCAGTCTTACTGAATGCCCTCTTGTTACCGTAATATCCCTCCTTTTGAACAAATCCCGGGCAAGGTCTCTATACTGTCCCCTAACATATTTGTACACATTTATTATGTCCCCCCTCAACCTTCTCTTTTCCAGGCTGAATAGTCCTAGTTTTGCCAACCTCTCTGGGTATTGCAGTCCCTCCATTTCCTTTATTAATTTTGTTGCCCTCCTTGGTACCTTTTCAAGCTCATTTATATCCTTTCTATATATTGGGGCCCATAACTGAGCACAGTATTCCAAGTGTGGTCTGACCAGTGCTTTGTTCAGTGGAAGAACAATGTTCTCATCCTTTGCAGCTATACCTCTTCTGATACATCCCATTACCCTGTTTGCCCTTACAGCAGCGGCCTGACTTTGGGCCCTCCAATT
Organism: Phyllobates terribilis; assembly: GCF_046119375.1. NCBI lineage: Eukaryota > Metazoa > Chordata > Amphibia > Anura > Dendrobatidae > Phyllobates > Phyllobates terribilis. The sequence goes on from NW_027362763.1 coordinate 396,679,604, forward strand.
TAGTTTGCTATCAATCAAGATGCCCAAGTCCTTCTCCATCTCTGAATTCCCCAATGATTTCCTATTCAGTGAGTACTGGTGACTTCCATTTTTCCTTCCCATATGTATGACCTTACATTTCTCCTCGTTAAACCTCATTTGCCATTTAATGCTCCACCTACCCAGCTTATCCAAATCCCTCTGTAGGTCTGCACTGTCCTCTTTTGTATTAATAGTTTTACATAACTTTGTGTCATCTGCAAATATTGATATTTTACTATTTATCCCGTTGACTATGTCGTTAATAAAGATATTAAATAACATTGGGCCTAGTACAGACCCCTGTGGTACCCTACTAGTGACGCTTACCCAATCTGATAATATTCCATTTATAACCACCCTCTGCCTTCTATCCTTTAGCCAGTTAGCTACCCACTTGCAGACATTTTCCCCCAGCCCCATCATTCTCATTTTGTATACCAACCTATTATGTGGCACGCTATCGAACGCTTTTGAGTAGTCGAGATACACGACATCCACTGGTTCCCCCTGATCTAATCGAGAGCTAACCTCCTCGTAGAAGTCAATCAAGTTTGTTTGGCAGGAGCGATTCCTCATGAATCCATGTTGGTTCGGGATTAAAAGATTATTAGCATCAAGATGCTCCGTAATTGCCTCTTTAATGAAGCTTTCAAAAATTTTGCCCACAACGGACGTCAGACTCACCGGCCGATAGTTTCCGGCGTCACTTTTCGCTCCCTTTTTGAATATTGGCACTACATTCGCCTGTCGCCAATCAAGTGGTACAGACCCAGTCTCAACAGAGTCCTTAAATATAAGATATAACGGTCTGTCTATCACATTACTTAGTTCCCTTAGTACCCGTGGGTGTATGCCATCAGGTCCTGGTGATTTGTTTATTTTAATGTTACTGAGGCGTTTCTGTACCTCAACTTGGGTTAGATTAGTCATACTTAGTGGAGGATTAAGCTTGTAACTTCTCATTTCTCCTGTTAGTTCTATTTCCTTTGTGAAAGTTGTCGAAAAAAAATTATTTAATAGATTAGCTTTATCTTCATCTTTCTCTATGATTTTGCCTTCCTCACTTTTTATCGGTCCAATATTATCCGATTTAATCCTTTTACTATTTATATACGTATAGAACAGTTTGGGATTTGATCTACTTTCCCTAGCAATACGTTTCTCTGTTTCCTCCTTCGCTATTTTTATTTGTTTTTTACAGGTTCTCGTTTTTTCCTTGTAACACATTAGTGCCTCCTTACTGTTTTCCTGTTTTAATCTCTTGAATGCCTCTTTTTTGCTGTTTAACGCCCCTTTTACGTTCTTGTTCAACCATATTGGTTTCCTCTTATTTCTGGCCCTTTTATTCCCATACAGTATATACCTCTCGCACTGAGTATTCAGAATTCTTTTGAAGGTTTCCCATTTACTATTCGTATTCCATTGATTAAGTACTTTGTCCCAGTCAATAAGTTGAAGGTTTTCTATCAGCTGATCAAACTTCGCCCTCCTAAAGTTTAATGTTTTTGTTGTTCCCTTATTGATAACCCTACTGAAGGGCATTTTGAAGTCGATAATATTATGATCGCTATTACCTAGGTGCCCCCCTATCTGTACCTCAGTTATTCTATCAGGCCTTCCCTCTCGTTGGTTCCTGCACTAGTTAGGAGAGATAATTATCCTTAATATTTGTCAAGAACCTTTTTCCTTTCTGAGATCTACAGGTTTCTGTTTCCCAGTCAATATCCGGGTAGTTGAAATCCCCCATTACAATCACTTCATTATGTTTTGCTACTTTGTCTATTTGTCCTAATAGCAGATTCTCATTCTCCTCTGTTATATTTGGTGGCTTATAGCAGACCCCCAGTAATATTTTATTATTATTTTTTGCCCCCTCTATCTCTACCCACATGGACTCGACCCCCTCTTCTCCCTCTCCTATATCTTCCCTTAGTCTGGGTTTTAGACATGACTTTACATATAAGCAGACTCCTCCACCTTTCCCCTGTTTCCGGTCCCTTCTAAATAAACTATAATCTAATAAATTTACCGCCCAGTCGTAGCTATCGTCTAGCCAAATCTCTGTTATACCTACGATGTCATACCTCTCCTCCGATATAAGCGCCCGCAGCTCATCCGCCTTATTGGTCAGGCTTCTTGCGTTGGTCAGCATGCAAGATAAAACTTTGGGGTTATTTAGCATCCTATTCTTCTCTAACGATCTAACTGTACTATCCCCACCCCCCTCTCCACCCTCATTATATTCACTTCTCCCCTTCCACCTTGCTTGCCTCACATCCCACCTATTTCCTTGGTTTCCCCCCCCTGTCTCTAGTTTAAAAACTCCTCCAACCTATTAGCCATCTTCTTCCCCAGCACCGCTGCACCCTCCCCATTGAGGTGCAGCCAGTCCCTACGGTAGAGCCTGTAGCCGACCGCGAAGTCGGCCCAGTTCTCCATGAACCCAAACCCTTCTGCCTTGCACCAACTCTTTAGCCACTTATTCACCTCCCTAACTTCCCGTTGGCGCTCCTGTGTGGCTCGCGGGATTGGTAGTATTTCTGAGAAAACTACCTTGGAGGTCCTTGCCCTAAGCTTCCTACCTAGGTCCCTGAAATCATTTTTAAGGACCCTCCATCTACCACTCACTTTGTCATTGGTGCCGATGTGGACCATGACTGCTGGGTCTTCGCCAGCCCCACCCAGTAACCTGTCAACCCGATCCGCGATGTGCCGGACTCGAGCGCCAGGGAGGCAGCACACCGTTCGGCGATCCCGGTCTTTGTGACAGATTGCTCTGTCTGTCCCCCTAATAATAGAGTCACCCACTACCAAAACCTGTCTTGCCCGCCCTACACTTCCCCCCTCCCCCTCATTACTGGAGCATACACTCCCCCGGCGGTCAGAGGATCTGTCATGCTCCAATAATGCCGGTACTGAACCAGCCTTCCTATACTTCTTCCCTCTATCCCTCCTAACTGTTATCCAGCTCCCTGCCTGTTCAGCCTGCACTTCCCCTCTATGCTCCACCCCCAGTATTGACCCATTGAGTGTCTGCTCGGTGAGCAGCAAACTCCGTTCCATGTTGTCGATGCTCCTCAGTATCGCTATATGAGCACTTAGATCCAGAATTTGGGCTTCCAAGTGCACGATATGCTCACATCTCTCGCAGCAGTATGGATCCTCGAGCGGTTGCTCACGGAATGCATACATTGCGCAAGATGTACACTGCACGGCTCCGGCCAACATGGACGTCATTCTAAATATGGGGATACAGTCAGTATATATATACAAGTACAAAACACAATTATTTATATATAGGTGTATGGACGGGGATCAATTAGGGATGTGCAAGTGTATCAATTAGATATCGGCGGGGGATCAGTTAAGTATGGACGGGGGATCAATTAAGTATCAAGTATGGACGGGGGAATCAGATAAGTAGGTCAGGTGGATTAATTAAGTAAAAAGTAAAGTAAATAAAGAATGAAATACAGTCAGCAATTCAGTCCTAAGTCCTCCCTTCCAAACTCCCTGAATCCAAAGTCACTGAAAAACAAGTCACACACTTACTGCTCGTTCACACTCGCAAACTAAGAGATTTAAAGAGTTTTTTTTTTTTTTTTTTTTCCTCTTCCAGCAATGTACCCTTTACCTCAATGCACTTCCAAAGGACTTGATGCCCAACCAGCTGCCCCTTATAAACCCTTAATTATGACCCCTTCCCCTTAATTAACCCCTTGTGAGTAAATCTACACCTCAGGATTTAAGTGCAATGTAGTTAACCCTTAAATACACAGGTAGTAAACTAAGAAACTAAAACTGTAGTGAGAAAATAGGTTTTAAAAAGCCCAATAAATCTAAACAGGTAGAAAAGCACTCAGCAGGTCACAATGCAGAACTCACCGCAATTCAAACAGGTATTTTCTGCAGGATTCCCAATACCTCTTCACTGAAAAACAAGTCACACACTTACTTTCGTTCGCACTTACGCTCCGGACACACGCAGCTCGTTCATACTCGCAAACAAAGAGATTTTAAGAGTTTTTTTTTTTTTTCTCCTTTTCCAGCAATGTACCCTTCACCTCAATGCACTTCCAAAAGGGTGGTCAGAGGCAGAGTTGTGTTTGAGGATGCAGTTGTTGATGTGCTTCCAGTACTACGTCTCTGTCCAGGAAGACGCAACCTGACCTCGTCGTCACTAGCATCCTCCTCCACCTCCTCTGCTGACCTCATCTCTTGGCTGACTGTGGGTTGACAGTAAGTGGGATCTCCAACCTCATCTTCATCACCCTGTGTGTTATCACACCCGTCGTCCTCAGAGCCAACCTGTTCCTGCCCTGACAAAAAACTAAAGTTGTCGCTCCAATCAGGTATTTGAGTCTCATCATCGTCTTCCTCATTGTCTCCACCAACAGGAGTTACAGTTTGGGAACGAGGATCTACATTATGGTCAGAACCTTCTGCGTCTGGTCCTGGATCCGATTCATAAAGATTCTGGGCATCAGTGCAGATCATTTCCTCGTCTGGATTCACAGAAGCTCTGGAGCCGACCTCTGATTCCCAGGCTATAGTATGAGTAAACAGCTCTGCAGACTCAACCATCTGTTCTACCCCATACTCAGACGGCAGCTGGAGACTTGGGAGCTGTGAGGAAGCAAGTGCGATTGGGGTGACACCTCTGAGGACTGGAGTATTTGTGATGTTGAAGTTGAGGTGGAGGAGAGCCCACTTAAAGGAGCACTTGATATCTGGTGAAGCAAATGCTGTTTTTGTGCCTCATCTGGAATTTGTAGCGATTGGCGCGGCCATAAGAAAGGGATCTTATCACATTGTCTGCTAAAAGAAGTAGACATTTTAGTTTGGCTGGAAGATGGTCTTTCTTCTGCAGATGTTACTGTTGCTTTAACACCTACTACACGGACACAACCATTTTTCCCCTTCCCAACACGCCTATTCCCCTTTCCACCAGCAGCAGGCCTTTTTCCACTCATTTTGGTGGTTAACTAATTCACAACTCTGGAGTTGTTTGCACAAAAAAACAATGGATGGGAACCAAGCAGAGCTGAGTGGCCAAACTGTGGTATTAGGCCAAAAGTAAGGGCTGGATTAGATGCAGAAATAAATTATATTGAATTTGCAACCTGATGGAGGTCAGTATAGATGGACTAATAGACCAAGTCCCACACACTGCTAGAAGCCTAATATTTTTTTCAGAGCTAGATGCAGAAAAAAATTATTTTTAATTTGCAACCTGGTGGAGGTTAGTATAGATGGACTAATAGAACAAGTCCCACACACTGCTAGAAGCCTAAATATTTTTTCAGAGCTAGATGCAGAAAAAAAATATTTTTAATTTGCAACCTGGTGGAGGTTAGTATAGATGGACTAATAGAACAAGTCCCACACACTGCTAGAAGCCTAAATATTTTTTCAGAGCTAGATGCAGAAAAAAATTATATTGAATTTGCAACCTGATGGAGGTCAGTATAGATGGACTAATAGACCAAGTCCCACACACTGCTAGAAGCCTAAATATTTTTTCAGAGCTAGATGCAGAAAAAAAATATTTTTAATTTGCAACCTGGTGGAGGTTAGTATAGATGGACTAATAGACCAAGTCCCACACACTGCTAGAAGCCTAAATATTTTTTCAGAGCTAGATGCAGAAAAAAATTATATTGAATTTGCAACCTGATGGAGGTCAGTATAGATGGACTAATAGACCAAGTCCCACACACTGCTAGAAGCCTAAATAATTTTTCAGAGCTAGATGCAGAAAAAAAATATTTTTAATTTGCAACCTGGTGGAGGTTAGTATAGATGGACTAATAGAACAAGTCCCACACACTGCTAGAAACCTAAATATTTTTTCAGAGCTAGATGCAGAAAAAAATTATATTGAATTTGCAACCTGATGTAGGTCAGTATAGATGGACTAATAGACCAAGTCCCACACACTGCTAGAAGCCTAAATATTTTTTCAGAGCTAGATGCTGAAAAAAATTATATTGAATTTGCAACCTGATGGAGGTCAGTATAGATGGACTAATAGACCAAGTCCCACACACTGCTAGAAGCTGAAATATTTTTTCAGAGCTAGATGCAGAAAAAAAAATATTTTTAATTTGCACCCTGGTGGAGGTTAGTATAGATGGACTAATAGAATGATGCTATGCCCAAAAGGTTTTACTTCACTAGGTGCAGTAAAAAAAATTGTATTCTATACACAGGTGGTGTAGCTTGCAACACAGATAGGCTACTCCACTGACTAACACACTCTGCAATAGGCCAAAAGGGATTTGCTTTGCTAGATTTACCCAAATGCTGTGAAAAAAACTTGCACAGCACTGGCACAGATCTGCCTGGCAAAAAGTGATAGGAACTGATGTAACCTAGCCCTGAAAAGGACTGCAATTACAATTAGTCTTTACTCCCAACCTATCTATTTAAGAGCACAGACCTGCCTGATAAAAGTCGTATGAAATGCTGTAACCTAGTCCTTAAACGGACTGCAATCACAACTCTTCCCTACTCCCAAGCTATCTGTAGATTTGTGCGAAAATTGGCTTGAAATTAACAAAATATAGCGCACACAGCAACAGCGGTGCCGTCACTGCAGCAGTGAGAAAATGGTGGCGATGGGGAAAATGGCTGGGTCTTATAGGGCAAGGACATGTGACATACACTGCCAATGACACATGCCCTTGCTTGTGTGAAAAAAAGCAGTTCGCTCCGTGTGTGCGCTGCTGATAGGCTGACAGACTGCACCGCCCCACTGTAAATGCGGGAAAGAGAAAAAAAAATGGAGATCTTCATTATTCCTGCAGAGATCCATCCCCTGCCCTCCCCCCCCCCCCCACTGTACACTCAAACTGTGTATTAACCTTAATTTTCAGCATTACTGAGAGAAAATTCAGTTATGATTTTGGTGCACGAACAGTTATCGAACATAACCTCGAACAGCTGAATTTTTTTCAAATCATTCATGTTCGCCGAACGGCTCGAACACCGCCCAAAACAGCTCGAATTTGAGATTGGCGAACAGTTCGAGTCGAACACCGCTCATCTCTAGTATGCAACCCAACTTTTCCTATGCTGTGATTTCTCCCTCCTTTGCTGGCATTAGTTTCTGGTATGCAACCCAACTTTTCCTATGCTGTGATTTCTCCCTCCTTTGCTGGCATTAGTCTCTGGTATGCAACCCAACTTTTGCTATGCTGTGATTTCTCCCTCCTTTGCTGGCATTAGTCTCTGATATGCAATCCAACTTTTCCTATGCTGTTATTTCTCCCTCCTTTGCTGGCATTAGTCTCTGATAGGTAACCCAACTTTTGCTATGTTGTGATTTCTCCCTCCTTTGCTGGCATTAGTCTCTGGTATTCAACCCAACTTTTTCTATGCTGTGATTTCTCCTTCCTTTGCTGGCATTAGTCTCTGGTATGCAACCCAACTTTTCCTATGTTGTGATTTCTCCCTCCTTTGCTGGCATTAGTCTCTGATACGCAACCCAACTTTTCCTATGCTGTGATTTCTCCCTCGTTTGCTGGCATTAGACTCTGGTATGCAATCCAACTTTTCCTATGCTGTGATTTCTCCCTCCTTTGCTGGCATTAGTCTCTGGTATGCATTTCACCTACTCCATGTTCTACCTCCACCCTTATTTGCAACCTCCTTGTTTACTCTGGCTTAAATATCCTGCATCTGGCCCAGCATTAATTATCTGACATAGATGAGCAGAGGCCACTGCCCTCTGTTTAACAGCTGCCTTTGTAGAAAATATATTTGTGAGCTGTACGTCTGCAGGATGTGTCGTCTGCCAGTGTACCATACAAGTGTAACATAGAAGTGTACAGCTCTGAATTAGTCCTGAATTGAACCTGAAGGGAACTGGAGGTAACTGGATACTTAGTCACAGTAAACAATGTTCATGTTTGTTTTCACTCTCTCCTTTATAATCCTTCACTTTCTACTAACCCCCCTAATCCCCACACCTAGTAAGGAACTGGTCATCTCTTCCTCCATCCTCCCCATCCACCTCACCTCCTCCTCAGAACTATTCCTCAACATACAATCCTGAATCTCTAAGCACAGACAGCCACTTCATGATCTCTCCTGCTCCCGCCTGCTAACACTTTCTCTGCTCCTCCTTACTGCTGGCGATATCTCTCCAAATCCCGCCCCCCACCACCACATCCCCACAGTCACTTCTACCTTTCATTCTAAATCTAGCACACATTTCCGCAACCTCTCTAACCTTATACCCATCTGCCTAGCCCCCGCTTCCCCAGTCCCAATAACAGGAGCTCTATGGAACGCTCGCTCCGTCTGCAACAAACTTTTCTACATCCATGATCTTTTCATCACTAACAAATAGTGATGAGCGAGCACTAAAATGCTCGGGTGCCCGAAGCTCGGGTCGAGCACATTGGAATACCTGGGTGCTCGACCTGAGCAACGAGCCCAATGTAAGTCTATGGGAAATTCGAGCATTTTTCTGGCGCTCCCCCCCTGCTGTCTGCAGAAGGTTAAAAATTGCTGAAATCGATGGGAACAGTGCTCAATTAAATGTCAGGCAGGCAGAATATATAGGCAGACAGGCAGGCAGGGTATATAGGAGGGTGCATGAAAAACATAGCCGGGCACTTGGAACACACTAGTGCCCTCCTATTTTCATGCACCCGTCTCTTTAAAAAAGCCGGCCGGCAATTCATCTTCATCAGCGGCATACACCGTTACCCGACAATTTAGAACAGAAAGAATAGAGCATCACACATAGATTAGATAGATAGAAACATGTCAGTCACATATATAATAAGTACAGTGACAGTGTTGGTTACTGTACTTGTTATTTAGTGTTAAAATAAAGGATTTATTTAAAAAAAATAATAGTGTTTTTGTCTCTTTAAAAAAGCCGACCGGCAATTCATCAGCAGCAGACATCGGTACCTGACAATTTAGAACAGAAAGAATATAGCATCACCCATAGATTAGATAGATAGAAACATGTCAGTCACATATATAATAAGTACAGTGACAGTGTGATGTACACAGTGTGTGTACTTGTCATTTAGTGTTAAAATAAAGGATTTATTAAAAAAAAAATTGTCGTGGGGTTCCTGTAATTTTAGTCTCTAGCGGAGGTTAAGCAGACAGCTGGGGCAGATGTTTGAAGCCTGGGAAGGGGGTAAAACCCACGAAGCTTCCCAGGCTACTAATATCATCCCCCAGCTGAATACCTAGCCATTTACTAGCTATTAAAATGGGGGAACCAAAAAAAAAATGATGTGGGGTCCCCCCTATTTTAATAGCTAGCAAAGGCCAGGCAGACAGCTGGGGGCTGATATTAATAGCCCAGGAAGGGTGCCATGAATATTGGCCCCCTCCCAGGCTAGAAACACCAGCCGTCAGCCGCCCCAGAAATGGCGCATCCATAGGCTGCACCAATTCTGGCACTTAGCCTCGCTCTTCCCACTGCCCTGTAGCGGTGGCAGTGGGGTAATAGGGTTGGGGTTGATGTCAGCTTATAATGCCAGCTGTCATCATGCCCAGGTTAGTAATGGAGAGGCATCTATAAGACGCCCCCATTACTAACCCCATAGTGAAGGTGAAAAAAAACACAAACACCCAGAATAAAGTCGTTTAATTGAAATAAAGACACAATTCTTTAATGTTCTAAATTAAACTCTACTTACCGTCACGCCCATTCCAGCTGAAGCCAACGATCTCCTGCAATAAAAGTAAAATAATAAACCAACCTCATCCTTACCTTTCCATGGTTCCAAGGACAGCTTCAGCTCTGCTACATTGACATGACAGACTGGATCGCATCTGAACGCTGCCATCCAGCTTGCCATGCCGCAGACACTGAGAAGCTCCTCAGTGAAGCTCCTCAGTGAAGCTCCTCAGTGTCTGGCTGTGACGGGATCCAGATGAGCCGAGTTCATGTCGAATGAACTCAGCTCACCTCATGCATGTCACTGACAGCGTGGGAGAATTCCCCTGCGCATGCGGTGCTGGCAAATGATGTCACCGCTTGAGCAGGAGAATTCTCCCACACTGGGATGGCATTGAGATGGCAGGCTGGATGATAGCAGAACGCTGCCATCCAGCATGCCATCCTTCAGAGACACTGCAGAGCGCAAGCATGCCTGCGCTCCTCAGTGTCTCTGAAGGATGACAAGCTGGATGGCAGCGTTCTGCTACAATCCAGCCTGTCATCTCAATGCCGTCCCAGCATGCGAGAATTCTCCTGCTCAAGCAGTGACGTCATTTGCCGGCACCGCATGCGCAGGATTTATAATCCTTCACTTTCTACTAACCCCCCTAATCCCTACACCTAGTAAGGAACTGGTCATCTCTTCCTACATCCTCCCCATCCACCTCACCTCCTCCTCAGAACTATTCCTCAACATACAATCCTAAATCTCTAAGCACAGACAGCCACTTCATGCCCTCTCCTGCTCCCGCCTGCTAACACTTTCTCTGCTCCTCCTTACTGCTGGCGATATCTCTCCAAATCCCACCCCCCCACCACATCCCCACAGTCAGTTCTACCTTTCATTCTAAATCTAGCACACATTTCCGCAACCTTTCTAACCTTATACCCATCTGCCTAGCCCCTGCTTCCCCAGTCCCAATAACAGGAGCTCTATGGAACGCTCGCAAGCATGCCTGCGCTCCTCAGTGTCTCTGAAGGATGACAAGCTGGATGGCAGTGTTCTGCTACGATCCAGCCTGTCATCTCAATGCCGTCCCAGCGTGGGAGAATTCTCCTGCTCAAGCGGTGTCGTCATTTGCCGGCACCGCATGCGCAGAAGAATTCTCCCATGCTGTCAGCGACGTGCATGAGGTGAGCTGAGTTCATTGGACATGAACTCAGCTCATCTGGATGCCGTCACAGCCAGACACTGAGGAGCTTCACTGAGGAGCTTCTCAGTGTCTGCGGCATGGCAAGCTGAATGGCAGCGTCCTGCTGCGATCCAGCCTGTCATGTCAATGTAGCAGAGCTGAAGCCGTCCTGGGAACTATGGAAAGGTAAGGATGAGGTTGGTTTATTATTTTACTTTTATTGCAGGAGATCGTTGGCTTCAGCTGGAATGGGCGTGACGGTAAGTAGACTTTAATTTAGAACATTAAAGAATTGTGTCTTTATTTCAATTAAAGGACTTTATTCTGGGTGTTTGTGTTTTTTTTCACCTTCACTATGGGGTTAGTAATGGGGGTGTCTTATAGACGCCTCTCCATTACTAACCTGGGCTTGATGTCAGCTGGCATTATAAGCTGACATCAACCCCAACCCTATTACCCCACTGCCACCACTACAGGGCAGTGGGAAGAGCGAGGCTAAGTACCAGAATTGACGCATCCTATGGATGCGCCATTGCTGGGGCGGCTGACGGCTAGTGTTTCTAGCCTGGGAGGGGGCCAATATTCATGGCACCCTTCCTGGGCTATTAATATCAGCCCCCAGCTGTCTCCCTAGCCTTTGCTAGCTATTAAAATAGGGGGGACCCCACATCATTTTTTTTGAGTCCCCCATTTTAATAGCTAGTAAAGGCTAGGTATTCAGCTGGGGGATGATATTAGTAGCCTGGGAAGCTCCGTGGGTATTACCCCCTTCCCATGCTTCAAACAACTGCCCCAGTTGTCTGCTTAACCTCCGCTAGAGACTAAACTTATGGGGAACCCCCTCACTTCCTCTTTTGGCCTTGCTCAATGGTCTTCAGCCCCCGCTCTTAAAGATGGCCACACTCTGAACCTCATCTTCACCCACCTCTGTTCCCTATCCAACCTCTCTAACTCTCCTTTCCCTCTTTCTGACCAAAATTTACTCACATTCTCTCCCCTCTCCTCTCCAGGTCCACAATCCGCCATCGAGAAACTTGCACATCCTCACAGAAACCTCAAACACCTCAACCTACACTCACTCTCCGAATCCCTCCTCCTTCTTACAGACATAAATTCCTTACACAATGCAGATGCTGTGCCACCTTATATAACACCACAACAGCTGCAGCTCTTGAATGGGTCTCCCCCCTCATACATACCAAAGCTCGCGCAATCAACAGGCAACCCTGGCACACCAGCCTGACTAAAGAACTGAGACGGCCTTCCAGGGTTGCTGAGCGGAGATGGAAAAGGTCCCACTCCAACGAGCACTTCATCGCATTCAAGCAAGCCCTCACTACTTTCAGGTCCACACTCACTGCAGCAAAACAAACATACTTCTCATCTCTCATATCCTCCCTGTTTCACAACCCTAAACATCTATTCAGTACTTTCAATTCTCTCCTCCATCTCCCAGCACCTCCTCCCTCTACACTCATCTCAGCTGAAGACTTTGCCTCATTCTTCAAGCAGATTGACACCATCAGGCAAACTTTTAGCCATAAGTCCCCACAGTCCCTCCTGATATCTACTCAACTCTCCTCCAAAACCAGCTTTTACGCCATCACGGAAGATCAACTTTTCTCTTTACTCTCCAAGTCACATCTCACCAACTGCGAACTTAACCCAATCCCATCCCACCTCATCCCAAACCTTACCGCAGTCTTCATCCCAACCCTAATCCACCTCTTCAACCTGTCACTAGCACCTGGTGTCTTCTCCCCATGCTTTAAACATGCCTCGATCACACCCATCCTCAAAAAGCCATCCCTTGACCCATCCTCTCTGTTTAGCTATCACCCCATATCACTTCTCCCCTATGCCTCAAAACTACTGGAGCAGCACTTCCATCTTGAGCTGTCCTCCCCACCTCTCCTCCTCCTGCTCCCTCTTTGACCGCCTCCAAGCTGTCTTCTGACCGCACCATTCTACTGAAACTGCCCTGACTAAAGTCACCAATGACCTACTGACCGCCAAATCCAAGCAACACTACTCTGTCCTCCTCCATCTGGACCAGTCATCTGCCTTTGACACAGTAGACCATTCCCTCTAACTACAGACTCTCTCATCTCTCAGCATCACAGACTATCTTCGATCTCCTCATACCTAACAGACCAGACATTCAGCGTCTCCCACTCAGACACCACCTCCTCACCTCACCCCCTATCTGTCGGTGTTCCCCAAGGCTCGGTTCTATGACCCCTGCTCTTCTCCATCTACATCTTCGGCTTGGGACAGCTCATAGAGTCTCACGACTTTCAGTATCACCTCTATGCTGATGACACACAGATCTACCTCTCTGGACCTGATATCACCTCCTTACTAACCAGAATCCCACACTGCCTGTCCACTATTTCATCTTTCTTCTCTGCTAGATTCCTAATACTTAATATGGATAAAACTGAATTTATCATTTTTACACCATCTCACTCAACCCCCCATCTGACCTATCTATCAAAGTCAATGGCTGTCCACTCTCCCCACTCCCGCAAGCTCCCTGCATCGGGGTAACCCTTGACTCTGATCTCTCCTTCAAACCTCACATCCAAGCCCTTTCCACTTCCTGACGACTCAAGCTCAAAAATATTTCCGCACATTCCTCAACCACGAATCTGCAAAAACACTAGTGCATGCCCAACACTACTGCAACCGCCCGCTCTGTGGCCTCCTTTCTACCACTCTCAAACCCCTCCAATCTATCCTAAACTCTGCTGCCCGACTAATCCACCTGTCCCCCCACTATTCCCCGGCCTCTCCTCTCTGTCAATCCCTTCACTGGCTCCCCATTGCCCAGAGACTCCAGTTCAAAACCCTAACCATGGCATATAAAGCCATCCACAACCTGTCTCCTCCATACATCTGTGACCTAGTCTCCAGGTACTTACCTGCACACAACCTCCGATCCTCACAAGATCTTCTCTACTCCCCTCTTATCTCCTCTTCCCACAATCGCATACAAGATTTCTCCCGTGCATCCCCCCTACTCTTCTGACAAGCCTACAACCTGCAGTAACCCTCACTCCACCATACCACTGCACAACCAGCTCTACCCTCACCTACTGTATCCTCACCCATCCCTTGTAGATTGTGAGCTCTCGTGGGCAGGGTCCTCTCTCTTCCTGTACAAGTCGCTGACTCGTTTTTGTTCAAATTATTGTACATGTTGTTTGCTATGTATACCCCTATTAAACATGTAAAGCGCCATGGAATTAATGGCGCTATAATAATAAATAACAATAAGAATACAATCCCGGACAACAAAAAGGAAGGGGATTTTCTTCCCCCATCTTTTTGAGAAAAAAACCTGAATGATTCCTTCAGGACCATCATCAACCTCAAGAATCTAAACCATTGGGTAGAATATCAAACTTTCAAGATGGAGTCAGTGAATACGGAGAAAAAACTTCTACATCACAATAGCTTTATGGCAGTAGTCGACCTAAAAGATGCCTACTACCACATCCCGATCAATCTGGACTATCAGAAATAACTAAGAGTGGCTATACATATACAAAGGAGGATCAGATGTTTTCAGTATACAGCTGTCCCGTTTGGATTCTCAATAGCACCAAGAGTGTTCACCCAGCTAGTGGGGGAGATGACGGCCTTCTTATGCATCAAGAACATAGTCATCATCCCCTGTTTGGACAATTTCCTTGTATTAGGAAAGTCAGAAGATCACAGTTCGGCTCAATTTATGGAGGTCAAGGCGATCCTGCAAAATCTAGGCTGGTTGGTGAACGCTCAAAAATCGAAACTGAAACCTTCGAAAACACAAATCTTTTTAGGACTGGTCCTGAATAGTGATGAGCGAGCATGCTCGCTATTGCTCGGTGCTCGCCCGAGCATCTCACTGCTCGAGATGCTCTGTGCTCGACAAGTATTTCCAGGGATGCTCAGCGGGAGCAGCATCTTTGGTGCTCTTTACAGAGCCAATGAACATGCAGGAATTGCCTGCCACTCACTGTAATGCCGCAGCCATGTTGGTTGTGGCATTACAGTGATTGGCTGGCCGCACAGCGTCATCAGGTCTATATCAGACCTGGCGCCGCCATGCTCGTCACAGTCACTCCGGAATCAGACAGTGTAGGGAGAGGTTCTGCTGAGCTAGGGAGAGATTTGCTTGTTTCTAGTTAGTGCAGGTGTACCAAACTGTATTAGAGACACATATCCATCTCAACAAACAGTCCTTCTGAGGACTAATCCATCTGCAGAGATATCAGGCTGGCAGTGTATATAGGCAGGCAGGCAGGGTATATAACAGACTGCAGTGCACATAGCACAAGAGGCTCCATTCCAGTTTTGTCTGCTGCTGCTTTTAGATATTTGTAGAAATAGGCCCAGGACTCAGGGGCTAGGAATAATTTTTTTTTGGATCTTAATCCTAATTATTTGCTTAAAAAGCAATCCAGAGAACACCGGTTTTCTGCGCCATTTGCTTGTTGGCACTGCAGAATACAGCCAGGTCCTTTCCATATTACAGCGCTTAAAATGCAGCTATTTAAAACTGTGGTTTATCCGTCACACGGATCACATATAATTGCACTGAAAATACTGCCATTTCTGGCCTCCATTAAACATTTGCTTCAGTGTGTCAGTAAAGCAATTGACACCAGTTTGCTGTTCAAAATAGTTACCTACTGGCCAGGTATTTAAAATTGTGGTTTGTCCGTCACACGAATCACATTTAAGTTTTCAGAAAATGCTGTCATTTCTGGCCTCCATTAAAAAAAAATTTCAGTGTGTCAGTGAAGCAATTGACACCAGTTTGCTGTTCAAAATAGTTACCTACAGGCCAGGTATTTAAAATTGTGGTTTGTCTGTCACACGAATCACATACGGTATATGTTTTCAGAAAATACTGCCATTTCTGACTTCCATTAATTTTCTTTTTCAGTGTGTCAGTGAAGCAATTGAAACCAGTTTGCTGTTCAAAATAGTTACCTACAGGTCAGGTACTTAAAACTGTGGTTCGTCCGTCACACGGATCAAATATACGTTTTAAAAAAACACTGCCATTTCTGACCTCCATTAAAAAAAATTTCAGTGTGTCAGTGAAGCAATTGACACCAGTTTGCTGTTCAAAATAGTTACCCACAGGCCAGGTATTGAAAACTGTGTTTTCTCCGTGACACAGATCACATATACATTTTCAGAAAATACTGCCATTTCTGGCCTCAATTGAAATTTTTTTTTAGTGTGTCAGTGAAGCTATTGACCTCAGTTTTCTGTTCAAAATAGTTACCTATAGGCCAGGTATTTAAAACTGTGTTTTCTCCATCACACAGATCACATATACATTTTCAGAAAATACTGCCATTTCTGGCCTCCATTAAAACAATTTTTAGTGTGTCAGTGTAGCAATTGACACAAGCTTGCTGTTCAAAATAGTTACCTACAGGCCAAGTATTTAAACTATGTTTTCTCCGTCACACGGATCACACATATGTTTTCCGAAAATATTGCCATTTCTGGCCTCCATTAAAAAAAATTTCCAGTGTGTCAGTGAAGCAATTGACACCAGTTTGCCGTTCAAAATAGTTACCTACAGGCCAGGTATTTAAAATTGTGGTTTGTCTGTCACATGGATCACATACGGTATATGTTTTCAGAAAATACTGCCATTTCTGACTTCCATTAATTTTCTTTTTCAGTGTGTCAGTGAAGCAATTGAAACCAGTTTGCTGTTCAAAATAGTTACCTACAGGTCAGGTACTTAAAACTGTGGTTTGTCCGTCACAAGGATCACATATACGTTTTAAAAAAACTGCCATTTCTGACCTCCATTAAAAAAAATTTCAGTGTGTCAGTGAAGCAATTGACACCAGTTTGCTGTTCAAAATAGTTACCCACAGGCCAGGTATTGAAAACTGTGTTTTCTCCGTGACACAGATCACATATACATTTTCAGAAAATACTGCCATTTCTGGCCTCAATTGTCTGTCACACCGATCACATATAAGTTCGCTCCAAATTCAGTCATTTTTAGTGAGCGTGGAAGATATTGTCCTCCATTTACAATGGGCAAGGCACGTGGCAAGGGACGGGGAACTGGATGTGATAGTGTTGGTGCATGCAGAGGCCGAGGCCGTGGAAAAGCTGAAATTGTGCCACAACAAACACCCACATCTTCTCGCTCGACCTTCCTGTCCCAATTAATAGGGGACCGCAGAACACCACTATTGAACACAGAGCAGTGTGAAAAGGTTATTGGTTGGATAGCAGATAATGCTTCCAGTCACTTAGCCACCACCACCTTGTCTTCCACGCGGTCAAGTCTCAGTAGCTGTGAGTCTGGACCGCATATTCCTCACCCTGAACCTCCTTCCTCCCACCATGCAAAGTGCCCAGGGACAACTGATCCCACACTTGGACACTCCAAAGCGCTGTTCACTTTTCCATTTATAGATTCTGGCCTCTCGCCCGGTCCACTTGAAGCGGGGAAAGAGGAGATCGCATATAGCGATGCCCAAATATTTGAGCAGCCACGATCACACGAAGGCGACGGTGGGAAAGTGTCACAAGAGGTGTACGATGATGAGACACAATTGCCAGAAAGTCAGGAGGAGGACCAGAGTGCGCAAGTGGAAGACGAAGTGGTGGATGATATAGTAACTGACCCAACCTGGCAGGAGAACATGCAGAGCGAGGACAGCAGCACACAGGGGGAGGGAGGCAAAGCATCCCAACTGGCAGGAAGAAGCAGTGTGGTGGCCACAGAAAGAAGGCAGGCATCCGATCCTTGTAACATCAACATGAAGGAAGTTGCCAGTACAACTGTTAGGTCTTCCCGAGTCTGGTTGCTTTTTAAAGACTCTGCCGATAACCCCAAAAAGGCCATTTGCATCACCTGCCAGGCCAGCATCAGCAGGGGTGACAAAATGACCAACATGAACACCACCAGCATGATCAGGCACATGGCAGCAAAGCACCTGACTTTGTGGGCCGAAGCCCAGGGTCCAGGAACAGTGTCTGCGGGTGGCACCACTACTTCTTCCGCTGTTGTGCATGGAAGCCAATCCCCTGTCCATGGTGCATGCGAAGATGCCTCCTGCCCTGCACCTGTCATTGCACACTCTCACTCTCACTCATCATCAGGAAGCACGTCCACGTCCTTGTCCCAGTGCAGAGTTCAGTTGTCCATATCCAAGTCCTTGGAACGCCAGTGCAAATACGCAGCCAGCGCCCCACAGGCCACACTACTAAATGCCTACATTTTGTGACTGCTTACGGTAGAAATGTTGCCTTTTAGGCTCGTGGAGATGGAAGCATTCCGCAACCTGATGGAGGCGGCCATTTCTCAGTACTCGGTCCCCAGCCGCCACTATTTCTCCCGGTGTGCCGTCCCCGCATTACACAAGCATGTGTCCCAAAACATTAGCCGTGCCCTCAACAACGCAGTTACCAGGAAAGTCCACCTAACCACAGACACATGGACAAGTGCTTGTGGGCAGGGATAGTACATCTCTCTGACGGCACGCTGGGTTAACATAGTGGACACCGGCACCCAGTTGGACCTTGGGATGGAACACGTCCTCCCGAAGCCAAGGATCGCAGGCCCTAGGTCAATCAGGGATGCCCCCACAGTCTACAGCACCTGCACCTCATCCTCCTCAGCCTCCTCCTCCTATTCAGCCTCCATCTCTGAAATGACCACATCAGTCACAAGCTGGAAGCACTGCAGCACTGCCTGGGCCAAGCAGCAACAGTCTGTTGAAGCTAATATGCTTAAATGACAAACCGCACAATGCTGAAGAGTTGTGGACAGCTCTGAAAGAGCAGGCAGATTTGTGGCTTACACCACTGAACCTACAGCCAGGCATGGTCGTGTGTGACAATGGCCGGAACGTGGTGGCGGCTCTGAGGCGAGCTCACACACGTACCATGCCTGGCCCATGTGCTTAACCTCGTGGTTCAGCGATTTCTCAAATCCTACCCTGAGTTGCCGGATTGCCGGATCTGCTTGTTAAAGTACGCCGCCTGTGTGCCCATTTTAGAAAGTCATCTACAGCTTCCGCTGCTTTTGCCGTGTTTCAGCAGCATTTGCAGCTTCCGGCTCACAGACTTGTGTGTAATGTCCCCACGCGTTGGAACTCTACACTGCAGATGTTGGGAAGGATTTGTGAGCAGAAGAGGGCAGTTGTTGTGTACCAGCATCAACAAGGCCGTCGGTATTCAGTTCAGACTCTACACATAAGACCTCAGGAGTGGACATGGATGTCGGACATATTTACCATCCTCCAAAACTTTGAGGACTCCACCAAGATGGTGAGCGGCGATGACACCATAATTAGCGTCACCATTCCGCTTCTCTGTCTTCTATAACGCTCTCTGCTCACAATCAAAGAGGATGCATTTCAGGCGGAGAACGATGAGATGGAGCAAGGAACCATACAGGGTGATTAGACACAGCGCAGCCTCATCTCATCCCAACGTGGATTGAGTGACAATGAGGAAGAGGAGAAGAAGGAGGAGGAAGAGCAGGAGCTAGTTTCATGCGCTATAGACGGTACTACCTGCACAACTGTCATACCGTCTGTTCAGCATGGATGGCCTGAGGACAGAGAAGAGAAGGAGGAGGAGAGCATGGTCAGTTGTCCCCATGGCGAGGACACAGAAGTCTTGCCTGTTAGCAGTCTGGCACGCATGGCTGAGTTTATATCACGCGGCCTTTCCCATGACCCTCGAGGGTGACAGTCATTACTGGTTGGTGACACTTCTAGACCCACGCTACAAGGAGAACTTTATATCTCTTATTCCTGAGGCGGACAGGTCTACAAAAATGGGGCAGTACCAGAAGGCCATTGTTGCGGAACTATTAAAAAAATTCCCATCTGAAAACGCTGGCAGCAGAGGTCACAGTTCGTTGGACAACCAAGGACTACAGGCAAGAGAGACACAACTCCAATCCAGCAGAGGCAGGGGAACATTGTCAAAGTTCTGGGAGAATTTTCTCAGCCCCTCCCATTGCACAAGCCCTGAGGCGCGGGGTACTCTCACATGGAATACAAAGTTTGGGAGATGCTGAGGGAGTACCTTGCCAACTGTACCAACATCCTCCGTGATTCCTCTGTGCCTTATAATTATGGGATATCCAAGGTGTATAGGTGGAATGAACTGGCTCTCTACGCCTTGGAGGTCCTGGCCTGCCCTACTGCCAGCGTTTTATCAGAGCGGGTTTTTAGTGCCACTGGTGGAATTATAACTGATAAGCGCATCTGACTGTCAACTGAAAATGCTGACAGGCTTATAAAAATAAACAAGGACTGGAATGGGCCAGACTTCTCAACACCACAAAATGATAGCAGCGTAACATAAACTCAAATCCAGTATCTTCTTTTGGGAAGTGTATTCCAATGCACCTTTTCATACCCACACATGGGTATATGCTTCCTGATTTTGCTCTTGACCTCCTCCTTCTCCTCATCCTCTTCCTCCACCACCATATCACGAGGGTGACCGTGGTCCGTGATGCAACACCCACATAATTTTTTTAAAGGGTGTTTATGATGCCCGTAAAAAAATTTTTTTATACAGTATGTTCATGTATACCCCCCAGGGGTAAATGTTTGTCAGCTCATACACTTAGTGCATGGGCAATACAAGTATAGGGGGCCCGCTCCTTTCTAATGGGAACATTTTTTTATGAGGCCCTCTAAGCATCTTCCAAGAGGAATTGGAGTGCCTCCCAATTTTTGGCAGCCCTTGCATTCACTGCATAGGCCAACACTATGGGAGACCACTTCCTAATAATGGGAACATTTTTTCATGAGGCCCTCTATGTCTCTTCGAAGGGGCATTGGAGTGCCTCCCAATTCTTGGCAGCCATTGCATTTACTGCATAGGCCAACACTATGGGAGACCCTCTCCTTTCTAATTGGAATTTGTCGTTGCTGTGGCCCTGCTCTATGTGTCTTTAAATTCTTAGTGGGGTTTTTCCTAAATGTGGTCAGCCGTTGGACTCAATGCATACCCTATAACTGTATAGCAGACCCTCTCCTTTCTAATGGGAACATGTCGCACTTGTTACTGTGGCCCTGCTCTATGTGTCTTTAAATTGTTAGTGGGGTTTTTCCTAAATTTGGTAAGCCGTTGGACTCACTGCATACCCTATAACTGTATAACAGACCCTCTCCTTTCTAATGGGAACATGTCGTACGTGTTACTGTGGCCCTGCTCTATGTGTCTTTAAATTGTTAGTGGGGTTTTTCCCAAATTTTGGCAAACCTTGCAGTCACAGCATGGGCATTACCACTATAGGAGACCTTTATAATGGGAACATTTTTTTTACTGAGACCCTCCTCTATGTCTCTTCAAGGGGTATTGGGTTGCATCCAAATTTTTGGCAGCCCTTGCAGTCACTGGATATGCAATAACAGTATAGGAGACCCACTCGTTAATAATGGGAACAACAAAGCATTGCCGGCTGATGGCTCGCTAACAATAGCGAGGGCCGAATGCTGGCCTTTTAAGAATAGTAAGGGCCGCCTGATGGCCCTATAAAAATAGGCTTTGTGACTTTCAGAATCCCTCCATCATAATTGAAACAGGATGTGTCTGATGATGTGTTACACAATACATTGCCAGATAAGGTTGTAAAATGTTGAAATGACATTTCCCGGTGAATGCATTTCTCTTAAAAAAACAGTAGGAACTTTCTTTAGAATAAAAAACAGAGTCGCCAATGTAACCTCAATGTAATTACATTGTTCAGCTTCTGGACCTCCTCCTCCATCTCCGAAATGACCACATCAGTCCCAAGCTGAAAGCACTGCGGCACTGCCTTGGCCAAGCGGCAACAGGCTGAGCTGAAGATAACATGCTTAATGCTTAGGTGATAAACCGCCCAGCGCTGCAGAGTTGTTGAAAGCTGTAACACAGCAGCCTGATCTGTGGCTCTCACTTCTGAACATACAGCCAGGCATGGTTGTGTGTGACAATGGGCGGAACCTGGTGACGGAGAAATGACAGCCGGAGTAGATACGGTTTCCCTCTATGCCAGTCCTTTCACCGAGCTAAAGAATATGGCTGTGGTGAAATACAACTCCCACTTAGAAGCTGTTTCAGAATGAAAAACATTGGGCCCACCAGAGGATTTTATTCTGAGGGCTCACCTTTCTCTCCCACTCAAGAGCCCCATAGTAGCTGCAAAGTTAGCGCTATCATGAATTTTTCTGATGTAGAAGCCAGGGCACACCAGAGGATTCTCTGGTGGGACTGTCCAACCCTGCCGAGAAGCAGTCCTGGCTAAGAAATGTGTGTAGGAAGGTTCCCGGACACTCTATGGCTGATTTTTTACTGAGGTGGAAACCCACACAAACACGGGAAAAACATACAAAATCCTTGCAGATGTTGTCCTTGCTGGGATTTGAACCCAGGATCCTAGCGCTGCAAGGCTTTAGTGCTAACCACTGATCTAATGAGCTGCAGTTCAACCTCTGATATCTAACAGGCTGGAGAAACTTGCACCTACTGCCCCTCTATCTTCATCTCCTTTGTGGGAAACTAATATATTTGGGCAGCCACTCAGTCTGCCAAATAAAATTCCTGAGAAGGAAATTGGGGATGGCATCGCTACTGGTACTGGGGGCAGTGCTAATACCATGGCGTCGTATCATAGTTTACTGGAAATATTCCAGGCTGGTAGGAAACAAGCAGATTCCCACAGAAAAGTACAGCAGTAATGTTCAGGGACCCGCGCTTGTAGAAGGCGGAGACGATACCGGGAGAAATAGTGGCGGCTGGGGACCGATTATGGACACCCGGCCGCCGCTGGCATGAGGTTGTGAAAAGCTTCTGCCTCCATGAGCCTAAAAGGCCACATTTCAAGTGCAAGCAGCTGCCCAGAAATCTGGCAGTTTAGTTTTGCGGCCTGTAGGTGGGTGTGTGGCTGGCTACATACTTGCGCTTGCATTCCAAGTAACAGAAAACTAAGCAGATGGTGGCCTCTATCATCATGATGGCCTTACCTTGGCACTATGAACTCTCCTGAAGGAGAAGCCAGGGCCCCCAGGAGGAGTCTCCAGTTCTCTGGTGGGTCTGTCCAACACTGCCGAGAAGCAGCCCTGGCTAAGAAAAGTGTGTGGGAAGGTTCCCGGACACTCTATGTCGGTTTTTTTAATGCGGATTGGATGTGCTTATGCATGTTATTTCTCAAACCACATTGCAGATCAGGCCATTGTCCAACTCTGCAGTCATGAAATTAAAGGCGCAAAGAAAGATGTTGTGTGTCGAAGCACCACTGACAAGTGCGAGCTGATGTTGGATGGGCTGCCATTGCTTCTGCAACAAGCTGCATTAGAGGACTTCTTGGGAGAAATGACACCCAGAGTAGACACGGTTTCTCTCTATGCCAGTCCTTTCACTGAGCTAAAGAATATGGCTGTGGTGAAATACAACTCACAGCAAAAAAAGTTGTGGACTGGCTCCGTACCGTCCCTGGCCACATTCACCTGTCTACGTGTCTGTGGTTAGTCGGTCCTTCCCAGTAAGTGCACTGGAGAGGGCACAGGTAATGTTGTGAGACCTGTGCTTGTGGAAGGCGGAGACGAAAACCGGGAGAAATAGTGGCGGCTGGGGACCGAGTATGGACACCCGGCCGCCGCCGGCATGAGGTTGTGAAAAGCTTCCGCCTCCACGAGCCTAAAACGCCACATTTCAAATGAAAGCAGATTTATAGGACTTCCTAGGAGAAATGACAGCTGGAGTAGACATGGTTTTCCAAGTCCTTTCACCAAGCTAAAGAATATAGCTGTGGTGAAATACAACTCTCAGCAAAAAAAGCTGTGGACTGGCTCTGTACCGTCCCAGGCCACATTCACTTGACCATGTGTTTGGGGGTAGGTGGTCCTTCCCAGTAAGTTCGCTGGGGAGGGCACGGGTAATGTTGTAGGACCCGTGCTTGTGGAAGGCAGAGACGACGCCGGGACAAATAGTGGCGGCTGGGGACCAAGTATGGATGCCCAGTCGCCGCCGCCATAAGATTGGTGACAGCTTCCGCCTCCACGAGCCTGACAGGCCACATTTCAAGTGCAAATGTGGCACCCCAGGGGTCTGGTTGCCACAGTAATAGAAATATTATGTCTGAGAGCAAGTGGGAGGTTTCTCTGGTCAGGAGCCCTAAGCATGCAACACGGCCCACCCAGACCTGGGAGGGGAGGAATCTGCCCTTATAAACTGGGTCTGGGGCGGGATTAAGTCAGTTCCAGTCACAGGGAGAGTTACAATAGGAGCTCTGTAGGAGCAGGAGCGAGTGCCAGAGGCTGGAAGCTAGAAAGCTCGCCTTGGCTGAAGGCACTAAACCCGGAAACGGAGTCCGAGGCTGTGGGGACATCCGGGTCCAGCAGCAGAATCCAACCGGCAGGGGATTCCATGTCCTCTTGCCTTAGAAGCCCGGAGGCACGGTCACAAGCAAGGGACCAGCACCGCCATCGTGAAGCGGAGGCTAACGGAAGGCCCCAAGTCACCGGCCATACGGGTGAGCACCACACGGTATACTCAGGGACGTGGGCTACTTCTACCCGCATAGAGCAAGGTAGCCAGGAAAGAGTGCAGATAGTCGGGGAGGCCTACAACTCCACCTGGCCAGGGGAGATCCTACTTGCTTACAGACTGACCAGGCCCCTACTGCTAACCAGTACTCCCGGGAGGGTCTGCGCTATACCATCAGTAAAGACCCTGAACTGCACCACACGTCTCTGTGTTTCATCGCCGCACCAGCACCATCAGTCCTGGGACGCTCACACCATCACTCCCATCATCCACACTAGCTGCCCTGAGGCAATACTTCTCCCGTGGGGAGTTATCCCATACTCGGCTGCGCAAACAACATCAGCCTCAGCGGTCTGCAGCGCAGCGGCGGTCCCCGCTGACCGCAATCCACGGGTGGCGTAGTCGGACATTTGCTATTACATTGAGACTGCCACTGGTTTGACAGCCCTGGGCACGGACCGGGTCACAGCCACGGAGGACTACAACCCCCAGCGATCCGGCTCCGGGTATCCCCTACACAGCACAGGTCCAGGGGGCTCGTCAACTTTGGCATAGTCGGCAGGATTTCGTGCCCGCAACCACCGGGTACTGCGTGCCTGAAAAAGACTTTTATACTTACCTGTGGTGAAGTTTCCCGCCGTCCGGAGTCGTTTCCCGCCATCGGACGCCATCTTGAACCGTTTCCCGCCGTCTTCTGCCGTCTTCCCGCCATCCGCAGCTGCTTCCCGCCATCGGACGCCATCTTCAGGAAGCCGCGCGGGAAGAAGAGGGGCGCGGACGCCGAAAGCGCGCGAGATCCGAAGCTCCTCCCCACGCACCGACGCTGCGCAAGGTCCTGGAAGGGAGAAAGAGCGACGCTGACGTCATCGGAGCACGACGCCAGGTCCTCTACCCCGACGATTGACTGCGGAGCCGCGGCCTACGGAAGAAGAGCATCGCAAGGTAGGCCACGGTCCACTAGGGGGGAAAGAGGATGTCGGACACCGAGGGCAGCTGCACCGCCACACCGGCCGCCAGCGCAACCGCTGCAGCGGTCATGCCATTCACCATGACCTATATCCCGGGGGCAACCTGGCTACCCCAGTACTCAGGAGAGTCACATACCCTAAGTGACTTTAGGGAAAGACTTGATAGCCTCTTCCAGGTATACCCCCTCACGGAAGAGCAAAAAGTGAGCAACCTGGTGGCCCAGTTAATCGGGGCAGCCCAAAGGGAGGTAAAGTCCTGGTCACCTGGGAAGAAGAGGACTGTCAGAGAAATACTAGCCCGGCTGAAAGACACATTTGATACCCGCACCTCAGCCGAAATAAAGCTCAGATTTTACGGGTGCAAACAACGGGCCCATGAAAGTATAAGAGACTATGCCCTAAACCTACAAGAGGCCCTGAGAGCCATTAAGCAGGCAGACCCTGACAGCGTGGGAAATGAAGACAAGCTGTTGACCGAACAATTTATTGAGGGTCTACTGTGCAATGCCCACCGAACCTAGTTGCGGGCAATGGCCTTTCAGGACCCTGACCTGGACTTTGCACAGTTCAAGGACAGAGCCATCCGGGTGCTCCGAGAACCGGCACCAGGTGGCGCTGTGACCCACAGGCGCCCTGATATCGCTTATCACCAGGACGCGGCGCCCTTGTCTGCAGGGCCTGTGGGAGCTGATGCGCAGGCTTTGAACAATGACCCGGCTACAGACCTGCACCATCAGGTCCAAGAGCTGACTAAGAGCGTTGCCGCGCTAACCAGAACTGTGCAGTCTTTACAGGTCTCTTCTCCAGGAAAGATCCAGCTGGCATCCGGACCGGAGGACGTCCCGTGGCGCCGACTGAGGAGGACCCCACCGGCCAGAGGAAGACCCAGCGACAGATACAACGAGGACGGACGACCCATCTGCCGCCGCTGCAATCAACCCAGACATATGGCAAGGTACTGTCATTTAAACGGGCACAACCTGGGGTAGAGGGCCAACCCCCAGGCATAAGATCATCAGGCCCATCAAACTGGCATGATAAATATGTAGGGGGACGTCCGGTCTTGCCTGTGGTACTGGATGGCATTCCTATGAGTGCCCTACTAGACACCGGGTCACAGGTCACCACCATCCCATACGTGCTCTTCAAGCGGTACTGGAATGACTCGGACATAACCCGCTACCCAGATGATGACCTGAGCATTATAGCCAGCAATGGTCAGCCCGTGCCCCAGATAGGATTTAAAGAGGTGACCATCAAGGTCGGTAAAGTTGAACTGCCGGCACAAGGACTGATCATTGTGGACATTGACCGTCGCGAGAGTCACCCAAAAATAACCCTAGGTACTAACGTAATTGAAAACTGTCTTGCAGAGGTGATTCTTATTTTGCAACAGGTTGCCAAGAACGCCAGTTCCAGCCAGCAGCGTGTGCTCCAAAAAGAGATCCGGGCACTGATGAAACGGCAACAGGTGGAACTATCTGGTGGTGAGATAGGTAGCGTGAGAATGTGTGACCCGTTCCCTATTGCCATGCCCCCAAAAAGTGAGATGATGATTTGGTGCCGGGCAGCTATTGGTCTGAGAGGTAGAGACTACCAAGCAATGGTAGAACCCGTCTACTCAGACAGTAGGCCCACCATTTTGACAGCACGGGGGGTGGTCGATGTACGTCATGGGAGGGTGCCCGTCCGCATCATAAATATCGGGGAGAGAGAAGTATACCTGCCCCGGTATGCCACGCTAGCCAAATTGTTCACCATCAACCAGAACTCTGTACAGGCCGTGGAACCCTTGCCTCCATCTCAACCAGAGGAAGGTAACGGCTCTAAGAAACCAATGGAGGACTGGTGTCAGCAACTGCATTTGGGTACTGACTCCACTCCCTCACACCAAAAACAGGGAGTCTATCGGGTGGTTCAAGAGTACGAGAGAGTGTTTAGTAAACACCCGCTAGACTTCGGGAGAGTAAAGGGGGTAGAACATCACATCCCAACGGGAGACCATCCTCCCATAAAGGAGAGATACCGACCCGTGCCCCCTGCACACTATCAACACGCCAAGGGGATGCTAAAAGACATGAAGGAGGCTGGGGTAATTAGGGACAGCTGTAGCCCCTGGGCAGCTCCACTAGTCTTAGTGAAAAAGAAAGACAACACCATGAGAATGTGTGTAGACTACAGGAAGGTCAACCGTATCACACACAAAGATGCGTACCCGTTACAAAG
Source organism: Phyllobates terribilis (assembly GCF_046119375.1). Classification (NCBI taxonomy): domain Eukaryota; kingdom Metazoa; phylum Chordata; class Amphibia; order Anura; family Dendrobatidae; genus Phyllobates; species Phyllobates terribilis. The sequence goes on from NW_027362763.1 coordinate 396,707,179, forward strand.
GATAGAAGAGTCCTTAGCTGCATTAAAATCTGCTAACTTCTTCTCTACTTTGGATCTCACTAGCGGGTACTGGCAGGTTCCTGTAGCAGAGGCGGACCGGGAGAAGACCGCATTCACCACCCCGATGGGACTCAGCGAATTTAACTGTATGCCGTTCGGGCTCTGCAACGCACCAGGAACCTTCCAACGGTTGATGGAATGCTGTCTGGGACATCGGAACTTCGAGACGGTCCTATTATACCTGGACGATGTCATCGTCTATTCCAAGACCTATGAGGACCATCTGGAACACCTGGCAGAAGTGTTTGAAGCCCTGGCAAACTATGGCCTAAAGGTAAAACCCTCGAAGTGTCATCTACTGAAGCCAAAGGTACAGTACCTGGGACACGTGGTGAGTGCTGACGGAGTAGCCCCCGATCCTGACAAGATCACCGTGATTAAGGACTGGCCAAGACCATCCAGCATAAAGGAAGTGCGGCAGTTCCTCGGGTTGGTAGGCTACTACCGAAGATTCATTCCCGGTTTTAACAAGAAGGCAGCTCCTATGCAGGACCTCCTAATAGGCCAGTCCAGGAAGGCCAAAAACCAGAAGTCACCCTTCAAACGGGAAAAGCTGGAAGAGGAGTCCTTCCGCCAGCTGAAGATGGCCCTCACGGGGGATGAAATCCTGGCGTACCCTGATTACAGCCAGCCCTTTATCCTCCACACGGACGCAAGCAGCATCGGGCTAGGGGCCGTACTGTCCCAGATCCAGCAGGGGAGATTGCTTACGCCAGCCGAAAACTGCGACCCACGGAAAGAAACCCTGAGAATTACAGCTCGTTCAAGCTAGAGTTCCTGGCAGTGGTGTGGGCAGTAACCGAACGTTTTAAGCATTACCTTGCCTCTTCCAGGTTCACCGTGTACACGGACAACAACCCGTTGACACACCTGGACACTGCAAGACAGGGTGCCCTGGAGCAGAGATGGATGGCCCGCCTGTCCAATTTTGAGTTCACGATCAAATACCGGGCAGGACACTCCAATACCAACGCGGACGCCCTGTCCAGGATGCCAAACCTACCGGGCGAAGGGGAGGATCCAGAAGAATTGGAAGAGATCGAACTTCCTGCGTTTCACCGTCGCGGGATTACCCAGTATTCCCACCATGTGAGGGGCCAGCGATCCGCTACGTTCAACCCCTTACCCCACTACAACTGAGCGGAGACGCAAGACAGTGACCCCGCAGTCCGTCTGGTGAAGGAGATGCTGACCCAGGCTGACGCCCGCCTGGACCCAGACGCTCCGGAAGAGACCAAGCAACTGTGGACGGAAAAGAGCAGACTGTTTCTCTATAAGGAGAAGTTGTGCCGCAGAATGGTCAATTCCCGGACACATGAACTGATCTGGCAGGTGGTGGTACCGAGACGGGACGCAGCTATGGTGCTGGAGGCCTACCACAATGGGGCAGGGCACTTCGGATGGAAGAAGCTGGAGTTCCTGCTGCGTGAACGGTTCTACTGGATAGGCATGAGAGGAGCCATTGAGAGGTGGTGTAGAGACTGTGGCCTGTGCAATCTAAGAAGAAGGGACCGTGCCAGCCAGAGGACTCCCCTGCAGCCCATCATCAACAGGCAGCCACTGGAACTGGTCGCTCTGGACCATGTTAAACTGGCTCCAAGCAGAAGCGGGTATGTCTACGCCCTAACCATCGTGGATCACTACTCCCGGTTCCTGGTGGTGGTCCCTGTCAAAGACCTGATGGCTCAGACAGCAGCCAGAGCCTTCCAGCTGCACTTCTGCCGCCCACACGGGTACCCGGACCAAGTGCTGACGGACCAAGGACCAGCCTTCGAAGCGGAGGTCTTCGAGGAGTTCTGCAACCTGTATGGCTGCAAGAAGATAAGAACAACGCCCTATCACCCCCAAACCAATTAACTCTGCGAGAAGATGAACCAGGTGGTGATAGATCTGCTAAAAACATTGCCCCTGGAAGAACGCAGTCTGTGGCCTGAGAAACTGCCCGATCTGGTGGACCTGTACAACCACATCCCGGTAGGTTCCACCAACTGTACCCCGGTTTACCTAATGCGAGCAAGACCTGGTAAGCTGCCTGTTGACCTGGATATGGGAGTCCTGATACCCGAGGACACCTCGCCAGAGACAGACTGGGATACAGAACGGCAGCAGCAGTATCAGAAAGTACAGGAGAGCCTCGAGCGAAGTCTCTGTCAATCAAGAGAAAGGCAGGAGAGGACTTATAACCAACATGCTCCCGCTGTTCCCCTGGTACCTGGAGAGCAGGTCTTGAAAAGAAAAAGGCGGCTCCATAAGTTGGACGACCAATGGGAAAAGGACCCGTACACCGTACTGCCCTCAAGCCACAATAATCCAAAGGTGTACGTCATCAGCAAGGATGGAGGAGAGACCACAGCCACTGTCTCCAGAGACCACCTGAAAAAGTGCCCCGAGAAGTTGCAAAGCACGGATGAAGATCAGGAAGACCCTCAACCCGTAGAGGAAAAGGAGGAAATGATCACCACCATACTCGGAGACTTTCCCCGGTCCTGGACACAAGTAAACAACGCTATCGAGGTGCCCGTCCTCACCTTTCTTCAGCCTGCCCCTCAAGTGCCTACAGAAGACCAGGTAGAGCTGGAAGAGCAGCCGGCCCAGGAGGCAGAAGAATCCATACCAGCAGCACAGGAGAATCAACCCTCTGCTAGTAGTGAGCCTGCCGTGCCCCTAGTGAGCCAAAGAGTGCGCAGACAGCTGCCCAGCTTACCCATAACACCTCCTACACCCTGTAGTGCAGGACCAGTTAGTGAGCTCCGTAGGTCCACTAGAGTCACTAGAGGTCAGATACCCGCTCGCTGGAAAATCTAAACTAATGCACTGTAAATTTACCTGTTTCTTGAAAATGTTTATGGTTTATGTTTGTTGCCTGTTATTAATTATGTTTCTCAGTTACCCTGCAGATTTCTTTGGACTAACAGGTTATGGACACTGGATAACCGGAACAATTCTTGTACATAGTTGCACATTGTGCCTCTTGCGAAGACGGCCGCGGAAAAGAAAACCTGTCTGGCGTGGCCTCCTTGCGGTCCAAAGTAGCTAGCTTCAGCCTTGCAGCCATGCCCAGGGCCAACGCAAGGGGTTTGCTTTGGACAGGTCCCCTACTTCGCTTAAAGCTTCACCTTGGGTGACATGGACACCCTCTTGTTTCACAAACTTCACCTTGGGTGATATGGACACCTGGTTGCAGACACACCGTGACCTTTAAAGAACTAAAGCTTCTTGTAAATATGTTATTGTGTTATTGTTATACCCTGTATTTAGGTTTCTTTAAAAAATGTGTTTAGTCCCGGAGTACTAAAATTTACTAGGGAGGAATGTGGCACCCCAGGGATCTGGTTGCCACAGTAATAGAAATATTATGTCTGAGAGCAAGTGGGAGGTTTCTCTGGTCAGGAGCCCTAAGCATGCAACACGGCCCACCCAGACCTGGGAGGGGAGGAATCTGCCCTTATAAACCGGGTCTGGGGCGGGATTAAGTCAGTTCCAGACACAGGGAGAGTTACAACAGGAGCTCTGTAGGAGCAGGAGCGAGTGCCAGAGGCTGGAAGCTAGAAAGCTCGCCTTGGCTGAAGACACTAAACCCGGACATGGAGTCCGAGGCTGTGGGGACATCCAGGTCCAGCAGCAGAATCCAACCGGCAGGGGATTCCATGTCCTCTGGCCTTAGAAGCCCGGAGGCACGGTCACAAGCAAGGGACCAGCACCGCCATCGTGAAGCGGAGGCTAACGGAAGGCCCCCAGTCACCGGCCATACGGGTGAGCACCACACGGTATACTCAGGGACGTGGCTACTTCTACCCGCATAGAGCAAGGTAGCCAGAAAAGAGTGCAGATAGTCGGGGAGGCCTACAACTCCACTTGGCCAGGGGAGATCCTACTTGCTTACAGACTGACCAGGCCCCTACCGCTAACCAGTACTCCCGGGAGGGTCTGCGTTATACCATCAGTAAAGACCCTGAACTGCACCACACGTCTCTGTGTTTCATCGCCGCACCAGCACCATCAGTCCTGGGACGCTCACACCATCACTCCCATCATCCACACTAGCTGCCCTGAGGCAATACTTCTCCCGTGGGGAGTTATCCCATACTCGGCTGCGCAAACAACATCAGCCTCAGCGGTCTGCAGCGCAGCGCAGCGGCGGTCCCCACTGACCGCAATCCACAGGTGGCGTAGTCGGACATTTGCCATTACATTGAGACTGCCACTGGTTTGACCGCCCTGGGCACGGACCGGGTCACAGCCACGGAGGACTACAACCCCCAGCAATCCGGCTCCGGGTATCCCCTACACAGCACAGGCCCAGGGGGCGCGTCACAAGCAGCTGTCAAAAATTTGGCAGTATAGTATTGCAGCCTGTGGGTGGCTGGCTGCCTACTTGTGCTTGCATTCCAAGGAATGGGGTTGGGCCAACTGAACTCTGCACTGGGACAAGGACGTGGACAGTGATTGTTGCAAGTCTGCAATGGCAGGTGCATGGCGGGAGGCATCTACGCATGTGCCAAGGATCACTTATGATGGGCACACTTTTAGGCAGTGACCTGGGAGTCAGAGATGCTTCCAGAGGTCTTCCCCATGCTGTTCCCATGTCTTTTCAGCACTGTAAGTATGCGTCTGATGATGTGTCACACACCACATGGCCAAATAAGGTTGTAAAATGTTAAAATGACATTTCCCAGTGAATGCATTTGTCTTGGTTGAAAGCAATGCAAAAGTGCTAAAATGCATCATAAACGCTACGTGTGAACATAGCCCAAGGTTTGGAGGAGTATTTTTGGTTTTGGTTATTTATTTTGCCTTATATACAAGTCATTACCCTGGAAAGGATGTTCCTTAACATATTTCCCAGGAAAATCCATTTTGGATTTGTTTTTGTATGTTTTATGTGAGTCCGTAAAAGTGGCGTAATACCTCTGACAACGTTGTTGTCAGCAGTGACCTGGGAGTCAGAAATGCTTCCATGGGTCTTCTCCATGCTGTTCTCATGTAATTTGAGCACTGTTCACATCGATTTGGGCAATTTTTAGGCCCTCTGCAGACCGCCGAGGGGAGCCGCATGAAAAATGCTCGAGTTTCCCATAGACTTACATTGGGCTCGTTGCTCGGATCGAGCACCCGAGTATTCCAATATGCTTGACCCGAGCATCGAGCACCCAACCATTTTAGTCCTCGCCCATCACTAGTCCTGAACTCTGAGCCACAATCCTGTCTTCTGTCAGAGGACAAAATAAACAAAGCAATTTGTTTGGCCTTGGAAGTGATAAGATCTCCAATGATGACATTGAGGAAAGCAATGTCTCTGTTAGGGACCATGACGTCATGTCTTCCAGCGGTCAGATGGGCCCAGTTTCACATGAGACAACTCCAGTGGGAGATCCTGTCTGCACAGAAATCATTAAATGGACGTTCAGATGGGAAGGTAGATCTTTCCTTACAGGTCATAGACTCCTTCTCATGGTGGACAGTCAGACAAAATTCAACATCAGGAATGCAGTGGTCTATACCTGTCAACAGCGTAATAACGACCGTTGCAGCAGCTCTGGCTGGGGAGCTCATCTAGCAGATCAAACAATCCAGGGATCCTGGAAGGGGCTCGAGAAGGAGAAGTTGTCAAACCTAAAAGAGCTATGGGCAGTAGAGAAAGCTCTAGAAGGCTTTCTACCTCACATTCAGGATCACCATGTCTGAATTATTTCAGAAACCCAAACAACAGTGGCGTACATAAATCACCAAGGGGGAACAAGATCTCACTCCCTAATGATAGCGGCAGACAGGCTTTTTCACCTGGTGGAACAGCATCTTCTGTCCCTCACGGCATTACACATTAAGGGGGTAGAAAACACAAAAGTAGACTTTCTAAGCCGCAACACGTTGAGACAGGGGGGGTGGGTCCAGCTACGGGGATTACCAGAGATAGATCTGTTTGCCTGCAGATCCAACAGGAAAGTAGAAAAGTTCTGTTCGCTAGACCCAACAGAAAGAGCATTCCAGGAGCCCTGGAATTTCAAAAAAGCCTATGCCTTTCCTCCATTAGTGAATTTCCGGCAGTAGTGAGGAAGATCAGAGAGGATCAGGAGAGAATAATTCTAATGGCCCCTTTTGGCCAAAAAGACTCTGGTTTTCTCTACTCCGGCTAATGTCAATATCGGATCCCTGGATCCTGCTGGAGAGGCCGGACCTTCTTATACAAGTGCCAGTATTCCCCTCATAAGTCAAAGGTTTCCATCTTGCAGCGTGACATTTGAGAGGGCAATATTAAGTAATAAAGGGTTTTCCCAAGGTGTAGTTTCCACCCTGCTGAGCAGTAGGAAACCTATAACAACTAAAATTTATGGAAGGACATAAGAAAAATTACTGACATTTTAGGGACCCCATTAAGTGATAAACCTCCGATAGGGCCCATCCTAGAGGACCTACACAAAGGGTACGACCTGGGGATGGCCACCAGATCACTTAAAGTGCCAGTATCAGCATTATGGGCATTATATAACTGTAACTTGGCGGGTAACAGATGGGTTTCAATGTTCATTCAGGCCTGTGACAGGTCCAGACCGGTTCTGGTTCCCAGAATGCTTCTTTGGTACCTGAATCTGGTTCTGAATGCTCTAATTGGGGACCCATTTGAGCCTCTACAGGATCTTTCTGCAAAAATTCTTACCCTTAAAACAGTTTTATTAGTAGCGTTGACATCAGCTCGCAGAGTAAGTGACCTGCAGGCCCTTTCAGTGAACCCTCCATATATGCAAATATATGAAGACAGAATTGTACTAAGGCTAGATCCAACATATCTCCTTAAAATGGCTTCAAAATTCCATCGTACCTAAGAAGTGATCTTACCTTCATTTTTCAACAATCTTAAAAACTTAGGAGAAGCTAGATATCATAATCTATATGTTAGGAGGTCATTATTACAATATATATCCATGACCAGTCAGTGGAGGAAAGATCATTCCCTGTTCTAGCCTATCAAGGGAGTAGGAAGGGTCACAGGGTGACAAAATGTACCATTGCTAGGTGGCTTAGGGAGGCCATTAATATAGCCTACTCATCTAGTGGTGCTCCAATCCCAGATAGTATCAAGGCTCATTCTACCAGAGCTATGGCGACCTCGTGGGCAGAAAGAGCAAAGGTATCAATAGACAAGATATATAAGGCTGCTACTTGGTCCACACCATCCACCTTCTTTAAGCACTATAGGTTGGATCTGTCCTCCTCTGTTGACCTTACCTTTGGGAGAAGGATACTTCAAGCTGTGGTCCCTCCCTAAGGTGTTTCGCATTCTCCAAAAGTCTCTCAGGTGTGCTGTCATGGGTGAAGGGAAAACACTAAGGTTACTTACTGGTAGCCAGTTTTTCCAGAACCCATGACAGCACCCATATATTCCCCCCCCCCTTTTCTCACCATATGGGTGTGCACTATAGTCAGGTGTTTGTGTGATGTGGTGTTGGTTATATGTATAATTTTTTCATGGAGGTCCTCTCATGCTCTGTAACCAACTGAAGCGGGGGAGAGGTACCGCCCTTTTATTTCAGATGGTTTTCTGTCCATGGTGGGGCGGATCCCTCTCTCAGGTGTGCTGTCACGGGTTGTGGAAAAACTGGCTACCGGTAAGTAACCTTAGTGTATTTTGTGAAAGATGGCATACTTTGAACAGTGTTCTGTTTAATCATGGACAACCACACAAGTTAAGCTACTGTCAACTTTCATGTGTCTGAGCAACTGTTTATTTGGCCCTACTGTGCTGCTTAAGAAGAGAGCATTGACTATTTTCTTTTTGCTCCCTTTGTACTATGCTGTTATAATAATGTGATCTGTTCCTCTTATAATTTAGTTCTATTTGACTTAAGAAAAAAAAACTTGAAATATACCGACAGTAAATTAAAATAGTGATTTAGGGAGAAGAGAGTTCCAGTGTGTCTTACAAATGACACCTTAAGATGTTGTTTGGAGCGACTTTTGGAGTCAAATATAGCAGAACCCTGTTTTCTTTGGTTACTATTATTCATAAAATGAAATCCTTTAAGAACAGTCTGCCTGGGAATACTATAGACTGAAGACTCTCAGAGCAAATTCCATTTTGTCCCAAAAGCAGCATGATAAGTAAAGTGCATGATAAAATATATATTTTTATCTTTTCCCATACTTCTTGAAAGGAAGATTTGCATTTTCTTGAAGGTTTTGTTCCATTTTATTCATTTGATGTTACTGCAAAGCAAACACAGCACAGTAAGTGTCATCTTTTTTTTCCATAGGATTGCTGTCATTTTGATGAATGCGTTTCAAATTGCTATGAAGCTCAGGTTGTATCTTTTAGACCCTACACAGAGGAACATGATTCAACTAGGTCATGTGCTCACCTGAATTAACATTTACTATGAATGATGGCATATGGTTTTCTGAAAATCATTTTGAAATAGGAGTCTTGCATAGCTACAGCCTTTTATTTATTCATTTCACTTATTTACTGTGTCTTTAAATGGCTTTTGAGACAGATTGTGTGAGTTGCTCATGAAATGGTTAAACTCAAGAATAATTAATCTGCAAATCAAATCACACTGCAATTCTTTTTGATGCAAAATAGAATGATTTTATTCACAATTTGTTTAACAATAGATTATGCAATCATGGTTTTCAGAGTTATCTATAGACCAGTGATGATTTGATGAGCTGGTAACATTACTATTTTAGGAATGCCACAAGTTTTGTATGTTTATCTCCATCCCACTTATATGCTGGATGCATTGGATATATTCTCGATGTCACCCTGTACACAGGGCTGGCTACAGGTTTTTGTGGGCCGTGGGCGAAAGAGTCTCAGTGGGCCCCTTTAACACATACCACGATTCATGATGCACAGACACCGCAGAGAAATATATATATAGTACAGACCAAAAGTTTGGACACACCTTCTCATTTAAAGATTTTTCTGTATTTTCATGACTATGACAATTGTACATTCACACTGAAGGCATCAAAACTATGAATTAACACATGTGGAATTATATACTTAACAAAAAAGTGTGAAACAACTGAAAATATGTCTTATATTCTAGGCTCTTCAAAGTAGCCACCTTTTGCTTTGATGACTGCTTTGCACACTCTTGGCATTCTCTTGATGAGCTTCAAGAGGTAGTCACCGGAAATGGTTTTCACTTCACAGATGTGCCCTGTCAGGTTTAATAAGTGGGATTTCTTGCCTTATAAATGAGGTTGGAACCATCAGTTGTGTTGTGCAGAAGTCTGGTGGATACACAGCTGATAGTCCTACTGAATAGACTGTTAGAATTTGTATTATGGCAAGAAAAAAGCAGCTAAGTAAAGAAAAATGAGTGGCCATCATTACTTTAAGAAATGAAGGTCAGTCAGTGCGAAAAATTGTTCAAACTTTGAAAGTGTCCCCAAGTGCAGTTGCAAAAACCAACAAGCGCTATAAAGAAACTGGCTCACATGAAGACTGCCCCTGGAAAGGAAGGCCAAGAGTCACCTCTGCTTCTGAGGATAAGTTTATCCGAGTCACCAGCCTTAGAAATCGCAGGTTAACAGGAGCTCAGATTAGAGACCAGGTCAATACCACACAGAGGTCTAGCAGCAGACACATCTCTTCAACAACTGTTAAGAGGAGACTTTGCGCAGCAGGCCTTCATGGTAAAATAGCTGCTAGGAAACCACTACTAAGGACAGGCAACAAGCAGAAGTGACTTGTTTGGGCTAAAGAACACAAGGAATGGACATTAGACCAGTGGAAATCTGTGCTTTGGTCTGATGAGTCCAAATTTGAGATCTTTGGTTCCAACCACCGCGTCTTTGTGCGACGCAGAAAAGGTGAATGGATGGACTCTACATGCCTGGTTCCCACCGTGAAGCATGGAGAAGGAGGTGTGATGGTGAACCAGCATGGCTACCACAGCATCTTTCAGCGGCATGCTATTCCATCCGGTTTGCATTTAGTTGGACCATCATTTATTTTTCAACAGGACAATGACCCCAAACACACCTCCAGGCTGTGTAAGGGCTATTTGACCAAGAAGGAGAGTGATGGGGTGCTACGCCACATGACCTGGCCTCCACAGTCACCAGACCTGAACCCAATCGAGATGGTTTGGGGTGAGCTGGACCGCAGAGAGAAGGAAAAAGGGCCAACAAGTGCTAAGCATCTCTGGGAACTCCTTCAAGATTGTTGGAAGACCATTTCCGGTGACTACCTCTTGAAGCTCATCAAGAGAATGCCAAGAGTGTGCAAAGCAGTCATCAAAGCAAAAGGTGGCTACTTTGAAGAACCTAGAATATAAGACATATTTTCAGATGTTTCACACTTTTTTGTTAAGTATATAATTCCACATGTGTTAATTCATAGTTTTGATGCCTTCAGTGTGAATGTACAATTTTCATAGTCATGAAAATACAGAAAAATCTTTAAATGAGAAGGTGTGTCCAAACTTTTGGTCTGTACTGTATATAGTACAATGCCAAAAATTTCACTTCTTACATTACATGACCGATATCTATTGTAAATTCCACAATAGCTCAGAAACCGGCGAATCGCTCCATACAGAATACTGTCCCCCATAGAACGCTCCATGCAGGCTGTGCCCTCACATAATGCTCCATGCTGGCTGTTTCCCCCACATAATGCCTCATGCAGGCTGTTCCCCCACATAATGCCCCACGCAGGCTGTTCCCTCCTTATAATGCCCCATGCAGGCTGTTCCCCCCATATAATGCCCCATGCAGGATGTCATCCCCCCTTATAATGACCCATGCATTATGTCATCCCCTTATAATGCGCCATGCAGGATAGCACCCCCCTTATAATGCTCCATGCAGGATGTCACTTCCCCCCCATATAATGCCCCATGCAGGATGTCACTTCCCTCCCGTATAATGCTCCATGCAGGATGTCACCCCCCTCCCTTATAATGCCCTATGCAGGATGTCATCCCCCCTTATAATGCCCCATGCAGGATGTCACCCCCTTATAATGCCCCATGCATTATGTCATCCCCTTATAATGCGCCATGCAGGATGTCACCCCCCTAATAATGCCCCATGCAGGATGTCACTCCCCCCCATATAATGCCCCATGCAGGATGTCACTTCCCTCCCATATAATGCTCCATGCAGGATGTCACCCCCCTCCCTTATAATGCCCTATGCAGGATGTCACCTCTCCCCCCCATATAATATCCCATGCAGGATGTCACTTGACCCCCCCCATATAATTCCCCATGCAGGATGTCACTTCCACCCCTTATAATGCCCCATGCAGGATGTCACCCCCCCTCCCTTATAATGCCCTATGCAGTATGTCACTCCCCCCCCTTTTAATGCCCCATGCAGGATGTCACCCCCCCCTTTTAATGCCCCATGCAGGATGTCACCCCCCCTTTTAATGCCTCATGCAGGATGTCACTTCCCCCCTTTTAATGCCCCATGCAGGATGTCACCCCACCTTATAATGTTCCATGCAGGATGTCACACCCCCCCTTATAATGCCCCATGCAAGATGTCACACCTCCCCCTTCCATATAATGCCCCATGCCTTCATACATTAAAAAAAAAAATCAAATACTCACCTCACTTCTCACCTGCTGCCGCTGCTCCGGACTCCTCACCCGTGCCGGCATCTTCCCACTCTGCGCTGTGACGGCTCAGGAGAGAGCGCGGTGGAAAGATGTCACCGCACCCTAAGACGTGAGACGTCACAATCAGAGGATGCGGAAGACATCAGACCTGCTGCGGAGGCACAGGAAGAGGTAAGTATTGTTTCGCCGGCTGCCGGGGCCCTGAGCAAGTGGGGGGGAGCTGGCGCTGACAACGCTCTCCTCCGCTCACAGGTCCCATAGCGCGCAGGGGTACCTGACGGCGAGTGGGCCCCCCGCCTGCTGCTCCGGACCCCGGCACTTGCCCGAGTGCGCCGGGTTTTGACGCCGGTCCTGCCTGTACACAGTGCTACCCACATGGACTACACATTTATTGTAGTTTATTTTATTTTCTCCTGTGTTCATCAATATAATGCTGTACTTTTAGCGACAAGTGTGAACTGTCCTCTAGTCATAAACATTGATGACCTTTGCATCTTGAGAATGTTCCTTTTCTAAATTAATTTAATAATCTATTGTGGAACAGATTGTGAATAAAATAATTTTTAATTGCAAGAAATCAGATTTAGAGTATGCTGTGATTTACTGTTTTTATACTAGTGCTCTCATATTAAAAGTACCATCACCATGTTTTGTTAGTGGGGTCTGCATATTTATGTAAAAAGTGTACATGATATATGTCTGTCTATATTTGACAGATACTCTTTTTATGCAAATATTGCTCTAATTTTTTAATATAATCTGTATTGTATTTCCATCACTTACAATACTAGTTAGGATCACCCCACTCTGCATAAGACAGTGTAACTAATCCGTCATCGTAAAAAAGTATACAACGACCAGTCTTTGTGCAGGCACTTTATTTAGCAGGTCCCAAGGACTCATTAGTATTCACTTGAGTAAGGTAGCGATATTAGACAGCTAGGCACCCCTTTACCCTCGAGGGTGGTTTATACGTTAATGACCGGGCCAATTTTTAAAATTCTGACCACTGTCACTTTATGAGTTAATTACTCTGGAACGCTTCAATGGATCCTACTGATTCTGAGATTGTTTTTTTGTGACATAATGCACTTCATGATTTCTTAAAATTTCTTCGATATCACTTGCGTTTATTTGTAGAAAAAACGGAAATTTGGCGAAAATTTGGAACATTTTGCAATTTTCAAAATTTGAATTTTTATGCTCTTAAATCAGAGAGATATGTCACACAAAATAGTTAATAAATAACATTTCCCACATTTTTTTTTATTAGGGAGCTATAAGGGTTAAAAGTTGATCAGTGATTTCTCATTTTTCCAACAAAATTTACAAAACCACTTTTTGAGGGACCACATCACATTTGAAGTCACTTTGAGGGGTCTTTATGACAGAAAATACCCAAAAATGACACCATTCTAAAAACTGCACCGCTCAAGGTGCTCAAAACCACATTCAAGAATGTTATTAACCCTTCAGGTGCTTCACAGGAATTTTTGGAATCTGGAAGAAAAAAATTAACATTTAACTTTTTTCACAAAAATGTTACTTTAGACCCAATTTTTTTTATTTTTGTAGGGGTAACAGGAAAAAATGGACCACAAAATTTGTTGTGCAATTTCCCCTGAGTATGCAGATACCCCATATGTGGGGAAAAACCACTGTTTCGGCGCACGGCAGGGTTCGGAAGGGAAGGAGCGCCACTTGACTTTTTTAATGTAAAATTTGCTTGAATAATTAGCGGACGCCATGTTGTGTTTGGAGAGCCCCTGATGTGCCTAAACAGTGGAAACCCCCCACAAGTGACACCATTTTGGAAACTAGACCCCTCAAGAAACTTATCTAGATGTGTGGTGAGCACCTTGAACCCCTAGGTGCTTCACAGAAGTTTAGAACATTGAGCCGTAAAAATAAAATTTTCACATTTTTCCCACAAAAATGTTTTTCAGCCCCGAATTTTGCATTTTCACAAGGGGAACAGGAGAAATTGCACCATGCAGTTTGTTTTGCAATTGTTCCTGAGTAAGCAGATACCCCATATGTGGGGGAAAACCACTGTTTTGGCGCACGGCAGGGTTCAGAAGGGAAGGAGCGCCATTTGACTTTTTGAATGTAAAATTTGCTTGAATAATTAGCGAATGTGCCCCTGATGTGCCTAAACAGTGGAAAACCCCCACAAGTGACACTATTTTGGAAGCTATACCCCTCAGGGAACTTATCTAGATGTGCGGTGAGCACCCTGAACCCCCAAGTGCTTTACAGAAGTTTATAACATGGAGCCGTTAAAATAAAAAAATCTAACTTTTTCCACAAAAATGATGTTTTAGCCCCAATTTTTTCTATTTACAAGGGTAAGAGGAGAAAATGGACCCCAAAAACTGTTGTGCAATTTCTCCTGAGTATGCCAATACCCCATATGTAGGGAAAATACAGTGTTTGGCCGCACGGCAGAGTTCAGAAGGAAAGGAGCACTGTGTGACTTTTTGAACACAAAATTGGCTGGAATTGAGAGCTGAAGCCATGTCGCGTTTGGAGAGCTCCTGATGTGCCTAAATAGTGGAAACCCCCCACAAGTGACCCCATTTTGGAAACTACACCCCTCAAGGATTTTATCAAGGGGTATAGTGAACATTTTGAATCCAGAGGTACGACACAGAATTTGATAACATTAGGTCATCATATTGAATAAGTTGTCATTAGTCTTGAGTGCAAGTGCTCGCTACTTGAGTTTGCATCTGGTACCCGGGTATGCACCATGTATCGCGGGTGCTCGAGTGACATGCTCGAGTCCCCGCTCGCATGTTTCACGGTTATTAGACACCCAAAAAAAAACATGCGGGGATCGCTCGTGCATGGCAGGCAAACTTCCGCAAGGTTTTCTTGGCCACAAAGCATATGGGGCGGAGACTCAAGCATGTCACCCGAGCACCCGATGTAAACTCAAGTAGCGAGCACTTGCATTCAACACTAGTCTCCATATCGTCATCTTTTTTTTACTTTTGAAAAAAATCTCAACCCTAGCCCCAACCCTAATACAACCCCAACCCTAACCCTAGCCCAACCCTAACTGCAACCCCAACCCTAACCCCAAGCCTAACCCTAGCCCAACCCTAACTGCAACCCCAACCCTAACCCCAACCCTAACCCTAGCCCAAACCTATCTCTAGACCAACCCCAACCCTAGCCCAACCATAACCCCAACCCTAGCCAAACCCTAACCCTAACCCCAACCCTAACCCTAACCCCAACTCTAATACAACACCAACCCTAACTGTAGCCCAACCCTAACCCCAACCCTAGCCCAACTCTAACCCCAACCTCAACCCTAGCCCAACCCTAACCCTAACCCCAACCCTAGCCCAACCCTAACCCCAACCCTAACACAACCCTAACCCTAGCCCAACCCCAACCCTAACCCTAGCCAAACCCTAACCCTATCCCATCCCTAACCTTAACCCTAGCCCAACCCTAACCCTAACCCCAACGCTAACCCCAACCCTACCCCTAACACAACCCTAACCATAGAGTTTATTTTTTACGCCGTTCCTCATGCGGTATAAGTGATTAGACGACTTTATTCTTTGGGTCGGTGCGATTACAGCGATACCAGAATCATATCAGGTTTTTATGATTGACAGCTGTCACACACTAAAAGACGCATTATTTTGTAAAATCTAATTTTTTCATCGCCATATTTTGAGAGCTATCATTTTTCCATATTTTGGCCGACAGAGTCATGTGATGGCTTGTTTTTTGCAGGATGAGTTGACTGTTTTATTGGTATCATTTTCAGGCACTTGACATTTTTTGATCGCTTTCTATTCCAATTTTTGGGAGGCAGAATAAACAAAAACCAACAATTCCGGAATTGTTTTTATGGGTTTTTTTTTATGCTGTTCCGCGTGTGGTAAAATTGATAAGGCAGCTTTATTCTTCGGGTCAATATGTTTTACAGCGGTACCACATTTATATAGTTTTTCTATGTTTTGGCGCTTCTACACAATAAAAGCTATTTTATAGAAAAAAATATTTTTTTGCATCGCTTTATTCTGAGAGCTATAACTTTTTTATTTTTTGGCTGATGGAGCTGTATGGTGGCTTGTTTTTTGCGGGACAAGATGACGTTTTCAGTGGTACCATTTTTATTCATATTTGTCTTTTGATCGCGTGTTATTCCATTTTTTGTTTGGCGGTATGATGATAAAGCATTGTTGTTTGCTTCATTTTTTTTTTTTTTTACCATGTTCACTAAAGGGGTTAAATAGTGAGACACTTTTATAGGTTAGGTCGTTCCGGACGCGGCGATACCAAATATGTGTACTTTTTTTTTTTTCAGAATAATATTTATTGATGGGTACATTATATTTTTATTTTGGGTGGATTATTTTTTTTATTTTTTTACAATTTTTTTTCATTTTTTTTTCATTTTTTAACACTTTTTGGACTTTTATTCTATGTCCCACAATGGGATTTTCACTTTTTTTTATTCTGATCGCCTGTATAGCACAGGGATGGAGCACCATCCCTGTGCTATGCAGACTGTCAGCGCTGCAGATGCGGAAGATACTTTGGTCATGCACTGCGCATGACAAAAATATCTTCCTGCTGTCTGGTGACCCGGATGTTGTCATGATGACATCGGATCATCATGGCAACATCCGGGAAGCTGCGGCAGACAGCACTGGAGGCGAGTATTGCGATCACCTCCCCTTCCCCCGCAATGCTGCGATCGACTTCGATCACAGCATTGAGAGGGTTAATGTGCCAGGAGCGGTGCAGGACCGCTCTCTGCACATAGCACCGGGTGTCAGCTGTGACTATCAGCTGACACCCGGCGGCGATCGCCCCGCACCGCTTGTGTGCGGGCGCGATCGCCATATGACCTAATAGTACGTCATTGGTCCAATCGGCCCCGGTCACCATGACGTACTATTAGGTCACACGTCAGAAAGGGGTTAAGAGATAAATCCAAAAAAAACACTCCAGAGTTAAATAAGGGTGCAGATTATGCCAATTTGCTGCTAAATCTGTACAACAATTGGTCCACTAGATAGCTCTTGTGGTATGAAATTAAGCAGGATCTGCAGATAACACTTGTATTTCAATGGCTGGATGGGGAACAAGTCGCCCATCAGGAGCGTAGATACTGTGACCAGGGTCGGACTGGGGTGTCTAGGGCCCACGGGGGAAATTGACTTAGGGGCCCACCCTACAGCAATATGTAAATATCTGTTAGCCTTTATAGTGGAGCATTAACTGTAAAACATAGGCAGCTCCTGCACATCTACTGTGCGCACATCATAACTGGGATGTATAATTACGGTAGTTTGCATTAAAGGGCTTTTTTAGTTAAAAGAAGTTATAATAATACCACATACAAGGAAGAAATACCGCCACACCATGATTGGACTACATATTCCACCACATAGTGACCGAATAATACCACATACAAGGGACAAATACCGCCACTCTGTGACCAGACCACATATTACCATCACATAGTGACCGAATAATACCACATACAGGGACAAATTCCACCACATCATGGCCAGACCATATATTACCACTACATAGTGACCGAATAATACCACATACAGGGACTAATACGGCCACACCATGACCAGTTCACATATTACCACCACATAGTGACTGAATAATACCACATACAAGGAACAAATACCGCCACACCATGACCAGACCACATATAACCACAACATAGTGACCAAATAATACCACATACAAGGAACAAATACCGTCACACCATGACCAGACCACATATAACCACCACATAGTGACCGAATACTACAATACTGATCATGAATAAAAACCACAATACTAACAACACTGTTATTACCACTAGTGACTATTTATAATCAATATGTTCAATTGTACACAAAGTCTTCCAGGTTCTTCCCAGCATTTTCGGAATTGCCATAATGGTGATGTCAGTTCTCTAAGAGTCAATGCAGCGGAGTGGGTTTTTCCACCCAAAAGAGGAGGAGACAAACTCAGGAATTTGAGACATAGAGAGGCTTCACGGATTTTGAAGCTAAATAGTTGCATTCCTAATGGAATGAACATTAAAACAGATTTAATGTGCAGTATATATATTGAACATATTGATTAGAAATAGTTCTTATAAAAGCTCTGTTCAGATGAATAATTTCTCTACGCCATTTCCTTTATTTGACACTATTTAAACAACACCTGGTGCCAGAACCATGCAATACTAGGATTAAGAACTGTCTGTTCAAAACGCATCAGTGAGCATGCCTCTGACATTGTGCTTTTTACCATGAAACTTTTTAACCCCTTTCTAACGTGATCAGTAATAGTACGTCTTACTGACCTGGGCCTTATGGACCAGGTAGGTACTATTATGCGTCACGGGATCGCGCCCGCATACAAGCGGTGTGGGGCTATCGGCTGACTCTC
Organism: Phyllobates terribilis; assembly: GCF_046119375.1. Lineage (NCBI taxonomy): Eukaryota > Metazoa > Chordata > Amphibia > Anura > Dendrobatidae > Phyllobates > Phyllobates terribilis. The sequence continues at coordinate 396,725,250 of NW_027362763.1, forward strand.
ACAGCTGACACCCGATGCTATGTGAAGGGAGCGGTCCCGCTCCCGGGACATTTACCTCCAAAAGTCGCAGCATTTCGGGAGCAAGGGGAGGTAAGTGCTGAATACTTACCTCCTCTCAGGTGTCCTGCGCTGTCTGTGTTGGGTCCCAGAAGTTGTCATGGTGACCCGATGTTCTCATGACGACATCCGGGTCACCAGACAGCAGGAAGTTACTTTAATCATGCACAGTGCGCGATCAAAGTAGCTTCTGCCTGTGCAGCGCTGACAGGCTGTATAGGAGAGAGATGCTGCTGAATCTCTATGCTATACAGGCGATTAGACTGCAAAAATTGAAAGTCCCATAGCTGCATAAAGTGTAAAAGTAATAAAAAGTATTAGAAAGTAAAAAAAAAAAAATTGTAAAAATATAAAAAAAAAATGAAAAAATAATCCCCAAAAAATAAAAATATACTGTACCCATAAATAAATATTATTGTGGAAATAACAAAAAAAAAACAATAAAAGTACACATATTTGGTATAGCTGAATTGGGACAACCTGACCTATAAAACTGTCCCACTTATTAACCCCTTTAGTGAACACAGTAGAAAAAAAAAGAAGAAGCAAAAAACGATGCTTTATCATCATACCGTGAAAGAAAAAATGGAATAAAACGTGATCAAAAATACAACTGTAAATAAAAATGGTACCGCTGAAATCGTCATCTTGTCCCGCAAAACCAAGCCACCATACTGCTCCATCAGCTGAAAAAAAAAGTTATAGCTCTCAGAATAAAAAGATAGAAAAAAAAATATTTTTTCTATAAAATATTTTTTACTGTGTAAAAGCACCAAAACATAAAAAGAGATATAAATGTGGTACCACTGTAAATGTACTGCCTTGAGGAATAAAGCTGCCTTATCAATTTTACCACACGTGGATCGGCATAAAAAAAAAAAAAACAATTCCTGAATTGTTGGTTTTTGTTTATTCTGCCTTCCAAAAATCGGAAATAGAAAGAGATCAAAAAATGTCACGTGTCCAAAAATGGTACCAATAAAAACATCAACTCGTCCCGCAAAAAACAAGCCATCACATGACTCTGTTGGCCGAAACATGGAAAAATTAAAGCTCTCAAAATATAGCGATGCAAAAAAAAGTGTATTTTAGTGTATGACAGCTGTCAATCATAAAAATCTGATATCAATCTGGCATCGCTGTAATCGCACCGACCCGAAGAATAAAGTTGTCTAATCACTTATACGGCACGAGGAACGGCGTAAAAAATAAACTCTAGGGTTAAGGTTGTGTTAGGGTTAGGGTTGTGCTAGTGTTAGGGTTAGGGTTGTGCTAGGGTTAGAATTAGGGTTGTGCTAGGGTTAGAGTTGTGCTAGAGTAAGGGTTGTGCTAAGGTTAGGGTTGTGCTAGGGTTAGGGTTGTGCTAGGGCTAGGGTTGTGCTAAGGTTAGTGTTGTGCTAGGGTTAGGGTTGTGCTAGGGTTAGGGTTGTGCTAGGGTTAGGGTTATGGTTGTGCTAGAGATAGGGTTGTGCTAGGGTTAGGGTTGGGCTAGGGTTAGGGTTATGGTTGTGCTAGGGTTAGGGCTAGGGTTAGGGTTGGGCTATGGTTAGGGTTAGGGTTGTGTTTGGATTTTTTCAAAAGTAAAGAAAAAAAATGATGACAATATGGTGACTAGTCTTGAGCGCAAGTACTCGCTACTTGAGTTTGCATCGGGTGCTCGGGTATGCACCGAGTATCGCGGGTGCTCGAGTGACATGCTCGAGTCTCTGCCCCATATGCTTCGCAGCCAAAAAAACCTTGCGGGGATTGCCTGCCATGCACGAGCGATCCCCGAATGTTTTTTTTTGTATGTCTAAGAACCGTGAAACATGCAGGGTGGGGACTCAAGCATGTCCTTCGAGCACTTGCGATACATGGTGCATACCCGAATACCTGATGCAAACTCAAGTAACGAGCACTTGCGCTAAAGACTAATGACAATTTTTTCAATATAATGACCTAATGTTATCAAATTCAGTGTCGTACCTCTGGGTTCAAAATGTTCACTACACCCCTTGATAAAATCCTTAAGGAGTCTAGTTTCCAAAATGGTGTAACTTGTGGGGGGTTTCCACTGTTTAGGTGCATCAGGGACTCTCCAAACGCAATATGACGTCCGCTCTCGATTCCAGCCAATTTGCGTTCAAAGAGTCCCACAGTCCTCCTTCCCTCCTGATCCCTGCTGTGGTCCCAAACAGTGGTTTTCTCCACATATGTGGTATCGGCTTACTCAGGAGAAATTGCAAAACAAAATGCATGGTGCAATTTCTCCTGTTACCCTTAAGAAAATGCAAACTTGGAGGCTGAAAAACATTTTTGTGGGAAAAATGTGAAAATTTTATTTTTACGGCTCAATGTTATAAACTTCTGTGAAGCACCTGCGGGTTCAAGGTGCTCACCACACATCTAGATAAGTTCCCTGAGGGGTCTATTTTCCTGAATTGTGTTACTTGTGGGGGGTTTCCACTGTTTAGGCACATCAGGGGCTCCCCAAACGCAACATGGCATATGCTAATTATTCAAGCAACTTTTACATTCAAAATGTCAAATGGTTCTCCTTCCCTTCCAAACCCTGCCATGTGCCCAAACAGTGGTTTTCTCCATATATGGGGTGTCGGCGTGCTCAGGAGGAATTGCACAACAAATTTTGTGGTCCATTTTTTCCTATTACCCTTTGGGAAAATAAAAAACTTGGGGTCTAAAGTAACATTATTGTGAAAAAAGTCAAATGTTAATTTTTTTCTTCCATATTCAAAAAATTCCTGTGAAGCACCTGAAGGGTTAATAAACTTCTTGAATGTGGTTTTGAGCACCTTCAGTAATGCAGTTTTTAGAATGGTGTCACTTTTGGGTATTTTCTGTCATAAAGGCCCCTCAAAGTCACTTCAAATGTGATGTGGTCCCTAAAAAAATGGTTTTGTAAATTTTGTTGAAAAAATGAGAAATCACTGGTCAACTTTTAAACCTTATAACTTCCTAAAACAAAAAATTTTGGTTCCAAAATTGTGCTGATGAAAAATAGACATATGGGAAATGTAATTTATTATGTATTTTGTGTGACATATCTCTCTTATTTAAGGGCATGAAAATTCAAATTTTGAAAATTGTGAAATTTTTCACATTTTTGCCAAATTTACGTTTTTTTCACAAATAAACGCAAGTCATATCAAAGAAATTTTACCGCAGTCATAAAGTACAATATGTCCCGAAAAAATATTCTCAGAATTAGTGGGATCCGTTGAAGCGTTCCAGAGTTATTACCTCATATAGTAACAGTGGTCAGAATTGTAAAATTTGGCCTGGTCATTAACGTGTAAACCACCCTCGGGGGTAAAGGGTTTAATATTTCAAATAAATGTTGTTTTTAATCACTAATTCATTTTCCCGGATAAGTGATACTGGACCTTCCTTTTCACTATTTTTTGTGTTTTCTATCACTCAATGATGTATGAACACAGTAGTCACTTTAAGCACAGAAATCAATGTGATTCTTCTCTGTGCTTTAGTATACTTTAAAGCAATGTTAGCAAGTATCCCTGACCATGTTTAAAAGCCTGCCTATGCTTATTATCTCACTGATTGCAATGTACTGTATTGTCTTCTATTCCTGTAAAAGCAAATACAGAAAAATGTGATTGTTCCTTGTATGAAAAGCAAGTGATACCTCAATTGTATAGTATTTTATCCATTTCAGTGTAATCTGCCAGAGTATATAATAGAAAGCACTGTCTTCAAGTAGAAAACGAGTTCGTATTCAACAGTGTGAGACTTTGAAAATGATGTTACATAGCCTTAAATCACCCCTCTGCCCCACTCTTTATGTTGGCTTATCTCCAAAATGCTTAAAATGAACAAAGAAAGCCTGTCGTTCCATGAGAACTAGCAAACAAATTTGTTAATAGCATCAGCCTATAAACACAGACTGATGGCATGTTCTTTTGGTCTCGAGAAGGAAATAATTAGATACTCCATTTATTCAAGGCCAAATACCACTTTTATGCTATTCTATTTGACAATACAAAACATGTTTTGACAGTATTTTGCCAAATTACAAGATAAATGGAGAGAAAAAAGCAACACTGAATTCTTTATGTAAGACAAAGTGTATAATGTACCTATATAATAAAAGTAAATCTATTAGATGTGACCTGTGGAAAGATGATGCCGGAAGAAGTCATGTTTTACAGAACGCAAAGAAATCTTCAAACATTTTTAAAGTCTCAAGATATATATATATATATATATATATATATATATATATATATATGTATATATATCTATATAAATGAAATGTAAATGTTTGATTGTTCAAAATCTTAAATCTCTGAAAGTTCTTCACCGATTGCTTTGAAATTTTGACACAATGTTGCATTTGAATGCACACATGTTTTTATATACCTAATATGTTTTTATACACCAGCTGTTGGACTTAAAAGCAACAGTGAGAGGGGGGTGTTACGAGCTCAGTCCTAGGCTGACTCTCCCCGTCTGCCCGGCATTCTCCCCCCTTAGTGACATCTCATTCATGTACCCTTCTCCCTCTCCTTCATTCGCCCCAGCCGCTGCCTGTGCTCTGCTCCTTTCGTGTCCCCCGTGGGGGTTGGGTGGAAAAGGAATGACGAGACCATCTGTTCGAGGCCGAAAGATGCTGCTGCTCATCACCACCACGGCCTGAGAGGCGCCCGCCTCTGCTCTCCGGCACCACTGATGCTGCGGCTTCTTCTTCTCCAGCAGGTGAGTCTTATTTCTGACTGCGCAACAACAAGTGGGGGAGGGAGGGAAGGAGAGAGGGAGGCTGCATGGAGAGCCGCAGGCCATGGCCTCCGTTCTGTGTGCTGAGCTGGACCCGAGCCTCACAGCAGTGGGCGCATAGTGAATGAGTGCAAATCCCACTGCGCCACATGTCAAACGGATCACCCCCTCCTCCTCTGCTACTGACTGCCTTCATCTCTGCGCCCCCTCCTGTCAGATTCCCTCTGTACTAGCGAATTGCATACCTAGCAATCCCTGACATGACCGGCTCCATTGTGACACCTGACAGCAAGTACCGACCTCTTTAGTGACCTGTGCAGAGTACAGGCCACAATTAATGAGCAACGACATTGAAGCAACAATCTTGACAGGACCTTTAAAAGGTGAATATGTCCTCATTCCTCACATTCCTATGATTCCAACGGATATGCCATTTCAATATAAGAGATTGCAATTCCCAATTCGATTGGTGTTTGCAATCACCATCAACAAAGCTCAGGACTAATCTTTAGAATTGTGCGGTTTAAGTCTAGACACGGATTGCTTCTCACATGGACAATTATATGTTGTGTGTTCTAGAGTCGGCAAACCAGACAATCTCTATATCTACACTGACAATGGAACAACAAAAAAAATAGAATTAGACTTACCGGTAATTCTATTTCTAATAACCCACCACGACAGCACATCGGAAGATGTAACCCCACCCTAATAGGGACAGGTAAAAAAACTTGAAGAGGTTAAATAACCCCTACCACATCCTCACTCCAGTGTTATTATAAAGGACCACAAGAGTATGATGCTTTAAACTATATTTTATTCTCACCGATATGATAAGTAAGAAATAATAACAAAAGGGAGGGAATTACCCGTGCTGTCGTGTTGGGTTATTAGAAACCGAATTACCGCTAAGTCTAATTCTATTTTCTCTAATAACCCCCCCACGACAGCACACCGGAGGTATACCAAAAATATATCTAGGGAGGGACAATAGCCTGAAGGACCTTCCTTCCAAAGGCTTAATCTCTGACGGACATTAGGTCCAATCGATAGTGTTTGGAGAAGGTATGGACTGAGGACTAGGTAGCGGCTCTGCAAATCTGCTCAATGGAGGCGTTGGCTTTCTCAGCCCAGGAGACAGATATCGCTTTTGTAGAGTGAGCTTTGAGCTTCTCTGGAGGTGGAAGGTCTTGGATCTGATAAGCTTCAATTATTGCTTTTTTAATCCAGTTAGCGATTGTGAATTTAGCTGTCTTCTTCACCTTATTCTGGCCTTGAGAGTGGACAAAATGATTTTTAGCTTTTCTGCCTTCCTGTGTCTCCTGAATATAATGCAGGACTATTCTTCTGAAGTCCAGAGTGTGGAACTCTTCTTCTTTCTCATTCGCCAGATTATCAAAGCAGGATGGGAGAATTATATCCTGAGATCTGTGGAAGTCCGATACCACTTTAGGTAGAAAAGACGGGTCCAGGCGGAAGATGAGACGATCTTCCAGGATATTTAGGTAAGGTTCATTAACTGAGAGAGCTTGTAGCTCGTCTACCCTTCTAGCTGTGGTTATAGCTACCAGGAAGGCTGTTTTCCAGGCAAGTCTGTCTGGTCTTATGGTAGATAAGGGCTCAAAGGGAGGAAGAGTTAATCCTTTAAGGGCGATGTTAAGGTCCCAGGGGGGAACTAAGTTCGTCACTCTGGGGTGGATGTGGGAGGCTGCTGTCATGAATCTCTTCACCCACTGATGATCAGCCAGGCTCTGGTCAAAGTAGGAGCTTAGTGCTGCTGCCTGGACTTTAAGGGTACTAGGTTTAAGACCTTTGTCTAGACCTTCCTGTAAGAAATCCAGTATCTGGCTATGTTCGCCTTATGAGGGTCTGGATGAGCCGGTGCACACCATGATATAAATGTCTTCCAGATCTTGTGATATATGGAGTTTGTTACTGGCTTACTGTTTTTTGTCTTAAGGACTCTGTCTGAAAGACCCTTGGCTTTTAGTATCGCAAATTCAGTAGCCAGGATGCTAGGTGTAGCCTCTCTGGATCTGGGTGAAAGATTGGTCCCTGGAGAAGAAGATCTCTGATGGGAGGAAGGATTAGGGGACCGTCTATGCTTAGGTTGGTCAGACTGCTGAACCAGCTTCTTTTTGGCTAAAGGGGAGCCACTAGGATTACTCTGGTACCTTCGGCTCTTATTTTCTGCAGGGTCCTCGGCAAGATTAGTAGAGGTGGGAAGGCATATGCCAACTTGAATTTCCACTGGAGGGCGAATGTGTCTAACCCCAGGCAGGGATCGCTTGAATCCAGGGAGAAGAACTGAGGTACCTTTGCATTTTGGTGTCCTGCAAAAAGGTCTACCTCTGGATAGCCCTATATTTTGGCTAGAATCCAGAAGACTTCCGGATTTAGGCTCCACTCTCCAGGATGAATCTTTGTCCTGCTGAGGAAATTGGCCTAGACATTGATTGAGCCCTTGATGTGAAGAGCAGAGAGGGACAGAAGGTGTTCCTCGACCCAGGAAAATATTCTCTTTGAGATTAACTTTAAGTCCTCATTTCTTGTACTTCCTTGGTGACGAAGGTGGGCTACTGTGGTCATTTTGTCTGAGAGAATTTTTACATAGGAATTTTGTATCAGGAATTCCGCTGAAGTTAGACAACCGTTGACTTATTTCCCTGGACCAGACACCTTGGCACAACTCCTGGGAGACCATTGCTCCCCATCCTTTCCTGCTGGCGTCCACCTTTATGGTAATGAATGGGTCTACGATCCAAAGAACGACTCTGCTGAGATTTTTTGTGCTGAGCCACCAAGATAGGGAAGACTTGAATCGTGGCAGTATAGGAATCCTTCCATTCAGAGACTGTGGAGATCCGTCCCAATCTGCCAGAATGTGAGTCTGAAGTGTTCTGGTGTGTGCTTGAGCCCAAGCCACCATCTGAATGCATGACGTCATGGATTGGAGAACTGACATGGCACTTCTTAGCGATACTACCGTCTTGCTTCATAGAACGATGACCTTGGATTTCAACAGAATTTGTTTCTGCTTGGATAAAAAGGATGTTTGGCTGTGAGAGTCCAACAGTACCCCCAGGAATGTTTTCGTTTTGGAGGAAATCATATCTGATTTCTTGTGGTTTATCAACCAGCCCAGTGATGATAGAATCTGGGTGGTTAGGCGTACATGTTCCTGGAGTAATGGAACTGAGGGGGAAATTAGCAGAAGGTCGTCGAGGTAAGGTATTATGCAAATATATTGATTTTGATATGTGTCATGCACTGATGAGCGAGCATGCTCGCCACTGCTCGGTGCTCACCCGAGCATCTCACTACTCGAGATGCTCGGCGCTCGCCGAGTATTTCCGGGATTGCCCGGCGGCAGCTTGGGTCTCCTCCCTGCATGTTTGTCACTCTTTACAGAGGCAATGAACATGCAGGGATTGCCTGCCACTCACTGTAATGCCGTAGCCATGTTGGTTGTGGCATTACAGTGATTGGCTGGCCGCACAGCGTCATCAGGTCTATATCAGACCTGGCGCCGCCATGCTCATCACAGTCTCTCCAGAATCAGACAGTGTAGAGGGAGGTTCTGCTGAGCTAGGGAGAGATTTGCTTGTTTCTAGTTAGTGTAGGTGTACCAAACAATATTAGAGACACATATCCATCTCAACAAACAGTCCTTCTGAGGACTAATCCATCTGCAGAGATATCAGGCAGGTAGTGTATATAGGCGGGCAGGCAGGGTATATAGCAGACTGCAGTGCACATAGCACAAGAGGCTCCATTCCAGTTTTGTCTGCTGCTGCTGCTAGATATTCTAGAAATAGACCCAGGTCTCAGGGGCAAGGAATATTTTTTTTTGGATCTTAATCCTCATTATTTGCTTAAAAAGTAATCCAGAGAATACAGCCAGGTCCTTTCCATATTACAGCGCTAAAAATCCAGCTATTTAAAATTGTGGTTTGTCTGTCACACGGCTCACATATAATTGCGCTGAAAATACTGCTGTGGCACCCTGCTGTTCATAGGTACCACAGGACCCAGGATGCATGGACGGACTTCTTCACAAGAGGCCCTCAATACATACAAACACCTCCACCCTTCCACCTCATACCACCAGAGGGGGCCCATTAGGGATATATATATGGAGGGTGGAGCCAGTCAGTTCAGTTCAGACAGAGTCAGAGAGTCTGAGAGCGTGCTGACGCTGAGAGCAGCGAAGACGCAGCTCGTCTGCTGCTGAGTTCTGAGGGCCCCGAGTGTGGCCAATGGCAAGGAGGAGAGGAGAGAGGAGTTGAAAGGGGCAGAGGAGCATCATAGGCTCACCCTGATATACAAACCGGACATCGGGTCCGCGCCTACAGGGTCCTTTATACCCAGTAGGGATCGCCGGCATTCTAGGAGAACTACAAGTCCCTGGCAGACCTGAAGCTAGACCCATCACAGGACCAGGAATCACGAAGGCCCCAGCGTTACCAGGGATAGTGGTTGCCAGCAGAAGGTCCTACTACCGAGCGACAGGTGAAGGAACAGCACAACACATAAGCTAGGCCCAGTTGCAGGCTGGCCAGGAGCATACAGAGAGGCAGACACGGACCAAGAGGCCTTATACCCGCTCACTGGGGAGAAGTCCTGAAGTGCACCCATCCTACTGAGTACCCTGGACCGTACCTGACATCCGCACCAGTAAAGGTATTGAAGCAAATCCCCTGTCTCTGTCAATTACTCCTGCTGCACCATCCCATCTGCACTACAAGTCCCAGCATCATAACCCACCAAACTCCACACTTCCCCGGGGGCCTGCTCCACCTGTGGGGAGCAGAAACACCTCAGCTCACCCCCCGGAGGTCGGCAGCAGCGTTGGTAAACCTTACCAGGTACCACAGGTGGCGACACAAACTATTTACTTTATTTTTATTTTTCGATCCAAGTTACAATCCCCTTTTTGGGTGACCGCCCTGGGCCACGGACCGGGCCAGCCACTGTGACATACCCCCCCAGCATCCATAGGCCCGGCTGCCGAGTACACCATTGCCCCAGGGGCACGTCAACTTCTGGCGTCACGAACAGGATTCCGTGCCCATTGCCACCGGGTACTGTGTGCCTTAAAAGACTGTAACACAAACTGTGGTGAAGATTTCCCGCCATTCCCGAGGTTTCCCGCCATTATCCGCCATTTTCCTGTCGCCGCGCAGGAAGAAGAGGGGTGTAACCGCGGGAATCGGAGAGGTGTGACTGCTGGAAGCGCGCGAAGCTCAAGCCCCGCCTCGCGCTCTGACGCAGTACCAGGAAGCGTCAGGTCCTGGAAGGAGACTGTCGTCTGCGGAGCTGCGGCCTACCCGATTAAAGAAACAGGAGGTGGGCTACGGTTCACTAGGGGGGCGCAACCATGGCCGACGACCAGCAAGCCGCCGAAGCACCAGTTAACGCTCCTGAGGCTCAAGTTGCACCCAGCGCTGCACAGGCTGGAGCGGCCGCCCCACCAGCAGGGGTCGTGACTCCGTTGATACCCATGGCCCTGCCGTATATCCCTGGAGCGAAATGGCTTCCCCAGTATGATGGCAAACCAGGCACGCTGTCTGGGTTCAAGAGAAAAATATGCGGTGTACTGGATATGTACTGAATGACTGGTAAGCAGAGAGCCGCTGTTGTGCTGGGACAATTGACTGGTGCCGCAGAGCGGTAAATTGAAACCTGGCCAGCCGCAGACCAGGAATCAGTATCCATTATCTTTAAGAGACTGCAAACTGTCTTTGAACACCGCACTGAGACAGATCTCCGGATGAGGTTCTACCACTGTACCCAGAAACCTGAGGACAGTATCCGGGACTATGCCTGGTGCTTACAGGAAGCCTTGCGGGCCCTGAAACAGGTTAGTCCAGCCAGCATACAAGATGAGAATAAAATGCTGATGGAACAATTCGTCCGGGGGTTGAGGTCCCAGGAGGAGAGCAGAACTGTATGGTGGTGGGCTTTAGATCATCCAGACGCCACCTTTGACACCCTGAAGGACATGGCTATTAAGGGTCTGCAGTCCCTGGAACCATCATAGAATCATAGAATGGTAGAGTTGGAAGGGACCTCCTGGGTCATCTGGTCCAACCCCCTGCTCAAAGCAGGATTCACTAGATCATCTCAGACAGATGTCTGTCCAGCCTCTGTTTGAAGACGTCCATTGAAGGGGAACTCACCACCTCTCGTGGCAGCCTGTTCCACTCATTAATCACCCTAACTGTCAAAAAGTTTTTTCTAATATCTAATCTGTGTCTCCTCCCATTTAGTTTCATCCCATTGCTTCTAGTCTTTCCTTGTGCAAATGAGAATAAAGATGATCCTTCTACAATGTGACAGCCCTTGACATATTTGTAGACAGCTATTAAGTCTCCTCTCAGTCTTCTTTTTTGCAAGCTAAACATTCCCAAATCCTGCAACCGTTCCTCATAGGACATGGTTTGCAGACCAGTCACCATTCTGGTCGCTCTTCTCTGAACTTGCTCCAGTTTGTCTATGTCTTTTTTAAAATGTGGTGCCCAAAACTGTACACAGTATTCCAGATGAGGTCTGACCAAAGAGGAGTAAAGACCGATAATGACTTCACGCGATCTAGACTGTATGCTTCTGTTAATACATCCCAGAATTGTATTTGCCTTTTTTGCTGCTGCATCACACTGTTGACTCATGTTCAGTCTATGATCTATTAGTATACCTAAGTCTTTTTCACATGTACTGTTGCTTAGCTCTATTCCTCCCATTCTGTATCTGCTTTTTTAATTTTTATTGCCCAGATGTAGTACTTTGCATTTTTCCCTGTTAAAAACCATTCTGTTGGTTGCTGCCCACTGCTCCAGTTTATTTAGGTCTTTTTGAATCCTCTCTCTCTCTTCTCTAGTATTAGCTATCCCTCCTAGCTTTGTGTCATCAGCAAATTTAATCAGTTTACCCTCAATTCCTTCATCTAAATCATTGATAAAGATGTTGAACAATACAGGTCCCAGGACGGAGCCCTGTGGTACCCCACTTGAGACATTCATCCAGCTGGATGTGAAGCCATTTACAACCACCCTTTGAGTCCGATCACTAAGCCAGTTATGAATCCACCTAACAGTTGCCTGGTCCATTGCATACTTGGTCATTTTTTCAATAAGGATAGTGTGAGACACTTTGTCAAATGCTTTGCTGAAGTCAAGATATACTATATCTACAGCATTTCCCTGATCCACCCAGTCAGTGATTCTGTCATAGAAGGAAATTAAGTTAGTCTGACATGACTTGTTAGTTACAAACCCATGCTGACTCTGGTTAATCACTTCATTCTTATCCACGTACTTACATACATGTTGTTTAATAATTTGTTCAAAGATCTTTCCTGGTATAGAAGTCAGACTCACCGGCCTATAGTTCCCTGGGTCCACCTTCTTCCCCTTTTTGAAGATAGGAACAACATTTGCTCTTCTCCAGTCTTCTGGGACTTCTCCTGTTCTCCAAAATTTTCAAAGATTATGGAGAGTGGTTCTAAAATTTCTTCTACGATCTCCTTCAGTACTCTGGGGTGTAATTCATCTGGACCTGGAGACTTGAACTCATTTATGTTAGCTAAATATTCCCTCACAATCTTTCTGTTTACAGATAACTTGGATTCCTCTATTCCTTTAAAAGGACAGTGAAGATCAGTTGATATTACATTTTCTTTCTGAGAGAAAACAGATGCAAAATAGGAATTAAAAAGTTCGGCCTTCTCAACATCCTCTCTTACCATTTCTCCATTTTCATCCTGTAAAAATCCTATAGCATCTTTGACTTTTCTTTTACTTTTGACATACCCCCAAAATCCTTTTTTATTGCTTTTGACATCTCTTGCAAGCCTTAATTCATTGTCAGCTTTAGCTAACCTGATACGTGCCCTGCAGGATCTGCAGACTGCATTATAATCTTCTTTAGATATGCCTCCCTCTTTCCATTTAATAAACATTTCTTTCTTTCTTTTTAGCATGTGTTTAAGTTCTGTGTTCATCCATCTTGGTTTCCTTAAATGCTTCCCATTCTTCCTACTTTTCGGGATTGATAACGATTGTGCTTTGAGAATCTCATTTTTAAAAACTTCCCATCCTTCCTGGACATTTTTGTCCTTAAGGACATCCAGCCATTGGATCCCTCCTATTCTCTTTCTGAGTCTCTTAAAATCTGCCTTTCTAAAATCTAACCTTGAAGTTTGAGTCTTCACATGTCTTCCTCCTCTAGTTATCCAAAATTCTATAATAGCATGATCGCTGCCTCCTAGGGTCCCAGCCACCTTTACCTCCTCAACCATTTCCTCCCTGTTTATAAGGATTAGATCCAAAGTAGCAGATCCCCTTGTTTTCTCATCAGATACTGCTATCCAGCGTTACCAGGGTGGAGCCACCCCAGTGCCCGCAGCACCCACTGCTCCTTCATTAACGGCTGAAACTAAAGTGCAAACAGCGCCACCTAGCGAGCTGGACAGCCTGCGCTCTGAAGTGCGTCAGCTAAGTAAAACCCTGGCCACTGTCCTGAGCACCCTGCAGCTACAGATGGAGCCGAGTCGGAAGGAAGGATCCTATTCGCCGACAGTCCTGAAGATGTCCCCTGGATGAGGAGAAGAAGGAGGACAACGCCACCCCGTAGGAGGACAATGCCACCCCGGAGGAGGAAAACGCCACCCCGTGGGAGGACAAACGACCAACGTCACCCTCCACGAGTCTTCATCTGCTACCATTGCCACAAGGCAGGCCACAAAGCACGGAACTGTCCTTTAAATGGGCAAACCCTAAGGCTGAGGGCCGACACCCAGGAGTAAATCAACCAGCCCCATCAAGCTGGTACCACCGGTTCGTAGGAGGAAGGCCTTTCCTGTCCATCGTGCTGGATGGCATAGCAACACCTGCGTTACTGGACACCGACTCACAGGTAACCATTACACCTGATGTCCTCTACAAAAGGTACTGGTCCATAGATGAACTCCACCCGCCAGGACGTGACAGTGATGGTGGGGAGAGCGGAACTAAAGGACCAAGGACTGATTGTAGTGGAATCTAACCCTGGTGATACAGACTTGTATATGATACTTGGTACAAATATTGTTGGTAACTGTTTGGGAGAAGTGTTGTTTTTGCTCCAACAGATTGCTGACACTGCCAAACCAGGGCAGAGGAAGGTGCTCCAGATAGTGATTCGAGCCCTCCTGTACCAGCAACAGGTAAAGCTAACAGGTGGTGAGATTGGTAATGTACGGGTGACAGACCCAATACCCATTGTGATTCCCCCAATGAGTGAGATGCTGATTTGGTGTAGGGCAGCAATAGGTCTCAAGGGACAGAACTACCAGGCGGTAGTGGAGCCCATTAGCTCAGAGCACAGACCTACACTCCTAACTGCTAGAGGGGTAGTGGATGTACACAATGGGAGGGTACCTGTACGACTCCTAAATTGTGGGGAGGAGGAAGTCAAATTGCCAAGGTATGCCACTGTTGCTAGACTGTATACTGTGAATGATGATGCCATAAACACGACTCCGAAGCTCAGCTGGAGGATTGGTGTCAACAGCTCCATGTTGGGACTGACGCCACTCCTGTCCATCAGAAACACGGTGTTTACAGAGTGGTTCAGGAATATGAACAAGTGTTTAGTAAACACCCACTTGACTTTGGAAGGGTTAAAGGGGTACAACACCACATACCCACCGGTAACCATCCACCCATTAAGGAGCGTTACCGACCCATACCACCAGCACATTATCAGAAGGCCAAGGAAATGTTGCGTGACATGAAAAAGGCAGCGGTAGTAAGGAATAGCTGTAGCCCTTGGGCAGCTCCCCTGGTCCTCGTCAGGAAAAAGGACGATAGCATGAGGATGTGTGTAGATTATAGACAGATTAATCGCAAAACACATAAAGATGCATACCCTCTGCCCCGTATAGATGAATCCCTGGCAGCACTAAAATCTGCCAATTACTTCTCTACACTGGATCTCACTAGCGGGTACTGGCAAGTATCTGTTGCTGAGGAAGACCAGGAGAAGACGGCCTTCACCACCCCGATGGGATTGTGCGAGTTCAACAGTATGCCGTTTGGACTCTGCAATGCACCCGGAATGTTCCAGAGGCTGATGGAGTGTTGCTTGGGACATCGGAACTTCGAGACAGTGCTGCTGTACCTGGATGACGTTATCGTGTACTCGAGGACGTATGAGGGCCATCTGAAGCACCTGGCGGAGGTACTTGAAGCATTGTCCCGGTATGGGATGAAATTAAAGCCTTCTAAATGCCACTTGCTCAAGCAGAAGGTTCAGTACCTGGGGCACGTAGTCAGCTCGGAAGGAGTAGCACCAGACCCGGAGAAGGTCACTGCCATCCAGAAGTGGCCTGAACCGAAAAACATCAAGGAAGTACCGCAATTCCTGGGACTGGTCGGGTACTACAGGAGGTTCATAAAGGACTATACCAAAAAGGTAGCACCTCTACAAGACCTCCTGGTAGGACAGTCCAAAAGAGGAAAGAGTCCCCCATTCCAGTGGGGCAAAGAACAGGCCGAATACTTTGCAGTAATGAAGGAAATCCTGACTGGTGAAGAAATCCTGGCTTACCCTGACTACAGCCAGCCTTTCCTGCTGTACACCGACGCCAGCAATGAGGGACTGGGAGCTGTGTTGTCCCAGAAGCAGAATGGAAGAGAGAAGGTAATTGCCTATGCCAGCAGGAAACTACTCCCTACCGAGAGGAACCCGGAGAACTACAGTTCCTTCAAGCTGGAGTTCCTGGCCTTGGTCTGGGCTATCACTGAAAGGTTCAAGCATTACCTAGCCTCAAGTAAGTTTACAGCTTTCACTGACAACAATCCCTTGACACACCTGGAGACAGCCAGGTTGGGAGCCATGGAACAGCGTTGGGTGGCCAGACTGTCAAATTATCAGTTCACCATCAAGTACCGGGCAGGTCACAAGAACACCATTGCTAATGCCCTGTCAAGGATGCCGCACCAGTCAGACACCGAGGATGAAGTGGATGATTTAGAGGAAGTTGAATTACCTGCTTTCCACCGAAGCGGAGTGGTCCATGAGCAACACGTCACCAGAAGACGTCAGGGAAGGACGCTGAATCCTCTACCCCATCACAGTTGGAAGGAGACTCAAGACAGTGACCCAGTTGTCAGCCTCATCAAATGACTGATCACCCAGGAAGGTTCTGACCTGGAGAAGGATGCTCCTCCACAAGCCAAGCAACTGTGGAATGAGAGAAGCCGGCTGTTCATCTACAGAGAGAAGCTGTGCAGAAGCTATGTCAACTCCAAGACCCATGAAATGGTGTGGCATATTGTTGCACCCAGGATGGATATCCAGATGGAGTTGGAGGCCTACCACGATCATGCAGGTCACTTTGGCTGGAAGAAGCTGGAAACCCTGCTGAAGGACCGGTTCTACTGGGTTGGAATGCGGAGCTCCATAGAGAGGTGGTGTCGTAATTGTGGGCCCTGTAGCCTCAGAAGAAAAGACTATGGCAGTCAGAAAGCACCCTTGCAGTCCATCAAGACAACCCAGCTCCTGGAGATTGTCGCTCTGGATCACGTCAACCTGTCACCCAGCAGGTCAGGCTATTCCTATGCACTCACCATGGTGGATCACTATTCCCGGTTCTTGGTGGTAGCTCCTGTCAAGGATCTGACAGCAGAAACTGCAGCAAGAACATTCCAAGCATACTTCTGCAGGCCCCATGGATACACGGACAAAGTGCTGACGGATCAAGACCCTGCCTTTGAAGCCGAGCTGTTTAAAGAATTCTGCCACCTGTACGGGTGCAAAAAGATCCGGGCTACGCCGTACCACCCTCAGACCAATGTTTTGTGTGAGAAAAAGAACAACATTGTCATAGACCTGCTGAAAACATTACCCTTGGAAGAAAGAAATCAGTGGCTGGACAAACTACCTGACCTGGTAGATCTGTACAATCACGTACCTGTGAGTTCTACTGAAGACAACGGAAGAAGAAGTACCTCTATAGCACCGGAAGAACCCAAGGAAGAAGTGCTTCACACAGTTCTAGGAGATTTCCCTGCGGACTGGCCTCAACTTGATGGAGCAGTGAGTATACCCCTAATACACTTCTATCAGCCACAAGAAGAACCTGTGAGTGCCCTAGAAGAACCTGCTCAGGAACAGGAAGAGTCCCCAGTAAGAGGAGGATCACCCGTTGAGACAGAGCCTGAAGGCCCAGTGGACAGTGTACTTGCCAGTCCCATAGAGAGATTAAGGCAGTTCTACAATCTACCAGCACGTACACCTGATAGGTTAACAGACACTAGAAACACCCCAGTGCTACGTAGGTCAACACGCAGCACACAAGGACAAATCCCTGCCAGGTTTAGGGAATAAGTACAAAGTGCCTACACTATAAATAGTTACCCAGTGGGTATTGCTACTGTTATTGTTTATTATGTAAACTGAAAATATATATGCATTTAGTTACCCATCAGGGTACAAAGACTTGTAGGCTGAGGACTGTGAGCAGCCAAAAACTGTCCTGTAAATAGTTGCACTTATCAAAGTGCCCCCTTTAATTGACCATAGAACAAAAACCCGTTTGGCGTGGCTGAAGACTTGGTCCAGCACCTGGATCACTTATGCCCTGTAGCATAAGTGATCCAAGCGCAAATACGCAGCCAACGCCCCACAGGCAATACTACTAATTTCCCACATTTCACGACTGCTTGCACTTGAAATGTTGCCTTTTAGGCTCTTGGAGACGGAAGCATTCCGCAACCTGATGGCGGCGGCCGTCCCTCGGTACTCGGTCCTCAGCCGCCACTATTTCTCCTGGTGTGCCGT
Source organism: Phyllobates terribilis (assembly GCF_046119375.1). Lineage (NCBI taxonomy): Eukaryota > Metazoa > Chordata > Amphibia > Anura > Dendrobatidae > Phyllobates > Phyllobates terribilis. The sequence goes on from NW_027362763.1 coordinate 396,742,863, forward strand.
CCCCGCCTTACACAAGCACTTGTCCCAAAACATTAGTTGTGCCCTCAACAACGCAGTTACCGGGAAAGTCCACCTAACCACGGACACGTGGACAAGTGCTTGTGGGCAGGGACGGTACATCTCGCTGACGGCACACTGGATTAACATAGTGGAAGCCGGGACCCAGTCGGACCTTGGGATGGAACACATCCTCCTGACGCCAAGGATTGCGGGCCCTAGGTCAATCAGGGTTGCCCCCACAGTCTACAGCTCCTGCACCTCATCCTCCTCAGCCTCCTCATCCTCTTCAGCCTCCATCTCCGACATGACCACATCAGTCACAAGCTGGAAGCACTGCAGCACTTCCTCGGCCAAGTGACAACAGCCTATGCTGAAGCTAATATGCTTAGGTGACAAACAGCATAATGCTGAAGAGTTGTGGACAGCTCTTTAAGAGCAGGCAGATTTGTGGCTCACACCGCTGAACTTGCAGCCAGGCAGGACACACTTACCATGCCTGGCCCATGTGTTTAACCTCGTGGTTCAGGGGTTTCTCAAATCCTACCCGGAGCTGCCCGATCTGCTTGTTAAAGTACGCCGCCTGTGTGCCCATTTTAGAAAGTCACCTACAGCTTCCGCCCCCCTTGCCGAGGTTCAGCAGCGTTTTCAGCTTCCGGCTCACAGACTGGTGTGTAATGTCCACACGCGTTGGAACTCTACACTGCAGATGTTGGGAAGGATTTGTGAGCAGAAGAGGGCAGTTGTTGAGTACCAGCATCAACATCGGTATTCAGGTCAGACTCCAAACATAAGACCTCAGGAGTGGACATGGATGTCAGACATATGTATCATCCTCCAAAACTTTGAGGACTCCACCAAGATGGTGAACAGCGATGACGCCATAATTAGCGTCACCATCCCGCTTCTCTGTCTTCTGAAATGCTCTCTGCTCACAATCAAAGAGGATGCATTGCAGGCGGCGAACGATGAGATGGAGCAAGGAACCATACAGGGTGATTACACACAGCCCAGCCTCATCTCATCCCAATGTGGATTGGGTGACAATGAGGAAGAGGAGGAGGAAGAACAGAAGCTAGTTTCATATGCTATAGTCGGTACTACCTGCACAACTGTCATACCGTCTGTTCAGAGTGGATGACAAGAGGACAGAGAGGAGGTGAAGGAGGAGGAGAACATGGTCAGTCATCCTCCTGGTGAGGACACGGAAGTATTGCCTGTTAGCAGTCTGGCATGCATGGCTGAGTTTATCTTACACTGCCTTTCCCATGACTCTCGCATTCTCAAAATTTTGGGTGACAGTTATTACTGGTTAGTGACACTTCTAGACCCACGCTACACGGAGAACTTTATATCTCTTATTCCTGAGGCAGACGGGTCTACAAAAATGGGGCAGTACCAGAAGGCCCAAAGTGGTATTGGGGTGCGTCAAAATTTTGGTCAGCCCTGCCACTCACTGCATACACAATAACAGTATAGGAGACCCACTCTTTAGTAATGGGAACAATAAAAAATAGCCGGCTGATGGCTCTCTAAGGATAGTGAGGGCCGACTGCTGGCCCTTTAAGAATAGTAAAGGCCGCCTGATGGCCCTACAAAAATAGGCTTTGTGACTTTCAGAGTCCCTCTTTCATAAATGAAGCATGATGTGTCTGATATCTTACACACCACATGGTCAGATAAGGTTGTAAAATGTTAAAATGACATTTCCTGGTAAATGCATTTGTCACGGTTGAAAGCAATGCAAAAGTGTAAAAACGCATCAAAAATGCTAAGTGTGAACATAGCCCAAGGTGTGGAGGAGTATTTTTGTTTTTGGGTATTTATTTTGCTTTATATACAAGTCACTACCCTGGAAAGGATGTTCCTTAACATATTTCCTAGGAAAATCCACTTTGGTTTTGTTTTTGTTTGTTTTATTGTGAGTCCGTAAAAGTGGCGTAATACCTCTGACAACATTGTTGACAGAAGTGACCTGGGAGTCAGAAATGCTTCCAGGGGTCTTCCCCATGCTGCTCCCATGTCATTTGAACACTGTTCCCATCGATTTGGGCAATTTTTAGGCCCTCTGCAGAGCGTCGGGGAGAGCCGCCTGAATAATGCTCGAGTTTCCCATAGACTTACATTGGGCTCATTGCTGGGGTCGAGCACCCGAGTATTTCAATGTGCTTGACCCGTACATCGAGCACCTGAGCATTTTAGTGCTCACCCATCACTAGTGCCATGACATTTGTAAAGATCCGTGGGGCCGAAGATATTCAAAATGGAAGAACATTGAATTGATAGTGTATTAGCTGTTCTCCTGGTGCCACTGAGAATCTTAAGAATTTCCGATAAACTGGATGAATCACGACATGGTAATATGCATCTTAGAGATCGATTGTAGCCATGACATAATCTTGTCCTATCAGAGGAACTGTTGATTTGATCGACTCCATCTTGAACCTTCTGTAAAGTATATGTTGATTCAGAGGTTTCAGATTGATTATAATCTGATGGGAAGTTCCTGTTTTTTTTTTATCAGGAAGAGTCTGGAATAGTGTCCTCTGCATCTCTCTTCTGTTGGAAACAGAGAGATCACCTTTGAAGGTAGTAGGTCCCTCAGACCGGATATCATGGTGGCTTGTAGCTACAGAGAGGAGAGCCATGTTGTTTTCACTCTCCATGAGGGATAAGAAGAGAGATCTATCTTTACCCCAGACTCAATTGATCTTAGGATCCATGGGTCCGAACAGATCTTTCGCCGCTGGGGAAGAAAGTTCGAAATATGGCCCCTGACTGTCTCGACATCATGGTTTGCTTTGACGCTGGTTCTGGGAGAGAAAAAGATTCCTGCCCCGTCCTCCTTTCAGGTAACTCCACCGACCTGACTTTCCTTTTCTCTACATTGAGGACTTTGCTCCTGGGAAGGTCAAAGGGGTCTCTTTTTCGAGCTTCTGGGTTCGGGAAGGGATTTCTTCTAATCCGAAGCTTTTTCAAGTAGGTTGTCTAGGGCTGGTCCAAATATATACTTTCCCTTAAAGGGAATGGAGCACAGCTTCATCTTTGACGTGACGTCTCCACTCCAAGACTTCAACCATAAGGCGCGTCTTACCGAATTGGTTAGTCCCAATGCTGCCACCCTTACTGACTCTGCAGAAGCATCTGCTAGGAATCCTGTAGTTTTCTGAAGGAGTGGTAATTATGCCAGAATATCTTCCCTGGGAGTGCCTGAGGCTAGGTGTTCCTCCAGCTGACCTAGCCAACGAGACATCGATCGAGCAACACATGTGGAGATGGCATTAATGTTTAACAGAGATGCAGATGTTTCCCATTATTTTCTCAATAGCCCTTCCATTTTACGTTCCAACGGGTCTTTTAGCTGGGAGGAATCTTCGAATGGCAAGGTGGTTTTCTTTGCCACCCGCGAAATCTGGATGTCGACGTTTGGGATCTCTGACCAGCATTCTGTTGTTTCATTATCGACCGGAAATCTATCCTTCAGGTCTGCAGGGGTATTCAGCCTTTTCTCCGGGGAATTCCATTCCTCTAGCATCAGATCCCGAATGTTTTGGTGAATAGGAAAAACTATTTTTTTCCTGGAGCATAGACCATCAAACATTTCCTCCTGTCCTGTTTGGGAAACCATTTCTTCCTCAACTTCCCCAGTCTTCCTTACTGCCATAAGGAGCTCTTCCATACTATCTGCTGAGAAATAATATTTCTTCCGATGTGATTCCTCAGGCCCCGGACTCAGAAATCTGAAGACCTACCTCTTCCGACATGCCTACAACCTGCAGTAACCACCGCCCCACCACATTACTGCATGACCTCCTCTACCCCCACCTACTGTATCCTCACCCATCCCTTGTAGACTGTGAGCCCTGGCGGGCAGGGTCCTCTCTCCCCCTGTACCAGTCGCTGACTCGTTTTGATAAGATTATGTAAATGTTTTTGCTACGTACAATATATCCCTATCACATGTAAAGCGCCATGGAATAAATGGCGCTATAATAATAAATAATAATAATCATAATATATATATATATATATATATATATATATACAGTGCCTACAAGTAGTATTCAACCCCCTGCAGATTTAGCTGGTTGACACATGCGGAATTAACTTGGCATTGTGACATTTGTACTGTAGATCAGCCTGGAAGTGGGAAATGCACTGCAGCAAATTTTGTTTTTGCTTTTTTTTTTTTTTTTTTTTTAAAACGTTAAAAGTTAATTCAGAGTGTCATTTATTATTCAACCCCTCAAACCACAAGAATTCTGCTTGGTCCCCCTAAAGTATTAAGAAGTAGTTCAGGCACCAAGAATAATGAGCTTCACATGTGTGGATTAAAGATCTCTTTTGCCAGCCTTTTCTGACTATTTAAGACCCTCCCCAAACTTGTGAACAGCACTCAGACATGGTCAACATGGGAAAGACAAAGTAGCATTCCAAGGCCATCAGAGACAAGATCGTGGAGGGTCACAAGGCTGGCAAGGGGTACAAAACCCTTTCCAAGGAGTTGGGCCTACCTGTCTCCACTGTTGGGAGCATCATCCGTAAGTGGAAGGCTTATGGAACTACTGTTAGCCTTCCACGGCCTGGACAGCCTTTGAAAGTGTCCTCCCGTGCCGAGGCCAGGCTTGTCCGAAGAGTCAAGGCTAACCCAAGGACAACAAGGAAGGAGCTCCGGGAAGATCTCATGGCAGTGGGGACATTGGTTTCAGTCAATACCATAAGTAACGTACTCCACCGCAATGGTCTCCGTTCCAGACGAGCCCGTAAGGTACATTTACTTTCAAAGCGTCATGTCAAGGCTCGTCTACAGTTTGCTCATGATCACTTGGAGGACTCTGAGACAGACTGGTTCAAGGTTCTATGGTCTGATGAGACCAAGATCGAGATCTTTGGTGCCAACCACACACGTGACGTTTGGAGACTGGATGGCACTGCATACGACCCCAAGAATACCATCCCTACAGTCAAGCATGGTGGTGGCAGCATCATGCTGTGGGGCTGTTTCTCTGCCAAGGGGCCTGGCCATCTGGTCCGCATCCATGGGAAGATGGATAGCACGGCCTACCTGGAGATTTTGGCCAAGAACCTCCGCTCCTCCATCAAGGATCTTAAGATGGGTCGTAATTTCATCTTCCAACAAGACAACGACCCAAAGCACACAGCCAAGAAAACCAAGGCCTGGTTCAAGAGGGAAAAAGTCAAGGTGTTGGAGTGGCCTAGTCAGTCTCCTGACCTTAACCCAATTGAAAACTTGTGGAAGGAGCTCAAGAATAAAGTCCACATGAGACACCCAAAGAACCTAGCTAACTTGGAGAAGATCTGCATGGAGGAGTGGGCCAAGATAACTCCACAGACCTGTGCCGGCCTGATCAGGTCTTATAAAAGACGATTATTAGCTGTAATTGCAAACAAGGGTTATTCCACAAAATATTAAACATAGGGGTTGAATAATAATTGACCCACACTTTTATGTTTAAAAATTAATAAAATTCAACTGAGCAACATAACTTTTTGGTTTGTAAGATTTATGCTTCTGTTCATAAAACCTTCTCTCGTTTGCAGTTTGAAGGCTCTAACTTATTTGCATCTTATCAAACCAGCTAAATCTGCAGGGGGTTGAATACTACTTGTAGGCACTGTATATATATATATATATGCAATAATCAGTAAGGAGGTTGGAACATTAAAAATGTGAAAAAACACTATTTTCAGATATGGGGTTAATCTGCAGGTTAATAGCATTCTGAACCTGCCCGGCGACTGAACTTTGAGCCCTGCTGTCCTGAGGAAATTAACTTTATTCATCCCAGTAGTCAGTGGCATACCACCAAAGTGAGCCGGGGGGGCCTCATAGCAGTCACCTTCTGCACCCCCCGCTCCGCTGTTTGATTGCCGCCGGCACTGTGTTCAGGCATGGCCGCGCGCTGTGCGGCTGTGTCTTGTTGTAATGACGGCAGGGACGACACTGTACCTTTAATTGAGCTTGTGTCGCCCCTGCCACGTCATTACTACAAGACACAGCCGCACAGCACACGGCGCGTAACCATGCTTGCGGCGGCAATCATACAGCGGAGCGGGGGTGCAGGAGGGGGGCCCCAATGGAGGGGGGGCCCTGTTGAAGGGAGGCCCCGATGGATGGGGGCCCTGTTGAAGGGAGGCCCCGATGGAGGTGGACCCTGTTGAAGGGAGGCCCCAAGGGGGTCCCTGCTGAAGGGAGGCCTCATGAGTGTCCTTAATGAAGGGAGGCCATGTGGGGTCCCTGTTGAAGGGAGGCTACGTCGGGGTCCTTGATGAAGGGAGGCCCCGTGGGGGGCCTTGATTAAGGGAGGCCCCGTGGGGGCCCTGTTGAAGGGAGGCCCCATGGGGGTCCTTGATGAAGGAAGGCCTCGTAGGGGCCGCGTTGAAGGGAGGCCCCCGTGGGGGGCCCTGATGAAAGGAGGCCGCGAGGGGGGCCCTGATGAAGTGCCAGCAATTAAGCAGCGCCGGCGAAGCGGGGGGTGTAAGAGTGTAAGAGGGGAGCCCCGATGAAGTGCCAGCAATCAAACACCACCAGAGGTCCTCCCAGCGGAGATACTAGGGGAGCGGCCTGGGCTCCAATGGCGAGTGGGCCACTCTGATGGTCCAGAGCCCGTGATGGCCATCAGACACGCTGGCGGCCCGGCACAGCTGGACCGGACACAGGACAATGGGCAGGTAAGTGAGACTTGTCGCCAGATTCCCCAATCCCCATATTAAATATATTTCTAATGTGTCTTGTGTGTATGTCAGTGTGTATGGCTCTGTATATATACAGTACTGGCCAAAAGTATTGGCACCCCCGCAATTCTGTCAGATAATACTCAGTTTCTTCCTGAAAATGATTGCAATCACAAATTCTTTGGTATTATTCTCTTCATTTAATTTGCTTGCAAGGAAAAAACACAAAAGAGAATGAAGCAAAAATCAAATCATTGATCATTTCACACAAAACTCCAAAAAAGGGCCGGACAAAAGTATTGGCACCCTCAGCCTAACACTTGGTTGCACAACCTTTAGCCAAAATAACTGCGAACAACCGCTTCCGGTAACCATCAATGAGTTTCTTACAATGCTCTGCTGGAATTGTAGACCATTCTTCTTTGGCAAACTGCTCCAGGTCCCTGATATTTGAAGGGTGCCTTCTCCAAACTGCCATTTTCAGATCTCTCCACAGGTGTTCTATGGGATTCAGGTCTGGACTCATTGCTGGCCACCTTAGAAGTCTCCAGTGCTTTCTCGCAAACCATTTTATAGTGCTTTTGGAAGTGTGTTTTGGGTCATTGTCCTGCTGGAGACCCATGACCTCTGAGGGAGACCCAGCTTTCTCACACTGGGCCCTACATTATGCTGCAAAATTTGTTGGTAGTCTTCAGACTTCATAATGCCATGCACACAGTCAAGCAGTCCAGTGCCAGAGGCCGCAAAACAACCCCAAAACATCAGGGAACCTCCACCATGTTTGACTGTAGGGACCGTGTTCTTTTCTTTGAATGCCTCTTTTTTTTTCCTGTACACTCTATGTTGATGCTTTTTCCCAAAAAGCTCTACTTTTGTCTCATCTGACCAGAGAACATTCTTCCACAACATTTTAGGCTTTCTCAGGTAAGTTTTGGCAAACTCCAGCCTGGCTTTTTTATGTCTCGGGGTAAGAAGTGGGGTCTTCCTGGGTATCCTACCATACAGTCCCTTTTCATTCAGACACCGACGGATAGCACGGGTTGACACTGTTGTACTCTCGGACTGCAGGGCAGCTTGAACTTGTTTGGATGTGAGTCGAGGTTCTTTATCCACCATCCGCACAATCTTGCGTTGAAATCTCTCGTCAATTTTTCTTTTCCGTCCACATCTAGGGAGGTTAGCCACAGTGCCATGGGCTTTAAACTTCTTGATGACACTGCGCACGGAAGACACAGGAACATTCAGGTCTTTGGAGATGGACTTGTAGCCTTGAGATTGCTCATGCTTCCTCACAATTTGGTTTCTCAAGTCCTCAGAAAGTTCTTTGGTCTTTTTTCTTTTCTCCATGCTCAATGTGGTACACACAAGGACACAGGACAGGTTGAGTCAACTTTAATCCATGTTAACTGGCTGCAAGTGTGATTTAGTTATTGCCAACACCTGTTAGGTGCCACAGGTAAGTTACAGGTGCTGTTAATTACACGAATTAGAGAAGCATCACATGATTTTTCAAAGGGTGCCAATACTTTTGTCAACCCCCTTTTTTAGGTTTGGTGTGGAATTATATCCAATTTGGCTTTAGGACAATTATTTTTGTGTTTTTTTCATTGAAGACAAATTAAATGAATAGAATAATACCAAAGAATTTGTGATTGCAATCATTTTCAAGAAGAAACTGAGTATTATCTGACAGAATTGCAGGGGTGTCAATACTTTTGGCCAGCACTGTATATATATTTATGTCCGTTTTAAGTGTTTTTAAGAATGTGTTCAAATATGTACGAATCTGTGTATGTGCATGTCTGCGTAATGTATGTGTGCATATCTGTGTACCATGTGCATGTCTGCGTTCCATGTGTGTGCATGTCTGCTTACTGAGTGCGTGCATGTCTGCGTACCATGTGCGTGCATTTCTGCGAACCATGTGCGTGCATGTCTGAGTACTGTGTGTGTGCATGCATGTCTGCGTACTGTGTGAGTGCGTGCATGTGTGCGCACTTTGTGTGTGCGAGCATGTCTGTGTACTGTGGCGAGTGCATTATATTGCGTGAAGGACCATGGCGAGTGCATTATACTGTGTGGAGGACCATGGCGAGTGCATTATACTGTGTGGAGGACCATGGCGAGTGTAACATACCTGGTGGCGGGCTTGCATAGTGCACCATCTCTCACTATGCAAGATCGCAAACTTGATCTTCAGTCCAGTCTGCTAGCCTGGCTTCTATTCATGCTGTCTGTTTGCCTCTGTTCTGACTGCTTAGGGTGGCGGCCCGGTTACTTCCTGATTCTTATAGCTGCTGTGAGCACACCCCTAATGCATCCTCAGCCTATTGCTGTCTGTCACTGGATATTTAAACCAGCTTCACATGGAAGCTGATGCCTGAGCAACTTTAACATTCAGTGTGCTCCTTGACTCTGAATGTGCCAGGTCCTCTTCTGTTTTTCCCTGCCTGTATGCCTTCCTGGAGGCTGTATTTCCAGGCCTGTCTGAACACGCTCCTAGCCTGTTCATCCCGCCTTCTAGAGGCCGCATACCTAGATCTGTTATCTGTGTTTTCTTGCCTGTCTGTCTGCCTTCCTGGAGGCTGTATTTCCAGGCCAGTCTGAACACGCTCCTTGCCTGTTCGTTTCTGCCTCTGGGGGCTGTATACCCAGGCTCGTTCCTGTATTTCGCTGCAGTAACAGTTCCTCTCTGAACTGTCTCCTAACCTGTTACTTGTTTTGTCTCTATGTCCGTTTCCTCCCTTTTGCTGCAGTGTCTGAACCAGCACTTGGCTTTACCTAGGCTCGTTCCTGTATTTTGTTGCAGTAACAGTTCCTGTCTGAACTGTCTCCTAACCTGTTACTTATTTGTCTCTATGTCCATTTCCTCCCTTTTGCTGCAGTGTCTGAACCAGCACTTGGCTTTACCTAGGCTCGTTCCTGTATTTCGTTGCAGTAACAGTTCCTGTCTGAACTGTCTCCTAACCTGTTACTTGCTTTGTCTCTATGTCCGTTTCCTCCCTTTTGCTGCAGTGTCTGAACCAGCACTTGGCTTTACCTAGGCTCGTTCCTGTATTACGTTGCAGTACAGTTCTTGTCTGAACTATCTCCTGGCCTCTTACCTGTTTTGTCTCTGTGTCCGTTTCCTCTCTTTTCTGCAGAGTCTGAACCTGCAACTAACTCCTACTCGTTGTCGCTGTACTTCTGTTTGTGAGTTGGAGTCCACTCGCTACTTCCTTGCAAGTACCTTGTGTGTATCTGGTTCTGCCTTTCCCTTCCAGTCTGTTCCATGTGAACAGAGCCCTGTCCCCTCTGCTCTGTCTTTGCTCACCGCTTTGGCGGTTTATCTCTGCTCTGCCTTACTTACCGCTCTGGCGGTTTCTGCCCGCTCTGCTCAGCCTTGTCAACCGCACCTGCGGTTTCGCTCTGCTCAGCCCTGTCCACCACACTTGCGGTTTCGCTCTGCTCAGCCCTGTCCACCGTACTTGCGGTTTCGCTCTGCTCCGCCTTGTCCACCGCATCTGCGGTTTCGCTCTGCTCTGCCTTGTTCACCGCATCTGCGGTTTCGCTCTGCTCAGCCTTGTCCACCGCATCTGCGGTTTCGCTCTGCTCAGCCCTGTCCACCGCATCTGCGATTTCGCTCTGCTCAGCCCTGTCCACCGCACTTGCAGTTTCGCTCTGCTTTGCCTTGTCCACCGCATCTGCGGTTTCGCTCTGCTTTGCCTTGTCCACCGCATCTGCGCTTTCGCTCTGCTCAGCCTTGTCCACCGCATCTGCGGTTTTGCTCTGCTCAGCCCTGTCCACCGCACTTGCGGATTCGCTCTGTTCAGCCTTGTCCAACGCATCTGCGGTTTCGCTCTAATCAGCCTTGTTCACCGCACTTGCGGTTTCGCTTTACTCTGCTTGATTACCGCATCTGCGGCTCTGAACCTGTCTCCTAGTCTGTACTGGACCCTACCCAGCCTGTGCTCTAACCTGCCTGTTCCTGTATTCCCCGGTGTGGGTCAACAGCTGTGTCCGGGGTCTGACCTGGAGTCGCACCTGGTCCCTCTGCTCGGTTCCTCCCTGGTGCACAGGCGTTGTTAGCCGTCGTGCGACCTTGGTCGGATCGGGTATATACTTAGTTACGCCCCTCCAGGCACTCTCCGGTTCATGGTCCAGTGGGATCACTAAACACGCACACGCCAGTCAGTCCGGGCATGTGAATAACAGCGAGTGCATTATACTGTGTGGAGGACCATGGCGAGTGCATTATACTGTGTGGAGGACCATGGCAAGTGCATTATCCGTTTTTGGAGGACCATGGCTAGTGCATTATACTGTATGGAGGACCATGGGGAGTGCATTATACTCTGTGGACTGTGGAGAGGTGTGGGGGCCTTTATACTGTATGTAGGCCCATTATACTGCATGAAGGACTGTGTGGGGGGTCACAGTTGGGGGATCATACTGTGTTGAGGTCGCCATACTTTGCCCTGGGAGTTGAGGTGTGGTACAGTTGTGGTGCCCTGCAGCGCACAGGCGCCACAGAACCCAGTAGGGTGCATGGAAGGACTTCTCCACAAGAGGCCCTCACACATTCACACACCTTCACCCTACCACCTCAGACCACCAGAGGGAGCCCCATTAGGGATATAAAGACTGGAGGGTGGAGTTAGGTAGTCAGAGTGTGCTGACGCTAGGAGATCAGTGAAGAAGCAGCACGCAGGCTGCTGTGCTTAGGCGAGCCAAGGCCTACAGCACGAGTTGAAGCCTAGTGAGGGCCCTGAGTGTGGCCAAAGGCGAGAGGGGAGAGGAAGCAACGAGGGGGCAGAGGAGCGTACCAGGCTCACCCCGAACCATACACCGGACACCAGGTCCGCGCCTACAGGGTCCCTTTATACCCAGTAGGGACCACCGGATACCTGGAGGACTACAAGTTCCAGGCTGACCAACGCTGACTCCCGTACCAGGGCTAGGAGTCACGGAGGCCCCAGCGACCAGGGAGAGTGATCTCCAAGAGAAGGCCCTACCACCAGGTCAGCAGGTGCAAGAGAGAGAGAGACAGTAATTAAGCCAGGCCTAGCTCCAGGCAGGTCAGAAGCTTAGCAAGTGAAAGCAATGGATCAGGAGGCCCTATTCCCGCTCACTGGGGAGAATCCAGAAGTGCACCCTCCATACCGAGTACCCTGGACCATACCTGCATCTACACCAGTAAAGGTACCGAAGTGAACTCCCGTGTGAGTGTCTGTCATTTCTCCCTGAACCATCCTGGCCGTCTCTCACCTGTACCACCATCCATTTCACCATGCTGCCCTGAGGCCCGCTCCACCTGTGGGGAGCTATTCCATCATAAGCTGCCCTAACATCTGCCTCAGAGGACTGTCGCAGTGCTGGTAGACCTTACCAGGCACCACAAGTGGCGTCACAAACTATTCCAAAATCCCATATATATACCTAAAACCCCCCTTTTCTTTTGGTTAACCACCCTGGGCCACAGACCGGGCCAGCCACCGTGATCCTCCCCACCGGCATCCATAAGCCCGGCTGCCGAGTACCCCACGGCTCTGGGGGCGAGTCACAGTAGGCAGAGCTGTGGAGTCAGGAACCAAAACCTCCAACTCCTCAATTTCCATGACACCGACTCCAACTCCGACTTCCTCATACATGGCTCATGTTTATGTGATAAATTTATTGTAGCACAGATTCATCTCAGATAAAAGTCTAGACCCTTAGATCAGAGGGAGGACACGTATTGTCTGTAGGGTGCCAGAGCGAGCAGAGGCTATAGCTCGCCAACGACTACCTCACTGGGGCACCTTACAATTGACCCATGAAATGTGATGCCAACCAAAGTGCCCCCCTAACACAGTATGATACCCCCATGGTGCATTCCTCCTCATTAGGATAGACATTTATAGGACATTTCAGAACTTTCCCAAATTCTTATGAAAAAAATATTCCCCACAAACTGCATTGAACTATTGTACCCAATTTTTTATATATTTTGTGAGTTGGAGTCGGTCCATTTTATACCAACTCCCACTCTGACTCCACCAAAATAGACACCGGCTACACAGCCCTGACAGTAGGGTCATTATACTGTGCATGTAGAGACTAATGAGGAGGAATGCACCATGGGGGTATCATACTGTGTTAGGGGGGCACTTTGGTTGGCATCACATTTCATGGGTCAATTGTAAGGTGCCCCAGTGAGGTAGTCGTTGGCGAGCTATAGCCTCTGCTCGCTCTGGCACCCTACAGACAATACGTGTCCTCCCTCTGATGTGTGGTTGTGTATGTGGTGCTCTCCACTTACTTCAGACCACCCGATCGCGGATTTCTCCAGGCATTTCTCTTCTGGGACCAGGGCAGCAATAAATAACTTAACCATAACTTGGACTTTACTTGGGAAGAGGAATATGTACAATATTTACAGGCAGATATAATGGCTATGGCCCGACAGGTTATCATCTCCCTCACAGGCACTGGCAACTTCTTCAGCCCTGGTTCCCTCTTTAAGTGAAGCACCTCTGTGACTCTAATCTCTAGCCCAAGAGAATCTTCTTTATTACCAACAGTGTATCCGGATCCTATATCTCCCCCACATCTTAGCCTGGAGTCCTATCTTCCTCTTCTACCTGCAAACTAGAAGTGCCCCGGGTCCTCAATACCTCCGTTGAGCTTCTCCGGCCGGCTAACAGGACTCTTGCGTAGGGTGATCTTCACACTGGTGACCCCACTGTCTGAGGGTACGGAGCTCCCGTCTACCCTAGCAGCCACCATATACTCAGGCTGCACGTACAGTTCACTGTCCCAACTCTTTCTGACTCATCACTTCCTGCTTCTGGAAACTAAGCAGAGATTTTCCTAATGTGCCCACCCTCTGTGGGCTGTCATCACACACCATTAACCCCATCACTGTCTGCAATACTGCTGGCAGACTCAACCTGGCATCTGCTCCCGGGACATTCGCATCTTGTGGCTGGTTACCAATACTACAACCCACAAGGAATTATATCAGAAGCAAGATTTATACACACTCTATGCCTGATCATGGCACTAAGTTCCCCCTCTACTCGGCTGGCTGGACCACTGCAGCTAACCCCTTAGCTTAGCCTAACAACAGTTCAGAGAGGTCTAACTCCGGGACCATTTTCTTTAACTACTTCAGTGCCAAAGGAAGGTTACATCCTTCATCACTATTACACAATGAAGGAGGAATCTAGGACTTCAGAAGGAAGAAAATTGCTATGTAAAGGTTGGAAAGTTGAGAGATCTGCTCTTCTGTGACCCCGACGATTATTTAAATTTTTTCTTTTTTTGGGAGGGGGCCCAATCAGAACTTCTGCTATGGGGCCCCATGATTCCTATGTACGCCCCTGCCAGCAGTGTTCGGGTTTCAGCTATAGGAGTGGCGCCGACGCAGGTTCAGTCACAGCTCTGTACATAGCTGTACATAGTAAGTGGTGGCTGTCTGACTGACACCAGCCTGATCATTAGGGATGGCTGTCAGTCATTGCCTGGGGTGTGGTTACAGCTGCTGCTCTATTCACAGAGTGTGACTGAAACCGTTTCGGTGCCGCCCCCATGACTGAAACACGAATTCTGCCGGGGGGGATATCTACAGGTTAACAGTGTTTTTTCACGTGGCAGAATATCTTTAAGATTGGCGGTTACCAGCTTTTTTTTTTGTCACGCAGCTAAAGAAGTCACATCATAGTACACAATAAAATCCAAAACCGTCTAGCATCTAATTAAACACAATAGCATTCCACAGTATGAGGTTTTCAATTCCCACAGTGTACCCATGGGCTGGCAATGCCAGCCTTACCCAAACTGTGAGTTTTGTGTGAACAGCTCTCACCTTAGATATGGAGCTTCTACTATGTGCTTCATAAGGAGTCCAGTTAGTCAGTTCAAGCCAGGGTTGTCTGAAATGTGTCGGAGTCTACCCTTCTCTCCTCACTGCAGAAAACCAGGACCATTTTAGGTTTTACTACCAAACAATTGCAGAGCAATGCCTCTTTCTCTTATGCACAGACACCCTGGTTGCCTGAAATGTTACTTGACAGGTAATCCATTTCAGTAGGGTAAAATAAGCAGTTAGACATTTAATAATTGTATTAATCAAAGTTAGTTAGTTTGTCTTGGCCATAAACAGCATAAAATATGGTAGTTGCCTAAACTATATGATAGATGCCCCCAAAAAAACATCTATCAAAAAACAGGGAGGACTCACAGTTATGTGCTCTATTCTAGAGGAGAGCTCTCATTTCCTGTACCAACTCTCCACTCAATTCTGTCAGTAGTTATTGATGAGTATACAGATACTCATATATACAGTGGGGGGAATAAGTATTTGATCCTTGCTGTTTTTGAAGTTTGTCCACTGACAAAGACATGAACAGTCTATAATTTTAAGGGTAGGTTAATTTTAACATTGAGAGATAGAATATCCCCCCAAAAAACCCCAAGAAAATAACATTGGATAAATTTGATACATTTATTTGCATTTTGCAGTGAGAAATAACTATTTGATCTCCTACAATCATTAGTTCTAGCTCCTACAGACAAGTTAGATGCTCCTAATCAACTCGTTACCTGCATTAAAGACAGCTGTCTTACATAGTCACCTGTATGAAAGACTCCTCTCCACAAACTCAATTAATCAGTCAAGAAAAGCAAGAAATTCCGGCACTCACGTGTGGTAAATTAAACCTCTTTATTCCACACCCAGCAAAACGTTTCAGCTCACCCAGAGCCTTTGTCAATTGTGAATGGTTACATGTAATTACACTTTATATACAAAAAAAACAAGGAAATGACATCATGGACGAAAAAAAGAAGAAAAGACAACATAATCAAATACTCTCAAAAAAAAATTCAACTGAAAACAAAAGAAACGTAACCAAAAAATGAATAAATTAATTTCATATATATATATCTATATATAGATATATACATTAATATATATATCTATATATATAGATATATATATTATATTTATCTGTAAACCACTCTGGTACTGATCTTTTTAATCACTCTAGATATACAAAATGTATAAATATAAATAAATGAATAAATATATGAATGTATAAATATATTAATTTATTTTCAATATAAATTATATACTCCTTTATAAATAAAAATAAATTTTATTATAAATACATCATGCACTAGTTTATTTTTATTAATATTTATATTAATTTATTTATTATTTTTATTTTTTGTCTTCTATTTTTCCAATAAAGTTATTTTATCATTTCTATTTTTTATTTTTTATATTTTCCTGTATTTATTGAACATCACTCTTATACTAACCCTACCCACTATACGTAGAAAATTTTGAAGCATAAATATTCCCTTAAGTGAAATATCTCCTATACCAATTCACAACAAGAAAAAACAATTCTATCACTACATAATTTCATACTCAATTCCTCAATTGTGACTGAAAAAATCTCATCATAATATTTCTCATAAAAAAGCGTATCATGTTTTAAGGATCTCAATCCCGCAATCTGTGTAGTCCTCCCATTCACTCCAAAAGAGAGGAAGGTCAATCTGTTCCTGAAAGATGTAACCGGAATCATATTGTATTTCCCAGGACACACCCTATCATTATCATAGTGACTCAAGACAGAAGTCATTGGTTCTGTGACGTCTATAAAAAAAGGTAAGCAGATAAACATTAAGGGATTCAATAAATTTAAATCAAATGAGTTATATTATAATTCTTATTCAAACCATTAGGGGTTAAACTGTTCAAAGTGAAAATCCAAAAGGCTTCCCTCCTTAGGAGGATTTTCCCCTCACAGGTACTTTCACTTGCTCTATAACCTGATATTTGCAATAAGAATTATAATAAAACCTATTTGATTTAAATTTATTGAATGGCTGAATGAATAAATACAGGAAAATATAAAAAATAGAAATGATAATAACTTTATTGGAAAAATAGAAGAAAAAAAATAATATAAGAAATAAAGTAAGACAAATATTAATAAGAATAAACTAGTGCATGAGATATTTATAATAAAATTTATTTTAAATATAAATATATAAATATAAATGATATAATCCTTTTCATTTATATTGAAGATAAATTCATATATGACATTTTGTATATCTAGAGTAGTGTTGAGCGAACATGCTCGACACTGCTCGGTACTCGCCCGAGCATCACGCTACTCGGGATGTTCGGCGAGCTCCGAGCATTTCCGGGTTACTCGGGCGGGAGCTCGGGTCTCCGCCCTGCATGTTTGGCGCTCTTTACAGAGCCAATGAACATGCAGGGATTGCCAGCCAGTCACTGTAATGCTGCAGCCATGTTGGTTGTGGGCATTACAGTGATTGGCTGGCCGCACAGCGTCACCTCGAGTATTTAAAACGGGGCGCTGCCTTCTTGGACACAGTCGCTCCGGATTAGACAGTGTAGGGACAGCGATGCTGATTTAGGGAGAGATATAAACTGCGAAATAGTTAGTGTAGGGTCTGTAAAGGCTGCCAGAACAAACAAACAGTCCTTATCAGGACTAATATCCATACCAGATACCAGGCAGGCAGGCTGTATAGGAGACACAGTGGTTATACCAGCAAATGCTGCATTACAGTCCTGTGTGCTCCTGTTGCTGAAATTGCTGGACTTAGCACCAGGTGTCGGGGGCCAGGAAAAATCCTTTTTTTTTCATCTAAATCCTCCTTTTTTTTTCCTCCTTCACACTGTACAAATACCCGTCTTATTAACCTTTCGGTGTGTCCCCCCCCCCCCCCAAAAAAAAGCGTGTCTCTGATTTTTCAGACACAAATATAATTGTTGAAAATAGTCTGGTGTAGGCTAGAGAAACAGAAGTGTTGTTTTGCACTTCCACGGTTCAAACCTCTGTATTATCCATTTTGGGCCATTTGTATCTAAAAAAAAAAGCAGTTTGAGTGTGTCGCTCACTGTTCAGCCGCAACTATCTCTATTTAAAAAAGTGTGGTATACCCCAGTAAACAATAACTGTGGTTTTGCCATCCCACGGTAAAAAATCTCTATTATTCAGCTTTTGGTAGTTTTTTCCGTAAGGAAAAACAGTAGTGTCTCCTGACTGTTGTGACACAAAAATATATCTGTTGAAAATAGTCTTGTGTAGGCCCGACATCCCAGTGTGGTTTCGCAGTTCCACGGGTCAAATCGCTGTACTATCCAGTTTTGGGCCTTTGGTATCTAAAAAAAAAAGCAGTTTGAGTGTGTCGCTCACTGTTCAGCCGCAAATATCTCTATTTAAAAAAGTGTGGTATACCCCAGTAAACAATAACTGTGGTTTTGCCATCCCACGGTAAAAAATCTCTATTATTCAGCTTTTGGTAGTTTTTTCCGTAAAGAAAAACAGTAGTGTCTCCTGACTGTTGTGACACAAAAATATATCGGTTGAAAATAGTCTTGTGTAGGCCCGACATCCCAGTGTGGTTTCACAGTTCCACGGGTCAAATCGCTGTACTATCCAGTTTTGGGCCTTTGGTATCTTAAAAAAAAAGCAGTTTGAGTGTGTCGCTCACTGTTCAGCCGCAAATATCTCTATTTAAAAAAGTGTGGTATACCCCAGTAAACAATAACTGTGGTTTTGCCATCCCACGGTAAAAAATCTCTATTATTCAGCTTTTGGTAGTTTTTTCCGTAAAGAAAAACAGTAGTGTCTCCTGACTGTTGTGACACAAAAATATATCTGTTGAAAATAGTCTTGTGTAGGCCCGACATCCCAGTGTGGTTTCGCAGTTCCACGGGTCAAATCGCTGTACTATCCAGTTTTGGGCCTTTGGTATCTAAAAAAAAAGCAGTTTGAGTGTGTCGCTCACTGTTCAGCCGCAAATATCTCTATTTAAAAAAGTGTGGTATACCCCAGTAAACAATAACTGTGGTTTTGCCATCCCACGGTAAAAAATCTCTATTATTCAGCTTTTGGTAGTTTTTTCCGTAAAGAAAAACAGTAGTGTCTCCTGACTGTTGTGACACAAAAATATATCTGTTGAAAATAGTCTTGTGTAGGCCCGACATCCCAGTGTTGTTTTGCACTTCCACGGTTCAAACCTCTGTATTATCCATTTTGGGCCATTTGTATCTAAAAAAAAAAGCAGTTTGAGTGTGTCGCTCACTGTTCAGCCGCAACTATCTCTATTTAAAAAAGTGTGGTATACCCCAGTAAACAATAACTGTGGTTTTGCCATCCCACGGTAAAAAATCTCTATTATTCAGCTTTTGGTAGTTTTTTCCGTAAGGAAAAACAGTAGTGTCTCCTGACTGTTGTGACACAAAAATATATCTGTTGAAAATAGTCTTGTGTAGGCCCGACATCCCAGTGTGGTTTCGCAGTTCCACGGGTCAAATCGCTGTACTATCCAGTTTTGGGCCTTTGGTATCTAAAAAAAAAGCAGTTTGAGTGTGTCGCTCACTGTTCAGCCGCAAATATCTCTATTTAAAAAAGTGTGGTATACCCCAGTAAACAATAACTGTGGTTTTGCCATCCCACGGTAAAAAATCTCTATTATTCAGCTTTTGGTAGTTTTTTCCGTAAAGAAAAACAGTAGTGTCTCCTGACTGTTGTGACACAAAAATATATCGGTTGAAAATAGTCTTGTGTAGGCCCGACATCCCAGTGTGGTTTCACAGTTCCACGGGTCAAATCGCTGTACTATCCAGTTTTGGGCCTTTGGTATCTTAAAAAAAAAGCAGTTTGAGTGTGTCGCTCACTGTTCAGCCGCAAATATCTCTATTTAAAAAAGTGTGGTATACCCCAGTAAACAATAACTGTGGTTTTGCCATCCCACGGTAAAAAATCTCTATTATTCAGCTTTTGGTAGTTTTTTCCGTAAAGAAAAACAGTAGTGTCTCCTGACTGTTGTGACACAAAAATATATCTGTTGAAAATAGTCTTGTGTAGGCCCGACATCCCAGTGTGGTTTCGCAGTTCCACGGGTCAAATCGCTGTACTATCCAGTTTTGGGCCTTTGGTATCTAAAAAAAAAGCAGTTTGAGTGTGTCGCTCACTGTTCAGCCGCAAATATCTCTATTTAAAAAAGTGTGGTATACCCCAATAAACAATAACTGTGGTTTTGCCATCCCACGGTAAAAAATCTCTATTATTCAGCTTTTGGTAGTTTTTTCCGTAAAGAAAAACAGTAGTGTCTCCTGACTGTTGTGACACAAAAATATATCTGTTGAAAATAGTCTTGTGTAGGCCCGACATCCCAGTGTGGTTTCGCAGTTCCACGGGTCAAATCGCTGTACTATCCAGTTTTGGGCCTTTGGTATCTAAAAAAAGCAGTTTGAGTGTGTCGCTCACTGTTCAGCCGCAAATATCTCTATTTAAAAAAGTGTGGTATACCCCAGTAAACAATAACTGTGGTTTTGCCATCCCACGGTAAAAAATCTCTATTATTCAGCTTTTGGTAGTTTTTTCCGTAAAGAAAAACAGTAGTGTCTCCTGACTGTTGTGACACAAAAATATATCTGTTGAAAATAGTCTTGTGTAGGCCCGACATCCCAGTGTGGTTTCGCAGTTCCACGGGTCAAATCGCTGTACTATCCAGTTTTGGGCCTTTGATATCTAAAAAAAAAGCAGTTTGAGTGTGTCGCTCACTGTTCAGCCGCAAATATCTCTATTTAAAAAAGTGTGGTATACCCCAGTAAACAATAACTGTGGTTTTCCTCTTCCACGGTTCTAATCTACTCTTTATTACCCTTTCTCCATTGATAGTGCAAGTGTAAGCTATTTTACTTCATTTACAATGGGCAAGGCGCGTGGCAAGGGACGTGGAAGTGGACGTTCTGGTGATGGTTCGTGCAGAGGACGGGGCCGTGGCCAAGGTGAAAATGTGCCACAACCAACAGCCACATCTTCTCGCTCCCAATTCTTGACCGAATTACTAGGGAAGCACAGAACAACACCAGTATTGAGAACTGATCAGTGTGAACAGGTTATTAATTGGATAGCAGATAATACTTCCAGTTACCTGGGAACCACCACCTCCGGTCTGTCTTCCACACGGTCAACTCTTAGTAGCCGTGAGTCTCGACCGCATACTCCTCCTCACCCTGATGCTCCTTCCTCCCACCATGCCGAGTGTCGTCAGACAGCAAGTGATCCCACACTTGGACACTCTGAAGAGCTGTTCACTGGTCCATTTCCATATTTGGGCCCCTCACCTGATACGCTTGAAGTGGTGGAAGAGGAGATCCCATGTTGCGATGCCCAAATATTTGAACAGCCACGGCCACAGGAAGTCGACGTTGGCAATCTGTCACAAGAGGTGGACGATGACGAGACACAATTGCCAGGAAGTGAGGAGGAGGATCGTGGTGCGCAAGTGGAAGAGGAGGAGGTGGTGGATGATCTAGTAACTGACCCAATGTGGAAGGAGGACATACAGAGTGAGGCCAGCAGCACACAGGGGGAGGGAGGCAGAGTACCCCAACAGGCAGGAAGAAGCAGTGTGGTGGCAGCAGACAGAAGGCAGGCAACTATTCCCCGAAACACCAACACGAGGGACGTTGCCAGTACAAGCGGTAGGTCTTCCAGAGTCTGGAATTTTTTTAAAGACTCTGCTGATAACCCCAAATGTTCCACCTGCCATGCCAGCATCAGCAAGGAAGACAAAACTACCAGCCTGACCACCACCAGCATGATCAGGCACATGGCAGCAAAGCACCCGACTTTGTGGGGCGAAACCCAGGGTCCACGACCAGTGTCAGCGGGTGTCACCACTGCTTCTTCCACTGTTGTGCGTGCAATAGAACCCCCTGTTGTGTGTGCAAGGCAATCCCCTGTCCATACTGCATGTAAAGATGCCCCCTCCTCTCAGTCTTCACTTGTTATGGCAGTTTCTCAAGAAACAGCATCAACGTCCACATCCACGTCCCACCGCAGCGTTCAATTGTCCATATCCCAGACCTTTGAACGAAAGCGGAATTTCGCAGCTAACGTCCCACAGGCCACAGTCCTAAATTCGCACATTTCACGACTGCTTGCATTGGAAATGCTGCCTTTTAGGCTGGTGGAGACGGAATCCTTCCGCAATCTTATGGCGGAGGCCGTCCCTTGGTACTCGGTCCCCAGCCGACACTATTTTGCCCGGTGTGCCATCCCCGCGCTACACAAGCACGTGTCCCAAAGCATCTGCTGTGCCCTCAACAACGCAGTTACTGGGAGAGTCCACCTGATAACGGACACGTGGACAAGTGCTTGTGGCCAGGGACGGTACATCTCTCTGACGGCACACTGGGTAAACATAGTGGAAGCCGGGACCCAGTCGGACCTTGGGACGGAACACATCCTCCCCATACCGAGGATTGCGGGCCCTATGTCAGTCAGAGTTGCCCCGACAGTGTACAGCTCCTGTGCATCCTCCTCCTCCTCATGTTCAGCCTCCATCTCAGATATCACAACATCAGTTACAAGCTGGAAGCATTGCAGTACTGCCTCCGCCAAGCGGCAACAGGCTGTGCTGAAACTCATAAGCTTAGGTGATAAACCTCACACTGCTTGTGAGTTGTGGACAGCTGTGAAAGAGCAGGCAGATCTGTGGCTGAGACCGCTGAACCTACATCCAGGCATGGTCATGTGTGACAATGGCCGTAACCTGGTGGCGGCTCTGAGGCGAGGTGAGATCACACACGTATCATGCCTGGCTCATGTGCTTAACCTCGTGGTTCAGCGGTTTATTAAATCGTACCCCGAGTTGCCAGATCTGCTCGTGAAAGTACGTCGCCTGTTAGCTCATTTTCGCAAGTCGGCTACAGCTTCCGCCACCCTTGCTGTGTTGCAGCAGCGTTTGCAGCTTCCGACACACCGACTGGTGTGTGATGTCCCCACACGTTGGAACTCTACCCTCCACATGTTGCAAAGGATTTGTGAGCAGACGAGAGCAGTTGTGGAGTACCAGCTGCAACAAGGCCGTCGATATTCAGGTCAGACTCCACACATAAGACCTCTGGAGTGGACCTGGATGTCTGACATATGTACCATCCTGACAAACTTTGAGGAGGCCACCAAGATGGTGAGTGGTGATGACGCCATCATTAGTGTCAGCATCCCACTTGTCTTTCTTTTGCAACGCTCTGTGCAGAGAATTAAAGAGGAGGCATTGCAGCCAGAGTATGATGAGATGGATCAAGAAGCCGTAGCGGGCGATTACACACAGCCCAGCCTCATCTCATCCCAACGTGCATTGGGGGACAATGAGGGAGAGGAGGAGGAGGAGGAGGAAGAACAGGAGCTGCTATCATGCGTTGTAGACGGTAGTACCTGTACAAGTGTCATAACGTTGGTTCAGCGTGGGTGGCCTGAGGGCAGGGGGGAGGAGGAAGAGGAGGAGGAGGAGGAGAGCATGGTCAGTCGTCATCTTGGTGAGGACACGGAAATCTTGACTTTATGTTACGCAGCCTTAACCGTGACCCTCGCGTTGTCAAAATGTTGGGTGACAGTCATTACTGGTTGGAGACACTTGTAGACCCCCGCTACAAGGAGAACTTTCACTCTCTTATTCCTGAGGTGGAGAGGTCTACAAAAATGGGGCAATACCAGAAGGCCCTTGCTGCAGAACTCTTAAAAAAATTCCCATCTGAACACGCTAGCGGCAGAGGTCACAGTTCGTTTCCCAACCAAGGCGTACAGGCGAGAGAGATGCAACTCCAATCCAGCAGAGGCAGGGGAACACTGTCAACGTTCTGGGACAGTTTTCTGACACCCGCCAAGCTTACAGGCCCTGAGGCGCGGGGTACTCTCACAAGGAGTGGAAAGTTTCAAAAGATGGTGAGGGAGTACCTTGCCGATCGTACCAGCGTCCTCCGTGATTCCTCTGTGCCTTTTAATTATTGGGTATCCAAGCTGGACACTTGGAATGAACTCGCTCTGTACGCCTTTGAGGTCCTGGCCTGACCTGCCGCTAGCGTGTTATCGGAGCGTGTTTTTAGTGCCGCTGGGGGAATTACAACTGATAAGCGCACTCGCCTGTCAACTGACAATGCTAACAAGCTGACCCTTATCAAAATGAACAAGGGCTGGATTGGGCCAGACTTCTCATCACCACCAAATGACAGCAGAGTAACATAAAGTCAAATCCACTGTGTTATTTCGGGAGGTGTATTCACATGCACCGCTTCACACCCACACATGGGTATATGCTTCCTCGTTTCGGCTGTTTAATCTTCTTCTCCTTATCCTCAGCCTCCACCACCACTATACCACCAGGGTGCCAGCATTGCAAGTTCCTCCGTCCTTATTTTTGGCAGCTTTTGCTTGCAAGGCATAAGCAAATACTATGGGACACCCACTCCCTAATAATGGGACTTATGTTTGTAATATGCTGTACTGCATGGCTCTTGTAAGGGGCATTGCAAGTTGCTCCATCCTAATTTTTGGCAGCTTTTGCTTGGAAAGCATAAGCAAATACTATGGGACACCCACTCCCCAATAATGGGTCTTATGTTTGTAATATGCTGTACTGCATGGCTCTTGTAAGGGGCATTGCAAGCTGCTCCGTCCTAATTTTGGGCAGCTTTTGCTGGGAAAGCATAAGCAAATACTATGGGGCACCCACTCCCCAATAATGGGACTTATGTTTGTAATATGCTGTACTGCATGGGTCTTGTAAGGGGCATTGCAAGTTGCTCCGTCCTAATTTTTGGCAGCTTTTGCTGGGAAAGCATAAGCAAATACCATGGGACACCCACTCCCCAATAATGGGACTTATGTTTGTAATATGCTGTACTGCATGGCTCTTGTAAGGGGCATTGCAAGTTGCTCCGTCCTAATTTTTGGCAGCTTTTGCTGGGAAAGCATAAGCAAATACTATAGGACACCCACTCCCCAATAATGGGACTTATGTTTGTAATATGCTGTACTGCATGGCTCTTGTAAGGGGCATTGCAAGTTGCTCCGTCCTAATTTTTGGCAGCTTTTGCTTGGAAAGCATAAGCAAATACCATGGGACACCCACTCCCCAATAATGGGACTTATGTTTGTAATATGCTGTACTGCATGTGACGCGCCCCCTGGGCTGTGTGTACACGTGTGTGGGATACCCGGTGCCGGGTCTCTGGGGTCTGTAGACTCCGTGTCGGTGACCCGGTCCCGTGGCTCAGGCTAGTCAAACCAGTGGCAGTCTTTCTTAGGTTTTGAGGTTAATTGTCCGACTGCGCCACCCGTGGATTGCGGTCAGGGAGTACCACCGCTGCGAGGCAGACCGCTGAGGCTGGTGTTGTGTGCGCAGCATAGAATGGGATAACTCCCCTCGGGAGGAGTATAGCCTCAGGGCAGTGAGTGTGGATGATGGGGGTGATGGTGCACGAGCGCAGCAGGAATGACTCAGAGTCTTTGCAGTGCAGTTCAGGGTCATTACTGATGATTATAAGGTAGACCCTCCCGGGAGTACTGGCTAGCATAAGAGGCCTGGTCAGTCTGTGAGCAAGCAGGAGTTCCCCTGGCCAGGTGGAGTTGTAGGCCTCCCCGTCTGTCTGCACTCTTCTTGGCTACCTTGCTGTAAGCGGGTAGAAGTAGCCCACGTCCCTGAGTGTACCGTGTAGTGCTCACCCGTATGGCTGGTGCCTTGGGGCCTTCTGTTAGCCTCCGCTCCACGACGGCGGTGCTGGTCCCTTGGTTGTGACTGAGCCTCCGGGCTTCTATGGCCAGAGGACCTGAAATCCCCTGCTGGCTGGTTTCTGCTGCTGGATATATAAGTCCTCACAGCTTCGGACTCCTGTGTCCGCTTCCTATTGTCTTCTGCCAGGGCGAGCTCTGCTCAGCTTCCAGCCCCTGGTCTTTAGCTCCTAGCTCCTACAGAGCTCCTTGCTGTTACTTTCCCTTTCTCTCACTCTGACTCTGACTGTTCTCTGACTCACTCAACCCCGCACCAGATACAGTTTATAAGGGCAAAATTCTCCCCTCCCAGGATTGGGGCAGGAGGATGTTGCATGTTTAAGGGATCCTGACCAGGAAACTGCCACTTGCTCTCCGACTTAATATCTCTATTACTGTGGTGACCAGACCCCTGGGGTGCCACACATGGCTCTTGTAAGGGGCATTGCAGTTCCTCATAATTTTTGGAAAGCCTTCCATTCACTGCTTAGGCCAACAGTGCACGGGAGACCCAGTTGCTATAAATGGAAAAAAAGGTTTAGTTAACGCCCTCTGACCTCCATGTCATTTCCAAGGGGCATTGGAGTGGCTCGAAATTTTTGGTAGGCATTGCACTGTATGTCCTATAACTGTGTAGCCGAACCGCTCCTTTTGGTACAGAAACATATCCTACAAGACATATCTGGTTGACCGGCCTGATATTGATGTGAATGGTCCCTGTTCCTCCTGCTCTTTCTCCTTTGCCACTACCTCATCCATCATTTATCACCTGAAGCTTTGTTTTAACGGGAGTCATAGAACTTGGATAGTAGCAGGAAAACATCCAGCAATCCTCGGAGGAGGTAGGATATGCGCCAAAACGCTGACCACCTCAGGCCTAGCCGCTACTACATACATGCGCTTGCATTACAACAAAACAAAGCAAATGCTAACTTCTATCATCCTCATCATGCTCCTCACCTTGGCACTCTCAACTCCCCTGATGGAGAAGCCAGGGCCCACCGGAGGAGTCTGATCGTCCGGTGGGCTCGGCCAATGCTGCCCTAAAGCAGGCCAGGCTAAGAAAAGTGTGGGAAAGGTTACCGGGACAAATAGGGGTGGCTGGGGACCGAGTATGGACACCCGGCCACCCCCTGGAGGCTGGGGAGCAAGCGGGGACACCCGGCCACCAGGCGGCTGGGGACTGAGTATGGATACCAGGCCGCCGACACAGCCATGGCGTGGTGGCCAGATTCCGCCTCCACATGCCTAAAAGGCCCAATTTAAAGTGCAAGCAAGCAAGCAGTATGGTATTGCAGCCTGGGGGTGGGTGGGTGGCAGGCTGCATACTTGCGCTTGCATTGCAAGGAATGGGAGAGGTACAATTGAACACTGCCCTGGGACAAGGACTTGAATGGGGATAGTTGCAAGCCTGCAACGACAGGTGCAAGGTGGGAGGCATCTTCGCATGTACCATGACCAGGGGTTTGGCATGCACACACTACAGCGGAATAGGCTCTCCTTCCCACTAAATGCACTGGGGAGGGCACAGGTAATGTTTTGGTATACGCGCTTAATCTTATGTATAAGGCACACCAGGACAAATATGGGCGGCTGGGGACTGAGTATGGATACCTTGCTGCCGAAGCAGCCATGAGGTAGTGGCCAGCTTCGGCTTCCTCCAAACTAAAAGGCCCCATTTCAAGTGCAAGCTAGCAGTATGGAATTGCAGTCTGGGCGTGGGTGGGTGGCAGGCTGCACAATTACACTTGCATTAAAAGAAAACATAGCAGATGCTAACTTCTGTCATCATCATCATGCTCCTCACCTTGGCACTCTCAACTCCACCGATGGAGAAGTCAGGGCCCACCGGAGGAGTCTGGTTCTCTGGTGGGCTCGTCCAATGCTGCCTAAAGCAGGCCGGGCTAAGAAAAGTGTGTGGGGGGATGTTCCAAGGAGAAATAGGGGCGGCTGGGGACCGTTTATGGACACCCGGCAGCCCCCGGGAGGCTGGGGACCGTGTGTGGACACCCGGCCGCGGGGCGGCTGGGGACCGAGTATGGACACCCGGCTGCCGGGCGGCTGGGGACTTAGTATGGATTCCAGGCCGCCAACGCAGCCATGACGTGGTGGCCAGATTCCGCCTCCACATGCCTAAAAGGCCCAATTTCAAGTTCAAGCAAGCAAGCAGTATGGTAATGCAGCCTGGGGGTGGGTGGGTGGCAGGCTGCATACTTGAGCTTGTATTGCAAGGAATGGGGGAGGTACAATTGAACACTGCCCTGGGACTAGAACTTGCATGGGGATAGTTGCAAGTCTGCATCTTCTGATGCGGTAAGGATCACTTATGATGGGCACACTTTTAGACAGTGACCTGGGAGTCAGAGATGCTTCCAGGGGTCTTCCCCATGCTGTTCCCTTGTCTTTTCAGCACTTTATGCATGTGTCACACAGCACATGGCCAGATAAGGTTGTAAAATGTTAAAATGACATTTCACGGTGAATGCATTTGTCATAGTTGAAAGCAATACAAAAGTGCAAAAACGCATAAAAAATGCTACTTGTGAACATAGCCGAAGGTGTGGAGGAGTATTTTTGTTTTAGGTCATTTATTTTAACTTATACACAAGTCTTTACCCTGGAAAGGATGTTCCTTAACATATTTCACAGGAAAAAAGTTTCACTTTCGTTTTTGAACGTTTTATTGTGAGCCTGTAAAAGTGGCTTAATACCTCTGACCACGTTGTTGACAGCAGTGACCTGGGGTCAGAAATGCTTCCTGGGGCAATTCCCATGCTGTCCCCATGTCATTTGAGCACTGTCACTATCGTTTTGGGCACTTGTTAGGCTTTTAAAAGACTGCCGGGGGTGCCACCGCAAAAATGCTCGAGTCTCCCATAGACTAACATTGGGCTCGTTGCTCAGGTCGAGCACCCGAGTATCACGGCGAGCTCGGCCCGAGCTTCGAGCACCCGAGCATTGTAGTGCTCGCTCAACACTAATCTAGAGTGATTAAAAAGATCAGTACCGGAGTGGTTTACAGATACATATAATATATACATGAAATTAATTTATTCATTTTTTGGTCACGTTTCTTTTGTTTTCAGTTGAATTTTTTGAGAATATTTGTCTCTTTTCTTCTTTTTTCATCTTTGATGTCATTTCCTTGTTTTTTTCGTATATAAAGTGTAATTACATGTAACCATTCACAATTGACAAATGCTCTGGGTGAGCTGAAACGTTTTGTTGGGTGGAGAATAAAGAGGTTTAATTTACCACACGTGAGTGCCGGGATTCCTTGTTTTGCTTGGATATACTACTTCCTCCACGAGCACCACACGAGGATACGGAGTGACGACCACCTTCTTGTGCTAATCAATTAATCAGTCAGACTCTAACCTCTACAATATGAGCAAGACCAAACAGCTTTCTAAGGATGTCAGGGACAAGGTCATAGACCTGCAGCATGGGCTACAAATCCATAAGTAAGACGCTGGGTGAGAAGAAAACAACTGTTGGTGCAATAGTAAGATAAGGGAAGAAATACAAAATGACTGTCAATCGACATCGATCTGGGGCACCATGCAAAATCTTACCTCGTGGGGTATCCTTGATCATGAGGAAGGTGAAAGATCATCCTAAAACTACACGGGGGAACTTGTTAATGCTCTCAAGGCAGCTGGGCCCCAGTCAACAAGAAAACCATTGGTAACACATTACGCCTTCAAGGTTTAAAATCCTGCAGGGCCCGCAAGGTCTCCCTGCTCAAGAAGACACATGTGCAGGCCCATCTGAAGTTTGCCAATGAACACCTGGATGATTCTGTGAGTTATTGGGAGAAGGTGATGTGGTCAGATGAGACAAAAATTGAGCTCTTTGGCATTAACTCAACTTGCCGTGTTTGGAGGAAGAGAAATGCTGCCTATCACCCAAAGAACACCGTCCCCACTGTCAAGCATGGAGGTGGAAACATTATGTTTTGGGGGTGTTTCTCTGCTAAGGGCACAGGACTACTTCACTGCTTCAATGGGAGAATGAATGGAGCCATGTACCATAAAATTATGAGTGACAACCTCCTTCCCTCCGCCAGGACATTAAAAATGGGTCGTGGCTGGGTCTTCCAGCAAGACAATGACCCAAAACATACAGCCAAGGCAACAAAGGAGTGGCTAAAAAAGAAGCACATTAAAGTCATGGAGTGGCCTAGCCAGTCTCCAGACCTTAATCCCATAGAAAACTTATGGAGGGAGTTGAAGCTCCAAGTTTCCAAGTGACAGCCTCAAAATCTGAATGATTTAGAGATGATCTGCAAAGAGGAGTGGACCAAAATTCCTCCTGACATGTGTGCAACCCTCATCATCAACTACAAAAAACGTCTGACTGCTGTGCTTGCAACAAGGATTTTGCCACCAAGTATTAAGTGTTGTTTGCCAGTGGAATCAAATATTTATTTCTCACTGCAAAATGCAAATAAATTTATCTAATTCATACAATGTGATTTTCTTAATTTTTTGGGGATATTCTATCTCTCAATGTTAAAATTAACCTACCCTTAAAATTATAGACTGTTCATGTCTTTGTCAGAGGGCAAACTTACAAAAACAGCAAGGGATCAAATAATTATTTCTTTCACTGTGTATATATATATATATATATATATATATATATATATATATATACACACACACACATTCTTCTGATATATTCCAACCTCTGCTTCCAGTTTATAAAAAAAGGAACCCAAATGCTGTGTTATAACGACACCAATTAATAACGTATATTAAGGAGTAGACTCTTGTACATAGTTTCATAACAGCAGGTAACAAATTATCCAAACTTCTATATTCATGTAAACAAGGCTGATACAGCTTAAAGTCATAACACTACGTTATGTCAATGAGAGAAAATGTCATATGCTCAACTGAAATCAGCAGGATTTTTTCTTCTAATGCTTTGGGAAGCAGATCGCATCACTTCTGCCTGTATAAATATGCCCCCATGACATGATAATACTACTCCTGAGTGTGATAACAGTCTGAATGGCAAATTATAGAATGCTTCTTTCTTTTATAGTAACAGTGGAGTCCTCCGCTCGGAGAACTACACAGATGGTTGCACAGATGGTCAGACATGAAGAAATCTTTTGTTGTCTTCAGAACTTTTACACGCTAACACCTCTGTAGAATTTTATACTACTTCAATAAAGATATCATAATTACCTTTCAGTTAAATCTATGGGTGTTGATTTTTTTCTGTGTTAATTGGGAGTCATTGAAACAACAAAAAAATAATTATATTAGAAAAACCCGGCACTCAAGATTTTAGTGAAAAATTATATAGAGTTTTTAATGAAGTAGCTACAATAAAATTGACAAACGTTTCGGTCCCTCGGGACCTTCATCAGTATACAAGGCAAGGGTCATGAGGGTGGATAAAGTACACTACGGTTGCTGAACTGAAAACTGTTAATGTATACTTTGGAGTATAAATCAGAGATGGTATGTTCGTGGCAATGGCTGTGGTGTGCTGACCTGTAGAACGCGGTGTGCAGACTGCACCGCCATTGAACAAGCGGTGGACACCGCGTTCTACTGTTTCTCTAGCCTGGTGCTTCGGTGCCTTTCTCTGTCAGTTCGCTTGGTCCTTCTGGGACCTGTAGTACCTTTTGTCAGTTTGTCTTTTTGTGTTCTGCAACAACTTCTCTGTTTAGGCGGTGTTCCATTTTTGTCCCAGTCCTTAGTTCTTTTAAGGACCCCTCCCTTTATGCTATAGGTCTTCGTTCAGACTAGCCGAGCACTAAGGCGGGTCTGTTCGCTAGGAACAGGCAGCCCACTACATTGTAGGGATTCAGCTTAGTCTTACTGTAGGGACAGCTTTCCCCTATCTTTCCTTAGTGCATGTTGCAGATCATAACAGTAAGTCCAGCCCAAAAAACTAAACGGAAAGAAATTCGGGGATCAGTATGGTTTCCGTCCAGGATTTGGCTCAACGCCTGCAGGGATTGTCTCTGGAGGTGGCCGTGCTTCAGCACCACATGAGTAGCTGTTCTGGAGCACATTTTGTCGAACCCAAGGTAGGACTGCCTGATGTTTTTTATGGTGACCAGCAAGATTTTTTTTCCTTTAAAAATGCTTGTTTGTTATATTTTCGTTTGAGACCAAGGTCCTCTGGGAATGAATCACAGCGCATTGGTTTTATTATATCACTTTTGCGCAATGAACCACAGGGGTGGGCCTTTTCTCTCCAACCTAATGATCCATGTTTAAGGTATGTTGAAGATTTTTTTTCTGCTATGGGGCTATTATATGACGATCCTGATCGAATCTCATCTGCTGAGGCAGAACTCAGGCGTTTGAATCAGCGGTCAGGTGATGTTGCAAATTATTGCACACACTTCAGGAGATGGGCCTCAGAAGTTAAATGGAATGATCCTGCGCTGAAATGCTTATTTCTTGCTGGTCTGAGTGAAAGGGTTAAGAATCTGCTAAGAGACTCTGCAGGATGCCATGCAATTAGCTGTTCGTGTGGACAGGAGGCTGAGGTGCAGGCTGAATTAGGTAAAGACTCCTGTAATGTCAGTTCCTAGTCCCCAGAAAATCTGCTCAGACGGCAGAGAACCAATGGAGTTTGGGGCGATGTCACTCCGCTCTCAGGAAAGAGACCGGAGGTTCGCCGAGCTATTGTGTCTTTATTGTGGTAAAGCTGACCATTTGATTAAGTATTGTGAGCGTCGATTAAGTAAAGAAAAAAAAAAGATCAGTTACGCCCGTATAGCTTGTTTACGCTCTGCAGGAGTATTTCTATCGGGGAGTACTACTTTGCAGGAAAATTTTATTGAATTTCAGGTATTTGTGGATTGTGGTTCAACACTTAATGTGATTGATAAAGGGTTTTTCGAAAACCTTAAATTGAAATCCAAACCTAGGTCATCACCTATTTCTATGATTGCAATTGATAACACTCCCTTGAAATATATTACTCACAAGGTTTCTGCATTTCCCCTCACTATCAATGGAGTTCACCAAGAAATTTTGGACTTGGCTGTTTTAGATAATTTACCCTCTCCGGTTGTTCTAGGATTGCCTTGGTTAAAACTGCACAATCCTTTACTGGACTGGTCTACTAATGTTATTAAGTCTTGGAGTCCGAAGTGCTATGATAAATGTTGTAATGGTCGCATTGCAGCTGTGGAAAAAGGGGAATTACCTGTACCTATTCAAGATTTTTGAAGGTTTTTTTCGGAGGAGGAGTCGCAAGTTTTACCTCCTCATAGGGATTATGATTGCGCCATTGAGTTTGTTCCAGGAGCTACTCTTCCCAAGAGTCGCTTTTTTAATCTGACCATCCCTGAAAGAAAGGCCTTGGAGTAATACATACATACTAGCCTGGCTGCTGGTCACATTAGACCTTCTAAGTCGCCTGTGGCAGTTGGATTTTTCTTTGTTAAAAAGGACGGGGGTTTACGTCCATGTCTAGATTTTCGTGAAATTAATAAGATTACCGTACGCAATTCCTACCCCTTGCCATTAATTCCTGACTTGTTTAACCAGTTAGTGGGGGCCAAGTGGTTCTCTAAAATTGATCTCCAGGGGGGGCATACAATTTGTTACGAGTGAAGGAAGGTGATGAATGGAAAACTGCTCTTAACACTCCGGTAGGTCATTTTGAGAATCTGGTGATGCCTTTTGGTCTTACCAATGCACCTGCATTTTTTCAGAACCTTATTAATGACATCCTGAGACCTTTGATTGGTAAGAATGTGGTTGTGTATTTGGATGACATTTTGATTTACTCACCAGATCTAGAGTCCCATTGGCAGAGTGTGCGTGAAGTTTTTCAGTTATTGAGTCATAATTCACTCTTTACTAAGCTGGAGAATTGTGAGTTCGCTGCAGAAAATTAGTTTTTTGGGCTACATTGTCTCCAGCGAGGGCTTTGAGATGGACCCTGTGAAGGTTCAGGCTGTGCAGGAATGGCCTAGGCCTATTGGTTTGAAATATATACAGAGATTTTTGGGTTTTGCCAATTCTTACAGGAAATTCATTAAGAATTTTTCCATAATTGTTAAACTTCTAACCGATCTCACCACGAAAAGTGCGAATATGGCCCAGTGGACTACTGAGGTCATTGAAGCATCTGAGTATCTCAAAGAGAGGTTCAGTTCTGCCCCTATCCTTATGCAGCCTGATGAGACCAAGCCTTTTTTGGTCGAGGTCGATGCTTTATCGGTGGGGGTCGGAGCAGTATTGTCTCAGGAGAACAAGGGTGGAGTAGATCCTTGTGCCTTCTTTTTGAAAAATTTTTCGGAAACCGAACAGAATTATGATGTTGGAAATCGGGAGTTGCTGGCTATTAAACTCGCGTTTGAACATTGGTGTCATTTTTTCGAATGCACTAGATTTCCTATTCAGGTTTTCACAGATCATAAGAATTTGATCTATCTGGATGCTGCCAAGCGCTTGAATGCCCGTCAAGCTAGGTGGGCACTTTTTTTTTTCTCGGTTTCATTTTTCTGTTACCTATATCCCTGGTACTAAGAATGTTAAAGCCGATGCTTTATCTCGCAGCTTCTCTCCTATGGTTGGTGCCGAGGAGGAGGAGAGCATTTTGCAGAAAGGAGTTGTGGTGGCGGCATTGGACTCCGTTTTGGAGAATGGGATTCTGAAAGCTCAAGATGATGCTCCATCTAACACTCCCCATGGGAGGTTGTTCGGGCCTAGAGCCTTTAGGAGAGATTTGTTTGCGGAGTGTCATGAGTCTCGGTTGGCAGGTCATCCAGGAATTTCGGAGACTAAGAGACTTATCAGTCGCAGTTTTTGGTGGCCTGGATGGCAGAAGGAAGTCATCAAGTGGGTGCATCAGAGTACTGTGCGTGCTAGGTCAAAGGCTTCACATACTCCTGCTGCGGGGTTGCTTTGCCCTCTGGAGGTTCCTAGTGTGCCTTGGACGCATCTCACAATGGATTTTATTACTGATCTTCCTGTGTCCGAGGGTTTTACTGTCATCTGGGTGGTCGTGGACCGTTTTAGTAAGATGTGTCATTTGGTTCCATTCATTAAGTTGCCCTGCGCCAAGACACTCACTAAGGCGTTTGTTAAGGAGATTGTCAAGCTCCATGGCGTTACCACGGATATTGTTTCTGATAGAGGACCTCAGTTTGTGGCTCGCTTTTGGCGTGCTTTTAGTGACAGATTGGGAGTCAATTTGTCATTTTCGTCTTGTTATCATCCTGAGTCTAATGGACAGACTGAAAGAAAGAACCAGGATGTTGAACAGTTTTTGCGTTGTTTTGTGGTGGACAATTAAGAGGTATGGTCTGAGTTTCTGCCTCTCGCAGAATTTGCTCTGAACAATCATACATCCTCTTCTGCTGGGTGTTCTCCTTTTTTTTGTTGTACTGGGAGATATCCATCTTTTGGTTCGTTCTCCAAATTGGGGTCGGCGGTGCCGGAGGAGGAGAATTTTTCAGGTGATTTGGAGAGAGTTTGGACTAATGTACGTTGCAACTGTAGCATTGGCGTCTCTGCCCCCTGACAGGCAGAGACGCCGTCCCCCTTACCGCCGTGCTTCTGGCCCGGCGTCTTCCGGCTCTCCTGCTGCCAGCGCGTGCAGCTTCCCGGGCACTGTGCTTAGGGCGCGCGCGCGGTCCCTCCCTCTTAAAGGGGCTGCGCGCCGTCCTAAGGAGTCCCCGGCCAATGGCCGGAGGACTTCTCATATAAAAGGCACCTCCTCCAAAATGGAGGTGCCCGTGCAAGGTTGTAACTCTGTGTCTAAACTCTGCTTCAGCCCTCAGGTCCCACTGCTAGTCTGACTACTAGTCCAGTCCGCCAGCCAGACTACCAGTCCAGTCCGCCAGCCTGACTACCAGTCCAGTCCGCCAGCCTGACTAGCAGTCCAGTCCGCCAGCCTGACTACCAGTCCAGTCCGCCAGCCTAACTACCTGTCTCCGCCAGCCAAGTACACTCTCTAGCCCGATGGTCTGCCTACGGTCCAAACCCGCCAGTCTGTCTATGGGCCAGGCTTGCCTGCCTACCGGGAGTACATATCAGTTACCTGCCGTGCCTACCAGCCAGCCTACCTGGAGGCTCCTGCCAGTTACCCGTGGTGTCTGCTAGTCCATCTACCCGGATCACCGGTCAGCCTGCCTGCCGTGCTCATCTGCTGTACCGGTCAGTCCCTGCCTTCTGACCCGTGGGAGTCACCTGCTCTCACACAAGGACTGGCCCAGAATAGCACCTGGTCCCTCTGCTCGGTCCTTCCCTGGTTCACAGAGTAGATTGAGAAGCCGTGCGACCTTGGTCAGTCCGAGTTGATACCTAGTTACGCCCCTCCGGTCCCTCCTTGCACCGCAGCACAGAGGTTCCACCACCCGGATCCATAACAGCAACCTTCAAGAGGCTAACAAGAAGTCCAAGAAGTATTTTGACAGGAAACGTAAGGATGTTTTGTTTACTGTGGGCGACATGGTATGGTTGTCCTCGAAGAACCTGCGGTTGAGGATTCCCTCTAAAAAACTGGGTCCTAAGTTTGTGGATCCATTTAAAGTGCTTCAGGTTGTCAACCCGTCTGCTGTTAGGTTGGATGTCCCTACTTCCTGAAAGATTAATCCTGTGTTTCATGTTTCCTTGTTGAAAAAGTCTGATGTATCTGATAGGGACGCCACTGTCACAGTTCCTCCTGTGGTGGAAGACGGCGAATATGAAATTTCTCGTATCTTGAATTCTAGATGGCATAGAGGGAGATTACAGTATCTTGTCTCCTGGAAGGGTTTCGGCCCCAAAGACAACTCCTGGGTAAGGACAGATGATGTCTCTGCTCCTAGGCTTGTTAAAGCTTTCCACAGGAGGCTTCCAGATAGGCCTGGGCCTGGAGGATCCGGAGGATCCTCATAAAAGAGGGGGTACTGTTAGAACCCTCCTGTTTGTTTTTTCCAAATTGTGCTTTGCGGTCACATGACCTGCTGCCTTTATATTCCAGCTCCGCCCTTCTGGCTGTGCTGGACTTCAGTGTTTGACTGTTTCTCTAGCCTGGTGCTTCAGTACCTTTCTCTGTCAGTTCGCTTGGTCCTTCTGGGACCTCTAGTACCTTTTGTCAGTTTGTCTTTTTGTGCTCTGCAACAACTTCTCTGTTTAGGAGGTGTCCCATTTTTGTCCCAGTCCTTAGTTCTTTTAGGGACCCCTTCCTTTATGCTATAGGTCTTCGTTCAGACTAGCAGAGGACTAAGGCGGGTCTGTTCGCTAGGAACAGGCAGCCCGCTACATTGTAGGGATTCAGCTTAGTCTTACTGTAGGGACAGCTTTCCCCTATCTTTCCTTAGTGCATGTTGCAGATCATAACTATATGTTGGTCAAATCAAAGCTGGAAGCAACCTGTTCTCTAGTCTGTTTGTGCAGCTTGACTCTAATTTTTGCTGTCAAAAGTTTATGATCAGTTCAACAGTCAGCTCCAGGCCTTGTTTTCGCGGTAATAATCGACGACCTCAAACTTTGGCGATCACATATGTAGTCAATCTGATTTTTATAGGCCCCATTTGGTGATATCCATGTGTAGAGTCTCTGCTTGTGAATTTGGAAGAAGGTGTTCATGATGGACAATTCATTTGTCATACAAAAGTCAATGACAAAAGACTTCCTCCAGCCTCATTTTGTTCACCAAGTCCAAAGTTTCCAACAACGATTCCTTTGCTTGCCGTGGCCCACTTTGGCATTCAAGTTTCCCATAATAATATGTAAGTCTTGTTTTGGCGTCTTGTTTATTTCTTCTTGAACTTGATCTTAGAATAGTTCAACATCCTCCTCCTCGGCATATGTTGTTGGTGAGTAGACTTGTATAACTGTGACATGAATTGGCACTCCTTGTAGTCGTATCGAGATGACTGTCACTGACTGCATTGTATTTTAGGACGGTACCGGACAATCTTCGGTTGAGAATAAGAGCGACACCCTTTCTTCTTTGGTTATCATTGCCAGAATAGTAGACTCATTGTTCGTTTGACTGGAAATGTTCAGACTGAGTCCATTTTAGTTCTCTAATTCCAAGTGAGTCAAGTCCTGTTCTGTCTATTTCGGCTTTGATGATGCCTTGGTTCCTGGTTCGTACATTCCAAGTTCTGAACTTTATGATATCTCAGCAGCTTTTGATCTTTCCATTCGACCATGCGATATCAAAGTTGGATCAGCCTGCAGTGTGTTTTTCCACTTTAATTTTGGGGGTGACTCCAAATCCAGGCCTTCATTGGTTAATAAATTTGATTTCCATTGATGATTTTTGTGTGATTTTGTTGTCAGCACATTCAACTTTGTACAGAACAAAGTATTCAATGAGAATATTTCATTCATTCAGTTCTAGGATGTGTTATTTGAGTGTTCCCTTTATTTTTTTAAGCAGTGTACATTGACATAAAAAAAAAATTATGGCTCTTAGAATTTGACAATAAAAGTAAATCTTTGGTTCTTATTGGGTTTGCCCCACCATCACATTTATATCTTATTATGTAGAAGAAAGTGTTTTAACTAGTTTATTAATTTACACCTATTAAAGAAAATACTTATTTACATGACTAATCACTTTTTATCCCAATTATGATGCCCTCCTGCATTTACAGTGGTGCCTGCTTTGTTCATACATGAATGAACTTCAGATCAGGTGGTGCAGTGAGAACATAGTAATGCTCATATTGTGCATGTGCCGAAGTTAAATATGATCCCGCTCGGCCAGCTCTATGCAAGATGGATATCTGTGCATGTGAGTGACAGTCTTGTATTGAGCCATCACATAAGGGCAGCTAATCTCATTGCAGAAAAAAGAAGCAAATGAGAATTGCCTATGTTTGCTCGACCACCTGATCTGAAGCTCATTCACGGACACAAAAAGCAGGCATTACTATATAAATGCAAGACATAAAATTGTCGGGATAAAAGGAGAATTGATTTGTAAATAATCTTTTTGTTTAATATGGGTTAATTGAAAGAATTTTCAAATGGAGTATTCTATATAGGTAAATATAAATGTCATGGTGAATATGGATTCTATTGCAGAAAATCCATTGTTTTTAACAATGCCAACTGTAAGGTAGCGCTATTCATCACGCTGGGGTACTCGCTTCACCAGGTCAATTAAAGCACACATGCAACGTTTTCCGGTAATATGTAGTCCAGCAGTTTATTACACATCATAAATAGTGTTGAGCCACCCCCGTAGTGTTCGAGTTCGGTTCGGTTCGTCGAACACCCGTGTGTTCGCCGAACTGTTCGTCGAACTGTTCGTCGAACACCTTCGAACACCGTTAAAACCAATGGCAGGCAAACAAAAACACATAGAAACACATAGAAAACACCTTCAAAGGTGTCCAAAAGCTGACAAACTGCTCAGAAGACACAACTAACACATGGAAAAGAGACAAGTACATATAGTCATGCGAAAAGAAAAGAGGTGGAGGAGTAAAAGGAGGGGGAGACACAGATATAGGCATGTCATGCCCTTCTAAAATCCAAAAAGTGAGAAGCCGACACGTTCAGTCCGCTCCTGCCCGTGCCACCTCCGTGTCGCCGGGTTTGTGCCAGAGCCGCGGTGAACCCTGACGGCCAGCCCCCCTCACCCAATACTGGTGCCTGTCCGCTGGTGGGTCGAGCGAGCCCCCCTGTGGTGGAGGCAGCTCTAAGCTTTTTAATTTAAATTGTCTCTCTAATTTGAATGAATACACTTTAAATCCATTTACAAGGATCTATTGGAGGGCAAGTCTCATTCCAGCAGCCGCGTAATTCCAGCTCCAGTAGCGTCCTCTAAAGCTGCTGCAGTTAAAAAGCTTTTATAAGGATCGAGCTCGGCTGTCCACCGCAAGGCATCCTACTGCCAGTCCCAGCCCCTATGCCTTGGGGTGCCTCCTGATGCTCTTCACTGAGTATCCCGTGGTCCCGAAGCATTTCCTTTGAAAAAATTAAGTGTCCAAACTACAGGTGGTGTAGCTTGCTTAACAGCCGGGATAATCCGCTGACTAGCAGACACTGCTACTAGGCACAAAGTATTTCCTGGGCTAGATGCAGTTAAAAATTTGTAATTAGATACTCTCGCTGGATGCTGAGAAAGCATTCCATAGAGTCTCCTGGCACGCCATATATGATTCTCTTAAAAAGCTTGGGGTAGGGGTCTAGGGGACCCTTTTATAGCCAAAATCACGGCCCTGTATCATAATACGTCACCTAGGCTGAAGATAAATGGAACTGTAGCACCCTGAGGGCTCGGTTGCTACAGAGGTATTGCACCTCACCCAGAGGTGTGATATCTCACTCTCAGGTAAGGATGGAGTGTGGATCAGGACCCGACACCTGCATGCATTACACCACATTGCCGTGGGGCAGGGCGACCAATATGCCTCTGAGATGAGCACGACAGTCCCTGTCCCTGGCTGAAGTGGGGGGAGGGAACACTGAGGAAGGGGAACCCTGCAGTGCAGGAGCAGGGAGGAAGCAGTTCCTGGGTGCATTGAGAAGGGAGTATAAAAGGTGGGCACCATCTTAGTTCAGTGCAGAGAAGTCTGAGCAGAAGTGGCAGGGAGCAGGGGCTCTGCATGAGCTCTGCTCCGGAGGCGGGCCTAGTAACAGAGGCCCAGGCCTGGAAGAGGGAGAAGGAAGGAAGAGGAGCGGAGAAGGCTCCAGGAACGAGGAATGAAGGGATCCCAGGGGTGAGGACGGGCGAGTCGCCACCGCACGCCCGAATCCACCTGCGTGGAGGGGTCAGGCCAAAGGGGGAGACCGGTCCCCGAAACTAGTGGAGGCAGGAAACTACCCTCAGCTAGAAACCGGAGGCTGTGACATTTTATGTGGCGCAGCCCCTCGCTACACCCGCTAGGAAGGCACCACATAGGGTCAGGGAAACTGGCGCCAAGTTTACCAAGAGGAGGCCCGAGGCAGCCGGACAGAAGGGTTGGTAAGAAAGGCCAGACAAAGGACACACAAAGGGGGTCCTGTGAAGCGCTCCAAAGTTATCTGGGAGTTGTCTGAGCCCCTCACCTGGTGAGCACAGTACGACGTGGGCAGCCGTTACCTGCAGATGTGGTCTGGATAATAAGAACTGTGAGTAAAGGCCCTGGACTGCATCACTGACTCCGTGTCGTTACTGCTGCAGCCCTGCACCATCACCACCATCCTCCGCATACACTGCCCTGAGGCTATACTCCTCCCGTGGGGAGTTATGCTACGCTCTGCTGCACCCACAACACCAGCCTCAGCGGTCTGCCCTGCAGCGGCGGTTCACTCTGACCGCAATCCACGGGTGGCGTAGTCGGACATTTAAACATCAAAACCACATAAATAGTTCCGCCACTGGTTTGACCACCCTGAGCCACGGAACCGGGTCGCCGCCACGAAGACTACAACCACCAGCATCCACCAAAAAGGGTCCGGCTCCGGGTGTCCCAAGGCCCAGGGGGTGCATCAGAACATTTTCATCACCTTTCACAATCACCAATGGGACAAGGCAGGGATGTCCTCTGTCCCCTCTCTTATACATCCTAGTGACGGAGCACCTGCTCTCATCAATTTGCCATAACCCCAATATTAGGTGGATTGAGGTGGGAGGCACCGAGTACAAGTGCTCTCTATTTGCTGATGATGTCCTAGTATATATCACTCAATCACATATATCCATCCATGCTGTTATGGCTGAAATAGATCACTTTGTTACATGGTCAAATTTTAAAATCAATGCAGCGAAGTCTGAGGCCCTCGATGTCTCCCTCCCCAAATCCATATAGGATTCCATCCAGTCCAACTTTCCCTTTGCCTGGCCCTCACAGGGTATCAAATACTTAGGAATTCCTATTCATAGAGACTAGTGTTGAGCCACCCCCGTAGTGTTCGAGTTCGGTTCGGTTCGTCGAACACCCGTGTGTTCGCCGAACTGTTCGTCGAACTGTTCGTCGAACACCTTCGAACACCGTTAAAACCAATGGCAGGCAAACAAAAACACATAGAAACACATAGAAAACACCTTCAAAGGTGTCCAAAAGCTGACAAACTGCTCAGAAGACATAACTAACACATGGAAAAGTGACAAGTACATATAGTCATGCGAAAATAAAAGAGGTGGAGGAGTAAAAGGAGGGGGAGACACAGATATAGGCATGTCATGCCCTTCTAAAATCCAAAAAGTGAGAAGCCGACACGGCCAGTCCGCTCCTGCCCGTGCCACCTCCGTGTCGCCGGGTTTGTGCCAGAGCCGCGGTGAACCCTGACGGCCAGCCCCCCTCTCCCAATACTGGTGCCTGTCCGCTTGTGGGTCGAGCGAGCCCCCCTGTGGTGGAGGCAGCTCTAAGCTTTTTAATTTAAATTGTCTCTCTAATTTGTTAATTTGATCACTTTGTTACATGGTCAAATTTTAAAATCAATGCAGCGAAGTCTGAGGCCCTCGATGTCTCCCTCCCCAAATCCATATAGGATTCCATCCAGTCCAACTTTCCCTTTGCCTGTCCCTCACAGGGTATCAAATACTTAGGAATTCCTATTCATAGAGACCTCTCCCATCTATGTTATCTTAATTTTGGGCCCTTTATTGAACAACTCCATACAGACCACGGTTAGCAAGTTAGAACTGTAAGATTCACTACGTGAACCGCTGGTGTTTTGTGGAAAAGCACATGTACACTGCGTTCCAAATTATTATGCAAAAAGTGTTTAGGAGTGATAAGGGAAGAATTTGTTTGTTTGTCAGTTAAACTCATTGATGGTGATGTGTGTCAGGGCTCTTTATATCACTGTAAGCAATTGCAGACACCTGTGCTAATTAGTTTGGCAGGTGTGTCCAATGAAAGGCAAGACTACTTAAGAAGGCTCTCTCACATTATTAAGCAGCCTACATTTTCTGCCAAAATGGGAAAGAAAAAGGATGTGTCGGCTGCTGAGAAGCAACAAATTGTGGAGTGTTTAGGTCAAGGCATGACTACAATCAACATTGTGCGATGATCAGGATGAAGTGTCTTGGCAATCAAGAAGTATGTAGCTGATTCACAGTACACACGTGTGCGTGCTGATAAGGGCAAATTGAGGACTCTTTCCTACAGGCAATTACGTCAGGTTGAAAGAGCAGCGGCCAAAAAGCCTTGTCATAGCAGCAGACAAGTTTTTGAAGCTGCTTGTGCCTCCAACGTCCCCCGAACAACAAGATGCAGGGTCCTTCAGAGGTTTGCAGCTGTGCATACGCCATCCTGTCGACCTCCTCTATCCACTTCACACAAGCAGAAACGGCTCCAGTGGGCCAAACATTACATGAAGACTGATTTCAAAACAGTTTTGTTCACGGATGAGTGCCGTGCAGCGCTCGATGGTCCAGATGGATGGAGTGGAGGATGGCTGGTTGATGGACACCCCACGCAAACACGGCTACAGCGCCTACAAGGAGGAGGTGGAGTAATGTTTTGGGCTGGAATCATGGGGAGAGAGATTGTCGGCCCCTTTAGGATCCCTGAAGGCGCTAAAGATGAACTCCATAATGTATGTGGATTTTCTCAAA
This sequence comes from Phyllobates terribilis, assembly GCF_046119375.1. NCBI lineage: Eukaryota > Metazoa > Chordata > Amphibia > Anura > Dendrobatidae > Phyllobates > Phyllobates terribilis. The sequence continues at coordinate 396,785,618 of NW_027362763.1, forward strand.
CAGCACTTCCTGCCATGGTTCAAGAAGAAGAACCGTGTATTTCACAGCAAGATCATTTTTCTGCATGATAATGCACCATCTCATGCTGCACATAAAACATCTGCATCTCTGGCTGATATGGGCATAAAAGGGGACAAACTTATGGTGTGACCCCCATGTAGGTGGTCGAACAAGGGGTCCTATGTGAAAATGTAACATCACCTAGAATAAAGTATTGAGTTGAAAACTGTTTGATTTCAGTTTCTAACAACCTGCTAATGCTTATAATTTCAAAAATGACCATTTTTTTGGTCTTTATTAAAATGAAAAGGTTGATCGAAAAGTTTGGGGGATCTAAGAGTGTGGCAACCCAGTAGTCATGATTACTTCGAATTCTGACAATATGAGGGTCATGCTGCAGGTAGTGCAGCAAGAAGGCACTTATGTGTCTTGCGCATCTCGGAGCCCCAAAATTATTTTCCGGGCTAGATGCAGCTAAAAATTATTTTTAATTTTAAATCTGGTGAAGCTTTAGTATAGATGGCCTAATAGGATCAGTGCTGCACACTGCTACAAAGCCCAAATTATTTTCCAGTCAAGATACAGATAAACATGATTAGTAATTTGAAAGCTTAAAACGGTTGGTAGGGTGATTTTAACCAATCATCAAGCTTTTACTCTCCCCAGGATGACACAGAGGTAGAAAAGTCGTTTCGGATCCATGATTTGTTCATCTTTATGAACGTGAGTCTGTCTACATTATCAGTGGAGAGCCGCGTGCGCTTATCTGTCAGCACACCACCAGCAGCGCTGAACACACGTTCAGACAGAACGCTGGCTGCGGGGCATGACAAGATCTCCAAGGCGTAAGTGGCTAGCTCCGGCCATTTATCCAGATTGGAAGCCCAAAAAGAGCAAGGGTCCAGTGACACAGTCGTGGCTTCAATGTGTACTTGGAGATACTCCTATACCATCGTCTCTAGGCGTTGACTATGTGTCAGACTTCTTGTCTCCTGTGGCCTTGCAAAGGATGGGCTAAAAAAGTGGTGAAATGATTCCGCAAAATTGATGTTACCAGCAGATACTGTGGTTCTGTTACGGTTTGAGTGCTGAACACTTGACGGTCCCACGGTTGGCAAGTTGGAACTGTGAGATTCACTACGTGCACCACTGGTATTTTGTGGAAAAGCACATGTAAGATTCTGCAACAGTCTCTGCTGATACTCCTGCATGCGTGCATCCCTTTCTATGGCAGGAATAATTTCTGCAAATTTACTTTTGTACCGGGGATCTAACAGTGTGGCAACCCAGTAGTCAGGATTATTTCTAATTCTCACAATTCGAGGGTCATGTTGCAGGTAGTGCAGCAAGAAGGCACTCATGTGTGTTGCGCATCCAGGAGCACCAAGTCCCTGTTGTGTTGGTGGCGAGGTAACAATCATGCTTCCTTCCTCTGTCCTCTCCCCCCAACCTCGCACAACAGAAATGTGATCAAGGTCTCCCTCATCTGATGAGTCTTCCATCAGTTCGTCCTCCACTTCTTCCTGGGCTCCTGCACCTTCCTCACTAGTTTGGCTGCTACCATGCGCCCTGGTAAAACCATCTCCCCCACCCTCACATGCCTGCCGCCTTGGTGCTGCCGACCGTCTGGACCTTGCAGATGTTAGCCCTTCCGCATACAACTCCTCCTCCTCTACTTCCTCCACCTCCTCTTGTGCCACCACCTGACTCCGAATTCTGTTTAACATGTGCTCCAGCATGTAAATCACCGGAATAGTCATGCTGATAATGGCATCGTCAGCACTAAACATCTTCGTCGCCATTTCAAAACTGTGCAGAAGGGTGCATAGGTCCCTGATCTGAGACCACTCCTCCAGCGTGATTTGCCCCACCTCTGAATCTCGTTGTCCCAGGCTATACGTCAGAACGTATTGCACCAGGGCTTGTCGGTGCTACCACAGTCGCTGCAACATGTGCAGAGTTGAATTCCACCGGGTAGGCACATCGCATTTTAGCCGGTGAAGTGTCAGGCCCAACGACTTCTGTAGAGATGTAAGTCGCTGAGCTGCGGGATGCGAACGGCGGAAGTGAGCACACAGCGACCGTGCCCTCTGCAGAAGGCCATCTAGTCTGGGATAGTGGGCTAAAAATTGCTGGACAACCAGGTTCAACACGTGAGCCATACAAGGCACGTGTGTGACATTGTCCCGGCGAAGGGCCGCACCCAGGTTTGCAGCATTGTCGCACACGGCCTTCCCTGGTTTCAGGTCCAGTGGAGACAACCATTCATGAAATTGGTTCTCCAGAGCTGACCACAACTCCTCAGCTGTGTGACTCACATTTCCCAGACATTTCAATGTAAAAACCGCCTGATGACGTTGAGCCCTACTGCCAGCATAGTAAGGAGGTGTGCAGGATCCCTTCTGCGCAGTTAGAAAGCTTGTGGCATGACCAGACAGGCTTTGGGTGCAGGTGGAAGACCGAGAGGAGGTTGAGGAGGCAGAAGCAGTGGAGGAACTTTGACATAAAGAGGATTGACGCACAACTCGTGGGGACGGCAAGACTTGGACAGCAGCCCCTTGTCCTGCTGTCACCATAGTTACCCAGTGCCCAGTCAGCGACATGTAACGCCCCTGTCCATGCCTACTCGTCCAAGTGTCTGTGGTGAAATGCACCCTGTCACACACAGAGTTTCTCAAAGAAGCGGTGATGTTGTGTGCGACATGCTGGTGGAGCGCAGGCACACCTTTCTTTGAGAAGTAGTGCCGACTGGGCATCTGGTACTGGGGCACTGTGACGGATATAAGGTCTCGAAAATCCTCTGTGTCCACCAGGCGGAAAGGCAGCATTTCTGTAGCCAAGAGCATGCAGATGGTGAAATTCAACCTCTTAGCTTTCTCATGGCTAGGAGGAAATGGTCTTTTACTTGTCCACATCTGAGGGACCGAGGGCTGGCTATTGTGCTTAGACGGGGTTGATAAGGGTGTCCCCGGCAAACTGCCGGTCTGTGAGGAAGATGCAGGCGGACATGTTAGGTTGCCTTGATCCAAAGGTGGTGCTATCGATGTCGGACAGCGCTCAACACCAGCTGGTGTTACCACCTCCAAAGAAAATGATGACCTGCCAATCACGCTGGCTGTTGCGGGTAAAGAGGTGGCAGGTCTGCGCCCCAAAACAGGTGTGACTGCTGTCTCCCCAGTCACAGAGGATGAAGAGGCCGCGGATGCACAAGATATGGCAGACGGTGATTGGCCCGGCCGGCTAGGCCGCATTGTAGCACACTGAGCTTCCCACTGCAACTTATGCTTCATGTCCATGTGCCGGTTCATGCATGAAGTACTCAAACTATGTATTTTTTGGCCTCTACTTAGCTTTTGCTGACAAATGTTACAGATAACACGAGTTGGGTCATCTTTATCGATCTGAAAAAATGCCCAGGCTATGCAAGGCTTAGCACCCATGCGACCTGAAGAGCCACCACGACTTGTGGTGAGAGGCAGAGTTGTGTTTGAGGATGCAGTTGTTGACGTGCTTCCAGTACTACGTCTCTGTCCAGGAAGGCGCAACCTGACCTCGTCGTCACTAGCATCTTCCTCCACCTCCTCTGCTGACCTCATCTCTTGGCTGACTGTGGGTTGACAGTAAGTGGGATCTCCGACCTCATCATCATCACCCTGTGCGTTATCACACCCGTCGTCCTCAGAGCCAACCTGTTCCTGCCCTGACAAAAAACTAAAGTTGTCGCTCCAATCAGGTATTTGAGTCTTATCATCGTCTTCCTCATTGTCTCCACCAACAGGAGTTACAGTTTGGGAATGAGGGTCTACATTATGGTCAGAACCTTCTGCGTCTGGTCCTGGATCCGACTCATAAAGATTCTGGGCATCAGTGCAGATCATTTCCTCGTCTGGATTCACAGAAGCGCTGGAGTCGACCTCTGATTCCCAGGCTATAGTATGAGTAAACAGCTCTGCAGACTCAACCATCTGTTTTACCTCATACTCAGACGGGCAGCTGGAGATTTGGGAGCTGTGAGGAAGCAAGTGCGATTTGGGTGACACCTTTGAGGACTGGAGTATTTGTGATGTTGAAGTTGATGTGGAGGAGAGCCCACTTAAAGGAGCACTTGATATCCGTTGAAGCACCTGCTGTTTTTGTGCCTCATCTGGAATTTGTAGCGATTGGCGTGGCCGTAAGAAAGGGATCTTATCACATTGTCCGCTAAAAGAAGTAGACATTTTAGTTTGGCTGGAAGATGGTCTTTCTTCTGCAGATGTTACTGTTGCTTTAACACCTACCCCACGGACACAACCTTTTTTCCCCTTCCCAACACGCCTATTCCCCTTTCCACCAGCAGCAGGCCTTTTTCCACTCATTTTGGTGGTTAACTAATTCACAACTCTGGAGTTGTTTGCACAAAAAAATAATGGATGGTAACCGAGCAGAGCTGAGTGGCCAAACTGTGGTATTAGGCCAAAACTATTGGCTGGGTTAGATGCAGAAAAAAATTATTTTGAATTTGCAACCTGATGGAGGTCAGTATAGATGGACTAATACAAATAGTCCCACACACAGCTAGAAGCCCAAATATTTTTTCAGAGGTACTGTAGATGCAGATAAAAATTAGTTTTAATTTGCAACCTGATGGAGGTCAGTATAGATGGACTAATAGAGAAAGTCCGACACACTACTAGAAGGCCAAATATTTTTTCAGAGGTAGATGCAGAAAAAAATATATTCAGTTTGCAACCTGATGGAGGTCAGTATAGATGGACTAATACAAATTGTCCCACACACAGCTAGAAGCCCAAATATTTTTTCAGAGGTACTGTAGATGCAGATAAAAATTATTTTTAATTTGCAACCTGATGGAGGTCAGTATAGATGGACTAATAGACCAAGTCCCACACACTGCTAGAAGCCCAAATATTTTTTCAGAGCTAGATGCAGAAAAAAATTATTTTTAATTTGCAACCTGATGGAGGTCAGTATAGATGGACTAATAGACCAAGTCCCACACACCGCTAGAAGCCCAACTATTTTTTCAGAGCTAGATGCAGAAAAAAATTATATTCAATTTGCAACCTGCTGGAGGTCAGTATAGAAGGACTAATAGAACAAGTCCCACACACTGCTAGAAGCCCAAATATTTTTTCAGAGCTAAATGAAGAAAAAAATTATTTTTAATTTGCAACCTGATGGAGGTCAGTAAAGATAGACTAATAGACCAAGTCCCACACACTGCTAGAAGCCCAAATATTTTTTCAGAGCTAGATGCAGAAAAAAAATATTTTTAATTTGCAACCTGATGGAGGTCAGTATAGATGGACTAATAGACCAAGTCCCACACACCGCTAGAAGCCCAAATATTTTTTCAGAGCTAGATGCAGAAAAAAATTATTTTTAATTTGCAACCTGATGGAGGTCAGTATAGATGGACTAATAGACCAAGTCCCACACACTGCTAGAAGCCCAAATATTTTTTCAGAGCTAGATGCAGAAAAAAATTATTTTTAACTTGCAACCTGATGGAGGTCAGTATAGATGGACTAATAGACCAAGTCCCACACACCGCTAGAAGCCCAAATATTTTTTCAGAGCTAGATGCAGAAAAAAATTATTTTTAATTTGCAACCTGATGGAGGTCAGTATAGATGGACTAATAGACCAAGTCCCACACACTGCTAGAAGCCCAAATATTTTTTCAGAGCTAGATGCAGAAAAAAATTATTTTTAATTTGCAACCTGATGGAGGTCAGTATAGATGGACTAATAGACCAAGTCCCACACACCGCTAGAAGCCCAACTATTTTTTCAGAGCTAGATGCAGAAAAAAATTATATTCAATTTGCAACCTGCTGGAGGTCAGTATAGAAGGACTAATAGAACAAGTCCCACACACTGCTAGAAGCCCAAATATTTTTTCAGAGCTAAATGAAGAAAAAAATTATTTTTAATTTGCAACCTGATGGAGGTCAGTAAAGATAGACTAATAGACCAAGTCCCACACACTGCTAGAAGCCCAAATATTTTTTCAGAGCTAGATGCAGAAAAAAATTATTTTTAATTTGCAACCTGATGGAGGTCAGTATAGATGGACTAATAGACCAAGTCCCACACACCGCTAGAAGCCCAAATATTTTTTCAGAGCTAGATGCAGAAAAAAATTATTTTTAATTTGCAACCTGATGGAGGTCAGTATAGATGGACTAATAGACCAAGTCCCACACACTGCTAGAAGCCCAAATATTTTTTCAGAGCTAGATGCAGAAAAAAATTATTTTTAATTTGCAACCTGATGGAGGTCAGTATAGATGGACTAATAGACCAAGTCCCACACACCGCTAGAAGCCGAAATATTTTTTCAGAGCTAGATGCAGAAAAAAATTATTTTTAATTTGCAACCTGATGGAGGTCAGTATAGATGGACTAATAGACCAAGTCCCACACACTGCTAGAAGCCCAAATATTTTTTCAGAGCTAGATGCAGAAAAAAATTATTTTTAATTTGCAACCTGATGGAGGTCAGTATAGATGGACTAATAGACCAAGTCCCACACACCGCTAGAAGCCCAACTATTTTTTCAGCGCTAGATGCAGAAAAAAATTATATTCAATTTGCAACCTGCTGGAGGTCAGTATAGAAGGACTAATAGAACAAGTCCCACACAATGCTAGAAGCCCAAATATTTTTTCAGAGCTAAATGAAGAAAAAAATTATTTTTAATTTGCAACCTGATGGAGGTCAGTATAGATGGACTAATAGACCAAGTCCCACACACTGCTAGAAGCCCAAATATTTTTTCAGAGCTAGATGCAGAAAAAAATTATATTCAGTTTGCAACCTGATGGAGGTCAGTATAGATGGACTAATAGAATGATGCTATGCCCAAAAGATTTTACTTCACTAGGTGCAGTAAAAAAATTGGTATTCTATACACAGGTGTTATATCTTGCAACACAGATAGGCTACTCCACTGACTAACACACTCTGCAATAGGCCAAAAAGGATTAGCTTTGCTAGATTCAGCCAAATGCTGTGAAAAAAACTTGCACAGCACTGGCACAGACCTGCCTGGCAAAAACTGATAGGAACTCATGTAACCTAGTCCTGAAAAGGACTCCAATTACAATTAGTCTTTACTCCCACAACCTATCTATTTAAGAGCACAGACCTCCCTGATAAAAGTCGTAGGAAATGCTGTAACCTAGTCCTTAAAAGGACTGCAATCACAACTATTCCCTACTCCCAAGCTATCTGTATATTTGTGCGAAAATTGGCTTGAAATTAACAAGGTATAGCGCACACAGCAACAGCGGTGCCGTCTAACACGCAGCTGCAGCAGTGAGAAAATGGTGGCGACGGGGAAAATGGCTTGGTCTTATAGGGCAAGGACATGTGACATACACTGCCAATGACACATGCCCTTGCTTGTGTGAAAAAAAGCACTTCGCTCCGTGTGTGCGCTGCTGATAGGCTTACAGATTGCACCTCCCCACTGCAAATGCGGGAAAGAGAAAAAAAAATGGAGATCTTCATTGTTCCTGCAGAGATCCATCCCCTGCCCCTCCCCCCACCCCGCTGTACACTCAAACTGCGTATTAACATTAATTTTCATCATTACTGAGAAAAAATCCAGTTATGATTTTGGTGCACGAACAGTTATCGAACATAACCTCGAACAGCCGAATTTTTCTCAAATTGTTCGTGTTCGCCGAACGGCTCGAACACCGCCCAAAACTGCTCGAATTTGAGATTGGCGAACAGTTCGAGTAGAACAACGCTCATCTCTAATAGAGACCTCTCCCATCTATGTTATCTTAATTTTGGGCCCTTTATTGAACAACTCCATACAGATCACGGTTGGCAAGTTAGAACTGTAAGATTCACTACGTGAACCACTGGTGTTTTGTGGAATAGCACATGTACACTGTGTTCCAAATTATTATGCAAAAAGTGTTTAGGAGTGATAAGGGAAGAATTTGTTTGTTTGTCAGTTAAACTCATTGATGGTGATGTGTGTCAGGGCTCTTTATATCACTGTAAGCAATTGCAGACACCTGTGCTAATTAGTTTGGCAGGTGTGTCCAATGAAAGGCAAGACTACTTAAGAAGGCTCTCTCACATTATTAAGCAGCCTACATTTTCTGCCAAAATGGGAAAGAAAAAGGATGTGTCGGCTTCTGAGAAGCAACAAATTGTGGAGTGTTTAGGTCAAGGCATGACTACAATCAACATTGTGCGATGATCAGGATGAAGTGTCTTGGCAATCAAGAAGTATGTAGCTGATTCACAGTACACACGTGTGCGTGCTGATAAGGGCAAATTGAGGACTCTTTCCTACAGGCAATTACATCAGGTTAAAAGAGCAGCGGCAAAAAAGCCTTGTCATAGCAGCAGACAAGTTTTTGAAGCTGCTGGTGCCTCCAACGTCCCCCGAACAACAAGATGCAGGGTCCTTCAGAGGTTTGCAGTTGTGCATACGCCATCCTGTCGACCTCCTCTATCCAGTTCACACAAGCAGAAACGGCTCCAGTGGGCCAAACATTACATGAAGACTGATTTCAAAACTGTTTTGTTCACGGATGAGTGCCGTGCAGCGCTCGATGGTCCAGATGGATGGAGTGGAGGATGGCTGGTTGATGGACACCCCACGCAAACACGGCTACAGCGCCAACAAGGAGGAGGTGGAGTAATGTTTTGGGCTGGAATCATGGGGAGAGAGATTGTCGGCCCCTTTAGGATCCCTGAAGGCGCTAAAGATGAACTCCATAATGTATGTGGATTTTCTCAAACAGCACTTCCTGCCATGGTTCAAGAAGAAGAACCGTGTATTTCACAGCAAGATCATTTTTTGCATGATAATGCACCATCTCATGCTGCACATAAAACATCTGCATCTCTGGCTGATATAGGCATAAAAGGGGACAAACTTATGGTGTGACCCCCATGCTCCCCTGACCTCTACCCCATTCAGAACCTCTGGAGCATCATCAAAAGGAGTGTCTATGATGGCGGGAGGCAGTTCACATCTAAGCAACAGCTCTGGGAGGGTATTCTGTCCTCATGCAAAACAATTGAAGCAGAAACCATCCAAAACCTGACAAATTCAATGGACGAGAGAGTTCAGAAGCTTCTTTCGAACAAGGGGTCCTATGTGAAAATGTAACATCACCTAGAATAAAGTTTTGAGTTGAAAACTGTTTGATTTCAGTTTCTAATAACCAGCTAATGCTTATAATTTCAAAAATGACCATTTTTTTGGTCTTTATTAAAATGAAAAGGTTGATCGAAAAGTTTGGGGGATCTAAGAGTGTGGCAACCCAGTAGTCATGATTACTTCGAATTCTGACAATATGAGGGTCATGTTGCAGGTAGTGCAGCAAGAAGGCACTTATGTGTCTTGCGCATCTCGGAGCTCCAAAATTATTTTCCGGGCTAGATGCAGCTAAAAATTATTATTAATTTTAAATCTGGTGGAGCTTAGTATAGATGGCCTAATAGGATCAGTGCTGCACACTGCTACAAAGCCCAAATTATTTTCCAGTCAAGATACAGATAAACATGATTAGTAATTTTAAATCTGGTGGAGCTTATTATAGATGGCCTAATAGAATCAGTGCTGCACACTGCTACAAAGCCCAAATTATTTTCCAGCCAAGATACAGATAAACATGATTAGTAATTTGAAAGCTTAAAACGGTTGGTAGGGTGATTTTAACCAATCATCAAGCTTTTACTCTCCCCAGGATGACACAGGGGTAGAAAAGTCGTTTCGGATCCATGATTTGTTCATCTTTATGAACGTGAGTCTGTCTACATTATCAGTGGAGAGCCGCGTGCGCTTATCTGTCAGCACACCACCAGCAGCGCTGAACACACGTTCAGACAGAACGCTGGCTGCGGGGCACGACAAGATCTCCAAGGCGTAAGTGGCTAGCTCCGGCCATTTATCCAGATTTGAAGCCCAAAAAGAGCAAGGGTCCAGTGACACAGTCATGGCTTCAATGTTTACTTGGAGATACTCCTGTACCATCGTCTGTAGGCGTTGACTATGTGTCAGACTTCTTGTCTCCTGTGGCCTTGCAAAGGATGGGCTAAAAAAGTGGTGAAATGATTCCGCAAAATTGATGTTACCAGCAGATACTGTGGTTCTGTTACGGTTTGAGTGCTGAACACTTGACGGTCCCACGGTTGGCAAGTTGGAACTGTGAGATTCACTACGTTCACCACTGGTGTTTTGTGGAAAAGCACATGTAAGATTCTGCAACAGTCTCTGCTGATACTCCTGCATGCGTGCATCCCTTTCTATAGCAGGAATAATTTCTGCAAATTTACTTTTGTACCGGGGATCTAACAGTGTGGCAACCCAGTAGTCAGGATTATTTCTAATTCTCACAATTCGAGGGTCATGTTGCAGGTAGTGCAGCAAGAAGGCACTCATGTGTGTTGCGCATCCAGGAGCACCAAGTCCCTGTTGTGTTGGTGGCGAGGTAACAATCATGCTTCCTTCCTCTGTCCTCTCCCCCCAACCTCGCACAACAGAAATGTGATCAAGGTCTCCCTCATCTGATGAGTCTTCCATCAGTTCGTCCTCCACTTCTTCCTGGGCTCCTGCACCTTCCTCACTAGTTTGGCTGCTACCATGCGCCCTGGTAAAACCATCTCCCCCACCCTCACATGCCTGCCGCCTTGGTGCTGCCGACCGTCTGGACCTTGCAGATGTTAGCCCTTCCGCATACAACTCCTCCTCCTCTACTTCTTCCACCTCCTCTTGTGCCACCACCTGACTCCGAATTCTGTTTAACATGTGCTCCAGCAGGTAAATCACGGGAATAGTCATGCTGATAATGGCATCGTCAGCACTAAACATTTTCGTCGCCATTTCAAAACTGTGCAGAAGGGTGCATAGGTCCCTGATCTGAGACCACTCCTCCAGCGTGATTTGCCCCACCTCTGGATCTCGTTGGCCCAGGCTATACGTCAGAACGTATTGCACCAGGGCTTGTCGGTGCTGCCACAGTCGCTGCAACATGTGCAGAGTTGAATTCCACTGGGTAGGCACATCGCATTTCAGCCGGTGAAGTGGCAGGCCCAACGACTTCTGTAGAGATGTAAGTCGCTGAGCTGCGGGATGCAAACGGCGGAAGTGAGCACACAGCGACCATGCCCTCTGCAGAAGGCCATCTAGTCTGGGATAGTGGGCTAAAAATTGCTGGACAACCAGGTTCAACACGTGAGCCATACAAGGCACATGTGTGACATTGCCCCGGCGAAGGGCCGCACCCAGGTTTGCAGCATTGTCGCACACGGCCTTCCCTGGTTTCAGGTCCAGTGTAGACAACCATTCATGAAATTGGTTCTCCAGAGCTGACCACAACTCCTCAGCTGTGTGACTCACATTTCCCAGACATTTCAAAGTAAAAACCACCTGATGACGTTGAGCCCTACTGCCAGCATAGTAAGGAGGTGTGCAGGATCCCTTCTGCGCAGTTAGAAAGCTTGTGGCATGACCAGACAGGCTTTGGGTGCAGGTAGAAGACCGAGAGGAGGTTGAGGAGGCAGAAGCAGTGGAGGAACTTTGACATAAAGAGGATTGACGCACAACTCGTGGGGACGGCAAGACTTGGACAGCAGCCCCTTGTCCTGCTGTCACCATAGTTACCCAGTGCCCAGTCAGCGACATGTAACGCCCCTGTCCATGCCTACTCGTCCAAGTGTCTGTGGTGAAATGCACCCTGTCACACACAGAGTTTCTCAAAGAAGCGGTGATGTTGTGTGCGACATGCTGATGGAGCGCAGGCACACCTTTGTTTGAGAAGTAGTGCCGACTGGGCATCTGGTACTGGGGCACTGCGACGGACATAAGGTCTCGAAAATCCTCTGTGTCCACCAGGCGGAAAGGCAGCATTTCTGTAGCCAAGAGCTTGCAGATGGTGAAATTCAACGTCTTAGCTTTCTCATGGCTAGGAGGAAATGGTCTTTTACTTGTCCACATCTGAGGGACCGAGGGCTGGCTGTTGTGCTTAGACGGGGTTGATAAGGGTTTCCCCGGCAAACTGCCGGTCTGTGAGGAAGATGCAGGCGGACATGTTAGGTTGCCTTGATCCAAAGGTGGTGCTATTGATGTCGGACAGTGCTCAACACCAGCTGGTGTTACCACCTCCAAAGAAAATGATGACCTGCCAATCACGCTGGCTGTTGCGGGTAAAGAGGTGGCAGGTCTGCGCCCCAAAACAGGTATGACTGCTGTCCCCCCAGTCACAGAGGATGAAGAGGCCGCGGATGCACAAGATATGGCAGACGGTGGTTGGCCCGGCCGGCTAGGCCGCATTGTAGCACACTGAGCTTCCCACTGCAACTTATGCTTCATGTCCATGTGCCGGTTCATGCATGAAGTACTCAAACTATGTATTTTTTGGCCTCTACTTAGCTTTTGCTGACAAATGTTACAGATAACACGAGTTGGGTCATCTTTATCGATCTGAAAAAATGCCCAGGCTATGCAAGGCTTAGCACCCATGCGACCTGAAGAGCCACCACGACTTGTGGTGAGAGGCAGAGTTGTGTTTGAGGATGCAGTTGTTGACGTGCTTCCAGTACTACGTCTCTGTCTAGGAAGGCGCAACCTGACCTCGTCGTCACTAGCATCTTCCTCCACCTCCTCTGCTGACCTCATCTCTGGGCTGACTGTGGGTTGACAGTAAGTGGGATCTCAAACCTCATCATCATCACCCTGTGCGTTATCACACCCGTCGTCCTCAGAGCCAACCTGTTCCTGCCCTGACAAAAAACTAAAGTTGTCGCTCCAATCAGGTATTTGAGTCTCATCATCGTCTTCCTCATTGTCTCCACCAACAGGAGTTACAGTTTGGGAATGAGGGTTTACATTATGGTCAGAACCTTCTGCGTCTGGTCCTGGATCCGACTCATAAAGATTCTGGGCATCAGTGCAGATCATTTCCTCGTCTGGATTCACAGAAGCGCTGGAGTCGACCTCTGATTCCCAGGCTATAGTATGAGTAAACAGCTCTGCAGACTCAACCATCTGTTCTACCTCATACTCAGATGGGCAGCTGGAGATTTGGGAGCTGTGAGGAAGCAAGTGCGATTGGGGTGACACCTTTGAGGACTGGAGTATTTGTGATGTTGAAGTTGATGTGGAGGAGAGCCCACTTAAAGGAGCACTTGATATCCGTTGAAGCACCTGCTGTTTTTGTGCCTCATCTGGAATTTGTAGCGATTTGCGTGGCCGTAAGAAAGGGATCTTATCACATTGTCCGCTAAAAGAAGTAGACATTTTAGTTTGGCTGGAAGATGGTCTTTCTTCTGCAGATGTTACTGTTGCTTTAACACCTACCCCACGGACACAACCTTTTTTCCCCTTCCCAACACGCCTATTCCCCTTTCCACCAGCAGCAGGCCTTTTTCCACTCATTTTGGTGGTTAACTAATTCACAACTCTGGAGTTGTTTGCACAAAAAAAACAATGGATGGGAACCGAGCAGAGCTGAGTGGCCAAACTGTGGTATTAGTCCAAAACTATTGGCTGGGTTAGATGCAGAAAAAAATTATATTCAATTTGCAACCTGATGGAGGTCAGTATAGATGGACTAATAGAACAAGTCCCACACACAGCTAGAAGCCCAAATATTTTTTCAGAGGTAGATGCAGAAAAAAAATATATTCAGTTTGCAACCTGATGGAGGTCAGTATAGATGGACTAATAGAGAAAGTCCCACACACTGCTAGAAGGCCAAATATTTTTTCAGAGCTAGATGCAGACAAAAAATTATTTTGAATTTGCAACCTGATAGAGGTCAGTATAGGTGGACTAATAGAACAAGTCCCACACACTGCTAGAAGGCCAAATATTTTTTCAGAGCTAGATGCAGAAAAAAATTATATTCAGTTTGCAACCTGATGGAGGTCAGTATAGATGGACTAATAGAACAAGTCCCACACACAGCTAGAAGCCCAAATATTTTTTCAGAGGTAGATGCAGAAAAAAATTATATTCAGTTTGCAACCTGATGGAGGTCTGTATAGATGGATTAATAGAACAAGTCCCACACACAGCTACAAGCTCAATATTTTTTCAGAGGTAGATGCAGAAAAAAAATATATTCAGTTTGCAACCTGATGGAGGTCAGTATAGATGGACTAATAGAGAAAGTCCCACACACTGCTAGAAGGCCAAATATTTTTTCAGAGCTAGATGCAGACAAAAAATTATTTTGAATTTGCAACCTGATGGAGGTCAGTATAGGTGGACTAATAGAGCAAGTCCCACACACTGCTAGAAGGCCAAATATTTTTTCAGAGCTAGATGCAGAAAAAAATTATATTCAGTTTGCAACCTGATGGAGGTCAGTATAGATGGACTAATAGATAGAGATGAGCGTTGTTCTACTCGAACTGTTCGCCAATCTCAAATTCGAGCTGTTTTGGGCGGTGTTCGAGCCGGTCGGCGAACACGAACAATTTGAGAAAAATTCGGCTGTTCGAGGTTATGTTCGATAACTGTTCGTGCACCAAAATCATAACTGGATTTTTTCTCAGTAATGATGAAAATTAATGTTAATACGCAGTTTGAGTGTACAGCGGGGCGGGGGGAGGGGCAGGGGATGGATCTCTGCAGGAACAATGAAGATCTCCATTTTTTTTTCTCTTTCCCGCATTTGCAGTGGGGAGGTGCAATCTGTCAGCCTATCAGCAGCGCACACACGGAGCGAAGTGCTTTTTTTCACACAAGCAAGGGCATGTGTGATTGGCAGTGTATGTCACATGTCCTTGCCCTATAAGACCAAGCCATTTTCCCCGTCGCCACCATTTTCTCACTGCTGCAGCTGCGTGTTAGACGGCACCGCTGTTGCTGTGTGCGCTATACCTTGTTAATTTCAAGCCAATTTTCGCACAAATATACAGATAGCTTGGGAGTAGGGAATAGTTGTGATTGCAGTCCTTTTAAGGACTAGGTTACAGCATTTCCTACGACTTTTATCAGGCAGGTCTGTGCTCTTAAATAGATAGATTGTGGGAGTAAAGACTAATTGTAATTGGAGTCCTTTTCAGGACTAGGTTACATCAGTTCCTATCAGTTTTTGCCAGGCAGGTCTGTGCCAGTGCTGTGCAAGTTTTTTTCACAGCATTTGGCTGAATCTAGCAAAGCTAATCCTTTTTGGCCTATTGCAGAGTGTGTTAGTCAGTGGAGTAGCCTATCTGTGTTGCAAGATATACCACCTGTGTATAGAATACCAATTTTTTTACTGCACCTAGTGAAGTAAAATCTTTTGGGCATAGCATCATTCTATTAGTCCATCTATACTGACCTCCATCAGGTTGCAAACTGAATATAATTTTTTTCTGCATCTAGCTCTGAAAAAATATTTGGGCTTCTAGCGGTGTGTGGGACTTGGTCTATTAGTCCATCTATACTGACCTCCATCAGGTTGCAAATTAAAAATATTTTTTTTCTGCATCTAGCTCTGAAAAAATATTTGGGCTTCTAGCAGTGTGTGGGACTTGGTCTATTAGTCCATCTATACTGACCTCCATCAGGTTGCAAATTAAAAATAATTTTTTTCTGCATCTAGCTCTGAAAAAATATTTGGGCTTCTAGCAGTGTGTGGGACTTGGTCTATTAGTCCATCTATACTGACCTCCATCAGGTTGCAAATTAAAAATATTTTTTTTCTGCATCTAGCTCTGAAAAAATATTTGGGCTTCTAGCAGTGTGTGGGACTTGGTCTATTAGTCCATCTATACTGACCTCCATCAGGTTGCAAATTGAATAAAAAAAATTTCTGCATCTAGCTCTGAAAAAATATTTGGGCTTCTAGCGGTGTGTGGGACTTGGTCTATTAGTCCATCTATACTGACCTCCATCAGGTTGCAAATTAAAAATAATTTTTTTCTGCATCTAGCTCTGAAAAAATATTTGGGCTTCTAGCAGTGTGGGACTTGGTCTATTAGTCCATCTATACTGACCTCCATCAGGTTGCAAATTGAATAAAAAAAATTTCTGCATCTAGCTCTGAAAAAATATTTGGGCTTCTAGCGGTGTGTGGGACTTGGTCTATTAGTCCATCTATACTGACCTCCATCAGGTTGCAAATTGAATAAAAAAAATTTCTGCATCTAGCTCTGAAAAAATATTTGGGCTTCTAGCGGTGTGTGGGACTTGGTCTATTAGTCCATCTATACTGACCTCCATCAGGTTGCAAATTAAAAATAATTTTTTTCTGCATCTAACCCAGCCAATAGTTTTGGCCTAATACCACAGTTTGGCCTCTCAGCTCTGCTCGGTTACCATCCATTGTTTTTTTGTGCAAACAACTCCAGAGTTGTGAATTAGTTAACCACCAAAATGAGTGGAAAAAGGCCTGCTGCTGGTGGAAAGAGGAATAGGCGTGTTGGGAAGGGGAAAAAAGGTTGTGTCCGTGGGGTAGGTGCAGAAGAAAGACCATCTTCCAGCCAAACTAAAATGTCTACTTCTTTTAGCGGACAATGTGATAAGATCCCTTTCTTACGGCCACGCAAATCGCTACAAATTCCAGATGAGGCACAAAAACAGCAGGTGCTTCAACGGATATCAAGTGCTCCTTTAAGTGGGCTCTCCTCCACATCAACTTCAACATCACAAATACTCCAGTCCTCAAAGGTGTCACCCAAATCGCACTTGCTTCCTCACAGCTCCCAAATCTCCAGCTGCCCGTCTGAGTATGAGGTAGAACAGATGGTTGAGTCTGCAGAGCTGTTTACTCATACTATAGCCTGGGAATCAGAGGTCGACTCCAGCGCTTCTGTGAATCCAGACGAGGAAATGATCTGCACTGATGCCCAGAATCTTTATGAGTCGGATCCAGGACCAGACGCAGAAGGTTCTGACCATAATGTAGACCCTCATTCCCAAACTGTAACTCCTGTTGGTGGAGACAATGAGGAAGATGATGATAAGACTCAAATACCTGATTGGAGCGACAACTTTAGTTTTTTGTCAGGGCAGGAACAGGTTGGCTCTGAGGACGACGGGTGTGATAACGCACAGGGTGATGATGATGAGGTCGGAGATCCCACTTACTGTCAACCCACAGTCAGCCAAGAGATGAGGTCAGCAGAGGAGGTGGAGGAAGATGCTAGTGACGACGAGGTCAGGTTGCGCCTTCCTGGACAGAGACGTAGTACTGGAAGCACGTCAACAACTGCATCCTCAAACACAACTCTGCCTCTCACCACAAGTCGTGGTGGCTCTTCAGGTCGCATGGGTGCTAAGCCTTGCATAGCCTGGGCATTTTTTCAGATCGATAAAGATGACCCAACTCGTGTTATCTGTAACATTTGTCAGCAAAAGCTAAGTAGAGGCCAAAAAATACATAGTTTGAGTACTTCATGCATGAACCGGCACATGGACATGAAGCATAAGTTGCAGTGGGAAGCTCAGTGTGCTACAATGCGGTCTAGCCGGCCGGGCCAACCACCGTCTGCCATATCTTGTGCATCCGCGGCCTCTTCATCCTCTGTGACTGGGGGGACAGCAGTCACACCTGTTTTGGGGCGCAGACCTGCCACCTCTTTACCCGCAACAGCCAGCGTGATTGGCAGGTCATCATTTTCTTTGGAGGTGGTAACACCAGCTGGTCTTGAGCGCTGTCCGACATCGATAGCACCACCTTTGGATCAAGGCAACCTAACATGTCCGCCTGCATCTTCCTCACAGACCGGCAGTTTGCCGGGGACACCCTTATCAACCCCGTCTAAGCACAATAGCCAGCCCTCGGTCCCTCAGATGTGGACAAGTAAAAGACCATTTCCTCCTAGCCATGAGAAAGCTAAGAGGTTGAATTTCACCATCTGCAAGCTCTTGGCTACAGAAATGCTGCCTTTCCGCCTGGTGGACACAGAGGATTTTCGAGACCTTATGTCCGTCGCAGTGCCCCAGTACCAGATGCCCAGTCGGCACTACTTCTCAAAGAAAGGTGTGCCTGCGCTCCACCAGCATGTCGCACACAACATCACCGCTTCTTTGAGAAACTCTGTGTGTGACAGGGTGCATTTCACCACAGACACTTGGACGAGTAGGCATCGACAGGGGCGTTACATGTCGCTGACTGGGCACTGGGTAACTATGGTGACAGCAGGACAAGGGGCTGCTGTCCAAGTCTTGCCGTCCCCACGAGTTGTGCGTCAATCCTCTTTATGTCATTTTTCCTCCACTGCTTCTGCCTCCTCAACCTCCTCTCGGTCTTCCACCTGCACCCAAAGCCTGTCTGGTCATGCCACAAGCTTTCTAACTGCGCAGAAGGGATCCTGCACACCTCCTTACTATGCTGGCAGTAGGGCTCAACGTCATCAGGCGGTTTTTACATTGAAATGTCTGGGAAATGTGAGTCACACAGCTGAGGAGTTGTGGTCAGCTCTGGAGAACCAATTTCATGAATGGTTGTCTCCACTGGACCTGAAACCAGGGAAGGCCGTGTGCGACAATGCTGCAAACCTAGGTGCGGCCCTTCGCCGGGGCAATGTCACACACGTGCCTTGTATGGCTCACGTGTTGAACCTGGTTGTCCAGCAATTTTTAGCCCACTATCCCAGACTAGATGGCCTTCTGCAGAGGGCACGGTCGCTGTGTGCTCACTTCCGCCGTTCGCATCCCGCAGCTCAGCGACTTACATCTCTACAGAAGTCGTTGGGCCTGCCACTTCACCGGCTAAAATGCGATGTGCCTACCCGGTGGAATTCAACTCTGCACATGTTGCAGCGACTGTGGCAGCACCGACAAGCCCTGGTGCAATACGTTCTGACGTATAGCCTGGGCCAACGAGATTCAGAGGTGGGGCAAATCACGCTGGAGGAGTGGTCTCAGATCAGGGACCTATGCACCCTTCTGCACAGTTTTGAAATGGCGACGAAGATGTTTAGTGCTGACGATGCCATTATCAGCATGACTATTCCGGTGATTTACATGCTGGAGCACATGTTAAACAGAATTCGGAGTCAGGTGGTGGCACAAGAGGAGGTGGAGGAAGTAGAGGAGGAGGAGTTGTATGCGGAAGGGCTAACATCTGCAAGGTCCAGACGGTCGGCAGCACCAAGGCGGCAGGCATGTGAGGGTGGGGGAGATGGTTTAACCAGGGCGCATGGTAGCAGCCAAACTAGTAAGGAAGGTGCAGGAGCCCAGGAAGAAGTGGAGGACGAACTGATGGAAGACTCATCAGATGAGGGAGACCTTGATCACATTTCTGTTGTGCGAGGTTGGGGGGAGAGGACAGAGGAAGGAAGCATGATTGTTACCTCGCCACCAACACAACAGGGACTTGGTGCTCCTGGATGCGCAACACACATGAGTGCCTTCTTGCTGCACTACCTGCAACATGACCCTCGAATTGTGAGAATTAGAAATAATCCTGACTACTGGGTTGCCACACTGTTAGATCCCCGGTACAAAAGTAAATTTGCAGAAATTATTCCTGCCATAGAAAGGGATGCACGCATGCAGGAGTATCAGCAGAGACTGTTGCAGAATCTTACATGTGCTTTTCCACAAAATACCAGTGGTGCACGTAGTGAATCTCACAGTTCCAACTTGCCAACCGTGGGACCGTCAAGTGTTCAGCACTCAAACCGTAACAGAACCACAGTATCTGCTGGTAACATCAATTTTGCGGAATCATTTCACCACTTTTTTAGCCCATCCTTTGCAAGGCCACAGGAGACAAGAAGTCTGACACATAGTCAACGCCTAGAGACGATGGTACAGGAGTATCTCCAAGTAAACATTGAAGCCACGACTGTGTCACTGGACTCTTGCTCTTTTTGGGTAAATGGCTGGATAAATGGCCGGAGCTAGCCACTTACGCCTTGGAGATCTTGTCATGCCCCGCAGCCAGCGTTCTGTCTGAACGTGTGTTCAGCGCTGCTGGTGGTGTGCTGACAGATAAGCGCACGCGGCTCTCCACTGATAATGTAGACAGACTTACGTTCATAAAGATGAACAAATCATGGATCCGAAACGACTTTTCTACCCCTGTGTCATCCTGGGGAGAGTAAAATCTTGATGATTGGTTAAAATCACCCTACCAACCGTTTTAAGCTTTCAAATTACTAATCATGTTTATCTGTATCTTGACTGGAAAATAATTTGGGCTTTGTAGCAGTGTGCAGCACTGATCCTATTAGGCCATCTATAATAAGCTTCACCAGATTTAAAATTAAAAATAATTTTTAGCTGCATCTAGCCCGGAAAATAATTTTGGGGCTCCGAGATGCGCAAGACACATAAGTGCCTTCTTGCTGCACTACCTGCAGCATGACCCTCATATTGTCAGAATTCGAAGTAATCATGACTACTGGGTTGCCACACTCTTAGATCCCCCAAACTTTTCGATCAACCTTTTCATTTTAATAAAGACCAAAAAAATGGTCATTTTTGAAATTATAAGCATTAGCAGGTTGTTAGAAACTGAAATCAAACAGTTTTCAACTCAATACTTTATTCTAGGTGATGTTACATTTTCACATAGGACCCCTTGTTCGAAAGGAGCTTCTGAACTCTCTCGTCCATTGAATTTGTCAGGTTTTGGATGGTTTCTGCTTCAATTGTTTTGCATGAGGACAGAATACCCTCCCAGAGCTGTTGCTTAGATGTGAACTGCCTCCCGCCATCATAGACACTCCTTTTAATGATGCTCCAAAGGTTCTGAATGGGGTAGAGGTCAGGGGAGCATGGGGGTCACACCATAAGTTTGTCCCCTTTTATGCCCATATCAGCCAGAGATGCAGATGTTTTATGTGCAGCATGAGATGGTGCATTATCATGCAGAAAAATGATCTTGCTGTGAAATACACGGTTCTTCTTCTTGAACCATGGCAGGAAGTGCTGTTTGAGAAAATCCACATACATTATGGAGTTCATCTTTAGCGCCTTCAGGGATCCTAAAGGGGCCGACAATCTCTCTCCCCATGATTCCAGCCCAAAACATTACTCCACCTCCTCCTTGTTGGCGCTGTAGCCGTGTTTGCGTGGGGTGTCCATCAACCAGCCATCCTCCACTCCATTCATCTGGACCATCGAGCGCTGCACGGCACTCATCCGTGAACAAAACTGTTTTGAAATCAGTCTTCATGTAATGTTTGGCCCACTGGAGCCGTTTCTGCTTGTGTGAAGTGGATAGAGGAGGTCGACAGGATGGCGTATGCACAGCTGCAAACCTCTGAAGGACCCTGCATCTTGTTGTTCGGGGGACGTTGGAGGCACAAGCAGCTTCAAAAACTTGTCTGCTGCTATGACAAGGCTTTTTGGCCGCTGCTCTTTCAACCTGACGTAATTGCCTGTAGGAAAGAGTCCTCAATTTGCCCTTATCAGCACGCACACGTGTGTACTGTGAATCAGCTACATACTTCTTGATTGCCAAGACACTTCATCCTGATCATCGCACAATATTGATTGTAGTCATGCCTTGACCTAAACACTCCACAATTTGTTGCTTCTCAGCAGCCGACACATCCTTTTTCTTTCCCATTTTGGCAGAAAATGTAGGCTGCTTAATAATGTGAGAGAGCCTTCTTAAGTAGTCTTGCCTTTATTGGACACACCTGCCAAACTAATTAGCACAGGTGTCTGCAATTGCTTACAGTGAAATAAAGAGCCCTGACACACATCACCATCAATGAGTTTAACTGACAAACAAACAAATTCTTCCCTTATCACTCCTAAACACTTTTTGCATAATAATTTGGAACGCGGTGTACATGTGCTTTTCCACAAAACACCAGTGGTTCACGTAGTGAATCTTATAGTTCTAACTTGCCAACCGTGGTCTGTATGGAATTGTTCAATAAAGGGCCCAAAATTAAGATAACATAGATGGGAGAGGTCTCTATGAATAGGAATTCCTAAGTATTTGATACCCTGTGAGGGCCAGGCAAAGGGAAAGTTGGACTGGATGGAATCCTATATGGATTTAGGGAGGGAGACATTGAGGGCCTCAGACTTCGCTGCATTGATTTTAAAATTTTACCATGTAACAAAGTGATCTATTTCAGCCATAACAGCAGGGATGGATATATGTGATTGAGTGATATATACTAGGACATCATCAGCAAATAGAGAGCACTTGTACTCGGTGCCTCCCACCTCAATCCACCTAATATTGGGGTTATGGCGAATTGATGAGAGCAGGTGCTCCGTCACTAGGATGTATAAGAGAGGGGACAGAGGACATCCCTGCCTTGTCCCATTGGTGATTGTGAAAGGTGATGAAAATGTTCTGACGCACCCCCTGGGCCTTGGGACACCCGGAGCCGGACCCTTTTTGGTGGATGCTGGTGGTTGTAGTCTTCGTGGCGGCGATCCGGTTCCGTGGCTCAGGGCGGTCAAACCAGTGGCGGAACTATTTATGTGGTTTTGATGTTTAAATGTCCGACTACGCCACCCGTGGATTGCGGTCAGAGTGAACCGCCGCTACAGGGCAGACCGCTAAGGCTGGTGTTGTGGGTGCAGCAGAGCGTAGCATAACTCCCCACGGGAGGAGTATAGCCTCAGGGCAGTGTATGCAGAGGATGGGGGTGATGGTGCAGGGCAGCAGCAGTAACGACACGGAGTCAGTGATGCAGTTCAGGGCCTTTACTCACAGTTCTTATTATCCAGACCACGTCTGCAGGTAACGGCTGCCCACGTCGTACTGTGCTCACCAGGTGAGGGGCTCAGACAACTCCCAGATAACTTTGGAGCGCTTCACAGGACCCCCTTTGTGTGTCCTTTGTCTGGCCTTTCTTACCAACACTTCTGTCCGGCTGCCTCGGGCCTCCTCTTGGTAAACTTGGCGCCAGTTTCCCTGACCCTATGTGGTGCCTTCCTAGCGGGTGGAGCAAGGGGCTGCGCCACATAAAATGTCAGAGCCTCCGGTTTCTAGCTGAGGGTCGTTTCCTGCCTCCACTAGTTCGGGGACTGGTCTACCCCTTTGGCCTGACCCCTCCACGCAGGTGGATTCGGGCGTGCGGTGGCGACTCGCCCGTCCGCACCCCTGGGATCCCTTCATTCCTCGTTCCTGGAGCCTTCTCCGCTCCTCTTCCTTCCTTCTCCCTCTTGCAGGCCTGGGCCTCTGTTACTAGGCCCGCCTCCGGAGCAGAGCTCATGCAGAGCCCCTGCTCCCTGACACTTCTGCTCAGACTTCTCTGCACTGAACTAAGATGGTGCCCACCTTTTATACTCCCTTCTCAATGCACCCAGGAACTGCTTCCTCCCTGCTCCTGCACTGCAGGGTTCCCCTTCCTCAGTGTTCCCTCCCCCCATTCCAGCCAGGGACAGGGACTGTCGTGCCCATCTCAGGGGCATATTGGTCGCCCTGCCCCACGGCAATGTGGTGTAATGCATGCAGGTGTCGGGTCCTGATCCACACTCCATCCTTATCTGAGAGTGAGATATCACACCTCTGGGTGAGGTGCAATACCTCTGTAGCAACCGAGCCCTCGGTGCTACAGTTCCATTTATCTTCAGCCTAGGTGACGTATTGTGATACAGGGCCGTGATTTTGGCTATAAAAGGGTCCCCTAGACCCCTACCCCAAGCTTTTTAAGAGAATCATATATGGCGTGCCAGGAGACTCTATGGAATGCTTTCTCAGCATCCAACGAGAGTATCTACTTACAAATTTTTAACTGCATCTCGCCCAGGAAATACTTTGTGCCTAGTAGCAGTGTCTGCTAGTCAGCGGATTATCCCGGCTGTTAAGCAAGCTACACCACCTGTAGTTTGGACACTTAATTTTTTCAAAGGAAATGCTTCGGGACCACGGGATACTTAGTGAAGAGCATCAGGAGGCACCCCAAGGCATAGGGGCTGGGACTGGCACTAGGATGCCTTGCGGTGGACAGCCGAGCTCGATCCTTATAAAAGCTTTTTAACTGCAGCAGCTTTAGTGGACGCTACTGGAGCTGGAATTACGCGGCTGCTGGCATGAGACTTGCCCTCCAATAGATCCTTGTAAATGGATTTAAAGTGTATTCATTCAAATTAGAGGGACAATTTAAATTAAAAAGCTTAGAGCTGCCTCCACCACAGGGGGGCTCTCTCGACCCACCAGCGGACAGGCACCAGTATTGGGAGAGGGGGGCTGGCCGTCAGGGTTCACCGCGGCTCTGGCACAAACCCGGCGACACGGAGGTGGCACGGGCAGGAGCGGACTGGCCGTCTCGGCTTCTCACTTTTTGGATTTTAGAAGGGCATGACATGCCTATATCTGTGTCTCCCCCTCCTTTTACTCCTCCACCTCTTTTCTTTTCGCATGACTATATGTACTTGTCACTTTTCCATGTGTTAGTTGTGTCTTCTGAGCAGTTTGTCAGCTTTTGGACACCTTTGAAGGTGTTTTCTATGTGTTTCTATGTTATTTTGTTTGCCTGCCATTGGTTTTAACGGTGTTCGAAGGTGTTCGACGAACAGTTCGACGAACTGTTCGGCGAACACACGGGTGTTCGACGAACCGAACCGAACTCGAACACTACGGGGGTGGCTCAACACTACTAATAGAACAAGTCCCACACACAGCTAGAAGCCCAAATATTTTTTCAGAGGTAGATGCAGAAAAAAATTATATTCAGTTTGCAACCTGATGGAGGTCTGTATAGATGGATTAATAGAACAAGTCCCACACACAGCTAGAAGCCCAATATTTTTTCAGAGGTAGATGCAGAAAAAAAATATATTCAGTTTGCAACCTGATGGAGGTCAGTATAGATGGACTAATAGAGAAAGTCCCACACACTGCTAGAAGGCCAAATATTTTTTCAGAGCTAGATGCAGACAAAAAATTATTTTTAATTTGCAACCTGATGGAGGTCAGTATAGATGGACTAATAGAGAAAGTCCCACACACTGCTAGAAGGCCAAATATTTTTTTCAGAGCTAGATGCAGATAAAAATTATTTTTAATTTGCAACCTGATGGAGGTCAGTATAGATGGACTAATAGAGAAAGTCCCACACACTGCTAGAAGGCCAAATATTTTTTCAGAGCTAGATGCAGAAAAAAATTATATTCAGTTTGCAACCTGATGGAGGTCAGTATAGATGGACTAATAGAACAAGTCCCACACACAGCTAGAAGCCCAAATATTTTTTCAGAGGTAGATGCAGATAAAAATTATTTTTAATTTGCAACCTGATGGAGGTCAGTATAGATGGACTAATAGAGAAAGTCCCACACACTGCTTGAAGGCCAAATATTTTTTCAGAGCTAGATGCAGATAAAAATTATTTTTAATTTGCAACCTGATGGAGGTCAGTATAGATGGACTAATAGAGAAAATCCCACACACTGCTAGAAGGCCAAATATTTTTTCAGAGCTAGATGCAGATAAAAATTATTTTTAATTTGCAACCTGATGGAGGTCAGTATAGATGGACTAATAGAGAAAATCCCACACACTGCTAGAAGGCCAAATATTTTTTCAGAGCTAGATGCAGAAAAAAATTATATTCAGTTTGCAACCTGATGGAGGTCAGTATAGATGGACTAATAGAACAAGTCCCACACACAGCTAGAAGCCCAAATATTTTTTCAGAGGTAGATGCAGATAAAAATTATTTTTAATTTGCAACCTGATGGAGGTCAGTATAGATGGACTAATAGAGAAAGTCCCACACACTGCTAGAAGGCCAAATATTTTTTCAGAGCTAGATGCAGACAAAAAATTATTTTGAATTTGCAGCGTGATGGAGGTCAGTATAGATGGACTAATAGAACAAGTCCCACACACTGCTAGAAGGCCAAATATTTTTTCAGAGCTAGATGCAGAAAAAAATTATATTCAGTTTGCAACCTGATGGAGGTCAGTATAGATGGACTAATAGAACAAGTCCCACACACTGCTAGAAGCCCAAATATTTTTTCAGAGCTAGATGCAGAAAAAAATTATATTCAATTTGCAACCTGATGGAGGTCAGTATAGATGGACTAATAGAATGATGCTATGCCCAAAAGATTTTACTTCACTAGGTGCAGTAAAAAAATTGGTATTCTATACACAGGTGGTATATCTTGCAACACAGATAGGCTACTCCACTGACTAACACACTCTGCAATAGGCCAAAAAGGATTAGCTTTGCTAGATTCAGCCAAATGCTGTGAAAAAAACTTGCACAGCACTGGCACAGACCTGCCTGGCAAAAACTGATAGGAACTGATGTAGCCTAGTCCTGAAAAGGACTGCAATTACAATTAGTCTTTACTCCCACAATCTATCTATTTAAGAGCACAGACCTGCCTGATAAAAGTCGTAGGAAATGCTGTAACCTAGTCCTTAAAAGGACTGCAATCACAACTATTCCCTACTCCCAAGCTATCTGTAGATTTGTGCGAAAATTGGCTTGAAATTAACAAGGTATAGCGCACACAGCAACAGCGGTGCCGTCTAACACGCAGCTGCAGCAGTGAGAAAATGGTGGCGACGGGGAAAATGGCTTGGTCTTATAGGGCAAGGACATGTGACATACACTGCCAATGACACATGCCCTTGCTTGTGTGAAAAAAAGCACTTCGCTCCGTGTGTGCGCTGCTGATAGGCTGAAAGATTGCACCTCCCCACTGTAAATGCGGGAAAGAGAAAAAAAAATGGAGATCTTCATTATTCCTGCAGAGATCCATCCCCTGCCCCTCCCCCCACCCCGCTGTACACTCAAACTGCGTATTAACATTAATTTTCATCATTACTGAGAAAAAATCCAGTTATGATATTGGTGCACGAACAGTTATCGAACATAACCTCGAACAGCCGAATTTTTCTCAAATCGTTCGTGTTCGCCGAACGGCTCGAACACCGCCCAAAACAGCTCGAATTTGAGATTGGCGAACAGTTCGAGTCGAACAACGCTCATCTCTAATCATAAACCGCACATAACATAGTCCATCTCAGTGGCTCGCAGGAATGTTACACATGTATCCTAGAGCCTTTTCAGTGGCAGCTATGCCCGCTTGGCTTCAAATACAGACTTCAGCAAGGTACAGCAACAATATTCACTTATAGCTCTGATTTACCTTTGCCGGATGTCAGCTGCTTCTTTCAGCTCGGTTCTGCTGTGGCTTTAAGGCTTCCCAGATGTAGTCTCCAAGCCACGTGCCTTCCAAGGCTACTGGTATCTCAAACACTGGGATTCAGCCTCTGCCTTCCAGGCTAGTGGAGTCCCACACAGGGACCAGGCCTCTTGCCTTCCAAGGCTACTGGTATCTCAAACACAGGGATCCAGCCTCTGCCTTCCAGGCTTCACCAGGCCTCTCTCTCTCTGTTTCAAAACCACCAGGATTTATGTATCCTTCTGTGCACACAGGACCTGTGATGATGTCACAGTCATGTGATCAGTCACCTGAGGGGGAGGTAAATGGTCAGCCAGAACACACCCCCTGGACATTTTAACAATGCAGCAAGCCGCTGCATTACACAACATAGTCTTTTTGAGACATTTTTTACACATTGTTCAACAGAGATGAATCTAGGTTTTCCTCCAACCAGGGCAAAAATGCAGTTTGGTGCCCCCACCTATACCCAGTTTCAGCGGTCGAGTAGTTGTTATGTGACCACTCATATGCAATTGGTACACTTACAGTGCTGATTAGCTACTCTACCTGATTCTCTCAATATTCAGTAATAAACTACAGCCCTTAATGCACTGGGAGATGCAGGAAGAGAACCTAGTCTGCACATGACCGTAAAAATGAAAATTGCATAAGAGTGGTCACTAGTGATGAGCGAACATGCTCGCCACTACTCGGTACTCGCCAGAGCATCACAGTGTTTGACAAGCTTGGCGAGTATATCCAGATTGCTCGGGTCCCCGCCCTGCATGTTTGGTGCTCTTTAGAGAGCCAATAAACATTCAGGGATTGCTTGCCATGTACTTTAATGCCGTAGCCATGTTGGTTGTGGCACTACAGTGATTGGCTGGCCACAGAGCGTCATCGGGTCTATTTAGGACCTGGAGACGCTAGGCTCGTCACAGTCTACCCCGGAAACAGGCAGAGTAGGGAGAGCTGCTGCTGCGTGAGGAAGAGATTTGATTATTTTGCGTGTTGGTGTTCCCCGTGACACTAACACAACAGAAGTTGCCAGTACAACTGTTAGGTCTTCCCCAGTCTGGTTGTTTTTTAAAGACTCTGCAGATAACCTCAAAAAGGCCATTTGCACCATCTGCCAGGCCAGCATCAGCAGGGGTAGGAAAACTAGCAGCCTGACCAGTGACCACCACCAGCATGAACAGGCAAATGACAGCAAAGCACCCGACTAAGTGGGCAGGACCCCAGGGTCCATAAACAGTGTCTGTGGGTGTCACCACTGTTTCTGCCGCTGTTGTGCGTGCACGCCAATCCCCTGTCCATGGCGCATGTGAAGAAGCCTCCCTCCCTGTACCTGTCATTTCAGACTCTCAACAAGGACCATCAGAAAGCATGTTCACATTCTTGTCCCAGCGCAGCGTTCAGTTGTCCCTACCCCAGTCCTTGGAACGCAAGTGCAAATACGCAGCCAACTGCCCACAGGCCGCACTACTAAATTAAAACATTTTGAGAATGTTTGCCCTCAAAATGTTACCTTTTAGGCTCGTGGAGATGGAATCTTTCCGCAACCTGATGGCGGTGGCCGTCCCTCAGTACTCGGTCCCCACCCGCCACTATTTCTCCCGGTGTGCCATCCCTGCATTACACAAGCACGTGTCCCACAACATTAGCTGTGACCTCAACAATGCAGTTACTGGGAAAGTCCACCTAACCACGGACACGTGGATAAGTGTTTGTGGGCAGGGACGGTACATCTCGCTGACGGCACACTGGGTTAATATAGTGGAAGCCGGGACCCAGTCTGACCTTGGAACGGAACATGTCCTCCCGACGCCGAGGATTGCGGGCCCTAGGTCGATCAGGGTTGCCCCCACATTCTACAGCTCCTGCACCTCATCCTCCTCCTCTTCAGACTCCATCTCCGAAATGACCACATCAGTCACAAGCTGGAAAAACTGCAGCACTGCATCGGCAAAGCAGCAACAGGCTGTGCTGTAGCTAATATGCTTAGGTGACAAACCACACAATGCTGAAGAGTTATGGACAGCTCTGAAAGAACAGGCAGATCTGTGGCTCACACCGCTGAACCTACAGCCAGGCATGGTAATGTGTGACAATGGCCCGAACCTGGTGTTGGCTCTGAAGCGAGGTGAGCTCACACATGTACCATGCCTGGCACATGTGCTTGACCTCGTCGTTCAGCAGTTTCTCAAAACCTACCCGGATCTGCCAGATCTGCTTGTCAAAGTACGCCATGTGTGTGCCCATTTTAGAAAGTCAGCTACAGCTTCTGCCGCCTTTGCCGTGCTTCAGCAGCATTTGCAGCTTACAGCTCACTGATTGGTGTGCGATGTCCCCACGCATTGGAACTCTACATTGCAGATGTTGGGAAGGATTTGTGAGCATAAGAGGGCAGTTGTTGACTATCAGCATCAACAAGGCCATCGGTATTCAGGTTAGACTCGACACATAAAACCTCAGGTGTGGACATGGATGTCAGATATCTGTACCAGCCTCCAAAACTTTGAGGAATCCACCAAGATGGTGAGCAGTGATGACGCCATAATTAGCATCACCGTCCTGCTTCTCTGTCTTCTGAAACGCTCTCTGCTCACAATTAAAGAGGATTCATTGCAGGCAGAGCATGATGAGATGGAGCAAGGAACCATACAGGGTGATTACACACAGCCCAGCCTCATCTCATCCCAACTTGGATTGGGTGACAATGAGGAAGAGTAAGAACAGGAGCAAGTTTCCTGCACTATGGACGGTACTACCTGCACAACTGTCATACTGTCTGTTCAGCGTGGATGGCCTGAGGAGAGGGAGCAGGAGGAGGATGATGAGGAGAGTGTGGTTAGTTGTACTCTTGGTGAGGACACGGAAGTCTTGCCTCTTTGCAGTCTGGCACCCATGGCTGAAATTATGTTACACTGCCTTTCCCATGACCCTCATGTTGTCCAAATTTTGGGTGACATTCATTACTGGTTGGTGACACTTCTAGACCCACACTACAAGGAGAACTTTATATCTCTTATTCTCGTGGCAGACAGACCTAATAAAATGGGACAGTACCAGAAGACCCTTGTTGCGGAAATATTAAAAAAATTCCCATCTGAAAACGCTGGCGGCAGAGGTCACAGTTCGTTGAACAACCATGGAGTACACGCGAGAGAGACACAAATCCAATCCAGCAAAGACAGGGAACACTGCTAAAGTTCTGGGACAGTTTTCTCAGACCCTCCCATCGCACAGGCCCTGAGGCGCGGGGTACTCTCACAAGTTTGGGAAGATGCTGAGAGAGTATCTTGACGACCGTACCAACATCCTCCGTGATTCCGTTGTACCTTATAATTATTGGGTATCCAAGCTGGACACGTGGCATGAACTGGCTCCCTATGCGTTGGAGGTCCTGAAAATGCTAAAAATACAGCTATTTAAAACTGTGGTTTGTCTGTCACACAGATCACATATAATTGCGCTCAAAATATTGCCATTTCTGGCCTCCATTGAATTTTTTTGCAGTGTGTCAGTGAACTTATTGACACGAGGTCAGCGTTGTTAAAAATAGTTACCTACAAGCCAGCTATTTAAAAAACTGTGGTTTGTCCATCACACGGATCACATATAATTTGCTGAAAACATTGCCATTTCTGGCCTCAATTGAAATTTTGTTGCAATGTGTCAGTGATCTTATTGACACGGGGTCGGCGCTGTTAAAAATAGTTACCTACAGGCCAGCTATTTAAAACTGTGGTTTGTCCATTAAACAGATCACATATAATTGAGCTGAAAATATTGCCATTTCTGGCCTCCATTGAAATTTTGTTGCAGTGTGTCAGTGAACTTATTGACACGAGGTCGGCGCTGTTAAAAATAGTTGCCTACAGGCCAGCTATTTAAAACTGTGGTTTGTCTGTCACACGGATCACATATAATTGAGCTGAAAATATTGCCATTTCTGGCCTCCATTTAAATTTTGTTGCAGTGTGTCAGTGAACTTATTGACACAAGGTCAGCGCTGTTAAAAATAATTATCTACAAGTCAGCTATTTAAAACTGTGGTTTGTCCGTCACACGGATCACATATAATTGCATTGAAAATATTGCCATTTCTTTCCTCCACTGAAATTTTGTTGCAGTGTGTCAGTGATCTTATTGACACGAGGTCGAGGCTGTTAAAAATAGTTACCTACAGGCCAGCTATTTAAAACTGTGGTATGTCCGTCACACGGATCACATATAATTGTGCTGAAAATTCTGCCATCTAAGGCCTCCAATAAAATTTTGTTTCAGTGTGTCAGTGAAGTTATTAACACCAGTTTGCTGTTAAAAATAGTTATCTACAGGACAGCTATTTAAAACTGTGTTTTTTCTGTCACACGGATCATATATAATTGCGCTGAAAATATTGCCATTTCTGGCCTCCATTTAAATTTTGTTGCAGTGTGTCAGTGAATTTATTGACACAAAGTCAGCGCTGTTAAAAATAGTTACCTACAGGCCAGCTATTTAAAAGTGTGGTTTGTCCATCACACGGATCACATATAACTGCACTGAAAATTCTGCCATTTCTGGCCTTCATTAAAATTTTCTTTCAGTGTGTCAGTGAAGTTATTGACACCAGCTTGCTGTTAAAAATAGTTACCTACAGGCCAGCTATTTAAAACTGGGGTTTGTTCGTCACACGGATCATATATACGGTAATTGCGCTCAAAATATTGCCATTTCTGGCCTCCATTTAAATTTTATTGCAGTGTGTCAGTGAACTTATTGACACGAGGTCGGCGCTGTTAAAAATACCTACAGGCCAACTATTTAAAACTGTGGTTTGTCCGTCACACGGATCACATATAAGTTCGCTCCAAATTCAGCCATTTGTAGTGAGCGTGGAAGATATTGTCCTCCATTTAAAATGGGCAAGGCACATGGCAAGGGACGGGGAACTGGACGTGATGGTGATGGTGCATGCAGAGGCCAAGGTCGTGAGCAAGCTGAAATTGTGCTACAACAAACACCCACATCTTCACGCTCGACCTTCCTGTCCCAATTAATAGGGGACCGCAGAACACCACTATTGAACACAGAGGAGTGTGAAAAGATTATTGGTTGGACAGCAGATAATGCTTCCAGTCACTTAGCCACCACCAGGACCACCCTGTCTTCCACACGTTCAAGTCTCACTAGTCGCGAGTCTAGACCGCCTATTCCCCACCCTGATCCTCCTTCCTCCCACCATGCCGAGTGACCAGAGACAACTGATCCCACACTTGGACACTCCGAAGAGCTGTTCACTTTTCCATTTATAGATTCGGGCCTCTCGCCTGGTCCACTTGAAGCGGGGCAAGAGGAGATTGCATGTAGCGATGCCCAAATATTTGAGCAGCCACGGTCATACGAAGGCGATGGTGGGAAAGTGAGTAAAATGGGCACACAGGTGGCGTACTTTGACAAGAAGATCCGACTTATCCGAGTAGGTTTTGAGAAACCGCTGAACCACGAGGTTAAGCACATGGGCCAGGCATGGTGCGTGTGAGTTCGCCTCGCCTCAGAGCCGCCACCAGGTTTCGGCCATTGTCACACACGACCATGCCTGGCTGTAGGTTTAGTAGTGTGAGCCACAGATCTGCCTGCTCTTTCAGAGCTGTCCACAACTCTTCAGCATTGTGCGGTTTGTCACCTAAGCATATTAGCTTCAGCACAGCCTGTTGTCACTTGGCTGAGGCAGTGCTGCAGTACTTCCAGCTTGTGACTGATGTGGTCATTTCGGAGATGGAGGCTGAAGAGGATGAGGTGCAGGAGCTGTAGAATGTGGGGGCAACCCTGATTGACCCAGGGCCCGCAATCCTCGACATCGGGAAGATGTGTTCCGTCCCAAGGTCCGACTGGGTCCCAGTCTCACTATGTTAACCCAGTGTGCCATTAGCAAGATGTACCATCCCTACCCACAAACACTTGTCCACGTGTGCATTATTAGGTGGACTTTTCCAGTAACTGCTTTGTTGAGGGCACGGCTAATGTTGTGGGACACGTGCTTGTGTAATGCAGGGACGGCACACAGGGAGAAATAGTGGCGGCTGGGGACCGAGTACCGAGGAACGGCCGCCGCCATCAGGTTGTGGAAAGCTTCCGTCTCCACTAGCCTAAAAGGCAACATTTCGAGCGCAAGCATTCGCGAAATGTGTGAATTTAGTGGTGTGGCCTGTGGGGCGTTAGCTGCGTATTTGTGCTTGCGTTCCAAGGACTGGGGTATGGACAACTGAACGCTGCGCTGGGATAAGGACATGGACGCGCTTGCTAATGGTGCTAGTTGAGAGTGTTCAATGACAGGTGCAGGGCAGGAGGCATCTTGGCATGCGCCATGGACAGCAGGGGATTGGCGTGCACGCACAACAGCGGAACAAGCAGTGGTGTCACCTGCAGACACTGTTGCTGGACCCTGGGGTTCGGCCCACTTAGTCGGGTGCTTTATTGCTATGTGCCTGATCATGATGGTGGTGGTCAGGCTGCTAGTTTTGATACCTTTGCTGATGCTGGCCTGGCAGGTGGTGCAAATGGCCTTTTTGGGGTTATCGGCAGAGTCTTTAACCCCTTTACCTCCGAGGGTGGTTTGCACGTTAATGACCAGGCCAATTTTTACAATTCTGACCACTGTCACTTTATGAGGTAATTACTCTGGAACACTTCAACGGATCCTGCTGATTCTGAGACTGTTTTTTCATGACATATTGCACTTCATTATAGTGGTAAGATTTCTCCAGTATCACTTGCATTTATTTGTGAAAAAAACGGAAATATGGCGAGAATTATGAATATTTCGCAATTTTCAAAATTTTAATCTTTATGCCCTTAAATCAGAGAGATATGTCGCACAAAATAGTTAATAAATAACATTTCCCACATGTCTACTTTACATCAGCACAATTTTGGAACCAAAATTTTTTTTTGTCAGGGAGCTATAAGGGTTAAAAATTGACCTGCAATTTCTCATTTTTACAACAAAATTTACAAAACCATTTTTTTAGGGACCACATCACACTTGAAATCACTTTGAGGGGCCTTTATGACAGAAAATACCTAAAAGTGACACCAAAAAACTGCACTTCTCAAGGTACTCAAAACCACATTCAAGAAGTTTATTAACCCTTCACGTGCTTCACACCAAGTAATTGAACGTGAAAGGAAAAAATGAACATTTAACTTTTTTTCACTAAAATTTTATTTTAGACCCCAATTTTTTATTTTCACAAGGGTACCATGAGAAATTGGACCCCAAAAATTATTGTGCAATTTCTCCTGAGTATGCTGATACCTCACATGTGGGGGAAGGCCATTGTTTGGGTGCACGGCAGGGCTCGGAAGGGAAGGAGTGCCATTTTGACGTTTTCAATGCTAAATCCGCTGGAATGTCGCGTTTAGAGAGCCCCTGATGTGCCTAAACAGTGGAAACCCCCCACAATTTACCCCATTTTGGAAACTAGACCCCTTAAGGAACTTATTTAGATGTGTGGTGAGCACTTTGAACCCCAAAGTGTTTTGCAAAAGTTTATGACGTAGAGCCCAAATAATTTTTTTTCCACAAAAACGATATTTTAGCCGCAATATTTTTATTTTCACGAGGGTACTAGGAGAAACTGGACCCCAAAAGTTGTTTTGCAATTTCTCCTGAGTATGCTGATACCTCATATGTGGGGGAAAGCCATTGTTTGGGCACACGGCAGGGCTTGGAAGGGAAGGAGTGCCAATTCACATTTTCAATGCAAAACTCGCTGGAATTCACAGCGGACCCCATGTCTCGTTTGGAGAGCCCCTGATGTGCCTAAACAGTGGACACCCCCAACAAGTGACCCCATTTTGGAAACTAGACCCCTCAGGGAACTTATTTAGAGGTGTGGTGAGCACTTTGAACCCCCAAGTGTTTTGCAAAGGTTTATGACGTAGAGCTGTGAAAAAAAAAAACATTTTTTTCCAAAGAAACGATCTTTTAGCTGCAATTTTTTTATTTTCACGAGAGTACTAGGAAAAATTGGACCACAAAAGTTGTTGTGCAATTTCTTCTGAGTAAGTTAATACCTCATATGTGGGAGAAAGCCATTATTTGGGTGCACGGCAGGGCTCGGAAGGGAAGGAGCGCCATTTGATGCAAATGCAAAACTTGCTGAAATTCACAGCAGACCCCAATATCGCGTTTGGAGAGCCCCTGATGTGCCTAAACAGTGGAAACCCTCCACAAGTGACCGCATTTTGGAAACTAGACCCCTCAGGGAACTTATTTAGATGTGTGGTGAGCACTTTGAACCCCCAAGTGTTTTGCAAAGGTTTATGATGTGGAGTCGTGAAAAAAAAAAATTTTTTTTCCACAAAACAATCTTTTAGCCACAATATTTTTATTTTCACAAGGGTACTAGGAGAAATTGGACCCCATAAGTTGTTGTGCAATTTCTCCTGAGTATGCTGATACCTCATATGTGGCGGAAAGCCATTGTTTGGGCGTACAGCAGGGCTCGGAAGGGAAGGAGCGCCATTTGATGTTTTCAATGCAAAACTCGCTGGAATTCACAGCGGACCTTATGTCGCGTTTGGAGAGCCCCTGATGTGCCTAAACAGTGGAAACCCCCACTAGTGACCCCATTTTGGAAACTAGACCCCTCAGGGAACTTATTTCGATGTGTGGTGAGCACTTTGAACCCCCAAGTGTTTGCAAAGTTTTCTGACGTAGAGCCGTAAAAAAAAAATCATTTTTTTTCCACAAAAACGATCTTTTAGCCGCAATATTTTTATTTTCACGAGGGTACTAGGAGAAATTGGACCCCATAAGTTGTTGTGCAATTTCTCCTGAGTACGCTTTTACCCCATGTGTTGGAGAAAACTACTGTTTGGGCGCATGTTAGGGCTCGGAAGGGAAGGAGTGACGCTTTGGAATGCAGACTTTGATGGAATGGTCTGCGGGCGTCATGTCACGTTCTCAGAGCCCCTGATGTGCCTAAACAGTGGAAATGCCCAACAAGTGCCCCCTTTTTGGAACTGATACCCGATTTGTGAATTCTATAATGTTGTATTATACGTCAGTTGTATAGGACAACCTGACGAACACTACACAACTGACGTATGACAACCTGACGAACACTACGTCAGTTGTCTAGTGTTCATCAGGTTGTCATACGTCAGAAATTAATTTAGTAGTCCATGGAAGTATGGTACCTTTTGAAGCAGTCTTTCATCCACAGGCCAGGTTTGTCGGGGCAGGTGTCACATTCATAAATGGTGTCCTTGCGTATTCCCCTTTTATAACACACTTGGCACTTCTTTTGTGACTTACCTTTTTTTCCGCTGTGAGGGAGGGAAGTACTGGGGCCCGCTCCATCACCACTGCCAAATATCAGGGCCTTGATAACTGTCTCCTGAAAGTGAAGGTACGACGCAGAAGTCTGGCCTGCACATTGTGACAGAAGGAAAGCGTTGTGCATTGCCATTGTCAGGGTAAGAAAGAATATATATTTCCACTTTTATACTTTTATACTTTTATACGCTTTGCTTATGTACTAACCACCATTTTGTGTCTTATAACAATAAGCTTTCCTTGCTACGTGTTACTTAGATCGAAACTTATGCTAAGATGGCGCCAGTATCAGCCAAGCACCTGTTTCAGAGAAATGAAACCGAAACATCAACTGATTGTTGTCTGCCCAGAGACTGAGTTAAGGAGACGTGGACCAATCAGGAGTGGCCGGATACTAGACATTCATGGCTTACCCCTCCCTGAACACTCCCTTTCCCCTCCCCATTATGTAGTGTATTTAAGTTTGTGCATGCGGAAATAAAGACAGAACATTGCTGAGATCGTGGCTTGCCAGTAGCCTTCTGAGCATGCTCTGAGTTTGAACCAGCTTGTTGTCTGACTCATTCTTTGAATGGTTGACCCATGTTCATAGCCTTAATTTGGAGTGACTGGAGGACGAGTGGAATGTTGCTACGACCCCGACAAATGGTGCCCAATGTGGGGCGTGGCTAGCGGTACGCCGGCCTCCCGGACCCATATTGCTGACTTCCCTGGTGGTGACCGCGGCGGCTGAATTTGAGGCCTGATCAACCTCCATCGAACACGGTAAGTCGAGATGTATTTTATATGTCTCACTTGCCTGTGTGTCAGCCGCAGCGGTTCCTGTGGGATTATCAGTTTGGATCTGGGTGGGTGACCGGTCGAGTGGTGAGACCTTGGGCGTCCCGCGCCACGTCCCGTACCAGCAACTGTGAGACCGAGTGACGTCGCATGCCTGCGCGTTCTCGTGTGCACACCACCTCCTCCTCCCCTGGTCACTGTACTTTTCTTAGATAGTTGCCTCCCGTGACTGATAGACGATTCCAAGCCATCCTTTAATTGTAGTATAAGGAAGAAAGAATCTGTGACGAATTGAGGAGTGCTCTTCGCCTACCACAGAGACTGCTGTAAAGTCAAGGTTAGGAAAAGAGATAGATTGAGGTGTCTCTCTATCTCATCAGTGTATTGAGGTGTGCTCTACACTGACGGGTGGTGACCTGTAATCAGGGTGCCGTGGTGAGTCGCACTGTAAAGTCGCCATTCAAGGTTAGGGAAGGGGATAGATTGAGGTGTCTCTCTATCTCATCAGTGTATTGAGGTGTGCTCTACACTGAGGGGTGGCGACCTGTGGACTGCACCAGTGATCTGAGTCGCGACAGATCATTGCATTCTATAAGAAAATGTTGCGTATGTTCAAATCTGAAAGACCTGGCAAGTTGCCGGATGGTGCTGTGGGAGTCATCCAATTAGTAGAGTCACGGGAAAACAAGGAGGCTGTTAAGAATGTTAGGAATTTGTATAAAATGATAAGTTTACCCAGTACGGGCAGACTTCAGACTTCAGTGTAGAAGGAATGTGCAACAAAAAAAAAAAGGGAAGTTGAGTGATGAAGGATTCCTGCACCAGAAGTAGATGGTGCGGGGGGGGGGGGGGGGGACAGGGAATGCCGAGCCTTTGTTCGGATACATGAAAGCTGCAGAATGTGATTTGTTATGTGACCCTAAATTGGCCGTAACCCCGTTGATGCCTGTCACTACACCGAGCCCTCAGCCACCACCCTATAATGGCGCCGACGCTAAATCATCGGAAGGATGGACGTGTCGTATGTGCTGACAGCAGAACCCGCCCTGGGCGAAGTTCTGCTGTGTCTGTGGGGGGGCCGCCCATGGCATGATGCCCAGCCTGCCCCCAAGAACAATCCCACCCCCACTCCAACTCCTCCCTCCAATAGCCATCTTACTACACCTTTTCCTGCCTCCAAGAACAATCCCACTCCCACTCCAACTCTTCCCTCCAACGGCCATCTTACTACACCTTTTCCTGCCTCCAAGAACAATCCCACTCCCACTCCAACTCCTCCCTCCAACGGCCATCTTACTACACCTTTTACTTGTTGTGGGAGGCCCGGAAAACCCCAATCCGGCCTATATCCACTACTAGATCCGTCCGGTGCTTATTACCAGCCGCCAGTACGGGTGGAAAAGCCCGCAGTCCCAGAGCACCCATCTGAAACTAATGTGATACCCTCTGCTCCAGTCCACGATGCTGAGGCGCTCCCTCTGTTCCCCATAGGGGTCGCCCATAATCCTGGGGATATCCTCCTCAACTCCCCAGAATTTCAGGCCAGACTGCTCGCCCTCCGCCAACATACTGTTACTCAAGACGATACGGAGCCAGATGAGGGATGGGCTCAAGATACTCCAGCCCCCCCCCTTTTATCCCATACGTCTCCTATGGCATCCTCCACCCCACATCCATTACCCATACTCCGGCCCTTGCTCCAAGCAACTGCTGAAAGAACACCACCCCCCCAGCCCCTCAGAAGTCTGGGACCCCTGCCGCTCCCGGAATCTAGTAGACCCATCAGGACGCCCTGTCACTCTGTCAATAGGCTATGGTGACATCCTTACACATCGGGTGGGGGCCATAGTCAACCCTGCAAACACCCGTATGAGCCATGCTGGAGGATTGGCTCGTAAAATTGCCCTTGCTGCTGGTTCCACTCTGGCTACAGAATGCCAGGCTCACTTAGCCGAAAACGGAGAGCTTTCAAAAGGCCATGGATTCCACAAAAGCAGGATCCCTTAGTACATATGAATCCGGCCTAGAATACATGAAACAGTTAAAAGCCTGGGCTCAGTATCGCTTGTCAGATCAAGCTGGGTCTGTACAAGATGTTCAACAAGACCCTGATGAATCTGTGGAAAGATATGCTGCAAGACTCAGCATGCATTTTGAGGATCTCGGATACAGTCCTCACGTCAAGACGCAGGCCGCCCTGTTGGTTCAGGCCCTAGTAGATGGCCTACAAGACGCCCTCAGAGATGAGGTTCTGAGGGTATGCCCCGAGATCCGTTCTTCTTCTTTTAACGACGCGGTGGACATTGTCAAAGCTTTCCAAAAAGCCATGCTAAAAATGAAAAAGGATACTAAGCCAAAGAAGAAAGCCGCTCCTGCCATGGTATATCAAGCTCAAGAAAGCTACCCACCCCCTGGCAACCAACATGGAATCAAGTGGGTAATGGTTAAAGGCACAGGTGATGATACTCCTCCCACATATAGAAAACAAGACAGAAGAAATGACAGGGGGCACCTAGAGACAAGAGATAATCTCGTGATTCTGAAGGACGCATACTGTGTTGGGAATGTGGTAGCCCTAATCACATTCTCAGAGACTGTCCAACCCGCAGATAATACCATGACCGCTCGTTTCATGACGGTCCACGCAATCATGGACCTTCCCGTGAACCATCTCACCCACGCCAATGACGGCCCGGTCAACCAGTGTCCACTTTCCCGGCTACGCACCCCACGGCCGCCTGTGGGACCATCACTTTACAGGTGGACCATCAACCATTGAAGTTTCTAGTGGACACTGGGGCGGCCACATCTGTCATTTCTTCCTCACAGTTCCCTCACTCTCTGTGGTCCAGCGGGCCAGAGGACGTTGGCCTCCTGCAGGTTCCCCCGGTCCAAGTACACCTCAAGCCTGGACACAGGTACCCACGGTTGCCACAATACCCCCTCAAGGCGGCACAAGAACAAAGCTTGGGTACCCAAATCGCTTCCCTCCTGGAGTCAGGAGTCCTTGTCAGATGTGTATCTCCATGCAATACACCCCTCTTTCCTGTAAAAAAGAAAACCGCTCCGGGAGAGCCTCCAAGACACCGGTTGGTTCAGGATCTCAGAGCCGTCAATGCAGCTACCATTTTAGAAACTCCAGTGGTACCCAACCCAAACACCCTCTTGTCTCAAGTGCCTCCAACGGCCACCTTGTTTACGGTGTTAGATCTGGCCAACGCCTTCTTCAGTATACCCTTGCATGAAGATTCGTGGTTTCTTTTTGCCTTTACCTTTCAAGGAGCACAGCTTACATGGACCAGGACTCCACAAGGAGCCCAGAACTCTCCTAACCAATTCATTCATTCTATGAAGTCTATTCTGGAGCCATGGGTTCAAGAGAACCCTCAGGTCACTCTTCTACAATATGTGGATGATCTTTTACTCTGCGGCACTGAAGAAAATTTGCCAGAGATGTCAACATCCCTTCTCTGGTTTCTTCACTCAGCTAACTGTAAGGTCTCGAAAGGCAAAGTCCAATGGTGTCTGCCCAAGGTCATTTTCCTCGGACATTGTATATCACAAGGTGCTATACATCTGACTGAAGAAAGAAAACAAGCCATCATGGATATCACCTTCCCAACCACCTACTCCGCTATGCAGACTTTCCTTGGCCTCATCACTTACTGCAGGCAATGGATCCCGGATGCCTCAAAGCTTATGCAACCCCTATATGACTGTCTTAAGGACGAAGGCTCCGTCTGGCTTCATGCTGAAGATCCACGTGTCTCTCACCAACGCAGACTATGTTTTGACCGCCTTAAACAGGCTGTTGTCTCTGCCCCGGCCTTGGGCTTACCAGACTATACTCAGCCATTTCACCTCTTTGTCTCTGAATCGGAAGGTCATGCCTCTGGAATTCTAGCACAATGCTATGATCATAAGTATCGGCCTTTAGGCTACTACTCAGCCCGCCTGGATCCTGTCGCCCGAACTGCCCCCACGTGCCTTAAGGCGGTCCACGCTGCTCACATCCTCCTTGACAAGTCAGCTGATATCGTCCTTGGACATGATCTAGTTATATAGGCTGGCCATGATCTCTCGGCTGTTCTGCAAAAAACATCTCCGAAACATCTAACCAACCAAAGACACCTGCGGCTGCAGTGTTCCCTATTGTTGCCCTCCAATATAACATTTACCAGATGTCTGACTATCAACCCTGACACTTTGCTTCCACCTTCTAGGGGGGAAGATGAACAGGGTGAAGGTCCATTGGTGGAACCTCATGATTGTATAAAAATTTTGCAGGAAGAGACTTCTGCTCCAGAGAATATGGTGGCACATCCGCTCGCACACCCTGCCTTGCATCTATGGACTGATGGATCCCGTTTCGCAGACCCTCAAGGGAAGTTCCACACGGGATATGCTGTCACAACAGACCTAACAGTGCTCAAGGCTGAAGCTCTACCATCATACATGTCTGCACAAGAAGCTGAACTTGCAGCTCTCACAGAAGCCTGCCACCTGGCAGCTGGAACAACGGCAAACATATATACCGATTCTAGGTATGGACATGGAATTTGCAATGATTTTGGACTCTTGTGGAAGTCTAGAGGATTCATCACAGCTGCAGGTACACCAGTGAAACATGCCTCATGGATTAAGGCCCTAATGAAGGCCCTGGAACTACCCATTCAGGTTGCTGTTATCAAGGTCAAGGCTCATGGAAGACTAGATTCCAGGGAAGCCAGGGGCAACCACCTAGCTGACCAAGCAGCCAAGACTGCAGCAGTGGAGAATGTGTCATCAAAGTGGCAGGAAAAGGAAGAAGAGATGGGGGAGACCCTGCAAACCGTAGCTGTGGCGCTCACTAGAGCAAGGGCCAAAGAACAGCCGGCGGAAGACCATACAAGTCCAGCGGAGACACGAGTGGAATCCAGGGGGGTCAGGATGCCTGAAGAAAAATTGTGTGAGGAACAAAGGAAGACCCCCACTGAAGAAGTCAAGCAATGGAAAGCGGCAGGAGCTGTGCTGGCAGGTCGCAAAGATTTAAAGATCGACTCAGCTCTTTATCAAGTGGACGGAAAACCTTGCTTGCCCAGGCGCATGTACTCAGCCGTGGCAGCATGGGCTCACGGGCCTACACACAGAGGAAAGAATCAAGCCTTGGCATGTATCAAGAAACTGTACTTTGCACCCGGAATCTCTTCCACTGTGACTGCATACTCAAAATCCTGCTCTGTCTGCGCTACCTGCAACCCAACGTGTACGGCACGGGTCCCTCTCCAACACCTGGCTAAACCAGACTACCCTTGGCAGAGAATACAAGTCGATCATATCCAAATGCCTAAAGCAGGAAAATATGAGTACGTTTTGGTAGCCGTGGATATGTTCTCAGCCTGGCCCGAGGCCTACCCGGTTGTCAACATGACTGCTAAAGTCACAGCCAAGAAACTGATCACTGAAATTGCCTGCAGATTTGGAGTTCCCCAAGTCATAGAATCGGATCAAGGACCAGCTTTCACAGCAAATATTTACGAAGAACTTTGGAACATGTTGGGAACAGATTTGGGCCTCCACACTCCATACCATCCTGCCAGTTCAGGCAAAGTGGAAAGGATGAATTCCACACTCAAGACCCAGCTCTTGAAAATGACCCAAGATCATCCCCTCCCCTGGCCCGACCTACTCCCTATAGTATTGTATCATATCAGACACACCCCACAAGCTAAACATGGGCTAACTCCCTGTGAAATTTTGTTTGGGACCCCACCTAAAATAGGAGAAATTAGGCCCCAAGAGTTGTCTGAAACACATGATAGAGTAGTAAAATTTGTGATTGCTCTGTCTAAAGAATTGACTAACACCCGCTCTACAGTATCTGCTTCTCTCCCAGAATCCACAGGTGATGCGGTACATGATTTCACCCCAGGCGACCTGGTGTACGTAAAGAAGTTTGTCCGGAGAGACTGTCTCCAACCCAGATTTGAGGGCCCCTACACTGTGA
Source organism: Phyllobates terribilis (assembly GCF_046119375.1). Classification (NCBI taxonomy): domain Eukaryota; kingdom Metazoa; phylum Chordata; class Amphibia; order Anura; family Dendrobatidae; genus Phyllobates; species Phyllobates terribilis. The sequence continues at coordinate 396,828,750 of NW_027362763.1, forward strand.
TCCTGACTACTCCTACAGCTCTGAAGCTTGAGGGCAAAAGCACCTGGATTCACGCCTCCCACTGCAAGAGAGACAAAACGAGCCTATAAAAGATGACTACCTTCTTCTATATCCTTTCCATATGCTTACTGTCTGTCCCAGGGTGGACAGCTACCACATTCTGGGTAGATACTCACGCAAAAATCCAGACGTATCGATTTGATTACTGTGACATAGTGAATTGCGCAGGAATGACATGGTATGCTGCATAGTCCCCTTATACAGGAAAGCTATAAACAATGCTGTTCCAACCTCCGGGACCTTTTTTGAATCAAGAAACCACATCTCTGTTACATGATGACACCAGTAAGGAAGATATGGAGAAATACACTCCTTTAAATAAGCCTGACCAGACCCCCCATGATAGAGATCTAGTTTAGGGTCAGTTGGGAGAACTCCATGTGTCATTTAGGGTAGGGCTCAATTGTTTGGGGGCGTCCCATAAGGGGGCAGCTTCTAAGATGATTGGGTGAAGAAATCCACCTCCCCTCTCCCCCACACATGGACAGTCTCAAAGGCCACGAAGCAAGGGAAAGCTTAGTGTTTAGGGGGGAATGTCAGGGTAAGAAAGAATATATATTTCCACTTTTATACTTTTATACTTTTATACGCTTTGCTTATGTACTAACCACCATTTTGTGTCTTATAACAATAAGCTTTCCTTGCTACGTGTTACTTAGATCGAAACTTATGCTAAGATAGCGCCAGTATCAGCCAAGCACCTGTTTCAGAGAAATGAAACCGAAACTGATTGTTGTCTGCCCAGAGACTGAGTTAAGGAGACGTGGACCAATCAGGAGTGGCCGGATACTAGACATTCATGGCTTACCCCTCCCTGAACACTCCCTTTCCCCTCCCCATTATGTAGTGTATTTAAGTTTGTGCATGCGGAAATAAAGACAGAACATTGCTGAGATCGTGGCTTGCCAGTAGCCTTCTGAGCATGCTCTGAGTTTGAACCAGCTTGTTGTCTGACTCATTCTTTGAATGGTTGACCCATGCTCATAGCCTTAATTTGGAGTGACTGGAGGACGAGTGGAATGTCGCTACGACCCCGACACCATCTGTACGATGTGCATCTTTGGGAGGCCTCTCTGATTTTTACGGACAGTACTGCAGGCTGCGGTACGTCGCGCAGAGAGGGACTTGAAGAGAGGGACACTGGTATAAAAGTTATCCACGTACAAGTGATAACCTTTATCCAGCAGAGGGTGCACCAAGTCCCACACAATTTTCTCACTCACTCCCAGAACAGGAGGGCATTAAGGGCAGGGCCGGCGTCAGCACCCGGCGCACCCGGGAAAATGCCGGGGCCCTGAGCAGGCAGAGGGGCCCACTGGCGGTCGCGCACCCCGCTGGGCTATGGGTGGAGGAGAGCGGTGTCAGCGCCCCCTCCCCTCTCCCCTCCGCTTGCTCAGGGCCCCGGCAGCTGGATACTTACCTCTCCCCGTGCCTCCGCAGATCAGCTGTCTTCCTGCTCTGCGCTCCCTGTGACGTGTGAGGTCAGAGGGCGCGGTGACGTCTTTACACCGTGCCCTCCCCTGAGCCGTCACAGGGAGCGCTGAGCGGGAAGATGCCGACAACGCTGGAGTTCGGACCCGAGCAGCGGGCAGCGGGCAGCAGGCAGCAGGCAGCGGGCAGCAGGCAGCAGGTGAGGAGAAGGGAGGTGAGTATTTGATTTTTTTTTTTAATGTATGGAGGCATGGGGCATTATAAGGAGAGGGGGGGACATCCTGCATGGGGCATTATAAAGAGAGGGGGGGGGACATCCTGCATGGGGCATTATAAAGAGGGGGGGTGACATCCTGCATGGGGCATTATAAGGTGGGGAACAGCCTGCATGGGGCATTATAAAGGGGGGGGGCAGACTGCATAGTGCATTATGTGGGGGGGAACAGCCTGCATGGAGCATTATAAGGGGGGGGCTGTATGGGGCATTATGTGGGGGGTAACAGCCTGCATGGAGCATTATAAGGGGGGGACAGCCTGTATGGGGCATTATGTGGGGGGTAACAGCCTGCATGAAGCATTATAAGGGGGGGACAGCCTGTATGGGGCATTATGTGGGGGGTAACAGCCTGCATGCAGCATTATATGGGGACCAGTATCCTGTATGGAGCGTTATAAGGGGGCCAGTATCCTGTATGGAGCGTTATATGGGGGCCAGTATCCTGTATGGAGCTTTATATGGGGGCCAGTATTCCGTATGGAGCCTTATATGGGGGCCAGTATTCCGTATGGAGCCTTATATGGGGGCCAGTATTCCGTATGGAGCCTTATATGGGGGCCAGTATTCCGTATGGAGCCTTATATGGGGGCCAGTATTCCGTATGGAGCCTTATATGGGGGCCAGTATTCCGTATGGAGCCTTATATGGGGGCCAGTATTCCGTATGGAGCCTTATATGGGGGCCAGTATTCCGTATGGAGCCTTATATGGGGGCCAGTATTCCGTATGGAGCCTTATATGGGGGCCAGTATTCCGTATGGAGCCTTATATGGGGGCCAGTATTCCGTATGGAGCCTTATATGGGGGCCAGTATTCCGTATGGAGCCTTATATGGGGGCCAGTATTCTGTGTGGAGCGATTCACCGGTTTCTGAGCTATTGTGGAATTTACAATAGATATCACTCATGTAATGTAAGAAGTGAAATCTTTGCATTGTACTATATATATATATATATATATATATATATATATTTATTTCTCCGCCGTATCTCTGCATCATGAATCGTGGTATGTGTTAAAGGGGCCACTGAGACTCTTTCGCCCGGGGCCCAGAAAAACCTGGAGCCGGCCCTGATTAAGGGGGTTCAATCTGGGAGACCTTCCCTTCATAAACTAAACTTGTGAGTGTAACCTGAGGTACTCTCACAAAGTTTATACAGATTGATCCGTACCTGCCCGTACTGGGCAGGTACTGCCGGAATCCAAGCCACCCCTTAAAATGAACTAGGGACTCATCCACGCAGATGTCCCTTTGGGGCACATACACTTCAGCAAACTTGTTGTTGAAGTGCTCGATGACAGGCCGAACTTTGTAAAGACGATCAAAGTTTGGTTCATCGCGTGCAGGACACCGTGCATTATCGTTGTAATGCAAGAACTTGTGGAAGGCCTCAAAGCGTCTCCGGATCATGACCATTCGGAATACTGGAGTGTTATACAAAACGTCAACACTCCAGTATTGCCGAGCCTCTGGCTTCTTCAGGATCCCCATATGAAGGACTAGGCCCCAAAACTTCATCATTTCTTCTGCGTCTACAGGACACCAGTTAGAAAATGATGAAGAGGGGTTTTGTTCCAAAAATTGATGAGCGTATAAATTAGTTTGGCACACCATGAGGTTTATAAAATTCTCAGAGAAAAAGACTTTGAAAAAGTCTATTTCTGTGAGGCCGGTAGTGTTAAACTTGATTCCTGATTCCGCCACGAAATCAGGAATCAGTGGCTTATAATTTTTGGGGGGCGAGGTCCATATGGGGTCAGTAGTGGGGGGTGCTGGATCATCGTCTCTCCTGCAACGACTGCGGGGCGGTCCAGCAGCACCTGAAGAGGAAGAGAAGGAGGAGGAAGAAGAGAAGGAAGAGGAGGACGATGAGTCGGAAAAGTAAAGAAATGTGGGATCCTCGCCGTCACTGTCAGTGTCGGAGGCAAGAATAGCGTATGCCTCCTCCGCTGAATAGCGAGTTTGGGATGAGCGGGACATTTTTTTTTTTCTTATGTATGTGGTGCGTGTGTGTCAGTACTTTATTTAGAGTGTGTGTGTGTCAGTGTGCTTGGTGTGAACTTTTTTTTTCTGAAAAAAAAAAAGAGTAAAAAAGGAACTACTGTAGGTGGTGCAAACAGCGAGCATGAGTGCGGATCGGTGAACTATGTCACCAATCAACTCTCGGCAGCTGCTGGGTGTACGCGCGGATGTGGTGCAAAGGTGGGGGGAGTGTAAAACAGCGAGCACGAGTGCGGATCAGTGATCTGTGGTCACTAGTGTTGAGCGAGCACTAAAATGCTCGGGTGCTCAAAGCTCGGGCCGAGCTCGCCGTGATACTCAGGTGCTCGAACCCGAGCAACGAGCCCAATGTTAGTCTATGGGAGACCTGAGCATTTTTGCGGTGGCACCCCCGGCAGTCTGTAGAAAGCCTAAAAAGGGCCCAAAACGATAGTGACAGTGCTCAAAAGACATGGGGACAGCATGAACATCGCCCCAGGAAGCATTTCTGACCCCCAGGTCAATGCTGTCAACAACGTGGTCAGAGGTATTAAGCCACTTTAACGGGCTCACAATAAAACGTTCAAAAACGAAACTGAAACGGTTTTCCTGTGAAATATGTTAAGGAACTTCCTTTCCAGGGTAAAGACTTGTGTATAAGGTAAAATAAATAACCAAAAACAAAAAAACTCCTCCACACCTTGGGCTATGTTCACAAGTAGCATTTTTTATGTGTTTTTGCACTTTTGTATTGCTTTCAACCGTGGCAAATGCATTCACCGGGAAATGTCATTTTAACATTTTAACAATCTTATCTGGCCATGTGCTGTGTGACACATGCATACAGTGCTGAAAAGACATGGGAATAGCATGGGGAAGACCCCTGGAAGCATCTCTGACACCCAGGTTACTGCCTAAAAGTGTGCCCATCAGAAGTGATCCTTGCCGCATCAGAAGATGCAGACTTGCAACTATTCCCGTGCAAGTCCTTGTCCCAGGGCAGTGTTCAATTGTACCTCCCCCATTCCTTGCAATGCAAGTGCAAGCATGCAGCCTGCCACCCACCAACCCCCAGGCTGCAATACCATACTGCTAGCTTGCACTTGAAATGGGGCCTTTTAGTTTGGAGGAAGCCTAAGCTGGCCACTACCTCATGGCTGCTTTGGCAGCGAGGTATCCATACTCAGTCCCCAGCTGCCCCTATTTCTCCTTGGAACATCCCCCCACACACTTTTCTTAGCCCGGCCTAGTTTAGGGCAGCATTGGACGAGCCCACCAGAGAACCAGACTCCTCCGGTGGGCCCTGGCTTCTCCATCAGGGGAGTTGAGAGTGCCAAGGTGAGGAGCATGATGATGATAGAAGTTAGCATCTGCTTTGTTTTCTTGGAATGCAAGCGTAAGTGTGCAGCCTGCCACCCACCCACCCCCAGGCTGCAATACCATACTGCTAGCTTGCTTGCACTTGAAATTGGGCCTTTTAGGCATGTGGAGGCGGAATCTGGCCACCATGTCATGGCTGCGTCGGAGGCCTGGTATCCATACTCAGTCCCCAGCCGCCCGGCGGCCGGGTGTCCACGCTCGGTCCCCAGTTGCCAGGGTGCGGCCAGGTGTCCATACTCGGTCCCCAGCAGCCCCGCGGCCGGGTGTCTACGCTCGGTCCCCAGCCGCCAGGGGGCAGCCAGGTGTCCATAAACGGTCCCCAGCCACCCCTATTTGAAGGACAGCCTACCCACAAACACGTGGACAAGTGAATGTGGCCAAGGATGGTCCATCTCACGCCTTCACACTGGGATAATATTGTGGAAGCCGGAACACAGTTGGACACTGGGATGCAACACGTCCTCCAGATATAGAGGATTGCGGGTCCTGGGTCAATCAGGCTTCGACACAAAGTTCAGAAGGTAGACAGCAGCAGTGGTCGGCCTCCTACACAATGAGTAAATGATTCATGGTCATGAGGCCATCCATCTCCTTAGCTTTCTGTTCCTTGGAATGCAAGCGCATGTATGTAGTAGCGGCTAGGCCTGAGGTGGTCAGCGTTTTGGCGCATATCCTACCTCCTCCGAGGATTGCTGGATGTTTTCCTGCTACTATCCCAGTTCTATGACTCCTGTTAAAACAAAGCTTCAGGTGATGAATGATGGATGAGGTGGTGGCAAAGGAGAAAGAGCAGGAGGAACAGGGACCATTCACATCAATATCAGGCCAGTCAACCACACATGTCTTGTAGGATATGTTTCTGTACCAAAAGGAGTGGTTCGGCTACACAGTTATAGGGCATACAGTGAGTGCAATGCCTACCAAAAATTTCGAGGCACTCCAATGCCCCTTGGAAGTGACATGGAGGTCAGAGGGCCTTAACTAAACCGTTTTTTCCATTTATAGCAACTGGGTCTCCTGTGCACTGTTGGCCTAAGCAGTGAATGGAAGGCTTTCCAAAAATTATGAGGAACTGCAATGGCCCTTGAAACAGACGTGGATTACAGCATACTAAAAACCTTCTACCCATTATTGGGGAGTGGGTCTCCCTTAGTGTTCGCCTATCCATTGAAAAGCAAAAGCTGACTAAAATTAGGAGGAAATGCAATGCCCGTTGGAAGAATCATGGAGATCAGAGTTAAATAAAAACATTTCAATGCCCCTTGGAAGAGCGGTGAAGGTCACAGTAGCTTAAAAAGACGGTTTTAATGCCCCTTGGAGAAGTGGTGGAGGTCGCAGTAGCATAACAAGATGGTTTTAATGCCCCTTGGAAGAGACGTGGAGGTCGCAGTAGCTTAACAAGATGGTTTTAATGCCCCTTGGAAAAGTGGTGGAGGTCGCAGTAGCTTAACAAGATGGTTTTAATGTCCCTTGGAAAAGTGGTGGAGGTCGCAGTAGCTTAACAAGACGGTTTTAATTCCCCTTGGAAGAGCGGTGGGGGTCGCAGTAGCTTAAAAAGATGGTTTTAATGCCCTTTGGAGAAGTGGTGAAGGTCGCAGTAGCTTAACAAGACGGTTTTAATGCCCCTTGGAAGAGCGGTGGAGGTCGCAGTAGCTTAAAAAGACGGTTTTAATGCCCTTTGGAGAAGTGGTGGAGGTCGCAGTAGCTTAAAAGACGGTTTTAATGCCCCTTGGAAGAGACGTGGAGGTTGCAGTAGCTTAACAAGATGGTTTTAATGCCCCTTGGAAAAGTGGTGGAGGGCGCAGTAGCTTAACAAGACGGTTTTAATGCCCCTTGGAAAAGTGGTGGAGGTCGCAGTAGCTTAACAAGACGGTTTTAATGCCCCTTGGAAGAGCCATGCAGTACAGCATCTTAAAAACATTATTCCCATTATTGGGGAGTGGGTCTCCCATAGTCTTTGCCTATGCCTTCCAAGCAAAAGCTGCCTAAAATTAGGAGGGAGGACCTTGCAATGCTGGCAACATGGACCAAGGTCACCCTGGTGGTATAGTGGTGGTGGAGGCTGAGGATAAGGAGAAGAGCAAAATACAGCCGAAATGAAGAAGCGTATACCCATGTGTGGGTATGAAGCGGTGCATGAGAATATACCTCCCGAAATAACACAGTGGATTTGACTTTATGTTACTCTGCTGTCATTTGGTGGTGATGAGAATTCTGGCCCAATCCAGCCCTTGTTCATTTTGATAAGGGTCAGCTTGTCAGCATTGTCAGTTGACAGGCGAGTGCGCTTATCAGTTATAATTCCCCCAGCGGCACTAAAAACACGCTCCGATAAAACGCTAGCGGCAGGGCAGGCCAGGACCTCCAAGGCATACAGAGCGAGTTCATTCCAAGTGTCCAGCTTGGATACCCAATAATTAAAAGGCACAGAGGAATCAAGGAGGATGCTGGTACGGTCGGCAAGGTACTCCCTCACCATCTTTTGAAACTTTCCACTCCTTGTGAGCGTACCCTGCGCCTCAGGGCCTGTAAGCTGGGCGGGTCTCAGAAAACTGTCCCAGAATGTTCCCCTGCCTCTGCTGGAATGGAGTTGCGTCTCTCTCGCCTGTACGCCTTGGTTGGTCAACAAACTGTGACCTCTGCCGCTAGCGTGTTCAGATGGGAATTTTTTTAACAGTTCTGCAGCAAGGGTCTTCTGGTACTGCCCCATTTTTGTAGACCTCTCCACCTCAGGAATAGGACAGTGAAATTTCTCCTTGTAGCGGGGGTCTAAAAGTGTCACCAACCAGTAATGACTGTCACCCAACATTTTTACAACGCGAGGGTCACGGTTAAGGCAGCGTAACATAAAGTCAGCCATGCGTGCCAGACTGGTAATGGGCAAGACTTCCGTGTCCTCACTAAGATGACGACTGACCATGCTCTCCTCCTCTTTCTCCTCCTCCCTGTCCTCAGGCCACCCACGCTGAACCGACGGTATGACAGTTGTACAGGTGCTACTGTCTACAGCGCATGACACCAGCTCCTGTTCTTCCTCCTCCTCCTCCTCCTTTCCCTCATTGTTCCCCAATGCACGTTGGGATGAGATGAGGCTGGGCTGTGTGTAATCGCCCGCTACGGCTTCTTGATCCATCTCATCATACTCTGGCTGCAATGCCTCCTCTTTAATTCTCTGCAGAGAACGTTGCAAAAGACAGACAAGTGGGATGCTGACGCTCATCTTGGTGGACTCCTCAAAGTTTGTCAGGATGGTACATATGTCAGACATCCAGGTCCACTCCTGAGGTCTTATGTGTGGAGTATTACCTGAATATCGATGGCCTTGCTGCAGCTGGTTCTCCACAACTGCTCTCTTCTGCTCACAAATCCTTTGCAACATGTGGAGGGTAGAGTTACAACGTGTGGGGACATCACACACCAGTCGGTGTGACGGAAGCTACAAACGCTGCTGCAACACAGCAAGGGCGGCGGAAGCTGTAGCCGACTTGCGAAAATGAGCTGACAGGCAGTGTACTTTGACGAGCAGATCTGGCAACTCGGGGTACGATTTAAGAAACCGCTGAACCACGAGGTTAAGCACATGAGCCAGGCATGGTACGTGTGTGATCTCGCCTCGCCTCAGAGCCGCCACCAGGTTACGGCCATTGTCACACCCGACCATGCCTGGATGTAGGTTCAGCAGTCTCAGCCACAGATCTGCCTGCTCTTTCACAGCTGTCCACAACTTATAAGCAGTGTGAGGTTTATCACCTAAGCTTATGAGTTTCAGCACAGCCTGTTGCCGCTTAGCTGAGGCAGTACTGCAGTGCTTCCAGCTTGTAAATGATGTGGTGATATCTGAGATGGAGGCTGAACATGAGGAGGAGGAGGAGGATGAGGTCCAGGAGTTGTACACTGTGGGGGCAACTCTGACTGACATAGGGCCCGCAATCCTCAGTGTGGGGAGGATGTGTTCCGTCCCAAGGTCCGACTGGGTCCCGGCTTCCACTATGTTTACCCAGTGTGCCGTCAGGTAGATGTACCGTCCCTGGCCACAAGCATGTGTACACGTGTCCGTTGTCAGGTGGACTCTCCCAGTAACTGTGTTGTTGAGGGCACGGCAGATGTTTTGGGACACATGCTTGTGTAGTGCGGGGATGGCACACCGGGCAAAATAGTGTCGGCTGGGGACCGAGTACCGAGGGACGGCCACCGCCATAAGGTTGCGGAGGGATTCCGTCTCCACCCGCCTTAAAGGCAGCATTTCCAATGCAAGCAGTCGTGAAATATGCGAATTTAGGACTGTGGCCTGTGGGGCGTTGGCTGCGAATTTGCGCTTTCATTCAAAGGTCTGGGATATGGACAATTGAACGCTGCGGTGGGACGTGGACGTTGATGCTGTTTCTTGAGAAACTGCCATAACAAGTGAAGACTGAGAGGAGGGGGCATCTTTGCATGCAGTATGGACAGGGGATTGCCTTGCACACACAACAGGGGGTTCTATTACATGCACAACAGCGGAAGAAGCAGTGGTGACACTCGCTGACACTGGTCGTGGACCCTGGGGTTCTCCTCACAAAGTCGGGTGCTTTGCTGCCATGTGCCTGATCATGCTGGTGGTGGTCAGGCTGGTAGTTTTGTCACCCCTGCTGATGCTGGCATGGCAGGTGTTACAAATGGCCTTTTTGGGGTTATCAGCAGAGTCTTTAAAAAAATTCCAGGCTCTGGAAGACCTACCGGTTGTACTGGCAATTTCCCTCGTGTTGGTGTTATGGGGAACTGTTGCCCGCCTTCTGTGTGCGGCCACCACACTGCTTCTTCCTGCCTGTTGGGGTACTCTGCCTCCCTCCCCCTGTGTGCTGCTGGCCTCGCTCTTCGTTTCCTCCTGCCACTTTTGGTCAGTTACTAAATCATCCACCACCTCCTCCTCTTCCACTTGCACACCACGATCCTCCTCCTCACTTCGTGGCAATTGTGTCTCGTCATCGTCCACCTCTTGTGACAAATTGCCAGCGTCGACTTCCTCTGTTCAAATACTTGGGCATCGCTACATGGGATCTCCTCTTCCACCACTTCAAGCGGAACAGGCGAGGGGCACAAATATGGAAATGGACCAGTGAACAGCTCTTCAGAGTGTCCAAGTGTGGGATCAGTTGCTGTCTGATGACACTCAGCATGGTGGGAGGAAGGAGCATCAGGGTGAGGAGGAGTATGCGGTCGAGACTCATGGCTACTAAAACTTGACCATGTGGAAGACAGACCGGAGGTGGTGGTGCCCAGGTAACTGGAAGTATTATCTGCTATCCAATTAATAACCTGTTCACACTGATCAGTTTGCAATACTGGTGTTGTAGTGTGGTTCCCTAGTAATTCGGTCAAGAAGTGGGAGTGAGAAGATGTGGCTGTTGGTTGTGGCACATTTTCACCTTGGCCACAGCCCCGTCCTCTACACGCACCATCACCAGAACGTCCAGTTCCACGCGCCTTGCCCATTGTCAATTAAGTAAAATAGCTTACACTCGCACTATCAATGGAAAAAGGGTAATAAAAAGTAGATTAGAACCGTGGAAGAGGAAAACCACAGTTCTATTTCTCTGGCCTACACCAGAATCTTTTAAAACAGATATATTTGTGAATGAACAGACAGGGAGACACTATTTTTTTTTTTACGTAAAACAGGCAAAAAGCTGGATAACACAGAGATTTGAACCGTGGAACTGCAAAACCACAGTTCTAATTTACAGGCGTATACCAGACTTTTTTTAATAGATATATTTGGGGCTGAACAGTCAGCGACACACTCAAACTGTTTTTTTTATGTAAAAAAAGGCCCAAAAGTGGATAATACAGAGATTTGACCAGTGGAACTGCAAAACCACAGTTATATTTTTCTGGCCTACACCAGAATCTTTCAAACAGATATATTTGTGTCTGAACAATCAGGGAGACACTATTACTCTTTTTCTTTACGGAAAAAATACCAAAAGCTGGATAATACAGAGATTTGAACCGTGGAACTGCAAAACCACAGTTATATTTTTCTGGCCTACACCAGACTCTTTTAAACAGATATATTGGTGTCTGACCAGTCAGGGAGACACTATTACGTTTTTTTTTACGGCAAAAAATGCCAAAAACAGGATAATACAGAGATTTGACCCGTGGAACTGCAAAACCACAGTTATATTTTTCTGGCCTACACCAGAATCTTTCAAACAGATATATTTGTGTCTGAACAATCAGGGAGACACTATTACTCTTTTTCTTTACGGAAAAAATACCAAAAGCTGGATAATACAGAGATTTGAACCGTGGAACTGCAAAACCACAGTTATATTTTTCTGGCCTACACCAGACTCTTTTAAACAGATATATTGGTGTCTGACCAGTCAGGGAGACACTATTACGTTTTTTTTTACGGCAAAAAATGCCAAAAACAGGATAATACAGAGATTTGACCCGTGGAACTGCAAAACCACAGTTATATTTTTCTGGCCTACACCAGAATCTTTAAAACAGATATATTTCCATCTGAACAATCAGGGAGACACTATTACTGTTTTTCTTTACGGAAAAAATACCAAAAGCTGGATAATACAGAGATTTGAACCGTGGAACTGCAAAACCACAGTTATATTTTTCTAGCCTACACCAGACTCTTTTAAACAGTTTTATTGGGGTCTGACCAGTCAGGGAGACACTATTACGTTTTTTTTTACGGCAAAAAATGCCAAAAATAGGATAATACAGAGATTTGACCCGTGGAACTGCAAAACCACAGTTATATTTTTCTGGCCTACACCAGACTCTTTTAAACAGATATATTGGTGTCTGACCAGTCAGGGAGACACTATTACAGTTTTTTTTACGGCAAAAAATGCCAAAAAAAGGATAATACAGAGATTTGACCCGTGGAATGGCAAAACCACAGTTATAGTTATGTGGTGTACACGAGACCCGTGGAACTGCAAAACCACAGTTATATTTTTCTGGCCTACACCAGACTCTTTTAAACAGATATATTGGTGTCTGAACAGTCATAGACACTCTCAATTTTTTTTTTTTTCGGGGGGGGGGGGGGGGGGGATACCAAAAGGTTAATAATACACGTATTTGGACAGTCTGACTGAGGAAAAAAATAATAATACAGGATTTTGATGAAAAAAAATTTTTTTTTCCTGGCCCCTGAGCCCGGGGTGATAAGTCTAGCAATTTGACCAACAGGAGCACACAGGACTGTAATGCAGCGTTTGCTGGTATAACCACTGCGTCTCCTATACAGCCTGCCTGCCTGATATCTGGGATGGATATTAGTCCTGAGAAGGACTGTTGTTTTATTTGGCAGGCTTTAGAGACCCTACACTAACTATTTCGGAGTATAAATCTCTCCCTAGCTCAGCAGCACTGACCCTACATTGTCTGATCCGGAGCGACTGTGTTCAAGATGGCGGCACCCGGTTTTAAATACTCGAGGTGACGCTGTGCGGCCAGCCAATCACTGCAATGCCCACAAACAACATGACTGCGGCATTCCAGTGACTGGCTGGCAGTCCTTGCATGTTCATTGGCTCGGTAAAGAGCGCCAAACGTGCAGGGCGGAGACCCGAGCTCCCGCCCGAGTAACCTGGAAATGCTCGGTGCTCGCCGAACATCCCGTGTAGTGAGATGCTCGGGCAAGTACCGAGCAGTGTCGAGCATGCTCGCTCAACACTAGTGGTCACTAATCAGCGCTCAGCCGCGGCAGAAAGCACTGAAAAAAAAAAGGATAAAAGTCAAGCGATCAAGTACTGATCAAGTAATGATCAGCACTTGGTGGGAGAAAGGGGGATGGGAAGTGGCGGAAGGAGGAGAGGAAGGAGAGGTCGATTGGGGTGGATGAGGACGGATCAAAAAATCCTACTTACAGTTGTCGTCTTTCAGATGTCGTCTTTCAGATGCGTCTTTCAGATGTCTTCTATTAGATGTCTTCTGTACGATGTCTTCTGTACGATGTTTTCTGGAGCAGGAGCGGCGATTGTGGTGTCACAGGCTTCTGTGGCACCGCAAGGCCCAGCACAATGCACAATCGGACAATGCGACCGCCCTCTAGAAAAGAAAAAAAGTTAGTTGAAAAAAAAAAAAAAGTAGTGAGCGCGAGTGCTGATTTGTGTCACCGATCAACTCTCGGCGGCTGCTGGATGCTCGCACGGACGTGGTGCAAAGTGGAGGGGAAGAATTGACAGGGACGAAAAAAAGTCCTGAAAAGCAGCGAGCACGGACGTTGATAAGTGACATAGTCACTGGTCATCGCTCATCCACTGCAGGACACACGAAAAAAAAAAACTGGGGAGAGGGGGATTGGGGGTAAAAGGAGGGGGGGATAGGGGTGGATGAGCTTACAAAAGTCTTCTCTGTTCTTTCAGAAGCAGGATCAGCAGCAGGTTCTGGAAGAGGCTCTTGAGCAGGATCCCAGCAGCAGGACACGGAGCTGGAGACCCAGGACCCAGGATACTGCAGCAGGACGCTGGAGCAGGAGACCCAGGACCCTGGAGACCGCAGCAGGACACCGAAGCAGGAGATCCAGGACCCTGGAGACCGCAGCAGGGCGCCGGAGCAGCAGCAGCGACTGGAGAAGGTAGGAGAAAGTTCTTGTAGTGTCACAGAAGATTCTGTGGCACTACAAGGCCCATCACAGTGCAGATCATTGTGACCGCTCTGTAGAAATCCTCACCAAGTGTGAGGATCTGCAGGGCGGTCACAGGGGGGTGATAGGGTGGTGACAGGCAAGTCACAGGCCGGTCATCACCCGGTCACCTTGCGGTCTGGTACTCTGATTGGTGCGATCGATGATGACATCGATCGCACCAATCAGAGATGGCTGGGGCCTGGGCATGCACCACAGGGGGTCACAGGGAGGTGACAGGCATATCACAAGCCGGTCACCACCCTGTGACCGCCCTGTCACCTGTGTTCAGGTACTCTGATTGGAGCGATCGATGTCATCATCGATCGCTCCAATCAGAGCTGGCTGGGGGCTTCTATGACATCACAGGGGGTCAAGGGGCGGTGACAGGCAGGTCACAAGCTGGTCACCGCCCTGTGACCACCCTGTTACCGCGTGGTCCTGCATAGAAGTTTGGGGCCAGGACTGGGTTCTCCTAGCAACAGCCGAGGATCGGTGTTCTTAGGACCACCGATCCTAGGCTGCACATCACTGTTTCCAGCAATCTGATTGCCAATCACAGCGATCGTGGGTGCGGGGAGGCGACGACACCCCCCGAGATGCCGGCGCCATCTACCTTAAGGTAAAATGGCACAGGAAATTTAATGCGATCACAGCGACCGAAGTCGCGGTGCCACGTTAAAGATAGGGCGTACTAATATGCATTAGGCCCATAAGGCCCAGGGCACAGATACATATTAATACGCCCGGGGCCAGAAAGGGGTTAAAAAACAACCAGACTTGGGAAGACCTAACAGTTGTACTGGCAACTTCCGTCATGTTGGCGTTATGAGGAGCGCTTTCCCGCCCTGTGTCTGCGCTCACCACACTGCTTTTTCTTGCCTGTTGTGGTGCTACGCCTCCCTCCCCCTGTGTGCTGCTGTCCTCACTCTGTGTGTCCCCCTGCCAGATTTGATCAGTTACTATATCATCCACCACCTCGTCTTCCACTTCTGCACCCCGGTCTTCCTTCTGACTTTCTGGCAATTGTGTCTCATCATCATCCACCTCTTGTGACAGTTTCCCACTGTCGCCTTTGTGTGACCGTGGCTGCTCAAATATTTGAGCATTGCTGCATGCAATCTCCTCTTGCCCCGCTTCAAGTGGAACAGCCGAGAGGCCGAATCTATAAATGGAAAAGTGAACAGCTCTTCGGAGTGTCCAGGTGTGGGATCAGTTGTCCCAGGGCACTCGGCATGGTGGGAGGAAGGAGGATCAGGGTGAGGAATATGCAGTCCAGACTCACGGCTGGTGAGCCTTGACCGTATGGAAGACAGGGTTGTGGTGGTGGTGGTGGCTAAGTGACTGGAAGCATTATCTGCTATCCAACCAATAACCTTTTGACACTGCTCTGTGTTCAATAGTGGTGTTCTGAGGTCCCCTATTAATTGGGACAGGAAGGTCGAGCAACAAGATGTGGGTGTTTGCTGTGGCACAATTTCAGCTTGCCCACGGCCTCGGCCTCGTCCTCTGCATGCACCATCACCATCACGTCCCCTTCCCCGTCCCTTGCCACGTGCAGGTGCCCATTTTAAATGGAGGACAATATTTTCCACGTTCACTACAAATGGCTGGATTTTAACCGCAGTAATATGTGATACGTGTGACGAAAACCACAGTTTTAAATAGCTGGCCTGTAGGTTACTATTTTTCACAGCGACCTGGTGTCAATAGCTTCACTGACACACTGCAACAAAATTTATATGGAGGTCAGAAATGGCTGAATTTGGAGCGAACTTATGTGAGATACAGTACAGACCAAAAGTTTGGACACACCTTCTCATTTAAAGATTTTTCTGTATTTTCATGACTTTGAAAATTGTACATTCACACTGAAGGCATCAAAACTATGAATTAACACATGTGGAATTATATACTTAACAAAAAGGTGTGAAACAACTGAAAATATGTCTTATATTTTAGGTTCTTCAAAGTAGCCTCCTTTTGCTTTGATGACTGCTTTGCACACTCTTGGCATTCTCTTGATGAGCTTTAAGAGGTAGTCACCGGAAATGGTCTTCCAACAATCTTGAAGGAGTTCCCAGAGATGCTTAGCACTTGTTGGCCCTTCACTCTGCGGTCCAGCTCACCCCAAACCATCTCGATTGGGTTCAGGTCTGGTGACTGTGGAGGCCAGGTCATCTGGCGTAGCACCCCATCACTCTCCTTCTTGGTCAAATAGCCCTTACACAGCCTGGAGGTGTGTTTGGGGTCATTGTTCTGTTGAAAAATAAATTATGGTCCAACTAAACGCAAACCGGATGGAATAGCATGCCACTGCAAGATGCTGTGGTAGCCATGCTGGTTCAGTATGCCTTCAATTTCGAATTAATCCCCAACAGTGTCATCAGCAAAGCACCCCCACACCATCACACCTCCTCCTCCATGCTTCACGGTGGGAACCAGGCATGTAGAGTCCATCCGTTAACCTTTTCTGCGTCGCACAAAGACACGGTGGTTGGAACCAAAGATCTCAAATTTTGACTCAACAGACCAAAGCACAGATTTCCACTGGTCTAAAGTCCATTCCTTGTGTTCTTTACCCCAAACAAGTCTCTTCTGCTTGTTGCCTGTCCTTAGCAGTGGTTTCCTAGCAGCTATTTTACCATGAAGGCCTGCTGCACAAAGTCTCCTCTTAACAGTTGTTGTAGAGATGTGTCTGCTGCTAGAACTCTGTGTGGCATTGACCTGGTCTCTAATCTGAGCTGCTGTTAACCTGCGATTTCTGAGGCTGGTGACTCGGATAAACTTATCCTCAGAAGCAGAGGTGACTCTTGGTCTTCCTTTCCTGGGGTGGTCCTCATGTGAGCCAGTTTCTTTGTAGCGCTTGATGGTTTTTGCAACTGCACTTTGGGACACTTTCAAAGTTTGCCCAATTTTTCGCACTGACTGACCTTCATTTCTTAAAGTAATGATGGCCACTCGTTTTTCTTTACTTAGCTGCGTTTTTCTTGCCATAATACAAATTCTAACAGTCTATTCAGTAGGACTATCAGCTGTGTATCCACCAGACTTCTGCACAACACAACTGATGGTCCCAACCCCATTTATAAGGCAAGAAATCCCACTTATTAAACCGGACAGGGCACACCTGTGAAGTGAAAACCATTTCCGGTGACTACCTCTTGAAGCTCATCAAGAGAATGCCAAGAGTGTGCAAAGCAGTCATCAAAGCAAAAGGTGGCTACTTTGAAGAACCTTGAACATAAGACATATTTTCAGTTGTTTCACACTTTTTTGTTAAGTATATAATTCCACATTTGTTAACTCATAGTTTTGATGCCTTCAGTGTGAATGTACAATTTTCATAGTCATGAAAATACAGAAAAATCTTTAAATGAGAAGGTGTGTCCAAACTTTTGGTCTGTACTGTACGTGTGACGGAAAACCACAGTTTTAAATAGCTGGCCTGTAGGTTACTATTTTTCACAGCGACCTGGTGTCAATAACTTCACTAACACACTGCAATAAAATTTAAATGGAGGCCAGAAATGGCTGAATTTGGAGCAAACTTATATGTGATACGTGTGACAGAAAACCACAGTTTTAAATTGCTGGCCTGTAGGTTACTATTTTTACACAGCTACCTCGTGTTAATAACTTCACTGACACATTGCAACAAAATTTAAATGGAGGCCAATATTTTCCACATTCACTACAAATTTATGGATTTTTAGCTCTGTAATATGGATATAATCTGGCTGTATTCTGCAGTGACAACAAGCAAATGGAGTAGAAAAACTGTGTTCTCTGGATTGCTTTTTAAACAAATAATCAGGATTAAGATAAAAAAAAAAATTATCCATGGCCCCTGATACCTGGAGCTATTTCTAGAAATATCTGTAATAGCAGCAGCAGACGGAATTGGAATGGAGCCTCTTGTGCTGTATGCACTGCAGTCTGCCACATACACTGCCTGCCTGCCTAGCTGTGATATATATATATATATACAGTACAGACCAAAAGTTTGGACACACCTTCTCATTTAAAGATTTTTCTGTATTTTCATGACTATGAAAATTGTACATTCACACTGAATGCATCAAAACTATGAATTAACACATGTGGAATTATATACTTAACAAAAAAGTGTGAAACAACTGAAAATATGTCTTATATTCTAGGTTCTTCAAGGTAGCCACCTTTTGCTTTGATGACTGCTTTGCACACTCTTGGAATACTCCGGTGTCAGAGACTTACAGAATGTATCCGGAGTACGTTCGGAAATGGAAGGAACAGATGTCAGAGGCATACAACATAGTGTCCAAAGTGGTTACACAAGGACAGAGCAAGAGTAAGGAGTACTATGATCAAAAATGTTATGGAGCAGAAATGGCACCGGGAAGCCAGGTGTTAGTCAAAAACGTACGTGAGAAAGGCGGTCCAGGAAAACTTTGTTCATACTGGGAAGACAAGGTGTATGTGGTCGTAAGGAGGAAAGCCGATGACAGCCCAGTGTATGGAATCCAATTGGAAACGGGAGACAAGAAAACCAGAATAGTCCATCGGAATTTATTACAACCCTGTGATTATCTCCCTCCACGACAAGACTTCCCAAAAGTAGACGGACATCGTCTGAGATCGACTAAGGGACCACCACAGACTGAAGCTCCTGTTAGAACCCTCCTGTTAGTTTTTTCTATTTTGCTGGTTACATGACTTTTTGCCTATTTAATCCAGCTCCGCCCTCCTGGCCTTGCTGGACTTCAGTGTTACATTTACTCTTAAGCTAGCCAGGTGCCTTGTACCTTACTCTGTAGTTTGCGTGGTCTTTTGACAACTAGTACTTTTGTTTGTTTGTTTGTCTTTGCTCTGCTACAATTTCTGCTAGGAGGTGTCCAACTATATCCCAGTCCTTAGTTCTTGTAGGGACCCCTCCCTTATATCTATAGGTCTGCGTTCAGACTAGCCGAGGACTTAGGCGGGTCTGTTCACAAGGGACAGGTCCCCCGCTGCATCGTAGGGAATCAGCTTAGTCCTATTGTGGATAGTGACCTTGAAAGTTCAGATGAAGAAGAATACAACGTTGTATTTCTCGGACTGGCAAGGAGAGGGATGCACCATCCTCAGGAGAGTGAACTAAGTCCTGAGGCTCCAGAGTTTGTACCAAGGAGTACAGATGAAGTCCAATTCAGATCTTATGATCGAACACCGGTCCCTGAAGAGACCGATCAACACTTAGGAGGAGCGGAATTACCAGACTGTGCGGAAACAGGGGATTCAGGAGAAGTACAGGAACTTACAGAGGCAGCTCCAAGAGCATCTGAGGAAGCACGGGAAATGAGTGCGGCGGAAGAAACTCCTGTGACCGAAGAACCTGTGGTATCTGAGGAACAACCCACCAGGAGGATGTCGACTTGAGAATTGAGGAGGCCCGTGATGCTGACGTATGAGACACTTGGTGAACCGAGTCAAGTGCCAAGGACTGTCGACTGGAAACAGGTATCTCTGCCTACGGACAACTGGAGTGGTATTGACCACCGAGAGGCAGTATGGAAGCTGTTGCCTACTGGAGAGACTTGTTTTCATGCTTTGATTTTCCTTAAAAGACTTTGTAGAAACAAAGAACTGTTAAAACCTAGTGAGAGAGAGCTGGTTGAAGACGTACGAAAAGCTCCAGCTGAAGAGATGCTGATTGTTTTAATTGTGTTGTTTATTTCTTACAGGCATCCTACAACAAAGAGGTCGTAAGATTAGGTTGTTATCAATGTTTATGAACCTTATACCAATTTGACAATGCCAATCTGTATATGAAGTTATTCAACTTTCACCACTGTCTCAGAATTGGTCAGATTGACCAATTAAGATGAATGTCGAGGACGACATTCAAAAAGGAGGGAAGAGTGTGACATGCAGAAATAGTGCTGTTGCTTCAAAAGCATCCAGCAAGTGTTAAAAATAACACAGTCACAGGAGACAGGGAGTGTTTTAGCAGAGCCCCAGGGGGATTGTGGGGAAGTTGTTTACTGTCTGGCTGAAGCCAAAGAGAAAGGTGGTGTGTTATCTGGATCTGACAGAAGGCAACTGAACAGGATTCAGATCAGGAGAGAAACCAAACACAGGTCAGATAAACTCCCTGAACTAACAGTGCAGAGTATTATCAGGCAGGAAGTTAAGGAATGGAAGGAATTGTGTCAAAGGGATCATCTCCCTCATCAAACCCTCCCCCCTCCATCTCCATGCAGGATAAAGAATGCTGTGTACTAATGTGAAGGAAAAGCCTGTGGTTGTGTATGCATGGAAGTGTGCTGCTAAGAGATCTAATCTATGCTGAATTATGCTACTGAAGAGACTGTAATATTGTGCCTTGTGAAGAAGCTACTGTATTGTTACTGGAGCCAGCTGCTCAAGAAACTCAGACTGTACTGTAATGAAGATTATTACTGTAATATCCCTGAATTGCACTGGCCGGGCTTCAGATTAAACAACAACAGATTTAACAACACTATCAGAAAAATCCTGATAATTTTCACCTCAGCATTATAGAGCGTATACCTGAGATCAGCACACACTGCATACAGAGTTTAAATTACAGAAAATCCTTTTGGATATACAAACTGGCCACTTTACACCGAAAAGGTTTAAACAATAGTATCAAACATACTGTAACATACCTGGCGGCGTCCTTGCATGGTGGTCCATCTCCCACTGTGCAAGAGCGCGCACTTGATCTCCAGTCCAGAATGTCTCTCTGGCTTCCCTCCATGCTGTCTGTTTGTGTCTGTTTCTGCTGCTTAAGGGCGGCGCCCGATCACTTCCTGCTTTTTGTACCTGCTGTGGGTCACACCCCTTGTGCGTCCTCAGCCTATTGCTGTCTGTCACCTGGTATATAGCTCAGCTGCTCCCATCTATTCCTGCCTGAGCATAGTGTTTCATTCAGTGTGTGCTTTCACTCTGAAGATGCCAGGTCCCGTTCTTTGTCTCCTGTCTTGCGGTATCAGTTCCCGTGTCTGAACTGAGTCCTGTCTATGTCTCCTGCCTTGCGGTATCCGTTCCCGTGTCTGAGCTGAGTCCTGTCTTTGTCTCCTGCCTTGCGGTATCAGTTCCCGTGTCTGAACTGAGTCCTGTCTGTGTACTCTTGCCTGCTGCCTTTCCTGGAGGCTGTATTTCCAGGCCTGTCTGAACACGCTCCTAGCCTGTTCCTCCCGCCTTCTAGGGGCCGATTACCTAGATCCGTTCCTGTATCTTGTCTGTCCTGTCTGAACACGCTCCTAGCCTGTTCCTCCCACCTTCTAGGGGCCGATTACCTAGATCCGTTCCTGTATCTTGTCTGTCCTGTCTGAACACGCTCCTTGCCTGTTTGTCCCGCCTCTCTGGGGGCCGATTACCCAGACCTGCTCCTGTATCTTGTCTGTTCTGTCTGAACACGCTCCTTGCCTGTTCGTCCCGCCTCTCTGGGGGCCGTATTCCCAGACCCGCTCCTGTGTCCCGCTCCTGTGTCGGTCTCGTCCGTACACTCAGTTCCAGTCTGTACTCTCTCCTATCTTTCATCTGTCTTTTCTCTATGTCCGTTCCTTTCCTTTTTCTGCAGAGTCTGAACTCGTACCTAACTCCTGCCTGTTGTCTCTGTGCTCCCGTTTGTGAGTTTGTGGTCCACTCGCTACTTCACTGCAAGTACCCTGTGGGTGTCTGGCTCTGCCTTTCCCTTCCTGTCTGTTCCGTGTGAACAGAGCCCTGTCCCCCCTACTCAGCCTTGCCTGCTCTGACTCCTTTGCTCACTGCTCCGGCGGTTCTAGCCTGCTCTGACTCCTTTGCTCACCGCTCCGGCGGTTCTAGCCTGCTCTGACTCCTTTGCTTACCGCTCCGGCGGTTCTAGTCTGCTCTGACTCCTTTGCTTACCGCTCCGGCGGTTCTAGCCTGCTCTGACTCCTTTGCTCACTGCTCCGGCAGCCTTGCTCCGCTCTGACCCTTTTGCTCGCTGCTCCGGCAGTCTCGCTCCACTCTTGCTCACCGCTCCAGGCGGCCTCGTCCTGCTTTACTCTTGCTCACTGCTCCAGCAGTCTCGCTCAGCTTTGATCCTTTGTTCACCGCTCCTGGCGGCCTTGTCCTGCTCTACTCTTGCTCACCACTCCAGGCGGCCTTGTCCTGCCCTGTTCTCGCTCACCTCTCTGGGCGGCCTCACTCTGCTGTGTTTGTCCGCCACATCTGTGGCTCTGTTCCTGAGTCCCAGTGTGTACTGGGTCCTATCCCGCCAGTGTCCCTACCTGCTAGTGCCTCCCTGTCTGCACTCTAGCTGTGCTTGCCTGTACCCCTCTGCCTGTATTGTTCCTGAGTCCCAGTGTGTACTGGGTCCTATCCCGCCTGTGTTCCTACCTGCTAGTGCCTCCCTGTCTGCACTCTAGCTGTGCTTGCCTATACCCCCCTGCCTGCTTACCCGCCTGCCTGCATACCAGTCGTGCCAGCCTACCAGTCTGTTCCTTTATTCCCCTGTGTGGGTCAACAGCCGTGTCCGGGGTCTGTCCTGGAGTAGCACCTGGTCCCTTTGCTCGGTTCCTCCTTGGTGCACTGGCGTCGTATGCCGTCGTGCGACCCTGGTCGGATCGGGTGAATACCTAGTTAAGCCCCTCCAGGCATTCACTCTCCGGCACGGTCCAGTGGAATCACTACAATCACACGCACACGCCGCTCAGCCCGGGCGTGTGCATAACAGCATGCTCAGGCCATGGTTCCCGTTGAGCCCCACGGCCTTCGCTCTCTGAGAAGTTTTCCAGTGAATACATGCATTAAAATAAATAAATAATTTTTTTTTTTCCTTAGCTGAGTTCCAGGCGAATTACGCACCGTCCAGATGGATCTATCAGCTCTCGTTCCTGCGGATCCGCCACGTTACTATGGGGATCCAAGACAGTGTCGTGCATTTGTGGAGCAATGCATGCTACACTTTAAGGCCTACCCTCTCTATTTTCCTTCCGATTGGGCTAAAGTGGCCTTTATGATTGACTACCTAGCGGGTGATGCCTTGAAATGGGTCACCCCCCTATGGGAAGCATGGGATCCTGTCGTCCTTGACCTGCAGGCCTTCCTGGTGGCCTTTCGTATGGTCTTCGAGGACCCTAACCCTGAAGCCCCTGCTGAAGCTTCACTTCCCAATATCCCGGAGCAGCCCCGACGGGTAATGTGTGTGGGTAGCGCAATAGTCCTCCAGCCCAATGAGACTACTGCCCACCCAGAATCCTCACAGGGTGACTACGCTTTCCGGAATACTTCTCCCAACCTCAAGAGGCAGTCCAGACGTGCTAGACATAGAGGCAAGCCGTCACGCCAGGGTCTGTCCTCCCTGAGACCTCCTGACCCCAACCTTGAAGTCCCTACTGAAGCTTCATCTCCCTGTATCCCGGAGAAGCCCCAACGGGTAATGTGCGTGGGTAGTGCACCAGTTCTCCTGCCCGAAGAGACTTCTGCCCATCCAGACTCCACACAGGAGAACTTCCTGCACCCGGCATCAGATGCTTCACCCACTTTAACCGGTGTGCATGTCCAAGGATGCTCCAAAGCTGTGGTTACCTCAGAGTCTGTGCACCTCTACTACCTGGTGGAGGACCCCCTGTTGCCTCCTGAATCCTCCGGGATACCACTCGATGACAAATGGAGAGAGACTTCTCTACACCCGGTACTCGATACTTTGTCCGCTTCGTCCTGTGAGCCTGACAATGGGTACCCCAAAGTGGTAGTTACCCCCGAGTCTCTACACCCCTCCGACCAGGCGGAGGACCTCCAGTTGTCTCCTGAACCCTTCGGGGTGCTACCTGGTAGCGAAAGGACAGAGACTCTCCTATACTCTGTACCTGATACCTCGCTCGCTTCGTCCAGTGAGTCCAACCTAGTGTACTCCGAAGCAGAGGTTACTCCCGAGTCTCTACACCCCTCCAACCAGGCGGAGGACCTCCAGTTGTCTCCAGAACCCTTCGGGGTGCTACCTGGTAGCGAAAGGACAGAGACTCTCCTATACTCTGTACCTGATACCTCGCTCGCTTCGTCCAGTGAGTCCAACCTAGTGTACTCTGAAGCAGAGGTTACTCCCGAGTCTCTACACCCCTCCGACCAGGCGGAGGACCTCCAGTTGTCTCCAGAACCCTTCTGGGTGCCACCTGGTGGTGAATGGACAGAGACTCTCCTATATCCTAGATCTGATACCTCGCTTGCTTCGTCCAGTGAGTCCGACCTAGTGTACTCTGAAGCAGAGGTTACCCGTGAGTCTCTACACCGCTCTGACCAGGCGGAGGACCGCCAGTTGTCTCCAGAACCCTTCGGGGTGCCACCTGGTGGTGAATGGACAGAGACTTTCCTATACTTGGTACCCGATACCTCGCCTGCTTCGTCCAGTGAGTCCGACCTAGTGTACTCTGAAGCAGATGTTTTCTCTGAGCCTCTGCACTCTTCTGACCCGGCGGAGGACCTCCAGTTGTTTCCTGAATCCTCCGGGGTACCACCAGATAACAAAGAGACAGTGACTTTTCCTCATTATGTACCTGATAACCCGTCTATTTCTTCCTGTGAGCTTGACAAGATGTACCTCGAAGCAGAGATTACCCCCAAGTCTCTGTCCCCCTCCAACCCGGTGAAGGACTTCCAGTTGTCTCCTGTACCCTCTGGGGTGCCACCTGAAAATATGTGGAGAGAGACTTCCTTGTGTGCTGTTCCTGGTACTCCACCCGTTTCGTCTGTTGCTGAGGATGGCTGGATAGGAGGTAGCATCCTAGCTAACCAGATGAGATCAGTTTTTCCTGTGGACAGTGGAAGTGATCTCCTTGAAGTGAACGACTGGTCCTCGAATTCCCTGCGGAAGATTCTGGCAGGCCTGAAGAAGAGGGGGCGTAAGGGGGGGGGTACTGTAACATACCTGGCGGCGTCCTTGCATGGTGGTCCATCTCCCACTGTGCAAGAGCGCGCACTTGATCTCCAGTCCAGAATGTCTCTCTGGCTTCCCTCCATGCTGTCTGTTTGTGTCTGTTTCTGCTGCTTAAGGGCGGCGCCCGATCACTTCCTGCTTTTTGTACCTGCTGTGGGTCACACCCCTTGTGCGTCCTCAGCCTATTGCTGTCTGTCACCTGGTATATAGCTCAGCTGCTCCCATCTATTCCTGCCTGAGCATAGTGTTTCATTCAGTGTGTGCTTTCACTCTGAAGATGCCAGGTCCCGTTCTTTGTCTCCTGTCTTGCGGTATCAGTTCCCGTGTCTGAACTGAGTCCTGTCTATGTCTCCTGCCTTGCGGTATCCGTTCCCGTGTCTGAGCTGAGTCCTGTCTTTGTCTCCTGCCTTGCGGTATCAGTTCCCGTGTCTGAACTGAGTCCTGTCTGTGTACTCTTGCCTGCTGCCTTTCCTGGAGGCTGTATTTCCAGGCCTGTCTGAACACGCTCCTAGCCTGTTCCTCCCGCCTTCTAGGGGCCGATTACCTAGATCCGTTCCTGTATCTTGTCTGTCCTGTCTGAACACGCTCCTAGCCTGTTCCTCCCGCCTTCTAGGGGCCGATTACCTAGATCCGTTCCTGTATCTTGTCTGTCCTGTCTGAACACGCTCCTTGCCTGTTTGTCCCGCCTCTCTGGGGGCCGATTACCCAGACCTGCTCCTGTATCTTGTCTGTTCTGTCTGAACACGCTCCTTGCCTGTTCGTCCCGCCTCTCTGGGGGCCGTATTCCCAGACCCGCTCCTGTGTCCCGCTCCTGTGTCGGTCTCGTCCGTACACTCAGTTCCAGTCTGTACTCTCTCCTATCTTTCATCTGTCTTTTCTCTATGTCCGTTCCTTTCCTTTTTCTGCAGAGTCTGAACTCGTACCTAACTCCGGCCTGTTGTCTCTGTGCTCCCGTTTGTGAGTTTGTGGTCCACTCGCTACTTCACTGCAAGTACCCTGTGGGTGTCTGGCTCTGCCTTTCCCTTCCTGTCTGTTCCGTGTGAACAGAGCCCTGTCCCCCCTACTCAGCCTTGCCTGCTCTGACTCCTTTGCTCACTGCTCCGGCGGTTCTAGCCTGCTCTGACTCCTTTGCTCACCGCTCCGGCGGTTCTAGTCTGCTCTGACTCCTTTGCTTACCGCTCCGGCGGTTCTAGCCTGCTCTGACTCCTTTGCTCACTGCTCCGGCAGCCTTGCTCCGCTCTGACCCTTTTGCTCGCTGCTCCGGCAGTCTCGCTCCACTCTTGCTCACCGCTCCAGGCGGCCTCGTCCTGCTTTACTCTTGCTCACTGCTCCAGCAGTCTCGCTCAGCTTTGATCCTTTGTTCACCGCTCCTGGCGGCCTTGTCCTGCTCTACTCTTGCTCACCACTCCAGGCGGCCTTGTCCTGCCCTGTTCTCGCTCACCTCTCTGGGCGGCCTCACTCTGCTGTGTTTGTCCGCCACATCTGTGGCTCTGTTCCTGAGTCCCAGTGTGTACTGGGTCCTATCCCGCCAGTGTCCCTACCTGCTAGTGCCTCCCTGTCTGCACTCTAGCTGTGCTTGCCTGTACCCCTCTGCCTGTATTGTTCCTGAGTCCCAGTGTGTACTGGGTCCTATCCCGCCTGTGTTCCTACCTGCTAGTGCCTCCCTGTCTGCACTCTAGCTGTGCTTGCCTATACCCCCCTGCCTGCTTACCCGCCTGCCTGCATACCAGTCGTGCCAGCCTACCAGTCTGTTCCTGTATTCCCCTGTGTGGGTCAACAGCCGTGTCCGGGGTCTGTCCTGGAGTAGCACCTGGTCCCTTTGCTCGGTTCCTCCTTGGTGCACTGGCGTCGTATGCCGTCGTGCGACCCTGGTCGGATCGGGTGAATACCTAGTTAAGCCCCTCCAGGCATTCACTCTCCGGCACGGTCCAGTGGAATCACTACAATCACACGCACACGCCGCTCAGCCCGGGCGTGTGCATAACACATACACAGCAGTATGATTTCTGTGATTTCAAAACTTGGATTACTAGAAACCAAATTTATATTAATGCATGTGGCTTTATTGACATATTAGATAGTACTTGCGTTTTGGCTGAAGGAGTTCCCCCAGGGGGATGTGATTGCCGTATTTTTCGGACCATAAGACGCACTTCCCCCCCCCATATTTGAGAGGAAAATAGCGGGTGCATCTTATGATCCAAATGTAAGTTACCAGAGAGTTGCGGTGGTGGTGCAGCGGGATCCCAGGAAGCAGGGTCACTCCCTCAGGAACTCGGCAGCAGCAGAAGTGTGGCAATGTTGCAAGCCTGGTATCGGCGGTCTGGCAGAGCTTTCCCAGCGGCCATTTTCCTGAAGCTGTGGGCAGCATGTGCAGACTGGGATCTCGGCCCAGCCGAGATCTCAGCCGCTCATGAGCCACCTCCGGTGGCCATCCTCCTGAAGCCATGGGCTTCAGGCGAATGGCGACTGAGATTCCAGTCTGCGCATGTGCTAGCTCGGGCGGCCATTTCCTTGTAGACCACGGCTTCAGGAAGATGGCCAACACCAGCCTGGCGGCATCTCTCCACTCATGCCACTGCCGGGTTCCTGAGGGAGGGATCCTGCTTCCTGCGATCCTGCTCCACCACCCCCGCAACCCCCTGCTGCTAGGGTACCCCCTTCTCCCACCCAGAGCCCGCAGCATTGCTCCACTTCTCCTGCCGCTGGCGCCCTGAGGGACCATGCCTCTTGTGATCCCTGCTCCACCACCCCCCAGGTAAGATACCTATTCAGACTATAAGACGGACCCCCATCTTCTGAAATTTTTTTTTTACTATTTTCCACCCCAAAATATGGGGTGCGTCTCATGGTCCAGTGCATCTTATAGACCGAAAAAATACGGTATATCAGCTATTGAGGTATGTCTTTGTCTCTCTTAATTGATTTGTATCCATGTAATTTTAAGGGTTTTCTGTTAACTTTTTTATATATTTGATTAATTGACCAATCACACCACTGTTGGTGTATTTAAAGCACTGAGTAAAGTGTTTACTCTATTCTCACCTGACGAAGGGGAAGGATCGTCCCAGAAAGCGTAGTGCCGAATAACCCTTTTGCACGATTGAGCTGGCTGGTCTCCTGCTTCCAAGCGTGGCGCCCTGAGAAATCCGCCCACTATTGACATCATCTCTCCTGTGACACAGCTCCTATACTATTGCGAGGGGCGGGCAGAAGGTGCAGCAGTGCTTAAGGGCTGTCGGCTTCTCATGCTTTTTCCTGCCCGCCCCTCGCAATAGTATAGGAGCTTTTTCCTGAGTGTTGTGTCTGGCTTGCACAACCATTGGAGGCGAGTATCTCCTCTCCCTCCCTCTTCCATTGTACTCGGGATAACTTCGACATGGAGCACTTTCTCCCTCTGTTTTACAGTACAATGAATACCATGAAAACAAAGTCCAAAAAAACAATTGCAGCATTGCGTTTTTTTGAGCAATTTTACTTGGAATTTTTTTCCCCATTTTCCAGTACCTTATGGATGATGTCATTAAAAACTTCATCTTATCTTGTAAAAAACAAACCCTTATATGGCTATGATTATGGAAAATGAAAAAAGTTAAGGTTCTTGGAAGAAAATGGAGGGGGAATAAAAGTGACAAAAAATGCAAAAAAGTCTGGTCAGGAGAAGTTTAATATCTTCATAGTCCTGGTCATTACAGGGTTAAGGGCATCAGGGGGAGATGTTGAAAATGTGTGTTTAGAGACTCAATGAGAGAGATGGATAGGGAATAATGCAGGAAGATTGGAAAATTTGTGATTTTTTTCAAGACTCCCGAGGGGACATCAGCCCTTAGTTGGAATATCTGTTATATGATACCATGCATTGCTCTGAAGTCATGTACAGTGAACATTGATTTATTAAGTCAGTGGGTGTAGAGGTAATGGAATATAGGAAGTGGATGATTAATCCATTTTTGATGGGTTTTCACATGCCTGAGTAGAAATAACTGCAAATAATTCAGCTGTCACGTGCTGTAGGTGGAAGTACATTTAATGACAGTCAGCTACTGATTGTTCAGTGTGAATTGTAGTTCTACATTCCCACAGAAGAAATGGAAAAGTACACGAGTCATAATTGCCTGAAGGAGGAATAATTTGATTATTTTAAGTACACTCAATTTGAAATGACTGAATTATTCAAGGATGCCTTGGCACCTTGTGAACTATGATGTCATTTATTAACTCCTACTTAGGACAAAGCTGAAATATTTATCCGGTCCAATGAAGGAGGGTGAGAGGAGATCATAATTCTTCAAACTCTTTTAACCTATTTACCTGATAATAGTACACGTCTTAAAATCGTAAAAGGTTTTCAGATTAAGTCTTGGTGCACCATCTAGTGGGAAGGAATTATTTTTCCTACGATTTGTTGGGAAAAAAACATTTGAGCAATTAGAGTCAGAGGCAAGCAAAAGCCATCCAAATTAATAGGCAAATGGAAACAATAATAGATTTTTTTAAATCCATATTATTTATTTGCCTTAGGGGCAAAATAGCTTTAATAGAGCAGCTTTGCATTTGATCGGTGGAAAATCAGTTCATACCAGCAGAGAACTATTGATTTTCCAACCCATCACAGCTGCAAAGCGCCATCAGCCAGTGTGTTAGAAAGTCTCCTGCACTCATCGTGTCTACTAACGCACAAAGAAGTTGTCAAATGACCATACATAGAATTGACTATGTAGAGATCAATGGTTAAAAATAGCAAGTACTTAGGAAGGAGAATGTCAGAAGTTTCGCACAGCAAAATACAAATTCTTTAAAGGGGTTGGTGACCTCTAGCGACAGTTTTTTTTACTTAAGTGCAAGTATTTGGGGCTAAAAATAATTTTTGTAATTTGGTTTCATTACAAATTTTGCAGTTTTGCTTTTACAGGCTCTTTCTTCTCTTGCACATTTAATATTTTATATGGTCTGTGGTCATAAATCAACTGAAACCAGCTAACAAGAGACATAAAAAAGTTACAAACTCTCCCATTTGGACCATTAGAATAAGTTCACTGAAGAAATCTCAGTTATCTCATTCTGCAGCCAACGATAGTGCAACACAAAGGCATACGGTGCATATTTCAGAATGAAACTTAATTACAAAAATTATTTTTAGCAAAAAATACAACCATTTAAGTAAGAAAAAAATGTGCCCAAAGGTGGAATTTGCATTTCTGGCTTGCATTTAATTGTGGCTATAGAGTGAAGAAAAATTATAAAGTAGAAAACAGTTACCAATGAGAGGGATAGAAGCACATTAGCATGCTAGTAAGTATTGTTGCTGGAAAAAAAAAAGGATCCTTAATTGTATGCTTTTTAATGCATATCATGGTACTGGCTTTCACTGCATATAAACTGTGACGCTAAGTCACTTCTCACTGACAAGTCGTGAGTTGGGATAGTCGAGAAGTCTGAAGTTAATAGTCAAACGCTATCTAATACTGATCTATTGCATCAGATCATCATCTGACAGGCAGGAAGGAGGCATCTCAGCTCCTGCTCTCTGAGCAGGTGCTGAGTGGCCACCTTCCTACAAGACCCTGAAGAACCCCATGGCCATCTTGGGCGCGGGGGTCACCATGGAGACCATCAGCACAACGCGATCGCATCTCGTTCTGATGGAAGCACAGAGGGTGTTCACTCCCTCTGCGTTGCTCTGCGATGTCGCTGTCACTATTGACAGCGGCATCGCAGGGGTTAAAAGCCCACGATCCGTGCTAGCATTGAGCTAGATTGCAGCGGCGCTCAGCGTGAGACCACGTGATCATGGTGTCGTACAGTACAGACCAAAAGTTTGGACACACCTTCTCATTTAAAGATTTTTCTGCATTTTCATGACTATGAAAATTGTACATTCACACTGAAGGCATCAAAACTATGAATTAACACATGTGGAATTATATACTTAACAAAAAAGTGTGAAACAACTGAAAATATGTCTTATATTCTAGGCTCTTCAAAGTAGCCACCTTTTGCTTTGATGACTGCTTTGCACACTCTTGGCATTCTCTTGATGAGCTTCAAGAGGCAGTCACCGGAAATGGTTTTCACTTCACAGGTGTGCCCTGTCAGGTTTAATAAGTGGGATTTCTTGCGTTATAAATGGGGTTGAGACCATCAGTTGTGTTGTGCAGAAGTCAGGTGGATACACAGCTGATAGTCCTACTGAATAGACTGTTAGAATTTGTATTATGCCAAGAAAAAAGCAGCTAAGTAAAGAAAAACGAGTGGCCATCATTACTTTAAGAAATGAAGGTCAGTCAGTCCAAAAAATTGGGCAAACTTTGAAAGTGTCCCCAAGCGCAGTTGCAAAAATCATCAAGCGCTACAAAGAAACTGGTTCACATAAGGACCGCCCCAGGAAAGGAAGACCAAGAGTCACCTCTGCTTCTGAGGATAAGTTTATCCGAGTCACCAGCCTCAGAAATCGCAGGTTAGCAGCAGCTCAGATTAGAGACCAGGTCAATGCCACACAGAGTTCTAGCAGCAGACACATCTCTTCAACAACTGTTAAGAGGAGACTTTGTGCAGCAGGCCTTCATGGTAAAATAGCTGCTATGAAATCACTGCTAAGGACAGGCAACAAGCAGAAGAGACTTGCTTGGGCTAAAGAACACAAGGAATGGACATTAGACCAGTGGAAATCTGTGCTTTGGTCTGATGAGTCAAAATTTGAGATCTTTGGTTCCAACCACCGTGTCTTTGTGCGACGCAAAAAAGGTGAGAGGATGGACTCTACATGCCTGGTTCCCACCGTGAAGCATGGAGGAGGAGGTGTGATGGTGTGGGGGTGCTTTGCTGGTGACACTGTTGGTGATTTATTCAAAATTGAAGGCATACTGAACCAGCATGGCTACCACAGCATCTTGCATCGGCATGCTATTCCATCCGGTTTGCGTTTAGTTAGACCATCATTTATTTTTCAACAGGACAATGACCCCGAACACACCACCAGGCTGTGTTAGGGCTATTTGACCAAGAAGGAGAGTGATTTGGTGCTACGCCAGATGACCTGGTCTCCACCGTCACCAGACCTGAACCCAATCAAGATGGTTTGGGGTGAGCTGGACTGCAGAGTGAAGGCAAAAGGGCCAACAAGTGCTGAGCATCTCTGGGAACTCCTTCAAGATTGTTGGAAGACCATTTCCGGCGACTACCACTTGAAGCTCATCAAAAGAATGCCAAGAGTGTGCAAAGCAGTCATCAAAGCAAAAGGTGGCTACTTTGAAAAACCTAGAATATAAGACATATTTTCAGTTGTTTCACACTTTTTTGTTAAGTATATAATTCCACATGTGTTAATTCATAGTTTTGATGCCTTCAGTGTGAATGTACAATTTTCATAGTCATGAAAATACAGAAATTTTTTTAAATGAGAAGGTGTGTCCAAACTTTTGGTCTGTACTGTATATTCAGTGGTGATAGCAGGGGTTAGGCAGGCAGGCAGTGTATGTGGCAGACTGCAGTGCATGATACAGCACAAGAGGGTCCATTGAACGTTCTGTCTGCTGCTGTTCTTACAGATATTTGTAGCCCCAAGTATCAGGAGCCAGGGCAAATTATTTTTTTTATCTTAATCCTGGTTATTTGCTTAAAAACCAAGGCAGGCAGGGTATATGACAGACTGCAGTGCATGATACAGCACAAGAGGGTCTATTGCATGTTCAACTTCTGACTGATCTTGCTGTGACAAATATTTGTAGACATAGCCCCAGGTATCAGAGGCAAGGGCAAAATTTTTTTTAATCTTAATCCTGGTTATTTGCTTAAAAGTCAATCCAGAGTACACCATTTTTCTGCTCCATTTGCTTGTTAGCACTGCAGAATACAGTCAGATCTTTTCCATGTTACAGCGATAAAAATCCAGAAATTTGAACTGAATGTGGAAAATATTGGCCTCCTTTTCCATTTTGGTGCAGTGTGTCAGTCAAGCTATTCACACTAGGTCTCTGTTAAAAATAGTATTAGTAAACTACAAGCCTGCTATTTAAAATAGTGATTCTCTGTCAGACGTATCACATATAACGGCATTCCAAAATCAGCCATTTCTGCCTTACATTTTGTTGCAGTGTGTCGGTCAAGCGATTCACACTAGGTCTCTGTGAAGAATAGTATTAGTAAACTACAGGCCTGCTATTTAAAACCGTGGTTCTCTGTCAGACGTATCTCACATATAACTGCATTCCAAAATCAACCATTTCTGGTCTCCATTTCAATTTTGTTGCAGTGTGTCGGTCAAGCTATTCACACGAGGTCGCTCTGAAGAATAGTATTAGTAAACTACAGGCCTGCAATTTAAAATCGTGATTCTCCATCACACGTATCACATATAACTGCGGTTCAAATCCAGCCATTTGTAGTGAACATGGAAAATATTGTCCTCCATTTATAGATTGTAGCAGTGTGTCAGTGTACATCATTTTACAGCTCCATTTGCTCGTTCGCAGAATACAGCCAGTTTTTTTAGCTTTATTCATATTACGGTATTGTGGAAGCAGAGGAACTTTTTTCAATGATCAGATGCACGTGATCCATATGACTGCCGGAATAATACAGACATTTTGTGGAGCGTGCCAAATATTCCACTCCGTTTAAAGTCAGCCACCTGTGTTTTGTTGAACCAATTGACACTTGGTCGCTGGCAAATACGATACTATTAGGTGCTTGCCTGAAACCGTGGCCATCAGACGTTATCTCATATGACTGCCCTAATAATTCAGCAATTATTGTGAGCGTGTCAAATATTACATTCCATTTAAAGTATTGCAGTTGTGGGTTCAAACCTATTCACAGTTGGCCGCTGACAAATAGCATATCTGTGAACAATGTTGTCAGAGTATTACGCCACTTTTACGGACTGACAAAAAAAAAACATACAAAAAACAAGCTAAAATGGAAAAAAATGTTAAGAAACATTCTTTTCAGGGTAATGACTTGTATATAAGGCCAAAGAAATAAAAAAATAAAGTTATGGACTTTGGAAGACATTTATGCGACCAGAATGAACACCCATCTGTAGCTGGTGATGATATCACCTAGCAGCACCTGTCCCTATTGTAAATGCATCTAACAGCATTATCGATATGGAATAGAATAGATTTTACATTTTTTTGGGCCGCACCAGCAGCACGCAGTATAAGGCAATAATATCTGGCTAGATCGATGTAATACGCTATCCATAATGCGATACCTCACCCGTAAAAGAACTTCAGATAAGACAGTTAATATTCTAGAATATAGAATCTATTTGCATTGTCCTTCCCTTTATTAAGGAGTGTGTCTCCTATACTGTTACTGCATATGCAGCAATTTCAAGGGCTGCCAAAAATTAGGACGAACTCCAATACACTTTTGAAGAGACGTTAAAAAAAATAAATAAAAACACAGTAGGATCTTTTTAGTATAAAAAACAGACTCGCCAATGTAACCTCAATGTAATCACATTGTTCAGCTCCTGCACCTCCTCCTCCACCTGTTCGGCCTCCATCTCCGAAATGACCAAATCAGTCACAAGTGGCAACAGGCTGTGCTGAAGATAATATGCTTAATGCTTAGGTGACAAACCGCCCACCGCTGCAGAGTTGTTGAAAGCTGTAACACAGCAGCCTGATCTGCTGCTCTCACCGCTGAACATACGGCAATGCATGTTCATGTGTGACAATGGGCGGAATCTGGTGGCGGGCAAATGACAGCCGGAGTAGATACGGTTTTCCTCTATGCCAGTCCTTTCACAGAGCTAAAGAATATGGCTGTGGTGAAATACAACTCTCACCGAGAAGAAGTGTCAGACTGAAAAACATTGGGCCCACCAGAGGATTTGATTCTGAGGGCCTACCTTTCTTCCCCACTCAAGAGCCCCATAGCAGCTGCAAAGTTTGCACTATCATGAACTCTCCTGATGGAGAAGCCAGGGCCCACCCGAGGATTCTCAGGCGAGCCCGTCCAACCCTGCTGAGAATCAGCCCTGGCTAAGAAAAGTCTGTGGGAAGGTTCCTGGACACTCTATGGCTGCTTTTTTACTGAGGTGGAAACCCTTGCAAACACGGGGAGAACATACAAAATCCTTGCAGATGTTGTCCTTGGTGGGATTTGAACCCAGGACCACAGCGCTGCAAGGCTTCAGTGCTAACCACTGAGCCACTGTGCTGCCCTCTGTGTTCTCCCTCTGATATCTAACATGCTGGAGAAACTTGCACCTACTGCCACTCAGTATCTTCAGCTCCTTTGTGAGAAACTAATGTATTTGGGGAGCCACTCAGTCTACCAAATAAAATTCCTGAGAAGGAAATTGGGGATGGCTTCGCTACTGGTACTGAGGGCACTGCTAGTACCATGGCGTCGTGCCATAGTTCAGTGGAAATATTCCAGGTTGGTTGGAGCCAAGCTGATTCCCACAGAAAAGTACCAGCAGCAAGATAAGGAGATGGTGGCCTCTATCATCATCACGACCTCACCTCGGCACTATGAACTCTCCTGAAGGAGAAGCCAGGGCCCACCGGAGGATTCTCCGGTTCTCTGGTGGGCCCGTCCATCCCTGCCGAGAAGCAGCCCTAGCTAAGAAAAGTGTGTGGGAAGGTTCCCGGACACTCTATGGCTGTTTTTTTTACTGTGGACTAGCGA
Source organism: Phyllobates terribilis (assembly GCF_046119375.1). Lineage (NCBI taxonomy): Eukaryota > Metazoa > Chordata > Amphibia > Anura > Dendrobatidae > Phyllobates > Phyllobates terribilis. The sequence continues at coordinate 396,864,051 of NW_027362763.1, forward strand.
CATACCGTCCCTGGCCACATTCACTTGTCCACGTGTTTGTGGTTAGGCAGTCCTTTCCAGTAAGTGCACTCGGGAGAGCATGGGTGATGTTTTGAGACCCGTGCTTGTGGAAGGCGGGGATGACATCAGGAGAAATAGTGACGGCTAGGGACTGAGTATGGACACCCGGCCACCGTCATGAGGTTATGGAAAGCATCCGCCTCCACGAGCCTAAAAGGCAACATTTCAAGTGCATGCAGTCCAGAAATGTAGCAGTTTAGCATTGTGGCTCCTGGGTGGGTGGCTGGCTGCATACTTGCGCTTGTATTCCAAGGACTGTGGTAGGGACAACTGAACGCTGCAAAGGGACAAGGACGTGGACGTAGATGGTTGCAAGTCTGCAGCGACAGGTGCAGGGCGGGAGGCATCTTTGCATGCGCCATGGACAGGGGATTGGCATGCATGCACAACAGTGGAAGAGGCAGTGGTGTCACCCGCAGACACTGTTTCTGGACCCAGCTAGTTGGGTTTCTTTGCTGTCATGTGCCTGAGCATGCTGGTGGTGGTCAGGCTGGTAGTTTTGGTGCTCTTGCTGATGCTGGGCTGGCAGATGTTGCAAATGGCCTTTTTGGGGTTATCTGAACAATCTTTAAAAAAGAACCAGACTCGGGAACACCTAACAGTTGTACTGGCAACCTCCGTCTTGCTGGTGTTTCGGGGAGCAGTTGCCCACCTTGTGTCTGTGGCCACCACACTGCTTGCTACTGCCTGTTGTGGTGCTATGCCTCCCTCCCCCTGTGTGCTGCTGTCTTCGCTCTGCATGTCCCCTTGCCAGGTTGGGTCAGTGACTTCATTGTCCACAGCTTCGTCTTCCTCTTCCGCACCCTGGTCCTCCTGACTTTCTGTCCATTGTGTCTCATCATTATGCACCTCTTGCGACAGTAATTGCACTTTTCCACTGTCACCTTCGGGTGACCATGGCTGCTCAAATCACTACATGGGATCTTCTGTTGCCTTGCTTGAAGCTGGCTGGTTGAGAGGCCCAAATCTATTGATGGAAAAGCTCTTTGGGTAACCCTGGACTCTAATCTCTCCTTCAAACCACATATCCAAGCTCTTTCCACTTCTGAGCAGACCGAGCGAGAGGCCAGAATCTATAAATGGAAACCCATGAATCTGCAAAAACACTACTGCAACCCTCATCATCTCCCTTCTCGAAGACTGCAACCTTCTGCTTTGTGGCCTCCCTTCTAACACTCTCGTATTCCTCCAATCTATCCTAAACTCTGTTGTCCGACTAATCCACCTGTCCCCTCGCTATTCCTTGGCCTCTCCTCTCTGTCAATCCCTTCACTGGCTCGCCATTTCCGTTAGACTCCAGTTCAAAACACTAACCTTGGCATGCAAAGCCATCCACAACCAGTCTCCTCCATACATCTGTGACCTAGTCTCCCGGTACTTACCTGCACTCAACCTCCGATCTTCACAAGATCTCCTTCTCTACTCCGTTCTTATCTCCTCTTCCCACAATTGCATACAATATTTCTCTCGTGCATCCCAACTTCTCTGGAATTCTCTATCCCACCATTACTGACTCTCGCCTACTGTTGAAACCTTCAAAAAGCACCTGAAGTCCCACCTCTTGCAACATGCGTACAACCTGCAGTAACCCTCGCTCCACCATCCCGCTGCACGACCAGCTCTATCCTCACCTACTGTATCCTCACCCATGCCTTTTAGACTGTGAGAGGGGGTCCTCTCCTCTCCTGTACCAGTCGCTGTCACATTTTTTCTCAAGATTATTGTAATTGTTTTTGCGATGTATATCCCTTTTTCACATGTAAAGTGGCATGGAATAAATGACGATAAAGTAATAATAATAATGTGGTCCAGACTCACATCTACTGAGACTGGACCATGTGGAACACAGGGTGGTGGTGGTGGCAAACTGATTGGAAGCTTTATCTGCTATCCAACAAACAACCTTTTCACACTGCTCTGGCTTCAATAGTGGTGTTTTGCGGCCCCCTAGAAATTGGGACAGGAAGGTAGTTGGACATGACGTGGGTGTTTGTTGTGCTCCCTCGGCAGGCACAGTTTCATCTTGCCCACGGCCTCTACGTGCACTATCACCATCAACATAACCAGTGTTGAGCAAATTTGTACGGCGAAAGTTCGAAAGTTTCAAATTCGGCACGAATATGGCACATTCGGATTTGTGATCGCAAAGGCGAGCAAGTTTTCTTAAAATCGGAAAAGTTCAACGAATTTGCGCGGGACCGCGAATACAGGGCAACCACGCCATTTTGAACAGTTTTGTTAGCATAGTGCAAGTGTATGATGAGCGGTGACATTTGCCAGGTGAGTGTGGGGGCTGTGGAGAGCTTAGAACAGGTAAGATCAGCGGCGCACTGTTGTTTTTTCTTTCCTGTTGGCGGTAACTTTAACTAAGGAAAGCGCGGCCAGCCAATCATAGCGCAGGAAGCATCTACACTGTCCAGACATAAGGGCTTCTGCAATTGGCTGCAGAAATCATATGTCCTCTCAATATAAAAAGTGGCCATGTTCCCTCAGCCCCATTATATCCATGTCACTGCTAGAGACAGATGCAGCTCAGTGTTCTCCTGTGTAATGAGAGATATTAGTTAGATAGATGGGCGCTTGTGTGGTAGTCAGATGGCCTGTGTACTTCTGCAACCGCTGGTGCAGCACATTTTTGGTGTTCTTGTGCAAGTATTGAGATTCTGACATAAACAGAGGGCCCATGGCATACAATAGTGCTGTGCACCGCTGGTATAGAGCTCCATGTCTCAGTATACCTTGAATCTTTTTTTGCACTTGCTAATGTGATTAACCAAGCGCAGTACACCTTTTCATTTAGTGGGGTTGAAATTGTGCTCTGCACAGTCTGCAAAGCTTCTTATTGCAGAGCACAAAATCAGTTTTTTTTATGTTGCTATTGTGATATTGAAAGCTGTATGCACAAAAGTTTTCTTTAGTGTTAGATACTATTTTAGTGGAGTTGAACTGCAGGTGGTTTGAAAGTAAAAAAATATTTTTTTTCTCTTGCTACCCCCAGTCCAAAAATAATTTTTTCGTGTGCCAAAAGCCATTTAATGCTATAAGCTAGCTACTACGTCAGTGGCAGTCAAATTCAGCTTGTACGCACAGTCAAACCTATATATATTTTTGGTTGGCACGCAGAGTCCACCAAAGGTTTTTTACTGTGGGAAAGTTGATCCAGTCTGCTAAAAGGCAGATCCTATTTTAGTGGTGATGAACTTCTCCAGGTTTCACAGTAAAAAAAACTAAACTTCTCTTACTAGGCCCAGTCCAAAAAATATTTTTTCCTGTGCCAAAAGTCATGCAGTGCTATAAGCCAGCTACAACGTCAGTGGCGGTCAAAGTCAGCTGGACACAGAGCTTATGCAGAGTAACCCAAAAATATTTTTTGCTCTGAGTAAAGTGATAAAGCTGGCTAGATCTGAGTTTGAAATATTTTGGAGCATATATTCTATGTCATACTGGCCTCATCCTCATTCAAAAAAAAATGTCTTCAGTTCCTAAAGTAATACAGCAGGGGACAACTCAGTTTTGAAATTGTTTGGAGAATATCTCGTAGGTTTTATCGGTCTCATGCACACTAACAAATTTCTTTTGTCTGTTAGTAACAGCAGACCATATCTTACCTTGTCATTTGGTGTAGCTGAAATTCAGGTGTGTGCTGAGCTATTGCACAGGAAAAAAACGTATTTTTCTTTAGTTAATTGCATGCTCCTACCACTGTATCTGACAAACATGAGTGGGAAAAAGAGAGGGCGTGCTGGAAGGGGAATAGTCTTGGTGTTCAAGGTGTACGTGGGGTACGTGGTAATGTTAGTGAAAGCACTAGTGAACCAACACAAACAGGTCCTATCCAAAGACAACTGACAACTTATGTTAGTGGACGGCCTACTGCACTCCCTTCCTTTGGCAGCTGCACAGTGATAGGCTATGTACCCGCGATGCAGAAATGAAGCAGAAAATTTCTGCAGCATTTCTGCATCTCCCTGGCAGAAAAAACGCATGCAGATTGTGCATGCGTTTTTCCTGCAGAATACATGCGGATCCACATGCGGATTCACATGCGTTTCCGCATGCAGATTGACAAGCGCTTTCCAGGCGATAGCATCACTTGGAAAGTGCTTGACAACTAGGTCACACTGTATAAATCCATGCAAACAGCGTGAACCGTAAAAATTAAAACAAATAAAGCTATACTCACCCCCGAGACCCCGGCGTGGCTGCAGCGCTCGTTCCTGTCTGGTTCCCGGCTGCCGGCATATCGCGAGACAGAGCGGTGAAGGGCCTGCGGTCACATGACTGTGACGTCACCGAAGGTCCTTCAGCGCTGCTGGCATTCAGAGAGAAGCCTTCGGAAAGGTGAGTATAAACTTTATTTGTTATTTTATTCTTTTTTTACAGGTACAATGGTACCCAGGTCTGGATGAGAGTCTGCTCTCCTCCAGAACTGGGTACCATCAGCACATAGAGACGCATAGAAGCCGCTTGTAAAAATGTACAGTCGCGGTTTCTGTGCGTCTCAATGCAAGTCAATGGCGGGAGTTCCGCTGCGCTTCCGCAAAATTAAATGACATGCTGCGGATTTTTGTACGCAGCATAAACGCTGCGGAAAAATCCGCAGCATGTGCATAGAACATGCGGAATCCCCTTGGGGACCATGGGGTGCGGATTACCTAGCGTTTCACAAGCGTTTCCGCTGCGGAAATTCCGCAGCATAAACGCTTGAAAAATGCTACGTGGGCACACAGCCATATGCCTTGTTAATAAGGCCCAAAAAGAGCAGGTGCTCCAGTGGATCACAAGCTCTGCTTCCAGTGCCCTCTCCTCTTCTTCCTACACCTCAACATCACACGCAGTACAGTCCACAGAGGTGGCACCCCAATTACCCATGCTTCCCCCCGCGTCACAACTGGCCAACTGCCCAACTGACTGTAGCGAACCACAGATGGCAGAGTCTGTAGAACTCTTCACCCATTCTACACCGTGGGCATCAGAAGTGTACTCAAAACAGTCACAGAGTCAAGGGGACGAAAGCATCTGCACCGATGCCCAAAATTTTTTTAGCTTGGATTCGGGGCATGATGAAGTAGGGTCCGAGCAGGTTACTGACCTTCGTCACCAGATGTTAACCGCAGGGGAGGGAGGTGATCCCGATGAGACTCAGAAACCTGAGGCTCATGTGTACTGTACTGTGCTGTCAGGGCAACAAGAGGAGAGGGGTCACTCTGAGGGCGAGGAATGGGATAACACATTGGATGATGATGAGGTTGAAGATCCTACTTGGTGTGAACCCAGAGTCACGCAGCCGAGTAGCTCATCTGAGGAGGTGGAGGAGGAAGACGAGGAGGTTACATTTCGCCCTACGGCGCAGACACAGAGTGATGCAAGCACGAGGAGCACTGCATTCTTGTGGCTGTGGCCAGCAGTGGTCACGGGTCTACTGCTCGCAGGGGCAGCAAGGGTTGCCTAGCATGGGCCTTTTTTGTCACTGCAAAGGATGAGCCAACTCACGTTATCTGCAAACTTTGTGATAAAAAACTCAGTAGAGGGAAAAACTGCAATAATTTGACTACTACATGCATGAATGTTCACATGCTCAAACAACATTCTTTACGCTGGGAATCTTACCGCGCTGAAATGCGGACCAGTGCACCTCAACAACCATCTGCTGCCCCTTCAAACGCATCCGCTGATTCTTCCTCCTCCTCTGTTACCATGCCAAATATTGTCAAGCAGGTCTCCCATCGCAGAAACTCCGGTTCGTTACCTGCTTCAGTCAGGCTGAGTGACAGCCTGTCAGCTGTAACGGAAGTGGACACGCCTGCTGTGTTTGTTTCACCGAGCATACCGCATGTTTCTCAATCCACCGTAACATCAGCACCTCACTCACGCTCCACCAGTTTTTCCGGTTCACCATACTCCGCCCTCTCTCAGCACCTTAGCCAGCCCTCGGTCCCGCTGTTGTAGTCACGTAAAAGATTGTTTCATCCTACGCATGACAAAACTAACAGGCTGAACTCCACCATCTCCAATCTGTTGGCCACAGAAATGCTGCCTTTCCGCCTGGTAGATACAGAAGGTTTCTGAAAACTGATGGCCGTCGCAGTCCCCCAGTACCAGTTGCCCAGTCGCCATCACTTCTCTAAGAAAGCTGTGCCTGCACTACACCAGCATGTTGCAGACAACATCACCCATTCCTTGTCTAAATCTACATGTGCCAGGGTGCATTTCACCACAGACACCTGGACAAGTAAGCATGGCCAAGAGTGTTACATCTCGCTGACTGGGCACTGGGTGAGTCTGGTGGCTGTGGTGGCAGGAGGGGAAGGGGCTGCTCCACAAATCTTGGAATCCCCAAGGCTTGCAGAAGAAATGTCTGTATTTCCCACTTCCTCCGCTGCTTCTGTGTCCTCCACCTCCTCTAGGGCCTCCACCTGTGCACTCAACCTCTTCTTTAGCGAGACACGCATTCCAAGGGTGCGGAGCAAATACACACCACCTCAGTACTGCGCAGTCATGGCTCACCGTAATCAGGCAGTCTTCAAATTTATATGCCTTGGAGATCGCAGTCATACAGGTGAAGAGTTGTGGGCAGCTCTCCAGGCTCAGTTTGAGCAATGGCTGTCTCCGCTGAACCTGGAGCGAGGGAAGGCTGTGTACAATAATGGTGCGAAACTGTTAGCGGCCCTAGGCTGAGGCAAGCTCGCACACGTGCCTTGCATGGCTCACGTCCTCAACCTGGTGGTACAGCCATTTCTCCGCCACTATCCTGGCCTGGATGAGCTGCTTCACAAACTACGGAAGCTGTGTGCTCACTTTCGCCGTTCGCACCCCTTGTGTCATCGGCCTGCATCGATACAGAGGTCTTTGTCCGTGCCAGTTAACAGGTTGATCTGCGCTGTGCCGATGTGGTGGAATTCCACTCTGCACATGTTGCAGCGACTGCGCCAGCAGCAACGAGCTCTGACACAGTATGTCATGACGTATAGGTTGGGGCAACGCAGTACGGACTTGGGGCATATCACGTTTGCGGAGTGGGAACAGATTAAGGACCTCTACACCCTTCTCCATGGTTTTGAAATGGCTACTAAACTGGTTAGTGCTGACGATGCCGTCATCAGCATCACTATTCTGGTCATATACAGTACAGACCAAAAGTTTGGACACACCTTCTCATTTAAAGATTTTTCTGTATTTTCATGACTATGAAAATTGTACATTTACACTAAAGGCATCAAAACTATGAATTAACACAATTATATACTTAACAAAAAAGTGTGAAACAACTGAAAATATGTCTTATATTCTAGGTTCTTCAAAGTAGCCACCTTTTGCTTTGATGACTGCTTTGCACACTCTTGGCATTCTCTTGATGAGCTTCAAGAGGTAGTCACCGGATATGGTCTTCCAACAATCTTGAAGGAGTTCCCAGAGATGCTTAGCACTTGTTGGCCTTTTTGCCTTCACTCTGCGGTCCAGTTCACCCCAAATCATCTCGATTTGGTTCAGGTCTGGTGACTGTGGAGGCCAGGTCATCTGGCGTAGCACCCCATCACTCTCTCTCTTGGTCAAATAGCCCTTACACAGCCTGGAGGTGTGTTTGGGGTCATTGTCCTGTTGAAAAATAAATGATGGTCCAACTAAACGCAAACCGGATGGAATAGCATGCTGCTGCAAGATGCTGTGGTAGCCATGCTGGTTCAGTATTCCTTCAATTAGTGAATAAATCCCCAACAGTGTCACCAGCAAAGCACCCCAACACCAACACACCTCCTCCTCCATGCTTCATGGTGGGAACCAGGCATGTAGAGTCCATCCGTTCACCTTCTCTGCGTCGCACAAAGACACGGTGGTTGGAACCAAAGATCTCAAATTTGGACTCATCAGACCAAAGCACAGATTGTCACTGTTCTAATGTCCATTCCCTGTGTTCTTTAGCCCAAACAAGTCTTTTCTGCTTGTTGCCTGTCCTTAGCAGTGGTTTCCTAGCAGCTATTTTACCATGAAGGCCTGCTGCACAAAGTCTCCTCTTAACAGTTGTTGAAGAGATGTGTCTGCTGCTAGAACTCTGTGTGGCATTGACGTGGTCTCTAATCTGAGCTGCTGTTAACCTGCGATTTCTGAGGCTGGTGACTCGGATAAACTTATCCTCAGAAGCAGAGGTGACTCTTGGTCTTCCTTTCGTGGGGCGGTCCTCTTGTGAGCCAGTTTCTTTGTAATGCTTGATGGTTTTTGCAACTGCACTTGGGGACACTTTCAAAGTTTTCCCAATTTTTTGGACTGACTGACCTTAATTTCTGAAAGTAATGATGGCCACTCATTTTTCTTTACTTAGCTGCTTTTTTCTTGCCATAATACAAATTCTAACAGTCTATTCAGTAGGACTATCAGCTGTGTATCCACCAGACTTCTACACAACACAACTGATGGTCCCAACCCCATTTATAAGGCAAGAAATCCCACTTATTAAACCTGACAGGGCACACCTGTGAAGTGAAAACCATTTCCAGTGACTACCTCTTGAAGCTCATCAAGAGAATGCCAAGAGTGTGCAAAGCAGTCATGAAAGCAGAAGGTGGCTACTTTGAAGAACCTAGAATATAAGACATATTTTCAGTTGTTTCACACTTTTTTGTTAAGTATATAATTCCACATGTGTTAATTCATAGTTTTGATGCCTTCAGTGTGAATGTACAATTTTCATAGTCATGAAAATACAGAAAAATCTTTAAATGAGAAGGTGTGTTCAAACTTTTGATCTGTACTGTACATGCTGGAGCAAACTTTGAATGACCTGCGGCAGCAGGTGGCGGCCCTAGAAAAAGAGGAGGTGGAATACAGCGATCGAGGGGGTTTGGTGATACCAGGTAAACTGATAGTGAAGGTGCAAGAGTCGAGGAACTAATGGAGGAGGAAGAGGTGATGGGTGAGCACCTGTCAGAGGATGAAGAAGATAATCATCCCCTCTCGTTTGAACATGGTCGGCAGGAGGGAACGGAGGAAACAAGCATCAGTGTTACGCAGCCCACAATACAGCCTGGCTTTGGACCTTCTGGAAGAGCCCGAGATATGAGTGCATTCTTGATGCACTGCAACATGATCTCCGTATAGTTAGGATTCGAAATAATGCTGACTACTGGGTTGCCACTCTGTTAGATCCACGTGATAAGAGTCAATTTTGCAAGATGCTTCCCGCCCTGGAAAGGGACCCGCATATGTTGAAGTATCGAAACAAGCTTTTAAGCAACCTTAAGGCTAAGTGCCCACGATGCAGAAATGCTCCGCATTTTTCCTGAGCGTTTCTGTATCTCCCTGGCAGAAAAAACGCATGCGGATTTTACATGCGCTTTTTCAGCCAGGGACAAGCGTTTGTCACGCGTTTTGCACATGCGATTTTGCATGTGGGTTGTCAAGCGCTTTTCCAAGCGATTTTAGCATCACTTGGAAAAGTGCTTCACAACTTGGTCACACTATATAAATCCATGCAACCAGCATGGATTTATATAGTGTGACCAAGTAAAATAGTTAAAAAAAAGAATAAAATGGTAAAAAATAAAAAAAATCATTATACTCACCTTCCGATGGCCCCCGGTCTCCTTCTCCGGTCTCCCCGATGGCTCGCGGTGATGTAAAAGGGCCTTCCATGACGTCATTTAGTCATGTGACTGGTCACGCGACCGCCGACGTCAGCCACCAGGGAGCCTGGACGCACCATAGAGGAGACCGGGGGATATCGGAAGGTGAGTATAATGTTTTTTTTTTATTTTAAATTATTTTTTTTTACAGGTACTATGGTACCCGGGTCTGGATGAAAGTCTCCTCTTCTACAGACCCGGGTACCATCCGCACAGTGAATCGCTTAATAACCGCATGAGCACATGTAGTCATGCGGATATTAAGCGATTCAATGCAAGTCAATGGCGGCAAAAACACAGCGATTCCGCAAAATTAATGGTAGTGCTGTGGATTTTTCCGCAATGATAATCCACAGCAGAAATTTACGCAGCATGTGCACAGCACATGCGGATTATCATTGGGGAACATTGCAGACCTTCTACCAAGTGTTTTTTAAGCGTTTTCACGGCGGAATTGCTGCTGCGGAAATGCTTAAAAATGCATAGTGGGCACTCAGCCTTATAGAGGTTTTTCCCAAGATAACAGTGAGGCACACAGTGTGCATCGCAGCTGTAGTCTTTCAACCTCTGGCACGTCAGTTTGTCCATGCCAAAACATTAGCAGCAGCAGAGTAAGTGGCAGAAGCAATTTCAGGGAGTCCTTTCACACATTTTTTGCACCAGCTCGTGCACCAGCACACCAGAGTACAAGTCGGACACGTGGTAAACGAATGGAGAGGATGGTGCAGGAGTATCTAGAGTTCAATATCAATACCATCAGTGAGGGTTTGGACCATTTTGCATTTTGGTCTTCAAAAATGGATGAATGGTCTCACGCCTTGGAGGTTGCCCGGCAACCAGCGTTCTCTCTGAACGTGTCTTCAGCGCTGCTGGTAGATAAGCGCACCCGGCTGTCCCCTGAAAGTGTAGACTGCCTAACTTTCATCAAGATGAACAAGTCTTGGATCTCCAAGGACTTTTGCACCCCAATTGCAGACTGTACAGAGTAGGCGATGTTGTCGTTTTGAGTGTGCTGCATTGATCTCTTGAAATTGCAGTCTGTGATATAGCTTCTGTGCCTGCTCTTGCTGCTGCTGCAGCAGGTTTTAGACCCTAATTTTGGGAAATGTGGAGAATTCTGATTGTGTCTCCATCCATTGGATTGGGTGTTGGGTGTAGTGGGACAAGTGTGGGTTATTTACACTATTTCTACAGTAGTGAAATTGATGCCACTTTGCTGGCGTCCGCCACAATTTTTTTTAAATGTGGATAATCCTGATTGGGTCTCCATCTATTGGGTTGGCTGTAGTAGAACCTTCCTGTTCTGCAGTCTAAGTTGTGTAAGGTTGCGTACCAGTCCTTGCTGCACTCCTGATACAGACTCTGCCTGCTGGACTCTGATAAAGACTCTGCCTGCTGCACTCCTGATACAGACATTGCCTGCTGCACTCTGATACAGACTCTGCCTGCTGCACTCTGATACAGACTCTGCCTGCTGCACTCTGATACAGACACTGCCTGCTCCACTCTGATACAGACTCTGCCTGCTGAACTCTGATACAGACTCTGCCTGCTGCACTCCTGATACAGACTCTGCCTGCTGCACTCCTGATACAGACTCTGCCGGCTGCACTCTGATACAGACTCTGCCTGCTGCACTGTGATACTGACTCTGCCTGTTGCACTCTGATACAGACTCTGCCTGCTGCACTCTGATACAGACTCTGCCTGCTGCACTCCTGATACAGACTCTGCCTGTTGCACTCCTGATACAGACTCTGCCTGTTGCACTCCTGATACAGACTCTGCCTGCTGCACTCCTGATACAGACTCTGCCTGCTGCACTCTGATACAGACTCTGCCTGCTGCACTCCTGATACAGACTCTGCCTGCTGCACTCTGATACAGACTCTGCCTGCTGCACTCTGATACTGACTCTGCCTGCTGCACTCCTGATATAGACTCTGCCTGCTGCACTCCTGATACAGACTTTGCCTGCTGCACTCCTGATACAGACTCTGCCTGCTGCACTCTGATACAGACTCTGCCTGCTGCACTCCTGATACAGACTCCGCCTGTTGCACTCCTGATACAGACTCTGCCTGCTGCACTCCTGATACAGACTCTACCTGATGTACTCTGATACAGACTCTGCCTGCTGCACTCTTTTTTAAAACAATAAACTTTTTTCAACTTTTTCAAGCAGTAACAATTATTGAGGCACTTAATTTGATGCATTGGTATAGAATACAGTTACTTTAGGATTATATAGGTGGGGGGGATGGGCAGGAGTGGGTAGGGGAAGGGGAAATTTAGATTTGGGAGAGCAAACAAGGAAAACAAGGGAATAACACCAAAACCATTAAACGCCATAAGAGAAGTTTGAAAACTAAGTAAGCATACATCGTTTAACAGATATACAGATACGAAAACTGAATTTCAGGGAATATAAGGTAAGTAGGCCCAACATGAAGCACTCCACAAGGACTAATTCTTCTCAATATTGGTTCTAAGTGGAAGACTAGAAGCAAGAATTGATTCGTATTGGTAATGTGTACTCATATTGTCTATCAAATCAGCCAAAGTGGGTATCCTGGGCTTCTTCCAACATAGCACCAAACATTGTCTTACAGGAAAGGGAAGGTCATCCATGCCAATGTTAAGCACTGCTAGGTGGCCCGAGAGTTTTATACTAATACCCATAACAGTGTTAATGAGATCCTCCACTGCACTCCAAAATGTCTGGACCTTAGGGCAGAACCATCACATATGCCCAATATCCCCCAACAGTTGGCATCACTTCCAGCACATGGATGAGAGTTGGGGAGAAAACGATGCAGTCTTCAAAGGGCACATATACCAGTCTAACTGGATCTTTTTGATTTGCTCCAAGTGGTTAATACATGAAGAGGACTTAAGAATCCATCTAGTTGACTTCCACCATTGATCCAATGAGGCATTAAATGATAAAGCTTTTTCCCATTTTAGCATGTAACGGTACTTTAATTGGTTGCCTGTATCGTACGATAAGAGTTTGTATATATAGGAAAGGCTTTTGATTGGGGGGTTCGAGGCGCTAAAAAGTCGGCCCCAGCCTGCGGAATTCCTAGGGAGGTCATTCACCACGAAGGAACGAGAGGTAAATATGTGTCTAATTTGTAGATATTGGTAAAAGCAAGTCTTACTGAGATCAAATTGTTCCTGCAGGGAGATGAAGTGTTTGAGTCGGGATGATTCAAACAAGAGACCTAGTTTAGATATCCCCATTTGTTCCCATTCCCCCAGGCACAAGTCTGGGATAAGTGCTTCGATAGTTCGGATAGAGATGTCAGACAGTAAAAAATTTAGGTATTGAGGATTAATATTTCTCCATAACTTTACTAGAGTAGACATCGAGTGTAAAGGTAAATTATAATCTACTTTTCCAAGTAGGGATGATTCCAATATCTAATGGGTAGATCCCTGAGGAGTATTTTGCAATTCAATCTGCATCCACTTTTGCGCCCGATCTTTATGCCACCAGCTCCCAATTGCATCAAGTATGGAGACTTTGTAGTAGTTAACTAAATGAGGGACCCCCATTCCTCCTTGATTATAATGGTGGTACATTACATTACGTGCTATTCTGGGCTTCCTTTTAGCCCAAATAAAGTTACCTAGTAGTGACAGTAATTTAAATATTTCTTTGGTAGGGAAGGTCAGGAGAATGCACCTAAAAACATAAAGGATTTTGAGAAAAATCAGCATTTTCACAGCTTGAACTCTGGCCCACCACGACAAGGGGAGAAGAGCCTGCCTATCAAGATCCGCTTTAATTTCCTGCATCAGTGACTTAACATTTTGTTGTACTAATTTTGTAGTTTTGGTTAATTTAATCCCTAGGTACACCATACCTTCTTCATTCCAAACAAATGGAAATTTAAGTTGAAGTTCAGATTGCAGGCCCTTTCCTAACCCCACTCCATAAATCGTGGATTTAGTGGCATTCAATTTGTAGTATGACACCTTCGTGAAGTCCGAGAGGGTCTCCATAGTGGCCTCTAGAGAGGTCCTGACATTTTCACAGGCAATAACAATGTCATCAGCATAAAGACCCACCTTATGAGACATATTCCCTATTTTAACTCCATGAATATTCGAGTTGGATTTTATGGACTCCCCCAGGGTCTCCATCACCAGAGCAAATATTACTGGTGAAAGTGGGCACCCCTGGCGAGTCCCATTCGATATGGAGAACTACCCAGACTGGAAACCCATCAAATTGACCGATGCAACCGGGTTTGAGTACAGGGACAGAATTGCATCTTTAATTGGGCCTATCAGACCAAATTTCCTCAGAACCTGCTCTAGGTAGCCCCAGTGTCAAACGCCTTTTCGGCATCAAGTGACAGGAGAACACCAGGGCCGCCTCTCTTCTCCAGAGTCTCCAGAATATTTATAATGCGTTGGACCCCATCCTTGGCCTGCCGTCCCGGAATAAACCCCACCTGATCTGAGTCAACTAAGTCAGGCAGAACAATTATTAGTCTTTTGGCACTAATTTTGGAGTACAGTTTTAGATCACAATTTAAAAGTGATATTGGGTGGAAGTTGCTAGGAGATGTGGGGCTCTTTCCTTGTTTAGAAAGAGTTGTGATACTAGCTTCAAGGTTCTGGGTGTTTATGGACCCATTATTTTTCCAATATTTGAATGTTTTAAGTAAATAATGGGATAAAATAGATGAGAATTGGTTAAAGTAAATGTTGGGCAAGCCATCAGGACCCGGGTATGAGTTATTTTTAGATGTCGAAATCGCCTCCCTGATCTCCTATAGGATGAAGGGACCATTAAGAATGTCAAGTTGAGATTGTGAGACCACAAGAAGGTGTATTTTTTGGAGATAACTACGAATTTCCTCCAAAGAAGGTTGGGGGACATCCGCATCCTCGCTTAAATTATAAAGTTTGTTATAGTATACAAGAGAAGGAGGTTATCATCAACCAAAAAGTAGTCAATGCGACTGTAAGTGTTGTGCCTGGGGGAAAGGAAAGAATAATCCCTCTCCAATCCATGCATATATCTCCATACATCATGAAGACAGAATTCTTTAATAATGGATCTCATTTCCTTCCTATTTTGTGCTGGCTGAGAGTAGTCTAGCATTCTATTAATCGGAAGGTTAAAATCCCCTCCAATTATCTTCAAACCTGTCTGAGTACATGTGGCACCCCTGAGGGTTCAGATATCTCCTCTCCCAGGTAAGGATGGAGTCCTACACAGGACCCCAACCACACACTCAACACTACACCACTCCAGTTCTGAAGGGGGCCTAAAGCACCATAGTGCTGCCCCGGGCCTGAATGGAGGAGTTGGGGGGGAACCAAAGTTAGGGAGAACCACGTAGTGAGTGAGGGTGGAGGAAGCTTTTACCTAAGCACTTAACTAGAATTCTATATAATTGGAGGCCATTTTAATAACAAGGTCTTTGGTCGTGGGTCTTTGGGACGGCAAGTCAGCACAAGGCTGCAGCCGGCTGAGGGTCCACGGTCCCCAGTCTCAGGCCTCGAGACGGGGGGTTGGGGCAGAGTTATAGCCGGCTCTGTCCCCGGTCAGGATCCAGCAAGGAGGCCTAGGAGGGGAGCAGAGGAGATAGGCTCCATAGGCGAAAGGATCTCAGGGGTTGCGGACGGAGCAGAGTCGCCACCTGCATACCTTATTCTGGCCCAGCCAGAGAGACCCTGCCGCAAGAGTGGGTACCGGTCCCCTATTATCTGACTTTGCACTTCACGTCTCTGTCGGAAAACTCCCAAGGCTTATGTGGATCCCAGGGGGATACGGACGGAGCGGAGTCGCCACCTGTATGCCCTAATCTGAGTTTATCCAGAGGGACCCGGCCTTACGCCACGTTCTCACCACAAGTCACCAAAAAGGGCACCCAGTCAGTCCGGGAACTACACGTTACCCACAAGGGACATCGCAGTACCTGTACGGGACCCAGTGGGGGACACAAGGTGGGAGAAGTTGAACAAGAGAGGAACACACTAGAGCGGGGTCCTGACAAGTGCTCCTGAACTAGCTGGAGAGTGTTGAACCCCACCCTGGCGGCCGCTGCTCGCCGTGTGACAGCAGAGAGGAGCTCTGAGCTGACTAAACCCCAAAGTGAGTAAAGGCTTGGATGACTTCAACTACCGCCTCTGTCTGTTCTTTCCTCCGCGGCTCTGCACCTGCCAACGCTCTACTCTACACTCTCTCTACGCTGCCCTGAGGCCCCGCTCCACCTGTGGGGAGTCGTACCAACTAAGCTGCCTAAACACCGGCCTCAGAGGACTGTCGCAGCGCTGGTGATTCTCACCAGACACCACAGGTGGCATCACGAACATCCCTATCCCATATAACTTCCCCCCTTCTTTTAAGAGTGACCACAGGGTACGGGCCCGGGAGCCGACCACAGTGACATCCCCCGAGTTCAGGCCACAACAAGGCCCGGGCACTGAGTCGTCCCCATCCCCTGGGTGTGTCATACAGATCACTATATCTGGACCAACCATGGCTCTCCTGACCCCAACTCAACAGCATCATTGGTGTATTTTATTGTAGAGTAATACGCAGATGAGGAATTTAGCTTAGAAGATCCAACAATCAAGTGGGTCCACTTCCTGGTGTTCCAAAATTCCCAACAGGGTGCTTCTTCATTTGCACTTTTTATGGGGGAATAATATCAGCCTCACTTTCTCATAATCCTATTGAAAACATAGAGTGTAAAGCCAAAAGCCCACAATCCAAAAGTACCACAAAACAGAGCTTCTTTCCATAAAAAATGTAATCTACTTACAAGAGATTTATTAATAACAACTTTAAAGATTTACATGAGACCAAGCCTAACTAGTGTTTCACCAACTTTGGCTTCATCTAGGGCATGACTAACTTATCAACCCACCTATCATTAAAACCAATTGTCTGTGTCCAGTCTATCCCAAATAATTAAAATAGAAACATAAAAAATATATTCAAAATTGTATTTTCGTTACACTACCACTGTTTTGTGCGTATCTTTACTCAATCACACCCCCCAAGAATAAATAATAATAACAAACCACTGAATAAGGTGGCAATAATAAAACCTTACCTCTGTTACAATCAATAGAACTGTCTATCCCTAATGGATTAGAGAGCTCAAGGCAGTTGATTGTGGCCATGGAGAAATTAACTAATTCATGGAATGGGTCAAATTGACAAAATGAACAATAGCCTGAATAAAAAACTTTCATGCTTAAAACACACAGTGAGTAGTCTGCGGGAGTGATAATATCAAATCAACATAATATGAAATATCTAATCATATTGCTGAGTGGATGTAACAGTAAAAATACTGAATAAAAACTACATTTCCTGTTCTATCTATGAAATCATGGTATTTCACTAAAAAAGAAAAAAGATTTAGATCTCATTTGCATTCAAAATAATTGAGTTATATCTACTGCAGAATAATTGAACTACTGTATATCAAATAAATACAACTTAAGCACAACCCAATTTCAGATCTATATAAATATATAAACCTCTTAGTGCTCCAATGAAAAGAAAACTTAAAGAAATAAAACCAAAGTCCTAATTTGAAAAATAAAGAGAAATAACTGGCAATTTTACTTTTACTAAACATGAATTTACAACTGCAGGAAAATCTGTATGTGAAAAAGGAATGAAGTCCGTTCCTGATATTAAGCTGAGTAAGTTTCAAACATATTTGGATGTACACGACTTCATTTGGAAGTGAAATATATGCAATTATATTCAAAATACTCCACTACAATGTATTGATGCAAATAGTCTGATCAGGCACAACCTAGTAAATATGCCCGTTTGGCTGATATTAGGAATGCAGGCCTAGCATTAGGATCACTACAGCAGGATATTGCTCCTAGCAACCTGGAAAATGACTGCTGTAGGAAGGATGGAAATAGGAGTGCAGCAAATGACAGACAGATGTTGGTGGTAGGGGACACTATATTTAGGCGGATAGACAGGGTCAACTGCCGCCGAGACCCTGAATGCCGCAGAGTGAGTTGTCTGCCGGGTTCGGTATATTGCGCATCGGATAGACAGATTTGCTAGGTGGGGTTGGGGAAAACCCAGAGGTCATGGTACACATTGATACCAATGACAAAGTTAGAGGGAGGTGGAAGGTCCTTAAAAATGATAACAGGGAACGAGGAGAGAAGCTGAAGTCCAAGACCTCCAAGGTGGTGTTTTCAGAAGTGCTGTCAGTGCCACGAGCATAACTAGAAAGACAGTGGGAGCTTAGGGAGATAAATGAGTGGCTTAGAAATTGGTGCAGGAAGGAAGGGTTTGGGTTCATGGAGAACTGGGCTGACTTCTCAGTCAGCTACAGGCTCTATGGTACTGACAGGCTGCACCTCAATTGGGAGGTTGCAGCTGTGCTGGGGGAAAAATGGTCAGACGAATGAAGTAGCTTTTAACCCCTTTCTGACATGTGACAAAGTATTAAGTTAAGATTACCATCATTTCTGTCCAGGCCTATTTCATGAGTTTAATTTTTTTTTAAATTCTGTGGAAGCTGGGTTGAAAAGCAATGTCTGACTTTCATTTGTTCATTTTCATAGATTTTTAATTTATTATTACTTTTGTCAGATTCAAGTTAGTTCTGTGACCATTGTGCGTTTTTCTTTCATTAAACGAGGGGTACCAACAATTTTGACCACTTGTGTATTTCTTCCAAAGATCATGCTAAGGACCAGGGGTCACTCATTACGTGTGAAAGACATGAATATTACTTACCGGTAATGTGTTTTTTCTGAACCATGACAACACCGTACAATGAGAGAGGGGATCTTCCCTTCAAGGACAGGAAACATTCAAGATAAAAAGGGCGATGCCTCTCTCAGGCCCTCAGTAGGTTTACAGAGCATGAGAGGACTTACTGGTTAGTGTACACATATGTAAATAAGTTAATACTTTGATAACGGTGAAACCCAAGGAACCCACCACCCAAAGGGTGAATAGCTTTAAGAAACAGGAGGGAATCCTAGGGTGCTGCTATGGTTCTGTAAAAACACATTACCGGTAATAAATATATGTGTTTTTCTGTCACCATGACAGCACCATACAACGAGAGAATTACAGAGACTGTACATGCATCAAGGAGGGACCACAGCCTGTAGAACCCTTCTACCAAATGTGAGGTCAGAGGAGGTGGATAGATCCAGCCTGTAGTGATTATAAAAGGTAGAGGGTGAGGACTAGTGTTGAGCCACCCCCGTAGTGTTCGAGTTCGGTTCGGTTCGTCGAACACCCGTGTGTTCGCCGAACTGTTCGTCGAACTGTTCGTCGAACACCTTCGAACACCGTTAAAACCAATGGCAGCCAAACAAAAACACATAGAAACACATAGAAAACACCTTCAAAGGTGTCCAAAAGCTGACAAACTGCTCAGAAGACATAACTAACACATGGAAAAGTGACAAGTACATATAGTCATGCGAAAATAAAAGAGGTGGAGGAGTAAAAGGAGGGGGAGACACAGATATAGGCATGTCATGCCCTTCTAAAATCCAAAAAGTGAGAAGCCGACACGGCCACTCCGCTCCTGCCCGTGCCACCTCCGTGTCGCCGGGTTTGTGCCAGAGCCGCGGTGAACCCTGACGGCCAGCCCCTCTCTCCCAATACTGGTGCCTGTCCGCTGGTGGGTCGAGCGAGCCCCCCTGTGGTGGAGGCAGCTCTAAGCTTTTTAATTTAAATTGTCTCTCTAATTTGAATGAATACACTTTAAATCCATTTACAAGGATCTATTGGAGGGCAAGTCTCATGCCAGCAGCCGCGGTAATTCCAGCTCCAGTAGCGTCCACTAAAGCTGCTGCAGTTAAAAAGCTTTTATAAGGATCGAGCTCGGCTGTCCACCGCAAGGCATCCTACTGCCAGTCCCAGCCCCTATGCCTTGGGGTGCCTCCTGATGCTCTTCACTAAGTATCCCATGGTCCCGAAGCATTTCCTTTGAAAAAATTAAGTGTCTAAACTACAGGTGGTGTAGCTTGCTTAACAGCCGGGATAATCCGCTGACTAGCAGACACTGCTACTAGGCACAAAGTATTTCCTGGGCTAAATGCAGTTAAAAATTTGTAATTAGATACTCTCGTTGGATGCTGAGAAAGCATTCCATAGAGTCTCCTGGCACACCATATATGATTCTCTTAAAAAGCTTGGGGTAGGGGTCTAGGGGACCCTTTTATAGCCAAAATCACGGCCCTGTATCGCAACACGTCACCTAGGCTGAAGATAAATGGAACTGTAGCACCCTGAGGGCTCGGTTGCTACAGACGTATTGCACCTCACCCAGAGGTGTGATATCTCACTCTCAGGTAAGGATGGAGTGTGGATCAGGACCCGACACCTGCATGCATTACACCACATTGCCGTGGGGCAGGGCGACCAATATGCCCCTGAGATGGGCACGACAGTCCCTGTCCCTGGCTGGAGTGGGGGGAGGGAACACTGAGGAAGGGGAACCCTGTAGTGCAGGAGCAGGGAGGAAGCAGTTCCTGGGTGCATTGAGAAGGGAGTATAAAAAGTGGGCACCATCTTAGTTCAGTGCAGAGAAGTCTGAGCAGAAGTGGCAGGGAGCAGGGGCTCTGCATGAGCTCTGCTCCGGAGGCGGGCCTAGTAACAGAGGCCCAGGCCTGGAAGAGGGAGAAGGAAGGAAGAGGAGCGGAGAAGGCTCCAGGAACGAGGAATGAAGGGATCCCAGGGGTGCGGACGGGCGAGTCGCCACCGCACGCCCGAATCCACCTGCGTGGAGGGGTCAGGCCAAAGGGGGAGACCGGTCCCCGAAACTAGTGGAGGCAGGAAATGACCCTCAGCTAGAAACCGGAGGCTCTGACATTTTATGTGGCGCAGCCCCTCGCTGCACCCGCTAGGAAGGCACCACATAGGGTCAGGGAAACTGGTGCCAAGTTTACCAAGAGGAGGCCCGAGGCAGCCGGACAGAAGTGTTGGTAAGAAAGGCCAGACAAAGGACACACAAAGGGGGTCCTGTGAAGTGCTCCAAAGTTATCTGGGAGTTGTCTGAGCCCCTCACCTGGTGAGCACAGTACGACGTGGGCAGCCGTTACCTGCAGACGTGGTCTGGATAATAAGAACTGTGAGTAAAGGCCCTGGACTGCATCACTGACTCCGTGTCGTTACTGCTGCTGCCCTGCACCATCACCCCCATCCTCCGCATACACTGCCCTGAGGCTATACTCCTCCCGTGGGGAGTTATGCTACGCTCTGCTGCACCCACAACACCAGCATCAGCGGCCTGCCCTGTAGCGGCGGTTCACTCTGACCGCAATCCACGGGTGGCGTAGTCGGACATTTAAACATCAAAACCACATAAATAGTTCCGCCACTGGTTTGACCGCCCTGAGCCACGGAACCGGGTCGCCGCCACGAAGACTACAACCACCAGCATCCACCAAAAAGGGTCCGGCTCCGGGTGTCCCAAGGCCCAGGGGGTGCGTCAGAACATTTTCATCACCTTTCACAATCACCAATGGGACAAGGCAGGGATGTCCTCTGTCCCCTCTCTTATACATCCTAGTGACGGAGCACCTGCTCTCATCAATTCGCCATAACCCCAATATTAGGTGGATTGAGGTGGGAGGCACCGAGTACAAGTGCTCTCTATTTGCTGATGATGTCCTAGTATATATCACTCAATCACATATATCCATCCCTGCTGTTATGGCTGAAATAGATCACTTTGTTACATGGTAAAATTTTAAAATCAATGCAGCGAAGTCTGAGGCCCTCGATGTCTCCCTCCCCAAATCCATATAGGATTCCATCCAGTCCAACTTTCCCTTTGCGTGGCCCTCACAGGGTATCAAATACTTAGGAATTCCTATTCATAGAGACCTCTCCCATCTATGTTATCTTAATTTTGGGCCCTTTATTGAACAATTCCATACAGACCACGGTTGGCAAGTTAGAACTGTAAGATTCACTACGTGAACCACTGGTGTTTTGTGGAAAAGCACATGTACACTGCGTTCCAAATTATTATGCAAAAAGTGTTTAGGAGTGATAAGGGAAGAATTTGTTTGTTTGTCAGTTAAACTCATTGATGGTGATGTGTGTCAGGGCTCTTTATATCACTGTAAGCAATTGCAGACACCTGTGCTAATTAGTTTGGCAGGTGTGTCCAATGAAAGGCAAGACTACTTAAGAAGGCTCTCTCACATTATTAAGCAGCCTACATTTTCTGCCAAAATGGGAAAGAAAAAGGATGTGTCGGCTGCTGAGAAGCAACAAATTGTGGAGTGTTTAGGTCAAGGCATGACTACAATCAACATTGTGCGATGATCAGGATGAAGTGTCTTGGCAATCAAGAAGTATGTAGCTGATTCACAGTACACACGTGTGCGTGCTGATAAGGGCAAATTGAGGACTCTTTCCTACAGGCAATTATGTCAGGTTGAAAGAGCAGCGGCAAAAAAGCCTTGTCATAGCAGCAGACAAGTTTTTGAAGCTGCTTGTGCCTCCAACGTCCCCCGAACAACAAGATGCAGGATCCTTCAGAGGTTTGCAGCTGTGCATAAGCCATCCTGTCGACCTCCTCTATCCACTTCACACAAGCAGAAACGGCTCCAGTGGGCCAAACATTACATGAAGACTGATTTCAAAACTGTTTTGTTCACGGATGAGTGCCGTGCAGCGCTCGATGGTCCAGATGGATGGAGTGGAGGATGGCTGGTTGATGGACACCCCACGCAAACACGGCTACAGCGCCAACAAGGAGGAGGTGGAGTAATGTTTTGGGCTGGAATCATGGGGAGAGAGATTGTCGGCCCCTTTAGGATCCCTGAAGGCGCTAAAGATGAACTCCATAATGTATGTGGATTTTCTCAAACAGCACTTCCTGCCATGGTTCAAGAAGAAGAACCGTGTATTTCACAGCAAGATCATTTTTCTGCATGATAATGCACCATCTCATGCTGCACATAAAACATCTGCATCTCTGGCTGATATGGGCATAAAAGGGGACAAACTGATGGTGTGACCCCCATGCTCCCCTGACCTCTACCCCATTCAGAACCTTTGGAGCATCATTAAAAGGAGTGTCTATGATGGCGGGAGGCAGTTCACATCTAAGCAACAGCTCTGGGAGGGTATTCTGTCCTCATGCAAAACAATTGAAGCAGAAACCATCCAAAACCTGACAAATTCAATGGACGAGAGAGTTCAGAAGCTCCTTTCGAACAAGGGGTCCTATGTGAAAATGTAACATCACCTAGAATAAAGTTTTGAGTTGAAAACTGTTTGATTTCAGTTTCTAACAACCTGCTAATGCTTATAATTTCAAAAATGACCGTTTTTTTGGTCTTTATTAAAATGAAAAGGTTGATCTAAAAGTTTGGGGGATCTAAGAGTGTGGCAACCCAGTAGTCATGATTACTTCGAATTCTGACAATATGAGGGTCATGCTGCAGGTAGTGCAGCAAGAAGGCACTTATGTGTCTTGCGCATCTCGGAGCCCCAAAATTATTTTCCGGGCTAGATGCAGCTAAAAATTATTTTTAATTTTAAATCTGGTGAAGCTTATTATAGATGGCCTAATAGGATCAGTGCTGCACACTGCTACAAAGCCCAAATTATTTTCCAGTCAAGATACAGATAAACATGATTAGTAATTTGAAAGCTTAAAACGGTTGGTAGGGTGATTTTAACAAATCATCAAGCTTTTACTCTCCCCAGGATGACACAGGGGTAGAAAAGTCGTTTCGGATCCATGATTTGTTCATCTTTATGAACGTGAGTCTGTCTACATTATCAGTGGAGAGCCGCGTGCGCTTATCTGTCAGCACACCACCAGCAGCGCTGAACACACGTTCAGACAGAACGCTGGCTGCGGGGCATGACAAGATCTCCAAGGCGTAAGTGGCTAGCTCCGGCCATTTATCCAGATTGGAAGCCCAAAAAGAGCAAGGGTCCAGTGACACAGTCGTGGCTTCAATGTTTACTTGGAGATACTCCTGTACCATCGTCTCTAGGCGTTGACTATGTGTCAGACTTCTTGTCTCCTGTGGCCTTGCAAAGGATGGGCTAAAAAAGTGGTGAAATGATTCCGCAAAATTGATGTTACCAGCAGATACTGTGGTTCTGTTACGGTTTGAGTGCTGAACACTTGACGGTCCCACGGTTGGCAAGTTGGAACTGTGAGATTCACTACGTGCACCACTGGTGTTTTGTGGAAAAGCACATGTAAGATTCTGCAACAGTCTCTGCTGATACTCCTGCATGCGTGCATCCCTTTCTATGGCAGGAATAATTTCAGCAAATTTACTTTTGTACCGGGGATCTAACAGTGTGGCAACCCAGTAGTCAGGATTATTTCTAATTCTCACAATTCGAGGGTCATGTTGCAGGTAGTGCAGCAAGAAGGCACTCATGTGTGTTGCGCATCCAGGAGCACCAAGTCCCTGTTGTGTTGGTGGCGAGGTAACAATCATGTTTCCTTCCTCTGTCCTCTCCCCCCAACCTCGCACAACAGAAATGTGATCAAGGTCTCCCTCATCTGATGAGTCTTCCATCAGTTCGTCCTCCACTTCTTCCTGGGCTCCTGCACCTTCCTCACTAGTTTGGCTGCTACCATGCGCCCTGGTAAAACCATCTCCCCCACCCTCACATGCCTGCCGCCTTGGTGCTGCCGACCGTCTGGACCTTGCAGATGTTAGCCCTTCCGCATACAACTCCTCCTCATCTACTACCTCCACCTCCTCTTGTGCCACCACCTGACTCCGAATTCTGTTTATCATGTGCTCCAGCATGTAAATCACCGGAATAGTCATGCTGATAATGGCATCATCAGCACTAAACATCTTCGTCGCCATTTCAAAACTGTGCAGAAGGGTGCATAGGTCCCTGATCTGAGACCACTCCTCCAGCGTGATTTGCCCCACCTCTGGATCTCGTTGGCCCAGGCTATACGTCAGAACGTATTGCACCAGGGCTTGTCGGTGCTGCCACAGTCGCTGCAACATGTGCAGAGTTGAATTCCACCGGGTAGGCACATCGCATTTTAGCCGGTGAAGTGGCAGGCCCAACGACTTCTGTAGAGATGTAAGTCGCTGAGCTACGGGATGCGAACGGCGGAAGTGAGCACACAGCGACCGTGCCCTCTGCAGAAGGCCATCTAGTCTGGGATAGTGGGCTAAAAATTGCTGGACAACCAGGTTCAACACGTGAGCCATACAAGGCACGTGTGTGACATTGCCCCGGCGAAGGGCCGCACCCAGGTTTGCAGCATTGTCGCACACGGCCTTCCCTGGTTTCAGGTCCAGTGGAGACAGCCATTCATGAAATTGGTTCTCCAGAGCTGACCACAACTCCTCAGCTGTGTGACTCACATTTCCCAGACATTTCAAAGTAAAAACCGCCTGATGACGTTGAGCCCTACTGCCAGCATAGTAAGGAGGTGTGCAGGATCCCTTCTGCACAGTTAGAAAGCTTGTGGCATGACCAGACAGGCTTTGGGTGTAGGTGGAAGACCCAGAGGAGGTTGAGGAGGCAGAAGCAGTGGAGGAACTTTGACATAAAGAGGATTGACGCACAACTCGTGGGGACGGCAAGACTTGGACAGCAGCCCCTTGTCCTGCTGTCACCATAGTTACCCAGTGCCCAGTCAGCGACATGTAACGCCCCTGTCCATGCCTACTCGTCCAAGTGTCTGTGGTGAAATGCACCCTGTCACACACAGAATTTCTCAAAGAAGCGGTGATGTTGTGTGCGACATGCTGGTGGAGCGCAGGCACACCTTTCTTTGAGAAGTAGTGCCGACTGGGCATCTGGTACTGGGGCACTGCGACGGACATAAGGTCTCGAAAATCCTCTGTGTCCACCAGGCGGAAAGGCAGCATTTCTGTAGCCAAGAGCTTGCAGATGGTGAAATTCAACCTCTTAGCTTTCTCATGGCTAGGAGGAAATGGTCTTTTACTTGTCCACATCTGAGGGACCGAGGGCTGGCTATTGTGCTTAGACGGGGTTGATAAGGGTGTCCCTGGCAAACTGCCGGTCTGTGAGGAAGATGCAGGCGGACATGTTAGGTTGCCTTGATCCAAAGGTGGTGCTATCGATGTCGGACAGCGCTCAACACCAGCTGGTGTTACCACCTCCAAAGAAAATGATGACCTACCAATCACGCTGGCTGTTGCGGGTAAAGAGGTGGCAGGTCTGCGCCCCAAAACAGGTGTGACTGCTGTCCCCCCAGTCACAGAGGATGAAGAGGCCGCGGATGCACAAGATATGGCAGACGGTGGTTGACCCGGCCGGCTAGGCCGCATTGTAGCACACTGAGCTTCCCACTGCAACTTATGCTTCATGTCCATGTGCCGATTCATGCATGAAGTACTCAAACTATGTATTTTTTGGCCCCTACTTAGCTTTTGCTGACAAATGTTACAGATAACATGAGTTGGGTCATCTTTATCGATCTGAAAAAATGCCCAGGCTATGCAAGGCTTAGCACCCATGCGACCTGAAGAGCCACCACGACTTGTGGTGAGAGGCAGAGTTGTGTTTGAGGATGCAGTTGTTGACGTGCTTCCAGTACTACGTCTCTGTCCAGGAAGGCGCAACCTGACCTCGTCGTCACTAGCATCTTCCTCCACCTCCTCTGCTGACCTCATCTCTTGGCTGACTGTGGGTTGACAGTAAGTGGGATCTCCAACCTCATCATCATCACCCTGTGTGTTATCACACCCGTCGTCCTCAGAGCCAACCTGTTCCTGCCCTGACAAAAAACTAAAGTTGTCGCTCCAATCAGGTATTTGAGTCTTATCATCGTCTTCCTCATTGTCTCCACCAACAGGAGTTACAGTTTGGGAATGAGGGTCTACATTATGGTCAGAACCTTCTGCGTCTGGTCCTGGATCCGACTCATAAAGATTCTGGGCATCAGTGCAGATCATTTCCTCGTCTGGATTCACAGAAGCGCTGGAGTCGACCTCTGATTCCCAGGCTATAGTATGAGTAAACAGCTCTGCAGACTCAACCATCTGTTCTACCTCATACTCAGACGGGCAGCTGGAGATTTGGGAGCTGTGAGGAAGCAAGTGCGATTTGGGTGACACCTTTGAGGACTGGAGTATTTGTGATGTTGAAGTTGATGTGGAGGAGAGCCCACTTAAAGGAGCACTTGATATCCGTTGAAGCACCTGCTGTTTTTGTGCCTCATCTGGAATTTGTAGCGATTGGCGTGGCCGTAAGAAAGGGATCTTATCACATTGTCCGCTAAAAGAAGTAGACATTTTAGTTTGGCTGGAAGATGGTCTTTCTTCTGCAGATGTTACTGTTGCTTTAACACCTACCCCACGGACACAACCTTTTTTCCCCTTCCCAACACGCCTATTCCCCTTTCCACCAGCAGCAGGCCTTTTTCCACTCATTTTGGTGGTTAACTAATTCACAACTCTGGAGTTGTTTGCACAAAAAAACAATGGATGGTAACCGAGCAGAGCTGAGTGGCCAAACTGTGGTATTAGGCCAAAACTATTGGCTGGGTTAGATGCAGAAAAAAATTATATTCAATTTGCAACCTGATGGAGGTCAGTATAGATGGACTAATACAACAAGTCCCACACACAGCTAGAAGCCCAATATTTTTTCAGAGGTAGATGCAGAAAAAAATATATTCAGTTTGCAACCTGATGGAGGTCAGTATAGATGGACTAATACAACAAGTCCCACACACAGCTAGAAGCCCAAATATTTTTTCAGAGGTACTGTAGATGCAGATAAAAATTATTTTTAATTTGCAACCTGATGGAGGTCAGTATAGATGGACTAATAGAGAAAGTCCGACACACTACTAGAAGGCCAAATATTTTTTCAGAGCTAGATGCAGAAAAAAATTATATTCAATTTGCATCCTGATGGAGGTCAGTATAGATGGATTAATAGAACAAGACCCACACACAGCTAGAAGCCCAATATTTTTTCAGAGGTAGATGCAGAAAAAAATATATTCAGTTTGCAACCTGATGGAGGTCAGTATAGATGGACTAACAGAGAAAGTCCCACACACTACTAGAAGGCCAAATATTTTTTCAGAGGTAGATGCAGAAAAAAATATATTCAGTTTGCAACCTGATGGAGGTCAGTATAGATGGACTAATACAACAAGTCCCACACACAGCTAGAAGCCCAATATTTTTTCAGAGGTAGATGCAGAAAAAAATATATTCAGTTTGCAACCTGATGGAGGTCAGTATAGATGGACTAATACAACAAGTCCCACACACAGCTAGAAGCCCAATATTTTTTCAGAGGTAGATGCAGAAAAAAATATATTCAGTTTGCAACCTGATGGAGGTCAGTATAGGTGGACTAATAGAACAAGTCCCACACACTGCTAGAAGGCCAAATATTTTTTCAGAGCTAGATGCAGAAAAAAATTAGATTCAGTTTGCAACCTGATGGAGGTCAGTATAGATGGACTAATAGAATGATGCTATGCCCAAAAGATGTTACTTCACTAGGTGCAGTAAAAAAATTGGTATTCTATACACAGGTGGTATATCTTGCAACACAGATAGGCTACTCCACTGACTAACACACTCTGCAATAGGCCAAAAAGGATTAGCTTTGCTAGATTCAGCCAAATGCTGTGAAAAAAACTTGCACAGCACTGGCACAGACCTGCCTGGCAAAAACTGATAGGAACTGATGTAACCTAGTCCTGAAAAGGACTCCAATTACAATTAGTCTTTACTCCCACAACCTATCTATTTAAGAGCACAGACCTGCCTGATAAAAGTCGTAGGAAATGCTGTAACCTAGTCCTTAAAAGGACTGCAATCACAACTATTCCCTACTCCCAAGCTATCTGTATATTTGTGCAAAAATTGGCTTGAAATTAACAAGGTATAGCGCACACAGCAACAGCGGTGCCGTCTAACACGCAGCTGCAGCAGTGAGAAAATGGTGGCGACGGGGAAAATGGCTTGGTCTTATAGGGCAAGGACATGTGACATACACTGCCAATGACACATGCCCTTGCTTGTGTGAAAAAAAGCACTTCGCTCCGTGTGTGCGCTGCTGATAGGCTGACAGATTGCACCTCCCCACTGTAAATGCGGGAAAGAGAAAAAAAAATGGAGATCTTCATTGTTCCTGCAGAGATCCATCCCCTGCCCCTCCCCCCACCCCGCTGTACACTCAAACTGCGTATTAACATTAATTTTCATCATTACTGAGAAAAAATCCAGTTATGATTTTGGTGCACGAACAGTTATCGAACATAACCTCGAACAGCCGAATTTTTCTCAAATTGTTCGTGTTCGCCGAACGGCTCGAACACCGCCCAAAACAGCTCGAATTTGAGATTGGCGAACAGTTCGAGTAGAACAACGCTCATCTCAAGTGAGGACCATGTCGCGGCCTTACATGTCTGCTCGATGGATACTCCTGATTTTTCCACCCTGGATGCTGTCATCGCTCTTGTAGAGTGGGCTGTTAGATCTTATGGGGCTGCTTTACCTGCCCCTAGCTAGGCCATCCTGATGGCTTGTCTTATCCACCTAGATAAAGTGCTTTTCAAAACCTTCAACCCTTTCCTAGGACCCTGAAAGGAGATGAACAGTGCCCTAGCCTTCCTCCAGGATTCTGTGGACGTAAGATACTGTAAAAGACACCTTCTAACATCTAAAGTGTGAAATTTCTGGTCCTTTTCATTCCTAGGGCTAGGACTAAAGGAGAGTTAGGAGATTTCCTGAGACCTATGAAACTTAGTCACTACTTTAAGTAAAAAGGCTGGGTCTGTTTTTAAAATTACTCTATCCTCTTGAATCCTAGTAAAGGGGAGATCTGCTGATGGAGCCTGTATCTTACCTAATCTATGGGCAGACGTTAGGGCTATGAGGAGCACGGTCTTAAGGGTGACTATTTTAATCGACTCTGCAGAATGGAGCTCGAAAGGTGTTCCTGTGAGAGCGTTTAACACTAAGTTGAAATCCTGGGGGGGGGATCTCTTGTCACCAGGATAGGTTTGGCTCTAACGCATGCCTTGATGAATCTTGCCACCCACATGTTCCCAACTAGATTGCAGTTATAAAGTGCAACTGGGGCTGATACCTGAACCTTCAGGGTGCTGATAGCCCCTGTTCCCGTCCTTACTGGAGAAACTCTAACACTGCTTTAAGAGGTACTTCCCCTACTGGAGAGGACCCAGTGGATGACATAAATTTCATCCTTGTTCTACTGTATATTCTCATAGTAACTGGCTTTCTACTACCTAACAGGGTGGAAACCAAGCCTGAGGAGAATCCCTTACCCTCTAACAGTGACCTCTTAAGTTCAAGGCTGTCAAATGCAAGCCTGTTACCTGGGGATGTAAAATAGGTCATTGAGACAGAAGGTCCGGGATCTCCGGGAGGATCCAGGGCTCCATGACGGACATCCTCCTTAGCCAGAAGAGCCACGGTCTCTTGGGCCAGAAGGGGGCTATCAAAAGTACTCTCACTTTGTCCTGCCTGATTTTTATCAATACTGCTGGTATCAGACAAACTAGAGGGAAGGCATATGCGAGACTGAAGTCCCAGTTGATGAGGAATGCGTCTACTGCCTGTGGATTTTATCTCAGATTGAGAGAACAAAACCTTGTCACTTTCCTGTTTAGTTCTATGTCCGGATGGCCCCATCTGTCCATCATCTGTTCAAACACTGACATCTTCAAGGACCATTCCCCCTGTTGAAGCTGTCTGCGGCTCAGGTAGTCGGCCTTGACATTGCACTTCCTCTTGATGTGTACATTGGATAGTGCCTGAAGGGATGTCTCTACTAGGGAGAATATCCGACCTGCGATTTGCATCAGGGTTCTGGAACGAGTAATCCCCTGATGATTCACATAAGCTACTGAAACTTGGTTGTCGGCGTGTACCCTCACCTGGTGGCCCTCTATGAGGGTTAGAAACCTGATCAGTGCATGATCTATCGCTAGGAGTTCCCACGGATTGGAAGAACCCATGCTCTCCGCCTTTGACCAAGTGCCCTGCATTACATGGTCGTCCAGATGGGCTCCCCACCCTCGGCGACTACTCTAGTGATATTGGAAATCCACGTACCCCCTCCTGAATTGAGTCTACCGATAACCACCATCGGAGAGAAAGAACTACCTCCCAAGCTAGACTTAGATGGCCTTACAGATTTCCCTGTAGGGTTTTTTCCTGTTTTAGAATGTCCCACTGCAACTGATGTCTGTGAACTTGGGCCCACTTTACTGCTGGAATACAGGAAGTTAGGGAGCCGAGCAGGGACATTGCTTTCCTGAGGGTCATGAAGGGTTTTTGAAACTAGACCTACTACTTTTCTTTTTACTGATCTGGCAACCGACATTCTTGGCAGTCTGAATCTTGAACTAGCCCCAAGCAAATATGAGACTTTTGAGGGTCTAATTTAGATTTTCCTAGATTCAAACACCAGCCTGAGTTTTTAGTATGGTGCAGATTTCTCTTACCTGAACCTAGCAATGATCATATGAGCTTCCAACTATGAGGAAGTCGTCCAGGTAAAGAATAATTAATCTGTTCTCCTCTCTTAGGTTTGGCAGTGACCTCCACTATTAACTTTGTGAACACCCGAGGTGCCACCGCTAACCCGAAGGGAAGCGCCCTGTACTGAAAATGCCTCCTGACCCCCCTTAATCACACCGCCACCCTGAGGTATTTTTGTAAACTGGTATGTATTGGGACATGATAGTACGTGTCCTTTAGATCTAGTACCGCCATATAGCAACCAGGAAACAGAAGTTTTATTGTCGATTTTATTGACTCCATCTTGAACTTTGGGATTTTCAAATATTTTTTCAGACGTTTCAGATTTATTATAGTTATGTAGGAACTGTCCGGTTTCTTTACTAAGAACAGGGGAGAATATAATCTTTCCCCTTTCTGTTCCGGTGGTACTTCCAGAAGGAAGTTTTTCTCCAGGAGTCTTAGGATTTCTGTTTCCAGTGCCAGCTGTTCCATCAGGAATCTTCTTGGAGTTGTCATCATAAATCTGACTGGAGGAGGCTTTAAGAACTCTAGGGTCAGTCCTAATTCTATCAGTCCAAGTATCCAGGCACTGGAAGATATTTTTTCCCAGGCTGGAAGTAAGAGGAAGAGCCTTCCCCCCACCTGGGATATCAAGTAATTTAGGAGGTCTCTTGCTGTCCTGGGGGGGACCAATGAAGAGGAACCCTCTTTGCTTCCTCGGTCATTCTTCCCACTTGTCCTGGTCCCTAAACCCTCTTCTCCTATTGAACCTCTTCCTCCAAAAGGGCTGCTTGAAGGAAGAAAAGGGGGGTTTGGGAAAGTCTTTTTTCTTGTCCCCAGCATTTTCAAGGATGTTATTTAGGCCGAAACTGAATAGATATTCCCCTTTGAAAGGAAGAGAACAAAATTTTGCCTTCGATTGTAAATCTCCAGGCCAACATCTTAACCATAAAGCTCTGCGTCCTGAGTTGGACAAAGCTGCTGACCTGGCCGCCAGCCTTGCTGAATCAGTTGAAGCGTCTGATAGGAAGGCCGCTGCGCCTTTTATTACCGGTAGTGCTTCTAGTATGGATTCCCGGGGCGCCTCACACCTCAGTTGATGCTCTAACTTACTTAGCTAGGCCATCAGTTTTCTGGCTGTACAGGTCACCGCTATTTCAGGTTTCAGGGCTCCGGCTGCCTCCCATGTCCCCTTTAGGAAGGAATCAAT
Organism: Phyllobates terribilis; assembly: GCF_046119375.1. Lineage (NCBI taxonomy): Eukaryota > Metazoa > Chordata > Amphibia > Anura > Dendrobatidae > Phyllobates > Phyllobates terribilis. Next base: position 396,896,421 of record NW_027362763.1, read on the forward strand.
CTTTCTATCTAGGGGATCTTTTAGTACCCCGGTGTCCTCAAAGGGAAGGGCTGACTTTCTTGAGGCTTTTGATATCGCAACATCCAATTTGGGCGCTTTACCCCAAGAGGTTGTTGCCGCCTCGTCAAAGGGGTATTTATTTTGAAGGCTGAAGAAAAGGGGGCCTTTTTTCTCCAGCCTCCCCAATTCCTTATTAATGAGTTTCTGAACTCTTTCATTAACTGGGAAATTTTTATGCTTTCTTCGGTCTAGAGTCGCAAACATAATATCTTGTATGGCTTTCTTTGTTTTACGCTCAACCAGCCTCATGGTAGATCTTACCGCCTTTACTAAGTTATCGACCTCATCCAATGGGAAGCAATGCTCAGATCCTGAATCACTCTAGGAGGAGGAAGAGCTTACATCTGAGTCCTGCATAATTCTCTACTTTGACTCAGAATCTGATAATAATGGGGCATCATTAAGTCGTGCAGATCTCTCAGCGTGACATTTAAATGAGTTTTCTACCTCAGATTTTATAAGGGATCTCAGATTGGCAGAAAAACTAATCTTTTCTTTCACTACTGTTTCCTCTATACAGGTCTGACACAGCTTCTTAGGCCAGGTTTTGCTCAGCTCCTGACTACACAAGGCACAGGTCTTGTGGTTGGACTTGGAAGTGGATTTCTTAGGAACCTCCTAACATAGGGGAGAGCCTGTAAGGAAGGAAAAGAAAGAAAAATAGAGGGGAACAAAAGATAGCAAAAGGAACAACAATAACCAATTGCACTTTCACGTGGATCACTCACCACTCAGAAGATATAATGAGGCTACCGGAACAGGAGACAGAATATTGTTCTAGATGTCTTCCCTTGAAACTGCGGAATCTTCGATTCTGCTGGAGCTGTGGCGACTTCGCGACTCCCTGGTCCTGTGGCCCCCATCTGAGCGACCACCACTCCATGGCTGTTGAGTCTCCTGAGGGTGCTTCTGTGGGCTGGCTCTACCCCGACTGGGACTGGTGCTGTGGCTCCGAATCCTGTTGGTGCATGGTCAGCAGCTGTGGCTGCTGCTGCTGCGGTGGGGTGAGGGAAGCTTGCAGTTACTCCATCACAAGTCACCTGCGCCTCAGCCTGGCCTTTCAGGTACCGCCCCCTTTGGTCATGTGATAGGCCCGGCGCGCATCATCAAAGCGCGACTTCCAGTTCGCAGATGCGACTTCCGGATTCACGCTACATGACGCTGCTGTCAGCCACCTTACTGTGAAGGCACTGCAGCCCACGCCTCGCTCAGCGGACAGGACCCCATCGGGCCCCGCGTGGCGCCTCCAGCTCACTCGGTGCCGCCACAACAGAGGCTGTGATCTGCTGGAACTCCAACGGCCCAGGTCTGGGAATCTTCTTTATTCTTCTTCTCTTCTTTAGCCGCCATATCCAGAGGCTCTCCTGTCAAGGACTTGAGACCACTGAGGGCAGGAGAGAGGCGCCACCCTTTTTATCTTGAAGGTTTCCTGTCCTTGAAGGGCGGATCCCCTCTCTAATTGTATGGTGCTGTCATGGTGACAGAAAAAAAAAGCAATTCCAGCAGCTAAATAGGAAAGGGTTATTTTCAGTTAGAGCAGTCAGGTTGTGGAATGCCCTACCACAAGAGGTAGTAATGGTAGACACAATAAAAGCTTTTAAAAAAGGGCAGGATGATTTCCTCAGTACACATAACATTGTGGGTTATACACTGTGTGCCGAATTATTAGGCAAATGAGTATTTTGATCACTTCGATATTTTTTATACATGTTGTCTTTCTCCAAGCTGCATAGGTTTGAGAGCCAACTACCAATTAAGTAAATCTGGTGATGTGCATCTCTGTAATGAGGAGGGGTGTTGACTAATGACATCAACACCCTATATAAGGTGTGCTTAATTATTAGGCAACTTCCTTTCCTTTGGCAAAATGGGTCAGAAGAGAGATTTGACTGGCTCTGAAAAGTCCAAAATTGTGAGATGTCTTGCAGAGGGATGCAGCAGTCTTTAAATTTCCAAACTTTTGAAGCGTGATCACCGAACAATCAAGCGTTTCATGGCAAATAGACAACAGCGTGTTGGCCAAAAAAGGCTCAAAATAACTGCCCATGAATTGAGGAAAATCAAGCGTGAAGCTGCCAAGATACCATTTGCCACCAGTTTTGCCATATTTCAGAGCTGCACCGTTACTGGAGTATCAAAAAGCACAAGGTATGCGATACTCAGGGACATGGCCAAGGTAAGGAAGGCTGAAAAACCACCACCTTTGAACAAGAAACATAAGATAAAACGTAAAGAATGGGCCAAGAAATATCTTAAGACTGATTTTTCAAAGGTTTTATGGACTGATGAAATGAGAGTGACTCTTGATGGGCCAGATAGATGGGCCAGAGGCTGGATCAGTAAAGGGCAGAGAGCTCCACTCTGACTCAGACACCAGCAAGCTGGAGGTGGGGTACTGGTATGGGCTGGTGTCAAAGATGAACTTGTGGGACCTTTTCGGGTTGAGGATGCCAAGAAAATGCCAAGAGTGTGCAAAGCAGTCATCAAAACAAAAGGTGGCTACTTTTAAGAACCTAGAATATAAGACATATTTCAGTTGTTTCACACTTTTTTGTTAAGTATATAATTCCACATGTGTTAATTAATAGTTTTGATGCCTTCAGTGTGAATGTACAATTTTCATAGTCATGAAAATACAGAAAAATCTTTAAATGAGGTGTGTCCAAACCTTTGGTCTGTACCGTACAAAATTAAATAAATGAACATGGAATGAAAAAATGAGCAATAAAAGTCTAAATAATAATGATAAAATAGTAATAATCTGTCCAATAAAGGAATAGGAGTGGTTATACTAAATAGAACTGACTATGATGCAGAGATGCTGAGACAGTTGAACGATCAGACTACTTAGTATTTTAAATAAAACTCCCACAAATGATTATATAATATGCTTAATTTTATTGCTGGATCAGAATATGAACTTGGGAATGTTAGACAAAAGGGAGTATGATTATTTGAATGTTAAAAATCCCAGAATTCCAGCCATCTATTATCTCCCTAATATACATAAAAATGCTTGTAGACCACCAGAGAGGCCAATAGTTTCCAGCATTAGTTCACTTATGTGTCAGTTATCAGAGTATGCTCATTTCTTTCTACATAGATATGAGGAAAGTGCCCTTTATAGTTAAAATATATGAAAATGTTATTATCGCTCTCAAATTTTTTTTGGAAAACTACATGATTACCTTATTAGGGCATTGTGATGTTACATCATTATACACTATTATCTCCATAAAGAAATGTATTCTGGCAATTCATTTTTTTTCTTGAATCAAGATGAATCACTACAGGAGATGCAAAGCAATTTTATTATGGATTTTTTTGATTTCTTTTTAGTTCACAATTATTTTTAACAACATATGTAAGTTACAGTTAATGGGGACTGCAATTGAGGCTAAATTCACACCCAATTTAGTTTTGCAAATACTTTTATGACACAACAGGAATAGTTTTTGTTTTACCTTATTTATCTTCTAATTCACACCGACATTTTTTATTGTGGAAGAGGTATAATAATGATTGCCTTTTTCTAAGGAATTCGTTGATAGTCAAATATTCTAGTTATTGAAATTTAGACTAACTGAACATATCAGTAATTATGTAGCTTTTTTTTAGATTTCTGTATTTTTTAGAGAATGGAATTTTATACACTAACAATCATTTGAAAAGCTACTGATAAGAATTCATATATTGATACTACAAGTTGACATAAACCATCATGGCTTAAAAATAGGACAAAAAAGCAAATTCTGCGTCTAAAACACAATTACAGGGACTTTTTGAAGCAGTGTTTTTTACGAAGAACAGATTTATGAAAAAATGCTATGATACACAATTGATAAGGTTATAAAAGAAGTAGTTGGAAAAAGCTAAAATGTTAACAAGGAGAAATTAGAAAAAAAATGAAAGAAATTTAAATATGCTTTTCTCGCAAATGATAGTAGGAATTCTTTGCAAAAAAAATTATATTTGATAAAAATTGTGATATATAAAATATATAAAATATGACCCGGTAATTGAGAGTTCCATTCCAGATAAACCTGTAATAATAAATAAAAGAGAGCCAAATATTAGAGATAGAGTAGTAAGGGGTGGTTTACCTGGAAATAACTTAGGAAGAGATTTTGATAAAGTCACATTTACAAGATGCGGTTTTTGTGTCCATTGCAAAAACTTGACAAGAGAAGAGAGAAGCATTAGGATTGATTTCTTTAAGCCTAATATTGGTAATGTGGTTTGCAAGGCACGATTCCAGTTATCTCGTGAAGCTAAAAATAATATATTGTATATCTACTGGAGTGCTTTTGTGGCTTCCAGTACATAAAAAGAACTACGTGTAAACTAAAGAGCAGAATTAGGGGAATATATTTATAATATTAGAGCAGGTCTATGGCATTTTATAAATCACATAATCACAATCCAAAAAGTTTCAAATTTCAAGCCATGAAATATACATATAAACTGGCGAGGTGGTAACCCTATTTAGGAGATGCATGTGAGAGAAAGCTACAGGATATTTTGGTCCCAAAAGGTTCAAATATTGATATACATCTGAAAATGGGTTAAAGTGAAATGTATTAATTTGATATAGTTCAATATTCTTTTTACATTAAATGCTTCTCATTTCCTTTGCCTTCAAATGAAGACCAAGCAAAATACAATGATTCTTTCATAGGTAAATTCATAGGTAGGACAGGATGTGTAGATTGTATTCATTATTTGTTACTATTGCTTACTCTCTGTAATTTGATTGGATATTTCATATTATGTTATTTTCATATTATCAATCATGCAGACTACTCACTGTGATTTATGCATGAAAGATGTTTTATGCAGTCTACTGGTCATTTTTGGCTATGTGACCCATTCTATAAATGAATAAATTTCTGTGTGAGAGCTGCCTTGAGCTCTCTAATTCCATTAGACATCCTTATGGATTCTAACATAGATACGTTTTTATTATTGGCAAAGCAGAGTATATCACGACGTGCAGCCTGCATTCAAGGAAAGGATAAGATCCGGAAAGTATAAGCAAGGCTTTTTATTCACACCAATGCATTTTGGTCATGACTTTTCTTTTTGGTCATGACATTTGTTTTTATACCTTCAGAAAGGCGCTGGTCTGTCACCAAAACGCATTGGTGTAAATAAAAAACCTTGCTTATACTCTCCAGATCTCATCCTTTCCATGAGTGTAGCCCACACATCGTGAAAATCTCTACTTTGCTAAACTGCTCTTTCAGTCGTGCTATGTCTAAGAACCTTAGAACTCAAAACGCATAGGACAAGTGTTTCTTTTTAATTTTCTTTTCCCCTATGAAGTTTTAATAGTTACTTATAAAGGAAGTCCTGTCCACAACTTCTGGATACTCACCCGCTACTCAGCTATTTCTACTTGGCAGCCAGTCCAAGATCCTTTTCTGTACACTGTGTCCAAATGAGATTGATTCCTATACGGATCAGGTGAGCTCATGTGATTTTCTGTTGTCCCTGCCAGTCAGACCTGTACTGCACCAGGTGGAAAAAATGCTCTTCCTTCTGAAGAATAGACGGATTTTTAATATTACAGTTTTTTACTTCTTTCCTAGGTTTCTAACCGTTGCTGTAGTCGGTCACTTCAGTGCCCCTGCACTCCTTCAATGCTTATTTTTGCAACATTGGAAACCACTCAGTTTGGGTTAGTAGTGCAACCATGCTGCTGGTCCAAAATGTCAATCAGGAGTGCACCGACCCCTGCATGTAGAAAGCCCAGGGGCTGGGGAGCGGTGTGATCCTGAAGGCAAGTTGGAAACAACCCTTTAGTGCAAGCTTTTTTTGCATCTTGAGTGAAAGTAAAATGGAAGAGACATGCAGTATATTTTATCTATGTATTCTTTTGCTCCCTTTGACTAAAACCTGTTACAAAAACTGTACCACACTTTCACGAACGAAGGAAGCCTGGAAGGAACCAGGCCTAAAGAGCTTTTCAGTACATATAAAATTTATATCAGATTGTGTAAAATATAAAAACAATTATCTGATCAAAATATGGCCTTTAAATGAGTGTTATAGTCTCCTCAAATTATTACCTATCCACTGGATATCCCACCACTGCACCCTCCCCCCCAGCCACTGATCGCCAGAAAAGGTCTTCCTTGGATCTCCACTGGCTGAATGTGAACAGTCCCTCCATTCATAGTCTATAAGAGGGATCATAATAGCTTGCACATCGCTTAGCTATCTTTTTAGGTGTCGTAGACTTTGAACAGAGGAATCATATGGCTAGGGGAGAATGGATGACATAAGTTCTTAATTCAGAAGGGTAGTGGGCATCCCAGCAATTGGACCTATACAAATATAAATTTGGTGGTTAGGTGATGTTTTTTGAAGACAGAAATAGCCCTTTCAGTTACATTACTTATGATATTAGTACTGACACAATGAAAATTAGATTATTAGTAAACAGAAAAGTTATATTTATTTAATATTACTTGCTACAATCCTTATGATTTATAAGATCTCACAAATTTACTCTTTCTATTACATGACCCTGCTCTTCTTATAGAAACCATTACATTACTTATATAAGGAAACTTGTATGTGTTATAAAATACTTTGAAAAATTCAAAAAAAAATGTTTTTGCCTAAAGTGTATAGGTTCTGTGGCGGTACACTGAAAATCTAGATCACCTTCAAATGTCTTTGCAAAGCTCTTCTGTCTAAACCCGGTCCTTTCATGACAAATGCAAGCTCAAGTTCTCAGGTTTTTATTCTTTACATAAAAAGGTGAACATAAAAGACATAGCAGATAATGAAAAATTGACCATATGAGAATTTCTACTATGCAGCAAAATCTTTTCTGTAAGCTAAGACGGCGCTGAAGCATTAAGTGGGCTAGAAAATAGACGAGAAAAGTTAAAAGTGAGAAAACAAAGATAAGAAGAAAATATGCAGAGAGAAGACGGTGGAGTAGATAAACTAAGGATAAAGAAATACAAAAAAAAGGTATTTTGGGATATTGGCTATGGACCATGTATTTGCATTTCATTATTATATAATAGGCAGTTATATAATTTGAACAATGTATAAATGGCACATCTTTAAGGGGTCTACTGTTAGACCAGTTGTTTCACAGGTCTCTGAATCTCAATGGTACTCTTAAATAGAAGGTCAATGCCTATGTTATGTGTCTCTGAGTTTGTATAGGAGACATTTTATTCTATATTTATATGACTTTGGGGGCAGCTATGTTGTCTAAGTTGTAAAAACAGTAGCTTCAGGTATTTACTTAATAGCAGGTATCAGTGGTTTGATAAATAATTTTTGAGGATCTGATGTATCAGATCAGTCGGTGGGAACAAAGTCTTCCCAACAGACAAGGATCCTCACTGTTGACTAGTAATAGCTCTCATAGGAGCTGTACATTAGGTAGATAGGACTTCTCTAAATATACATATTGCTATGGGCGGTAATTACTAGTGATGAGCGAGCATGCTCGCTACTGCTCGATGCTCGCCCGAGCATCTCACTGCTCGAGATGCTCGGTGCTCGCCGAGTATTTCCGGGTTGCTCGGGCGGGAACTCGGGTCCCCTCCCTGCATGTTTGGCGCTCTTTAGAGAGCCAATGAACATGCAGGGATTGCCAGCCATGCACTGTAATGCCGTAGCCATGTTGGTTGTGGGCATTACAGTGATTGGCTGGCCGCACAGCGTCATCAGGTCTATATCAGACCTGGCGCCGCCATGCTCGTGACAGTCACTCTGGATCAGACAGTGTAGGGAGAGCTGCTGCTGTATCCGGGAGAGATTTGATCATGTATTAGGTAGTGTAGGGAGAAAAACCGTACATTACACATATCCATCTTAACAAACAGTCCTTCTGAGGACTAATCCATCTGCAGAGATATCAGGCAGGCAGGGTGTATAGGCAGGCAGTGTATATAGCAGACTGCAGTGCATATAGCACGAGTGGCTCCTTCCAATTCTGCCTTCTGCTGCTGTTAGATATTTCTATACAAAGGCCAGGTCTCAGGGGCCAGGAATACTTTTCTTTGGATCTTAAACATCATTATTTGCTTAAAAAGCAATCCAGAGAACACCGTTTTTTCTGCGCCATTTGCTTGTTGGTACTGCAGAATACAGCCAGATCCTTTCCATATCAGAGTGCTAGAAATCCAGCTATTTAAAACTGTGTTTTCTCCGTCAAACGGATCACATATATGTTGTCAGAAAATACTGCCATTTCTGGCCTCCATTAAAAATTTCCTATAGTGTGTCAGTGAAGCAATTCACCGCAGTTTGCTGTTCAAACTACTTACCTAGAGGCCAGGTATTTAAAACTCTGTTTTCTCCATCACACGGATCACATATATTTTGTCAGAAAATACTGCCATTTCTGGCCTCCATTAAAAATTTCAGTGTGTCAGTGAAGCAATTCACAGCAGTTTGCTGGTCAAACTACTTACCTACAGGCCAGGTATTTAAAACTCTGTTTTCTACATCACACGGATCACATATAAATTCGCTCCAAACTCAGTCATTTGTAGTGAGCGTGGAAGATACTGTCCTCCATTTAAAATGGGCAAGGCACGTGGCAAGGGATGGGGAATTGGACGTGATGGTAATGGTGCATGCAGAGGCCGAGGACAAGGCCGTGGGCAAGCCAAAATTGTGCCAGAACAAACACCCACATCTTCTCGCCTGACCTTCCTGTCCCAATTTCTAGGGGACCGCAGCACACCACTATTGAACCCAGAGCAGTGTTAAAAGGTTGTTGGTTGGATAGCGGATAATGCTTCCAGTCACTTAGCCACCACCACCACCACCCTGTATTCCACACGGTCAAGTCTCAGTAGCCGTGAGTCTGGACCGCATATTCTTCACCCTGATCCTCCTTCCTCCCACCATGCCGAGTACCCATTTTTCACATAGACATTTTGAGAAAATACTGCCATTTCTGACCTCCATTAAAAATTTGTTTCAGTGTGTCAGTGAAGAAATTGACACCAGTTTGCTGTTCAAAATAGTTACCTACAGGCCAGGTATTTAAAACTGTGGTTTCTCCGTTACACGGATCACATAGTTGTTTTCAGAAAATACTGCCATTTCTGACCTCCATTAAAAATTTGTTTCAGTGTGTCAGTGAAGCAATTAACACCAGTTTGCTGTTCAAAATAGTTACCTACAGGCCAGGTATTTAAAACTGTGGTTTCTCTGTCACACGGATCACATATAAGTTCGCTCCAAATTAAGTCATTTGTAGTGGGCGTGGAAGATATTGTCCTCCATTTAAAATGGGCAAGGCACAATGCAAGGGACGGGAACTGGACGTGATGGTGATGATGGTGCATGCAGAGGCTGAGGCCGTGGGCAAGCTGAAATTGTGCCACAACAAACACCCACATCTTCTTGCTTGACCTTCCTGTCCCAATTAATAGGGACAGCAGAATACCACTATTGAACACAGAGCAGTGTGAAAAGGTTATTGGTTGGATAGCAGATAATGCTTCCAGTCACTTAGCCACCACCTTGTCTTCCACAAGGTCAAGTCTCAGTAGCTGTGAGTCTGGACCGCATATTCCTCACCCTGATCCTCCTTCCTCCCACCATACCGAGTGCCCAGAGACAACTGATCCCACACTTGGACACTCCGAAGAGCTGTTCACTTTTCCATTTATAGATTCGGGCCTCTCGCCCGGTCCACTTGAAGCGGGGCAAGAGGAGATCGCATGTAGCGATGCCCAAATATTTGAGCAGCCACGGTCACACAAAGGCGACGGTGGGAAAGTGTCCCAAGAGGTGGACGATGATGAGACACAATTGCCAGAAATTCAGGGGGAGGACCAGGGTGTGGAAGTGGAAGACAAGGTGGTGGATGATATAGCAACTGACCCAACCTGGCCTGAGGACATGCAGAGCGAGGACAGCAGCACACAGGGGGAGGGAGGCAGAGCACCCCAACAGGCAGGAAGAAGCAGTGTGGTGGCCGCAGACAGAAGGCAAGCAACCATTCCCCGTAACACCAACATGAAGGAAGTTGCCAGTACAACTGTTAGGTCTTCCTGAGTCTGGTTGTTTTTTAAAGACACTGCCGATAACCCCAAAAAGGCCATTTGCATCACCTGCCAGGCCAGCATCAGCAGGGGTGGCAAAACGACCAGCCTGACCACCACCAGCATCATCAGGCACATGTCAGCAAAGTACCCGACTTTGTGGGCCGAACCCGAAGGTCCAGGAACAGTGTCTGCGGGTGGCACCATTGCTTCTTCCGCTGTTGTGCATGCAAGCCAATCCCCTGTCCATGGTGCATGCGAAGATGCCTCCTGCCCTGCACCTCTCGTTGCACACTCTCAAGAAGCAGCATCAGGAAGCACGTCCATGTCCTTGTCCCAGCGCAGCGTTCAGTTGCCATATCCCAGTCCTTGGAACGCAAGTGCAAATATGCAGCCAACGCCCGACAGGCCACACTACTAAATTCTCACATTTCACGACTGCTTGCACTCGAAATGTTGCTTTTTAGACTCGTGGAGACGGAAGCATTCCGCAACCTGATGGCGGCGGAAGTCCCTCGGTACTCGGTCCCCAGCAGCCACTATTTCTCCCGGTGTGTCGTCCCCGCATTACACAAGCATGTGTCCCAAAACATTAGCCGTGCTCGCAACAACGCAGTTACCAGTAAAGTCCACCTAACCACGGACACATGGACAATTTCTTGTGGGCAGGGATGGTACATCTCGCTGACGGCACACTGGGGTAACATAGTGGAAGCCGGGACCCAGTCGGACCTTGGAACGGAACTCTTAGAACTCTCCTGTTAGGTTTTTTCTAGTTTGCTGGTCACATGACTTTTTTGCCTTTTTAATCCTGCTCCGCCCTCCTGGCCTTGCTGGACTTCATTGTAATTTCTACTCTCGAGCTAGCTTGATGCTCTGTTACATTTCTCAGTCAGTCTTGCTAGGTCTTCGGACCTCTATGTTCTATGTTGTTTGTTTGTCTTATTTCTGCTACAATTTCTGCTAGGAGGTGTCCATCTATCTCCCAGTCCCTAGTTCTGGTAGGGATCCCTTTCTCACATCTATAGGTCTTCGTTCAGACTAGCCGAGGACTTTAGCGGGTCTGATCGCAGGATCAGGTTCCCCGTTACATCGTAGGGATCCAGCTTAGTTCTATTGTAGGGACAGATCTCCTGTCTTTCCTTAGTGCTTGTAGCAGATCATAACAGAAACACGTCCTCCTGAATCCAAGGATTGCGGGACCTAGGTCATTCAGGGTTGCCCTCACAGTCTACAGCTCCTGCACCTCATCCTCCTCAGCCTCATCCTCCTCTTCAGCCTCCATCTCCAAAATGACGATATCAGTCACAATCTGGAAGCACTGCAGCACTGCCTCGGCCAAGCAGCAACAGGCTGTGCTGAAGCTAATATGCTTAGGTGAAAAACCACACAATGCTGAAGAGCTGTGGACAGCTCTGAAAGAGCAGGCAGATCTGTGGCTCACACCGCTGAACCTACAGCCAGGCATGGTCGTGTGTGACAATGGCCGGAACCTGGTGGCGGCTCTGAGGCGAGGCGAGCTCACACACGTACTATGCCTGGCCCATGTGCTTAACCTTGTGGTTCAGCGGTTTCTCAAATCCTACCCGGAGCTGCCAGATCTGCTTGTTAAAGCACAATGAGATGGAGCAAGGAACAATACAGGGTGATTACACACAGCCAAGCCTCATCTCATCCCAAAGTGGATTGGGAGACAATGAGGAAGAGGAGGAGAAGGAGGAAGGACAGGAGCTAGTTTCATGCACTATAGACGGTACTACCTACACAGCTGTCATACCGTCTGTTCAGCGTGGATGGCCAGAGGACAGAGAGGAGGAGGAGGAGGAGAGCATGGTCAGTCATCCTCTTGGTGAGGACACGGAAGTCTTGCCTTTTAGTAGTCTGGCACGCATGGCTCAGTTTATGTTACGCTGTCTTTCCCATGACCCTCGCATTCTCAAAATTTTGGGTGACAGTCATTACTGGTTAGTGACACTTCTAGACCTACACTAAAAGGAGAACTTTATATCTCTTATTCCTGAGGCGGACAGGAGTGCAAAAATGGGGCAGTACCAGAAGGCCCTTGTTGCAGAACTATTAAAAAAATTCCCATCTGAAAACGCTGGCGGCAGAGGGCACACTTTGTTGGACAACCAAGGAGTACAAGCGAGAGAGACACAACTTCAATCCAGCAGAGGCAGGGGAACACTGTCAAAGTTCTGGGAGAGTTTTCTCAGACCCTCCCATCGCACTGGCCCTGAGGCGTGGAGTACTCTCACAAGGAGTGCAAAGTTTGGGAAGATGCTGAGGGAGTACCTTACCGACTGCACCAACGTCCTCCGTGATTCCTTTGTGCCTTATAATTATTGGGTATCCAAGCTGGATACGTGGAATGAACTGGCTCTCTATGCCTATGAGGGCCTGGCCTGCCCTGCCACCAGCGTTTTATCAGAGTGGGTTTTTAGTGCCGCTGGTGGAATTATAACTGATAAGCGCATCCGCCTGTCAACTGAAAATGCTGACAGGCTGACTCTTATAAAAATGAACAAGGGCTGTATTGGGCCAGACTTCTCAACACCACCGAATGATAGCAGCATAACCATAAACTAAAATCCAGTGTCTTTTCTTGGGAGGTGTATTCCCATGCACCTTTTCACACCCACACATGGGTATACGCTCCCTGATTATGTCTATTTGCTCTTGTCCTCCTCCTTCTCCTCATCCTCCACCACCATATCACCAGGGTGACCGTGGTCCGTGATGCAACACCCACATAATTTTTTTAAAGGGTGTTTATGATGCCCGTAAAAAAATTTTTTATACAGTATGTGCATGTATACCCCCCAAGGGTAAATGTTTGTCAGCCCATACACTTAGTGCATGGGCATTACAAGTATAGGAGACCCGCTCCTTTCTAATGGGAACATTTTTTTATTAGGCCCTCCTCCACATCTCTTCCAAGGGGCATTGAAGTGCCTCCAAATTTTTGGCAGCCCTTGCATTCACTGCATAGGCCAACACTATCTGAGACTCTCTCCTTTCTAATGGGAATTTGTCATTACTGTGGCCCTGCTCCGTGTTTCTTTAAATTCTTAGTGGGATTTTTCCTAAAATTGGTCAGCCATTGGACTCACTGCATACCCTGTAACTGTATAGCAGACCCTCTCATTTCTAATGGCAACATGTCGTACCTTGTTATCGTGGCCCTGCTCTGTTTGTCTTTAAATTCTTAGTGGGGTTTTTCCTAAAATTGGTCAGCCGTTGGACTCACTGCATACCCTATAACTGTATAGTAGACCCTCTCCTTTCTAATGGGAATATGTTGTATTTGTTACCGTGGCCCTGCTCCATGTGTCTTTAAAATCTTAGTGGGGTTTTTCCTAAAATTGGTCAGCCGTTGGACTCACTGCATACCCTATAACTGTATAGCAGATGCTCTCCTTTCTAATGGGAACATGTCGTAGCTTGTTACTGTGGCCCTGCTCCACGTGTCTTTAAATTCTTAGTGGGGTTTTTCCTAAAATTGGTCAGCCGTTGGACTCACTGCATACCCTATAACTGTATAGCAGACCCTCTCCTTTCTAATGGGGACATGTCGTACCTTGTTACTGTGGCCCTGCTCTATGTGTCTTTAAATTCTTAGTGGTGTTTTTACTAAAATTGGTCAGCTATTGGACTCACTGCATACCCTATAACTGTATAGCAGACCCTCTCCTTTCTAACGGGAACATGTCGTACCTTGCTATTGCGGCCCTGCTCCGTGTGTCTTTAAATTCTTAGTGGGGTTTTTCCTAAAATTGGTCAGCCATTGGACTCACTGCATACCCTATAACTGTATAGCAGACCTTCTCCTTTCTAATGGGAACATGTCGTACTCGTTACTGTGGCCCTGCTCTATGTGTCTTTAAATTCTTAGTGGTGTTTTTACTAAAATTGGTCAGCCATTGGACTCACTGCATACCCTATAACTGTATAGCAGACCCTCTCCTTTCTAATGGGAACATCTCGCACCTTGTTACTGTGGCCCTGCTCTATGTGTCTTTAAATTCTTAGTGGGGTTTTTCCCAAATTTTGGCAGCCCTTGCAGTCACAGCATGGGCATTACCACTATAGGAGACCCGCTCCTTTATAATGGGAACATTTTTTAACTGAGACCCTCCTCTATGTCTCTTCAAAGGGGTATTGGGTTGCGTCCAAATTTTTGGCAGCCCTTGCAGTAACTGGATATGCAATAACAGTATAGGAGACCCACTTGTTAATAATGGGAACAACAAAGCATAGCCAGCTGATGGCTCTCTAACAATAGCTAGGGCCGACTGCTGGCCTTTTAAGAATAGTAAGGGCCGTCTGATGTCCCTATAAAATAGGCTTTATGACTTTCAGAGTCCCTCCATCATAAATAAAACAGGATGTGTCTGATGATGTGTCACACACCACATTGCCAGATAATGTTGTAAAATGTTAAAATGACATTTCCCGGTGAATGCATTTGTCTTAAAAAAAATAACGTAAAAAAACCCAAAACAATAGGATCTTTCTTTAGTATAGAAAACAGCGTCACCAATTTAACCTCAATGTAATCACATTGTTCAGCTCATGCACCTCCTCCTCCATCTCCGAAATGACCACATCATTCACAAGCTGACAGCACTGCAGCACTGCCTTGGCCAAGCGCAAACATGCTGTGCTGAAGATAACATGCTTAATTCTTAATTGACAAACCACCCAGCTCTGCAGAGTTGTTGAAAGCTGTAACACAGCAGCCTGATCTGTGGCTCTCACCGCTGAACATACAGCCAGGCATGGTCGTGTGTGACAATGGGAGGAACCTGGTGACGGAGAAATGACAGCCAGGGTAGATACGGTTTCCCTCTATGCCAGTCGTTTCACCGAGCTAAAGAATATGGCTGTGGTGAAATACAACTCCCACTGAGAAGCTGTTTCAGATTGAAAAACATTGTGCCCACCAGAGGATTTAATTCTAAGGGCTAACTTTCCTCACCCGCTCAAGAGCCCCATAGCAGCTGCAAAGTTAGTGCTATCATGAACTCTCCTGAGGTAGAAGCCAAGGCACACCAGAGGATTCTCTGGTGGGACCGTCCAACCCTGCCGAGAAGCAGTCCTGGCTAAGAAAAGTGTGTGGGAAGGTTTCCGGACACTCTATGGCTGCTTTTTTACTGAGGAGGAAACACACGCAAACACGAGGAGAACATACAAAGTCCTTGCAGATGTTGTCCTTGCTGGGATTTGAACTCAGGATCCCAGCGCTGCAAGGCTTCAGTGCTAACCACTGATCCAATGTGCTGCCGTTCACCCTCTAATATCTAACAGGCTGGGGAAACTTGCACCTACTGCCACTCTATCTTCAGCTCCTTTGTGAGAAAACGTATTTGGGCAGCCACTCAGTCTACCAAATAAAATTCCTGACAAGAAAATTGGGGATGGCTTCGCTACTGGTACTGGGGGCAGTGCTAATACCATGGCGTCGTACCATAGTTTGCTGGAAATATTCCAGGCTGGTAGGAGGCAAGCAAATTCCCACAGAAAAGTACCAGCAGTAATGTTCAGGCCACATTTCAAGTGCAAGTAGCTTTAGAGGACTTCCTGGGAGAAATGACACGCAGGGTAGATACGGTTTCCCTCTATGCCAGTCCTTTCACCGAGCTAAATACAACTCTTAGCAAAAAAAAGTTGTGGACTGGCTCCGTACCATCCCTGGCTATATTCACCTGTCCACGTGTTTGTGGTTAGGTGGTCCTTCCCAGTAAGTGCACTGGGGAGGGCACGGGTAATGTTTTGGGACCCATGCTTGTGGAAGGCGATACCGGGAAATATAGTGGTGACTGGGGACCGAGTATGGACACCCGGCCGCCGCTGGCATGAGGTTGTGAAAAGCTTCCGCCTCCACTAGCTTAAAAGGCCATATTTCAAGTGCAAAGAGCTGCCCAGAAATCTGGTAGTTTAGTGTTGCGGCCTGTGGGTGAGTGGCTGGCTGGCTGCATACTTGCACTTGCATTCCAAGTAACAGAAAACTAAGTAGATGGTGGCCTGTATCATCATCATGGCCTCACCTTGGCACAATGAACTCTCCTGAAGGAGAAGCCAGGGCCCGCCGAAGGAGTCTCCGGTTCTCTGGTGGACCCGTCCAACCCTGCCGAAAAGCAGCCCTGGCTAAGAAAAGTGTGGGGGAAGGTACCCGGACACTCTATGGCTGCTTTTTTAATGTGGATCGGCCATGCTTATGCATGTTATTTCTCAAAACGCATTATAGATCAGGTCATTTTCCAACTCTGTACTCAAGAAATTAAATGCGCAAAGAAAGATGTGTGTGTATAAAAGCTCCACCGACAAGTGCGAGTTGATGTTGGACGGGTTTCCATTGCTTCTGCAACAAGCTCAATTGCAGGACTTCCTGGGAGAAATGACACACAGGGTAGATACGGTTTCCCTCTATGCCAGTCCTTTCACCGAGCTAAATACAACTCTTAGCAAAAAATAGTTGTGGACTGCCTCCGTACTGTCCCTGGCTGCATTCACCTGTCCACGTGTTTGTGGTTAGGCGGTCCTTCCCAGTAAGTGCACTGGGGAGGGCATGGGTAATGTTGTGGGACTCGTGCTTGTGGAAGGCGGAGGCGATACCAGGAAATATAGTGGCCGCTGGGGACCGAGTATGGACACCCGGCCACCGCGGGCACGAGGTTATGAAAAGCTTCCGCCTCCACGAGCCTGAAAGGCCACATTTCAAGTGCAAGCAGCTGTCAAAAATTTGGCAGTATAGTATTGCAGCCTGTTGGTGGGTGGGTGGCTGCCTGCATACTTGCGCTTGCATTCCAAGGAATGGGGTAGGGACAACTGAACGCTGCATTGGGACAAGGACGTGGACGGTGATTGTTGCAAGTCTGCAATGATAGGTGCATGGCGGGAGGCATCTTCGCATGCACCAAGGATCACTTATGATGGGCACACTTTAAGGCAATGACCTGGGAGTCAGAGATGCTTCCAGGGGTCTTCCCCATGCTGTTCCCATGTATTTTCAGCACTGTATGCATGTGTCTGATGATGTGTTACACACCACATGGCCAGATAAGGTTGTAAAATGTTAAGATGACATTTCCTGGTGAATGCATTTGTCTTGGTTGAAAGCAATGCAAAAGTGCAAAAACGCATCAAAAACGCTACGTGTGAACATAGCCCAAGGTGTGGAGGAGTATTTTTGTTTTTGGTTATTTATTTTGCCTTATATACAGTCATGGCCAAAAGTTTTGAGAATGACACCAAAATTATATTTTCACATGATCTGCTGGCCTCTGGTTTTTATTAGTGTTTGTCTGATGTTTATATCACATACAGAAATATAATTGCAATCATATTATGAGTACCAATAGGTTATATTGACAGTTAGAATGAGTTAATGCAGCAAGTCAATATTTGCAGTGTTGCCCCTTCTTCTTCAAGACCTCTGTAATTCTCCCTGGCATGCTCTCAATCAACTTTTGAACCAAATCCTGACTGATAGCAGTCCATTCTTGCATAATCAATGCTTGCATTTTGCCAGAATTTGTTGGTTTTTGTTTGTCCACCCGTCTCTTGATGATTGACCACAAGTTCTCAATGGGATTAAGATCTGGGGAGTTTCCAGGCCATGGACCCAAAATCTCTATGTTTTGTTCCATGAGCCATTTTGTTATCACCTTTGCTTTAGGGCAAGGTGCTCCATCATGCTGGAAAAGGCATTTTTGGGCGCCAAACTGCTCTTGGACGGTTGGGAGAAGTTGCTCTTGGAGGACATTCTGGTACCATTCTTTATTTATGGCTGTGTTTTTAGGCAAGACTGTGAGTGAGCCGATTCCCTTGGCTGAGAAGCAATCCCACACATGAATGGTTTCAGGATGCTTTACAGTTAGCATGAGACAAGACTGGTGGTAGCGCTCACCTCTTCTTCTCCGAATAACCTGTTTTCCAGATGTCCCAAACAATCGAAAAGGGGATTCATCAGAGAAAATGACTTTGCCCCAGTCCTCAGCAGTCCACTCCCTGTACCTTTTGAAGAATATCAGTCAGTCCCTGATGTTTTTTCTGGAGAGAAGTGGCTTCTTTGCTGCCCTCCTTGAAACCAGCCTTTGCTCAAAGAGTCTCCGCCTCACAGTGCGTGCAGAAGCACTCACACCAGCCTGCTGCCATTCCTGAGCAAGCTCGGCACTGCTGTTAGTCCGATCCCGCAGCTGAAACAGTTTTAAGATACGGTCCTGGCGCTTGCTGGTCTTCCTTGGGCGCCCTGGAGCCTTTTTGACAACAATGGAAGCTCTCTCCTTGAAGTTCTTGATGATGCGATAGATTGTTGACTGAGGTGCAATCTTTGTAGCTGCGATACTCTTCCCTGTTAGGCCATTTTTGTGCAGTGCAATGATGGCTGCACGTGTTTCTTTAGAGATAACCATGGTTAACTGAAGAGAAACAATGATACCAAGAACCAGCCTCCTTTTAAAGTGTCCAGTGATGTCATTCTTACTTAATCATGACTGATTGATCACCAGCCCTGTCCTCATCAACACCCACACCTGTGTTAATGGATCAATCACTAAAACGATGTTAGCTGCTCCTTTTAAGGCAGGACTGCAATGATGTTGAAATGTGTTTTGGGGGTTAAAGTTCATTTTCTGTGCAAATATTGACTTTGCAAGTACAGTAATTGCTGTTAAGCTGATCACTCTTTGACATTCAGGAGTATATGCAAATTGCCATTACAAAAAATGAAGCAGTAAACTTTGGAAAAATTACTATTTGTCTCATTCTCAATACTTTTGGCCATGACTGTACTAGTCATTACCCAGGAAAGGATGTTCCTTAACATATTTCCCAGGAAAATCCATTTTGATTTCGTTTTTGTATGTTTTATTGTGAGTCCGTAAAAGTGGCGTAATACTCTGACAACGTTGTTGACAGCAGTGATCTGGGAGTCAGAAATGCTTCCAGGGGTCTTCCCCATGTTGTTCCCATGTCATCTGAGCATTGTTCCCATCGATTTGGGCAATTTTTAGGCCCTCTGCAGACCGTCTGGGGGAGCCGCCTGAAAAATGCTCGAGTTTCCCATAGACTTACATTGGGCTCGTTGCTCGGGTCGAGCACCCGAGTATTCCAATTTGCTCGACCCGAGCAACGAGTACCCGAACATTTTAGTGCTCGCTCATCACTAGGAATTAGTAATTACCAATCAAGCTGCTAAAGATAATTACTTTTATGGAAACACGATTGATGAATATCAGCCATATAGTATTAGCATTTGCAGTTAATCTTCTATATCATGCAATCTAAACAATTATTTTTCTAATTGCTCAGAAATGAGGGAATTATAATAATATTTGGCCAGTGTAAATAACCTATTGACAAATACAGGACGGTTTTGTGAGCTAGATCTATGGCATGTGCAGAGGTCACTATGCAGGGAAGGGGGAGAGTAAAGATGAGCTGAGCTGTTCTCATCACCTTCAGCCCAAGCTGAAAATCAGTTTAAGATTTCCTTTTAAATCTTGTTCCTTCCCATATAGTCTTTCTTAATTAAAAATAAAAAAAACAGCTATCACTTCAAGTCTTTCAAATAATTCGGACAGTCATATTTTACCCTTTGGCAAAACGTCTCATTGTATAAAAATCAAAAGTGATAATATGTGCATCAGTATACAACTTGCACAAAAGTCAAAAGCAGTTTTCATAATAAGATGGCAATGGGTATCATCTTTTACACCCTCAGGCATTGGAATGACAGGGCATCACCCTGGTAATAGGGCAGTGTATAATGTAAGATTCAGCTCACATGAATAGCACTTAATATTGCCACGAGGTACACAAGTCAGATGTTATTTGTACATTGAAAGCATGGCTATATTTTATTTGCATGTACTTCTCAAAATTACATATTTTTTAATCACATATTGTTCGTATTAATGTTAGCTTTCAATTCAGATCTGGATAGATAGACAACGAACACCCTTAAATATAAAGGCTGTTACACATTATTTTTTCAATCAGTTTTTTGATCTATCACTTTCTTATCATATACTGCTGCAGAATAATGGATCTCTGTGATATTGTAGCATCCGATGTACAGTTATAGCTATGTATCAGAGATACTGTACTTGCATAACAAGACTTAAAGATAATGTACTGTATCCCAATTTTTTAATCAACGATAAAACATTTTATCAATTTTAAATTGTTTAAAATGAACTGTAGAAACTTTTTTTTACATTACTTTATCATTTACTGGGGGCTGCTATTTTTTTGTGATAGTGTAATTACGAAAGACACAGGCCATAGGAGATTGAGGTTGGATATCACATTGGCTGTGAACTGTGCATGTCCTCAGGGAACGCTACTTACATTGTTCAGCGGTGACAGAAGCACTGCTCTCACCCGCTCACCGGCTGCTGTTCTTTGAACACTGTAAATAGCAGTGGGCACCAGGGTTGTGGCAATAGCTTCTTGCAGCGATGAGAACAGGTCAGTAGACTGGCATTAAAAGTATAATGTCAGCCTGCCCGACAAGTTCTCATCACTGCTGCTTTCCTGATACCTGGGCCTGCTATCACCGTGGCAGTGTTCAAAGCTCTGCAGTAAAATCATCACAGCTGCTGTGTTTTCCACACTAACTGAGCTCTGCTCTCAATATATCACAACTTTTACAATTATTTTTCATATTTTATACCGTTAAAAAAAGTTTTAAATATTGAAAAAATAAAACATTAACATTTACTACATTAATATTTTAAGTTATTTAACTTTTTTGATGATATGTTACTGTGATGAATGGCACAAGAGAGATCATGCAGTATCCCACTGCTACCAGCACATGTGAAGGATCCGCACCTTGCCACCCTACCTGACGTCAATATTACATCAGCGGGATCACATGGTAAAGTCTCCCCACTTGTACCAATGTGACGTTCTGCACCCTTCTGGGACACGTAAGGTCAGCTTGGCACAGTTTTACACAGACACCCCCTGTCCACATGGGCCCAGTGAGAAGAGGTGGCCCATACAGTCAGTGACGTGGCACCACACTCGCTCACAACCCTGACAGGCTGAGAGGCCCCTTTCATTAGCCCCAGTGAAGCAGAATCTTATCGGCCAGGTAGAACTGCCACCAGTTCCTGTTCGATATAAGCCCGGTCCGTTAACAGGATTATAGCGGGCCAGAAACTAGCCCCGGTAGCATGGAAAGTTAAAACGAGAAACAGACATGTGGATTTGTGGCTCGAGATAAAAGAGTTGCCCAAGGTTAAATTATATATTTAATCGCCTTAAGGACACACTAGACAATACACTATATACAGAGTGGTCATACATATACTGTATAAGACTTGTAGGACAAAAGATATAAGCAGAATATAAGAAAGTTACCAGTCAGATGGAAGGCCTGTTTGTGGAGGAGGGGCTGCCACAGGGAGGCTTGAGGACCCCTCTGTTCCTGGACTTCTCCCCACACGATATGTCATTGTGACCTCCCTGGAAAAAAGGACTGGGTCATGATTTACACGAGCATTTAACCCTTTGGTGTCACTCCCCTCCTGCCCCCTGGTCTGGACCTAAATCTCCACCCCTTGCCTCTAGCAGATAGAATCTTCAGCACCTAAGATGGGTCATAACTCCTTAATGGATGGTCCTAGTGATGCGATTTTGGTGCTATCGTATCCGGCTGGGCCTCTGCTACACTTTGAGACCAAGCACAGCTCTGCTATCTGGTTGCTACTAGTTGTTCTATGTATCTTCCTATCCCTATATCCCTATATGCCAGAACGGGTCGAGACCCAGATGGGCATTCGCCATGTTCTGGGGATCTTGGAAATATACACGATGTACGGCTAGGACGATAAGTGCATATTCTCCTTATGAAATCATAGCTTTCTGAACAAAGGAGACCACATGGATTGGATTCACAGGGGGTCTTCATGTAGGAGCTTGCATACTAGCTAGCTGGTGGGGATGTACATCCTGACTTTTCAGCTGAAAGGCAGGACCACCTACAGAGCCAGGTGTCTTCTTACAACTACACATGCTTACAAGATCATTGTGAGCTACCATTACATTTCCCCATCCTTCACAGTTCCCTTTTAGTTGACCACAGTAGGATAAGGTTAGCCAAAACTGTCACATTTTGAAGGATTAGAAAAAATAAAATGTACAGAAAATGCCAGATAGTGCTGCATCATCTGTCTAACAAGACTAATATCAGGCATCTTACATTTTTAAAATTGCTGATACTTTGACACCCCCCAATAGGTAAGCTGTATGTTTTCTTTTCACCCATTGAAGTAAACATGCATGCTCAGAGACTGGATTCTGCACTTAAAAATGTAATTGCATATTTTACATGTATTTTTCAGTCTCCCCATAAAAATATTCATTAAAACGCAACAATAACACACAGTTCAGCAGCATCTTTAAATGCACATGGGCATGACTTTTCATGAAATCACATCCATTTTGCTTGAATTGGTAAATGCAACAGATTTTCAGCAGTAAAAAAAAGGAAAATGTTCAGCATTTACTCTATGTGGGAACATGGCCTTAAAGTATTTTTTTTTGTAAGGCAATGTTACAATGTACTTACATAAAGTGCATTTTATCTAAATTAGCCTTTGTACACACTTGTCATTGGTTATTTTTTATAATGAAAACCACCACACATACTGGGATTCGTCACTGACGATTAATGGAATTATCTTATAATGAGGTCTCTGCGTTACTTTGTGTTTTCTATCTTTTTGACACATAAAATAGAGCTGAATTTAGTGCTATTTTCCAGTCAAATCTAGCGAAATCTGTGCCAGAAGTTTTGATAATGATTCCTATATAGCCTTAGGGCTGCTTCAGATGTTCGTGCAAATTGATCCAAGCATATACACAATGCACAAATTGCTCATGGCTCTCCCGACCCAAACATCACAGCCTCATAGACATATATGAAGTTGTCACACTTGGGTCAGGAGACTGGTGGCCAGTCCGTGCTTTGTGGCCTGTAATCATGTAATGAAGTGGAGATGCTGCCCAAGCCCCTGTTTAAGATACAATGTTGGTATATAATGCATTGCATAGTTTTAAATATGATTTTGTCTGTTTTGTAATTTGCATGCACATGGCTGGATACAGATAGAGTTAATAGTTGGGACTAGCCCAGAATGGGAGGGACTACGTGCGGATACAAGAGACAGCTTCCTGGTTATGACTTACAGCAGATAGGGCCTAGCATTCAGTAGTGAAAGACATATGGTCTATTAACTTGCAGACCTACATGCTAAAGGGTTTTAATTCTCATTCCTCATATTCAAATTAGTAAACAAATAAAGAGATCAAATGCTCAATAAATATATTAAATTAGAAAAAATCTTTATTGTCACAAAAAACTATTAGACACCCCATAAAAATTGCACTCACTTGGTAATCAATGTCTACCATATTTACTTGTGGCCACTATGGTCTATTATACCACTGATAATTATACTATGTTTTTGGCTTGGTACCCATTGGGGTTGTATCCGTGCGCCAAGTATATGATCTTGCTGTTTGATATGTATTACATTTAGTGTAATGTGTGTTACTCATTTGACACTTTGTAATATAGGTACCTTGCAAAACCAGATAGGGTGAAGTTTAGGACGTTATACAGGTCTAGTATCCCCATAAGTATATATACGATACCTGTGTGTAATTATTATATTTTGGCGCCAGAACCTTCTATGTAATTAACTTGTTGTACTATGAGTACCTTGTGACCACACTGCCTCATTTTTTAATGGGGTCTTCCTTTTGGTTTTAGGGGCTTAATTGCAATTTTCATAGTCATGAAAATACAGAAAAATCTTTAAATGAGAAGGTGTGTCCAAACTTTTGGTCTGTACTGTATTTGCACAGACATCTGAAGCAGCCCTTTAACAAATGGCACCAGCATATTTATTGGATATGAGGGTAGTTATCCACTGTGGCAGGTTTTCTCTCTTTATTTTCCAGACAGAATATCTTCTGTGTTTTAGGCTATGTGCCCACGATGCAGAAATGCTCCGGATTTTTCCTGAGCGTTTCTGCATCTCCCTGGCAGAAAAAAAACGCATGCAGATTGTACATGTGGATTGTACATGCGTTTTCCTGCCAGGGACATGCGGAAATGAAGCGTTCTTCACTGGCATTTCCGCATGCGGGTGTCAAGCGCTTTCCAAGCGATTTTAGCATCACTTGGAAAGTGCTTGACAACTCGGTCACACTATATAAATCCATGCAACCGGCATGAATTTATATAGTGTGACCCGAGAGAATGGTTAAAAATAAAAAAATAAACCTATACTTACCCTCCAATGGCCCCTGCAGTCTTGCTGCGCTCCTGTGCTGGCTGCTGGCAGATCGCGGTACGCTGTACTGAAGGAACTGCCGTCACATGACTGTGACGTCACCGCAGGTCCTTAAGTCCTGCGAGATCTATCGGCAGCCAGCACAGGGAAGGAGTCTGGGGGCCGTCGAAAGGTGAATATAATCTTTATTTTTTATTTTATTCTTTTTTTTACAGCTTTTAATGGTACCTGGGTGTGGAGGAGAGTCTCCTATCCTCCACACCTGGGTACCATCCGCACATTAGAATGCACCAATTATGCAAGTACAGATGCAGTCTTGCGGAATTGGCGCGATCTAATGCAAGTCAATGGCGGCGAAAACGCAGCACTTCCGCAAAATAATTGGTAGTGCTGCGTTTTTTTCCGCAATCATAATCCGCAGCGGAAATTTCCGCAGCATGTGCACAGAACATGCGGATTATCTTTGGGGAACATGGCAGGCCTTCTACCATGCGTTTTTTAAGTGTTTCTGCAGCGTTTTTGCAGCTGCGAAACGCTTAAAAAATGCATCGTGGGCACACAGCCTTACAGTAGCAATGCTGTGTCTGAAATTTTAAGAAATCAGCTCTGCATAGAAACACTCTGCATAGAATATCCGCAGTGTAATATGACCGGCACTGTGGATTACAAATCAGCAGCATGTGAATTTATGCTGAGGATGAAAAGTGCTACTTAACTGCACCACTTTTGCATCGTTATCCGTATCTATAAAGTATATATTTTCTTGAGAGCTGGCTTGAAATGTTAAGCAGCAAGGCATAATATGATCACTTGATAATGATCAGACTTTGGGATATTATGGACACAGTAAATGATGCTGTTCTGTTGTAATTTAATACCTTGGGCTACTATAACCACGGCATGTCTTTTGTAAGAATGATTGCATACAGTAATAAAAAGCGTAGCAATGCCCATAAAACCCATATATTCTCTAAAGAAGTAGTTTTGGAATTGTTGATTCATGTAGGAACAACAGATTACACAACAGATTTCAATTTCTTTCACTGCTTGAATTATCAAATTCAGAGAGTCTATCAACTTGCCAGAGGCAGCGCAAGTATTTCTGTAACGTGTTCTTTCATTTTCTCTGCAGTCAGGAAAATTCATAAACACCAATTCATGTGGGACTTTAACTATAAAAGGAGTAGCCATATCTAAGAGTATTTTTAAAGAGAACCTATCACCTTTCGGATTGTACTGGAAGCCAAAGGAAAAAAACGTATGTAGGTCTATCAGAGTCCTATTTAGGATTTTTACAATTTGTTGTTTTTTTATAGAGCCTTAAAGTGAAACTGCATTTTCAAAAATTGTGGCTATGCCCCAGAGACATCAGAAGTTTTGATAAGTTGAGATTCTGAGACTCCTGATTGGAAGTTGCTGGTTTATTGGCCTTAACTGTTTTATTTGGTAAATTATCAAAACATATTTTGCATTTTTTAATTAAAATTTTTAACACAGTAAATTATGAATAGGAAAAGCTTTTAATGCGTTATGCAACATATACATGATGTGAATAAATTACATATGTAATTGTTGAAGCTTAATTAGTATACCTATTAGGAGAATGGTGAAGTCAATAGGTGATCTGTGAAATTACAGGGACATTTTCCACAGGGTGTTTGCAACAACTGCATAATTTTTGTAACAGGACGTGCTACTCATTCTCGGAAGAGTAGCAGGACCCTCAGATAATCCCTGAAAAGATAGCAACCACTCAGAACCACAGCACATAGGAACTGCAATAAACAGCAAAGGCCAGAGCTGGGACCAGGGTTAAAAAGCCCACCTAATGCTGAAGGAAATGATAAGGTGTTGAGTACCTCCCAATAATCCCCAGACAACCTCTCCCTTCTAACTTGCACAGCAGAATGGACACAATCCCACCACTGCCTTGTACCAGACAACAGCTTCCTGCATTGCCTGGCAACCGGGGAACACAGCATCCCAAGTTCCCCAGGCAGTGAAGTCCGTGGGAGACACGGCATCCACACTCATTCTACTACTCTAGAACACAATGCTCCATATCAACTTTGATATACAGTAAGGTTTTTAATATAGGCAGTATAGGTACCGTCCCAATTTAGGGTCACCTTGCCGCTGGTGGGACGGCTTGTATACTTTTTTTGATCAAAAATAGTTCACTAAGTACCCTATATTTATTATGCAACTTTGCTTTACATTTATATATAATTATGGTAGGGTATGAGATATATTTTTGTCTTGCTTCTTTTTTGCTAGTGTGAACATGCCTCTGTTTCTTGTATGTCTGCCATCTTAGACCTCAGTTCACATTGTCTGTTTTTTTGACTTGTTTGCATTCTGTGCAATTTAAGGGTGTGGCGTGCCCTTTGTTGAGCTGATTGGTATATATGTAGCTTACCACGGGCCTAGGTGGTCTGGAGTTGGGACCCGGTCCTATTTGTCTACCCTTTTATATGCATTACTTCAACTTTGATATACAGTAAGGTTTTTAATATAGGCAGTATAGGTACCGTCCCAATTTAGGGTCGCCTTGCCGCTGGTGGGACGGCTTGTATACTTTTTTTGATCAAAAATAGTTCACTAAGTACCCTATATTTATTATGCAACTTTGCTTTACATTTATATATAATTATGGTAGGGTATGAGATATATTTTTGTCTTGCTTCTTTTTTGCTAGTGTGAACATGCCTCTGTTTCTTGTATGTCTGCCATCTTAGACCTCAGTTCACATTGTCTGTTTTTTTGACTTGTTTGCATTCTGTGCAATTTAAGGGTGTGGCATGCCCTTTGTTGAGCTGATTGGTATATATGTAGCTTACCACGGGCCTAGGTGGTCTGGAGTTGAGACCCGGTCCTATTTGTCTACCCTTTTATATGCATTACTTCAACTTTGATATACAGTAAGGTTTTTAATATAGGCAGTATAGGTACCGTCCCAATTTAGGGTCACCTTGCCGCTGGTGGGACGGCTTGTATACTTTTTTTGATCAAAAATAGTTCACTAAGTACCCTATATTTATTATGCAACTTTGCTTTACATTTATATATAATTATGGTAGGGTATGAGATATATTTTTGTCTTGCTTCTTTTTTGCTAGTGTGAACATGCCTCTGTTTCTTGTATGTCTGCCATCTTAGACCTCAGTTCACATTGTCTGGTTTTTTGACTTGTTTGCATTCTGTGCAATTTAAGGGTGTGGCATGCCCTTTGTTGAGCTGATTGGTATATATGTAGCTTACCACGGGCCTAGGTGGTCTGGACTTGGGACCCGGTCCTATTTGTCTACCCTTTTATATGCATTACTTCAACTTTGATATACAGTAAGGTTTTTAATATAGGCAGTATAGGTACCGTCCCAATTTAGGGTCACCTTGCCGCTGGTGGGACGGCTTGTATACTTTTTTTGATCAAAAATAGTTCACTAAGTACCCTATATTTATTATGCAACTTTGCTTTACATTTATATATAATTATGGTAGGGTATGAGATATATTTTTGTCTTGCTTCTTTTTTGCTAGTGTGAACATGCCTCTGTTTCTTGTATGTCTGCCATCTTAGACCTCAGTTCACATTGTCTGGTTTTTTGACTTGTTTGCATTCTGTGCAATTTAAGGGTGTGGCATGCCCTTTGTTGAGCTGATTGGTATATATGTAGCTTACCACGGGCCTAGGTGGTCTGGAGTTGGGACCCGGTCCTATTTGTCTACCCTTTTATATGCATTACTTCAACTTTGATATACAGTAAGGTTTTTAATATAGGCAGTATAGGTACCGTCCCAATTTAGGGTCACCTTGCCGCTGGTGGGACGGCTTGTATACTTTTTTTGATCAAAAATAGTTCACTAAGTACCCTATATTTATTATGCAACTTTGCTTTACATTTATATATAATTATGGTAGGGTATGAGATATATTTTTGTCTTGCTTCTTTTTGCTAGTGTGAACATGCCTCTGTTTCTTGTATGTCTGCCATCTTAGACCTCAGTTCACATTGTCTGTTTTTTTGACTTGTTTGCATTCTGTGCAATTTAAGGGTGTGGCATGCCCTTTGTTGAGCTGATTGGTATATATGTAGCTTACCACGGGCCTAGGTGGTCTGGAGTTGGGACCCGGTCCTATTTGTCTACCCTTTTATATGCATTACTTCAACTTTGATATACAGTAAGGTTTTTAATATAGGCAGTATAGGTACCGTCCCAATTTAGGGTCACCTTGCCGCTGGTGGGACGGCTTGTATACTTTTTTTGATCAAAAATAGTTCACTAAGTACCCTATATTTATTATGCAACTTTGCTTTACATTTATATATAATTATGGTAGGGTATGAGATATATTTTTGTCTTGCTTCTTTTTTGCTAGTGTGAACATGCCTCTGTTTCTTGTATGTCTGCCATCTTAGACCTCAGTTCACATTGTCTGGTTTTTTGACTTGTTTGCATTCTGTGCAATTTAAGGGTGTGGCATGCCCTTTGTTGAGCTGATTGGTATATATGTAGCTTACCACGGGCCTAGGTGGTCTGGAGTTGGGACCCGGTCCTATTTGTCTACCCTTTTATATGCATTACTTCAACTTTGATATACAGTAAGGTTTTTAATATAGGCAGTATAGGTACCGTCCCAATTTAGGGTCACCTTGCCGCTGGTGGGACGGCTTGTATACTTTTTTTGATCAAAAATAGTTCACTAAGTACCCTATATTTATTATGCAACTTTGCTTTACATTTATATATAATTATGGTAGGGTATGAGATATATTTTTGTCTTGCTTCTTTTTTGCTAGTGTGAACATGCCTCTGTTTCTTGTATGTCTGCCATCTTAGACCTCAGTTCACATTGTCTGGTTTTTTGACTTGTTTGCATTCTGTGCAATTTAAGGGTGTGGCATGCCCTTTGTTGAGCTGATTGGTATATATGTAGCTTACCACGGGCCTAGGTGGTCTGGAGTTGGGACCCGGTCCTATTTGTCTACCCTTTTATATGCATTACTTCAACTTTGATATACAGTAAGGTTTTTAATATAGGCAGTATAGGTACCGTCCCAATTTAGGGTCACCTTGCCGCTGGTGGGACGGCTTGTATACTTTTTTTGATCAAAAATAGTTCACTAAGTACCCTATATTTATTATGCAACTTTGCTTTACATTTATATATAATTATGGTAGGGTATGAGATATATTTTTGTCTTGCTTCTTTTTGCTAGTGTGAACATGCCTCTGTTTCTTGTATGTCTGCCATCTTAGACCTCAGTTCACATTGTCTGTTTTTTTGACTTGTTTGCATTCTGTGCAATTTAAGGGTGTGGCATGCCCTTTGTTGAGCTGATTGGTATATATGTAGCTTACCACGGGCCTAGGTGGTCTGGAGTTGGGACCCGGTCCTATTTGTCTACCCTTTTATATGCATTACTTCAACTTTGATATACAGTAAGGTTTTTAATATAGGCAGTATAGGTACCGTCCCAATTTAGGGTCACCTTGCCGCTGGTGGGACGGCTTGTATACTTTTTTTGATCAAAAATAGTTCACTAAGTACCCTATATTTATTATGCAACTTTGCTTTACATTTATATATAATTATGGTAGGGTATGAGATATATTTTTGTCTTGCTTCTTTTTTGCTAGTGTGAACATGCCTCTGTTTCTTGTATGTCTGCCATCTTAGACCTCAGTTCACATTGTCTGGTTTTTTGACTTGTTTGCATTCTGTGCAATTTAAGGGTGTGGCATGCCCTTTGTTGAGCTGATTGGTATATATGTAGCTTACCACGGGCCTAGGTGGTCTGGAGTTGGGACCCGGTCCTATTTGTCTACCCTTTTATATGCATTACTTCAACTTTGATATACAGTAAGGTTTTTAATATAGGCAGTATAGGTACCGTCCCAATTTAGGGTCACCTTGCCGCTGGTGGGATGGCTTGTATACTTTTTTTGATCAAAAATAGTTCACTAAGTACCCTATATTTATTATGCAACTTTGCTTTACATTTATATATAATTATGGTAGGGCATGAGATATATTTTTGTCTTGCTTCTTTTTTGCTAGTGTGAACATGCCTCTGTTTCTTGTATGTCTGCCATCTTAGACCTCAGTTCACATTGTCTCATTCTCGGAAGAGTAGCAGGACCCTCAGATAATCCCTGAAAAGATAGCAACCACTCAGAACCACAGCACATAGGAACTGCAATAAACAGCAAAGGCCAGAGCTTGGAGCAGGGTTAAAAAGCCCACCTAATGCTGAAGGAAATGATAAGGTGTTGAGTACCTCCCAATAATCCCCAGACAACCTCTCCCTTCTAACTTGCACAGCAGAATGGACACAATCCCACCACTGCCTTGTACCAGACAACAGCTTCCTGCATTGCCTGGCAACCGGGGAACACAGCATCCCAAGTTCCCCAGGCAGTGAAGTCCGTGGGAGACACGGCATCCACACTCATTCTACTACTCTAGAACACAATGCTCCATAAGATTGGGACAGTTTCCCTGCATGTGTGGCAGCTCCACCTCCAGGGTCAGGACAATGGCGGCGCTTGCGACCGGAGTAGCGTAGAACCGGACCCCATCTATTCCCAGGTGGAAGCACAGAATCACAATTTCTAGCAAATGGGGGACGTTTGGTTTCAATTAAGGTGTCCAGCGTTTGACGGATACCCTAATGGAAATTAAACAGACGCCATTATAGATAAAGTGATATGTCTGAAGGTTTTTGCGTCTGTCATACAGCTTGCAACAAAATTGATGGTGGTTCTGGTGCCATATTTCTGTACTGATGGTGGTTCTGGTGATGTATTCCTGTTCGGATAGTGGTTCTGGTGACAAATTCATGTAATGATGGTAGTTTTAGTGCTGTATTCATGTACTACTGATGGTTCTGATGATGTATCCATCCCTTGTAGATTGTGAGTAGTGATGAGTGAGCACTAAAATGCTCGGGTTCTCATTGCTCGGGTCGAACAAATTGGAATGCTCAAGTGCTCGATCCGAGCAATGAGCCCATTGTAAGGCTATGGGAAACTCGAGCATTTTTCCAGCCACCCACCCCCCCCCCCCCCTGGCAGTCTGCAGGAGGCCTAAAAATTGCCCAAATCGATGGAAACAATGCTAAAATGACATGGGAACAGCATGGGGAAGACCCCTGGAAGCATTTCTGACTCCCAGGTCACTGCTGTCAACAATGTTGTCAGAGTATTACGCTACTTTTACGGACTCACAATAAAACATACAAAAGCTAAACCAAAATGGATTTTCTTGGGAAAATGTTAAGGAACATCCTTTCCTGGGTAATGACTTGTATCTAAGGTAAAATAAATAATCAAAAACAAAAATGCTTCTCCACACCTTGGGCTATGTTCACGCGCAGTGTTTTTGATGCGTTTTTGCACTTTTGCATTGCTTTCAATGGTGAAAAATTCATTAACCGGGAAATGTAATTTTAACATTTTACTACCTTATCTGGCCATGTGGTGTGCGAGACATGATCAGACACATCCTGTTTCATTTATGAAGGAGAGACTCTGAAAGCCACAAAGCCTATTTTTATAGGGCCATCAGGCGGCCGAACCCTATTTTTAAAGGGCCAGAAGTCGGCCCTTGCTATTGTTAGAGAGCCATCTTAAGGCTATGCTTTGTTGTTCCCATTATTA
Organism: Phyllobates terribilis; assembly: GCF_046119375.1. Taxonomy (NCBI): domain Eukaryota; kingdom Metazoa; phylum Chordata; class Amphibia; order Anura; family Dendrobatidae; genus Phyllobates; species Phyllobates terribilis. The sequence goes on from NW_027362763.1 coordinate 396,928,498, forward strand.
ACGAGTGGGTCTCCTATACTCTAATTGCGTTAACAGTGACTGCAAGGGCTGCCAGAAATTTGGATGCACCCCAATACCCCTTTGAAGAGACATAGAAGAGGGCCTCAGTAATTTTTTTTTTACCATTATAAAGGAGAGGGTATCTTATAGTGGTAATGCCCATGCAGTGACTGCAAGGGCTGCCAAAATTTGGGAAAAACCCCAATACCAATTTAAAGACACATAAATGTGGGCCTCAGTAACGACATGTTCCTAGAAAGGAGCAGTTCTGCTATACAGTTATATGGTATGCAGTGAGTACAACGGCTGTCCAAATTTGGGAAAAACCCCAATAACAATTTAAAGACACATAGAGGTGGGCCACAGTAACGACATGTTCCCAATAGAAAGGAGTGGTTCTTCAATACAGTTATAGGGTATGCAGTGAGTACAATGGCTGCCAAAATTTGGGAAAAAACCCACTAACAATTTAAAGACACATAGAGGTGGGCCTCAGTAATGACATGTTCCCATTAGAAAGGAGCGGGTCTGCTGTACAGTTATAGGTTATGCAATGAGTACAACTTCTGCCAAAATTTAGGAAAAACCCCAATACCAATTTAAAGACACATAGAGGTGGACCTCAGTAACGAGTTCGACATGTTCCCATTAGAAAAGAGTGGGTCTGCTATACAGGTATAGGGTATGCAGTGAGTTCAACGGCTGCCCAAATTTGGGAAAAACCCCAATAACAATTTAAGGACACATAGAGGTGAGCCTCAGTAATGACATGTTCCCATTAGAAAGGAGCGGGTCTGCTATACAGTTATGGGGTATGCAGTGAGTAAAATGGCTGCCAAAATTTAGGAAAAACCCCAATAACAATTTAAAGACTAATAGAGGTGGGCCTCAGTAACGACATGTTCCTAGAAAGGAGCAGTTCTGCTATACAGTTATAGGGTATGCAGTGAATACAACGGCTGCCAAAATTTGGGAAAAACCCAATACCAATTTAAAGACACATAGAGGTGGGCCTCAGTAATGACATGTTCCCATTAGAAAGGAGTGGGTCTCCCATACTGTTCTTGTGTATGCAGTGAATGCAACGGCTGCCAAAAATTTGGAAGCACTCCAATGCCCCTTGCAAGAGACGTAGAGGAGGGCCTCCTGAAAAAAAATGTTCTCACTATTAGGAAGTGGGTCTCCCACACCGTTTGCCTATGCAGTGAATGCAACGGCTGCCAAAAATTTGGAGGCACTCCAATGCCCCTTGCAAGAGACGTAGATATGGTGATATGGTAGATATGGTGGTGATATGGTGGTGATATGGTGGTGGAGGATGAGGATGAGGAGAAGGAGGAGGGCAAGAGCAAATAGACAAAATCAGGAAGCATATACCCATGTCCGGGTGTGAAGACAGAGGTGCATGGGAATGGTTATACCTCACAAAAAAAGACACTGTATTTGAGTTTATGTTACGCTGCTATCATTCGGTGGTATTGAGAAGTTTGGCCCAATCCAGCCCTTGTTCATTTTTATAAGAGTCAGCCTGTCAGCATTTTCAGTTGACAGGCGGATGCGCCTATAGGTTATAATTCCACCAGCGGCACTAAAATCCCACTCTGACAAAACACTAGCGGCAGGGCAGGTCAGGACCTCCAAGGCGTAGAGAGCCAGTTAATGCCACATGTCCAGCTTGGATATCCAATAATTATAAGGCACAGAGGAATCATGGAGGACGTTGGTACAGTCGGCAGGGTACTCCCTCAGCATCTTCCGAAATTTTTCCCTTCTTGTGAGAGTACTCCGCGGAGGGTCTGAGAAAACTGTCCCAGAACTTTGACAGTGTTCCCCTGCTGGACTGGATTTGTGTCTCTCTCGCCTGTACTACTTGTTCGTTGTCCAACGAACTGTGACTTCTGCCGCCAGCATTTTCAGAAGTGAATTTTTTTAATAATTCCGCAACAAGGGCCTTCTGGTACTGTCCCATTTTATTAGGCCTGTCCGATGCAGGAATAAGAGACAGAAATTTCTCCTTGTAGCGTGGGTTTAGAAGTGTCACTAACCAGTATTGACTGTCACCCAAAATTTGACAACGCGAGGGTCATGGGAAAGGCAGCGTAACATAAACTCAGCCATGTGTGCCAGACTGCTAACAGGCAAGTCTTCCGTGTCCTCACCAAGAGGATGACTGATCATGCTCTCCTCCTCATCTTCCTTCTCCTCTCTGTCCTCAGGCCATCCACGCTGAACAGACGGTATGACAGTTGTGCAGGTAGTACCATCTATAGAGCAGGAAACTAGCTCCTGTTCTTCCTCCTCCTCCTCTTGCTTATTGTCACCTAATTAACGTTGGAATGAGATGAGGCAGGGCTGTGTGGAATCACCCTGTATGGTCTCTTGCTCCATCTCATCGTGTTCCGCCTGCAATGCATCTTTTTTAATTGTGAGCAGAGAGCGTTTCAGAAGACAGAGAAGCAGGATGGTGATGCTAATTATAGCGGCGTCATCGCTGCTCACCATCTTGGTGTAGTCAACAAAGTTTTGGAGGAGGGTACAGGTGTCTGACAGCCATATCCACTCCTGAGGTCTTTGTGTGGAGTCTGACCTGAATACCGACGGCCGTGTTGATGCGGGTAGTCAACAACTGCCCTCTTCTGCTCACAAATCCATCCCAACATCTGCAATGTAGAGTTCCATTGGGGACATCGCACACCAGTCGGTGAGCTGGAAGCTGCAAGCGTTACTGAAACACGGCAAGGGCAGTGGTAGCTGTTGCTGACTTTCTAAAATGGGCACACACGCGGCGTACTTTGACAAGCAGATCCGGCAGACCTGGGTAGGTTTTGAGAAACTGCTGAACCACGAGGTTTAGCACATGGGCCAGGCATGATGCATGTGTGAGCTCGCCTCGCTTCAGAGCCGCCACCAGGTTCCGGCCATTGTCACACACTACCATGCCTGGCTTTAGGTTCAGCGGTGTCAGCCACAGATCTGACTGCTCTTTCAGAGCTGTCCACAACTCTTCAGCATATTAGCTTCAGCACAGCCTGTTGTCGCTTGGCCGAGGCAGTGCTGCAGTGCTTCCAGCTTGTGACGGATGTGGTCATTTTGGAGATGGAGGCTGAAGAGGAGGAGGAGGAGGTGCAGGAGCTGTAGAATGTGGGGGCAACTCTGATTGACCCAGGGCCCTCAATCCTCAGCATCGGGAGGACATGTTTCGTCCCAAGGTCTGACTGGGTCCCGGCTTCCACTATATTAACCCAGTGTGTCAGGGAGATGTACCATCCCTGCCCACAAGCACTTGACCACGTGTCCATGGTTAGGTGGACTTTCCCAGTAACTGCGTGTTTGAGGACACAGCTAATGTTGTGGGTAGTTTTGCTACCCCTGCTGATGCTGGCCAGGCAGGCGGTGTGAATGGCCTCTTTGAAGTTGTCTGCAGAGTCTTTAAAAAACAACCAAACTTGGAAAGACCTAACAGTTGTCCTGGCAACTTCCGTCGTGTTGGCATTATGGAGAACGCTTTCCTGCCTTGGGCCTGTGGCCACCACACTGCTTCTTCCTGTCTGTTGTGGTGCTACGCCTACCTCTCCCTGTGTGCTGCTGTCCTCACTGTTCATGTCCCCCTGCCAGGTTGGGTCAATTACTATGTCATCCACCACCTCATCTTCTACTTCCGCACTCTGGTCCTCCTCCTGACTTTCTGGCAATTGTGTCTCATCATCATCCACCTCTTGTGACAGTAATTGCACTTTCCCACCATTGCCTTCATGTAAACATGGCTTCTCAAATATTTGGGCATCACTACACGCATTCTCCTCTTCACCCGCTTGAAGCTGGCCAGGCGAGAGGCCCGAATCTACAAATGGAAAAGTGAACAGCTCTTCTGAGTGTCCAAGTGTGGGATCAGTTGTCTCGGGGCACTCGGCATGGTGGGAGGAAGGAGGATCAGGGTGAGGAATATGCGGTCCAGACTCACGGCTACTGAGACTTGACCGTGTGGAAGACAGGGTGGTGTTGGTGGTGGCAAAGTGGTTGGAAGCATTATCTGCTATCTATAGTGTTCAATAGTGGTGTTCTGCAGTCCCCTAGTAATTGGGACAAGAAGGTCGAGCGATAAAATGTGGGTGTTTTTTGTGGCACAATTTCAGCTTGCTCACGGCCTCGGCCTCTGCATGCACCATCACTAACACATCCACTTCCCCATCCCTTGCCAAGCACCTTGCCCATTTTAAATGGAGGACAATATTTTCCACGTTCACTACAAATGGCTGGATTTGAACTGCAGTTATATGTGACATGTCTGACGGACAACCACGGTTTTAAATAGCGGGCCTGTAGGTTACTATTAGAGATGAGCGTTGTTCTACTCGAACTGTTCGCCAATCTCAAATTCGAGCTGTTTTGGGCGGTGTTCGAGCCGTTCGGCGAACACGAACGATTTGAGAAAAATTAAGTTCGATAACTGTTCGTGCACCAAAATCATAACTGGATTTTTTCTCAGTAATGATGAAAATTAATGTTAATACGCAGTTTGAGTGTACAGCGGGGTGGGGGGAGGGGCAGGGAATGGATCTCTGCAGGAATAATGAAGAACTCCATTTTTTTTTCTCTTTCCCGCATTTACAGTGGGGAGGTGCAATCTGTCAGCCTATCAGCAGCGCACACACGGAGCGAAGTGATTTTTTTCACACAAGCAAGGGCATGTGTCATTGGCAGTGTATGTCACATGTCCTTGCCCTATAAGACCCAGCCATTTTCCCCGTCGCCACCATTTTCTCACTGCTGCAGCTGCGTGTTAGACGGCACCGCTGTTGCTGTGTGCGCTATACCTTGTTAATTTCAAGCCAATTTTCGCACAAATCTACAGATAGCTTGGGAGTAGGGAATAGTTGTGATTGCAGTCCTTTTAAGGACTAGGTTACAGCATTTCCTACGACTTTTATCAGGCAGGTCTGTGCTCTTAAATAGATAGATTGTGGGAGTAAAGACTAATTGTAATTGCAGTCCTTTTCAGGACTAGGTTACATCAGTTCCTATCAGTTTTTGCCAGGCAGGTCTGTGCCAGTGCTGTGCAAGTTTTTTTCACAGCATTTGGCTGAATCTAGCAAAGCTAATCCTTTTTGGCCTATTGCAGAGTGTGTTAGTCAGTGGAGTAGCCTATCTGTGTTGCAAGATATACCACCTGTGTATAGAACACCAATTTTTTTACTGCACCTAGTGAAATAAAATCTTTTGGGCATAGCATCATTCTATTAGTCCATCTATACTGACCTCCATCAGGTTGCAAATTGAATATAATTTTTTTCTGCATCTAGCTCTGAAAAAATATTTGGGCTTCTAGCAGTGTGTGGGACTTGTTCTATTAGTCCATCTACACTGACCTCCATCAGGTTGCAAACTGAATATAATTTTTTTCTGCATCTAGCTCTGAAAAAATATTTGGCCTTCTAGCAGTGTGTGGGACTTTCTCTATTAGTCCATCTATACTGACCTCCATCAGGTTGCAAATTAAAAATAATTTATATCTGCATCTAGCTGTGAAAAAATATTTGGCCTTCTAGCAGTGTGTGGGACTTTATCTATTAGTCCATCTATACTGACCTCCATCAGGTTGCAAATTAAAAATAATTTTTATCTGCATCTAGCTCTGAAAAAAATATTTGGCCTTCTAGCAGTGTGTGGGACTTTCTCTATTAGTCCATCTATACTGACCTCCATCAGGTTGCAAATTAAAAATAATTTTTATCTGCATCTAGCTCTGAAAAAATATTTGGCCTTCTAGCAGTGTGTGGGACTTGTTCTATTAGTCCATCTATACTGACCTCCATCAGGTTGCAAATTGAATATAATTTTTTTCTGCATCTACTTCTGAAAAAATATTTGGGCTTCTAGCAGTGTGTGGGACTTGGTCTATTAGTCCATGTACACTGACCTCCATCAGGTTGCAAATTAAAAATAATTTTTATCTACATCTAGCTCTGAAAAAATATTTGGGCTTCTAGCAGTGAGTGGGACTTGTTCTATTAGTCCATCTATACTGACCTCCATCAGGTTGCAAATTGAATATAATTTTTTTCTGCATCTAGCTCTGAAAAAATATTTGGGCTTCTAGCAGTGTGTGGCACTGGGTCTATTAGTCCATCTATACTGACCTCCATCAGGTTGCAAACTGAATATAATTTTTTGTCTGCATCTAGCTCTGAAAAAATATTTGGCCTTCTAGCAGTGTGTGGGACTTGTTCTATTAGTCCATCTATACTGACCTCCATCAGGTTGCAAATTAAAAATAATTTTTATCTGCATCTAGCTCTGAAAAAATATTTGGCCTTCTAGCAGTGTGTGGGACTTTCTCTAATAGTCCATCTATACTGACCTCCATCAGGTTGCAAATTCAAAATAATTTTTTGTCTGCATCTAGCTCTGAAAAAATATTTGGCCTTCTAGCAGTGTGTGGGACTTTCTCTATTAGTCCATCTATACTGACCTCCATCAGGCTGCAAATTAAAAATAATTTTTATCTGCATCTACCTCTGAAAAAAGATTTGGGCTTCTAGCTGTGTGTGGGACTTGTTCTATTAGTCCATCTATACTGACCTCCATCAGGTTGCAAATTCAAAATAATTTTTTGTCTGCATCTAGCTCTGAAAAAATATTTGGCCTTCTAGCAGTGTGTGGGACTTGTTCTATTAGTCCATCTATACTGACCTCCATCAGGTTGCAAATTGAATATAATTTTTTTCTGCATCTACTTCTGAAAAAATATTTGGGCTTCTAGCAGTGTTTCGGACTTGGTCTATTAGTCCATGTACACTGACCTCCATCAGGTTGCAAATTAAAAATAATTTTTATCTGCATCTAGCTCTGAAAAAATATTTGGGCTTCTAGCAGTGAGTGGGACTTGTTCTATTAGTCCATCTATACTGACCTCCATCAGGTTGCAAATTGAATATAATTTTTTTCTGCATCTAGCTCTGAAAAAATATTTGGGCTTCTAGCAGTGTGTGGCACTGGGTCTATTAGTCCATCTATACTGACCTCCATCAGGTTGCAAACTGAATATAATTTTTTGTCTGCATCTAGCTCTGAAAAAATATTTGGCCTTCTAGCAGTGTGTGGGACTTGTTCTATTAGTCCATCTATACTGACCTCCATCAGGCTGCAAATTAAAAATAATTTTTATCTGCATCTAGCTCTGAAAAAATATTTGGGCTTCTAGCAGTGTGTGGGACTCATTGTATTAGGCCATCTATACCAAGCTCCACCAGCTTTGAAATTAATAATAATTTTTAGCTGCATCTAGCCCTGAAAATAATTTTTCCCAATAGTGGTAGCAATAGAAATATGGGGCGCGCGCCTGGCTAACAAAAATATACGCTTCATAACACAAAACACCAGCCTAGCGCACTGCACTAATAAGATGGCATCATCGTCTCTCCCAGTGCTAGGCCTACTACGCAGGCTAGCATTCCTGTGCCTAAAACACAATGTATGGGTCCGCGCTAGCCACTATGCTGAGGGGTATAAAGCTGCTGCTAACGCTTTATAACAATTCAATTGGCAGATTTTCACAGAGCTCTTCCACAACGCCCACCCATCGGGCAACAGTTGCCCACCCTCCCTATGGGATCTAGTGGCGAATAGTTGATGCCATTAATCAGAGCGTCAGTTGCCCCGTCAATGTGGCAAGCATACGGTAAGGCATGGGAAGAGTGGACACGACTAGTAGCAGGCAGACGGGTTGACCAATGTGAACAAGCCAGATCACAAGTCACCATAGAATTTCTCCACCAGCTAATGATGAGGGGCATATCAGGGGCATCAGCGCAGCGGTGTCTGACCGGAGTAGCATTTCACTTCCAACTACTGAATTGGGGAGATGTGACAAAGATTCATCATCAGACAATCCATAAAAGGGTGGAAAAGGGGTCAGCCAAGTCAGGAATGTAGACGTCCCGTCCCGTGTCACTAAAACTGATTTCTCACATCTTATCCCTAACACCATTAACATGACACTCACAATTTGAAGCAACACTAATGTCTACTGCATTTGTGATCGCCTTCTTCGGGGCGCTTTGTATAAGCGAATTAGTCCCTCAATCCAAAATTACCACCAGTGGAGGCTTATTACACCAGGACGTAGTCATAGCCAATAATGCAATACGTCTACGCATACACCAATCGAAAACGGTTCCAGCGGGCAGGGGTACTTGGGTACTTCTACAACCCACAAACGGTACACTGAGTCGGGTAACAATAGTAAAAACATATCTAACCATCAGATCACAAAGTAATTTCTTCCTATCACACATTGATGGAACGCCATTGTCAAGATACCTGTTCTAAGCTATATTTAATAAATGAATAACATCGGCAGGGAACCACCCCAAAGATTACGGGACACAATCATTCCGCATAGGTGCGGCCACGGAAGCAGCAAGAGCAGGACTGTCAGAAACGGAAGTTCAGAGGATAGGGAGATGGCGATCCACGTGTTTGGCGAGATACATAAGACCGGACTTGTTATCCTAACGTGGTTTGTTTCTTTTACAGGTGACGCTAAGCCAACAGTGTGAGTGATAGGCCACTCGTATATATATTGGGCACAAAAAAGGGCGAAAGTCCGCCCAGGCGGGAGGAAATTAGAGTTTCATAACACATATCTCAACTGGAGAGGTATTAGAGGCCTGCTATGGCCACAGGTACTAATGGAGGTAATCAAGGTAGGGAGAGAGGCAAGAGGTCCGGTCATCTTAGTTATACAGGCCGGGGGAAACAACCTAAGTCATCACAAGAGCGCATAACTAATGGCAATAATGAAACTAGACACTGAGCGCTTCAGAGAATTTTTCACAAAACTAGCTATAGTATGGTCAGAGATTGTGCCGATAGCGGTATGGCAAGGTGCGCGAGACATCACGGCCATCGAATGGACAAGGCGGGTAATAAATATTCGGATGGCAAAATTTAGAAGAGACAGAGGCGGTGTAGTGATACGACACCGACAACTGGAAGGAGATAAAGCAGGCCTCATACGGCCCGACGGTGTTCACTTAATAGATATTGGACTGGACATATTCCTGTCAGGACTCCAGGACGGAGTGGAACAAGCGTTAAGAGTGATGGGTGGGGGTCAGAGTCCTGCATACGAGTACGCTGAATCCTCCGTGGCCTGGAAATAAAAAGGACATGTTGGAGAGTTACACTTGTTGGCCAACTTGCCGGAGTGGGGACCCAGGGCATGCTGCAACAAGCTGAATTATTTTAGAAATAAAATGCCTTTCTAATGGAATGAGTATAAAGAGTTAATAAAGCTGTGACCGATCCTCACCCATCCAGTTGTAAGAGTTACATTATTGTATTGTCCATGAAAGGGGGGCGGTAGGGGGGCTGAGCGTCTGGGTTTGGTTGGGGGTCCCCACAGTCTGCCTAGGCTAGATTCATTTAAAAATTCTTATTAGATACACAGGCGGTGCAGCTTGCTTCGCAGCTGGGCTACTACGCCCAAAGTATTGCCTAGGCTAGATGAAGTTAAAAATTCTACGCTGACTAGCAGACACTGAAGATTTGGAGCAGACCTCTGAGTAAACAGCTCTTCAGACTCAACCATCTGTGTTACCCCAAGCCATAGTGTATGTAGTTTCTTACAGTTAAAAGGGGGGGGGTGCGACCCAACCCACCTGGAATTGACGATGCCAACGTCACGTAAGACACAGCAAGGGGACTCCCAAAATTGTGGCACAGACACCACTTAACCCTAGAACGTATACCTGTGGCCTTGCAGGCCCGCCCGGTTAATTGTTTTCTATTTTCTGCAAGATTACTTTAGTTAGAATTTTGAAACTCTAGGTATTCTTCATGTATATAGTTGTTTGTCATTTGAGTTTGAGTTATTCAATGTTATTTGCACACGGGCCTAAAGGGCCCCAGGTATGTGAAAGTGTAGATTTTTATGGTCATGCGTTCTAGGGTTAAGTAGCATCAATTGCCCCACTGTTGCTTAAAACGGTTGGTGATGTGATTTTATCAAATCCCCAAGCTTTTAGTCTCCCAAGGATGACACAGGGGTAGAAATGTCCTTGCGAATCCATGATTTGTTCATCTTTATGAACGTGAGTCTGTCTACATTCTCAGTGGACAGCCGCGTGCGCTTATCTGTCAGCACACCACCAGCAGCGCTGAACACACGTTCAGAGAGAACGCTGGCTGCATGGCATGACAAGATCTCCAAGGCATGAGTGGCGAGCTCCGGCGATTTTTCCAGATTAGAATACCAAAATGAGCAAGGGTCCAGTGACACAGTCATGGCTTCGATGTTCACTTGGAGATTCTCCTGTACCATCCTCTCTAGGCATTGACTATGTGTCAGACTTCTTGTCTCCTGTGGCCTTGCAAAGGATGGGCTAAAAAAGTGGTGAAACGATTCCACAAAATTGCTGTTACCAGCAGATACTGTGTTACTGTTACTGTTTGAGTGATGAAGACTCGACAGTCCCACCGTTGGCAAGTTAGAACTGTGAGATTCACTACGTGCACCACTGGTGTTTTGTGGAAAAGCACATGTAAGATTCTGCAACAGCGTATGCAGATACTCCTGCATTCGTCAATACCTTTTTATGGCAGGAATTATTTCGGCAAATATACTTTTGCACCGGGGATCTAAGAGTGTGGCTACCCAGTAGTCGGGATTACTTCGAATTCTGACAATCCGGGGGTCATGTTGCAGGTAGTGCAGCAAGAAGGCACTTATGTGTCTTGCACATCCAGAAGGACCAAGTCCTTGTTGTGTTGGTAGCGAGGTAAGAATCATGCTTCCTTCCTCTGCCCTCTCCCTCCAACCTCGCACAACAGAAATGTGATCAAGGTCTCCCTCATCTGATGAGTCTTCCATGCCCATCGCCAGTTCGTCCTCCACTTCTTCCTCGGCTCCTGCACCTTCCTCAACAGTTTGGCTGCTGCCATGCGCCCTGGTTAATCCCTCTCCCCCACCCTCCCATGCCTGCCGCCTTGGTGCTGCCAACCGTCTGGACCTTGGAGATGTTATCCCTTCCGCATACGACTCCTCCTCTACTTCCTCCACCTCCTCTTGTTCCACCACCTGACTCTGAATTCTGTTTAATGTGTGCTCCAGCATGTAAATCACCGGAATAGTCATGCTGATAATGGCATCGTCGTCAGCACTAAACATCTTCGTCGCCATTTCAAAACTGTGCAGAAGGGTGTGTGGCGCCCCTGAGGGTTCAGTCGCCACAGAGTTACTGCATCTCACCCAGAGGTCTGGTATCTCACCCTCAGGTAAGGAAGCCGTATGGCTCGGGACCCTAACTCCTGCATCCAACACATACCCGCAGTGGGGGTAGGGCGAGATTGCTCCTAAGGGAGAGCACAGTCCCAGGTCCCTAGCTGGTTTGAGGGTCCTATGTAGTGGGTGCTTAGGGGAGCAGCTTAGGGGAGCACATGACAAGGAGAGTATAAATAGGAAGCCATCTTAGAAAGAGCAAGCCAGACAGAGGAGGAAAAGTGACAGGAGCAGAGACTAGGCATGAGCTCTGCTCCGGAGGCGGGCCTAGCCTGGGAGGCCCAGGACTGAAGGAGAGAAGAGAGGAGTGGGAGCTGGAAGGCTCCAGGAACCGAAGGGACCCTACGGCTACGGGCCATGCAGAAGACCACCCGTACTCCCGCTGCTACCAGGAGGTAGAGGGGTCAGGCCAGATAAGGGGAACCGGTCCCTCAACTAGCGGAGAAACAGCAAGGCTCAACTAGAAACCGGAGGCTGCTGCATTTCATGTACTGCAGGCAAAAGTCCACACCAGTCTCACTAAGAAGGTAGCCACATAGGACCCAGGGGACGGAACACACGTCAAACGCCAAGGCCCGAGGATACCGGATAGAAGTGTCACTGGGTGTGAGGTGCAGGGAGAAGGCCAGAGAAAGGACACACAGAAGGGGGTCCTGCTAAGTACTCCGGAGCTATCTGGGGGTGGACTGAGCCCCTCACTGAGTATGCACAGCACGACGGGGGAGATTGCTCTGGTACCTGTAATCTGGACTACAACAACTGTGACTAATATCTTGAGACGGCATCACACGGACTCTGTGTTCATTACTGACTCCCTGCACTACAACCACCATCATCCACCCACACTGCCCTGAAGCTACACTCTGTTATGTTTTGCTACCAGAGCTAAGGAAAGAGAGGAGATCTGTCCCTACGATAGAACTCAGCTTAATCCCTACGATGTAACAGGGAACCTGATCCTGCGATCAGACCTGCTAAAGTCCTAAGCTAGTCTGTACGGAGACCTATAGATGTGGGGAGGGAATCCCTACAAGTACTAAGGACTGGGAGGAATATGGGACACCTCCTAACAGAAATAGTAGCAGACAGACGAACAAACAAAATATATAGAACATAGAGGTCAGTAGACCAAGCAAACTAACAGAGTTAGATACAGAGCACAGGCTAGCTAGAAAGTAGATATACAATGAAGTCCAGCAAAGCCAGAAGGGCGGAGCAGGATTAAATAGGCCAACAAGGTCATGTGACCAGCAAAGGAAAAAAAAACCTAACAGCAAGGTTCTAACAGTACCCCCCCTTCTAAGAGGATCCTCCGGATCCCCTAGGACCAGGCTTATCAGGAAATCTCCTGTGAAACGCTCTGATAAGTCTGGACGCGGAAACATCATCTGACCTCACCCAAGAGTTATCCTCGGGTCCGAAACCTTTCCAGGCCACAAGATACTGCAAACTACCTCTATACCGTCTAGAGTCAAGGATGCGAGAAATTTCATATTCCCCGTCCTCCACCACCGGAGGAACAGAGGCAGAGGCGTCACCATCCGACACAACAGCTTTTTTTAACAGAGAGACATGAAAGACCGGATTAATTCTCCAGGAGGTAGGAACCTCCAACCTAACAGCAGATTGGTTGACAACCTGAAGCACCTTAAAGGGCCCTACAAACTTGGGACCCAATTTCTTAGAAGGAATCCTCAACCGCAGATTCCTAGAGGACAACCAAACCATGTCACCAACAGCGAACAAAACCTCCTGTCGTTTCCTATCAAAGTAGTCTTTAGATTTTCTGTTGGCCTCCTGAAGATTACCACGCACATCCGTCCAAACTCTTTCCAAATCACCGGAAAAATTCTCCTCCTCAGGCACGGCAGATCCCAACTTGGAGAACGACCCAAACGACGGATGTCTCCCAGAACAGCAAAAAAAAGGCGAACAACCAGCAGAAGAAGATGTATGATTGTTCAGAGCAAATTCGGCAAGTGACAGAAACTCAGACCACCCCTCTTGATTGTCTGCCACAAAACAACGCAAGAACTGCTCAACATCCTGGTTTTTCCTTTCTGTCTGGCCATTAGATTCAGGATGATATCCGGACGAAAACGACAAATGAATTCCCAACCTGTCACAAAAGGCACGCCAAAAACGAGCCACGAACTGAGGACCCCTATCAGAAACAATGTCAGTAGGAACGCCATGAAGTCTGACAATTTCCTTGACAAAGGCCTTAGCGAGAGTTTTAGCGCAGGGCAGTTTGACGAAGGGAACCAAGTGACACATCTTGCTAAAACGGTCCACGACCACCCAGATGACAGTAAAACCCTCAGAGGGGGGAAGGTCAGTTATAAAGTCCATAGCCAAATGTGTCCAAGGAGCACTGGGGACCTCCAAAGGACAAAGCAACCCTGCAGCAGGAGTATGTGAGGACTTAGATCTAGCACATATAGTACATTGGCGCACCCACTTAATGACTTCCTTCTGCCATCCAGGCCACCAAAAACTGCGACCCACCAGTCTCTTGGTCTCAGAGATTCCGGGATGACCTGCCAACCGAGATTCGTGACACTCAACAAACAAATCTCTCCTAAAGGTCCCAGGCACAAACAACCTCCCATGAGGAGTGTTAGATGGGGCATTCTCCTGAGCTTTAAGAATCTCATCTTCCAAAACGGAGTCTAAAGCAGCTATCACAACACCTTCTTGTAAAATGTTTTCCTCTTTCTCAGCACCGACTATGGGAGAAAAACTGCGAGACAAGGCATCCGCCTTAACATTCTTAGTACCAGGGATGTAAGTAACGGAGAAATTAAACCGCGAGAAAAACAGTGCCCACCTAGCCTGACGGGCATTCAGGCGCTTGGCAGCATCAAGATATATCAGATTTTTATGATCCGTAAGAACCTGAACGGGAAATTCCGCACCTTCCAAGAAGTGGCGCCAGTGTTCAAATGCGAGTTTAATAGCCAATAATTCCCGATTACCAACATCGTAATTGAATTCAGTCTCCGAAAATTTTTTTGAAAAAAAAGGCACAGGGATGTAATCCATCCCCGTTATCCTGAGACAATACTGCGCCAACCCCCACAGAGGAAGCATCAACCTCAACCAAAAACGGCCTAGTAACATCAGGCTGCATAAGGATGGGAGCAGAGGTGAACCTCTCCTTGAGATACACAAAAGCTTCAATGGCCTCAGAAGACCACTGAACCGCATCAGCACCTTTCCTGGTGAGATCAGTCAGAGGTTTGACAATACTAGAAAAATTTTTTATGAATTTTCTATAGTAATTGGCGAAACCCAAAAACCTCTGTATCGATTTCAAACCAATAGGCCTAGGCCATTCCTGCACAGCCTGAACCTTAACCGGATCCATCTCAAAACCTTTGCTGGAGATAATGTAGCCCAAAAAACTAATTCTCTGTACAGCGAACTCACATTTCTCCAGCTTAGCAAAAAGCGAATTGTCCATTAATAACTGTAATACCTCATGCACGCTCCGCCAATGAGACTCCAGATCTGGCGAATAAATCAAAATGTCATCCAAATACACAACCACATTTTTACCGATCAAAGGTCTAAGGATGTCATTAATCAGATTCTGAAAAAATGCAGGAGCATTAGTAAGACCAAAAGGCATAACCAGATTCTCAAAATGACCCACAGGAGTGTTAAAAGCAGTCTTCCATTCATCACCCTCCTTCATGCGCAACAGATTGTATGCCCCCTTAAGGTCAATTTTAGAGAACCACTTGGCCCCCAATAACTGGTTAAACAGATCAGGAATCAATGGCAGTGGGTAAGGATTGCGTACCGTAATTTTGTTAATCTCACGAAAATCCAGACAAGGACGTAAACCGCCGTCCTTTTTTTTTACAAAAAAAAATCCAACCGCCACAGGAGACTTAGAGGGCCTAATGTGACCGGCGGCCAAACTTGTCTGTATGTATTCCTCCAAAGCCTTCCTCTCAGGAATAGTAAGGTTAAATAAACGACTTTTAGGAAGAGTCGCTCCAGGGACAAATTCAATAGAACAATCATAGTCTCTATGGGGAGGCAAAACCTGCGATTCTTTCTCAGAAAAAACTCTCCAAAAATCCTGAATAGGAACAGGCAATTCTCCCCTATCCAAAGCTGCAATACGCCCGTTACAACACTTGTCATAACATTTATGGCTCCAGGATTTAATTTCACTGGTAGACCAATCCAGTACAGGATTGTGAAATTTTAACCAGGGCAAACCCAATATTACTGGAGAAGGCAAGTTATTCAACACTACCAAATCCAATTTCTCATGGTGAACACCATTAATAGTGAGAGGAAATTCACTGACCTTGAGAGTAATATTCTTCAAAGGGGAGCCATCCACAGAAACCACAGCAATGGGGGATGATAAAGGTTCAGGTTTTAAATTGAGTTTTTCCACGAATCCCCCATCAATTACATTCAGTGTAGACCCGCAATCAACAAACACGCGAAATTCCATTAATTTTTCCTGAGCAATCGTGGAAGCAGCTAAAAATATACCCTTGGAATTTAAACAGGCAATACGGGCGTGACTGACCATTTTTTTTTCTTTCTTCATACGAAGCTCACAGCCTTTAATCAAATGACCAGATTTTCCGCAATAGAAACACAAGCCTTCCGAAAAACGATGGTCTTTTTCTTGAGAGCGAGGTGCCACCGATCCAATCTCCATCGGTTCACCACTGTTAGTACACACATTATCATAACCAGAAACTGACATAGCAGAGGATTTGCTCTCATTAACCCTAGCACGCAGTCTTCTATCCACCCGTATAGCTAATTGCATAGCCTGTTGCAAATCCTCAGGTGTAGGATAAGCAATTAGCAGGTCTTTAACCCTTTCACTGAGCCCAGCAAGAAATAGACTTTTCAGAGCAGAATCGTTCCACCCTGTTTGAGTCGACCAACGATGGAAATGAGTACAATATTTTTCAACATTACCTGATCCTTGTTTTAAACGTCTCAACTCAGTCTCAGCTGATGCGACACGGTCAGGATCATCATATAATAGTCCCAAAGCAGAAAAAAAACTATCCACTGATCTGAAGCATGAATCACTAGGTTGCAAAGAAAAGGCCCACTCCTGAGGCTCTTTGCGCAAAAGTGACATTATGAACCCTACGCGCTGGGATTCATCCCCAGAGGACTTAGGTCTCAAACGAAAATACAATAAGCAAGCATTTTTAAATGAAAAAAATTCTCGGTGTTCACCAAAAAATAAATCCGGCAAACATACCTTAGGCTCCAAGAAATGTGCTCCAGGACAGTTACTCACGTGCTGACGGAGCTCGGCCACCTCCAGAGAGAGTCCCTGCAGGCGATGAACCAAATCCTGAACCGACACCATGATGGAACAGAAAAATCTTTCCTTAGAGAATTTGCTGGCTGGACTTACTGTTATGTTTTGCTACCAGAGCTAAGGAAAGAGAGGAGATCTGTCCCTACGATAGAACTCAGCTTAATCCCTACGATGTAACAGGGAACCTGATCCTGCGATCAGACCTGCTAAAGTCCTAAGCTAGTCTGTACGGAGACCTATAGATGTGGGGAGGGAATCCCTACAAGTACTAAGGACTGGGAGGAATATGGGACACCTCCTAACAGAAATAGTAGCAGACAGACGAACAAACAAAATATATAGAACATAGAGGTCAGTAGACCAAGCAAACTAACAGAGTTAGATACAGAGCACAGGCTAGCTAGAAAGTAGATATACAATGAAGTCCAGCAAAGCCAGAAGGGCGGAGCAGGATTAAATAGGCCAACAAGGTCATGTGACCAGCAAAGGAAAAAAAAACCTAACAGCAAGGTTCTAACACACTCTTCCTGTGGTGAGTAATAATACCATTGCTGCAAAACCACCAGCTTCAGAGGACTGTTCCGCAGCGGCGGCCCCTTTGGCCGCACTCCACAGGTGGCGTAGTCAGACATTATAAAATCCATATATACAAATTACCCTTGGATTGACCGCCCTGGGTCACGGACTGGGTCACCGCCACAGTGACTACAACCCCCAGCGTCTACCGGCCCGGCTCAGGGTACCCCATGGCCCAGGGGGCGCGTCAACTTCATAGGTCCCTGATCTGAGACCACTCCTGCAGCGTGATTTGCCCCACCTCTGGATCTCGTTGGCCCAGGCTATACGTCAGAACGTATTGCACCAGGGCTTGTTGGTGCTGCCACAGTCGCTGCAACATGTGCAGAGTTGAATTCCACCGTGTCGGCATATCGCATTTCAGCCGGTGAACTGGCAGGCCCAACGACTTCTGTAGAGATGTAAGTCGTTGAACTGCGGGATGCAAACGGCGGAAGTGAGCACACAGCGACCGTGCCCTCTCCAGAAGGCCATCTAGTCCGGGATAGTGGGCTAAAAATTGCTGGACAACCAGGTTCAACACGTGAGCCATACAAGGCACGTGTGTGACATTGCCCCGGCGAAGTGCCGCACCCAGGTTTGCAGCATTGTCGCACATGGCCTTCCCTGGTTGCAGGTCCAGTGGAGACAACCTTTCATGAAACTGGGTCTCCAGAGCTGACCACAACTCCTCAGCTGTGTGACTCACATTTCCCAGACATTTCAAAGTAAACACTGATGCCGTTGAGCCCTGCTGCCAGCATAGTAAGGAGGTGTGCAGGATTCCTTCTGCGCAGTTAGAAAGCAGGTGGCATTACCAGACAGGCTTTGGGTGCAGGTGGCGGACCGAGAGGAGGTTGAGGAGGCAGAAGCAGTGGAGGAACTTCGAGATAAAGAGGATTGACGCACAACTCGTGGGGACGGTAAGACTTGGACAGCAGCCCCTTGTCCTGCTGTCACCATAGTTACCCAGTGCCCAGTCAGCGACATGTAACGCCCCTGTCCATACCTTCTCGTCCAAGTGTCTGTGGTGAAGTGCACCCTGTCACACACAGAGTTTCTCAAAGAAGCGGTGATGTTGTGTGCGACATGCTAGTGGAGCGCAGGCACACCTTTCTTTGAGAAGTAGTGCCGACTGGGCATCTGGTACTGGGGCACTGTGACGGACATAAGGTCTTGAAAATCTTCTGTGTCCTCCAGGTGGAAAGGCAGCATTTCTGTAGCCAACAGCTTGCAGATGGTGAAATTCAACCTCTTAGCTTTCTCATGGCTAGGAGGAAATGGCTATTTCTTTTCCACATCTGAGGGACCGAGGGCTGGCTGTTGTGCTTAGACGGTGTTGAGTAGGGTGTCCCCAGCAAAGTGCCGGTCTGTGAGGAAGATGCAGGCGGACATGTTAGGTTGCCTTGATCCAAAGGTGGTGCTCTCGATGTCGGAGAGCGCTCAACACTAGCAGGTGCTTCCACTTCCCAATGAACTGACGACCTGCCAATCACACTGACTTGCGGGTAAAGAGGTGGCAGGTCTGCGTCCAAAAACATGTGTGACTGCTGTCCCCCCAGTCACAGAGGATGAAGAGGCTGCGGATGCACAAGATGGGGCAGACGGTGGTTGGCCCAGCCGGCTAGGCCGCATTGTAGCACAGTGAGCTTCCCACTGCAACTTATGCTTCATATCCATGTGACGGTACATGCATGAAGTACTCAAACTATGGATTTTTTGGCCTCTACTTAGCTTTTGCTGACAAATATTACAGATAACACGAGTTGGGTCATCCTTATCGATCTGAATAAATGCCCAGGCTATGCAAGGCTTAGAGCCCATGTGACCTGAAGAGCCACTACGACTTGTGGTCAGAGGCAGAGTTGTGGTTGAGGATGCAGTTGTTGACGTGCTTCCAGTACTCCGTCTCTGTTCAGGAAGGCGCAACCTAACCTCGTCGTCAATAGCATCTGTGATGCCCCGCTGCGCTTGGTATCACAGATCCTAGAAGAGTGCATTGATGGAATCCTCCACAAGAGGCCCCCATAAACATTCAGACATCTCCACCTTCCACCTCAGACCAGCAGAGGGAGCCCGTTAGGGATATAAATAGGGAAGGTGGAGCTAGGCAGTTCAGTTCCTCTGAAGAGTTCCTGCAGTAGAGAAGCCTAAGAGAGGTCAGTCTGCAGTGGAGCTCAGTCTAGTCTAGAGAACGCAGTTAATAGTTCAGCAGTGGAGCACGAGGCTCCTGCTTGCTAGATTCAGGGAGCCCAGATAGAGCTTAAGGTGTTCCGGTGCCGTAAGATCAGTGAAGCGCGGCAAGCTGCCGTTAGTGTGTATAGCCTAGTGAGGGCCCGAGTAGGCCGAAGGCGAGTGGCGAGTTAGTACATAAGGGGCAGAGGAGCTTAACCAGCTCACCCCGAAGCATTTACCGGACACAGGATCCGAGCTTACCGGTATCTCTATGACCCAGTAAGGCATAACCGGAATCCCTGGAGAACTACAAGTCCCAGGATCGCTAAGGTGCTGATATGTAACAGAGCCAGGAGACGCTTAGGCCCCGCATACTGGGAGCGTGAACTCCAAGAGAAGGCCCTACCACAAGGTCAGCCAGCGCAGGACAGAGACAAAGTTAGGCCTAGCTCCAGGCAGGTCAGAAACTTACTACGCAGAGGCAAGAAACAGGAGGCCCTACACACGCTCATTGGGGAGGATCCTGATATGCACCCTTCACCCTACAGTGCTCCGGGATGTGCCTGAATTTCCACCAGTAAAAGGTACTGAAGTGACTACCGTGTCCGTTCCCGTTCTTGCTCTGACCCAGCTGGGTCTCGCCTGTCCTGCATTCCCCCTGCATACGCTGCCCTGAGACCTAGCTCCACCTGTGGGGAGCTATACCATTGAGCTGCCTTATCACCGGCCTCAGTGGACTGCTGCAGTGCTGGTGCTTGTCACCAGATACCACAGGTGGCGTCATGAACTCTTATAAAATTAACAATTATCCACCCTTTTAAAGAGAGACCCCAGGGTACGGGCCAGGGAGCCGACCACCGCGACATCCCCAAGGCCAGGCAAACGCCCGGGTACCGAGTCATCCCCATCCCCAGGGCTAGTCACATCCTCCTCCACCTCCTCTGCTGACCTCATCGACTGGCTGACTGTGGGTTGACAGTAAGTGGGATCTCCAACCTCGTCATCATCACCCTGTGTGTTATCACACCCGTTGTCCTCAGAGCCAACCTCTTCCTGCCCTGACCGAAAAGTCAAGTTGTCGCTCCAATCAGGTATTTGAGTCTCACCATCGTCTTCATCATTGTCTCCACCAACAGGAGTTACAGTTTGGGAACAAGGGTCTACATTATGCTCAGAACCTTCTTCATCTGGTCCTGGATCCGACTTATAAAGATTCTGGGCATCAGATCAGATCATTTCCTCATCTGGATTAACAGAAGCTCTGGAGCAGACCTCCGTTTCCCAGGCTATAGTATGAGTAAACAGCTGTGCAGACTCAACCATCTGTGTTACCCCATACTCAGACGGGCAGCTGGAGACTTGGGAGCTGTGAGGAAGCAAGTGCGATTGGGGTGACACCTCTGAGGACTGGAGTATTTGTGATGTTGAAATTGAGGTGATGGAGAGCCCACTTGAAGGAGCACTTGATATCCATAGAAGCACCTGCTGTTTTTGTGCCTCACCTAGAATTTGTAGCGATGGGCGTGTCCGTAAGAATGGGATCGTATCACATTGTCCACGAAAAGAAGTCGACATCTTAGTTTGACTGGAAGATGGTCTTTCTTCTGCAGATGTTACTCCCCCCCCCACCGTGGAGGGCCTCGACCCACCGGCGGACAGGCACCAGTATTGGGATAGGGGGGCTGGCCGTCCGGGTCCACCGCGGCTCTGGCACAAACCCGGCGACACAGAGGTGGCACGGGCAGGAACGGACTGGCCGTGTCGGCTTCTCACTTTTTGGATTTTAGAAGGGCATGACATGCCTATATCTGTGTCTCCCCCTCCTTTTACTCCTCCACCTCTTTTCTTTTCGCATGACTATATGTACTTGTCACTTTTCCATGTGTTAGTTGTG
The DNA here is from genome assembly GCF_046119375.1 of Phyllobates terribilis. Taxonomy (NCBI): domain Eukaryota; kingdom Metazoa; phylum Chordata; class Amphibia; order Anura; family Dendrobatidae; genus Phyllobates; species Phyllobates terribilis. The sequence continues at coordinate 396,949,723 of NW_027362763.1, forward strand.
TCTTCTGAGCAGTTTGTCAGCTTTTGGACACCTTTGAAGGTGTTTTCTATGTGTTTCTATGTGTTTTTGTTTGCCTGCCATTGGTTTTAACGGTGTTCGAAGGTGTTCGACGAACAGTTCGACGAACAGTTCGGCGAACACACGGGTGTTCGACGAACCGAACCGAACTCGAACACTACGGGGGTGGCTCAACACTAGTTACTATTCTTCACAGCGACCTTGTGAGAATAGCTTCACTGACACACTGCAACAAAATGGAAATGGAAGCCAGAAATGACTGATTTTGGAACGCAGTGATATGTGATACGTCTGATGGAGAACCAAGGTTTTAAAAAGCGGGTCTGTAGTTTACTAATACTATTCTTCACAACGATCTCGTGTGACTAGCTTAACCGACACACTGCAACAAAATGGAAATGGAGGCCACTATTTTCCGCGTGCAGTTCAAATTTCTGGATTTTTATCACTGTAATATGGAAAATATCTGGCTGTATTCTGCAGTGCTAACAAGCAAATGGAGGAGAAAAATTGTGTATTGCTTTTTAAGCAAATAATCAGGATTAAGATAAAAAAAAAATAGCCCTGGCCCCTAATACCTGGGGCTATGTCTACAAATATCTGTAATAGCAGGATCAGTCATAACGTGCAATAGACCCTCCTGTGCTGTAAGCACTGCAGTCTGTCACATACCCTGCCTGCATTGTTTTTTAAGCAAATAACCAGGATTAAGATAAAAAAAAATTGCCCTGGCCCCTGATATCTGGGGCTATGTCTACAAATATCTGTAACAACAGCAGCAGCAGACAGAATGTGCAATGGACCCTGTTGTGCTATATGCACTCCAGTCTGCCACATACACTGCCTGCCTGCTTAACTCCTGCTATCACCACTGAATATATGCAGTTGGATTAGTTCTCAGATGGACTGTTAGTTCAGATCGATATATAGATATGCTGTGGAATATGTATACTAACTATAAACAAACAAATCTCTCCCTGACTCAGCAGCAGCTCTCTCTAATCTGCCTGGTTCCGGGGTAGACTGTGACGGGCAAAGTGGCACTAGGTCTTATATAGACCTGATGACGCTATGCGGCCAGCCAATCACTGTAATGCCCACAACCAACATGGCTACGGCATTACAGTGCGTGGCAAGGAATACCTGCATGTTCATTGGCTCTCTAAAGAGCGCCAAACATGCAGGGCGGGGACCCAAGCTCCCGCCCGAGCAACCCGGAAATACTCACTGAGCTTGTCGAGCATCGTGTTGCTCGGGCGAGTACCGAGTAGTGGCAAGCACGTTCGCCCATCACTAACTGTGAGCCCTCGCGGGCAGGGTCCTCACTCCTCCTGTACCAGTCGCCGTTACATTTTGTTCAAGATTATTGTAATTGTTTTTGTATGTATACCCCCTTTCACATGTAAAGCGCCATGGAATAAATGGCGCGATAATAATAAATAAATACTAAATAATAATAATGTATTCATGTAGTGATGATGGTTCTGGTGATGTATTCATTACCAAAACCATCATCAGAATATGAACACAAAACCATCAGTACATAAATAGAAAACCAGATCCATCAATAGTACAAAATACGGCACTAGAACAATCATCAGAAAATAAATAGGTGACTAAAACCATTAATATGAATTTGTCACCAGAACCACCATCAGTATACAAATACATCACCAGAACCACCATCAGTAAATAAATACAATGCATCATAAGTACATGAATGCATCAGCAGAACCACCATAAGTACTTGAATACAATAACCAAGCCTAGTACAGCAATCAATTGTAATATCAGGTCAGTCCCATATATATAATTGTATCGCATGAACCTACAACTCCCAGTATGTCCTTAACAATGGTAAGGAGATGCTGGAAGTATGTTTTATCAAACTGCAGACCATACAGGAACCACAGCACTGATGAGACATGGGCAGAATCACAAATAAATATTTACATCCAGGTACCTTACAGGTGACATATTTTGTGGCTGGAGCTGCTCTCTTTCTTTTCTACTCCAGACGACATGATGACTTCTCATATCCACAGCTCATCTCTACAGACTTCCATCCTCTCCATTTTTTGCAGCACATCCTGACACGGTGCCCTTAAAAATAAGAGTGTTATTAAACTGCCTTCTACATAAAAAAAAATCTGTCTGGTGGGCACTAAATAGTTAATAGTTGTGCCCCATACTGTGGAGCATGCACACTTGATTGCTAGCAGATTTTTTTTGCCCCATTCACAGTTGCAATTAGTTTGTTTTGCTGGGAGGGGTTTTACCCCCTACCCACTATTCCCCATAGCCAAGAAGACATGGATACCTACCTCATATATATATGGTTTTCATTGTGATTCACTTCCTCTTCCCCCAGAGTCCTGAGATCCAGTGGCATTTCTCCCTCTCTCCCTCTCTAAGTTATGTCTATGTATTGCTATTTGGTAATAATTTTTGTTTTACTGTTTCGTTGATAGCTATCCATATAATCCAAGTCTCAGCAGCATAAATGATGGAGAAAATCCCGGTTCGTTTGGAATTGCATACCGGCTTGGTGCTTTGCATACCCCAGCGAGACCATTTATCAAGTTGGCTGTGTGTTTTGGTTTACATAAAAGTAAAGCTGTGACCGATTTCCACTCAACATTTGGTGTCTTGTCACAATATATATAAATAAATAAATAAATAAATATATATATATATACAGTACAGACCAAAAGTTTGGACACACCTTCTCATTTAAAGATTTTTCTGTATTTTCATGACTTTGAAAATTGTACATTCACACTGAAGGAATCAAAACTATGAATTAACACATGTGGAATTATATACTTAACAAAAAAGTGTGAAACAACTGAAAATATGTCTTATATTCTAGGTTCTTCAAAGTAGCCACCTTTTGCTTTGATGACTGCTTTGCACACTCTTGGCATTCTCTTGATGAGCTTCAAGAGGTAGTCACCGGAAATGGTCTTCCAACAATCTTGAAGGAGTTCCCAGAGATGCTTAGCACTTGTTGGCCCTTTTACCTTCACTCTGCGGTCCAGCTCACCCCAAACCATCTCGATTGGGTTCAGGTCTGGTGACTGTGGAGGCCAGGTCATCTGGCGTAGCACCCCATCACTCTCCCTCTTGGTCAAATAGCCCTTACACAGCCTGGAGCTGTGTTTGGGGTCATTGTCCTGTTGAAAAATAAATGATGGTCCAACTAAACACAAACTGGATGGAATAGCATGCCACTGCAAGATGCTGTGGTAGGCATGCTGGTTCAGTATGCTTTCAATTTTGAATAAATCCCCAACAGTGTCACCAGCAAAGCACCCCCACACCATCACACCTCCTCCTCCATGCTTCATGGTGGGAACCAGGCATGTAGAGTCCATCCGTTCACCTTTTCTGCGTCGCACAAAGACACGGTGGTTGGAACCAAAGAACTCAAATTTGGACTCATCAGACCAAAGCACAGATTTCCACTGGTCTAATGTCCATTCGTTGTGTTCTCTAGCCAAAACAAGTCTCTTCTGCTTGTTGCCTGTCCTTAGCAGTGGTTTCCTAGCAGCTATTTTACCATGAAGGCCTGCTGCACAAAGTCTCCTCTTAACAGTTGTTGTAGAGATGTGTCTGCTGCTAGAACTCTGTGTGGCATTGACCTGGTCTCTAATCTGAGCTGCTGTTAATCTGCGATTTCTGAGGCTGGTGACTCGGATAAACTTATCCTCAGAAGCAGAGGTGACTCTTGGTCTTCCTTTCCTGGGGCAGTCCTCATGTGAGCCAGTTTCTTTGTAGCACTTGATGGTTTTTGCAACTGCACTTGGGGACACATACCCAATTTTTCGGACTGACTGACCTTCATTTCTTAAAGTAATGATGGCCACTCATTTTTCTTTACTTAGCTGCTTTTTTCTTGCCACAATACACATTCTAACAGTCTATTCAGTAGGACTATCAGCTGTGTATCCACCTGACTTCTGCACAACACAACTGATGGTCCCAACACCATTTATAAGGCAAGAAATCCCACTTATTAAACCTGACAGGGCACACCTGTGAAGTGAAAACCATTTCCGGTGACTACCTCTTGAAGCTCATCAAGAGAATGCCAAGAGTGTGCAAAGCAGTCATCAAAGCAAAAGGTGACTACTTTGAAGAACCTAGAATATAAGACATATTTTCAGTTGTTTCACACTTTTTTGTTAAGTATATAATTCCACATGTGTTAATTCATAGTTTTGATGCCTTCAGTGTGAATGTACAATTTTCAAAGTCATGAAAATACAGAAAAATCTTTAAATGAGAAGGTGTGTCCAAACTTTTGGTCTGTACTGTATATATATATATATTGCGCCAAGTTATAATTTTGGGGTCATGTCTACACACCCTATACCATGGGTGTCCCCTCTCCACTGTTTTCCCTTATACTCTCTATAACTCTACACTGTCCACCGCCTTGCTAACATCTCAACATATTGTTTCCCCATTTCAAGTTGTCCCCTCTCCATATCCATTCTGTGCCCCCCTCTTCACTCTATGCCCTCATACTTCCCACCACACTGTCCTTTCCAAACTGTTGGACACAACAGCTGCCCAATATACACTATGATGGCCTCCACAGTACATTTATACAGTATTATCACCCCCAACATTTCCCCATTCAGTATTATGACTCTTCAGTCCCTGATTCAGTATATTGGTTCCCACAGCCCTTTATATCCAGTATATTGTCCCCCACAATACCCCACAAAGTGTGATGTCTACCACAGGTCCCTATACAGTATAATGTCCCCCACAGCCCCAGTATAATGCCCCCACACAGACCCACCTATAATATGATAACCTTACAGTCCCCCATTCTGTGGCCAAATAATATAATATAATTTAAAATAAAAGCTTAAACTCATCTAATCCAGGCTCCCCATCTGATCTTCTACAGTGGCATGTAAAAGTTTGGGCACCCCTAGTCAAAATTACTGTTATTATGAACAGTTAAGCAAGTTGAAGATTAAGTGATCTCTAAAAGGGCTATAGCTAAAGATGATACATTTCACTTGTATTTTAGGAAAAAATATATATATTGTCATTTTTTACATTTTAAAAATTACAAAAAGGAAAATGGGCCAATGCAAAAATTTGGGCACCCTAGGAGATTTGTGTGCTCAGATAACTTTGACCAAGGTTTCAGACCTTAATTACCTTATTAGGGTTATGGCTTGTTCACTATGATTGTTAGGAAAGGCCAGGTGATGCAAATTTCCCAGCTTTATAAAAACTCAGCCTCCTCAACCTTGTGCGAAAAAACAGCAGCGATGGGTTCTTCTAAATAGCATCCTAGCACTTTGAAAATGAAAATGGTGGAGGCCCACAAAGCAGGAAAAAGCTATAAGAAGATAGCAAAGTGTTTTCAAATTGCTATTTCCTCAGTTCGAAATGTATTTAAGAAATGGCAGTTAAGGGGAACAATGGAGGTCAAGATAAGGTCTGGAAGACCAGGTAAAATGCCAGTGAGAGCTGCTCGTCGGATTGTTAGAGAGGTAATTCAGAACTAGACATTAACGAACTTGTTCGGAAAATGTTCGCCAATCTCAAAGTCAGCACGAACATTGCACATTCTAATTCGTGTTCGGATTCCCAAGCATTTTCCTCAAAATCATCAAAATTAGGCCAAAGTTTGGTAAATGATCGAGTTTCCACTAATGCTTTTGTTAGGACTTTGGCTAGGATAGTGGTGTTGTATGATGAGCAGGGAGACCTGTTTTATGAGGGGAAGGGGTGGGGATAGGCCAGAGGAGCAGGGGATTGTTATTCTGGGTTTTTTTTTGTTTCTTTTAGTAACTTAATGTGTAGAAATTCTGAAGTCACATGTTCCTCTCTTTATCAAAAGAGGACAAGTGGCTTTGGTGCCATTTTGTCACTGTAACAGTGCAGTGAGGCTGCTGCTGCAAGTAGTCAGATACAGTTCAAAGAGAAACTCCAGCACTCCAATGTGGATGCAAAGAATATTTATTTAGATAAACCCCACATAGGAAAAGTAGGCCAACGTTTCGACTTTCATGGTCTTTGTCAGGGCCTTTACTAAAAAACAAAAAGACAAGACACAGAAAATAAATCATACGCATTGGGCTTCCGGTCATGCGCACAATGATCGGCCGTGGCATAAGTATAGGATGCTATAGGGAAGGACTAAAGAGAAACAAATCCATTGTAGGAAACTGAAAGAAGGGGGCTTATAAGGGTGTGTTTCCAATAATGGGTGTAAAACATTCCTTACAGAAGGAGATAGTGGCCTTAATTAATGACCTATAGAAAATAAATAAAAGGGAACAGTCAGAAATGCAAAAAAATATTTTGTAAATATAACAGATCACAAATACTGATAGATTGTGGATACATAATAGGCATAATAAATGACAGCAGAACATGTTTAGTAGTGTTCAATAATGTTGCACTTCATATCCTTATTTAGACCCTTCAGTGTGAGGGTCTGTAATGTATGTATCCAGTAGGACTCACGCTCTAGGAGTATCTTAATTTGGCTATCCCCTCTCCTGTTTTGCGGGATGTGGTCAATTATCTGGTATCTTAATTGTGATATACTATGGGACATGATGGAAAAATGTGCTGGAGTAGGTAACATTGTACGTCCACATCTGATCGTAGATTTGTGTTGTGATATGCAGTCTCGGATATGCTGAGACCACATATTCGAGACCACACGGACACTTGATCAGGTATATGACATAGGTGGAATCGCACGTGAAGTATCCTTTAATCGGATGCCGCTTGCCTGACTGAGGGTGCGTGAATGAATCACCTTTGGTGATATTAGAATATTATAGACAGCCCAGGCAGGGAAAGTTACCCCTATGTGGGGTAGCTAACGTGCGTTTAATTGGTCCCTTACCAGTGGTACCCACATCAGCCCTAACCAAATGATTTTGAATGTTCCGGGCTCTCTTATGACATAATAAAGGAGTTTCAGTGAATTCTCATATCTCAGGGTATGATTGTCCCAATAGTGACCAATGACGTTTAATGCAACTGAATATTGCACCGCTAAAAGGATGGTAGGTATTGACAAATGCTAATCGCAGATTTTTAGTTCTAGGGCAATTAGGTTGTGTCTGCTGATTTAAAATATGGGTAGAGTAACCTCTCTGCTGAAATTTAGCATTCATTTCCTCATGTCTGACTCTTTTGATGTCATCAATAGATTCAATCCGATCCACCCTGCAATGTTGTGACTTAGGTAAGGATCTTTTAACATGGCGTGGATGGCAACTGGAATAACGCAACAAGCTATTTTTGTCTGTTGGTTTTATATATAAGTCCAAGAAATAAATCGAATGAGGATCCTGATGTTCAGTGAACTTTAAGTTGGGCACCCTAGTATTAAGATCCTCATAAAATAGTGTAAGGTCATTCTCTGAGCCAGTCCAAATCAGAAATATATCGTCGATAAAGCATTTCCAAAATGGTATGTATTTATCGAATAAGGTATGAGTATACACAAAGTCACTCTCGAAGTTGGCCATAAAGATATTTGTGTAGGGGGGCGCTACTTGTGAGCCCATTGCTGTCCCCCTCTGTTGCAGATAGAATTGGTCCTCAAACAGGAAGTAATTTTTTGTAAGGATTAGAGTAAGAAGGTCAATACAAAATTCAATCTGGTCAGATGTGAGAGTCGTGTAAGTCTGTAAAAAAATTAGATGTTACTTGAATGTCTTTCTAGTGATCTATGCTGGTATATAGGTTATTTACATCCATAGTCACCAAGATGTAGTTTGTGGGGATGGGTCCCAACTCTCCTAAGGATGTTAAGAAATGTGAAGTGTCCTTCAGGTATGAGGTGATCTTAAATGTATGAGGTGTCAAGTTTTTTTCTAAAACAATAGCTAAGGGGGATAAAATAGAATCTGTTGAGGTGACAATTGCTCTACCAGGTGGTTTTTGTAAGTTTTTAGGAATCTTTGGTAATGTACAGAATACTGGCATTGTCGGGTGTGTATTAACAAGAAATTCGGAAAGTTTAGAATCAATTGTACCTTTCCGTGAATGATGCACGATCAAATTTGAAATGAGACAAGCTATCTCAGAGGTTGGATTATTAGGTATAGGTAGATATGTCCCAATGTCGCCAAACTGCGTGTGAATTTCTGATAGATAATAGGTACGGTCCATAACGACAATTGCTCCCCCTTTGTCGGCTGGTTTTATAATGAGATCTTTTCTCTTTTACAAGGAAAATAGGGCTCTGCCCTCCTCAATGGTAAAATTATTTCTATTGTGTAATTCACCTCTCTTAATTATCTGTAGGACCATACCAAAATCTTTCTGGACCAAATCGATAAATGTCTCAACATGATAAAATTAGTGATGAGCGAGCACGCTCACTACTGCCCGGTGCTCGCCCGAGCATCTCACTGCTCGAGATGCTCGGCGCTCGCCGAGTATTTCCGGGGTTGCTCGGCGGGAGCTCGGGTCACCTCCCTGCATGTTTGCCGCTCTTTAGAGCGCCAATGAACATGCAGGGATTTCCTGCCACTAACTGTAGTGCCGTAGCCATGTTGGTTGTGGCATTACAGTGATTGGCTGGCCGCACAGTGTCATCAGGTCTATATCAGACCTGGCGCTGCCATGCTCGTCACAGTCACTCCAGAATCAGACAGTGTAGGGAGAGCTGCTGCTGAGCTAGGGAGAGATTTGCTTGTTTCTAGTTAGGTGTACCAAACTATATTAGAGACACATATCCATCTCAACAAACAGTCCTTCTGAGGACTAATCCATCTGCAGAGATATCAGGCAGGCAGTGTATATAGACGGGCAGGCAGTGTATATAGCAGACTGCAGTGCACATAGCACAAGAGGCTCCATTCCAGTTCTGTCTGCTGCTGTTAGATATTTCTAGAAAAAGGCCCAGGTCTCATGGGCCAGGAATAATTATTTTTTGGATCTTAATCCTCATTATTTTCTTAAAAAGCAATCCAGAGAACACAGTTTTTCTGCTCCATTTGCTTGTTGGCACTGCAGAATACAGCCAGGTCCTTTCCATATTACACCGCTAAAAATCCAGCTATTTAAAATTGTGTTTTCTCTGTCACACGGATCACATATACGTTTTCAGAAAATACTGCCATTTCTGACCTTCATTAAAAATTTGTTTCAGTGTGTCAGTGAAGCAATTGACACCAGTTTGCTGTTCAAAATAGTTACCTACAGGCCAGGTATTTAAAACTGTGGTTTCTCCGTCACGCGGATCACATAGACATTTTCAGAAAATACTGCCATTTCTGACCTCCATTAAAAATTTGTTTCAGTGTGTCAGTGAAGCAATTGACACCAGTTTGCTGTTCAAAATAGTTACCTACAGGCCAGGTATTTAAAACTGTGGTTTCTCCGTCACACGGATCACATAGACGTTTTCAGAAAATACTGCCATTTCTGACCTACATTAAAAATTTGTTTAAGTGTGTCAGTGAAGCAATTTACAACAGTTTGCTGTTCAAAATAGTTACCTACAGGCCAGGTATTTAAAACTGTGGTTTCTCTGTCACACGGATCACATATAAGTTCGCTACAAATTCAGTCATTTGTAGTGAGCGTGGAAGATGTTGTCCTCCATTTAAAATGGGCAAGGGACATGGCAAGGGACGGGGAACTGGATGTGATGGTGATGATGGTGCATGCAGAGGCTGAGGCCGTGGGCAAGCTGAAATTGTGCCACAGCAAACACCCACATCTTCTTGCTCGACTTTCCTGTCCCAATTAATAGGGACAGCAGAACACCGCTATTGAACACAGAGCAGTGTGAAAAGGCTATTGGTTGGATAGCAGATAATGCTTCCAGTCACTTAGCCACCACCACCACCTTGTCTTCCACATGGTCAAGTCTCAGTAGCTGTGAGTTTGGACCACATATTCCTCACCCTGATCCTTCCTCCGCCCACCATGCCGAGTGCCCAGAGACAACTGATCCCACACTTGGACATTCCGAAGAGCTGTTCACTTTTCCATTTGTAGATTCGGTCCACTTGAAGTGGGGCAAGAGGAGATCGCATGTAGCGATGCCCAAATATTTGAGCAGCCACAGTCACGTGAAGGCGACGGTGGGAAAGTGTCACAAGAGGTGGATGATAATGAGACACAATTGCCAGAAAGTCAGTAGGAGGACCAGAGTGCGGAAGTGGAAGACAAGGTGGTGGATGATATAGTAACTGACCCAACCTGGCAGGAGGACATGCAGAGCGAGGACAGCAGCACGCAGGAGGGGGAGGCAGAGCACCCCAACAGGCAGGAAAAAGCAGTGTGGTGGCCACAGAAAGAAGGCATTCCCTGTAACACCAACAGGAAGGAAGTTGCCAGTACAACTGTTAGATCTTCCCGAGTCTGGTTGTTTTTTAAAGATAAGCCAAAAAGGCCATTTGCACCACATGCCAAGCCAGCATCAGCAGGGGTGGCAAAATGATCAGCCTGACCACAACCAGCATGATCAGGCACATGGCAGCAAAGCACCCGACTTTGTGGGCCAAACCCCAGGGTCTAGGAACACTGTCTGCGGGTGGCACCACTGCTTCTTCCGCTGCTGTGCATGCAAGCCAATCCCCTGTCCATGGTGCATGCGAAGATGCCTCCTGCCTTGCACCTGTCATTGCACACTCTCAAGTAGCAGCATCAGGAAGCACGTCCACGTCCTTGTCCCAGCGCAGCGTTCAGTTGTTTATACCCCAGTCCTTGGAACGGAAGCGCAAATACGCAGCCAACGCCCCACAGGCAACACTACTAATTTCGCGACTGCTTGCGCTAGAAATGTTGCCTTTTAGGCTCATGGAGACGGCAGCATTCCGCAACCTGATGGCGGCGGCTGTTCCTCGGTACTCGGTCCTCAGCCGCCACTATTTCTCCCGGTGTGCTGTCCCCGCATTACACAAGCACGTGTCCCTAAACATTAGCCGTGCCCTCAACAACGCAGTTACCGGGAAAGTCCATCTAACCATGGACACGTGGACAAGTGCTTGTGGGCAGGGACGGTACATCTCGCTGGTGGCACATTGGGTTAATATAGTGGAAGCCGCGACCCAGTCGGACCTTGGGACAGAACACGTCCTCCCGACGCCAAGGATTGCGGACCCTAGGTCAATCAGGGTTGCCCCCCCAGGCTACAGCTAATCCACCTCATCCTCCTCAGCCTCCTCCTCCTCTTCAGACTCCATCTCCAAAATGACCACATAAGTTACAAGCTGGAAGCACTGCCACGGCCAAGCGGTAACAGGCTGTGCTGAAGCTAATATGCATAGGTGACAAACTGCAGAATGCTGAAGAGTTGTGGACAGCTCTGAAAGAGCAGGCAGATCTGTGGCTCACACCGCTGAACCTACAGCCAGTCATGGTCGTGTGTGACAATGGCCGGAACCTGTTGGCGGCTCTGAGGCGAGGTGAGCTCACACACGTACCATGCCTGGCCCATGTGCTTAACTTCGTGGTTCAGCGGTTTCTCAAATCCTACCCAGAGCTGTCGGATTTGCTTGTCAAAGTACGCCGCCTGTGTGCCCATTTTAGAAAGTCACCTACAGCTTCGTCAGGGGGGTGAGACGAAGGCAGCAAAGCCAAAACGTGCGTAGGGTAGAGCAGGAGCGAGGCGCAGAGATTCTACCTTAGTGGCTGTAAGTATGGAACTCTCCTATGTTATTTAACGGGATAGCTTCCACTTCTATCATGACATGTATTTTTACTCATGTACTTAGTGCCATAACTGCATCCACTTATCACCTTGGGTAAATGTTTTTGCCTTAGCCAGTTTAGTCTCTCATTTTGTGGTTCCTACAATGCAACAGACATGTGTGCTACTCTCCCATGAATTGCACCACAGTGCCCACATTGTGCCTTTAACTAATTGATTCACACAGGGCGGTACATTGAACCTGCTCCTCGCTTCCATGAGTGTTCCCCATTGTTTCCATTTTTGATATTTTTCTCAATAAAGATTTTCTACTTTCACTACCTGGGACGTTTTTTCGAAGTCTTTTTGTGCTCCCTATAACTGTATAGCAGACCCTCTCCTTTCTAATGGGAACATGTCGTATTCATTACTGTGGCCCTGCTCTATGTGTCTTTAAGTTGTTAGTGGGGTTTTTCCTAAATTCGGTCAGCCGTTGAACTCACTGCATACCCTATAACTGTATAGCACACCCGCTTCTTTGTACTGGAAACATGTCATTACTGTGGCCCTGCTCTATGTGTATTTAACTTCTTAGTAGAGATGAGCGTTGTTCTACTCGAACTGTTCGCCAATCTCAAATTCGAGCTGTTTTGGGCGGTGTTCGAGCCGTTCGGCGAACACGAACAATTTGAGAAAAATTCGGCTGTTCGAGGTTATGTTCGATAACTGTTCGTGCACCAAAATCATAACTGGATTTTTTCTCAGTAATGATGAAAATTAATGTTAATACGCAGTTTGAGTGTACAGCGGGGTGGGGGGAGGGGCAGGGGATGGATCTCTGCAGGAACAATGAAGATCTCCATTTTTTTTTCTCTTTCCCGCATTTGCAGTGGGGAGGTGCAATCTGTCAGCCTATCAGCAGCGCACACACGGAGCGAAGTGCTTTTTTTCACACAAGCAAGGGCATGTGTCATTGGCAGTGTATGTCACATGTCCTTGCCCTATAAGACCAAGCCATTTTCCCCGTCGCCACCATTTTCTCACTGCTGCAGCTGCGTGTTAGACGGCACCGGTGTTGCTGTGTGCGCTATACCTTGTTAATTTCAAGCCAATTTTCGCACAAATCTACAGATAGCTTGGGAGTAGGGAATAGTTGTGATTGCAGTCCTTTTAAGGACTAGGTTACAGCATTTCCTACGACTTTTATCAGGCAGGTCTGTGCTCTTAAATAGATAGATTGTGGGAGTAAAGACTAATTGTAATTGGAGTCCTTTTCAGGACTAGGTTACATCAGTTCCTATCAGTTTTTGCCAGGCAGGTCTGTGCCAGTGCTGTGCAAGTTTTTTTCACAGCATTTGGCTGAATCTAGCAAAGCTAATCCTTTTTGGCCTATTGCAGAGTGTGTTAGTCAGTGGAGTAGCCTATCTGTGTTGCAAGATATACCACCTGTGTATAGAATACCAATTTTTTTACTGCACCTAGTGAAGTAAAATCTTTTGGGCATAGCATCATTCTATTAGTCCATCTATACTGACTTCCATCAGGTTGCAAATTGAATATAATTTTTTTCTGCATCTAGCTCTGAAAAAATATTGGGCTTCTAGCTGTGTGTGGGACTTGTTGTATTAGTCCATCTATACTGACCTCCATAAGGTTGCAAACTGAATATAATTTTTTTCTGCATCTACCTCTGAAAAAATATTTGGCCTTCTAGCTGTGTGTGGGACTTGTTCTATTAGTCCATCTATACTGACCTCCATAAGGTTGCAAACTGAATATAATTTTTTTCTGCATCTACCTCTGAAAAAATATTTGGGCTTCTAGCTGTGTGTGGGACTTGTTCTATTGGTCCATCTATACTGACCTCCATAAGGTTTCAAATTCAAAATAATTTTTTGTCTGCATCTACCTCTGAAAAAATATTTGGCCTTCTAGCTGTGTGTGGGACTTGTTCTATTAGTCCATCTATACTGACCTCCATAAGGTTGCAAACTGAATATATTTTTTTTCTGCATCTACCTCAGAAAAAATATTTGGGCTTCTAGCTGTGTGTGGGACTTGTTCTATTAGTCCATCTATACTGACCTCCATAAGGTTGCAAATTCAAAATAATTTTTTGTCTGCATCTACCTCTGAAAAAATATTTGGGCTTCTAGCTGTGTGTGGGACTTGTTCTATTAGTCCATCTATACTGACCTCCATAAGGTTGCAAACTGAATATAATTTTTTTCTGCATCTACCTCTGAAAAAATATTTGGCCTTCTAGCTGTGTGTGGGACTTGTTCTATTAGTCCATCTATACTGACCTCCATAAGGTTGCAAACTGAATATAATTTTTTTCTGCATCTACCTCTGAAAAAATATTTGGGCTTCTAGCTGTGTGTGGGACTTGTTCTATTAGTCCATCTATACTGACCTCCATAAGGTTGCAAATTCAAAATATTTTTTTGTCTGCATCTACCTCTGAAAAAATATTTGGGCTTCTAGCTGTGTGTGGGACTTGTTCTATTAGTCCATCTATACTGAACTCCATAAGGTTGCAAACTGAATATAATTTTTTTCTGCATCTACCTCTGAAAAAATATTTGGCCTTCTAGCTGTGTGTGGGACTTGTTCTATTAGTCCATCTATACTGACCTCCATAAGGTTGCAAACTGAATATAATTTTTTTCTGCATCTACCTCTGAAAAAATATTTGGCCTTCTAGCTGTGTGTGGGACTTGTTCTATTAGTCCATCTATACTGACCTCCATAAGGTTGCAAACTGAATATAATTTTTTTCTGCATCTACCTCTGAAAAAATATTTGGGCTTCTAGCTGTGTGTGAAACTTGTTCTATTAGTCCATCTATACTGACCTCCATAAGGTTGCAAATTCAAAATAATTTTTTGTCTGCATCTACCTCTGAAAAAATATTTGGGCTTCTAGCTGTGTGTGGGACTTGTTCTATTAGTCCATCTATACTGACCTCCATAAGGTTGCAAACTGAATATAATTTTTTTCTGCATCTACCTCTGAAAAAATATTTGGCCTTCTAGCAGTGTGTGGGTCTCATTGTATTAGGCCATCTATACCAAGCTCCACCAGCTTTTCAATTAATAATAATTTTTCGCTGCATCTAGCCCTGAAAATAATTTTTCTTCCCAATAGTGGTAGCAATAGAAATATGGGGCGCGCTCCTGGCTTACAAAAATATACGCTTCATAACAAAAAACACCAGCTTAGCGCACTGCATTAATAAGATGGCATCATCGTCTCTCCCAGTGCTAGGCCTACTACCCAGGCTAGCATTTCTGTGCCTAAAACACAATGTATGGGTCCGCGCTAGCCACTATGCTGAGGGGTATAAAGCTGCTGCTAACTCTTTATAACAATTCAATTGGCAGATTTTCACAGAGCTCTTCCACAATGCCCACCCATCGGGACAACAGTTGCCCACCTTCCCTATGGGATCTAGTGGCGAATAGTTGATGCCATTAATCAGAGCGTCAGTTGCCCCGTCGACGTGGCAAGCATACGGTAAGGCATGGGAAGAGTGGACACGACTAGTAGCAGGCAGACGGGTTGACCAATGTGAACAAGCCAGATCACAAGTCACCATAGAATTTCTCCACCAGCTAATGATGAGGGGCATATCAGGGGTGTCAGCGCAGCGGTGTCTGACCGGAGTAGCATTTCACTTCCAACTACTGAATTGGGGAGATGTGACAAAGATTCATCATCAGACTATCCATAAAAGGGTGGAAAAGGGGTCAGCCAAGTCAGGAGTGTAGACGTCCCGTCCCGTGTCACTAAAATTGATTTCTCACATCATATCCCTAACACCATTAACATGACACTCACAATTTGAAGCAACACTACTGTCTACTGCATTTGTGATCGCCTTCTTCGGGGCGCTATGCATAAGCGAATTAGTCCCTCAATCCAAAATTAGCACCAGTGGAGGCTTATTACACCAGGACGTAGTCATAGCCAATAATGCAATACGTCTACGCATACACAAATCGAAAATGGTTCCAGCGGGCAGGGGCACTTGGGTACTTCTACAACCCACAAACGGTACACTGAGTCGGGTAACAATAGTAAAACCATATCTAACCATCAGATCACAAAGTAATTTGTTCCTATCACACATTGATGGGACGCCATTAGCAAGATACCAGTTCCAAGCTATATTTAATAAATGCATAACATCGGCAGGGAACCACCCCAAAGATTACGGGACACACTCATTCCGCATAGGCGCGGCCACAGAAGCAGCAAGAGCAGGACTGTCAGAAACGGAAGTTCAGAGGATAGAGAGATGGTGATCCACGTGTTTGGCAAGATACATAAGACCGGACTTGTTATCCTAACGTGGTTTGTTTCTTTTACAGGTGACGCTAAGCCAACAGTGTGGGTGATAGGCCACTCGTATATATATTGGGGAGATTAAAGGGCGAAAGTCCGCCCAGGCGGGAGGAAATTAGAGTTTCATAACACATATTTCAACTGGAGAGGTATTAGAGGCCTGCTATGGCCACAGGTACTAATGGAGGTAATCAAGGTACGGAGAGAGGCAAGATGTCTGGTCATCTTAGTTATACAGGCCAGGGGAAACAGCCTAGGTCATCACAAGAGCGCATAACTAATGGCAATAATGAAACTAGACACTGAGCGCTTCAGAGAATTTTTCACAAAACTAGCTATAGTATGATCAGAGATTGTGCCGATAGCGGTATGGCAAGGTGCACGAGACATCACGGCCATCGAACGGACAAGGCGGGTGATAAATATTCGGATGGCAAAATTTAGAAGAGACAGAGGCGGTGTAGTGGTACGACACCGACAACTGGAAGGAGATAAAGCAGGCCTCAAACGGCCCGACGGTGTTCACTTAATGGATATTGGACTGGACATGTTCCTGTCAGGACTCCAGGACGGAGTGGAACAAGCATTAAGAGTGATGGGTGGGGGTCAGAGTCCTGCATACGAGTACGCAGGATCTTCCGTGGCCTGGAAATAGAAAGGACATGTTGGAGAGTTACACTTGTTGGCCAAGTTGCCGGAGTGGAGACCCAGGGCATGCTGCAACAAGCTGAATTATTTTAGAAATAAAATGTCTTTCTAATGGAATGAGTATAAAGAGTTAATAAAGCTGTGACCGATCCTCACCCATCCAGTTGTAAGAGTTACATTACTGTATTGTCAAGGAAAGGGGGGCGGTAGGGGGGCTGAGCGTCTGGGTTTGGTTGGGGGTCCCCACAGTCTGCCTAGGCTAGATGCATTTAAAAATTCTTATTAGATACACAGGCGGTGCAGCTTGCTTCGCAGCTGGGCTACTACGCCCAAAGTATTGCCTAGGTTAGATGCAGTTAAAAATTCTACGCTGACTAGCAGACACTGAAGATTTGGAGCAGACCTCTGAGTAAACAGCTCTTCAGACTCAATCATCTGTGTTACCCCAAGCCATAGTGTATGTAGTTTCTTACAGTTAAAAGGGGGGGGGGGAGCGACCCAACCCACCTGGAATTGACGATGCCAACGTCACGTAAGACACAGCAAGGGGACTCCAAAAAGAGTTTCCATTTTTTCCCAAAATTGTGGCACAGACACCACTTAACCCTAGAACGCATACCTGGGGCCTCGCAGTCCCGCCCTGTTAATTGTTTTCAATTTTCTGCAAGATTACTTTAGTTAGAATTTTGAAACTCTAGGTATTCTTCATGTATATAGTTGTTTGTCATTTGAGTTTGAGTTATTCAATGTTATTTGCACACGGGCCTAAAAGGCCCCAGGTATATGAAAGTGTAGATTTTTATGATCATGCGTTCTAGGGTTAAGTGGCATCAATTGCCCCACAGTTGCTTAAAACGGTTGGTGAGATGATATTACCAAATCCTCAAGCTTTTAGCCTCCCAAGGAGGATTAGAAAAGTCCTTGCGAATCCATGATTTGTTCATCTTTATGAACGTGAGTCTGTCTACATTCTCAGTGGACAGCCGCGTGCGCTTATCTGTCAGCACACCATCAGCAGCGCTGAACACACGTTCAGAGAGAACACTGGCTGCAGGGCATGACAAGATCTCCAAGGCGTGAGTGGCGAGCTCCGGCCATTTTTCCAGATTGGAATACCAAAATGAGCAAGGGTCCAGTGACACAGTCATGGCTTCGATGTTCACTTGGAGATACTCCTGCACCATCCTCTCTAGGCATTGACTATGTGTCAGACTTCTTGTCTCCTGTGGCCTTGCAAAGGATGGTCTAAAAAAGTGGTGAAACGATTTCACAAAATTGCTGTTACCAGCAGATACTGTGTTACTGTTACGGTTTGAGTGATGAAGACTCGACAGTCCCGCGGTTGGCAAGTTAGAACTGTGAGATTCACTTTGTGCACCACTGGTGTTTTGTGGAAAAGCACATGTAAGATTCTGCAACAGCGTCTGCAGATACTCCTGCATGCGTCAATCCCTTTTTATGGCAGGAATTATTTCGGCAAATTTACTTTTGTACCGGGGATCTAAGAGTGTGGCAACCCAGTAGTCGAGATTACTTCGAATTCTGCAATCTGAGGGTCATGTTGCAGGTAGTGCAGCAAGAAGGCACTCATGTGTCTTGCGCATCCAGGAGGACCAAGTCCTTGTTGTGTTGGTAGCGAGGTAAGAATCATGCTTCTTTCCGCTGCCCTCTCCCCCCAACCTCGCACAACAGAAATGTGATCAAGGTCTCCCTCATCTGATGAGTCTTCCATGCCCATCGCCAGTTCATCCTCCACTTCTTCCTCGGCTCCTGCACCTTCCTCAACAGTTTGGCTGCTACCATGCGCCCTGTTTAATCCCTCTCCCCCACCCTCCCATGCCTGCCTCCTTGGTGCTGCCAACCGTCTGGACCTTGGAGATGTTATCCCTTCCGCATACGACTCCTCCTCTACTTCCTCCACCTCCTCTTGTCCGACCACCTGACTCTGAATTCTGTTTAATGTGTGCTCCAGCATGTAAATCGCCGGAATAGTTATGCTGATAATGGCATCGTCGTCAGCACTAAACATCTTCGTCGCCATTTCAAAACTGTGCAGAAAGGTGTGTGGCGCCCCTGAGGGTGCAGTCACCACAGAGTTACTGCATCTCACCCAGAGGTGTGGTATCTCACCCTCAGGTAAGGAAGGCGTATGGCTCGGGACCCTAACACCTGCATCCAACACATACCCGCAGTGGGGTTAGGGCGAGATTGCTCCTAAGGGAGAGCACAGTCCCAGGTCCCTAGCTGGTGGGAGGATCCTATGTAGTGGGTGCTTAGGGGAGCAGCTTAGGGGAGCACATGACAGGGAGAGTATAAATAGGAAGCCATCTTAGAAAGAGCAAGCCAGTCAGAGGAGGAAAAGTGACAGGAGCAGAGGCTCGGCATGAGCTCTGCTCCGGAGGCGGGCCTAGCCTGGGAGGCCCAGGACTGAAGGAGAGAAGAGAGGAGTGGGAGCAGGAAGGCTCCAGGAACCGAAGGGACCCTAGGGCTACGGGCCGTGCAGAAGGCCACCTGTACTCCCCCTGCTACCAGCAGGTAGAGGGGTCAGGCCAGATAAGGGGAACCGGTCCCTCAACTAGAGGAGAAACAGCAAGGCTCAACTAGAAACCGGAGGCTGCAGCATTTCATGTACTGCAGGCAAAACTCCACACCAGTCTCACTAAGAAGGTAGCCACATAGGACCCAGGGGACGGAACACAAGTCGCCCGCCAAGGCCCGAGGATACCGGATAGAAGTGTCACTGGGTGTGAGGTGCAGGGAGAAGGCCAGAGAAAGGACACACAGAAGGGGGTCCTGCTAAGTACTCCGGAGCTATCTGGGGGTGGACTGAGCCCCTCACTGAGTACGCACAGCACGACGGGTGAGATAGCTCTGGTACCTGTAATCTGGACTGCAACAACTGTGAGTAAAGATCTTGGGACTGCATCACACGGACTCTGTGTTCATTACTGACTCCCTGCACTACAACCACCATCATCCACCCACACTGCCCTGAAGCTACACTCTTCCTGTGGTGAGTAATAATACCATTGCAGCAAAACCACCAGCTTCAGAGGACTGTTCCGCAGCGGCGGCCCCTTTGGCCGCACTCCACAGGTGGCGTAGTCGGACATTATAAAATCCATATATACAAATTACCGTTGGATTGACCGCCCTGGGTCACGGACCGGGTCACCGCCACAGTGACTACAACCCCCAGCGTCTACCGGCCCGGCTCCGGGTACCCCACGGCCCAGGGGGCGCGTCAACTTCATAGGTCCCTGATCTGAGACCACTCCTGCTGTGTGATTTGCCCCACCTCTGGATCTCGTTGGCCCAGGCTATACGTCAGAAACTATTGCACCAGGGCTTGTCGGTGCTGCCACAGTCGCTGCAACATGTGCAGAGTTGAATTCCACCGTGTCGGCACATCGCATTTCAGCCGGTGAACTGGCAGGCCCAACGACTTCTGTAGAGATGTAAGTCGTTGAGCTGCGGGATGCGAACGGCGGAAGTGAGCACACAGCGACCGTGCCCTCTGCAGAAGGCCATCTAGTCCGGGATAGTGGGCTAAAAATTTATGGACAACCAGGTTCAACACGTGAGCCATACAAGGCACGTGTGTAACATTGCCCCGGCGAAGGGCCGCACCCAGGTTTGCAGCATTGTCGCACACGGCCTTCCCTGGTTGCAGGTCCAGTGGAGACAACCATTCATGAAACTGGGTCTCCAGAGCTGACCACAAGTCCTCAGCTGTGTGAGTCACATTTCCCAGACATTTCAAAGTAAACACTGATGTCGTTGAGCCCTGCTGCCAGCATAGTAAGGAGGTGCGCAGTTAGAAAGCAGGTGGCATTACCAGACAGGCTTTGGGTGCAGGTGGAGGACCGAGAGGAGGTTGAGGAGGCAGAAGCAGTGGAGGAACTTCGAGATAAAGAGGATTGACGCACAACTTGTGGGGACGGCAAGACTTGGACAGCAGCCCCTTGTCCTGCTGTCACCATAGTTACCCAGTGCCCTGTCAGCGACATGTAACGCCCCTGTCCATGCCTACTCGTCCAAGTGTCTGTGGTGAAATGCACCCTGTCACACACAGAGTTTCTCAAAGAAGCGGTGATGTTGTGTGCGACATGCTGGTGGAGCGCAGGCACACCTTTCTTTGAGAAGTAGTGCCGACTGGGCATCTGGTACTGGGGCACTGCGACGGACATAAGGTCTCAAAAATCCACTGTGTCCTCCAGGCGGAAAGGCAGCATTTCTGTAGCCAACAGCTTGCAGATGGTGAAATTCAACCTCTTAGCTTTCTCATGGCTAGGAGGAAATGGTCTTTTACTTGTCCACATCTGAGGGACCGAGGGCTGGCTGTTGTGCTTTGACGGGGTTGAGTAGGGTGTCCCTGGCAAACTGCCGGTCTGTGAGGAAGATGCAGGCGGACATGTTAGGTTGCCTTGATCCAAAGGTGGTGCTCTCGATGTCAGAGAGCTCTCAACACCAGCAGGTGTTTCCACTTCCCAATGAACTGACGACCTGCCAATCACACTGGCTGTTGCAGGTAAAGAGGTGGCAGGTCTGCGTCCAAAAACATGTGTGACTGCTGTTCCCCCAGTCACAGAGGATGAAGAGGCCGCGGATGCACAAGATGGGGCAGACGGTGGTTGGCCCAGCCTGCTAGGCCGCATTGTAGCACAGTGAGCTTCCCACTGCAACTTATGCTTCATATCCATGTGACGGTACATGCATGAAGTACTCAAACTATGGATTTTTTGGCCTCTACTTAGCTTTTGGTGACAAATATTACAGATAACACGAGTTGGGTCATCCTTATCGATCTGAATAAATGCCCAGGCTATGCAAGGCTTAGAGCCCATGCGACCTGAAGAGCCACTACGACTTGTGGTCAGAGGCGGAGTTGTGGTTGAGGATGCAGTTGTTGACGTGCTTCCAGTACTCCGTCTCTGTCCAGGAAGGCGCAACCTAACCTCGTCGTCAATAGCATCTGTGACGCCCCACTGCGCTTGGTATCACAGATCCTAGAAGAGTGTATTGATGGAATCCTCCACAAGAGGCCCCCATAAACATTCACACATCTCCACCTTCCACCTCAGACCAGCAGAGGGAGCCCGTTAGGGATATAAATAGGGAAGGTGGAGCTAGGCAGTTCAGTTCCTCTGAAGAGTTCCTGCAGTAGAGAAGCCTAAGAGAGGTCAGTCTGCAGTGGAGCTCAGTCTAGTCTAGAGAACTCAGTTAATAGTTCAGCAGTGGAGCACGAGGCTCCTGCTAGCTAGATTCAGGGAGCCCAGATAGAGCTTAAGGTGTGCCAGCGTCATAAGATCGGTGAAGCGCGGCAAGCTGCCGTTAGTGTGTATAGCCTATTGAGGGCCCGAGTAGGCCGAAGGCGAGTGGCGAGTTAGTACATAAGGGGCAGAGGAGCTTAACCAGCTCACCCCGAAGCATTTACCGGACACCGGATCCGAGCTTACCGGGATCTCTATGACCCAGTAAGGCATAACCGGAATCCCTGGAGAACTACAAGTCTCAGGATCGCTAAGGTGCTGATACGTAACAGAGCCAGGAGATGCTTAGGCCCCGCATACTGGGAGCGTGAACTTCAAGAGAAGGCCCTACCACAAGGTCAGCCAGCGCAGGACAGAGACAAAGTTACGCCTAGCTCCAGGCAGGTCAGAAACTTACTGCGCAGAGGAAAGAAACAGGAGGCCCTACACCCGCTCATTGGGGAGGATCCTGATATGCACCCTTCACCCTACAGTGCTCCAGGATGTGCCTGAATTTCCTCCAGTAAAAGATACTGAAGTGACTACCGTGTCCGGTTCCGTTCTTGCTCTGACCCAGCTGGGTCTCGCCTGTCCTGCATTCCCCCTGCATACGCTGCCCTGAGACCTAGCTCCACCTGTGGGGAGCTATACCATCGAGCTGCCTTATCACGGGCCTCAGTGGACTGCTGCAGCGCTGGTGCTTCTCACCAGATACCACAGGTGGTGTCACAAACTCTTATAAAATTAACAATTATCCACCCTTTTAAAGAGTGACCCCAGGGTACGGGCCAGGGAGCCGACCACCGCGACATCCCAAAGGCCAGGCAAAGGCCCGGGTGACCTCATCGACTGGCTGACTGTGGGTTGACAGTAAGTGGGATCTCCAACCTTGTCATCATCACCCTGTGTGTTATCACACCCGTCGTCCTCAAAGCCAACCTCTTCCTGCCCTGACCGAAAAGTCAAGTTGTCGCTCCAATCAGGTATTTGAGTCTCATCATCGTCTTCATCATTGTCTCCACCAACAGGAGTTACAGTTTGGGAACGAGGGTCTACATTATGCTCAGAACCTTCTTCATCTAGTCCTGGATCCGACTTATAAAGATTCTGGGCATCAGTGCAGATCATTTCCTCGTCTGGATTAACAGAAGCTCTGGAGCAGACCTCCGTTTCCCAGGCTATAGTATGAGTAAACAGCTGTGCAGACTCAACCATCTGTGTTACCCCATACTCAGACGGGCAGCTGGAGACTTGGGAGCTGTGAGGAAGCAAGTGCGATTGGGGTGACACCTCTGAGGACTGGAGTATTTGTGATGTTGAAGTTGAGGTGGAGGAGAGCCCACTTGAAGGAGCACTTGATATCCGCTGAAGCACCTGCTGTTTTTGTGCCTCATCTGGAATTTGTAGCGATGGGCGTGTCCGTAACAAAGGGATCGTATCACATTGTCCACGAAAAGAAGTCGACATGTTAGTTTGGCTGGAAGATGGTCTTTCTTCTGCAGATGTTATTCCCCCCCCACCGCGGGGGGCTCGACCCACCAGCGGACAGGCACCAGTATTAGGAGAGGGGGGCTGGCCGTCAGGGTCCACCGCGGCTCTGGCACAAACCCGGCGACACGGAGGTGGCACGGGCAGGAACGGACTGGCCGTGTCGGCTTCTCACTTTTTGGATTTTAGAAGGGCATGACATGCCTATATCTGTGTCTCCCCCTCCTTTTACTCCTCCACCTCTTTTCTTTTCGCATGACTATATGTACTTGTCACTTTTCCATGTGTTAGTTACGTCTTCTGAGCAGTTTGTCAGCTTTTAGACACCTTTGAAGGTGTTTTCTATGTGTTTCTATGTGTTTTTGTTTGCCTGCCATTGGTTTTAACGGTGTTCGAAGGTGTTCGACGAACAGTTCGACGAACAGTTCGACGAACAGTTCGGCGAACACACGGGTGTTCGACGAACCGAACCGAACTCGAACACTACGGGGGTGGCTCAACACTACTTCTTAGTGAGGTTTTTCCCAAATTTGGGTCAGCCCTTGCAGTCACAGCATGGGCATTACCTCTATAGGAGACCCTCTCCTTTATAATGGAAACATGTCATTACTGTGGCCCTGCTCTGTGTCTTTAAATTCTTAGCGGGATTTTTCCTAAATTTGGTCAGCCATTGGACTAACTGCATACCTTATAACTAACTGTATAGCAGACAATCTCCTTTCTAATGGGAACATGTCGTACCTTGTTACTGTGGCCCTACTCTATGTGTCTTTAAATTGTTAGCGGATTTTTTACTAAACTTGGTCAGCCGTTGGACTCACTGCATACCCTATAACTGTATAGCAGACCCTCTCCTTTCTAATGGGAACATGTCGTACTCATTACTGTGGCCCTGCTGTATGTGTCTTTAAATTGTTAGTGGGGTTTTTCTTAAATTGGGCCAGCCGTTGGACTAGCTGTATACCCTATAACTGTATAGCACACCCGCTCCTTTGTAATGGAAACATGCCATTACTGTGGCCCTGCTCTATGTGTCTTTAACTTTTTAGTGGGGTTTTTCCCAAATTTTGGTCTGCCCTTGCAGTCACAGCATGGGCATTACCATTATAGGAGACCCGCTCCTTTATAATGGGAACTTTTTTTTACTGAGACCCTCCTCTATGTCTCTTCAAAGGGGTATTAGGCTGCGTCCGAATTTTTGGCAGCCCTTGCAGTCACTACATACGCAATAACAGTATAGGAGACCCACTTGTTAATAATGGAACAACAAAGCATAGCCGGTTGATGGCTCTCTAACAATAGCGAGGGCCGACTGCTGGCCTTTTAAGAATAGTAAGGGCGACCTGATGGCCCTATAAAATTAGGCTTTGTGACTTTCACAGTCCCTACATCATGAAACAGGATGTGTCTGATGATGTGTCACACATCACATGGCCAGATAAGGTTGTAAAATGCTAAAATGACATTTCCCAGTGAATGCATTTGTCTTAAAAAATAACGTAAACAAACATACAGTAGGATCTTTCTTTAGTATAATAAACAGAGTCGCCAATGTAACCTCAATATAATCACATTGTCCTGCACATCCTCCTTCATCTTCGAAATGACCACATCAGTCACAAGCTGAAAGCACTGCAGCACTGCCTTGGCCAAGTGGCAACAGGCTGTGTTGAAGATAACATGCTTAATGCTTAGGTGACAAACCGCCCAGCGCTGCAGAGTTGTTGAAAGCTGTAACACAGCAGCTTGATCTGTGCCTCTCACCGCTGAACATACAGCCAGGCATGGTCGTGTGTGACAATGGGCGGAACCTGGTGACGGAGAAATGACAGCCGGAGTAGATACGGTTTCCCTCTATGCCAGTCCTTTCACCGAGCTAAAGAATATGGCTGTGGTGAAATACATCTCCCACTGAGAAGCTGTTTCAGATTGAAAAACATTGGGTCCACCAGAGGATTTGATTCTGAGGGCTATACCTTTCTCCCCCGCTCAAGAGCCCCATAGCAGCTGCAAAGTTAGCGCTATCATGAACTCTCCTAATGTAGAAGCCAGGGCACAGCAGAAGACTCTCTGGTGGGATCGTCCATCCTGCCAAGAAACAGTCCTGGCTATGAAAAGTGTGTGGGAAGGTTCCTGGACACTCTATAGCTGCTTTTTTACTGAGGTGGAAACCCACGCAAACACGGGGAGAACATACAAAATCCTTGCAGAAGTTGTCCTTGCTGGGATTTGAACCCAGGATCCCAGCGCTGCAAGGCTTCAGTGCTAACCACTGATCCAATGTGCTGCCGTTCACCCTCTGATATCTAATAGGCTGGAGAAACATGCACCTCCTGCCACTCTATCTTTAGCTCCTTTGTGAGAAACTAATGTATTTGGGTAGCTACTCAGCTAACCAAATAAAATTCCTGAGAAGGAAATTGGGGATGGCTTCGCTACTGGTACTGGGGGCAGTGCTAATACCATGGCGTCGTACCATAGTTTACTGGAAATATTCCAGGCTGGTAGGAGGCAAACAGATTCCCACAGAAAAGTACCAGCAGTAATGTTCAGGGACACATGCTTGTAGAAGGCGGAGACAACACCGGGAGAAATAGTGGCGGCTGGGGACCAATTATGGACACGGGGCATGAGGCATGAGGTTGTGAAAAGCTTCTGCCTCCATGAGCCTAAAAGGCCACATTTCAAGTGCAAGCAGCTGCCCAGAAATCTGGCAGTTTAGTATTGCGGCCTAAGTGGGTTGGTGGGTGGCTGGCTACATACTTGCGCTTGCATTCCAAGTAACAGAAAACTAAGCAGATGGTGGCCTCTATCATCATCATGGCCTCACTTTGGCACTATGAACTCTCCTGAAGGAGAAGCCAGGGCCCATCGGAGGAGTCTCCGGTTTTCTGGTGGGCCCGTCCAACCCTGCCGAGAAGCATCCCTGTCTAAAAAAAGTGTGGGGGAAGGTTCCCAGACACTCTATGGCTGTTTTTTTAATGTGGATCGGACGTGCTTATGCATGTTATTTCTCAAACGGCATTGCAGATCAGGCCATTGCCCAACTCTGTAGTCATGAAATTAAATGCGCAAAGAAAGATGTTTGTGTGTCAAAGCACCACCGACAAGTGTTAGTTAATGCTGGACGGGCTGCCATTGCTTCTGCAACAAGCTGCATTAGAGGACTTCCTGGGAGAAATGAAATCCAGAGTACATACGGTTTCCCTCTATGCCAGTCCTTTCACTGAGCTAAAGAATATGGCTGTGGTGAAATACAACTGTCAGCAAAAATAGCTGTGGACTGGCTCCGTACCGTCCCTGGCCATATTCACATGTCCACGTGTTTGTGGCTAGGCGGTCCTTCCCAGTAAGTGCACTGGGGAGGGCACGGGTAATGTTGTAGGACCCGTGCTTGTGGAAGGCGGAGACGATACCGGGAGAAATAGTGGTGGCTGGGGACCGAGTATGGAAACCCGGCCGCCGCCGGCACGAGGTTATGAAAAGCTTCCGCCTCCATGAGCCTAAAGGCCACATTTCAAGTGAAAGCAGCTTTAGAGGACTTCCTGGGAGAAATGACAGCTGGAGTAGATATGGTTTCCCAAGTCCTTTCACCAAGCTAAACAATATGGCTGTGGTGAAATACAACTCAGCAAAAAAAGCTGTGGACTGGCTCTGTACCATCCCTGGCCACATTCACTTCACCACGTGTTTGTGGGTAGGCGGTCCTTCCCAGTAAGTGCACTGGGGAGGGCACGGGTAATGTTGTGGGACCCGTGCTTGTGGAAGGCGGAGATAACACCAGGACAAATAGTGGCGTCTGGGGACCGCGTATGGATACCCGGTCGACGCCGCCATAAGATTGTGGACAGCTTCCGCCACTACAAACCTAAAAGGCCACATTTCAAGTGCAAGCAGCTGTCAGAAATTTGGCAGAATAGTATTGCAGCCTGTGGGTGGGTGGGTGGCTGGCTGCATACTTGAGCTTGCATTCCAAGGAACGGGGTAGGGACAACTGAACGCTGCACTGGGACAAGGACATGGACGGTGATTTTTGCAGGTCTGCAACAACAGGTGCATGGCGGGATGCATCTTCGCACGCGCCAAGGATCACTTATGATGGGCACACTTTTAGGCAGTGACCTGGAAGTCAGAGATTAGAGATGAGCGGTGTTCCACTCGAACTGTTCGCCAATCTCAAATTCGAGCTGTTTTGGGTGGTGTTCGAGCTGTTCGACGAACACGAACAATTTGAAAAAAATTCGGCTGTTCGAGGTTATGTTCGATAACTGTTCGTGCACCAAAATCATAACTGGATTATTTCTCAGTAATGCTGAAAATTAATGTTAATACGCAGTTTGAGTGGACAGCGGGGCGGGGGGAGGGGCAGGGGATGGATCTCTGCATAAATAATGAAGATCTCCATTTTTTTTTCTCTTTCCCGCATTTACAGTGGGGAGGTGCAATCTGTCAGCCTATCAGCAGCGCACACACGGAGCGAAGTGATTTTTTTCACACAAGCAAGGGCATGTGTCATTGGCAGTGTATGTCACATGTCCTTGCCCTATAACACCCAGCCATTTTCCACGTAGCCACCATTTTCTCACTGCTGCAGCTGCGTGTTAGACGGCACCGCTGTTGCTGTGTGCGCTATACTTTGAGTGTTAATTTCAAGCCAATTTTCGCACAAATCTACAGATAGCTTGGGAGTAGGGAATAGTTGTGATTGCAGTCCTTTTGAGGACTAGGTTACATCATTTCCTACAACTTTTATCAGGCAGGTCTGTGCTCTTAAATAGATAGGTTGGGAGTAAAGACTAATTGTAATTGCAGTCCTTTTCAGGGCTAGGTTACATCAGTTCCTATCACTTTTTGCCAGGCAGGTCTGTGCCAGTGCTGTGCAAGTTTTTTTCACAGCATTTGGCTAAATCTAGCAAAGCAAATCCTTTGTGGCCTCTTGCAGTGTGTGTTAGTCAGTGGAGAAGCCTATTTGTGTTGTAAGCTACACCACCTGTGTATAGAATACAATTTTTTTAACTGCACCTACTGAAGTAAAACCTTTTGGGCATAGCATCATTCTATTAGTCCATCTATACTAACCTCCACCAGGTTGCAAATTCAAAATAACTTTTATCTGCATCTAGCTCTGAAAAAATATTCGGGCTTGTAGCAGTGTGTGGTACTCATTGTATTAGGCCATCTATACTAAGCTCCACCAGCTTTCAAATTACTAATAATTTTTAGCTGCATCTTGCCTGGAAAATAATTTTGGGCATATTAGTAGTGTGTGGTACTCATTGTATTAGGCCATCTATACCAAGCTCCACCAGCTTTGAAATTAATAATAATTTTTAGCTGCATCTTGCCTGTAAAATAATTTGGGGCATATTAGCAGTGTGTAGTACTCATTGTATTAGGCCATGTATACCAAGCTCCACCAGCTTTGAAATTAATAATAATTTTTAGCTGCATCTTGCCTGTAAACTAATTTTGGGCATATTAGCAGTGTGTGGTACTCATTCTATTAGGCCATCAATACTAAGCTCCACCAGCTTTCAAATTACTAATAATTTTTAGCTGCATCTTGCCTGGAAAATAATTTTGGGCATAGTAGTAGTGTGTGGTACTCATTGTATTAGGCCATCTATACCAAGCTCCACCAGCTTTGAATTGAATAATAATTTTTAGCTGCATCTAGCCGGGAAAATAATTTTGGGCTCAGTAGCAGTGTGTGGTACTCATTGTATTAAGCCATCTATACCAAGCTCCACCAGCTTTGAAATTAATAAAAAATTTTAGCTGCATCTTGCCTGGAAAATAATTTTGGGCATAGTAGTAGTGTGTGGTACTCATTGTATTAGGCCATCTATACCAAGCTCTACCAGCTTTGAAATTAATAATAATTTTTAGCTGCATCTTGCCTGGAAAATAATTTTGGGCATAGTAGTGGTGTGTGGTACTCATTGTATTAGGCCATCAATACCAAGCTCCACCAGCTTTGAAATTAATAATAATTTTTAGCTGCATCTAGCCCGGAAAATAATTTTGGGCTTAGTAGCAGTGTGTGGTACTCATTGTATTAGGCCATCTATACCAAGCTCCACCAGCTTTGAAATTAATAATAATTTTTAGCTGCATCTTGCCTGTAAAATAATTTTGGGCATATTAGCAGTGTGTGGTACTCATTCTATTAGGCCATCTATACCAAGCTCCACCAGCTTTTAAATTAATAATAATTTTTAGCTGCATCTAGCCCGGAAAATAATTTTGGGCATATTAGCAGTGCGTGGTACTCATTCTATTAGGCCATCTATACCAAGCTCCACCAGCTTTGAAATTAATAATAATTTTTAGCTGCATCTTGCCTGTAAAATAATTTTGGCCATATTAGCAGTGTGTGATACTCATTCTATTAGGCCATCTATACTAAGCTCCACCAGCTTTCAAATTACTAATAATTTTTAGCTGCATCTTGCCTGGAAAATAATTTTGGGCATATTAGCAGTGTGTGGTACTCATTCTATTAGGCCATCTATACCAAGCTCCACCAGCTTTGAAATTAATAATCATTTTTAGCTGCATCTAGCCCGGAAAATAATTTTGGGTTTAGCAGCAGTATGTGGTACTCATTCTATTAGGCCATCTATACCAAGCTCCACCAGCTTTGAAATTAATAATAATTTTTAGCTCCATCTTGCCTGTAAAATAATTTTGGGCATATTAGCAGTGTGTGGTACTCATTCTATTAGGCCATCTATACTAAGCTCCACCAGCTTTCAAATTACTAATAATTTTTAGCTGCATCTTGCCTGGAAAATAATTTTGGGCATAGTAGTAGTGTGTGGTGCTCATTGTATTAGGCCATCTATACCAAGCTCCACCAGCTTTGAAATGAATAATAATTTTTAGCTGCATCTAGCCCGGAAAATAATTTTGGGCTTAGTAGCAGTGTGTGGTACTCATTGTATTAGGCCATCTATACCAAGCTCCACCAGCTTTGAAATTAATAATAATTTTTAGCTGCATCTTGCCTGGAAAATAATTTTGGGCATATTAGCAGTGTGTGGTACTCATTCTATTAGGCCATCTATACTAAGCTCCACCAGCTTTCAAATTGCTAATAATTTTTAGCTGCATCTAGCCCGGAAAGTAATTTTTCTTCCCAATAGTGGTAGCAATAGAAATATGGGGCGCGCTCCTGGCTAACAAAAATATACGCTTCATAACAAAAAACACCAGCCGAGCGCACTGCATTAATAAGATGGCATCATTGTCTCTCCCAGTGTTAGGCCTACTACGCCGGCTAGCATTCCTGTGCCTAAAACACAATGTATCGGTCCGCGCTAGCCACGATGCTGAGGGGTCTAAAGCTGCTGCTAACGCTTTATCACAATTCAATTGGTAAATTTTCACAGAGCTCCTCCCCAACGCCCACCCATCGGGCAACAGTTGCCCACCCTCCCTATGGGATCTAGTGGCGAATAGTTGATGCCATTAATCAGAGTGTCAGTTGCCCCGTCGAGGTGTCAAGCATACGGTAAGGCATGGGAAAAGTGGACACGACTAGTAGCAGGCAAACGGGTTGACCATTGTGAACAAACCAGATTACAAGTCACCATAGAATTTCTCCACCAGCTAATGATGAGGGGTATATCAGGGGCGTCAGCGCAGCGGTGTCTGACCGGAGTAGCATTTCACTTCCAACTACTAAATTGGGGAGATGTGACAAAGAGATTCATCATCAAACAATCCATAAAAGGGTGGAAAAGGGGTCAGCCAAGTCAGGAGTGTAGACGTCCCGTCCTGTGTCACTAAAACTGATTTCTCACATCATATCCCTAACACCATTAACATGACACTCACAATTTGAAGCAACACTACTGTCTACTGCATTTGCGATTGCCTTCTTCGGGGCGCTATGCATAAGCGAATTAGTCCCTCATTCCAAAATTACCACCAGTGGAGGCTTATTACACCAGGACGTAGTCATAGCCAATAATGCAATACGTCTACGCATATGCCAATCGAAAACGGTTCCAGCGGGCAGGGGCACTTGTGTACTTCTACAATCCACAAACGGTACACTGAGTCGGGTAACAATAGTAAAAACATATATAACCATCAGATCACAAAGTAATTTCTTCCTATCACACATTGATGGAACGCCATTATCAAGATACCAGTCCCAAGCTATATTTAATAAATGCATACCATCGGCAGGGAAACACCCCAAAGATTACGGGACACACTCATTCCGCATAGGCGCGGCCACGGAAGCAGCAAGAGCAGGACTGTCAGAAACGGAAGTTCAGAGGATAGGAAGTAGAGATGAGCATTGTTCGACTCGAACTGTTCGCCAATCTCAAATTCGAGCTGTTTTGGGTGGTGGTCGAGCCGTTCGGCGAACACGAAAAATATTCGGCTGTTCAAGGTTATGTTCGATAACTGTTCGTGCACCAAAATCATAACTGGATTTTTTCTCAGTAATGCTGAAAATTAATGTTAATACGCAGTTTGAGTGTACAGCGGGGCGGGGGGAGAGGCAGGGGATGGATCTCTGCAGGAATAATGAAGATCTCCATTTTTTTTTCTCTTTCCCGCATTTACAGTGGGGAGGTGCAGTCTGTCAGCCTATCAGCAGCGCACACACGGAGCGAAGTGCTTTTTTTCACACAAGCAAGGGCATGTGTCATTGGCAGTGTATGTCACATGTCCTTGCCCTATAAGACCAAGCCATTTTCCCCGTCGCCACCATTTTCTCACTGCTGCAGCTGCGTGTTAGACGGCACCGCTTTTGCTGTGTGCGCTATACCTTGTTAATTTAAAGCCAATTTTCGCACAAATCTACAGATAGCTTGGGAGTAGGGAATAGTTGTGATTGCAGTCCTTTTGAGGACTAGGTTACATCATTTCCTACGACTTTTATCAGGCAGGTCTGTGCTCTTAAATAGATAGGTTGGGAGTAAAGACTAATTGTAATTGCAGTCCTTTTCAGGACTAAGTTAGATCAGTTCCTATCAGTTTTTGCCAGACAGGTCTGTGCCAGTGCTGTGCAAGTTTTTTTCACAGCATTTAGCTAAATCTAGCAAAGCTAATCCTTTTTGGCCTATTGCAGAGTGTGTTAGTCAGTGGAGTAGCCTATCTGTGTTGCAAGCTACACCACCTGTGTATAGAATACCAATTTTTTTACTGCACCTAGTGAAGTAAAACCTTTTGGGCATAGCATCATTCTATTAGTCCATCCTCAGAAGAGAAATAGGGGCATATTATGAGAACATTGTTCTTCCTCTGTATAAAGCGCTGGTAAGGCCGCACTTAGAATATTGTGCACAGTTCTGGGCTCCGGTGCTCAGGAAAGACACATTGGAGCTAGAGAGGGTACAAAGGAGGGCGACTAAGGTAATAAAGGGAATGGAGGGACTAGAATACCCAGAGAGGTTGTCAAAATTAGGCCTATTTACGTTGGAAAAGAGAAGGCTTAGGGGAGACCTCATAAACATGTATAAATACATCAGGGGGCAGTACAGAGATCTCTCCCATGACCTGTTTATAACAAGGATGGTGACAAAGACGAGGGGGCACACTATGTGTCTGGAGGAAAGGAGGTTCCAGCTCCAGCATAGAAGGGGATTCTTTACGGTCAGAGCCGTGAGACTCTGGAACTCTCTGGGAGAGGAAGTGGTGATGTCCAACTCACTTAATGAGTTCAAGAGAGGCCTGGACGCCTTTCTTGAGAACAATAAAATTACATCTTATGCTTAGTGATAGTTAATCATTCCAGGGATTTAATCTGACAGCCAGATTGGAGTAGGGAGGTGAATTTTTCCTCAATGATGTAAATTGGCCTATACCGCATTGTTTTTTTTTGCCTTCCCCTGGATCAACGCTGCAGAATAGCTGCAGTGCACAAGAAATAGGCTGAACTGGATGGACGCTTGTCTTTTTTCGGCCTTATAAACAATGTAACTCTGTATACTGACCTCCATCAGGTTGCAAATTAAAAATTATTTTTATCTGCATCTAGCTCTGAAAAAATATTTGGCCTTCTAGCAGTGTGTGGGACTTGTTCTATTAGTCCATCTATACTGACCTCCATCAGGTTGCAAACTGAATATAATTTTTTTCTGCATCTAGCTCTAAAAAAATATTTGGCCTTCTAGCAGTGTGTGGGACTTGTTCTATTAGTCCATCTATACTGACCTCCATCAGGTTGCAAATTGAATATAATTTTTTTCTGCATCTAGCTCTGAAAAAATATTTGGCCTTCTAGCAGTGTGTGGGACTTGTTCTATTAGTCCATCTATACTGACCTCCATCAGGTTGCAAATTAAAAATAATTTTTATCTGCATCTAGCTCTGAAAAAATATTTGGCCTTCTAGCAGTGTGTGGGACTTGTTCTATTAGTCCATCTATACTGACCTCCATCAGGTTGCAAATTAAAAATAATTTTTATCTGCATCTAGCTCTGAAAAAATATTTGGCCTTCTAGCAGTGTGTGGGACTTGTTCTATTAGTCCATCTGTACTGACCTCCATCAGGTTGCAAATTAAAAATAATTTTTATCTGCATCTAGCTCTGAAAAAATATTTGGCCTTCTAGCAGTGTGTGGGACTTGTTCTATTAGTCCATCTATACTGACCTCCATCAGGTTGCAAATTAAAAATAATTTTTATCTGCATCTAGCTCTGAAAAAATATTTGGCCTTCTAGCAGTGTGTGGGACTTGTTCTATTAGTCCATCTATACTGACCTCCATCAGGTTGCAAATTGAATATAATTTTTTTCTGCATCTAACCCAGACAATAGTTTTGGCCTAATACCACAGTTTGGCCACTCAGCTCTGCTCGGTTCCCATCCATTGTTTTTTTGTGCAAACAACTCCAGAGTTGTGAATTAGTTAACCACCAAAATGAGTGGAAAAAGGCCTGCTGCTGGTGGAAAGTGGAATAGGCGTGTTGGGAAGGGGAAAAAAGGTTGTGTCCTTGGGGTAGGTGTTAAAGCAACAGTAACATCTGCAGAAGAAAGACCATCTTCCAGCCAAACAAAAATGTCTACTTCTTTTAGCGGACAATGTGATAAGATCCCTTTCTTATGGCCACGCCAATCGCTACAAATTCCAGATGAAGCACAAAAACAGCAGGTGCTTCAACAGATATCAAGTGCTCCTTTAAGTGGGCTCTCCTCCACATCAACTTCAACATCACAAATACTCCAGTCCTCAGAGGTGTCACCCCAATCGCACTTGCTTCCTCACAGCTCCCAAATCTCCAGCTGCCCGTCTGAGCATGAGGTAGAACAGATGGTTGAGTCTGCAGAGCTGTTTACTCATACTATAGCCTGGGAATCAGAAGTCGGCTCCAGCGCTTCTGTGAATCCAGACTAGGAAATGATCTGCACTGATGCCCAGAATCTTTATGAGTCGGATCCAGGACCAGACACAGAAGTTTCTGACCATAATGTAGACCCTCATTCCCAAACTGTAACTCCTGTTGGTGGAGACAATGAGGAAGACGATGATGAGACTCAAATACCTGATTGGAGCGACAACTTTAGTTTTTTGTCAGGGCATGAACAGGTTGGCTCTGAGGACGACAGGTGTGATAACACACAGGGTGATGATGATGAGGTTGGAGATCCCACTTACTGTCAACCCACAGTCAGCCAAGAGATGAGGTCAGCAGAGGAGGTGGAGGAGGATGCTAGTGACGACGAGGTCCGGTTGCGCCTTCCTGGACAGAGACATAGTACTGGAAGCACGTCAACAACTGCATCCTCAAACACAACTCTGCCTCTGACCACAAGTCGTGCTGGCTCTTCAGGTCGCATGGGTGCTAAGCCTTGCATAGCCTGGGCATTTTTTGAGATCGATAAAGATGACCCAACTCGTGTTATCTGTAACATTTGTCAACAAAAGCTAAGTAGAGGCCAAAAAATACATAGTTTGAGTACTTCATGCATGAACCGGAACATGGACATGAAGCATAAGTTGCAGTGGGAAGCTCACTGTGCTACAATGTGGCCTAGCCGGCCGGGCCAACCACCGTCTGCCCCATCTTATGCATCTGCGGCCTCTTCATCCTCTGTGACTGGGGGGACAGCAGTCACACCTGTTTTGGGACGCAGACCTGCCACCTCTTTACCCGCAACAGCCAGCTTGATTGGCAGGTCATCATTTTCTTTGGAGGTGGTAACACCAGCTGGTGTTGAGCGCTGTCCGACATCGATAGCACCACCTTTGGATCAAGGCAACCTAACATGTTCGCCTGCATCTTCCTCACATTTCCTCCTAGCCATGAGAAAGCTAAGAGGTTGAATTTCACCATCTGCAAGCTCTTGGCTACAGAAATGCTGCCTTTCCGCCTGGTGGACACAGAGGATTTTCGAGACCTTATGTCCGTTGCAGTGCCCCAGTACCAGATGCCCAGTCGGCACTACTTCTCAAAGAAAGGTGTGCCTGCGCTCCACCTGCATGTTGCACACAACATCACCGCTTCTTTGAGAAACTCTGTGTGTGACAGGGTACTTTTCACCACAGACACTTGGGCGAGTAGGCATGGACAGGGGCGTTACATGTCGCTGACTGGGCACTGGGTAACTATGGTGACAGCAGGACAAGGGGCTGCTGTCCAAGTCTTGCCGTCCCCACGAGTTGTGCGTCAATCCTCTTTATCTCAAAGTTCCTCCACTGCTTCTGCCTCCTCAACCACCTCTCGGTCCTCCACCTGCACCCAAATCCTGTCTGGTCATGCCACAAGCTTTCTAACTGCGCAGAAGGGATCCTGCACACCTCCTTACTATGCTGGCAGTAGGGCTCAACGTCATCAGGCGGTTTTTACTTTGAAATGTCTGAGAAATGTGAGTCACACAGCTGAGGAGTTGTGGTCAGCTCTGGAGAACCAGTTTCATGAATGGTTGTCTCCACTGGACCTGAAACCAGGGAAGGCCGTGTGCGACAATGCTGCAAACCTGGGTGCGGCCCTTCGCCGGGGCAATGTCACACACCTGACTTGTATGGCTCACGTGTTGAACCTGGTTGTCCAGCAATTTTTAGCCCACTATCCCGGACTAGATGGCCTTCTGCAGAGGGCACTGTCGCTGTGTGATCACTTCCGCCGTTCGCATCCCGCAGCTCAGCGACTTACATCTCTACAGAAGTCGTTGGGCCTGCCACTTCACCGGCTAAAATGCGATGTGCCTACCTGGTGGAATTCAACTCTGCACATGTTGCAGCGACTGTGGCAGCACCAACAAGCCCTGGTGCAATACGTTCTGATGTATAGCCTGGGCCAACGAGATCCAGAGGTGGGGCAAATCACGCTGGAGGAGTGGTCTCAGATCAGGGACCTATGCACCCTTCTGCACAGTTTTGAAATGGCGACGAAGATGTTTAGTGCTGACGATGCCATTATCAGCATGACTATTCCGGTGATTTACATGCTGGAGCACATGTTAAATAGAATTCGGAGTCAGGTGGTGGCACAAGAGGAGGTGGAGGAATTAGAGGAGGAGGAGTTGTATGCGGAAGGGCTAACATCTGCAAGGTCCAGACGGTCGGCAGCACCAAGGCAGCAGGCATGTGATGGTGGGGGAGATGGTTTTACCAGGGCGCATGGTAGCAGCCAAACTAGTGAGGAAGGTGCAGGAGCCCAGGAAGAAGTGGAGGACGAACTGATGGAAGACTCATCAGATGAGGGAGACCTTGATCACATTTCTGTTGTGCGAGGTTGGGGGGAGAGGACAAAGGAAGGAAGCATGATTGTTACCTCGCCACCAACACAACAGGGACTTGGTGCTCCTGGATGCGCAAGACACATGAGTGCCTTCTTGCTGCACTACCTGCAACATGACCCTCGAATTGTGAGAATTAGAAAAAATCCTGACTACTGGGTTGCCACACTGTTAGATCCCCGGTACAAAAGTAAATTTGCAGAAATTATTCCTGCCATAGAAAGGGATGCACGCATGCAGGAGTATCAGCAGAGACTGTTGCAGAATTTTACATGTGCTTTTCCACAAAACACCAGTGGTGCACGTAGTGAATCTCACAGTTCCAACTTGCCAACCGTGGGACCGTCGAGTGTTCAGCACTCAAACCGTAACAGAAACACAGTATCTGCTGGTAACATCAATTTTGCGGAATCATTTCACCACTTTTTTAGCCCATCCTTTGCAAGGCCACAGGAGACAAGAAGTCTGACACATAGTCAACGCCTAGAGAAGATGGTACAGGAGTATCTCCAAGTAAACATTGAAGCCATGACTGTGTTGCTGGACCCTTGCTCTTTTTGGGCTTCCAATCTGGATAAATGGCCGGAGCTCGCCACTTACGCCTTGGAGATCTTGTCATGCCCTGCAGCCAGCGTTCTGTCTGAACGTGTGCTCAGCGCTGCTGGTGGTGTGCTGACAGATAAGCGCACGTGGCTCTCCACTGATAATGTAGACAGACTCACGTTCATAAAGATGAACAAATCATGGATTCGAAACGACTTTTCTACCCCTGTGTCATCCTGGGGAGAGTAAAAGCTTGATGATTGGTTAAAATCACCTCACCAACCATTTTAAGCTTTCAAATTACTAATCATGTTTATCTGTATCTTGGCTGGAAAATAATTTGGGCTTTGTAGCAGTGTGCAGTACTGAATCTATTAGGCCATCTATACTAAGCTCCACCAGATTTAAAAATCAATAATAATTTTTAGCTGCATCTAGCCCGGAAAATAATTTTGGGGCTCTGAGATGCGCAAGACACATAAGTGCCTTCTTTTTCCACTACCTGCAACATGATCCTCAGATTGTCAGAATTCGAAGTAATCCTGGCTACTGGGTTGCCACACTCATAGATCCCCCACACTCTTCGATCAACCTTTTCATTTTAATAAAGACCAAAAAAATGGTAATTTTTGAAATTATAAGCATTAGCAGGTTATTAGAAACTGAAATCAAACAGTTTTCAACTCAAAACTTTATTCTAGGTTATGTTACATTTGCACATAGGACCCCTTGTTCGAAAGGAGCTTCTGAACTCTCTCGTCCATTGAATTTGTCAGGTTTTGGATGGTTTCTGCTTCAATTGTTTTGCATGAGGACAGAATATCCTCCCAGAGCTGTTGCTTAGATGTGAACTGCCTCCCGCCATCATAGACACTCCTTTTGATGATGCTCCAGAGGTTCTGAATGGGGTAGAGGTCAGGGGAGCATGGGGGTCACACCATAAGTTTGTCCCCTTTTATGCCCATATCAGCCAGAGATGCAGATGTGTTATGTGCAGCATGAGACGGTGCATTATTATGCATGAAAATGATGTTGCTGTGGAATACACGGTTCTTCTTCTTCAACCATGGCAGGAAGTGCTGTTTGAGAAACTCCACATACATTATGGAGTTCATATTTACCCCTACAGGGATCCTAAAGGGGCCGACAATCTCTCTCCCCATGATTCCAGCCCAAAACATTACTCCACCTCCTCCTTGTTGACGCTGTAGCCGTGTTTGGGTGGAGTGTCCATCAACCAGCCATCCTCCACTCCATCCATCTGGACCATCGAGCGTTGCACGGCACTCATCCGTGAACAAAACAGTTTTGAAGTCAGTCTTCATGTATTGTTTGGCCCACTGGAGCCGTTTCTGCTTGTGTGTAGTGGATAGAGGAGGTCGACAGGATGGCGCACGCACAGCTGCAAACCCCTGAAGGACCCTGCATCTTGTTGTTCAGGGGACGTTGGAGGAACCAGCAGCTTCAAAAACTTGTCTGCTGCTATGACAAGGCTTTTTTGCCGCTGCTCTTTTAACCTGACGTAATTGCCTGTAGGAAAGAGTCCTCAATTTGCCCTTATCAGCACGCACACGTGTGTAATGTGAATCAACTACATACTTCTTGATTGCCAAGACACTTCATCCTGATCATCGCACAATGTTGATTGTAGTCATGCCTTGAGCTAAACACTCCACAATTTGTTGCTTCTCAGCAGCTGACACATCCTTTTTCTTTCCCATTTTGGCAGAAAATGTAGGCTGCTTAATAATGTGGGACAGCCTTCTTAAGTAGTCTTGCCTTTCATTGGACACACCTGCCAAACTAATTAGCACAGCTGTCTGCAATTGCTTACAGTGATATAAAGAGCCCTGACACACATCACCATCAATGAGTTTAACTGACAAACAAACAAATTCTTCCCTTATCACTCCTAAACACTTTTTGCATAATAATTTGGAACACAGTGTACATGTGCTTTTCCACAAAACACCAGTGGTTCACGTAGTGAATCTTACAGTTCTAACTTGCCAACCGTGGTCTGTATGGAGTTGTTCAATAAAGGGCCCAAAATTAAAATAACATAGATGGGAGAGGTCTCTATGAATAGGAATTCCTAAGTATTTGATACCCTGTGAGGGCCAGGCAAAGGGAAAGTTGGACTGGATGGAATCCTGTATGGATTTGGGGAGGGAGACATCGAGGGCCTCAGACTACCCTGCATTGATTTTAAAATTTGACCAGGTAACAAAGTGATCTATTTCAGCCATAACAGCAGGGATGGATATATGTGATTGAGTGATATATACTAGGACATCATCAGCAAATAGAGAGCACTTGTACTCGGTGCCTCCACCTCAATCCACCTAATATTGGGGATATGGCGAATTGATGAGAGCAGGTGCTCCGTCACTAGGATGTATAAGAGAGGGGACAGAGGACATCCCTGCCTTGTCCCATTGGTGATTATGAAAGGTGATTAAAAAGTTCTGACGCGCCCCCTGGGCCTTGAGACACCCGGAGCCGGACCCTTTTTGGTGGATGCTGGTGGTTGTAGTCTCCGTGGCGGCGACCCGGTTCCGTGGCTCAGGGCAGTCAAACCAGTGGAGGAACTATTTATGTGGTTTTGATGTTTAAATGTCCGACTACGCCACCCGTGGATTGCGGTCAGGGTGAACCGCCGCTGCAGGGCAGACCGCTGAGGCTGGTGTTGTGGGTGCAGCAGAGCGTAGCATAACTCCCCACAGGAGGAGTATAGCCTCAGGGCATGTATGCGGAGGAAAGGGGTGATGGTGCAGGGCAGCAGCAGTAACGACACGGAGTCAGCGATACAGTCCAGGGCCTTTACTCACAGTTCTTATTATCCAGACCACTTCTGCAGGTAATGGCTGCCCACGTCGTACTGTGCTCACCTAGTGAGGGACTCAGACAACTTCCAGATAACTTTGGAGCGCTTCACAGGACCCTCTTTGTGTGTCCTTTGTCTGGCCTTTCTTACCAACCCTTCTGTTTGGCAGCCTCGGGCCTCCTCTTGGTAAACTTGGCGCCAGTTTCCCTGACCCTATGTGGTGCCTTCCTAGCGGGTGTAGCGAGGGGCTGCACCACATAAAATGTCACAGCCTCCGGTTTCTAGCTGAGGGTCGTTTCCCGCCTCCACTAGTTTCAGGGACTGGTCTCCCCCTTTGGCCTGACCCCTCCACGCAGGTGGATTCGGGCGTGCGGTGGCGACTCACCCGTCTGCACCCCTGGGATCCCTTCGTTCCTCGTTCCTGGAGCCTTCTCCGCTCCTCTTCCTTCCTTCTCCCTCTTCCAGGCCTGGGCCTCTGTTACTAGGCCCGCCTCCGGAGCAGAGCTCATGCAGAGCCCCTGCTCCCTGTCACTTCTGCTCAGACTTCTCTGCATTGAACTAAGATGGTGCCCACCTTTTATACTCCCTTCTCAATGCACCCAGGAACTGCTTCCTCCCTGCTCCTGCACTACAGGGTTCCCCTTCCTCAGTGTTCCCTCCCCCCACTCCAGCCAGGGAAAAGGACTGTCGTGCCCATCTCAGGGGCATATTGGTCGCCCTGCCCCATGGCAATGTGGTGTAATGCATGCAGGTGTCGGGTCCTGATCCACACTCCATCCTTACCTGAGAGTGAGATATCACACCTCTGGGTGAGGTGCAATACGTCTGTAGCAACTGAGCCCTCAGGGTGCTACTGTTCCATTTATCTTCAGCCTAGGTGATGTATTGCGATACAGGGCCGTGATTTTGGCTATAAAAGGGTCCCCTAGACCCCTACCCCAAGCTTTTTAAGAGAATAATATATGGCGTGCCAGGAGACTCTATGGAATGCTTTCTCAGCATCCAACGAGAGTATCTAATTACAAATTTTTAACTGCATCTATCCCAGGAAATACTTTGTGCCTAGTAGTAGTGTCTGCTAGTCAGCGGATTATCCCGGCTGTTAAGCAAGCTACACCACCTGTAGTTTGGACACTTAATTTTTTCAAAGGAAATGCTTCGGGACCACGGGATACTCAGTGAAGAGCATCAGGAGGCACCCCAAGGCATAGGGGCTGGGACTGGCGGTAGGACGCCTTGCGGTGGACAGCTGAGCTCGATCCTTATAAAAGCTTTTTAACTGCAGCAGCTTTAGTGGACGCTACTGGAGCTGGAATTACGCGGCTGCTGGCATGAGACTTGCCCTCCAATAGATCCTTGTAAAAGGATTTAAAGTGTATTCATTCAAATTAGAGAGACAATTTAAATTAAAAAGCTTAGAGCTGCCTCCACCACAAGGGGGCTCGCTCGACCCACCAGCAGACAGGCACCAGTATTGGGAGAGGGGGGCAGGCCGTCAGGGTCCACCGCGGCTCTGGCACAAACCCGGCGACACGGAGGTGGCACGGGCAGGAACGAACTGGCCGTGTCGGCTTCTCACTTTTTGGATTTTAGAAGGGCATGACATGCCTATATCTGTGTCTCCCCCTCCTTTTACTCCTCCACCTCTTTTCTTTTCGCATGACTATATGTACTTGTCACTTTTCCATGTGTTAGTTATGTCTTCTGAGCAGTTTTTCAGCTTTTGGACACCTTTGAAGGTGTTTTCTATGTGTTTCTATGTGTTTTTGTTTGCCTGCCATTGGTTTTAACGGTGTTCGAAGGTGTTCGACGAACAGTTCGACGAACAGTTCGGCGAACACATGGGTGTTCGACGAACCGAACCGAACTCGAACACTACGGGGGTGGCTCAACACTAATAGGGAGATGGCGATCCTCGTTTGTGGCGAGATACATAAGACTGGACTTGTTATCCTAACGTGGTTTGTTTCTTTTACAGGTGACGCTAAGCCAACAGTGTGGGTGATAGGCCACTCGTATATATATTGGGCAGAAAAAAGGGCGAAAGTCCGCCCAGGCTGGAGGAAATTAGAGTTTCATAACACATATTTCAACTGGAGAGGTATTAGAGGCCTGCTATGGCCACAGGTACTAATGGAGGTAATCAAGGTAGGGAGAGAGGCAAGAGGTCCGGTCATCTTAGTTATACAGACCGGGGGAAATGACCTAGGTCATCACAAGAGCGCATAACTAATGGCAATAATGAAACTAGACACGGAGCGCTTCAGAGAATTTTTCGCAAAACTAACTATAGTATGGTCAGAGATTGTGCCGATAGCGGTATGGCAAGGTGCGCGAGACATCACGGCCATCGAACGGACAAGGCGGGTAATAAATATTCGGATGGCAAAATTTAGAAGAGACAGAGGCGGTGTAGTGATACAACACCGACAACTGGAAGGAGATAAAGCAGGCCTCATACGGCCCGACGGTGTTCACTTAATGTATATTGGACTGGACATATTCCTGTCAGGACTCCAGGACGGAGTGGAACAAGCGTTAAGAGTGATGGATGGGGGTCAGACTCCAGAATACGAGTACGCAGGATCCTCCGTGGCCTGGAAATAGAAAGGACATGTTGGAGAGTTACACTTGTTGGCCAACTTGCCGGTGTGGAGACCCAGGGCATGCTGCAACAAGCTGAATTATTTTAGAAATAAAA
Source organism: Phyllobates terribilis (assembly GCF_046119375.1). NCBI lineage: Eukaryota > Metazoa > Chordata > Amphibia > Anura > Dendrobatidae > Phyllobates > Phyllobates terribilis. The sequence continues at coordinate 396,992,901 of NW_027362763.1, forward strand.
TGCCTTTCTAATGGAATGAGTATAAAGAGTTAATAAAGCTGTGACCGATCCTCACCCATCCAGTTGTAAGAGTTACATTATTGTATTGTCAAGGAAAGGGGGGCGGTAGGGGGGCTGAGCGTCTGGGTTTGGTTGGGGGTCCCCACAGTCTGCCTAGGCTAGATGCATTTAAAAATTCTTATTAGATACACAGGCGATGCAGCTTGCTTCGCAGCTGGGCTACTACGCCCAAAGTATTGCCTAGGCTAGATGCAGTTAAAAATTCTACGCTGACTAGCAGACACTGAAGCTTTGGAGCAGACCTCTGAGTAAACAGCTCTTTAGACTCAACCATCTGTGTTACCCCAATCCATAGTGTATGTAGTTTCTTACAGTTAAAAGGGGGGTGGAGTGACCCAACCCACCTGGAATTGACGATGCCAACGTCACGTAAAACACAGCAAGGGGACTCCAAAAAGAGTCTCCATTTTTTCCAAAAATTGTGGCACAGACACCACTTAAGTGGCATCAATTGCCCCAGAGTTTCTTAAAACGGTTGGTGAGGTGATTTTACCAAATCCTCAAGCTTTTAGTCTCCCCAGGATGACACAGGGGTGCGCTTATCTGTCAGAACACCACCAGCAGCGCTGAACACACGTTCAGAGAGAACGCTGGCCTGCGGGCATGACAAGATCTCCAAGGCATGAGTGTCGAGCTCCGGCCATTTTTCCAGATTGGAAGCCCAAAATGAGCAAGGGTCCAGTGACACAGTCATAGCTTCGATGTTCACTTGGAGATACTCCTGTACCATCGTCTCTAGGCGTTGACTATGTGTCAGACTTCTTGTCTCCTGTGGCCTTGCAAAGGATGGTCTAAAAAAGTGGTGAAACGATTCCACAAAATTGCTGTTACCAGCAGATACTGTGTTACTGTTACGGTTTGAGTGATGAAGACTCGACAGACCCACGGTTTGCAAGTTAGAACTGTGAGATTCACTACGTGCACCACTGGTGTTTTGTGGAAAAGCACATGTAAGATTCTGCAACATCCTCTGCTGTTACTCCTGCATGCGTGAATCCCTTTCTATGGCAGGAATTATTTCAGCAAATTTACTTTTGTACCGGGGATCTAAGAGTGTGGCAACCCAGTAGTCAGGATTACTTCGAATTCTGACAATCCGAGGGTCATGTTGCAGGTAGTGCAGCAAGAAGGCACTCATGTGTCTTGCGCATCCAGGAGGACCAAGTCCTTGTTGTGTTGGTAGCGAGGTAAGAATCATGCTTCCTTCCTCTGCCCTCTCCCCCCAACCTCGCACAACAGAAATGTGATCAAGGTCTCCCTCATCTGATGAGTCTAACATGCCCATCGCCAGTTCGTCCTCCACTTCTTCCTCGGCTCCTGCACCTTCCTCAACAGTTTGGCTGCTACCATGCGCCTTGGTTAATCCCTCTCCCCCACCCTCCCATGCCTGCCGCCTTAGTGTTGCCGACCGTCTGGACCTTGGAGATGTTATCCCTTCCGCATACGACTCCTCCTCTACTTCCTCCACCTCCTCTTGTCCCACCACCTGACTCTAAATTCTGTTTAACGTTTGCTCCAGCATGTAAATCACAAGAATAGTCATGCTGATAATGGCATCGTCGTCAGCACTAAACATCTTCGTCGCCATTTCAAAACTGTGAAGAAGGGTGTGTGGCGCCCCTGAGGGTTCAGTCGCCACAGAGGTACTGCATCTCACCCAGAGGTGTGGTATCTCACCCTCAGGTAAGGAAGGAGTATGGCTCTGGACCCTAACACCTGCATCCAACACATACCCGCAGTGGGGGTAGGACGAGATTGCTCCTAAGGGAGAGCACAGTCCCAGGTCCCTAGCTGGTGGGAGGGTCCTATGTAGTGGGTGTGGGTGAAGAAAGCAGCTTAGGGGAGCACATGACAGGGAGAGTATAAATAGGAAGCCATCTTAGAAAGAGCAAGCCAGTCAGAGGAGAAGTGACAGGAGCAGAGGCTCTCCATGACCTCTGCTCCGGAGGCGGGCCTAGCCTGGCAGGCCCAGGACTGAAGGAGAGAAGAGAGGAGTGGGAGCAGGAAGGCTCCAGGAACCGAAGGGACCCTAGGGGTACAGGCCGTGCAGAAGGCCACCCGTACGCCCACTGCTACCAGGAGGTAGATGGGTCAGGCCAGATAAGGGGAACTGGTCCCTCAACTAGCGGAGAAACAGCAAGGCTCAACTAGAAACCGGAGGCTGCAGAATTTCATGTACTGCAGGCCAAAGTCCACACCAGTCTCACTAAGAAGGTAGCCACATAGGACCCAGGGAACGGAACACACGTCGCCCGCCAAGGCCCGAGGATACCGGAGAGTAGTGTCACTGGGTGTGAGGTGCAGGGAGAAGGCCAGAGAAAGGATACACAGAAGGGGGTCCTGCTAAGTACTCCAGAGCTATCTGCGGGTGGACTGAGCCCCTCACTGATTACGCACAGCACGACGGGGGAGATTGCTCTGGTACCTGTAATCTGGACTGCAACAACTGTGAGTAAAGATCTTGGGACTGCATCACACGGACTCTGTGTTCATTACTGACTCCCTGCACTACAACCACCATCATCCACCCACACTGCCCTGAAGCTACACTCTTCCTGTGGGGAGTAATAATACCATTGCTGCAAAACCACCAGCTTCAGAGGACTGTTCCGCAGCGGCGGCCCCTTTGGCAGCACTCCACAGGTGGCGTAGTCGGACATTATAAAACCCATATATACAAATTACCCTTGGATTGACCGCCCTGGGTCACGGACCGGGTCGCCGCCACAGTGACTACAACCCCCAGCGTCTACCGGCCCGGCTCCGGTTACCCCACGGCCCAGGGGGCACGTCAACTTCATAGGTCCCTGATCTGAGACCACTCCTGCAGCGTGATTTGCCCCACCTCTGGATCTCGTTGGCCCAGGCTATACGTCAGAACGTATTGCACCAGGGCTTGTCGGTGCTGCCACAGTCGCTGCAACATGAGCAGAGTTGAATTCCACCGTGTCGGCACATCGCATTTCAGCCGGTGAACTGGCAGGCCCAATGACTTCTGTAGAGATGTAAGTCGTTGAGCTGCGGGATGCGAACGGCGGAAGTGAGCACACAGCGACCGTGCCCTCTGCAGAAGGCCATCTAGTCCAGGATAGTGGGCTAAAAATTGCTGGACAACCAGGTTCAACACGTGAGCCATACAAGGCACGTGTGTGACATTGCCCCGGCGAAGGGCCGCACCCAGGTTTGCAGCATTGTCGCACACGGCCTTCCCTGGTTTCAGGTCCAGTGGAGACAACCATTCATGAAACTGGGTCTCCAGAGCTGACCACAACTTCTCAGCTGTGTGACTCACATTTCTCAGACATTTCAAAGTAAACACTGCCTGATGCCGTTGAGCCCTGCTGCCAGCATAGTAAGGAGGTGTACAGGATTCCTTCTGCGCAGTTAGAAAGCGGGTGGCCTTACCAGACAGGCTTTGGGTGCAGGTGGAGGACCGAGAGGAGGTTGAGGAGGCAGAAGCAGTGGAGGAATTTCTAGATAAAGAGGATTGACGTACAACTCGTGGGGACGGCAAGACTTGGACAGCAGCCCCTTGTCCTGCTGTCACCATAGTTACCCAGTGCCCAGTCAGCGACATGTAACGCCCCTGTCCATGCCTACTCGCCCAAGTGTCTGTGGTGAAATGCACCCTGTCACACACAGAGTTTCTCAAAGAAGCGGTGATGTTGTGTGCAACATGCTGGTGGAGAGCAGGCACACCTTTCTTTGAGAAGTAGTGCCGACTGGGCATCTGGTACTGGGGCACTGCGACGGACATAAGGTCTCAAAAATCCTCTGTGTCCACCTCGAAAATCCTCTGTGTCCTCCAGGCGGAAAGGCAGCATTTCTGTAGCCGACAGCTTGCAGATGGTGAAATTCAACCTCTTAGCTTTCTCATGGCTAGGAGGAAATGGTCTTTTACTTGTCCACATCTGAGGAACCGAGGGCTGGCTGTTGTGCTTAGACGGGGTTGAGTAGGGTGTCCCCGGCAAACTTGCCGGTCTGTGAGGAAGATGCAGGCGGACATATTAGGTTGCCTTGATCCAAAGGTGGTGCTCTCGATGTCGGAGAGCGCTCAACACCAGCTGGTGTTTCCACTTCCAAATGAAATGATGACCTGCCAATCACACTGGTTGTTGCGGGTAAAGAGGTGGCAGGTCTGCGTCCAAAAACATGTGTGACTGCTGTCCCCCCAGTCACAGAGGATGAAGAGGCCGCGGATGCACAAGATGGGACAGACGGTGGTTGGACCGGCCCGCTAGGCAGCATTGTAGCACAGTGAGCTTCCCACTGCAACTTATGCTTCATATCCATGTGACGGTTCATGCATGAAGTACTCAAACTATGGATTTTTTGGCCTCTACTTAGATTTTGGTGACAAATATTACAGATAACACGAGTTGGGTCATCCTTATCGATCTGAAAAAATGCCCAGGCTATGCAAGGCTTAGAGCCCATGCGACCTGAAGAGCCACTACGACTTGTGGTCAGAGGCAGAGTTGTGTTTGAGGATGCAGTTGTTGACGTGCTTCCAGTACTCTGTCTCTGTCCAGGAATGCGCAACCTGCTGCGCTTGGTATCACAGATCCTAGAAGAGTGCATTGATGGAATCCTCCACAAGAGGCCCCCATAAACATTCACACATCTCCACCTTCCACCTCAGACCTGCAGAGGGAGCCCGTTAGGGATATAAATAGGGAAGGTGGAGCTAGGCAGTTCAGTTCCTCTGAAGAGTTCCTGCAGTAGAGAAGCCTAAGAGAGGTCAGTCTGCAGTGGAGCTCAGTCTAGTCTAGAGAACTCAGTTAATAGTTCAGCAGTGGAGCACAAGGCTCCTGTTAGCTAGATTCAGGGAGCCCAGTTAGAGCTTAAGGTGTGCCGGCGCCATAAGAACGGTGAAGCGCGGCAAGCTGCCGTTAGTGTGTATAGCCTAGTGAGGGCCCGAGTAGGCCGAAGGCGAGTGGAGAGTTAGTAGATAGGGGGCAGAGGAGCTTAACCAGCTCACCCCGAAGCATTTACCGAACACCGGATCCGAGCTTACCGGGATCTCTATGACCCAGTAAGGCATAACTGGAATCCCTGGAGAACTACAAGTCCCAGGATCGCTAAGGTGCTGATACGTAACAGAGCCAGGAGACGCTTAGGCCCCGCATACTGGGAGTGTGAACTCCAAGACAAGGCCCTACCACAAGGTCAGCCAGCGCAGAACAGAGACAAAGTTAGGCCTAGCTCCAGGCAGGTCAGAAACTTACTACGCAGAGGCAAGAAACAGGAGGCCCTACAACCACTCATTGGGGAGGATCCTGATATGCACCCTTCACCCTACAGTGCTCCGGGATGTGCCTGAATTTCCACCAGTAAAAGGTACTGAAGTGACTACCGTGTCCGTTCCCGTTCTTGCTCTGACCCAGCTGGGTCTCGCCTGTCCTGCATTCCCCCCTGCATACGCTTTTCTGAGGCCTAGCTCCACCTGTGGGGAGCTATACCATCGAGCTGCCTTATCACCGGCCTCAGTGGACTGCTGCAGTGCTGGTGCTTCTCACCAGATACCACAGGTGGCATCACGAACTCTTATAAAATTAACAATTATCCACCCTTTTAAAGAGTGACTCCAGGGTACGGGCCCGGGAGCCGACCACCGCGACATCCCAAAGGCCAGGCAAAGGCCCGGGTAGCGAGTCATCCCCATCCCCTGGGCTAGTCACATCCTCCTCCACCTCCTATGCGGACCTCATCGACTGACTGACTGTGGGTTGACAGTAAGTGGGATCTCCAACCTCGTCATCATCACCCTGTGTGTTCTCACACCCGTCGTCCTCAGGGCCAACCTCTTCCTGCCCTGACCGAAAAGTCAAGTTGTCGCTCCAATCAGGTATTTGAGTCTCATCATCGTCTTCATCATTGTCTCCACCAACAGGAGTTACAGTTTGGGAACGAGGGTCTACATTATGCTCAGAACCTTCTTCATCTGGTCCTGGATCCGACTCATAAAGATTCTGGCCATCAGTGCAGATCATTACCTCGTCTGGATTAACAGAAGCTCTGGAGCAGACCTCCGTTTCCCAGGCTATAGTATGAGTAAACAGCTGTGCAGACTCAACCATCTGTGTTACCCCATACTCAGATGGGCAGCTGGAGACTTGGGAGATGTGAGGAAGCAAGTGCGATTGGGGTGATACCTCTGAGGACTGGAGTATTTGTGATGTTGAAGTTGAGGTGGAGGAGAGCCCACTTGAAGGAGCACTTGATATCCATTGAAGCACCTGCTGTTTTTGTGCCTCATCTGGAATTTGTAGCGATGGGGTGACCGTAAGAAAGGGATCCTATCACATTGTCCACGAAAAGAAGAAGAAATCTTAGTTTGGCTGGAAGATCGTCTTTCTTCTGCAGATGTTACTCCCCCGCACTGCGGGGGGGCTCGACCCACCAGCGGACAAGCACCAGTATTGGGAGAGGGGGGCTGGCCGTCAGGGTCCACCGCGGCTCTGGCACAAACCCGGCGACACGGAGGTCGCACGGGCAGGAACGGACTGGCCGTGTCGGCTTGGCACTCCTGCATAGTCCCTCTGCCCGCTCGCGCCCGTAACCTCAAAGGGATGCGCAAGCGGCTTTTCTTCCCAGGGCTGTTCCCCGCCCAGCAGGAATGTGGGGGAGCTCAGGTCGGCCTTCCACTGTACTCCCTTACCTCCCTTGCCCTCTTTCCTTCTTCCGTTCTCCATCTAACCCCTCGGCTCGGTGGTGTCCGCTCTCCCTCCAGCTCTCTCCTTCTCACAGGTGGACTACCGCGTGTATTCACACTGTGGTGAATCTTTTGGGCCCAGGCATAAGAAGTTGTCGAGGTAATGGATAATATGTGCCCCCTTAGAAACGTCCATTACAACCCATTCGAGGAAGCAACTAAACGCCTCAAATAGTGAGCAGGATCTGGAGCACCCCATGGGCAAACAGCGATCTATATAGTATGCTCCTTCCCAGAAGCAGCCCAATAGGTGGACACTATTCGGAGGCACAGGTAGTAAGTAACCGGAACGCTGCATCAATGTCTGTTTTGGCCATTAGGGTGACCCTTCCCAACTTCTTGATCCGCCTGATTGCCTTGTCAAAGGATGTACAGTATATACTACTGTACTTGGTTCCGCGTCGATGTTGTCATTTACGGACCTGCCCCTTGGATATGACAAATGGTGGATTAGTCCGAATGTATTGGGTTCTGTTTTTGGCACAACTCACAACGGGGATACCACTACGTCTTGTAAGGAAAGTGTTCTGAATGGAACCGCCATTCTACATAAAGATATTTCTTTTTTTAATTTTCTTGTCACGACGTCTGGGTGTTGGTAGGCTGATTTTAGATTTTTACTCCAGCCTTTCTTGATTTTAGAAGGGCATGACATGCCTACATCTGTGTCTCCCCCTCCTTTTACTCCTCCACCTCTTTTCTTTTCGCATGACTATATGTACTTGTCACTTTTCCATATGTTAGTTGTGTCTTCTGAGCAGTTTGTCAGCTTTTGGACACCTTTGAAGTGTTTTCTATGTGTTTTCTATGTGTTTCTATGTGATTTTGTTTGCCTGCCATTGGTTTTAACGTTGTTCGACGGTCTTCGACGAACAGTTTGACGAACAGTTTGACGAACATACGGGTGTTCGACGAACCGAACCGAACTCGAACACTACGGGGGTGGCTCAACACTATCAGAGATGCTTCCAGAGGTCTTCCCCATGCTGTTCCCATGTCTTTTCAGCACTGTATGCATGTGTCTGATGATGTGTCACACACCACATGGCCAGATAAGGTTGTAAAATGTTAAAATGACATTTCCCAGTGAAGGCATTTGTCTTGGTTGAAAGCAATGCAAAAGTGCAAAAACGCATCAAAAACGCTATGTATGAACATAGCCCAAGGTGTAGAGGAGTATTTTTAGTTTTGGTTATTTATTTTGCCTTATATACAAATCATTCCCCTGGAAAGGATGTTCCTTAACATACAGTATTTCCCATTAAAATCCATTTTGGATATGTTTTTGTATGTTTTATTGTGAGTCCGTAAAAGTGGCGTAATACCACTGACAATGTTGTTGACAGAAGTGACCTGGAAGACAGAAATGCTTCCAGGGGTCTTCTCCATGCTGTTCCCATGTCATTTGAGCACTGTTCCCATCGATTTGGGCAATTTTTAGGCCCTCTGTAGACAGCCGGGGGGAGCCGCCTGAAAAATGCTCGAGTTTCCCATAGACTCACATTGGGCTCGTTGCTCGGGTCGAGCACCCGAGTATTCCAATTTGCTCGACCCGAGCATTGAGCACCCGAGCATTTTAGTGTAAGCCCATCACTAGATGATATGAGTGAGGAGGTTAAAAACGACTAGGAATGCGAAATTCCAAGTGATGCAAAGAAAATCTCTCATCGTTAAGGCTTTCCTTGGCAGTACCCATAAACCCCTTGTCAGAGGAGAAATGTACTTTCAGTCTGAGGGTTCTATAGAAACGATGTAGTTCCTGTTCAAGTAAAAATGTATTGAATGCTGTAGTGGGGCAGAATGATAGTCTTTTCTGCAGTAGATTTAACTCGGCCGGGGCCAAGTTATGCGACGATATGTCATACACGATGTTTGTTGTCCTACCTGGGACCGCGTCGTCCTCCGAGTGTTGTCTAGTTGATGATCGCCTCCCCCTCCTCGTCTTGTTTAGGGTGGGTGGGTTCTGCGTTGATCCAAAAAATAATTTGATTGGGAAGTACCACATTCGCTATCTGTGGATGAATTGCGACTTGTGGAGGAGTTGTATATTCGTCTGTATGGTCTGCTGTTTCTGCCCTGTTCCGAGATACGCCATCTGTATACTTGATTATTGAGATAATCCTCAGCGTCACGAAGATACTTAGATTTCTTCCTCGTCTGTAGGTCGTTGCGGTAATTGGTTATGGTTTTATCCACTTTGTTTTCAATGTGGAGAGTTCTTCAAATGAAATTGTGTTGCTCAATTGCTGTTCCGTGGTGGTAATCCTGGTGTTAAGGTCAGCTATTTTTTTCTGAAGGAAATCGATGGTGAGTAAGATTATGTCCATCGAGCATTTATTTAGGATCCCCTCAAACTTTGCACAGAAATCAGGGTTATCGTGGAACAAAGTAGGATGTAGAGAAACTCTTAATCCACGCGGTATGCGTTGAATTTTGTGATACTCCGCAAGCGTGGTACAATGTAAGTCCAGTGCAGTGTATCTTTTCAGTTCCTTCTCCAAGTCTTTTGTGCGAACCTCCTCAATGGGAATATGAAGAAAAGTACCAGGAGTTGTGACACGTGCAAGGATACCAGTTGCCTATTCCTGATTGAATGTAAAAGTCGTGAAAGACATTAAAGCCACAGGAGCGGGATCCCAAGATCAATTAATGTAGAGTCAAATGAGGGGTCGCTCACTGCTGATGGTGGGTGCTCTTGAGTAATTTATACCAAATTCACTTCAAAAAGAAACTCCGGCACTCCAATGTGGATGCAAAGAATATTTATTTAGATAAACCTCACATAGGAAAAGTAGGCCAACGTTTCGACCTTTATGGTCTTTGTCAGGGCCTTTACTAAACATAAACAAAAAGACAAGACACATACCTACAGGTATGCTTATGATTTTGGAAACTCCTATTTATTTATCCCTGTTTCTATATTGTCATATATCCTAATCAATAGGGGGACTTTTCTATAGTTTTGGTTTTTTGTACTTCACTATATTCCATTCTAAATTGTTACCAATGTCACATTTGATTTTTAGGAGACCCTCCGCTTCCATTATAGAGTATTAGTTACATAGCTCTGCTACCATACCTCTAGTCATTTTTTCCATAGAGCTATATTGACTAGCCATTATTACATGCCAGTTTGACAGTTTCTTACCCCAGCACTTTATGTATATAGATTTTGATTTACATCTCTATATTGATATTTGCTTTATATTTGTATATATGTGGCCCATACTTTGTATGATTTATTTTCTGTGTCTTGTCTTTTTGTTTTTGTTTAGTAAAGGCCCTGACAAAGACCATAAAGGTCAAAACGTTGGCCTAGTTTTCCTATGTGGGGTTTATCTAAATAAATATTCTTTGCATCCACATTGGAGTGCCGAAGTTTCTCTTTGAACTGAATTTGGTATAAATTATTCCAAAGCACCCACCATCAGCAGTGAGTGACCGCTCATTTGACTCTGCAAGTTGTCAGATAGTTAGCTAGGTGGTGCATTGTCATCTAGTTCAGATAGATAGGATCCTGTGTCAAATAAAAATCCTTTGAGCTATTGTGTGGTCCCGCCACCAGTCCACATTTTAGCATCTAAATCCTTTGTGCTAATTGTGTGGTCCAGCCGGCAGTCCACATTTCAGCACATCAATCCTTTGTGCTAATTGTGTGATCCAGACACCAATCCACATTTCAGCATCTAAATCCTTTGTGCTAATTGTGTGGTCCAGCCAGCAGTACACATTTCAGCATATCAATCCTTCTCGCTAATTCTGTGGTCCAGCCACACTATCTCAGAAAATGAATACTGATTGGTAATTTAGTAACAAGTGACTGACAGGTCTGGGCCTAGGGTTGTGAAACAGCTGGTTAAAAGAGGGGAAAGGTACATCCAACATGACTGGGAAAAAGCAAGGTTGTGATGGAATAGGCTTGGTATTCGAGGTGTACGTGCGGTAGGTGCTAATGTTACTGAAAAGTTCTAATGAACAAACACCGGCTCGTCCTATCCAAAGACAACTGATAACTTCTGTTACTGGATGGGCTACTCGACTCCCTTTCTTTGGCAGCTGCACAGCAGTACGCCTTGTATATAAGTGCCAGAAAAAGCATGTGCTCCAGTGGATGGCAAGCGCCGCATCAAGTGGCCTCTCCTCCTCTTCCTCACACACACAGTACAGTCCTCAGAGGTGTCACCCCAATTACCCTTGTTTTCCCCGCATCACAATGCTCCAACCACCCAAATGACTGTAAGGAACCACAGATGGGTGAGTCTGCAGAGCTGTTCACACATTCTATTCCATGGGCATCAGAGGTCTGTTCCAAAGATTCACAGACTCAAGAGGAAGAAAGCATCTGCATTGATGGCCAATTTTTTTTTCAGTTGGATCTGGAGCTGGCTGAAGTAGGGTCCGAGCAGAATCCAGACCCTCATCACCAAACGTTAACCTCCAGGCGTGGAGGTGATCCTGATGAGACTCAGATACAGTGGGGAAAAAAAGTATTTAGTCAGCCACCAATTGTGCAAGTTCTCCCACTTAAAAAGATGAGAGAGGCCTGTAATTGACATCATAGGTAGACCTCAACTATGAGAAACAAAATGAGAAAACAAATCCTGAAAATCACATTGTCTGATTTGGAAAGATTTTTTTTTTCAAATTTTGGTGGAAAATGAGTATTTGGTCAATTACAAAAGTTCATCTCAAAACTTTGTTATATATCCTTTGTTGGCAATGACAGAGGTCAAACGTTTTCTGTAAGTCTTCACAAGGTTGGCACACACTGTTGCTGGTATGTTGGCCCATTCTTCCATGCAGATCTCCTCTAGAGCAGTGATGTTTTGGGGCTGTCGCTGGGCAATACGGACTTTCAACTCCCTCCAAAGGTTTTCTATAGGGTTTAGATCTGTAGACTGGCTAAGCCATTCCAGGACCTTCGTTGCCCTGGCAGTGTGCTTGGGATCATTGTCATGCTTAAAGACCCACCCACGTTTCATCTTCAAGGCCCTTGCTGATGGAAGGAGGTTGCACTCAAAATCTCACGATACATGGCCCCATTCATTCTTTCATGTACACGGATCAGTCGTCCTGGTCCTTTGGCAGAGAAACAGCCCCTAAGCATGTTGTTGCCACCCCCATGCTTCACAGTAGGTATGGTGTTCTTTGGATGCAACTCAGCATTCTTTCTCCTCCAAACACGACGAGCTGTGTTTCTACCAAACAGTTCTACTTTGGTTTCATCTGACCATATGACATTCTCCCAATGCTCTTTTGGATCATCCAAATGCTCTTTAGCAAACTTCAGATGGGCCCGGACATGTAATGGCTTAAGCAGGGGGACATGTCTGGCACTGCAGTATCTGAGTCCCTGGCGGCGTAGTGTGCTACTGATGGTAGCTTGTGTAACGTTGGTCCCAGCTCTCTGCAGGTCATTCACTAGGTCCCCGTGTGTGGTTCTGGGATTTTTGCTCACCGTTCTTGAGATCATTTTGACCCCACGGGGTGAGATCTTGTGTGGAGCCCCAAATCGAGGGAGATTATCAGTGGTCTTGTATGTCTTCCATTTTCTAATTATTGCTCCCACAGTTGATTTCTTCACACCAAGCTGCTTGCCTATTGAAGATTCAGTCTTCCCAGCCTGGTGCAGGGCTACAATTTTGTTTCTGGTGTTCTTCGACAGCTTTTTGGTCTTCACCATAGTGGAGTTTGGATTGGGACTGTTTGAGGTTGCGGACAGGTGTCTTTTATACTGATAACAAGTTCAAACAGGTACCAGTACTACAGGTAATGAGTGGAGGACAGAAGAGCCTCTTAAAGAAGAAGTTACAAGTCTGTGAGAGCCAGAAATCTTGCTTGTTTGTAAATGACCAAATACTTATTTTCCAGCAAAATTTAAAAAAAAAATTCTTTCCAAATCAGACAATGTGATTTTCAGGATTTGTTTTCTCATTTTGTCTCTCATAGTTGAGGTCTACATATGATGCCAATTACAGGCCTCTCTCATCTTTTTAAGTGGGAGAACTTGCACAATTGGTGGCTGACTAAATACTTTTTTCCCCACTGTACGTGGCACGCACATGGACTGTACTGTGCTGTAAGGGCAGGAAGGTGGCTCTCAGGGCGAGGAGTTGGAGAACAGAGAGGATGACAATGAGGTTGTAGATCCCACTTGATGGGAATCCAGAGGCACACAGCATAGTAGCTCAGCAGAGGAGATGGAGGAGGAAGACGAGGAGGTTACGTTGCGGCTTCCTGCACAGACATGGAGTGATGCAATCATGACAAGCACTGTATCCTCAGCCACAGCTCTGGCTGTGGCAAGCAGCGGTCGCCGGTCTGCAGTTTGCAGGGGCGGCAAGAGTTGTCTAGCCAGGGCCTTTTTTGAGACCACAAAGGATGACCCAACTCACATTATCTGCAAACTTTGTAAAAAACTACTCAATAGAGGTAAAAATTCCAATAATTTGACTGCTACATGCATGAACTGGCGATCAACATGCATTAGTCTGGGAATCTCACTGCGCTAAAATGCGGACTAGTGGGCCTCTCCAACCACCAGTTGCCCCATCAACCACATCTGCTGCTTCTTCCTCCTCCGTCACTGTGGTAAGTGTTGTCACACAGGTCTTCAGCCTCAGAATCTCCACTTGTTTACCCACTACAGTTGAGGTAAGTGAGAGCTGTTACGGAAGTGGACATGCCTGCTGTTTTTGACCGATCTCAGACATGGAGCACACCACATCTTTCTCAATCCACCATAACATCTCCACCTGCACCTCACTTACAGTCCAGCAGTTTTTCGTGTTCACTAGTGTTGAGCCACCCCCGTAGTGTTCGGGTTCGGTTCGTCGAACACCGGGATGTTCGAGGAACTGTTCGTCGAACTGTTCGTCGAACACCTTAGAACACCGTCGAACACCGTTAAAACCAATGGCAGGCAAACAAAAACACATAGGAACACATAGAAAACACCTTCAAAGGTGTCCAAAAGCTGACAAACTGCTCAGAAGACGCTTTCTTTAAAAAAGCCGGCCGGCAATTCAGCAGCGGCATACACTGGTACCCGACAATTTAGACATGAAGGAATAGAGCATCACACATAGATTAGATAGATAGAAACATGTCAGTCACATATATATGAAGTACAGTGACAGTGTTGCTTACTGTACTTGTCATTTAGTGTAAAGGATTTATTAAAAAATATAATAGTGTTTTCGTGCACTGTCTCTTTAAAAAAGCCGGCCGGCAATTCAGCAGCGGTACCCGACAATTTATAACAGACAGAATAGAGCTTCACACATAGATTAGATAGATAGAAACATGTCAGTCACATATATATGAAGTACTGTGACAGTGTTGCTTACTGTACTTGTCATTTACTGCAAAGGATTTATTAAAAAAAATAATAGTGTTTTCATGCACCGTCTCTTTAAAAAAGCCGGCCGGCAATTCAGCAGCGGTACCCGACAATTTATAACAGACAGAATAGAGCTTCACACATAGATTAGATAGATAGAAACATGTCAGTCACATATATAATAAGTACAGTGACAGTGTTGGTTACTGTACTTGTCATTTAGTATTAAAATAAAGGATTTATTATTAAAAAAAATTGGCGTGGGGTTCCCCGTAATTTTAGTCTCTAGCGGAGGTTAAGCAGACAGCTGGGGCAGATGTTTGAAGCCTGGGAAGGGGGTAATACCCACGGAGCTTCCCAGGCTACTAATATCAGCCCCCAGCTGAATACCTAGCCTTTACTAGCTATTAAAATGGAGGACCCCCCCCAAAAAAATGATGTGGGGTCCCCCCTAATTTAATAGCTAGCAAAGGCTAGGCAGACAGCTGGGGGCTGATATTAATAGCCCAGGAAGGGAGCCATGAATATTGGCCCCCTCCCAGGCTAGAAACACCAGCCGTCAGCCGCCCCAGAAATGGCGCATCCATAGGATGCGCCAATTCTGGCACTTAGCCTCGCTCTTCCACGCTGCCCTGGTGCGGTGGCAGGGGGTAATAGGGTTGGGGTTGATGTCAGCTTATAATGCCAGCTGACATCAAGCCCAGGTTAGTAATGGAGAGGCGTCTATAAGACACCCCCATTACTAACCCCATAGTCAAAGTTAAAAAAAAAACACAAACACCCAGAATAAAGTCCTTTAATTGAAATAAACACACAATTCTTTATTGTTCTAAATTAAACCATACTTACCATCACGCCCATTCCAGCTGAAGCCAACGATCTCCTGCAATAAAAGAAAAATAATAAAGCAACCTCATCCTTACCTTTCCATGGTTCCCAGGACAGCTCCAGCTCTGCTACATCGAGATGACAGGCTGGACCGCAGCAGAACGCTGCCATCCAGCCTATCATCCCGCAGACACTGAGAAGCGCAGGCATGCTTGCGCTCCTCAGTGTCTGACTGTGACGGCATCCAGATGAGCCGACAATGAACTCGGCTCACCTCATGTACGTTACTGACAGCGTGGGAAAATTCTCCTGCACTCAGCGCTTCAGCGTGAGAATTTTCCCACGCTGTCAGTGACGTGCATGAGGTGAGCCGAGTTCATTGGACATGACCTCGGCTCATCTGGATGCCATCACAGCCAGACACTGAGTAGCGCAATCATGCCTGCGCTTCTCAGTGTCTGCGGGATGACAGGCTGGATGGCAGCGTTCTGCTGCGGTCCAGCCTGTCATCTCGATGTAGCAGAGCTGAAGCTGTCGTGGGAGCCATGGAAAGGTAAGGATGATGCTGCTTTATTATTTTACTTTTATTGCAGGAGATCATTGGCTTCAGCTGGAATGGGCGTGGCGGTAAGTATGGTTTAATTTAGAACAATAAAGAATTGTGTGTTTATTTCAATTAAAGGACTTTTTTCTGGGTGTTTGTGTTTTTTTTAAATACTTTACTAGAAATTCATGGTGGTCATGTCTAATATTGGCGTGACCCCATGAATTTCGGGCTTAGGGCCAGCTGATAATACCAAGCTGGCCTTAACCCCTTTATTACCCAGTGAGCCACCGCACCAGGGCCCTGGATGAGTTGGGTACAGCGCCAGAAGATGGCGCTTCTATGAACGCGCCATTTTCCGGGGCGGCTGCGGACTGCAATTTGCAGCGGGTGGGGCCCAGAAAGCTTGGGCCTCCCTGCGCTGCAGATTCCAGCCCCCAGCTGCCTAGTTGTACCTGGCTGGACACAAAAATAGGGCGAAGCTCCACGTATTTTTTTTTTAAATTCATGAAATTCATGGAATAATTAAGAAAAAAAGGGCTTCCCTATTTTGTTGTGTCCGGCTAGGTACAAATAGGCAGCTGGTGGTTGGGAGCAGCCCGTTCCTGCCTGCTGAACCTGACTGGACACAAATATAGGGCGAAGCCCCACATCAATTTTTTTTTCATTATTTCATGAATTTCCTGAAATAATTTAAAAAAAATTGACGTGGGGCTTCGCCCTATATTTGTGTCAAGTCAGGTACAGCAGGCAGGAACGGGCTGCCCCCAACCACCAGCTGCCTATTTGTACCTGGCCAGACACAACAATATAGGGAAGCCCTTTTTTAAAAAAATTATTTCATGAAATAATTAAAAAAAAATTGATGTGGGGCTTCGCCCTATATTTGTGTCCAGCCAGGTACAGCAGGCAGGGACGGGCTGCCCCCAACCACCAGCTGCCTATTTGTACCTGGTTGGACACAACAATATAGGGAAGCCCTTTTTTTCTTAACACTAGGACTACTGGACTCGTGACCCCGCCTAGAACTACTGAAAGGAGTCATTTTGACTCCTTGCTTGTTTTCGTTTATTTTTAGAGTTTCATTTGTGGTTATTTATTAATAATTATATTTTTTGTAATGTATTATTATTGTGAGATCCAACAGTAATGCTTTTGATTGTTTTTTTTCTGCTTTTCTTATTTTTCTACAGAAAATAACAATAATTATAATAGACGTTTTTCAAACATTTTTTTTTATTCAAGTGCACACATATAAACAACAACTGAAGAACAAAAAGCAGAGAAAATGTAGGTGGAGGAGCATAAAAATGAAAATATGGCGCAGAATTCACCTTCTAAACATTTGGTGTTTCGCATTTTAGGCATTGCCTTTGATTTATGGCAGTACATTGTCCACACAAAGACTTACCACAAGTCTTACAATTTCCGACAGATCTATTTTTCTTGCACTTTTCTTTGATCTGGCAAAATTTTGTTTGAACCATCACTTCTGAGCATGTAGAAACTTGGGACGTGGAACCCTTTTCCCTATCTGTGACATAAGGACCACTCAACTCTCTCACAAGCGTTTGCAAAAATGCCTTGCGTGACATTTTTTGGTGGGTAATCTCCTTGAATATTATCCATGCATTTATACCCGCAAAGTCTAAGGCATTTTCAAATGCATGAACAGGCCATCTCCTTGTGCATGTTCGTGTGGTATATTTTCGTGCCATCTGATCCACTACATCTACTCCATATTTTGTTTCATTGTAAAACTTTACCGTTTCTGGAGTTTTTTTAGCGGAATCAGACGCAACAACAACATCTGGATGGACGGAACTCAAAATGACAACATTTTTGTTGGGCTTTCCTTGATATACTGTAAGTGTAAAATTGTCTTCATTTCTAAACACTTTAGTGTTGTACAATTCCTCTTTCATGGATTTTATTTCTTTAGGCACTTCTCGCCTTATCTTGTTCAGTGTTCCCACGATGGTTGTTCCTTTGCTTTTTAGCTGTTTAGCTAATTTTACTGAAGTAAAATAATTATCGGTTGTAACATTGCGACCTTTTTTCAAAAACGGGTCCAATAACTTCATTACCACATGGTCAGCTAAACGGTCCTCAGCACGGCGTGTGTCATCTTTGCCTAGATAAGGGAAGCCATTTGCCAGATATTTGCTCCTCTTATCAACAGCTAGCCAATATTTGTGGCCATATTTATCTGGTTTGGAAGGCATGTACTGCGTGAATGGACACCTAGTTTTGCTTGGGAAAAGTTGCTCATCCACCATTATGTATGGGCCAGGTTTGTAACACACAATACAATTTTCAATAAACCTGTCCCACACAGTAGAAAATAGAGCAAACTTGTCCGTTTGCAGTCTCTCCGATCGAGTAGATTTCTCATCAAATCTGAGAAACCTCATAATTTCAACAAAGCGGTCCCTAGACATTGTCGCTTTGCAAAACGGTATTCCCCAGTCATTACACCAAATACTGCTAATCGAGTGACGGTTCGTGCCAGATATTCCACGAGCATAGAATATCGCAATGAATGCATCTAGCTCCTCATCAGATAGAGTTTGTTCAGCATTACACAGTAATACAAGCAGGTAAAACACAAGGAAAATGTGAAAAGTTGACATGTAAATTGAACTACATCTATATGAACATCAGGGTAAATAAGACAGAGTGAAAAAATTATGCACAAAACTTTATAGCAACATTTAGTGACAAAAGGACCTCAAAATATAGTAGGGAGTCAAAATGACTCCCTTCAGTAGTTCTTGGTAAATTTTGAAAAAACGCGCAAATTTTTCACCAAAATTATTTATTCTCACAAAATCTTTTTTCACATCATATTTGAGGAAAAGTCACCGAGTTTCAAGCCGGAATTCTGAAAAATGTAGTCACAGAAGAGAAATAAAAAACGAAAGGAGTCAAAATGACTCCATCAGTAGTTCTAGTGTTAATTATTCCATGAATTTCATGAAATAATTTAAAAAAAAAATGCGTGGGGCTTCGCCCTATTTTTGTGCCCAGCCAGGTACAACTAGGCAGCTGGGAGCTGGAATCCGCAGCGCAGGGAGGCCCAAGCTTTCTGGGCCCCACCCGCTGCAAATTGCAGTCCGCAGCCGCCCCAGAAAATGTCGTGTTCATAGAAGCGCCATCTTCTGGCGCTGTACCCAACTCATCCAGGGCCCTGGTGCGGTGGCTCACTGGGTAATAAAGGGGTTAAGGCCAGCTTGGCATTATCAGCTGGCCCTAAGCCCGAAATTCATGGGGTCACGCCAATATTAGACATGACCACCATGAATTTCTAGTAAAGTATTTAAAAAAACACAACACCCAGAATAAAGTCCTTTAATTGAAATAAACACACAATTCTTTATTGTTCTAAATTAAACCATACTTACCGTCACGCCCATTCCAGCTGAAGCCAATGTCTTCTGCAATAAAAGTAAAATAATTAAGCAACCTCATCCTTACCTTTCCATGGTTCCCACGACAGCTTCAGCTCTGCTACATCGAGATGACAGGCTGGACCGCAGCAGAACGCTGCCATCCAGCCTGTCATCCCGCCGACACTGAGAAGGGCAGGCATGCTTGCGCTCCTCAGTGTCTCGCTGTGACGGCATAAAGATGAGACGAGTTCATGTCCAATGAACTCGGCGCACCTCATGCACGTCACTGACAGCGTGGGAGAATTCTCCTGCACTCAGCACTTCAGCGTGAGAATTCTCCCACGCTGTCAGTGACGTGCATGAGGTGAGCGCATTCATGTCCAATGATCTCAGCTCACCTCATGCACGTCACTGACAGCGTGGGAAAATTCTCCTGCACTCAGCGCTACAGCGTGAGAATTCTCCCACGCTGTCAGTGACGTGCATGAGGTGAGCTCATTCATGTCCAATGAACTCAGCTGACCTCATGCACGTCACTGACAGCGTGGGAGAATTCTCACGCTGAAGTGCTGAGTGCAGGAGAATTCTCCCACGCTGTCAGTGACGTGCATGAGGTGCGCCGAGTTCATTGGACATGAACTCGTCTCATCTTTATGCCGTCACAGCCAGACTCTGCAGAGCGCAAGCATGCCTGCCCTTCTCAGTGTCGGCGGGATGACAGGCTGGATGGCAGCGTTCTGCTGCGGTCCAGCCTGTTATCTCGATGTAGCAGAGCTGAAGCTGTCGTGGGAACCATGGAAAGGTAAGGATGAGGTTGCTTTATTATTTTTCTTTTATTGCAGGAGATCGTTGGCTTCAGCTGGAATGGGCGTGACGGTAAGTATGGTTTAATTTAGAACAATAAAGGAATGTGTCTTTATTTCAATTAAAGGACTTTATTCTGGGTGTTTGTGTTTTCTTTTAACTTTGACTATGGGGTTAGTAATGGGGGTGTCTTATAGACGCCTCTCCATTACTAACCTGGGCTTGATGTCAGCTGGCATTATAAGCTGACATCAACCCCAACCCTATTACCCCCTGCCACCGCACCAGGGCAGCGTGGAAGAGCGAGGCTAAGTGCCAGAATTGGCGCATCCTATGGATGCGCCATTTCTGGGGCGGCTGACGGCTGGTGTTTTTAGCCTGGGAGGGGGCCAATATTCATGGCTCCCTTCCTGGGCTATTAATATCAGCCCCCAGCTGTCTGCCTAGCCTTTGCTAGCTATTAAATTAGGGGGGACCCCACGTCATTTTTTGGGGGGGGGTCCTCCATTTTAATAGCTAGTAAAGGCTAGGTATTCAGCTGGGGGCTGATATTAGTAGCCTGGGAAGCTCAGTGGGTATTACCCCCTTCCCATGCTTCAAACATCTGCCCCAGCTGTCTGCTTAACCTCTGCTAGAGACTAAAATTACGGGGAACCCCACGCCAATTTTTTTTAATAATAAATCCTTTATTTTAATACTAAATGACAAGTACAGTAACCAACACTGTCACTGTACTTATTATATATGTGACTGACATGTTTCTATCTATCTAATCTATGTGTGAAGCTCTATTCTGTCTGTTATAAATTGTCGGGTACAGATGCTGAATTGCCGGCCGGCTTTTTTAAAGAGACGGTGCATGAAAACACTATTATTTTTTTTAATAAATCCTTTGCAGTAAATGACAAGTACAGTAAGCAACACTGTCACAGTACTTCATATATATGTGACTGACATGTTTCTATCTATCTAATCTATGTGTGAAGCTCTATTCTGTCTGTTATAAATTGTCGGGTACCGTTGCTGAATTGCCGGCCGGCTTTTTTAAAGAGACGGTGCATGAAAACACTATTATATTTTTTAATAAATCCTTTACACTAAATGACAAGTACAGTAAGCAACACTGTCACTGTACTTCGTATATATGTGGCTGACATGTTTCTATCTATCTAATCTATGTGTGATTCTCTATTCCTTCTATTCTAAATTGTCGGGTACAGATGCTGAATTGCCAGCCGGCTTTTTTAAAGAGACGGTGCATGAAAACACTATTATTTTTTTTGATAAATCCTTTACACTAAATGACAAGTACAGTAAGCAACACTGTCACTGTGCTTCTTATATGTGTGACTGACATGTTTCTATCTATCTAATCTATGTGTGATGTTCTATTCTTTCTGTTCTAAATTGTCGGGTACCGGTTTATGCCGCTGCTGAATTGCCGGCTTTTCATGTTTCACTGTGAGCACTGTTCCCATCGATTTGGGCAATCACTGTAATGCCACAACCACCATGGCTGTGGCATTACAGTGAGTGGCAGACAATCCCTGCATTATTGGTGCTCAAAATAGCGCCAGACATGCAGGACACGCTTTTGGTGCACGAACAGTTATCGAACATAACCTCGAACAGCCGAATTTTTTGCAAATCGTTCGGGTTCGTCGAACAACTCGAACACCACCCATAACAGATCGAATTTGAGATTGGCGAACAATTCTAGTCGAACACCGCTCATCTCTAGTGTTCACCCTACTCCACCCTCTGTCAACACAGCAGCCAGACCTCAGTCAGGCAGTTGTGGTCACGTAAAATATTGTTTCTTCCTATACATGCCAAAGCTAAGAGTTTGAACTTCACCATCTCCAATCTGTTGGCCACAGAAATGCTGCCTTTCCGCCTGGTGGATACAGTTTCTGCAAGCTGATGGCCGTTGCAGTTCCCCAGTATCAGTTGCCCAGTCACTATTACTTCTTTAAGAAAGCTGTGCCTGTGCTACACCAGCATGTCGTAGACAACATCACCCATTCCTTGACTAAATATATATCGGCCAGGGTGCATTTCACCACAGACACCTGGATGAGTAAGCAAGGCCAATGGCGTTACATCTTGCTGACTGGGCACTGGGTGACTCTGGTGGCTGTGGGGGCAGGCGGGGAAGGGGCTGCTCCACAAATCTTGGAATCCCCAAGGCTTGCAAAATAAACCTCTGTGTTTCATACTTCCTCCACTGCTTCTGCGTCCTCCACCTCCTCTAGGGCCTCCACCTGTGCAATCAACCTCTGCCTTAATGAGACACGTGTTCCAACAGTGCAGAGCGAATCCACACCACCTCCATACTGCGCAGCCAGGGCTCACCGTAATCAGGCAGTCTTCAAATTAATATGCCTTGGAGATCGCAGTCCTACAGGTGAAGAGTTGTGGTGAAGAGTTGTGGACAGCTCTCCACGCTCAGTTTGAGCAATGGCTGTCTCTGCTGAACCTGGAGCCACGGAAGGCCATGTGCGATAATGGTGTGAACTTGTTGTCGGCCCTATGCTGAGGTGAGCTCACACATGTGCCTTGCATGGCTCACATCCTCAACCTGGTGGTACAGATTTTTCTCCACCACTATCCTAGCCTGGATGAGCTGCTTCAGAAACTACGGAAACTGTGTGCTCACTTCCGGCATTCGCACCCCTCATGTCATCGACTTGCATCGTTATAGAGGTCTTTCTCCATGCCATTTAACTGGTTGATATGCGATGTGTCGACACGGTGGAATTCCATTCTGCACATGTTGCAGCGACTGTGTCAGCAGCAACGAACCCTGATGCAGTATGTCATGTCGTGTAGCCTAGGCCAACACAGTATGGATGTGGGGCATATCACGTTTACGGAGTGGGAACAGATTAAGAACCTCTGCACCCCTCTGCACAGTTTGGAAATGGCTACTAAAATAGTTAGCGGTGACAATGCCATCATCAGCATCACTATTCCGGTCATCTACATGCTGGAGCAGACTTTGAATAACGTATGGCACGAGGTCTGACAGGGTGCATTTTACCACTGACACTTGGACGAGCAAGCATGGCCAGGGACGTTACATCTCGCTGCCTTGGCACTGGGTGACTCTGGTGGATGTGGGGGTAGGCAGGGAATGGGTTGCTCCACAAGTCTTGGAATCTTCAAGGCTTGCGGGACAAACCACAGTATGTAACACTTCCTCCACTGCTTCTGCCTCTTCCACCTCCTCTAGAGCCTCCACCTGCACCCTCAACATCTCCCTTAATGAGACACACACCTCCGTACTGCGCAGCCAGGGCTCACCGCAATCATGCCTTGAAGATCGCAGTCACACAGCTCCAAAGTCGTGGACAGCTATCCAGGCCAACTTTGAACAATGGCTGTCTTCACTTAACCTGGAGCCATGGAAGGCCATGTGCTATAATGGTTCGAACCTAGTAGAAGCCCTACATCGGGGTTACCTCACACACGTGCCTTGCATGGCTCAACCTTGTGATACAGCAATCCCGGCCTGGATGCATTGCTGCAGAAAGCACAGTTGCTGTGTGCCCTCTTCCACCATCTGCACCCCGCGGGTCACTGACTTGCATCGCTACTGAGGTCTTTTGACTTACCGGTTAACTGGTTGATATGCGATGTGCCGACAAGATGGAATTCCACTCTGCACATGTTGCAGCTACTGTGGCAGCAGTGACGAGCCCAGGTGCAGTATGTCATCTTGCATTGCCTGGGCCAATGCAGTATGGACGTGGTGCAAATCACGCTTGAGGAGTGGGCACAGATGAAGGACCTGTGCACCCTTCTGCACAGTTATGAAATGGCTACTAAGATGGTTAGCACTGATGATGCCATCATCAGCATCACTATTCCGGTCATCTACATGCTGGAGCACACTTTGAATAGTCTGCGAGAGGAGGTGGTGGTCCCACGGGAAGTGGAGGAAGCAGAGGAGGATTCGGCATGATAACAATATCTCTAAGTTCCGGACTGTTGTCGCACAGGCGGGTGCCATGGAAGGGTGGATTACATCGATCGAGGGGAGCTCATGGTACCAGACAAACTGTTAGTGAAGGTGCAGGAGCAGAGGAATAAATGGAGGAGGACGAGGAGGAAGAGGTGATGGGTGCGCAACAGTCAGGAGATGAAGAGGATAATGATCCCCTCTCTGTTGTCCATGGTTGGCGGGAGGGAACGGAGGAAGCAAGCTTGAGTGTTACCCCGCCACTAACACACCATGGACTTGGATCTCATGGAAGCGCCTGACACATGAACGTATCCTTGCTGAACTATCTGCAACATGATGCCTGTATTGTTAGGATTAGAAATAGTGCTGACTACTAGGTTGCTACTCTGTTAGATCCACGGTACAAGAATAAATTTTGCCAGATGCTTTTCCCCCCCTGGAAATGGACACGCGCATGCTGGAGTATCGAAACACGCTTGTAGACAACCTTAAGGATGGTTTTTCCCAAGACAGCAGTGAGGCACACAGTGTGCATCGCAGTTCTAGGCTTCCAACCCAGGGATTGTTGAGTTGCCAAAGCAAATTGACATTAACAGCAGCAGCAGTGTAAGTGGCAGAAGCAATTTCTGTGAGTCGTTTCACACATTTTTAGACCAGCCCGTGCAGCAGCAGACAAGAGGACAAGTCTGACACATAGTGAATGACTGGAGAGGATGTTGCAGGAGTATCTTGAGCTCAATATCAATGCCATCAGGGAAGGTTTGGTCCCTTTTACATTTTGGTCTTCAAAAATGGAAGAGTTGCCTGAGTTCGACTGTCATGCCTTGGAGGTTTAGTCATGCCCGGCAGCCAGCGCTCTCTTAGAACGTGTCTTCAGCGCTGCTGGTGGTGTCTTGATGAATAAGCGCACCCGGCTGTCCCCTGAAAGTGTAGACCGCCTAACTTTCATCAAGATGAACAAGTCATGGATCTCCTATGACTTTTCCACCCTAGTCGCAGACAGGGCAGACTAGGCGATGGTGTAGTTTCTAGTATGCTGCATTGATCTTGCGTTATTGCAGTCTGTGACACATTTGTCGTGGCTTCTGTGCCTGCTGCTGTTGCTGCTGCGGCTGATGTTAGTAACTATATTTTGAAATGTGGAAACTCCTGCTTGGGTCTCCATCTAGTGTGTTGCCTGTAGTGGAAGGGGTGTCATAGGCCCATTATACTATTTCTACTCTGTGGAAATCGATGCCATTTTAGTGGTGTCTGCTCCTAATTTTTGGAAATGTGTGGACTCCAAATTGGATGTTGTGTGTAGCAATAGGGCTCCCAGCACATCAGGTCTACACCGGTCCATCACCCACCTTTTAATTTGAACTTAAATTCAAAGCTTTAAATGCTGGCCCAGACCCTGTTTCATGCATGGCCCATGCCTGACTGCTGCTGTTTCATGAGAAAATTTCTACTGTGGGTCAATTGATGCAACTTTCCCTGGTGGCTGCCCGTAATTTTTGGAAATGTTTAGACTGCATGTGGGGTCTCTTTCAAGTGTGTTGCCAGGGCTCTCAGAGCACCAGGCCTACACCTGTCACTCATCCACCTGTTACTGATCAATCTTTAAGCTAGAAATGCTGGTCCAAGCCCTGTTCCATGTATCCATGCTGCACAATTATACTATTCGTACTCTGGGTCAATTTATGCCACTTTTCCTGGTGTCTGACCCTAATTTGAGATGGTTTGGCAGCTTTTGTGCCCCCCTGAAGGTGATGTCTGTGAGTTTGGTTTTGCCTCCCATTGAATTCAATGGGGTTCGGATAGCTTCGATGAACTGTTCGGACAGGACATCAGGAAGTTCGCTGATCCGAACCGAGCCTTGAAAGGTTCGCTCATCTCTAATCAGAACCCCCATTTGACTGCAGGAGACCGTCAGAAAGATTTAACAGACTCTGGAGTTGTGGTACATTGTCCTACAGTTCAGAGACACCTACATGGGCCTTCATGGAAGAGTCATCAGAAGAAAACCTCTCCTGCGTCCTCAAATTCAGAGTCAAAAGTATGCAAAAGAACACCTAAACAAGCCTAATGCATTTTGGAAACAAGTCCTGTCGACAGATGAGGTTAAAATAGAACTCTTTGGCCACAATTATCAAATGTATGTGTGGAGAAAAAATGGCACAGAATTTCAGGAAAAGAACATCTTGCCAACCATTAAGCATGGGGGTGGATCAATCATGCTTTGAGGTTGTGTTGCAGCCAATGGCATGGGAAACATTTCACGGGTAGAGGGAAGAATCGATTCAATGAAATTTGAACAAATTTCTGATGCAAACATCTGTGTAAAACAGCTGAAGTTGAAAAGAGGATGGCTTTTACAAATGGATAATGATCCTAAACTCACATCAAAATCCACAATAGACTACCTCAAAAGGTGAAAATCCTTCAAACAAGAACTGAAAGACAAGAAAAACAAGAAAATGTCCAGCAAAGTCCTTGCACCAGCTGGGGATCCGGCCACTCAGGATTAGCAAAAACCACACTGTTCAGGTTAGCAGAAACAAACACAAGCTTTTCTCTCTGGAGCTGGCCTCCAGATACTGAAGTACACCCGAGTCAAAAGGCTGGCTATTTAAAGCCCCCAGACTACACCCTGGGGTGGAGATATGGTGAATGACCTCCCACCAGCACTCTGGTCATTCACCTATCAAACATGCCCTTTTTAAATCTGTCTGATTAACCCTCTCTGCACCTACTATGCAGGAGAAGAATTCCATGTTTCATATCACTGAAGCTAACAACCTCAGTGAAACATATCTCCCCTCCAGTATTCTGCCATTGACTTTGTCACATATCCCCCCCCTCTGCCCAAAGCCGGGGGTTTTGGCACCTTCACTTGCTAAACAGGGAAGTCTGCATAGGGCATCTGCATTACCATGTAGTTTCCCGGGCCTGTGCTCTACATGAAAACTAAAGTCCTGGAGCGCTAGAAACCACCTAGTAACTCGGGCATTCTTCCCCATCCTTTCCCTCATCCATCTAAGGGGTGCATGGTCTGACACTAACCTGAACTTCCGGCCTAAAAGGTAAAACTTCAGGGTGTCAACTGCCCACTTGATGTCCAGGCACTCTTTTTCCACTATGGCGTAGTTTTTCTCACAGGCAGAGAGTTTCCTACAGGATGGGATGTTCCTCCCCGTTCACTTCTTGGGACAACATGGCTCCTAACCCGACATCCGAGGCATCTATCTGGACCACGAACTCCTTATTGAAGTCAGGAACAATCACGTTCCATGCTCGGTCGGTGCTGTGTATGGATGAGAAATCTGATCTATCACTAACCAGACAGTGCAGAGTGCCGACATCAGAGTCACTAAGTCAATTATTCTAATCAGTGGTTCCTGCAGAAGCTTGCAGGCAGCAATTTGCATTCCCATCCTCACCTCCTGCTGAAGAGTCCCTGGGTCCCTGTGTGCAGACATCGCTCAGCACAGGCTGGAAGAGGAGAGTTGTAAGTAAGTGACTGAGGAGAGGACAAGCCGGAGGAGGAGCAACTTGCGTGCATGGCCTGGAGGCCGGTGTGTCAGCGCTGTGGAGCTACACAGTATGGCACTGGCTTGAATTTGAATAGAATAAACTTTATTTAAGGGAGTGAGCGATGGCCGGGGTGCATATGGTGAGTGGTGTCAGTGACTGACACCTCACCTGAGTGCCTGCTCCCCAGCCATCAGTGTGCTGAATGCCTGCGGCCGGAGGAAGGTGCCGAGCGGCCGCAGGCATTCAGCAATGTCAGGTTTGTTTATTTGTTTGTTTTTTTAAACTGCGTCCCCCTCACGGAGGCAAGAGGTAGTGGGTAGGTGGGTGCCTACCCTGCTTACCCATTGTTCCGGTCCTGCATGTCTCTATTACCATTCAAGTGTTTTGCTATGCATTACTTAATATAGATGTGCCTAGCTAAGTAAAACTTATCATAACTTAACTTCAATGAATTTATTCTTGATAATGGCTTTTTACAAGTAAAAATGAATAATGTTAGCCCTGAAAGAAGCTGCTTTACTTATTATATTTAGCTTATATAATCTGTCAAGATTAAATTAACCATGCTATTTTTATATCATTGAAAGAAATTAATAAGTGTGGGTGTATTCTATATTCTAGTATCAAAAGTGCCATTTTTATCATACTACTAGTTTAGTTCTGAACCATTGGAAACATTGATTGCCCCATGGGTCGTTTAAATGCTTTAAATGCTTGCAGAATACTTATTTTAAATTGACCCAGTGTACTCATGGCTCAGTTTATCATATAAACACCTTGATCCTTACAAATGATTCAAAGCTTGCTATCAACTTGAAGGATGGGAGAGACGATGTAATGGAAATCCACAGTAAATCTCAATTGTTTTTCAAAGCACCCTATGACTGATAAACAGGAACTAGAATAGCAGAAAGGTCATTTCTTGTTACTCCTCATATGGGTCATGAACACAAGAGTGACATACATGAGACTTATATCAAGTTCGTTGTGAAGTCAATTATTTTTCACTAAGAGGCAAATAAATAGAGAGTCGAGACTGGTGAAATTGATAAAAAATAATAGGACAGGGTTATTTTATTAGTTTTCTGTCTATCATTTGAGAAACTAAATTCGAGTTGTTAAAATAATGTCATTCAAGTAATTTGCCCATTTGTTATAGGTAATATGATGGTATTGACTTTAAAAAAAGTAAATTCCTATTATAGAAATTCTAAACATTGGTTTATGAAAAGGATATAGGCAAAAATTTTCTGATGGACATCGGGATACTGCTGAGCCCAGTGATTGACTGCAGCGGTCATAAGTTGCTGTTGTGACATCACTGCTTGAGCTATGTCAGCAAAGCTCTGGGTCACCAGCAGAGAGTCAATGGGTAAATAAGGCTGCCATTTTACACAAAGCAAGGCTTTGTTTAAAAAAATAAACATAGACAACCCTTTTAATTCATTTTTTGGTGGATTTGGCACAATCTTCAATACATTTTTGTAAAAGGTGTTCTTGAAAAGGAGTTTTGCCAGAAATGCCTATGTTATTTTAAAGTCTGTATCAAATATGATGGTGAAAGGCATTCATTTTGCCGATTCTGAACTGCAGACGAAAAGAAAATTGACACTCATCATAACATAGGACTAAAGTGACAATGAAGTGATCTTTTTCATTAATGCAAGTCATATTTTAGCCTGAGGTGAGAAATGTGTAATTTGTAACACTTCACTAGGTGATGTACACAACTTCTTACTGGTGGAGACACCATCTTGGAAGAAGTGATCTTACTTTCTAGAAAACTTTCTATATATCGGGGCTATGTCTGTGCAGACAGATTAATCTATGACAAACAATCACCTACCAAAACAGATGTGCCATAGGGCTTCATTTGAAAAGTACAGCATACTGTATTTTACTCTCTGTTGGACACAGATAAACAAGACCGCCCCTGTGCAAGAACAATATATGGGCCCTCTGCAGTCCAATAGTTCCTTATAGTGCACAATTCTATCTGCTTTGTGAGTGGAAATGGGTGCCCTTACCTCTTGGGCTTCTTTGCGGTTGCACAGGTTGCACCAATGGTATATTGAATCCTGCTCCTTTTTCAAGTCTGTTCATAAGACATGTTAAAGCCCCTGTACACATTAACCCCATCACGACCTTAGATGTACTCATATGTCCTGGTTGGGGAGGTGTTGCCAACCTAGAATGTATGGCTACATCCTGGTGATCATGTAACCACCGTGACTGAAGAAACGCGAAAAGGAAGATGCCAGCTCACCTGATTGCAGCACACTTGTGAGTAGGAGCACGGAAAATGTCCTGACCCTGATGTGGAAATTGCAGTGGAAAATGAGTTGATTTTCCAGCTCCTGATTTTATTCAAGCAATCTTTAAAATTACATATCCACAAAAGAAGAGAAAATATAATGGTTTGACGCATTTTGGATGCGAATTCTGCGTCCTTTGTCAAAGCTGCCCTGTTGTGAGTGGGTAAATGTTAAACTCTGCTGCCCGACTAATCCACCGGTCCCCTCGCTATTCCAAGCCCTCTCCTCTCTGTCAATCTCTTCACTGGCTCCCCATTGCTCAGAGACTCCAGTTCAAAACTCTAACCATGACATACAAAGCCAATCACAACCTATCTCCTCCATATATCTGTAACATACCTGGCGGCGTCCTTGCATGGTGGTCCATCTCCCACTGTGCAAGAGAGCGCACTTGATCTCCTGTCCAGAGTGTCTCTCTGGCTTCCCTCCATGCTGTCTGTTTGTGTCTGTCTCTGCTGCTTAAGGGCGGCGCCCGATCACTTCCTGCTTTTTGTACCTGCTGTGGGTCACACCCCTTGTGCGTCCTCAGCCTATTGCTGTCTGACACTTGGTATATAGCTCAGCAGCTCCCTTCTATCCCTGCCTGAGCATAGTGTTTCCTTCAGTGTGTGCTTGCATTCTGAAGGTGCCAGGTCCCGTCTTTGTTTCCTTGTCTGCCTTTCCTGGAGGCTGTATTTCCAGGCCTGTCTGAACTTAGTCCTGTATGTCTCCTGCTTTGCGGTATCAGCTCCCGTGTCTGAACTGTGTCCTGTATGTCTCCTGCTTTGCGGTATCAGCTCCCGTGTCTGAACTGAGTCCTGTATGTCTCCTGCTTTGCGGTATTAGTTCCCGTGTCTGAACTGAGTCCTTTCTGTGTATCTTGTCTGTCCTGTCTGAACACGCTCCTAGCCTGTTCCTCCCGCCTTCTAGGGGCCGATTACCTAGACCCGCTCCTGTATCTTGTCTGTCCTGTCTGAACACGCTCCTTGCCTGTTCGTCCCGCCTCTCTGGGGGCAGTATTCCCAGACCCGCTCCTGTATCCCGCTGCAGTGTCGGTCTCCTCCGTACACTCAGTTCCAGTCTGAACTCTCTCCTATCCTTTACCTGTTTTGCCTCTATGTCCGTTCCCTTCCTTTTTCTGCAGAGTCTGAACTCGTACCTAACTCCTGCCTGTTGTCTCTGTACTCCCGTTTGTGAGTTTGTGGTCCACTCGCTACTTCACTGCAAGTACCCTGTGGGTGTCTGGCTCTGTCTTTCCCTTCCTGTCTGTTCCGTGTGAACAGAGTCCTGTCCTGCCCTGCTTCTGCCCGCTGCTCTGGCAGTCCTGTCCTGCCCTGCTTCTGCCCGCTGCTCCGGCAGTCCTGTCCTGCCCTGCTTCTGCCCGCTGCTCCGGCAGTCCTGTCCTGCCCTGCTCAGCCTTGTCTGCACTCTAGCTGTGCTTGCCTGTAACCCTCTGCCTGTATTGTTCCTGAGTCCCGGTGTGTACTGGGTCCTATCCCGCCTGTGTTCCTACCTGCTAGTGCCTCCCTGTCTGCACTCTAGCTGTGCTTGCCTTTACCCCCCTGCCTGCATACCCGCCTGCCTGCATACCAGTCGTGCCTGCCTATACCCACCAGTCTGTGTGCCAGCCTACCAGCCTGTTCCTGTATTCCCCTGTGTGGGTCAACAGCCGTGTCCGGGGTCTGTCATGGAGTAGCACCTGGTCCCTCTGCTCGGTTCCTCCTTGGTGCACTGGCGTCGTATGCCGTCGTGCGACCCTGGTCGGATCGGGTGAATACTTAGTCACGCCCCTCCAGGCATTCACTCTCCGGCACGGTCCAGTGGAATCACTACAATCACACGCACACGCCGCTTAGCCCGGGCGTGTGCATAACAGCATGCTCAGGCCATGGTTCCCGTTGAGCCCCACGGCCTTCGCCCTCTGAGAAGTTTTCCAGCGAATATATGCATTAAAATAAATAAATAATTTTTTTTTCCCTTAGCTGAGTTCCAGGCGAATTACGCACCGTCCAGATGGATCTATCAGCTCTCGTTCCTGCGGATCCGCCACGTTACTATGGGGATCCAAGACAGTGTCGTGCATTTGTGGAGCAATGCATGCTACACTTTAAGGCCTACCCTCTTTATTTTCCTTCCGATTGGGCTAAAGTGGCCTTTATGATGTCTTACCTGGCGGGTGATGCCTTGGAATGGATCAACCCCCTATATGAAACACAGGATCCGATCCTCCGGGACCTAATGGCCTTCCTGGTGGCCTTTCTAATGGTCTTCGATGATCCTAACCCGGAGGCTCCTGCTGAAGCTTCACTTCCCAAAATCCCGGAGCAGCCCCAATGGGTAATGTGTGTGGGTAGCGCAATAGTCCTCCAGCCCAATGAGACTACTGCCCACCCAGAATCCTCTCAGGGTGACTACGCTTTCCGGAATACTTCTCTCAACCTCAAGAGGCAGTCCAGACGTGCTAGACTTAGAGGCAAGCCGTCACGCCAGGGCCTGTCCTCCCTGAGACCTCCTGACCCCAACCTTGAAGTCCCTACTGAAGCTTCATCTCCCTGTATCCCGGAGAAACCCCAATGGGTAGTGTGCGTGGGTAGTGCACCAGTTCTCCTGCCCGAAGAGACTTCTGCCCATCCAGACTCCACACAGGAGAACTTCCTGCACCCGGCATCAGATGCTTCTCTCTCTTTAACCGGTGTGCATGTCCAAGGATGCTCCAAAGCTGTGGTTACCTCTAAGTCTGTGCACCTCTACTACCTGGCGGAGGATCCCCTGTTGCCTCCTGAATCCTCCGGGATACCACTCGATGACAAATGGAGAGAGACTTCTCTACACCCGGTACTCAATACTTTGTCCGCTTCGTCCTGTGAGCCTGACAATGGGTACCCCAAAGTGGTAGTTACCTCCGAGTCTCTACACCCCTCCGACCAGGCGGAGGATCTCCAGTTGTCTCCTGAACCCTTCGGGGTGCTACCTGGTAGCGAAAGGACAGAGACTCTCCTATACTCTGTACCTGATACCTCGCTCGCTTCGTCCAGTGAGTCCAACCTAGTGTACTCCGAAGCAGAGGTTACTCCTGAGTCTCTACACCCCTCCGACCAGGCGGAGGACCTCCAGTTGTGTTCAGAATCCTTCGGGGTGCCACCTGGTGGTGAATGGACAGAGACTTTCCTATACTCTGTACCTGATACCTCGCTCGCTTCGTCCAGTGAGTCCAACCTAGTGTACTCCGAAGCAGAGGTTACTCCTGAGTCTCTACACCCCTCCGACCAGGCGGAGGACCTCCAGTTGTGTTCAGAATCCTTCGGGGTGCCACCTGGTGGTGAATGGACAGAGACTTTCCTATATCCTGTACCTGATACCTCGCTCGCTTCGTCCAGTGAGTCCAACCTAGTGTACTCCGAAGCAGAGGTTACTCCCGAGTCTCTACACCCCTCCGACCAGGCGGAGGACCTCCAGTTGTGTTCAGAACCCTTCGGGGTGCCACCTGGTGGTGAATGGACAGAGACTTTCCTATACTCGGTACCCGATACCTCGCCTGCTTCCTCCAGTGAGTCCGACCTAGTGTACTCTGAAGCAGTTGTTTTCTCTGAGCCTCTGCACTCTTCTGACCCGGCGGAGGACCTCCAGTTGTTTCCTGAATCCTCCGGGGTACCACCAGATAACAAAGAGACAGTGACTTTTCCTCATTATGTACCTGATAACCCGTCTATTTTTTCCTGTGAGCTTGACAAGATGTACCTCGAAGCAGAGATTACCCTCAAGTCTCTGTCCCCCTCCAACCCAGTGAACGACTGGTCCTCGAATTCCCTGCGGAAGATTCTGGCAGGCCTGAAGAAGAGGGGGCGTAAGGGGGGAGGTACTGTAACATACCTGGCGGCGTCCTTGCATGGTGGTCCATCTCCCACTGTGCAAGAGAGCGCACTTGATCTCCTGTCCAGAGTGTCTCTCTGGCTTCCCTCCATGCTGTCTGTTTGTGTCTGTCTCTGCTGCTTAAGGGCGGCGCCCGATCACTTCCTGCTTTTTGTACCTGCTGTGGGTCACACCCCTTGTGCGTCCTCAGCCTATTGCTGTCTGACACTTGGTATATAGCTCAGCAGCTCCCTTCTATCCCTGCCTGAGCATAGTGTTTCCTTCAGTGTGTGCTTGCATTCTGAAGGTGCCAGGTCCCGTCTTTGTTTCCTTGTCTGCCTTTCCTGGAGGCTGTATTTCCAGGCCTGTCTGAACTTAGTCCTGTATGTCTCCTGCTTTGCGGTATCAGCTCCCGTGTCTGAACTGTGTCCTGTATGTCTCCTGCTTTGCGGTATCAGCTCCCGTGTCTGAACTGAGTCCTGTATGTCTCCTGCTTTGCGGTATTAGTTCCCGTGTCTGAACTGAGTCCTTTCTGTGTATCTTGTCTGTCCTGTCTGAACACGCTCCTAGCCTGTTCCTCCCGCCTTCTAGGGGCCGATTACCTAGACCCGCTCCTGTATCTTGTCTGTCCTGTCTGAACACGCTCCTTGCCTGTTCGTCCCGCCTCTCTGGGGGCAGTATTCCCAGACCCGCTCCTGTATCCCGCTGCAGTGTCGGTCTCCTCCGTACACTCAGTTCCAGTCTGAACTCTCTCCTATCCTTTACCTGTTTTGCCTCTATGTCCGTTCCCTTCCTTTTTCTGCAGAGTCTGAACTCGTACCTAACTCCTGCCTGTTGTCTCTGTACTCCCGTTTGTGAGTTTGTGGTCCACTCGCTACTTCACTGCAAGTACCCTGTGGGTGTCTGGCTCTGTCTTTCCCTTCCTGTCTGTTCCGTGTGAACAGAGTCCTGTCCTGCCCTGCTTCTGCCCGCTGCTCTGGCAGTCCTGTCCTGCCCTGCTTCTGCCCGCTGCTCCGGCAGTCCTGTCCTGCCCTGCTTCTGCCCGCTGCTCCGGCAGTCCTGTCCTGCCCTGCTCAGCCTTGTCTGCACTCTAGCTGTGCTTGCCTGTAACCCTCTGCCTGTATTGTTCCTGAGTCCCGGTGTGTACTGGGTCCTATCCCGCCTGTGTTCCTACCTGCTAGTGCCTCCCTGTCTGCACTC
The DNA here is from genome assembly GCF_046119375.1 of Phyllobates terribilis. NCBI lineage: Eukaryota > Metazoa > Chordata > Amphibia > Anura > Dendrobatidae > Phyllobates > Phyllobates terribilis. Next base: position 397,027,412 of record NW_027362763.1, read on the forward strand.
TAGCTGTGCTTGCCTTTACCCCCCTGCCTGCATACCCGCCTGCCTGCATACCAGTCGTGCCTGCCTATACCCACCAGTCTGTGTGCCAGCCTACCAGCCTGTTCCTGTATTCCCCTGTGTGGGTCAACAGCCGTGTCCGGGGTCTGTCCTGGAGTAGCACCTGGTCCCTCTGCTCGGTTCCTCCTTGGTGCACTGGCGTCGTATGCCGTCGTGCGACCCTGGTCGGATCGGGTGAATACTTAGTCACGCCCCTCCAGGCATTCACTCTCCGGCACGGTCCAGTGGAATCACTACAATCACACGCACACGCCGCTTAGCCCGGGCGTGTGCATAACAATATCTCTGACCTAGTCTCCTATTACATACCCGCATGCAACCTCCGATCCTCACAAGATCTCCTTCTCTACTCCCCTCTTATCTCCTCCTCCCACAATCGCATACAAGAATTCTCCCGTGCTTCCCCCCTACTCTGGAACTCTCTACCCCCAACACATCAGACTCTCGCCGACCGTGGAAACTTTCAAAAGGAGCCTGAAGACCCACCTCTTCCGACAAGCCTACAACCTGCAGTAACCACGACCAGCTCTACCCTCACCTACTGCATCCTCACCCATCCCTTGTAGATTGTGAGCCCTCGCGGGCAGGGTCCTCGCTCATCCTGTACCAGTCGCTGTCACATTGTGTTCAAGATTATTATAATTGTTCTTGTATGTATACCCCTTTTTCACATGTAAAGTGCCATGGAATAAATGGCGCTATAATAATAAATAATAATAATAATATACATCCATGATTGACTGCACCTGATGAATTTAGAACACATGATCACCCCAACTAAGAAGTGATCTAAACAAGGTCATTGTGTGTGCAGCTGCTGTTGCGATTTCACTTGCTAGAGTGAATAGCAAATCAATCATGAACATACATATAAATACAATAAAAACAATCAATGTTGGAAAACTCAACTTTAAAATAAAAACAAAAAAACATGACAATGAAGGAACAAAGCAGAGCAAAAAAACATGTGTGGTGCCCCTGCGGGTTCAGTCGCCACAGAGGTACTGCATCTCACCCAGAGGTGTGGTATCCCACTCTCAGGTAAGGATGGAGTACTGCCTGGGACCCACACACTTGCATCCATTACACTCCACTTCAGAGGGAAGGGCGAGATTGCTCCTAAGGGAGAGCACAGTCCCTGGTCCCTGGCTGGAGGGCGGAACCATGTAGTGGGTGTGGGTGGAGGAAGGATTTTAGGGGAGCACTTCAGTAGGAGTATAAGAAAGCAGGGAACCATCTAGAAGCAGCTAGTCCTGCTCAGGAGAGCAGTGGAGGAGGTCCAGGCTCCTGGCTCCAGTGCTTGGAGCAGTAGTTGAGAGGAGAGAAAGAGAGGAGTGGGGCCTAGTCTGAGAGGCCCAGGAGAAAGACTGAGAGAGGAGCAGGAAGGAAGGCTCCAAGAAGGAAAGAGGGGATCCTAGGGGTGCGGGAAGTGCTGGAGGCCACCCGTACGCCCGAATCAACCAGGACGTGGAGGGATCAAGCCGCAGAGGGGACCGGCCCCTAACTAGTGGGAATTGCAATATTCAGCTAGAAACTGGAGGCTTCTACATTTCCAGGGTGTAGTTGCCACAGCTACAATTAATCACCAAAAAGGTAGCCACACAGGATCCAGGGAACTCCAGGTTGACCGCCAAGATCTGAGGTTACCGGCTTGGGACACTGTTTGTGAGGCGCAGGGCAGGAGGGTGAGAGCCAGCGCAGTGAGACGACCAGAAACAGTACATAGAACGGGGTCCCGTCCAAGTGCTCTTGAGATACATGAGAGTTTGCTGGATCACTAGCCCAGAGGACACAGGATGACATGGGCAGTTGCACACTGGTGACTGTAACCTGAGGAACTTAACAACTGTGAGTAAAACCTGAAGATTGCACCCCACTGTGTCCTTCAATAATTGCTGCGCCATCACCTGCATTACACCTCACCAACAACATCTAGCTCTGCCTGTGGAGAGCTGAACCAACTCTGCTGCGTCACCATCAGCTCCAGGGGATCTGCACCACAGCGGCGGCTCCATATAGCCGCATACCACAGGTGGCGTCACGAACATTAAACTATAAAAACTATAAATCCCTTTTATTGACCGCCCTGGGTCACGGAGCGGGCCACTGCCACTGTGACATCCCCCCAGCACCGACCGGCCCGGCTACCGAGTACCCCACGGCCCAGGGGGCGTGACACATGCATTAATGATAATGGAACAAATCCTCTTTATGCATGTTGAGACCATTAGGAGCACAAGTGCCGAGATTAACCCCTTTCTGAAGTGAAGCGTAATAGTACGCCCCACGTCAGATTCCCCTGTTTGGCGCGGACTCCGGCGCTGAGCCCACACCTTTCAATGCACATGTCAGCTGATCTATACAGCTGACATGTGCCCGCAACAGCTCGGGTGGAATAGCGATCCACCCGCGGATGTTAACTAATTAAATGCCGCTGTCAATCTCTGGCAGCGGCATTTAATATGCGTTTCCGGGAAGCGCGTCATTGGCCCCGCCCATCGGTGACCCCATCACATGATCGCAGGTCACCGATGGGTTTGCATGACATTTTTAATGAGAAAAAAATTCTAAAGGCCAGAATTACGTTTTTTTGGTGCCGCAACATTGCAATAAAATGCAATAACAGGTGATCAAAACATCGAGTCTATCCCCAAAATGGTATCAATAAAAACGTTAGCTCAGCGCACAAAACATAAGTCCTCACCCGGCCCCAGATCACGAAAAATGGAGACGCTACGGGTCTCAGAAAATGGCTCCAATTTTTTTTTTTAGCAAACTTTGGATTTTTTTTTCACCACTTAAATAATAAAGAACCTATACATTTTTTGTGTATACAAACTCGTAATGACCTGGAGAATCATAATCGCAGGTCAGTTTTAGCATTCAGTGAACGTGGTAAAAAAAAAAAAAACTAAAGTGGAATTGCATTTTTTTTTGCAATTTCATCGTACTTGGAATTTTTTTCCCGTTTTCCAGTACACAATATGGTAAAACCAGTGATGTCGTTCAAAAGTACAACTTGTCTTGCAAAAAATAAGCCCTCACACAGCCATATTGACCAAATAATAAAAAAGTTATGGCTCTGGGAAGAAGGGGAGCAAAAAACGAAAACGCAAAAACACCACTATTGAACACAGAGCAGTGTGAAAAGGTTATTGGTTGGATAGCAGATAATGCTTCCAGTCACTCAGCCACAACCACCACCACCCTGTCTTCCACACGGTCAAGTTTCAGTAGCCATGAGTCTGGACTGCATATTCCTCACCCTGATCCTCTTTCCTCCCACCATGCCGAGTGCCTGGAGACAACTGATCACACACTTGGGACACTCTGAAGAGCTGTTCACTTTTCCTTTTATAGATTCGGGCCTCGTGCCCAGTCCACTTGAAGCAGGGCAAGAGTAGATCGTATGTAGCGATGCCCAAATATTTTAGCAGCCACGGTCACATGAAGGCGACAGTGGGAAACTGTCACAAGAGGTGGTCGATGATGAGACACAATTGCCAGAAAGTCAAGAGGAGAACCACGGTGCAGAAGTGGAAGACGAGGTGGTGGATGATATAGTAACTGACCTAACCTGGCAGGGGGACATACAGAGCGAGGACAGCAGCACACAGGGGGAGGGAGGCATAGCTCCATAACAGGCAGGAAGAAGCAGTGTGGTGGCCGCAGACAGAAGGCGGGCAACCGTTCCCCATAAGATCAACACGACGGAAGTTGCCAGTACAACTGTTAGGTCTTCCCGAGTCTGGTTGTTTTTTAAAGACTCTGCTGACAACCCCAAAAAGGCCATTTGCACCACCTGCCAGGCCAGCATCAGCAGGGGTAGCAAAACTACCAGCCTGACCACCACCAGCATGATCAGGCACATGGCAGCAAAGCACCCGACTAAGTGGGCCGAACCCCAGGGTCCAGGAACAGTGTCTGCGGGTGGCACCACTGCTTCTTTCGCTGTTGTGCATGGACGCCAATCCTCTGTTCATGGCGCATGCCAAGATGCCTCCTGTCCTGCACCTGTCATTGCACACTCTCAACTAGCACCATTAGCAAGCAAGTCCACATCCTTGTCCCAGCGCAGCGTTCAGTTGTCCCTACCCCACTCCTTGGAACGCAAGCGCAAATGCGCAGCCAATTCCCCACTGGCCACACTACTAAATTCACACATTTCGCGACTGCTTGCGCTCGAAATGTTGCCTTTTAGGCTCGTGGAGATGGAAGCTTTCCGCAACCTGATGGTGGTGACTGTCCCTCGGTACTCGGTCCCCAGCTGCCACTATTTCTCCTGGTGTGCCGTCCCCACATTACAAGAGCACGTGTCCCACAACATTAGCCATGCCCTGAACAACACAGTTACTGGGAAAGTCCACCTAACCACAGACACGTTGACAAGTGCTTGTGGGCAGGGACGGTACATCTCGTTGACGGCACATTAGGTTAACATAGTGGAAGCCGGGACCCAGTCGGACCTTGGGACGGAACACGTCCTCCCGATGCCGAGGATTGCAGGCCCTGGGTCTATCAGGGTTGCCCCCACATTCTGCAGCTCCTGCACCTCATCCTGCTCTTCAGCATCCATCTCCGAAATGACCACATCAGTCGAAAGCTGGAAGCACTGCAGCACTGCCTCTTCCAAGTAGCAACAGGCTGTGCTGAAGCTAATATGCTTAGATGACAAACCACACAACACTGAAGAGTTGTGGACAGCTCTGAAAGAGCAGGCAGATCTGTGGCTGACACCGCTGAACCTACAGCCAAGCATGGTCGTGTGTGACAATGGCCGGAACCTGATGGCGGCTCCGAGGCAAGCTCACACACGTACAATGCCTGGCCCATGTGCTTAACCTTGTTGGTCAGCGGTTTCTCAAAACCTAAACGGAGCTGACGGATCTGCTTGTCAAAGTACGCCGCCTGTGTACACATTTTAGAAAGTCACTAAAGCTTCCACTGCCCTTGCCGTGTTTCAGCAGCGTTTGCAGCTTCCGGCTCACCGACTGGTGTGTGATGTCCCCACACGTTGGAACTCTACATTGCAGATGTTGGGAAGGATTTGTGAGCAGAAGAGGCCAGTTGTTGACTACCAGCATCAACAAGGCCGTCGGTATTCAGTTCCACACATAAGACCTCAGGAGTGGACATGGATGTCAGACATATGTACCATCCTCCAAAACTTTGTCGACTCCACCAAGATGATGAGCGGCAATGACGCCATAATTAGCGTCACCATCCCGCTTTTCTGTCTTCTGAAGCGCTCTTTGCTCACAAACAAAGAGGATGTATTGCAGGCGGAGCATGATGAGGTGAAGCAAGGAACCATACAGGGTGATTACACGCAGCCCAACCTAATCTCATCCCAACGTGGATTGGGTGACAATGAGGAAGAGGAGGAGGAGCTAATTTTTGGCTGCTTTTGCATTCACTGCATAAAAAAACACTATGGGAGACCCACTTCCTAATAAAGGGAACATTTTTTCATGATGCCCGCTACGTCTCTTCCAAGGGGCATTGGAGTGCCTCCAAATTTTTGGCAGCTTTTGCATTCTCTGCATAGGCAAACACTATGGGAGGCCCACTTCCTAGTAATGGGAACATTGTTTTTAGGAGGCTCTCTGACCTCTACGTCTCTTGCAAGAGGCATTGGAGGTTCTCCAAATTTTTGGCAGGTTTTGCATTCACTGCATAGGCAAACACTATGGTAGACCCACTTCCTAATAATGGGAACATTGTTTTAAGGAGGCTCTCTGACCTCTACATCTCTTGCAAGAGGCATTGGAGTTCCTCCAAATTTTTGGCAGCTTTTGCATTCACTGCATAGGTAACCACTATGGGAGACCCACTTCCTAATAATGGGAACATTTTTTCATGATGCCCTCTACGTCTCTTCCAAGGGGCATTGGAGTGCCTCCAAATTTTTGGCAGCTTTTGCATTCACTGCATAGGCAAACACTATGGGACACCCACTACCTAATAATGGGAACATTGTTTTTAGGAGGCTCTCTGACCTCTACGTCTCTTGCAAGGGGCATTGGAGTTCCTCCAAATTTTTTGCAGCTTTTGCATTCACTGCATAAACAAACACTATGGGAGACCCACTTCCTAATAATGGGAACATTTTTTCATGATGCCCTCTACATCTCTTCCAAGGGGCATTGGAGTGCCTCCAAATTTTTGGCAGCTTTTGCACTCACTGCATAGGCAAACACTATGGGAGACCCACTCACTAATAATGGGAACATTGTTTTTAGGAGGCTCTCTGACCTCTACATCTCTTGCAATGGGCATTGGAGTTCCTCCAAATTTTTGGCAGCCCTTGCAGTCACTGCATACACAATAATAATATAGGAGACCCACTAGTTAATAATGAGAACAACAAAGAATAGCCAACTGATGGCTCTCTAACAATAACGAGGGCTGACTGCTGGCCCTTTAAGAATAGTCAGGACTGCCTGTGGCCCTATAAAAATAGGCTTTGTGACTTTCAGAGTCCCTCCATCATAAATGAAACAGGATGTGTCTGATCATGTCTCACACACCACATGGCCAGATAAGGTTGTAAAATGTTAAAATGACATTTCCCGGTGAATGCATTTGTCTTGGTTGAAAGAAATGCAAAAGTGCAAAAATGCATCAAAAACGCTACATGTGAACATAGCCCAAGGTGTGGAGGAGCATTTTTGTTTTTGGTTATTTATTTTGCCTTATATACAAGTCATTACCCTGGAAAGGATGTTCCTTAACAAATTTGCCAGGAGAATCCATTTTGGTTTCACTTTTGTATGTTTTATTGTGAGTCCGTAAAAGTGGCGTAATACCTCTGACAACATTGTTGACAGTAGTGGCTTGGGAGCCAGAAGTGTTTCCAGGGGTCTTCCCCATGCTGTTCCCATGTCATTTGAGCACTGTTCCCATCGATTTGGGCAATTTTTAGGCCCTTTGCAGACCGCCAGGGGGAGTCACCGGAAAAATGCTCGAGTTTCCCATAGACTTACATTGGGCTAGTTGCACAGGTCAAGCACCCGAGCATTCCAATTTGCTTGACCCGAACACCCGAGCATTTTATTACTCGACCATCACTACTGATGACATAAACTAAATTTCTGTTGTTACATTTAATGTAATTCTTAATAATATGTTTACATGAACCATCATGATTCTGGAAATCTTTCGTCACTAAAGCATGCGAGTAAGCTCTACACCTATTGCCCCCACATTTATAAAAGCCCCTGCATGATAATCAAGTCTCAAAATTAATTGTAGAGGAGAAATAGCTGGGTGAGACAATATTCCCAAAGGTTGTCCCCCTATTTGCTACAATCACACATCCTGCTTCCAAGATGGAAGACAAAATAGGATATGCAATATTGGAAGAAATATTGAAACTATAGATTTTATTTGGTTGAATCGAGGGCTATATTTAATTGAAAGAACTGGTTTTGTGCATATATTTTTTGATTTTGTACTATTTTTTTAAATAAGTCCTGTCTGTTCTTACCACGGACGATGTCTGACGCCCTATTCAGGCTCATTGGTGGATAACCCATTTCAATCAATTTAATTCCAGAATCCCTCAATTCTTGATTTATTTCAGAGCTTGACATGGTGTCCAAATAGTAGTCTCCCACCACATTTGGGGTATAAGCATACTCAGGAGAAATTGTGCAATAAATTGTATGGTGAAATTTCTCTTGTTACCCTTGTGAAAATAAAAAAATTGGGGCCAAAACAACCTTTTTGTGGGAAAAATGTGATTTTTATATTTTCACGCCTCAACGTTATAAAATTCTGTGAAGCACCTGGAGGTTCAAAGGGCCAACCACACATCTAGATAAATTTCTTGAGGGGTCTAGTTTCTAAAATGAGGTCATATGTGGGGTTCTACTGTTTAGGCAAATCAGGGGCTCTCCAAACGTGACATAGTGTCCGCTAATAATTCCAGGCAGTTTTGCGTTCCAAAAGTCAAATGGCGCTCCTTCCCTTCTGAGCACTGCCATGCACCTAAACAGTAGTTTTCCACCACATATGGAGTATCTACGTACTCTGGAGAAATTGCACAACAAATTATATGGTGCAATTTCTCCTGTTGCCCTTTTGAAAAAGCAAACTTTGGGGCTAAAGTAACATTTTTGTGGGAAAAACATAAAAATTTCACTTTTTCCTTTCACATTGCTTTAGTTCCTGTGACGCACCTGATGGGTTATAAACTTCTTGGATATGTTTTTGAGCAGTTTGAGGGGTGCAGTTTTTAGAATGGTGTCACCTTTGGGTATTTTCTGTCATATAGACCTCTTAAAGTCACTTCCAATGTGATGTGGTTTGTAAATTTTGTTGGAAAAATGAGAAATTTCTGATCAACTTTTGACCCTTCTAACTTCCTAACAAAAAAAAAAGATGTCTCAAAAATTGTGCTTATGTTACATAGACATGTGGGAAATGTTTATTAACTATTTTGTGTGACATAACTCTCTGGTTTAGGGGCATAAAAAATCAAAATTTTAAAATTGCAAAAATTTTAACATTTCCACCCAATATTTGATATTTTCAAAAATAAACGCAAAAAATGTCATCCTAAATTTACTACTAACATGAAGTACAATATGTCATGAAAAAAATCTCAGACTCACTGCCATTCGTTGAAGCGTTCCTGAGTTATTACCTCATAAAGTGACACTGGTCAGAATTGAAAAAATTGGCCTGGTCAGGAAGGTGAAAACAGGCTGGATGGTGAAGGTTAAATTGCTGTCTTCTGAATGATTCTTTGGCCGATCATTCGGTTTACAGCCATCTTGACTGACTCTCCCATACACAAGAACGCTCACTCACCTGACTTCTCTATGAGAAATCTACAGGCTGACACGTCGGCGGAAAGCTTATCTCTGTAAGGACAATATCATCTTGCCCAAGAATCAATTGGCTGGCACTCTCGTACACATTAGACTGTAGGCTAAACCTGTCGATATCATCTAATGTGTATTGGGACCTTTTCCTTCCTAACCTCATGTGTAGTGTCAGTGTGACCTTAGATTCACCTACTGTAAAGAGCTGTACAACTGATAGAGGCTATAGGCTTTATCATATGCGATGTAGTTCACACATTCAAATGTGTATCAGTAAATTTCTACTTTATTAGAAGGCAAAGACATTTAAAAATGAATCATCACAGCAACTGTTTAACAGCAGTTATATTATTCCAACCAGACAAATAATCCCCTTAATCTAGAATTATTTATAAGAATATTCAGAACCATTATATAGCTGATAAAGAGGTTTGATTACAAAGTGAGTAAGTGCAAGGTGCCTAGAATTGAAATCACAACTGCTCGGGTAATGTGGCCTGTAATAATCAAATTAAAGAGACAATTACGTACTTAAAGACAGAAATAAATGTTTCATAAAGGTATATAAATAATATTACATGCTCAACTTCTGCTGCTGATCTATGAAAAAATGTTCACTGTGATGTCTTCTACTGCATAAACAGCTTCATAAAAATCAATAAAGTGACTACTATTACCAGAAGCATTTGAACGATAATATATGCAATATATCAAGTTGTTGTGGCAGGAAGAATGGGAATATTATGCAGATCTAGTGCTATTATGGAAGCTAATAAAGGTTGTTGATCTTCAGCTGGTGTAAAGTGTAACAGAACAATAATGTGTTACAAAAATCTATTTTGCATTGACTTCCTTCTTCTTTTTAATTATTTACTCCTGTGATTTTAACCCTAACAATCAGTTAACACATATAGGAGAATAATGAAGAACATAAGACACAAGAAGAAACTAATTAAAAACACAGGCAAATAAAAATGATAGAAATTATTGAACTGTTAATATCGGATGTTACTTAGCAATGTATTGCAACATTGTTATGTATTATCCTCCATTCCAGGAAGTTAGGCATCAGTTATCTTCTATAAATTCAGACAGTCAATAAAATTATTTTTGGTGTCTGTAATAAAACATACTGTAGATGTGCTTATGATTTTTTGTTAGTGCTAGAATATTTATAGTTCCGAATTTCCATATGTAAATAAGTATTCACACACAGACAGAGTTAAAAAGGACTTTGTACTTTTAAACTGGCTATATCCTGAGATAGGGGCTGAAGAGCTGATTAACATGGTTTTTTTTTTTTCGTAATTGACCTTGTATTTCCCAAGTTATAAGCTTATATATTTTTTATCTAAATTTTCCATTCATCCACATTGGCAGTAATAGATTCTTCTCAGGGGGCACATAATATTTCCAAATATATAGGAGTCATCCCCAGAGAAGGTCAGACTAGGGAATCTCACTATGAATAATCTTCACTGCCATTACTTCCTGGTTCATACCACATGGAGACAGGAAGGGAAAAGCAGCAGGAGCTGCAGATTGTCGTGGGAGCCATGCCATGTAGGGGACACAGCTAGAATGTGGAAGAAGGTGCTCTGGTTAGATGAGACCAAAATAGAACTTTTGGGGCTGTATGTAAAATGCTATGTGTGGCAGAAAACTAACACTACACATCATTGTAAACACGATTCTCTCCATCAAACATAGTGGTGGCAGCAGCATGCTGTGGGGATGCTTTTTTTCAGCAGGGACAGGGAAGCTGTCAGAGTTGATGGGAAGATGGATGGAGCTAAATACAGGAAAACCTGTTAGAGGCTGGAAAAAAGCATGAGACTGGGGCATAGGTTTACCTTCCAGCAGGACACCAACCCTAAACATGCTGCCAGAGCTGCAATGGAATGGTTTAGATCAAAGCATATTCATGCATTTTAAAAGCCCTGTCAAAGTCCAGACCTAAATCCCATTGAGAATCTGTGGCAAGACTTGAAAATTGCTGCTTACATACGTTCTCCATCCAATCTCACTGAGCTAAAGCTAGTTTGCAAAGAAGAATGAGCAAAAATTTCAACCTCTAGATTGTAAAGCTGGTAGAGACATTCCACAAACGACCCGCAACAGTTATTACACTGAAAGGTTGTCCTACAAAGTATTGACTCAGGGAGGCTGAATAGAAATGCACATCACAATTTTCAGATTTATAATTTTAAATATTTAGAAAAAAAAATTATCATTTCCTTTACAGTTCACAAATATTTGCTACATAGTATTGGTATATCACATAAAATCCCAATAAAATACATTTAAGTTTGTGGGTGTACTGTGAAAAAATGTGGAAAAGTTTACAGGGTATGAATACTTTTTCAAGGCACTGTATGTCATTTAATGAACAGTACGCACTGGTTAAGTTTTCTAATCTGCATAGAGAATCAAATCAGAGTTAACCAGAGTTAACATGCAAAATAGAGTTCACAACATCAAACCCATTTTTGTATCCAGTAGAATCGAGATGTGAGTCAATGGATAGGATCCAACAGGTTGTGGAAAATGATCTGAAGAAACTGCCCAACATGACCATAATACAAAAAAAAATAATGTATCTTTTCACCAGCGTAAAGCAATGAGAGATCTCGGGTCAAACACTGATCTTATTATACACATGGCCTGAGCACTCATTCTTGTATTTACAATCAGCGGCAAACTTACAGTACCCTTCATTAAACTGCGAACAGCCTTTCCTGGATCATGACAGGTGTTCCCTGAAAGGCCTGCCTCCTCTTCGGCAATGCCATTATTCCCATTCACAAGATAATATTCTTGTGGTTCCATTTTAGCAAAGATCAAACCACTTTCTTCTGCCTAAACATTTCATCGTATCTGAGCCAGGCCTCACCCTATCAACTAGATGCACCTAACCGATAGAGTCTAAATAGCAGAAAGTGGCAGAACAATTTTCCCTTACCTTTTTTCTTATCACACTGGCTAAGATTATGAACGCCTGTGTAAGGTGCCCCAGCGAGGTAGTCGTGGGCGAGCTGTGGCCCCTGCTCGCCATGACACCCTACAGACAAAGTGTGTCCTCCCTCTGATGTGCTGCGGTGTATGTGATGCTCTCCACTTACTTCGGACCATCCAATTGCGGCTGTCTCCAGGCATTTCTCTTCTGGGACCAGAGAAGCAACAAATTCAGAGGACATGAGGTTCTTAACCATAACTGGGACTTTACTTGGGGAAGAGGAATATTTACCATATTTACAGGTAAATATAATGGATAAGGCCCAATGGGTTGTCATCTCTCTCACAGGTACTGGAAATAACTTCATCCCTGGTTTCCTCTTTAAGTGAAGCATCTCTGTGACTCTATTCTCTAGCCCTAGAGAATCTTCCTCACCAGTGACAGTATATCTGGATCCTATTGCTCCCCACGTCCTAGCCTTCAGTCCTAGGTTCTCCTGCAGCCATCAGACAGAATATGCCCCGGGTCCTCAATACCTCTGTTGAGTTTCTCCGGCCGGGTAATGGGACTCTTGCGTAGGGAATCTTCGCTCTGGGAATTCTACTGTCTGAGGTATGGGTACTACAGCCCACAAGGGATTATACCAGAAACAAGCTTTATACACACTCTATGCTTGATAATGGCACTAAGTTCACCCTCTACTTTACTGGCTGGATTATCACAGCTAACCCCTTAACTGGACCTGATGGCAGCTTAGAGAGATCAAACTATGGGGACATTCTCTTTTAACTCTTTCAGTGCCAAAGGAAGGCTACGTCCTTCTCCACTACTACTATGACATCTGTAACCTATTAGAGAAGATGCCGCTTCTTCTCTTCCTCCTTTTTATTTTCATCTGCTTTTTTAATGTCTGGATAAACTGTTTTAAAGTTAACAAAGAAAAATCCTCAATGTATTCATTCTTCCAGATCTTTTACCTGACCTATTGTCAAATGGGCCCCCAGCAGTTAATCAAAACACATGTAAACCTCACCCTTCACTCTATCAGACAAATGAACATAGTCTGTCTCCTTAGTCTTGTCCCTCGTGGTACTGACGCGCCCTCTGGGCCGTGGGGTACTCGGTGCCGGACCGGTCGTTGCTAGGGGAGATGTTACAGTGGGGGTGACCCGGTCCGTGACCCAGGGCGGTCAATAAAAAGGGGTTATGAATAGGGGATTTATAGTGTTTTTATAGAGTTCGTAACGCCACCTGTGGAATGCGGCTAAAGGGAGCCACCGCTGCGGAGCAGTCCTCTGAAGCTGATGTTACTGCAGCAGGGATGGTGGTGTGGCTCTCCACAGGAAGAGCTAGTGTGACGCTCGCAAGCCCTGCCCTGGGAAGATGGGGTACTCGGAGCCGGGTCAGATGTTGAGAACGGGGATGCAGTCGTGGCCTGGACCCGTTCCGTGCCCAGGGCCGTCACATTGAAAATGATGTTAGGGCTTTCCGGGTTGAGTGGTAATTGTCGACTACGCCACCTGTGGTGTCTGGTGATGCGCCACCAGCGCCGCTACAGTCCACTGAGGCCCGATGTCATGGCGGCTAAAGTTCTCGCTGCTCCCCACAGCCGGAGCGCGGCCTCAGGGCAGGCAAGGCAGGATGAAGGGGGTAGTAGTAGTAGCGCGGGGAGTGCGGGCACCGCATCGCGTGGTATGGCACGTAATGAACAGTCCGGAGGCCATAGGGATGAATTTCCATGGCTTTACTCACAGTTCTCATAAGCAGCGCAAGGCTTCTCCCTGCTCCTCGCGGAGTCCTGCGGCCACCAGGGACGGGGGTCCGACTACCTCTGAGGAAGTCCAGTGTTTGGTAGCGTCCCTACACCAGAGTGTTCCTGCACTACAGACTTTACCCCTTCCCGTCTGTGCGTGTGTAGATAGGCCGGGTCTCCCTCTGAGCTCCCCTCAGGTGTAGGGCTCGGGTGGCAATTCCTCTCCATCCGAAGCCCGCCGGGATCCTCAGGGCCTAACCGGGCTTTCCCGTCCTGGACATAGAGTGCGAGGTCGGGTGTCGGGGGCCGGTACCCCTCTTGCAGCCGGAATCCCTCTGAATAGATCAGGTAGAAGAGGACAGGTGGCGTACTCCGCTCTGTCTGCATCCTCCCCGGGACCCATTTGCTAGGGAGCCACACTCTAAAGCTCCCGGGCCTTCTTGATCCTGGTCCTTTGCCGGGTTGAGACATTCCTCGTCTGCAACCTACCTCTCGTCCCGTAGATCGGGGTACGAGGGCTGTGTCCCATGCCGGTGCAGGCCCACACAGGATCTGCGCTCCCGGAGGAAAGTCACTTTACACACAGTTGTTTAGACCGCTTGACAGCCCAAGAACCGCCAAAGAACCAAGATCAAAGATGGCATTCTATTAAATATGAAATTATAAGTGTAACTAACTAACTGTTCCTCCACCCACACCCACTAACTGGTTCCTACCACTTTGAGTTCCCCAGTCTCCCTGTAACCAGGGGAGCAGCACCTAGTGCATACTAGCTCCCTCTGGTGGAATGTGGTGTTGGATGCAAAAGGCTAGGTCACTACCATCACACCGGCCTTACCTCAGAGGAGGAACACCACACTCCATTAAAGAAGTGCAGCATTCCTGTGGCGGTCGAACCCTCAGGGGCGCCACACTAGCTCCAGGGCAGTGTAGATGTTGTAGGTTGTGCTGGGCGTTGTAGTGCAGGGGTTGATGGCGCAGAAATAATCAGTCCACAACTTAATGGCAGTTTACTCTTGTCTTTACTGGTGGTGATTAGACAAGCCGGGACTAGGGTACTGGCTAGAAGTGGAAGTCTGGGCAGCCTGGAAGCAAGTAAAGAATCCTCCTCACCAGGTGAAGTTGGAGGCCTTCCCTTTCTACTAAACTCTTTGGCCCTGCTGTTTGTAGCTGTGCGGTGGCCCTCGTCCCTGAGTGTAATGTTTCTGTGCTCACCCGTATGGCAGGCAGCTTGGGCCTTGCTGGTGCGTCGCTCCCACGTGGCGGTGCTGGGCCCTCTGTGCTGCTGAGCCTCCGGGGGTCTGATGAGGTCAGGAGACCTGCAGTCTCCTACCCTCCGGTTTCTGCTGCTGGGCCTTGGGTGCCCCACAGCCTCGGATTCCGGTGTCCGGTTCTCTGTGTTTGCTCCTTCTGGGGTGAGCTGCCGCGCAGCTCCAATCCCCAGCTCCTCTCTCCTCCACGTCCTCACTTCAACTCCTCACATTAAGTCTAACTAACCACGCCCCCAGATCCCAGTTACCAAGGGGAGGAACTCCCCTTGCTGGTCTGGAGCCAGGAAAGTGTTGCATGTTTAGTATACCTGATTAGGGGATCCCTGCTTGCTTCCAGGCATGGCAGTACCTCTTTTGAGGGAGGCAATGCCACTGTGGCAACCGGACCCCTGGGGTGCCACAGTACCAATCGTGGTCGCCTCTGCTGCTGATACACATTTACCACTAATGACTCACTTGCTGAGGCTTTCTTCTTTATCACACAGCCCTAAGAAATCATGATTTTTTTTTTCTCGGGAAAGCCCCTTATTATCCCAAACTGGAATTGGGGAAGCCCCTACACATCTTCACTCACAACACGCTGCTGAGACACCATATCCAATAACTGCAACATTAATTCTCCAACTGCCTGTCACTACCTACATCTGCACCTACCCTTACACTATCTCCTAGATAATCCACAAGAAATAGATAACATTTGCTCAGAAGGCGGTCCTTAGGGCTCATTCTTAGTGGCTACATAGTTGGACCTCCATTCCCAGAACTCATTCACTGTCCTCATGTGATGAAGGCTCGATTCCACAGAAGTGTTCCAGTATTGTGGAAGTCGCAGTCTTTGCTCCAAGAATTGGGAAGTTTTCCATTTTCTGCACCTGACAGGAGCTCCTGGTTAACCTCCGAGAGGGAGAGGTTTAAACCATATCCAAAAGCATCTCAAGACTGGATCATGATGTTTTAGATGTGTCACGCGGGATTTTTGCTGAAAGTATAAGCTGCGTCCTACTCCAGGTCAAGCACCCTCTTTCTGTCCTCTGCTAAGGACTCTACCACAGCTCACTGTATGATGTCAGCCCTCCGCCTGGAAAGGCTGCTCCCACTGGTGATGCCGGCTCTGTGTGCAGATTTCTCTTATCTGGCCATGTCTGAGCCTGGAGAGTTGGCACGGGTGACTGAGGGTCCCTGATGATGCTCTTCACACAGTACTGGATCCTGAGGGTTGTCTTGGGGCTTGGATACTCCATTGACCTAGAGCAACAGGTCTTGAACCACACCACTGAAGCATGTGGATCAGCAGCTATTCCACCTGCTGACTTCAGAAGATCTTGAAGCTGGGTGTACAGCCACTCAGAACCTCTTTCCTGGGAAACTTGACATGTCAGAATGCGTATATACACCTTCCAAATAGTAACTTTTAAACTTACAACTCCAATTTACCCTGTAGTCTGCAACCAGTATACACTAGCTACATACATAGTGCACAGCACTTATAATTTACTACTAAAACCCTCGTCAGGCCGCTTACTGTACTATGCCTGCATCTCACTAGATAGCTCACAATACAATGAATACCATACAAACAAAACCCCCCAAAAAATGTTTTCACGTTTTCCAGTACATTGGATGACAAATGAATGGTGCCATTTAAAATTATAACTTGCCCTGCAAAAAACAAGCCTTTATACGCTATGTCGATGGAAAAATAAAAAAGTTATGGCTGTTGGAACAAGTGGAGGAAAAAAGTGCAAAAAGGGAAAATCACCATGTCAGAAAGAGGTTAAATTATTAAACAGCAATGTTACCTAATGATACCTACAGGCTGAATTAGTTCATCATTTATAGAAAACCAGATCTCAAGATCACAAACAGTGGAGCCTTATTTTAAAAGGAAGGGAAATATATAATTTTATTGAAAATGCATTATTAAAAAGACTTGCTTTTATTATTACAAAAGACTTTGATAGATAACTCATCACCGCGCCACCCATAACACAATTCTCTTTGTCCTGTGTGTTGATGACGTGTCTTGCAGCCTATGATTGTGAAAAGTGAAGCAGGGATTTAAACCTTCAGCAATTGCTAAGATTTATGATAAAAATTAATGAGCACTTTATCCAGTTTCCTGCTTTAGACCATAATAATAATTGGATAAACCCCTATTGTTAGCATAATATTCTGCCCTAGTAAAGCACAGAATACTGTACCGGTTCAATGGCTCATTAGAATAAAATGAAAATATTCCACAGCTTGTCTAACAAGCTTGTACAAAAGATGCACCGCACCTCTACTTTAGAGCACACCGATAGTAAAATGTACCTGTCATTTCATCCAAACAAGTGTACAAGCATGGTCTTGCTGCCCTAGTTCTCCACAACAAGTTAAAACTGCTTTTGTGCATATACTATTCTAACATGCCCAGGAATCGTCCCGATTCTATTGCACTGTAACTTGTTGCTCACTCTTTTTAAGTGGGTTTTTCCTCTTCGTTAGCATTCTGATAGCACCATAGATGTTGGAACTTTCACTTCCCGATATGCAGTGCTCTTGCTATTGTCCAATAATTTGCTTGAGCTGCAATGAAAGCCTGCCTCTGTTATGTCTGTATGTAAATTAATAAGAGAGAAAAAAAAAAACTTCAATTTCCTGTAATCCACCTTGGCATCTCTGTTACTGGAGATGGATAACACTAGACAACAGGCAGTAGACAGCAAGTTAAAAAGTACAAAACCTATTAAAGTTATCTCTTAACCAGAGTATAAAACCAAAGGGAAGAGATTTGTAGCCAAATTATCAGCTGTATTTGTAATTAGCACAAATCTCCAAAAGATTAGCCAGAGAAGGAGCTCTTAATGAAAATATGCATTTATTGTTCTATAAATAGAAAAAATATAAAATTACATTACATTAATGGTGGCTATTGTGAGAAGCACGACCAAGTTAGACAGATGAAAGAATCCTGGGAAAGAAGACCGTATCCCCCATGGTAAAGACACTGCAACAACCGCAGGCAAGTATATATAACAACACCAGTGTATAGCTAAGAAGAGATTGCAGGGAGAATGGTGATCAAATAATCAGATATTAGCTCATTCAGGTCAATTTAACCATATACTATAGTATGGTCAGGCTATAGCGACATTTATAAAAGGTGAACCTGAGTTTACAGCAGAACCAGCAAGTAAGCAGGCACATATGTTCTGCTGGTCCAATGTCTACAGATAGGTCCCCATTTATAAAGCCAGGATGGAAACCATTCAAAGCATGCAATCAGTAAAAGTTTTTATGTGGTGCGTATTCAATGCACATGCTAAATCCACATAATTCTAGTGCTGTTCATAGGTATAGCAATAACATATTACCTTGTGACATGTTGTATGCGGTGTGCAGGCTCTGCCAGGAGGGAGCTGGTAGCGCGCCAACTTTTATTCTCCCTGCAATCTCTTCTTAGATATACACTGGTGTTGTTATATATACTTGCCTGCGGTTGTTGCAGTGTCTTTACCATGGGGGATACGGTCTTCTTTCCTTGGCTTTCTTCATCTGCCTAACTTGGTCGTGCTTCTCACAATAGCCACCATTAATGTAATGTAATTTTATATTTTTTCTATTTATAGAACAATAAATGCATATTTTCATTAAGAGCTCCTTCTCTGGCTAATCTTTTGGAGATTTGTGCTAATTACAAATACAGCTGATAATTTGGCTACTAATCTCTTCCCTTTAGCAAGTTAAAAAGTAGTTAGACAACTTATGGCGGGCACTTTGGAGGGATTTTTTGGGACAGAAAACTATAATTTTGGGTAAATAAAGTACTCTGCACTTTTGCTAGTTATTGCACTGGAAAACAGTTAGAGGGGTGGTCCATAATACAAAGGAATCTACTTAATGCCATAATCAAAACTAATTTCTAATATTTTTTAATTAAAAATTCCCTATCTACACTATCTAACTGCTTTTTTTTTTTTTAATAGAGAATCCCAGTGCATGCTCAGTGACACTAGTTTCACAGGTTGGGCTAGTCCCTGAGCTATGTGTACTGTGTGATGTGTACAATGACAATGCGCTCTATGTTACCAGCTCAGATCGGCAGTAATGAGCCGGCACCAGAGCGCTAGTGTGTGTTAGGAGACTACCTGCCATGCAGAGACCAGCGCCACCCATGCAAGTGTCATTATGCTTTTAATGACCAGGAAATTTATAGTTTTTGCGCTTTTGTTTTTTTCCCCAGGTTTTTCCAAGAGACATAGCTGTTTTATCTTTCTGTGGACATAGACATCTGATTGCCTGTTTTTTGCATCAATGGACAAGCTGTAGTGTTGAATGGCAACATTCATTGTATTCATTGTACCATAAAATGATGAAAAAGAATACAAATCCTCAATGTTTTTTGGGTTTTGTTTTTACGCCATTCATTGTGTGTTAAGAATAACTTCGAAACATGATTGTGCAGGTCAATGCAAATACTTTGATACCAAACATGTATCCATTTTTTCAAGTGATGAAAAAAATCAGAATTTTGTAAAAAAAAAAATTTTTTGATTTGCATCACCATTCAAAGACTGGAGGCAGGCAGAGGGGTGGGGAACTACAGGCAGGGAGGAGAAGTGCACAGTGCACAGTCCAGCCCTGTGAACCAAAATCTAATTAGCAGAAAATTTGAAACAGTGATTAAAGAACAACAAAGTGGATTTCCTCACCAAAGATAACAATTAAATCAGTATTACAGGAATATTACAGCCATGTCTTTACTTAACATTAGAAAATCATGCTGACAGGTTTTCTTTAAGACAAATCACACTCAGAACAAATCACTCGCAAACTCACTCACTCGCTATTTCAGATGCTTTAAATATAGTTACATAGTTGTTTTTGTAGCTGCAATACAACCTGCAACTAACTGCAATGTCTGCTATGGAATTAATTTTATAATTTGTTAGTTAGGACTTTTACAGACATGGTGATACCAAATATGTTTTTTCCCTAAGTCTCCTTAGGGGACTTGAACCTGTGATAGTTTGATTGCCTGTGCTATATAGTGCAATACAACCTGTGGCTGAGTTTCACAGGATACAAAGATGGCATTGAGAAGGGTCCCCGGCTGCCATTATAATCCATCTGTACCACTCGATCACGTTGCGGTGTTCCAATAGGAGTCAGTGTGCACTCGCACGAGCAATCACTCCATTTAAATGATGCAGTCAGAGATAGACAGCGGCATCTAAATGGATGACAGCCATGGTTGATGCTCAGCTTAGCTCTGGCTGGGGCTGTTAGGCACAGATTCGGCTATGTAACATAGCCAGCATCTGCCACAAGTGGAACAGGTTCAACACCTGAGCCCCCTCTACACTTACGAATCTCTGCCCAAGACATCTTTTCAAGTCCTAATGCGGAAAGGGTTTAATCATCAGTCATTTTAATAGATAAAAACTTTCTGTATAGCTCTATTACAGGGGTTCTCCTTAGTTCTCATTCAGTAGTTGTGCTGATGTTTGCACTTATAGCTACATTTACTGTCAAAAGGCATAGAGAGTTTAACAGAGTTTACAATGGGGCTCTATGAATTCTAGTTACGCCCGATTCCAGTGATTTTTTATTGTGACATATGATTTATCTTATCAAGTAAATGATTGAAATATATGTAATTTAAAATTAATTGTTTTATGATCAACATCTTATGTAGTGAACTAATACTAGATTAAAAACTGTATAATAGCAACTTTAGAATCAATAGGATCTTAACAACAAGGTTAATTCTACTGCCTATGAAAGCCAGGGGAACAGACCATACTCTATTCAGAATTTTACTATTGTAAAATACTGCAAATAGATTCAAACAAGTTATAATGATGCTAATAATTGTACTGTTTCTGAGCATGGCAGCTAGCTCACGTGTCAATGTCCATTTATCAAAAGCTCAAGGTTTGAATAAATGCAATATTTCAATGAAGAGTAGAAATAAATTATACAGTATTATTTAATATTTAACTTTTATGAACCCAAACGAATTCTCAAAGCCATTAATAATATGCTGATATGTAGATTAAGAATGTAAATTATAACTTGCTTACAAAGCTGCACAGTATTCACTGGGGTCAAGAAGCAAAGCCTTGTTTTTACTACCAGGATGCACTAGTATATTAATCCCGGCATATGCTAATTGTGCATGTCCTTGGCAGTTGGATTGTTTGCAAATTTTGTGCATTTCTCTAAAGAATATATTTAATAGCATCTCAATGAGCTAAAGAAGCTTAAAAGTAAAATGTTGTCCTGAGACGCTTGGGGATTATTATCCTCAATATGTACAGTACTTTTATGAAAAAATAATATTCCAGACATTAATAATATTAATATTATTTAGGCTCACTTCACATTTATATCAGAACTATGTTAGGACTATTCTCAAATGGATAAAGATAAATCCTGACAGATCCCATTGACTTATAATGGGGTCTATCAGATTTCTGTCAGGTTCCGTTTTTATTTTGACAGCATGATTAATGCTGTAGACTGTCTTATTCATGCTGGCGAAAATAGTAGAAACCTTGACAGAATAGAAAAAATGCAAGTTTGAAGACAACCTTATATATTAATAATGACAGATATTAAAAGTTTAGAACAGTTCTGAAATTTAGCCGACATGCTTAAGTTTTGCAAGTGTGATTTTTTAAATCACAACCAGATTGTAGAATTGCATAGTCATATATATTAGTTCACTTGCTACCATACTGTTATCTCTTACAGGCATAGAAACAACATAGTGAAGTCAATTTACATCCACTACCTTGACTTCATGACCTTTTGTGGTTAGCAGGTATATTGAAAATGTTTTACAATTTTAGCTTGTGCTCAAGAAAAGTGCTACTAACTCTGGAGAGGATATACCCATCTGTAGAGTAGCCTGCATATCCTTCTTCAAACGAAAAAAGTGAATAAACAACAATTTAACAATCTACCCAGATCATTGTTATATAAAATTGTGATTGACGATAATGTCACATTTGCATGTAGCTGAAAAGTGGGGCCCTGGAGTTGGTTACTGGTGGGCCCCTGGCATCCCAGTCCGATACTGTGTAAACTTATTTACTTACTACAAAGTATTTGCTCATTTTGTTTTTATCTTAGATTTTGTCTGTTAAATGACCACAGTGTGAATGTGTACCTACATATTGCACTTATACCAACATATATTCTGGCTCATTTCTTTGGTTTTGCTGAGATTAGTTAATACTGTATTTCATGCCATAGTCTGCATTGTGGCAATGCCTTAAAAAAACAGCTTTAGGCTATGTTCACACATTGTTTTTTTTTCAGCATTTTTTTTCTGCAGCAAAACCTGATCCCTTGCTAGGAAGGTTTGTTCAGGATTTTGCTTGTTATTTTTTGCTTGTTTTTTGCTGCGTTTTTTTTAACTGTCCTTTTGTCTCTTTATGCATGTACATAAAGTTCAGTGAAAAAAAAAATCTCTTTCTATTTCATCAGGTTTTGGCACCAAAAACGCTGAAGAAGCTGACACCTGCGTTTTTGGTGCATTTTTTCAGCGTTTTTTTCACTAACCATTACTTCCAATGGGTGAAAAACACTGAAAAAATGCTGAAAGAAGTGACATGCTCTATTCTGCAAAAAAAACATGCAAAGCACAAAATACCGATCAAAAAAAACCCAAGGTGTGTGCATGAGATTTCTGGAACTTCATAGACTTTGCTGGTACTGTAAAACGCAGCAGAAATTTTGCATAAAAAAAGTTGAAAAAACACAATGTGTGAACATAACCTTAAGGTTTGGTCTGAGTAAATTAAAAATAAAATAGCATATGTTAAATATTTCCTTATTTCATCCTTGGCGTTTCCAGGTCTTCCCCACTGACATTCTGTGTACCTTAGCTACAGCAGTGACATCTACTATACCCTATGTGACCTTTGCATGTAATGACTGATCTCAGCGGTATAAGGCACAACACAAGAGGCCAGAGAGTGGCTGCAGTAGTCACATGGGGTAAATGGAATGTGACAGCTGTAACCTAGGTAAATCAGTTTTCTGCAGGAACCATGAGTGGGCTACTTCCTATTTAAACCTTCAGCAGTCAGTCCCTGACTGCTAGTTATAATTTATAGTAGCTCTGGTTAACTCCTGTTGTTCTCAGCTCCTGCGATTCTAGAGGTTATTCCTGTTTTAGAACTTAGGTCATTTACTGAGCATTGTTCTGCCTAACAATTGTGTCCCTATCTGCACCTCTTGGTTTTGACTTCACTTCCTGACCATTCCTGCCAGTCAGCTTCACCAGCCAACAGCTACTCTGATGAATTAACCCATGGCCCCTGTGTAAGACAACTTCACTGTATCTTGGTGAAGCACAGGGTTTCATGGGACCTGATAATTGGAGTAGCTAACGTAATGCTGCCTTTTGTATGGAAGCTCTATTTAGAGTGACTCGCTCAGGGGGGTATATGGGGGAGACTCGGTACCCGGGCCTTTACATTCTTTGTAGGATATCATGGCAGTCGGCTCTTGGGCCCGTCCTCTGGGTCACTCTTTAAAAGGGGTTTTGTTAACAGTTTGTCTCGTGACGCCACCTGTGGTTTCCGGGGGGTGATTGGATGGCAGCTGGGATGTTTCTGCTCCCCACAGGCGGAGCGGGCCCCCCGGGGCAGGGTTGATGGAAGGGATGCAGGTGAGAGATGGCCCGGTCGGGTCAGGGGGAATGACGGACACGCACACAGGGGATTCGCTTCAGTACCTTTACTGGTGTAACGGCAGGTATGGTCCAGGGTACTTGCTAGGAAGGGTGCACTTCAGGACTCTCCCCAGTGAGTGGGTGTAAGGCCTCCTGATCCGTTTCTTCCCCTCTCTAAGCTTCTGGCCCGCTTGGAACTTGGGATAGCTTCTATGTTGAGTTGCTCTTTCACCTGACCGCTTGGTAGTAGGACTTTTTTTTGGCAACCACTATCCCTGGACACCGGGGCCTTTGTGGTTCCTAGTCCTGTATTTGATGGTAGCTTCAGGATGACCAGGGGTCTGGAAGCCTCCTGGTATGCCGGTTGTCCCTACTGGGTGTAGAGAACCCTGTAGGCATGGACTCGGTGTCCGGCTAGTATCTTGGGGTGAGCTTCAGACGCTCCTCTGCCCCCTTAACTCCTCTCTCCTCTCTCCTTGCCTCAGCCACACTCCGGACCCTCAGTACACACAGCAGCAGACGTACTGCGTCTTCACTGCTCTCTGACTGACTCACTAACTGACTCCACCCCCAAGTTTATATATCCCTAACAGGCTCCCTCTGGTGGTATGAGGTGAAAGGGTGGAGGTGTCTGTTTGTAGTGAGGGCCTCTTGTGGAGTAGTCCATCCATGCACCCTTTTGGGTCCTGTGGTACCTGTAGTAGCAGGGTGCCACAAGAGCAGCCAGGCAACCTTGGACAGAACCAAATTACAGCATCACAGCTGGTTTTGGCCTTTATGACAAACCATTTTTCACTTTTTTTATTGTTGTGTTTCAGAAGCCATAAATTTTTATGGCAACATAGTCGCATGAGGGCTTCTTTCTTTTCAGGGTGAGTTGTGTTTGTCAGTGGCACCATTTTGCAGTACATTTACAGTGAAGGAAATAATTATTTGATCCCTTGCTGTTTTCGTAAGTTTGCCCACTGGCAAAGACATGAACAATCTATAATTTTAAGGGTAGGTTACTTTTAACATTGAGAGATAGAATATCCAAAAAAAAACCAAGAAAATCACATTGTATAAATTATATAAATTTATTTGCATTTTGCAGTGAGAAATAAGTATTTGATTCCTCTGGCAAACAACACTAAATACTTGGTGGCAAAACCCTTGTTGGCAAGCACAGCAGTCAGACGTTTTTTGTAGTTGATGATGAGGGTTGCGCACATGTCAGGAGGAATTTTGGTCCACTCTTCTTTGCAGATCATCTCTAAATCATTAAGATTTTGAGGCTGTCGCTTGACAACTTGAAGCTTCAACTCCCTCCACAAGTTTCTATGGGATTAAGGTCTGGAGACTGGCTTCACCACTCCATGACCTTACTGTGCTTCTTTCTGAGCCACTCATTTGTTGCCTTGGCTGTATGTTTTGGGTCATTTTCTTGCTGGAACACCCAGTCACGACCCATTTTTAATTTCCTGGCAGAGGGAAGGAGGTAGTCACTTGGGATTTTATGGTACATGGCTCTATCCATTCTCCCATTGATGCGGTGAAGTAGTCCTGTGCCCTTAGCAGAGAAAAAACCCCGAAACATGTTTCCACCTCTATGCTTGACAGTGGGGACAGTGTTCTTTAGGTCATAGGCAGCATTTTTCTTCCTCCAAACACAGCAAGTTGAGTTAATGCCAAAGAGCTAAATTTTTGTCTCATCTGACCACAGCACCTTCTCCCAATAACTCACAGAATCATCCAGGTGCTCATTGGCAAACTTCAGACGGATCTGCACATGTGCCTTCTTGAGCACGGGGACCTTGCGGGCACTGCATGATTTTAAACCTTTAAGGCATAATGTGTTACCAATGGTTTTCTTGGTGACTGTGGTCCCAGCTGCCTTGAGATCATTAACAAGTTCCCCCCATGTAGTTTTAGGCTGATCTCTCACCTTCCTTATGATCAAGGATTCCCCACAAGGTGAGATTTTGCATGGTGCCCCAGATCGATGTGACATTCATTTTTCATTTCTTCCATTTTCTTACTATTGCACCAACAGTTGTCTCCTTCTCACCCAGCGTCTTACTTATGGTTTTGTAGTCCATTCCAGCTTTGTGCAGGTCTATGATCTTTTCCCTGTCATCTTTAGAAAGCTCTTTGGTCTTACCCATGTTGTAGAGTTTAGAGTCGGACTGATTAATTGAGTCTGTGGACAGGAGTCTTTTATACAGGTGACTATATAAGTCTAACTGGTCTGTAGGAGTCAGAACTTTTACTAATTTATACATTGTGATTTTCTTGATTTTTTGGGGGATATTCTTTTTCTCAATGTTGAAATTAACCTACACTTTAAATTGTAGACGGTTCATGTCTTTGTCAGTGGGAAACTTACAAAAACAGCAAGGGATCAAATAATTATTTCCTTCCCTCTAATTTATTAGCAAACTTTTATTATCCCTTTATGGGAAGGAATATAAACAAAACAGCATTTTTTTAATCTTATGCTGTTCGCCCAGCTGCACAAATAAAGTATTAACTTTATTCTGTATGTCTGTATGATTATGACTGTTCCAAATATTTATAGTTTTATTTACATTTTATTGAATAGAAAAAACAGATAAGAAGTGCTCTTATGTTGATAAGTCAGGGTTCATTGAACCAGATGAAAAATGAAAATAAAAAATATCTAAAAATATACTTTTTTATTAAAAACACAATGCATTTCTTCTGCATCCAGCCTTCCTCCGGGGGCTATATGTTGGTCATACAGCATTGTCCATTTAAGAAACTAAAATGTAAGCTGGAAGAAGCAAGACCAAGTCTCGCTACAAAAAATTCATCAGCAGCCTGAAGAAGAAGAGGATTAGGACTACACCTGCTCTACCATATCATGTAGACTTTGTAATTTACAGTATATATCCATTATATATAAAACATAAATTACAAAGTCTACATCCGGGTGGAGTCAATGATGTGGTAGAACAGATGTAGTCCTAATCCTCTTCTTCTTTTGTGCCTTATCGGCCACAGTCGAAATGTTCCTCCTTAGACCTTAATTAAGTTAGTCTCCTTTTATAGTTGTGAACTATTACTGTTTTACATCAGAAGAATCATGGTATTGTTCAGTAATATTTTAAACATGTTTTTTAATTTTTTAGAACTGTTGAAGGATTGCTCTGCCCACTTTATATGAAGAGGGGTATATATGAGCCCATTGTATGACTAACTTATAGACATCAGATGAAGGCTGGATGCAGATGGAAAGCGTGTTTTTAATAAAAAAGTATATTTTTTATATACCAGCACTTTTTACTTTTCATTTTCATCTGGTTCAACTCAGCCTCTCTTATCAACATGGGAGCGCCTCTTATCTGGTTTTTCAATTTCATCAAGCTCCGTGGGAACTCCCCATGGAAGAAATTCCCACAGTATACCAGTTTGGCTGCCCCCATTGGATTTCACAATAGTGTCTTTTGGAATTGTGACCCTAGCACAACTTCACCAGGTAAGGATATTCTCTTCATTTGGTTTTAATAGATTTCATTATACTGTGATAGTGAAGAAGGGTGTAACCTTCCTTAGGTACTAAAGTAGCTAGAATAACATGTTCCCATAGTTAGGTCTCTCTGAACTGCTGTTAGGTCAAGTTAAGGGGTTAGCATCAGTGGTACAGTCAGTAGAGCAGAGGGGGGAACGCAGTGTCTCAGTCAGGCGTGGATTATATCTGGGGTTTAGTTTGACATATTTCCTTGTGGGGCTGTAGTACTTTTAATCGGCCACAAGATGCCACTGTCAGGCGCAGCTGTTAGTGAGAGACTGCTACCAGAATGACAGTGAGGAATTAACTGCCACAGGGGGCGGGGCATTCTCGGTAACATTTGCAGAATTTTCCAGAAAGTGTCAGTTGGAGTCCTGTCAGAGTTGTGTGACAGGAAGTCTTACGGGCAGACAGCCAGGGAAATTGGCTGCTAGGGTAGACGGGGGCTCCCTACCCTCAGACAGTGGATAAGCAGTGTAAATATCTCCTCACGCAGGAGTCCCATTAGCCAGCCGGAGAAACTCAACAGAGATATTGAGGACCCCGGGGCACTTCTAGTCTGCAGGTAGCAGAGGAAGATAGGACTCCAGGTTAAGCCGTGAGGGAGATATAGGATCCGGACACATTGTCACTGGTGAGGAAACGTCTCTTGGGACAGAGAATAGAATTAGAGAGATGCTTCACCTAAAGAGGGCACCAGGGCTGAAGATGTATCTAGCACCTGTATGGTAGATGAAAACCTGTTGGGCCTTATCCAATGTACCTGACTGTAAATACTGTATATACTCCTCTTCCCCAAGTAAAATCCCAGTTATGGTTAAGAACTTCATGTTCTCTGAATCAATTGCTGCCCTAGTCCCAGAAGAGAAATGCCTGGAGACAGCCGCGATCAGATGATTTGAAGTAAGTGAAGAATGTCACATACCCAGCCACACATCAGGGGGAGGAAACAAATTGTCTGTAGGGTGTCAAAGCGAGAAGGGGCTACAGCTCGCCCACGACTATCTCGCTGGGGACCTTACAATACCACACTCAGAAAGCGCTACTTTCTCTCCTATTTTTCACTAAAGGAACCCCTATACATTGGTATATTTACATTTTATTATTTTTGTACAATTAAAACACTCTGAAAATAAATCATTTGTTTTTATAATCAACATATTCTGAGAGACATAAGTTTTACAAATTTCCATCAGTGGGGCTGTATGAAGACTTAATGTTTTCATGACAAGATATAATTTTCATTGTTACCATTTTGTGGTAAATTTGACTTTTTGATCACATTTTATTACACTCTTTGGGAGACAAAATGAACACAAAATCGAGTCTATATTTTGTTTTTTTTATGTTTGGAAACACTATACATCATTCATTAGCTGTAATTGACATGTTATAGTTCTTCTGCAATTTGATACAATCACACCAAATTTGTATAGGTTTTTATTATGTTTTGCTACTTTTGCACAAGAAATTACCTTAAAAAGTTTTTTGTTTTGGTCACCATATTCTGATAGCCATAAGTTTCTTGTTTTTCCATAGATGAAGCTATATGAGGGCTTTTTTGTGGGACAAGCTGTAAGCATTTCTTGTACCATTTTAAATATATTTTTTGTACTAGACATGAACAAACAACAAAAAATTCAAACTGATTTTGGGATTTTTATTGCTACAATTTTTGCTTCAGACTTAAAAACATTTTTAATTTTTTACAATACTTACTAGACCCACAAGGTGACTTGAACATGCAGTCCTGTGATCGCATTGCTAATACATTGCATTACTAATGTAGTGAATCTTATAGGTTGAGGTGCCCAATAACATTGGCTATCGCACTAGGGGTGACAGTGGACTGAAAGAGGGAGTGATCTTCCTCTGTTAAACACTTCACATGAAGGGAGGAGAGCCAGGGGAAGGGAGGAGAGCCAGGCGGAGGTGACCGAGCGGACCGGGAGGACCAGTAGGAGGCGACCGGAGGGACGAGCGCAAGAGAGCGCTGTGGCAGCGTGCAGTGCCGGCCAGCGGAGGGTGCCAGGTGGTGTTGACCAGGAGGTGATCAGGAGGACCGGTAAGAGGCGACCGGAGGGACAAGCGCGCTGTGATAGCGTGCAGCGTCCCTAGAGGAGGTGAGTGAGGGGCAGGAGGACGCGATAAGCGGCCCTACTGAACCCAAGTGTGTACTGTACTGTATTGTATTTGTATCTGTATT
The DNA here is from genome assembly GCF_046119375.1 of Phyllobates terribilis. Taxonomy (NCBI): domain Eukaryota; kingdom Metazoa; phylum Chordata; class Amphibia; order Anura; family Dendrobatidae; genus Phyllobates; species Phyllobates terribilis. The sequence goes on from NW_027362763.1 coordinate 397,056,668, forward strand.
GTAATTGTATTGTATTCCCTAGTCCATATTTAATTGATTACCCCCGTCCATATTTAATTGATCACCCCCGTCCATATTTAAATTGATTCCCCTGAACACCCCCGTCCATATTTAACTGATCCCTCTGACCACATTAAATTGACCCCCCGTCCTCATTTAATTGATCCCCGACCACCCCCCGTCCATATTAAAGTGATCCCCCTGACCACATTTAAATGATTGACCCCCCCAGCCCATAATTGATTGATCCCCCTTGTCCTATTTAATAGATTCCCCTTGTCCACTTTTACTCATCCCCAGTCCCTATCTATTTGCCTTATCCCCCACCATATTTAATTAACCCCTGTCCATAATTAATTGATTGATTCCCCAGACCACAATTAATTATTTCCCCAGTCCATATTTATTGATATTATTGATACTTATTGATCCCCAGTCCTTAGTTAATTGACCCACCGTCCATACCTATTTATTTGCTTTACCCCCCATCCTATTTAATTAAACCCCCTGTCCATAATTAATTGATTGATTCCCTAGTCCACAATTAATTATTTCCCCAGTCCATACTTATTGATCCCAGTCCATAGTTAATTGACACACCGTCCATACTTAATTAATCCACCTGACCCACTCAGCTGATCCCCCGTCCATACTTAATTGATACTTAATTGATCCCCCGTCCATACTTAACTGATCCCGCGCCGATATCTAATCGATACACTTGCACATCCCTAATTGATCCCCGTCCATACACCTATATATAAATAATTGTGTTTTGTACTTGTACATATATACTGACTGTATCCCCATATTTAGAATGATGTCCATGTTGGCCGGAGCCGTGCAGTGTACATCTTGCGCAATGTATGCATTCCCTGAGCTACCGCTCAGGGATCCATACTGCTGCGAGAGATGTGAGCATATCGTGCACTTGGAAGCCCAAATCCTGGATCTAAGTGCTCAGATAGCGGTACTGAGGAGCATCGACAACATGGAACGGAGTTTGCTGCTCACCGAGCAGACACTCAATGGGTCAACACTGGGGGTGGAGCTTAGTGGGGAAGCGCAGGCTGAACAGGCAGGGAGCTGGGTAACAGTTAGAAGGGATAGAGGGAAGAAGTATAGGAAGGCTGGTTCAGAACCGGCATTATTGGAGCACGACAGATCCTCTGACCGCCGGGGGAGTGTATGCTCCAGTAATGAGGGGGAGGGGGGAAGTGTAGGGCAGGCTAGACAGGTCCTGGTAGTGGGTGACTCTATTATTAGGGGGACAGACAGGGCAATCTGTCACAAAGACCGGGATCGCCAAACGGTGTGCTGCCTCCCTGGCGCTCGAGTCCGGCACATCGCGGATCGGGTTGACAGGTTACTGGGTGGGGCTGGCGAAGACCCAGCGGTCATGGTCCACATTGGCACCAATGACAAAGTGAGTGGTAGATGGAGGGTCCTTAAAAATGATTTCAGGGATCTAGGTAGGAAGCTTAGGGCAAGGACCTCCAAAGTAGTTTTCTCAGAAATACTACCAATCCCGCGAGCCACACAGGAGCGCCAACGGGAGGTTAGGGAGGTGAATAAGTGGCTAAAGAGTTGGTGCAAGGCAGAAGGGTTTGGGTTCATGGAGAACTGGGCCGACTTCGCTGTCGGCTACAGGCTCTACCGTAGGGACGGGCTGCACCTCAATGGGGAGGGTGCAGCGGTGCTGGGGAAGAAGATGGCTAATAGGTTGGAGGAGTTTTTAAACTAGAGACGGGGGGGGGAAACCAAGGAAATAGGTGGGATGTGAGGCAAGCAAGGAGGAAGGGGAGAAGTGAATATAATGAGGGTGGAGAGGGGGGTGGGGATAGTACAGTTAGATCGTTAGAGAAGAATAGGATGCTAAATAACCCCAAAGTTTTATCTTGCATGCTGACCAACGCAAGAAGCCTGACCAATAAGGCGGATGAGCTGCAGGCGCTTATATCGGAGGAGAGGTATGACATCGTAGGTATAACAGAGACTTGGCTAGATGATAGCTATGACTGGACGGTAAATTTATTAGATTATAGTTTATTTAGAAGGGACCGGAAACAGGGGAAAGGCGGAGGAGTCTGCTTATATGTAAAGTCACGTCTAAAAGCCAGACTAAGGGAAGATATAGGAGAGGGAGAAGAGGGGGTCGAGTCCATGTGGGTAGAGATAGAGGGGGCAAAAAATAATAATAAAATATTACTGGGGGTCTGCTATAAGCCACCCAATATAACAGAGGAGAATGAGAAACTGCTATTAGGACAAATAGACAAAGTAGCAAAACATAATGAGGTGATTGTAATGGGGGATTTCAACTACCCGGATATTGACTGGGAAACTGAAACCTGTAGATCTCAGAAAGGAAAAAGGTTCTTGACAAATATCAAGGATAATTATCTCTCCCAACTAGTGCAGGAACCAACGAGAGGGAAGGCAGTTTTGGACTTAATATTGACTAATAGGCCTGATAGAATAACTGAGGTACAGATAGGGGGGCACCTAGGTAATAGCGATCATAATATTATCGACTTCAAAATGCCCTTCAGTAGGGTTATCAATAAGGGAACAACTAAAACATCAAACTTTAGGAGGGCGAAGTTTGATCAGCTGAAAGAAAACCTTCAACTTATAGACTGGGACAAAGTTCTTAATCAAAGGAATACGAATAGTAAATGGGAAACCTTCAAAAGAATTCTGAATACTCAGTGCGAGAGGTATATACCGTATGGGAATAAAAGGGCCAGAAATAAGAGGAAACCAATATGGTTGAACAAGAACGTAAAAGGGGCGTTAAATAGCAAAAAAGAGGCATTCAAGAGATTAAAACAGGAAAACAGCAAGGAGGCACTAATGTGTTACAAGGAAAAAACGAGAACCTGCAAAAAACAAATAAAAATAGCAAAGGAGGAAACAGAGAGACGTATTGCTAGGGAAAGTAGATCAAATCCCAAACTGTTCTTTACGTATATAAATAGTAAAAGGATTAAATCGGATAATATTGGACCGATAAAAAGTGATGAAGGCAAAATCATAGAGAAAGATGAGGATAAAGCTAATCTATTAAATACATTTTTTTCGTCAACTTTCACAAAGGAAAAAGAACTAACAGGCGAAATGAGAAGTGACAAGCTTAATCCTCCACTAAGTATGACTAATCTAACCCAAGTTGGGGTACAGAAACGCCTCAGTAACATTAAAATAAACAAATCACCAGGACCTGATGGCATACACCCACGGGTACTGAGGGAACTAAGTAATGTGATAGACAGACCGTTATATCCTATATTTAAGGACTCTGTTGGGACTGGGTCTGTGCCACTTGATTGGCGACAGGCGAATGTAGTGCCAATATTCAAAAAGGGAGCAAAAAGTAACACCGGAAACTATCGGCCGGTGAGTCTGACGTCCGTTGTGGGCAAAATTTTTGAAGGCTTTATTAATGAGGCAATCATGGAGCATCTTGATGCTAATAATCTATTAACCCCGAACCAACATGGATTCATGAGGAATCGCTCCTGCCAAACAAACCTGATTGACTTCTACGAGGAGGTTAGCTCTCGAGTAGATCAGGGGGAACCAGTGGATGTCGTGTATCTCGACTTCTCAAAAGCGTTCGATAGCGTGCCACATAATAGGTTGGTATACAAAATGAGAATGATGGGGCTGGGCGAAAATGTCTGCAAGTGGGTAGCTAACTGGCTAAAGGATAGAAGGCAGAGGGTGGTTATAAATGGAATATACTCAGATTGGGTAAGCGTCACTAGTGGGGTACCACAGGGGTCTGTACTAGGCCCAATGTTATTTAATATCCTTATTAACGACATAGTCAACGGGATAAATAGTAAAATATCAATATTTGCAGATGACACAAAGTTATGTAAAACAATTAATACAAAAGAGGATAGTGAAGACCTACAGAGGGATTTGGATAAGCTGGGTAGGTGGAGCATTAAATGGCAAATGAGGTTTAACGAGGAGAAATGTAAGGTCATACATATGGGAAGGAAAAATGGAAGTCACCAGTACTCACTGAATGGGAAATCATTGGGGAATTCAGAGATGGAGAAGGACTTGGGCATCTTGATTGATAGCAAACTAAATTGGAGTGCCCAAAGTCAGGCCGCTGCTGTAAGGGCAAACAGGGTAATGGGATGTATCAGAAGAGGTATAGCTGCAAAGGATGAGAACATTGTTCTTCCACTGTACAGAGCACTAGTCAGACCACACTTGGAATACTGTGCTCAGTTATGGGCCCCAATATATAGAAAGGATATAAATGAGCTTGAAAAGGTACAAAGGAGGGCAACAAAATTAATAAGGGGAATGGAGGGACTGCAATACCCAGAGAGGTTGGCAAAACTAGGACTATTCAGCCTGGAAAAGAGAAGGTTGAGGGGGGACATAATAAATGTGTACAAATATGTTAGGGGACAGTATAGAGACCTTGCCCGGGATTTGTTCAAAAGGAGGGATATTACGGTAACAAGAGGGCATTCACTAAGACTAGAAGAGAAAAGGTTTCAGCACCAGCATAGGAAGGGGTTCTTTACGGTAAGAGCAGTGAGAATATGGAATTCACTGAGTGAGGAGACGGTAATGTCGGATTCACTAAACCAGTTCAAGCGGGGACTGGATGCTTTTCTAGATACCAGGCAGATTTCTGCATATACTTAAAAATAGAATAAAATAGTAGGTTGATACAGGGATTTATTCTGACTGCTGGTTTCAGAGTCGGGAGGGAATTTTTCCTCAGGTGAAGATTGGCTAAATCATTTGGGGTTTTTGCCCTCCTCTGGATCAACTTTAGCAATTACAGAACTAACATGTCGAACTTGATGGACGCAAGTCTTTATTCGGCTTTACTAACTATGTAACTATATATATCATCAGGTGTATAGAGGCCCATTGCCAACAACCACCACTTCAGTATTTTAATGGTACATTGTGTTTGCTAACTGTGTACGAAGGCTAATGGATGTTTAGACAACCATAGAAAACCCTTGCACAAGTATGCTAGCCCAGCTGAAAATGGTTTGGCTGATTTGAGAAGCTGCAAAATTGACCTTCCTTTGAGCTAGTTGAGAATCTGGAGTAGTGTTGAGCCACCCCCGTAGTGTTCGAGTTCGGTTCGGTTCGTCGAACACCCGTATGTTCGCCGAACTGTTCGTCGAACTGTTCGTCGAACACCTTCGAACACCGTTAAAACCAATGGCAGGCAAACAAAAACACATAGAAACACATAGAAAACACCTTCAAAGGTGTCTAAAAGCTGACAAACTGCTCAGAAGACACAACTAACACATGGAAAAGTGACAAGTCATGTGAAAAGAAAAGAGGTGGAGGAGTAAAAGGAGGGGGAGACACAGATATAGGCATGTCATGCCCTTCTAAAACCAAAAAAGTGCGAAGCCGATACGGCCAGTCCGTTCCTGCCTGTGCGACCTCCATGTCGCTGGGTTTGTGCCAGAGCAGCGGTGGACCCTGACGGCCAGCCCCCCTCTCCCAATACTGGTGCCTGTCCGCTGGTGGGTCGAGCGAGCCCCCTTGTGGTGGAGGCAGGTCTAAGCTTTTTAATATAAATTGTCTCTCTAATTTGAATGAATACACTTTAAATCCTTTTACAAGGATCTATTGGAGGGCAAGACTCATGCCAGCAGCCGCGTAATTCCAGCTCCAGTAGCGTCCACTAAAGCTGCTGCAGTTAAAAAGCTTTTATAAGGATCGAGCTCGGCGGTCCACCGCAAGGCGTCCTACCGCCAGTCCCAGCCCCTATGCCTTGGGGTGCCTCCCGATGCTCTTCACTGAGTATCCCAGGGGCCCGAAGTATTTCCTTTGAAAAAATTAAGTGTCCAAACTACAGGTGGTGTAGCTTGCTTAACAGCTGGGATAATCCGCTGACTAGCAGACACTGCTACTAGGCACAAAGTATTTCCTGGGCTAGATGCAGTTCAAAATTTGTAATTAGATACTCTCGTTGGATGCTGAGAAAGCATTCCATAGAGTCTCCTGGCACGCCATATATTATTCTCTTTAAAAGCTTGGGGCAGGGGTCTAGGGGACCCTTTTATAGCCAAAATCACGGCCCTGTATCGCAATACATCACCTAGGCTGAAGATAAATGGAACTGTAGCACCCCGAGGGCTCGGTTGCTACAGAGGTATTGCACCTCACCCAGAGGTGTGATATCTCACTCTCAGGTAAGGATGGAGTGTGGATCAGGACCCCGACACCAACATGCATTACACCACATTGCCGTGGGGCAGGGCGACCAATATGCCCCTGAGATGGGCACGACAGTCCCTGTCCCTGGCTGGAGTGGGGGGAGGGAACACCGAGGAAGGGTAACCCTGTAGTGCAGGAGCAGGGAGGAAGCAGTTCCTGGGTGCATTGAGAAGGGAGTATAAAAGGTGGGCACCATCTTAGTTCAGTGCAGAGAAGTCTGAGCAGAAGTGACAGTGAGCAGGGAGGCGGGAAACGACTCTCAGCTATAAACCGGAGGCTGTGACATTTTATATGGCGCAGCCCCTCGCTACACCCGCTAGGAAGGCACCACATAGGGTCAGGGAAACTGGCGCCAAGTTTACCAAGAGGAGGCCCGAGGCAGCCGGACAGAAGGGTTAGTAAGAAAGGCCAGACAAAGGACACACAAAGGGGGTCCTGTGAACCGCTCCAAAGTTATCTGGGAGTTGTCTGAGCCCCTCACCTGGTGAGCACAGTACGACATGGGCAGCCGTTACCTACAGAAGTGGTCTGGATAATAAAAACTGTGAGTAAAGGCCCTGGACTGCATCACTGACTCCGTGTCGTTACTGCTGCTGCCCTGCACCATCACCCCCATTCTCCGCATACACTGCCCTGAGGCTATACTCCTCCTGTGGGGAGTTATACTACGCTCTGCAGCACCCACAACACCAGCCTCAGCGGTCTGCCCTGCAGCGGCGGTTCACTCTGACCGCAATCCACGGGTGGCGTAGTCGGACATTTAAACATCAAAACCACATAAATAGTTCCGCCACTGGTTTGACCGCCCTGAGCCACGGAACAGGGTCGCTGCCACGGAGACTACAACCCCCAGCATCCACCAAAAAGGGTCCGGCTCCGGGTGTCCCAAGGCCCAGGGGGCGCGTCAGAACATTTTCATCACCTTTCATAATCACCAATGGGACAAGGCAGGGATGTCCTCTGTCCCCTCTCTTATACATCCTAGTGACGGAGCACCTGCTCTCATCAATTCGCCATAACCCTAATATTAGGTGGATTGAGGTGGGAGGCACCGAGTACAAGTGCTCTGCATTTGCTGATGATGTCCTAGTATATACCACTCAATCACATATATCCATCCCTGCTGTTATGGCTGAAATAGATCACTTTGTTACATGGTCAAATTTTAAAATCAATGCAGCGAAGTCTGAGGCCCTCGATGTCTCCCTCCCCAAATCCATACAGGATTCCATCCAGTCCAACTTTCCCTTTGCCTGGCCCTCACAGGGTATCAAATACTTAGGAATTCCTATTCATAGAGACCTCTCCCGTCTATGTTATCTTAATTTTGGGCCCTTTATTGAACAACTCCATACAGACTACGGTTGGCAAGTTATAACAGTAAGATTCACTACGTGAACAACTGGTGTTTTGTGGAAAAGCACATGTACACTGTGTTCCAAATTATTATGCAAAAAGTGTTTAGGAGTGATAAGGGAAGAATTTGTTTGTTTGTCAGTTAAACTCATTGATGGTGATGTGTGTCAGGGCTCTTTATATCACTGTAAGCAATTGCAGACAGCTGTGCTAATTAGTTTGGCAGGTGTGTCCAATGAAAGGCAAGACTACTTAAGAAGGCTGTCCCACATTATTAAGCAGCCTACATTTTTTGCCAAAATGGGAAAGAAAAAGGATGTGTCAGCTGCTAAGAAGCAACAAATTGTGGAGTGTTTAGGTCAAGGCATGACTACAATCAACATTGCCAAGACACTTCATCCTGATCAACGCACAATCAAGAAGTATGTAGCTGATTCACAGCACACACGTGTGCGTGCTGATAAGGGCAAATTGAGGACTCTTTCCTACAGGCAATTATGTCAGATTAAAAGAGCAGCGGCAAAAAAGCCTTGTCATAGCAGCAGACAAGTTTTGAAGCTGCTGGTGCCTCCAACGCCCTCCGAACAACAAGATGCAGAGTCCTTCAGAGGTTTGCAGCTGTGCGTAAGCCATCCTGTCGACCTCCTCTATCCACTGCACACAAGCAGAAACGGCTCCAGTGGGCCAAACAATACATGAATACTGACTTCAAAACTGTTTTGTTCACCGATGAGTGCCGTGCAACGCTCGATGGTCCAGATGGATGGAGTGGAGGATGGCTGGTTGATGGACACCCCACGCAAACACGGCTACGGTGCCAACAAGGAGGAGGTGGAGTAATGTTTTGAGCTGGAATCATGGGGAGAGAGATTGTCGGCCCCTTTAAGATGAACTCCATAATGTATGTGGAGTTTCTCAAACAGCACTTCCTGCCATGGTTCAAGAAGAAGAACCGTGTATTCCACAGCAAGATCATTTTCATGCATGATAATGCACCATCTCATGCTGCACATAACACATCTGCATCTCTGGCTGCTATGGGCATAAAAGGGGACAAACTTATGGTGTGACCCCCATGCTCCCCTGACCTCAACCCCATTGAGAACCTCTGGAGCATCATCAAAAGGAGTGTCTATGATGGCGGGAGGCAGTTCACATCTAAGCAACAGCTCTGGGAGGGTATTCTGTCCTCATGCAAAACAATTGAAGCAGAAACCATCCAAAACCTGACAAATTCAATGGACGAGACAATTCAGAAGCTCCTTTCGAACAAGGGGTCCTATGTGCAAATGTAACATCACCTAGAATAAAGTTTTGAGTTGAAAACTGTTTGATTTCAGTTTCTAATAACCTGCTAATGCTTATAATTTCAAAAATGACCATTTTTTTGTTCTTTATTAAAATGAAAAGGTTGATCGAAGAGTGTGGGGGATCTAAGAGTGTGGCAACCCAGTAGTCAGGATTATTTTGAATTCTGACAATCTGAGGGTCATGTTGCAGGTAGTGCAGCAAGAAGGCACTCATGTGTCTTGCGCTTCTAGGAGACCCAAAATTATTTTCCGGGCTAGATGCAGCTAAAAATTATTATTAATTTTAAATCTGGTGGAGCTTAGTATAGATGGCCTAATAGAATCAGTACTGCACACTGCTACAAAGCCCAAATTATTTTCCAGCCAAGATACAGATAAACATGATTAGTAATTTTAAAGCTTAAAATGGTTGGTGAGGTGATTTTAACAAATCATCAAGCTTTTACTCTCCCCAGGATGACACAGGGGTAGAAAAGTCGTTTCGGATCCATGATTTGTTCATCTTTATGAACGTGAGTCTGTCTACATTATCAGTGGAGAGCCGCGTGCGCTTATCTGTCAGCACACCCCCAGCTGCGCTGAACACACGTTCAGACAGAACGCTGGCTGCGGGGCATGACAAGATCTCCAAGGCGTAAGTGGCGAGCTCCGGCCATTTATCCAGATTGGAAGCCCAAAAAGAGCAAGGGTCTAGTGACACAGTCATGGCTTCAATATTTACTTGGAGATACTCCTGTACCATCGTCTCTAGGCGTTGACTATGTGTCAGACTTCTTGTCTCCTGTGGCCTTGCAAAGGATGGGCTAAAAAAGTGGTGAAATGATTCCGCAAAATTGATGTTACCAGCAGATATTGTGTTTCTGTTATGGTTTGAGTGCTGAACACTCGACGGTCCCACGGTTGGCAAGTTGGAACTGTGAGATTCACTACGTGCACCACTGGTGTTTTGTGGAAAAGCACATGTAAGATTCTGCAACAGTCTCTGCTGATACTCCTGCATGCGTGCATCCCTTTCTATGGCAGGAATAATTTCTGCAAATTTACTTTTGTACCGGGGATCTAACAGTGTGGCAACCCAGTAGTCAGGATTATTTCTAATTCTCACAATTCGAGGGTCATGTTGCAGGTAGTGCAGCAAGAAGGCACTCATGTGCCTTGCGCATCCAGGAGCACCAAGTCCCTGTTGTGTTGGTGGCGAGGTAACAATCATGCTTCCTTCCTCTGTCCTCTCCCCCCAACCTCTCACAACAGAAATGTGATCAAGGTTTCCCTCATCTGATGAGTCTTCCATCAGTTCGTCCACCACTTCTTCCTGGGCTCCTGCACCTTCCTCACTAGTTTGGCTGCTACCATGCGCCCTGGTAAAACCATCTCCCCCACCCTCACATGCCTGCCGCCTTGGTGCTGCCGACCGTCTGGACCTTGCAGATGTTAGCCCTTCCGCATACAACTCCTCCTCCTTTACTTCCTCCACCTCCTCTTGTGCCACCACCTGACTCCGAATTCTGTTTAACATGTGCTCCAGCATGTAAATCACCGGAATAGTCATGCTTATAATGGCATCGTCAGCACTAAACATCTTCGTCGCCATTTCAAAACTGTGCAGAAGGGTGCATAGGTCCCTGATCAGAGACCACTCCTCCAGCGTGATTTGCCCTACCTCTGGATCTCGTTGGCCCAGGCTATACGTCAGAACATGTTGCACCAGGGCTTGTCGGTTCTGCCACAGTCGCTGCAATATGTGCACAGTTGAATTCCACCGGGTAGGCACATCGCATTTTAGCCGGTGAAGTGGCAGGCCCAACGACTTCTGTAGAGATGTAAGTCGCTGAGCTGTGGGATGCGAACGGCGGAAGTGAGCACACAGCGACCGTGCCCTCTGCAGAAGGCCATCTAGTCTGGGATAGTGGGCTAAAAATTGCTGGACAACCAGGTTCAACACGTGAGCCATACAAGTCACATGTGTGACATTACCTGGGCGAAGGGCCACACCCAGGTTTGCAGCATTGTCGCACACGGCCTTCCCTGGTTTTAGTTCCAGTGGAGACAACCATTCATGAAACTGGTTCTCCATAGCTGACCACAACTCCTCAGCTGTGTGACTCACATTTCCCAGACATTTCAAAGTAAAAACAGCCTGATGCCGTTGAGCCCTGCTGCCAGCATAGTAAGGAGGTGTGCAGGATCCCTTCTGCACAGTTAGAAAGCGTGTGGCATGACCAGACAGGCTTTGGGTGCAGGTGGAGGACCGAGAGGAGGTTGAGGAGGCAGAAGCAGTGGAGGAACTTTGAGATAATGAGGATTGACGCACAACTCGTGGGGACGGCAAGACTTGGACAGCAGCCCCTTGTACTGCTGTCACCATAGTTACCCAGTGCCCAGTCAGCGACATGTAATGCCCCTGTCCATGCCTACTCGTCCAAGTGTCTGTGGTGAAATGCACCCTGTCACACACAGAGTTTCTCAAAGAAGCGGTGATGTTGTGTGCGACATGCTGGTGGAGCGCAGGCACACCTTTCTTTGAGAAGTAGTGCCGACTGGGCATCTGGTACTGGGGCACTGCGACGGACATAAGGTCTCGAAAATCCTCTGTGTCCACCAGGCGGAAAGGAAGCATTTCTGTAGCCAAGAGCTTGCAGATGGTGAAATTCAACCTCTTAGCTTTCTCATGGCTAGGAGGAAATGGTCTTTTACTTGTCCACATCTGAGGGACCGAGGGCTGGCTGTTGTGCTTAGACGGGGTTGAGAAGGGTGTCCCCGGCAAACTGCCGGTCTGTGAGGAAGACGCAGGTGGACATGTTAGGTTGCCTTGATCCAAAGGTGGTGCTATCGATGTCGGACAGCGCTGAACACCAGCTGGTGTTACCACCTCCAAAGAAAATGATGACCTGCCAATCACGCAGGCTGTTGCGGGTAAAGAGGTGGCAGGTCTGCGTCCCAAAACAGTTATGACTTCTGTCCCCCCAGTCACCGAGGATGAAGAGGCCGCGGATGCACAAGATGTGGCAGACGGTGGTTGGCCCGGCCGGCTAGGCCGCATTGTAGCACAGTGAGCTTCCCACTGCAACTTATGCTTCATGTCCATGTGCCGGTTCATGCATGAAGTACTCAAACTATGTATTTCATGGCCTCTACTTAGCTTTTGCTGACAAATGTTACAGATAACACGAGTTGGGTCATCTTTATCGATCTGAAAAAATGCCCAGGCTATTCAAGGCTTAGCACCCATGCGACCTGAAGAGCCACCACGACTTGTGGTCAGAGGCGGAGATGTGTTTGAGGATGCAGTTGTTGACGTGCTTCCAGTACTACGTCTCTGTCCAGGAAGGCGTAACCTGACCTCGTCGTCACTAACATCCTCCTTCACCTCCTCTGCTGACCTCATCTCTTGGCTGACTGTGGGTTGACAGTAAGTGGGATCTCCAACCTCATCATCATCACCCTGTGTGTTATCACACCCGTCGTCCTCAGAGCCAACCTGTTCCTGCCCTGACAAAAAAACAAAGTTGTCGCTCCAATCAGGTATTTGAGTCTCATCATCGTCTTCCTCATTGTCTCCACCAACAGGATTTACAGTTTGGGAACGAGGGTCTACATTATGGTCAGAACCTTCTGCGTCCAGTCCTGGATCCGACTCATAAAGATTCTGGGCATCAGTGCAGATCATTTCCTAGTCTGGATTCACAGAAGCTCTGGAGCCGACCTCTGATTCCCAGGCTATAGTATGAGTAATCAGCTCTGCAGACTAAACCATCTGTTCTACCCCATACTCAGATGGGCAGCTGGAGACTTGGGAGCTGTGAGGAAGCAAGTGCGATTGGGGTGACACCTCTGAGGACTGGAGTATTTGTGATGTTGAAGTTGAGGTGGAGGAGAGCCCACTTAAAGGAGCACTTGATATCCGTTGAAGCACCTGCTGTTTTTGTGCCTCATCTGGAATTTGTAGCGATTGACGCGGCCGTAAGAAAGGGATATTATCACATTGTCCGCTAAAAGAAGTAGACATTTTAGTTTGGCAGGAAGATGGTCTTTCTTCTGCAGATGTTACTGTTGCTTTAACACCTACTCCACGGACACAACCTTTTTTCCCCTTCCCAACACGCCTATTCCCCTTTCCACCAGCAGCAGGCCTTTTTCCACTCATTTTGGTGGTTAACTAATTCACAACTCTGGAGTTGTTTGCACAAAAAAACAATGGATGGGAACCGAGCAGAGCTGAGTGGCCAAACTGTGGTATTAGGCCAAAAGTATTGGCTGGGTTAGATGCAGAAAAAAATTATATTGAATTTGCAACCTGATGGAGGTCAGTATAGATGGACTAATAGACCAAGTCCCACACACTGCTAGAAGCCTAAATATTTTTTCAGAGCTAGATGCAGAAAAAAATTATATTGAATTTGCAACTTGATGGAGGTCAGTATAGATGGACTAATAGACCAAGTTCCACACACTGCTAGAAGCCTAAATATTTTTTCAGAGCTAGATGCAGAAAAAAATTATATTGAATTTGCAACCTGATGGAGGTCAGTATAGATGGACTAATAGACCAAGTCCCACACACTGCTTGAAGCTGAAATATTTTTTCAGAGGTAGATGCAGAAAAAAATTATATTGAATTTGCAACCTGATGGAGGTCAGTATAGATGGACTAATAGACCAAGTCCCACACACTGCTAGAAGCCTAAATATTTTTTCAGAGCTAGATGCAGAAAAAAATTATATTGAATTTGCAACCTGATGGAGGTCAGTATAGATGGACTAATAGACCAAGTCCCACACACTGCTAGAAGCTGAAATATTTTTTCAGAGCTAGATGCAGAAAAAAATTATATTGAATTTGCAACCTGATGGAGGTCAGTATACATGGACTAATAGACCAAGTCCCACACACTGCTAGAAGCCTAAATATTTTTTCAGAGCTAGATGCAGAAAAAAATTATATTGAATTTGCAACCTGATGGAGGTCAGTATAGATGGACTAATAGACCAAGTCCCACACACTGCTAGAAGCCTAAATATTTTTTCAGAGCTAGATGCAGAAAAAATTATATTGAATTTGCAACCTGATGGAGGTCAGTATAGATGGACTAATAGACCAAGTCCCACACACTGCTAGAAGCTGAAATATTTTTTCAGAGCTAGATGCAGAAAAAAATTATATTGAATTTGCAACCTGATGGAGGTCAGTATAGATGGACTAATAGACCAAGTCCCACACACTGCTAAAAGCCTAAATATTTTTTCAGAGCTAGATGCAGAAAAAAATTATATTGAATTTGCAACCTGACGGAGGTCGGTATAGATGGACTAATAGACCAAGTCCCACACACTGCTAGAAGCCTAAATATTTTTTCAGAGCTAGATGCAGAAAAAAATTATATTGAATTTGCAACCTGATGGAGGTCAGTATAGATGGACTAATAGACCAAGTCCCACACACTGCTAGAAGCCTAAATATTTTTTCAGAGCTAGATGCAGAAAAAATTATATTGAATTTGCAACCTGATGATGGAGGTCAGTATAGATGGACTAATAGACCAAGTCCCACTCACTGCTAGAAGCTGAAATATTTTTTCAGAGCTAGATGCAGAAAAAAATTATATTGAATTTGCAACCTGATGGAGGTCAGTATAGATGAACTAATAGACCAAGTCCCACACACTGCTTGAAGCCTAAATATTTTTTCAGAGCTAGATGCAGAAAAAAATTATATTGAATTTGCAACCTGATGGAGGTCAGTATAGATGGACTAATAGACCAAGTCTCACACACTGCTAGAAGCCTAAATATTTTTTCAGAGCTAGATGCAGAAAAAAATTATATTGAATTTGCAACCTGATGGAGGTCAGTATAGATGGACTAATAGACCAAGACCCACACACTGCTAGAAGCCTAAATATTTTTTCAGAGCTCGATGCAGAAAAAAATTATTTTTAATTTGCAATCTGGTGGAGGTTAGTATAGATGGACTAATAGAACAAGTCCCACACACTGCTAGAAGCCTAAATATTTTTTTCAAAGCTAGATGCAGAAAAAAATTATATTGAATTTGCAACCTGATGGAGGTCAGTATAGATGGACTAATAGACCAAGTTCCACACACTGCTAGAAGCTGAAAGATTTTTTCAGAGCTAGATGCAGAAAAAAATTGTTTTTAATTTGCACCCTGGTGGAGGTTAGTATAGATGAACTAATAGAATGATGCTATGCCCAAAAGGTTTTACTTCACTAGGTGCAGTAAAAAAAATTGTATTCTATACACAGGTGGTGTAGCTTGCAACACAGATAGGCTACTCCACTGACTAACACACTCTGCAATAGGCCAAAAAGGATTTGCTTTGCTAGATTTACCCAAATGCTGTGAAAAAAACTTGCACAGCACTGGCACAGACCTGCCTGGCAAAAAGTGATAGGAACTGATGTAACCTAGCCCTGAAAAGGACTGCAATTACAATTAGTCTTTACTCCCAACCTGTCTGTTTAAGAGCACAGACCTGCCTGATAAAAATCGTATGAAATGATGTAACCTAGTCCTTAAAAGGACTGCAATCACAACTGTTCCCTACTCCTAAGCTATCTGTAGATTTGTGCGAAAATTGGCTTGAAATTAACAAAGTATAGTGCACACAGCAACAGCGGTGTGGTCTAACACGCAGCTGCAGCAGTGAGAAAATGGCGACAGGGAAAATGGCTGGGTCTTATAGGGCAAGGACATGTGACATACACTGCAAATGACACATGCCCTTGCTTGTGTGAAAAAAAGCAGTTCGCTCCGTGTGTGCGCTGCTGATAGGCTGACAGACTGCACTTCCCCACTGTAAATGCGGGAAAGAGAAAAAAAAAGGAGATCTTCATTATTCCTACAGAGATCCATCCCCTGCCTCTCCCCCCGCCCCGCTGTACACTCAAACTGCGTATTAACATTAATTTTCAGCATTACTGAGAAAAAATCCAGTTATGATTTTGGTGCACGAACAGTTATCGAACATAACCTCGAACAGCCGAATTTTTTTCAAATCGCTCGTGTTCACCGAACGGCTCGAACACCGCCCAAAACAGCTCGAATTTGAGATTGGCGAACAGTTTGAGTCGAACACCGCTCATCTCTAATCTGGAGCATTACATTCGTTTGTTCTATGAAACTCTCAAAATGGCCAGAAAAAGAGAACTTTCATGTGAAACTCGACAGTCTATTCTTGTTCTTAGAAATGAAGACTATTCCATGCGAGAAGTTGCCAAGAAACTGAAGATTTTCTACAACGGTGTGTACTACTCCCTTCAGAGAAGAGCACAAACAGGCTCTAACCAGAGTAGAAAGAGAAGTGGGAGGCCCCGCTGCACAACTGAGCAACAAGACAAGTACATTAGAGTCTCTAGTTTGAGAAATCGACGCCTCACAGCTCCTCAACTGGCAGCTTCATTAAATAGTACACGAAAAATGCCAGTGTCAACATCTACAGTGAAAAGGCGACTCCGGGATGCTGGCCTTCAGGGCAAAGTGGCAAAGAAAAAGCCATATCTGATACTGGCTGATAAAAGGAAAAGATTAATATGGGCAAAAGAACACAGACATTGGACAGAGGAAGATTGGAAAAAAGTTTTATGGACAGACGAATCAAAGTTTGAGGTGTTTGGATCACACAGAAGAACATTTGTGAGATACAGAACAACTGTAAAGATGATGGAAGAGTGCCTGACGCCATCTGTCAAGCATGGTGGAGGTAATGTGATCATCTGGGGTTGCTTTGGTGCTGGTAAAGTGGGAGATTTGTACAAGGTAAATGGGATTTTGAATAAGGAAGGCTATCACTCCATTTTGCAACGCCATGCCATACTCTAGGGACAGCACTAGATTGGAGACAATTTCATCCTACAACAGGACAATGATCCAAAGCACACCTCCAAATTATGCATGAACTATTTAGGGAATAAGCAGGCAGCTGGTATTCTATCTGTAATGGAGTGGCCAGCGCAGTCACCAGATCTCAACCCCATTGAGCTGTTCTGGGAGCGGCTTGACCGTATGGTAAGCAAAAAGTGCCCATCAAGCCAATCCAACTTGTGGGAGGGGCTTCAGGAAGCATGGGGTGAAATTTCTCAAGTTCACCTCAGCAAATTAACAGCTAGAATGCCAAAGGTCTGCAATGCTGTAATTGCTGCAAAGGGAGCATTCTTTGACGAAAGCAAAGTTTGAAGGAGAAAATTATTCTTTCTAATAAAAATCATTAGTTCTAACCTTGTCAACGTCTGGACTATATTTTCTAATCATTTTGCAATTCATTTGATAAATAAAAGTATGAGTTTTCATGGAAAACACAAAATTGTCTCGGTGACCCCAAACTTTTGAACGGTAGTGTACCTGTACATCCAATTGTGATAAACCACTTGCAACCTGGATATACACTTATGCCTATTTGCAGGAAGGCATTAAAGGGGTTACCTTTGAATTATAAGCAGCAAATATAACACATACAAATTACATTACAAAAGAGGAAAATGTTAACATCTATTATCAGAGTAGTGTTTTATGTCCCCCATGGACATTAATGTTTGGAAGATACAGCTCAAAATTTGGCTGTTTTCACAGTCATTTACCTATCATATATAGAGTAAATCTAGAATTGGGAATCAGAGCGCACATAGGGTGATACCCTATGGAGGGAGAGTAGGAGATTGTTGGTTATGCTCACCTGATGGAGTTGTGACAGGCACAACTCCTATGTGGACATGAAGAAAAACAGCTGCTGCTGCCCTGTGGCTGGTGGATAAATCCTCTATGAGATATTGGATTCATTTGGTTTTTTCACTTGAAAAAGATGACTTTGATACACATTGTGGATAAAAAACCTTTTCCTTATCAGCATTTCTGAAGAATTGATTTACTGCAGCAGCACAGCCCACCTCTTTGTTCATCCAACTGGATCCACCTATCATGTGGGCACTTTAAATAGTATCTGTGATTTTTTTTCATATAGAAACAGTAGAAATGAAAATAAAAAAACTTTGTAATAATGTACATTTTAGAAAAATGTCTTTCTCCACTTATCAATAATTTTTAAGCTCCAGCAATAATCATACATTTTCAAAAACAGCTCCAATCTGTCTACAAATCTGTCTGCAGTAAGGAATCAAGCAGAAAGGTAGAAAGAGAAACAGCTGAGGGTTTCACTGCAGATGGAAAACGTCTAAAATTGCAGGATATGTCATACAATGGCCAAAGATAGTGTTATTTCTCATGTGCATATACATGACAACTTAATCTGAAAAGTCACCTGAAAGTGCAGTTACCATTTAAGTGTCAGTGGCAGAAAAAAATAAAGGATCCTTACAAGCATTATTAAAAGCTTACTACCTGTATGAACATATTTCTACATATTGCAACCGTGGCGATTCATTGGACAATGAAAGGTCAATTTGCCCTAACGGTAAAATCTATTTAGTATTCTATTACTAGTCTATATTCTAAAACTATAACAAGATATATCCACTTATTAGAACTAACAATGTTATCTTTCCTGTATTAAAAGGCCACAATACGACTCTGGGTCACAATATTTGCACTTTATATGCAAATAAAGCTGAATGAGATTGAGCACTTACCTTACTGACCTTGCTGTCTCAGGAATAGATCTCGGCTTTAACTTGTTTAGACAGAAGCTTATTCCCCATTTTCCGTTACATTTTGGAAGTATGACCTGCTGATAGCATTTGCTTACTTTTTCTGCCGCTGGGGACTCTTGAAACAAACTTCAGAGAGAAAATAGCCTTGTAAAAGTGACATTACAAGAAGTGTTATATTACATTAGAGCTGCTGAGGGTTCTCGGTACCTTAGCTTGTGCACACGTCAAGCAAAGTTTAAATTCAGTATTTATAGGAACACAGGGCAGCAAATCCCTTCACAATTATAACACATACACATAAACTAGAATATAATATAGATTTATAACTTTAAATGGGGAAAAAAATAAAAAAATGTGAATTTAGGAATTGCTGAGGTTCAAACTAATCCAATCTCTGTAATAATAATTTAAAACATGATGATAATTTAAAACAATGATTTAATTAAAGGGTCTGAAATACAAATTAATTTTCATGGTCAATGCCTATCTATTTAATGTTATAATCTAAACTATTTTCTAATATATTTTAATTAAAAATTATATCCTTCCCTAACTACACTAACTGCTTTTCTATTTGTTTGTTCCTACTTCTTTTTTGATGACACTTTGAGAATCGAGTTTGTATACCCGAACGAAGTGTCATCAGAGGTCAGAGACTGCTGTCACTGCCACAGCCTCTGTCCCCTCACTAAAGTGAAATGCCATCAGTGTCCTTTGTTTTAGGGGCTGAGCTAGTCACTGCTCTGTCACTGTACGATGTGCACAATGACAGTGCACGCTTTGGCCGGCTCAGATGAATACCTGGCTTGCACAGACCAGCACCAGCTTGCAAGTTATGTCACTTGCGGAGGTGGCGCAGATCTATGCATGCCGGGTATTCGTTATGCTCACCTCACCACTGACCTTCTAGTCCCTTAGCTACTCACATCCATCTATCTGGTCCTTGCCGCATATTCGGATCCCACACCATTCGTGATTAGTGTTGAGCGAGCACTAAAATGCTCGGGTGCTCGAAGCTCGGGCCGAGCTCGCCGTGATACTCGGGTGCTCGACCCGAGCAACGAGCCCAATGTTAGTCTATGGGAGACTCGAGCATTTTTGCGGTGGCCCCCCCCCGGCAGTCTTTTAAAAGCCTAACAAGTGCCCAAAACGATAGTGACAGTGCTCAAATGACATTGGGACAGCATGGGGATCGCCCCAGGAAGCATTTCTGACCCCCAGGTCACTGCTGTCAACAACGTGGTCAGAGGTATTAAGCCACTTTTACAGGCTCACAATAAAACGTTCAAAAACGAAAGTGAAACTTTTTTCCTGTGAAATATGTTAAGGAACATCCTTTCCAGGGTAAAGACTTGTGTATAAGTTAAAATAAATGACCAGAAACAAAAATACTCCTCCACACCTTCGGCTATATTCACAAGTAGCATTTTTTATGCGTTTTTGCACTTTTGTATTGCTTTCAACTATGACAAATGCATTCACCGTGAAATGTCATTTTAACATTTTACAACCTTATCTGGCCATGTGCTGTGTGACACATGCATAAAGTGCTGAAAAGACAAGGGAACAGCATGGGGAAGACCCCTGGAAGCATCTCTGACTCCCAGGTCACTATCTAAAAGTGTGCCCATCATAAGTGATCCTTACCGCATCAGAAGATGCAGACTTGCAACTATCCCCATGCAAGTTCTAGTCCCAGGGCAGTGTTCAATTGTACCTCCCCCAGTCCTTGCAATACAAGCTCAATTATGCAGCCTGCCATCCACCCACCCCCAGGCTGCAATACCATACTGCTCGCTTGCTTGAACTTGAAATTGGGCCTTTTAGGCATGTGGAGGCGGAATCTGGCCACCACGTCATGGCTGTGTTGGCGGCCTGGAATCCATACTCAGTCCCCAGCCGCCCCTATTTCTCCTTGGAACATCCCCCCACACACTTTTCTTAGCCCGGCCTGCTTTAGGCAGCATTGGACGAGCCCACCAGAGAACCAGACTCCTCCGGTGGGCCCTGACTTCTCCATCGGTGGAGTTGAGAGTGCCAAGGTGAGGAGCATGATGATGATGACAGAAGTTAGCATCTGCTATGTTTTCTTTTAATGCAAGTGTAAGTGTGCAGCCTGCCACCCACCGACCCCCAGACTGCAATTCCATACTGCTAGCTTGCACTTGAAATGGGGCCTTTTAGTTTGGAGGAGGCAGAAGCTGGCCACTACCTCATGGCTGCTTCGGCAGCGAGGTATCCATACTCAGTCCCCAGCCGCCCATATTTGTCCTGGTGTGCCTTATACATAAGATTAAGCGCATATACCAAAATATTACCTGTGCCCTCCCCAGTGCATTTAGTGGGAAGGAGAGCCTATTCCGCTGTAGTGTGTGCATGCCAAACCCCTGTTCATGGTACATGTGAAGATGCCTCCCACCTTGCACCTGTCGTTGCAGGCTTGCAACTATCCCCATTCAAGTCCTTGTCCCAGGGCAGTGTTCAATTGTACCTCTCCCATTCCTTGCAATGCAAGCGCAAGTATGCAGCCTGCCACCCACCCACCCCCAGGCTGCAATACCATACTGCTTGCTTGCACTTTAAATTGGGCCTTTTAGGCATGTGGAGGCGGAATCTGGCCACCACGCCATGGCTGTGTCGGCGGCCTGGTATCCATACTCAGTCCCCAGCCGCCTGGTGGCCGGGTGTCCCCGCTTGCTCCCCAGCCTCCAGGGGGTGGCCGGGTGTCCATACTCGGTCCCCAGCCACCCCTATTTGTCCCGGTAACCTTTCCCACACTTTTCTTAGCCTGGCCTGCTTTAGGGCAGCATTGGACGAGCCCACCGGACTATCAGACTCCTCCGGTGGGCCCTGGCTTCTCCATCAGGGGAGTTGAGAGTGCCAAGGTGAGGAGCATGATGAGGATGATAGAAGTTAGCATCTGCTTTGTTTTGTTGTAATGCAAGCGCATGTATGTAGTAGCGGCTAGGCCTGAGGTGGTCAGCGTTTTGGCGCATATCCTACCTCCTCCGTGGATTGCTGGATGTTTTCCTGCTACTATCCAAGTTCTATGACTCCCGTTAAAACAAAGCTTCAGGTGATAAATGATTGATGAGGTAGTGGCAAAGGAGAAAGAGCAGGAGGAACAGGGACCATTCACATCAATATCAGGCCAGTCAACCACATATGTCTTGTAGGATATGTTTCTGTAACAAAAGGAGCGGTTCGGCTACACAGTTATAGGACATACAGTGAGTGCAATGCCTACCAAAAATTTCGAGCCACTCCAATGCCCCTTGGAAATGACATGGAGGTCAGAGGGCGTTAACTAAACCTTTTTTTCCATTTATAGCAACTGGGTCTCCCCTGCACTGTTGGCGTAAGCAGTGAATGGAAGGCTTTCCAAAAATTATGAGGAACTGCATTGCCCCTTACAAGAGCCATGTGTGGCACCCCAGGGGTCTGGTCACCACAGTAATAGAGATATTACGTCGGAGAGCAAGTGGGAGGTTTCCTGGTCAGGATCCCTTAAACATGCAACATCCTCCTGCCCCAATCCTGGGAGGGGAGAATTCTGCCCTTATAAACTGGATCTGGGGTGGGGTTGAGTGAGTCAGAGAACAGTCAGAGTCAGAGTGAGAGCAAGGGAAAGTAACAGCAAGGAGCTCTGTAGGAGCTAGGAGCTAAAGACCAGGGGCTGGAAGCTGAGCAGAGCTCGCCCTGGCAGAAGACAATAGGAACCGGACACAGGAGTCCGAAGCTGTGAGGACTTATATATCCAGCAGCAGAAACCAGCCGGCAGGGGATTTCAGGTCCTCTGGCCATAGAAGCCCGGAGGCTCAGTCACAAGCAAGGGACCAGCACTGCCATCGTGGAGCGGAGGCTAACAGAAGGCCCCAAGTCACCAGCCATACAGATGAGCACTACACGGTACACTCAGGGACGTGGGCTACTTCTACCCGCTTACAGCAAGGTAGCCAGGAAGAGTGCAGACAGACGGGGAGGCCTACAACTCCACCTGGCCAGGGGAACTCCTGCTTGCTCACAGACTGACCAGGCCTCTTATGCTAGCCAGTACTCCTAGGAGGGTCTACCTTATAATCATCAGTAAAGACCCTGAACTGCACTGCAAAGACTCTGAGTCATTCCTGCTGCGCTCGTGCACCATCACCCCCATCATCCACACTCACTGCCCTGAGGCTATACTCCTCCCGAGGGGAGTTATCTCATTCTATGCTGCGCACACAACACCAGCCTCAGCGGTCTGCCTCGCAGCGGTGGTACTCCCTGACCGCAATCCACGGGTGGCGCAGTCGGACAATTAACCTCAAAACCTAAGAAAGACTGCCACTGGTTTGACCAGCCTGAGCCACGGGACCGGGTCACCGCCACGGAGACTACAGACCCCAGAGACCCAGCACCGGGTATCCCACACACGAGTACACACGGCAGTACAGCATATTACAAACATAAGTCCCATTATTGGGGAGTGGGTGTCCCATGGTATTTGCTTATGCTTTCCAAGCAAAAGCTGCCAAAAATTAGGATGGAGCAACTTGCAATGCCCCTTACAAGAGCCATGCAGTACAGCATATTACAAACATAAGTCCCATTATTGGGGAGTGGGTGTCCCATAGTATTTGATTATGCTTTCCCAGCAAAAGCTGCCAAAAATTAGGACGGAGCAACTTGCAATGCCCCTTACAAGAGCCATGCAGTGCAGCATATTACAAACATAAGTCCCATTATTGGGGAGTGGGTGTCCCATGGTATTTGCTTATGCTTTCCCAGCAAAAGCTGCCAAAAATTAGGATGGAGCAACTTGCAATGCCCCTTACAAGAGCCATGCAGCACAGCATATTACAAACATAAGTCCCATTATTGGCGAGTGGGTGTCCCATAGTATTTGCTTATGCTTTCCCAGCAAAAGCTGCCAAAAATTAGGACGGAACAACTTGCAATGCCCCTTACAAGAGCCATGCAGTACAGCATATTACAAACATAAGTCCCATTATTGGGAAGTGGGTGTCCCATAGTATTTGCTTATGCCTTGCAAGCAAAAGCTGACAAAAATAAGGACGGAGGAACTTGCAATGCTGGCACCCTGGTGGTATAGTGGTGGTGGAGGCTGAGGATAAGGAGAAGAAGATTAAACAGCCAAAACGAGGAAGCGTATACTCATGTGTGGGTGTGAAGCGGTGCATGTGAATACACCTCCCGAAATAACACAGTGGATTTGACTTTATGTTACTCTGCTGTCATTTGGTGGTGATGAGAAGTCTGACCCAATCCAGCCCTTGTTCATTTTGATAAGGGTCAACTTGTCAGCATTGTCAGTTGACAGGCGAGTGCGCTTATCAGTTATAATTCCCCCAGCGGCACTAAAAACACGCTCCGATAACACGCTAGCGGCAGGGCAGGCCAGGACCTCCAAGGCGTACAGAGCGAGTTCATTCCAAGTGTCCAGCTTAGATACCCAATAATTAAAAGGCACAGAGGAATCACGGAGGACGCTGGTACGATCGGCAAGGTACTCCCTCACCATCTTTTGAAACTTTCCACTCCTTTTGAGAGTACCCCGCGCCTCAGGGCCTGTAAGCTGGGCGGGTGTCAGAAAACTGTCCCAGAACGTTGACAGTGTTCCCCTGCCTCTGCTGGATTGGAGTTGCATCTCTCTCGCCTGTACGCCTTGGTTGGGCAACGAACTGTGACCTCTGCTGCTAGCGTGTTCAGATGGGAATTTTTTTAAGAGTTCTGCAGCAAGGGCCTTCTGGTATTGCCCCATTTTTGTAGACCTCTCCACCTCAGGAATAAGAGAGTGAAAGTTCTCCCTGTAGCGGGGGCCTACAAGTGTCACCAACCAGTAATGACTGTCACCCAACATTTTGACAACGCGAGGATCACGGTTAAGGCAGCGTAACATAAAGTCAGCCATGCGTGCCAGACTGGAAACGGGCAAGATTTCCGTGTCCTCACCAAGATGACGACTGACCATGCTCTCCTCCTCCTCCTCCTCTTCCTCCTCCCCCCTGTCCTCAGACCACCCGCGCTGAACCGACGGTATGACACTTGTACAGGTACTACCGTCTACAACGCATGATAGCAGCTCCTGTTCTTCCTTCTCCTCCTCCTCCTCCTCCTCCTCTCCCTCATTGTCCCCCAATGCACATTGGGATGAGATGAGGCTCGGCTGTGTGTAATCGCCCGCTACGGCTTCTTAATCCATCTCATCATACTCTGGCTGCAATGCCTCCTCTTTAATTCTCTGCAGAGAGCGTTGCAAAAGACAGACAAGTGGGATGCTGACACTAATGATGGCGTCATCGCCACTCACCATCTTGGTGCCCTCCTCAAAGTTTGTCAGGATGGTACATATGTCAGACATCCAGGTCCACTCCTGAGGTCTTATGTGTGGAGTCTGACCTGAATATCGACGGCCTTGTTGCAGCTGGTACTCCACAACTGCTCTCTTCTGCTCACAAATCCTTTGCAACATGTGGAGGGTAGAGTTCCAACGTGTGGGGACATCACACACCAGTCGGTGTGCCGGAAGCTGCAAACGCTGCTGCAACACAGCAAGGGCGGCGGAAGCTGTAGCCGACTTGCGAAAATGAGCTGACAGGCGGCGTACTTTCACGAGCAGATCTGGCAACTCGGGGTACGATTTAAGAAACCGCTGAACCACGAGGTTAGGCACATGAGCCAGGCATGGTACGTGTGTGATCTCACCTCGCCTCAGAGCCACCACCAGGTTACGGCCATTGTCACACACGACCATGCCTGGATGTCGGTTCAGCGGTGTCAGCCACAGATCAGCCTGCTCTTTCACAGCTGTCCACAACTCACAAGCAGTGTGAGGTTTATCACCTAAGCTTATGAGTTTCAGCACAGCCTGTTGCCGCTTGGCGGAGGCAGTACTGCAGTGCTTCCAGCTTGTAACTGATGTGGTGATATCTGAGATGGAGGCTGAACATGAGGAGGAGGAGGAGGAGGATGCGCATGAGCTGTACACTGTGGGGGCAACTCTGACTGACATAGGGCCCGCAATCCTCGGTGTGGGGAGGATGTGTTCCGTCCCAAGGTCCGACTGGGTCCTGGCTTCTACTATGTTTACCCAGTGTGCCGTCAGAGATATGTACCGTCCCTGGCCACAAGCACTTGTCCACGTGTCCGTTGTCAGGTGGACTCTCCCAGTAACTGCGTTGTTGAGGGCACGGCAGATGCTTTGGGACACGTGCTTGTGTAGTGCGGGGATGGCACACCGGGCAAAATAGTGTCGGCTGGGGACCGAGTACCGAGGGACGGCCACCGCCATAAGATTGCGGAAGGATTCCGTCTCCACCAGCCTAAAAGGCAGCATTTCCAATGCAAGCAGTCGTGAAATGTGCGAATTTAGGACTGTGGCCTGTGGGGCGTTAGCTGCGAATTTCCGCTTTCGTTCAAAGGTCTGGGATATGGACAATTGAACGCTGCGGTGGGACGTGGACGTGGACGTTGATGTTGTTTCTTGAGAAACTGCCATAACAAGTGAAGACTGAGAGGAGGGGGCATCTTTACATGCAGTATGGACAGGGGATTGCCTTGCACACACAACAGGGGGTTCTATTGCACGCACAACAGTGGAAGAAGCAGTGGTGACACCCGCTGACACTGGTCGTGGACCCTGGGTTTCGCCCCACAAAGTCGGGTGCTTTGCTGCCATGTGCCTGATCATGCTGGTGGTGGTCAGGCTGGTAGTTTTGTCACCCCTGCTGATGCTGGCATGGCAGGTGGAACATATGGCCGTTTTGGGGTTATCAGCAGAGTCTTTAAAAAGATTCCAGACTCTGGAAGACCTACCGCTTGTACTGGCAACGTCCCTCGTGTTGGTGTTACGGGGAACGGTTGCCTGCCTTCTGTCTGCGGCTACCACACTGCTTCTTCCTGCCTGTTGGGGTACTCTGCCTCCCTCCCCCTGTGTGCTGCTGGCCTCACTCTGCATGTCCTCCTTCCACGTTGGGTCAGTTACTAGATCATCCACCACCTCCTCCTCTTCCACTTGCGCACCACGATCCTCCTCCTCACTTCCTGGCAATTGTGTCTCGTCATCGTCCACCTCTTGTGACAGATTGCCAACGTCGACTTCCTGTGGTCGTGGCTGTTCAAATATTTGGGCATCGCAACATGGGATCTCCTCTTCCACCACTTCAAGCGTATCAGGCGAGGGGCCCAAATATTGAAATGGACCAGTGAACAGCTCTTCAGAGTGTCCAAGTGTGGGATCACTTGCTGTCTGACGACACTCGGCATGGTGGGAGGAAGGAGCATCAGGGTGAGGAGGAGTATGCGGTCGAGACTCACGTCTACTAAGAGTTGACCGTGTGGAAGAGAGACCGGTGGTGGTGCCCAGGTAACTGGAAGTATTATCTGCTATCCAATTAATAACCTGTTCACACTGATCAGTTCTCAATACTGGTGTTGTTCTGTGCTTCCCTAGTAATTCGGTCAAGAAGTGGGAGCGAGAAGATGTGGCTGTTGGTTGTGGCACATTTTCACCTGGGCCACGGCCCCGTCCTCTGCACGAACCATCACCAGAACGTCCACTTCCACGTCCCTTGCCACGCGCCTTGCCCATTGTAAAAGAAGTAAAATAGCTTACACTTGCACTATCAATGGAAAAAGGGTAATAAAGAGTAGACTAGAACCGTGGAAGAGGAAAACCACAGTTATTGTTTACTGGGGTATACCACACTTTTTTAAATAGAGATATTTGCGGCTGAACAGTGAGCGACACACTCAAACTGCTTTTTTTTTAGATACCAAAGGCCCAAAACTGGATAGTACAGCGATTTGACCCGTGGAACTGCGAAACCACACTGGGATGTCGGGCCTACACAAGACTATTTTCAACAGATATATTTTTGTGTCACAACAGTCAGGAGACACTACTGTTTTTCTTTACGGAAAAAACTACCAAAACCTGAATAATAGAGATTTTTTACCGTGGGATGGCAAAACCACAGTTATTGTTTACTGGGGTATACCACACTTTTTTAAATAGAGATATTTGCGGCTGAACAGTGAGCGACACACTCAAACTGCTTTTTTTTTAGATACCAAAGGCCCAAAACTGGATAGTACAGCGATTTGACCCCTGGAACTGCGAAACCACACTGGGATGTCGGGCCTACACAAGACTATTTTCAAAAGATATATTTTTGTGTCACAACAGTCAGGAGACACTACTGTTTTTCTTTACGGAAAAAACTACCAAAAGCTGAATAATAGAGATTTTTTACCGTGGGATGGCAAAACCACAGTTATTGTTTACTGGGGTATACCACACTTTTTTAAATAGAGATATTTGCGGCTGAACAGTGAGCGACACACTCAAACTGCTTTTTTTTTAGATACCAAAGGCCCAGAACTGGAAAGTACAGCGATTTGACCCGTGGAACTGTGAAACCACACTGGGATGTCGGGCCTACACAAGACTATTTTCAACAGATATATTTTTGTGTCACAACAGTCAGGAGACACTACTGTTTTTCTTTATGGAAAAAGCTACCAAAAGCTGAATAATAGAGATTTTTTACAGTGGGATGGCAAAACCACAGTTATTGTTTACTGGGGTATACCACACTTTTTTAAATAGAGATATTTGCGGCTGAACAGTGAGCGACACACTCAAACTGCTTTTTTTTTAGATACCAAAGGCTCAAAACTGGATAGTACAGCGATTTGACCCGTGGAACTGCGAAACCACACTGGGATGTCGGGCCTACACAAGACTATTTTCAACAGATATATTTTTGTGTCACAACAGTCAGGAGACACTACTGTTTTTCTTTTCGGAAAAAACTACCAAAACCTGAATAATAGAGATTTTTTACCGTGGGATGGCAAAACCACTGTTATTGTTTACTGGGTATACCACACTTTTTTAAATAGAGATATTTGCGGCTGAACAGTGAGCGACACACTCAAACTGGTTTTTTTTTAGATACCAAAGGCCCAAAACTGGATAGTACATCGATTTGACCCGTGGAACTGCGAAACCACACTGGGATGTCGGGCCTACACAAGACTATTTTCAACAGATATATTTTTGTGTCACAACAGTCAGGAGACACTACTGTTTTTCTTTACGGAAAAAACTACCAAAAGCTAAATAATAGAGATTTTTTACCGTGGGATGGCAAAACCACAGTTATTGTTTACTGGGGTATACCACACTTTTTTAAATAGAGATATTTGCGGCTGAACAGTGAGCGACACACTCAAACTGCTTTTTTTTTAGATACCAAAGGCCCAAAACTGGATAGTACAGCGATTTGACCCGTGGAACTGCGAAACCACACTGGGATGTCGGGCCTACACAAGACTATTTTCAACAGATATATTTTTGTGTCACAACAGTCAGGAGACACTACTGTTTTTCTTTACGGAAAAAACTACCAAAACCTGAATAATAGAGATTTTTTACCGTGGGATGGCAAAACCACAGTTATTGTTTACTGGGGTATACCACACTTTTTTAAATAGAGATATTTGCGGCTGAACAGTGAGCGACACACTCAAACTGTTTTTTTTTTTAGATACAAATAGCCCAAAATGGATAATACAGAGGTTTGAACCGTGGAAGTGCAAAACAACACTTCTGTTTCTCTAGCCTACACCAGACTATTTTCAACAGTTATATTTGTGTCTGAAAAATCAGAGACACGCTTTTTTTGGGGGGAGGAGGGGGACACACCAAAAGGTTAATAAGACGGGTATTTGTACAGTGTGAAGGAGGAAAAAAAAAGAAGGATTTAGATGAAAAAAAAAGGATTTTTCCTGGCCCCCGACACCTGGTGCTAAGTCCAACAATTTCAGCAACAGGAGCACACAGGACTGTAATGCAGCGTTTGCTGGTATAACCACTGTGTCTCCTATACAGCCTGCCTGCCTGGTATCTGGGATGGATATTAGTCCTGAAAAGGACTGTTTGTTCTGGCAGCCTTTACAGACCCTACACTAACTATTTCGCAGTTTATATCTCTCCCTAAATCAGCAGCGCTGTCCCTACACTGTCTAATCCGGAGCGACTGTGTCCAAGATGGCGGCGCCCCGTTTTAAATACTCGAGGTGACGCTGTGCGGCCAGCCAATCACTGTAATGCCCACAACCAACATGGCTGCAGCATTACAGTGACTGGCTGGCAATCCCTGCATGTTCATTGGCTCTGTAAAGAGCACCAAACATGCAGGGCGGAGACCCGAGCTCCCGCCCGAGTAACCCGGAAATGCTCGGTGCTCGCCGATCATCCCGAGTAGCGTGATGCTCGGGCGAGTACCGAGCAGTGTCGAGCATGTTCGCTGAACACTATTCGTGATGGAAACTATACATCTCCCACACTGGGCCGGGACTTCCGGGTGTAATGGCGCCTGGGAAGTTTCTACGCACAGGTGCGGGAGGCCACGGTTTACATCGTGACATCATGGCACCGATGAAAGAACGTGTGCATGTGCAGAACTTTCCTGGGCACCATGACATCTGGAAGTCCTGACACAGTACTAGAGATTCAAAGTTTCCATTGCAAGTATTTTTATTATACTATGGGGACTGGAGACACCCCAGAGCATAATAAGGGACATTAAATTCATGGAGAGTAACTTCTCCGCAAATTGAATCTCAAGCTAAAACCATTCTAACAGGCGAATCCCAATTTTGCCTGATCCACTCATCTCTATAACATTTTCTCTCTAAGTAAATATGTTTGCTGGATATGTGTTTTATTCCAGAGGAATAGACTAAAGTCACATTCATACAACCATGTCTGTTTTCGCAGATCCATTAAAAATGAATGGCTTTTGTGTGTTATCTATTTTTTAAAAGCGTCTCCTACAATGCAAATCTAAGTTTGACCTGCAAAAATGGATCAGCGTAAGACATGCACTGAGTTTAACAGCACAGACACACAGATCTGTTATCTGGTATAAATAGGTTGTGTGAACATTTTCCTTTATATACCATGGGTCCACAAGCTGTCCTTTTATAAAATCCCTTAATCATTGCATTTGTTAATCACCATATTACTTTAGAACTTCCACTATGCTGAAACCATTTAAAATAACACAACACCTAAATCGTACCTCCTTTTCCTATGCAGATGAATGCAATCTTTATTTCAATGTTAAAAGCCCTTTTGACTGGTACAGTGAACCTCAAGGATATTCTTTACAGAAAGTCTACAAAGTATCTACCAAAGGTACCACAATTTTTCCTCACATAACATCATCAGAAGTGAACTTATTATTGTAAAGGGGCTTTCCAGGACTGACATATTGATGACTTATTCAAAGGATAGATGATCAATATGAGATCAATGGGGGTCTGACACCAAGTATTCACAACATACAGCTGGATATAAGTGATGTATGACGTGAAACACAGGAGCCCTGTATGTTGCTTGACAACAGCCACAATTATTTCTCACTAGTGTTGAGCGAACATGCTCGACACTGCTCGGTACTCGCCCGAGCATCACGCTACTCGGGATGTTCAACGAGCACTGAGCATTTCCGGGTTACTCGGGCGGGAGCTCGGGTCTCCGCCCTGCATGTTTGGCGCTCTTCACAGAGCCAATGAACATGCAGAGATTGCCAGCCAGTCACGGTAATGCCGCAGCCATGTTGGTTGTGGGCATTACATTGATTGGCTGGCCGCACAGCGTCACCTCGAGTATTTAAAACTGGGCGCCGCCATCTTGGACACAGACGGCTGGGATCAGACAGTGTAGGGACAGCGCTGCTGATTTAGGGAGAGATATATACTGCGAAATAGTTAGTGTAGGGTCTGTAAAGGCTGCCAGATCAAACAAACAGTCCTTCTCAGGACTAATATCCATCCCAGATATCAGGCAGGCAGGCAGGCAGGCTGTATAGGAGATGCAGTGGTTATACCAGCAAATGCTGCATTACATTCCTGTGTGCTCCTGTTGCTGAAATTGCTGGACTTAGCTCCAGGTCTCGGGGGCCAGGAAAAATCCTTTTTTTTTCATGTAAATCCTCTTTTTTTTTCCTCCTTCACACTGTACAAACACCCGTCTTATTAACCTTTTGGTGCCCCCCCCCCCCAAAAAAGTGTGTCTCTGATTTTTCAGACACAAATATATCTGTTTTAAATAGTCTTGTGCAGGCTAGAGAAACAGAAGTGTGGTTTTGCAGTTCCACGGTTCAAACCTCTGTATTATCCACTTTTGGGCCATTTGTATCTAAAAATAACAGTTTAAGTGTGTCGCTCACTTTTCAGCCGCAAATATATATATTTAAAAAAGTCTGGTATACACCAGTAAATTATAACTGTGGTTTTGCTGTTCCACTATAAAAAATCTCTATTATCCTGCTTTTGGCATTTTTTGCCGTAAAAAAAAACCTAATAGTGTCTCCCTGATTTTTCAGACACAAATATATCTGTTGAAAATAGTCTGGTGTAGGCCAGAGAGACAGAAGTGTGGTTTTGCAGTTCCACGGTTCAAACCTCTGTATTATCCACTTTTGGGCCATTTGTATCTAAAAAAAAAACAGTTCTAATCTACTTTTTATTACCCTTTTTCCATTGGGTGTAAGCTATTTTACTTCATTTACAATGGGCAAGGCGTGTGGCAAGGGGGTGGAACTGGACATTCTGGTGATGGTGTGTGCAGAGAACGGGGCCATGGCCAAGGTGAAAATGTGCCACAACCAACAGCCACATCTTCTCGCTCCCACTTCTTGACCGAATTACTAGGGAAGCACAGAACAACACCAGTATTGCAAACTGATCAGTGTGAACAGGTTATTAATTGGATAGCAGATAATACTTCCAGTTACCTGGGCACCACCACCTACGGTCTGTCTTCCACATGGTCAAATCTTAGTAGCCGTGAGTCTCGACCGCATACTCCTCCTCACCCTGATGCTCCTTCCTCCCACCATGCCGAGTGTCGTCAGACAGCAACTGATCCCACACTTGGACACTCTGAAGAGCTGTTCACTGGTCCATTTCCAGATTTGTGCCCCTCGCCTACTCCGCTTGAAGTGGTGGAAGAGGAGATCCCATGTAGCGATGCCCAAATATTTGAATAGCCACGGCCACAGGAAGTCGACGCAGGCAATTTGTCACAAGAGGTGGTTGATGACGAGACACAATTGCCAGGAAGTGAGGAGGAGGATCGTGGTGCGCAAGTGGAAGAGGAGGAGGTGGTGGATGATCTAGTAACTGACCCAACGTGGCAGGAGGACATGCAGAGCGAGGCCAGCAGCACACAGGGCGAGGGAGGCAGAGTACCCCAACAGGCAGGAAGAAGCAGTGTGGTGGCCACACACAGAAGGCAGGCAACAGTTCCCCGTCACACCAACACGAGGGACATTGCCAGTACAACCTGTAGGTCTTCCAGAGTCTGGAATTTTTTTAAAAACTCTGCTGATAACCCCAAAAAGGCCATTTGTACCACCTGCCATGCCAGCATCAGCAGGGGTGACAAAACTACCAGCCTGACCACCACCAGCATGATCAGGCACATAGCAGCAAAGCACCCGCCTTTGTGGGGTGAACCCCAGGGTCCACTACCAGTGTCAGCGGGTGTCACCACTGCTTCTTCCACTGTTGTGCATGCAATAGAACCCCCTGTTGTGTGTGCAAGGCAATCCCCTGTGCATACTGCATGTAAAGATGCCCCCTCCTCTCAGTCTTCACTTGTTATGGCAGTTTCTCAAGAAACAGCATCAAAGTCCACGTCAATGTCCCACCGCAGCGTTCAATTGTCCATATCCCAGACCTTTGAATGAAAGCGGAAATTCGCAGCTAACGCCCCACAGGCCACAGTCCTAAATTCGAACATTTCACGACTGCTTGCATTGGAAATGCTGCCCTTAAGGCTGGTGGAGACGGAATCCTTCCGCAACCTTATGGCGGTAGCCGTTCCTCGGTACTCGGTCCCCAGCCGACACTGTTTTGCTCGGTGTGCCATCCCCGCACTACACAAGCACGTGTCCCAAAACATCTGCCGTGCCCTCAACAATGCAGTTACTGGGAGAGTCCACCTGACAACGGACACTTGGACAAGTGCTTGTGGCCAGGGACGGTACATCTCCCTGATGGCACACTGGGCAAATATAGTGGAAGCCGGGACCCAGTCGGACCTTGGGAAGGAACACATCCTCCCCACACCGAGAATTGCGGGCCCTATGTCAGTCAGAGTTGCCCCCACAGTGTACAGCTCCTGCGCATCATCCTCCTCCTCCTCCTCA
Organism: Phyllobates terribilis; assembly: GCF_046119375.1. Lineage (NCBI taxonomy): Eukaryota > Metazoa > Chordata > Amphibia > Anura > Dendrobatidae > Phyllobates > Phyllobates terribilis. The sequence goes on from NW_027362763.1 coordinate 397,090,416, forward strand.
TGTTCAGCCTCCATCTCAGATATCACCACATCAGTTACAAGCTGGAAGCACTGCAGTACTGCCTCCGCCAAGCGGCAACAGGCTGTGCTGAAACTCATAAGCTTAGGTGATAAACCTCACACTGCTTGTGAGTTGTGGACAGCTGTGAAAGAGCAGGCTGATCTGTGGCTGACACCGCTGAACCGACATCCAGGCATGGTCGTGTGTGACAATGGCCGTAACCTGGTGGTGGCTCTGAGGCGAGGTGAGATCACACACGTACCATGCCTGGCTCATGTGCCTAACCTCGTGGTTCAGCGGTTTCTTATATCGTACCACGAGTTGCCAGATCTGCTCGTCAAAGTACGCCACCTGTCAGCTCATTTTCGCGAGTCGGCTACAGCTTCCGCCACCCTTGCTGTGTTGCAGCAGCGTTTGCAGCTTCCGTCACACCGACTGGTGTGTGATGTCCCCACACCTTGGAACTCTTCCCTCCACATGTTGCAAAGGATTTGTGAGTAGAAGAGAGCAGTTGTGGAGTACCAGCTGCAACAAGGCCGTCGATATTCAGGTCAGACTCCACACATAAGACCTCAGGAGTGGACCTGGATGTCTGACATATGTACCATCTTGACAAACTTTGAGGAGGCCACCAAGATGGTGAGTGGCGATGATGCCATCATTAGCGTCAGCATTCCACTTGTCTGTGTTTTGCAATGCTCTCTGCAGAGAATTAAAGAGGAGGCATTGCAGCCAGAGTATGATGAGATGGATCAAGAAGCCGTAGCGGTCGATTACACACAGCTCAGCCTCATCTCATCCCAACATGCGTTGGGGGACAGTGAGGGAGAGGAGGAGGAGGAAGAACAGGAGCTTGTATCATGCACTGTAGACGGTAGTACCTGTACAACTGTCATACCGTCGGTTCAGCATGGGTGGCCTGAGGACAGGGGGGAGGAGGAGGAGGAGAGCATGGTCAGTCGTCATCTTGGTGAGGACACGGAAGTCTTGCCCGTTACCAGTCTGGCACGCATGGCTGACTTTATGTTACGCTGCCTTAACCGTGACCCTCACGTTGTCAAAATGTTGGGTGACAGTCATTACTGGTTGGTGCCACTTTTAGACCCCCGATACAAGGAGAACTTTCACTCTCTTATTCCTGAGGTGGAGAGGTCTACAAAAATGGGGCAGTACCAGAAGGCCCTTGCTGCAGAACTGTTAAAAAAATTCCCATCTGAACACGCTAGCGGCAGAGGTCACAGTTCATTGCCCAACCAAGGCGTACATGCGAGAGAGACGCAACTCCAATCCAGCAGAGCAAGGGGAACACTGTCAATGTTCTGAGACAGTTTTCTCAGACCCTCCCTTCGGACAGACCCTGAGGCGCGGGGTACTCTCACAAGGAGTGGAAAGTTTCAAAAGATGGTGAGGGAGTACCTTGCCGACCGTACCAGCGTTCTCCGTCATTCCTCTGTGCCTTTTAATTATTGGGTATCCAAGCTGGACACTTGGAATGAACTCGCTCTGTACGCCTTGGAGGTCCTGGCCTGCCCTGCCGCTAGCGTATTATCGGAGCGTGTTTTTAGTGCCGCTGGGGGAATTATAACTGATAAGCGCAATCGCCTGTCAACTGACAATGCTGACAAGCTGACCCTTATCAAAATGAACAAGGGCTTGATTGGGCCAGACTTCTCATCACCACCAAATGACAGCAGAGTAACATAAAGTCAAATCTACTGTGTTATTTCGTGAGGTGTATTCACATGCACCGCTTCACACCCACACATGGGTATATGCTTCCTCATTTCGGCTGTTTTATGTTCTTCTCCTTATCCTCAGCCTCCACCACCACTATACCACCAGGGTGACCGTGGTCCGTGTTGCCATTATTGGATATTCCTCCATCCTTATTTTTGTCAGCTTTTGCTTGGAAGGCATAAGCAAAGACTGTGGGAAACCCACTCACCAATAATGGTAGTAATATTTTTAAGATGCTGTACTGTATGGCTCTTGTAAGGGACATTCAAACCATCTTGTTAAGCTACTGCGACCTCCACCACTTTTCCAAGGGGCATTCAAACCGTCTTGTTAAGCTACTGCGACCTCCACCACTTTTCCGAGGGGCATTAAAACCGTCTTGTTAAGCTACTGTGACCTCCACCACTTTTCCGAGGGGCATTAAAACCGTCTTGTTAAGCTACTGCGACCTACACCACTTTTCCAAGGGGCATTCAAACCGTCTTGTTAAGCTACTGCGACCTCCACCACTTTTCCGAGGGGCATTAAAACCGTCTTGATAAAGCTACTGGGTCCTCCACGTCTCTTCCGAGGGGCATTAAAAGCGTCTTATTAAACCACTCTGAACTCCACAGCTCTTCCAAGGGGCATTGAAATGTTGTTTTTAATTAACTCAAACCTCCACGACTCTTCAAACGGGCATTGCATTTCCTCCTAATTTTTGGCAGCTTTTGCTTGGAAGGCATAAGCAAAGACTATGGGAGACCCACTCCCCAATAATGGGAATAATGTTTGTAATATGCTGTACTGCATGGCTGTTTTAAGGGGCATTGCAAGTTCCTCTGTCCTAATTTTGGGCAGCTTTTGCTTGGAAGGCATAAACAAAGACTATGGGAGACCAACTCCCCAATAATGGGAATAATGTTTGTAATATGCTGTACTGCATGGCTCTTGTAAGGGGCATTGCAAGTTCCTCCGTCTTAATTTTTGGAAGCTTTTGCTTGGAAGGCATAAGCAAAGACTATGGGAGACCCACTCCCCAATAATGGGAATAGTGTTTGTAATATGCTGTACTGCATGGCTCTTGTAAGGGCCATTAAAACCGTCTTGTTAAGCTACTGTGACCTCCACATCTCTTCCAAGGGGCATTCAAACCGTCTTGTTAAGCTACTGGGACCTCCAAGTCTCTTCCAAGGGCATTCAAACCATCTTGTTAAGCTACTGCAACCTCCACCACGTTTCCAAGGGGCATTCAAACCGTCTTGTTAAGCTACTGCGACCTCCACCACTTTTCTGAGGGGCATTGAAACCGTCTTGTTAAGCTACTGCGACCTCCACGTCTCTTCCGAGGGGAATTAAAACTGTCTTGTTAAGCTACTGTGACCTCCACGTCTCTTCAAAGGGGCATTAAAAGCATCTTCTTAAGCCACTCTGAACTCCACAGCTCTTCCAAGGGGCATTGAAATGTTGTTTTTAATTATCTCTAACCTCCAAGACTCTTCCAACGGGCATTGCATTTCCTCCTAATTTTAGTCAGCTTTTGCTTTTCAATGCAAAGACGAAAACTAAGGGATACCCACTCCCCAATAATGGGTATAAGGTTTTTGGTACGCTGTAATCCACGTCTGTTTCAAGGGGCAGTGCAGTTCCTCATAATTTTTGGAAAGCCTTCCATTCACTGCTTAGGCCAACAGTGTACAGGAGACCCAGTTGCTATAAATGGAAAAAACGGTTTAGTTAAGGCCCTCTGACCTCCATGTCATTTCCAAGGGGCATTGGAGTGCCTCGAAATTTTTGGTAGGCATTGCACTCACTGTATGCCCTATAACTGTGGAGCCGAACCGCTCCTTTTGTTACAGAAACATATCCTACAAGACATATGTGGTTGACTGGCCTGATATTGATGTGAATGGTCCCTGTTCCTCCTGCTCTTTCTCCTTTTCCACCACCTCAACCTTCATTTATCACCTGAAGCTTTCTTTTAACGGGAGTCATAGAACTGGGATAGTAGCAGGAAAACATCCAGCAATCCTCGGAGGAGGTAGGATATGCGCCAAAACGCTGACCACCTCAGGCCTAGCCGCTACTACATACATGCGCTTGCATTCCAAGAAAACAAAGCAGATGCTAACTTCTATCATCATCATCATGCTCCTCACCTTGGCACTCTCAACTCCCCTGATGGAGAAGCCAGGGCCCACCGGAGGAGTCTGGTTCTCTGGTGGGCTCGTCCAATGCTGCCCTAAAGCAGGCCAGGCTAAGAAAAGTGTGTGGGAAGGTGACAGGACCGTTTATGGACACCCGGCTGCCTCCAGGCGGCTGGGGACCGTGTGTGGACACCCGGCCGCGGGGTGACTGGGGACCGAGTATGGACACCCGGCCGCCCCCTGGCGGCTGGGGACCGAGCATGGACACCCGGCCGCCAGGCGGTTGGGGACTGAGTATGGATACCAGGCCCCCAACGCAGCCATGACGTGGTGGCCAGATTCCGCCTCCACATGCCTAAAAGGCCCAATTTCAAGTGCAAGCAAGCAGTATGGTATTGCAGCCTGGGGGGTGGGTGGGTGGCACGCTGCATACTTGCACTTGCATTGCAAGGAATGGGAGAGGTACAATTGAACACTGCCCTGGGACAAAGACTTGAATGGGGATAGTTGCAAGTCTGCAACGACAGGCATCTTCGCATGTACCATGAACAGGGGTTTGGCATGCACACACTACAGCGGAATAGGCTGTCTTTCCCACTAAATGCACTGGGGAGGGCACAGGTAATGTTTTGGTATGCGCACTTAATCTTATGTAAAAGGCACACCGGGACAAATAGGGGCGGCTGGGGACTGAGTATGGATACCTCGCTGCCGAAGCAGCCATGAGGTAGTGGCCAGCTTTGGCCTCCTCCAAACTAAAAGGCCCCATTTCAAGTGCAAGCTAGCAGTATGGTATTGCAGCCTGGGGGTGGGTGGGTGGCAGGCTGCACACTTACGCTTGCGTTCCAAGAAAACAAAGCAGATGCTAACTTCTATCATCATCATGCTCCTCACCTTGGCACTCTCAACTCCCCTGATGGAGAAGCCAGGGCCCACCGGAGGAGTCTGGTTCTCTGGTGGGCTCGTCCAATGCTGCCCTAAAGCAGGCCGGGCTAAGAAAAGTGTGTGGTGGGAAGTTTACAGGAGAAGTAGGGGTAGCTGGGGGCCCTTTATGGACACCCGGCTGCCCCCAGGCGGCTGGGGACCATGTGTGGACACCCGGCCGCGGGGCGGCTGGGGACCGAGTATGGACAGCAGGCCGCCAACGCAGCCATGACGTGGTGGCCAGATTCCGCCTCCACATACCTAAAAGGCCCAATTTCAAGTGCAAGCAAGCAGTATGGTATTGCAGCCTGCGGGTGGGTGGGTGGTTGGCTGCATATTTGCACTTGCATTGCAAGGAATGGGGGAGGTACAATTGAACACTGCCCTGGGACAAGGACTTGCACGGGGATAGTTGCAAGTCTGCATCTTCTGATGCGGCAAGGATGACTTCTGATGGGCACACTTTTAGGCAGTGACCTGGGTGTCAGAGATGCTTCCAGGGGTCTTCCCCATGCTGTTCCCATGTCTTTTCAGCACTGTATGCATGTGTCACACAGCACATGGCCAGATAAGGTTGTAAAATGTTAAAATGACATTTCCTGGTGAATGCATTTGTCACGGTTGAAAGCAATGCAAAAGTGCAAAAACGCATACAAAATGCTACTTGTGAACATAGCCAAAGGTGTGGAGGAGTATTTTTTTGGGGGTTATTTATTTTACCTTATACACCAGTCTTTACCCTGGAAAGGAAGTTCCTTAACATATTTCACAGGAAAGCAGCTTCAGTTTCGTTTTTGAACGTTTTATTGTGAGCCCTTAAAAGTGGCTTAATACCTCTGACCACGTTGTTGACTGCAGTGACCTGGGGGTCAGAAATGCTTCCTGGGGCGATCCCCATGCTGTCCCCATGTCATTTGAGCACTGTCACTATCGTTTTGGACACTTGTTAGGCTTTTAAAAGACTGCCGGGGGTGCCGCCGCAAAAATGCTCGTGTCTCCCATAGACTAACATTGGGCTCGTTGCTCGGGTCGAGCACCCGAGTATCACGGCGAGCTCGGCCCGAGCTTCGAGCACCCGAGCATTTTAGTGCTCGCTCAACACTATTTCTCACATATCATCATCATGTGTGATAGTAATTATTCTATTACAGGGGTTTTCTGGGACTGAAATATTGATGACCTACATACATGATAAGTCATGAATATGACTTCGATGTGGCCCATACATTGCTTTTTGCTGTTGAGTACTGCACTTTATGTCCCAGTAAATTTCCAATTGCAACTGCTGGATGTGAATGATAAATGGGTTGGAACACAGCAATCCTGTTCCTTACTTACTGGACACTGCAAAGTATTGCATTTTATCTCCCATCCATTTAAACACAGCAGCCTCATATATTGCTTAGTGGCCTCGGCCGAGAAGTGCACTTTATCTCCCATCCACTTTCAGACAACGCTAATATCGCTATTTGCTGGAGCAAATTCACTTGAACGAGAGATAAAGTGCTGTACTGTTGCTAAGTATTGTTTGGGGCTGCTGTGTTCCACTGTACATCAATTATATCCGGCTGTTGATCAGTGAGAATGCCATACCCAAAACACACGGCATTTCTAAAATAAATACCACTGACCCTAAAAAGACCATCAAACTGCCAGAAACAAAAATGCATATATATGAAACTAGTTTTATATATCTGTATAATAACATATACTTCTACTGCTGAGAAACATTGGTGTCCACTAAGAAGTTGACATTTTCTTCTGGACAGCGGGCACTGCTGCTCCCAGGCTGGTTTGGCTTTGCATTATGTACATAAGGTCTTGCTGATCACCAAAACCTTTAGTCCTTGCCATTTACAAGTGTACAGTGGGTATGGAAAGTATTCAGACCCCTTTAAATTTTTCACTCTTTGTTTCATTGCAGCCATTTGGTAAATTTTTTTCTCATTAAAGTACACTCTGTACCCCATCTTGACTGAAAAAAAACAGAAATGTAGAAATTTTTGCAACTTTATTAAAAAAGAAAAACTGAAATATCACATGGTCATAAGTATTCAGACCCTTTGCTCAGACACTCATATTTAAGTCACATGCTGTCCATTTCCTTGTGATCCTCCTTGAGATGGTTCTACTCCTTCATTGGAGTCCAGCTGTGTTTAATTAAACTGATAGGACTTGATTTGGAAAGGCACACACATGTCTATATAAGACCTCACAGCTCACAGTGCATGTCAGACCAAATGAGAATCTTGAGTTCAAAGGAACTGCCCAAGGAGCTCAGAGACATAATTGTGGCAAGGCACAGATCTGGCCAAGGTTACAAAATAATTTCTGCATTACTCAAGGTTCCTAAGAGCACAGTGGCCTCCATAATCCTTAAATGGTGGAAGTTTGGGACCACCAGAAGTCTTCCTAGACCTGGCCTTTCAGCCAAACTGAGCAATCGTGGAAGAAGAGCCTTGGTGAGAAAGGTAAAGAAGAACCCCAAGATCACTGTGGCTGAGCTCCAGAGATGCAGTAGGGAGATGGGAGAAAGTTCCACAAAGTCAACTATCACTGCAGCCCTCCACCAGTCAGGTCTTTATGGCAGAATGGCCAGACGGAAGCCTCTCCTCAGTGCCAGACATATGAAAGCCTGCATAGAGTTTGTTCAAAAACACATGAAAGACTCACAGACTATGAGAAATAAGATTCTCTTGTCTGATGAGACAAAGATAGAGCTTTTTGGTGATAATTCTAAGCTGAGTGAAATGCCACTGAGTGAAATGCGGTATATATGGAGAAAACCAGGCACTGCTCATCACCTGCCCAATACAATCCCAACAGTGAAACATGGTGGTGGCAGTATCATGCTATGTCTGTGTTTTGCAGCTGCAGGGACAGGATGACTGGTTGCTACTGAAGGAAACATGAATGTGGCCAAGAACAGAGATATCCTGGATGAAAACCTCTTCCAGAGAGCTCTGGACCTCAGACTTGGTCGAAGGTTCACCTTCTAACAAGACAATGACCCTAAGCACACAGCTAAAATAACAAAGGAGTGGCTTCAGAACAACTCTGTGACCATTCTTGACTGGCCCAGCCAGAGCCATGACCTAAACCCAATTGAGCATCTCTGGAGAGACCTGAAAATGGCTGTCCACCAACGTTCACCATCCAACCTTCCGGAACTGGAGAGGATCTGCAAGGAACAATGGCAGAGGATCCCCAAATCCAGGTGTGAAAAAATGGTTGCATCATTCCCAACAAGGCTCAAGGCTGTAATAGCTCAAAAGGGTGCTTCTACTCAATGCTGAGCAAAGGGTCTGAATAATTAAGACCATGTGATATTTAAGTTTTTCTTTTTTAATAAATTTGCTAAAATTTCTACATTTCTGTTTTTTTCAGTCAAAATGGGGTGCAGAGTATACTTTAATGAGAAAAAAATGAACTTTTCAGAATTTACCAAATGGCTGCAATGAAACAAAGAGTGAAAAATTTAAAGGGGTCTGAATTCTTTCTGTGGCACCCCGAGGTCTGGTTGCCACAGTGGTAGCAATGTCATGTCTGAGAGCAGGTGGGAGGTTCCCTGGTTGGGGACAATAAACATGCAGCACCTCCTGCCTCAGTCCAGGGAGGGGAGAAACCTGCCCTTTATAAACTGAATCTGGGGCGGGGTTAGACAGTCCAGTCCAGTCTAGTTCCAGAGATAGGGACAGGTCAGCAGCAGGCTGAGGAGTCCCTGTAGGCAGAGGAGGAACACGAGGCCAGGAGGGGAACTAGAAGAGTTCGTCCTGGCCAGAGACTTGTCAAGCCGGACACTGGAGTCCGAGGCTGTGAGGGTTATAAACCCAGCAGCAGAAAACCACCACACAGGGGACTTCAAGTCCTCTGGCCCAAGGAAGCCCGGAGGCTCAGCCACACGAGAGGGACCACTACTGCCCTGGAGGGGTGAGAAGCACGGAAGGCCCGAGTCGCCAGTCATACGGGTGAGAACAACACGGCACACTCAGAGACGTGGGCTACCACTACACTACAGCAGGATAGCCAAGAAAGAGTGAAGTCAGCACAGTAGGCCTACAAACTCCCCCTGACCAGCAGGATTTCCCAGTTGCTCTCAGACTGACCAGGCCTCCATTGTTATTCCGGACGGGTCCTTTAATACCACCAACAGTAAAGACCCTGAATTGCATGACAGACTCCGTGTGGTTACTGCTGCTCCCGCGCACCATCACCACCAACATCCCTACTTACTGCCCTGAGGCTATACTCCTCCCGTGGGGAGTTATACTATTCTCTGCTGCATTCCCAATACCAGCCTCAGTGGTCTGCCCTGCAGTGGTGGTACACTCTGACCGCAATCCACGGGTGGCGTAGTCGGACATTCAGCTTACAGACTGCCATTTAGTTTGACCACCCTGAGCCACGGGACCGGGTCACCGCCACGGTGACTACAACCCCCAGCATCCACAAAAGGTCCGGTTCTGGGTTCCCCACGTGGCCCAGGGGGCGCGTCATTTCCATACCCACTGTATAGTGACTCTCTCTCCGTTGCTCCAATTATACTGTGTTTCCTAATCAAGCTTGCTTATAACTTGCATCTGACCTTGTACTGTGTTAACCTTTCCTCTGTATGCTGATTCTCACCAGTTCTGCTCTCCTGGTTTTGACCCTGACTACTCACCTGACTACGTTTCTGCCTTCTGAGTTTTCTCTTGATACAGGTACCCTAGTATTAACCCAGCTAGTCAACTACTCCCTGCCAAATTGATTCGCCCACTAGCAGTTACTCCGTGGACACAACACATGGGGCCCGGTAGTAAGTCCAAATACCAGTATAGAGGACTACAGGGTGAGGGCCAGGGTGCCTCTGGGAGCTGCTAAAAAGACTGGCATGCACCAAGTCTGTCTGTGGAAATCCTTTTAAGAGTTTCCAAATTTTTATATACACACCTCTATGACAAATTTAAAGTTAAATCTGCAAAACCACTTGAAAAATGCTATACAATACCTGATTTTTTTCAGAAAAACTGTTAATTAGCCTAAACATTGGCCTAGTGTGCAATGTTAGTATTACATAAAACCGCCTCTTCTTTCTTACAGTTTTCTATCATTCTGGTATTAATTTTGTATTATGCCATAATGTACGGTAAGTTTCTGCTGCTTGACACTGACAGTGATGAGGGTATCAGAGTAAAAATTTCCAAGTTCTACTGGAAGCCTACATTAAAATTGCTACTTACAATATATGTTCATCAAGCAATATCAATGGCATGGCTACTCTCTGTGGAGTATTGCATTGTATTTTAATAATTGTATTTTAGGATTCTGGTAAATGGAAACAGAAGAAACAATACAGTAATAATTTGAAAGGATCCTATTTGCATGAGCTGAATAGCATACACACTACAAATCTCTGTCAATATTAGAATGCCTCTTTTTTCCATTGTTTTTTCACAATATATGAATGGGAGATATTGTGAAACTCAAATGAAGTATATTGTAAGCAGCCAGCAGGGAAATTGTTGTTGTTTTGTGGCAGTCACAGTATGTTTCAAGAGGTGAATGGGGAAGAGCTACAGTTAGGTCCATATATATTTGGACAGAGACAACATTTTTCTAATTTTGGTTCTAGACATTACCACAATGAATTTTAAACAAAACAATTCAGATGCAGTTGAAGTTCAGACTTTCAGCTTTCATTTGAGGGTATCCACATTAAAATTGGATGAAGGGTTTAGGAGTTTCAGCTCCTTAACATGTGCCACCCTGTTTTTAAAGGGACCAAAAGTAATTGGACAGATTAAATAATTGTAAATAAAATGTTCATTTCTAGTACTTTGTTGAAAACCCTTTGTTGGCAATGACTGCCTGAAGTCTTGAACTCATGGACATCACCAGACGCTGTGTTTCCTCCTTTTTGATGCTGTGCCAGGCCTTCACTGCGGTGGTTTTCAGTTGCTGTTTGTTTGTGGGCCTTTCTGTCTGAAGTTTAGTCTTTAACAAGTGAAGTGCATCAATTGGGTTGAGATCAGGTGACTGACTTGGCCATTCAAGAATATTCCACTTCTTTGCTTTAATAAACTACAGAGTTGCTTTGGCTTTATGTTTTGGGTCATTGTCCATCTGTGAAACAACGACCAATCAGTTTGGCTGCATTTGGCAGGATCTGAGCACACAGTATGGCTCTGAATACATCAGAATTCATTCGGCTGTTTCCTCTGTTCTGTGTCACATCATCAATAAACACTAGTGACCCAGTGCCAATGGCAGCCATGCATGCCCAAGCCATCACACTGCCTCCGCCGTGTTTTACAGATGATGTGGTATGCTTTGGATCATGAGCTGTACCATGCCTTCGCCATACTTTTCTCTTTCCATCATTCTGGTAGCGGTTGATCTTGGTTTCATCTGTCCAAAGAATGTTCTTACAGAACTGTGCTGGCTTTTTTAGATGTTTTTTTAGCAAAGTCCAGTCTAGCCTTTTTATTCTTGATGCTTATGAGTGGCTTGCACCGTGCAGTGAACCCTCTGTATTTACTTTCATGCAGTCTTCTCTTTATGGTAGATTTGGATATTGATACGCCTACCTCCTGGATAGTGTTGTTCACTTGGTTGACTGTTGTGAAGGGGTTTCTCTTCACCATGGAGAGTATTATGCGATCATCCACCACTGTTGTCTTCCGTGGGCGCCCAGGTCTTTTTGCATTGATGAGTTCACCAGTGCTTTCTTTCTTTCTCAGGATGTACCAAACTGTAGATTTTGCCCCTCCTAATATTGTAGCAACTTCTCGGATGGGTTTTTTCTGTTTTTGCAGGTTAAGGATAGCTTGTTTCACCTGCATGGAGAGCTCCTTTGACCGCATGTTTACTTCACAGCAAAACCTTCCAAATGCAAGCACCACACCTCAAATCAACTCCAGGCCTTTTATCTGCTTAATTGAGAATGACATAACGAACGGATTGCCCACACCTGTCCATGAAATAGCCTTGGAGTCAATTGTTCAATTACTTTTGGTCCCTTTTAAAACAGGGTGGCACATGTTAAGGAGCTGAAACTCCTAAACCCTTCATCCAATTTTAATGGGGATACCCTCACATGAAAGCTGAAAGTCTGAACTTCAACTGCATCTGAATTGTTTTGTTTAAAATTCATTGTGGTAATGTCTAGAACCAAAATTAGAAAAATATTGTCTCTGTCCACATATATATGGACCTAACTGTATATACCTTAGTAGAAAACGCACCTCTTGTGAAAGGAATTATGATTATTAGAATTATTACTATTGTGGAAAGTGTGGAAACAAAATATCTGGCCATAAATGGTCACTAGAGACTCTAAAGTACTATTTACTGGGCTGGAAGAGTCAGTTGCTATCAAACCATGATCCCTTAACGAGGATGAGCTGCAATAAAGGGAATATTGCAAGGATAACACAGAGGTGGTTCCAGGCAATGCAAGATTATATTTTTTTGTGCTAGAACACAGGCCAGGAAAACTATATGCAAATTCTGATGCCTCATCACATGTTCATTTTCTGGATGATTTGGGCACTGAGCAAGATTTAAATTCCTAAATCTAGTGTTCAGGATGATTCTAGCATCAGGGATTTAGGGGTGACTGTAGAGCCTGGGTGGGATGGTCACCACTGTACTACACTCTACAATTTGTAACTGCTGTGTAAACTAAAGATTAACAAATCTTTTGTAATTCAAATTCACACTTCGCTGAAATTTTCTACAAAAATGAGATTGACTGCATATAAATTTGCGCAAATTTCAATATTAGAATGCTTGTAATTGCTTGAAAAATTCATGTGGGAGAGTGGAGAGAGAGGACCCTGCTGACCATTGACCATAAGAACCTACACTCTACAGAAGAGTGAGAGAGATGACCCCACTGACCATAAGAGCTTACACTCTTCTGCAGAAGAGTAAGAGAGAGATGACTCTGCTGACTATAAGAGCTTACACTCCACAGGTGAGAGAAAGAGAGAACCCTGCTGAGTATAAGAGCTTACTCTCTACAGGAGAGAAAGAGAGAGAAGACCATGTTGTCAATAAAAGCGTACACTCTACAGGCAAGAGAGAAGGCCCCGCTGACTATAAGAGATTACATTCTACAGAAGAGAGATTTACCCAGTGACTCTGGAGATGGAAAACAACTCTGCCGTGCAAACTGTGCTCCACTGGGAACTGGTGATCTGACGGCCCACGTACTGACCACCACTGTACAAGGTATGATAATCTGTAAGATGTTATAGCTGCAGAGCGCTATGGGGAGGCCTGAATGGCAAGGCAAAATTATGTTAGCCTGCTATCTGATGCTTGATAAAATGCTTGAATATGTGTGAAACTGCAATTTTCAATAAATTCGTCATGAACTCAATCCTCTGCAGAACGATCTGCTCATCTCTAGTGTTAACGCTCCAGGTGAGGCTCTGGAGTTGATTAAAAGGAGAAGCTGCCTGTTAGCAGGGGAAGAAAAGCTGTATGTGTTAGAGACGCTAAAAAGTTCTTCTGGGGGAAAAAAAAAAAATCATTGCTGAATTTGATTTGCTTCTTGTGACCACTAAAGGGTGAGATTACCGATGATATCTTGTGTGGTAATATGCAATTTGTGAATTGTGTCTAAGAAAAGGGCTTGTCTTGTTTGTTCTTTCTAAAGAAAAGCATTAGTCTGCTAGACAAGCAAGTTTATATTTACCTTCAATAAACTGTCCCGCTGATTCTGAACCTACCATTTGGTGCTAACAATCCACAATGTAGTGATCATCTTTTCAAAGAAGATGATAAAACAGAGACAGAAAGCACCAATTTCAGAGACCACTTACCATGGGTGGCATATTTTAACCATTTTTGACAAGCCTTATGAATGCTATAACATGGTTCTTAAAATAAGCAAAACTTTTATCTGTCATGCAGCTATACAGAGTCTAGAGGATAAGTAAGAATTTTTCCTGAGGCTAAATGAATTTCAATTGACTAGTTCACGCCTCGTTCCTTGGCATAATTAACAGATGGTAATTATATTCCCATATTTTTTTAGATACATCAATTACAGTGGAGGTCATATGTCATATGCAACTAAATGAATAACATAACTTTTCTCATCTCGATTGTTCATTTTCATCTGTTAAAGAGAGAATAATAACCAAATAACTCAAAGTGTACAAAAGAACATTTATGATATTTCAAAAAAAGTATCAGTGACCAATATAGCTACTCTTTTTTTCAATAAGAGTCATAAGCATTCTGTCCCTGCGGTCTGTCAGTTTCTTAATTTGTTGACAATCAACTTTTGGGCAGCTCCAATCACAGCCTCCCAGATACTGTTCAGAGAGGTGAATTGTTTTTCTTCAATGTAATTCTCCCGTTAAGGAAGTCCCACAAGTTCAAAATAGGGTTTAGGTCAGATGAGGAAGGAGGCCAAGTCATTATTTATTAATCTTTAAGGCTTTTATTGGATAGCCAACCAGTGAAGTGTTTCAAAGCATGCAATAGAGCATTGTCCTGCATAAAAATCATGTTTTTTTTATTGCAAGTTGCAGAAGAAAGTGTCTTCTAAAAACTAGCAGTAGGTTTGTGAGATAATTTTGAGTCCATCTGTGAAGATATTCAAGGTAATCCCATGTCGATCACTGTGCACTGGCAGGCGGGTTTGACACTGCGGCTTGCTAAGGAGGGGGCTGAGAAACGAAGAGTGAGATCCCTCACAGCAGCTGCAAGCTACACAGAATGTCCCTTCCCCCGACGCCATGTGCTTCTTTGTTCAAGAAACATAATTCAACAGTGAGTTATGGGAAAACGATTCATCTCAGTGATACACAAAATAGATTGTTGGAAACCTGAGGGGATGGGGAATGTAACCCTAGTTTTAAACTTAGTCCAGCACGTAAGAAAAAGGAGATACCCAGCACAGCCTTGCAGGGGCCCCTAGGACACTGATGGTTGGTATCCACGCGTAGCAGGGGCCCGGCTGGTCCGATGACACCAGCACCAGCTCCCTTAGACCGTCCAGTAAGGATGTATGGCCCAGTTTAGTTTTGGGAGCTCTTAGCTGGGAAAGAACAGGGGTGGAGACTTGGGTTTGACCAGGGGGGCAGTAGGCGGAGTGACCCAGAGAGTATGAGGGTCTCTGTAGCTAGAGCCTATTGTCTTTTTCCTGGGAGCTCGTGATATCAAGATGTGTGGAAAAAGTCCATCCACCAAGCCAGGGCCCACAGTCTCCCATGTGGCAGCCCTCCCCCACAACCCAGGCCTTTCCATCTACACTGGTAATTGACTCTTAAGTTCTGCTTATACGTGTTGTACCATACTTTTGGATTTGTAACTCTGACCACTGTGTATGTATAACCCTTATGTATATAGTGTTTGTCATTTGTTCGGTCTAACGAACACGCTACCGGGCTGGTTTCTAGCCCAATATAAGTCTGTTATATCAAATAAAAACTGGTGGCAGCTCTCCCAGGCCGACCAGGCTCTGCTTCACTGGAGCTAGTGAACGGAGCCTCTCAGCCTGTCAGGGTTGTGGGGGAGTGTGGTGCCACGTCAGTGACTGAGTGGGCCTCCTCTCCTCACTACCTGATGCCTTCCTGTACCCGTGTGGACAGGGGGTGTCGGTGCACAACTGTACCAAGCTGACCTTATGCATCCCTCAGGGGGGTGTGGAACGTCACATTGGTGCAAAGGGCAGATCCATACCACATTCTTCGTCTGACGTAATTGTGACGTCAGGCGGGCGGCGGGGTGAGGATCCTGTTTGAATCTATGTTGTTTTACTATCGGCCATCTTGTTGTGGTTTGCTGGCTTCTAGTCTTTTCCTCTGGTGCTGGGTTTCTTGGTCACGTGATCTCTACACTCTTTATTACTCAGCACCAGGCTCTCATTCCCCGCTGGACATCAGTGTTGTAACACTCGTGCTCTGGGTAAGTAGACTTGTTTAATTCTTCTTGCGTTGGACAATTGTTATCCTGGGACTTCTTGTTCCACCAGTTTTGTTTCCTTTGATTTTCGTTTCTGCAACTAACTTTTCTGTTAGGAGGTCTCCTGCTTTTGCTCCCAGTCCTTAGATCTTTTAGGGACCCCTTTCCCCTTCCTACAGGTCTTCGTTTGAGTTCAGTGCAGGAGTTTCGGTGGGGCTATTCATAAGAAATGGGGCACCCACCCCAGCGTAGGGTAGAGCTGAGTCTCAGTTCAGGGACAGCTTTTCCTTCCTATTCCTTAGTTCTAAGTTGCAGAACATAACAGATCCATCATAAGCGGTGGCAACAGCGAGATTCTGCGGGGTCTCCCGATTGCCGTTTCTTCAAACCATCTTCAACTCGAAATGGTCAGACTAGTTCATCTTTAGTTGGTGGTCCGAAGTCAAACTAAATATCATTCTAAATCCCTATCTATTTAGTGCTGTAATCTAAACTATTTTTTAATTTCTTGTATTAAAAATTCCCTAACTGCCATTGTATTTTTTTCCTATTTCCTATGTGATGTAGCTTCGTTTGAGAATTCCAGTGCATGCTGGGATACTCAAACGAAACGTCATTAGAGTAGGGAGCAGAGGCTGTGGTCACTGTCACAACCTTTGCCCCCTCCCTTAAACCAAGCATCATCAGTGACTCTTGTTCTTCTCTGTGAGCTGTGCACTGTGCGATCAGCACAGTGATAGTGTCTGCTCTATTGTCAGTTTAGATCAGTAATAATTAGCCGGCAACAGGGTGGTGTCAGAATACCTGGCGCGCAGGAGACCAGTGATATCACTAGTTATGAAGAGTGATCAGATGAATTGCAGAAAAATTGCAAAGTAATTTCTTGAAATACCAACAATAAACTTGTGCCATAAGGTCTCATAAAAGAGTATCCTAAAAAACCTAAGAAATTACATATGTATATAAATATGATAAAGATAAATGGATAGTATAAGTATCCCAACGTCCAAAAGGTACATCCCTAGACTTCCAATGAGAACAATATCTATTACGTAATAGAGATATACTTACATAAAGTGATGCGGTAGATGGGATAGTTGTAGTGTGGTCAGGAAAGCCCCAACGCGCGTTTCACCCTAGCTTCGTCAGGGGTCGTCCCTTGATGAAGCTAGGGTGAAAAGCATGTTGGCTCTTTCCTGACCATACTACACCTAACCCATCTACCGCATCATTTGATGTAAGTATAGGTCTACTTTTCTAGTATAGTTTACCTTATTGTTAATCATACATCTAAATAAAGATATACCTTTTATGAGACCTTATGGCACAAGTTTATTGCTGGTATTTCATGTTGAGTAAGTGCATCTCAGTATTTATTGCTTGATACATGCTCAGAGCTTTGTGGGTATTAAAAGTAATTTCTTGCCATGAAAATTAACTTAATCATGAAAATCTCATTCCCAGTGATTTTCAGTGCCAGAAAATGATCTGCTAAAATCATTCCATTAATCTTCTCTTTAACTCATGAGAAAGTGTTAACAAGGACAAGGCTTCTAATATCACTCTGTCATGCTCATTAAATTATAAGAGCAGACAGGCTGTTTTAGCAGCAGGCTGGGTCTTGAAATCATTGTCATCTTCTGCTAACCATGTTTATCTCCAAGGAAACACATGCAGTCATCATTGCTTTGCATTAAAATGGCTTTACCTGCAAAGACATTGCTACTTGTAAGATTGTCTCTAAATCAACCATTTATCAAATCATCAGAAACTTCAAGAAAGGGTAAATTGTGGTAAAGAAGGCTTAGGGTATGTGCACACGATGCAGAAATGAAGCAGAAAATTTCTGCATCATTTCTGCATCTCCCTGGCAGAAAAAACGCATGCAGATTGTGCATGTGACGCGCCCCCTGGGCCATATTCTTTTAGGGGGAATATCCGGAGCCGGATCAGATGGGGGTTGTAGTCTTCCGAGCGGCTGTGACCCGGTCCGTGCCCAGGGTGTCAAACTGAGTTGTATGTGGCAGTCCTACAGATGTTATTGAGTTCTTTATTGTCGACTACGCCACCCGTTGTATTGCGGTCACTATGGCCGCCGCTGCAGCAGGGTCCGCTGAGGCTGATGGTGTAGGTGCAGCTTGTGATGGTATAACCCCCAACGGGTGGGGTATAGCCTCAGGGGGTCAGGTGCAGAGGATGGGGGTTGTGGTGGTGCAGCATAGATGTTAAAGGAAGACAGAGTCGGGTTATGCAGTTAAGGGTATTTACTCACTGCTGATGTTCCGGTCACTCCAGCTTCAAGTGACCTCCCGAGCCGTGCTGCATCCACCAGGTCCTGGATCCAGCCAACCCCCAAGCGAGTCCGGAGCGTGACCCTGAGCTCTCCTTCTGTCCTTTCTCTGGCCGTCCCCACTAGTGATCCACCCAGGTCCAGCTCCCTCGGGCCTTCTGTTGGGAGACCCTTGGCCTTGGGTTCCCTGACCCTCCACGTGGTATGCCTTCGTGGTGGATATGGTGGGTGGCCGTGGCAGACGCTGCCCACGGCCTCCGGTCTCTGGCTGGGGTGTGTTTTTGCCCCCACCAGCTTGGGTTCCGGTACCCTGATGCCGACTCTTCACCCGTGGATTGGATTTGGGGTCTTAGAGTCCTCTCTTCTGCTTCCCCCTCTGGGTCTCTCTTTCTTCTCCTCTCTCTCTCTCTGGGGCTTCTCTGCTCCTCTTCCTCTGCTCTGCTCTGACAGACTGACCCTGTTCTTTGATGGTGCCCACCTTATATACACCCTCTATGTGTGAGCTCAGGTGACCAGCACCCAATGAGCTCCTATCTTTACCCAGGCTGCTCCCCCTATCTGCCCCTACACTACTTGGGATGTACCACCCCCCTCCCACTCCAGCCAGGAACAGACTCGGTCGTACCTGCACATTTCTAAGTGGGAGTACCGTCGGTCTGCTCCTCGGAAATGGGATGTGTGTAGTGCATGCAGCCTACCGAGCTCAGATCCACACTCCATCCCTACCCGGGAGTGGAATATCACACCTCTGGGTTGAGGTGCAATACCCCTGTAGCAGCCGAATCCTCAGGGTGCTACATTCCCCCCTGGTAAATCACAGCACGTCCTCGGGCTGTAAGACAAAACACCAAAACATACAAATTTTTTTTATAAACATATAAAACATTTAAAACATTATATATATATAAAACTTTTCATATAACATTCTCGTCGTCTCTTGTTTCTGGTTCCTCCTCCGGACACTGTGCAACGTGTGTCCGGGAAAAGTGCGACAGTCTCTTAGAAAAACTGGTTTTCCTATAAAACCGGTAGGGGGCGCTTTAGGACGCGCAACTATTTACAAGGGATATGGCCGCTCTCAGTCCTCGGCCAGGTAAGGAGGGAAAGGGAATGGCTGCTCACAGTCCTCAGCCTGTGGGATTAAGGGATTAACGGGTAAACAGTTCACTCAGCTGGTCCCAACGGGGACTATATTTGTAGTAACAGTTTCTTTATACCCCGATCGGGTAACTATTTACAGCACCTACTCCGCTGTACTCAACAACGTCTTCCTCCTGCTCTTTCTTTGGGGATCTCAGCTTCAGACCCGTCCGGATCCTGTTGCTCTTCCTCCTCACACCGCAGCTCTTCCTCTGTCAGGCGATGCACATGGAGGGCGTAAGGTCCTTTGGCACACTTGTGCCGGGTAAAGGTGACCTCGTCCCCGATATAAAGGTCACGACCTCTGTGCCCCTCCGGCAGATGGGACTCCACATCTCTGCGCGTGACAAAGACGTCGCCGGGGGTGTTGTGGTCTCTGATGAAGCCCCACCCATGCTGCATATTGAACTTAATTACAGTCCCGGTGGTGCGGGGACTGTGCGCTGCACGGGGGTCTCTCCTGGTTCGGCTCTTCTGCTCGGCGCTCCTTACTTGAGCCTGTTGTTCCCGGACCCGCCTCTCTCTCCGCTCCCTCGCAAACTCCTCGAGCTGCTGTCGGCAGCATTCAGCACGCTCCGCTGCAGCTGCCCTGGTTTCTTGAGTGAACCCCATTAGGTCTTCTCCGGTGGGGTCCCACTCAAATTGGGTCTCTTCAAGCGGGGGCGAGATCCTTATCACGGGCTTCGGAGCCGGAATCAGGGGTGCACACATGGCCCCAACTCTCCTCTGGTGCTCCAGTTCATAATATTTCTGGGGCCAGATGAAAGGCTGCCCGTCCGGCCACGTGTGCTGGGCAAACAAGTCCTCTCCCAGACGCGGCACCCTTGGTTTTACGGGTGCGGGCGCGGTGGTGGTGGCGCCCGGGTTGCCCAGGCCTTGCGGCCAGGCCTGGGGCACCTGGAAGGTGAAGGGCACCGTTAGGACGGCGGCACCCTGGGCTACCTGGCCTTGCGGCCAGGCCGGAGGCTCCGCGGAGGTAGGGGGCGCTGTTAGTATTGCGGCGCCCGGGGGTACTAGGCCTTGCAACCAGGCTGGTGGTACTTCCTGCTTGGTCACGCTCGGGGTCGAGGCGTGTGACGTCACAGGGGTCGCGGCGGCGGCTTCCGGTTGGGGCCTAGTCTGCGTCGGTGACATGGCGTTTTCGGGCACAGCAGGGGGACTTTCGGGCTCTGCGACGGGGAGCTGGGGCAGGTGGGCGGTGTCCCGGCTTGGGGTGTAGACGTCCCCTTTACCTGCCTCCATGCGTTCGGCTCCCTTCTCGGCGCCGTCTCCGGCCTTGGGTCCTCCCGCGCCATCCTCAGAGGCGGTCTGTCTCCTCATCTTGGCTGGCGTGCTCCGGGTCTTGGTTTGCTGGGCCATCTCTCGGCTCCACTCCGCCAATGTCTCTCGCTGTACCCGGGCCATCCTCCTTGCGAGGCCCTCCAGGGCAGTCTGTGCACACTCCCGGTCTCGGGGGAGCTGTGCGAGGACCTCCACTAGGCCTAGTGGGGTCGTGGTTTCCAGCAGGCTCCTGACCAACGGGTCGGTGCTGCTCTGCTCTTCTTCCAGCAGGCTCCTGGCCAGCGGGCCGGTGCTGCTCTGCTCTCTGGACATCTCCGGGTGAGCTTCTCTGCTGCTCCTCTCCAGGCTTCCTGCCTCCGGGTGCGCTCGCTCCAGACTGCTCCAGGCGGCACCCATCTTCGTTCTTTTCTTTCGTCTCCTCCCCCTTCGAGGGCGGTCCCGGGGCCACTTGGTGATTGTCAGCTCCAGGGGCGGTTCTTTCACGCTGACAGACACCTCTAACATCACAGTCTCTGTTGGTGGGGGCGGTTTCCACTTTTGGCGCCATTTTCGGTCCTGGCCCACAATGGGAGGTGGCCTCTCACCACCCTCTGGCACGCCCATAATGGCGTCCGCTCTTCCAAGGCGGGAAACCTTTGGAAATGGCGGGAATCGTCTCCCAGTGGCGGGAAACTCTGCAGATGGCGGGAAAAAGTTGTTAATGGCGGACAACCGGCTGGAATCGACTGGTGATGGGGTCCGATGGCGGGGACCCTCCGGAACCGGCAGGAGACTTCTTTTTGAGGTAAACTTGCACTGTTCTTCAGGCACGCAGTACCCGGGTGTTGCGGGCACGTAATCCTGCCGACTACGCCAAAGTTGACGCGCCCCCTGGGCCATATTCTTTTAGGGGGAATATCCGGAGCCGGATCAGATGGGGGTTGTAGTCTTCCGAGCGGCTGTGACCCGGTCCGTGCCCAGGGTGTCAAACTGAGTTGTATGTGGCAGTCCTACAGATGTTATTGAGTTCTTTATTGTCGACTACGCCACCCGTTGTATTGCGGTCACTATGGCCGCCGCTGCAGCAGGGTCCGCTGAGGCTGATGGTGTAGGTGCAGCTTGTGATGGTATAACCCCCAACGGGTGGGGTATAGCCTCAGGGGGTCAGGTGCAGAGGATGGGGGTTGTGGTGGTGCAGCATAGATGTTAAAGGAAGACAGAGTCGGGTTATGCAGTTAAGGGTATTTACTCACTGCTGATGTTCCGGTCACTCCAGCTTCAAGTGACCTCCCGAGCCGTGCTGCATCCACCAGGTCCTGGATCCAGCCAACCCCCAAGCGAGTCCGGAGCGTGACCCTGAGCTCTCCTTCTGTCCTTTCTCTGGCCGTCCCCACTAGTGATCCACCCAGGTCCAGCTCCCTCGGGCCTTCTGTTGGGAGACCCTTGGCCTTGGGTTCCCTGACCCTCCACGTGGTATGCCTTCGTGGTGGATATGGTGGGTGGCCGTGGCAGACGCTGCCCACGGCCTCCGGTCTCTGGCTGGGGTGTGTTTTTGCCCCCACCAGCTTGGGTTCCGGTACCCTGATGCCGACTCTTCACCCGTGGATTGGATTTGGGGTCTTAGAGTCCTCTCTTCTGCTTCCCCCTCTGGGTCTCTCTTTCTTCTCCTCTCTCTCTCTCTGGGGCTTCTCTGCTCCTCTTCCTCTGCTCTGCTCTGACAGACTGACCCTGTTCTTTGATGGTGCCCACCTTATATACACCCTCTATGTGTGAGCTCAGGTGACCAGCACCCAATGAGCTCCTATCTTTACCCAGGCTGCTCCCCCTATCTGCCCCTACACTACTTGGGATGTACCACCCCCCTCCCACTCCAGCCAGGAACAGACTCGGTCGTACCTGCACATTTCTAAGTGGGAGTACCGTCGGTCTGCTCCTCGGAAATGGGATGTGTGTAGTGCATGCAGCCTACCGAGCTCAGATCCACACTCCATCCCTACCCGGGAGTGGAATATCACACCTCTGGGTTGAGGTGCAATACCCCTGTAGCAGCCGAATCCTCAGGGTGCTACACATGCGTTTTTCCTGCAGAATACATGCGGATCCACATGCAGATTGACATGCGTTTCCGCATGCAGATTGACAAGCGCTTTCCAGGCGATTTTAGCATCACCTGGAAAGTGCTTGACAACTAGGTCGCACTATATAAATCCATGCAAACAGCATGGATTTATATAGTGTGACCCGAGAGAGTGTATATACTTACCTCTGATGGCCCGCGCTGTCCTGCTTCACAAAGTTCCCGGCTGCCGGCAACTTTGAATTGAAAGACCTGCCGACGTCAGCGTCACGTGACCCGTCACATGACTCTGACGTCACCGCAGGTCCTACAACTCACTGCAAGTGCCGGGAACCAAGCGGGAGCGCTGCGCGGGCCGACAGAAGGTAAGAATACATTTATTTTTTATTTTATTCTTTTTTTACAGCTTTTTTAATGGTACCTGGGTGTGGATGAGACTCTCCTCTCCTCCACACCCGGGTACCATCCGCATATTAGAACGCGCCAATAACGCAAGTACAAATGCTGTCTTGCGGAATTGGCGCGTTCTAATGCAAGTCAATGGCGGCGAAATCGCCGCGTTTCCGCAAAATTAATTGACATGCTGCGGATTTTTGACCGCAGCGTTAACGCTGCGGAAAAATCCGCATCATGGGCACAGCACATGCGGATTTCCATTGGGGAACATTGCTTCCCTTCTACCATGCGTTTTTCATGCGTTTCCACGGCGTTTACGCAACTGCAAAAACGCCGCGGAAACGCATGAAATACGCATCGTGTGAACTCAGCCTTAAGGGTGATTTAGAAAGTCCAGCAAGTAAAAGTACCAAAAAGTCGATTCAGCTAACGGATTAGTTTAAGGCTGAGTTCACACGATGCGTATTTCATGCGTTTCCGCGGCGTTTTTGCAGTTGCGTAAACGCCGCGGAAACGCATGAAAAACACATGGTAGAAGGGCAGCAATGTTCCCCAATAGAAATCCGCATGTGCTGTGCCCATGATGCGGATTTTTCCGCAGCGTTAACGCTGCGGTCAAAAATCCGCAGCATGTCAATTAATTTTGCGGAAACGCGGCGATTTCGCCGCCATTGACTTGCATTAGAACGCGCCAATTCCGCAAGACAGCATTTGTACTTGCGTTATTGGCGCGTTCTAATATGCGGATGGTACCCGGGTGTGGAGGAGAGGAGAGTCTCATCCACACCCAGGTACCATTAAAAAAGCTGTAAAAAAAGAATAAAATAAAAAATAAATGTATTCTTACCTTCTGTCGGCCCGCGCAGCGCTCCCGCTTGGTTCCCGGCACTTGCAGTGAGTTGTAGGACCTGCGGTGACGTCAGAGTCATGTGACGGGTCACGTGACGCTGACGTCGGCAGGTCTTTCAATTCAAAGTTGCCGGCAGCCGGGAACTTTGTAAAGCAGGACAGCGCGGGCCATCGGAGGTAAGTATATACACTCTCTCGGGTCACACTATATAAATCCATGCTGTTTGCATGGATTTATATAGTGTGACCTAGTTGTCAAGCACTTTCCAGGTGATGCTAAAATCGCCTGGAAAGCGCTTGTCAATCTGCATGCGGAAACGCATGTCAATCTGCATGTGGATCCGCATGTATTCTGCAGGAAAAACGCATGCACAATCTGCATGCGTTTTTTCTGCCAGGGAGATGCAGAAATGATGCAGAAATTTTCTGCTTCATTTCTGCATCGTGTGCACATACCCTAACAATAATGCAAAGCTTGCAGTAGGTAGGTGTTATATTTTACCACTCTATGTCACCCCGAAAGTTTATAAATTGCATTTGTCCATCATATTAAACTAAGCCTCAGTCCAACTTAGAACCGAAGGAGAGAAGGACTGGAGAGAGACAAAGCGTAAAATAAGGTCTTATTTGGGTAACAATGTTAAAAGAATTGCACAATTGTGCTCACCTGGTCGGGTTGTGTGCACACAACCACTGAGAACGCTTAAGTCTGCTGCAGACCCAAGAAGACATGAAAGTGTAGATAGTGGAGAAACAAATGGTTTACTTTTGCACTGCCATGTAGAAATGATAAGGATGCCAATCCAAGAATAAGTTTTGAAGTATACAACTTCTTCTTCAGGACAACCACAATCATGGTTGTCCTGAAGAAGAAGTTGCATGCTTCTAAATGAGTTGACGAATAAACCATTAAAACTTGGATTGGCATCCTTATCCTTTCCACACGACAGTGTAGAATTAACCCATTTGTTTCTCCACTAGCTACACAAGTCCAACTTAGAAAGCATTCTCATAACCCACTCAACTTTTACATGATAGCAGTGATTCAGCACACTGTTATATGTATTTCCACAGATACTGCACTAGTAAAACATCTAAAGATAGTACTGCAAATAGCAGGACCATTGCAGCTGCACCACTCTCATCTCATTCATTCATTCATTCATTCAGTCATTGGTGAAAAATTGGAATGGTGTAAGCACAGTGCACTGATGGTATGTGTCATGCCATACTGAGGACTGGGATCTGCATTCTTCAATATATAGCACTACATAGTATACTGCTATCATTTAATAGTTGAGCAGGTTATGAGAATCCTCTCTAAGTTGGACTGTGGATTAGCTTAATGTGATGGGTAAATACAATTTATAAATACCTTTGGGGGGACTCAGAGTAATAAAATATGACACTACATTGAATAAACATTTAATGATTGGTCCCCTATGAAATAGATAATAAATAAATTTGAGGACATCACAAGAATTAAGCTGTTGAGGATGACTGTGAATAGTACAATTAACTGATATACTGGACAGGCAGGTTTATAAACTGGGGTGATTTGATAGAAGGGGAATAATACAGTAAAAGCCTGCAGTGATTTGCACTGTAGATAAGTGGGGGATTTTGATATCCCTTCATGTCTCCTGCTATTGTGAATTGGATAAGTACTTCATATCCATATATTGGTTTATTCAACTCCTGATGTGCCTCCCTGTCACGAGGTGATGAAATGCATTGAGACAAAATATAAAGCACATAATTACATGAAGATATAAACTATTCAGTGAAGGAAAAGTGGACATGAGGTCCATGTGTATGCACTATATGTAGTTTTGTGTCTTCTATTTATTACATAGTAATAAAGGTTATTTTTTAGGGTAATTAATCCATTGTTCATACATTTTGATCTCTGGGATTTATAGACGTTACATATAGCATGAGGCAGTGAGACTATTACATGATTCACCCCAATCTCCTCCTCTACTACTGCAGTATCTGCTCATACAGATACTGAGGGAGAAAACCTGTTGCAGCTTTCCACTTTTCTCTTACATCAAGAAGATTAATGAACATTTACTCATATGCTGCAGGCAATAAGAGCAAAACTACAGAATGCCTGAAGATGAGGAAATGCTACTTATATATTACAAACATAGGTGGATTATAATGAGGGCAATCTGGGCTACCGCCCGGGGCTCCGGGGTGTCTATGGCCAGATTGCACTCATTAGCCGTGTCTCCTAGCTGTGACGTCACGCAGTGCGCGCCCGGCCTGCACTGCTGCACTGAGAGGAGTAGGAGGACTGGAGCCAAGCCGGGGGATGGTGAGTGTCTGTGTGTGTGTGTCTGTGTGTGTGTGTGTGAGAGAGTGTGAGAGAGTGTGAGAGAGCGTGAGAGAGCGTAGGAGAGTGTGAGAGTGTGTGCAGGCAGATATCATTGTGTGATGTCTGTTTATATGTATTTTTGTGTTTCAAATGTGTTTATGCATGTATGTATGTATATGTCTGTATATGTTTGTGTGTGTGCGTGACTGCGTGCGGCCTCCTGCTGAGTATAGATGGCGCCGTGCGGCCTCCTGCTGTCTCGGGGGGGGCGCCGTGCGGCCTCCCGCTGTGTATAGATGGCGCCATGCGGCCTCCTGCTGTGAATAGATGGCACCGTGCGGCCTCCCGCTGTGTATAGATGGCTACGTGCGGCCTCCCGCTGTGTATAGATGGCTACGTGCGGCCTCCTGCTGTGTATAGATGGCGCCGTGTGGCCTCCTGATGTGTATAGATGGCGCCGTGCGGTCTCCTACTGTGTATAGATGGTGCCGTGCGGCCTCCCGCTGTGTATAGATGGCGCCGTGTGGCCTCCTGATGTGTATAGATGGCGCCGTGCGGCCTCCTACTGTGTATAGATGGTGCCGTGCGGCCTCCCGCTGTGTATAGATGGCGCCGTGCAGCCTCCTGCTGTGTATAGATGGCACCATGCGGCCTCCTGCTGTGTATAGATGGCACCGTGCGGCCTCCTGCTGTGTATAGATGGCGCCGTGCGTCCTTATATAGATGGCGCCGTGCGGCATCCCGCTGTGTATAGATGGCGCCGTGCAGCCTCCTGCTGTGTATAGATGGCACCATGCGGCCTCCTGCTGTGTATAGATGGCGCCGTGCGGCCTCCTGCTGTGTATAGATGGCGCCGTGCGTCCTTATATAGATGGCGCCGTGCGGCATCCCGCTGTGTATAGATGGCGCCGTGCGGCCTCCTGCCGTGTATAGATGGCGCCATGCGGCCTCGAGCTGTGTATAGATGGCGCCGTGCGGCCTCCTGCTGTGTATAGATGGCGACGTGCGTCCTTATATAGATGGTGCTGTGCGGCATCCCGCTGTGTATAGATGACGCCGTGCGGCCTCCTGCCGTGTATAGATGGCGCCATGCGGCCTCGAGCTGTGTATAGATGGCGCCGTGCGGCCTCCTGCTGTGTATAGATGGCTACGTGCGGCCTCCTGCTGTGTATAGATGGCTACGTGTGCTCAATATTGAGTCATACAATTAATGTTAGGCTATGTGCCTACGATGCAGAAATGCTCCGGATTTTTTTTTAGCGTTTCTGCATCTCCCTGGCAGAAAAAACGCATGCAGATTGTACATGCGGATTGTACATGTGGATTGTACATGCGGATTGTACATGCGAATTGTACATGCGTTTTCCTGCCAGGGACAAGCGGATGTGAAGCGTTCTTCACATGCATTTCCGCATACGGGTTGACAAGCGCTTTCCAAGCGATTTTAGCATCACTTGGAAAGTGCTTGACAACTTGGTCACACTATATAAATCCATGCAACCAGCATGGATTTATATAGTGTGACCGTAAAAGAATGGTAAAAAATAAAAAATAAATATATACTTACCTTCTGATGGCCTGCCGATGTCAGCGGTCGCGTGACCCGTCACATGACTAAATGACGTCACGGCAGGTCCTTTTCAGACCATCGCGAGCTGCCGGCAAGCCAGGACGCATCGGATAAAGACACCAGGGGCCATCAGAAGGTAGGTATAATATTTATTTTTTATTTTATTCTTTTTTTACTGGTTCTATGGTACCCGGGTCCGCAGGAGAGTCTCCCCTTCTCCAAACCCGGGTACCGCACATTGAAACGTTTGGATTCCGCATGTACAGATGCAGTGATGCGTAATCCAAGCGTTCCAATGCAAGTCAATGGCGGCAAAAATGCAGCAATTCCGCAAAATAATTGGTAATGCTGCGGATTTTTCCGCAATGATAATCCGTAGTGGAAATTTCCGCAGCATGTGCACAGCACATGCGGATTATCTTTGGGGAACATGGCAGGCCTTCAACCAAGCGTTTTTTAAGCGTTTCTGCAGTGGAATTGCCGCTGCGGAAATGCTTAAAAAACGCATAGTGGGCACACAGCCTAAAAAAATTATTATAATTAATATTGTGCCAAATTAATTTCACGTGAACTATCACATGATCTATCACAGGGGATCATGTGATATGTGATACATCAGGTTTGTGTGTGTGGGGGGGGGCTCACGCCTTCTAAACTGCCCAGGACCCTTGGTACTCTTAATCCACCTGATTACAAATGATCATATATTCTAATGTACTGATAAATGCAATAAATAATATTATAGGAAAACATGACATGAAATACATGGTTACTTTTTAAAATGAACTTTAAGAGGTTCAAGTCTCCCTCTTTCTTTCTGGAAACAGCACATTGCCTGTCCATGGGTTGAGTCAGGTACAGTAGATAATCTCTATTCAAGTGAATAGGGCTTAGCCTTAATATCAGACACAATTCACGGACAAGCATACCAATGTTTTTCTATAAGGCCAATGCATAAAAAGAGTTAAATTTAGAACTCCTCGTATATAAGAAAATACATCAATAGTATTGCTGCTTATTGGGTCTGTGGCAACCACTAGCTGCATATACTTATGATGCTCAGTTACAGCAATTTAAAGGGAATGTGTCAGCAGGTTTTTGCTATGTAATCCAAGAGCAGTATAATGTAGGGGCATAGACCCTGATTCCAGTGATGTGTCACTTACTGGGCTGCAGTAACGTTGGTGGGTGTGGACCCACTGCGCAACAGGTCAGCTTACAATGGAGGGGTGTGACTAAATGTCTACCAGGTCACTAGGGTTTCTGATGGTGAGGATAGGCTGGGCTGCCGGTAGACACTACTTTGCAGGTACCACTTTACGCAGTCACCGGGACTGCAGCAGGCATGAGTACAAGGTACAGGAGGGTAAAGACAAAGACGTGGTGAGACAATTTAAGGTCAGAGCACGCTGCACAGGTTCGATACACGTAGCCGAGGTCAGGAGCAGAGAGGTCAAACAGAACGGGTAAACAAGCCGGGTCTTTAATGGGAGACAGAATATAGTGATATGCATGAACAGGTTATAGCAGGCTAAGAACCAATGTTCGGGCAAGGAATGGAGGGAGGAGTCACCTGATATATCACCTGGTAGCAGGTAATATGCTGGGGAAGCAAATCTCTGCAGGACAGGGTGGATACAAATTCTTGCAGCGTTCCATCGCATCCCCCTATGATTCATAACCAGCACAATGCAACACAGGTTGAGAGTCAGCTACTGGTTGGAGCAGAGTTAAACTCACAGTGGTTAGGGCATGCGAGTGGCCGGCATAACAGCTGCTTGCTGTCATTTTGATAAAATCACTTGTTTTCTCTGCTGCAGATCTAGCAGTTCTCTGAATGCTGAGTTCTGTATAACCCCGCCCACACCACTGATTGACAGTGGTGGGGATAGGGTTATAAAGAACTCATGAATTTGCTTGACTACCTGCTGTCAGATCTACTAGTCCTCTAGTGATAATCTCCCACTGATAAAACAGTGATTTTCTCAAAACGACACTAAGCAGTCTAGTAAGTGACACATCGTTGGAATCAGGGTCTTTTTCACTACATCCCTTTAAATACTGGAGAATCCTGATAGTGTGCAGTGTGCTTTCGGAAATCTGCCATCACATGGAGTAACTGCAGCCTTTTATCAGAAGACCGAACAACTTCTTTAATCCAAGTAATAAAGATAAATCACAGCCCTTACCTAATAAAAGCATCAGTGTCTCTTTATTTGACATTAAATGAAGGTACAAGGATGGAAGATATATAAACAGTGGGCCATGTTTCTGGATAAAAAGCAGTTCTATTTATATAATCCCAAACAGTTATTTTAAATGAAATCTTTCAGTAAGATCAACCCTCCTAAGCCGTCTATATGGGCTTGTAGGTCATAGAATAAATGATACCTTGATATCTGTGATCTGATGTCTTATTCCAGAGGAGAAATCCATGTTTTTCTCATATCTAACAGAGCTGTTAAGATCTCTTTGCAGGACAGTGATCTGCATGAGAACCTGCCCCCAGAACTTATTTTAATAAAAGGAGGAGTTACCAGTGTGAAACATGTAACGAACACAGAACAGGAGAAATTAACTTTGTCTTCTTACAAACAGATTTGCTGCAGCTTTCACAGCTCTGAAACACACAAGGACACAGTAAAACAAATGTATAAAAATACTCTGTTGTAAAAAAGTAACAGTAAATAGCAAGTGCTAGTAAAAGGGTGATAAAAAACAGGGTATTTACTTGACACGCTTTTTTCAAAAAATTTATACTAAGCCGCTCTACCAACGTCAAGGTAACCCAGATCAGAGCAGTCCCTATCTGATGTATTTAAAAACTGATCATGTGTGTGGTACCTATATGAGAAGATCAAACAGGTAATGTCCATGTGGACACGCTGCAGAGGACGGCATTTTATGTGCATGGCCCACAAGGGAGGGGTGGAGACCTCCCTGATCTTGCAAAAGCAAGAAACAAATTGAATTGAATACAAACACATGGGCCATGCACACAGTGAACAAGTCTGTAGGAGAGTGTCCACACCACCAAAAGACTGAAACACACAAGGACACAGTAAAGCAAACTTATAAAAATATTCTGTTGTAGAAAAGTAACAGTAAACAGCAAGTGTGTTACGCTCACGCCCGGACTGACTGGCATGACCGTGATTAGTGATCCCACTGTACCATGAACCGAGGAATGCCTGGAGGGGCGTAACTAAGTATCTACCCGATCCGACCAAGGTCGCACAGCGGCTCAGTCGACTCCGTGAACCAAGGAGGAACCGAGCAGAGGGACCAGGTGCTACTCCAGGTCAGACCCAGGTCACAGCTGTTGACCCACAACGGGGAATGCAGGAACAGGCAGGTTAGACTGGCATACAAACAGGTGGGTATTGACAGGCACGGCTGGTATGCAGACAGGTGGGTACTGGCAAGCACGGCTGGTATGCAGACAGGTGGGTACTGGCAAGCACGGCTGGTATGCAGACAGGTGGGTACTGGCAAGCACGGCTGGTATGCAGACAGGTGGGTACTGGCAAGCACGGCTAGTATGCAGACATGTGGGTACTGGCAAGCACGGCTGGTATGCAGACAGGTGGGTACTGGCAAGCACGGCTGGAGTGCAGACAGGGAGATACTGGCAAGCACGGCTGGAGTGCAGACAGGGAGGTACTAGCAGGTTGGAGCGCAGGCTGGATAGGGTCCAGTACAGACTGGGAGACAGGAACAGAGCTGCAGATGTGGTAGACAAGCAGAGCAAAGCGAAACCGCCGGAGCGGTGGACAAGGCACAGCAGAGCGAAATCGCAGGTGCGGTGAGCAAGCAGAGCAGCGTGAAACCGCAGGTGGGGTGGACAAGGCAGAGCAGAGCGAAACCGCCGGAGCGGTGGACAAGGCAGAGCAGAGAGTAACCGCTGGTGCAGTGAGCAAGCAGAGCGGAGTGAAACCGCAGGTGCGGTGTACAAGGCAGAGCAGAGAGGAACCGCCGGAGCGGTGGACAATGCAGAGCAGAGCGAAACCGCAGGTGCGGTGAGCAAGCAGAGCAGAGCGAAACCGCAGGTGCGGTGGACAAGGCAGAGCAGAGCGAAACCGCCGGAGCGGTGGACAAGGCAGAGCAGAGAGGAACCGCCGGAGCGGTTGACAAGGCAGAGCAGAACAGGGCTGAAGGTGCAGGCAGAGAGGACAGGGCTCTGTTCACATGGAACAGACTGGAAGATACAGGAAGATGGCTAGAACACAGGAGGTAGATAAGTAGGAAGGGAAAAGGGACAAGCAGAACCAGATACACACAAGGTACTTACAATGAAGTAGCGAGTGGACACAAAACTCACAAACAGAAGGACAGAGACAACGAGTTGGAGTTAGGTGCAGATTCAGACACTGCAGGAAAAGGGAGGGTACGGACATAGAGACAAACAGGTAACAGGCTAGGAGACAGTTCAGACAGGAACTGACACTGCAACGAGATACAGGAACGAGCCTGGGTATACAGCCCCCAGGGTGTCTGAAACAGACTAGAAGTCAGAGATAACAGGCCTGGGTATGCAGCGCCCAGGGTGGCAGAAACAGACTAGAAGTCAGAGATAACAGGCCTGGGTTTGCAGCCCCCAGGGTGGCAGAAACAGACAAGAAGTCAGAAATAACAGGCCTGGGTATGCAGCCCCCAGGGTGGCAGAAACAGACAAGATACAGGACAAGACCTGGCAACTCAGATGCAAGGAGCACACTGATTGAAAGTGTTGCTCAGGCACCTCCTTCTGGGTGGAGGGGATTTAAATATCCAGTGACTCACAGCAATAGGCTGGGGACCCATTAGGAGTGCATCCACAGCAGCTATAAGAATCAGGAAGTAACCGGGCCTCCGCCCTAAGCAATTAGACAAGAGACATGCACACAACATGAACTGGAGCAAGATTTGCAGGCTGGACTGATGGGTAAGATTGCGGTCTTGCATGGTGGGAGGTGGTGCACTATGCAAGCATGCCGACAGGGATGTTACAAAGTGCTAGTAAAAAGGTGGTAAAAAACAGGGTATTTAGTTGACACGTTTTTTGCAAAAAATGTATACTAAGCCGCTCTACCAACGTCAAGGTAACCCAGATCAGAGCAGCTTTCACAGCTCTGCTGTATTGTAACACTGGCTGCCTGTGAGATGGAAGCTGAAGCCCTGAGAGGATATCTGCAGATTCAAATAATGTGGATTCTCTGGAATAAGACATCAGATTACAGATATCAAGGTATAATTTTATTCAGCTTTCTATGACCTACATGTCCATATAGACAGCTTAGGAAGGCTGATTATACTGATCAATTTCCTTTAATGGAAACTGTCAGCTGACTCATGCTGCACCAAACATGGGCAGCATGAATTAGAGACCAGCCTCTGCATTCTAAATATCTATGTTCTAAACACTTTCATCTACTGTATGTTTTCTTTGATTTCTTATTACATTTAAAAGTAAGACAACAAATCTTTGAGTATCCCAGGAGCTGCAACAGGAGCCTCTCCTTTAGGCAGGGGTCACAAGAGCGTTGATTCTCTCATGCGACAGAATCAGATTGATTATGTAAATGACACTCGGATACAACTCTGATCAGAGTTTGATCAGAGTGTTAGCTTAGTGTGATCCGATTGTCTCAGATGAGAGAATAGTCGCATAGGTAAGGAGAAGATGAAGAACAAGATTTCTATATCTTCTCCATTTTATGAGTCTGCAGAAATCCATGGCAGCACAGTGGCTCAGTGGTTAGCACTGCAGCCTTGCAGCACTGGGGTCCTCGGTTCAAATCCCTCCAACGTCAACATCTGCAAGGAGTTTGTATGTTCTCCCTGTGTTTGTGTGGGTTTCCTCCAGGTTCTCTGGTTTCCTCCCACTCTCCAAAGACATGCTGATAGGGAATGTAGATTGTGAGCCCCGATGGGGACAGTGTTGATAATGTCTGTAAATTGTCTGAATTGTAAAGCGCTGTGGAATATGTTGGCGCTATATAAATAAAAAGATTATTATTAAATCCAATATCATCCGAGTGTAGTCTACACACCTATAGACTTGTATGGGTGTGTGTAATCTGATTCAACATGAGAAAAAAAGCGGTGAGCAGCACTGCACCATAGCATAACATTGGTCCGAGTGGTCAGATAGCACTTGCTCAATGTATACACTCTTGTGAGCAAGCCCTTATGGCTAGTCTTCACTATAACAGAATATTTGGTGAGATTTCTATAAGGCCCCCTTCACACGTGCTGATATTTTTGGTACTATTTTTTCCAGTGATTTTTGACAAATCACTGCTTTCATCAATCTCAACTACCAATACTCTGATTGCCACTGCACCAGGGCAATCGAGAAGAACCCAGCAAAGTATAAGAATTGTTGCATCAATGGATGAGACAATTATGGGGTGGCTGCGGGCTGGTATTTTTAGGCTAGGAAGGGCCCAATAGCCAGGGACCTTCCCAGCCTGATAATATGAGCCCGCAGCTGTCTGCATTACCTTGGCTGGTTATGAAAAACAGGAGGGTCCCCACGTTGTTTTTTTCATTTATTTATTAGCTAAATATATGTACAGTAAACTACACACATATGGCACTAATTATATATCTCACGGATATCTTTTTATCTATCTATTATCTATCTATCTATCTATCTATTTATCTATCTATCTATCTTTGCACATCTAACACCCAAACATCTAACATTGCTATTCTGCATTCTATTCCTGTCCGTGTCACTCGGACAACACAGGGATGTCACACTTTATGGCCCCCGTGTGCATGTGTGTGGGATGTATTGATGTCCGTGCTGCCAAAAAAAAAGGACATTTCCACGTGTGGGTCATATGGACATGTTCACAGCCCCATAGATTATAAAGAGTGTATGTGTGCGTCTCCAGTACGTGTGAAAACTGCCACTGTCCCAAGTATTGGGAACACTAGCGTGTGAACGGGACTTAATACCATTTGTTTGAGAAAAATTCAGAGAATCCAAG
The DNA here is from genome assembly GCF_046119375.1 of Phyllobates terribilis. NCBI lineage: Eukaryota > Metazoa > Chordata > Amphibia > Anura > Dendrobatidae > Phyllobates > Phyllobates terribilis. The sequence goes on from NW_027362763.1 coordinate 397,124,993, forward strand.
AGACTGAAAAAGAATATAGACAACTATAGTTTACTTTTATCATTCATTTTTAGGTTTGGTGATACTTTAATGTAGCACAAATTCAGAAATTCAGTGATCGAAGTATTTTAGGCCATGTTCACACATTTTACTTTTGCTGCATTTTTTGCTACTTTTTTATGCAAATTAAAAGCAGTTTTTTACAGTACTAGGAAGAGCTATGAGATTTCAGAAATCTCATCCATTAGTTATTATGTGAAAAGAAGTTGGAACTTACTGGTATGTTTACAGTGTTGCACAGAATTTGCTTCTCCTGTCAGTAGCAAAGTAGATTATCTAAACATGCTAAAGATAAAAGATTTGTCTCATTAAGTAATTTGGGCTAAAAAGGTACATAGGTACTTGGTGATGAAACTGCATGAGAAAAGTATAAAAATATGGTACTATAATAATAAAATATTATATTTCCTTTTTTATGTTGGAGTGAATAAATACAACCGAATAACCAGTTCATTTAAGATAAGTGACTGGAAATCATCAAAAACCATCTAAAAATAAATGTACTGAAAAAAGAGCAATAATTGTGTATGAGCCATTATAATGACTTATATTAAATTCACACTGTCTTGCTTTGTTCTTTAAACTGAGTCAAATTAAATAATGCTTCATTAAATATAATAGAAAATCCATTTCAGCAACTGGACAGAATGTTCAATACAAGAAAGCTCGACTTGTCACCAATAATGATCTAATAAAAGGAAATATTTAAACTAGATCTTTTCTATTATTGTTTTTACTATATTTTTATCAGGTCTAAGACTTTGAAATGTACAACTATCTGTGGGTAAGATTCACAGACAGCAATAGAAAACAAACCTACATTAAAGAAGATGTCCACTACTTTATTTCCCCCACCCCAATGTATCCCCCCGGGGCCCCTAAGACTTCTTGTAAATACCTTCCATTGCAGATACTGCCTGTGAGCGGCACTATAGGTGGCCGCTCACAGGCATCACATGACAAGTGAGGCGTGACTCAGTGCTGGGGTCCCCACGGTGGCTGCTGGGTTGTGGGCGGGGTTAGCCCCCGCGTTACACGCAGCATCCACCGTGTGCTTTCCCAATGAATGGGGAGAGGCAGGGAGATGCTGGGTGTGATGTGCGTGGTAACCCCGCCACAGCCTGGCATCCACCGTGGAACCAGGAAGATCGTGACCCCCGCCTGCTGCCAGCACTTGTCGTGACGTCAGCGGATGTCAGAGCCGGCTGCAGCCGGGGGTCACGTGATGCCTGTGAGCAGCCAGCGATAGCGCCGCTCACAGGCAGTAACTGCAACGCAAGCTAATTACAAAAAGGCTTAGGGGCCCCGGGGGGATAAATGGGGGCGGGGATATAAAGTAATGGACAATCCCTTTAATGGCGACTCATTTCTAAAATGTACCCTACTGTCTCTTTCTCATTTACAGCATCATTTCTGTATAAACAAAAAAGAAAGAATTATGTTATGGGCTCACTTGTTGAGGTGGATTTGCAAAACTGTAAATCAGAGTGTGCAGCATAAGCAGAAGCATTGATGCAGCAGAGCAAGAAAACTGGACAAAACATGGAACAGTGAGGACTGGAGATGAGCAGATAACTTTGCGCCACCCTGGTCCACGGTCCAGATCTGGTCATGGACAGGAGCTGCGCAAATTTCCTTAAAATTCCAGGTTGCTCTGCACAACGTTTAATTCTCCAGCATGGCGTGACATCGTCTGTGTACCGAGCACTGCTCAGCTAATGAGGCCGCCATCACAGCAAATCATAACACAAGCCTGGGATCCTGGCAGGTCAGGAAATTCACCCAGTTCCTGTCCACGGCCAGAGAGTACTGATCTGGACTGTGGACTGGGGTTGCGTGAAGCGATCTGCTTATCTATAGTGAGGACCAGTAGAGCTAGATATACAGAAAGGCATATGGATCAACGAAGTAGGAAATACTAGATGCAACAGAGCCAAATATGCAAACAACACACAGGAAAAGCACGGTTGAGTAGGCAATTAGGCACCGTGGTGCAGGAGTGCAGATAGTAGTTTGGAATAGCAGAGATGAGTAGGATTGGTAGATACCTTAACCCCTTCATGACCTTTGATGTATATTCATGTCAAATGTCATGTCCCTGCCTTTAATGCCGGCTCCGACGCTGATCTAGCACCTTTCCCCACACTTGACAGCTGAAGCACTGCTATATATAGCACAGGCGATCGAACGATTGCAATTAAAGTCTCCTAAGGGGACTACTGAATTCAGTGAAAAAAAGTTTTTGAAAAAATAAAAAACATAAAAGTTCAAATCATCCCCCTTTAGCTCCATTGAAAATAAAACAATAAAAAATACCCATATTTGGTATCTCTGCATTCAGAAATATCCAATCTATCAAAATATAAAAGCAATTAATCCAATCGGTAAATGGCGTAACAAGAAAAAAAATCAAAATGCCAGAATTATGGCTTTTTGGCAACCGCAACATTGCAATAAAATATAATAACAGGTGATCAAAACATTGTCCAATATGTACCCCAAATAGTATTAATAAAAATGTCATCTCAGGGCGCAAAAAATAGGCCCTCACCAGATCCCGAAAATGAGAACATTATGGGTCTCAGAAAAAGGCGACATAAGCTAAACAAAATTTTTACCACTTAAATAAAGAAAAACCTATACATATTTGATATCTGCGTACTTGTACTAACCTGGGGAATCATATTGCCAGGTCAGTTTTAGCATACAGTGAACATGGTAGATAAAAAAAAAACAAAAATCATTGTGGAATTGAACTTTTTTTGCAAGTTTACCGCACTTGGATTTTTTTTCCTGTTTTCCAGCACACTATATGGCAAAATTAATGGTGTTATTCAAAAGTACAACTTGTCCAGCAAAAAAACAAGCCCTCATACGGCTGTATTGATGGAAAAATAAAAAAGTTATGTCTCTGGGAAGAAGGGGAGGAAAAAAACAAAAGTGCAAAAACGGAAAATCACAAGGTCATGAAGGGGATAATGCAGAAAAGTTGTGCATACAGACAGCAAAAAAGAATAGTAGAGACAAGAAGGCTTGCAAGCACCCTTATACAGCAGAGTTGAAGGTGCAGGCAGCATATTGGAATAGCATAGACTAGTAGGCTGGCAGATTACTTAATGTAGAAGAGTTGAGGGTGTGGATAGCACTAGGATAGCACCAGAGCAAAGTTGGTCGTAGGAATTGGAGCAGCTGAGAGGATAATCAAGTGTCTGGCTGTAGCAGAGAAAACTGAAAGTTTGGCTTGACACCTGGAAAGCCCCAAGTAGCAGCATGCACTACCAGCTCAGGTGGCGCACAGCTATAATACACACACTGCAGAGAAACACTAACAATAGATTTATTACTTCCCTATTTTACTCCAGTGCATTAAAATTAGTGATGATGACCTGTCCACTTTACACGACCAGGGAAGTTGTATTTAATAGGAAAAATGTCTTTCCTACTTTCTGCTGTCTATACCAAGGGTGTCATATAGTAAGGTGCGTCTTATAGTCTGAAATATAAGGTACTTTGGTATGCTGTTACAACCGTGTATGTACTAATAGTGCAAAATCGAAAGACATAAAATAATATAGACCCATTTAGTCACCACCGTAAAAAATTGTACAATGAAGTTATAATCTAATTTATTTTGAACACTTTATGCCATAGAAAAGTACAGTGTAACAGGTTTTGTTCTCCATTAATGCCAACATAAAATTTTATATAAACTAAATGGTAAAATTAAACTAAATGTCCTATAGGCCCAAATTGGCCTCAAGAAGTTTAGTAGTGATTAGCAAACCCTAAAGAGATCTTTTTACTAAAATAAATTGCACTTTACAATGATTTGTCCTTTTCCTTAAATACCTCTGAGCTGCTCACAGTTGAAGGTACTTGTGTAGACACAGGAAGCAAGTGTAATTATTGGAAAATCAAAATAACATGGTGTAGTATCCTTAAGCCCATCTCTAGCTATCCATTACTTGTAGTTTCTTACACAATTTACACAGTGTGGCTATATTAAGAATAATAGAGTGGAATATTAACAATTGTGTTTAAAGATTTTCCAATCACTGAAATCTAAATATTAATTAAAGAGGCTGTCTCAATTCAGACAATATTCTTCTCCGGCTGCACTTTGTGGAAAAAATAACACAAACCCACTGACCATCCACAGGTCCACCAGCAAGTCTCCGCTGCTGCTCCCGGTGTCTAGACCTTTATGCGGTGCTGATGTCATGTCGACAGTGGGGCAGTCAATCAGTGAGCTAAGCAGCTCTGCCCATGTAGACAGAATCTCCAGTTTAGAGATGGGAGAAGTGTAGGACACTTGCCGAGGGACCTAGAGACGGTGAGTACTGTGCAGTTTATTTTTTTAACAAACCCCATTAGTATCACTACATAGACCACCATGATTCTGAATTTTGGAATTGATAAAGGTACAAATTCATGGACTTGACTGATAGTTTAGCATGTTGAAATGGCATGTCAAAAGATGATTGTAGGTTGGTTTACTAATATACATCAGAGTAAAAAGCAGCTACACTCACCAACAGCAGGTCACAACACTAATGTAAGAGTACAGCAGCCCACCATGATAAAGGCAGAGGCAGCACAAGTGCAAAATATTGATAAAACAACCACTCACAATCCCACCATCCGTTGGGGAAGTGGCTGCCTAGTATTTTAAATACATATGGAAAAGGCTTGTATAGGGTACCAGTCACACAGATATGTGAACTACACCATGCCGGCAATCAGCCTATCGGTTACGTCTATACAAGCGGGCTTCCCAGCACTATATAAGTGCACTCCACAAGGACAGACATTTCAGTTCTACCCCCACCACCAAACACCAACACTACAGGGCCTGGCTGCATCCTGCAAAGATGAAAAATTACATGAAGTAGCAGTTTTGTCCAAAATATTCTTCATTCTACTAAGAGTTCCTACATGAAAATTAAAAGCATTTTAAAGAAAAAAGGACATAAATCCAAAATATATAACATGTCCTAACTGATGTCTTTATAATGACTGCCATGCATTATTTTGAAAATTATAAAAAAAAAAAGCTTAATGGTTTTTGTATTGAGAAGTCGGTGTATTTTTGCCTACAGGGGATGGATATCCTACTGCTCCTCACTGCCGACATTATTCTAGAAGAGTATATTGAAATCAACTTGTGGCTATAAACACAATTAGAAAAGAATATTATTTTCAGTAGAACAGAAGGCTTTATATTGTTATTGTACAGGATATAAAAAGAATACCACTAAGTGCACTTGTCAATACTCCATCTAGACACATAGATTGTCTATGAATTTAGTGGCCTGTATATTTATCTTCATATTCTCCATTCATTTAGAAACAAATTAATATTCAAGGACAGAAAAACAAAGTAAAGTTCATTATAGGATTCAAGCAAACTATGAATAAACACTATGAATAAAAGGAGGGGGAATAATGATAATAGGTCTTTTCAGAGAAAAGATGCATACATTTGTGGCCAATTCATACATTAAACAATGCAGAAAAAACTGTCTGAAAGGTTTGAAGAAATATCTTTCATAACTTTGTTTTCAAAATGGGTAAACAGTATTTTAACAGCATTTTTTCCAGGTTTTGAACTGCAATTTTGTATTTTTATTTTTTACTACGTTTATTCTGCCCCTAAGGTAAAACATCCCTCGTTAAAAAACAGAAGTTAAAGAGAACCTGACAGGTCCCCCATGCCCTCCAACCCAACAGCATTTCTATGTTCCTTTCTAAATTTATTGCCTGGCAAGCCCTTTAGACTCATAAATACAGATATTTTAAAAAAAGTCTTTTTACAGTTCGTTTTTCATATGCAAAAACGATTTTGATTAGTCAATGGAGCGTTTGTTTCCTCAAACTAGTCGTCCCACTCAACATGTTATCAGGCCCCTGTGGACGTGATAAGATAACATGATTTTCAAGAGCTTCCTTCATTGCCTGATCTTTGCATATCTCGCACATGCGCGCAGCTTTCTTTCTTGCACGCCATTGCGCCTTTGAAGCTGGGTGTACGCTGGCTGGCTCCAGAGGCACACTGCACATGTCCAGAAGTCTGTTCAGGCAGCTGATCTTCGGCTCCTCTGTGGATGTCAGCCACCTTCTTCACTTTCGGACATGCGCAGTGCACCTCTGAAGCCAGGGAGCGTACACCTGGCTTCAGAGGCACAAAGATGTGTAGGCAAGAAAGTCATGCACATGCACAAGATTTCCAGAGAGCTGGTGATGACACAGACTCTTACAAATCATTTTATCACACCCACAGGGATAACATGCTCAGTGGGAAAACTAGTCTGGGGAAACAAACGCCCCATCCAATAATTAAAAGGTAATTTGCATATTAAAAACAGGCTTTAGAAATACTTTTTTGAAACATCCATTTATGTGTCAAACAGTATAAAGAGCTTGCTAGGCAGGGTATTTAGAAAGCAATATACAAATGGTGGTGCGTTGGAGGGCATGGGGGACCTGTCAGGTTCCCTTTAAATTTGAAGTTGTAATTTTCTCAATTGAGAGACTATATGCTTAAAGAATATTCAGGTATAAATTAAAATGGCAAGTTTTCTGTGACTTTCCTGTGCCATCAATCATTGCCCAGTATCCTATCATTCTCCTTACAAACTATACACACTAATGGATCACTGGTGTGGCAAATTTTCAAGTTGAAGTTTTTCCAGTACTGATTACCCGCTTTTGTCACATGTTGAGAAGTGACATAGATATTATGCAATTTGCAAACATTGGGGACAAAAAATTCATGGGGGTAGAGTGACTGTGTTTTTCTATTTGAAAGAGTAATCTGTAATAGAGAATCCCTTTTTTTTTTTTAGAAAAGTCCTATAAATATGTTCTCATCAAATGCTTTCTAGCGTTTGGGACAACAACGATCAACTGTAAGAAGTAGTAAGACACAGTAGAAAATGTTGAATATTTCCACTGTGCCACCATAAAGGAAATTAAGCAGTGCATGGTACCCACCAGGGTTATACTGGAGCAGCCGGACACCGGACAACTCTCCAGTGGGCCCCAGGTCCTTGGTGGGTCCCCGAGCAGGATGTAGGGGGGGCCCGCTGGATTCAACTGAATGTGCGTCCAAGGACATCACCGGCGTATGACATCACTGCCATGCGGCGCCTTCAAGAGGCGCACTAACGTCAGCTGCCAGCCTTTGAAAAGTCAGCAGCGATATTAACATGACCGCACCAGATCAGAAGGAAGAAGATGCTGCACGGCGCCAGGAGTGCAGGAAGGTAAGAAGAATCTTTTTTTTTTCTTCTGTGGATGCGGCACGATGTGGGGCCAGAACAAGGGACATGGGGCCAGCACAAGGGACATGGGGCCAGCACAAGGGACATGGGGCCAGCACAAGGGACATGGGGTCAGGACAAGGGACATGGGGCCAGCACAAGGGACATGGAGCCAGCACAAGGGACTAATGGGCCCAGGACAAGGGACATGGGGCCAGCACAAGGGACATGGGGCCAGCACAAGGGACATGGGGTCAGGACAAGGGACATGGGGCCAGCACAAGGGACATGGAGCCAGCACAAGGGACTAATGGGCCCAGGACAAGGGACATGGGGCCAGCACAAGGGACATGGGGTGGGGACCAGGACAAGGGACATGGGGCCAGGACAAGGAATGTGGGGCCAGCACAAGGGACATAGTGGCAAGCACAAGGGACATAGGGCCAGCACAAGGGACATGGTGGCTAACACAAAGAACATGGTGGCCAGCACAAGGGACATGGGGCCAGGACAAGGGACATGGGGTCAGGGTAAGGAACATGGGGCTAGCACAAGTGACATGGGTCCCGGACATGGGGCCAGGACAAGGGACATGGGGGTTAGAACAAGGGACATGGAGACCAGGACAAGGGACATGGGGCCAGCACAAGGGACATGGGGCCAGCAAAAAGGGACAAATAGGCCCAGGACAGGTGACATGGGGCCAGCACAAGGGAACATGGGGCCAGAACAAGGAACATGGGGCCAGGACAAGGGTCCAGCACAAGGGACATGGGGCCAGCACAAGGGACATGGTGGCCAGCACAAGTGACATGGGGCCAGCACAAGGGACATGGGGTCAGGACAAGGGATCTGGGGTTAGCATAAGGGACATGGGACCAGGACAAGGGACATGGGGCCAGCACAAGGGACATGAGGTCAGGACAAGGGACATGGGGCCAGCACAAGGGACATGGAGCCAGCACAAGGGACAAATGGGCACAGGACAAGGGATATGGAACCAGCACAAGGGACATGGGGTGAGGACCAGGACAAGGGACATGGGGCCAGGACAAGGAATGTGGGGCCAGCATAAGGGACATAGTGGCCAGCACAAAAAACATGGTGGCCAGCACAAGGGACATGGGGCCAGGACAGGGGACATGGGGCCAGGACAAGGGACATAGGGCCAGCACAAGGGACAAAGGGACATGGGGCCAGAACAAGGGACATGGTGACCAGCACAAGGGACAATGGGCCAGCACAAGGGACATGGGGTCAGGACAAGGGACTTGAGACTAGCACAAGGGACATGGGACCAGGACAAGGGACATGGGGCCAGCACAAGGAACATGGGTCCCAGACATGGGGTCAGAACAAGGGACATGGGGGCTAAAACATGGGACATAGGAGCCAGGACAAGGGAGATGAGTACCAGGACAATGGACAAGGGGGTCAGGACAAGGGACATGGGGGCCAGAACAAGGGACATATTGGCCAGGACAAGGGACATATTGGCCAGGAGAAGGGTCATAGGAGACCAGGACAAGGGACATAGGGACCAAGATGGGGGAACATGGGGTCCCTGGATGGTGGACTTACGGGCCAGGACTTGTAACATAGGGATCCAAAATGGGGCAACATAGGGTCCCAGGATACGGGACATTATTAATTAAATAAACCAGGTTGAGGGACTTAATTACTGTATGGGGGCCAAAATGAGGAATGTACATTATTAGTTTATGGTTGCAAATGGGGGACATAATTACTGCAGGGGCCAATTAGGAAACATTATTACTGCTATAATATAATTTACTTTTTAGAATACTGTTTTTCATGGGGGAAACAAAAGGGAGGTCCTGTTACTGTGCAGGGCAGTACTATGTATGTCGCTTTTTTTCTTCATTTTGCGTAGTGTATAAGTCAGGCAATAAGTGGGGAATGTGCCCTGGAAGCGATCAGCTATTGATAACTGTGTTATTTAAAGAAGTGATGGCGGTCTGTGCCAGAAGAAGAAGAAAAGCGAAGATGAAGGACTTCACCTAGACACATCACTGGTAAGTCAGTATGTTACCTGTACACTGACACTATACACTGTATACTAAATACAGAGCTCCTGTGTATAATGGCATTGGCATTGGTGATTACTGTATTACCTGTACACTGACGCTATATACAGAGCTCCTGTGTATAATGTCACTAGTGAGTCACTATATTACCTGTACACTATATATAGTATATACAGAACTCCTGTATATAAAGTCACTGGTGATCCCTGTATTATCTGTACACTATATACTATATACAGAGCTCCTGTGTATATTGTCATTGGTGAGTCACTGTATTACCTGTACACTATACACTGTATACTATATACTAAGCTCTTGTGTATATTGTCATTGGTGAGTCACTGTATTATCTGTACACTTACACTATAAATGGTATACTATATACAGAGCTCCTGTGTGTATAGTAACCGGTGGTAATAACAGTGTTGTTAGTACTGTGGTTTTTATTAATGATCAGTATATTGCAATACTATTTAGTCACTATGTCATAATATGTAGTCTGGTCATGTTGTGGCGATATTTATCCCTGTATGTGGTATCATTCGGTCACTATGTGTTCTGGTCATGATGTGGTGGTATTTGTCCCTTTTATGTGGCTCTTCAGCCACTATGTGGTGGTAATATGTGATATGGTCATGGTGTGGTGGTATTTGTTCCTTGTATGTGGTATTATTCAGTCACTATGTGGTGGTAATATGTGGTCTGGTTATGGTGTGGTGGGTTTGTCCCTTGTATGTGGTAATGTTCAGTTACTATGTGGTGGTAATATGTGATCCGGTTATGGTGTAGCAGTATTTTTCCCTTGTACAGTATGTAGCATTATACAGTCATTATGTGGTGGTAATATGTAGTCAAGTCATGGTGTGATGGTATTTCTCCCTTGTATGTGGTGTTATTCAGTCACTATGTGATCTGATCATGGTGTGATGGTATTTTGCCTTTGTATGTGGAATTATTTGATCGCTATATGCTTTTCTAGTCTGGTCATTATGTGGTGTTATTTCTCCCTTGTACAGTATGTGGTATTATTATGTCACTATGTGGTGGTAATAAGTAGTCCGGTCATGGTGTGGCGGTATTTCTCCCTTGTATGTGGTATTATTGGTCTGGTATAGCGATATAGTTGTGTTGTGTATGGCCGTCATTTGTTCTCTCTGATATTAATTAGAAGAAGATTCTTTATTTCCATTAGTGATTAAATACTCGGAACAAGATGCACTTACAGGGGTTCTCCGGTGAAAACAAGTAATCACCTCTCCACAGGATAAGTGAAAACTTATTGATTGGTGAGGTTCTGATTGCTGGGAGCCACACCGATCAGCAGAATGTGGAGTTTTTATCCCCATTAGACTGGAGCGGCATGTGTGACTTGACCACTGATCCATTCATTCCCTCAGTGGCTGCGAGAGCTGCGCTTGTTTTTTTCTGGAAGCTCCAAAGAGAATAAATGGAACTGTGATCAGACATGCCACCTGCCACTCCATTTTAAAATGGGGATAAAAGTGTCCTGTTAGGGATAAAAGTTCCCCATTCTTCCAATTGGTGCGGTTTCCAATGGTCGGTCCCAAAAGATCAATAAGTTATCACCCACCCAACCTGTGGAGTCCATGGATCGGTGTGTTTTAACCAAAGAATCCTTGAATGCAAACTACCATAACTGAACATCCCACACCAAACATCAAACACCTACTGTGTTTTACAGTCAATACTCAGCTATAACGGGGATAATGGCTAACAGGTATTTGCATATAGATGTGGGGTGGGCCCCTAGGGTCAATTCCTCCTGTGAGCCCCAGACACCCCAGTCCGACACTAGTACCCACTATACAGGTGTCCCTGGAACACAACGTTGTGTTGGGACCTTCATGGGGGGAGACACTCTTTGTAGCCGTCTTCCAATCTGCAATAGCTAAGCATTAAATTTTCAGAGATCCCTATAACTGTATGAGAAAATGAGTTTTCTAAACCAGATAACCATTTTAAGCATAATAAATCACATTTAAACATCCTAGAAAATGTATTAAGTGACTGAAGATTGTGAATTGGATTTCTTAAAAATCAATTCACTTTAATCACACTATTGAGATAGAAAAAAAAAAACCATAGGTGATAACAACACATAACACAAAGCATGAAAAATATCTCCGGTCAAATTATGAGGTGTGAAACCATGTGAGATCTACTATTGTGAATGCATGTACACTTATGGAATCCATGCTGCTAATGGTAAAGTGCTGCTTGTGTAGACTGCCATTAATTTGAGCAATTTCTGCAAAGAGTCTTTGTTGTTGTGCTGCTCATGATAAATGTCTCTAATTCTAGTGTGGGAGGATTTTATCTCAGCTGTGTGGTAGACATGGAGTAAGTCATATCTGACAGTTTTCATGACACTCTTACCAATTTTTCACTTGCAACACATATACCTTATAAATTGTGCTACGTAATTTTAAGGATTGATAAATGATACCAATGAATGTAGCAGCCATAAAAATGCTGTGACATTAAAAATTACATTTACACTTTGGGTCACAATCACAATGACTCCTTTGTCCCTAACCTTTATTATCTTTTACATTACATTCCAGTTAGATATGTGGTGATAATAATCAGCAATAAAAAATGTTTTAGAAAATATTGCTAAACCCTACATTATATAGTCTAACTTACTTAAAGGGAACCTGTCATGTAAAATATCGCTATTAACCTACAGATATGGGGATACTGTGCAGGGTAATAGTGCTCTCATACTGTGAGGTGCCTACACTGAGAGCCTCGCTGCCTGGAGGAAATTAACTTTATACCCCCGGCAGTGTTCGGCCTCTAGTCATAGGGGTGGCGCCGGACCGGTATCAATCACCGGTCTGTGCAAAGTGAGCGGCGGCTCAAACTACGTCCCCGCCACTGACTGACAGCAGACTCAGCACTAGGGTTGGCTGTCAGTCAGTGCCAAGGCCCATTTCATCCTGGCAGTGTGGCTGTCAATGCCAGCACCACATGGTGTCAGAATGCTATTAACTTGCAGATTAACACCATATCTGCATATTAATAGTGCTATTTTACATGACACGTTCCCTTTAACTTACCCTTTCCTTAATTTTTATTTAAGCATTGTGGAAATATTTATAGGCATCTTTTGAGGAGACAGTTTGTCTTTTTATATATTCTACAAAATTTAATTACTGCAAATTACAAATGTACTTAACTAATTTTTGCAATATGCATAAAGAACAAATATGTGGTATATCTTAAAGGGGTCTTTCCCTTCTAAATATAATTAATTCCTTGCTGCATTTTCTTTTAGAAAACAAACCATGTTGTACTTCACATCTGCTGTTGCTCCCAGTATGCGGCACTAGCTGTGGCAATGACACCACCTTAACGACATGGCAGCCAATCAGTGAGCTCCGAGGCTCTGAGTGGGGCAATCCAATGTAAATGGAACACGCCCTTCAGAGCCAATGAGCTCACTGACTGGCTGCCGATAAGTCGATGTGATGTCAGCACCGCAGCCAATGCCACATACTGGGAGCAGTGGCGAAGAATCACCAGTGGACCCAGAAAAGGTCAGTACAACGCGGTTTGTTTGTTTTTTAAATATAATGCAGTGAGGGACTAATTATATTATAAGGGACTATGGTTACTAGGTTGTTTTTCTAATTTCTATTCTGCGTTCTGACCCAGGTCACTCCTTGACCAACCTTTTCTTTAACCACTGAATGCCCTCAGTGGTTTGAACTTTGGGCTGCAAGACTCCTCTATGTCTTTAGGTTTTAATGAATCCTAAACTCTGACCCAGCAACCCTGACTACACATTTTTTCATGGTCCCTATCTCCCTGATTTTGAACCAGTGAATTAGATTTAATTCTCCACCTTGCTATTTTGGTCAGTATCTATTCCATAGATGCAGCCAAGGAGCCCTCCCTATCAGTAGGGGTTAAAGAGTGAAAACTAGGGAGTCCTTGGATCCTAATATGCAAAATGGCTAGCACCAAGACTTTTTGGAGATGATAGTTTAATATAGTACCATACAACACTTTATAGAGATGCACAAACAGCACCACTGAAACTGGGTGTGCCATAAATTGATTTTCTGTATGTTCCGTATAAAATCAGTGAAATCACCTGTAGTTATCCATAGGATGTTATTAGTGTTATATTTACTGTGACATAGAACAGGTACAGAGTCGTATTATTGTGACTTATGTGAATCCTAACAACACTGGAAGGTAAGTTTAGGAGACAGTGCAGCAGAGGCGAGTCTGTCAAATGATGGTGTTTTCCATAATTTGTTTGCAAGTAGACTAAACTACGGTAACTAAACCTTTTTTTGGTGAAAGTTATTACTACACTTCTGTGACTAATAGAGTTTCTCATTTATTCCTGGAACAAAGAGGTGGACTTCCCTATAATTTTTAGAATGAATAGAAGGCATCTAGTATATTATTTATATATAGCAAAGGCTAGTTTGTGTGCCATTTTTGTCTAAGAGAAAGAGAAGGGGAAGACTAAAATGCAACAGAGGGCACAAATTGGATGACTGAGAGGAAAAAAATTACCTGGTCACATGAAATCAAATTTCAGTCAGAGGTTTGCACAAACAGCTACATTTTTGAACCCTTCTTGTCACATTCATAGTTCAGAGTAGTAGATATGGAGTAATAGTACAGGGAATATTTTCTCCATGGGTCTCCTGATATCTGTGGATGGATGTTTGGACAGTGGGCCGTAAATAAGCATTGTGGACAGCCAATTTCATCTATTCATGGTAGCAGTTTACCCTTTGGCAGAAGGGCGCCTCAGGAGGGCCATGCCTCAAGGGTTGCATTTTGCTTGCTTCCTTGGTCTAAAAAGTCCCCACATCTCTTAATCCTGCAGAGCTTCCCTCTAATAATGTAGAACAGGCTGTGCAAAGCATGTTAGTTCCTCCATCTAATTTGCACCAACCACAACTGTGAAAGGCTGCCCAGTCCACATAGACCTACAGAATGGTTTTAATACCTAGCAAAATCTATGCCATGATGAATTGCTGGAGTTCTAAAAGCCAAAGAAGGATAGATGAGTGTCTTTGATAAAATGACCATTCAGTGTATATCATTCTGCTTACTACCTCCTGCTCTATGACATCCTAGGAATATTTAGGATGTTTTTTCAATGTGACAGGTCCATGTGCAGGTAGAAACACTCATTAATGAGGGGGAAGGTAGAAGCAGATAGAATGTAAATATCAATATTTTTGTTCTATTTGGCATCAAAGCTCAGCAGACTTCTCATGACAATACACTGCCAATGTTAAGGGCAGAGTATTCTGATGACACATCTTTTAAAAAAGTTTATTTTCACAAAAGATATTTATGGCACAGCCGCTTTGTCTATTACACTCCAATTTAGAGCTGCAAAAGAAGACATAGAACAAGTGGTGTTGTCACCCTACTTCACCATTTAACTTTTGTATTTGAGTCTCAGCAAAAAAGGTGCGGTCAGTCAGTAATTGTGGGGGGCTGTGGGGCCTCATAATGTGTGAGAGAGCTATTGAAGCATCATACTGTTTAGTGGGGACTGTCAAGGGCATCCTACTGCCTGGTGGCCTGTGTCATTATACTATGTGTTGAAGGCTGTGGGGCCATCAAGTTGTGGAGGCCAACATACTGTGTGAAGAAGCAGTGTGGGATAGCATACTGTGTGTGGGGGCTGTGGGTGCCATCAAAGTACATGGAGAGGCTGTGGGAGACATCATACTGTATGTGGAGACCATCATACTGTTTAGAAGGTTGTAAGGTTCATCATACTGTGTAGGGGGAGGCTTTGGGAAGAATGATACTGTGTGGGCATTGTAGGGACCATCATACTGTGTGTGGGCTGGCTGTGGAGACCATCATACTGGGTAGAGGGCTTTGGAAGTATTATACTGAGTGGGGGGTTATCAGGGCCATTATACTGTGTGGAGAAGCTGCAGGGGACATCATATTAACTGGGGGTGCTGTGGGGGCCATTATATTCTGTATAGAGGCTGTAGGCCCATAATACTTTGTGTGGGACCGTGGGAGCGATCATATTGTATGGAAAAGCAGTGAGGGACCTCATACTGTGTGTGGGAGATATGAGAGCCATCATATCCTGTGAGAGGGGCGGTGGATGCCATCATACTATGTGGAAAGGCTGTTGGAGAAATCATACTTTGTGGTGACCATCAAACTATGTAAGGGGTTGTAAGGGTCATCATACTGTGTATTATACTTTGTAGGAATTATTAGGGGCCATCATACTGTGTGGAGGGCTGTGGAGGTAAAATACTGAGTGGGGGGCTGTGGGTGTCATCATATTTTGTGGAGAAGTAGTGGGGGACATCACAATGTGTGAGGGACAGGATACTGTGTGTGGGAGCTATGGGTGCCATCATACTATGTGGAGAGATTGTGGGGTTGCTCATACTGTGTGGGAGAGCTGTAGGAGCCATCATACTGTGTGTGGGGAGGGGAACTGTGGTGGCCATCATACTGTGTGGAATGCTGTGGGGATATTATACTGTGTGGGGGGGCTGTGGGGGCATCATACTGTTATGAGAGCATCATACTTTGCTTGGGAAGCTGTAGGGTCATCATATTCTGCATGTGAGGGGGTATTGTGGGAAAATTTACTGTGGGATTAGCATACTGTGTGTGGGGCGTTTGGGAGGGCATTATACTCTATGGGGTCATGAAAGGGGTATCACAGTGGGTGAGTACACTAACAGGGGCAAAATTACTTTGTCATTGCAACTTTCAGTCTTTTAAAGGGAGGAGTGCCCTTCTATGGCTGCAGCTATACACAGAAGCCCTGACTAGTTTGCCTTTTTTTTAAGGAGGGGAGGGAGTAATAGGTGGGTGGATGCAATACAGGCTTTTTCTATGTGTCCCCATGATTTCTATGTACACCTCTCCACGGGACTCTCATTTTTGTATTACATTTGGCCATTTAATAAGCTCACATTCATATCTCAAATGTGTTTCATTAGAATTCCTCCTCCAAAAGTACAGCTTGATAAAAGGCAAAGAAAAGCAGAGGAGCAAGAATTAAAGGCACTAAAAATGGGACTTGTCATCGCACAAAAAACTGAAGACTAGTTGATGATACAGTATAGAACTATAATACAAACAGTTGAATTCTCAGCTTATATTTCTCATTAAATGTTCAGCAAATCTATATAAAAAAGACTTCTCCAAGGTCACGCTCTGTACCTACAGCCTGCCCGAAACAACAATTATTATTTTCTAGAGATGTAAGTCACACAATATGGATTTCATGGCACTTACACTATGTTCACCATTTGTATGATCGGTTGTAAAATTGCTTAGACTACTAGATGGCAAATGAGCTGCGAAGATAAGAACGAAAAACATGAATGTCTTAGCTGCAGGTTTATCTATATTCTGTCAGGCTGAAGAGGCTATGTAAATGGCTCATTTCTGCCATCTAGTGTACGCTTTCACTTACATAAGTAATTTGGTTGAAGTTCAGACGAGTTTTCATAGAGATTAATTTAGCTGATAAAATGTATTAAGAATTTCTGAAGATACTCAAATGTGATTCAAGCCTCATGTCGTACTGCGTTTTCAAATTTATTTCAGATATTAAAGGGAACCTGTCATGTCAAAAAAACGCTATTAATCTGCAGATTTCTAATTAATCTGCAGGTTAATAGCAGTCTAGAGCTGTGCAGCCCCCACACTGAAAGCCTGGAAATTAACTTTATTTCTCTCAGCAGCCTCCGGCTTTCAGTCATAAAGGCACAACTTCAGTCACCGGTCAATACAAGTGATCAGTAGCTGTAACCACATCCCTTTAGCCTCTGGCTTTCAGTTTCAGTCACGGAGGTACGGCTGGTGCAGCTCCAGTCACTGCTCTGTATATTGTGAGTGTAGTAGAGGCAAAAGAGCCTTTAAGAGAATTCTTACAGGATGCTTCAAAGATGGAGAGAGATTGCCATCAGCTGGTCAAGCACAGTCAAGCGGAACCAAGATGTGCAAGGGAAGTTGAAGGGAGAGCATATTTAGACTCTGGACCCAGTCAGGTGACTTCCAGGAAGGAGTTCCTGGGTATAAGAGGCCAGACCGCCAAGCCTGAGGTGGTTTTGGCGCCAAGCAGCAGAGAGGAGCAGACGTGCTCCCTACGTGCTGAGAAGCCCCGCGTGGCAGACCTAAGCCAGAGGCCTGCGAGGTGCCACAGCCGGACACCGGTGAAGGAGCTCCGGATCCCTCACAGATGTGCCCCGAGTGCTGTGCCTACTGAGGAGAATCAGAACCTGCTTGCGGTGCTGAGTGAGTTCGCGGAACCCGACGTCGCCCGCCGACAGACGAGGTCTGGACCACCCTATTCACGGCTTATGAGACTGACTCCAACGGCCAGGAAGAGAGGGGTTGGGAGATGGCTGCACCAGGAAAGTCACACCAGAGGAGCTGCATATGCGAACAGGGCCGTCACTTCTACTCTTCACTCACGGTACCGGGGCCAGTTGGGTTTAAGTACTCAGGTTGGGAGGGGAAAGGTTGGGGCTGAAGAAGCTAAACGTGATTTAATTGACTTTGTCCGGAAAAGACTTTCGACCTAGCGGGAATAACCGGTGACCCCCAATAGGGCCATATACAGAGTTAAAGAACTGACGTGGTGACTCCCATGATTGGGTACACCACACTACCTTAAGAGACTTTACATTTTATTAATATTTCTAATTACCATTCATTACCACTGTTATCATTCCCTTCCTCAGAATACCTGTTATATCTACTGTATATATAAACTGTTTATATTCATCTCTGACTGTCCTTGTCTTGTGTCTCTGTGTGTTGCATTCCGGCACCTGCATTACATGAGCAGCAGCTGTAACCATGCTCCGGCACTGACAGCTCTGCAGTGCATCAGTGCTGAGCTGGCTGTCAGTGCCGGGGCTCACAATATACAGAGCAGTGACTGGACCTGCGCCAGCCGTGCCTCCGTGACTGAAACTGAAAGCCAGAGGCTGCCGGGACATGGTTAAAGTCACTGCTCACTATGTGTTGAGCAGTGACAGAAGTTGCACCTCTATGACTGAAAGCCGGAGGCTACCGGGATGAATAAAGTTCATTTCCTCCAGGTAGCTGCTCTTTCAGTGCGATGACCGCAAAGCATTAGAAGAGTAAGAATAACCCCATTTCTGCAAGTTAATAGTGTTTTGGGACATGACAGATTTTCTTTAAACCTTTATGCTCATAATGCTTTGCCCTTGACTCTTCAGATGTAGACATCTCTGATATATGCTCTTATCAAAAATATTTAAAATATCAAAAGACTCCTGCTTCTTATGTGGACCTACTTATGCCTACAGATTTTATAGTATCTTCCTAGCATATATACACTGCTCAAAAAAATAAAAGGAACACTTAAACAACAGAATATAACTCCAAGTAAATCAAACTTCTGTGAAATCAAACTGTCCACATAGGAAGCAACACTGATTGACAATCAATTTCACATGCTGTTGTGCACAAGGAATAGACAATAGATGGAAATTATTGGCAATTATCAAGACCCACTTAATAAAGGAGTGGTTCTGCAGGTGGAGACCACAGACCACATCTCAGTACCAATGCTTTCTGGCTGATGTTTTGGTCAATTTTGAATGTTGGTTGTGCTTTCACACTCGTGGTAGCATGAGACGGACTCTCCAACCCACAGAAGTTGCCCAGATAGTGCAGCTCATCCAGGATGGCACATCAATGCGAGCTGTTGCAAGAAGGTTTGCTGTGTCTGTCAGCGTAGTGTCCAGAGGCTGGAGGTGCTACCAGGAGACAGGCCAGTACACCAGGAGACGTGGTGGGGACTGTAGGAGGGCAACAACCCAGCAGCAGGACTACTACCTCTGCCTTTGTGCAAGGAGGAACAAGAGGAGCACTGCCAGAGCCCTGCAAAATGACCTCCAGCAGGCCACAAATGTTGATATGTCTGTACAAACGGTTAGAAACAGACTCCATGACGGTGGTATGAGGGCCCGACGTCCACAGATGGGGGTTGTGCTCACAGCCCAACACCGTGCAGGACGCTTTGCATTTGCCACAGAATACCAGGATTGGCAAAGTCGCCACTAGTGCCCTGTGCTCTTCACAGATGAAAGCAGGTTCACACTGAGCACATGTGACAGATATGACAGAGTCTGGAGACGCCGTGGAGAGCGACCTGCTGCCTGCAACATCCTTCAGCATGACCAGTTTGGCAGTGGGTCAGTAATGGTGTGGGGTGGAATTTCTTTGGAGGGCCGCACAGCCCTCCATGTGCTCGCCAGAGGTAGCCTGACTGCCATTAGGTATCGAGATGAGATCCTTAGACCCCTTGTGAGACCATATGCTGGTGTGGTTTGCCCTGGGTTCCTCCTAATGCAGGACAATGCCAGACCTCATGTGGCTGGAGTGTGTCAGCAGTTCCTGCAAGATGAAGGCATTGAAGCTATGGACTGGCCACCCGTTCCCCAGACCTGAATCCGATTGAGCACATCTGGGACATCATGTCTCGCTCCATTCACCAATGTCACGTTGCACCACAAACTGTCCAGGAGTTGGCGGATGCTTTAGTCCAGGTCTGGGAGGAGATCCCACAGGAGACCATCCGTAACCTCATCAGGAGCATGCCCAGGCATTGTAGGGAGGTCATGCAGGCACGTGGAGGCCACACACAATACTGAGCCTCATTTTGACTTGTTTTAAGGACATTACATCAAAGTTGGATCAGCCTGTAGTGTGTTTTTCCACTTTAATTTTGGGGGTGACTCCAAATCCAGGCCTCCATTGGTTAATAAATTTGATTTCCATTGATGATTTTTGTGTCATTTTGTTGTCAGCACATTCAATTTTGTACAGAACAAAGTATTCAATGAGAATGTTTCATTCATTCAGATCTAGGATGTGTTATTTGAGTGTTCCCTTTATTTTTTTGAGGAGTGTATATTTGTTCTATAGGAATGCATTTTGCTATATATACTATATACTATACCCACATATCAGACATTATGAGAAGCGTTTCTTAAAATATCACCAAGATCTTCAGAATCAGAATATCTAAACTTAGATTTTAGCATAAAGGATATATAATGTAAGCACATAGGAATAACTATACAGGATGCACTGGGCCCAAGGTATTTGAAGGGGGCCAAAACCTGACTGTCAGGGTAAATGAACAACAACCCTATTGTCACAGGTGAGTCAGGTGTTATAGACAGTCACTCTGTTTCTGGCTATAGAAGATCACTGCGTTTGGTATTGCAGAAGCTTTCTAAATCCTTCTCACTTTAAGACCCAGGGGCGACCTCCCTCCTGCTCTTAATTGACACACCCTTGCAGGGGAGTTAAAAACCCTTAGTTTGCTGCAGGGAACTGCTGGTGATATTTCTGTGTTCTTTGGCTTTGGCTTGGAGTGCTGGCAGTCTCTGGTGCCTTGGAGGACAGTTGGTGTTTCCCCTCTTGTGTCTGCTCAAGCTACGTTACACCCCTTGTTTGTCTTCCTTGTTGTCTTTAGTTTGTAGCGGGGCCTGACCAGTGCTCACCCCTCCCCCTCCCTATCTAGGGCCTAGCTCTATGGATATACAGGGCTTACGTTTCCTGCTCGGCGATTGGTGTGGAACCAAGATAGGGACGGTAGGGAGGCAGGGTGATATTAGATCTGCCTAGGGGTCTCTACTTCCCCTTTCCCTAGTGTTTGGTTTTCTTCCCCTCTTCCCTTTGTATTGCACTGAGTCTTTCCCACATCTTGCGTGACACCTATAAATTACATAAGGACTGGGCTGCATTCATGCCAAGGTGAGTTTTTGCCGCAATCACTTTAAAACTGCAGCATTTTTGCTGTGATGATAGGAAAGCATTGCGGAATGATGTTTGCTGAAATTGTAGCAAAACATGCAATGTGAATGCCACCTAAGATACAGTTATATCATCTCCCAGGAGCTTCAACATAATGGTAATGTCTATAGCATAGATTCACCATTAGTCCATTATTGATATTAAGGGAATTAGCACTAAAGGATAACTCCTACCTCATACATTTATGGTATATCCACAGGGACCCGCACATATCCTTCTACAGAAAATCTGTGCAGCCCATCTTCAGTCTTGGTAGAGTAGCACTCAGCAGAGCATTTCTTTTCCAGCACTTTAGCAATTGGTAGGGGTCTAAGCACCTGGACCCCAGCCAATCAAAACTTCTAATATGTCATTGATGTGTAGAAAAAACTGTGGGGAAAAAGTGCACACAGTAGGGTGACCCTATTGAAGGAGTAAGAAAAATAGTAAAAAGGTGTGGCTCACCTAAGAGATGGTGTGGTGCCCCTGTTTGAAATTCCACCGGCTGCTGCCTCGTGGCTGGTCTTTTATGACCTGAAACGCGTTGTTTGAATAAAAGAATTGTCATTGAACCTTCTTGCCTTTCTTCCATCCGCGCAGCTTACTTTTAAAGTTCTTTTTTATACTTTCACGGAAATATGTCAATGATGTGTCAAAAGTTTTCTGAAAAAGTAGTTAGTCTTAAAAGTGTCCATATTTTTATCTTGACACAGTTTTTAGGTCCCAAATTCTGTGCCATCTAATGTGCACTTGTATGTAGTAATTTCCTAAACTTTCTCTAATATTGGCTCCCGGTTGCCAGAATGTTATCTGTCAGATCTATGACTATGAGGCTATGTGCCCACGATGCAGAAATGCTCCGGATTTTTTCCTGAGCATTTCTGCATCTCCCTTGTCGAAAAAACGCATGCGGATTGTACTGCCAAGGACATGCGGATGTGAAGCGTTCTTCACATGCATTTCCGCATGCGGGTTGACAAGCGCTTTCCAAGCGATTTTAGCATCACTTGGAAAGTGCTTGACAACTGGTCACACTATATAAATCCACGCAAACGGCATGGATTTATATAGTGTGACCTTAAAGAATGGTAAAAAATAAAAAATAAATCTATACTTACCTTCCGATGGCCCCCGCAGTCTTTATTCGCTCCGTTCTGAAGGACCTGCCGTCACATGACTCAATGACGTCAGCGCGGGTCCTTCAGTCCACCGCGATCTGCCGGCAAGCGAAGACAAGCACACCGGGGGTCATCAGAAGGTAAATATAATATTTATTTTATTCTTTTTTTTACAGGTTCTATGGTACCCGGGTCCGGAGGAGAGTCTCCTCTCCTCCAGACACGGGTACCATCCGCATATTGAAACACTTGGTTTCCGCATGTACAAATCCAGTGATGCGGAATCCAAGAGTTCCAATGCAAGTCAATGGCGGTGAAAACGCAGAGCTTCCGCAAAATAATTGGTAGTGCTGCGTTTTTTTCCGCAATGATAACCCGCAGCGGAAACTTCCGCAGCATGTGCACAGCACATGCGGATTATAATTGGGGAACATGGCACGCCTTCTACCATGCGTTTTTTAAGCGTTTCTGCAGCGTTTTTGCCACTGCGGAACCGCTTAAAAAACGCATCGTGGGCACACAGCCTGAAGGTGGTTTGGTCCTCGGATTGATATGCCTACTAATTGTTTGGGTTCTACCTTATACCACATTGAGGTGTATTTCCTGCAAGCACTTCTATGTATAATGTGTGTATGCAGTGGACCATATTGTGTTTTCCATTGCCCTGATTTTTTGGAGGTTTTTCCCTTGTCTAATTTTAATGTACTTTTTATTTTCTAATTGAATAAAATTGTTATAATTTTATATTTTGTCAGAATCTCTTCTTGTCTGGTGGTCATGTGCCGCTACAGACCTTTTTTGTGATATTAACAAAAGTAGTATTCCTGCACTTTAGAAATGTTGAAGAATTCTTCAGATGCAATATGTAATATGTATGCATAATGATTTTATCAGTCTGATATTTTATCTTCACAAACAAAGTTCAGTACTTCTAAAAACGAAAATAAGCGCTTAGTGTTCCATATTCCCTGAATGGAGTTGTCTGCCTGCCAATCCTTTGCTCCAAAAAAAAATCTCTGGCCATCTGCTTAGCAAAATTAGGGCAAGGCAGTCATTTGGAAAACAGCGAAAAGGTCAAAACTTTCTATGAGCAAAGCATCCGCTAATGATTTATAAAAGCATGGCGTGAAACTATTGTGACTTACATATGTAGAGTAATTACAGCATGCCGTCATATCCCTTCATGCTGCTCTTTGTGGCATTATCTTGTGAGTTGTTTCCCAATGTGCTGTATACATGCAGAAACACATTTCAATTTGAAGTTAATGTCAGTCCAATGGCACATTGCTAATACGCAGGCTGTGTGCTCTTCATCAGAATCATAATGGTTGAATCAGTTTCCATTGCATTCCCATGTTATCCTGCAGTGCAAGCAACCTGTAATGAGTCATAGCAGCCCTAAAATGCATAATGAGATGTATAATGGGACATTTGGGGGTCTTAATGTTTTTTACCGACTTGTAATAAATTGACAATATTCTAATTTAAAACAATACGAAGAACATAACAAACAATAAAAATCATCATCGAACACAATGATTTTGAATAGGCTGGAGAACTAATTCCATAAAGGAGCCCATTTCACTTTTTAAACATTTTAGATTGTAACATACCTGGCGGCGTCCTTGCATGGTGGTCCATCTCCCACTGTGCAAGAGGGCGCACTTGATCTCCTGTCCAGAATGTCTCTCTGGCTTCCCTCCATGCTGTCTGTTTGTGTCTGTTTCTGCTGCTTAAGGGCGGCGCCCGATCACTTCCTGCCTTTTGTACCTGCTGTGGGTCACACCCCTTGTGCGTCCTGAGCCTATTGCTGTCTGTCACTTGGTATATAGCTCAGCAGCTCCCTTCTATCCCTGCCTGAGCATAGTGTTTCCCTCAGTGTGTGCTTGCACTCTGAAGGTGCCAGGTCCCGTCTCTTGTCTCCTGCTTTTTGTATCAGTTCCCGTGTCTGAACTGAGTCCTGTATGTCTCCTGCTTTGCGGTATCAGCTCCCGTGTCTGAACTGAGTCCCGTATGTCTCCTGCTTTGCGGTATCAGCTCCCGTGTCTGAACTGACTCCTTTCTGTGTTCTCTTGTCTGTCCTGTCTGAACACGCTCCTAGCCTGTTCCTCTCGCCTTCTAGTGGCCGATTTCCTAGACCCGCTCCTGTGTCTGGTCTGTCCTGTCTGAACACGCTCCTTGCCTGTTCGTTCCGCCTCTCTGGGGGCCGTATTCCCAGACCCGCTCCTGTATCCCTCTGCAGTGTCGGTCTCCTCCGTACACTCAGTTCCAGTCTGAACTCTCTCCTGTCCTTTACCTGTTTTGCCTCTATGTCCGTTCCCTTCCTTTTTCTGCAGAGTCTGAACTCGTACCCAACTCCTGCTTGTTGTCTCTGCAAGTACTGTGTGAGTATCTGGCTCTGTCTTTCCCTTCCTGTCTGTTCCGTGTGAACAGAGCCCTGTCCTCCCTGCTCAGCCTTGTCTGCACTCTAGCTGTGCTTGCCTGTAACCCTCTGCCTGTATTGTTCCTGAGTCCCGGTGTGTACTGGGTCCTATCCCGCCTGTGTTCCTACCTGCTAGTGCCTCCCTGTCTGCACTCTAGCTGTGCTTGCCTTTACCCCCCTGCCTGCATACCCGCCTGCCTGCATACCAGTCGTGCCTGCCTATACCCTCCAGTCTGTGTGCCAGCCTACCAGCCTGTTCCTGTATTTCCCTGTGTGGGTCAACAGCCGTGTCCGGGGTCTGTCCTGGAGTAGCACCTGGTCCCTCTGCTCGGTTCCTCCTTGGTGCACTGGCGTCGTATGCCGTCGTGCGACCCTGGTCGGATCGGGTGAATACTTAGTCACGCCCCTCCAGGCATTCACTCTCCGGCACGGTCCAGTGGAATCACTACCAATCACACGCACACGCCGCTTAGCCCGGGCGTGTGCATAACAGCATGCTCAGGCCATGGTTCCCGTTGAGCCCCACGGCCTTCGCTCTTTGAGAAGTTTTTCCAGCGAATACATGCATTAAAATAAAATAAATAAATTTTTTCCCCCCCTTTAGCTGAGTTCCAGGCGAGTTACGCACCCGTCCAGATGGATCTATCAGCCCTCGTTCCTGCGGATCCGCCACGTTACTATGGGGATCCAAGACAGTGTCGTGCATTTGTGGAGCAATGCATGCTACACTTTAAGGCCTACCCTCTCTATTTTCCTTCCGATTGGGCTAAAGTGGCCTTTATGATTGACTACCTAGCGGGTGATGCCTTGAAATGGGTCACCCCCCTATGGGAAGCATGGGATCCTGTCATCCTTGACCTGCAGGCCTTCCTGGTGGCTTTTCGTATGGTCTTCGAGGACCCTAACTCTGAAGCCCCTGCTGAAGCTTCACTTCCCAATATCCCGGAGCAGCCCCGACGGGTAATGTGTGTGGGTAGCGCAATAGTCCTCCAGCCCAATGAGACTACTGCCCACCCAGAATCCTCACAGGGTGACTACGCTTTCCGGAATACTTCTCTCAACCTCAAGAGGCAGTCCAGACGTGCTAGACTTAGAGGCAAGCCGTCACGCCAGGGTCTGTCCTCCCTGAGACCTCCTGACCCCAACCTTGAAGTCCCTACTGAAGCTTCATCTCCCTGTATCCCGGAGAAACCCCAATGGGTAATGTGCGTGGGTAGTGCACCAGTTCTCCTGGCCGAAGAGACTTCTGCCCATCCAGACTCCACACAGGAGAACTTCCTGCACCCGGCATCAGATGCTTCTTTCTCTTTAACCGGTGTGCATGTCCAAGGATGCTCCAAAGCTGTGGTTACCTCAGAGTCTGTGCACCTCTACTACCTGGCGGAGGATCCCCTGTTGCCTCCTGAACCCTCCGGGATACCACTCGATGACAAATGGAGAGAGACTTCTCTACACCCGGTACTCAATACTTTGTCCGCTTCGTCCTGTGAGCCTGACAATGGGTACCCCAAAGTGGTAGTTACCTCCGAGTCTCTACACCCCTCCGACCAGGCGGAGGATCTCCAGTTGTCTCCTGAACCCTTCGGGGTGCTACCTGGTAGCGAAAGGACAGAGACTCTCCTATACTCTGTACCTGATACCTCGCTCGCTTCGTCCAGTGAGTCCAACTTAGTGTACTCCGAAGCAGAGGTTACTCCTGAGTCTCTACACCCCTCCGACCAGGCGGAGGACCTCCAGTTGTGTTCAGAATCCTTCGGGGTGCCACCTGGTGGTGAATGGACAGAGACTTTCCTATATCCTAGATCTGATACCTCGCTTGCTTCGTCCAGTGAGTCCGACCTAGTGTACTCTGAAGCAGAGGTTACCCGTGAGTCTCTACACCCCTCTGACCAGGCGGAGGACCGCCAGCTGTCTCCAGAACCCTTCGGGGTGCCACCTGGTGGTGAATGGACAGAGACTTTCCTATACTCGGTACCCGATACCTCGCCTGCTTCCTCCAGTGAGTCCGACCTAGTGTACTCTGAAGCAGAGGTTACCCGTGAGTCTCTACACCCCTCTGACCAGGCGGAGGACCGCCAGCTGTCTCCAGAACCCTTCGGGGTGCCACCTGGTGGTGAATGGACAGAGACTTTCCTATACTCGGTACCCGATACCTCGCCTGCTTCCTCCAGTGAGTCCGACCTAGTGTACTCTGAAGCAGTTGTTTTCTCTGAGCCTCTGCACTCTTCTGACCCGGCGGAGGACCTCCAGTTGTTTCCTGAATCCTCCGGGATACCACCAGATAACAAAGAGACAGTGACTTTTCCTCATTATGTACCTGATAACCCGTCTATTTCTTCCTGTGAGCTTGACAAGATGTACCTCGAAGCAGAGATTACCCTTAAGTCTCTGTCCCCCTCCAACCCAGTGAACGACTGGCCCTCGAATTCCCTGCGGAAGATTCTGGCAGGCCTGAAGAAGAGGGGGCGTAAGGGGGGAGGTACTGTAACATACCTGGCGGCGTCCTTGCATGGTGGTCCATCTCCCACTGTGCAAGAGGGCGCACTTGATCTCCTGTCCAGAATGTCTCTCTGGCTTCCCTCCATGCTGTCTGTTTGTGTCTGTTTCTGCTGCTTAAGGGCGGCGCCCGATCACTTCCTGCCTTTTGTACCTGCTGTGGGTCACACCCCTTGTGCGTCCTCAGCCTATTGCTGTCTGTCACTTGGTATATAGCTCAGCAGCTCCCTTCTATCCCTGCCTGAGCATAGTGTTTCCCTCAGTGTGTGCTTGCACTCTGAAGGTGCCAGGTCCCGTCTCTTGTCTCCTGCTTTTTGTATCAGTTCCCGTGTCTGAACTGAGTCCTGTATGTCTCCTGCTTTGCGGTATCAGCTCCCGTGTCTGAACTGAGTCCTGTATGTCTCCTGCTTTGCGGTATCAGCTCCCGTGTCTGAACTGACTCCTTTCTGTGTTCTCTTGTCTGTCCTGTCTGAACACGCTCCTAGCCTGTTCCTCTCGCCTTCTAGTGGCCGATTTCCTAGACCCGCTCCTGTGTCTGGTCTGTCCTGTCTGAACACGCTCCTTGCCTGTTCGTTCCGCCTCTCTGGGGGCCGTATTCCCAGACCCGCTCCTGTATCCCTCTGCAGTGTCGGTCTCCTCCGTACACTCAGTTCCAGTCTGAACTCTCTCCTGTCCTTTACCTGTTTTGCCTCTATGTCCGTTCCCTTCCTTTTTCTGCAGAGTCTGAACTCGTACCTAACTCCTGCTTGTTGTCTCTGCAAGTACTGTGTGAGTATCTGGCTCTGTCTTTCCCTTCCTGTCTGTTCCGTGTGAACAGAGCCCTGTCCTCCCTGCTCAGCCTTGTCTGCACTCTAGCTGTGCTTGCCTGTAACCCTCTGCCTGTATTGTTCCTGAGTCCCGGTGTGTACTGGGTCCTATCCCGCCTGTGTTCCTACCTGCTAGTGCCTCCCTGTCTGCACTCTAGCTGTGCTTGCCTTTACCCCCCTGCCTGCATACCCGCCTGCCTGCATACCAGTCGTGCCTGCCTATACCCTCCAGTCTGTGTGCCAGCCTACCAGCCTGTTCCTGTATTTCCCTGTGTGGGTCAACAGCCGTGTCCGGGGTCTGTCCTGGAGTAGCACCTGGTCCCTCTGCTCGGTTCCTCCTTGGTGCACTGGCGTCGTATGCCGTCGTGCGACCCTGGTCGGATCGGGTGAATACTTAGTCACGCCCCTCCAGGCATTCACTCTCCGGCACGGTCCAGTGGAATCACTACCAATCACACGCACACGCCGCTTAGCCCGGGCGTGTGCATAACATAGATTTTATTTTGTGGATTGTATTGGTTTCAAGTTTTAGAGCCGAAAGTGTTGGCACTCTTGAAGTTGTTCCAGAAAATGAAGTATTTCTCCCAGAAAATGATTGCAATTACATATGTTTTGTTAAAAGAAAAACAGGGTTTGGCACCATGTTAGCCAGTTGAAAAAAAAGATCTCAGTGGGAAAAACATGTCAATCTCGTAGTTATGATACGTTTTAATGGCTAACAAAAATAAAATAAATTATGTTACAATGCAAGCTTTCGAGACATCTTATGCCTCTTCCTCAGGCATGGTATAGCAAAATATATGAAGAAACACAAATATATGGACACACAAAAAAAGAAAAAGCAGATGCATGGCATAATAAATGGACATTTAAATAAACAAACAAACTGAGTTTAGAGAGTGAATCCCTAATTGGATTAGATTAGTGGTGTGAAAGTTTTATGGTCCCAATATTCATGTACAGTGCTGGCAAAAAGTATTGGCACCCCTGCAATTCTGTCAGATAATACTCAGTTTCTTCCTGAAAATGATTGCAATCACAAATTCTTTGGTATTATTCTCTTCATTTAATTTGTCTTCAATGAAAAAAACACAAAAAGAATTGTCCTAAAGCCAAATTGGATATAATTCCACACCAAACCTAAAAAAGGGATGGACAAAAGTATTGGCACCCTTTGAAAAATCATGTGATGCTTCTCTAATTCGTGTAATTAACAGCACCTGTAACTCACCTGTGGCACCTAACAGGTGTTGGCAATAACTAAATCACACTTGCAGCCAGTTAACATGGATTAAAGTTGACTCAACCTCTGTCCTGTGTCCTTGTGTGTACCACATTGAGCATGAAGAAAAGAAAGAAGACCAAAGAACTGTCTGAGGACTTGAGAAACCAAATTGTGAGGAAGCATGAGCAATCTCAAGGCTACAAGTCCATCTCCAAAGACATGAATGTTCCTGTGTCTTCCGTGCGCAGTGTCATCAAGAAGTGTAAAGCCCATGGCACTGTGGCTAACCTCCCTAGATGTGGACGGAAAAGAAAAATTGACGAGAGATTTCAACACAAGATTATGCGGATGGTGGATAAAGAACCTCGACTAACATCCAAACAAGTTCAAGCTGCCCTGCAGTCCGAGGGTACAACAGTGTCAACCCATACTATCCGTCGGCATCTGAATGAAAAGGGACTGTATGGTAGGATACCCAGGAAGACCCCACTTCTTACCCCGAGACATAAAAAAGCCAGGCTGGAGTTTGCCAAAACTTACCTGAGAAAGCTTAAAACGTTTTGGAAGAATGTTCTCTGGTCAGATGAGACAAAAGTAGAGCTTTTTGGGAAAAAGCATCAACATAGAGTGTACAGGAAAAAAAAAGAGGCATTCAAAGAAAAGAACACGGTCCCTACAGTCAAACATGGCGGAGGTTCCCTGATGTTTTGGGGTTGCTTTGCTGCCTCTGGCACTGGACTGCTTGACCGTGTGCATGGCATTATGAAGTCTGAAGACTACCAACAAATTTTGCAGCATAATGTAGGGCCCAGTGTGAGAAAGCTGGGTCTCCCTCAGAGGTCATGGGTCTTCCAGCAGGACAATGACCCAAAACACACTTCCAAAAGCACTATAAAATGGTTTGAGAGAAAGCACTGGAGACTTCTAAGGTGGCCAGCAATGAGTCCAGACCTGAATCCCATAGAACACCTGTAGAGAGATCTCAAAATGGCAGTTTGGAGAAGGCACCCTTCAAATATCAGGGACCTGGAGCAGTTTGCCAAAGAAGAATGGTCTACAATTCCAGCAGAGCATTGTAAGAAACTCATTGATGGTTACTGGAAGCGATTGTTCGCAGTTATTTTGGCTAAAGGTTGTGCAACCAAGTATTAGGCTGAGGGTGCCAATACTTTTGTACGGCCCTTTTTTGGAGTTTTGTGTGAAATGATCAATGATTTGATTTTCGCTTCATTCTCTTTTGTGTTTTTTCCTTACAAGTAAATTAAATGAAGAGAATAATACCAAAGAATTTGTGATTGCAATCATTTTCAGGAAGAAACTGAGTATTTTCTGACAGAATTGCAGGGGTGCCAATACTTTTGGCCAGCACTGTAAGATCAGAGGCCCGCTGCCCTCACTGTCTCTGGAGCAGATTCTTCAGATTTTATAGTGAGTCATAAATCCTCCTAACAGATTTAGTCCTGTGTGGAGGGTGTCAAGGACTGTAATTAGTTTGTATTCCCAAACCCTTCAATGTTTTTGTGATTTAAAGTTTCCTTTTAATATGACAACTTTCATATTGTTGATGTTGTGTCCTGGAACACAGAAATGTTTGGCCGCCGGTACATGTTTTTTTTTATCTGTAATCGTGTGCCAACGAGACCTCATCCTTGCTCTCTGTTTCTGTCCTGTTTCTCCCACATAGAGACCCCCAATAGGACATATGGTGCACAGAATTAAGTACATCACATTGGAAGAGGAACATGTGAATGTCCCAGGAATATTATAGTTCTGCTGTGTGTTGGGAATCTGTATCCTGTCTTTGGTCTTTACATGAGTGCAGGTTTTGCAGCTCTTCACATTGCAAGTAAAAGTTCCTCTTGGTGTATCTGAGAGCATTGAATTTTGGATCATGAAGTTTCTTAAATTTGGAGGTTGCCTGTAGCACAGCAAGGGAGTGTCTTTGAATATTGTTTTCAGCCGGTCATCCTTGTGTACGATGTGTGAAGTTTTTTAGCAGTTTTTCTCAATACTTCAAGCTGTGGGTTGTAGGTCACCACCAGAGGTACACAATTATTTCCTCTTTTTCTTCATATTGAAGTGATTGACTTCTAGGGATCCTTGTGGCTCTAATGATCTGGTCATCAATGGAGGTGGGGAGGTATTTAAAAATGTATTTTTAAGATGGGTTAAGTGTTCTTCCCTGTCCATTATGCTGGAACAGATACGATTATATCTAAGGGTCTGGCTGTAAACTATGGACTTTTTAATGTGTTGAGGGTGGAAGCTGTCCGATCTGAGGTATGTGGGATGGTCAGTTGGTTTCCGATACCTCGATGTCTGGATTTAATCATTTTGAATTTTTATGGTGGTGTCCAGAAAGTTGATTTCTGTTTTTGAGTGGTCCAATGTTAAGTTTATGGTGGGATGAAATGTATTGAATTTGTCATGGAATTTTAGAAGTTCTTGTTCAGACTCAGTTCAGAATATTAGGATGTCATCAATGTAGCAGAAATAGGCCAAAAGTTTGATGGAGCATGATGCTAAAAAGTCATTTTCCAGTTTAGCCATGAAAATATTGGCATATTGGGGTGCCATTTTTCTGGCCATAGCAGTTCCAGTACATTGCAGCGATAGCTCCTTGCCGAAAGAGAAAAAGTTATTTAGATAAATCTGGTGAGTCTTAATACAGACTCAGAAGGGATCATATTAGCTTCAAGAAACATTTGGCAGGTGTATAATCCATCTTCATGTGGGATGTTTGAATATAGGGATTCCACATCCATGTTGGCTAAAATGGCCTTAGGGAGAGGACCCATTGTAGATAGCTTTCTTAAAAGGTGCATGGTGTCTTGTAAATAGCTGGCAGTCTTCCTTACCAGCGGTTTAAGGACATTTTCTACCCACCCTGTGATTCTTTCAGTGAGTGTTCCCACCCATGAGATGATTGGCCTCCCTGGGTTACCTGGTTTATCAATCTTGGGAAGCATATAGAAAATTCCAATGCTGGGATTCTCAGGTATAAAGTCCAGAGGTTAGGGGAATCTGTACACAGACCATTGATGACTCTTTCGACTCCCTCATATATTTTGGAGTTGGGTCATCATCCAGTTTTGTGTAGTATTGTTTGTCCGTCAGTAGTCTGTGTGCCTCTTTAGAGTAGTCAGTTGTATTCAGAAGGACTATGGCACCACCTTTATCAACAGGCTTAATAGTGACCTCCTTGCTGTTCTTCAGGCTGTGAATTGCCCTTCTCTCCTGCACACTGATGTTAGGTGTTTCCTTAATTTTTTTATCCAATATCATGGACTGCACCAAATGTCTAAATGAGTCAATATATTGGTCCAAAATGGTGCTGCGGCCAGGAGGAGGTGTCCAGTCAGATTTTCTCTAGTCTTCTAGTTTGACATGTGTTTGGCTGCTTAGAATCCTCAAGTCTTCTTTACCATCAAATAACTCCTTCAGTCTAAGTCTTCTGAAATATTGTTCCATGTAACTACAAAGTTCTGTTTTGTCTAGAGTTTTTGTAGGACAAAATCTGAGACTACTGGAAAGCACACTGAGTTCTAGTTTGGTGGGTTTGCGAAATGACCAATTATTAACACAGCTGACTGTATCTGTGTCCTTCTGGCAGCTTTGCTCCATGCTGTTGTACTTAGGAGGAACTTGACGGGTGACGGAATAGAATCCTGCTTTCAGTCGAAGTCTGTGGAGTTTCTTTTTCTTGTTGTCTATAAGGTATGACTGTAGTGTTGTATAACAATGCTGTATTTTCTGCTGTACATTTCCAGGAAGTGTACTCCTTAAAGTTTGTATTTCCATTTGTGCCTTCTTCTTAGTACTGTAGAAAACATGAATAAGATGATTCCGTAGTCTCTCCAAAGTTCTGTAGCAGAGGTGTTGTGAATAATGAGTATTGTAGGTGTTCCGAATAGGATTTTTTAAGCTCAGTCCTTTGGGTGTTCTTTCTTGCATCTGGTTAAAAAGCCATGCATCTGCTTTTTCTTTTTCGTGTGTGCATATATTCGGTTTTCTTCAGATATTTTGCTATACCATGCCTGAGGAAGAAACCTAAAATGTCTCGAAAGCTTGCCTTGTAACATAGTTTATTTTATTTTTGTTAGCCATTAAAAGGTATTATAACTAGAAGATTAACATGTTTTGTTATACACATGTATATTTCATTTGTGTGTATTTGAACAACACAAAAAAAAATGAAAAAAGGCAAATTGGATATAATTTCACACAAAACCACAGAAATGGGCCAGACAAAATTGTTGGCACACTCAACTTAATATTTGGTTGCACACCCTTTGAAGTAAACAACCGCAATCAATCGCTTCCTATAACCATCAACAAGCTTCTTACACCTCTCAAGTGAAATTTTGGACCACTCTTCTTTTGCAAACTGCTCCAGGTCTCTCATATTTGAAGGATTCCTTCAAATATGAAAATAAAGTTTTTATGTCCAGCTTTAGGCTGCACTAACATCTATCTCCATGTGACATGTCCCAGTGCTGTCCATTTATTTCTTGGACTTTACACTGACCCACGGAGATTCATTGATCCATACACAAAAATGGATTTGTGTCTCCTGAGATTCAGAGCAGGTCCTAGTCTCATCCGTTTTAGGCATCAGACTCAGCCATTAAAGTCTATGGGGATCAATATAAATAAGATGACACATGGAAGACATACTTTGTACTTCAGAGTTCCATCCAAGTTTCATCCATTTTAAACTGATCCATTGTTTAGAGTCAATGAATAAAGAAAATTCAGACAGTTCACCTGCTTCAGTGAGAAAAATGGATGAAAAAAATGGACGTAAATGTATGCAACCAGGATGACATCTGAGAAAAAAATGGGTCAATTTTTCTCAGGTGGCAACACTCACATGGATGAGTAGCCTTAGCTTTAGCTGGACTCAAACAATCAAAAGGGATTGTACAGCAATTCATCACTTTGCAAAGAAAGTACACAAGCCGTAACAAGTCCGAAAGATCTATTTATTAATGTATGCAGTTTGTATTGTAAAACTTGATGATAGATGCGTTTTGATGAAAACTAACTTTGTTACCTGAACAGGCGACGGATTATTCTTCTGCAATCTGCTGCAAAACTGAATAAAATCATCATTTTGCTGGTGACTTCACAGCAGAAGCACTTGACTAGCTGCAGATTAAAAATCCACACCAGAAGTCAACTTGTGTACAGAAAATCTCTCCAATGACTAACAAGTCAATAATATGCTATACAGTATGTACAGGTACCCTACGGGTTCCTACTCAGAAACATTTTCTGTGTTTTGCATTTTTGTCTTCTGGCTTGTAAAAAAATGCTATGAAATACCAATGGAAAAAAAGGGGGAAAAAACTAAAAAAGCCATGGACACCCTGCTCTCCACTTTGGCACTTTAAACTCCTTCCCGAAATTTGGCACACACATACGGCACATGTCGGGGGCTGGCATCTGGAGATGGCTCAGAAGTCAAGCACTTTCCACACATGGAAGATGCTGGCTGTGTTATACAGCCTGCATTGCCATCTAACATCAGTGACCAGAGCTGGCTTCTATCACTGCTGTTAACCCTGTAAATGCCAGTGAGGCATGACAGTCGCATTTAAGGTGCACAATTGCTGTTTAACTTCATGTTGCCATCATGGAATGCTGATGAGCTGCCATGTTGGTTCTCATGTGAAAGGGTAAGCATCATAGGTGACTATCATTTTACTTATAAACTTCAATAACTTGATATTGCAGTATTTAGAACAAGCAATCAAAGTATTGCCGGTTCAAGAAGGCTAAAAAATAATGTATGTCCTTATACACAGTAGCATATAAAGCTGACAGATCGGCTTTAAAGGGAATCTATCACCAGGTTTTTACTACCTTATCTAAGAGCAGCATAATGTAGTAAAAGAGACCCTGGTTCCAATGGTTTACTGGGTTCAGCAGTTCAGACATAATCAAAGTTCTTACAGTGGTATGTAAAAGTTTGGGCACCCCTGGTAAAAATTACTTTTATTGTGAACAGTTAAGCAAGTTGAAGATGAAATGATCTCTAAAAGGGCTAAAGTTCAAGATGACACATTTCCTTTGTATTTTAGGCAAAAAAAACAATTATTGTTATTTTTTACATTTTAACCCCTTACTTACCGGGGACGTATTAGTACGCATATTTGCGATCCCCCCGTTCAGTGAGGGCTGCTGCGCTGAGCCCTCACTGAACGGAGCACATGTCAGCTGATTATTACAGCTGACATGTGCCCGCAACAGCCGCGGGAGGAATCGCGATCCACCCGCGGCTGTTAACATGTTAAATGCTGCTGTCAATCTCCGACAGCAGCATTTAACGCACGCTTCCGGGTAGCGCGTCATAAGCCCCACCCACCGGCGACCCCGTCACGTGATCGCGGGTCGCCGATGGGCGTGCATGACAACCCAGGGTCCGCAGCAGACGCCTGTGGTTGTCATGATCTGGTCGCTATGAGCGCCACCTAGTGGTCGGCGCTCATAGCACAGGACCATTTCTGCTGCATGCAGGGGACCTGCTCGTCTCCTGTATGTAGCAGAGGCGATCGGATAGTTGCTGCTTCTAGTCTCCTATGGAGACTATAGAAACATGCAAAAAGTAAAAAAAAAAAGTTTTTAAAAATATAAAAAAAAAATAAAAAAATATAAAAGTTTAAATCACCCCCCTTTCGCCCCATTCAAAATAAAATATATATATAAAAAAAAACCCACATACACATATTTTGTATCGCCGCGTTCAGAATCGCCCGATCTATCAATATATAAAAAGAATTAATCCGATCGGTAAAAGGCGTAACGAGAAAAAAATTCTAAACGCCAGAATTACGTTTTTTGGTCGCCGCAAAATTGCAATAAAATGCAATAACGGGCGATCAAAACATCGGATCTACCCCAAATGTTATCAATAAAACAGTCAGCCCGGCGCGCAAAAAATAAGCCCTCACCCAGCCCCAGATCCCGAAAAATGGAGACGCTACGGGTCTTAGAAAATGGCGCTATTTTTTTATTTATTTTTTTTACCAAATTTTGGAATTTTTTTTCACCACTTAAATATAAAAGAACCTATACATGTTTGGTGTCTATGAACTCGTAATGACCTGTAGAATAAGAAGGGCAGGTCAGTTTTAGCATTCAGTGAACGTGGTAAAAAAAATAAATAAAAAACAACTGTGGTATTTCACTTTTTTTGCAATTTTACCGCACTTGGAATTTTTTTCCCATTTTCCCGTACAGGATATGGTAAAACTAGTAATGGCGTTGAAAAGTACAACTTGTCCCGCAAAAAATAAGCCCTCACATGGCCATATTGACCAAAAAATAAAAACGCTATGGCTCTGGGAACAAGGGGAGCAAAAACGAAAATGCAAAAACGAAAAATGCTCCGGGGCTTAAGGGGTTAAAAACTACAAAAAGGAAAATGGGTCGATGCAAAAGTTTGGGCATCCTTGGAGATTTGTGTGCTCAGACAACTTTGCCCGAGGTTTAGAACTTAATTAGCCTGTTAGGCTATGTTCACAAATCATGTTTTTTTCAGTGATTTTTTTCTGCAGCAAAACCTGATCTCTTGCTAGAGGTTGTTCAGGATTTTTCTTGCTTTTTTGCTTGTTTTTTGGTGCATTTTTGGTGTGTTTTCTCAGTGCTTTTTTCATTGTCCTTTTGTCTCTTTTATACATGTACATAAAGTTCAGTGACAAAAAAAATCTCATTCTGGTTTTGGCACAAAAACCGCTGAAATAACGTTGGTGCATTTTTTCAGCTTTTGTTTCACCACTCATTACTTCAAATGGGTGAAATAATGCTGAAAAAACACTGAAAAAATGCTGAAAGAAGTGACATGCTCTATTTTGCAAAAAAACATGCAAAGCACAAAATCCTGAACAAAAAGAAAGCCCATGATGTGTGCATGAGATTTCAGGAATCTCATAGACTTTGCTGGTACTGTAAAACACAGCTGAAAATTTGCATCAAAAAATGCTGAAAAAAACATGATGTGTGAACATAGCCTTAGGGTATGTGCACACGGTGCGGATTTGCTGTGGTTTTGACGCTGCAGAATATCTGCACCATTTCCACACCTAATATGTAAATTAGGTTA
The DNA here is from genome assembly GCF_046119375.1 of Phyllobates terribilis. Taxonomy (NCBI): domain Eukaryota; kingdom Metazoa; phylum Chordata; class Amphibia; order Anura; family Dendrobatidae; genus Phyllobates; species Phyllobates terribilis. Next base: position 397,162,354 of record NW_027362763.1, read on the forward strand.
CTTGTGGGTTTTGATGCGTTTTCTTACATGCGGTTTTGCAGCATGCGTTTTTGATGCGGTTTTTATGCATGCGGTTTTTGTGTCTTCATGTTGAAATTAAGCAATAGGTTTTTTTTAAACAAACTTTATTGATCATTCATTATGTAGCGTTTATGTGTGTGTATGCGGATTTTCCTCATCTAATGCAAGTCTATGGGGAAAATCCACATGCGTTTCCGCAAGAGAAATAGACATGCTGCGGATCTGAAAAACACACCTCAAGTCAGTTTCCGCAGGTGATCCGCAGGTGCACAAAAACGCATAGTGGGCATGGGATTTCTTGAAATCCCATCCACTATGCTGTAACATCTGGCCGCTGCGATTTTGACACAGCATAAAGACGCAGCGTCAAAACCACAGCAAATCCGCACCATATGCACATACCATTAGGGTTATGTCTTGTTCACTATTATCGTTAGGAAAGGCTAGGAGATGCAAATTTCCCAGCTTTATAGAAAACCTGCCTCCTCTAACCTTGTGCCAAAAACATCAGCCATGGGTTCTGATAAGCAGTTGCCTAGCACTCTGGAAATAAAAATGTTGGAGGCCCACAAAGCAGGAGAAGGCTATAAGAAGATAGCAAAGCGTTTTCAAGTTGCTCTTTCCTCAGTTCAAAATATAATTAAGAAATGGCAGTTAACAGGAACAGTTGAGGTCAAACTAATGTCTGGAAGACCAAGCAAAATTTCAGTGAGACCTGCTTGTAGGACTGCCAGAGAGGTAAATCAGAACCCTCGCTTGACTGCAAAGGACCTTCAGAAAGATTTAGCAAACTTTGGAGTTGTGGTAATTGGTAAATTGTTCCACTGTTCAGAGACACCTGCACAAATATGGACTTCATGGAACTGTCATCACAACAAAACCTCTTCTGCGTCCTCACCATAAAATTCAGCGTCAGAAGTATGCAAAAGAACATCTAAGCAAGCCTGATGCATTTTTTAAACAAGTCCCGTGGGCCGATGAGGTTAAAATAGAACTCTTTAGCCCCAATGATCAAAGGTATGTGTGGAGAAAAAAGGTCACAGAATTTCAGGAAAAGAACATCTCACCAACCATTAAGCTTGGAGGTGGATCAATCATGCTTTGGGGTTGTGTTGCAGCCAATGGCACGGGGAACATTTCACGGGTAGAGGGAAGAATGGATTCAATGAAATTTCAACAAATTCTTGATGCAAACATAATACCATCTGTAAAAAAGCTGAAGTTGAAAAGATGATGGCTTCTACAAATGGATAATGATCCTAAACACACATCAAAATCCACAAAAGATTACCTCAAAAGGAGGAAGCTGAAGGTTTTATAATGGCCCTCACAGTCCCCTGATCTGAACATCATTGGAAATTTGTGGTTAGATCTCAAAATAGCAGTGCATGCAAGACGACCCAAAAATCTCACAGAACTGGAAGAATTTTCCAAGGAAGAATGGATGAAAATCCCTCAAACAAGAATTGAAAGACTCTTGGCTGGCTACAAAATAACATTTACAAGCTGTGATACTTGCAAAAGGGGGTGCCCAAACTTTTTCAACGGCCCATTTTCTTTTTTGTAATTTTTAAAATGTAAAAGATGAAAATATATATATTTTGCCTAAAATATAAAGGAAATGTGTCATCTTTAACTTTAGGCCTTTTAGAGATAATTTCATCTTCATCTTGCTTAACTGTTCACAATAACAGAAATTTTGACCAAGGGTGCCCAAAGTTTTACATGCCACTGTAGATGTAGAATGCAGCAGAGCTGAGAAAGATGACCCTGCCCACACCCATCACTGAATGTACATTGTGAGCTGTTTATCACTGGAGGGGGCGTGGTCGGTTGACTGAGCCCATAGCAGCTAGTCAGAGCAATAATAATGTCCTAGTGATAAAACCTTCATTGTAAATAAACAGCAGCACAAAGCCTGATAAGTGTTTTATCCTTGAATTATTTTTTTTAACCCCTTCCTCGTGCTGCCCTCAGATTACATAGCAAAGCCTGCTGACAGATTCCATTTAGGAACAAAGAACAATGGTATCTAAGCTACAGTTAGGTCCATATATATTTGGACAGAGACAACATTTTTCTAATTTTGGTTCTAGACATTACCACAATGAATTTTAAACAAAACAATTCAGATGCAGTTGAAGTTCAGACTTTCAGCTTTCATTTGAGGGTATCCACATTAAAATTGGATGAAGAGTTTAGGAGTGTCAGCTCCTTAACATGTGCCACCCTGTTTTTAAAGGGACCAAAAGTAATTGGACAATTGACTCCAAGGCTATTTCATGGACAGGTGTGGGCAATCCCTTTGTTATGTCATTCTCAATTAAGCAGATAAAAGGCCTGGAGTTGATTTGAGGTGTGGTGCTTGCATTTGGAAGGTTTTGCTGTGAAGAAAACATGCGGTCAAAGAAGCTCTCCATGCAGGTGAAACAAGCCATCCTTAAGCTGCAAAAACAGAAAAAACCCATCCGAGATATTGCTACAATATTAGGAGTGGCAAAATCTACAGTTTGGTACATCCTGAGAAAGAAAGAAAGCACTGGTGAACACATCAATGCAAAAAGACCTGTGCGCCCACGGAAGACAACAGTGGTGGATGATCGCAGAATAATCTAAATGGTGAAGAGAAACCCCTTCACAACAGCCAACCAAGTGAACAACACTATCCAGGAGGTAGGCGTATCAATATCCAAATCTACCATAAAGAGAAGACTGCATGAAAGTAAATACTCATAAGCGTCAAGAATAAAAAGGCTAGATTGGACTTTGCTAAAAAACATCTAAAAAAGCCAGCACAGTTCTGGAAGAACATTCTTTGGACAGATGAAACCAAGATCAACCTCTACCAGAATGATGGAAAGAGAAAAGTATGGCGAAGGCGTGGTACAGCTCATGATCCAAAGCATACCACATCATCTGTAAAACACGGCGGAGGCAGTGTGATGGCTTGGGCATGCATGGCTGCCAGTGGCACTGGGTCACTAGTGTTTATTGATGATGTGACACAGGACAGAAGCAGCCGAATGAATTCTGATGTATTCAGAGCCATACTGTGTGCTCAGATCCAGCCAAATGCAGCCAAACTGATTGGTCGTTGTTTCACAGATGGACAATGACCCAAAACATAAAGCCAAAGCAACCCAGGAGTTTATTAAAGCAAAGAAGTGGAATATTCTTGAATGGCCAAGTCAGTCACCTGATCTCAACCCAATTGAGCATGCATTTCACTTGTTAAAGACTAAACTTCAGACAGAAAGGCCCACAAACAAACAGCAATGGAAAACCACCGCAGTGAAGTCCTGGCAGAGCATCAAAAAAGAGGAAACACAGCGTCTGGTGATGTCCATGAGTTCAAGACTTCAGGCAGTCATTGCCAACAAAGGGTTTTCAACCAAGTACTAGAAATGAACATTTTATTTACAATTATTTAATCTGTCCAATTACTTTTGGTCCCTTTAAAAACAGGGTGGCACATGTTAAGGAGCTGAAACTCCTAAACCCTTCATCCAATTTTAATGTGGATACCCTCAAATGAAAGCTGAAAGTCTGAACTTCAACTGCATCTGAATTGTTTTGTTTAAAATTCATTGTGGTAATGTCTAGAACCAAAACTAGAAAAATTTTGTCTCTGTCCAAATATATATGGACCTAACTGTTTTGAATTTGTAAAATCAATTTACTCAAGAAACTACATAAGCTACAATTATTTACTATTTTTTTTATTTAAAGTTCTCTATTCTGCAAGCCCTGATGCAGGAAAGAACATGCTATTACCATGCATATAGTGCCCTAGTGAAAACTGAGCAGCTGGCATGCGAACTGTGAAGCAGCAATCTAACGTCAGTGATACCTTAGAACTATATCCAGCACACAATTTATATGCAGTAATTAATTCACTTGTCTTCTCAATAATGTCTTGGTGCAGATGTTTCTACTTTTTAACTCTCTCAGTATAGCACTTTTATTTACGTGTAGCTTATAAGTGTCAGTTTGGTAACAGCAGGCAGAAGTAAACACTTGTCAGAAATGGCAGACAAGCAAAATGATGCTCCCAGAGGCAGTAGTCACTTGACTTCTGCTGTCATGTAATATTAATAACTCTGGTTGCTTACTATGACCTAGCGCACCTGACAGAAAATACAAAGATTTTGTTTCTTTTCAGCCTGACTATATCCGACAGGTGTTATTTATTGTATATGACAAATTTTTCATTTTCGGAGTGATTTCTGTAATGCTACACCTTCAGACTGTGACCCATGGTTGCAAAGATAACTTATTTTTGTTGTATCACTTTTTCAGGCCATCATTCATACTGCTGCTCTATACATATGAAAGGTGAGCACAAATAGAAAGCGATTCAAGGCATTGTCAAATGTCAAAAAGAGATTGGAATCAAATGTTATTTGTCCACTTCTGAGTATTTTCAGCACTCAGATACATTGAACTCAGTGGTGTACAAGCAATGGCGGAAGGTCATGCATGCGCAATGGGGCATGTGAGCCAGGAAGGCCCCCCACTTGTCATCAAACGTTCAGCTGTATCAGATATCGATACAGTTGAAAGTAATGATGAGAGAGGGAGCGTCAGCTGACGCTCCTTCTCCCATTATTCCCCCTCGGCGTCTGACATCTGAGCACAGCAGATGAGATGACATCACTACATGGCGCCCGCTGCCCTGAAATGTTCGGTGCACCAGAACGCTCGCTGCAGAGACCGGAGGTAACGAGGAAGAGAGATGAGTATTGTTTTTTTTAATCAGTGAGTAAATTGTGGTGGCAATAATACTGTATGGCAGACTATGGGGAGTGCATTATACTATTTGGAGGAGTATGGGGTGCATTATACTATAAAGATGACTATGAGGTGCATTATACTGTTTGGAAGACTATGGGGAGTGCATTATACTATATGGAGAACTATGGGGTGTGTGAAGAATATTGTAGATATAATCCCATGTCAATGTCATTGTGCCCTGTTAGGCAGGGGATTATAGAGGTCTACAATGTACAGCTGTAATCGGACATTTCTGCAGCTAAAGAAGAAGGGAGGGGGCTGAGGGACAGTGAGTGACAAAACCCCCACCTTCTGCTGTGAAGCTGCCACAGGAAGACCCCCTGTGGACCCCAGCCATGCGGCATGTCCTTTGTGTCAGACAAGTATAATTCAACACTGAGTTATGGGAATACGATACATCCCAGCGATATACCAAATAGATTTTTGAAATCACACGAACAGGAGGAATGTCACCCTATTTTCCAGCACAGTCTTTTAGGGATGAGGAGATACATGGCACATCCTTTCAGAAACCCATAGGGACACGGTGTTTGGTCTCCCAGCATAGCAGGGGTCCGGCTTGATCCGATGACACCAGAACCAGCTCCCTAGGACCGTCCATTAAGGAAGCATAGCTCATTTTAGCTTTTGGAGTTTTTAGCTGAGAGAGGCCAGGGGTGGAGATTTAGGTCCAGCCATGGGACAGGAGGGGAAGTGACCCAGAGGGGTTAAGAGCTCCAGCAGCCCTAGCTCAGTGTCTTTTTCCTGGGAGGTCATGAAGACACATCGTGTGGGAGAAGTCCCGCAACAAAGGGGACCACAAGCCTTCCATGTGGAAGCCCCTCCCCGCAAGCCAGGCCTTCCATCTGACTGGTAACTGACGCTTAATATCTGCTTATATATTTTGGACCACTACTATTGTGTTTGCATCTCTGACTATTATGTTTGTATAACCCTTATTATAGTGTATGGTCTAGTGTGCCCTTAAGGTGATTAAATATATAATTTAAGCTTGGGCTGCTCTTTTATCTCGATCCACAAACTCTCACGTCTGTTGTTCGATCCAACGAACATGCTACCGGGGCTGGTTCCTGGCTTTCTGATATTGAGTTCCATGCATCTGATATTTAGTTCAGAAAAGGCTGCTACATACTGTTCCATTAGAATTTGAAGGTTACCAAATAATAATAATACCATATTCTGCTGCACTCTACATTTTAGTGGGTACTTGTACAAATCAATAAAGAAGACATAACAGAGTAAACACATTATTCAATAGATACCAAGAGGAGTGAGGACCCTGCTCGCAAGCTTACTATCTATGAGGAAATAGGGGAGAAACAAAAAGTAAATGGTAAAAAGTGCTTGTACTGTATGGTCCAGCCATCAATATAATAAATAGGGTATTCACATAACGCTGCATGAACAGGTCATCATCAGCCAGTATGTGTACAACTGCAGATACAGAGTGTTATTAAGTTCATGGAGGATTTGTAAACAGATTCTACGAGAGATCAGATTTGGAAGAAAATTTTGCAAAGGCAAAATGGGGATAGTTACAAAAGGGAGGTGAGGCGATAGGCCAATCTAAAAAATGCATCTCTGGCTGAGAATCTATTCCTTCCTGTGATGTCACATCAAAATCTCCCTGTGTTCTGGGCTCTGAAAATTGATGGGTGGATGGAGATTACCACATTTTTGGCAGATGGGTGGGTGTACAGGGCTTGCATTCAGCAAAGCTCACTCTGTTTCTGTGAATCCTGCCACTGACCCCGCTTTCCCTGCACATCCAGCCCCCCTTGTATCTGTATGTATACATCAGGGTGCATATACATGTACACACACTGCTGTATATGACGCGCCCCTGGGCCTGAGTCGCGCAGCGTTGCGCACGCGGGAGCCTACCCGGAGCCGGATCAGATGGGGGTAGTAGTCTCGTGGCGGTGACCCGGTCCGTGCCCAGGGAGTCAGACTAAGTGGCAGTCTATTAGCAGTAGATGGTGGATGACTACGCCACCCGTTGAATGCAGCTATGGAGCTGCCGCTGCAGGGCAGACCGCTGAGGCCGGTGGAAGGATGGTGCAGCGTGGATGGTATAACCCCCAACGGGAGGGGTATGGCCTCAGGGCAGCCGACGTGGATGATGGGGGTAGCAGGAACCACTCAGAGACGATGCGGTGTAGTTCAGGGTCTTTACTGGTGACAAAGATAGACCCTCCCGGAGTACTTGCTAGCAATCGGGGCCTGGTCAGTCCTTGAGCAGATGGGATCTCCCCTGGCCAGGCGGAGTTGTAGGCCTTCCCAACTAACTGTACTCTTCTGGCTACCTTGCTAGAGGCGGGTAAAAGTAGCCCACGTCTCTGAGTGTACCGTGTGGTGCTCACCCGTATGGCCGGTGACTCGGGGCCTTCTAATGGCTTCCGCTCCACGATGGCGGTGCTGGTCCCACGCGTGTGACCGTGCCTTCGGGTTTCTGGGCCAGAGGACCTGCAATCCCCTGCCGGTCGGTTTCTGCTGCTGGGTAGAGATTAGTCCCCACAGCCTCAGACTCCGGGTCCAGTGATACTTCTCAGTCAGGGCAAGCTCTGCAGCTGCCAGCCCCTGACTCCTTGTAGCACTGTTCCCACAGAGCTCCTGATGTTCTTTTCCTATATCTGCTTCTCTGTCTCTACTTCTTCTCTACTCACTAACCCTGCCTCAGCCCTAGGTTTATATAGGGGAAGTTCTTCCCCTCCCAGGACTGGGCAGGAGGTGTGGCATGCATAGGATCCCTGACCAAGAGACCTCCCACCTGCTCTCAGACGTAATATCTCTATCACTGTGGCAACCAGACCCCTGGGGTGTCACATTCCCCCCTAGTGAAATTTAGTACTCCGGGACTAAACATATTTTTGGAAAAACATAACAAGGTATAAACAATAATAGTACAATAAGAAAAACATATAAAGATGGTCACGGCGTGTCCGCAACCGGGTGCAGTTTTTGAAGAAAAGCAAGGTGTCCATTTCACCAAAACAGGGAGACGTAACCAGGTAGGGGTCTGTCCTACCCCGAGTCCTTAACAGTCTTTAGTCCGTCCTGGGTTACGCTCCAACTATGTACACAGGATTCCCGGTAAATCCACCAAAGACTCCTATAAACAACTAGAAACACATAATTATACACAAGCAACAAGAAAAACAGGTAACCACAAATAAAACAATTTATACACTTCAAATCCTCCAACGTGCGGGTAACTGGCCTCTAGTGGCCCTAGTGGACCTACGGAGCTGACTGTCTAGCCCTGAACTACAGGGTGTAGGAGCTGTCAAGGGTAAACTGGGCAGCTGTCTACCGGCTCCTTGGCTCACTAGGGGTACGGCAGGCTCACTATAAGCAGAGGGTTGATCCTCCTGTTCTGCTTGTGTGGAGTCTTCTGCCTCCTGGACCGGCTGCTCTTCCAGCTCTACCTGTCGCTCCGTAGGTGCTTGGGATGCTGGTTGGAGGAAGGTGAGTACGGGTACCACAACTGCGCCATTGACTTGAGTCCAAGACCGAGGGAAGTCTCCGAGCACAGTACTAACCATGTCTTCCCTTTCCTCTACGGGTCGAGGGTCTTCTTGTTCCTCTTCAGGGTTCCGTAGCTGTTCGGGACACTTCTTCAGGTGATCCCGGGATACAATGGTCGTGGTTTCCCCTCCGTCTTTACTGATGGTACAGACCTTTGGGTTGTCGTGGCTTGAGGGCAGTACGGTGTACGGGTCCTTCTCCCACTGGTCGTCCAACTTGTGGAGCCGTCTTTTTCTCTTCAAGACCTGCTCTCCGGGTACCAGGGGAACAGCGGGAGCATACTGGTTGTAAGTTTTCTCTTGTCTTTCCCTAGCCTGACAGAGACTTCGCTCCACACTCTCCTGTACTCTCCGGTACTGCTGCTGCCTCTCTGTGTCCCAGTCTGCTTCTGGTGAAGTGTCCTCGGGTGTCAGGACTCCCATTTCCAGGTCAACAGGTAACTTACCAGGTCTCGCCCTCATTAGGTAAGCCGGGGTACAGTTGGTGGAACCTACCGGGATGTGGTTGTATAGGTCCACCAGATCGGGCAGCTTCTCAGGCCACAGACTGCGTTCTTCCAGGGGCAACGTTTTCAGAAGATCCATTACCACCTGGTTCATTTTCTCACAAAGTCCATTAGTTTGCGGATGATAGGGTGTTGTCCTTATCTTCCGGCAGCCATACAGAGTGCAGAATTCTTGGAAGACCTCCGCTTCAAAGGCAGGTCCCTGGTCTGTCAACACTTGGTCCGGGTACCCGTGTGGACGGCAGAAATGCTGCTGGAAGGCTCTAGCTGCTGTTCGAGCTGTTAAGTCCTTGACGGGGACGACAACCAAGAACCGGGAATGGTTAGTGCGTAGACGTAGCCACTTCTGCTTGGGGTCAGTTTTACATGATCCAAGGCTACCAGTTCCAACGGCTGCCGGGTGACGATGGACTGCAGGGGAGTCTTCTGGCTGGCACGGTCCTTCCTTCTTAGGTTGCACGGGCCACAGTCTCTGCACCACCTCTCGATGGTTCCCCTCATGCCTACCCAGTGAAACCGCTCGCGCAGCAGGAACTCCAGCTTCTTCCATCCGAAGTGTCCAGCCCTGTCGTGGTATGCCTCCATCACCATGGCTGCGTCTCTTCGTGGCACCACTACTTGCCAGATTAGTTCATGCGTCCGGGAGTTAACCATTCTGCGGCACAACTTCCCCTTGTAAAGGAACAGTCGACTCTTCTCAGCCCATAGTTGCTTGGCTTCCTCCGGAGCGTCTGGGTCAAGGCGAGCCTCTGGCCGAGTCAGCATCTCCTTCACCAGTCGGACGGCAGGGTCACTGTCTTGCGTTTCCTCCCAGTTGTAGTGAGGCAAGGGGTTAAACGTAGCGGCTTGCTTACTCTTTACCCGATGGGAATACTGGATAGTCCCATGACGGTGGAACGCGGGGAGTTCAACTTCTTCCAGTCCCTCTGGATCTTCTCCTACGTCCGGTAGGTTTGGCATCCTGGACAGGGCGTCCGCGTTGGTATTGGAGCGTCCTGCCCGGTATTTGATTGTGAACTCGTAGTTGGACAGACGGGCCATCCATCTCTGCTCTAGGGCACCGAGTCTTGCCGTGTCCAGGTGTGTCAACGGGTTGTTATCCGTGTACACGATGAACCGGGAAGAAGCGAGGTAGTGCTTAAAGCGTTCGGTGACTGCCCACACCACTGCCAGGAACTCTAGCTTAAATGAGCTGTAATTCTCAGGGTTTCTCTCGGTGGGTCGCAGTTTTCGGCTGGCGTAAGCGATTACTCGTTCTTTCCCCTGCTGGATCTGGGACAGCACGGCTCCTAGCCCGATGTTACTTGCGTCGGTGTAGAGGATAAAGGGCTGGCTGTAATCAGGGTACGCCAGGATTTCATCCCCCGTGAGGGCCATCTTCAGCTGGCGGAAGGACTCTTCTTCTAACTTCTCCCATCTGAAGGGTGGCTTCTGGTTCTTGGCCTTCCGGGACTGGCCTATCAGGAGGTCCTGCATAGGAGCTGCCTTTTTGGTGAAACCGGGGATGAATCTGCAGTAATAGCCTACCAACCCGAGGAACTGCCGCACTTCTTTTACACTGGAGGGACTTGGCCATTCCTTAATTGCGGTGATCTTATCGGGGTCGGGAGCCACTCCGTCAGCGCTCACCACGTGTCCCAGGTACTGCACCTTTGGTTTCAGGAGGTGGCACTTGGAGGGTTTCACCTTTAGGCCGTAGCTTGCCAGAGCTTCGAACACTTCCGCCAGGTGTTTCAGGTGGTCCTCATACGTCTTGGAATATACGATGACATCGTCCAGGTACAACAAGACCGTCTCGAAGTTTCTGTGGCCCAGACAGCACTCCATTAATCGTTGGAAGGTTCCTGGTGCGTTGCAGAGTCCGAACGGCATGTAGGTAAACTCGCTAAGTCCCATCGGGGTGGTGAATGCGGTCTTCTCCCGGTCCGCCTCTGCTACAGGAACCTGCCAGTACCCACTAGTGAGATCCAAGGTAGAGAAGAAGTTAGCAGATCTTAAAGCAGCCAAAGACTCCTCTATCCTTGGTAAGGGGTACGCATCCTTGTGTGTGATACGGTTGATTTTCCGGTAATCTACACACATCCTCATGGTGTTGTCTTTCTTTTTGACTAAGACTAGTGGAGCTGCCCAGGGGCTACAGCTATCCCTGATCACCCCAGCCTCCTTCATGTCTCTAAGCATCCCCTTGGCGTGTTGGTAGTGTGCAGGGGGTACGGGTCGATACCTCTCTTTTATGGGAGGATGGTCTCCCGTGGGGATGTGGTGTTCTACCCCCTTGACTCGCCCGAAGTCTAACGGGTGTTTACTAAACACTCTCTCGTACTCTTGAACCACCCGATAGACTCCCTGTTTCTGGTGTGAGGGAGTGGAGTCAGTACCCAAATGTAGTTGCTGACACCAGTCCTCCATCGTTTTCTTAGAGCCGTTACCTTCCTCCGGGGAAGATGGAGGCAAGGGTTCTACGGACTGTATGGAATCTTGATTGATGGTATACAATTTGGCTAGCGTGGCATACCGGGGCAGGTACACTTCCCTCTTCCCGATATTTATTATGCGAACTGGCACCCTCCCATGGCGTACATTGACCACCCCCCGTGCTGTCAAAATGGTGGGCCTACTATCTGAGTAAACTGGTTCTACCATTGCCTGGTAATCTCTACCTCTCAGACCAATAGCTGCCCGGCACCAAATCATCATTTCACTTTTTGGGGGCATGGCAATAGGGAAAGGGTCACACATTCGCACGCTACCAATCTCACCACCGGAGAGTTCTAGCTGTTGCCGTCGCATTAGTGCCCGGATCTCTTTCTGGAGCACTCGCTGCTGGCCGGAGCTGGCGTTCTTGGCAACCTGCTGTAAAAGGAAAATCACCTCTGCAAGACAATTTTCAATTACATTAGTTCCTAGAGTTATCTTTGGGTGACTCTCGTGTTTGTCAATGTCTACAATGATCAGTCCCTGTGCCGCCAATTCGACTCTACCGATTTTAATGGTCACCTCTTTAAATCCAATCTGTGGCACGGGCTGACCATTGCTGGCGATGATACTCAAGTCGTCGTCAGGGTAGCGGGTGATATCCGAGTCATTCCAGTACTGCTTGAAGAGCACGTACGGGATGGTGGTGACCTGTGACCCGGTGTCCAGCAGGGCACTCATAGGAATGCCATCCAGTACCACGGGTAAGACCGGACGTCCTCCCACATATTTGTCGCGCCAGTTCGATGGGTCTGGTGATCTTTTTCCTGGGGGTTGGCCCTCTACCCCAGGTTGTGCCAGTTTAAAGGACAGTACCTTGCCATATGTCCGGGTTGATTGCAGCGGCGGCAGATGGGTCGTCCGTCCTCGTTGTATCGGTCGCTGGGTCTTCCTCTGGCCGGTGGGGTCCTCCTTGGTCGACGCCACGGGATGTCCTCCGGTCCGGATGCCAGCTGGATCTTCCCTGGAGTGGAAACCTGTAAAGACTGCACAGTTCGGGTTAGCGCAGCAACGCTTTTAGCTAGCTCTTGGACCTGATGGTGCAGGTCTGGAGCCGGGTCATTGTTCAAAGCCTGCGCATCAGCTCCCACAGGCCCTGCCGACAAGGGCGCCGCCTCCTGGTGGTAAGTGGTAGTGGGGCGTCTGTGGGTCACAACGCCACCGGGTGCCGGTTCTCGAAGCACCCGGATGGCTCTGTCCTTGAACTGTGCAAATCCCAGATGAGGGTCCTGTAAGGCCATTGCCCGCAACTGGGTTCGGTGGGCATTGCAATATAAACCCTCTATAAATTGTTCAGTCAACAGCCTGTCCTCGTCTCCCACGCCGTCAGGGTCGGTCTGCTTAATGGCTCTCAGGGCCTCTTGTAGGTTCAGGGCATAGTCCCTTATACTCTCATGTGCCCGCTGTTTGCACCCGTAGAATCTAAGCTTGATCTCGGCTGAGGTGCGGGTATCAAAGGTGTCCCTCAGCCGGGTTAGTATCCCCGCGACAGTCCTCCCCCCAGGTGGCCAGGACTTTACCTCCCTTTGGGCTGCCCCGGTTAGTTGGGCCACCAGGATGCTCACTTTTTGCTCCTCTGTGAGGGGGTACACTTGGAAGAGGCTATCCAGCTTTTCTCTAAAGTCATGCAGGGTATGGGACTCCCCTGAGTACTGGGGTAGCCAGGCTGCCCCCGGGATATAGGGCATGGTGAAAGGCATGACCGCAACAGCGGTGGCGCTGGCGGGGGTTGAAGCGGTGAAGCTCTCCTCCGTATCCGACATCCTTCTCCCCCCTAGTGGACCGTGGCCTACCTTGCGATGATCCTCTTCCGTAGGCCGCGGCTCCGCAGTGGATCGTCAGGGTTGAGGACCTTCCGTCGCGCTCCTGTGACGTCGGCGTCTGCTGGGCTCCTTCCAGGACCTTACGCAACGTCCGGACGTGAGGCGGGGCTTCAGTTCTCGCGCGCTTTCGGAGTCCACGCCCCTCTTCTTCCCGCGCGGCGTCCTCAAGATGGCGGCCAACGGCGGGAAAACTCCACGGATGGCGGGAAGAAGGCCGAAGATGGCGCCGGATGGCGGGAAAACCTCACGGATGGCGGGAAGAAGGCTGAAGATGGCGCCGGATGGCGGGAATCTTCACGGATGGCGGGAAGAAGGCTGAAGATGGCGCCGGATGGCGGGAAAACTTCACGGATGGTAAGTTTCAAAAGTCTCTTTTTCAGGCACGCAGTACCCGGTGGTTGCGGGCACGAAATCCTGCCAACTACGCCAAAAGTTGACGCGCCCCTGGGCCTGAGTCGCGCAGCGTTGCGCACGCGGGAGCCTACCCGGAGCCGGATCAGATGGGGGTAGTAGTCTCGTGGCGGTGACCCGGTCCGTGCCCAGGGAGTCAGACTAAGTGGCAGTCTATTAGCAGTAGATGGTGGATGACTACGCCACCCGTTGAATGCAGCTATGGAGCTGCCGCTGCAGGGCAGACCGCTGAGGCCGGTGGAAGGATGGTGCAGCGTGGATGGTATAACCCCCAACGGGAGGGGTATGGCCTCAGGGCAGCCGACGTGGATGATGGGGGTAGCAGGAACCACTCAGAGACGATGCGGTGTAGTTCAGGGTCTTTACTGGTGACAAAGATAGACCCTCCCGGAGTACTTGCTAGCAATCGGGGCCTGGTCAGTCCTTGAGCAGATGGGATCTCCCCTGGCCAGGCGGAGTTGTAGGCCTTCCCAACTAACTGTACTCTTCTGGCTACCTTGCTAGAGGCGGGTAAAAGTAGCCCACGTCCCTGAGTGTACCGTGTGGTGCTCACCCGTATGGCCGGTGACTCGGGGCCTTCTAATGGCTTCCGCTCCACGATGGCGGTGCTGGTCCCACGCGTGTGACCGTGCCTTCGGGTTTCTGGGCCAGAGGACCTGCAATCCCCTGCCGGTCGGTTTCTGCTGCTGGGTAGAGATTAGTCCCCACAGCCTCGGACTCCGAGTCCGGTGATACTTCTCAGTCAGGGCGAGCTCTGCAGCTGCCAGCCCCTGACTCCTTGTAGCACTGTTCCCACAGAGCTCCTGATGTTCTTTTCCTATATCTGCTTCTCTGTCTCTACTTCTTCTCTACTCACTAACCTTGCCTCAGCCCTAGGTTTATATAGGGGAAGTTCTTCCCCTCCCAGGACTGGGCAGGAGGTGTGGCATGCATAGGATCCCTGACCAAGAGACCTCCCACCTGCTCTCAGACGTAATATCTCTATCACTGTGGCAACCAGACCCCTGGGGTGTCACATATACTCTGTGTAATGTACATATACCCTGCTGTATTACCTTTACATTCAGTTCTCTGCCTATGCAATCAATCCATCAATAGATCCATCTCATCCATCCATCCCATCCATCAGTCAGTGAGGGGGAATAGGGGATAATCTTTATTGTCAAGGGTGGTGTAATGGTGCTTTGTGTATTACTTCTATTACCTGTACCAGTGTCCTGTACAGGAGCTTGTGCTGTTGCTGTGTGTGACGCTTGAGGAAGAGTGAGAGTGGTTTAGATAGAGTTACAGGGGGTGTGCCACTGCTGGCTTGCAGCCCAGCACAAGGAATGATGGGAAATGTAGTAGGAAGGGAGAGGATTCTGAAGAAGAATTGATCGATATAATAACAGAGCTGGTGCCAGGTTACAGGAAGAGAGGCAGAAAGGCATAAAGCAACATGAAACTTAGCAGTATAAGTATAAGCAAGTTTTTATGTATTTAAGTATTTATGGCAAAGCCAGTAACTAAGTCAGGGTAGTGGACTACCTCTTTATTCTGTGGATCAGTATGAACATGGCGATACCTAACTTATGTAGTTTTATTTATTTTTTTTATCACTTTTGCACAATTATTACACTCTTTGAAAAAAAATCATTTGTTTTGGGGCTGCCATTTTCTGAAAACCATGTTTTCACAATTTTCTAACAGCTGAGTTGCATGAGGACTTATTTTTGCAGGGCAAACTGTAGTTTGTATTAGTGCCATTTTGTTGTATGTGTGTCTTTTTGATCACTTTTTATTAACTCTGAGAAGTAAAAATAACAAAAAAAATCAATTCTACTTTTTATTTTTCTTAAACAGTAATCACCGTTCGCTATAATTGACATGTCATATTTATTCTGTGTTTCATTACAATTACGGCACTACCAAATTTAAATAGTTTTTATTATGTTTTGCTACTTTTGCACCAGAAATTACTTTAACCACTTTACCCCAGAAGGCTGTTGGCATGTTAATGACCAGGCCAATTTTTACAATTCTGACCAGTGTCACTTTACAAGGTGATAACTCTGGAACGCTTCAACGGATTGTTTTTACATGACATATTGTACTTCATGATAGTAGTAAAATTTATTTGATATGACTGGCATTTGTTTTTTAAAAAATCTGAAATTTGGCTAAAATTTAGAAAATTTCGCAATTTTCAAATTTTGAATTTTCATGCCCTTAAATCAGAGAGATATGTCACACAAAATAGTTAATAAATAACATTTACCACATGTTTACTTTACATCAGCACAATTTTGGAACAAAATTTTTTTTTTGTTAGGAAGTTATAAGGGTTAAAAGTTGAACAGCGATTTCAAATTTTTCCAACAAAATTTACAAAATCATTTTTTTAGTGACCACATCACATTTGAAGTTACTTTGAGGGGCCTTTATGACAGAAAATACCCCAAATTGACAACAAAATACCCCAAACTCTAAAAACTGCACTCCTCAAGGTGCTAAAAACCACATTCAAGAAGTTTATTAACGTTTCTGATGCTTCACAGAAATTTTTGGAATGTGGAAGAAAACAATGAACATTTAACTTTTTTTCTCAAAATTTTTACTTTAGACCCAATTTTTTTTATTTTTGCAAGGGTAAGAGGAGACCACAAATTTTTTTGTGCAATTTCTCCTGAACACGCGATACCCCATATGAGGGGGAAAACAACTGTTTAGGCACACGGCCTGGCTCGGAAGGGAAGGAGCGTAATTTGACTTTTTGAATGTAAAATTTGCTTGAATAATTAGTGGACACCATGTCACGTTTGGCGAGCCCCTGATGCGCCTAAACTGTGGGACCCCCCCAAAAGTGACAACATTTTGTAAACTAGACCCCTCAGGGAACTTATCTAGATGTGTGGTGAACACTTTGAATCCCCAGGTGCTTCACAGAAGTTTATAACATTGAGCCGTAAAAATAACATTTTCACATTTTTCCCACAAAAGTGCTTTTCAGCCCTAAATTTTGCATTTTCATAAGGGTAACAGGAGAAATTGCACCATACCATTTGTTGTGCAATTTTTCTTCAGTAAGACAATACCCAATATGTGGGGGAAAATCACTGTTTGGGTCCACGACAGAGTTCAGAAGGGAAGAAGCGCCATTTAACTTTCTGAAAGTAAAATTTGCTTGAATAATTAGCAGATGCCATGTCGCGTTTGGAGAGCCCTTGATGTGCCTAAACAGTGGAAACCCCCTACAAGTGACACCATTTTGGAAACTATACTCCTCAGGGAACTTATTTAGATGTGTGGTGAACACCTTTAACCCACAGGTGCTTCATGGAATTTTACGAAGTGGATCTGTAAAAATGAAAAGAATTTATTTTTCAGTCAAAAATGTTGTTTTAGCCCCAATTTTTTTTTCATTTTCACAAGACTAGCAGGAGAAAATGGACCCCAAAATTTGCTGTGCAATTTCTCCTGAGAATGCCGATACCCCATATGTGGTCAAAAACTACTTTTGATGCACAGTGCAAAGCTCAGAAGGGAAGAAGCACCGTATTGGAGTTCAGATTTTGCTGGCCTGATTTGAGGGTGCCATGTCACATTGGTAGAGTCCCTGAGGTCCAAGAACAGCAGTACCCCCATAAGAGACCCCATTTTACAAACTACCCCAATCATCTAGGGGTGCAGTGAGCATATCGACACCACAGGTGGATCACAGAATTTTATACCATTGGGCAGTAAAGAAAAAAATAATTACATTTTTACCACCGAAATGTTGTTTTAGCCTCAGATTTTACATTTTCAAACTGGGAAATGGGTAAAAGTGGCACCAAAATTTATTCCACAATGTCTGCTGAATGGAGAAATACCCTGCATGTGGCTAAACAGTAATGCTTAGTCATACGGCGAGACTCAGGAGGGATGGCGCGCTATTTGTTTCCAGAAGTGCAGATTTTTTCTAGAATAGTATGCAGACTCCAATAGAATAGCAGAATCCCCCCTCAAGTGACCCCATTTTGCAAATTATACCCCTTTGGGAATTTATTAACAGGTGTAGTGACGATTTTTACTCCATGGGTCTTTTCCAGAAACAAGCAGCAGCGGATGTTGCTGAGTAGTGATGAGCGAGCATGCTCGCTACTGCTCGGTACTCGCCAGAGCATCTCACTGCTCGAGATGCTCGGCGCTCGACGAGTATATCCGGGGTTGCTCGACGGGAGCTCGGGTCCCCTCCCTGCATGTTTGGCGCTCTTTAGAGAGCCAATGAACATGCAGGTATTGTCTGCCACACACTGTAATGCCGCAGCCATGTTGGTTGTGGCATTGCAGTGCTTGGCTGGCCGCACAGCATCATCAGGTCTATATCAGACCTGGCGCCACCATGCTAGTCACTACTCTGAAATCAGGCAGTGTAGGGAGAGGTGCTGCTGAGCTAGGGAGAGATTTGCTTGTTTCTTAGTTAGTGTTGGTATACCACAATATATTATACATATATCCATCTCAACTATAGTTCTTCTGAGGCCTAATCCAGCTGCATAGACATCAGTGCTAGGCAGCCAGGCAGTATATGTGGCAGACTGCAGTGCATATAGCAAGAGGGTCCATTCCAGTTCTGTCTGCTTAGTTTGTTTTATACTTTTATAATAAAAGAGTTCCAGTTCTGTCTGCTGCTGGTGCTTTTACAGATATTTCTAGAAATAGCCCCTGGTATCAGGGGCCAGGGATAATTTTTGGGGGGATTTAATCCTGATTATTTGCTTAAAAAGCAATCCTGAGAACACAGTTTTTCTGCTCCATTTGCTTGTCGGCTCTGCAGAATACAGCCAGATCCTTTCCATATTATAGCGCTAAAAATCCACCTATTTAAAACTGTGGTTTGTCCGTCACATGGATGACATATAAGTGCGCTCAAAATTCTGCCATTTCTTGCCTCCATTTAAATTTTATTGCAGTGTGTTAGCGAAGTTATTTTTCGTCACACGTATCACATATCACTGCGGTTCAAATCCAGCTATTTGTAGTCAACGTGGAAAATATTGTCCTCCATTTAAAATGGGCAAGGCGTGTGGAAAGGGACGGGGAAGTGGACGTGATGGTGATGATGGTGCATGCAGAGGACGAGGCCAAGGCCGTGGGCTAGCTGAAATTGTGCCATAACAAACACCCACATCTTCTCGCTCGACCTTCCTGTCCCAATTAATATGGGACCGCAGAACACCACTATTGAACACAGAGCAGTGTCAAAAGGTTATTAATTGGATAGCAGATAATGCTTCCAGTCACTTAGCTACCACCACCACCACCCTGTCTTCCACACGGTCAAGTTTCAGTAGCCGTGAGTCTGGACTGCATATTCCTCACCCTGATCCGCCTTCCTCCCACCATGCCGAGTGCCTGGAGACAACTGATGCCACACTTGGATGCTCTGAAGAGCTGTTCACTTTTCCATTTGTAGATTCGGGCCTCTTGCTCGGTCCACTTGAAGCAGGGCAAGAGGAGATCGCATGTAGCGATGCCCAAATATTTGAGCAGCCACGGTCACATGAAGGCGACGGTGGGAAACTGTCACAAGAGGTGGACGATGATGAGACACAATTGCCAGAAAGTCAGAAGGAGGACCAGGGTGCGGAAGTGGAAGACGTGGTGGTGGATGATATAGTAACTGACTCACCGGGCCGGGGGACATACAGAGCGAGGATAGCAGCATACAGGGGGTGGGAGGCGTAGCACCACAACAGGCAGGAAGAAGCAGTGTGGTTGCCGCAGACAGAAGGCGGGCAACCGTTCACCGTGACACCAACGGAAGTTGCCAGTACAACTGTTAAGTCTTCCCAAGTCTGGTTGTTTTTTAAAGACTCTGCCTATAACCCCAAAAAGGCCATTTGCACCACCTGCCAGGTCAGCATCAGCAAGGGTAGCAAAACTAGCAGCCTGACCACCAACAGCATGATCAGGCACATGGCAGCAAAGCACCCGACTAAGTGGGCCGAACCCCAGGGTCCAGCAACAGTGTCTGCGGGTGACACCACTGCTTGTTCCAGTGTTGTGAGTGCACGCCAATCCTCGGGCGATGGCACATGCCAAGATGCCTCTCGCCCTGCACCTCTCGTTGAACATTCTTAACTAGCACCATCAGCAAGGACGTCCACGTCCTTGTCCCAGCGCAGCGTTCATTTGTCCCTACCCCAGCCCTTGGAACGCAAGCGCAAATATGCAGCTAACGCCCCACAGGCCACACTACTAAATTCACACATTTCGAGAATGCTTGGGCTCGAAATGTTGCCTTTTATGCTCGTGGAGACGGAAGCTTTCCGCAAGCTCATGGCAGTGGCCATCCCTCGGTGCTTGGTCCCCAGCCAACAATATTTCTCCCGGTGTGCCGTCCCCGCATTACATGAGCACGTGTCCCACAACACTAGCCGTATCCTCAACAGCGCAGTTATTGGGAAAGTCCACCTAACCACGGACACGTGGACAAGTGCCTGTGGGCAGAGATGGTACATCTCGCTGACGGCACACTGGGTTAGCATAGTGACCCAGTCGGACCTTGTGACGGAGCACGACTTCCCAACGCCGGGAATTGCGGGCCCTGGGTCAATCAGGGTTACCCCACATTCTACAGCTCCTGCACCTCCTCCTCCTCTTCAGCATCCATCTCCGAAATGAAAACATCAGTCGCAAGCTGGAAGCACTGCAGAACTGCCTCGGCCAAGAGGCAACAGGCTGTGCTGAAGCTAATATGCTTAGGTGACAAACCACACAATGCTGAAGAGTTGTGGACAGCTCTGAAAGAGCAGGCAGATCTGTGGCTGACACCGCTGAACCTACAGCCAGGCATGCTCGTGTGTGACAATGGCAGGAACCTGGTGGTGGCTCTGAGGTGAGGCGAGCTCACACATGTACCATGCCTGGCCCATGTGCTTAACCTCGTGGTTTAGCGGTTTCTCAAAACCTACCCGGATCTGTCGGATCTGCTTGTCAAAATACGCCGCCTGTGTGCCCATTTTAAAAAGTCAGCTACAGCTTTCGCCGCTCTTGCCTTGCTTCAGCAGCATTTTCAGCTTCCGGCTCACCGACTGGTGTGTGATGTGCCCACGCGTTGGAACTCTACATTGCAGAAGTTGGGAAGGATTTGTGAGCAGAAGAAGGCAGTTGTTGACTACCTGCATCAACAAGGCCGTCGGTATTCAAGGCAGACTCCACACATAAAACCTCAGGAGTGGACATGGATGTCAGACATGTGTACCATCCTCCAAAACTTTGAGGACTCCACCAAGGTGGTGAGCGGTGATGAAGTCATAATTAGCAACACCATCCCTCTCTGTCATGCTTCTCTGTCTTCTGAAACGCTCTCTGCTCTCAATTAAAGAGGATGCATTGCAGGCAGAGCACGATGAGATGTACCATACAGGGTGATTACACACAGCCCAGCCTCATGTCATCCCAATGTGGATTGGGTGACAATGAGGAAGAGAAGGAGGAGGAGGAAGAACAGGAGCTAGTTTCCTGCGCTATAGACGGTACTACCTGCACAACTGCCATACCGTCTGTTCAGCGTGGATAGCCTGGGGACAGGAAGAAGGAGGAAGAGGAGGAGGAGAGCATGGTCAGTCATCCACTTTGCAGTCTGGCACACATGGCTGAGTTTATGTTACGCTGCCTTTCCCGTGACCCTCGCTTTGTCCAAATTTTGGGTGACAGTCATTACTGGTTGGTGACGCTTCTAGACCCACCCTACAGGGTGAACTTTATGTCTCTTATTCCTTTGCAGGACAGGCCTAATAAAATGGGGCAGTACGAGAAGGCACTTGTTGCAGAATTGGTGAAAAAATTCCGATCTGAAAACGCTGGCGGCAGAGGTCACAGTTCGTTTGACAACCAATGAGAGAGCCACAAATGCAATCCAGCAGAGGCAGGGGAACATAGTCAAAGTTCTGGGACAGTTTTCTCAGACTCTCCCATCGCAAAGGCCCTGAGGCGGGGGGGTACTGTCACAAGGAGTGCAAAGTTTTGAAAGATGGTGAGGGAGTATCTTGCTTACCGTACCAACGTCCTCCGTGATTCCTCTGTGCCTTATAATTATTGGGTATCCAAGCTGGACACGTGGCATGAACTGGCTCTCTACGCCTTGGAGGTCCTGGCCTGCCCTGCCATTAGCGTTTTGTCAGAGCGGGTTTTTAGTGCCGCCGGTGGAATTATAACCGATAGGCGCATTCGCCTCTTGACTGAAAATGCTGACAGGCTTAGTCTTATACAAATGAATAAGGGCTGGATTGGGCTAGACTTCTCAACACCACTGAATGATAGCAGCGTAACATAAACTCAAATACAGTGTCTTTTTTTGGGGAGGTCTAACTCTATTCCCATGCACCTCTGTCTTCACACCCAGACATGGTATACGCTTCCTGATTCTATCTATTTGCTTCACCGTTGCTTCACTGCAACCATTGCTTCACTGCATAGGCAAACACTATGGTAGACCCACTTCTTAATTATGGGAACATTGTTTTTAGGAGGCTCTCTGACCTCTACGTCTCTTGCAATTGGCATTGGAGTTCCTCCAAATTTTTGGCAGCCCTTGCAGTCACTACATGGGCAAACACTATGGTAAACCCACTTCCTAATAATGTGAACATTGTTTTTAGGAGGCTCTCTGACCTCTACATCTCTTGTAAGGGTCATTGGAGTTCTTCCAAATTTTTGTCAGCCCTTGCTTCACTGCATAGGCAAACACTATGGGAGACCCACTTCCTAATAGTGGGAACATTGTTTTTAGGAGGCTCTCTGACCTCTACTTCTCTTGCAAGGGGCATTGGAGTGCCTCCAAATTTTTGGCAACCGTTGCTTCACTGCATAGGCAAACACTATGGGAGACCCACTTCCTAATTATGGGAACATTGTTTTAAGGAGGCTCTCTGACCTCTACGTCTCTTGCAAGTGGCATTGGAGTTCCTCCAAATTTTTGGCAGCCCTTGTTTCACTGCATAGGCAAACACTATGGTAGACCCACTTCCTAATAATGTGAACATTGTTTTTAGGAGGCTCTCTGACCTCTACATCTCTTGCAAGGGGCATTGGAGTGACTCCAAATATTTTGGCAGCCCTTGCAGTCACTGCATACGCAATAACAGTATAGGAGACCCACTAGCTAATAATGGGAACAACAAAGCATAGCCGGCTGATGGCTCTCTAACAATAGCGAGGGCCGACTGCTGGCCCTTTAAGAATAGTAAGGGCCGCATGATGACCCTATAAAAATAGGTTTGTGACTTTCAGAGTCCCTCCATCATAAATGAAACAGGATGTGTCTAATGATGTGTCACACACCACATGGCCAGATAAGGTTGCAAAATGTTAAAATGACATTTCCCGGTGAATGCATTTGTCTTGGCTGCAAGCAATGCAAAAGTGCAAAAGCGCATCAAAAACGCTACATGTGAACATAGCCCAAGGTGTGGAGGAGCACTTTTGTTTTTGGTTATTTATTTTGCCTTATATACAAGTCATATTACCCTGGAAAGGATGTTCTTTAACATATTTCCCAGGAAAATCCATTTTGGTTTCATTTTTGCACGTTTTATTGTGAGTCCGTAAGTGGCATAATACCTCTGACAACGTTGTTGACAGCAGTGACCTGGGAGTCAGAAATGCTTCCAGGGGTCTTCCCCATGCTGTTCCCATGTCATTTAAGCATTGCTCCTGTTGATTTGGGCAATTTTAGATTTTTTGGCCCTCTGCAGACCGCCAGGGGTAGCCGCTGGAAAAATGCTCGAGTTTCCCATAGACTGACATTGGGTTCATTACTCGGACCGAGCACTCGAGCATTCCAATTTGCTCGACCCGAGCAACAAGTACCTAAGCATTTTAGTGCTCGCTCAGCACTATTGCTGAGTGAAAATTGAAAACTACCATTGTAGTGACCTGTAAGTTGTAGTGACCAGTACGTTGTGCCCAGCTCATGCTTCTGGAGACACACAGCTGTAAATTAGGCAGGCTCTCACCACTACAGAAATGTCAAACATGTGGACGCTAACACTGGTTTAGGCACACACTGGAGCTCAGAAGGGAGGGGGGCATTTGGATTTGAGAGCACAGAATTTGCTCAATTTCTTTTGGGGGGCGATGAGCCATGCTGCCTTTCCAGAGCCTTTGTTCTACCAGTAATGTGGAAGCCCATATATTTCTAATAACGGATGACGGACCTGAGTGGGGACTTGTTTTTTTGTGGATTGAGTCGAAGCTTTTATTGTGATCCAAAATGATATGTAAAATGTTCCCATTTATCCTGTGCTCTACGCTGAGCACTGATATCGGGGTTTACATTTCAGTCTACATGTGTAATTCAGATGAAACCCCCGAGGAATCCATTCGCTATAATGAGGCTGCAGAGTTACTCTAGACTCCATTTGGCCTCTTTTTAGTGGTGTCCATTTTTTCAGAGGTTCAGTAGACTCAGTTGAAGCTTTTGTTAGGAACATTTTACATAACATTTTGGATCACATTTATCCTATGCTTTATGCTGAATACTTATATCAAGGTTTCCACCTAAATCTCCGAGTGACGTGATTCAGATGAACCTGAAGGATTCATTCACTATAATGAAGCAGCAGAGTTACTCTGGATGCCGTCTGGCCTCTGTTTAGTGTTGTCCTTTTCAGAAGTGCACAAAACTGTGCGTGATGGTACTGTTATGCATGCCTGATAAAAAGACAGACACCGACAGATTATAGGCCAGATGGCGTCCACAGTGCCTCCATCTCCCTCATTATAAGAAATCTTCCACCAGGGATTCAGTCTGAATTACATATTTCAGAGATTTACATGGAAACCCCGGTGTAAGCACAGAGCGCAGGATAAATGTAAACCAAGCTTTACTGTGATCTTTGGGAGGCAGAATGAACAAATCAACAGCAGGTGAAGAATTGGTTTTATTTATTTTTTACGCCATTCCGTATGCGCTATAATTGATTAGGCGACTTTATTCTTCGGGTCGGTGCGATTGCAGTGATACCAGATTTATTGCGGGTTTTTTATGTTTGGCAGCTGTCATACACATCACCATATTTTGAGAGCTATAATTTTTCCATATTTCAGTCAACATAGTCATGTGATGGCTTGTTTTTTGTGAAACGAGTTACTTTTTTATTGGTACCATATTCAGGCACGTGACATTTTTTGATTGCTTTCTATTCTGATTTTTGGGAGGCAGAATGAACAAAAGCCAGCAATTCAGGAATTGTATTTTGGGGTTTTATTTTATGTCATTCTGCATGTCGTAAAATTGATAAGGCAACTTTATTCTTTGGGTCAGTACGATTACAGCAATACCACATTTATAGCGTTTTTTTATGTTTTGGCGCTTTTACACAATAAAAACTATTTTATAGGAAAAATTATTATTTTTGCATTGCTTTATTCTGAGAGCTATAACTTTTTTATTTTTCCGTTTCTGGAACTGTATTGCAGCTTGTTTTTTACGGGACAAGATGACTTTTTCAGCGGTACCATTTTTATTTACATTCGTCTTTTTTATCGCGTTTTATTCCACTTTTTGTTCAGTGGTATGATGATTTTTTTGCCTTTTTTTGCCTATGATGATTTTTTGCATCATTTTTTTGCCTTGTTTTTTATGTATTTTTTTATGGTGTTCACTGAAGGGGTTAACTAGTGGCACAGTTTTATAGGTCAGGTCATTCCACACATAGCGATACCAAATATATGTACTTTTTTCATATAAATGTTTATTTATAGGTACAATATATTTTTTATTTTTTATTATTATTTTGTGATTTTTTTTTAAATATTTTTACAATTTTCTTTCACTTTTTTTTTACTTTTACACTTTGTTCCACTATAGGACTTTAACTAATTGCTGTCTGATCTCTTCTATATTACAGAGATGCAGCAGCATTCCTACACTATACAGGCTGTCAGTTCTGCGCTGATAGAAAGTTGCCAGATCACTGCGCATGATCTGGCAACTTTCCTCGCTCTGGTGACCCGGATTTCATCATGACGACATCGGGTCATCATGACAATGATCGGGGCCGTGGGTAGCCATGACAACGATCGGGAGCGCGCAATGACGTAGCGGGGTCTGTGATGCAAAGGCAGAGGCGCTTTCTTCCCTCTGCTTGCACGCTAAATGCTGCGATCGCAGCATTTAGAGGGTTAAAGTGCCGGGTGTCAGCTGTCAGAATCAGTTGACACCCGATGGCGATCGCGCGTGCACAGCTTCTGTGCACAAAATCGCCGAGAGGTATCCATTAGTGATGAGCGGGCACTAAAATGCTCGGGTACTTGTTGCTCAAGTCGAGCAAATTTGAATGCTCGAGTGCTCGACCCAATGTAAGTCTATGGAAAACTCAAGCATTTTTCCGGCAGCCTCCACCCCCCCCGGAGGTCTGCAGGGAGCCTAAAAATTGACGAAATCAATGGGAACAGTGCTGAAATGACATGGGAACAGCATGGGGAAGACTCCTGGCAGCATCTCTGTCTCCCAGGTCACTGCTGTGAACAATTTTCTCAGAGTATTACGCCACTTTTACGGACTCACAATAAAATGGACTCACAATAAAATGATAAGGAACATCCTTTCCAGGTTAATGACTTGTATATAAGGCAAAATAAATAAACAAATCCTACAATGTTTGTCCGCTATTTCATTCTTCTTCTCTGCTAGATTTCTAAAACCTAACATGGACAAAACAGAATTCATCATCTTTCCGCCATCTCTTTCAACCCCCCCAACTGACCTATCTATCAACGTCAATGGCTGTCCACTCTCTCCAGTCCCTCAAGCTCGCTGCCTTGGGGTAACCCTGGACTCTGAACTCTCCTTCAAACCACATATCCAAGCCCTTTCCACTTTCTGCCGACTCCAACTTAAAAATATCTCCCGGATCCGCACATTCCTCAACCATGAATCTGCAAAAACATTATTGCATGCCCTCATCATCTCCCGCATCAACAAATGCAACCTCCTGCTCTGTGGCGTCCCTTCCAAAACTCTAGAACCCCTCCAATCTATCCTAAACTCTGCTGCTCGACTAATCCATCTGTCCTCACGCTATTCCACTGCCTCTCCTCTCTGTTAATCTCTTCACTAACTCCCCATTGCTCAGAAACTCCAGTTCAAAACCCTAACCATGGCATACAAGGCCATTCACAAGTTGTCTCCTCCATATATCTCTGACCTAGTCTCCCGGTACAAACCCGAACACAACCTCCGATCCTCACAAGAACTCCTTCTCTACTCCCCTCTTATCTCTTCCTCCCACAATTGCATACAAGATTTCTCCCGTGCATCCCCCCCTACTCTGGAACTCTCTACCCCAACATATCAGAATCTCACCGACCGTGGAAATCATCAAAAGGAACCTGAAGACCCATCTCTTCCGACAAGCCTACAACCTGCATTAACCATCGCTCCACCATACCACTCCACGACCAGCCCTACCCTCACTTACTGTATCCTCACCCATCCTTTGTAGACTGTGAGCCCTCACGGGCAGGGTCCTCGCGCCTCCTGTACCAGTCGCCATCACATTTTGTTAAAGATTATTGAAATTGTTTTTGCTATGTATACCCATTTTTCACATGTAAAGTGCAATGGAATAAATGGCGCTATAATAATAATAAATAATAATAATAAACAAAAACAAAAATGATCCTCCACACCTTGAGTTATGCTCACACGTAGTGTTTTTGATGCGTTTTTGGACCTTTGCATTGCTTTCAACAGTGAAAAATACATTTACCAGTAAATGTAATTTTAATATTTTACTACCTTATCTTCCCTTGTGGTGTGCCAGACATGATCAGACACATCTTGTTTCATTTATATAGGAGGGACTCTGAAAGTCACAAAGCCTATTTTTATAGGGCCATCAGGCGGCCCTAACTATTCTTGAAGGGCCAGCAGTCAGCCCTCACTATTGTTAGAGGGCCATCAGCCGGCTATGCTTTGCTGTTCCTTTTATTAAAGAGTGGGTCTCCTATACTGTTATTGCATATACAGTGACTGCAAGGGCTGCCATAAATTTGGAGGCACCCCAATACCCCTTTGAAGAGACAGAGGAGGGCCTCAGTAAAAAAATGTTCCCATTATAAAGGCGTGGGTCTCCTATAGTGGTAATGCCCATGCAGTGCCTAAATTTGGGAAATATCCCAATACCAATTTGAAGACACATAGAGATGGGCCTCAGTAACGACATGTTCCCATTAGAAAGGAGCGGTTCTGCTTTAGAGTTATTGCATATGCAGTGACTACAATGGCTGCTTATATTTGGGAAATACAACAATACCAATTTAAAGACACATAGAAGAGGGCCTCTGCAACAACATGTTCCCATTAGAAAGGAGCAGTTCTGTAATGACCCAAAAGGGGCCATTACAAACATTTCTGCATTCATAGGAGTCTGTGGAATCATTTATGCTTTGATGTACAGTACAGACCAAAAGTTTGGACACACCTTCTCATTTAAAGATTTTTCTGTATTTTCATGACTTTTAAAATTGTACATTCACACTGAAGGCATCAAAACTATGAATTAACACATGTGGAATTATATACTTAACAACTTAAAGTGTGAAACAACTGAAAATATGCCTTATATTCTAGGACTATCAGCTGTGTATCCACCAGACTTCTGCACAACACAACTGATGGTCCCAACCCCATTTATAAGCCAAGAAATCCCGCTTATTAAACCTGACAGATCACACCTGTGAAGTGAAAACCATTTCCGGTGACTACCTCTTGAAGCTCATCAAGAGAATGCCAAGAGTGTGCAAAGCAGTCATCAAAGCAAAAGGTGGCTACTTTGAAGAATCTAGAATATAAGACATATTTTCAGTTGTTTCACACTTTTTTGTTAAGTATATAATTCCACATGTGTTAATTCATAGTTTTGATGCCTTCAGTGTGAATGTACAATATTCATAGTCATGAAAATAGAGAAAAATCTTTAAATGAGAAGGTGTGTCCAAACTTTTGGTCTGTACTGTATTACCTGGTGTCATTCTGTTAAATCAAATGTAAATTGTTGCACTGTAATACCACTGGAGACCAGCAGGTGGTGGTATAAGGGTCGGCAACGGACTGTATTGGAGGATGTCTGATCAACATCCTCTATAGTCTGGTCAGTATGGTGACCAGGGGGAGTTGGCAGTTGGCAGTTGGTGGTTAGAGAGTGTCAAGCCTGTCTAGAGGTGAGGCGTAGGGTACAAGGGCTGCTAGGATTAAGTATCTTGCCAGAAAATCTTTTTAGAGCCCATCGCAGCAAGACCAAACCTTTTCCCATATCAAAGTATCAGTCCTGTAGCCAACCGGCTGGCACCTGCATGGAAAACCTGTATTGCAGCTAATTGCTGAAGAACTTGCAGTGGAGAATTGAATTGCTGAAGAACCTGCAGTGGAGAATTGCATTGCTGAAGAACCTGCACTGGAGAATTGCATTGTTGAAGCAGAAGAACCTACAGTGGGGAATTGCATTGTTGAAGCAGAAGAACCTGCAGTGGAGAATTGCATTGTTGAAGCAGAAGAACCTGCAGTGGGGAATTGCATTGTTGAAGCAGAAGAACCTGCAGTGGAGAACTACAATGTTGAGGCTGAAGAATCTACAATGGACAATTGCAATGTTGAGCCTGAAGAATTTACAATGGAGGATTATGCTGTAGTAGCAGAAGAAACTATAATGGAGAATTGCAATGTAATATCAGAAGAGAAGAACCTATAATAGGTAGTTCATAATCAGAAGAAGAATTGATAAATGAAAACATTGTTGAACCAGAGATCCTTGAAAAAGTTATGCCTCCTCAAGATAATTGCTTAATATCGCCATCTTTTGAAGATGTATCTGACAGCATTGAGCAGAAGAATGCATCTCCAAAACTTCCTGTTATTTGCTTTATAGTAAATACAGGAAGTATAAGTAACAAGAACAGTATGATCGCTGGTCTGAAACTTCTGATGACGATATTGAATATATACGTTCATATACAGAACCTCTCTCACATCAAAAAGATTTCCATGAAGATATTCCTGAGCCTCCCAGATTATTACCAGAGGAAGTGAAACATCTTCAGGAACTGACTCCCGCAAATAGGGCAAAAAAGTCCTTTAGAAAGCACTCTGGTTCAAATAGTGGTCTATATGAAGCTGATGAAAAAAATGTTATGGCATCTAAAGGATCCTGAATACAACTATAGTAGAGGGCAATGAATCATCAGGGGAATTCTTGCAGGATGTGCCAGAGATGAGGAAAGATTAATATCTGCTGGCCAGGCGAAATCAAGCGGAACCAAGTTGTGCTAGAAGAGTTGAAGGGGGAGCAAATTCAGATGCCGGACCTGATCAGGTGACCACCAGGAAGGATTTCCTGGATATAAAAGTCCAGTGTGCCAAGACACAGGCAGATTTGGTGCCAGACTGCAGAGTGGAGCAGACATGCTCCAGAGGGACCGCAGAGCCCAGCGTGACAGGCCTCAGCCGGAGGCCTGCGCTGCACCAGAGTCAGAAACTGCCTGAGAGGCTCCAGACTCCTCACAGAAGCACCCTGAGCACTGCACATGTTGGTCAGAGTCAGAACCTGCACCCCACACTGAGTAAGTTCCCCAGACCCGATGCCGCCTGTCAAGAGCCGATGTCAGGATCCTCTTACCCCAAGCCTAAGAGAAACTCATTGTTCTCACCCACAAAGCTCTCTACAGTTCTGCACCACCTTATATCACCTCTGTCATCTCAGTCTATTGCCCTACATGTGCCATCCGTTCTTCAAATGACCTAAGACTAACATCCCCCATAATCCGAACCTCGCACCTCCGTCTCCAAGACTTCTCTGGAATGCACTACCACAGATGATCCGACTGATGCCTAGCCCCCACGTCTTCAAGCACGCTTTTAAAACCCATCTCTTTAAACAAGACTACCACCTTAACTCAGTAACCTAACTTTCTTCCGTTCCCTCCTTCTAAATATTATTCAGAATCTGCTCCCTACTATTCATCTGTCTCCACACCCTCCATGCACACAATAACTGCACTTGATACTTGATTATTGCACTTAAACATACGGGCTGATGACTGGATCACGCAGCTTTTTATGAAAATCCCTATTTATTATAATTGCTAGACCTGAAATAACAAGCACTTTTCACCTGTTTTGTCCCACCATTTCCTTGTAGATTGTAAGCTTGCGAGCAGGGACCTCACTCCTAATGTAACTATTTAAACTGTCTTACCTTGTATTGAATTTATTGTCTGTATATTTCCCCGCTTAATTGTAAAGTGCTGCGTAATATGCTGGCGATATATAAATAAAAATTATTATTATTATTACCGTCGACAGTAAAGCCGAGATGAGCTGACAGAGGACTACGACAGGAGAGATGCGCCAGCAACAACAGAGGAATCACGCTATTGAACAGGGCCGTCACTTCCAACTCTCACCTACAGTACCGGGGACAGTTGGGATTAGAATTTCAGGTCGGGTGGTGGCCGACTGGTGCGTGGGAGGCTAAATGGGATCTGATAGACTTTATCCAGACAAGACTTGCGGCCTAGTGGGAAGAACCGGTGACCCCTGCTAGGCCCATACAAAGAGAACTGACATGGTGACTCCCACGACTGGGTGCATCACACTTTTGCAAACAACTTTACCGTTATTCACTGAAACTATTTCTTATTGTTATTCCAAGTTGCTGTTTATTATCCCTGTTACTAACCCCCTTGCATAATAGTTGTTATACATATAAAGTGGTTTTATTAATCCCTGACTGTTCCCGCCTTGTGTCTCTGTGCATTGCATTCTGGCACCTGTGTTACACAACAGCAAGACAAACCATGGTAATGTTACTATAACTAGAAATATTAAAGGCTGCCAAAAATTTGGACGCTTCCCAATACCCCTTTGAAGTGTCATAGAGGTGGGTCTCAGTAAAAAAATGTTCCCATTATAAAGGAGCGGGTCTCCTATACTGTTATTGTGTATGCAATGACTGCAAGGGCTGCCAAAAATTTGGATGCACTCCAATGCCCCTTGGAAGAGACATAGAGGAGGGCCTCATTAAAAAAATGTTCCCATTAGAATGGGCTGAAAAACATTTACCCCTGGGGCGTATACATGAGCATACTGTATGACAAACATTTCCTACGGGCATCATAAACACCCTTAAAAAAATGATGTGAGTGTTGCATCACGGTCAGTCTGGTGATATGGTGGTGGAGGAGGAGGATAAGTAGAAGGAGGTGGAAAACAGAAAATAGACAAAATCAGGAAGCGTATACCCATGTCTGGGTGTGAAGAGATGCATGGGAATAGACCTCCCAAAAAAAGACACTGGATTTCAGTTTATGTTACGCTGCTATCATTCGGTGGTGTTGAGAAGTCTGGCCCAATCCAGCCCTTGTTCATTTTTATAAGAGTCAGCCTGTTTTCAGTTGACAGGCGGATGAACCTATCAGTTATAATTCACCCAGCGGCACTAAAAACCCGCTCTGGCAAAACTCTAGCGGCAAGGCAGGCCAGGACCTCCAAGACTTAGAGAGCCTATTCATGCCACGTGTCCAGCTTGGATTACCAATAATTATAAGGCACAGAGGAATCACGGAGGACATTAGTATGGTCAGCAAGGTATTCTTTCAGCATCTTCGTAATATTATTCCTCCTTGTGAGAGTACCCCGCACATCAAGGCCTGTGCGATGGGAGGGTCTGAGAAAACTCTCCCAGACCTTTGACAGTGTTCCCCTGCCTCTGCTGGATCATATTAGTGTCTCTATCGCTTGTACTCTCTGGTTGTTGAATGAACTGTGAACTCTGCCGCCAGCGTTTTCAGAAGGGAATTTTTTTTAATAATTCTGGAACAAGGGCCTTCTGGTACTGCCCCATTTTAGTAGACCTGTCTGCCGCGGGAATAAGAGATAGAAAGTTCTCCTTGTAGCGTGGGTCTAGAAGTGTCACCAACCAGTAATGACTGTCACCCAAAATTTGGATAAATTGAGGGTCACAGGAAAGGCAGCGTAACATAATCTCAGCCATGTGTGCCAGACTGCTAAAAGGCAAGACTTCCGTATCTTCACCAAGAGGACGACTGACCATGCTCTCTTCCTCATCCTCCTCCTCCAATTCCTCAGGCCATCCACGCATACAGACGGTATGACAGCTGTGCGGGTAGTACCATCTATAGCGCAGGAAACTAGCTCATGTTCTTCCTCCTCCTCTTCCTCATTGCCACCCAATCCACGTTGGGATGAGATGAGGCTGGGCTGTGTGGAATCACCGTGTATGGTTCCTTGCTCCATCTCATCATGCTCCGCCTGCAATGCCTTCTCTTTAATTGTGAGCAGCGATCGTTTCTCAAGACAGAGAAGCGGGATGGTGACGCTAATTATCATCGTCGCTCACCATCTTGGTGGAGTTCTCAAAGTTTTGGAGGACGGCACAGATGTCTGACATCCATGTCCACTCTGGAGGTCTTATGTGCGGAGGCTGTCTTGAATACCGACGGACGTTTTGAAGCTGGTACTCAACAACTGCCCTCTTATTCTCACAAATCCTTCCTAGCATCTGCAATGTAGAGTTCCAACACGTGGACACATCACACACCAGTCGGTGAGCATGAAGCTGCAAATGATGCTGAAGCACGGCAAGAGCCGTGAAAGCTGTAGCTGACTTTTTAAAATGGGCACACAGGCGGCGTACTTTGAAAAGCCGATCTGACAGATCCAGGTAGATTTTGAGAAACCGCTGAACCACGAGATTAAGCACATGGGCCAGGCATGGTACGTATGTGAGCTCGCCTCGCTTCAGAGCCGCAACCAGGTTCCGGCCATTGTCATACATGACCATGCCTGGCTGTAGGTTCAGCGGTGACAGTCACAGATCTGCCTGCTCTTTCAGAGCTGTCTACAACTCTTCAGCGGTGTGCAGTTTGTTACCAAATCATATTAGCTTCAGCACAGCCTGTTGCCGCTTGGCCGAGGCAGTGCTGCAGTGCTTTCAGCTTCTGACTGATGTGGGCATTTCGGAAATGGAGGCTGAAGAGGAGGAGGAGGAGGTGCAGGTGCTGTAGAATGTGGGGGTAACCCTGATTGACCTAGGGCCCGCAATCCTTGGCGTCGGGAGGACGTGTTCCGTCCCAAGGTCCGACTAGGTCCCGTCTTCCACTATATTAACCCAGTGTGCCGTCAGCAAGATATACCGTCCATGCCCACAAGCACTTGTCCATGTGTCCGAGGTTAGGTGGACCTTCCTAGTAACTGCGCTTTTGAGGGCACGGCTAATGTTCTGGGACACATGCTTGTGTAATGCTGCAACATTTCGAGCGCAAACATTTGTGAAATATGTGAATTTAGTAGTGCGGCCTGTGGGGCGTTAGCTGCATATTTGCGCTTGCGTTCCAAGGGCTGGGGTAGGGACAAATGAACGCTGCGCTGGGACAAGGACGTGGACGTCCTTGCTGATGGTGCTAGTTGAGAATGTTCAACGAGATGTGCAGGGCGAGAGGCATCTTGGCATGTGCCATGGACAGGGGATTGGCGTGCACCACAACAGCGGAAAAAGAAGTGGTGTCACCCACAGACACTATTTCTGGACCCTGTCGTTTGGCCCACTTAGTCGGGTGCTTTGCTGTCATGTGCTTGATCATACTGCTGGTGGTCAGACTGCTAGTTTTGCCACCCCTGCTGAAGCTGGCCAGGCAGAAAATGCAAATGGCCTTTTCGGGGTTATCTGCAGAGTCTTTGAAAAACAACCAGACTCGGGAAGACCTAACAATTGTATTGGCTACTTCCATCATGTTGGTGTTCCGGGAAATGGTTGCCCACCTTGTGCCTGCGGCCACCACACTGCTTGTTCCTGCCTGTTGTGGTGCTATGCCTCCCTTCCCCTGTGTGCTGCTGTCCTCGCTCTGCATGTCACCTTGCCAGGTTGGGTCAGTGACTTCATCGTCCACAACCTCATCTTCCACTTCCGCACCCTGGTCCGCCTCCTGACTTTCTGGCAATTGTGTCTCATCATCATCATCCACCTCTTGCGACAGTAATTGCACTTTCCCACCGTCACCTTCGTGTGACCGTGGCTGCTCAAACATTTGGTCACTGCTAGATGCGATCTCCTCTTGCCCCACTTGAAGCTCGCCGGACGAGAGGGCCAAATCTATAAATGGAAAAGTGAACAGCTCTTCGGAGTGTCCAAGTGTGGGATCAGTTGTCTCTGGGCAGTCGGCATGGTGGGAGGAAGGAGGATCAGGGTGAAGAATATGCGGTCAAGACTCACGGCTACTGAGACTTGACCATGTAGAAGACAGGGTGGTGGTGGCAAAGTGACTGGGAGCATTATCTGCTATCCAACCAACAAGCTTTTGACACTGCTCTGGGTTCAATAGTGGTGTGCTGTGGTCCCCTAGCAAATGGGACAGGAAGGTAGGGCGACAAGATGTGGGTGTTTGTTGTGGCACAATTTCAGCTTGCCCATGACCTCGGCCTCGGCATGCACCATCAGCATCACGTCCACTTCCCCGTCCCTTGACACGTGCCTTGCCCATTTTAAATGGAGGATAATATTTTTCATGGTCGCTACAAATGGCTGGATTTGTACCGCAGTTATATATGATACGTCTGACGGACGCCGACGGTTTCAAATAGCGGGCTTTTAGTTTCCTATTATTCACAGCAACCATGTGTGAATAGCTTCACTGACACACTGCTACAAATTGTAAATGGAGGACAATATTTTCCTCGTTCACTACAAATTTCTGGATTTTTATCGCTGTAATATGAGATCACGTATGATGATGGAAAATATCTGGCCGTATTCTGCAGTGCTAACAAGCAAATGGAGCAGTAAAATGTTGGACACTATTACTTTTTTAGAAAATAATCAGGATTAAGATTAAAAAAAAATTAGCCCTGACCTTTGATATCTTGGGCTATGTCTACGGATATCTGTAACAGAATGAGCAGACAGAACGTGCTATGGACCCTCTTGTGCTGAATACACTGCCACAAACCCTGCCTGCCTAACTCCTGCTATCACCACTGAATATATGCAGCTGGATTAGTCCTCAGAAGGACTGTTAGTTCAGAAGGATATACAGTATATATATTCCTGGATACCACTACCTATATGTAACTATTACACCTCCAATTCTGTCCCTCACACAGCAGCACCTCTCCCTATTCTGCCTGTTTCCGGGATAGACTGTGACGAGCCTAGCATCGCCAGGTCATATATAGACCCGATGACGCTATGCGGCCAGCCAATCACTGTAATGCCACAACCAACATGGCTACGGCATTACAGTGCATGGCAAGCAATCCCTGCATGTTCATTGCTTCGCTAAAGAGCGCCAAACATGCAGGGCGGGGTCCCGAGCTCCTGCCCGAGCAACCCAGAAATACTCGCCGAGCATGTCGAACAGTGTGATGCTCGGACGAGTACCGACCAATGGCGAGCATGCTATCTCATCACTAGTATCCATACATTCCATATCAGTAGGTACCAGCCCACAGGGACATATGTATATGTTTAATGTCAGAAAGCGGTTAAAAAACTCCCTCTTTTTTTAGATCGCCTTATTCTGACACCCATAACTTTTTTTCTGTAGTCGTATAGGGACTTGATTTTTGAGGGACAAGCTGTAGTTTTTACTGGCGCCACTTTTTGGTACATGCTACTTTTTCATCACTGTTTCTTTTTTTGTAGTAGGCATGAACAAAAAAACATTACATCTGGAATTGTTTTTACATTTTCTTTTCTTTTGTTTTAGTTCATTGTGCTGTATAAGTGACACATTAATTTTTTTCTGCAGTTCAATACGATCATGTATTGAACTTTCCATTAATATCTAGAGTCTAACAATGTGGACTTCAAAGTTTTTTTAAGTTTCTTTTGGACTAATGGCTTCTTCCTAACAGAGTGGCCTTTCAGCCCATGTTGATACAGTACTCGTTTCAATGTGGTTATTGACACAATCTTACCAGTTTCCTCCATCATCTTCACAAGGTCTTTTGCTTTTGTCCTTGGGTTGATATGCGCGTGTCGGACCAAAGCACGTTCATCTCTGGGACACAGAACCGGTCTCCTTCCTGAGCGGTATGATGCCTGGACATCCCATCAGGTTTGTACTTGCGTAGAATTATTTGTACAGATGAACGAGGCACCTTCAGGTATCTTGAAATTGTACCCAAGGATGAGCCAGACTTGTGCTACTCCACAATTCTCTTCCTGATATCTTGACTGATTTCTTTAGACTTTCTCATGATGCTACACAAAGAAGCAGTGTGTTTTAGGTGTGCATTAAAATATATCCACATGTGTGTCTCTAATTAACTCAAATGTTGCCCAAAAACCTATCAGAAGCTTCCAAAAACATGATATCATCATATGGGCAGTCCAGAATTGTTTAAAGGCATGGTAATCTTAGTGTATGTAAACTTTTGACTTTGCAGTAAGTAATAAAAATGCCTTAAAACATTCTCTCTCTCTCATTATTCTGGTATTTGGCAAATATTAAAAATTATGGTAATCCTAATTGACCCAAAATGGGAAAGGTTTATTCTGATTTCATGTCAGATATTGAGAAAAACATGCACATGTGTCTTTTTATATAGTGCATGTAAACTTCTGGTTTCAACTGTATATCCTTTAAAGAGAGTACATTTTGGGTTCTCCAGAACCTAGTGGAAGGATGATTTTGTAAAATAGAAAAATAAACATTATGTTAAAGTGGCATTTCTGCTATAACCTCATTGAAGTTTACTACTCTTTTAGCTTGCTTCAAGACTAGATGCGCTGATTTGAGGAGAGGCAATAGCTTAAGTATGTTGAGTTTGTCAACTTCCAAAAAGCCCAACAGACATGTGGTTTTAGCCGCCTGAGCTAAGTGGTTTTCTGAATTGGGTAGAGGAGAGTTAGGCATAGATTTACTAATCATTTTAAGTTGGCCGCCAGGTAATATAAAAAGAAGTCAGGTAGTGCCAACCCTCTCTTTGGCTTGGATCTCTGTAAGGTAGCTAGCTTAAGTTTTGGTCTCGTATTGCCCCATACAAACGTAGACATTAGCGAGTTGAGAGTTGAAAAGAAGGATTTAGGGACGGGTACCACACTGTGTTGAAGGGCATAGTTAAATTTAGGAAGCAGAATCATTTTAATTAAATTCATCCTTCCAGAGACTGATACTGGCTCCATTGATTGAATTTATGCTTATCACAGTCAAGCAAAGGGGAAATATTAGATGGAAGATCATTTTTACTATCTCTCTGTATAATAATAATAAGTATTTCAATGGTTCCAGGTGATTTGCAGGTGTATGAAAAAGAGGCATTAAAGATGACTTATCTCAATTTATAAATAATCCCGAGTGTGACAATACAGCCTGTAATCTTAAGGCGGCCCGGAGAGGATATACAGCAGCAATTAGAAACATCAACTACAGGAGCTGTGCCAGCTTCAACGGATTGAATACCAGGACACCGACACTCATCAGATTTAATTCAGGAACCACACGATGCAGAGGACGGCATTTGTGGACACAATGGATACCAGTCTGTTTTCTTCAATTATGTGTGGAGTTTATTCGCAAAGAAGACATGGAATATGCTCTGAGGAAACTGGATGATGCAAAGATTTGTTCTCATGAAGGTGAGACCTCTTACATTCATGTCTGTGCTTAAATACATGCTGAGGGACTATCTCCAATAAGTGGAGAAGGATGATTGAGATCCTATCATGTCTGGCTAATTAAGATTTGGGGAGCAATGTGACGATACAGCCTATAATCTTAATAAGCCAGACGTTTAGATTTGTTAATCCAACAGAAATACACTATTGTGTTCATGTTGACTTGTAAATGTATGTGTATTTCTCTTGGCTGGTCAAGAAGGACATATGATTATTTGTATAACCCTGATTGTTGTCTCCTCTTGGGTTTGTAAACAGTGATGTTTGCTACTATGCTAATGACATATTATACTAAGCTAGCTAGATGTTTATTTACAAGAGCCCTATACAATACCAACTATGTAAATATATTAGCTCAAACAATGATAGCCGAGCCCTGTGAGTAATGCCCTCCCTAACTCCTTACCTGTGACTGTGTACTTGCAAGGACAACTGTAACTATTTTAAGGGACATGTGCTTCTGTAGCAGAGAGACTTAAAAACAGAGAACCAAGGAGAAGCAAGAGGACACACAGACTCTGTGAGACCATTAGCTTTGAAGCATGGATTTAACCAAAGAGACACAGATTTGGATTCTACATGATTCTAGTCTAAGGGTATATAGCCCTGACTGGAAAGATACGGATCTGCTCCATTGACCATCAGGAAGCCCATGGATACATTTGGGGAGACCAGGTTGGAACAATGAAGTCACCTGGCCCCATGGATATGTTGTTTGGGGTTGCCAGGCGGGATCTTTCGGTCAACTGGAACCCATGGAGACATTCAGAGAAGCCAGATTGGGACCCACCGGTCATCTGGCCCCATGGAAACTCTTGGAGAGGCCAGGGTGGAACCCTTGGGTCTTCTGGCCTTGTACCCCGATGGACTGCTAGCTTTCTAAGCTTGCCTCTACCTTCTCTCTGTGGGGGCCTGCCAGAAGTGAGTGGCCACTGGCTGAGGTAGTTGGCACTGGAAGTCCCAAAGTCACAGCTGTTCTATCCCAGGCAGGCGGAGCGGAAGGGTGAGACTGTGTAATGTTGTACCATCTTGGGTATTTGCTGGGACTATTCTATCTGTTTATTGTCTGCTTTGTGGTTCAATAAAGTATTGCCACGCTGTTTTAACCTCACTCTGTGTTGTCTGAGTAGCGTTACGTCTTCACACCGAGTAATTACTAAATGAATCAATGGTAGAACTTTCATGAGGTAAAGTTTCTTCAATATTATCCATAAAAAGTATCATATCATCTGTGTATAAGCCGAGCACCGAGCACATGAGGTGCCGTGTTATGGACTAGGGGCTCAGCGGGTAAAACCGGAGACCGCCCGCTGTCACAAGAAGACGGAGCATTGTTTGGGTAGGGACGCCTGAAGAAATCAACACCGGCATCAGCTGGTAACTGCCTTGTGAGGAGCAAGAGTCAGCTAAGTGAAAAAAACTGTCGATTACAACCGGTTCGACTCTGCTACATCTAGTTAAACTGTGAACTGACAGTAATAGACTTTTACTTGCTACTTCCCTTGTTTTCCCCCATATTTTCCCCTGTTACTCCCTGTGTGGAGGTTGACCCTGTTATCATAAACCTCCCCTGTTTATTAACCCCGTATTGGCAGCTCTGTGTTTCTGTGTCACTGCATCTAAAGTACCCGTGTTACAATTGCTGTTTTTGTAGGTCAACTGAAAAATCTGGGAAGATTGAAATCTTGACATTATTATGCTTAAGAGGACCTTTTGGCCTAGAGAGGCGAAGACTGGCGTCTCTGTCCTTACTATTTAGTATGCGTGCCAGAAAGAGATCTGGAAGGGCATCTGGCGGAAGAGTCCTCGCCAGGACTCTATGCGCCTGTTCCACTGCAAACACTGGAGAAAATTCATCACCTAGCGTAGATTTGAGCCATTCTTCCAGGAACTGCTCAAGCTGTTGTCCTTCTGAGAAATCAGGCAGGCCAATAATGCGTATATTGTTACAGCGCGACCGATTTTGCACATCATCCGCCTTCTGACCCCAGGCATTTATAGATCCTGCCTTTTTTGTTAGTTTAGGGGCCATTGTTGACAGTTTATCTAAACGACAAGATACCTCAGTCTCTGGTCAGTGACATGACTCCTCATGGTTTGCATATCCTGTCGAAGGAGTCCTACCTCTGAGTGTACCGCTTCAATTTTCCCAGTCAGAGAGGCTTTACAGATAGAGATAGCTTGCAAAAGCTGGTCAGAGACTTGTCTCAAGGTCAGATTCTCTTGATCCTCTCCCTTCTCACCCATAGATACTAAGATTTTACGCTGGTTTGTGACTTTAATTGTTGAGGTATTATTTCCTCTTAGTGCACGAGGGGTTTCAGATTGATCACCCCTAGCAAATTCTTTGAGTTTGTCACGTTCGAGCTTTTCTCACGGCTCAGGGTTACTAATAATCAGTGGTTAAATATAGTCACTGATATATATACTTTGGTAGATATCTCTTTCTATTATTGGTGTTCGCACAGTATTAATGAATATGCTATTTATAACTGAGCAGTTTTCAGATTGCAATATTTATTTATTTATTTTACTCGCTTATATAGCACCATTAATTCTACAGCACTTTACAGACATCATCATCACTGTCCCCATTGGGGCTCACAATCTAAATTCCATATCAGTATGAACAGATATACGCCTTCCATTATTCCCCTCTATGTAGCTGGGTATACCTCATCGTCTTAAAAGAGAAGGACCAAATATAACAGGGGGGAGGGGCTTCCCCAGTTGATAGTTGTGCTCTATGTGCAGGTATTAAGCGAATTCTATGCTGTTTTAACAATGTCAGCAGTATTATATATATTATACCTGCTATGTTTCCCTGACTTGTCTTCCCTTGTGCTCCTCTAGAGCAGTTACTCAAGATGGCCGCCATCGCTGCCTGCTAGTGTGGTGATAGAGAGATGAGAGAGGCCGTGGGTCCCGTTTTTTAGGGCACACACAGCAGCTCCCCCTTAGTGTTTGGCAAGAGTCCAGTCTATACGGGTCCTGCCGCCAGACAAGTAGAAGAGAACGCTTCTCACTGCATCCTGGGTCTTCCTCAGTGCGTCTCTCAAAATGGCCGCCACCCCTGCTCTCCCGTGTAGCAGTGAGGAGAGAAGTCACGGATCCCGTGTCTCAGGGCTCACACTGTTCCTCCCCCAGTACCTCGCAGGGGCTCAGATTTCACTGCGACGGCCACCAGGTAAGGAGAGGAGATTACTCCTCACTACAACTGTCAGGGCCTCTGTAATGTGGTGCGCAAGATGGTCGATGTCTCCTTGGTGCCATCTGCCTGCTGAAGTCAATCACAGGCGTCAACTGACCGGAGCTGCACTGCAGCAACTCCTCTGCAACCAGGCAATGTCCAGAGTCCGCAGGCAAGGTTTTCTGGATGCGATGAGTGAGTTAGAGTAGGATAATTAGCCAGTAAATTTAAGGATGGCAGGAGCTCCTCACAATCACAGCCGCACGGATCACTCCATTGCCACTATTACCCCATCGCTGTCACTATTAACAGAGGCATCTAAGGAGTTAAAGTGCTCGGACCGGGACTGTCCAGTCTTTGCACATACAGCTGTGTGTTACAGCCAGCTTCAGATGGCCAGGGCATGACTCCTGTGCTCGTGCCATTCATCAGATGTAACTGTGCACCCCCATGCAGGAAATTACTTGCAATCTGGATGGATAGTTACGTCAATTTGCGGGACGGGGTTAATGCATATAAAGTAATACAAAAAAGATTAGAAAAGTATATTAAATATTTATAACTTTGTTTGCGCATTTGTAAATTCACACATTTATTATTTACATTTTACCTGCAAATACTTAATGCTGATTTTATGGTATTTAGCTTTCAGAAACATTGACAAAGGTTCAGAACAATATGAAATGGCCATGTCGTTTCAGACAAACATTCTGTGATGATTAAACGTTAAGCTTGTATTTTGATTTCATTATTTTTCCATAGTTAAGGAGCAATTATCTTGTCATTCCTGTTCTGTACTCAGTGCCAAATCTGTTGAAATGTCTAACCTGATTTATGTATAAAATGTGACATATCAATGAGTGAATTGTACAAACTGTTGAGATAATCATATTCTGTCAAATGTGTTCTTCCAGGTAAAAAAAGTTACCTGAAGACGCAGCTCAAATCATCTATAGACAAAAAATTATAAGGTGTCTAAACTAATAATAAAGAAGAACACTTTAGCCTAATGCATAATGCCTTTAGATAAACAATTATAACATTCAAAAGTAGGTATCTTTACATTGTTGCAATTGTCCTTTAAACTTGTTTTTAGCGTCCTCATTTGATTTTAGCAAACGTGCATGCATGAACTGCACCAATATTGCAACATGTAGGTGTTACAAGACCTCAACTACCATTAATAGTGATCAGCGAGTATGTTCTGTTAACCCTTTCGGCGAGCATGCTCGGGTGCTCGCCGAGTGTCTTCAGCGTGCTCGGGTGTTATGTTTCAGTCACTCCATGCTCATGATTTGCGACTGTTTGACAGCTTTAATACATGTGAGGAATGCCTAAGAAACAGACATTCCTCACATGTATTAAAGTTGTCAAACAGTCACAAATCATGAGCACGGCATGACTGAAACATAACACCCGAGCACACGGAAGATACTCGGAAAACACCCAAGCATGCCTGTAAATCTCGAGTAACAAGCATGCTCACTCAATCACTAACCATTAATGCTTAGATAATTTGGCTTCTGCTCTGCAAGTTATTAGCTGACTGTGTCAATGGACAGAAGGTGTTTCATGTAATAAATATGCTAATCTAAATTTTAGTTAAGTAATTATTCTAAAAACATCTATGTGCATTTGGGAAAATGCCAAATGGATTTTAAATCTTAAATTTTATTTGTTACACAATTAAAATTAGGTCATCATAAGCAAATGTAATTTAAAAGGATAATAGCGGTTCAGAGTTAGTATAATCTTTATGGCAGGCATAACTCTACATGTGGGGAACACAGAAAGCCTTAGTCTCAGCGCTAATCCATCTCTTTTCCTATCTGTTAAATCTGCTATCCCTAACAGTAGCAGATAGTAGGGCTACCACTCTGAAAAGTTGATTCTGGAACCTTAAAGGGTATTCTCACTCAACACATTTATCATCTATACACAGAGTAAGTGATAAATATGAGCTTGTCGGGGGTCTCACCATTGGAATACTGATCAATACTGACAATAGGTTGTCAACTTTCCCTATGTGACTGGAGCTCATGTAAGACACTTCAATTCATTTCTATAGGACTAGTGGAATGGCTCTCTCTGCCAGTCTTATATGAATGAATTGAACGAAAACGTCTATGACCTTGACCTAGCAACTAGTTCCTATAAATTGAGCTTATTAGTATTTAAGCTCCTGCTCCATGTTTTGCTAGTATTTCACTGGCTCCCCAGGAAGCTGATATAAAGCAATGTAAAGAAGCGACCACTTGTAAAAAGGCGATTGACTTTCTGACTGTATGTTACTGATCTGTTCATGTCTAGCTCTGTTCTTATATGGCCGCCTTCCTTTGCAGTAGTCCACACCAGATTTTTTCAGGTAACCTAATGAACTCCTCTGACAGGCTTAGGTGGAGAACAAGTTCTTGTGACGCGCCCCCTGGGCCTGTGCTGCGGCTGGGGAACCCGGAACCGGGCCTGTTGTAGAATGCTGGGGGTTGTAGTCTCCGTGTGGCGGTGACCCGGTCCGTGCCCAGGGTGGTCAAACCAGTGGCAGTCTATTTGTATGGTAATAAGTGTCCGACTACGCCACCCGTGGATTGCGGTCAGTGGGGACCGCCGCTGCGCTGCAGACCGCTGAGGCTGATGTTGTTTGCGCAGCTGAGTATGGGATGACTCCCCACGGGAGAAGTATTGCCTCAGGGCAGCTAATGTGGAAGATGATGGGAGTGATGGTGTGAGGGTCCCAGTGCTAATGGTGCAGGAGTGGCAAGGAACCACAGAGACGTGAGGTGCAGTTCAGGGTCTTTACTGATGGTACAAGGCAGACCCTCCCGGGAGTACTGGCTAGTATAAGGGGCCTGGTCAGTCTGCAAGCAAGCAGGAGTTCCCCTGGCCAGGTGGAGTTGTAGGCCTCCCCGTTTATCTGCACTCTTCCTGGCTACCTTGCTGTCAGCGGTTACAAGTAGCCCACGTCCCTGAGTATACCGTGTGGTGCTCACCCGTATGGCTGGTGACTTGAGGCCTTCTGTTAGCCTCCGCTCCTGGATGGCGGCGCTGGTCCCTTCTCTGTGACTGAGCCTCCGGGCTTCTATGGCCAGAGGACCTGGAATCCCCTGCCGGCTGGTTTCTGCTGCTGGGTATATCAGTCCCCACAGCCTCGGACTCCTGTGTCCGGTTTTAGTGTCTTCGTCCAGGGCGAACTCTGCTCAGCTCCAGCCCCTGGACTTCTGCTACTGCTCCTACAGAGCTCCTGTTCTTGCTTTCCCTGTGTCTGGAACTGAACTGAACTGAACTGTCTAATCCCGCCCCAGACCCAGTTTAAAAGGGCAGATTCCTCCCCTCCCAGGTCTGGGCGGACCGTGTTGCATGTTTAGGGATCCTGACCAGAGAAACCTCCCACTTGCTCTCAGACATAATATCTCTATTACTGT
This sequence comes from Phyllobates terribilis, assembly GCF_046119375.1. Classification (NCBI taxonomy): domain Eukaryota; kingdom Metazoa; phylum Chordata; class Amphibia; order Anura; family Dendrobatidae; genus Phyllobates; species Phyllobates terribilis. The sequence goes on from NW_027362763.1 coordinate 397,207,185, forward strand.
GGCAACCAGACCCCTGGGGTGTCACACTTGCAACTGGTAACACCGTGACTAAGCAAATCTCTAGTTTGAATTTTTGCGATTAATAATTTCTTGTAAAATACCAGACTGCATTTACATCTTTGTTACATTGCTGCTATTAACCATTGCCCTGGCTGAAGATACCAAAATACATTCCTTTGATTAATTGCTTCGCCGCTGGAAGATACCAGTTACCATAATGCTACTGTTCCTGTGTGTATACACACACTTGGCTCTGCTTCATCTGCGCTACCTGCTTCAATTGTTTATCTGACATCCTGCATACTTTTTTGTCTTAGTCCTGGCTGATCATTTTTTATTCATCAATGCCCCAGTCCCTAATCCCAGTCCCAGACCAATGGCTTAGAGAATTCACCTCACCAGTCAAGCCCATAACACTTTACTTTCCACATTATTATGGCCTGCACAGTTATACCTGAAATAAGGAATATACTGACTCTTAACAACCATTATCATTTTAAAATTATTTTTGCTTATGATGTCTCTATGTTAATTCTATAATAAAAAAAACTTTTAAAATCCATTAGGCCTTTTCCTCCAATTGTATATTAAAATCTATATATAAAAATGAGAATTTTGCTGAGGTTACCTGATGTTCAGTTTTTTGCTATGGGCAAAAAGATAGTTTCATAAATTTCCTCAGAAGTCTTCTTAAACTCTATCTTTCAATACTTTCTGGAAAGAAACTGATCACTGCACCTTTCACAGACCATCTCTTTTCTTTAAACACCTGCTTGTTTTTTTTTGGCTCATCCTACATAATTTTTAGGGAAAAAAATTCTTGGAAAGAAGCTTAAAGGGGTTCTCCAAGAATGTAACAAAATTGCCCCTGTCAGATAAATCAAACGGCAGCTCATTTTACTGCTGTGACGTGTCAGGATGAGCTGCAGTCTGAAGGAACACTGTTCCTGAGACCTGTGTCTCAACTGACAGATTACCAGTGTCATAAGCACACATAACTACATAAGCCAAGGAGAAGGAATGTGTCATGAGAATAAATAAATCTTTTCCTCGGCAGATTAAACAAAGGATTTTTTTCTCTAGCTTCAGTCCTCCACGTGCAGCCAAAGAAAAGATTTATTTCTTCTCATGTTATAGCCCTTCTCCAGCAGCTCATCGCTATTCGTGCTTACAACACAGCGCCTCTGTCAGTTGAGATACAGGTTTCGGAAGCTGTGTTTCTTTAGACTGCCACCTATCCTGACACATGACTAGGACAGTCTGTTATTTGAATTACGTAACGAGGATCATTTTATTACATTCTTGGAGAACTCCTTTACAAAGTAACCATATATATTTACTATATATAGTTCAGCCTTTGCAAAGTTATGCATTTTTTCTAATATACTTCAATAACTTATTTTGTCCTCTTCTCTCCCAAACACCATGATGCAGAGCATGCTGCGATTATATGCGTATATCGTATGAGAATTGCCAATGCAAGTCTATGGGTGTGAGAAAAAATTCAGCACCACACAGACCATCCATATAGTGTGCGACAAATACACACACATCTCCAAGAAGCCAGGAAATTGCATCAGCCAAGAACATGGAGCTTGGCTAGCAGATTGTCTTGGCAACCTATAAAAAAAACAAATCACGCCTCCACGGATACCAGTAACATGGCAAGACATATCAATGCCGAAATGCTAATTGTCCTGGCGCAGGAGAGGCCAGAAATCTGGGACCCTCGCGACACTGGCTATGCGGACCGGCTTAGAAAGGATGCGGCTTGGACCCACATATGCCGCCGATGTAACACAGAGAAAAGTACATGAGACGTGCAGTAGGAAATGAGTACAACATTTATGTATTGCAATTGCGTCTGTAGATTAACATAATTAAACATTTATATTCCGATTAATGTTTTCTTAATTTGTGCCAAATGTGTAAATGCAATCATCCTAATAATCTAATTAAAGACAAGGCAGGTTTGTTAATTAACACTTGCCAAACTAAACGCACTTTCACAATGCAACCTATTATTACTCATGTCACAAACAAGGTGGTCACACTACGATCTGTATAGCACCACCTTTTTTATTTTGTATTCACAAACTTAATATTTGAAAGATGTAGTTCAGCCAAGCTAGCAGATTGCACATACTGAGGCTTGTGCAAGGTTGCACATTTGAATTAACCTTTATTAAACTTTGCGTTTACAAGTGTGTTTTTTCTTCCAGAGTGCTAACATGCAGTTATATATTGTAGGTGTCTGTTACTTCAATTTTTTTCCTAACTTGTCAAACAGTCTTTTTTAATGTTAATTTTTTTTTTTAAAGTTTTGAAATATGCTTCACCAAAAAATGCTAATTATTTTAAATATTACTTGATCACAGTGGCTAATGTAACAAGACGGTGGCGCAGCCGCCGGGATCAATATCCAGCAGCGTGCCAGGAGTGGTTCCACAGCCATTAAAAAGCGGAAATATATCTATTATGACCTCTTGAACTTCCTCACTCTCATTATGGATCTCCATTCATAAGTGAATGCTTGTTTCTCTATAGCCTCTATGTAGGCTTCAATGTTTTATGTTAACCTGGACTATTTCAAAGTCATAATTTTGTTTTTGGAACAGAATCAAATCTACGAGAGAGGGAGACGGCATCAGAGTCTGATGTCATATTGGACCCTGTTGGTGATTAGGATGAGGAGACAGGACCATCTTCAGCCCCAGCAGCAGCAGAATCACCACCACCTGCGGGGGGACCTGCACCGAACCCATATGAGGAGGAAGGCGGACGTAGCAGTAGTCCTACACTCCCCTTGGATATGTCCCCACAGGCTGCACCCATTCCATGACGAGCCAGGCACAGGAGGGAGCTCCCCACCACGGGTAACCGGCGCAAAGTAGACACTGGTGTTTTACAGTACCTAACTTGCATTGTAAATGATGAGGGGGAGGAGGCCTATGCATGTAGCCTAGCTCGATATTTGTGGACCATTCCCCACCAAGTGAGGCTGCGTGCCAGATGTGCCTTGCAGATTATTATTGATTCCTGCACAGCACCAAACAATCCAAGCTAGCTTTTAATTTCCTGGCGAGATGGCAGATGTCCACCAACAACTACCTCCGCATGCCTGGCAGTGTGGAGGAATAGCCAAAGAGTCCCCAGTACTCCTGGAACCCCCTTTACCATGGATAAGATCACCAAATACACAACAACAACTACATACAGAGCAACTGACACCACTACCACCTCAACCTTACCTCCAACATCATGCTGCACCTGCCCAATATGGCCACTGGAGCATCCCCACGGTAGAAGAATGGTCTCAACGTGGGCCTGCTCAACATGGCCATTCTGGGGGACTTAGGCAACGGCCAAACTAATTTCAACAGGAGGATGCCTACCCTTACCCAAGCACCCAACACCATGTGCCCACAACAGGGCCCTCAAATCAAACCTCCCTTTAATCCTCTTCCAGCAACATCAACATTACAAGGTCAAAATCATCCACCATCCCAAACTCCTCAAACCAGTAATGCTAGTCCTCCACCACCATCACCATCTACTTACCATGATTTGTACAAATGTCTTATTTGATTTAAATGCGCCTCATCTTTTAAGCTTGTCGTTAAAAATTGGGCATATGTTTCAAATATGAATACTATAAAGTTTTTGGTTGAATAAAATATGCGCATTTTTTACAGTCTACCATAAGCCAGAAATGATCAGGGTCCAGAATCAAAAAAAAAGGTTCCATCATACATAGTGTTTAAAATCAAAATTTTACTCAGGAACAATTTACAAACACATGATGAAATGATAACATAGACACAGTATACTTTTGCCAAGAAGTAGATCCCACTGGTGATACAAAATAATTTGTAAATATGTCCCGAACTTTATGACCAGAGGACAGGCAACGTGGATTGGGAACAGATGTCGCCATTATGTCAATTTTCTCCCTTTTCATCATCATTTTGTGGACATTCATCGATCCTTGTGAAATTGTGAAGTAGCACAACAGGAAAAAACTGTTTATAATTGTAATATTGGGACCCTGAGTTAGGCAGCTTACGAACGTTGATGTGCTTGCCATCCACAGGAGGAATTGATCCTCAGGTCCCACCCTACAGAAATATGCAAATAATAGTGATGAGCGAGTATGTTTTGTTAACCCATTCTCCGAGTATGCTCGGGCGAGCACCGAGTAGTTACAGCTGCTCGGTGTTATGTTTGAATCACTCCCGTGTGCATGATTTGCAACTGTTTGACAGCTTTAATACAAGATAGACATTCCTCACATGTATTAAAGCTGTCAAACAGTTGCAAATCATGCAGACGGGAGTGATTCAAACATAACACCGAGCAGCTGTAACTATTTGGTGCTCGCCCGAGGATACTCGCCGAAAGGGTTAACAAAACATACTCGCTCATCAGTAGCAAATAACTGTTAGCCGATATCCCCGTTATAGTGGAGCATCGACTGTAAATCACAGACGGCTCCTGCACATATATTGTGCACCACCATAACTGGGATGTAGAATTACGGTTGTTTGCATTACTTGTTTTCCCCGGAAAACCCCTGTAAGTGCATCTTGTTCCAAGTATTTAATCACTAATGGAAATAAAGAATCTTCTCCTAATTAATATCAGAGAGAGCAAATGACCGCCACACACAACACAATCCACTATACCAACACCAATAGTACCACATACAAGGTAGAAATACCACTACACCATGACCAGACCACATATCACCACCATATAGTGACCGAACAATACCACATACAAGGGAGAAATACCACCACACCATGACCAGACCACATATTATCACCACATAGTGACCGAATAATACCACATACAAGGGAGAAATACCACCACACCGTGACAAGACCAGATATTAATAGCGTATAGCATTCAGATAATTCCCCATCATTTCTCTCCCCCACCTCCATTATTGCTCTCCCCATCCTCATAATTGCTCTCCCCCCACCTCCTCCATCATTGCTCCCTCCCATCCCCATCATTGCTCTCACCCCACCTTCACCATCATTGCTCTCCCCTACCTTCTCCAACACTGTCATATCTCCCCCACCTTCTCCATCATTGTCATATCTCCCCCACCTCCTCCATCATTGTCATATCTCCTCCATCATTGCCATATATTCCCCACCTCCTCCATCATCATTGCCATATTTCCCCCACCTCCTCCATCATCATTGCCATATCTCCCCCACCTCCTCCATCATCATTGCTATATCTCCCACCACCTCCTCCATTATCATTGCCATATCTCCCCCTACCTCCTCCGTCATCATTGCCATATCTCCCCCACCTGCTCCATCATCATTGCCATATCTCCCCAACCTGCTCCATCATTATTGCCATATCTCCCCCACCTCCTCCATCACCAGTGCCATGTCATATCTCCCCACCTCCTCCATCACCATGCCATGCATATCTCCCCCCACCTCCTCCATCACCATGCCATGCATATCTTCCCTACCTCCTCCATCACCATGCCATGCCATATCTTCCCCCACCTCCTCCATCATCATTGTCATGCCATATCTCCCCCAACCTCCTCCATCACCATGCCATATTTTCCCTCACCTTCCCATTGCCATGCCATATCTCCCCACACCTCCTCCATCACCATTGCTCTCCCTCATCTCTCCACCATCTCCTCCATCACCATTGCTCTCCCTCATCTCCCTCCACCATCACCATTGCTAATACGCCCAAAGTATTGGTAGACTCTATACTAAATAAGGAAGGATTCACTGACTGTGGTGGCCCCTCCGTGGGCCGTGGCGATTGGTGGAGATTTGGTGGATGATTATAGGAGAAAGATCCTTAATAGAGAAAGTTGGTGGATTTATACTTTAAATACACGTGTACCAGTGGGTTTAAACATCAGACATGATTTGATGTATCATTATGAGTGATCATTTATAGATTATTATTATATATATGTTCCTTTTTTATTCTTTTCTTTTTCTTTTTGATTATTTACGTTTATATGCATTGTTTCTATGCTATACGATTTTAACATGGCATGTGTGTTTAAATTTCTGATTAACTCAGCCTTGAACAGGTGCATAGCAGGACATGACATATAAATACCACTTCCTTGCTGTTTTTTGGCTATGCAATGATTAAGAACTCGTATATATATTGTGCAGAACGAAGGGTGAAAGTCCGCCCAGGCAGGAGGAAATTGGAGTTTCATAACACATATTTGAACTGGAGAGGTATTAGAGGCCTGCAATGGCCACAGGTACTAATGGAGGTAATCAAGGTAGGGAGAGAGGCAAGAGGTCCGGTCATCATAGTTATACAGGCCGGGGGAAACAACATAGCTTATCACAAGAGTGCATAACTAATGGCAATAATGAAACTAGACACTGAGCGCTTCAGAGAATTTTTCACAAAACTAACTATAGTCTGGTCAGAGATTGTGCCGAGAACGGTATGGCAAGGTGCGTGAGACATCACGGCCATCAAACGGACAAGGCAGGTAATAAATATTCGGATGGCAAAATTTATAAGAGACAGAGGCTGTGTAGTGATACGACACCGACAACTGGAAGGAGATAAAGCAGGCCTCATATGGCCCGACGGTGTTCACTTAATGGATATTGGACTGGACATATTACTGTCAGGACTCCAGGACGGAGTGGAACAAGCGTTAAGAGTGATGGATGGGGGTCGGAGTCCTGCATACGAGTAAGCAGGATCCTCCGTGGCCTGGAAATAGAAAGGACATGTTGGAGAGTTACACTTGTTGGCCAACTTGCCGTTGTGGAGACTGGAGGCACAGGGCATGCTGCAACAAGCTGAATTATTTTAGAAATAAAATGCATTTCTAAAGGAATGAGTATAAACAGTTAATAAAGCTGTGACTGATCCTCACCCATCCAGTTGTAAGAGTTACATGATTGTATTGTCAATGAAAGGGGGGCGAAGGGGGCTGAGCGTCTGGGTTTGGTTAGGGGTCCCCACAGTCTGCCTAGGCTAGATGCATTTAAAAATCATTATTAGATACACAGGCGGTGCAGCTTGCTTCGCAGCTGGGTTACTACGCTGACTAGCAGACACTGAAGCTTTGGAGCAGACCTCTGAGTAAACAGCTCATAAGACTCAACCATCTGTGTTACCCCAAGCCATAGTGTATGTATTTTCTTACAGTTAAAAGGGGACCCAACCCACCTCTAATTGACGATGGCAAGGTCACGTAAAACAAAGCAAGGGGACTCCAAAAAGAGTCTCCATTTTTTCCAAAAATTTGTGGCACAGACACCACTTAAGTGGCATCAATTGCCCCAGAGTTGCATAAAATGGTTGGTTAGAATGAGTACCACACACTGCTACTATGCCCAAAATTATTTTCCAGACAAGATGCAGCTAAAAATTATTAGTAATTTGCAAGCTGGTGGAGCTTAGTATAGATGGCATAATAGAATGAGTACCGCACACTGCTACAGGCCCAAAATTATTTTCCATACAAGATGCAGCTAAAAATTATTAGTAATTTGAAAGCTTAAAACGGTTGGTGAGGTGATTTTACGAAATCCTCAAGCTTTTACTCTCCCCAGGATGACACAGGGGTAGAAAAGTCCTTGCGGATCCATGATTTGTTCATCTTTATGAACGTGAGTCTGTCTACATTGTCAGTGGACAGCCGCGTACGCTTATCTGTCAGCACACCACCAGCAGCGCTGAACACACATTCAGAGAGAACGGTGGCTGCGGGGCATGACAAGATCTCCAAGGCTTAAGTGGCGATCTCCGGCCATTTATCCAGATTGGAAGCCCAAAAAGAGCAAGGGTCCAGTGACACAGTCATGGCTTCGATGTTTACTTGGAGATACTCCTGTACCATCGTCTCTAGGCGCTGACTATGTGTCAGACTTCTTGTCTCCTCTGGCCTTGCAAAGGATGGGCTAAAAAAGCTGTGAAATGATTCCGCAAAATTGCTGTTACCAGCAGATACTCTGTTTCTGTTACGGTTTGAGTGCTGAACACTCGACAGTCCCACGGTTGGCAAGTTGGAACTGTGAGATTAACTACGTGCACCACTGGTGTTTTGTGGAAAAGCACATGTAAGATTCTGCAACAGTCTCTGCTGATACTCCTGCATGCGTGAATCCCTTTCTATGGCAGGAATTATTTTGGCAAATTTACTTTTGTACCGGGGATCTAAGAGTGTGGCAACCCAGTAGTCAGGATTATTTCGAATTCTGACAATTCGAGGGTCATGTTGCAGGTAGTGCAGCAAGAAGGTACTCATGTGTCTTGCGCATCCAGGAGCACCAAGTCCCTGTTGTGTTGGTGGCGAGGTAACAATCATGCTTCCTTCCTCTGCCCTCTCCCCCCAACCTCGCACAACAGAAATGTGATCAAGGTCTCCCTCATCTGATGAGTCTTCCATCAGTTCGTCCTCCACTTCTTCCTGGGCTCCTGCACCTTTCTCACTAGTTTGGCTAGTTTGGCTGCTACCATGCGCCCTGGTAAATCCATCTCCCCCACCCTCACATGCCTGCCGCCTTGGTGCTGCCGACCGTCTGGACCTTGCAGATGTTAGCCCTTCCGCATACAACTCCTCCTCCTCTACTTCCTCCACCTCCTCTTGTCGCAGCACCTGACTCCGAATTCTGTTTAACATGTGCTCCAGCATGTAAATCACCGGAATAGTCATGCTGATAATGGCATCGTCAGCACTAAACATCTTCGTCGCCATTTCAAAACTGTGCAGAAGGCTGCATAGGTCCCTGATCTGAGACCACTCCTCCAGCGTGATTTGCCCCACCTCTGGATCCCGTTGGCCCAGGCTATACGTCAGAACGTATAGCACCAGGGCTTGTCGGTGCTGCCACAGTCGCTGCAACATGTGCAGAGTTGAATTCCACAGGGTAGGCACATCGCATTTTAGCCGGTGAAGTGGCAGGCCCAACGACTTCTGTAGAGATGTAAGTCGCTGAGCTGTGGGATGCGAACGGCGGAAGTGATCACACAGCGACCGTGCCCTCTGCAGAAGGCCATCTAGTCCGGGATAGTGGCCTAAAAATTGCTGGACAACCAGGTTCAACACGTGAGCCATACAAGGCACGTGTGTGACATTGCCCCGGCGAAGGGCCGCACCCAGGTTTGCAGCATTGTCGCACACGGCCTTCCCTGGTTTCAGGTCCAGTGGAGACAACCATTCATGAAACTGGTTCTCCAGAGCTGACCACAACTCCTCAGCTGTGTGACTCACATTTCCCAGACATTTCAAAGTAAAAACCGCCTGATGACGTTGAGCCCTGCTGCCAGCATAGTAAGGAGGTGTGCAGGATCCCTTCTGGCAGTTAGAAGGCGTGTGGCATGACCAGACAGGCTTTGGGTGCAGGTGGAGGACAGAGAGGAGGTTGAGGAGGCAGAAGCAGTGGAGGAACTTCGAGATAAAGAGGATTGACACACAACTCGTGGGGAAGGCAAAACTTGGACAGCAGCCCCTTGTCCTGCTGTCACCATAGTTACCCAGTGCCCAGTCAGCGACATGTAACGCCCCTGGCCATGCCTACTCGTCCAAGTGTCTGTGGTGAAATGCACCCTGTCACACACAGAGTTTCTCAAAGTAGCGGTGATGCTGTGTGCGACATGCTGGTGGAGCGCAGGCACACCTTTCTTTGAGAAGTAGTGCCGAATGGGCATCTGGTACTGGGGCACTGCGACGGACATAAGGTCTCGAAAATCCTCTGTGTCCACCAGGCGGAAAGGCAGCATTTCTGTAGCCAAGAGCTTGCAGATGGTGAAATTCAACCTCTTAGCTTTCTCATGGCTAGGAGGAAATGGTCTTTTACTTGTCCACATCTGAGGGACCGAGGGCTGGCTGTTGTGCTTAGACGGGGTTGAGAAGGGTGTCCCCGGCAAACTGCCGGTCTGTGAGGAAGATGCAGGCGGACATGTTAGGTTGCCTTGATCCAAAGGTGGTGCTCTCGATGTCGGAGAGCGCTCAACACCAGCTGGTGTTTCCACCTCCAAAGAAAATGATGACCTGCCAATCACGCTGGCTGTTGCAGGTAAAGAGGTGGCAGGTCTGCGTCCCAAAACAGGTGTGACGGCTGTACCCCCAGTCACAGAGGATGAAGAGGCCGCGGATGCACAAGATGGGGCAGACGGTGGTTGGCCCGGCCCGCTAGGCCGCATTGTAGCACAGTGAGCTTCCCACTGCAACTTATGCTTCATATCCATGTGACGGTTCATGCATGAAGTACTCAAATTATGGATTTTTTGGCCTCTACTTAGCTTTTGGTGACAAATGTTACAGATAACACGAGTTGGGTCATCCTTATAGATCTGAAAAAATGCCCAGGCTATGCAAGGCTTAGCACCCATGCGACCTGAAGAGCCACCACGACTTGTGGTCAGAGGCAGAGTTGTGTTTGAGGATGCAGTTGTTGACGTGCTTCCAGTACTACGTCTCTGTCCAGGAAGGCGCAAACTGACCTCGTCGTCACTAGCATCCTCCTCCACCTCCTCTGCTGACCTCATCGACTGACTGACTGTGGGTTGAGAGTAAGTGGGATCTGCAACCTCGTCATCATCACCCTGTGTGTTCTCACACCCGTTGTCCTCAGAGCCAACCTCTTCCTGCTCTGACGAAAAACTCAAGTTGTCGCTCCAATCAGGTATTTGAGTCTCATCATCGTCTTCCTCATTGTCTCCACCAACAGGAGTTATAGTTTGGGAACAAGGGTCTACATTATGGTCAGAACCTTCTGCGTCTGGTCCTGGATCCGACTCATAAAGATTCTGGGCATCAGTGCAGACCATTTCCTCGTCTGGATTCACAGAAGCTCTGGAGCCGACCTCTGATTCTCAGGCTATAGTATGAGTAAACAGCTCTGCAGACTCAACCATCTGTTCTACCCCATACTCAGATGGGCAGCTGGAGACTTGGGAGCTGTGAGGAAGCAAGTGCGATTGGGGTGACACCTCTGAGGACTGGAGTATTTGTGATGTTGAAGTTGAGGTGGAGGAGAGCCCACTTAAAGGAGCACTTGATATCTGTTGAAGCACCTACTGTTTTTGTGCCTCATCTGGAATTTGTAGCGATTGGCGTGGCCGTAAGAAAGGGATCGTATCACATTGACCGCTAAAAGAAGTAGACATCTTAGTTTGGCTGGAAGATGGTCTTTCTTCTGCAGATGTTACTTTTGCTTTAACACCTACCCCACGGACACAACCTTTTTTTCCCTTCCCAACACGCCTATTCCCCTTTCCACCAGTAGCAGGCCTTTATCCACTCATTTTGGTGGTTAACTAATTGACAACTCTGGAGTTGTTTGCACAAAAAACGATGGATGGGAACCGAGCAGAGCTGAGTGGCCAAACTGTGGTATTAGCCCAAAATGATTGGCTGGGTTAGATGCAGTAAAACAATTTTATTACATACACAGGTGGTGGAGCTAAGTATAGATGGACTAATAGAATGAGTCCCACACACTGCTACAAGCCCAAAATTATTTTCCGAGCTAGATGCAGATAAAAATTATTTGTAATTTGCAAGCTGGTGGAGCTTAGTATAGATGGCCTAATAGATTGAGTACCACACACTGCTACTATGCCCAAAATTATTTTCCAGACAAGATGCAGCTAAAAATTATTTGTAATTTGCAAGCTGGTGGAGCTTAGCATAGATGGACTAATAGAATAAGTCCCATACACTGTTACAAGCCCTAAATTATTTTCCGAGCTAGATGCAGCTAAAAATTATTTGCAATTTGCAAGCTGGTGGAGCTTAGTATAGCTGGCCTAATAGAATGAGTACCACACACTGCTACTATGCCCAAAATTATTTTCCAGACAAGATGCAGCTAAAATTATTTGTAATTTGCAAGCTGGTGGAGCTTAGTATAGATGGACTAATAGAATGAGTCCCACAAACTGCTACAAGCCCAAAATTATTTTCCGAGCTAGATGCAGATAAAAATTATTTGTAATTTGCAAGCTGGTGGAGCTTAGTATAGATGGCCTAATAGAATGAGTACCACACACTGCTACTAAGCCCAAAATTATTTTCCGAGCTAGATGCAGCTAAAAATTATTTGTAATTTGCAAGCTGGTGGAGCTTAGTATAGATGGACTAATAGAATAAGTCCCACACACTGCTACAAGCCCAAAATTATTTTCCGAGCTAGATGCAGATAAAAATTATTTGTAATTTGCAAGCTGGTGGAGCTTAGTATAGATTGACTAATAGAATTAGTCCCACACACTGCTACAAGCCCAAAATAATTTTCCGAGCTAGATGCAGATAAAAATTATTAGTAATTTGCAAGCTGGTGGAGCTTAGTATAGATGGTCTAATAGAATGATGCTATGCCCAAAAGGTTTTACTTGGCTAGGTGCAGTAAAAAAAATTGTATTCTATACACAGGTGGTGTAGCTTGCAACACAGATATGCTACTCCACTGACTAACACACACTGCAAGAGGCCAGAAAGGATTTGCTTAGCTAGACTTAGCCAAATGCTGTGAAAAACTCTTGCACAGCACTGGCACAGACCTGCCTGGCAAAAAGTCCTAGGAAATGCTGTAACCTAGTCCTCAAAAGGACTGCAATTACAAGTAGACCCTACTCCCAACCTATCTATTTAAGAGCACAGACCTGCCTGCTAAAAGTCGTAGAAAATGCTGGAACCTAGTCCTCAAAAGGACTTCAATCACAACTATTCCCTACTCCCAAGCTATCTGTATATTTCAGAGAAAATTGCCTTGAAATTAACACTGAAAGTATAGCGCACACAGCAACAGTGGTGCCGTCTAACACGCAGCTGCAGCAGTGAGAAAATGGTGGGGACAGGGAAAATGGCTGGGTCTTATAGGGCAAGGACATGTGACATACACAGCCAATGACACATGCCCTTGCTTGTATGAAAAAAAGCACTTCGCTCCGTGTGTGCGCTGCTGATAGGCTGACAGATTGCACCTCCCCACTGTAAATGCGGGAAAGAGAAAAAAAAATGGAGATCTTCATTATTTATGCAGAGATCCATCCCCTGCCCCTCCCCCCGCCCCGCTGTCCACTCAAACTGCGTATTAACATTGATTATCAGCATTACTGTGAAAAAATCCAGTTATGATTTTGGTGCACGAACAGTTATCGAACATAACCTCGAACAGCCGAATTTTTTTCAAATCGTTCGTGTTCGCCGAACGGCTCAAACACCGCTCAAAACAGCTCGAATTTGAGATTGGCGAACAGTTCGAGTCGAACACCGCTCATCTCTAGTTAATATTAATCATTGGCAAACAGACAATTGTGGACAAACATATACTAGTCCACTTGTTCAGCAATAAACATCACAATTACATCAGAAGGAAAATCCAAGTTGGAATAACATCACAGAGGGCTTTTATAGAAATGTGTTAAAAAAAGGAGAAAACAAGATGACAGAAACATTAACACAAGATTTGGTAACACCGTGTGGACAAAACATTGTAAACATTTAACCTTACATGTAATATAAAACAAATTTAGGACAAATACATACCGTAAAGTAAGTAAAAGACACTCCCCTGCCGAAATACATTTCCACATATTTGTGTTCTTGAAGGTTGTCCCAGGTCGCACTGCCTCCGAAAGTAGACATTCATCCGACAGTAGTAAAAAACTTGTCCAGATGGCTGCGTAGTGCACCATACAGACAGTGGAAATGGCCCTTAGTGGCCCGTCGCATCAGGAACAGATGGACCCACATTTGTCGCCACCTCCTTGGATCCACAACAACTGGGTAAGGCTCCCCAAAATGCTAAGACAAGACTCAATAGAAAAGAACTCGCTCAGTTGTGTTTAAGGTAAGCCTGTAAGACATGTTTGAAACAAAACAAGTCCAAAAAAACAACAGCAGGGGTTCTAGTGCAAATAATATGGAAACAATCTTCCTCTGGGCCCAATCTAGGGCTTTGTTGATTGTGTTTTTATAGGTTTCAGACCATTAAAGCAGTTGATTTAATAGGACTATACATTAGAAAAGATATGCGAAATTTCATGCCATATGGATGACATACGAATGGCATACGGATGGTATACGGATGGCATACTGATACATGGGAGATAAAATATCGCATCATTGCATTGCACTCGCATTACATCATGAGAAGTGCGGTGATGAAGATGACCAAAGAAACACTTCTGAACAGGCAGGATCTGTTGGTAAACATTTTTATTGAATCCTATTTCTAAAGACTGAACTGTCTTGTGTGAGAAAAATTATATTTCTTATTATTACTGCATGTTACTGTCATTTGGTACAGTTATGAAGAAAAACAAATATTCCTTTTGGGGCAGGGGCAGTGATGTGTTGTGTACAATAAGCAGAAATTGTATAAACAATAAAATAACAGCATTGACTTTTTTTGTTTAGGGGAATTCATGGATTCTGGAAACTATCCACCTCCAAGATCACCATCATCCTGTTCTACAGTTTCAGAGTTATCCATCCAGGATAGTGCTTCATTAGCAGCAGCATCATCATCAGACACCCACAGCCACATATCACCATCACCCAAAAGGAAGAAAAAACCTTTACCTCCTGGAACCACCATAGATAGGTTTGTGATAAGAACTAGCAGATTAGAAAAAGAGTTGATTGATGAAAAAATTGCCCAATTTATTTATGCAACGAACTCTTCTTTCCGTCTGACTGAGAACCCACATTTCATTAATACGGTTCAGTCACTGAGACCAGGATACAGTCCACCCAGCAGAGCTGATGTTGCAGGGAAACTGCTGGATCAAGTGTATGACAGAGAAATGGAGCAATGTGCAACAGCTCTGGAGGGTAAAATTGTTAACCTATGTATTGATGGGTGGAGTAATGTCCACAATGATCCTATTGTATGCGCTTGTATAACAACAGAAGAAGGTAAAGTCTTCCTTGCACAAACAACTGATACGTCAGGAAATGCACACACAGCAGAATACTTACAAGAAGTGGCAGTAAAAGCTATAACAACATGTGAACAAAAATTCAAATGTCTAGTACGCAGTTTGGTCACTGACAATGCTGCAAACGTATCCAAGATGAGAAGAAATTTAGAAGAGCAGGGAGGGAATACAAAGCTGCTAATAACATATGGTTGCAGTGCTCATTTGCTGCACCTCTTAGCCAAAGACTTAAGTGTTCCAGAAATAAAGGCTAATGTTGTTGAAATTGCTAAATACTTCCGTAATAATCATTTTGCTGCAGCAGCTCTGAAAAGGATGGGTGGAACCAAGCTAACGCTCCCACAAGATGTTAGATGGAACTCTGTGGTGGACTGTTTTGAGCAGTATATCAAAAACTGGCCTATTCTGATGACACTTTGTGAAGAAAATCGAGATAAAATAGATGCCACTGTCACGGCCAAAATCCTCAACATTGGGCTTAAGAGAAATGTTGAACATATGCTGAGCTTCCTGAAACCCATCTCTCAAGCTTTAAACAAAATACAGAAAAATAGCTGTTTTATTGCGGATGCTGTTGAAATTTGGAAGGAACTGAGTGAACACTTAAAAACAGAACTACACATGGACAGAATTAAATTACAAGCAGTAAACAAACGAATGGGACAAGCACTGACTCCAGCTCATTTTTTGGCAAATATTGTCAATATCCAATATCAGGGTCAAAACCTAAGTGCTGAGGAAGAGGAGTTAGCTATGACATGGGTATCTAGCAATCATCCATCTTTAATGCCAACTATAATAAACTTCAGAGCTAAAGGGGAACCATTCAAGAAATATATGTTTGCTGAAGATATTTTAAGGAAGGTCACACCAGTAAACTGGTGGAAGTCACTTAAGCGCTTGGATTTAGAGACTGTTCAAGTAATGATTTCACTTTTAACAGCAGTAGCTTCTTCTGCAGGCGTTGAAAGAATATTCTCTTCCTTTGGACTCATTCATTCTAAATTGAGAAATCGGTTGGGACCCAATAAAGCAGGAAAGCTTATTTTTCTTTTCCAGATTATGAATAGGAACAAAGAAGAAGATGATGATGAAGATGACGACGAGTGAGCTACAGAGGACAGCAGGGACAGTAGTATTTAAGTTTTTCATGTGTCGGCTGGGCTGACAGTCTAAGTTTCTTAAAATATATATATATTTTGTTTAGCCAAATTAGTTAACAAACATGGATGTTTGTTTAAGCAAATAACTTATGCTGTAATGTTGTTATTGTTTCAGTTGAATAAATCTATTTAAATTGTTATTAAGGTCAGGATTATTTTTCTCCTTCCTAAGTACAACAGAACAGTGGTGTCCAAATATGAATGATTAACCCATTAAACTGGGGAGAAAAAAGTAATATAAAAAGTGATTCTAAAAATCTTCATCTACTTGCGTGTTAAAGTAAAGTAGCAAGAACTAGTTTAGGTAGAAACTTTGATTTAAATCACTGATTTAAATCAAGCCTTACTGACTACTGATTTAAATCGTGATTTAAATCGTGATTTAAATCAGTTCGATTTAAATCAAATCCACCCTGCTACTCAGCAAAAATCCCCCTACTCTATGTACTATCAGGCTACATGGCTTTCACTTCCTGCTCATTTACCCCTACACAGATAGAGAAAGCCCCTAATACAGATTGTTTGTAAATACTGTAAGGATTCTTGCTGAGCAGCAGTTGAAAGGTCTTTAGGGAGCTTCGATGAAGCAGTTAAAACAGCACAATAGCATGGTGTTCATGAAAGAAAGAGGTAAAATAAGGTAATGAAATATATTGCAAAAAATCAACTTTCCAATGCTGGAAGGATAATTAAATAAAAAAAAATAATTTGTTACTTTTTGATACATGTTTTGATCTGCAGCCTGCTGTCCTATCCTTACTGCAAAAGACAAAAAGAGAGACATTGTGCTATATGTAAAATCAATTGCAGGCACAATCCTGGTAAAAGCTTGCAGAATTGTGGACTGTCAGCTAATGTTCCTTTCCAGAGGAATAGTGGACAAACAACACCGTGAAGTACACAACAATGGAGAAAAAATCCAGGACTTGGGCACTACTGATAATGAGCATCACAAGAATATAAAATGTAATCAAGTCTCCTTTATTGATATGCTACGCGTTTCAGTACTGAATTGGTATCTTTATTAGGACAAATACAGTAATTACTAGAGATGATTGAATCTGCGAAGATTCAAATTTGACAAATCTTGCAACCTTTGCTGGGAAATTTCTGTTTTCCTGATTGGGGAACTGACAGCTATCCTGCAGATAGGTGAGAAATTGTAATTGTGGCTACTTTTATTTACATAAACCAAAATACAGTTTTAATGTTTGTGGTTTTACTTCAATAGTATTTCGTATTGGTAATGTTTTAAAATACATATGTAAAATATGATATGCACACATCTATTATTAGACTCTACTGACATTTATTGGGAGCATGCAGTCATATAAAAAATTAAGATACAGAAGCCAGCACATTTTAAAACAATGATTCAATTGAAAAAACATGAGATAAGAATTATGTGCTTTTTGTACAAATGGGAATACAGCAGTTGTATGGTTGATAAGCAGATCACAGTAATCCTGATAGATAGCAGTCACAGCTTTATTTTAAGCATTGAACAACATTGAAAATTTGTTTTTTGCCAGCCTGTCGAGAAGAAACTAACACAATATTTGAATATGTGATGCAACACATATATTTTCACTTGCTTGTGCTATATTTTTCAAGCTGTCAGTTCTTTTACACTTTCTGTAATTCTTTCCAACTGAAGTCAAAGAAAAATTCAAATATAATCAAACATAGCAAAAATTCACATGAAAATGTAATTAAATAATATTATTACTTTAGTGTTAGGAAAAAATATTACAATATATACTGTATATGCGATATCCATCCTGTAGGTAGGCTATATATAAGCTATATATAGGTGTGATTTAAAATTTCTGGCCCTAATGCAAGAATTCTAGTAATGCCCTCTAATGACTTATGACATGTGGAAAAGGAGCAATGCTTAAAGGATAGGTTTGGTTAACCCAAACAGTGATGTCTGCTTGTCGCCAAGCACCTCTGCATTCACTCAGCAGGTGGTGCAGGTCATGGAGGAGGCAGCATTGCCGACATCACTGAGCAGCACAAACGCTGGCCAGCTAGAAATACTGGTGTGGTTGTGACTTGTGGTGCCGTCCAACCAAGGAGAAAGAAAGCAGTACCACACCCTTTTTAACCCCTTTACGACTTTGGCCGTATGAGTACGTCCAAGGTCGCATCCCCCTCTTTGTTGCGGGCTCTGGCGACGAGCCCGAACCTTTTCGGAGACATGACAGTTGAGTTGGGTTGGCATGACAACCCGAGGTCTGCAGGAGATCCCTGTGGTTGTCATAGCCGATCTGCTGTGATCGCCGCTCAGCGGTCGGTGTTCATAGCAGATGAGCACTTTTGTTACACATAGCAGGGATGAAGCCCTGTTGTGTGTAGCACAGGCAATCAGAAGATCGCAACTTCTAGTCTCCCATGGAGACTATTGAAGCTAGTGAAAAGTAAAAAAAAATTCAAAAAATAATATTAAATTTTTTTTAAAAAATATAAAAGTTCAAATCACCCCCCTTTCACCCCATTCAAAATAAAACAATTAAAATACAATCCAAAATACCCATGTTTGGTATCGCCGCTTTCACAATCGCCTGATCTATCAATGTAAAAAATAATTAATTCGATTGGTAAACGGCGTAATGAGAAAAAAAATTAAAACAACACAATTACTTTTTTTGGTTGCCGCAACATTGCATGCAAATGTAATAAAGGCGATCAAAACATTGTATCTACCCCAAAATGATATTAATAAAAATGCCCGCTCAGCGAACAAAAAATAAGCCCTCACTCGGCCCCGAGATCAAATGGAGATGCTACGGGTCTCGGGAAAATGGTGCTTTTTTTTTTTTTAACAAACGTAGAATTTTTTTTCACCGCTTAAATAAAAAAGAACTTATACATGTTTGATATCTATAGACTTGTAATGATCTGGAGAATCATAATGGCAGGTCAGTTTTACCATTTAACTAGCGTGGTAAAAAAAAAAAAAGCAATTATGAAATTGCACTTTTTTTGCAATTTCACCACACTTGGAATTTTTTTACAGTTTTTCAGTACACTATATGGTAAAGCCAACAGTGTCATTCAAAAGTACAACTTGTCCTGCAAAAAATAAGTCCTCACTTGGCCATATTGACTGAAAAATAAAAAAGTTATGGCTCTGGGAAGAAGGGGAGAAAAAAACGAAAAAGCAAAAACGCAAAAACCCAAGGTAGTAAAAGGGTTAAACTACAAGTCTTTGTCTGGTTTATCTTGTTCACATACATTTAGTACTGTTTACCTGCTATTTCCTGCTCCTGACCTGGTTAGATTCTGATCTTGTGTTCACATAATCACTCCTGACTTTGACCTTGCTAATCTTACTATTGTTTTGTCTCATGATTCTGTCCCTCTAGTTTCTGCATGCCTGCAGCCTCCATTAACAAAGGTCCTGGAGGCTGCAGGCACAAAGGACTCTGAACCACTTAGAAGTCTTAATACCAAAATACAGGTCTTATACAGGCCCTATATAGGCATGGTTAGATGATACCATGGGATCATGCCAGGCCATCTGTAAAGCCCAATGTGGAGCACATCAGAGTTCAGTAGATGGGGACGGGGCAGGAGAGCAAAGTCCGGATCTGGAACAGGTGCATAACAGTACACTCCCTCTTAGGGCCCATTTCAGATGTGTCCATAATTGCAGAAAGCGGAGGCTTAGCATTAATTTTCTGAGAAGCAATGGAGTATTTAAAGGGGTATTCCCATCTTCAAGATCCTATCCCAACATGTAGTAGGTGTAATAATAGTAATATTAGCAAATATATCTCCAATTAGAAATGTAGTATATTTTTTCTGATTCTCTATCTTTCCTCATGTGCAGTCATCGCAGGACCTTAGGTATATATGGTTACGTCCACTGATAAAGTCACAGTTAGTTAGCTAGCTGCTAGTGGTAGTAACCATGGATACCTAAGGTCCTGCGATGCCTGCATATGAGGTAAGAGAGATAGCGAATCAAAAGTACTATACTAAATTTCTAATTGGAGATATTTTCTAATATTATTATTATTACACCTAATACATATTGGGATAGGATCTTGAAGATGGGAATACCCCTTTAAGTCCTTCTTTGGCACCCAACATCTCTACTCAGGACCATATCCCTTCTATTCAATCAAGTAGAGGAGATTACAAAAAAACTTTACAGTCCAGAATTTGATTGATCTCATACTCTGTGTTAGAATAAGAAGTGGAAGTGAACCTATTGGGGACCAGATGACGTAGAAGACAGATGTGAAATTCATTAGGGATTCTCAAAGTAGGCAGCAGTTTAAGATGGAAGGTAACCGGGTTTAATTCCTCAATAATTTTGGAATGGGCCAATGAAATTGGGTGCCTGTAACAAATGGAGATCTACCCAGAAGACTCTGAAACAGATTTGTTATAAATGAACTCAGCCCAAGGAAGCAGGTCTGGCCAGTTATATTTGGTGAGAATTGGAGAATATTTGTAAATACTGCTCCATGGACTGATTAATTCTTTCAGTCTGCCCATTACTTTGGGGTTGATAGGCCAAAGAGAAGTCCAGGGATACTTGGTTGCACAACCTTTAGCCAAAATAACTGCGAACAACCGCTTCCGGTAACCATCAATGAGTTTCTTACAATGCTCTGCTGGAATTGTAGACCATTCTTCTTTGGCAAACTGCTCCAGGTCCCTGATATTTGAAGGGTGCCTTCTCCAAACTGCCATTTTGAGATCTCTCCACAGGTGTTCTATGGGATTCAGGTCTGGACTCATTGCTGGCCACCTTAGAAGTCCCCAGTGCTTTCCCTCAAACCATTTTATAGTGCTTTTGGAAGTGTGTTTTGGGTCATTGTCCTGCTGGAAGACCCATGACCTCTGAGGGAGACCCAGCTTTCTCACACTGGGCCCTACATTATGCTGCAAAATTTGTTGGTAGTCTTCAGACTTCATAATGCCATGCACACGGTCAAGCAGTCCAGTGCCAGAGGCAGCAAAGCAACCCCAAAACATCAGGGAACCTCCGCCATGTTTGACTGTAGGGACCGTGTTCTTTTCTTTGAATGCCTCTTTTTTTTTCCTGTACACTCTATGTTGTTGCTTTTTCCCAAAAAGCTCTACTTTTGTCTCATCTAACCAGAGAACATTCTTCCAAAACGTTTTAGGCTTTCTTAGGTAAGTTTTGGCAAACTCCAGCCTGGCTTTTTTATGTCTCGGGGTAAGAAGTGGGGTCTTCCTGGGTATCCTACCATACAGTCCCTTTTCATTCAGATGCCGACGGATAGTATGGGTTGACACTGTTGTACCCTCGGACTGCAGGGCAGCTTGAATTTGTTTGGATCTTAGTCGAAGTTCTTTATCCACCATCCGCACAATCTTGCGTTGAAATCTCTCATCAATTTTTCTTTTCCGTCCACATCTAGGGAGGTTAGCCACAGTGCCATGGGCTTTAAACTTCTTGATGACACTGCGCACGGAAGACACAGGAACATTCAGGTCTTTGGAGATGGACTTGTAGCCTTGAGATTGCTCATGCTTCCTCACAATTTGGTTTCTCAAGTCCTCAGACATTTCTTTGGTCTTCTTTCTTTTCTGCATGCTCAATGTGGTACACACAAGGACACAGGACAGAGGTTGAGTCAACTTTAATCCATGTTAACTGGCTGCAAGTGTGATTTAGCTATTGCCAACACCTGTTGGGTGCCACAGGTAAGTTACAGGTGCTGTTCATTACACGAATTAGAGAAGCATCACATGATTTTTCAAACAGTGCCAATACGTTTGTCCACCCCCTTTTTGGGGTTTGGTGTGTAATTGTATCCAATTTGGCTTTAGGACAATTATTTTTGCGTTTTTTTCATTGAAGACAAATTAAATGAAGATAATAATACCAAAGAATTTGTGATACATTTTCAGGAAGAAACTGAGTATTATCTGACAGAATTGCAGGGGTGCCAATACTTTTGGCCACCACTGTATGTATGCAGTTTGGTGTCTGCAGTTAAACATTAAATAGGTTGTCTATAACTGAACAACCCCTTATTAATGGCCAGGTGAAAAAGTACAATATATAGATACCTCGCAGACCAATGCCTATTCTCTTTACTCAGTGCTACGTATCCCGCGGGTCTGCTGGGATCAACATCCAGGGAAGGTGTCACAGAGGTGTCACTGTCAATCAACAGCCACAGATACAGCTATAACATTCATATTTTATCTGAGAGGAAGATCAGGGAGACAAGTTTAATTTTATTTTTTTCACCTTCTTAGGCCTATTAATAATGGGTTGTCCACTATGGAAAACTCATTCAATCCACTTACCGATGTGGCGAAAAAATATCAAACAAATTGGCATACAAATTGAAAGGGTTTTTTTGTTCAAGTTATTGACTTGTCATTTCACTCAATCATCTTCCGTAAGCTCTATTCAGTTTCAAAATGAATTCAACAACTATATAATTTACAGGATTACAATTTCTTTTCACACTGAATGATGGAATCAGCATTCAGTTTCATTTGAATTAGTATATAATTCATCTTATGATTAACCTCAAATATTAAAACAAGTACGATTTGAAAACCCTGGAATAAATAATGCTTCATTTTCCACAAAGCTTTTATAGGTTTTACTAAGTACATGTATTATATTTATGTGAAAACCATTAACTCTGTGAAGGTCACAATAAGAACATGTATTTTCTATTTAAATGATTGGCTTAGATAAAGTGACACTTTAAAAAAAAAAAAACTTTATGTAGCTTTTATTTCAGTATTAAACGTTTTGTTAAAATAGGGAATTATGTAGCACTACTTTTCTGTCCTGTCCTATTATTTACAGATCTTTATCTCAGCACAAAGTTTGATACCTTTAGGTGTTTTGCTTTTTTTCTGAAGTTGTGCTCAAGTAAACAACAGTAAATGCCAATGCTAGATCTTCAAAGGCTAAGTATCATTCACTATGACTGCTATCTAAATGTCAGCAGAAATATACACACTGCTAAACGTAAAATGGAAAATCAAAGGCAGCATTGCTGGTTGTAAGTAGGAAATATAAATAATATTGTGTGGCACTTTCTTGGTAATTGGCCATTGCCACCAATTGCTCTATGAAAATGCTGAATTCTTTGGACATTTTGAACATATTTCTTCACAAAGGTTGGTTCACAACACATAGAAGGCACTGATTCTATTGGTCTTAGAAATGTTAGGAATTATATTGTGCATGTGTCCCATGAGCTACATGTACAGTACTTTAATCATTTGGGCAAGTGTTGTCATTCCATCTTGCAGTAATCCAACTTAATTTTTCATTCTTTTTCCTATCTTCCTGTTTTTGACGTATGATTTATTTTTATTCTTATTTTTTATTCACAGGTTCTGTGCAAAGTAGTGATACTTCTCAATTATTTACGACCCTGATAGACTTGGTAAAAGTGTTTTATGGACAGTTATGTAAGCAAGGTTCTTAATACTTATGGTTATGTTGCAAGTCCACAGTCAATGATTTCTCTTAATTATTTAAAGGGCAACCAAACTTAAAGGTACAAATTTAATCAAATGCAATTTGTACAGAGAACTGTTCACATTATTAAGTAATATTCATATAAATGTTTCTGGAGGTTCTCCAATATGGAGATTTCAGAGATAAAGTAATGATCATTAGTCAGTCATTTTTATTTTTTTTATGTCCTGTTAAGGAAGCTTAAAGCCAGTCTCTCTCCTGCCTAACATGACTGCTAAATAATAGATTAGATTAGATTAGATTCTTCTTCACGAAAAATAGAAATAAGGTAAGGTGCTAGCTATCATCTTCAACCTTTATTCATGTTTTCATAATAATAGTAATGAAAATGTCTTTTATTTAAATTGTCCTTATGGGGTGACCTTTAACTCCTTCCAATGCAGCCAATTTCAATATTTTTTTTTGCATATTTTTCTCCCTTTCTTCCTGGAGCCTTAACTTTAATATTTTTCTGTCCACATAGGCATACAGTGCTGTTCACCATTATTGGCACCCCTTCAATTTTTTTCATATACTGTACAACATCTTCATAAATAAATGGAAATGTACCAAAGTTACCGTATTTTTCGGACTATAAGACGCACTTTTTTCCTCCAAAATGTTGGAGTAAAGTGGGGGGTGTGTCTTATAGTTCGAATGCTATATTATTGTATGGCCATGCATGGCGGTGGGTGTGGGGGAGCGGCAGCGGGGGATCTGCGGGGCACAGGAGGCAGCAGCCGCCTGCTGCAGCCTACACTGTGCCCGCTACTAAAGAAAATGAATATTTCCTACTCCCCACGCCCATGGGCGGGGAGAGCAGAGAATATTCATTTTCCTTAATAGCCGGCACACTGGATCCGCAGCGCGGCTCCTGCTGGCTCTCTGCGGTCTGTGTGCCCGCTATTAAAGCTCATGAATATTACCTACAACCCACTCCCATGGGTTGCAGTGAATATTCATGGTCTTTAATAGCGGGCACACTGACCGCAGAGTGGCAGCAGGACCCACACTGCCGTACAGTGGGCTGGCTAATGAAGAGACTGAATGGTCACTGCTACTCACACACAGAGTCCCGGCGTGGGGAGCAGTGACTGTTCCAGCACAGCATCTCACACTGTGCGAGGGCGCATGGCAGGGACGCCATGCGCGCCCTGCCATGCGCGGCTCAGACAGTGAGAGTGTCGGCTGCAGAGCAGGACAGTGCTGGAGGAGAGAGGAGGTGAGTATGATTTTTTTTTTGTGAGCAGCGTGATGGGGGATCAGGGGGGTGCCATGCATACTATGATGGGGGAATAAAGGGGTGCCATGCATACCAAGATTGGGGAATCAAGGGGTGCCATGTATACCAGGATGGGGGAATCAAGGGGTGCCATGCATACCAGGATGGGGGATCAAGGGGTGCCATGCATACCAGGATGGGGGATAAAGGGTTGCCATGCATACCAGGATGGGGATAAAGGGGTGCCATGCATACCAGGATGGGGGATGAAGGGGTGCCATGCATACCAGGATGGGGATAAAGGGGTGCCATGCATACCAGGATGGGGGATGAAGGGGTGCCATGCATACCAGGATGGGGGATAAAGGGGTGCCATGCATACCAGGATGGGGGATAAAGGGTTGCCATGCATACCAGGATGGGGATAAAGGGGTGCCATGCATACCAGGATGGGGGATGAAGGGGTGCCATGCATACCAGGATGGGGGATGAAGGGGTGCCATGCATACCAGGATGGGGGCTCAAGGGGTGCCATGCACACCATGATGGGGGCTCAAGGGGTGGCATGCATACCAGGATGGGGGAATCAAGGGGTGTCATGCATACCAGGATGAGGGATCAAGGGGTGCCATGAATACTAGAATGGGGATAAAGGGGTGCCATGAATACCAAGATGAGGGATCAAGAGGTGCCATGCATACCAAGATGGGGGAATCAAGGGGTGCCATGCATACCAGGATGGGGGAATCAAGGGGTGCCATGAATACCAGGATGGGGGATAAAGGGGTGCCATGCACACAAGCGGTGCGGGCGAGATCGCCGCCGGGTGTCAGCTGATTGTCACAGCTGACACCCTGTGCTATGTGCAGGGAGCGGTCCCGCACCGCTCCCGACACATTAACCCCTGAAATGCTGCGATCGAAATCGATCGCAGCATTCCGGTGGCAAGAGGAGGTAAGCGCGATACTTACCTTCTCTGCCGGCGTCCAGCGGCATCTGAATCCGGTCCCGGATGTTGCCATGGTGACCCGACGTCATCATGCCAACATCCGGGTCACCAGGAGGCAGGAAGTTGCTTTGGTCATGCGCAGTGCACGACCAAAGTAACTTCTCCCTGTGCAGCGCTGACAGGCTGCATGGCATAGGGAGCTGCTGCTCTCTATGTACCTGATGCAAACTCAAATAGCGAGCACTTGCACTCAAGACTAATGACTGCTTATTCAATATGATGACCTAATGTTATCAAATTCTGTGTCGTACCTCTGGGTTCAAAATGTTCACTATACCCCTTGATAAAATCCTGGAGGGGTGTAGCTTCCAAAATGGAGTCACTGGGGGGAGGGTGGGGTGGTTTCCACTATTTAGGCACATCAGGGACTCCCCAAAAGCAACCTGTTACCCTTGTGAAAATGCAAAATTGGGGGCTGAAAAACATTTTTGCTGAAAAAATGTGAAAATGTTATTTTTACGGTTCAATGTTATAAACTTCTGTGAAACTTCAGGGTGTTCACCACACATCTAGATAAGTTCCCTAAGGGGTCTAGTTTCCAAAATGGTGTCACTTGTGGGGAGTTTCCACTGTTTAGGCACATCAGGGGCTCCCCAAACGCAACATGGTGTCCGCTAATTATTCAAGCAAATTTTGCATTCAAAAAGTCAAATGGCGCTCCTTCCCTTCCAAACCGTGCCGTGCGCCCAAACAGTGGTTTTTCCACACATATGGGGTATCTGCGTGCTCAAGGGAAATTGCACAACAAATTTTGGGGTCCATTTTTTCCTGTTACCCCTGCAAAAATAAAAAAATTTGGGTCTAAAGTAACATTCTTGTGAAAAAAGATAAATGTTCATTTTTTTCTTCCACATTCCAAAAATTCCTGTGAAGCACCTGAAGGGTTAATAAACTTCTTGAATGTGGTTTTGAGCACCTTGAGGGGTGCAGTTTTAGAATGGTGTCACTTTTGGGTATTTCTGTCATAAAGGCCCCTCAAAGTCATGTCAAATGTGATGTGGTCTCTAAAAAAATGGTTTTGTAAATTTTGTTGTTAAAACGAGAAATCGCTGGTCAACTTTTAACCCTTATAGCACCCTACTAAAAAAAAATTTTGTTCCAAAATTGTGCTGATGTAAAGTAGACAGGTGGGAAATGTTATTTTGTGTGACTTATCTCTTTGATTTAAGGGCCTAAAAATGTAAATTTTGAAAATTGCAAAATTTTCCAAATTTTCGCCAAATTTCTGATTTTTTCACAAATAAACGCAAGTGATATCAAAGAAATTTTACCACTATCATGAAGTACAATATGTCACGAAAAAACAATCTCAGAATCAGCAGGATCCGTTGAAGCGTTCCAGAGTAATTACCTCATAAAGTGACAGTGGTCAGAATTGTAAAAATTGGCCTGGTCATTAACGTGCAAACCACCCTCGGGGGTAAAGGGGTTAACTGAATTGGAGGACATTACCTCAATACCAGTGTCAGCAGCAGAACCCCTCCCCCATAACAGGGCATCATGACCACATTTTTTGCTTACATTTTTTTTCCTATTTTCCTCCTCTAAAACCTAGGTGCGTCTTATGGTCCGGTGCATCTTATAGTGCGAAAAATACGGTATATCTTCAGGATTTTTTAATTAGTGGTCCAAAGTAATAAAACAATAAAACATTTTTTTTCAACTTCCATGTTGCAATTTCAAAGAAGAAACAGAATAAACAGCATGTGCAGCAGTAAAGGCACCCCTAATTAATACTTGGTTGCACAGCCTTTGGCATTGATGACAGCCTCCAAACATTTCTTGTAGCCATTGTGGTAGATTGACTCAGCTGCACACGGAGGTCCTCCATGTTGTCTGTCTTCGTTTCCTGGGGATCTTGCCTGCACTTCTACCGCCACCTGTGGTAGATTCACTCAGCTGCACATGGAGGTAACACAGGAACGCTATTTGTTTAAATTTCTCAATGATTTGTTAGTGCAGGCATAAACCACAGTAAAGTCCATCAAATCAAACAGGCCTTTCTTGTCGAGAAAGGGTAAACAAAAGAAAACAGATAGCACAGTCCATAGGCCTGTGGGGGTCCGCCCGCACAGGATTAGCACAGCAAACATGGTTCAGCGGCTGGTCCAGGACTATGGAGCTGGAACAGCCGCTCTTTGACTCCTCGACACTCAGGCTCAACATTCTCCTCACCTCTTTGGAGATCACCTCATGGTGGGCTTCAGAAATTCGACATGGCCTTTGATTCACCCTCACATCCAGCTCAGTCAAGATTTCATGCTCGACCACTTGCGTACAACCTGGCAGCTCTGAAAACAGGTCCCAAGTCTGCTGAAGAAGCTCTCAGCACTGTTGCTTCTTGGCCGGTGACAGTGTCTCTGCCACTGTGACATCCTCGACTCGGGCTTCAGGAAGGGCCTTCAGGCACGTAGCTTCCACAGGTTCCCTGTCTTGCCAAGGTTTGAGCAGGTTAACATGGTACAGTTTATACGGCATTCTTCTTCTTGGCTGGTGGACCTTGTAGTTGATGTCACTCAACTTTTCAACCACCTCATATGGCTCTTGGCACTTGGCCAGGAATTTACACTCCACCGTGGGGATCAACACCAACAGCCGGTCTCCACTGCCTCAGTCTTGCTGACTGATTGTAGATCCTTGCCTGGGCCTCTTGTGCTTGAAGAAGGCTCTCTCTTACAATCAGCATCACCCTTGCGATCCGGTCTTGCATCTTGGCCACATGCTCAATGACGCTCTGGGGGGGTGTTACCTTGGCTTCCCAGGTCTACTTTGCAATGTCCAACACTCCCCGAGGGTGCTGTGCGTAAAGCAACTCAAAGGGTGAGAACCCCATAGAGGCCTGGGGAACTTCCCTAATAGAGAATATCAGGTAGGGGAGTAGGCAATCCCAGTCTCGGCCATCCTTCTCCACAACCTTTTTAAGAATGCACTTTAGGGTCTTGTTGAAACTATCCACCAGGCCGTCCGTCTGCATATGGTACACTGACATCCTGAGTTGTGTAATCTGGAGAGCCTTACACAACTCCCTCATCAGCTTCAACATGAAAGGAGTTCCCTGGTCTGTCAGGATCTCCTTCAGCAGGCCCGTCCAGGAGAAGATGTGTACCAGTTCTCGGGCTATGCTCCTGGCAGAGAAGTTTCTCAATGGTACCGTGTCTGGATACCGTGTTGCATAGTCCAGAACAACCAGTATGTATTGGTGACCCCTGGCAGACTTAACTAAGGGTCCTACAAGGTCCATGGCAATTCGGTCAATCGGGACCTCTATAATGGGTAACGGAACCAGGGGACTCCAGAAGAGGGACACGGGAGCAGTTAGCTGACAAGTAGGGCAAGACCGGCAGAAATTAACAATGTTTCAGTTGACATCCAGGCCAGTAGAACCTCTGCAAGTCCCGCTCTTGGATTTTGTCTACTCCCAGATGCACCCCCTAAGACATGCGAATGGGCCAAATCTAATACCCTACATCTATAGGGACCCGGCACCAACAACTGCTCTATCACTTCCCCTCTTGGTTTAGTGACCCGATAGAGCAGCTCATCATTTAAGGTGAAATATGGGAACCTGGTGTCAGCTGCCGGCTATGAAGCAACCCCATTTATTACAGTCACATTGTCAAATGCACCTTTCAACGTAAGATCCTGCATTTGTGCCGTAACGAAATTCCCCCTAGAAACCTCCAGTTCAGGAATCTCATCCTCATGGGTCCCTGTCTCATCTTCATTGCCGGCAAGGACACACAGGGAAACTCATCCACCTTTGACTGTAATGGGAACTCTTCATTGATTAACCTGCTCTGGTCTGAGTTAGGGGGCACCCCCGCCTTTCCCCACAAGTCCCAGAACAGCCTGAAGTCCCGCTTGATTATGACTGGGGTAAAAAGTCTCTGACTACCGTGACCTCATGGGATTCAGTACCCGGGTTTATTTTTATAGTCTCTTGGGTGACAGGGTAGTCCTTGGCATCCCAGTGGATATAGCGGACGTCCACGTGTTTCCCAGGGAGTAACTGGTGGGGGAGTGTGGCCCTTACCAGAGTCACCAAACTCCCCGAGTCCAAAAGTCCCGACACCAGTACACCATTTACGGTCACTGGACATTACTGTGTTCCCTCACCGGGCTGATAGTCCACACTGCAGGCAGTTCATCTGCTTAGAGGACATAGGACAATGGGCGGCTATGTGTCAAGGCCGCGGCATCTCCAGCAGATCAAGTCTTTCCCAGTGGCTTTTGACAGACCCTCAGTGACCCCTTGGGACTTCCTCCAGTGGTGGCTCTAATACCCCTCTTTTGGGACTGGGGCTCCCTCCGGGTTCCCCAGCATGGGGATGCAGCACCTGCCGCCTTCCTTAGGGACCTCTCGACTACCTAGTACCTTTCTACGAAATTGACCAGGTCTTTCGCATTCCGAGGGTCTCCCTGCACAACCCAGGTCTGCACTGGCCTTGGTAGGGAGTTCACAAATCTGTCCATGACAACCCGCTCAACCATCTGGGCTGGAGTGGAGGACTCTGGCTGTAGCCACTTCTGTACAAGATGCAGAAGGTCGAACATTTGGGAGTGAGGGGGTTTATCACCATAATATGCCCAGTGGTGAACCCTTTAGGCTCTGACTGACATAGTCACTCCAGCATGTGCCAGTATCTCAGTTTTCAGTTTAACATACTCCTGGGCATCTTACAAGGCCAGGTCGTAATAAGCCTTCTGGGGCTCACCAGTCAGACAGTCAGATAGGGGGCCAACACCTCCGACCACAGCTCCGGCAGTAGCTTCTCCCACTCTGCCACCCATTCAAACACAGTCAAAAATGCCTCCACATCATCGCCTAGGGCCATTTTTTGCATGGCTCATCTTACCGCTTTACGGACGTATGAGTCATCACCTGGAGTTGGGGGAGGGGCTGCTGGTCTCGCACGAACCGCCTCTGTGAGTAATTCCATCTGCTGCTGTTGTTGTCGGAGCTTGTCTCCTGCTGAGCTTTCACCAGGTGCTTGATCAGGTCCTCCATGTTGTCTGTCTTTGTTTCCTGGGGATCTTGCCCACACTTCTACCGCCACCTGTGGTAGATTGACTCACTCAGCTGCACACGGAAGTAACACAGGAACGCTGTTGCTTTAAATTTCTCAGTGATTTATTAGTGAAGGCATAAACCACTGTAAAGTCCATTAAATCAAACAGGCTTTTTTTGGCCAAAAAAGGTAAACAAAAAAAAAAAACAGATAGCACACTCCATAGGCCTGTGGGGGTCTGCCTGCACAGGATTAGCACAGCAAACACAGGTTCAGGAAAACAAACATAAACTCCTCTCTGGAGCTAGCTTCTCCAGACACTGAACACTGAATGCCTCAGCAGGCCGAGTATTTAAATCCCAGACCACACCCTGAGGTGGAGATATGGTGAATGGCATCCTGCCCTTCACAATGGCCATTCACAAAAAACACTCCCTTTTAAAATGAAGGTTTAACCCTCTCAACAAGTAATATGCTGAAGCAAACTTCATGGTTTCAATTCACAGAAGCTAATAGCCTCCGTGAAACATATCTTCCCTCTGTCAACTTACCAGTGACTTTGTCACACCATCTATAGTAATGTTCAAAATAATAGCAGTCCAATATGACTAACCAGATTAATCACTGTTTTT
This sequence comes from Phyllobates terribilis, assembly GCF_046119375.1. NCBI lineage: Eukaryota > Metazoa > Chordata > Amphibia > Anura > Dendrobatidae > Phyllobates > Phyllobates terribilis. The sequence continues at coordinate 397,238,631 of NW_027362763.1, forward strand.
GGTATAAATTATATTACCACATGTCAAAAAATTTAGCAGTTGGTGCAGTAGATTGTAAGAAACCAACAGACTCAGCATTCATGATCTGCATGTTTTTGAATCAGTGTATTTGAATAATCATTTAAAAGGGGGTGTGTTCAAAATAATAGCAGTGTGGGGTTGAATCAGGTGGTCCTTATGTAAGGGTGAAGCCAGCACATGTTGTACATGCATTTCTCCTTGAAAGCCTGAGAAATATGGATCGTTCAAGACATTGTTCAGAAGAACAGCGTACTTTGATTAAAACGTTGATTAGAGAGGATAAAACTTATAAAAAAGTGCAGACAATGATAGACTGTTCAGCTAAAATGATGTCCGATGCATTAAAATGGAAAGCAAAACCAGAGAGACGTGGAAGAAAACAGAAGACTACCATTCGAATGGATTGAAGAATAACCAGAATGGCAAAGGCTCAGCCAATGATCAGCTTCAAGATGATCAAAGACAGTCTCAAGTCACCTGTGAGTACCGTGAGAGTTAGAAGCTAATCTCTTAGCAAGAAGTCCCACTGTTAAAAAAAAGACATGTACTGAAGCGGATACAATTTTCCAAAGAACACATCAACTGGCCTAAAGAGAAATGGAGAAACATTTTGTAGACTGATGAAAGTAAAATTGTTCTTTTTGGGTCCAAAGGCCGCAGACAGTTCGTCAGACGACCTCCAGACTCTGCATTCAAGCCACAGTACACTCTGAAGACAGTGAAGCATGGTGGTGCAAGCATAATCATATGGACATATTTCTCTTACTATGGTGCCGGACCTATTTATTGAATACCAGGGATCATGGACCAGTTTGCAGATATTAAAATACTTGAAGAGGTCATGTAGCCTTATACTGAAGAGGATATGACCTTGAAATAGGTGTTTCAACAAGACAACGAGCCTAAACACATCAGTAAATGAGCAAAATCTTGGTTCCAGTCCAACAAAATTGAGGTCATGTAGTGGCCAGCCCGAATCCCGGACCTTAATCCGGTAGAATACTTGTGTGGTGACATCAACACATGCCCAAAAATTGTGGGATGTAGTCAAAGCATCCTGGGCTGCAATAACAGTTGACAGGTGCCAGAAGTTGGTTGACTCTATGCAATATACTGTAGATGTGACGCAGTTCTAAAAAATTGTGGTTATACAACTAAATATTAGGTTAGTGATTCATAGGAATGTTAAATCCTAAAAAAAGTACATATTGTGAGTTTGTAAAGACAAATGCAAACACTGCTTTTTTTTTGAACAGCCCAATGTTCATTTTTTGTTATTTTCTGTAAATTAGTTAAAAATTATATACATTTCTCTTCATGTTTTGAATTAGAAAACAGTGTGCAATGTTCCCAATGCATGGAAATAAAAACTAGCATAAAGATTTTGTGCTTAACCCATGTTTTTGAACACACTATTATTGCTATTATTTTGAACACTATTGTATAAGCTTCTTGCACTTCTTAGCTGGAATTTTCTCCCACTCTTCCTTTGCAGTTTGTTCAAGCACTTGAATGTTTGCAGGGTTCTTTTTCCCAATGGCAGATTTCAGCTCACCCCAAAGATTTTCAATGGGATTGAGGTCAAGACTCATTGCAGGCCATTTTAAAACAGTCCATTTTTTCTTTTTTCAACCATTCCTGTGTACTTTTGAATGTGTGCTTTGGGTCATTGTCTTGTTGGAGGACCCATAATGTTAGACTCAAACCAAATTTCTTACACTGGGTAGGACATTTCGCTCTAAAATCTCTTGATAATTCTCTGATTTCATGATTCCTGTGATACGGTCAAGGCCTCCAGTACCAGATGCAGCAAAGCAACCCCACAGCAGAGTTTGACAGCGGCATTCAGCAGATTAACAATCATGCGCAGTTGTTAGAGGCAGGTCCTGGTTGTAACGCACAGTCTCTACCTGCCGGGCATGAGGAGAGTTCACCTCGTGAGCCATCTCTATTCAACCACTACTGACTTGCACCGTACATGTATGACAGATGTCAGTAAGGGGTTAAGGATAAGCAGTCAATTGTATATACAGTATATACATGAGTAGCACTACATCAGGTCAGTATATCAGTTTTATAGGGTTTTTTCTTTTAATTTTCCAGTGGGCAGATATTAAAGATCCATTTACATACAAATTTTTTTGTGAAAGAGCATTCAGAAGAACGCTTGTTTCACGATAATAATGCATAATAATAATGCTGGCAATGACCTTACGAATGAGAAAAATATTTGTCAGGTGAAATGATCTTTTGATTTGCACAAAAGATCATCATTGTCAGCAGCACACTCTCCTGTTCTTTTGCTTTTTTGTTCCTCTTCTTCCTCCTTTCACTGATTTAAAAGGGTGTAATGGAATGGGTTGAGGGGTGAGTTTTAATCATGAAAACCATGTTATCTTATGTTATATATTATTGTATTTTTATGTGGTTTTGGTCTATATTCTCATGTGACTATATTGGAGTTGTTACTGATGATTAATATCGTATTTGTAACATGTAATTTGTGAAATAAAGAAAGAGTCTAAAAAGACAAAAAGAAAGAAGAAAAATACAAAAACTAAAGAAACCAGGACCTGTGCTGCTGAGAACCTTTGTGCACTGAGCAATCTATTACAGATCATTCAGTGCACAAACAGGCTTGGAAACAACCACTGATCATTAAATATTTACTGAACAGCAATAGTTTAATGCTGCAGAGTCGGCTAATGTAAATGGATCCTACCTACTTCCATACACTGCAGGTCTTGCTCCCTATCTCTCTGTAGCATACCCATAGAAGCAGCAGCAGCATGGAGGACATTACACAACAGTTTTGACGGTCACAGTGACTCACTTTCTTGGTTGATATAGAAAACTTACAAGAAGTTGCAGTCATGTCTAAGTTCATCCATCTCTCTGCCTCTGTCTCCCTTCATAACTTTGTCACCTCCCCATCTCCATTGACTTCCATAAACTGCATGTAAGTTGATTTCATTGTGGATTTGTAAGGGTGTGTGGATGCCTACGCACGCTCTTCGTCCCTTTCAAATAAAACAATTATTTTATGTACAGTAATGTTGAACAATAAAAGTGTGTTTTGTAATGTAATGATATAGAGAAAGAATAGGGTATAAGCATAGGAATAAGATAAGGTTAGTTAGGAACAGGGAGTGCAGTAGGGGGCACTGTAGTGTAAGAAATAGAGAAGTTATAATTAATAGGTCCAGGGACTTTCCCAGATGGGAGGGGAAGTGAGGGTTATAAATAGTGCGAGTGTTTCTTTTTTGGGTCAGATAGGGAAGTATAGTTGAAAGTGTTGAAATGTTGAAGTATGAGCAGGAGGGATAACTGACAGAAGTGGAGAAGTTCAGGGCCATATATCCCTATAGGAAGCAGAACCGTGTTCTGGAGAGCTGCGGTACTGGGTGGATCATATCTGGGGGACAAAGAGTCAGGAGAGAGAGGGACAGTGAAGAAGGCTGAAACTGTGACTGCTGTATCCCAGTGTTCTGTAACTGTGACCAAAACTGACCTGCAAGAGTTAACTAAAATTATTCTATTTAAAAAGAGTCTGTGGTTGATTGCTTGGCTGCAGCTGAGTTCGGAGCCCTGGAGCAGATGGGATCCTCAAGGAAAACTGTGAGTGTTATACAATATACACAGACTACATGACAGACTGGACATTATTTACTCTTTGTGGGGAGCCAGGGTGTGGGAGATCAACAGCAGCCCCTCACCACAACTATCACCCTGTGTCTCTCACAAATTTGGCATAGTCGGCAGGATTATGATTCCTCTCGTTTATAAAGTGAAAGAAACCCCAAAACGGCAAAGATAGCATTATATACACTAAAATGGTGGATGATGGTGCGGAGGCTGGTGATAGCTCTGCCCATCGTGGTCGTCCTGCAAGTAAAGTGGCGCAAAAATCCATCGGCTTGGACGATGGCCTGAGCCCTGGTTGCAGCCCCCTGTGAGCAGTGCCCGCCCACGCTGGGTACGGCAAAAGAAGAATAAGCCTCTCCCTCTGCAACAGATTCCCAAAGAATGGGAGGAGCCTGAAGCTGAATGGGTTTCCCCTTATGACTTGGTGCTCTATATGACTGACGACTGGAAGTCAGAAGCGGCCGTAAAATGAGTGCACCTGGAAAGCCTAACCTGAGCGGCCGTGAACAGAAAACGGTTGTGTCATCACCACCATGCAGCCCGGGAGAAGATGAGACTGAACGGCTGCCAATAACAAGGTGAGAAGATGATGCGGCAGAGAGATCACCAGTGCGGGCCCATGCCGATGAGGAGATCGGGAATTTGTGGGCAGTGGGAGAGGTGCATATTTTCATCTGGATGGGAGCGCCCTTCATCTGGTGTGTCACTTCTTGCATATACCGATCTAAGCCGGGTCTACGGGTTCATCAGGGCATTCGAGACTGGAGAACGCATACAGTATATGTAAATGCAAGCTCCATCAAGTTTCAGCGTCCGATGCGGGAAGGTGATCAGGTCTCCTCCATAAGGGAATCCGGTCCAAGGGGTCCTTATGCACTGGTGGTTTCCCTGCTTCCTTCAGAGGATGACCCGAAAGTAGAATCAAGGCGGGAGGATGTATGGCCGCAAATCATGGCCGTGGTACAATGCACGGCCATGACACAAGCAGGTCCTGACTCTCTAGAACTGTCAGCCCTAAGATCCAATCTGCCCATTGACCTGTACAGAGCTGCTGTTGAAGCGGTCACCCAGGCAATGAATCCAGTACCCCAACCTCTCAATAACCTGGGGTCTAATTCGGTCAGGCCAGAACCAGTGGAAGCGGCAACTGAACCAACACTGAACATCCCTGTACAGCCACCCAGTCCAGTGGTCAGAGAATGAGCAAGGCGAGGAAGTAGTGATTCATCCTCCAGGGGGTCATTCGGCCAAACCATCTTTATTGTAAAAGGTAATGGAGTGGTGAATTACGCTCACCACAGACATGCTCCAGAATAAGGACGCGGTTCCTTTAAATGCTGTGGAGTTGTGCTAGTTGCACTGCAATAAAAGTTAAGGGACTGTTTTGCATCCCTGAAGGCAGGAGCCCCAAATGGAAGCCGGAAATGTCTGGTATTGGCCAAGTGCGGCTCTGTTCTGCGTCTCTTAAAGTACAAGGAGCCCTGAATGCATCGAGGTGCATCGGTGCTGGCCAGAAAGGCCGAAGGTTCATTATGTTTGTGTGTGTCCCCCTGCCCTCCAAGTTTCTTTGAGCTTGTTGCGCATTCCCCTGCTGGATTACGGGACTGAAACCCTTATAGGGTTAAAATACCCCTTGGTAACGGACTGCGTGAGGCTGCTCTATGAACTGGGCTCTTCTAACCACGAACTGCCCTGATTCTTACCCTGATATTTTTCCAAGCTTCCAGGAGCTTAAGAGCAGCATACTTGTATTAAATGGGTCGTAGTCCACAAAAAGGAGGGAGGGGGAAAACTGTCTGGACGATCTGAAAATCGTGCCAGGTCACTGCTCCTGGACTGTCGGAGCGGGTGTAAGTTGGCCACTGGGCTATAGAAAAGGACTTCCGTGTTTGGTAAACCCAGAGCAGGATTTATTAGCCAACGGGCCTGTTGAGTTTTAAAATGGACACTTTTGTGGGTCCCAGAAGCTAGGGGACTGGGGTCAGTCGGACCTGTGTTTAAAAGGAACTTGAACTCTTATAGTGGGTCCTCACAGCAGTGGGACCAGGGTCAGACGGACTCGTTCTGTTAATCGGACAGAACAAAAAGAGACTCTGCTCATGGACATTTGGGTAGCTAATTGTGTGGGCCAAAGGGCCGGTTTATTAAAAGAACACTCATTACTGAAAGTGGAAAGAATATATATGTAACTGTTGTTTGAAACATGGTTTACTACAAAGAAGCAGCATGATAGAAATGGAAGCGGCTAACTGCAAGGAAACTTTACTAAAAGTACAGGGCCTATGGCCCAGAAAAGGCGTGGAGGAGCAAGCCTTACTTACTTCCCAAGAAGGGGAAACAGACGGGGATATCTCTATAGGAATCAGAACTGTGTGCTGGAGAGCTGCGGTACCGGGTGGATCATGCCTGGGAGACAAAGAGTCAGGAGAGAGAGGGACAGTGAAGAAGGCTGAAACTGTGACTGCTGTATCCCAGTGTGCTGTAACTGTAACCAAAACTGAACTGGAAGAGTTAAGTAAAATTGTTCTGTTTAAAAAGGAACAAGAGTCTGTGCTTGATTGCTTGCCTGCAGCTGAGGTTGGAGCCCTGGAACAGATGGGACCCTCAAGGAAAACTGTGAGTGTTATACAGTATACACAAACTAGAAGACAGACTGGACATTATTTACTCTTTGTGGGGAGCCAGGGTGTGGAAGATCAACAGCAGCCCCTTTCCACAACTACCACCTTGTGTCCCTCACTGATGGACTTCTGTAAACTGATTTCATGCTTTTTTAGAGAGTGAACCATGCAGGAGTCGAAATGGAGGTTGGAAGGAAGAAGTGACTTTGCTATAATTAAATATATTACAGTGTCTTATATTCAATTATACTATTGATTTATGTTATTTTGATTTTTTTTTACTTGTTGTCATGTTAAAATAGTTAACTCACAACCACAACCCCTCTCCATGTGCCCTATTCAAGCAGGCTATTCTAATAAGTCAGAATGGGAATCTATTCTGTAAGACCCTTCCAAGGTAAAAAGGATAGCCAGATGCATTTTATGCGGTAATGATAACAGCTGATTAATAAAGTTACGTCTTTTAAAGGGGTTCTCTTGCTGAGGCAACACTTTTAACATTTCATAGTTTACCTCCCTTCTGATTGAATATCTTGCATTTTCATTTTTTCATTTCTAATGTTTTCTCAGAGCCTAGATTTATTACTGTGGTAATACTATGCAAATAATGCACTTGCTCTTTGTGATGTTGTCTAAGAAGCAACTTGTTGGACCAGTGTTTTTATTTTGAATCAACATATTAATGGACAAGAAATGGATTCAAATATTTCTATGAATGAATGAATCATCATACATATGTTCTTTGCAGTCACATCTTACAGTTTGGTCATCAACCCTGAGATCTGCTCTTGGCAACAAAATTACTTATTATAAAATATTGTAATGTGAAATCAATGAAAGTAAATAACATTATTCATAATGCTAGTGTGCTAGTTATTGAAGAGGACATTTCTGTTTTAGCATATCATTGTATTTCTCAACCTAGAGCATGTTTTGTACTGTGTGGTCGTGTGGTTACTCTGTTACTTGTCTGGGAAATGTATAAATAATTGCAGTACGTCTGCATGACATAGTCTGCTGTGCATCATCTAAGTGCAGCATTTAAGTGTAATGCAATGCATTAGACCAGAATTGAACCAGAAGGGAACTGAAGGTAACTGGATACATAGTCACAGTAAACAATGGTTCTCTTTGTTTTCACTCTCACTTCCATAGTCCTCCACTTTCTATTAATCTCTCTAATCTCTATACTTAGTAATGAACTGGTTATCTCTCCCTCCATCCTTCCCATCCATCTCACCTCCTCCTCAGAACTGTTCATCAACATAAAATCCAAACACAGACAGCCACCTCATACTCTCTTCTGCTCCCACCTACCAACACTTTCTCTGCTCCTCCTAACTGCCAGCGATATCTCTCAAAATCCTGGTCCTCCTCACCACATCCCCACAGTCACTTCTACTTCTCATCCACAATATATCACAAATTTCCACAACCTTTCTAACCTTATACCCAGGCCCCGCTTCCCCAGTCCCACAACCAGAAACTATATGGAATGCTCCCTCTGTCTGCAACAAACTTTCCTACATCAATGATCTTTTCATTACTAACAAACTTTCCTTCCTCGGCATCATCGAAACCTGGCTCACCCTCTCTAACACAGCCTGTCCAGCTGCACTTTCTTATAGTGGATTCCATCTTTCTCACACACCCCGCCCCAGCATCAAGCATGGTGGAGTTGGTTTTCTCCTGTCAGATAACTGCTCCTTCACCCATAATTAAACTGCCCCCATCTGGTACTCTCCCTTCTTTTGATGTGAACTCTGTGCGCATCTAATCCCCCTTCAACCTCCAACTGGCTGTCATTTACCACCCCCAGGGCCAGCCACCACTTTCTCAAAAACCATTTCAGCACCTGGCTACTTCATTTCCTCTCCGCTGACATCCCCACTATCATCATGGGTGACGTCAACATCCACATTGACACTTCCCACTCTAAGCTTCTATCTCTCACTTCCTCCTTCGGCCTCGCTCAATCGTCTTCTGCAACCACTCACAAAGAGGGCCACACACTGGACCTCATCTTCACCTATCTCTGTTCCCTATCTCAGCTCTCTAACACACCTCTCCCTCTGTTTGACCACAACCTACTTACATTCTGTTCCCTCACAAACTTGCACACACTTACAGAAATCTCTAGCCCCTTGATTTACACTCATTCTCTGAATCCCTTCTCCCTTTTGCAGACATAAGTTCCTTACACAATGCAGATGCTGATGCTGCTTTATATAACACCACAACAGCTGCAGCTCTCTAATCGGTCACCTCCTCCCACACACCAAAGCTCGCATAATTAACAGACAACCCTGGCACACCAACCTGACAAAAAAAAATTGGGGGAGGGCATCCAGGATTGCGTAGCGGAGATGGAAAAGATCTAATTCCAATGAGCACTTCATCACATTCAAACAGTCCCTCACTACTTTCAAGTCCACACTAACTGCAGCAAAACAAACCTACTTCTTATCTCTCATATCTTCCCTGTATCATACCACTTAACAGCTATTCCACACTTTCAATTCTTTCCTCCGTCTCCCTGCAGCCCCTCCCTCTCCTCTCATCTCAGCTGAAGACTTTGCCTCATTCTTCAAGCAGAAAATTGATAACATCAGAGAAAGCTTTGGCCTACAGTTCTCACAGCTCCTCCTTATAACTACTCAGCCCTCTTCCTCCAAAAGACAGCTTCACCGTCATTACGGAAGATCAACTTTCCTCTCTACCCTCCAAATCACATCTCAGCACCTGTGCACTTGAACCGATCCCGTCCCACCTCATCACAAACCTCACCACAGTCTTCATCCCACCCTAACCCATCTTTTCAACCTGTCACTAAAAACTGGGGTCTTCCCTTCTTGCTTCAAACATGCCTCGATCACACCCATCCTCAAAAAGCCCTCCCTTGACCCATCCTTTGTGTCTAGCTATCGCCCCATATCACTTCTCTCCGATGCCTCAAAACTACTGGAACAACACGTACAACTTGAACTGTTCTCCCACCTCTCCTCCTGCAACCTCTTTGACCACTTAGAATCTGGCTTCCGACGGCATCATTCCACTGAAACTGCTCTGACTAAAGTCACCAATGACCTACTAACTGCCAAATCCAAGCAACACTACTCCGTCCTCCTCCTCCTGTACCTGTCCTCTTCCTTCGACACAGTGGACCATTCCCTTTTACTACAGATTCTCTCATCTCTTTGCATCACAGACTTGGCCCTATCTTGGATCTCTTCATACCTAACAGGCCAGACATTCAGCGTCTCCCACTTATACACCACCTCCTCATCTCTTCCCCTATCTATCGGTGTCCCCCAAGCTTCAGTTGTAGGACACCTGCTCTTCTCCATCTATACCTTTGGCCTTGGACAGCTCATAGAGTCCCATGGCTTTCAGTATCATCTCTATGCTGATTATACACAGATCTACCTCTCTGGACCTAATAACTCCTCTTTACTAACTAGAATCCCACAATGTCTCCGCTATTTCATCTTTCTTTTCTGCTAGATTTCTAATACATAACATGGATAAAACAGAATTCATCTTTCCCCCATCTCACTCAACCCTCCCAACTGACCTATCCATCAAAGTCAGTGGCTTCTCACTCTTCCCAGTCCCACAAACTCACCTCGGGGTCACCCTTGACTCTGATCTCTCCTTCAAACCACATATCCAAGCCCTTTCCATTTCCTGCCTACTCCAACTTAAAAATATTTCCCAGATCTGAACATTCCTTAACCAAGAATCTGCAAAAACACTAGTGCGTGCCCTCATCATCTCCCGCCTCGACTACTGCAACCTCCTGCTTTGTGGCCTCCCCTCTAATACTCTTGTATCCCTCTAATCTATCCTAAACTCTGCTGCCCGACTAATCCACTTGTCACCCTGCTATTTCCTGGCCTGTCCTCTATGTCAATCCCTTCACTGGTTCCCCATTGCTCAGAGACTCCAGTTCAAAACCCTAACCATGACATACAAAGCCATCCACAACCTGTCTCCTCCATACATCTATGACCAGCTCAACCCTCACCTACTGTATCCTCGCCTATCTCTTGTAGACTGTGAACATCACGGGCAGGGTCCTCTCCTGTTGTACCAGTCAGAGACTTGTCTTGTTCAAGATTATTGTACTTGTTTTTTTTTTATTATGTATACTCCTTTTCCCATGTAAAGCATCATGGAATAAATGGCGCTATAAAAATAGTAATAATAATAATTAGACATCATAATTTACCTTGTCAGTAGGACATGTCTGATACTGTGATGGTTCATCTGGTAAGGTGGGTTTGCTAATTTGCAGATCAGGAATTGCAGCATGGACCAGAAGTATTGGTGCAGCAATATAAAACAGAATTGGATAAGCTGGATGGGAAGTGGAACAGCACAGCTGGATATGCCGATTGATACACAGAGCAACATTGAACTGCTAAGCTAGATATGTTGAGCGGCACTTGAAACAGCATCTGGATATGTTGGACAGGACATGGAACAGTAGAGCTGGATATGCTTAATGGCACATGGAACATTAGAATACAGATATGCTAAATGTCACATTAAACAGTGTGGGACATTGGAGCTGGATATGCTGCCGCGTAGAAAACATGGAACAGCAGACTCAAATATACACACAGGCTCCTTGGAACAGCAATGCTGAATGTGTGGACAGTCACCTTGAAATGGTAGAAATGAGTATACAGACAGGCACCTTAGTACAGCACAGCTGAACGTTCAGACATGAATCTTTTAAAGAGCAGGGCCAAGTGTGTGAACAGGTACTTTGGATCAAAAGATCTAAGTATGCAGACACTGAATATGAAGATAGGCATGTTGGTACATCAGAACTGAATATGCTGACAAGAAGCTTGATACAGCAGAACTAAATGTGCAGACAGACGCCTTAGAACAAGGGAGCTGAGAATGTAGACAGGCACCTTGGTACAGCAGAGCTGAATCTGTGGACAGCTATTTTGGATTTGCAGAGACAAGGATGTGAGATAGCAGAGAAGAGTTTGTCAAGTGGCAAACATGATGTGTAGAAGAGCCCATCAATTAAGCTGAGCCGGGTTTCTTAAGTAGTACAACAGATTCTAGTGGGCTAACTAAATAGTAGAAACTAACTAAATACTCAGGTGGTGTACGGCTGGCTGAGCTGACCTAAACATGTGATATCATAGATGACATGTTAACCTTGCACACACGAGAAGAAAAGTGGGCTGGATGCCATGGAGGAAGACGCGCAACCCAGTACTGGAATCAGAATATGCAACAGATATTGTCCAACAGCATCAGACTGTTTACTACACTACTGTAAGAAAACAAGCTAATATATAACTATTTACTAAAATAGTTTAAAGCTGACATGTTCATTTTAAATTGAAAGTCCATGGCAGTCCTGTTTCACGAAATTTGGCAAGCAGTTTGCTAACTGTAGCATGGGAGATGGGTGGTCTTGTAGGGTGTCTTGCATTGAAATCTGCTGCAATGACCTGGGTACTTCGTTCACCAAACATCAACACAATTTCTATCCGCTCCTCACGTGTTAACCTCTGTGACATGTCAATGGCTGTAAACAAAGAGAAACTTGTAAATAACTCATGAAAGAATAAAGTTACGTTAAAACAAAGCACACCATTGTTTTTCTTATGAAATTCTCAATAAGTTTGATGTGTCACATGACCCTCTTCCCATTGAAAAAAATAAAGTTGGATCCAAAATTGCCGACTTCAAAATAGCCGCCATGGTCACCACCCATGTGGAAAAGTTTTCCCCCTCCCATATACTAATGTGCCACAAACAGGAAGTTGATATCACCAATCATTCCCAATTTATTTAGGTGTATCCATATAAATGGCCCACCCTGTACATAGCAATTTATTATTATAAAAATAGATATGCACCAAAATTAGCTACTTTAACTACCTTGTTTTAAAAAGTAAGAAAACTTCCTGTGGATCTCATTGTGTTCAACAAGTCTGCATTGTTTAACCAAATGACAACTTTATTTATAGTAAAAGGACCACATGAACCCTAAACTTTTCAAGTTTTTCAAACAATTTGTAAACCTATTAAATCTTTAAAATAACTTAGTGTCAAATATTTCCTTATGTATGGTTAAGAATAGTTTTGTTTTTTGTTTTGCAGAAATTTTTGGACAAACCTACGCCTTGCAACGAAATTTTTTTTTTTTGGTACCCAATAGTCTGTAATATAGTAAGGAGCATGCTTTCATTAGCAGGCAGTGTGAAAATATAATCTAGCAAAGGCCAGAGACTTGTTATGAAAATCTCAAATTGATGTAGCGAACAAGTGCATATAAAATATAACTTTTATTAATAATATATAAAAACTGTATGTTGCGAGATGCCCATATGGTGTATAAACACACCGTGAATAGAAAGGTACTACAACCAAAAAACTGAAAAAATGTCAGATAATAAATATCTATAATGAGGGCTAAACAAAATTTAAAGCCCTATCAAGTAAAGCATAGGTAAGGATCAAAAAGGTACTAAACTGTGAAGTCCAGAGAGAACCTTACATAGAAGCAATAATGAACTAGAGTACAGATCACCAATAAAAAAACATATAGCAATAAATTCCGTGATCGTACCTATATATGCATATACCCATAAACATAACAAGCCATTATCAAATGGTAGGTATGTGTATATAAACAAATCTATGAGGAGCCTTCTATTACCATCCAGGCATTATACCCTCATAGACAATGGAAACATCTCACCCGGGGTCTTTTCATGTATGTCCCCCCTATATTAAAGGTGATTAGTTAATCCACGGAACATCCCGACGCGTTTCTATCCTTCATCAGGGGTATATAGTTCCAATTCCGCATTAGTTCCTCAATTCCATCCTAATGCCACGGTCAGGTATATGTGCTGCTGTGCTTTATATATGTGCATCAAGCCGCGCTCTTTCATAATCGCCGCGCTTGCCGTGACGCGCTTCCGGTCCCAGAATGCCCGGCTCCCGGAAGCTAGCGTCACGCGTTCCTATGGACACGCCATGCTGGAGAGCATAAACTCCTCCCTTAGGCGGTCCAGCAGCCATAATGAACGGGGTAGGAAATATTCAATAGAGGGAGGAGAAGCCTTAGGTTTACCACACCTCCTTTACTATAGAGAATGCCCCGTATTCATAGTATAAAGGCTATGTTTGGTCATAACCAAAATGCCTCATTGCCTAAACAGACATGTGCAGTCCTCTCCACATATGTGTTCAAAAAATAGATCAAGGATTTAAAAGGGTTCTCATCAAGATAGAAAAGACCCCTATAAGTGTGCAATGTTTTGGTATATTGAACGGGGGTAATCAGTAGGGACCTAGGGATTGAAGAAGATCTATTGGAGGATGTTAGACTTCTGTATCATTTGGGTGACTCTAACCCTAATATTGATGGAAAGGGTCCTTTTACGGCCTTAAAGAATAGAAGTCAGAAAGTGCCACCATCATCTGGCGATATTTGCTCTATTGACGTATTTTTAAATCTAGTGACAAAAGACTTGATTGACCTTGAGTATGGTAAAAATGATCATAGCCATAACCTATCTAAGGTGGAAATGGAGTGTTTGCTGAGATTGGAAGGGGATAAAAATATCGTGATAAAACCGTCTGATAAAGGCGGAAATTTAGTTATCTTAGATACGGACCATTATCGTGCAATGTGTTTGGGGTTACTTGAACGGGAGGATGGTTACCAGAGATTATCACACAATCAAATAAAGGACTTACATAATAAACTAAGGGATTTGGTACAGGAAGGTTTCATCAACAAAGTGATTGATAAAAATGAAAAGGACTATTTGGTTCCATTTTACCCAATTACAGCGACCTTTTATGGTCTTCCAAAAATCCATAAAGGCCTTGAACCTCTAAAAGCAAGACCTATTGTGTCTGGAATTAATAGCCTCATACATAAGGCAGGCATATATATTGATAAAATTTTGAGACCATTTGTGGTAGCTTTAAACTCTTATGTACGTGACACAGCGGACCTCTTAAGAAAACTCGAGGGTGTTGTAATTGAGCAAGACATGATTTTGGGGAGTGTTGATGTAGAGGCCCTATACTCCTCGATCCCCCATGAATATGGTTTAAGAGCCGTTGATTATTATCTTAGATCAAGGGGCAGACAATTTACCGACACAATGAGTTCATTTTGAAACTCTTAGAATTTTGTCTTAACAACGTCTTCACGTTTGATGGCGAATATTTCCACCAGCTCAGGGGCACAGCAATGGGGAGCCTATGTGCCCCCTCTTATGCTAATTTGCTCCTGGGCTGGTGGGAAGAAACCATGGTCTTCAATGAATGTGATTCAGCCAATGGGGTTGTCATGTGACTGCGATTCATCGACGATGTTTTTGTGATTTGGAACGGGACACCGGATAGTTTCCGTAAATTCGTCGCAGGACTCAATGACAACCCGATTGGTCTGTTTTTTACGTCTGAAGTTAATAGAACTGAATTGGCTTTTTTGGACGTATTTATTCGCAGAGAAGCTAATGGAGAGTTGAAGACTGAAACTTATAGAAAACCAACAGCAACCAATTCCCTTTTGAGGTGGGAAAGCCATCACCCTGTCCCACTCAAGAGAGGTATCCCAAAGGGTCAATTTTTAAGACTCAGGAGAAATTGCTCAGATGTCAATGACTATGGAAGGCAAGCTGGGGATTTGAGAAATAGATTCCTTGATAGAGGATACCCAAAAAAGGTTCTGAATCATGCCTACAGAGAATCTTTGGCGAGAGAGATGTGACCTGTTGATTCCAAAATCTAAACATAAAGAAGAATCCTCAATTAGGTTCATAACACGATTTTGTAATAAATCTCGACAGGTCAAACAGATTTTCTAGAAACACTGGGGCATCCTTCGCATGGATGAGGACGTTGGAGATAAATTGTCCCCACAACCACTAATTACTTATCGCAAAGGTAGGTCCCTTAGGGACCGTCTCGTCCATAGTCATTTTGTATCTGAGCGGGCTCCCACATGGTTGGATCGAGGGGTATCTGGCTGTTATCGTTGCAACAACTGTAAGGCATGCCCTGCCATGACCCAAGGAAACACATTTAGAAGTTTTGTAAAGGGGAGGGATTTCAACATCAGGCAACTCATCAACTGTCGATCGAAGGGAGTGATATACAAGGCCACATGTATATGCAAACTCGAATATGTTGGGAAGACACGAAGGGAGCTAAAGAAGAGGATATTAGAACACTTACGTGATATTAAAAACAAGAAAGATACCCCAATAGCCAATCATGTAAACACTATGCACCTAGGAGATGCCAATGTTATTAAATTTATGGGCATAGAAAAGGTGGCACCACCGATAAGAGGAGGCAACTGGGATTTACGCATATTACAAAAAGAAACTCGATGGATCTTTACCCTGGGCACCACTACCCCACTTGGTATGAATGTGATTCTATCCTTTGCCCCATTCCTTCCAGAATAGGGACAGAATAGGGAGAGTTAGACAGGGAGAGCCGCCGTGGAGTGGGGGCGCCATTTGCACAGGATTTGTAGGGTGCCAACCTCCACGTAGGTAGGGTCAGCAGATGAGTTGTTATCTAGTTATTTTACTAGGGCCCCCTTTCCCCCTTTTTTCTTATTCCGTCTGAGAGGTCCGCTGTGTTTGGGCAATTTAATGGTACAAAAAAAAAAAAAAAATTTTTTTTTTTTTTTTGTCCAATTATTCCTGTTCTGATTACCCCCGTTCAATATACCAAAACATTGCACACTTATAGGGGTCTTTTCTATCTTGATGAGAACCCTTTAAATCCTTGATCTATTTTTTGAACACATATGTGGAGAGGACTGCACATGTCTGTTTAGGCAATGAGGCATTTTGGTTATGACTAGTGTTGAGCGATACCTTCCGATATCGGGAAATATCGGATCGGATTGGATCGGACCGATACCGAAAAAGTATCGGATATCGCCGATTCCGATACCGGAAACCAATGGAAGTCAATGGGACAGAAATATCGGAATGAAAATAAACCCTTTCTTTCCTTGTAGGTTAATTCTACATGAAGGAAAACAACTAAGAATAATGTAGAATGTATTGGGGGAGACAATAAAGGCATAGAGGTTTAGCCCAATCAAATGGAATAGCAGGAATTAATATTTTTTTTAAGACGTTCTGAGTTACGGAAATATTGACTATGTTAAGTATTTTTATATTTTGTCAGATATTTATGTTTCACTACTTCCATGCTCTTCACCTTCTTTTTTACTTCTCCCACACTTTCACCTTCATCATCCTCAGCATCAGCATCTTTTTCATCTACTTCTTCTTCATCTTCTTCTTCTTCTTCACCTTCTTCGTATTATTCTTTTTTTTTACATTCTTCATATTCTACTTCTTCATCTTCTTCATCTTCTTCTTCTTCATCATATTCTTATTTGTGGCAGGCATTCCTGTAGTTGTTATCTCTAAAAGGTTGGACATTACACCTTTCGTTCTGCCCGTCACAAAAGATTTACAACAGGATTTGTCCGCGTTCAGTTTGGCCTGCAGGAGCAGGTCTTTTCCAGGGGCACCACGAGGAGGAACGGACTCACCCCCATACACTGCTTAGTCATCTTCTGCTTATAATTTAGATATTATCTTTTGCTCTGATTTTTAGTCTTATGCTTAATGTTTTTCCGCTTTTTGTTCTGCAGCTTCTTGTATTTCTGCTTCTTGGTTTTCTGTCTCTTGTTCTTCTGCATCTTGGTGCTTGTCTTCTCTTCTTTGTCCTCTTGGTCAACTTCTTCAGGGTCATCTTCTTGGTCTTCTTCGGGGTGGTCTTCAGGGTCGTCGTCTTCGGGGGTCCTTGTCTTCGGGGTCCTCGTCTTCTTCGGGTTGGTCTTCTGGGTCCTCGTCTTCGGGGTCCTCGTCTTCTTCGGGGTGGTCTTCAGGGTCCTCGTCTTCTTCAGGGTGGTCTTCAGGGTCCTCGTCTTCTTCGGGGTGGTCTTCAGGGTCCTAGTCTTCAGGGTCGTCGTCTTCGGGGTCCTCGTCTTCTTAGGGTTGGTCTTCAGGGTCCTCGTCTTCAGGGTCCTCGTCAGGGAGATCTAGAGTGATTACCAAGAACCATTTCAAAAAGCTTGAACTTGGAAATGTAGCAGAAGGTACAAGAAAGCTGAGGAACTACCGAGGACCAGCTGACGGTACTGGAACCCGGATGGGTAGCAGAAGGTACAAGAGCCAATGGAACTGCCGAAGACCAGCTGACGGTACTGGAACTCGGTTACTAAGCAGGAGGTACCTGTGCCAGAAAGCACTACCAAGGACCAGCAGACGTTGGTGGAACTTGGATACCGAGAAGGAGGCACCTAATCCAAAGGCACTGCCGAGAACCAGCTGACGGTACTGGAACCCGGATGGGTAGCAGAAGGTACCCATGTAAAAAAAAGTTCAAGGCCGCGAGCCGGCCGCAGTTACCAAAACCCACAGTCCTACAGGGGGTGCTTGTCCTATTGGCACTATGGAACCAGCCTTCATTGCCAGATCCCGCAGCCCACATAGGAGTCACCTAAACTGCAGGCACCATAAAGTCGGCTAACCCGACCGCAACACGACAGGACAACGCATTGGAGGCAAAGTGACGTTGACACTACCCGGAAACAGCTGGCGTGCTGGAACCAGGCTGGGCAGGAGGGAGTACCCGTGCCAAAGTGACTGCCGAGAACCAGCTGACGGTACTGGAACCCGGATGCGTAGTAGAAGGTACAAGAGCAAATGGAACTACCGAGGACCAGCTGACGGTACTGGAACCCGGATGGGTAGCAGAAGGTACAAGAGCCAATGGAACTGCCGAACACCAGCTGACGGTACTGGAACTCGGTTACTAAGCAGGAGGTACCTGTGCCAGAAAGCACTACCAAGGACCAGCAGACGTTGGTGGAACTTGGATACCGAGAAGGAGGCACCTAATCCAAAAGCACTGTCGAGAACCAGCTGACGGTACTGGAACCCGGATGGGTAGTAGAAGGTACAAGAGCAAATGGAACTGCCGAGAACCAGCTGGCGGTGCTGGAACCCAGGGTAAATACTAAAAACGGAGGAGCCAGAGGTGTAATTGGAGCAAATTTTAAATCCGTAGTACAGTGGATGTGGACAAAGCAGGAGAATTTGCCGGACACACAGCTGGGGATCAGCTGACGTTACTGAACCCCAATAACACTGGAGCAAGCGTTGACTGTGCAGACGGCACTTCTGAGCAGCAACTAGCGGTATTGGAGCCCAGGGTAAATACTAAAAACGGAGGAGCCAGAGGTGTATTTGGAGGAGGTTTTAAATCCGTAGTACAGTGGATGTGGACAAAGCAGGAGAATTTGCCGGACACACAGCTGGGGATCAGCTGACGTTACTGAACCCCAATAACACTGGAGCAAGCGTTGACTGTGCAGACGGCACTTCTGAGCAGCAACTAGCGGTATTGGAGCCCAGGGTAAATACTAAAAAGGGAGGAGCCAGAGGTGTATTTGAAGGAGGTTTTAAATCTGTAGTACAGTGGATGTGGACAAAGCAGGAGAATTTGCCGGACACACAGCAGGGGAACAGCTGACGTTACTGAACCCCAATAACACGGCAGCAAGTGTTGACTGTGCAGACGGCACTTCCGAGCGCCAACTGGCGGTGTTGGAGCTCAGGGATAATACTGAAAACAGAGAAGCCAGAGGTGTAATTGGAGAAACTTTCAAATCTGTAGTAGTGAGAATGTGGACAGAGCAGGAGAAATTGCCGTCCGCACAGCAGGGGAACAGCTGACGTTACTGAACCATAATAACACGGCAGCAAGTGTTGACTGTGCAGACGGCACTTCCGAGCGCCAAGTGGCGGTGTTGGAGCTCAGGGATTACAGTTCAGGTGGTAGAAACATGAACAGAACAGGAGACCTGGATACTGTTGCCAACCAATTATTTATTCTGGAAGAGGACTGGCAAATTCATGAGAGATCCAGGCCTTGTTCATTTTGAGAAAAGTAAGCCGGTCAACGTTATCGGAGGATAGTCGCATGCGACGGTCTGTTAGTACACCACCTGCGGCACTAAAGATGCGTTCCGATAATACACTAGCAACAGGGCAAGATAGCACCTCCAATGCATACTGACTAAGCTCTGGCCATGTATCCAGCTTACAGACCCAAAACTTGAAGGGAGAAGAGCCGTCTGGGAGTACACTAAGAGGGCAAGACATGTAGTCTGTCACCATCTGACGGAAACGTTGCCTCCTGCTGACTGGAGCCGTCTGTGATGGTGTAGACATTTGTGGCGGCGGGGACACAAAACTTTGCCACATTTCGGCCATACTGGTCTTGCCTTGTGCTGAGGCGCTGCTTCTGCTCCCTCTTTGTGCAGAGCTTCCTCCACTGCCTCGACGCACTGAGCTGCTTTGTAAAGCACTAGCAGCACTGCTCTCGGTTGGAATGGAGAACATGATGGAATGCACCAGTGCGTCTTGGTACTCCCGCATTTTACGCTCCCGGTTCAACGGTGTTATGAGGCTTTGTAAGTTGTCCCGGTAGCGAGGATCTAGGAGGGTGGACACCCAATAATCAGCCGTGTTGAGAATGTGGGCGATGCGGCGGTCGTTTCTCAGGCACTGCAGCATGAAATCAACCATGTGCTGCAGACTGCCAACTGGCCAAGAAACACTGTCCCCTGCTTGAGGTGTGATCTCTGCCTGCTCTGCATCACCCCACCCTCGCTCTAGATACTGACTACTAGAGCATTGTGTACCTCCCTCCTCTGGACAGATGTCTTCCTCATCCATTGACTCCTCCTCATCCTCCTCACAAAGTGTCCCCTGCCTAGGCCTTTGTGAGGAACCACGTTGCGCAGACTGTAGAGAAGCAGATGGCATTTGTGACTCCTCATCCTCCACCTCTTCCAAAACCTCGTCCCTTAGTGCTTGCAGTGTTTTTTCAAGCAGGCAGATAAGGGGGATAGTCATGCTGACTAGTGCATCATCTGCACTCGCCATCCGCGTGGAATAATCGAAGGCACGCAAAACGTGGTAAATGTCCTTCATAGAGGCCCACTCAGTGGTGGTGAAGTGTGAACGGCGCGCACTGCGACTTGTTTGCGCCTGCTGCAGCTGGTACTCCATTACTGCTGCCTGCTGCTCACACAACCTCTCCAACATATGTAACGTTGAATTCCACCTGGTGGGTAGGTCACATATGATGCGATGTTCCGGAAGACGTAATCGGCGCTGCAGAGCTGCAATGCGTGATCTTGCATTGCTGGAACGCCGCAAGTGAGCGCACTCTATGCGGACCTTGTGAAGCAGTGCATCAAGATCCGGATAGTCTCTCAAAAAACTCTGCACGACCAAGTTGAGCACATGTGCCAGACATGGGATGTGAGTGAGGTTGCCTAGGCCCAGAGCTGCCACCAGATTTCGGCCATTGTCACACACTACCATGCCTGGCTGGAGATTCGCTGGCACAAACCACACGTCGCTCTGCTGCTTGATGGCATTCCAGAGCTCCTGCGCTGTGTGGCTTCGATTCCCCAAAGAAATTAATTTTAATACGGCCTGTTGACGTTTGGCCACGGCTGTGCTCATATCGGTCATCATAACAGGTAACCGTTCACGGGTCGATGTGGAGGTAGACCGTGACGGCTCCTGCAGCGCTGATTCAGAGGAACTGGAGTATGAGGAGGAGTCAATGTGTACAGACTGGATTCCTGCAATCCTTGGAGTTGGCAGAACACGTACAGCGCCACTCTCAAGATTTGTACCCGGCTCCACAACATTTACCCAATGGGCAGTGAGGGAAAGGTATCGTCCCTGTCCATGCTTACTGGTCCACGCATCGGTGGTCAGGTGGACCTTGCTACTGACGGCGTTTTGTAGCGCATGTTTAATTTTTCCCTCCACATGATGTTGCAGGGCAGGGACGGCTTGCCTGCTGAAATAAAAGTGGCTGGGCACGTTGTATTGTGGGACTGCCAATGCCATAAAGTTACGGAATGTGTCAGTCTCCACCAGCCTGAATGATAGCATTTCAAGGGCCAGTAGTTTAGCAATGCCAGCATTCAGAGCCTGTGCTCGGGGGTGGTTTGCCGAGTATGGGCGCCTTTTCTCCCATGCCTGTGCTAACGATGGCTGTAGACTGGCCTGGGAGTGTGAGGATGACTGGGAAAGTGGTGCTGTGGGTGGAATTACACTGTGTCTCTGTACAACAGTGCCAGAGATTCTTCCATGGCGATCCTGTGAGGAAGCCGAACCAGCTGTGTGTGAGCTGGAGGAAGAGGCTACAACACGAGCTGAAGAGGTGGTAGGTGGCGCTGTAGGTTGGCCTAGGTCTTCAGTGTGTTTTTGTAACTCCACCACGTGCTTGGTCCGCACATGTTTCCACATATTTGTGGTATTGAGGTTGCTGACACTTTTCCCTCTTTTCACCTTCTGATTACACAGCTTGCATTTGACAAAGCAAATGTCATCTGCAACTGTGTCAAAAAAGGACCAGGCACTGCAAGTCTTGGGAGCGCCCGCTTTGGATTTTGGAAGAGCCATGATCCTAATGGGTGCCGAAGTGGAGGCTACAGGCAACCAAGTCTGCCCCCTCCCTCTCCCTCCTTTTTGGGCCGTTCGGGGAATCTCTTCCACAGAGCTGCTCCCACCACCTTCCTGTCCCTCACGCCATGATGGGTCAAGGACCTCATCATCTACACCACCCTCTTCAAACAACTGCTTCTCCTGGGTAGTCTCGACAGCACAGTACGCACCAGAAAGTGGCACCTGAGTCTCATCATCAGATGCATACTGAGGTGTGCTGCTGACCATAGGCACTGGCCCACCCGCCTCTTCAGATTCAGAGAGACAAAACGGTTGCGCATCACTGCATACTACCTCTTCTTCAAATTCTAGAATTCTGCTTGGCTGGCCCCCTCTTTCCAAGCCAAGAGATTCAGAGAACAGAAGTAGAGATGGCTCCTGTCCAGGGCTCTCTGACTGCCTGGGCAATTTGGCAGGTGGTGAAGAGACAGATGGGTGCTCTTCAGTGCTCAGGACCTGAGAGGATCTGGAACTAAATGAAGTCGATGCGTTAGCTGCCATCCATCCGACAACGGCTTCAATTTGGTCCTCGCACAGCAGTGGGGTACGGCTAGCTCCTACAAAGCTGCGCATAAAGGACTGTTCCCTGGTAAAACTGGGGGATGCTGAGTCACTGGTGCCCGCAGCAGGCACAGAATCCCCACGTCCTCTCCCTGCAGGCACAGAATCCTCACGTCCTCTCCCTGCAGAAACTCCACGCCCACGCCCACGACCACATGCCTTACTCCCTGCCTTCTTCATCTTGGTAGACTGATAAAGATAGGCAGAAAAGTACTAAGGGCTTAGTGTGCTTATTCCTGAACAGCTGCTAACAGGTATAAGAAACACTAATTTTATAAAGTGTGGACTAGACTTTAATATGAGCTAATGTGGCCTACACAACTGTAAAGTGGAGTGTTTGGTGAACTTTATTTAGGTTTTTTTTGTCACAAAAAGACACTGGATGTGCCTAAAGATGTAATAACGATAGTATCACAAACTTTTTGTAGCTATTACAATGTAGGAAGGTAACCTACAATGCAATAGATGAGGCTGCAAAAAATAGGCTAATACTAATCTGGCTGGGGCTGCAGGGCCCAATGCTGCAGAAAGGCTCCTCTATCTACTCCTATATAGTGTGTTTAGAACCAATTTAGCTGAATACGGATGGAACCACCTCACTAATAGGAGATATCAGGAAAAATTATGAATTGGCAATAAAGGACAATGTATGAGGCAGTGACACACACTGAGTGCACTACAACCAGACGGGGTTGAAGCACACACTACAGGGTGAGCTGCACTCACACACCAGACCTTGCAGACAGCGGTGAACAGTACAGATGCAGAGCACTGTGCACTAGCGCTGCAAGACCAAAAAAATTTCTCTATCTACTCCTATATAGTGTGTTTGGAACCAATTTAGCTGAATACGGATGGAACCACCACACTAATAGGAGATATCAGGAAAAATTATGAATTGGCAATAAAGGACAATGTATGAGGCAGTGACACACACTGAGTGCACTACAACCAGACGGGGTTCAAGCACACACTACAGGGTGAGCTGCACTCACACACCAGACCTTGCAGACAGCGGTGAACAGTACAGATGCAGAGCACTGTGCACTAGCGCTGCAAGACCAAAAAAATTTCTCTATCTACTCCTATATAGTGTGTTTGGAACCAATTTAGCTGAATACGGATGGAACCACCACACTAATAGGAGATATCAGGAAAAATTATGAATTGGCAATAAAGGACAATGTATGAGGCAGTGACACACACTGAGTGCACTACAACCAGACGGGGTTCAAGCACACACTACAGGGTGAGCTGCACTCACACACCAGACCTTGCAGACAGCGGTGAACAGTACAGATGCAGAGCACTGTGCACTAGCGCTGCAAGACCAAAAAAATGTCTCTAACTACTCCTATATAGTGTGTTTGGAACCAATTTAGCTGAATACGGATGGAACCACCACACTAATAGGAGATATCAGGAAAAATTATGAATTGGCAAAAAAGGACAATGTATGAGGCAGTGACACACACTGAGTGCACTACAACCAGACGTGGTTGAAGCACACACTACAGGGTGAGCTGCACTCACACACAGAGACCTTGCAGAAAGCGGTGAACAGCACAGAGAACTGTGCACTAGCACTGCAAGGCACAGCGATTTATAAAGTAGCTTGGGTAAAGCAGAATAGACCAAATAGGTAGCTAAAACTGTCCCTCAGAATAACAGCGTCCTATCCCTAACTGAATTCACAGCAGAGTGAGCTCAAAATGGCAGCGGCGGCTTTTATAGTGCATCATGACATCATTTCAGCAGCCAATCACAGCCATGCCATTAGTTAAGATGCCTACATGCCTAACAGGATGTGCCCACACTTCTTAGGATCCTCATTGGCTGAATAAAATGAAAATGGCTCATTGCATTATGGGAACTTCCGATTCCGGTATACGATATTGCAAAAGTATCGGAATTAAGTATCGGTATTCCGATACTGCGAATATCGGCCGATACCCGATATTTCAGTATCAGAATGCTCAACACTAGTTATGACCAAACATAGCCTTTATACTATGAATACGGGGCATTCTCTATAGTAAAGGAGGTATGGTAAACCTAAGGCTTCTCCTCCCTCTATTGAATATTTCCTACCCCGTTCATTATGGCTGCTGGACCGCCTAAGGGAGGAGTTTATGCGCTCCAGCATGGCGTGATGCTGTATCACGTGCTCAGGAGGTGACGCGTGTTTCTCAGCATCACGCTTGCGTTCCGCGTCACGGCAAGCGCGGCGATTATGAAAGAGCGCGGCTTGATGCACATATATAAAGCACAGCAGCACATATACCTGACCGTGGCATTAGGATGGAATTGAGGAACTAATGCGGAATTGGAACTATATACCCCTGATGAAGGATAGAAACGCATCGGGATGTTCCGTGGATTAACTAATCACCTTTAATATAGGGGGGACATACATAAAAAGACCCCGGGTGAGATGTTTCCATTGTCTATGAGGGTATAATGCCTGGATGGTAATAGAAGGCTCCTCATAGATTTATTTATATACACATACCTACCATTTGATAATGGCTTGTTATGTTTATGGGTATATGCATATATAGGTACGATCACGGAATTTATTGCTATATGTTTTTTTGTTGGTGATCTGTACTCTAGTTCATTATTGCTTCTATGTAAGGTTCTCTCTGGACTTCACAGTTTAGTACCTTTTTGATCCTTACCTATGCTTTACTTGATAGGGCTTTAAATTTTGTTTAGCCCTCATTATAGATATTTATTATCTGACATTTTTTCAGTTTTTTGGTTGTAGCACCTTTCTATTCACGGTGTGTTTATACACCATATGGGCATCTCGCAACATACAGTTTTTATATATTATTAATAAAAGTTATATTTTACATGCACTTGTTCGCTACATCAATCAGTGTGAAAATATGCCTACAATACATCAAACAGGCTTACGTTTTGGAAAATTGCAATACACAAAAACAGTCATTTATAGTGACCATGATTATGGTTTATAATGTAATTTATGATAACCAGGATAATTACAAATAATTTAGAATTCTAAATTTACTATGCTGTATGATTGCTTTTAATCATTTGGAAAGTTCAATTGCAATTTTGAAGGGTGAGTGCAATATTCACACTGACCGGATTTTTCTATATTTCCAGCACAAGTGGGAATACATGTGACCTGCATAATTGGGGTTAAATGGCAACTAGATTCAAGTGTCAACAAGATTCTCATTTACTTATCTGTGTGACTACAGATTGCAGAATCCTGATAGTGTGCAAGGTGCACACTGAGAGAATTCCCCACTATTTCCAGCACAAGTGGACTGCTATGTGACAGCAAATATGTGATTTGTATACTTGCGGTGAAATACCAACTAGATTCTCATTCTCTTCATAGAACATTGACAGAAGCTTATGAGAGAATATTGGGAGAAATGGTCATGTGCTGACTAGATTCTCCTTTGCTTCTGTAGATGGAATATTGAGAGAAATGTATGAGATGCTAGTCAGTATGTGACCACAAATATGCAAATTGCATAATTGTGGTCATGTGACTACCCACTCATTCTGGAGGAAATTCCTGACTGTGTATATTGCACACTTTCATGATTCGGCAATATATAGTCACATAGAGTGACTACATAAATTTCCCTGAAATTCTTTTAAAGAATCAGTTTATACCGTGTATAGCTGGAATGAGAGGTGATGTAATGTGTATGGAAGTTTCCAGATATTGTCGTGTAAGAAAGATCCAGTGTGTTGGACATGTCTGATCATTTTTCCCACCAGTATTAATACTGTCACTCATTCTCCTACATCTACGAAAAAAACACAATGCTCGCCTGAAATCTGGGAACCTGGAGGTGGACAGCTAAAAGCTATTATCATGTGTTTGACCAATATTACTTATACCCGGGAACCCTTACATGATAATTGCTTTTGTCTGTCCACTTCCAGGTTCCCAAATTTCCTCATGTATAGGGAATTTAGATTGTGAGCCCCAATGGGGACAGTGGTGATGATGATATCTGTGAAGTGCTGAGGAATTATTGGCGCTATTGAGTAAAATAAATAATGCAGCAGATTTGTGGCAGAAATTTGTACACTTCATAAACATGCTACAAAAACAACCCAATGTGTTAAACTGATACTATTTCCCAAAAATGTCTGCAAGACATCTGCTTTCGGGCATCTTTTGTAATTCTCTACCAAAAGCATCTGTCTCAACTTTTGGTTAGTGGTATATTAAAATCCAAATATAGAACTGCCCCTAATAGTACACATTTTCTTAAAAAAACATTTGCCAAAGAGTTATACTATATTCTTGTGTTAAGTCCTAATGTACAAGAAGTCATGAGAATAACTAAGTGCACCCTATTTAAATGCTATGGTTTTACGTATTAGAATATCATAAAAAACATCTGATCCTTAGAATGTATTAAAAGGTAAATACAATCACAGATGAACAACTGCACTGATAAAATACAGTGTCATTATTCAACAAAAACTAGGACAAAATGCAGAAACAGTGAGTGAAAAATAAGTACACCTCAAGAATCAATAGCTTTCAGAACCACGTTAGGCAGCAATAACTTGTAGCAATTGTTTTCCCTATAGCTTTATAAGTCTCTCACATTGTTCTAAAGGAATTTTTCACCCACTCTTCTTTATGATATTGCTTAAAGGGAATCTGTCAGCAGGATTTCATCCCCAAAATATTTATCTGCTCATGTACCTCTTTCAAAGACAAGTTCAGCAATATCTTTACATCACCAGTCTGATCCTCCATTACTGAGAAATCAGTGTTTGACTTGATATATAAATGAGGCTTAAGAGCTATTAGAGATCTGAAGCCTATGTCACTACAACTCTAATCCTCACCCAGCGCCACTTCCTCCTTCTTGATTGACAGGCTATATGCTTTGTGACATCAGGCAAAGGAACTTAGATTTATGTGCAGCAGTAACTGCTTTTTTAAGATCATTGCTGATGTATTTCCTCTTTGGCATTGTGTTAACACACGCCTGAATGCTCCAGACCAGTAATCCTCCAAAACAACTGCTTTTATATTCTGTTACTTACCCCCTTAATTCCTATAAAAGCAGTAAGAGTGTACTTATTTTCCACACACTGCTTCTGCATTTTGGCCTAAATAATAACATGGTGTAATTTCCCATGTGTTATGGCTTGTATGACTTTGTATCTACCTAATTTTAAGCCCTCCTTAGGAATAGATGTTTTTTTATTATGTCCTGATATGCAAAAGCATAGATTGGGTATACTTTGTTTTTTCTCATGACTGTATAACATTTCATATGAAACAGATTTGACTCTCCCCTATAGAGATTATGTTTTTGCCAATGATACGTTTTCATATAGTTTAAGCACCTGTCATGCCTACTGTCATATTTTGCAGACTATTGTAATAATTACTTCAGACTATGAAAAATGATTGTTTTTAATGTTACCAGGAAGTTTTGAGAGTCAGCAATTTGCAACTGTGCTCCGATGGCCTTGATGTGTTCACAAGAGAAATGTGTTTTCCTTTTTTAATTTCTATGCTCTACTGTCGTGATGATTTAATTGGGCTTATTGTTGTAGACCATTATTTTTGAGGGGATTTGTATGTTAGAAGACAGCGCTAATTATATTCATTGCAATTTTTCTTGTAAATGACAGGTATACCTGGGGTTCTAAAATATCTTTATCTGACTTATTGTAGAAAACAATGGTTGTATTTTAGATCAATCAGTAATGGTTTTGTACAAAGATTTTTCTATTATACTCCTTAATTTCTATGTTGTTATGATAATTGTTTCTAATTAATTCTCGTATTTCATCTACTAGCACAGACAAAAGAACACACACAAATAGCTTTCAGTACACACATTATTTACTTGGAATTAGACTTTAAATCTAATCAAAAGGCTCTATGCCTTAACATAATTTTCAGTCAATCAAACCTTCTCTGCAGGTTATTGATTCATCGCAAGTTATTTGAGTATCAACAGAATAGAAACCAATCTTTTTGTCAAAGTTACAGTTAATGTCAAATATACCCTGAATTATTAGAGACACAATTGTAGATTCTCTGTATGGAATTTATACAAGTGACCCCTGGAGTGCAACATAAAAACAAGTGAATATGTTTCCTGTAAATCAATGTCAATGTCAATATGTGAATATGCATTAAAGTGAACAAGTCAAGCAATCTGAAAGACCTCAAATGAGGCAGAGTTTAAAGTCTAAAGACTAGTTAGTAAAGATGAACAAATTTTTTAAATTCAAATTTGCCTAATTTTTGCAAAAATTTGATGTGCGGCGAATAAGTTAGTGTGAATCTCAATGCTGGAAAGCTTATCATTGCGCAGAAAATACATGTGGTTGAGCGAGATACACTTCTGCTCGGCATAGCGCTGTCGATAAAAGCTTACACTCTAAAAGAGAGAGAGCGAGGACACTGCTATTCATAAGTGCTTACACTTCATAGGAGAGAGAAAAATAGAGGTACCTTTTGAAGATAAGAGCTTACACTCTACAGGCAAGAGAGAGAGGACCTTTCTGACCACAAGAGCTTACACTTTATAAAATACAAAGAGAGGACCCTGTTGACCATAAGATCTTACATTCTACAGGTCTACAGGCAAGAGAGAGAAGACCCTGCTGGCCATAAGAGATTACACTCTACAGGAGACAAAGACTTAAACAGTGACTCTGGAGATGGAAAATGACTCTGATAATCCATAAAATGTCATAAATGTATTGAATTATGGGGTGGTCCACACGGCTACGCAAAAAGACACTAGCACGGTATCTGATGCTTCAGCAGTGTGGGGAATGGTGATGGGGAAGTTTTATTTTTTTGAGAACTGAGAATCGAATATCAAAATATTCGAACTGCCATGAAACAGCAAATTTCAGGAAATTCTACTCAGTTCTATGATGATCAATCTGCTCAGCTCTACTAATCAAGACAATCAGCCAACCTTGTGCCAACTAAAAATGGTTTAATGAAGAAAAAACATTCAATGTAAAAAGGTCCTGTGGATGTCAACAACTTGTTGACAAAAGAGCTCCAAGGGGATGTCAAGAATCATTCTGAGGCAAAAACAATGAACAATCAAGCAAATTGCAACTATATAAAATGCTTGTTCTCAAAATAATGGACCCAAAGAATCAAAGTGTTTATATACAACACTTTGAAAAGTCACAAAGGATTGGCTCAAAGGTGTGCAAAAATGTTACTACTTTTGGTGTTTTCACTCTATTTTCGGGCAGCTCCGTCAAAGGGGCAGAGCTGGGTAGGAGGCGGGGCAGGACAGGGCGTGTCAAATTCATGAAAAGTGGTGGTGTTTCTTACCCCAGAAATGTTACTCCAGTCCTTGGCTGGAGTAACATTTCTTTTTTTTTAAATCAGATATATTTTTTTTTTTATTAAAATATTTTTCAACATTACAAATAAACAACAGTGAGACATCACCAAACTGGTAGTGCCTCTCAAAACCCACCCATTCCCCTTCCCCCCACCCATTACAACCCCAAGAACCATATGACAAGAGCAAATTTTGTTATTACAGACCGTGTACTATCATATAGCTTATTTGACCGTTAAGGCATTGATAAATTGATCCAAGGATATATAGCATAGCATCCGACAATCAGCAATTAGTTATACAGAATATGGTAGACCACAACATTTCAATCTCAAGTGATATTTAAATTAGACATGACATAATGACCATGAAACATGCTCCATTTACCCCAGATTTTGTCAAATTTACGTATAGCCTTCCGTTTTTTGTACACTCCCTCTTCTAATCTTAATAAAAGACGCATTCTATCCAGGAATTCTTGGAACCTGAGAGGGGAGGGAACCAGCCAATGTGTGGCTATAAGCTTTCTGACCTGGTATAGAGTCCTCTTAATGACTATTATTTCATCCTCTTCACATCCTATTATTTCCACATGGCCTAATACACATACTTTAGGATGTAGGGGTAAATTACACTCAAACACAATATTAATATATTGCACACACTCATTCCAGAATACAGCGACCCTCCTACAAATCCACATCATATGCATAAGATCTGCTCCTTCCTCTTCACATTTCAGACACATACTATTATTCCTTACCCCAATGCGCTGTAGAAATTTGGGGGTTCTATATACTCTATGTAATAAATACAACTGTGAAAGTCTATGTGCTTCACATGTAGATAACGTCGGAACACTCTCCACCACATCTTCCCACTCCTCTGAGGATATAGTACCAATGTCACATTCCCACCTCTCCTTGACATTTAAGGGTCTGTCCCACTGAAATTGCTGCATAAGTATCCCGTAAATTCTGGATATCATTCCCTTCCCACCTCTATGGCATAGTAGCGTATTAAACAGTAGATGATGTTGGATTTTACTCTGCATATGTCGTGGCTGTACAAACCATGCGTGCCTCAATTGGAGATAAAAGTAGAAACTGGTTTGTGGGACACAATATTCGTCTTTTATCTGTTGGAACAATTTAAGTATTTCCCCCTCTAATATTTGCGCCACATTAGTTATTCCCAATTTTTCCCATATTCCGAATCCTTTCAATTTATGGATCTCTGGAAGGCCCGCATTATGCCACCACGGAGTAAACGGGGTAAAGCCTTTCATTCCCAACAACAGTTTGATTTTCTGCCACGTTTTCCCCATAAGTGTTAGGGTCGGGAGGTGTCGCCTAGCATCCCACCCCGAGATTCCTGTTTCTAAAAAGGAGATAATCGGCAGATTGTGTGAAAGTAGGCGTATCAGTTTATTCAGGTTCCCCTGAACCAACCCGAGCTGTTGAGTCTGAGAGGCCAGAAAGTATATCCATGGATTAGGTGCGGCTAGTCCCCCCTGATCTTTGGGCCTTTGAAGTGTATTCAAACTAATTCTGGCCACCCCTTTTTTCCAGATCAGCTCCCGAAACAATGCCTGAAACTTATAAAATATTCTCATGGGGATCCAAACAGGTGAATTATGAAGGATATATAATAATTGGGGCATTAACACCATTTTAATTAGATTAGTTCGACCTACCACTGATAAGGGAAGTTTACTCCAAGTATTGGCCTTTTGTTGAAACTTGGCAAGCAGTTCAAGTAAATTTAAAGGAATATAATCTCCGATAGATGCGGTCACTCTAACTCTGAGATATTTGAATTCCCGCACAACCTTCAAGCTGGTACTCCCTACCTTCGTATTCTGAGACAAACCATCAACCGGCATAAGGACTGATTTGTCCCAATTCATCCGCAAGCCAGAATAATCTCCAAACTCCGTTATTAGATTCATAGCCGCCATCAGAGATTGCTCCGTGTCACCCAGAAACAACAGAAGGTCGTCGGCATATAAGGCCACCCGCTCCTCCAGTGTTTTGTAGCAGAACCCCTGTATTTCGCTGCTGGAACGAAGCTTAACAGCCAGGGCGAATAGTAGGGGGGACAACGGGCAGCCTTGACGCGTGCTGGAGTAACATTTCTGGCGTGGAGCACAGAGGAACACGCTGCTGATAAGATACACGAAATTAAGTGGCATTCACCTCTTAATGAATTTGGCACATCTTATACTTGCATGCCCCTCAATAAAACTAGCTTACGAAACTCCAGTCTTAAAAGGGTTGTTCAAGCTTTCTGTATAATTTGTGTGTGTATCTAGGCTGCAGAATGCTGATAGTTTGTAATATACTCCCTGTCAGCATTCTGGATGGTGTCCTAGATAGCACACCTAGTCATGTGAGCAGCTAGACAACAGACACCACCCCCAGTCTCTGCCAGACAATCCCCTGCCTCCTGCTCCAGCCTCTTATGTAGCTCACAGTGCAAGGCAGCAGTGGAATGACTCAGCTGATGGACTAAACAGGAAGGAAAAGGCTTCTACATAGGTGAGTATAATGTGCTCCATCCTTCCCTGTCTCCATCCAGCCCTCCCGCATCCATCCATCCATCCCTCCCTCATCCATCCATTCCTCCCTCAACCATCCATCCCTCATCCATCTCTCTCTCATCCATCCCTCCCTCATCCATCCATCCCTACTCTCATCCATCCATCCATCCCTTCCTCATTCATGCATCCATCCATCCATACACACATCACTATAGACTGAGGTTCTGCAGCAGCTGAGGTGTATTATGTGGCATATATGTATACACATCACTATAGACTGAGGTTCTGCAGCAGCTCCTCTCAGTCTTCTCTTTTGCAAGCTAAACATTCCCAAATCCTCTATGCGTTCCTCATAGGACATTGTTTGCACACAGGTCACCATTCTGATCACTTTTCTCTGAACTTGCTCCAAAGAAAGGAGAGGTCTGTAATTTTTTTCGTAGGTACAACTGTGAGAAACAGAATCTTAAAAGAAAATCTAGAAAATGACATTGTATTTTTTTTTAGATAATTAATTACAGGGGTTAGATGTTTCCTGTAGTTGTTGATCAAGTTTGCACACACTGCAGCAGGGATTTTGGCCCACTCCTTCATACACGTCTTTTCCAGATCTTTCAGGTTTTAGGGTTGTCTCTGAGTAACATTGAGTTTCAGCTCCCTCCAAAGATTTTATATTGGGTTCAGGTCTGGAGACTGGCTAGACCACCCCAGGATCTTGAAATGCTTCTTATGAAACCACTCCTTAGTTGCCCTGGCTGTGTGTTTCACGTCATTGTCATACTGAAAGACCCAGCCATGACCCATCTTCAATGCTTTTACTGAGGGAAGGAGGTTGATAGCCAAAATTTTGCAATACATGACCCCATCCATCCACCCTTTAATATGGTGCAGTTATTCTGTACCCTTTGCAGAAAAGCACCCCCAAAGTATGATGTTTCCCCCACCATGCTTCACGGTTGGGACAGTGTTCTTGGGGTTATATTCATCCTTCCTCTTTCTCCAAAAACGGCGAGTGAAGTTGATACAAAAAGTTCTATTTTGGTGTCATCTGACCACATGACCTTCTCGCATGCCTCCTCTGGATCATTCAGATGGTTATTGGTGAACTTCAAATGGGCCTGTACATGTGCTGGCATAAGCAGGGGGACCTTGCATGCCCTGCAGGATTTTAATCCATGAAGGTGGAGTGTGCTACTAATGGTAATGTTTAAGACTGTGATCCCAGCTCTCTGCAGGTCATTGACCAGGTCCTCCCGTGTAGTTCTGGGCTTATTCTCATCCTTACCTCATGATGTGAGATCTTGAATGGAGCCCCAGACCGAGGAAGATTGACAGTCATCTTGTGTTTCTTCAATTTTCTAATATTTGTGCCAACAGTTGTTGCCTTCTCACCAAGCTGCTTGCATATTGTCCTGTAGCTCATCACAGCCTTGTGCAGGTCTACAATTTTGTCCTTAATGTCCTCAGACAGCTCTTGGGTCTTGGCCATGGTGGAGAGGTTGCAGTGTGATTGACTGAGTGTGTGAACAGGTGTCTTTTATACAGGTAAAGAGTTCAAACAGGTGCAATTAATACAGGTAATGAGTTCACAATAGGAGGGATTCTTAAAGAAAAACTAACAAATGTGATTTTCTTGATTTTTTGGGGGGGGATATTCTATCTCTCAATGTTAAAATTAACCTACCCTTAAAAATATAGACTGTTCATGTCTTTGTCAGAGGTGAAACTTACAAAAACAGCAAGGGATCAAATACTTATTTCCCAAACTGTATACACATATATATTAAATAAAAAAAATTTGTGAAACCATTAAATAAAAAAACATTCACATTGTATGCATCCACTGTTCCATGACATGCTAAAAAAATAATTGAATGAGTTATTTACCGTGAAGCATGAACAATATAAAAAAAATACTAAAAATTGCTTTTTTTCTATATTTTTAAACACAGTAAATTATATTTGCTCTGAAATAATGAAATTTCTCCCACATAAAACAAGAACTCGTATAGCTACACCAGTACAAAAACATAAAGAATTATGGTTACTAAAATGTGTAGAGGCAAAAACATAAAAAAAATGCTGAAATAAAATCCATAGATGTGTGTTTAAATATTAAAATAATAAAATATTAAATGAAACTCAGTGAAACAAATATTACACCTTACTAATAATCAGTATTCATTACTTCCATTTGTCTTAAAAAAATATACATTTTATTAATCTATTTTATGTAGATTTCCCCTTCTCTTATTGTTAAGAGAATATTAAAAGCTTTAACCAATATATTCTGAAATGTAATTTGTTCCCCTTCTTTTATTACTCTGACACCTTTTGATGTGTATGAAAATAATGATGGCATAATTGTTGATTTAGTGTCAGAACTTGAGAGAAAATGAAGAACACTACATTACTAACAGTCATTCCTTACCAGACTGTTATAGACTACTGTAATAGCTCCCGCTTGGAAATGGGCAGTTCCGTAAATGAGTATATATATTAACA
This sequence comes from Phyllobates terribilis, assembly GCF_046119375.1. Taxonomy (NCBI): domain Eukaryota; kingdom Metazoa; phylum Chordata; class Amphibia; order Anura; family Dendrobatidae; genus Phyllobates; species Phyllobates terribilis. Next base: position 397,273,456 of record NW_027362763.1, read on the forward strand.
GATTCTCTAAAATGTAAAATGTAATCCAAAGATACAGCTTCAACTGAAATAACTATTTACTAAGCATTACTGTTTCTCTTTGTCACTGGTGAGGAAGCTTGTAAACTTGTTAAACAACCTAAAGTAGGTAGCATCTGTTGGCTTTATTTATTTTACTCACCATTAATTGCACAGCGCTTTGCAGACATTATAATCACTGTCCCCATTGGGACTCACAATCTACATTTCCTATCAGTATTTCTTTGAAGTGTGGGAGGAAACTGGAGAACCCAGAGTAAACTCACGCAAACACGGGGAGAACATACAAGCTCCTTGGTGGGATTTGAACCCAGGACCCCAGCACTGCAAGTTCTAACCACTGAGCCACCATGCTTTCTTACTAACATCAGCTTTTTATCCCCTTCCTGACCAAAAGAGACACAATTTTTTTTCGTCTCAACGTAGCTATATGTGAAGGTTTTCTTTTCTTTTCATGGGATAAAATTGCAGCGTTGGATAACACCGTACATTTTACTGCACAATGTACTGGAATCTATGTAACAAAAAATTCAAGTGCAGAGAAATGGTGAATGATTTTTATTTTTATTGAATAGTTAAATAACCAGTGAATGTAATTTTCCTGATCAATACAACTAAGGCAAAACCAAACTTCAAGCAGTGATAAAAAAAGAAATAAAAAATTTGTAAAAAATAAATAAATAGATACAAAAATTGGTTTCTGTCCCCATTTTTTTAGACCACGAACATTTTCATTTTTGCATTGATGGAGCTGTTGAACGATTTGTTTTTAGTGTGGCGACTTGGCATTTCTATTGGCACCACTTTGGGGTACATATACTGTTTTAATTGCTTTTTATTGCATTTTTGGGAGGTTGCACAGCAACTAAAAAGTGACAGTTCTAGAGTGTTCTTTTTTTTTTGTTTTACGTGCTTGCCATATGGATTAGATAGGTTTATATTTTGATAGATCCGATTTTTATACGCAAAACCAAATACCAAATATGTGTATTAAAAAACAGCCACTTTTCTAGTAATAAAATTGGTGGAAATAGTGCCATGTCTACAAACACCAAATTCAGCTTACTCAAGTGAAAATCAGTTGTACATTGTGTGACTTAATTGTCAGAACATCCTAAGTGTACAGTCATGGCCAAAAGTATTGAGAATGACACCAAAATTATATTTTCACATGATCTGCTGGCCTCTGGTTTTTATTACTGTTTGTCTGATGTTTATATCACATACAGAAATATAATTGCAATCATATTATGAGTACCAATAGGTTATATTGACAGTTAGAATGAGTTAATGCAGCAAGTCAATATTTGCAGTGTTGCCCCTTCTTCTTCAAGACCTCTGTAATTCTCCCTGGCATGCTCTCAATCAACTTTTGGACCAAATCCTGACTGATAGCAGTCCATTCTTGCATAATCAATGCTTGCATTTTGCCAGAATTTGTTGGTTTTTGTTTGTCCACCCGTCTCTTGATGATTGACCACAAGTTCTCAATGGGATTAAGATCTGGGGAGTTTCCAGGCCATGGACCCAAAATCTCTATGTTTGGTTCCATGAGCCATTTAGTTATCACCTTTGCTTTATGGCAAGGTGCTCCATCATGCTGGAAAATGCATTGTTGGGCGCCAAACTGCTCTTGGACGGTTGGGAGAAGTTGCTCTTGGAGGACATTCTGGTACCATTCTTTATTCATGGCTGTGTTTTTAGGCAAGACTGTGAGTGAGCCGATTCCCTTGGCTGAGAAGCAACCCCACACATGAATGGTTTCAGGATGCTTTAAAGTTGGCATGAGACAAGACTGGTGGTAGCGCTCACCTCTTCTTCTCCGAATAAGCTGTTTTCCAGATGTCCCAAACAATTGAAAAGGGGATTCATCAGAGAAAATGACTTTGACCCAGTCCTCAGCAGTCCACTCCCTGTACCTTTTGCAGAATATCAGTCGGTCCCTGATGTTTTTTCTGGAGAGAAGTGGCTTCTTTGCTGCCCTCCTTGAAACCAGCCCTTGCTCAAAGAGTCTCCGCCTCACTGTGCGTGCAGAAGCACTCACACCAGCCTGCTGCCATTCCTGAGCAAGCTCGGCACTGCTGGTAGTCCGATCCCGCAGCTGAAACAGTTTTAAGATACGGTCCTGGTGCTTGCTGGTCTTTCTTGGGCGCCCTGGAGCCTTTTTGACAACAATGGAAGCTCTCTCCTTGAAGTTCTTGATGATGCGATAGATTGTTGACTGAGGTGCAATCTTTGTAGCTGCGATACTCTTCCCTGTTAGGCCATTTTTGTGCAGTGCAATGATGGCTGCACGTGTTTCTTTAGAGATAACCATGGTTAACTGAAGAGAAACAATGATACCAAGAACCAGCCTCCTTTTAAAGTGTCCAGTGATGTCATTCTTACTTAATCATGACTGATTGATCACCAGCCCTGTCCTCATCAACACCCACACCTGTGTTAATGGATCAATCACTAAAACGATGTTAGCTGCTCCTTTTAAGGCAGGACTGCAATGATGTTGAAATGTGTTTTGGGGGTTAAAGTTCATTTTCTGGGCAAATATTGACTTTGCAAGTACAGTAATTGCTGTTAAGCTGATCACTCTTTGACATTCATGAGTATATGCAAATTGCCATTACAAAAAATGAAGCAGTAAACTTTGGAAAAATTACTATTTGTCTCATGCTCAATACTTTTGGCCATGACTGTATGTTCACAAGAAGTTTTATGATGCAGATTTTTCTGATTGAAAAATTCATGTTAAAAAAACACAAAAAATGCTTATCTTATGCATAGGTGATTTTTCTGCTTCAATTGATTAGTAAAATTTAGACTGCTTCTTCAAGTAGAAACCCCTAAAGAACTGACATACTGCTTCTTCTCTCCACTTGGAAAAAATAGTACCATGTGGACTATAGGTTTTCTCATTGAAATCAGAAGAGTATCCAAAGAGTATTTGAAGTGTTTTTCTTGTGGATTTTGAAGTAAAATATGCTTCAAAATCCACAACAAAAGCCTGAATAAGTGTCCATCCTGTACAGGCAATAATATACAATTTAGGGTATGGTGGGTGGCTTGTGCAACTGCGAATATAGGCTCATGCAGACTGTTTTACTGGTCCGAGTGTGATCCGACAAAATATTGGATCACACTTGGACCAATGCTATGTTATGGGACTGTGCACTTGTCAGATTTTTTCCCTCAGACAGAGCCAGTCCAGGGAAAAAATTGTAGCATGCCCGAGTTTGATCTGATATTCGGATCGCACTCGGCCATGCAAGTGAATGAGTCCATGGAAACTATTGGTCAGCACTCGGATGACCACTGATTGCTGTCTGATATTCACAGAACGCAGAAGATGGAGACATATTTTTCTTCATCTTCTCCTCATCCAACAAAATCGTATCATGCTATGATCATATACTAATCATGGCAAGGTATTGGGATAGTGGATTTACTTTACGCTTCTGAATTTCAGATTAATGATCCACGAAACAGAGGATAATTCAAAGTGGTTTACTGTCAACACGTTTCAATCAGACTCCTTCTTCAGGACAACTGCATGTACAAGGAAGAACTACATACCTAGTCCATTGTTCCTTGTACATGTGGCTGTACTGAAGAAGGAGTCTGATAACTTTGAAAAGAGTTGACAACAAACAACTTTGAATTATCCTCTGTTTCGTGGATTATTGACCGGAAAATCAGCAGCGCAGAGTAAATCCACTATCCCATTACCATGACACACTTTGTATCCTCGTGGGTGCTAAAGCAGCTGATCAGAGTTTTATTTGAGTGTGATTTGCATAATCGACTCGATTCTCTCGGCTATAATAATAATAATTATGGATGTGAAACAAACCTGTACATTTAGCAAAAAAGTATGTGCTGAGAAAAACAGAGTGGGCCATTTATATGGATAAATTAAATGGGAATGGTTGGTGATATCAACTTCCTGTTTGTGGCGCATTAGTATATGGGAGGGGGAAAACATTTCCAGATGAGTGGTGACCATGGTGGACATTTTGAAGTGCAGCATCTGAAACAATGGATACTGGAAGCCTGTGCTAGCATTTCTTCTGTGGTGTTGCTATCAGTGTGTCAAGAGTGGGAGAAGAGGGTTGCATTGACAATCCAACACAATGGGCAGCACTTTGAACACATTTTATAAGTGGTCATAAACTTGTAAAAAACTCCTGAAAGAATAAATTTACGTTAAAACCAAGCACACCATTGTTTTTCTTATGAAATTTTCAATAAGTTTGATGTGTCACATGAACCTCTTCCCATTGAAAAAAATAAAGTTGGATCCAAAATGGCTGACTTCATAATGGCCGCCATGGTCACCACCCATCTGGAAAAGTTTTCTCCCTCCCATATACTAATGTGCCACAAATAGGAAGTTGATATCACCAACCATTCCCATTTAATTTAGGTGTATCCATATAAATGGCCCACCCTGTAGTTCCAATTCTATAACTAGCGCCCTATAGAGCTTGTTTCACAAATCACTCCTAAGAAGTCTTTAGGGATTTCCAGTCCTTACAATAATATTTTCCAGTATAATATATTTTAATTGGTTGTTTTACTTGGGCAACCCCTGCTCAAATGAAACCCACCCAAAGATCAGCAGATTACTGCATTAAGCCATGCTCACACGTAGCATTAATTCTTCATTTTTTTCTGCAGCTTTTTGTCTATATGTTTTCTGCAGGTGAAGACATCAAAATACATAATAACCATCTTATTTGATTGCTGGATTTTTTTAATGTGTTTTCCCCATTATTTGATGCCTTTTTGAGCAGATTTGAAGCAGTTTTTCTCGCATTTTTTAGTACAGTAAGGCATTCATTCATTCTGTACTTAAAAACACAAATGCATTTTTTTATTCATTTCTTTCAGTATCCCCATAAATGTAGAGCATTGGCTATGCGTCTTTATGAAATCACATCCACATTGCTTGAACTCTAAAACACAGCACATTTTCTAAACAAAAAAATGCAGCAAAAACCTGCAGCATTTATGCTACTTGCAATAACCTAGCAATAACCTTATATCATCCAGGCAAATATAGTATGGGGACTATCTAAGCCAAACTGATCCCAAGTGAGTGGCATAATTGCGGGCCTCTCTGTAATGTCTTTATGCCCTAGTATGACATCTGAGCACGACTTGTTGTGACACTCCCTTCAGGAAATTCAGTATTACATCGCAAGCAGTAATAAAAGAAAATGGAAAACAATGTACATGCTATTAATGCACATGACCACTAGATGGTGCATTTTATTTAAATATTCATGAAATGAAATCCATAGGAGTTTGCAGAAATATTAAACTAATAAAATATTGAATGAGACTCAGAGAAACAAATGTTACACTTCACTAATATTCTATATTTATTACTGTAATCCAAGCATGAAATACATACATTTTACTAATCTATAATACAGGTTTGCCATTCTCTCTCTATTAAAAGAATATTAAACGATTTATTGTATATTCTAAAATTCAGCTTCTTTCCTCTGTTTTATTACTTTATGTCACCCATTGATGCATCTGAAAATAATGGTGGCAACATTGACAAGATTTAATGTCAGAATTTAACAGAAAATGAGGAGCAATATAGTACTGCCTCTCATTTCTTACCAGATAGTTACAGACCATTTCTCAAGTGTGAATGGAGGCACAGTGTAGCTGTCACTGTATGTAGGACACTGTGACGAACACTATGGGCACTTAAATTGGTATTTCATTGTGAAATACTGTGAGTATCATTTTTCAGGAAAGTACACCGTGACTCACCAAAGGTGTTTTCCACTTTCAGCAAAGAAGAACCCAAATGGTGGTGGGCATGTAAAATAATAACGAGAGCTGGTACTCACCTTCCTTTGCTCCAGTGCCAGCTTTTCGCAGTTGCTCTGGTCTCTATGTTTTGGCAGTAGTGTTGACATCACCTCAATAGAGCGCATCACCAATGCAGGCAATCTTTGAGCTCAGCCGCTCTGCCAGTTTAGACAGAAATAGAAGCTAAGATCAGTGATTGTCTGAAGCAGTAATTCTTGCTATAGACGCATTATCACCTCTGTAGCCAGAACATATAGACCGGCATAGGGAGCCAGTGCTGGAATGGAAAGGGTGAGTACCAGTGGCTATTTTACATGCCTGCAAGTGAATGTGGCTTACTTTGCTAAAAGTGGAAAATCCCTTTAAGGCTATGTGCCCACGATGCAGAAATGAAGCGAAAAATTTCCGCTTCATTTCTGCATGTCCTTGCCCGGAAAAACGTGTGCGGAATTTGACATGAGTTTTTCGCGCATTTTTGAAGCGTTTTGCACATGCGGAATTGCCTTGCGTTTTCTAATGCATTGAGAAGGCAATTCCGCATGCGTAAACGCACATATAATGGACATGCTGCGGAATTTTCCGCACATCAAAAACGCTGCGGAAAATTCCGCAAGATGGGCATTGAAGTTGCGGATTGACATTGGGGACCATGGGAGAAGGATTACCAAGCGTTTTACAAGCGTTTACGCTGCGATAATTCCGCAGCAAAAACACTTGAAAAATGCATCGTGGGCACGCACCCTAAGAATCACTTTTTGTCTCATCAATATGGCATTTTACATGATGTAATTAAACTCGTTATACCATATTAATTCTGATTACCTCCTTGTTTCCTGTATACATTTTAATGATTATTCTAAACTGAAATGATTCAAGTGTAGACCTTCAACATAAAGAGGTTTTCCAAGATTAAGTTTATTACCCATGCTGAGCCCAGTGATTACCTACAGCGAAGGGTCACGTGCTGTAGGTTGTTTTGTCACTGGTTTAAACAGGAGGCAGTGGCGGATAGGTAGTGCTGGAGCAGTGGTGGGTGAATAACACTGATTTAAAAGCTACCTGGTACCGAGCCGCAGGAGTCGGGAGATCAGTCAGACAGGCAGGTCCCTGGTGGCTTCTCTCCACCCACTCCCCTTGAGTGACAGGTCTCTCCCTATACACGCGCGATGGCTTTTTTGCACTCTCTGAAATGCCGCAGCATTTAAGAGTAAAATATACCTGGATAAGATCATACAACCCGTGTTCCATACATGCTGCTTGTGGATCGGGAGCATATATCAGCTGTCAGGTGCACTTTAAATAATATATTGAATCTATTAACCTTACTGATAATTTCCTTTATGAGAGGAAGCTCATGACCTTACATAGAAAAATATATAGCATTTGTTGGCTCTATACTAATATCTGCATTTTAATATTTTTACATTATAAATGTAGCAGAAATCACAAAATACTGATTTTTCTTTTTCAAATGGCGCCAGAATTTTGTCTCATTTAGCTTAAAAAATCTTCTCTAATTGTGACAGACTGGAGTCTCCTCCAAATTGAAACACAAACATGCATGAAAATATTTTAAAAATAGCGTCAAAGTGGCTGACAGCAACCAGATTCCTGTTATAAAGCAGAGCTGTCATCTAAATATACTTGCATACTATAGGCAGCATATAACACAAATAGTTTTGTTCACCTATTAGCCAAAATAGCAAAAAAAAATATTGTGCTGTTTCTGTTAGGCTGATAGGAACTATCATGTACACACTGAGCCAGCATGGAATTTGGGTGCAACTGCAAGGGTTAATCTACTGTATTTTCATTCACTCAATCTCACTGATTAAACAGTGTACTAGCAAAAAAATACAAATAAAGATGACATATAAAACATACAAAATAATTATACAAAATAAAAGGGAAAAGTAATAGAAATACAAACATAAACACTTCTAACAGATAAACGCTCTTCTATTTCCTTGAGTGCAGGAGAACAATGTATGCATATCATTAGATCAAGATCTGACCTCCAGAAATGTCAGATATTTATATTCTATCTTTAGATAGCGTTTCTAAAACTGTCCATCAGTTTATTACACAGATACGTGAATTGGTGATTGGATTGAGGTATTTAAAGGGCATTTGTCCCTTTAAATCGGGCTCCCTCTTACTAAACTCTCCCCTCTCCAATCCGTCCTTAACGCAGCAGCCAGGATCATATTCCTTGCCAACCGCTACACCGATGCCTCTTCCCTGTGCCAGTCATTGCATTGGTTACCCATCTAATATAGAGTTCAATTTAAACTTATCACACTTACCCACAAAGCGCTCCATGCTTCAGTACCCCCCTACATCTCCTCCCTTGTCTCAGTCTCCCACCCTACACGTGCCCTCCGTTCTACCAGTGACTTAAAACTAAAATCCTCCATAATCCGAACTTCCCACTCCCGTCTCCAAGATTTCTCACGTGCTGCGCCAATTCTTTGGAATGCACTACCCAGGACAGTTCGATTAATTCCCATTATCCACAGTTTCAAGCGGACCCTAAAAACCCATTTCTTTAGACTGGCGTATCGCCTCCACACACTATTTGTCCGTCCCAGTTTTCCCCCATATTAAAATCTTCTTCAATTTCAGGTTCATACCAACCATGCACATAATAGCCTCGGTCAGGACTGCACACATACTGGCAGGCGACCAGTCCATGTATTATTTATCCTATTTAGTATATCAAGGCTGCATTATACAATATATGTTCATTATACCTTTTGTGTCTCCCCCATTTCCTCATAGACTGTAAGCTTGCGAGCAGGGCCCTCACTCCTTTCGATATGAAATATGCTTATTCTGTATTGTCTATATAAGTCCCCCTTAAAACTTGCAAAGTGCTGCGGAATATGTTGGCGCTATAAAAATAAAAATAAATTATTATTATTATTTGTCAGTTGTATGAACTCTCCTAAGGCATGTATATTGTTACGGGTCTGGGTGGTGGAACCTCTGTGCTTCAGTGCAAGGAGGGACCAGAGGGACGTAACTAAGTGACTACTCGGACCGACCCAGGTCACACGGCGGCTTAGTCAACTCCGTGAACCAGGGAGGGACCAGGCAGGTGGACCAGGTGCCACTCTGGGACCGACCTTGTGTGAGAGCAGGTGACTGTCACGGGTCAGATGACAGGAGCTGATCGGTACAGCGGATGAGAACGGCAAGAAGGCTGACGGGTGGTCCGGGTAGATAAGCAGGCTGGTACGGCAGATAGCCAGATGGGTGCTCAGGGTAGGCAAGCAGGCGGGCACGGCAGTTAACTGGCAGGTGCTCTGGGTAGGCAGGCTGGCGGGCATGACAGGTAACAGGCAAGTGCTCCAGGTAAGCTGGCTGGCGGGCACGACAGGTAACAGACAGGTGCTCCATGTAGGCAGGCTGGCGGGCACGACAGGTAACAGGCAGGTGCTCCAGGTAGGCAGGTTGGTGGGCACGGCAGGTTACTGGCAGGTGCTCCAGGTAGGCTGGCTGGCGGGCTGGACTGTTAGACAGACTGGCGGGCTGGACTGCTAGACAGACTGGCGGGCTGGACTGTTAGACAGACTGGCAGGACCTGAGGGCTAAGGAAAGTGTTAGCACACAAAACAACAACCTTGCACAGGCACCTCCATTATGGCCCTAAGCACAGTGCCCGGGAAGCTGCGGGTGGTGCGCGCCACAGCAGCAGGGTAACAAGAGGACGCCGGACCAGGACCGCGGCGGTGAGGTATATATGAGCATGCAGGTCATATAAAGATGAATTTAATTATACCTTGATATCTGCGATCCGATGTCTTATTCCAGATAAATCTGTGTTTTTTTCTTATATGTTTAGATGTCTTACACTCCGGAATAAGACATCGGATCGCAGATATCAAGGAATCATTTTAACTTTCTATGACCTACATTCCCATATAGACGGCTTAGGATGGTTGATGCTACTGACAGATACCATTTAAAGAGAGAATAACTTGATATTAAATTGTTCATCCTCCCCCATTTTACTGGATTTTCAGTTTGTATAAAAGGAAATGTATTGGCCTATGCTCTGAAGCTGCAAAAACCAGGCTTAGGTATTAATAACATTATCTCTCTTCCAAGAGATAACCCCATAAATTCTGGTTTCTTCTACCCCAATGGTCAACCTGCAATAAAAGCTCATGGCCAGTAAAAACAGTTTATTGTCTTTACAAAATTAATCAGGTGGATGCCACAATATTTACAGTCATGCTACCTTTTTATTACAGGAGTTATGAAGAATACAATGTACACGCTCTACTCATCAGTGATTGATAGGTTCTTATGCATAAACAGATACACAGTCACTTGTCAATCACAACTGAGAGAGGCAAGAAAGGTTGAAAATGTTCTTACATGTATAGTGAAAATTGCAAAACTTTTTATTACACAATAAGATAAATTCTCTTGTCCTTACACCATGTCTGGTATTTTAATTTAGCCTCATTCACTTAAATAGGGATGAACTGCAATACTAGATACAGGCTGTGAATGATGCTGTTTCAAAGAAAAATAAGAATATAGCCATGATTCATCAAGAACAACATAAATGTCGGTCTTGATGAGGGGGTTAGTTGGATTCAAGACAATCCTAATAAATTAAGAAGCGCATGCCTTTTAATCAAGCAGGCATGTCTGGAAAATGGCCTGTGCCTCCTTGCGCCGTGCCACAAATCTTAGTCTAGTCAGACTGGAATAAGATTTGTGGGGTAAGGAACACCGTAGATCGGCATAAATTAGTCGAGCTGTGACATGTCTTCATTCCGTCCCATCCCGTCTCATCACTATCTGTTTGTGAGGAACTTGGTGAAATTGGTGTGAAAATGGCAAAAGTCACAAAATGTTTGGCGCAAACATTCTGCAACTTTTCAAAGCAATTTAATCAAGAATTCCAGCATAATCACTTTGGTGATTCAGGGCCTAAAATGTAATCTTGGACGTTCCTTAAAAATAATGGGAAGGATTTTTCCAGCTCAGAAATTGCCACCATGTAATATTTAGATCTAGAAACATTTTATTCAAGTACCCAGGCATTATTCCAAATAAATAAATTTTATTTATGTACAGAAGTAAGGCTAAGTGCCCACGATGCAGAAATGCTCCGGATTTTTCCTGAGTGTTTCTGCATCTCCCTGGCAGAAAAAACGCATGCGGATTTTACATGCGTTTTTCCTGCCAGGGACATGCGGATGTGAAGCGTTCTTCACATGCATTTCTGCATGCGGGTTGACAAGCGCTTTCCAAGCGATTTTAGCATCACTTGGAAAGTGCTTGACAACTTGGTCACACTATATAAATCCATGCAATCGGCATGGATTTATATAGTGTGACCAAGTTAATAGTTGAAAAAAAGATTAAAAATGGTAAAAAAAACAAACACTATGATGGCCCCTGGTCTTTTCCACGCTGCGTCCGTTCTCTTGTACGGTTGGCGATGGTCTAAAAGGACCTTCCATGACGTCATTTAGTCATGTGACGTTTTTATTTTAATTCTTTCTTTTTACAGGTACCATGGTACCCAGGTCTGGAGGAGAGTCATTGCAGGCCTTCTACCAAGCGTTTTTTAAGCGTTTCTGCAGTGGAATTGCTTAAAAAACACATAGTGGGCACACAGCCTTAGAGTGCATTTACTTATGTCTGTAAATACTCTAAAAAAACATGTATCATTACCGCTACGCATAACTACACTGTGTTCAATCCATCGCTAGACTAATAGTCATTATGTCAAAATAGCTGAGCACATAAACATGAGACGTGTTAGAGCCTCAAAAGATAATATTTGCTATAATTTATATTATTTCAGTGCTTTTACTGTTGCCCTCTAGAGTGGAAAATCCCATAATCTGGTTATGTAAGTGCAAAATAATAAGAATATTACTCTTAAACAAAAATAAGTGACATTGACATTGATAGCACATTTAAATGCCACATTCAGATCAAACCAAGGGCAGCATTTGCATTAAAGAATCACTGCAGCGTTTGTTTTTCAGCTCTGGAGTGGCGCTTTAAATATAAGCCCCCTGCCTCCGGTCATATACTCACCCTCCGGCATCTTCAGTTTTTTTGGTCCCGCGGCATCATCTTGTGACAGTAGCTTCTGACTGGCCGGAAGTCAGAAGCTTTGTCACATGCTCTCAATACAAGTCTACAAGAGTCAGAACGAGGCTCTCATAGACTTGTATTGTAAAGTGATCTCCACGCTACTCAATGAAACATTGGAGCTGCCAGCAGGTCATTTTTCGCTGGAGACCGACAGGAGCAATGCTGGAAACAGATGAAGGCGGCAGCAGGTGAGAATCAGACAGGGAGTAGAAGACTTACATTTAAAGCACCACTCCAGCGGTGTAATAAATAAAAAAACACTGGAGTGATGCTTTAAAGGGAATCTGTCACCCCCCTGGGACTTATCAGACCTCTAATATGGGCATACAGGTGATAGAAATGTGAATCTATACTTCCCTGTATGTCTCCTATTAAAGATCTGATTGCTTTGAAAATGCATTTTCTAAAATCATTTTACCTATGCTTGGCGTCCGGGGGAATTTCAATATTCCCCTCCTCCCCTGCACGTCACAGGGCCTTGTGATGTGCAATTCCCGTGCTGCATCCCGCGCCTGCACAAGTTACCTGGTATGCAAGGCGCGGTAATTCCGGCAGTCTGTGTATCCTTGTGGAGCAGGGATTTTCTGCACAGGCGCCGGGAAGGCAGAGTGACTCGCCTTACCCCACATATGGAGTATCAGCATGCACAACAAATTTTGAGGTCTATTTTCTCCTGCTATCCTTATGAAAATGAAAACATTTGGGTCTAAAGCAACGTTTTGGGGGAAAAATATATTTTTCTCATTTTTACAGATCCATGTTGTAAAATTCTGTGAAGCACCTGTGGGTTCAAGGTGCTCAACATACATCTAAATAAATTCCTTGAGGGGTCTAGTTTCCAAAATGAGGTCACTTGTGGGGGTGTTCCACTGTTTAGGCACATTAGGGGCTCTCCAAACGCGATATGACACCCGCAGACCACTCCATCAAAGTCTGTGTTCCAAAACGTCATTCCTTCCTTTTTGAGCCCTGCCGTGCGCCCAATACAATAGTTTTCCCCCACATATGGGGTATCTGCATGCACAACAAATTTTGGGGTCCATTTTCTCTCGTTACCCCTTTGAAAATAAAAAATGTAGGGATAAAATAACTTTTTTTGTGGGAAAAATATGATTTTTTTATTTTCATGGCTTACGTTATAAATGTCCGTGAAGCACTTGGGGGTTCAAGGTGCTCACCACACATCTAGATAAGTTCCCTGAGGGGTCTAGTTTCCAAAATGGTGTCACTTGTGGGGGCTTCCATTGTTTAGGCATGTCAGGGGTTCTCCAAATGCGACAAACATAATTCCAGCAAATTTTGCATTCAGAAAGTCAAATGGTGCTCCTTCCCTTCCAAGCCTTGCTGTGCATCCAAACAGTAGTTTTCCTTCACGTATTGGGTATCAGCATACTCAGGAGAAATTGCACAACAAATTTTATGATGCAATTTCTCCTGTTACCCTTTGAAAATGCAAAATTTGGGGCTAAAAAACATTTTTATGGGAAATATGTTATTTTTTTTTCACAGCTCTACGTTATAAACTTATGTGAAGCACCTGGGGATTCAAGGTGCTCACTACACATCTACATAAGTTACCTGAGGGGTCTAGTTTCCAAAATGGTGTTACTTGTGGGGGGTTTCCACTGTTTAGGTACATCAGGGGCTCCCCAAACGCAACATGGCGTCCACTAATTATTGCAGCAAATTTCGCATTGAAAAAGTCAAATGGCACATCTTCCCTTCCAAGCCTTGCCATGCGCTCAAACAGTTTTCTTCTCCACTTATGGGGTATTGGCATGCTCAGGAGAAATTGCACAACAAATTTTGGGGTCTATGTTCTCCTGTTACCTGTGTGAAAATGTAAAAATTTGGGTCTAAAGTAAAATTTTTGTGAAAAAAAGTTAAAAGGTAAATTTTTCCTTCCACATTCCATTAATTCCTGTGAAGCACCTGAACAGTTAATAAACTTATTCAATGTGGTTTTGAGCACCTTGAGAGGTGCAGTTTTTAGAATGGTATCACCTCTGGGTATTTTCTGTCATATAGACCCCTTAAAGTCACCTCAAATGTGATGTGGTCCCTAAAATAAATGGTTTTGTAAATTTTGTTGGAAAAATGAGAAATCGCTGGTCAACTTTTAACCCTTATAACTGCCAAGCAAAAAAAATTATGTTTCCACAACTATGCTGATGTAAAGTAGACATGTGGGAAATGTTATTTATTAACTATTTTGTGTGACACAACTCTCTAATTTAAGGGCATATAAATTGATAGTTTGAAAATTGCAAAATTTTCACCAAATTTCTGTTTTTTTCACAAAAAAACGCAAGTCATATTGAAGAAATTTTTACCACTATCATGAAGAACAATATGTCACGAGAAAACAATATCAGAATCAGTGGGATCCGTTGAAGCATTTCAGATTTATTACCTCACAAAGTGACACTGGTCAGAATTGTAAAATTTGGCACGGTCATGAAGGTGAAAACAGGCTCGTGGGTGAAGGAGTTCAAATCTTTATTGAGTAATGTTAAAACCACACCCGTGATTCATCACAATAATAGCTAAAACTACCAAAATTATTTATCATTATGTTGGATAGTATCACAAGACACAGTAAATAATTTTCACAATGATAGGGCGAATATAGTTTTTGGAGATTCTAGAATTCCCTAATGTCTGTTCCTACCTAGCCGTGGAGGTTGGCACCCTACAAAATACGACAATGGTGCCCAAGTTCAACGAAGGCTGTGCCCTAAGCAATCTCTAGAGTTATTCACATAAATCCCAAAGGATATATAATACAATACATAAATATTAAGAGGGACTAAACAGTAACACCCAAATAGAAAAACAGATAAAAGTTAATACTATAGTAAAATATTGCACAAATTACTCATTCTGAGTTAATGTAAACATTTAATGATATAGCAAAACTTATTGCACACAATACTCATCTGAGGTTAATGTAAATACATCTCTAGGCGTTCAAACCTTCCTGTTTGGTGTAATTTTTATACTACTCCATAAAGATTTAAAGATTTTAATGTTCTTTTACTAGTTTGTTAAAGTATTGTGGCACCCTATGGTTCGAAGTATATTTGTTTTTTGTTAGTTTTTCTTGATCCCCTATACTCAAATAATATACATACAAATAACCTTCTAGAATCAAATTTCATTATTGTTCCCACCTCTATGCATCTGACCATTAATATTGTTGATACCTTTTATCTCAACTCACTGGACCTATCCTGGGGGCCTCTACAGTGAACAGGACAGTTGAAAAAGGTTAAGACCAGAGTACCATTAAAACCTGTAGTATAGCTTGCACCAAGTCTGTATTAGCCTTTTTAGGTTGGCAGATACATAACAATATGCCTTTCCTAATGAAAATCTTTAGCACTTTTTGCTCTGAGAAGCCTTGACATAAGTATTGTCTTCTACCCTCTGACACAAAAAACAATATCATACATGAATGGGGAAATTTGATTGTTTTTGTCTGCCATTTATGTTTGTATGTTTTATTAGAACGACACCAGACAAAAATTCCAGAATCAGTTTAATAGCCAATATCACTTTCCTTTTATAATCCACACTCCTTAAAGGAAATCTGTCATCAGGTTTCCTCAATATAAACTATGACCACCCACTAATGCTTCTTTTACAGTATCCAAGCAAGATGTGTATAAGTTCAACATGCCCTCTACATAGCCCAAAAAATACCTCTTAGGGTATGTGCATATGGTCAGGAGCCGACTGTGGCCCCGACATTGCGTAATAGCCGTGCGGTTTCCGCTCAAATGAGCGGCACCATTTTTTTTTCACCTGCGGACTTTCCTCATAGATGTTTAGACTATGGGGAAAGTCCACATGCGGACCCGAAAGAGAAATTGACATGCTGCTGGTCTGAAAGACGCCACATGTCAGTTTCCACAGGTGATCCGCAGGTGAACAGAGACACATGGTGGACATGGGATTTCTAGAAATCTCATCCACTATGCTGTAACATTTGGCCGCTGTGTGTTTGATGCTGCATAACGCACAGCTTCAAACCCACAGCGGCTCCTGACCATGTGCACATACCCTTATAATTTTCCTGGTCCGGTCCAATGGGCTTCGCTGGTCTTATTTCGGCACCTCCTCTCTGGTCGGAATTCCCGTCATCCTGCCCTGCTTCATGTGGATGACACATCATAAAACATCCATACAGTGTTCCCCAATCGTGATTCTTTGCAGGCATACTGAGGTCAGAGCAAAGTACTGTAATGTGAATGCGACGATAGGGAAGGCTCCAAAATAAGAGAAGCGACAGCCATCAGACAATACTGAGAAGATTATAAAATGTATTTTCTGGTCTATGTAGAGAGTGTGTGGGACTTAACTACACTGTGTGCAGAATTATTAGGCAAGTTGTATTTTAGAGGATTATTTTTATTATTGATCAACAACTATGTTCTCAATCAACCCAAAAGACTCATAAATATCCAAGCGTAATATTTTTGGAAGTTGGAGTGGGTTTTTTTTTAGATTTGGCTATCTTAGGAGGATATCTGTTTGTGCAGGTAACTATTACTGTGCAGAATTATTAGGCAACCTAATAAAAACCAAATATAATCCCATCTCACTTGTTTATTTTCACCAGGTAAACCAATATCAGTGCACAAAATTTAGAAATAAACATTTCTGACATGCAAAAACAAAAGCCAAAAAAATTAGTGATCAATATAGCCACCTTTCTTTACCATGACACTCAACAGCCTTCCATCCATAGATTCTGTCAGTTGCTTGATCTGTTTTCGATCAACATTGCGTGCAGCAGCCACCACAGCCTCCCAGACACTGTTCTGAGAGGTGTACTGTGTTCCCTCCCTGTAGATCTCACATTTTATGATGGACCACAGGTTCTCTATGGGGTTCAGATCAGGTGAACAAGGGGGCCATGTCATTATTTTTTCTTCTTTTAGACCTTTACTGGCCAGCCACGCCGTGGAGTAGTTGGATGCATGTGACGGAGCATTGTCCTGCATGAAAATCATGTTTTTTTTTTAACGATACCGACTTCTTCCTGTACCACTGCTTGAAGAAGTTGTCTTCCAGAAACTGGCAGTAGGTCTGGGAGTTGAGCTTCACTCCATCCTCAACCCGAAAAGGTCCCACAAGTTCATCTTTGATTATACCAGCCCATACCAGTACCCCACCTCCACCTTGCTGGCGTCTGAGTCGGAGTGGAGCTCTCTGCCCTTTATTGATCCAGCCTCTGGAACATTCCATCTGGCCCATCAAGAGTCACTCTCATTTCATCAGTCCATAAAACCTTTGAAAAATCAGTCTTAAAATATTTCTTGGCCCATTCTTGATGTTTTATCTTATGTTTCTTGTTCCAAGGTGGTCGTCTTTCAGCCTTCCTTACCTTGGCCATGTTCCGGAGTATCGCACACCTTGTGCTTTTTGATACTCCAGTAACGTTACAGCTCTGAAATATGGTAAAACTGGTGGCGAATTGGCATCTTGGCAGCTTCATGCTTGATTTTCCTTAATTCATGGGCAGTTATTTTGCGCCTTTTTAGGCCAACACGCTTCTTGCGACCCTGTTGGTTATTTGCCATGAAACGCTTAATTGTTCGGTGATCACGCTTCAAAAGTTTGGACATTTCAAGACTGCTGCATCCCTCTGCAAGACATCTCACAATGTTGGACTTTTCAGAGCCCGTCAAATCTCTCTTCTGACCCATTTTGCCAAAGGAAAGGAAGTTGCCTAATAATTAAGCACACCTTATATAGGGTGTTGATGTCATTAGTCAACACCCCTCCTCATTACAGAGATGCACATCACCAGATTTACTTAATTGGTAGTTGGCTCTCAAGCCTATGCAGCTTGGAGTAGGACAACATGTATAAAAAGTATCAAAGTGATCAAAATACGCATTTGCCTAATAATTCTGCACGCGGTGTACATAGTAACATAGTTTTTAAGGTTGAAGGAAGACTAAGTCCATCTAGTTCAACCCATAGCCTAACATGTTGATCCAGAGGAAGACAAAAAAAAACATGTAGCAAACACGAAGCTACACACTGGGGAAAAAAATCCTTCCTGACTCCACATACGGCAATCAGACTAGTTCCCTGGATCAACGCCCATCTTACTGAATACTGTAAAAGAGGCATCAAAGGAGGTGGCTGTAATTAAATTGGGGAAACCTGGTGACAGGTTCTCTTTAATTGCCTTTCTTTAGAAATGTATACATGTTTATTTGTTTTACTCGCTTTTATAGCCCCATTAATTCCACAGCGCTTTACAGACATTATTATTACTGTCCCTATTTGGGCTCACAATCTACATTCCCTATCAGTATGTCTTTGGAGTCTGGGAGGAAACTGGAGATCCTGGAGGAAACCCACGCAAACACAGGGAGAACATACAAACTCCTTGCAGATGTTCTCCTTGGTGGGATTTGAACCCGGGACTCCAGCGCTGCAGTGCTAACCACTGAGCCACCGTGCTGCCCATGTTCTTTTTTTCTGTTTAATCATTCTTGTATGTTTTTCTTAGCTTTTTCATATATCAATCCTATTTGTTCAATCTATTTCTTACATTTTGTGATAAATATGTTTTGTTCTATTTCTTGTGCTTAGAATTTCCTATTTTCAAGTCAGATTGACCTTTCACGTCTTTATTTGTCTATTATTAAACATGTTAGAAATTTACACCACGCATGTACCCAAACCCCCCACATAAATGGTGCACATATCAAAAATTGTAACCACTGTTGTGAAAGCAGAAGAATATATTATATGTATTGGGATACTTAATTGGAACCATATTAAAAAAACTTCAGAGTGAAAAATAATTCTAACTGTGATCATTTTAATGAGTCAGTGAAAAGTATACATGCTAAACACCAGGAGTTTAGAATAGCAAATTATACATTCACAGATGCAAGCAAGGAAAAATAAAAGCTTATACTGTAAATGTTTGCAGTTCTGATACTTTGTGTGGTCATTTGTATCAATATCCAAGTCAGGCATAAATAGCATAGTTTGAAAATACACTCCTCAACCTTGAAATCGCAACACCAAGAAGGACAAACAGTAAAGTTATGCAAATCGAGGAATTAGCAAGTGTCACTAAAATCTGGAAATTATAAAATTTTCAAGCACCTAGTGCCAATCTGTGGTGCCACATGCCAATTATGACCACTTGTAGTAAACTGACATGACCAGAATCCTTGAAATAAGAGATCGAGGTTTTTCACTCCTGCAGATCACAACACAAGTAAGCCAAGATGTCAGCAATATTGAATGTTGCGTGTTTCAGTGATTGGGAGAACAACAATGAACTGGAACAATAGCAAGAAGTGCAAAGAGATGAACCTCTGCACGGATGGATCGTCAGATTAGGAGAATGGTGTGTAGTGATCCTTTCTGTACTGCAAGTGAAATTGGCTGTAACATACCAAGCCTAAGGTATCTGACAAAGTTTACACAAACCATCAAAAAGCATTTGGACAACATTTGGCTAATAGCCAGACGTCCAGCTATAGGTGCTCTACTGACTCCATGCCAACGTTCTCTAAAGCTATCATAACTCAGAGTAAAATGCAATGGAGAGTGGAGTGGAGGTCTATCCTCTTCAGTGTTGATTCCCGATTTTGTCTTGGATGCAATAATAGTGAGAGATTGGTCTGGAGGCCATATGGCCAATAACATGAGACCTTCACAAGAGAGCGTTCTAATCCTGGGATTATGGTGCAGGGTGACTTAATGTATGGTAGCTGGACCCCACAGTCTTTATTCCAGGTACAGAACCAGTCAAGAGCTTGGATACACTTAATCATGCCCACTTGTAAAAACAAACCAGGAGATAGGTTAAACCTTAGATTCCTCAAAGTAGTAGCCATCTCTCACTTTGCTACCAGCATTCTCTCAAATCGCTTCATAGGATAGTCACCTGGAATGGCTTCTAATGAACAGGCATTCCTTATTAAGAGATCATTTGCAGGCTCATCTACCTGAGGAAAGTGTTTGTAGACATCAGTTGTGTTTTGCAGAGGCAGTGTTGCTATACAGTAGCATACAATGCTGAGCCTGATTTCACAACTATTCTAAGCTAGAATATGACAAGAACCACTCAACTTAGTAAATAGAAATTACAGTCCATCATTACTTTTAGACATGAAGGTCAGTCAATCTCAAAAATTGCTAGAACATTTAAGGTATCCTCAAGTGCAGTATGAATAAGTCGCTATGCTGAAATTGGCTCTTATAAGGACCGCTGTAGGTCCAAGAAGACAAAGAATTACCTCTGCTGCAGAACATAAGTTCCTCAGAGTTACCAGCCTCAGAAACTGCAAATTGACAGCACCTCAAATAGCAGTCCTCATAAATGATGCACAGACATCATGTAGCAGACACGTCTCAACATCATCTGTCCAGAAGTGACTGTTAGAATTGCTGTAAAGAAGCCACTATTGAGCACTGTAACCAAGAAGAGACTGGTTTGGACCAAGCAATCATAGAATCATATAATGGTAGAGTTGGAAGGGACCTCCTGGGTCATCTGGTCCAACTAAATCATCTCAGACAGATGTCTGTCCAGCCTCTGTTATGAATGAGAATAAAGATGATCCTTCTACAATGTGACATCCCTTGAAATATTTGTAGACAGCTATTAAGTCTCCTCTCAGTCTTCTTTTTTGCAAGCTAAACATTCCCAAATCATGTAACCGTTCCTCACAGGACATGGTTTGCAGACCGGTCACCATTCTGGTCGCTCTTCTCTGAACTTGCTCCAGTTTGTCAATGTCTTTTTTAAAATGTGGTGCCCAAAACTGAACACAGTATTCCAGATGAGGTCTGACCAAAGAGGAATAAAGTGCGATAATGACTTCACGTGATCTGGACTGTATGCTTCTGTTAATACATCCCAGAATTGTATTTGCTTTTTTTGCTGCTGCATCACACTGTTGACTCATGTTCAGTCTATGATCTATTAGTATACCTAAGTCTTTTTCACATGTACTGTTGCTTAGCTCTATTCCTCCCATTCTGTATATGCTTTTTTCATTTTTATTGCCAAGATGTAGTACTTTGCATTTTTCCGTTAAAAACTATTCTGTTAGTTGCTGCCCACTGCTCCAGTTTATTTAGGTCTTTTTGAATCCTCTCTCTCTCTTCTCTAGTGTTAGCTATCACTCCTAGCTTTGTGTCATCAACACATTTAATCAGTTTACCCTCAATTCCTTCATCTAAATCATTGATAAAGATGTTGAACAATACAGGTCACAGGACAGAGCCCTGTGGTACCCCATTTGAGACATTCATCCAACTGGATGTGAAGCTATTAACGACCACTCTTTGAGTCCGATCACTAAGCCAGTTATGAATCCACCTAACAGTTGCCTTGTCCATTCCATACTTGGTCATTTTTTCAATAAGGATGGTGATATACTATATCTACAGCATTTCCCTGATCCACCCAGTCAGTGATTCTGTCATAGAAGGAAATGAAGTTAGTCTGACATGACTTGTTAGTTATAAACCCATGCTGACTCTGGTTAATAACTTCATTCTCATCCAGGTACTTACATACATGTTGTTTAATAATTTGTTCAAAGATCTTTCCTGGTATAGAAGTCAGACTCACTGGCCTATAGTTCCCTGGGTCCACCTTCTTCCCCTCTTTGAAGATAGGAACAACATTTGCTCTTCTCCAGTCTTCTGGGACTTCTACTGTTCTCCAAGAATTTTTAAAGATTATGGAGAGTGGTTCTAAAATTTCTTCTATGATCTCCTTCTGTACTTTGGGGTGTAATTCATCTGGACCTGGAGACTTGAACTCATTTATGTTAGCGAAATATTCCCTCACAGTCTTTCTGTTTATAGATAACCTGAATTCTTCTATTCCTTTAATAGGACAGTGAAGATCAGTTGATGTTACATTTTCTTCCTGAGAGAAAACTGATGCAAAATAGGAATTAAAAAGTTCTGCCTTCTCAACATCCTTTCTTACCATTTCACAATTTTCATCCTGTAAAAATCCTATAGCATCTTTGACTTTTCTTTTACTTTTGACATACCCTCAAAATCCTTTTTTATTGCTTTTGACATCTCTTGCAAGCCTTAATTCATTGTCAGCTTTAGCAAACCTGATACGTGCCCTGCAGATTCTGCAAACTGCATTATAATCTTCTTTAGATATGCCCCCCTCTTTCCATTTGATAAACATTTTTTACTTTTTTTAGCATGTGTTTTAGGTCTGTGTTCATCCATCCTGGTTTCCTTAAATGCTTCCCATTTTTCCTACTTTTTGGGATTGTTAACGATTGTGCTTTGAGAATTTCATTTTTAAAAATTTCCCATCCTTCCTGGACATCCATCCATTGGATCCCTCCTATTCTCTTTCTGAGTCGCTTAAAATCTGCCTTTCTGAAATCTAACCTTGAAGTTTGAGTCTTCACATGTCTTCCTCCTCTAGTTATCCAAAATTCTATAATAGCGTGATCGCTGCCTCCTAGCATCCCAGCCACTTTTACCTCCTCAACCATTTCCTCCTTGTTTATAAGGATTAGATCCAAAGTAGCAGATCCCCTTGTTTTCTCCCCTACCTTTTGGAAGATAAAGTTGTCAGCAAGAGAGGATAAGAATTTGCTTGACCTGTTAGTTTTACTTGAGAGAGATTCCCAACAAATGTCTGGATAGTTGAAATCTCCCATGACTACTATGTCATATTTTTTAGAGAACTTGGTCATTTGATACATAAAGAGTTGATCCATATCTTCAGTTTGCCCAGGTGGCCTGTAGTAAATGCCTACAATGGTGTCCTTTCCGTTGTTCTCTCCTTGTATTCTTACCCAAACAGTTTCCACAGAACTCCCAGTCTCTGCTTCAATCTCTGTGCAGATATACGCTTTTCTAACATACAATGCGACACCTCCTCCTCGTTTATCAAGTCTGTTTCTTGCAAATAAGTTGTATCCTTTTAACCTTGTATTCCAAACATGTGTATCGTCCCACCAAGTTTCAGTGATTCCAATGACATCATATTTCTTTTCCTGCATTAGTAGTTCCAATTCTCCTTGTTTGTTGCCAATGCTTTGTGCATTTGTATAAAAACATTTTAGTTTGTGATTGGTTTCTCTTCCTCCCATATTTTTATTATTTATTTATTTATTATTTTTGTCTTTGTTCTTTCTTTCCAGTTCCAATAGCAGAGATCTCATTAGTATTTGTCAGCTTTTCTGGCCTTTTGCACTTCCCACATTGTTCTAGTTTAATGCTCTCCTGATGAGTGAAGCAAGGCGACTTCCAAATACATGTTTTCCAGTCTTCGTAAGGTGCACCCCATCTCTAGCAAGTAGTTCATCATATAGGTAATTCATTCCATGATCCAGAAATCCAAATCCTTGTTGACGGCACCATCGACGTAGCCAGTTGTTCACCTGTAGAAACTTATTCCACCTCATTGTTCCATGGCCATCCACTGGGAGGATGGATGAGAAGACCACCTGTGCTTCCAATTCTTTCACTTTCTTGCCTAAGTTTTCAAAGTCACTGCAGATGGTTTCCAGGTCCTTTCTTGCAGTGTCATTTGTTCCCACATGTATTAGCAGGAATGGGTAGTGATCTGTAGGTCTGAAGAGTCTTGAAATCCTGTCAGACACATCTTTAATTTTTGCACCTGGAAGACAGCACATTTCTCTTGAGGTTATGTCTAGTCTGCAGATAGCGGCCTCTGTTCCTCTCAACAGGGAATCCCCCATGACCACCACTCTCCGTGTTTTCTTCACAACATTTTTGTTTCTCCATCCAGGAGGATTCTGAGGCCTTACAAGGTTATTCATTGTGGGCAAAGTCTTATCTTGCTGTATTTCTTCATGGTTCTCCTGCGTGAGAGCCTGGTACTGGTTCCTGAGCAGTATAGGTGCTGACTGCCTCTCGATCCTCCTGCTTCTCTGGGTCACATGCTTCCATTCTTCCGTTTCGTCAGGTGCAGTTCGAATTTCTTCTCTTTCTGTACCATGAAGAGATAATTCTGCTCTGTCTAAGAACTCTTCACCTTCCTTAATGATTTTCAAGGTAGTTAACCTGTCTTCTAGATTTCGCAACTTTTTCTCCAACAGGGACACAAGCTTGCATTTCTGGCATGTGAAGTTAGGCTTTTCCACTGGCAAGTCTGTGAACATGTAGCAGGATATGCAGCTCACCAAATGGCTCCTGGACTCTTCCATGTTCTTATTGTTAATGTGTTATGAAAACAGTGAAAAACGCTCCAAAAGTTTACTGATGTCCTCATTACAGCTCCAACGGCCAAAATCCAGTGTTCTTTGAGCTCGCGGAGACTCTTCACTTATCCCAAAATGCAGTGGGAATATGCAAATTATCTCCTCAGGACTCCTTCCCTGGTTTACCGATGTCCTCCTTTCAGCTCCAACGGCCAAAATCCAGTGTTCTTTGAGCTCGCGGAGACTCTTCACTTATCCCAAAATGCAGTGGGAATATGCAAATTATCTCCTCAGGACTCCTCCCCTGGTTTACCGTTGTCCTCCTTTCAGCTTCAACGGCCAAAATCCAGTGTTCTTTGAGCTCGCAGAGACTCTTCACTTATCCCAAAATGCAGTGGGATATGCAAATTATCTCCTCAGGACTCCTCCCCTGGTTTACCGATGTCCTCCTTTCAGCTCCAACGGGCAAAATCCAGTGTTCTTTGAGCTCGCGGAGACTCTTCGCTTATCCCAAAATGCAGTGGGAATATGCAAATTATCTCCTCAGGACTCCTCCACTGGTTTGGCAATCCAACGACAGGACATTAGATCAGTGGTATGATGAGTCAAATTTTAGATTTTTGGTACCAACTGCCAAAACAGGAAAGGTAAAGAGATGATTTATACAAGTGTGGTGCACACCGTGCAGGGGGAGGTGAGATGGTGTGAGGATGCTTTTTTGCTGACATTGTTATTTATTCCAAATTCAAGTTAATTTTTTCCAGCATGGCAACCACAGCATTCTGCATCATAACATTTCCATCAGATGATGACTTGTCCTGCACATTGGCTTAGAGAAATTTTAGTACATTCCTACGTACAAAACAACTTGAATACTGTTACTTTAGTGGATTTTTTCTAATGGACTGCTCACTTCAGATCCTTCTACAAAATTTCTATAGGATTGCTGTCAGAACTTTGAACTTGGCCATTGTAATAATTTAACTTTATTCTCCTTTAACGTGTGTACTTTGGGTCTTTGTCTGGCTGCATGACCCATGGTCTCTTGAGGTTCAGCTCATGGATAAATTATCATGGAAGTTATGGGGAGAACCCAGCGTATAATGATGGGAATTAGGGGAGGGAGCTCTACAACTAGGGAAAGGGAGAGTGGAGATCCTTAAACAGATCTAACGACAAACCCTGACTCCCCTATAGACCTTAAATAGGTTCTGCACCAATCGCCGAACAGGAAACCAGGCATTAGCTGAACCTAAGACTAGGCCCTAGGTAGGGAGGAGTGAGCACTAAGTCAGCCCCACTACAAACTGAAGTACACAAAGGGGAAACAAACAGGGGAATATACTTAGCTCCAACATGACACCGGAGAAAGCACGGTGTTACAGGTCCGGATGGTGGAACCACTGAGCCGTGCTACAAGGAGGGACCAGAGGGGCGTAACTAAGTGCCTACCTGGACCAACCCTGGCTACACGGCAGCTTAGTCAACTGTGTGAACCAAGAAGGGATCGGGAAGGTGAACCAGGTGCCACTCTGGGGCCGACCTCATGTGAGTGCAGGCGACTCCCACGGGGCTGATAGCCGAAGCGGACTGGCACGACAGATGGGCTGACAGATGTGCATGGCTGGTAGGCAGGCAGACGGAGCTGACTGACCGACAGGCTCGGCTGGCAGGCTGATAGACAGGCTGGCGAGCACAGCTGATAGGCTGGCGGGCACGGCTGATAGACAGGCTGGCGGGTAGCACTGGAACCTGAGGGCTAGAGAGAGTGTTAGCACACAAACTACAACATTGCACAGGCATCTCCGGTGCCTTAAATACCAGATGTCCTCCGGCCATTGGCTGGGGACATTTTAGGACAGCGCGCGCGACCCCTCTAAGAGGCAGGGAGTGTGCGCACAAGCGCCCTAAGCACAGTGCCCAGGAATCTGCGCGCGATGCGCACACCCCGGGCCGGCACAGCATGGGGGGCCGGAAGAGGGACAGGGAGCGCCGGCAACAATCCACAAAGGAACTCCAAGGTAATTCTAGTCGACTACTAGAATCCCAGGCCTGAATAGGTATAACACGCTGGGTCCGAAAGAGAGAGGAATCATAAAAGTTTCAGGGAGATGTTTGTAAGGCCAAACGCAGTGACATTCTATAGCGGGACACCATATGACTGTCTATCAACCCTGACACACCCGTGACAGTACCTCCCTTCTACGAGTGGTCCTCAGGACCTACCGAAGCCCCTCCACCACTAAAGATACCAAACAGCGGATGAAAACCGCATGCACCAAAGAAAGGTGACCTGCCTATAGACTCTTGGTGACGATTGTTTATAGCGAACTCAGCCAACGGTAAGTAAGATGCCCAATCCTCCTGGTTCTCGTAGACAAAACACCTGAGGTAAGTCTCCAAATTTTGATTTATGCACTGAGCCTGTCCATTCGACTTAGGATGGAACGCAGAAGAAAAAGATAACTGCACCCCCAGACGAGTACAAAAAGCTTACTAGAATTTAGAAACGAACTGGGTCCCCCAATCTGACACCATATCGGAAGGAACCCCGTGAAGTTTCACGATTAATGAATACCTGAGACAGAGTCTTGGCATTCGGAAGTGCCAGTAATGAGATGAAATGTATCATCTTACTGAACCTATCCACAACCACCAAAACCACAGTCTTGCCTGCAGATACTGGCAGGTCAGTAATAAAATCCATGGACAAGTATGTCTATGGTTTATTAGGAATAAGCAGCGGCAGAAGAGAACCAGACAGGCGAGTATGCAATACTTTAGAATGCGAGAAAATCCTGCAAGCAGACACATGGTCAACCACATCCTGACGTAACCCCGGCCACTAAAAATGACGGGAAAGGAGGTCCAAAGTTGCCTTACTACCTGGATGACCAGCAAGCACAGAGTTGTGATGTTCTCTAATTACTTTAAGGTGCAGATTAGATGGCACAAACAACCTCCCTGAAGGACAGGAGACAAGGGCATCCCCCTGAGCCTCCAACACCTCCCCTTCCAGGTCAGGGTACAAGGTCAAAATGCCCACCCCCTTCTGCAAAATAGGGACAGGGTTCTCATGGTCACTACCACCAGAGAAGATCTGGGACAACGCATCAGCCTTGATGTTTTTAACCCCGGGACGGAAAGTGACAACAAAATTGAACCTAGTAAAAAACAAAGACCATCTAGCCTGCCTAGGGTTGAGACGTTTAGCAGAGTGGAGATATGACAGGTTCTTATAGTCCGTGATAACAGTAACAAGATGGACTGCCCCCTCTAACCAATGTCGCCATTCTTCGAAAGCCAATTTAATCACCAAAAGCTCCCTATTACCCATGTCATAATTTCTCGGCCGAAGACAGCTTCTTGAAAAAGAAAGCACATGGACGCCATTTACCAGGGGACGGACCCTGAGACAATACAGCCGGAACCCTCACCTCCGACGCATCAGCTTCAACCACAACAGGTTGAGAAACATCGCGTTGACTGAGTATGGGTGGCGTGGCAAAACATCTCTTTAAAGAGGAAAAATCCTTTCCTCTGGAC
The DNA here is from genome assembly GCF_046119375.1 of Phyllobates terribilis. Lineage (NCBI taxonomy): Eukaryota > Metazoa > Chordata > Amphibia > Anura > Dendrobatidae > Phyllobates > Phyllobates terribilis. The sequence continues at coordinate 397,301,184 of NW_027362763.1, forward strand.
CATAATCCCTCCAGTTTCACAGATTGTATGAGGTATTTATGCTGTAATGCAGTTTTTCTTTCTCCAAGCATGTTGTTTCTTATTTAAACTAAAAAGCTATATTTTGTTCATCTTTCACAATACATTGCTCTAATAGTCTTCTGACATGTGATTTTACTAACCTATAGATGGGCAGCAATGTTACTTTTTGAGAGCAGTGACATTCTCCTTGAAATCCTGCCATGCACATCATTGTTGTTCAGTGTTCTGATGGTGGACTCATGAAGATTAACACAATGTGGGAGAGGTCTTTAGTTGCATAGAGGTTATCTTGGGTTCCTTTATATTGTCGTGGTCTAATATACACTTTGCTTTTGGAGTGATCTATGTTGGTCAACCACTCCTGTGGAGGGTATATAAAGGGCCTTGAATTTCGTAAACTTATAAACAAACTGTCTGACTGTGGTTTGGCAGAGTCTAAACTCTTTAGTGATGGTTTTGTAACTTTTTTCCAGCCTCATGAGCAGTAACTCTTTTTCTGAAGATCTCAGAAATCTCCTTTGTTCGTGCCATGATCCAATTCTACAATTGTATTGTGAAACTCATACTTTGATAGCTACCTGTTCTTTAAATAAAAAAGGGCACAAACTCACACCTGATTATCATCTCATTAATTGAAAACACAAAACTCTAATTTACCTTCAAATTATCTGCTAATCATTAGGCTACATTCCCACAATAAGCAATTGGTGAGTGTTTAGGCTATGTGCGCACGTTCGGGATTTGAAGCAGAAGTTTCTGCAGCGTTTCTGCATGTCTATGGCAGGAAAAACGCTATGGAAAAAAGCGCGTTTTTCAGATTTTTTTATGCATTTTTGATGCGTTTTTTAATGCGTTTAATGCATTTTTGTAATGAAATGCATGCTGTTGGGAGCTAAATAAAGTTATTTGAAAAAGAAATGTGGGACATTGCTTTAACCCTTCGATTACCGTCAGAACAGGGGTGAGTATATTGGTTAATTTAAGAATGTGTCTGTTGTATTTCAAATAAAGTGTTTGCTCTGTGTCTGTGTGTTTATTTAACTCTTTACTTTAGTTTAATTAGGTTTGGTAATGAAAGGGTCTGATTGACACCTTGTCATCACCAAACAAAAGCGCTAGGTGTCAGCTAATCCCATATACCCAATCTCATTAGCATTCCCATTCATGTCATTTCTGGGGTAGCTGAGAGCTTCTATTTTTAGCCTAGGAAGATGCCATTAGGCAAACATGGTCCCTGGCTATTATTAACAGCTCAAAGCTGTTTCGTTAGCTGCTGCGCTCCTCCAATCAGCACCCAGCAGCGCTTGCATGCAGCGTATTTTTGCTGCATCCAAAACGCTGTGTTCTAATGCTGCACTCTTTTTGTCGGTACATGTGAATCCATCACATATAGTGACACTTCAGTTGGTCAAAATCTGCAGCGTAGACTGGTGTCTCCACTACAGAAATTGACATGCGGGTGAGTTTGTTTACATGGTCACGATCAGGAGCCACTGCGAGTTTGAAGCTGTGTGTTTATACAGCATCAAACCCTCAGTGTCCAGATGTTACAGCATAGTGGATGAAATTTTTAGAAATCCCATGTCCACTATGCGTGCATTTGAGGCTGCGGATCATCCGTGGACACTGACATGCGGCGCATCAAATTCTCTTGTGGAGTCGCTAGTCTCTGCAACATAAATTTGACCACTAGAATGTATAGAATGCGGTAAATCCACATGGTTCAGTGAACACATGTGGATTTACCTGCATTCAATAGAATGCAATGTTTTGGACGCAGGGAATATATGTGTCCATTGCGCTGCTAAGTCTGAATCGTGGGCACAGAGCCTAAAATGTAAAAAAAAAATGGCATGGACTCCCACATCATTTTTATAACCAGCAGAGGGAAAGCTGACTGCTGGGAGCTGATACTAGTAGCAGGGGAAGTGGCCATTAGCCAACAATGTTCCCTGGCTATTAATAGCAGCTAACAGCTGTTTGTTTAGCCTTTACTGGCTAGATTACATGGGTACCCCAGAAAAAAATTGACGTAGGGTCCCCCTATAAAATCTAACCAGAAAAGGCAAAACAGACAGCTGAGGGCTGATATTAATAGCCAGGGAAGGGACCATGAATCCTGGCCCCCTCCACGGCTAATAATATCACCCCTCGGCAGTCCTAGAAATGGCGCATCCATAAGACGCGCCAAATCTGGCGCTTAGCCTCCGCTCTTCCCACTGCCCTAAAGCAGTGGCGAGTGGGGTAATGGGGTTGGGGTTCATGTCAGCCTTGTATTGGAGACTGACATAAAGCCCAGCGTAGACATATAAGACACCCCGATTACGAACCGCGTAGGCAAGTTTTCAACGCTTTTTCAATAAAAGACATGGACAGAATAAATGATCACTTCAATCAGAGTGCCTGACCATAGGTGACTGGACAGTCACAGGGCAGTGACCGGCTTGTGACCTGCCTGTCACCTCTCTGTGACCCCCAGTGATCCGTTCCCAGGCCCCAGCCAGCTGTGATTGGAGATATCGATGATGACATTGATCGCACCAATCAGAGTGCCTGACCAGGTGGTGACCGGCCTGTGACCTGCCTGTCATCTCCCTTTCACCCCCGTGACCACCCCGCAGCTCCTTACACTTGGTGAGGATTTTTACAGGGTGATCACATCTGATCTCCTCTGTGCTGGGCCTTGTGGTGCCACAGAAGCACCTGTGATACCACAAGACCTTTCTCTTACCAGCTCCGATCGCTGCTCCTGCTCCGGTCTCCTCGGTGTCCTGGGTCTCCAGCTCGTTCTCCTGCTGCTGTGTATCCTGCTCCAGAGTCTGCTCCAGAGTCTGCTGCTGATCCTGCTGCTGAATCTGCTGCTGCTGAAAGAAGAACAGAGAAGACTTTGGTAAGTCCATCTCTCATCTTCCCTTATCCACCCCAATCCCCCCCAATTTCATGCATCCTGCAGCGGCTGAGCGCTGACCAGTGACTAAGTCACTGATCAACCTCCATGCTCGCTTCTTTTCAGGACTTTTTTTTGTCCCTGTCCATTCCCCCCCCACACACATTTTGCACCATCTCCATGCGTGCATCCAGCAGCCGCTGAGCGTTGATCGGTGACGCAAATCACTGATCAGCACTCACAGTCGCTACTTTACACTTTTTTTCCCACTAACCTTTTTTCTTTTGTAGAGGGCGGTCACTCTGTCGAATTGTGCGCCATGCTGGGCCTTGCAGTGCCACAGAAGCCTGTGACACCACAATCGCCGCTTCTGCAACTGCTACAGAAGACATCTTACAGAAGACATCTGACAGACGACAACTGTAAGTAGGATTTTTTGATCCCTCCTCATCCACCCCAATCCCCCTCTCCCCCTTCCCCCTTTCTGCTACCAAGTTCTGATCATTACTTGATCGCTCGACTTTTGTCAGGTTTTTTTCGTGCTTCCTGCAGCGCCCGAGCACTGATCAGTGACCGCAGATCACCAATCCGTACTCGTGCTTGCTGTTTTATACTCCCCCCACCTTTGCACCACATTCGTGTGCACATCCAGCAGCCGCCGAGAGTTGATCGGTGACAGAGTTCACTGATCCGCACTCGTGCTTGCTGTTTGCACCACCTATGGTTTTTCCTTTTTTTTTTCTATTTTTTTTTTTAGAAAAAAAAAGCTTACACCAAGCACACTGACACACATACACACACTCTAAATAAAGTACTGACACACACGCACCACATACATAACAAAAAAATGGCCCGCTCATCCCAAACTCGCTATTCAGGAGAGGAGGCATACGCTTTTCTTGCCTCCGACACTGACAGCGAGGGCGAGGATCCCATCTTTCTTTATTTTTCAGACTCCTCGTCGTGCTCCTCTTCCTCCTCAGGTGCTGCTGAACCGCCACGCAGATGCCCCAGGAGAAAGGATGAACCAGCGCCCACCCCTACTGACCCTGTAAGGACTTTGCCCCCCGAAAATTATGAGCCACTGATTCCTGATTTTGTGGCGGAATCAGGAATCAAGTTTGACACCACCGGCCTCAAAGAAATAGACTTTTTCAAAGTCTTTTTCTCTGAGGATTTAGTAAACCTCACAGTCTGCCAAACTAATTTGTACGCTCATCAATTTTTGGAACAAAACCTCTCTTCATCATTTTCTAACTGGTCTCCTGTAGACACAGTAGAAATGATGAAGTTTTGAGGCCTGGTCCTTCATATAGGGATCGTGAAGAAGCCAGAAGTTCGGCAATACTGGAGTGTTGACGTTTTGTATAACACTCCAGTGTTCCGAATGGTCATGACCCAGACACGTTTTCAGGCCATCCATAAGTTCTTGCATTACAACGATCGTCTTTTCAAAGTTCGGCTGGTCATTGAGCACTTCAACAACAAGTGTGCTGAAGTGTACGTGCCCCAGATTGACATCTGAGTGGATGAGTCCTTAATCCATTTTAAGGGGCGGCTTGGATTCCAGTGTAGTAGTGGGGAAGGACATAGCCTTTCTTTGGCACTGAAAGAGTTAAGAATGAATGTTCCCGGAGTTAGACCTCTCTGAACTGTTGTTAGGCCAAACTAAGGGGTTAGCTGTGTGGCACCCCAGGGGTCTGGTTTCCACAGTAATAGCAGTATTACGTCTGTGAGCAGGTGGGAGGTCTCCTGGGCAGGAATCCTAAGCATGCCACACCTCCTGCCCAGTCCTGGGAGGGGAAGAACTTCCCCTACATAAACTGGGGCTGAGGCAGGGTTAGAGAGAGGAGTTCCAGACAGAGACGGAGTCTGGTCTGGACACGCAGAAACAGGGACAGAAAGACCTCAGGAGCTCTGTAGGAGCCAAGGAGAAGCGTCAGGGGCTGGAGCTGTGCAGAGCTCGCCCTGGGAGAAGGTACTAAAACCGGACACAGGAGTCCGAGGCTGTGGGGACTAAGATATACCCAGCAGCAGAATCCATCCGGCAGGGGATTCCAGGTCCTCTGGCCATAAAAGCCCGGAGGCTCAGTCACAACGAAGGGACCAGCACCGCCATCCCGGAGCGGAGGCTAACAGGAGGCCCCAGGTCACCAGCCATACGGGTGAGCACCACACGGTATACCCAGGGACGTGAGCTACTTGTAACCGCCAAAAGCAGGGTAGCCAGGAAGGGTACAGACTAACGGGAAAGCCTACAACTCCACCTGGCCAGGGGAACTCCGGCTTACTCGCAGACTAACCAGGCCCCAACTACTAGCCAGTACTCCCGGGGGAATTTGCCTTGTACCATCAGTAAAGACCCTGAACTGTACCCTCGCGTCTCCGTGCTTCCTTGTCGCACCATTAGTGCTGGGACATCCACACCATCACTCCCAACATCAACCTCATCCTCTGCCCTGAGGCCATACCCCTCCCGTTGGGGGCTATACCATCCACGCTGCACATCCGTACCACCGGCCTCAGCGGACTGCCCTGCAGCGGCGGCTTCATAGCCGCATTCAACGGGTGGCGTAGTCGGACACTAATACCATCATACCAATAACTGCCACTTAGTTTGACCACCCTGGGCACGGACCGGGTCACCGCCACACGAAGACTACTACCCCCATCGGATCCGGCTCCGGGTATTCCACGCGCGCACGCGCGCCGCACTACAGCACTGGCCCAGGGGGCGCGTCAACTTTGGCGTAGTCGGCAGGATTACGTGCCCGCAACCACCGGGTACTGCGTGCCTGAAAAAAGAGACTTTTATACTTACCTGTGGTGAAGTTTCCCGCCGTCCGGAGTCGTTTCCCGTCATCTGGAGCCGATTCCCGCCATCCGACGCCATCTTCTGCCTTCTTCCCGCCATCCGTGGAGTTTTCCCGCCATTGGACGCCATCTTGAGGGCGCCGCGCGGGAAGAAGAGGGGCGTGGACTCCGAAAGCCCGTGAGAACTGAAGCCCCGCCTCACGTCCGGACGTTGCGTAAGGTCCTGGAAGGAGCCCAGCAGACGCCGACGTCACAGGAGCGCGACGGAAGGTCCTCCACCCTGACGATCCACTGCGGAGCCGCGGCCTACGGAAGAGGATCATCGCAAGGTAGGCCACGGTCCACTAGGGGGGAGGAGGATGTCGGATACGGAGGAGAGCTTCACCGCCACAACCGCCGCCAGCGCCACCGCTGCTGCGGTCATGCCTTTCACCATGCCCTATATCCCGGGGGCAGCCTGGCTACCCCAGTACTCAGGGGAGTCACATACCCTAAATGACTTCAGAGAAAGGCTGGATAGCCTCTTCCAGGTGTATCCCCTCACGGAGGCGCAAAAAGTGAGCATCCTGGTGGCCCAATTAATCGGGGCAGCCCAAAGGGAGGTAAAGTCCTGGCCACCTGGGAGGAAGAGGACTGTCAGAGACATACTAACCCGGCTGAAAGACACATTTGACACCCGCACCTCAGCCGAAATAAAACTAAGATTTTATGGGTGCAAACAACAGGCACATGAGAGTATAAGAGACTATGCTCTAAACCTACAAGAGGCCCTGAGAGCCATTAAGCAGGCAGACCCTGACAGCGTGGGAAATGAAGATAAGCTGTTAACTGAACAATTCATTGAGGGTCTACTGTGCAATGCCCACCGAACCCAGTTGCGGGCAATGGCCTTACAGGACCCTGACCTGGACTTTGCACAGTTCAAGGACAGAGCCATCCGGGTGCTCCGAGAACCGGCATCAGGTGGCGCTGTGACCCACAGGCGCCCTGCTATCACTTATCACCAGGAGACGGCGCCCTTGTCTGCAGGGCCTGTGGGAGCTGATGCGCAGGCTTTAAACAGTGACCCGGCTACAGACCTGCACCATCAGGTCCAAGAGCTGACTAAAAGCGTTGCCGCGCTAACCAGAACTGTGCAGTCTTTACAGATTTCTACTGCAGGGAAGATCGAGCTGGCATCCGGACCGGAGGACATCCCGTGGCGCCGACCAAGGAGGACCCCACCGGCCAGAGGAAGACCCAGCGATCGATACAACGAGGACGGACGACCTATTTGCCGCTGCTGCAATCAACCCGGACATGTAGCAAGGTACTGTCATTTAAACGGGCACAACCTGGGGTAGAGGGCCAACCCCCAGGCATAAGACCATCAGGCCCATCAAACTGGCGTGATAAATACGTAGGGGGACGTCCAATCTTGCCTGTGGTACTGGATAGCATTCCTATGAGTGCCCTACTAGACACTGGGTCACAGGTCACCACCATCCCGTACGTGCTCTTCAAGCAGTACTGGAATGATTCGGACATAACCTGCTACCCAGACGACGACCTGAGTATCATCGCCAGCAATGGTCAGCCCGTGCCGCAGATGGGATTCAAGGAGGTGACCATTAAAATCGGTAAAGTCGAACTAGCGGCACAAGGACTGATTATAGTGGACATCGACCGTCATGAGAGTCACCCTAGAATCACCCTGAGAACCAATGTAATTGAAAATTGTCTTGCAGAGGTGATTCTCATTTTACAGCAGGCTGCCAAGAACGCCAGTTCCGGCCAGCAGCGTGTGCTCCAAAAAGAGATCCGGGCACTGATGAAGCGGCAACAGGTGGAACTATCTGGTGGTGAGATAGGTAGCGTGAGAATGTGTGACCCGTTCCCTATTGCCATGCCCCCAAAAAGTGAGATGATGATTTGGTGCCGGGCAGCTATTGGTCTAAGAGGTAGAGACTACCAAACAATGGTAGAACCCGTCTACTCAGACAGTAGGCCCACCATTTTGACAGCACGGGGGGTGGTCGATGTACGCCATGGGAGGGTGCCCGTTCGCATCATAAATATCGGTGAGAGAGAAGTACACCTGCCCCGGTATGCCACGCTAGCCAAATTGTTCACCATAAACCAGAATTCTGTACAGGCCGTGGAACCCTTGCCTCCATCTCAACCAGAGGAAGGTAACGGCTCTAAGAAACCAATGGAGGACTGGTGTCAGCAACTACATCTGGGTACTGACTCCACTCCCTCACACCAGAAACAAGGAGTCTATCAGGTGGTTCAAGAGTACGAGAGAGTGTTTAGTAAACACCCGTTAGACTTCGGGCGAGTAAAGGGGGTAGAACACCACATCCCCACGGGAGACCATCCTCCCATAAAGGAGAGATACCGACCCGTACCCCCTGCACACTACCAACACGCCAAGGGGATGCTTAGAGACATGAAGGAGGCTGGGGTAATCAGGGACAGCTGTAGCCCCTGGGCAGCTCCACTAGTCTTAGTGAAAAAGAAAGACAACACTATGAGAATGTGTGTAGACTACAGGAAGGTCAACCGTATCACACACAAAGATGCGTACCCGTTACCAAGGATAGAAGAGTCCTTAGCTACATTAAAATCTGCTAACTTCTTCTCTACTTTGGATCTCACTAGCGGGTACTGGCAGGTTCCTGTAGCAGAGGCGGACCGGGAGAAGACCGCATTCACCACCCCGATGGGTCTCAGCGAATTTAACTGTATGCCGTTCGGGCTCTGCAACGCACCAGGAACCTTCCAACGGTTGATGGAATGCTGTCTGGGACACCGGAACTTCGAGACGGTCCTGTTGTACCTGGACGATGTCATCGTCTATTCCAAGACCTACGAGGACCACCTGAAACACCTGGCAGAAGTGTTCGAAGCTCTGGCAAACTACGGCCTAAAGGTGAAACCCTCCAAGTGTCACCTCCTGAAACCAAAGGTGCAATACCTGGGACACGTGGTGAGTGCTGACGGAGTGGCTTCTGACCCTGATAAGATCACCGTGATTAAGGACTGGCCAAGACCCTCCAGCATAAAGGAAGTGCGGCAGTTCCTCGGGTTGATAGGCTACTACCGAAGATTCATTCCCAGTTTCACCAAAATGGCAGCCCCTATGCAGGACCTCCTGATAGGTCAATCTCGAAAAGCCAAAAACCAGAAGCCGCCCTTCAGGTGGGAAAAGCTGGAAGAGGAGTCCTTTTGCCAGCTGAAGATGGCCCTCACGGGGGATGAAATCCTGGCATATCCAGACTACAGCCAGCCCTTTATCCTCCACACGGACGCAAGCAACATCGGGCTAGGAGCCGTGCTGTCCCAGATCCAGCAAGGAAAAGAACGGGTAATCGCTTACGCTAGCCGAAAGCTACGACCCACCGAGAGGAACCCTGAGAATTATAGCTCATTCAAGCTGGAGTTCCTGGCAGTAGTGTGGGCAGTGACCGAACGTTTCAAGCATTACCTTGCCTCCTCCAAATTCACCGTGTACACGGATAACAACCCGTTGACACACCTGGACACTGCAAGGCTCGGTGCCCTGGAACAGAGATGGATGGCCCGCCTGTCCAACTTTGAATTCACCATCAAATACCGGGCAGGACGCTCAAATGCCAACGCGGATACCCTGTCTAGAATGCCGAACTTACCGGATGTAGGGGAAGATCCAGAAGATCTGGAAGAAGTTGAGCTCCCTGCGTTCCACCGTCATGGGATTACCCTGTATTCCAACCGTGTGAAGGACAGGCGCTCCGCGACGTTCAATCCCTTGCCCCACTACAACTGGGCGGAGACGCAAGACAGTGATCCTGCAGTCCGCCTGGTGAAGGAAATGCTGACCCAAGCCGATGCCAGTCTGGACCCAGACGCCCCAGAGGAGACTAAGCAACTGTGGAAGGAGAAAAGTAGGCTGTTCCTCTACAGGGAGAAGTTGTGCCGGAGAATGGTTAACTCTCGAACACATGAGTTGACCTGGCAGGTAGTGGTCCCCAGACGAGACGCGGCTATGATTCTGGAGGCGTACCACAACGGAGCAGGACATTTCGGGTGGAAGAAGCTGGAGTTCTTATTGCGTGAACGGTTCTACTGGGTAGGCATGAGAAGAGCCATCGAGAGGTGGTGCAGAGACTGTGGACCGTGCCACCTAAGAAGGAAGGACCGTGCCAGCCAGAAGACTCCCTTGCAGCCCATCATCACCCGACAGCCACTGGAACTGGTATCCCTGGACCATGTGAAACTGGCTCCAAGCAGATCTGGGTATGTCTACGCCCTCACAATCGTAGATCATTACTCCCGGTTCCTGGTGGTGGTCCCGGTCAAGGACTTAACGGCTCAAACAGCAGCTAGAGCCTTCCAGCAGCACTTCTGCCGTCCACACGGGTACCCGGACCAAGTGCTGACAGACCAAGGGCCAGCCTTCGAAGCGGAAGTCTTCCAGGAGTTCTGCAACCTGTATGGCTGCACGAAGATAAGAACAACGCCCTATCACCCTCAAACCAATGGACTCTGCGAGAAGATGAACCAGGTGGTGATGGACCTCCTGAAAACATTGCCCCTGGAAGAACGCAGTATGTGGCCTGAGAAGCTGCCTGATCTGGTGGACCTATACAACCACATCCCTGTAGGTTCTACCAACTGTACCCCGGCTTACCTAATGAGAGCGAGACCTGGTAAGCTGCCTATCGACCTGGATATGGGAGTCCTGACACCCGAGGACACCTCGTCAGAGGCAGACTGGGATACAGAACGGCAGCAGCAGTATCGGAAAGTACAGGAGAGCGTCGAGCGAAGTCTGTCTCAAGCTAGAGAAAGGCAAGAGAGGGCTTATAATCAGTATGCTCCCGCTGTTCCCCTGGTACCTGGAGAGCAGGTCTTGAAGAGGAAAAGACGGCTCCACAAGTTGGACGACCAGTGGGAGAAGGACCCGTACACCGTACTGCCATCAAGCCATGAGAACCCAAAGATTTGCGTGATCAGTAAGGATGGAGGAGAAACCACAGCCGTTGTCTCCAGAGACCACCTGAAGAAGTGTCCCGAGCAGCTGCAAAACCCTGAAGAAGAAGATCAAGAAAACCCTCGACCCGCAGAGGAAAGGGAAGAAATGATCAGGACTGTACTCAGAGACTTCCCCCGGTCTTGGACACAAGTAAACGGTGCTGTCGTGGTACCCGTCCTCACCTTTCTCCAACCAGCCCCGCAAGTGCCTACAGAGGAACCGGAAGAGCTGGAAGAGCAGCCGGCCCAAGAGGCAGAGGAGTCCACACCAGCAGTACAGGAGGATCAACCCTCTGCTAGTAGTGAGCCTGCCGTGCCCCTAGTGAGCCAAAGAGTGCGCAGAAAGCTGCCCAGCTTGCCCATAACACCTCCTACACCCTGTAGTGCAGGACCAGTGAGTGAGCTCCGTAGGTCCACTAGGGTTACCAGAGGCCAGATGCCCGTACGTTGGAGAATCTAAGTTGGCTAGTGACTTTAACTATTTTATGTTTACCTGTTTTGTTGTAGCCGTTGCTAATTATGTTTTTCAGTTACAGGTTTCTTTATATGGACTGACAGGTTATGGACAGTGAGTAACCGGAACTCTGTTGTAAATATGTTTGGAGCGTAACCCAGGAATGGACTACAGACTGTTAAAGACTCAGGGCAGGACAGACCCCTACCTGGTTACGGCTCCCTGTTCTTTGGTGAAATGGACACCTTTATTGCTTCCCGGTTACGGACACGCCGTGACCATCTCATGTATTTAATTGTTATTGTTTATACCCTGTTATGTTTTTCATGTTTAGTCCGGGAGTACTAAATTTCACTAGGGGGGAATGTGGCACCCCAGGGGTCTGGTTTCCACAGTAATAGCAGTATTACGTCTGTGAGCAGGTGGGAGGTCTCCTGGGCAGGAATCCTAAGCATGCCACACCTCCTGCCCAGTCCTGGGAGGGGAAGAACTTCCCCTACATAAACTGGGGCTGAGGCAGGGTTAGAGAGAGGAGTTCCAGACAGAGACGGAGTCTGGTCTGGACACGCAGAAACAGGGACAGAAAGACCTCAGGAGCTCTGTAGGAGCCAAGGAGAAGCGCCAGGGGCTGGAGCTGTGCAGAGCTCGCCCTGGGAGAAGGTACTAAAACCGGACACAGGAGTCCGAGGCTGTGGGGACTAAGATATACCCAGCAGCAGAATCCATCCGGCAGGGGATTCCAGGTCCTCTGGCCATAAAATCCCGGAGGCTCAGTCACAACGAAGGGACCAGCACCGCCATCCCGGAGCGGAGGCTAACAGGAGGCCCCAGGTCACCAGCCATATGGGTGAGCACCACACGGTATACCCAGGGACGTGGGCTACTTGTAACCGCCGAAAGCAGGGTAGCCAGGAAGGGTACAGACTAACGGGAAGGCCTACAACTCCACCTGGCCAGGGGAACTCCGGCTTACTCGCAGACTAACCAGGCCCCAACTACTAGCCAGTACTCCCGGGGGAATTTGCCTTGTACCATCAGTAAAGACCCTGAACTGTACCCTCGCGTCTCCGTGCTTCCTTGTCGCACCATTAGTGCTGGGACATCCACACCATCACTCCCAACATCAACCTCATCCTCTGCCCTGAGGCCATACCCCTCCCGTTGGGGGTTATACCATCCACGCTGCACATCCGTACCACCGGCCTCAGCGGACTGCCCTGCAGCGGCGGCTTCATAGCCGCATTCAATGGGTGGCGTAGTCGGACACTAATACCATCATACCAATAACTGCCACTTAGTTTGACCACCCTGGGCACGGACCGGGTCACCGCCACACGAAGACTACTACCCCCATCGGATCCGGCTCCGGGTATTCCCCGCGCGCACGCGCGCCGCACTACAGCACTGGCCCAGGGGGCGCGTCAGCTGCAATGGTCCAGTCAGTAGAGTGTGGGGGGGGAGACTTAGTGCCATGATCAGACATTGAGTATGTCTGGAGCTTAGTTTAACATAATTCCTTGTGAGCTGCAGTATTTGTAACCAGCCACAAGATGCCACTGTCGGGTACAGCTGTTAGTGAGAGTCTACTAGCAGGATGACAGTGAAGAGTTAATTGGGTAAAAGGACAGCCGATAGAGGGTGGGTACTCTAGGCAACGAGTAGTGAGTTTCCAGAAAGGTTGAGTGAGAACTTGGACAGTGAACCTTATGGACAGCTTAATATAGTGTCTGCTAGGGTAGACAGGAGCTCCGTACCCTCAGACAGTAGGATCATCAGTGTGAAGATCTCCCTACGCGAGAGTCCTGTTAGCTGGCCAGAGAAACTCAATGGAGGTATTAAGGAACCGGGGCACTTTCAGTCTGCAGGCAGCAGAGGAAGATAGGACTCCAGGCTAAAACGTGGGGGAGATATAGGATCCGGGTATACTGTCGCTGGTGAGGAAGATTCTCTTGGGCTAGAGGATAGAGTCATAGAGATGGTTCACTTAAAGAGGGAACCAGGGCTGAAGATGTTTCCAGCGCCTGTGAGGGAGATGACAACCAGTCGGGCCTTATCCATTATATCTGTCTGCAAATACTGTATATATTCCTCTTCCCCAAGTAAAGTCCCAGTTATGGTTAAGAACCTTGTGTTCTCGGAATTTATTGCTGCCCTGGTCCCAGAAGAGAAATGTCTGGAGACAGCCGTGATCGGATGGTCTGAAGTAAGTGAAGAGCACCACATACACAGCCACACAGAGGGAAGACACGTATTGTCTGTAGGGTGCCAGAGCGAGTAGGGGCTACAGCTCGCCCATGACTACCTCGCTGAGGCACCTTACACTGGCAGTACCTGCACAATAAAAGGGACAGGTAAGGGATCAAGCTGTATAAACTTTGTGAGAGTACCTCAGGGTACACTCACAAGTTTAGAGTTTACAAAGGGAAGGACTCTTGTAATACTATTGTAGGATCTCGAGGATTCTGATAGCGTGGGGCAATGAACAATCAGAGATGGGTTTCTTTTAATGCAAATAGTGTATTTGTGCAACAGCAATAACACCCAAAAACAATATACAAATAACCCGTAGTGACATGCAATGAAACAAGACCAGTGATATAAGTCCTTGAAACCTATATAGCAAAGTTGGCAAGGTTCTTACGACGGAGTCTTCACACAGATCTGATCACAAGGTAAGTCTGACACACTGGTAATGTGGCTTGATTCAAACACTGCAGGTGTAGTAAGAGTCAGATCCAGGTATGCAGTAGACACAGGGAAGTCCAGGAACAAGTTCACAAGTTAATCCCAGTTGCGGCATAAATTCAGTGAAGTCCAGAAACAAGTTCACATTTACGTATTATTCCAGTAATAGTTCCAACAGTCCTCAACGGAGGGAGTGAACTAAGGGTTAAACAGCAACACAGTTCAGATCACGGTTCTTACCAGGTAGAGTGAACCAAGGGTTAAATTCCAAAGTCAACAGGTTAATGATAACACAGTGAGTGTAGCTTACATACACAGAGAATGTCCAGAGCCACAGGTAGAAGCTAACTGCTGCTGAGAAACACCTGAAGATAAACCTGGTTATGCACTCTCCCGGTAAATACACAAAAGATCTGGGAGGTAATAGAAGGACAAGGCAGCTGGATTGAAGGGAAATGAAAGCAGAATACTTCAGCAAGGAAGCCAGCACCTGAGCTGGGTTTTAAACAAACGAACAGGAAGTAGGGCAGTGGCACACAAAAAACAGCAAACTCCATCTTAACAAAGGGAAAAATCATTCACAAGGTTACCTAGAAAACCCGGAATACTGACATTACTCCCCCTCTAAAGACGGCCTCCGGACGGTCCTGGACCAGGCTTGTCCGGGTATCTCCGATGAAACTGAGCAACCTTCAGGGGAGCATTGATGTTACTTACTGGTTCCCAAGAATCGTTTTCGGGAGAGTAACCTTGCCATCTAACTAGATACTGAAGTCGGTTCCTATGAAGTCTCGAATCAACAATATCCTGTACCACAAATTGTTCTTCGCCATCAACCAACACTGGTGGAGGGGGAGATACGATACGTCCCTGAAACGTGTTAGAAGAGACCGGTTTTAATAAAGAAACATTAAATACTAGGTGTACCTTTAAAGTCCGTGGTAGCTTCAGCCGACAGCCAACAGAGCTCACAATCTTAGATTCTTGGTGGACAACCAAACCGAGTCTCCTACCTTATACATAGGTGCCGCTTTCCGGAATCTATCGGCCGACTTCTTGTAACGCTCCTGTGCTATGGTCAGGGAGTCCTTCAAAACGTCAAGATCACGTTGCAACACCGCCACTCTGTCTTCAACCGCCGGTACCGAAATAGCAACCGGAGACCTAGGCAAAAAATTTGGATGATATCCCAGATTGGCAAAAAAAGGCGTTACCTTCGTGGAACTGCTCTGAGGGTTGTTGTATGAAAATTCCGCTAAAGGAAGTAGCTTCAGCCAATCGCCCTGCAAATGACTGACGTAACAGCGTAGATATTGCTCCAAGGTTTGATTTGTCCGTTCGGTCGGCCCGTTAGTCTGAGGATGGTATGCAGAAGACAAGCAAACATTAATGGGGAGTGCAGAACAAAATCCTTTCCAAAATGTAGAGGTGAATTGTATTCCCCGGTCAGAAATGATCTCATCTGGTACTCCATGCAGCCGGAAAACGTTCTGGATAACTAGATCCACTGTCTCTGTAGCTGAGGGAAGACCGGTACACGGAATGAAATGAGGAGCCTTCGTTAAACGATCTACTACCACCAAAATAGTATTTTTACCGCCAGAGGTGGGTAACTCCACAATAAAGTCCATAGACCCCCAAGGGTGAGACGGTACAGGTAGCGGTTTAAGAAGACCAGTAGGTGAAACGCGAGGAACTTTGTACCGGGCACAAACCTCACAAGAGCGGACATAGTCGTTCACATCTTTCAAGCAGGTAGGCCACCAAAACAAACTACTTAAAAATTCCTGCGTCTTCTGTACCCCCCTATGACCAGCCAATACAGAGTCGTGGACCAATTTGAGAATTCGAAGTCTCACAGCCTCTGGGACATAAATACATCAATCTCTAAGCCACACACCATTCCGAAGGACAAGATTCACGTTGTCAGGTGGAGCAGCAAGAAATACGTTACCGTCATAGGCCAGCTTGATCTCCTGCCACAAGTCCCGGTCCTGGAGCACTCCTACGAAATTGGCATCAGACAAGATGGTCTTAGACGGGGTCCGAGGCACGGAGTCCACCGTATGGATTCGGGATAATGCGTCAGCTTTCCCATTACGTGAACCTGGTCGGTACGAAATAATAAAATTAAACTGGTTCAAGAACAAACTCCACCTAGCTTGTCGAGGAGAAAGACACCTGGCAGACTTAAGGAATTCCAAATTACGATGATCCGTGAGTACTACAACCTGTTGAGTTGCTACCTGCAAATGGTGTCTCCATTCCTTAAAGGCGGAAATAATTGCCAAAAGTTCCTTATCTGCAATATCATAGTTCAGTTCAGCAGAAGATAACATACGAGAAAAGAAGGCACACGGGTGCAGCAAACCTTAGTCTCCGGTTCGTTGTGAGAGGATAGCTCCCAATGCACAGTCAGTAGCGTCCACCTCCACGATGAAAGGCAGTGCAGGATCCGGATGCATCAATATCGGAGCCGTGGTAAAACAAACCTTGAGGCGATCAAAGGCTCCCTGAGCTTGCGAAGACCATACAAACTTCTTCCCCTTCTTGGTGAGGAGAGTGATGGGACGGACAACTGCTGAAAAATTTCGGATAAATCGTCTATAAAAGTTAGCGAAACCAATGAATCGTTGTACTTCTTTAATGTTTCCTGGTACCGGCCAGTCTAAGATTGCCTGGATTTTGCTGGACTCCATATTCAATCCCTGAGGAGAAATAATATAGCCTAAAAATTGAATTTCGGAGCAATGAAATTCACACTTTTCAAGTTTGATGTACAAATGATTATCTCTCAAACGTCTAAGCACGGTCTTAACATGTTCCCGATGTTCCTGTAAGGAATCAGAGAAGATCAAAATGTCATCCAGGTAAATTACCACATATTGGTCCAATAAATCCCTGAAAATAATGTTGGCTAAATGTTGAAAAGCAGCAAGAGCGTTACAGAGTCCGAATGGCATCACTAAATATTCATAATGTCCATACCGGCATCTAAAAGCTGTCTTTCATTCGTCTCCGGGATGTATATGAAGTAAATTATATGCCCCGCGAAGATCTAATTTGGTAAATACTTTGGCCTGGCGAACTCTTTCCAACAATTCCGGAATTAGCGGCAACGGGTACCTGTTACGAATGGTTACCTTATTTAACTCCCGGTAGTCAATGCAAGGTCTTAGAGTCCCATCCTTCTTCTTTACAAAGAATATAGGGGCTCCTGCTGGTAAAGAAGATGATCGGATAAACCCCTTGGCTAAATTCTCATCTATATATTCTCGCAATGATTTTAATTCTGGAGCCGCCAGCGGGTAAACATGGCCGAAAGGAATCGCTGCCCCAGGAAGCAATTCTATGGGGCAGTCATATGGTCTATGTGGGGGAAGTTGATCTGCCTTCCTCTTGTTACAAACGTCCGAGAATTCCTGGTAAACCAGAGGGAGAGTAGGTACCTGTATTGCCTCTTCCAAGTTCTGAGTAACTGGAGCCGTTGGACTGATGGTAGGACTACACTTCGGGAGGAAGGATATCTCCTTGGTTTCCTAATTGATGTTTGGATTTTGTGACCGTAACCAGGGAATTCCTAAAATTACAGGAAAATGAGAAGATATTAACATGAATGAAAGTGTTTCTTGATGGTCTGGTTCCATCTTACACTCCAGAAGCACTGTCTCCTGATCTACTGGTCCAGACTCTAATGGGGAACCATCCACCGTTTCCATAGTGACTGGTGAAGCTCTTAGTTGTGTCTTTATATCATGTTCCCTGGCAAAAGAAGAATCCATGAAATTCCCACCAGCCCCAGAGTCTATCATGGCAGAACTTGGTATCCACTGTCCCTCCCACTGAATCTGAATAGGAAGAGAACAATGTGAATATTTCTCCCCTTGGTCTTTAGGGGAAGTCGGCATCAATATTCGGGGAAAAACAGCATCTAGATGTAGACTGGTCTCCAAAACTTCAGACTCAGAGTCTGTGTTATCATAATCCCCTACTACCGCCAACACCTTGTTGGGTCGCCTGGGACATTTAGGACAATTGATGAGGAAATGGTCCGATTGACCACAATAAAAACATAAGCGCTCACGGAGACGGTATTCTCGGCGTTCATTACTCACGTTTTTGTAGCGAGTCCACCTGCATAAGCACCTCCTCGGCCTCCCACGGGTTTTTACCTGTGGTTTCCCTAGACGGAAGAGAGAAATTAGTGATGCGATTTACAGCTGCCCATTTTTCTTGTCTGCGTTCAGTGAGACGGATATCAATAAATACACAGTGTTGTAAAAACAACTCAAACTCCTGTGGAGACTCTGAACGAGCTAGCTCATCCTTGATTGCACTGGATAAACCCCTTTCTAAAAATTGGTAATAAAACATTGTTATCCCAGTTGGTGTCCACCACTAACCTTTTAAATTCAGTAACATATTCTATGACTGAACGTTTCCCCTGGCGTAAGGAAAGCAAGGCAGATTCAGCGGTAGCACGGTGGTTGGGATCGTCGAACATTTGCACCAAGGCTGTCAGAAAATCATCCACATTATTTAGACGGGTATCGTGACTTTCAACCATAGGATTTGCCCAAGCCAGTGCCCGTGATGTCAACAACATAATAATACATAGAACCTTAGATCTATCAGACCGGTAATAGGAGGCATGTACATCAAAGAATAATATACATTGATTAACAAACTCACGGAATTGACTTCGGTCACCATTAAACCGGAATGGAGGCAATTTGGGCATACTGGTGGATGATGTAGGCTCAGTAGGTAAGGCCTCCCGGACTTCTAACCTAGTACGTAGATCTTGGAGAGCCTGACCAAACACCTGTGCATTGTGGTCAACCCGGGACTCCATGTCTCTAATCTTACTGTGTGCAGCCTCCATCTCCTGCTGCAAGGAGTTAATTATGGTGAACAGTTTGTCTGCCCGTCTCCGTCATTGCCCCAGCAGAATCCTCTTTTGGCTGGAGTATCCTGTAATACTATTGTAGGAACTCGAGGATTCTGATAGCGTGGGGCAATGAACAATCAGAGACGGGTTTCTTTTAATGCAAATAGTGTATTTGTGCAACAGCAATAACACCCAAAAACAATATACAAATAACCCGTAGTGACATGCAATGAAACAAGTCCAGTGATATAAGTTCTTGAAACCTATATAGCAAAGTTGGCAAGGTTCTTACGACGGAGTCTTCACACAAATGTGATCACAAGGTAAGTCTGACACACTGGTAACGTGGCTTGATTCAAACACTGCAGGTGTAGTAAGAGTCAGATCCAGGTATGCAGTAGACACAGGGAAGTCCAGGAACAAGTTCACAAGTTAATCCCAGTTGCAGCATAAATTCAGTGAAGTCCAGAAACAAGTTCACATTTACGTATTATTCCAGTAATAGTTCCAACAGCTCTCAACGGAGGGAGTGAACTAAGGGTTAAACAGCAAACACAGTTCAGAACACGGTTCTTACCAGGTAGAGTGAACCAAGGGTTAAATTCCAAAGTCAACATGTTAATGATAACACAGTGAGTGTAGCTTACATACGCAGAGAATGTCCAGAGCCATGGGTAGAAGCTCACTGCTACTGAGAAACACCTGAAGATAAACCTGGTTATGCACCCTCCCGGTAAATACACAAAAGATCTGGGAGGTAATAGAAGGACAAGGCAGCTGGGTTGAAGGGAAACGGAAGCAGAATTAACAAAGGGCAAAATCATTCACAAGGTTACCTAGAAAACCCGGAATACTGACACTGGTATTGAATGCCCTGAATGCCCCCCTGTTCCGTGAGTGAGTGGGAAAATTGTGTGGGATTTGATGCACCCAGTGCTAGATAAAGATTATCAAGTGTAAACATAAATCCTCTAAAAACAAGTTTATTAACCTACTGTTAAAAGACACCAAATAATCCCATGTGATAAGGAAAAGCCAATTCTGTCACAAATTGTGACTAGACAAGATAGGAAAGACAATATAAAAAAAATCAACTCAACGGGATTCAAATTTACCCAAATGATGCAAGTTATGAACAATATACTTAGAATTGTCCTATTTATAACCTGAATAAATCCTGCCTGGCATGGGGGTTGGCACCCTAGATACGATTTTGTCGCCCCCGTTCCTCGGCGGCTGTCCCTCACTTGCACTCTTATGCCCTATGGAGTGAGCTATACACAGGAAATGAGCGACTGTCTGCTCTAATACATTGTACAAACTATTTATAATGGAAAAACAGATAAGTAAAACATGATAAACAAGCTTATTTTTTAAGTCTGGAAGCTGCCTCAACGCGTTTCCCCGTCTTGTCGGTTCATCAGCAGGCAAGATGTTGGAGTGTCCAGAAAGGATCAAAGATGCTGTGGATAGTGGCAAGCTGCAATATGTACATTGCCTAGTACTTTTGGATAAAGGTTATCACCTCTACATGGATAACTTTTATACCAGTGTCCCTCTCTTCAAGTCCCATTCTGCACAATGCACTGCAGCCTGCAGTACTGTCCGCAAAGATCAGGGCGGCCTCCCAAAGACGCTAATTGGGCAGATGCTCAGAAG
Source organism: Phyllobates terribilis (assembly GCF_046119375.1). Lineage (NCBI taxonomy): Eukaryota > Metazoa > Chordata > Amphibia > Anura > Dendrobatidae > Phyllobates > Phyllobates terribilis. Next base: position 397,321,593 of record NW_027362763.1, read on the forward strand.
GGGTGAGAGCAGAGCCCAATGTAGCGACCACCTACTGGTGATCAAGTACAAAGACAATAGGGATGTCCTTTTCTTGACCACCATACATGGTGATGGCAGCACCCTCAGCACTGTACGAGGTTCCTCTACACAGGTCGTCAAACCAGACTGTGTAGTGGGGTACAACAAGTTCATGGGGGATTTGATCTCTCTGATCAAGTCCTTCAGCCATACAGTGCTTTGAGAAAGGCCAAGGGGTGGTACAAGAAGCTGACCGTGCACATTGTACAGATGGCAATGCAGAACGCTTTCCTTCTGTCACCATGTGCAGGCCAGACTTCTATGTTGCACCCTCAGTTCCAGGAGGTAGTGATCAAGGCCCTGATATTTGGCAGTGGTGACGGAGTGGGCCCCAGTACTTCCGGAACTGAAGGACCTCAAATTGGACCAGGCCAGCATTTCCTGTTGGAGGTCCCTCAAACAGGAAAAAAAGGTAAGTCATAAAAGAGGTGCCAAGTGTGTTCCAAAATGGGAATAAGCAAGGACCTTCTGGCCCTCACTGAAACCTGGATCCAGCAGCTGCTCTCTCATATGATGGGCTACAATTTTCACATACCCCCCAGACCTTAGAGCAGACAAGGTGGTGTTGGTTTGCTCCTTTCACCACAATGTGCTTTCCAGGTCATCCACCCACTTCCCTCACTTATCTTACCTTCCTTCGAAGTCCACACCGTTAGACTCTTCAAACCCTTCTCCTTGCGAGTGGCGGTTGTATATCGCCCTCCAGGCCCCTCCCATCAGTTTCTGCATCACTTTGCCACCTGGCTTCCACACTTCCTATCCTCTTATATTCCCACTCTCATCATGGGTACATACCCATTGATAAGCCGCTTTCCCCATCTGCCTCTCATCTTCTTTCTCTAACCGCCTCATTCGGCCTCCATCAGCTTACTAACTCTCCTACACATGAATACTCTGGATCTGGTATTCTCATGACTCTGCTCGCTGCATGACTTTACTAACTCCCCTCTACCACTCTCTGACCACAACCATCTTTCCTTCTCTGTTAAGGACTGTCTCCTCACTCGGGACACCCCCACTTACTATACACACAGAAATCTACATGCCATTAATACCCAGCAACTTATGAACAATCTACAGTCATCCTTAGCTCCCATCCTCTCCCTCTCCTGTCCAGACTCAGCATTATCACACTATAACAACACATTGCAGAGTGCACTGAATGAAGCAGCACCTGCTACACGCAGACGTGCCTTCATAGGAGTTGTGCCTGGCACAACTTCAACAGGTGAATGTAACCAGCACCCTCTTACTCTCCCTCCATAGGGTATCACCCTATTGTGTGCTCTGTTCCCCACATTTAGATCTACCCAGAATGACCCGACTTAGACGGCAGCCCTGGCACACAATGCAAACACGTTTTCTCCAGCGCTGCTCAAAGTGTGCTGAGCGTCTGTTGAGAAAATCACTTTCAGCAGAAGACTTCATCTACTATAAGTTCATGCTCAAAACTTATAACTCTGCTCTCCATCTGGCTAAACAAGTCTACTTTACCACTCTCATCACATCTCTAGCCAACAATCCTAAACGACTCTTTGAAACCATCCACTCCCTCCTGAGCCCTAAAGTACAGACCCCCATCACCAACCTAAGTGCTGACTATCTGGCCACTCTCCTACAAAAAATCAATCATATCCATCAAGACATTCTTGCACAATCCCCTCAGAGTATGGATCCCCTTCCCTCCCGCACCTCAAGTTCACTTTCCATCTTCAAGTCAGTCACAGAAGAAGAAGTGACCAGACTCCTCACTTCTTCTCGCCTTACAACCTGCAACAGTGACCCTATTCCCTCACATCTCCTTCAGTCTCTTTCCCCAGCTGTCACAACACACCTAACTAAAATATTTAACCTCTCTCTTTCTTTGGGTATCTTTCCCTCTTCATTCAAACATGCTATCATAACTCCTTTACTTAAAAAGCCATCCCTGGATGAGAATTGCACTGCTAACTACAGACCGGTCTCTAATCTTCCCTTCATCTCTAAACTCCTGGTACGCTTAGTCCACTCCAGTCTATTCCACTATCTCTCAGATAACTCTCTTTACAGGGTCGTATTTCTATCAGGCCGTTTCACCGACGCCTCTATCCTTTGCCAGTCATTGCACTGTTCACCCATTCACCACAGAATACAATACAAACTCATCTCTCTCACCCACAAAGCTATCCACAGTTCTGCACCGCCCTATATCTCATCCCTCATTTCTGTCTATCGTCCCTCCCATGCCCTCCGTTCTGCAACTGATCTAAAACTAACATCTTTTTTAATCCGAATCTCACACCTCCGTCTCCAAGACTTCTCTCGTGCCGTGCCAGTTTTCTGGAATGCACTGCCCCAAACGATCTGACTGATATCTAGCCCCCATGTCTTCAAACGTGCTTTAAAAACACTCCTGTTTAGACAAGCCTATCACCTCAACTCACCAACCTAACTGCTCCCTCCTAAATGTAAATCTTAATCTGCCCCTGCGTATTCATCTGTCTCCACATCCTCTATGCACCAAATACCACATGGTAACTGCCCTTAGACAGACAGATACTGGCTGATGACCATGTTCTACCTATTGTGTGCCCCCATTTCCATATAGATTGTAAGCTTGCGAACAGAGCCCTCAATCCTCATGTAACTGTTGAAATGTGATACATTGTATTGTTTATATTTTCTGTATATGTTCCTACTTAATTGTAAAGTGCTGCAGAATATGTTGGCGCTATATAAATAAAAAAAAATATTATTATTATTAGGACACCACTTATCAATGCAACACCTGCCCTGACAAACCTGGCCAGTGCATGAAAGAATGCTTCAGAAGGTACCATACTTCCATGCACTACTAAGTTAATTTCTGACATATGACAACCTGACAAACACTACACAGCTGATGTAGTGTTCGTAAGGTTGTCCTACACAACTGACTTATGACATTACATTATAAAATTCACAAATCAAGTATCAGTTCCAAAAAGGGGGCAATTGTTGGGCATTTATAGCACCAATATAATCCGCAGTACTTTACAATTAAGCTAGAACATTTACAAGCAATAAAGACATCACAAAATAACACACAGTTCAACAGTTACAGGAGCAGAGTGGGCCGTGCTTGCAAGCTTACAATCTATAAATTCATTCAGATAAGCATGAAAATAGTGCAGCTTTTGAAAAGCCCCTTCCTCATGCTTTGTGGACCATCTAAATGAGAGTCTCCAGATGTCTGGCATAGTCATAGCAGGAGTACGATCTGTAGACCGAGGTATCCTGAAGTCCTAATAGAGAGTCACAGGACTATTATTAAGTCAACTGCAAATAACATTAGAGGATAACCAGGGTGAAGAGAGAGCATGATCCACGAGACAAACAAGTATTAATAACAGAAGTTGGAGGATAAATTCATATTGCTAAGGGTTAAATTAGCTAGCACTTTGGAGAAAATTCTGTACCATTTTACTACTGTCGTCAGTTAGTATACACATAGTCTACATAGTCTATAGTCACCTGTAGTAATTAAGGCTATGTGCACACGGTGCGTATTTGAAGCAGAAATTTTCTGTGCGTTTCTGCATCTCCTTGGCAGAAAAAACGCATGAGGATTTTACATGTGTTTTTGACGCGTTTTTGATGCGTTTTTTGAAGCATTTTTGTACATCAATGAATGCTTTTGGAGCTAAATAAAGTTATTTGGTGGGACATTGCTTAAACCTTGGATTACCATCAGAACTGGAGTGAGTATATTGGTTAATTTGAATGATTAAAGAATGTGTCTGTTGTATTTCAAATAAAGTGTTTACTCTGTGTCTGTGTTTATTTAACTCTTTACTTTACTTTAATTAAGTTTGGTCATGAAAAGGTCTGATTGACACCTTGTCGAAAAAGAGCTTGGTGTCAGCTAGTCCCATTCACCCAATCTTAATTAGCATTTCTATTCATGTAATTTATGTGGCTGCTGTGAGCTGCTATTTTTAGCCTGGGAAGGTGCCATTTGCAAACATGGTCCCTGGCCATAATTAACATCTCACAGCTGGTTAGCTAGCCACTACGTCTCCCGATCAACACTCCGCAGCGATTTGGACCCAGCATATTTTTGTTGCATCCAAAACGCTGTGTTCTAATGCTGCACTTTTGTTGTCGGTACATGTAAATCCACCACATATAAAGACACTTCAATCGGTCAAAATCTGCAGCGGAGACTAGCATGTCCACTACAGAAATTGACACACTGAGTCAACACGGAATTGTTGGTTTTTATTTATTCTCCCTCCCAAAAATCAGAATAGAAAGCGATCAAAAATGTCACGTGCCCAAAAATGGTACCAATAAAAACGTCAACTTGTCCCGCAAAAAACAAGCCTTCACATGATTCTGTCGACCGAAATACGGAAAAATTCTAGCTCTCGAAATATGGCGATGCAAAAACTAATCTTTGCAAAAAAAAGCGTCTTTTAGTGTGTGACAGCTATCAATAATAAAAACCCGATATGAATCTGGTATTTCTGTAATCGCACTGACCCGAAGAATAAAGTGGTCTAATCACTTATACCGCATGAGGAACGGCATAAAAAATAAACTCTAGGGTTAGGGTTGTGTTAGGGTTGGGGTTGTGCTAGGGTTAGGATTGGGATTTTTTCAAAAGTAAAGAAAAAAATGACGATGATATGGCGACTAATGTTGAGCGTAAGTGCTCGCTACTTGAGTTTGTATCCGGTGCTCGGGTATGAACCGAGTATCGCGGGTGCTGGAGTGACATGCTCGAGTCTCTTCCCCATATGTTTTGCAGCTGTTATACAGCCAAAAAAAAACTCGCGGGGATTGCCTGCCATGCACGAGCGATCCCTGCATATTGTTTTATTTTTGGGTGCCTAATAACCGTGAAACGTGCGGGAGGGGACTCGAGCATGTCACTTGAGCACCCGCAATACATGGTGCACACCTGAGTACCCGATGCAAACTCAAGTAGCGAGCACTTGCGCTCAAGACTAATGACAACTTATTCAATATGATGACCTAATGTTATTAAATTCTGTGTCGTACCTCTGGGTTCAAAATGTTCACTATACCCCTTGATAAAATCCTTAAGGGGTCTATTTCCCAAAACAGTGGTTTTCCCCCACATATGGGGTATCGGCGTGCTCAGGAGAAATTTCACAACAAATTGCATGGTGCAAGTTCTCCTGTTACCCTTATGAAAATGCAAAATTGGAGGCTAAAAAACATTTTTGTAGCAAAAATGTGAAAATTTTATTTTTACGGCTCAATGTTCTAAACTTCCGTGAAGCACCTGGGGGTTCAAGGTGCTCACCACACATCTAGATGATGATTTTCTGTCATAAAGGCCCCTCAAAGTCACTTCAAATGTGATGTGGTCCCTAAAAAATGGTTTTCTAAATTTTGTTGGAAAATTTAGAAATCGCTGGTCAACTTTTAACCCTTATAATTTGGTTCCAAAATTGTGCTGATGTAAAGTAGACACATGGGAAATGTTATTTATTAACTATTTTGTGTGACATATCTATCTGATTTAAGGGCATAAAAATTCTAAATTTGACAATTGAAAAATTGTAAAAATTTTCGCCAAATTTCCATTTTTTTCACAAATAAATGCAAAAGTTATCGAAGAAATTATACCACTATCATTAAGTACAATATGTCACGAAAAAACAATCTCAGAATCAGGGGGATCCATTGAAGCATTTCAGAGTAATTACCTCATAAAGTGACAGTGGTCAGAATTGTAAAAATATGCCCGGTCATTAACGTGCAAACCACCTTCGGGGGTAAAGGGGTTACTGAAATAAAAAACACAAGATCCGTGTCACTTCTACAGCAGTGACATCAGCAATCATGATGTCACTGCTGTAGAAAACAGCAATGTACACTGACAGGGGTGTAAAATCACCCCTGTCAGTTGTAATGCAGCGGCTTGTGGCATTACTGTAATGGTCCAGGATGTGTTTTGGCTGGCCATGTACCTTCCCCTTCAGGTGACTGGTCACATGACTGTGACATCAGCACAGGTCCTGTGCACAGAGAATGTCTGATCACATGACTGTGACATCAGCACAGGTCCTGTGTGCGTTGGAAGATATATAAACCCTGGTAGTTTTGAGACAGGTGTGTAAGGCGTGAGGCCTGTTCCCGTGTGGGACACTGCTAGAGTGTGAGGCCTAGTGAGGCCTATTGAAGCCTGGTGAAGCCTGAAAGGCGGTGGCTGGATCTTTAGGTGTCAGCGATCCCAGTAGCCTTGGAGGGCCAGAGGCTTGGAAGGCAAGAGTCCTGGAAGGCAAAGGCTGGATGTGAGGTGAGACCACATACCAGTAGCCTTTGAAGGAACGAGGGCTGGAGACCCCCATCTGGGAAGCCGTAAAGCCACAGTGGTGGCAGAACAAGTCTGAAGCTGCTAAAACCCGGCAAAGGTAAAAACACTGCTTGATGTGGACATTTCTATAAGTGACTTTGCAGGGGGCTGTAACTGGAGCCAAGTGGGCCTGTCTGCCACTTGAAAGGCTCCTGGACATTATATGTAATATGTCGGCGAGCCACTGAGTTGGATTCGGTTATAGCAGTTATGTTGTATAATAAACTGCTGGATGTGAAAACTGGAAAAAAGTGGCTGGTGAGCTTTAATTGACCTGGTGTATCAGGTCCCCATGATGTTAACCTGTTCCTATCTTCTAGATGCCGCGATCCATAGCGATCGCGGCATTTAAAAGATAGTGACAGCCGGTGGTCGGTGATCGGGACCCCCACATACCTTAGCAGCGAGGGGATCCCGATGCTGTGACCTCTGACATCATCTAGACCTGATTGGCTCAGGTCTCGATGATCTCAGCGTCACACCAGCCAATCAGAGAGATCACTAGGGGAGTTTGTTTTAGCAACAAACTTTCCCGGGTGATCTGCCTGATAAATACACTGTTTCCCCTCCAATCTCAGTGAGAGAGCCGAGGAGAAACAGTGTGACAAGAGCTGTGTCAGCCTTGCCACTGTGAAAGTAAAAAAAAAAAAAAAGAAAGTAAGAGTTAGTTTAGGGTTAGTCAGTCCTGTCAGATCAGTCAGTCCTGTCAGAGCAGTCAGTCCTGTCAGGTCAGTCAGTCCTGTCAGATCGGTCAGTCCTGTCAGGTCAGTCAGTCCTGTCAGGTCAGTCAGTCCTGTCAGATCAGTCAGTCCTGTCAGGTCAGTCAGTCCTGTCAGATCAGTCAGTCCTGTCTGGTCAGTCCTGTCAGGTCTGTCAGTCAGTCCGGTCCGGTCAGTCCAGTCCAGTCCGGTCAGTCCAGTCTGGTCAGTCCAGTCCGGTCAGTCCAGTCAAAAAATATAAAAACAAATAAAAAAAAAGTCAGACTTATACCACAGAGGAGGTGTATGCCCTGCTATGTTCTGACACTGATGACAGTGCAATCTCAGATGGAGATGTGGATTTTGAGGGCTTTAGTAGCGGCGACACTGAGAGCTCAGAAATGAGCAGTGATTCTGGTCCATCCTCAAGCCCAAGGACCAGTACAAGAGGGGCAAATAGCGCTACTGGAGAAACGTCTCCAAATCAGGGAACACTGCCCAGTACAAGCGCTGTCCCTGCTACTAGTGAATTGGCGCACGCCAGTGTACAAGGGGCTTTGCCACGTGATATAGCATTTCCCAGATGGGAGGCTTCAGATTCGGCTGCTCCATTCAGCCCTGATTTCAACGCCATTCCTGGTATAAATGTGGAGGTGGAAGATTTTGGACCAAGTCATTTTTTTAATTTGTTTTTTACAGACAGCTTGCTAGAGCATATTGTCATGCAAACAAATTTATAAGCATCCCAATTCATAAGCCAGAATCCCCGATCTTACTATGCTAGGTCAAATTTATGGACACCAACTAATGTCCCGGAAATAAAAAAATTTTTAGGATTTACATTTGCCATGGGGCTTGTTAAAAAACCTAGCATTCGATCCTACTGGTCCAACCACCCTGTTCAAGCCACCCCTATGTTTTCAGTCGTTCTTCCTAGGACCCGTTATGAAATATTCATGAGGTTTTGGCATTTTAACGACAATAGTCAATGCCTGCCCAGAAATGCCCCAGAACATGACAGGTTATATAAAATTAGACCCATCATTGAAAATTTGTCAGAAAAATTCTTAAGGCTCTACACCCCAACACAAAATATTTCTATTGATGAGTCCCTTGTAAAATTCAAAGGAAGACTGCACCTCAAGCAATTTATCCCATCTAAAAGGGCAAGGTTTGGAATAAAGCTCTATAAAATGTGCGAAAGTTCAACCGGATACACATACGCTTTTCGCATATATGAGGGGAAAGATAGCCAACTAAACCCACCAGGATGCCCTACTTATCTGGGGACATCTGGAAAAATTGTTTGGGAGCTGATAAGTCCATTTTTTCAAAAAGGCTACAATCTATATGTGGACAATTATTACACTAGCACACCCCTATTTAAAATTCTGGTTGAACACAACATCGGAGCTTGTGGGACCATTCGTAAAAACTGTCAGGGGTTTCCACAACCATTGGTCAACCAAAAGTTCCAAAAGGGGCAGTCAGGGGCTGTACGCAACGGAGAGCTGCTTGCCCTGAAGTATAGGGATTAGAGGGATATTTTTGTCCTCAGCTCGATCCACACAGATGGCACAAGGGCCACTGTAGAACTAGGATCCACCACTCCGAAGCAAAAACCTGTATCAGTCATTGACTACAACAAACAGATGGGGGGTGTGGACCTTGCAGACCAGGTTCTACAGCCATACCAGGTATCAAGAAAGTCCTATACCTGGTATAAAAAGTTGGTTATTTATTTGTTTCAGGTGGCCACATACAATTCTTTTGTGTTGTACAAAAAGGCAGGAAATTCAGATCCTTTTCTTGACTATCAAGAAAAGGTCATTGAAAATCTTGTTTTTGAAAGTGTTAGCCCCGCTCATCCATTAGAATCTGAGGATGTGAAAAGACTCACTGAGCGACATTTTATTGCACTTATTCCAGCAATGGAAACGAGAAGGAACCCCCAGAAAAGATGTCGGGTATGTACTAAGAGAGGAATGAGGCGTAATACCCGCTACTATTGCCCACAATGCCCATCATTGCCAGCCTTATGCGTCACTGATTGCTTTAAAATCTTCCACACAGAACCACGTTTTTAAACTGTAAAAATGTATCCCATTTTGTCATTCAAACATTTGGTTCATTTAGTGAATGACACATTCGAGTAGAGCTCACTTAATTTCCAGGGGTGGAGGGGGTTCTCCAGAATCTAAACCTTCCATTGCGTGCTTGTTTCTAGAAATCATCTATTGAGTTAAAATGGTCACTAAACCCATAGATGAATTCCCAGAGGGGTGTCATTTCCAAAATGGGGTCACTTCAGGGGGGATTCTTTAGTTCTGGTACTTAGCGCCTCTGAAAAGTGCCAGAATCCCCCCTGAAGTGACCCCATTTTGGAAATGACACCTCTCTGGGAATTCATCTATGGGTTTAGTGACCATTTACCTATCTACTTATTTTCCCACCACTAGATTAATTTATACAGAGTAGATTGTAAAATTTGGTCACTTGTTGGGGGTTTCCTCTGTTTAGGCACCTCAGGGGCTCTCCAAATGCAACATGGCGTCAGCTATCGATTCCAGCCAAATTTCCATTCCAAAAGTCAAATGGCTTACCTTCCGAGCCATGCCGTGCGCCCAAACAGTGGTTTTGCATCACATATGGGGTATCAGCGTGCTCAGGAGAAATTACACAACACATTTTGGGGTCCATTTTTTCTGGCTGCCCTTGTCAAAATTAAAAATTTGGGCTAAAGTAGCAGTTTTGTGTTAAAAATGTGTTTATTATTTTCACACTTCAACATTATAAAATTCTGTGAAGGCCCTGGGGGTTCAAGGTGCTCACCACACATCTAGATAAGTTCCTTGAGGGGTCTAGTTTCCAAAATGGGGTCACTTGTTGGGGGTTTCCTATGTTTAGGCACCTCAGGGGCTCTCCAAATGCAACATGGCGTCCGCTATCGATTCCAGCCAAATTTCCATTCCAAAAGTCAAATGGCGCTCCTTACCTTCCGAGCCATGCCGTGCGCCCAAACAGTGGTTTTGCACCACATATGGGGCATCAGCGTGCTCAGGAGAAATTGCACAACACATTTTGGGGTCTATTTTTTCTGGCTGCCCTTGTGAAAATTAAAAATTTGAGGCTAAAGTAGCAGTTTTGTGTTAAATTTTTTTTTTTTATTTTCACACTTCAACATTATAAAATTCTGTGAAGCCCCTGGGGGTTCAAGGTGCTCACCACACATCTAGATAAGTTCCTTGAGGGGTCTAGTTTCCAAAATGGGGTCACTTGTTGGGGGTTTCCTCTGTTTAGGCACCTCAGGGGCTCTCCAAATGCAACATGGCGTCCGCTATCGATTCCAGCCAAATTTCTATTCCAAAAGTCAAATGGCGCTCCTTATCTTCCGAGCCATGCCGTGCGCCCAAACAGTGGTTTTGCACCACATATGGGGTATCAGCGTGCTCAGGAGAAATTGCACAACACATTTTGGGGTCCATTTTTTCTGGCTGCCCTTGTGAAAATTAAAAATTTGAGGCTAAAGTAGCAGTTTTGTGTTAAAAATGTGTTTTTTTATTTTCACACTTCAACATTATAAAATTCTGTAAAGCCCCTGGGTGTTCAAGGTGCTCACCACACATCTAGATAAGTTCCTTGAGGGGTCTAGTTACCAAAATGGGGTCACTTGTTAGGGGTTTCCTCTGTTTAGGCACCTCAGGGGCTCTCCAAATGCAACATGGCGTCCGCTATCGATTCCAGCCAAATTTCCATTCCAAAAGTCAAATGGCGCTGCTTACCTTCCGAGCCATGCCATGCGCCCAAACAGTGGTTTTGCACCACATATGGGGTATCAGCGTGCTCAAGAGAAATTGCACAACACATTTTGGGGTCCATATTTTCCTGTTACCCTTGCAAAAATTAAAAAATATTGGGTCTAAGGTAATTTTTGTGAAAAAAAGTTAAATGTTCATTGTTTTCTTCCACATTCCAAAAATTCCCATGAAGCACCTGAAGGGTTAATAAACTTCTTGAATGTGGTTTTGAGCACCTTGAGGGGTGTAGTTTTTAGAATGGTGTCACTTTTGGGTATTTTCTGTTATAAAGGCCCCTCAAAGTCACTTCAAATAAGATGTGGTCCCTAAAAAAATGTTTTTGTAAATTTTGTTGTAAAAATGAGAAATCGCTGGTCAACTTTTAACCCTTATAGCTTCCTAACAAAAAAAAATGTTGGTTCCAAAATTGTGCTGATGTAAAGTAGACATGTGGGAAATGTTATTATTTAACTATTTTGTGTGACATATCTCTCTGATTTAAGGGCATGAAAATTCAAAGTTTGAAAATTGTAAAATTTTCAACATTTTCGCCAAATTTCCGATTTTTTCACAAATAAACGCAAGTGATATCGAATAAATTTTACCACTATCATGAAGTACAATATGTCACGAAAAAACAGTCTCAGAATCAGGGGAATCCATTGAAGCGTTCCAGAGTAATTACTTCATAAAGTGACAGTGGTCAAAATTGAAAAAATTGGCCCGGTCACGAAGGCAAAAACAGGCTCTGGCGCGAAGTGGTTAAAGTTAAAACATTTCACTGCCTGTTTAACTTCAAATAAAGAATCACCTATAAGTCTACTATAAGGCTGTGTGCCCACGATGCGTTTTTCAAGCTTGGGAAACGCTTGGTAAACCTTCCCCCATGGTCTCCAATTCCGCACTTTCAATGCCCATGCTGCGGATTTTTCCGCAGCGTTTATGCTGCGCTCAAAAATCCGCAGCATGTCCATTAATTTTGCGGAAGCGCTGCGTTTTCTCCGCCATTGACTTGCATTAGAAAGCGCCAATTCCGCAAGACTGCATCTGTACTTGCGTAATTGGCGCATTCTAATGTGCAGATGGTATCCGGGTGTGGAGGACAGGAGACTCTCCCCCACACCCAGGTACCATTAAAAGCTATAAAAAAAAGAATAAAATAAAAAATAAAGATTATATTCACATTCCGACGGCCCCCGGACTCCTTCCCTGTACTTGCCGACAGATCGCGCAGGACTGAAGGACCTGCGCTGACGTCACAGTCATGTTACGGCAGGTCCGTCAGTACAGAGCACCGCGATCTGCCGGCAGCAAGCACAGGAGCGCAGCAAGTCTCGGGGGCCATCAGAAGGTAAGTATAGGTTTATTTTTTTATTTTTAACCATTCTCTCGGGTCACACTATATATACTGTGTTCCAAATTATTATGCAAATAATATTTACTCAGATTTTCCCAAATTACCTATATGAATTGCAGTCATTGTAATTTTCCAGTCAAATAACTATTAGAGTACAATTGAAAGGTTTTCGTACAAACTGCCTATGATAACAGTATATTTTAAAAAAAATAAAAAACTCAAACTGCACTCAAAATGCATGTTCCAAATTATTATGCACAGCAGAGTTTTCAACCTTTTCGTTTTAATAAAGAACAAAAAAATTGTCATTTTTGAAATTATAAGCATTAGCAGGTTATTACAAACTGAAATCAAACAGTTTTCAACTCAAAACTTTATTCTAGGTGATGTTACATTTGCACATAGGACCCCTTGTTCGAAAGGAGCTTCTGAACTCTCTCGTCCATTGAATTTGTCAGGTTTTGGATGGTTTCTGCTTCAATTGTTTTGCATGAGGACAGAATACCCTCCCAGAGCTGTTGCTTAGATGTGAACTGCCTCCCGCCATCATAGACACTCCTTTTGATGATGCTCCAGAGGTTCTCAATGGGGTTGAGGTCAGGGGAGCATGGGTGCCACACCATAAGTTTGTCCCCTTTTATGCCCATATCAGCCAGAGATGCATATGTGTTATGTGCAGCATGAGAGGGGCATTATCATGCATGAAATGATCTCGATGGTCCAGAAGGATGGAGTGGAGGATGGCTGGTTGATGGACACCCCATGCAAATACGGCTACGGCGCTAACAAGGAGGAGGTGGAGTAATGTTTTGGGCTGGAATCATGGGGAGAGAGATTGTCGGCCCTTTTAGGATCCCTGAAGGGGTAAAGATGAACTCCATAATGTATGTTGGGTTTCTCAAACAGCACTTCCTGCCATGGTTCAAGAAGAAGAACCGTGCATTCCGCAGCAAGATCATTTTCATGCATGATAATGCCCCGTCTCATGCTGCACATAACACATCTGCATCTCTGGCTGCTATGGGCATAAAAGGGGACAAACTTATGGTGTGGCCCCCATGCTCGCCTGACCTCAACCCCATGGAGAACCTCTGGAGCATCATCAAAAGGAGTGTCTATGATGGCGGGAGGCAGTTCACATCTAAGCAACAGCTCTGGGAGGGTATTCTGTCCTCATGCAAAACAATTAAAGCAGAAACCATCCAAAACCTGACAAATTCAATGGACAAGAGAGTTCAGAAACTCCTTTCGAACAAGCGGTCCTATGTGCAAATGTAACACCACCTAGAATAAAGTTTTGAGTTGAAAACTGTTTGATTTCAGTTTGTAATAATCTGCTAATGCTTATAATTTCAAAAATGACCATTTTTTTGTTCTTTATTAAAATGAAAAGGTTGAAAATTCTGCTGTGCATAATAATTTGGAACATGCATTTTGAGTGCAGTTTGAGTTTTTTATTTTTTTTAAAATATACTGTTATCATAGGCAGTTTGTACAAAAACCTTTCAATTGTACTCTAATAGTTATTTGACTGGAAAATTACAATGACTGCAATTCATATAGGTAATTTGGGAAAATCTGAGAAAATATTATTTGCATAATAATTTGGAACACAGTGTAAATCCATGCCGTTTGCATGGATTTATATAGTGTGATCTAGTTGTCAAGCACTTTCCAAGTGATGCTAAAATTGCTTGGAAAGCGCTTGACACCCGCATGCGGAAATGCCAGTGAAGAACGCTTCATTTCCGCATGTCCCTGGCATGAAAAACGCATGTACAATCCGCATGCGTTTTTTTCTGCCAGGGAGATGCAGAAACGCTCAGGAAAAAATCCTGAGCATTTCTGCATCGTGGGCACATAGCCTAATAATGGCTTCAAGCGTAAAATCAATATATAACACCTATCGAAAGAAGCATAAACCTGACAAAAAAAGTACAGAAATTATATGTATAAAAATTTGGGTCCCCGATTCATCAAAGCAATTACGACATAAAGTGCTTTGAAAATGTCAAAAGTGGCAAAAATGTAACGAATTTTAATGTTTTCATGACAGTTTCTGCCAGTTCCGACAAAATGAGCAGAGCAGGTGCTATAAGGCGTTGCAACGCTTGCTCACCAACTTCATGACCAGCTGCGGCATGCCTTAAACCGCAAATCTTACTCCAGTGGTAGACTGGATTAAGATTTGAGGCAAGCTGCACACCACTTTTCAAATGCTCCTGTTTCATTAAGAGGCGTGCACCTTAAAATGAATCAAGCGCCTCTGACTCCAGCACGCCACTTCATCAAGATTGTCATGAACAATGCAGGTCTTGATGAATCGGGGCCATAATCTTTATTAATCATTACTTATTAAAAATAAGCCTTCTATTTAGGTCTTATTCACACATCCGTGTTTAAACACATATATGCAAAATGGTACCAGTGTCAGTCAGTGTTTTGCATCAGTGTGTCATAAGTGTGTCCGTTTTTACCATCAGTCTTTTTCATAGATGGATAAATAAGTTATAAAGCTTCTCTTATCCTTTGCAATGTTAAATACGTACAGCCCATGGATGCCATGCATGTGCTATACATGTTTTTCAAGGACCTGTAGATTTGTATAAGAAGTGAGTCCTGTGTGTTCAGTTTTGGAGCAATGTTACTGGCCACAGCACCACCATTCACAGGACACAGAGGCACTATGAGTATTTACGTTTTGAGAGGACCTAGCTAGATTATATATTAGATCTTTCACTCTCAACATCTGTACACTGTACATAGCCAAGACTGCAGTTGAGCGCATTTAGTGCCCTATCATCCACCATTATACTATGCTGACTGTATTGACAGCACTATAAATAAACATTACGGACAGTTTATTTAAGAGTCAATTTTCAATTTTGAAAAGTATATTCTGATCTTTGTTCCATTCAAACACGGTGTTCTCCATCTCCCAAAGCAGATTTTTGGGCTTTACACAAATAGTCTATTTTATGTACCTTCACTCTTATCTGCAGCTGCTACAGATGTGTTGGGTTTTGTAAAATATCACCGATAGCTCCAATTTTTTTAATATAACATTATTAGTGTTTCTTTAGAAAAAAAAAACTGATTGGAATTTTCTGGAAAGTACACAAAATATTTTCTGTTCTTGCTACTGCTATTATCTTAGTTTCTGGTGATACTGGTCTGCATTTCGAAATATAGAAACTTCCCTTTTATTTATTTTTACATGAAGTGGAATTTCCATACAGTTTTTAGGAGGTCCATTTAAAAGTGATGGTGATTAAAAACTAATGCAGTTTTCAGTTTTAACCTTGCATGATAACGAGCTGAGCTGGGTCCTTGTATGTTCGCTGATTTCATTTTTTTTTAAAAGGAATCTGACAGATTTGCTGCATCATGAATTAGACACTGTCTATATCAGTAAATCCGTGTATATCGTACTTTGGAACACTACAGCGTTTCAGCAAAAACATAATGAAAAGCTGGCGGGGACGAGGAATCTCAGATGTCTAGTCCTTTGTAAGTCACTGGCAGCTTGTTCCCGCCCTGCTCCATTGAGTGGCAGGTCTTTCACTCATTCTGGGCTTTGGAGTTCAGTGGGTAGTTCTAATCATTGATAGCAATTTCTTTGTTACCTGTCCAACTGGGCCTTGCTCCCTTTTCCTATGGCCGGCTCGCTCTGTATTAGTCCACGCCATGTAAATCTGGTAACAAAGCAAACATCTCTCAGGTCACCACTCAAGCCTCTTAAGGCTGGTTTAGGCACCCGTGTGTGACTGAGTATTCATGTAGCATAGCTTTCAGGTATCAGGTGTTTCTCGTGAGTTTTCTGAATCATCGATTTCACTCAGAACCAACCAGGTGTCTAATCATCTTATCTAACAACTCCTGTATGGTTTCCAGCAACCAGCTACTACTTCTGAGCTCGGATCAGTGAATCTTTTCTCAGCTCTTCTGTTTCAAACTACAAGTAAATTGCTAATTTCTACTAAGGGCCCTGATTGCATATACTTCTCCATTAACTGCTATTAACCATATCCCTGCTGCAAGTTCCTGATTGCATATATCTCTGCTATTAACCATATTCCTGCTGCAAGTTCCTGATTGCATATATGTTTCTTTACCATATACCTGTTGCAAGTTCTGGATTACACACATCTTTGCTATTAACCATATTCCTGTTGCAACTACCAGAATGCATGTGTATCACCCCAGGAGTCCGGTTGCCACATTGGCATTGCCTCACTCACAAGGGGGTGATGCCATGCCTGGAAGCAAGGAGGGGTCCCCTAATCAGGTTTTGCTAGCATGCAACACTTTCATGGCTCCAGACCAGCAAGGGGAGTTCCTCCCCTTAGCAACTGGATCTGGAGGCGGGGTTAGTGAGTGTGAGGAGAACAGACAGGATTTGAAGTCAGGACGTTGATAAGGAAAGACCTAGGGAGTGGAGCTGCACGGCAGTTCACTCCAGAGGAAGCGCAGAAGAACCGGACACCGGAGTCCAAGGTTGTGGGGCACCGAAAGTCCTGCAGCAGAAACCGGAGGGCACGAGACTGCAGGTCTCCTGGCCCCATCAGACGCCCGGAGGCTCAGCAGTATGATAGGGCCCAGCACCGCCACGTGGGAGCGACACTCCAGGAAGGCCCGAGCAGCCTGCCATACGGGTGAGCAAAAAAACGTTTTACTCAGGGACTAGGGCCGCAGCATAGCTATACGCAGCAGGGCCAAAGAGGTAGCGCAAAGGGAAGGCCTACAACCCCACCTGGCTAGGTGGATCCCCCAACTTGCTTCCAGGCCGCCCAGACCTCTACTACCAGCTAGTACCCGTGCACCGGTCTGCCTAACCACCGCAAACAAAGATTAGAGGAAACCGCCATAAAGTTGTGGACTGATTATTAACTGCGCCATCCACTACACCATAACAGCAACGACTACACTGCCCTGGAGCTAAGCTCTACCTGTGGAGATCTAAACCAACTCTGCTGCACTAACAACAGCTCCAGAGGACCTGCTCCGCAGCGGCGGCTCCATATAGCCGCATACCACAGGTGGTGTCACGAACTGTATATAAGAACTTTAATTCTCCTATAAATATCCCCTTTTTACTGAACGCCCCGGGTCACGGACCGGGTCACCGCCACTGTGACATCTCCCCTAGCAACGACCGGCCCGGCACCGAGTACCCCACGGCCCAGGGGGCACGTCACATGTACTGTGCTTCTGTACTGTTCCTGTTTTGTAATTGTCCTCCAGCAGCAACAAGTGATTCCAGCTTTATTTGCCCATGTGTTGTCCTGGTCTTTGCTGATTCTGCTGCATCATTGCCTCTGGTCCATACTGCTGACTCTGACATATGGCTTAGACACTCCACCTCATCAGATGTGCTTATATCACTGCATACACTATAAGGTGGCCAACGGTCGCATAGTCAATGAGAGGTATGTATCACAGAGATGGCTGTCCTCTGTGATGTAACCCAGAGTGTTGCTCTAGTGCACGTAAGCACTAAGAGGACTGATTGGTGCACCTAGGATAGTTTGGAGAGTTGGTCGGATCCAGCTACCCACATACCTCACCTCTGGGTGTGGTTAACAACCTATAAAATGGAGGCCATTTGGCACATGGTCTGTGTGTTTGGAGGGAGAAGGTCTCCTGTGTGTTGTTTCCCCCAGACCGAGCCAGGATACAGGATGCTACCCAGCCTGTGCGCCCACAGGACAGGCTAAGCAGAGACTTGCTTAAAGGACACTTTACTTTGTTTGCCTGAACTAAAGGCTGTTTGTTTTCCTTTTTTTTGCTTTTTGGTTTATGAAGAAATAAACTGACATGGACATTTAAAGGAACATGCTTCCTGTTTGCCTCCTGTCGCACTCAAGTGAGTAAAAACCCCACAACACATTTATGCAAGACAGACTGTCAGGCAACGATTTCCACAACCCTTTTAACTCCTAAGTATAGATTTCAATTATCCAGCTCCATAACTGGCTGCCCATAGATTGCATTAGCAAAAATTGTCAGGTTCCCTTTAAACCCCTGTCAAAATGTACGTATGTCACATCAGAGGTGGGTGTACGTAGCGGCAATATACACAGTGGGTCTTGGCTGCATTGTACAGCCGGCACCAACCACTAACAACAGTCATCATAGCTTGCTCAAATCCCTGCTGTGTATTCTTTAGAAGCTCAGCTCCCACAACCACAGGGTGCTAATGGAGGAGCCATAGCAGAAACATGGCCTTCAGTAAACCATAGGCAGTGTTTTATAGAAGATGGTTAATTCTACATTATAATGTACAAGTGATCAAGCTTTTTTATAGAAAAAAAAGATTAGAAAAAAGATTAAAATATGTTACATTAAGATCACCCATTTTTTCCATTCTCAAAATATAAATGTCAAAATTTTGTTTCACAAAGTCCATAAAAAAGTCTTATGTTTCAAAATTGAAAGTTATTTAAACCAGAACCCAAGCAGCAATGATGGGAATTGCATTTTTTTCACCATTTCACTTCATATAGAATTTATTTTTCATTTTTTAGCACATTATATGGTAAACTTAACAGTTTCATTTAAAACCCCAACTTATCCTACCAAAAACAAGCCCTCATATGGATATGTCGACAGTAAAAAATGTACAGCAATTCACAGACTGCCTGCAGTCCTCACAACATGAATGCGACAGCCTAATAGGCATATATGAGGCTGTCAAATTTGGGTCGAGAGACACGCAGACAGGGTATTGAGGTCCGTATTGGGACCAAGTTTCAAGGATGTCTGCATGGTCTCTTGTCATTAGTATATATGCTTCGGGTAATATTTGCATAGATGTATGTATGGTAATCTCAGGTGGTGTACGGCAGAGGGTTGTACTCCTGGCAGTGTATAATGTGCCTCACGATGGCCAAGCTTTCTGTCAGGATGAGCCTCTTTAGCTCTCAGATTACATGCACACAAAGTTCCACAATATAAGGTTTGGACAGTAGCTGCCTCTAAGTAGAGGATGATGGTGGTGATAGTAGTTTCTGCAAATAAGCCCCAATCATGAAGAAGTCGTGTGAACTTAAAAAGAGCAGTCTCTTTACTAATGAATCATGATAAAGGGGCAAATAATTATTTACAAACAGTAGGGAATTGGTGTGCAGGTTTTCACTCACAGGTGTAGATTGGCTTTGTACCTGCAGACAGGCAGATCTCTGTGGGACACTTGTTTCATCAAATCAGAATATTTCTTCCTTAGAGATGAGCTATTCTTCTGCCTTGAGGTAGCTTTTCCTCCTAGAAGTGCAATAGGAATCTTCCTAATATGAAGGCTGTCAGCTTCCCTTATTGTATTATTCCCTTTTTCATCCCAGCAGTCAGGGGGAGGAAACTCCTCCTCTTACAAAATGGCTTCCTCTTCTCATTCCTCTCACAAAAATGTCTGACCTCCAACTGCCACCTCAATTCTTAACTACCTCACAGGATTTAGCTCCTCCCACTCACATGTGACTCTTACAGCTGCAGTCATTGGCTGACTGCCCAAAGGCATTTGTTCCAGAAGCTTCTGCATACTAAATAGAGCTGGTAACGTTATCAAGCCTGTGAGGGGAAGATTAACCCTTTTTGTGCTGCAAATCGGCAGGTCCAACAATGTGTTTACAATGTGCAGTTTACACAAAAATCACAGCATTTACATGGAACACACTATACATCCGGTATCCCATAGAAACGGCCACTTTGTGGGATACCACATACGTACATTTTTCTATTCAATAAAAACAGGTTTAATAAAAAAATGTGCAGCAATTCACAGACTGACCGCAGTCCTCACAATATGAATGCAACAGCCTATTAGGCATGTATGAGGCTGTCAAATTTGGATAATGAGACCCACGGACTGGCAATTGAGATCCGTATTGGGACCAGGTTTCAAGGACATCTGTGTGGCCCCTTAATTATACATGCTTCGCCTGCTCCACCATATCTCCCACATAACCCCTTATCATTCTTATTATGCCCTAAGTAATATATTCACAACCATAAATATATGTCATATCACAGGAGGGGGTGTATGGAGCAGGCTCAGGACCTGAGCTACCCTCATACATGGTGAGTGCCAACTGTGTTGTATAGCTGGCACCTGCCTCTAATAGCAGCGACTGGATTTAGCTATGATCACTGCTGATTAACCAGTTACTGATTGACAGTGGTATTTAACTAATACACCTGTTTCTGCATTCATAACTTCCCCCTCCCCTCTGCGACATGATCATGGGATGGCAAATGATTGCCCTGGCAGCTTGGAACCAACTGAATATTTATAGGAGATAATTCTTTGTACTAAATACTGTACTAGCAATCAATTGCAGGTTCAATCCCCTCTCCCTAATTCAAAAATAAGGAAATATTTATTTCAAATATACATACTTGGTATCACAGCCTCCATAAAAGTACAATTTATGACAATGTTAAATTAATGCATACAGTAAATGTAAGAAAGAAAAATCAAAATACCAGATTTGCCATTTTTCAGCACTGCACTTCTTGCAAAAAAAAGAAGCAATTAAAAGGGTTCAAAACATGTACCACATAAGGATATTAAAATGAACCTGGCAGCTGATACATGCTGCCCGTTCTACATGTATCAGACACGGGCTGTATTATCTCAGCCAGGTATGTTTCACTCTGCAACGCTGCAGCATTTCAGAAACATACATTAAAAGCCACAAGGGAAGCTAGTGGGATAGGCAGTTCCCTGGCGGCTTCTCCCCTCTTACTGCCTTAGAGTGACAGGTCTCTTCCTGTGTACGTACTGTATATAGAAAGAGAGACCTCTCGCTCCAGTGCAGCGGGCAGGAAGAAGCCACTGGCGACCTGCCTGTCTACTGTTCTCTCATGCGGCTTGGTCCCTTTTAGGGTTCGCACACATTAATGTATAAATCGGTCCCATTCTCATCCAGGAGAGTGGGACGATTTTTTGTCGCTCGCCATCCATGTACTGTCTATATGCAATCCGTTTTTTTTACTCAGCAGCTATTAATTTTTTACAGGACCATTTACAGCTGCCTGTTACAGAATTGTAATGTATTCGTAATAATGGCATGTGATTTTTATCTCTCACTGCACTACCTCATTGAATAACACTGGTCTGAGTGCAATCTGATTTTTTATCGTCCGATTTATACGCAAGTGTGAGTCCTTATGTGTTTTCTCTGAAATGTCACAGTGTTTCATAGTCAAACATAACTGGCTGAGATTATGCAGCCACTTGAGCCTCAATCACACATATAACATGGCCGAGTGCTATGTGATGTTTTATCGTATAGCACTCGGACTAGTGTTATTCTATGGGGCAGTGCAAATCTGTGATTATTTTCTCATGCCGATTCAGCATGAGAAGAGAATGGGATCGCACACACCCATACAAGTCTAAGGGTGCGTGTGAAACTTGGGACTGGATTCGGATGTCATCCGAGTGCAGGCCGATTACCACAGACACAGACAATGGAGAAATTCCACCTATGATACGATTCTCTCAAGCACAGTACACTCACACTCAGATCAATCTCTGACAGAGTTTGTGCCCAGTGACATTTGCATAATCTCTCGCATGAGAGAATTGACAGACCTGTGACCCTGGTCTAATAAATGCTGTCCATGGATCGACCAGCATGTATCAGCTATCAGGTTACCTTTAATAAAAATGTCAGCTCTCCATGCCAAAAACCAAGACCACACAAGACAATTGATGGAAAAAGAGAAGTTACCAGCATCAGAGAAAGGCAACAGAAACTAAAGTTTCATTTTTACAAAGTTTAGGATTTATTTGAACCACTGATATATATACACAGCTGAAACCAGAAGTTTACATACGCTATATAAAAAGACACATATGCATGTTTTTCTCAATATCTGACATGAAATCAGAATAAACCTTTCCCATTTTAGGTCAATTAGGATTACCATAATTTTTCATATTTGCCAAATGCCAGAATAATGAGAGAGAATGTTTTAAGGCATTTTTATTACTTACTGCAAAGTCAAAAGTTTACATACACTAAGATTACTATGCCTTTAAACAATTCTGGACTGCCCATATGATGACATCATGTGTTTGGAAGCTTCTGAGAGGTTTTTTGGAAACATCTGAGTTAAAGACACACCTGTGGATGTATTTTAATGCACACCTGAAACACACTGCCTCTTTGTGTAGCATCATGGGAAAGTCTAAAGAAATCAGCGAAGAAATCAGGAAGAGAATTGTGGACTTGCATAAGCCTGGCTCATCCTTGGGTACAATTTCAAAATACCAGAAGGTGCCTCGTCTATCTGTACAAACAATTATACGCAAGTACAAACAAGATAGGGATGTCCAGCCATCACACCACTCAGGAAGCAGATAGGTTCTGTGTCCCAGAGATGAACGTGCTCTGGTCCGACGTGCATATCAACCCAAGGACAAAAGCAAAAGACCTTGTGAAGATGATGGCGGAAACTGGTAAGATTGTGTCAATATCCACAGTGAAATGAGTATTGTATCAACATGTACTGGAAGGCCACTCTGCCAGGAAGAAGCCATTACTCCAAAAGAAACGTGAAAAAGCCAGTTGTTTGTAAATGCACACAGGAACAAAGACCTTAATTTTTGGAGACATGTACTGTGGTCTGAAGAAAGTAAAATTTAACTTTTTGGGCATAATGACCATCGTTACATTGGGAGGGAGACGCTTGGAAGCCTAAGAACACTATCCCAAATGTGAAACACAGGGCTGACAGCATCTTGTTGTGGGGTTGTTTTGCTGCAGGAGGGACTGGTGCACTTAACAAAATAGATGGCATCATGAGAAAAGAAGATTATGTGGCAATACTGAAGCAACATCTCAAGACATCAGCCAGGAAGTTAAAGCTTGAGCGGAAATGGGTCTTCCAAATGGACAAATGACCCAAAACATAATGCCAAAATGGTAACAAAGTGGCTTAAGGATAACAAAGTCAATGTTTTGGAGTGGCCATCACAAAGCCCTGATCTCAATCCTATTGCAAATTTATGGGCAAAGCTAAAAAGGCAGGTGTGAGCAAGGCGACCTACAAACCTGGATCAGTTACACCAGTTTTGTCAGGAAGAATGGGCCCAAATTCGACCAACTATTGTGAGAAGCTTGTGGAAGGATATCCCAAACGTTTGACCCAAGTCATTCAGTTTAAGGGAAATGATACCAAATACTAATGAAATGTATGTAAACTTTTGACTTTGCAGGAAGTAATGAAAAACATGCATATGTGTCTTTTTATATAGTGTATGTAAACTTCTGGTTTCAACTGTAACTGTTGGTATCGCTGTACTCATACTGCCCAGAAGAATCACACTGTCAGCTCATTATTGCTGCACAAAGAATGGAAAAACAAAAACCCAAAAAGTAATTGTGGAATTTGGTTTATTCTGAACAATTTACCCCACTTGGATTTTTTCCCCATTTTTCAGCACATTATACGGTAAAATTAATGGCGCCATTCAAAATTACATCACACCTCGCAAAAAAATAAATAAATAGGAAACCAAGACTATGTCAACAGAAACACAAACTTATGACCATTGAAAGAAGCGGAGGAAAAATCTAAAATGTAAAAATGAGAACAATGTCCCCTTCAAAGGTTAAACTCATGCCATGAGCACAAGCCCATCTGCATGTCCTCTTTTCCTCCTCCTCAGATCACCATGCCCCTTGCTGTGTCCTCTTTTCCTCCTCCTCAGGTCACCATGCCCCTCGCTGTGCCCTCTTTTCCTCCTCCTCAGCTCACCATGCCCCTCGCTGTGCCCTCTTTTCCTCCTCCTCAGGTCACCATGCCCCTTGCTGTGCCCTCTCTCTTCTCCTCCTCAGGTCACCATGCATCTGGCTGTGCCCTCTTTTCCTCCTCCTCAGCTCACCATGCCCCTCGCTGTGCCCTCTTTTCCTCCTCCTCAGGTCA
This sequence comes from Phyllobates terribilis, assembly GCF_046119375.1. Lineage (NCBI taxonomy): Eukaryota > Metazoa > Chordata > Amphibia > Anura > Dendrobatidae > Phyllobates > Phyllobates terribilis. The sequence continues at coordinate 397,345,788 of NW_027362763.1, forward strand.
CCATGCCCCTCACTGTGCCCTCTTCTCCTCCTCCTCAGGTCACCATGCCCCTCACTGTGCCCTCTTCTCCTCCACCTCAGGTCACCATGCCCCTGGCTGTGCCCACTTTTCCTCCTCCTCAGCTCACCATGCCCCTGCTGTGCCCTCTTTTCCTCCTCCTCAGGTCACCATGCCCCTCGCTGTGCCCTCTTTTCCTCCTCCTCAGGTCACCATGCCCCTCGCTGTGCCCTCTTCTCCTCCTCAGGTCACCATGCCACTCGCTGTGCCCTCTTCTCTTCCTCCTCAGGTCACCATGCCCCTCCCTGTGCCCTCTTCTCCTCCTCCTCATGTCACCATCACCCTCGCTGTGCCCTCTTCTCCTCTTCCTCAGGTTACCATGCCCCTCGCTGTGCCCTCTTCTCCTCATGTCACCATGCCCCTCGCTGTGCCCTCTTCTCCTCTTCCTCAGGTTACCATGCCCCTTGCTGTGCCCTCTTCTCCTCCTCCTCAGGTCACCATGCCCCTCGATGTGCCCTCTTCTCCTCCTCATGTCACCATGCCCCTCGCTGTGCCCTCTTCTCCTCAGGTCACCATGCCCCTCGCTGTGCCCTCTTCTACTCCTCCTCAGGTCACCATGCCCTCGCTGTGCCCCCATCCTCTCACTCCCCCTCCTCCGAGACCTCTCCTCACTACTGGGATCCGTGCTACCCCCCCAGGAAGAAGCAGCACCACGTGACTGTAAGAAGTGCTGGGTCACGTGATGTGATGACGTGGAGTGTGCCTTATGGAGAAGGGGGACCAGCCGCTACCCCGGCAATAAAGGAGGGGGTCACCTGTCTCCTCCGCTACTATTCGAGCTCAGCAGCAGCAGAGGGAGCGACGCTCTGGAGGCCAGTGTGCTGCTCCGTGCTCATCCGCTCCGGGACATGCCAGCCTCCGCTGCTGGGCTCTGCTAGTACCCGCCGTGCCAATGGGCAATCTCCTGACTGGGGTCAGCTTTAAAGAGCCCACCACTGTAGAGGAGTGCGATTCTACCTGGGACACCGACTCCGGAGGAGAAGACGAGTTAGAGGATGAAGAAGAAGCGGAGGGGGAGCAGGAGGAGAAGCAGCAGTGTGGCATGGAGGACGAGGCTGGCACTGATGTGATGGCAGGCGGCAGAGAGGACACTAGCATCCAGGTACATGTGTGCCACTTCTGTAACCACAGCACAGGCAGCGCAGCTCACCAGGTCCAGGCATAGGGCGGGCATGGCATACACTGCCAACTTTATATGACTACCAGAAGGGACATGGGCTCAGAGACGTGCAGAGCGGCATGGCTGCTGCTCCTCAACTCACTACATTACTATCTGCTGTTGATCTACTGGGCAGCAGCATGGGTGCTTATTGGGTGCTATCCGGGCATGAGGATATAGGTGCAGTGGGATTAGCATGGGTGGGAATCTCTGCTGTGCCCTAACAATCACTGTGCAGGCACAAGGTGGGATACATGGGTACTGTGGGCATCACTATTTTATGTGCATATCTGGGTAAGCTACTGGTGAAGCAGTCAGGTCAGGACCAGCTGCTATTCTGCATCTGGTAAGCTTCATTCTTATTTGCTTTGTATATAGAGAATGTGCTTTATTTGATCTTGTCATCACATCCTGAAGTATTGTATCTAATAGCTATAGAGAAGAGGTCCTCACTTCTTCCCCTGCTACAAAAATAGCACAAAAAGTGGATACAATTCAATAAAAGTGGCTGTGTCTGAGCTCTCCATGCCCTCCCTCTCTTGTGTGCCAGAACTCTAGTGCATATTGCTTTCTATTACTAAAGGACAGGTGTATGACAGCAGCCGGTCTTGCACACATCCTGACCAGCCGGTGCATCATCATGCGATAGGTAAGTGAGCCACATCGGACAACCCTTTAATAAACTGTGCAGCGATGATACATTGTAGCCAGATTATGGCACATCACAATGTGCACATTATAACTGAGATTCATGGGCAATAGGGAATAGCAGGACCAAGTTATCGGTAAGTATATTAGAAAGTTTTTATGTTTTTGAGATTGGGGAGTAATAGCCAATCATTTAATTTAGGAGTCACCCTCTGGCTATAGGATGACTTTATTATCCTGTAGACTGGACACACTGCATAGTAGCACGTGATGTATTGTGAAGTAGACACCAATTATAATTGTGAGTTGTCTCAGCTCCAGTCCTACATTGTGATCTCATTATAGGGGTATTCTCATGTTATTAAATTGCTTTAGTTAGACAGCATGAAAATGAACAACTTTGCAGTTAACTTGCTTCTTCTATCTGCTGTAATTCTGCTATGAAAGTTTTTGTCTAACATAGGGTACAAAGGTTTCCCCTTCCTCCCCCACCCCAGCAAGCAAGAAGTAAGGAATACCCCTTTAAGGAGCTCACAATATTTTTGTTCTAGTGATTGGACACAACTGATTGGTAAATTATGGAACATCCTAGCTAAGTTCGGAAATGAAGGTGATAAGATTGATTATTTTGATTTATATAAACTACCCTTTTTTAATATGTTGCAACGTTAAAGTTAAATCTAGGCAGCTGGTAACAACACAGGTATGATTCTATGTCCTTACTTAAAAATTACATATCACCAATATGGGTCTGCCCTTTTTATTTAATTGGTAATTTTTAAACTATTATCCAGTAACAAAATCACTCATAAAAGATTATTATTATTATTATGTTATTATAAATGCCCCTAATGTCCCCAGGTTGTGGGATCCTGACGTACAGATTGGGGTCTTACAAGCCGCCTTGGCCCCTCTTGCAGTGAAAAATTGTGATTTGTGCTCTTTGCGTTAGCCTGTTCGATAACCGCTTAGTAGAGCACATGGCAGCGCACATTTAATACTAAGTGCGAGATCTCAGCTTGCTGGGATCCCACAACTCGGAGTCACAGCGGTAACTCCTATGCGTTCCCGCTGTTTTGCAACTCACAGCGTTCGCCGTTCTGCCTGGCTGTCGTGCCGAGTCCATGCAGCACTTCCAACTCTGCTGCATATCCCTGATGTCTCCACATGGCAATAGAGAGGCGCGGCCAGATCCTGCAGGAATTTAACCCTGCTGTGTCCTCCTGTAGGGTTTGGATTCCCCAACCAGTAGGTGCTATATCAAGCAGCGCCGCCCTCCACAACTTGCCTGAGCTTAGGTTTCAGTTGCTGTTAGCCTCCAGTTCCTGTCAATGTGTTTTGTTGTTTATCCATCCCGTTACTGACCCGGCTTGTTTTCTTGTCCTGCCTGTTCTCTCCGCTCCTGACCTTGGCTGCCTATCCTGAATCTGTGCAGCCTGACCTGACCCCGGACTGTCTGACTACGCTTCTGTCTCGCCCCTCCAGTACCTAGTATACATGCTGTGATCCATGGATCAGCTGCTGCAGGTCCAGACACTGCCTTGGAGTGGCACATGGTGGCTATTCTGTGGCCCAAGCCTATCCTGACCATCAGAGGTGCTAGTGAAGACCAGGCAGCCACTTAGTCACGCTTCTCCAGGGTAAGCCCGGCCCGTAGTGCAATGGGTCCACACCCATCAGCGTTACACTCGTAAGTTCGGGTCCGACTTCTGCTAGGGATTAAGGACGCTGATAAGCGGTTTTATTACTAGAGGATATGTAGAAAAATCACCAATCTAGGGCTGCCCACTTGTTTAGGGCAGCCCCAGATTAATGATAGGTAATCTTTAAAAATTTATGCATACATTATTAATTGATCTTTTAGACCTGATAGGGCTTCCGTATTTGAAAATTAAGTGTTAGCCATGTTTGTTTGCTTGTTTTGTTTTATTTTTTTTAACAACTTTAGATTTGCAAAATAGACTAATTATCAGAAACTGCTAATGCAGACAGAATAACTAGACTTCATCAACATAGTCTGCGCCCAGAGAATTCATGTAACAATCTGCTTGATCCTATAGATTAGGTAAGGGAATATGTGAATTACTTACCCTATTAACACAAAATTACTTGTACAGTGTGAAGGAATCCAAATCCCTTAGTCCTCGGTTTTAAGCATAAAATATGACATAATGCTTCCAAATGAATGTTTTTATATAGTTTTAATTTTTTTAATGCCAACAATAAATGTTTAGACATGGGCATCATGACAACATTTGGACACCTATAGGCAATAAAATTGCAGCATTACAGCAACCTTGTGTCATCAGAAAATGAGCTATTGTTTAAATCAGGTTTTTTTGTTAAAGTGCACCTGTCAGCAGGACTGTGCTTAGTAAACCATATATACTGTCAGGTGGGCTCCGTTACACTGAGTAAAATGATACCTTTGTTGATGAAATCCGTCCAGTGGTTCTTTTATAATCTTTATTTTCAGTTCTGCCATAATGAGATGCTCGTGCTCTGGGGCGGGACTTTACGGAGGGGCTGTAACTGGGGCTCTCATTGTGTATTCCTAGCTCTGGCCTCTGACGGGTCACTGTGCTTTCAGTGACCTGCCTACTATTTTAAATATTGCCTTTGTAATTTCTCTGCCAATTTGAAATTTACATCCCCCAAAATGGCCGCCGAAACCCGCGCATGCGCAGTAGCCTCTTTCGGTTGTTGATAGATGCTGCTGCGCACGCGTGGGCCCATTTTGCTTTTGGAAAAAGAATTTGGGTGCAGCAACATGGCCCCCGCCGCCATATTGCACTAGCATGGAATTTGAACGCGAATATTCATGTGACGTCGGTGCATGAACCCGGGGGCATAATTCAAATTGAGTGGGCGGCGACAAGCCAAACTGAATGCAGTGAAGAATACCCCTATGCCTGAACGTGCAAATAAGATATAAGTATATAGTGATTTTTGCAAATGATTATAGCACCGATTTTCATGAAAAAAGTGTGTTAATGATGCACATTGCATCACTAACAACAACCTGGGGACAGTTTACATGCTCCAAATGACGTGACAGGTTCCTTTTAATTTGCAATGTTTTTTTTTAAAATATCACAATCTTTATTAAAGATAAAAATTAAGAACTTTGAATTTAAATATTGGCAACTTGGCCTTTTTTAGACTCGAACTTCCTGTTTTAGGCAATCTACATGTACGTTAATAGCAATGAAAAGACTATGACCCTATCCTTTGTATTGAATCATCTAATGATCATGTACAAAGATCACTGTAAACGGAGGTGGAGCAGGTGTGACATCACCTATTGTGATTGGTGTAGCCTGTGTTGTTAGTTTTGAACAGAATTGTTTCAGAGAAGTTATATGTCATTGTAATCCAGACTCTGATGATAAGAAGCTGCTGAAAACTCTTCCTGAAAGAACATGAAGTGCCAGTCTAAAATAGCCCTGGTGGCCAATGTGAAAATTGCAAGATTACTGATTTTGTTTTTTAACTACTTCAAGACTGGTTGTAGAATTCAGTCCACTCTTATCCCTGCACTGACGTTGTAAAAATGTCAATGCGGTCTAAGCAGCTTTCACAAGATCATGAAGCGGTGGGGGGAGGAAAGCTTGCTGTCAAATAAAGCCAGACTTCCTATAGAGAAATGAAGCATGGGTTATTACCATGTTTACCATCTCTGTATACACAGTGCTGAACTAGCTGCTGTGTATATAGATTAGGTAGCACTTACGCTGCTTTCTCCTCCGGACCCATTGAACATGTGATCTCTGGGTGTAGGGAAGGAACAGGAACTGCTGGGTCATAGGAAACTCGGACAGCTCTGCTATGCAGCCAGGAGGCTGATATTTTTATGTAGCTAATAGACTCGCCCCAATTACAAAGGAAATCAGAAAATTAAAAAGAATGTGTAGAAATGTTAAAATTACCTGTCCCCCCATCCCAAAGGTCTTTTAAGATCCTTTTAGCAGTGCATAAAATAAGTAAAAAATGGCAAAAAATAAAATATAAAGGGTAAAAGTCAGTCTAAATTGCTGTTCTAGCCCTACCCCTATCAAAAAATATGTTCAATGTATAAAAATAATTTCTACATAAAGAAAAACATCATTTAAAATGTTTTTAGCGGTCCTTTGTGGTCGTGAAAAATAAATGTGAAAAATAGACACAGATTTCCTATTTTTCTTTAGATTTTCTGCATATACGATAAAACTCGACAATGCCCCTAGTCAGGAAGGGGGGTAAATGGCCTGGTCTTGAACTGGTTAATAAAGATCATCATGTAAAGGGAAAAAAAAAATTTTTTTTATAAGAAATACATGTATCACAGTAACCTGATCAAATCAGGTGAAAGGGGTTGCCCGGCCTTGGGGTACAAGTCTACAGTCTTGTAACCGCAGGTATGCAATTTGCATGCTTCCAGCTACATTCCGACTAGACGTATCTGGCATCACTCAATACACTTGTATTGAGTGAAGCTGCGCTCGTCTAGTCTGCATGTGACCGCATGTATGTAAATCACATACTAGTGGTCATGTGCCCCCACCGCTCCTGGCGCCAGCACCAGAGAATCCTTGCAGCGCACAAAGTCTGCAGTCACACAGAGTGACTAGGGGACTAGGTCATCAATATCATAAGCCTAGACAAGCATTTTAATGTTCCTCTATGGTGGTACTAGAGATTTTTGATAATCCCAAGATTTCTGGCTATCCTTCAACTTTATACTGCTGTCACTAGACAAAACTGTGGACATTTTTTTGCACATAATATATTATCAATCTAACAGACTTACAGAGCATGAAGTGTTGATTTCTTTTTGTGACACATCTCGGTGTATGATGGCTGCTACCACATATAAAGTGATAATTATTTCATGTAAATTTCACAAGAACACATACAATTTGCCTGTGTTTTACAGAGTGACTGCAGCACAGCCGACCTGAACATCAAGCCAAAGAGAAGCTTTTATGCAGCAAGAGATTTGTACAAGTATCGCCACCAATATCCAGTAAGACATTCCTTGACATTTGCATACTTCTGAAAGCAATGTATCTGGTTGGAGCAGCTTTCCTACTTACATTACATATAATCCGCAGTTAATGTAGCTGTAACAAAATTTGACTGAATGCTGCAAGACAAATGGAATCAGTGGGTTTACCTTTAATAATATTTTGGCAACCTCTGGGGGTGTTTGTGATTTACTATCATTTTGGATGTCGTTCCCAATTACTGTGTGATAAATGCATGTTGATGACTCCAAGGCACAGCTACCTAAATTATTACTGTGTTTGCTCTCTGCGTTCTTAGACCTAGCTTAAAAGGGGTTGACGTCTAAATACATGTCTTTTTTTTGTCATTGAGTCACTGTCACTCTGCATTAATAGTTTGAATCCACAGCGCTCCAAGGTTATCTGAAGAATTTGTTAGCCTAGGATAACCTTGTTTGCCATTTTCATAATCTACATAGTTCTGCACACTGATTTTTGCAGTTTAATACCATTTAAGTGATGTGTCACTTACTGGGCTGCTTGTTGTCATTTTTATAAAATCACTGTTTTATCTTTAGGAGATGATCACCAGAGGACTAGAAAACCTACTACCATATAATATTTCATAATCATGAATTCTTTATGACTTCGCTCCCACCACTGAATGGCGGCTTTCTGCCTATGCACAGTGTACACAGAAAGCTGCCAATCAGTGGTGTGGGCGGGGTTATACAGAGCTCAGCAAGTAGAGAACTGGTAGATCTGCAGCGGATAAAACAGTGATTTTATCAAAATTGTAAGTTCTGCCCAGAAAGTGACACATTGTTGGAATCCGGGTCTCAGTCTCTACATCATATTGCTGTTCTAAAATAGGGTAATGAAAATCTGGTGACAGATTCCCTTTCAATATATGAGCTTCACCTTCAAGTCTTAACCTCTTTGCACACCCTGGTCTACATGTTTGTCATGGTTTGGGTGCGCATGTATTGAGCAGGCGCAGGAGCTGAGTCTACTCCGTACAGAGTAAAATCGGACTATAATACATAGCCGGCATCTGCCCATAACAGCAGCGATTGGCACTAGCCACGATCGCTGCTGTTTAACTATTTATATGCTGCTGTCAATCTTTCACAGAGGCATTTAAATAATTCAACTAAAGAAGATTAAAAGAAAAATAATTTAAAAAAAAGTGTAAAAAAAATAAATACGTTTAATCTTCCCCCTTAAGTTTTGAAATAAAAAAATACTAATGAACTTATTTAGTTTTACCGTGTCCATAAAAGTACGGTCTCTCAAAATATAAAATAATACATTGAACAACGTGAACAAAAGAAAAAATCAAATCGACATATTTGTAGTTTATCAATGAGCATAGTTCCTGAAAAAAATGCAATAAAAAGTGATCAAAATGTCACGTGTACCCCAAAATGGTATCAATAAGACTACAAATTGGCACGCAAAAACAAGCCCTCGCACAGCTCCATCGATTAATATTTTTTCCTGCTGAAATGTAAAGAAAACTATACAAGTTTGGTATCAGCAGTGTTGTTGATTGAATCATGTTGGCAGGTCATTTTTAGCTTATGCCTTATCATTTTTATCTTGCAATGCTGTAAAATCAAAACCTGTAAGGCATGGTGGAACTAAATTTTTTTCACAATTTCACCCCACTTGAAATTTTTTTTCAGAACATGATACAGTAAAATGAATGGTATCATCAAAACTACAGCTCGACTCACAAAAATAAGCCCTCATATGGTTATATAAATGAAAAAATAAAGTTATGGCTCTTGGAATAAGGGGAGAGAAAAAAGAAACTGCAAAAAAATTCAGCCAGTCCCAAAGGGTTTAAATTACCTTTGTTACATTTCTAGTTTTTTTTTTTCATGAATTTTATAAATTGCAGGCAACCTTCCATTGAAGACCTTGTTCACTTTGCCTATCAGCTTTGTGGTATTCCCAATTTAGATTTTATTTTAGCTGGCTGCTTTACACTGCAGCGAAAAGGTTTTGCTTTCATAGTTTATAATACTAAGTGGAAATCTGCCCTGTAGAGCTTGGAATTAATAAATATTGCTTAAATATTGTTCTTATGAAACATTATAAAATGTTCACTGTTGTTTCAACAACCTTTGCATAAATCAATAATACAGATATATATATATAAAAAAAGCTTTGTTTTTTATCTTATCTGTGAAATCTATTTCTTTCTCTACCTATGAGTCACTCCCCCCCCCCCCCCAGTCTCTGAACACCTCATTTACCCAAAAAAAAACAGCTCAAATCCAACACTGTGAGGTGTCTGGTTACACATCTTATTAAGCTCTATAGAAGTCAGGTGTAGGGGGTTAGTGAGGAGCAATCAGCCCAGTGAAAATCCAGCCAGGCATAGGCAGATAGAGCTGCAGCTTTTAGCAAATGTATTTCACTTCAGTGCTGGATTCACAGACACACTGCTCAGTAATGCTATTTGTGTGCTACAGAGAAAGAAGAGAAAGAATCCATCTTTTTCTGTGTACTGTGTATGAGACATCACATCAGCACGTACACTGGGTCAGAGAGAACTGAAAATCAGGACGAGAGCCTGAAGAGAGATAAACTGATAAAAAAAACTGCAGGATACAAGTAATATAATGGTCAGAAATCTTTTCAGGTGTATACATCATACACACAGATTGTTCCGATAAGTTTTTCTGAAATTAATGGTACACTTTAAAGTAAAATTTGATAGCACTAAAGTTACCCAAGTACATTTTAACATAAATGAATACATCAAACCATCAAAATCATGCATAATTTCTCCTCTTTACGTTACCAATTTTACAAGTTTTTTAGCTGTATGCACTTTATTCGCTTTTTACTTTATTATTATTTATTTTTAGATCACCATTGATTCCATGGTGCTGTACATGAGAAAAGGAGTTACATACAAAATACGTATATAAATTACAATGAACAAACTAATAATGACAGACAGGTACAGAAGGGAGAAGACCCTGCACTTGCGGGCTTACAGTATACAGGATAATGGGAAAAGAGGCAGTTGGTTGGGGTGATGAGGTTGCAGCGGGGTCATGGTAGTTTTTTTTGAGGAGATGGGTTTTCAAGTTCCATCAAAAATTTCTGAATGTGGTGGATAATCGGACGTGTTGGGGCAAAGAATTCCAGAGGATGGGAGATACTTGGGAGAAGTCTTAGAGGCGATTGGGTGAGGAATATATAAGTGTGGAGGAGAGAAGGAGGTCCCGGGAAGACCAGAGATTACATGTTGGAAGATATTGGGAGATTGATACGGCGATATACAGAGGAAACAGATTATGGATGGCTTTGTAGGTCAATGTTAGTAGTTTGAACTGTATCTGTTGGGGAATTAGGAGCCAATTAAGGGTTAAGGAAGGATAAGGAAGTAGCGAGGAGAGAGGGGGATTATTCGGGCCGCAGAGTTAGAGGGAAACTGGCACCAGTTTTTTTCCATATAAAGTAGGGCCAGCACTTGCAAGCCATATGTGACAGCATTCTAGAATGTTGTTGTCAGGCAAAATGTATTTTTGTCCTAGTTTTAAAAAAAAATGAGAGAGGTCTTAAATCTCCACCCCCCCCCCATCCATTTGTAAGAGTTTTACATAGAACTCACTGTTCTCCCCAAACCTCAGAAATTTTTATGAGTGCCATAAATCCTCAGCCCAGAGCAAGCATTCTAATACCCTGGATTTTTCCCTCCAATCCTATTGTTTAAGTGTACAAACGTTTAATGTCGATTTTAATAATGCACATGACGGTCAAAAACACAGGGACCACATTTTTGGAATGCTCACCTTTTTCCAATTATAATAGTATATCTAGCATAACTGAGAAACCACCAGAAGCCCGGGAAATGGATTCTGAGCTTCTGAGCATCATAGAGATATCATATTTAATATCCATCTTCATGAATATTGATGATGGCGAACATGATGTCTCCATCTTGGATGTGGGACCCCCCCACACCAAGATATGAAATCTGAAGGATTTCTAGGTCATATGCAGCTGGGTGGGTTCACAAAACCAAGCCCCCTTGTGAGGTAAACACCATGAGTGTCTCCTAAGGTTTTGGCCCCTTTACTAAAAACCAGTACGGCCATTTTAAGTCATTCTTCTCCGGGACATCAGACGCATGCCCTCCTCGCTGCGTGGAAGAATCACATCTAATTTCCGGGGAGCCGTCCCCCCCACAGAATCTGAGACCATCACCTTGTGAAGCAGGTTTTGCTATTACTTATCCCTTTTATTTTAATAACTGTTTTATGCATATATGTACATTGTCTCTTTTATAATATCTTGTATATCGTTTGTAAACACTGCCCACTTTCGGGAGTAAATCATTATTATTTACCAGCTTCGTTCTTCTTGTCCTATGTCGAGCAAACACGTTCCTCACCCGCTAATTCACGTTACCTAACGGGTACCCGATCCACCTGCTAAGCAATCGGTGGTGGCAGTATACCAGTATTTATGTGGTATTGTGGTTTGAGGGTGGCTGGTCGGAGGTATATATACGTTCCTGGAAGGAACTGGTGGTATATATATGTCCTGTCACATCACGTGCCGCAATAGTCGACATAAATTAGAGCAGCTGCGCCCGTGCTTATCCTCGGTCAATACCGTGTTTGACCAGCAGGATAAGGGGGCGCCAGAGAGCTGCAAGGTCTGACCAAGTGTGTTTACCTGACAGTTGTGTTTAAGTCCCCAATGTGCTCTCCTTAAAGCAAAAACTAGCATTTATTATAATCATCTATGGAGCTGTCCAGGCCGATGGGCGTTGCTGTTCTTGATCCGCCACCTCCTCTCTTCTTGTTTCGGGTAGATGATGTGTTCTACGTCATCCACACAGAGTCCATGTCACCGCGCTCCTATAGGGGCGCACTTCTCTGCCCTGCTGAGGACAAAGCAAAGTACTGCAATGCGCATGCATGAAGAAAGGCTAAAGAGCGCCGGCGTATGTACACTACAATACTTTTCTCTGCCCTTGGCAAGGCAGGGAGAAGTGTGTAGGAGTGTGATGGAGGACCCTGTGTGGATGGCATAGAACGCGTCATCCACATGAAGTAAAAAGAGAAGAGGCGCCGGATCAAGAACAGCGACACCCATACGTGAGTATAGCTATTTTTTGTTTTATGGAGAGCAGATTGGGGACTTATAGACTTAATTTTAGAATACTGTTTATGAGGGCTTACAAGTGTTGGCCCTACTTAATATTGGAAAAACCTGGTGACAGGGTCTCTTTAAGGGACTCTAGAGGTATGAAACTGTTATCAGGAAAGCTACAGAGGAGGATATTGTAGTAGTCAGGATGGGAGATGATGAGGACATGCACTAGCATTTTAGTAGACTCGGGGCTGCGGAAAGGATGGATTCTAGAAATATTTTTGAGTTGGAGATGTCAGGACATGGTAAGATCTTGGATGTGTGATTTGAAGAAGAAGGCAGAGTCAAGGGTAACTCTGAGGCAGTGGATAGATGGATCAGGTATTTGAATTGAGTGGGATGGAAGAAAGATTATGAATTTTGCTTTGTACTTATTTGCATCCTGTTCATTATTTCAAGCACACATCCTTGTAATTTACCAAAGATTAGGGGCCAAATCTAATATTTGTTTTATGGATGTAACCTCATTGTCGGGTTCTCTCCCAAACTCCATTTGGAATATTGTGCCCATAAAAGTTAGATCCTTTAGAAGTTTAGACTGATCTACCTTTCAATAATCAAATAATGATGTCAATTATTTTGCGTAGAAAGGGATATCAAGTGCGAACAATCAAGGCACATAATATGTGCACAAAGCCTTGACCTAAAACGTGTATCCAGATGACCTGAACGTCTAATATTGATGTAACGAAGCTGATAGAAAAGACTTGATCTTGTAGTTTAGGTGAAACAAAGGACTCTCCATTTTTTTTTCTCAAAAAACTGTCAACCTCTTGTCTCAAAAGTAGGTGTTATAAATCATTTTACACAAATTTTCATAAGCTTATCATTAAATTGCTGTTATTTTTTCCCAGCAGAATTTTAAGGATCTTCGCTGTCAAAATGACTTGTGCAATCTCAGATTTTACATGAACAAGATCCCATTTAAGCCTGATGGTATGATTCATTTACAGTTGTTTTATACATGATATTCACAGTTTCAGCTTTATGTAAAGTCACGTATGCCACAAACCTACCGTAATTTTAAAAATGGAGTATAACAGAATATATATCTACATAAAACAGTGCCTTGAAAAAGTATGCATACCCCATGAACTTTTCCACATTTTTTCACATTACACCCACAAACTTAAATGTATTTTATAGGGATTTTATGTGCTATACTAACACAAAGTAGCAAATACTTCTGTGTAAAGAAAATGATACATGGTTTTATGATTATTTTCAAAATATAAATCTGAAATTTGTGACATGCATTTCAGAGTTGCCAACTTGACTTTTTATGTTTTCTGGACAGCTTATCAAAAAAAATCAAGGCCAGACAATATTCTATATGGAAACATTGGAAAACCATAAAAAGCATCATGAAAATCATTATTGAAAATAAAAACCCATATGTGGTATCGCCGTGTTCAGAAAAGACCGATCTATCAAAATATAAAATTAATTAACCCCATTGGTAAACCCCGTAAAATAAATTAATGAACGCCAAAATTATGTTTTCCAGTTGCCGCAATTCCACAAAAAATGCTGTAACAGACGATCAAAAAGTCACATCTATCCCAAAATGGTATTAATAAAAACATTGTCTCACCCTGCAAAAAATAAGCAGTCACACAACTCTATTGGCCAAAAAATGAAAATATCACAGTTCTCTGAAAAGGGCAACACAACCCAAATAATATTTTTTTGTAAAGTTCTGATTTTTTTTTTCACCACTAAAATAATTGAAAAAAAATTGGACATGTTTGGTATCGCCACAATCGTATCGATACGGAGAATCATATTGCAAGGCCATTTTTATAACAAAATGTACACATTGAAAACAATTCAGAAGAAACAATGTCAGAATTGTATTTTTTTTTTTCAGTTTTGCCCCACTTAGAATTTTTTATCCCATTTTCCAGTACACTATGTAGTAAAATGAATAGTGTCATTCAAAAGCACAACTTTTCACCACAAAAAAAGCCCACATATGTCTATGTGGGCAGAAAAATAAAAGAGTTAAGGCTCTGGGAAGAAGGGGAGGAAAAAAATGGAAACTCAAAAACGGAAATTGGCAGCGTCGTGAAGGGGTTAAACATCACAAATAAACAGAGCAGGTATCAAACAGATAGGCACTGACACACAGATTTTACTGCTGCTTTCTGGCAAGTGTTAAACCCTTAGGCTTCGTGCCCACTATGCGTTTTTCAAGCGTTTTTGCCGCAGAATTTCCGCAGCGAAAACGCTTAAGAAACGCTTGGTAATACGTGCCCCATGGTCCCCAATGATAATCCGCATGTGCTGTGCACAAGCTGCGGAAATTTCCGATGCGGAATATCATTGCGGAAAAATCCGCAGCATGTCCATTAATTTTACGGACACGCAGCGTAATTGCCGCCATTGACTTGCATTGAAACGCATATTATCCGTGGCAGCACATTTGCACACACGGATAATATGCATTTCTATGTGCAGATGGTACCCGGGTTTGGCGAATAGGAGACTCTCCTCCAGACCCGGGTACCATAGAACCTGTCAAAAAAAGAATTTAAAATAAAAAATAAAGATTATACTTACCTTCCGATGGCCCCCGGTCTCCTCAGCGATGCATCTGATGTGTTGTATGGGTCGCGGTGGTGTGAGGACCTGCCATGACGTCATTTAGTCATGTGACAGGTCACGCGACCCCTGACGTCGGCGGTCGCGTGACCTGTCACATGACTCCGTGACATCATCGCAGGTCCTTTCACACCACCGTGACCCATACAACAGACCAGACGGAGCAGAGAAAATACCGGGACCATCGGAAGGTAAGTATAATATTTATTTTTTACCATTCTTATTCTTTTTTTTAACTATTACTTGGTCACACTATATAAATCCATGCCGGTTGCATGGATTTATATAGTGTGACCAAGTTGTCAAGCACTTTCCAAGTGATGCTAAAATCGCTTGGAAAATCGTTTGATAACCCGCATGCAGAAATGCATGCAAAAACACTTGACTAACGTTCTACCTGGCGGGAAAAACGCATGTAAAATCCGCATGCGTTTTTCCTGCCAGGGAGAAGCGGAAAAAATATGCAACATTTCTGCATCGTGGGCCCTTAGCCTTAAGCCATGTTCACATGTTGAGTATTTCAGTTTTTTACCTTAGTATTTGTAAGCCATAACCAGGAGTGGGTGATAAATACAGAAGTGGTGACGTGTTTCTATTACACTTTTCCTCTGATTGTTCCTCTCCTGGTTTTGGCTTGTAAATACTGAGGTAAAAAACTGACCGAAACTGAACGTGTGAACATGGCCTTACTGGTGCGGATTCACGGCAGCGCTGCTGTATATTGTCCTCTATTCTGCTGCTACCTCCGGCTATATACTGTGTAGACGCAGAACAGCATGAATCCCTGATTTCATTGTGTATTCTATGTGGAACATAGATGTTTGATTCCACCCACCAGCTCAGAGAGAATTGAAAATTTTAAATGGTACATGTTTGGGAGTGGCGGGGACAGTTGGTCAGAAGTGTAATACACACGTCAAATAATGGCAAGAAATAGTGTTATTCCTCATGTACACACACATGACTGCTTATTGTCAAGGCACCTGAAATGACAGTATCACTTTAGAAGCACCAGTTTTGGTAAGAAAAGTTTCAACATAACCATCAAAAGGTTATTCTGGCTACAGACATGGACGGCATATACAAAGATTTTGTCATCTCTGTCTGGCAAATCTACTTTAGGTATTATATTAATCACAACTGTCAGGATTAAAAGAATTTTTGAAAATATATTTGTGATCTCTGCGGCTATCTGTTATAGTAATTTGGGTGTTTTTTTTAAGGATGTAGAACAATTCAGACCATGTTTCAAAATAAGTAAAAGTAAAGTAAAAACAGAAAAAAAAATTGGTTTCAATTTTAAGTGTATAGCTTAAAGGGCATACCTGGCGTATTCTTTCTTGTCATAATCTTGCTACATTAATGACAAGCTGATCTCCAGGCCCGACCACCTCCATTACTGGCTCTTTTTCTTAGCCCCTTTATGACGTGGTAAGTAATAGTACGCACCATGTCATAACCCCCTGGTTCAGCGCTAAAAAATAACGGGCGATCAAAAAATCGGATCTACCCCAAAATGGTATCAATAAAAACGTCAGCTTGGCGCGCAAAAAATAAGCCCTCATCCAGCCCAAGATCACGAAAAATGGAGACGCTACGGGTCTCGGAAAATGGCGCCATTTGTTTTTTTTTGTTTGTTTGTTTTTTAGCACACTTATACATGTTTACAAGAGCCTATACATGTTTGGTGTCTACGAACTCGTAATGACCTGAAGAATCATAATGGCAGGTCAGTTGTAGCATTCAGTGAACGTGGTTAAAAAAAAAAAAACAACTGTGGATTTGCACTTTTTTTGCAATTTCACTGCACTTGTAAATTTTTTTCCCGTTTTCCAGTACACGATAAAAAAATAAGTCCTCACACGACCATATTGACCAAAAAATAAAAAAGTTATGGCTCTGGGAACAAGGGAAGCAAAAAACGAAAATTGCTCCTGTAATAAAGGGGTTAATGCTGGTTTAGTTGCCTACAAATGTAGTTTATAATCAGTATCCTTTTTCTTGCCTTTACTTCTGCTGGTTCTGTGCTTAGACAGATCAGCAGCTTGAGCTGAGAATGGAGGTGGATTTCAGACTTCTTTAGACAATACACTCTAATAACACAAGGTAAAATTCCTCCCCATTCCTTTGCTGTGGCTGTTTGGGTGCCCTCCTGCGTGCTTGCACAATGGTGCATCATCCATATGGACATCACTTTATTGCATGGGCCAGTCACAGTCCCGCAGTAGCAGCACATGAGTGACACATTATTGCAGCAGCCATGGTTGTTGGGTCTTTTCCCATGATGGTCAAACAGGCAAATAAAAAAAATGTTGGGAACCCGAACAATGGCAGCAGTGGAATGGAAGAAGATTCTAAAAGTAAGTATTCTGAGAGGTTTGTTATTTATTCATTTTGGTCACAATTGAATTTCTAGGCTAAAATCTAATTGTAATAGGTCTAGATGTTACCATTTGTTAACATAAACCTTTATTAGTCCAGTGGTAGCGTTAATTGCTTGAGGAAGGAGCTTGATATGATCTTGCTCTCCTATGCTGACTTTTCACAAGTTTTAGCTTCAGTAGTCTGTGCATTTTACAAATTTCTTGTAACTCAAGTACCATATTCATTGGTTTTGTATTTGTATAACAACATTATTATACTGTAACTCTAAATATTTTTAGGTGTTTATGTCGAAGAAATTTTAAATAAATGGAAAGGCGACTATGACAAGTTGGAACATAATCACACTTATATACAGTGGTAAGTGTTATATGTACTAGAGAAGACACTGAAATAAAGTAAAGGTGTGCTGTCAGTTTTCCATTAAAGGGGCTGTCCGGTCTAAAGCTACAAGTCTGTATTCACTCTATGTGACTGCAGACTTGTGAATCCTTTCATCACATGCGCTCTGAGGATGCTCTGGTGTCAGCCCCGAGAACGGTGGTCATATGTCCACAAGTATGTGATATCCATACACCCAGCCACAATCCAACTAGACTGTTTTCGGCCTCACTCAATATACTCAATATACTTGCATTGAGTGAGACCATGCTTATCTATTCAGAATGCGGCCGGGAGTTTGCATATCGCATACTTGTGGTTACATGACCACTCTTCCTGGTGATGACACTGGAGACTCTTCACAGTGTGTAATGTGCGTGATGTGAGGAGTGAGAGGTCTGCAGTCACATAGTTTTCGTCCAGACCACCCCTTTTAAAACCATGAATTTTATTCTCAAAGTTAACTTTTATTTAAGGTGAGGATACTCAAACTAATCAACATAGACTGCAGAAGGGTGCTCCTCTTGCTTAGCCAGATTGAGGACATACAGTACAGACCAAAAGTTTGGACACACCTTCTCATTTAAAGATTTTTCTGTATTTTCATGACTATGAAAATTGTACATTCACACTGAAGGCATCAGAACTATGAATTAACACATGTGGAATTATATACTTAACAAAAAAGTGTGAAACAACTGAAAATATGTCTTATATTCTAGGTTCTTCAAAGTAGCCACCTTTTGCTTTGATGACTGCTTTGCACACTCTTGGCATTCTCTTGATGAGCTTCAAGAGGTAGTAACCGGAAATGGTTTTCAATTCACAGGTGTGCCCTGTCAGGTTTAATAAGTGGGATTTCTTGCCTTATAAATGAGATTGGGACCATCAGTTGTGTTGTGCAGAAGTCAGGTGGATACACAGCTGATAGTCCCACTGAATAGACTGTTAGAATTTGTATTATGGCAAGAAAAAAGCTGCTGAGTAAAGAAAAACGAGTGGCCATCATTACTTAAGAAATGAAGGTCAGTCAGTGCGAAAAATTGGGAAAACTTTGAAAGTGTCCCCAAGTGCAGTTGCAAAAACCATCAAGCACTACAAAGAAACTGACTCACATGAAGACCGCCCCAGGAAAGGAAGACCAAGAGTCACCTCTGCTTCTGAGGATAAGTTTATCCAAGTCACCAGCCTCAGAAATCGCAGGTTAACAGCAGCTCAGATTAGAGACCAGGTCAATGCCACACAGAGTTCTAGCAGCAGACACATCTCTACAACAACTGTTAAGAGGAGAATTTGTGCAGCTGGCCTTCATGGTAAAATAGCTGCTAGGAAACCACTGCTAAGGACAGGCAACAAGCAGAAGAGACTTGCTTGGGCTAAAGAACACAAGGAATGGACATTAGACCAGTGGAAATCTGTGCTTTGGTCTGATGAGTCCAAATTTGAGATCTTTGGTTCCAACCACCGTGTCTTTGTGCCACGCAGAAAAGGTGAACGGATGGACTCTACATGCCTGGTTCCCACCGTGAAGCATGGAGGAGGAGGTGTGATGGTGTGGGGGTGCTTTGCTGGTGACACTGTTGGGGATTTATTCAAAATTGAAGGTATACTGAACCAGCATGGCTACCACAGCATCTTGCAGCGGCATGCTATTCCATCCGGTTTGCGTTTAGTTGGACCATCATTTATTTTTCAATTGGACAATGACCCCAAACACACCTCCAGGCTATGTAAGGGCTATTTGAACAAGAGGGAGAGTGATGGGGTGCTATGCCAGATGACTTGGCCTCCACAGTCACCAGACCTGAATCCAATTGAGATGGTTTGGGGTGAGCTGGACCGCAGAGTGAAGGCAAAAGGGCCAACAAGTGCTAAGCATCTCTGGGAACTCCTTCAAGATTGTTGGAAGACCATTTCCGGTGACTACCTCTTGAAGCTCATCAAGAGAATGCCAAGAGTGTGCAAAGCAGTCATCAAAGCAAAAGGTGGCTACTTTGAAGAACCTAGAATATAAGACATATTTTCAGTTGTTTCACACTTTTTTGTTAAGTATATAATTCCATATGTGTTAATTCATAGTTTTGATGCCTTCAGTGTGAATGTACAATTTTCATAGTCATGAAAATACAGAAAAATCTTTAAATGAGAAGGTGTGTCCAAACTTTTGGTCTGTGCTGTCTGTATATATGACTCGTTGTGCAGAAAATGTATGTGCTCTCTCATAGCTTCTGCCAAAAGTGACCTTTGATCCTAGAAAACTACAAATTATGTATAAATAAAGGTAGAAGCCATGATCCCATTAAACAAAGCAGCACTTTAAGATGTTAGCTACAGCTCCATCCTTTTTAACCACAGAGTTCACTCTCTCCCACGCTCCTGTGCAGTCGCTTCTATAGCCATTGGAGTACTGTGGAACGATCTCCTACCAGCTGACTGGGAACAGGAAGGAAAGAGTAGCACTGGCTGCATTATTGCTGAATTCGAGAAAGTGAATTGCAAAAAATTTGGATTCACAAGAATGCATTTTTTATTTTAAATTTGAAGAAAATTCTATTTGTCTTGAACAAATTTGCTCATTTCTAGCTGCTGACAGCCCTGAGCGCCAGACAAATGCACCTGGGCCAGTAGTGGGACTTCAGTACTCAATATATAACAAGTTTAAATTATTTATTTTAAGTATTTATGTACAAAAATGTTAGTGATTTACATGTTTTCTATTTCTGATCATGCATTGAGGTTACAGGCTTTTAACTATATTTCTGTTTTTATAATACAAAAAGGAGAACTAGTTAACTCCTCTCTCTCTAATACCATTTTTGTTGGCTTATACTCCGGGCATTACAAAATTATTAATTTTTGTAAAATACCTTATTATCCTAATTTACTTTCTTCTCTCCCAAGCATTATGCGGCAGTTCTGTTTCATGCTCCTTTCAACTGCTGTGACCAAAATCCATACATTCTGCATATGGAACATTCCCTGTCTGAGCCTCTAAGCTCCCTCCCTTACTCGAAGAAGGGAATTACAGTACTCTGATTGTTCAGATATAGCGTAGGGATCTTTCCCAGCAGCAGTTGAAAGTAGCTTGTAAAGGAGCATGAACTGGGCATTGAAACAGCTTGTAAAGGAGCATGAATGGGGCATTGAAACAGCAATGCAGATAAATGATTGGTAGAGAAGGAGGCAAAATAAAGTGAAGTATATTATAAACATTCCTAACTTAATTCCTGGAAGGTAAGTAAACAAGAAAAGTTTACTTGTTTTTAAGCTACACTGTCCATGTTGTGGCAATTAGCTGTTGAGTAGGACAATTTGGATTTGTAAAGAGATTGTCTAAACCCATTTATGTTTGAGGGTAATTTTTAGCTTGCACAAGAAAAAGCCAAACTTTGTTACACGTGGTTAAGCTTGTAGAAGATTACATTTTTAGGGGTGTAGTTAAAGATATCAGACCTTTTTCAATTACTTATTGACATTTGTGCTTTCTTTTACATTATTGAAGTCTGTAGCAATCAAATCCCAATTTTCTTATTACCTAAGAATTCCTGGGGAAGACTGCGTTTAGAGCTATGTAATGCCCAAATGTCCTAATACTAAAGTAAATCATCTGTGAAAAATCTATTCCTTTTGTTACCTGATATCAGTCCCTCTTCTGTTTGTTTGTGAGAATCCAGATTTATTACTAATTGATGCGTTTTTGCAGGCTTTTCCCTCTTCGAGAGCAAGGCTTAAATTTTTACGCTAAGGAGCTGACCTCGTATGAAATTGAGGTAAAACCAGCACCCACACTGTTAATATGAGAAATAATTGTAAATATTTGCTGCTAATTAGTGTTTTTTACAGAATAAAGCCATATACATGCTGTGTCTCTCACCAGTATTCTCTCACGTAGACAGCTTTTCTAATGAAAATGACTTTTCCTTTTACAAGTAGAGGATGAATTGTTGAGAGCATGAATTCATCTTAACTCGACTGCTCTGAGAGCTGACGGCTGTTGTAATGGATTCCTCTGAAACAGAGAAGGCGACATCTTTGATGTTCTTAGAAGTTCCCATATGACATCTAATAATACATCAAGCAGTGCGCAAATATTAGACGAACAGATGACAAGGAAAGCCTCCCATTTATTGCCACCCCTGTGCTAACTTTAATAAGCTGTCTTTTTTTTACGAGCGCTTAGTGTCTCTCCTTAGCACAAGATACTGAGGTTTGCAAGTCAAAGTCTCCATCTGACACTAAAGCATTACTTACGTTTAATGCAAAAACAAAAAGAAATATGTAAGCAGAATTATGTGTTGATTCAGTTTGACGTGGAGGAGATATAAAATGTTTAAAACGCATTTTTTATTTGGATCATCATAAAATTTAATCTTGGCACACTGTGGTAAAATAATTGTCTTAAAGGGTTTGTACACCTTTGTGGGCAATTTTTTTTTCTTACCTAAATTCTTGCATTTTGGGCGAAAAAATAATTTTTACAATTGGATTTCTTTAAAAATTTTGCATCGTTTGTCTCCTCCTGCCACTGTATTACACTGTGTATAGCTGGCCGCAGAATGAGATAACAGGGTCGGACATATTATCTTTATATATCAGTTGTGTTGGGGACATGATTTTGTGGCACTTACTATTATATTGGTATGACAGGTTCTCCTCGTGCTCTTGTTAGTGAAGCTTTCCAAACAGACTACACCGTTCTCCAGTCCATACAATGACTGCTGGTGGCAGAACATGTGACCGGACCTGTCCATCAGCTTTGTCCAATTGAAAACCTCACATGAGAATACTGCTTTTCTATTGGAGGAGACTGATGGACAGGTCTGGTCACATGTTCCTCAATCAGCAGTCATTGTATGGACTGGAGAACTGTGCAATCCAATGTTATCTCATTCTGCAGCCAGCAATAGACAGTGTAATACAGCGGCTATAGGAGGAAAACTGCAATATTTTTAATGAAAGCCAGTTGAAAAAATGATTTTAAAGAAGTTGTCCACTACTTTATCCCCCATGTATCCCCTTGGGGCCCCTAACACTTTTTGTAAATACCTTCTGTTGCTGATCATGCCTTTGAGCGGCGCTATCGGTGGTCGCTCACAGGCATCGCGTGACCCCGCCCTGACGTCACGACAAGTGAGGCGTGACTCAGCGCTGGGGTCCCCACAGTGGCTGATGGGTTGTGGGCGGGGTTATTCCCCTGCGTCACACCCAGCATCCACCTCACGCTTTCCCAATGAATGAGGAGAGGCAGAGCGCGCGGTGGATGCCGGGTGTGACACAGGGGGTAACCACGCCCACAGCCTGGCATCCACCGTGGAACGTGGAAGACAGAGACCCCCGGCTGCTGCCAGCACTTGTCGTGACATCAGCGGATGTCAGAGCCGGCTGCAGCTGGGGGTCACGTGATGCCTGTGAGCGGCCAGTGATTGCGCCACTCACAGGCATTATCAGCAACAGAAGGTATTTACAAGAAGTCTTAGGGGCCCCGGGGGGATACATGGGGGGGACTATAAAGTAGTGGACAATCCCTTTAAGCTCCAATTGCATGCATTTAAGTAACAAAAAAAATTCTTCCCAAAGGTGGACAAAACCGTTAATGACCTTGCTGAATTTACCTAATATAAAAATGTTAGTAAAATTAAAGAGACGACAAGTCACTGTGGAATAAAACTATGTTCGATATAAAAGGCTATCCTAAGACTAGATGATGTAGACACCAACACATAGTCATACTTAATGGAGTGAAATGAATTAATCACCTTTGTCCTATTCAGCATTCAGTTTTGGCTGAAGATGGCTAAGGGTATGCTGCATGAGAAGGTTACTGCTTCAGAAATCTGTCTCCCAGCTAAAGACAAACCTTCCTTTTTCCAAAATATTTTATTTTAAACGACCTAGCATTAAAAGATAATGAAGATAAATTGCTTATGGAACCCATGTACAACGCAGAATACCTTTATTTAATCCCGCTTTATTTTAACCAAAAAAAGAAAGTAGCTTATGAATTTTTTTTTGTACATTCACTGTTTCTTAGGTATTTATGTTTTAAGAAAACTAAAATGTCTGAGACTATACTCAGAGCACAACACACTAACCAAAACTTTTCACTTACTATTTTAGCGACAATATTGTCTGTCGTAATAATTTCCTCTCCTTTTCTCTTGCAATATATTTTTGGGAAAAATGTCATCTAGCAGTTTAGGGCTAACACACATTACCAGTGCAGGAGCTTAATTCACACGATGACACCTCTGTTGTGACATGTGTTCAGCTATGAGACAGAAGTATAGAGTATTGAGCATGACTGTGATTATGTGTAGTCGTTGATGAGCCTAACTTGTAAAAATAAGCCTTTTTTTTCTAAGGAATTCAAAAAAACAAAAGAAGCTATGAAAAGATTTATCTCGGCGTACAAAATGATGCTGGATTTCTTTGGCTTAAAACTTGTGGACAAGAATGGCACTGTTTCTCGGGCTACAAACTGGCAAGATAGGTTCCAGCACTTGAATGAGTATGTATATTTTTGAATCAATGCCATCAGGATAATGCACTTATAAATCTTTTTATGAACCTTGGTTAATTATAAGATAAAAATCAATTCTACTGGTGTAGTCTTATTCTAGTACAAAGAAAGTATTCTCTATAGCGCTTAAAGGGGTATTCCCATCTCCAAGATCCTATCACAATACGTAGTAATAATAATATTAGCAAATACCTCCAATTACAAATGTTGTATTGTTCTTCTGATTCGCTATGTCTCTTACCCCATGTGCAGGGTATTGCAGTAGCTTAGGTATCCATGGTTACGACCACTCATAGTGACAGTTAGCTAGTTAGTTGTTGGTAGTTGTAACCATACCTAAGCTACTGTAATGCCCTGCACATGGGGTAAGCAACATAGCTTATCAAGAGAAATATACTACATTTCTAATTGGAGGTATTTGCTATTATTATTATTATTACACCTATTACATATTGGGATAGGATCTTGGAGATGGGAATACCTCTTTAACGTACAGACATATTTTACAGGGCCTCTTTACCTTCCTGTGGAGGTGACTTATCTCCAGTTTTGCTTTTGGTAACAAATATTTGACTCTTACTTTGAGCTGCAAGGAAACAGTATCAATATAACTTTGAAAATTAAGTACATTTGTTGCAGTCAGTGTATGCTCCAGGAACATTCTCAAACCACATACCAGATATGTTGCCTAAACTCAATGTGAACACAGTCTGAGAAAATTTTAAAAGGGGCTCAGCAAATCTCGAGTTAAATGTAAGAGACTAGTTAGTGGCCAATCTAAGGTCATATGTATAGTGGGATCACAGCCGAAATTGTTGACGATTTTAAAAGAAAACTTAAATACTTATATAAATGTAATAAAAATCTTGAAAATGTTGATACAGCCGATAAAATCCTTGGGATCAGGAGAGAAATTTTTCTCCTTTAGGGCAGATTAGTTAATATATTATTGTTGTACCTTCCCGTTATCTTCTCCCATCCTTCAGTTCAACTTGATGAACATGTGCATTTTTTCAAACATACTATGTAAAAACGGCAAACACCGTTACCTCTCAATAAATTATATAAGAAACAACAACCCGTATACCAGTTTTTTATTGATAGGAAAACAGAGATTATAAAAATTTAATTGAAATATAAAACTCATGTAGATATATATCGGACGTGCACAGTGAACACTAAAGTGACATCAAAACTGTGCTTCCTCCTTTCTATTTCTGCATATTACTTTCACTTCCTCTTTTATATTTTTACATATTATTGTTGTCTTAGTGGTTTTGTTTTTTTAACTTCAACGGTACAGTTATTGTTATTTTGTTTATTTTATGTGATTGAAACACCCCCAACCATGAAGTGTTTGCAAGGAAAAAACAGTATCTACCCAGAAAGCTATATTGTGTTAATTACAGAAGCTTTTCATAGCCTGACGGGGAATAAGGTGAAGAAGTTGGCTCTTCCGTGGGAATAAATGCCCCTGAGCCACATAATTGGGCACAAGTGTAATTAGAACGAGACCCGATGTGTCACATTACTTTGTATTTCTTTTCATGACAAGTTATTAATAAACTATTTTAAATGAATAAATTAAACTGATAGAGGGACTAGGAGGTAGATTTTCACAACACATCTGAGTTGCTTGGTATTATGTCTCGGCAGCCATACTGGGCTTGTTTTATCTCCCCTTATCTTCTATATGGAGTTCTACCAAAATCAAAAGCAACAGATGAGAAAATGATAAAAGATGTTTGAAAAATAGAATATATAAATATGACATTTATGATTTTTAGTGGAAAATTAACAGATAAGGTTGTTTTTGTTGCAGGATAAAAAGGTTAAATGCGATAATGAAAGCTTATCAAAAAAGCAGATGTTCTCTGACATCTAGACTATCGGATGTGTGAAGACCAGTAGGGTTCTGTATGTTGTCTCTTTCCAAAGGCCGTTCCAACCACTGTGAAACTGTTAGGCTATGTGCCCACGATGCAGAAATGAAGCAGAAAATTTCTGCAGCATTTCTGCATCTCCCTGGCAGAAAAAAACCCATGCAGATTGTGCATGCGTTTTTCCTGCAGAATACATGCGGATCCACATGCGGGTTCACATGCGTTTCCGCATGCAGATTGACAAGCGCTTTCCAGGCGATAGCATCACTTGGAAAGTGCTTGACAACTAGGTCACACTGTATAAATCCATGCAAACGGCATGGATTTATACAGTGTGAACCGTAAAAATTAAAACAAATCAAGCTATACTCACCCCCGAGGCCCCGGCGTGGCTGCAGCGCTGCTTCCTGGCTGGTTCCCGGCTTCCGGCATATCGCGAGACAGAGCGGTGAAGGGCCTGCGGTCACATGACTGTGACGTCACCGCAGGTCCTCAAACCATGCCGGCATTCAGAGAGAAGACGCCGGACAGGTGAGTATAAACTTTATTTGTTATTTTATTCTTTTTTTACAGGTACAATGGTACCCAGGTCTGGATGAGAGTCTCCTCTCCTCCAGAACTAGGTACCATCCGCACATAGAGACGCATAGAAGCCGCTTGTAAAAATGTACAGTCGCGGTTTCTGTGCGTTTCAATGCAAGTCAATGGCGGGAGTTCCGCTGCACTTCCGCAAAATTAAATGACATGCTGCGGATTTTTGTACGCAGCATAAACGCTGCGGAAAAATCCGCAGCATGTGCATAGAACATGCGGAATCCCCTTGGGGACCATGGGGTGCGGATTACCTAGCGTTTTACAAGCGTTTATGCTGCGGAAATTCCGCAGCATAAACGCTTGAAAAACGCTACGTGGGCACACAGCCTTAGCCCACTGCCATCCACAGCTTTCACTAATCTATGTACTGTGAAGTTAGAAATGGCAGACAATATATGGGTTTATTTATTGGGACGTGTTCAGTACAGGTACTTCGGATTATAGCATTTTTCAAAAAATTGCTGTTTTCGTCTATTAAAAATGTAACCTTTCTTTTAGAGGTGGTTATAATTTGGTTATCTTCATCGCACATTTTACTTCCATTCTATTGTAATATAATATATTCCTACAGTTCTCTATGTAGTATCCTGCACCAACAAGTGTGTTACATCTGCTTGTTCTTCATCTGCTCGTTCTTTATCCATAGGTTCTCTGTCTCTACATTATGCTGCTCTCAGATTAGGTAGCACAAACCTAGTGATAGATTCTCTTTAATGTGTGTAATGTAAATTACATTCAGAGGAGTGGCTGAGAATCTCCATTTATAAAGAAATATTTTAGGTTACATGCATCAGAAATCGCATAATGATATTAACTTGGTCATAAAGTTAGAAAGTGATAATACATGGGCCATTTTATTCATTGTGAAAGCAAGTTCCAGCTACAGGACCCTGCTTGCATTGTAGATTTTTTCTAGATGTCCTCTTTATTATGTTTGACTGATTTCTGCAGATATTCATTCTTAATAATTTTGAAGCACTGTAAATATTGTTGAGAAATATACTTCAACTGTCATGTTTGTATCATTTTAGATCCCAGCACAATTACTTGAGAATTACCCGCATTTTAAAAAGTCTTGGGGAACTTGGATATGAGAATTTTAAGTCTCCTTTGGTGAAGGCTTTTCTTGAAGAGTCTGTTGTTGAGAACACAATCCCAAACATGAAACAAAGTGCATTAGAGTATTTTGTGTATACTGTCAAAGAGAGAAGGGAAAGGAGGAAACTCTTACGCTTTGCTTCTCTTCATTTCCAACCACATGGGCACTTTATTTGGGGGCCACAGAAGAAGCAAAAGTCTGGGCAAAACAAAACTATAAAAAAGACATCTTTAAACAGATCTTTGAAGAAAAATCCACTAAAATCTAAGGATACCAAGACGGGAAATAGCCTAGAAAGACCCCAAAGTGTTTCAGTGGAAGACAGAAGGGTGGAACTAGACCAGGTTGATGACGTGAACAGCAAGGTAGAATGTGAGGATGACGGGAATGAGCAGGGGTCTAAAACTGAATCTGAAAAGGATGATTCCAGCTCAGAACATTCTCCACAAGCAGTGTTGCATCCAATCGTTGACTCTACCATTACATTGGCCAACCGGGAAGAAGATGATGAACTCTGCAAAGAAAGTAATATAGTCAGTATAATAATAGTTGATACGACTGATGAGAGCAATACAGATTGTTTGTGTAATCTGTCACCTAGTACTTCAACAAACTCTCATGTGACTGAACCCTCAGGTACAAAAAATTAAGTACACCTTAAATGGGAACTTTTGAGTAAATCAATATGAATTTTCATGAATGCGGCACAGGATCCTGTGTAATGTAAGGTGTAAAGCAATTTAAGGTCTTAGTTTACTGAAATAAATGTGACTTCAGCCCACAGAATAAGCGGCCTCCCTCCAGAGGCGACTGGTGCACTTTAACATGTATGAATAATGTTTAAAGCTAGGTCTAGATTTTTTTTTTATTACTTATTTTTACTGAAATTATTTAATTAGTTTAGTGGTGATTTTTCATACTCTATAATGTGTGATCACCGTTAACAAAAGTAAAGCCATACTGAAGCTTGTGATGTAGTAAAATGTTAATGATAAGGCAGTTTGATATTCTGCCATTTAACACGTATTGTGATAGTTTATATGTAAAACTAACAGACACTATCGATTTCACATTGTCTTCTGACCCAGCAACACAAAAATAGTTAGCAGCTTGAATTCCTGGTACTTGCTAATTATCTTTCATTTTCATCAAGTGCTACGTCAGTATGATGACAAGTTATTGCAGGTGCATTTAGGTAGTGGTGATCTGTGAATGGTTTGTTTAGAACATTGCTCTTCTTCTGTGGGACTATTCAAGCTCATAAGTATATAGAACAATGCTAGATTGTTTTTTTTAGACTAGAAAACACACTTAGTAAAGACAACAAAAAATAAGATAATAAAAATTTCTAATTTGGTGGTTTAGGGTACAGGATTGTCTCCTTCCATGCTGGTCTCATGGATTTTCTTGCTAAAAAGTACCTTTTCTGACAAAAATACACCAAATGCATTTTTCCCACTCTAAATTTGTTACTTTAAACGTTTATGTTGTTAAAGCATAATCCTTTTTTTGTTATAGACAGTAATAAAGGCAGTCGAGGTTTGTTTCACATCACAACTGTGGTGCATGGTCAGTATATGTGTACGCTGGCAAAATTTGCAGACATTGCCCATAAACATTACTGTCCTTTTGACATTTGTTTGGCCCGAATATGTCAAGATCCTGGAGTTGTGTGTTATTTTTCAGTAGAACTACATAAAAAAAAGTACAGTGCAATATATACAGGTTTTTATAATGGTAGACTTATGTAATTATCATGTGTCTGGCCATATATTTAGCAGGATCATTTGAAACTCTTCTCTGAAAATGAGCATGGTGTGAATTTAGCTTATTAAATACTGACGTTAATGACCGTTCTCCACAAAATGTGAAATTACGCTCAAAATATATTGTACTGATATATAGTACCGTATCACCCTGTATATTTATATTCCTTAGCACAAATGTATATTTCGGTTATCCCACATTTTATATGCACACTTTGACACTTACGTAGTAAGTCAGATAGTAAAATGTTATTTTCTTCCTACTAATAACAGTTAAATCATTTATCATGATTTCCCTATGCAAAAGAATGTAACATTATAGCGCACAAACTTGACCAATACTAGTACAAACGAAAATGTCTAAACATGTTGAAATGTGTAAAGTTAGTTTTTATTTGTTAAAAAGTAAGCTTGCAAATTGCTCCTAATTCTGTAAAATACACCATATGGACAAAAGTATTGAGCACCCACATGATATCACATTCTAAATCCATAGCTATTAATATGGAGTTGGTCCCTCTTTGCAGCTATAAAAGCTTCCACTCTTCTTGGAAGACTTTCTAAACATTTTGGAGTGTGTCTGGGAATTTTTTTCCTACTCATCCTGAAGAAGATTTATGAAGTCAGACACTGATGTTGAATGAGAACCCAGCTCACAATCTCCGTTCCAATTCATCCCAAAGGTGTTTAATGGGGTTGAAGACAGGGCACAATGTGGACCAGTCCAGATCTTCCACACCACACTCACCCAACCATGCCTTTATGGACCTTACTTTGTGCACTGGGGCACAGTCATGGTGGAACAGGAAAGAATCTTTCCACAAAGTTGGAAGCATACAGTTGTCCAAAAACAATCCCATAGCATTATCCCTTCTCCACCAAACTTTACAGTTGATACAGCGCAGTTAAGCACATTGTGTTATCCTGTTATTTTCCAAACCCAGACTCGCCCATTAGACTGCCTGAGAAGTGTGATTCATCACTCCAAAGTGCAGCATGGGTATACTTTATAACCACTCCATGGCATTGTGTTTGGTGATGGAACGCTTGCAAGGTCCTGCTTAACCAAAGAAACCCATGCTGTAAAGCTTCCACCACACAGTTTTTATTGTTAATGCCAGAGTAGGTACTTGTTATGGAGCTTGCAGAGCATTGGTGACTTTTATGCAATATGGGCCCGTTTATCAAAGCTTTTACACCAGAATTCTGGCGTAAAAGCATTGAAAAAGTCTCCAAATTTAGGCGCAACTCAGACTTAAAACCGCAGAGCTTGGGCGGGACACCACAGCTCTTCTAATTGATGACTAGCTGTGGCGTTTCCTTCAGGTACTGTAGTGAGATTTCTGGCATAGTGCATGGAGGCACATGGCACCCATCAAACACTCCAGATTCATGACGCAGCGTGCATCTCTTCATGAACCAGAAGCATCTGACTCCAGTATAACCCGTCATCAAGACTGGCGTAAACTATGTCGGTCTTGATGAATCAGGCCCTCTTTGCCTCGGCACTCAGCGACCTCGTTGAGTAACTTTATATGGTGTCCACTTCAAGGCTGCGTTGCTGTGGTTCCTAAATGCTTCCACTTTGGAATAATACCACTCAAGTTGATCATGGAATATTTAGGAAATAAAAAATTTCGCAAACTGATTTGCAATGGTGGGATCTTATTACAGTACCTCAATTTTAGTAAGCTCTTTAGAATGATCCATTATTTAAAAAATGTTTTATAAATCTTACATGGCTGGGTGCTTAATTTTATATACCTGAGACTGAAGGAAAAGCCTAAATTGAATGATAAAGAGGTGTGCCCTAATACTTTTGTCCATATAGAGGATTTATTTTGTATGTAATAATTTAGATTGTTAAAGCATATTTTGCATAATATGAAATATGGAAATTGTTCCACGCCATGTCTGTGTTCAGGTTTTATCATGAGTAGGAATCTATGACGTAATCTGTTTATATTAGCTGTTGATTGAAAAATGTCCAATTAATTTGCTGTTACTTATGACACTTGTAATCTGTAATCCTAAATCTAGAATGTTTTTGTAATATATTTATTTTTACAATATTTATTATTTAGTATTTTTTTAGTATTATTTTTACAGTATAGTATGAAAATCATATCATAAAACATATATTTCTCTATGGCTGTAGAATATATATACAAGTTGTAATGAAAATTCTAACTGTGCCTGTTGACACCAACATTTTAGTCGCTAATGAAAAACACATGCCCAGGTATTGTCTCTAAAAGTTAATATACATCCTGAATTATGCCCAAGATTTATAAGCCACTCAGATACAATATTAGCAAGGTGCATTGTCCGTACTATACATTAAAAATCCATTATACTTTGCCATTTCTTTTTCTAGTGCCTATAAAATAGGATTTTTCAGGCATTAAAGTTGTAAAATGATAAGATGTGAAATTATAAAGTTTATATAGAAATGTAGCACAGGTATGTATCAGGGTGCAGTTTATAACTTTGAGTGCACATAATTTCTAAATCTATTTTTGTAGTGTTGAATAAATCTGCTTATAACCTTAAAAGAGCAATCTTTCAAGAAGTAATCTTACAAATTACAGCCTCCTTATAATAAAGCTGAACACATGGCATCCCATTTCTTGGTTCTCCCTTGATCAGCTGTTTTTTCATAAGGGACTGTAATTAAATACCCGAGTCCAGGAGCAGACATACCATTGGACATGGCCACACAGGGGCCAAAGAGGTAGGGGGGGGGGTCTTCTACCTCAAAAGCCGCAAGCAGCTTCTATTACAGACTCACAAAGCGGTGCATTATAATGAGTTTTTGGACTTCAGAGAGCCCATAGTTCTTGCACAGGGACCCTTTTCTGTCTGTGTCTACCCCGCCATTCTTTCTTAAATAGCGCATTATACAGGACACTTTTAAATCTATGTTCTGTATTGATTTTAATTAGTCCTACAAAACTGATAGGAGTTCTTGATGGGGATTTTAGCTTTTACTAATAAAATTTAAAAAAGTCACCCACCCTTATCTTCTCAGTATGTTTTATTAAGCTTTGCATAACAAAGATAACCTGTAGAATTTTCATTAAAGAAATGTTATGTATTATCTAATAACCTCCACGAAGAAGCTTAACACTTCTGTTGAAAACTGAGAATTATTTGCATTTGTTTTTGTTAATTTAAAGATAAATGTTGGGACCCATATCACTAAATAAAGTGTTTGGCTCAATGCTGTCTTAGGAGTTCTCTATCATTACTTTAGTCTGCTGTACAGGTTTGAACATTTTCTGAAGACTTATACAATGCACTGGAAAAGCCAGACGTGCCGCTGGACAAAACCGACGTATGGGTAAATGAGTACAATTGACAGCTGTGAAGTTTCAGAGAAAAACATACTTTAAGAGCCGCCAGGGACCGAGCCATGCTGGAGACTTGTTGGACAGGTCTCTGGTAGCTTCTCCACTCCCTTTGCCTTGGAGTGAGAGATTTCTCCCTATACACGTGTGTGTAATCATAGCACTTAGAAGATGTTCAACCAGTTTTTCTTTACATATAGCAAATACTCAAATCCCAGATGTGTCATCAGAAAATTATCTCTTGCTTAACCACTTCGCGCCAGAGCCTGTTTTTGCCTTCGTGACCAGGCCAATTTTTTCAATTCTGACCACTGTCACTTTATGAAGTAATTACTCTGGAACGCTTCAACGGATTCCCCTGATTCTGAGACTGTTTTTTCGTGACATATTGTACTTCATGTTCATATTGTACTTCTTCGATATCACTTGCGTTTATTTGTGAAAAAATCGGAAATTTGGCGAAAATTTTGCAATTTTCAAACTTTGAATTGTCATGCCCTTAAATCAGAGAGATATGTCACACAAAATAGTTAATAAATAACATTTCCCACATGTCTACTTTACATCAGCACAATTTTGGAACCAACATTTTTTTTGTTAGGAAGTTATAAGGGTTAAAAGTTGACCAGCGATTTCTCATTTTTCCAACAAAATTTACAAAAACATTTTTTTAGGGACCACATCTTATTTGAAGTGACTTTGAGGGGCCTTTATGACAGAAAATACCCCAAAGTGACACCATTCTAAAAACTGCACCCCTCAAGGTGCTGAAAATCACATTCAAAAAGTTTATTAACCCTTCAGGTGTTTCACGGGAATTTTTGGAATGTGGAAGAAAACAATGAATATTTAACTTTTTTTTCACAAAAATGTTACTTTAGACCCAATTTGTAGTGCAATTTCTCATGAGCATGCTGATACCCCATATGTGAGGGAAAACCACTGTTTGGGCGCACTGCAGGGTTCGGAAGGGAAGGAGCGCCATTAGACTTTTTGAATGTAAAATTTGTTTGAATAATTAGCAGACGCCATGTTGCGTTTGGAGAGCAACAGTGGAAACCCCCCACAAGTGACACCATTTTGTAAACTAGACCCCTTAGGGAACTTATCTAGATGTGTGGTGAGCACCTTGAACCCCAAGGTGCTTCACAGAAGTTTATAATATTGAGCTGTAAAAATAAAATTTTCACATTTTTCCCACAAAAACGTTTTTCATCCCTTAATTTTGCTTTATCATAAGGGTAATAGGATAATTTGCACTATGAAATTTGTTGTGCAATTTCTCCTGAACACGCCGATACCCCATATGTGGAGGCAAACCACTGTTTGGGCGCACGGCAGGGTTTGGAAGGGAAGGAGCGCCATTTGACTTTTTGAATGTAAAATTTGCTTGAATAATTAGCGGATGCCATGTTGCATTTGGGGAGCCCCTGATGTGCCTAAACAGTGGAAACCCCCCCACAAGTGACACCATTTTGGAAAGTAGACCCCTTAGGGAACTTATCTAGATGTGTGGAGAGCACCTTGCACCCCCAGGTGCTTCACAGAAGTTTATAATATTGAGCCGTAAAAATAAAATTTTCACATTTTTCCCACAAAAAATGTTTTTCATTCCCTAATTTTGCATTATCATAAGGATAACAGGAGAAATTGCAGCATGAAATTTGTTGTGCAATTTCTGCTGAGTAAGCCGATACCCCTTATGTGGGGGAGAACCACTATTTGGGTACACTGCAGGGTTCGGAAGGGAAGGAGCGCCATTTGACTTTTTGAATGTAAAATTTTTTGAATAATTAGCGGACGCCATGTCGCATTTGGGGAGCCCCTGATGTGCCTAAACAGTGGAAACCCCCCACGAGTGACACCATTTTGGAAACTAGACTCCTTAGGGAACTTATCTAGATGTGTGGTGAGCACCTTGCACCCCCAGGTGCTTCACAGAAGTTTATAATATTGAGCCGTAAAAATAAAATTTTCAAATTTTTCCCACAAAAAATGTTTTTCATTCCCTAATTTTGCATTATCATAAGGATAACAGGAGAAATTGCACCATGAAATTTGTTGTGCAATTTCTCCTGAGTACGCCGATTCCCAATATGTGGGGGAAAACTACTGATTTGGTGTACAGCAGGGTTCGGAAGAGAAAAGAGCGCTATGTTGGCTGGGATAGGTTGCAGACACCATGTCACATTTGAAGAGTCGGTGACATGCCGAAACAGCAGAAACCCCCACAAGTGACCCCATTTTGTAAACTACACCTCTCAAGGAATTCATCTAGGGAAGTAGTGAGTATTTTTTAATTTTTAAATTTATACCATTGGGCAGTGAAAAAAACATAATTATATTTTTACTGCAAAAAAATGTTTTACCCTCAGATTTTACATTTTCACACAGGGCAAAGGGTAAAATTGGTGCCGAAATGTGTCACACAATTTCTTCTAAAAGTGGCAATACCCCATATGTAACTGTATCGTACCGCTTAGCCTTACGGCGAGATCTGGGAGGGACGGAGCGCTATTTGACAATTGGAGAACAAATTATTGTAGAATAGGCATTTGGATTTGGGAGCACAAAATTTTATGAATTTCTTTTGGGGGACAAGGGCCATTTCGCTTTTCCAGAGCCTTTCTGCTACCAGTAACTTGGAATATTTTTAACAGATGACGGACCTGAGTGGTGACTAGCTTTTTTTGAGGACTGAGTTGAAGCTTTTATTGGGAACATTTTACGTAACATTTATCCAGCGCTCGAGGCTGAGCACTTACATCGGGGTTTCCATCTAAATTTCCAAGTGATATAATTCAGATGAAACCCCTGCGGGATCCATTCACTGTAATGAGGCAGCAGAGTTACTCTAGACTCTGTCTGGCCTCTATTTAGCTGTGTCCTTTTTTTCAGAAGTGCACAAAACTGTGGCCAACCGCACTTTTATGTACGCCTAAAAAAACTGACACCATGGGATCACAGTCCAGATGACATCCACAGTGGCCTATATCTGCCTCATTACAGGGAATCTTCCGTCATGGGTTCCGTCTGAATCACGTATTTCAGAGATTTACACGGAAACTCTGGTGTAAGTGCTCAGCGCAGAGCACAGGATAAATGTGAGCAGAGCCTTACTGTGATTTTTGGGAGACATAATAAACAAATCAGTAGCAGGTGAAGAATTGGTTTTATTTATTTTTTACGCCGTTCCTCGTGCGGTATAAGTGATGAGATTACTTTATTCGTTTACAGCAATAGTACACTTACTGTATATTTTTTTTATGTCTTGGCACTTTTACACAATAAAACAATATTCTGAGAGCTATAACTTTTTTATTTTTCGGCTGATGGAGCTGTATGGTGGCTTTTTATTTGCGGAACAAGATGACGTTTTCAGCGTTACCATTTTTATTTCCATTTTGCTTTTTGATCGCATTTTTTTCCACTTTTTTTTGGCGATATGATGAGAAAGCATAGATTTTTGCTCCGTTTTTTATTTATTTTTATTACGGTGTGCACAGAAGGAGTTAATTAGTGTGACGGTTTTATAGATTGGGTTGTTTCGGATGCGGCAATACCAAATATGTGTACTTTTTTGTTTTTGCATAAATATACGGATTTATTGGTTTAATATTTTATTTATTTATTTTTATTTCTTTTGTGATTTTTTTTAAACAGTTTGAAAACATTTTTTTGACTTTTTTTTTACATTTTTACTTAGTCCCTGTATGGGACATTAATTTTTATTTTTCTAATCACTGATCTCATGCAATGTAATAGACATGTATTACATTGCATGACATCTTTTCTGACTGTTTCACAGTCAGTGTCTCCTGCAGGACCCCATATATGGCAGATCTGGAGGCGGTCATGTGACTTCCAGCTGCAATAACAACGGCAGGTCCTGGAAGACATCAGGGGGCCGTCGGAGAGGTAAGTTGACGACCCCCTCTCCTCTCACTATCTTCTATATGCCGCGATCACTATAGATCACGGCATATAAAAGATAGCAAAGGGTTAACATCATTGGGACCTGATCCAATCAGGTCCCGATGATGTCCCCTGTCAGAGCTATCGCTCTGCACCGGAACCGCAGCGCTTGCAGGACCCTGGGGGTCCTGAGGGCTGCGGGACCACCCACCATTTTTAAACGTCGGTGCTGCACAGAGCCCAGGCAGCGCCGATGTTTATGTACAGTGGGCGGTCCTGAACCGGTTAAAATCAGTGTTCTGTGTTAAACATGTATTTCATTTTTGATGGTAATATCCATATTTTAAAAATCCTGCCATCTTCTAGTTTCCACACTGATCTTTGAGCTTCATAAGAGACTAACACTTCTTTTTCTTAAAGGGTTATTCTCAAGTTGTTCCTTGAGTAGCTCACAGCTTTCCAGTCTCCTTTCTTCCTGATTTCTAGAGGGGCAGGCTCACCTCCTTGAGTAACAATTCTAGTGAGAAGCAGAACTATAGTATTAGTAGAGCTATAAAGCTCAGCACAAGTTTGGGTGTACCACATCAGCTTTTTAGTGGTTTTCTCTGAATCTACACTGTTACCACTATATTTGCACAAAGCGATAACAGTGGATTTGAAGAAGCACAGCTCAGGAAAGTGATAACTGTGATTAGGGGGACTGCTCTGAAAGCTGCTGATTGGGGCTGGTGATTTTACAAGATATATAACCGCAGTTCATCATATGCTAAGAAGGAGAAGGACGTAGGTGAGCAGATAACTCCTGCTAAGAAATAAATCAATGGGCTTGAGAGAGGTGGCTGGTATGTTATAAATTAACCCCTTGCCTGGAATGTATGTAGCTATTGTGCTACAATAGGCCAGGGTCTTGACAGACATTAGTGGCTGAGCTCCATGGAAACCAGCTGTACACTATGAAAAATAAATTCATTTATTGCAGGAGAATGACAGCAGATAGAAAAAAGCAAGTCATTTGAAAAACTTGCTTATTTTCATGCTAACTAAAGCAATGTAATAACATAAGAATACCCTTTTTAACAGAGGTTTCAGTACCATCTTATCATCACTTAGAGGATTACAATGAAAGGAAACATTTATACACCAATAACGAAAAGATGTACCTTTGACTATATAGTGGCATGTAAAAGTTTGTACACCCCTGGTTAAAATGACTGTCATTGTGAACAGTTAAGTTGAAGATGAAATGATCTAGGCCTAAAGTTAAATATCAATAGGGGATTAAGTTGGCGTGCACTCTGTCACGAGTCGAGGTGCTAATGCAATAGGCTTGTAGGCCCAAGCTAGTACAATGGAGTTAATTCATCGCACTCTCATAATTTTGAAAGAAGTGATTTATTTAGAGCAAAAAAATTATAAGATACTTTAACCAAACCAGAGATAGGTGACAACAATATAGCAAGTATAACGAGACGTTTCAGCCTGAATTGGCCTTTTTCAATTCAGTCGCTACTGGAAATCAAGAAATAAGAGTATAAATACAGAGTAGTATATACAAGCATATTAATATGGAACTGTGTCAATTATCACAGTGCATTAAAGATATTGACAAAACGGCGGGGCGTCGGATGTGACGTGTATCTGTGTCTGTATCCTGAAACCAGGCGTCCTGTGTTGTCCACCAATGACCTCTAATACTTTCGCATCCGATAACGCTACCAGCAACAGTATATTATCACTTGTTACTACATCTAATGATTTTCTCAGAATCCCTTCTGAGGAAATCCGCACAAGAGACTACGAGAAGGAGAGAAAGAGATTGGTCTCGTATGACCTACACCTTACTACCCTTGCAGAATATCACAGACAACGGAAAATTCCCAGGGGACTAAGGAGTCACCTCCGCCCCACGCTTTTTTCTGATAATACTGAATACTGTGATACATTTAAGAGAATTTTGAATAAGTGCTAGTGTTGAGCGAACATGCTCGACACTGCTCGGTACTCGCCCGAGCATCACGCTACTCGGGATGTTCGGCGAGCACCGAGCATTTCCAGGTTACTCGGGCGGGAGCTCGGGTCTCCGCCCTGCATGTTTGGCGCTCTTTACAGAGCCAATGAACATGCAGGGATTGCCAGCCAGTCACTGTAATGCTGCAGCCATGTTGGTTGTGGGCATTACAGTGATTGGCTGGCCGCACAGCGTCACCTCGAGTATTTAAAACCCGGCGCCGCCATCTTGGACACAGTCGCTCTGGATTAGACAGTGTAGGGAC
The DNA here is from genome assembly GCF_046119375.1 of Phyllobates terribilis. Lineage (NCBI taxonomy): Eukaryota > Metazoa > Chordata > Amphibia > Anura > Dendrobatidae > Phyllobates > Phyllobates terribilis. The sequence goes on from NW_027362763.1 coordinate 397,384,588, forward strand.
AGCGCTGCTGATTTAGGGAGAGATATAAACTGCGAAATAGTTAGTGTAGGGTCTGTAAAGGCTGCCAGAACAAACAAACAGTCCTTTTCAGGACTAATATCCATCCCAGATACCAGGCAGGCAGGCTGTATAGGAGACACAGTGGTTATACCAGCAAACGCTGCATTACAGTCCTGTGTGCTCCTGTTGCTGAAATTGCTGGACTTAGCACCTGGTGTCGGGGGCCAGGAAAAATCCTTTTTTTTTCATCTAAATCCTCCTTTTTTGTCCTCCTTCACACTGTACAAATACCCGTCTTATTAACCTTTTGGTGTATTCCCCCCCCCCCCCCCCAAAAAAAAAGCGTGTCTCTGATTTTTCAGACACAAATATAACTGTTGAAAATAGTCTGGTGTAGGCTAGAGAAACAGAAGTGTTGTTTTGCACTTCCACAGTTCAACCTCTGTATTATCCATTTTGGGCTATTTGTATCTAAAAAAAAAAACAGTTAGAGTGTGTCGCTCACTGTACAGCCACAAATAACTCTATTTAAAAAAGTGTGGTATACCCCAGTAAACAATAACTGTGGTTTTGCCATGCCACGGTAAAAAATCTCTATTATTCAGCTTTTGGTATATTTTCCGTAAAGAAAAACAGTAGTGTCTCCTGACTGTTGTGACACAAAAATATATCTGTTGAAAATAGTCTTGTGTAGGCCCGACATCCCAGTGTGGTTTCGCAGTTCCACGGGTCAAATCGCTGTACTATCCAGTTTTGGGCCTTTGGTATCTAAAAAAAAAGCAGTTTGAGTGTGTCGCTCACTGTTCAGCCGCAAATATCTCTATTTAAAAAAGTGTGGTATACCCCGGTAAACAATAACTGTGGTTTTGCCATCCCACGGTAAAAAATCTCTATTATTCAGCTTTTGGTAGTTTTTTCCGTAAAGAAAAACAGTAGTGTCTTTTGACTGTTGTGACACAAAAATATATCTGTTGAAAATAGTCTTGTGTAGGCCCGACATCCCAGTGTGGTTTCGCAGTTCCATGGGTCAAATCACTGTACTATCCAGTTTTGGGCCTTTGGTACCTAAAAAAGAAGCAGTTTGAGTGTGTCGCTCACTGTTCAGCCGCAAATATCTCTATTTAAAAAAGTGTGGTATACCCCAGTAAACAATAACTGTGGTTTTGCCATCCCACGGTAAAAAATCTCTATTATTCAGCTTTTGGTAGTTTTTTCCGTAAAGAAAAACAGTAGTGTCTCCTGACCGTTGTGACACAAAAATATATCTGTTGAAAATAGTCTTGTGTAGGCCCGACATCCCAGTGTGGTTTCGCAGTTCCACGGGTCAAATCGCTGTACTATCCAGTTTTGGGCCTTTGGTATCTAAAAAAAAAGCAGTTTGAGTGTGTCGCTCACTGTTCAGCCACAAATATCTCTATTTAAAAAAGCGTGGTATACCCCAGTAAACAATAACTGTGGTTTTGCCATCCCACGGTAAAAAATCTCTATTATTCAGCTTTTGGTAGTTTTTTCCGTAAAGAAAAACAGCAGTGTCTCCTGACTGTTGTGACACAAAAATATATCTGTTGAAAATAGTCTTGTGTAGGCCCAACATCCCAGTGTTGTTTCGCAGTTCCACGGGTCAAATCGCTGTACTATCCAGTTTTGGGCCTTTGGTATCTTAAAAAAAAGCAGGTTGAGTGTGTCGCTCACTGTTCAGCCGCAAATATCTCTATTTAAAAAAGTGTGGTATACCCCAGTAAACAATAACTGTGGTTTTGCCATCCCACGGTAAAAAATCTCTATTATTCAGCTTTTGGTAGTTTTTTCCGTAAAGAAAAACAGTAGTGTCTCCTGACTGTTGTGACACAAAAATATATCTGTTGAAAATAGTCTTGTGTAGGCCCGACATCCCAGTGTGGTTTCGCAGTTCCACGGGTCAAATCGCTGTACTATCCAGTTTCGGGCCTTTGGTATCTAAAAAAAAAGCAGGTTGAGGGTGTCGCTCACTGTTCAGCCGCAAATATCTCTATTTAAAAAAGTGTGGTATACCCCAGTAAACAATAACTGTGCTTTTGCCATCCCACGGTAAAAAATCTCTATTAATCAGCTTTTGGTAGCTTTTTCCGTAAAGAAAAACAGTAGTGTTTCCTGACTGTTGTGACACAAAAATATATCTGTTGAAAATAGTCTTGTGTAGGCCCGACATCCCAGTGTGGTTTCGCAGTTCCATGGGTCAAATCGCTGTACTATCCAGTTTTGGGCCTTTGGTATCTTAGAAAAAAGCAGTTTGAGTATGTCGCTCACTGTTCAGCCGCAGATATCTCTATTTAAAAAAGTGTGGTATACCCCAGTAAACAATAACTGTGGTTTTGCCATCCCACGGTAAAAAATCTCTATTATTCAGCTTTTGGTAGTTTTTTCCGTAAAGAAAAACAGTAGTGTCTCCTGACTGTTGTGACGCAAAAATATATCTGTTGAAAATAGTCTTGTGTAGGCCCGACATCCCAGTGTGTTTTCATAGTTCCACGGGTCAAATCGCTGTACTATCCAGTTTTGGGCCTTTGGTATCTAAAAAAAAAAGCAGTTTGAGTGTGTCGCTCACTGTTCAGCCGCAAATATCTCTATTTAAAAAAGTGTGGTATACCCCGGTAAACAATAACTGTGGTTTTGCCATCCCACGGTAAAAAATCTCTATTATTCAGCTTTTGGTAGTTTTTTCCGTAAAGAAAAACAGCAGTGTCTCCTGACTGTTGTGACACAAAAATATATCTGTTGAAAATAGTCTTGTGTAGGCCCGACATCCCAGTGTGGTTTCGCAGTTCCACGGGTCAAATCGCTGTACTATCCAGTTTTGGGCCTTTGGTATCTAAAAAAAAAGCAGTTTGAGTGTGTCGCTCACTATTCAGCCGCAAATATCTCTGTTTAAAAAAGTGTGGTATACCCCAGTAAACAATAACTGTGGTTTTGCCATCCCACGGTAAAAAATCTCTATTATTCAGCTTTTGGTAGATTTTTCCGTAAAGAAAAACAGCAGTGTCTCCTGACTGTTGTGACACAAAAATATATCTGTTGAAAATAGTCTTGTGTAGGCCCGACATCCCAGTGTGGTTTCGCAGTTCCACGGGTCAAATCGCTGTACTATCCAGTTTTGGGCCTTTGGTATCTAAAAAAAAAGCAGTTTGAGTGTGTCGCTCACTGTTCAGCCGCAAATATCTCTTTTTAAAAAAGTGTGGTATACCCCAGTAAACAATAACTGTGGTTTTGCCTTCCCACGGTAAAAAATCTCTATTATTCAGCTTTTGGTAGTTTTTTCCGTAAAGAAAAACAGTAGTGTCTCCTGACTGTTGTGACACAAAAATATATCTGTTGAAAATAGTCTTGTGTAGGTCCGACATCCCAGTGTGGTTTTGCAGTTCCATTGGTCAAATCGCTGTACTATCCAGTTTTGGGCCTTTGGTATCTAAAAAAAAAGCAGTTTGAGTGTGTCGCTCACTGTTCAGCCGCAAATATCTCTATTTAAAAAAGTGTGGTATACCCCAGTAAACAATAACTGTGGTTTTGCCATCCCACGGTAAAAAATCTCTATTATTCAGCTTTTGGTAGTTTTTTCCGTAAACAAAAACAGTAGTGTTTCCTGACTGTTGTGACACAAAAATATATCTGTTGAAAATAGTCTTGTGTAGGCCCGACATCCCAGTGTGGTTTCGCAGTTCCACGGGTCAAATCGCTGTACTATCCAGTTTTGGGCCTTTGGTATCTAAAAAAAAAGCAGTTTGAGTGTGTCGCTCACTGTTCAGGCACAAATATCTCTATTTAAAAAAGTGTGGTATACCCCAGTAAACAATAACTGTGGTTTTGCCATCCCACGGTAAAAAATCTCTATTATTCAGCTTTTGGTAGTTTTTTCCGTAAAGAAAAACAGTAGTTTCTCCTGACTGTTGTGACACAAAAATATATCTGTTGAAAATAGTCTTGTGTAGGCCCGACATCCCAGTGTGGTTTCGCAGTTCCACGGGTCAAATCGCTGTACTATCCAGTTTTGGGCCTTTGGTATCTAAAAAAAAAGCAGTTTGAGTGTGTCGCTCACTGTTCAGCCGCAATTATCTCTATTTAAAAAAGTGTGGTATATCCCAGTAAACAATAACTGTGGTTTTCCTCTTCCACGGTTCTAATCTACTCTTTATTACCCTTTTTCCATTGATAGTGCAAGTGTAAGCTATTTTACTTCATTTACAATGGGCAAGGCGCGTGGCAAGGGACGTGGAAGTGGACGTTCTGGTGATGGTTCGTGCAGAGGACGGGGCCGTGGCCAAGGTGAAAATGTGCCACAACCAACAGCCACATCTTCTCGCTCCCACTTCTTGACTGAATTACTAGGGAAGCACAGAACAACACCAGTATTGAGAACTGATCAGTGTGAACAGGTTATTGGATAATACTTCCAGTTACCTGGGCACCACCACCTCCGGTCTGTCTTCCACACAGTCAACTCTTAGTAGCCGTGAGTCTCGACCGCATACTCCTCCTCACCCTGATGCTCCTTCCTCCCACCATGCTGAGTGTCGTCAGACAGCAAGTGATCCCACACTTGGACACTCTGAAGAGTTGTTCACTGTTCCATTTCCATATTTGGGCACCTCGCCTGATACGCTTGAAGTGGTGGAAGAGGAGATCCCATGTTGCGATGCCCAAATATTTGAACAGCCACAGCCACAGGAAGTCGACGTTGGCAATCTGTCACAAGAGGTGGACGATGACGAGACACAATTGCCAGGAAGAGAGGAGGAGGATCGTGGTGCGCAAGTGGAAGAGGAGGAGGTGGTGGATGATCTAGTAACTGACCCAACGTGGAAGAAGGACATGCAGAGTGAGGCCAGCAGCACACAGAGGGAGGGAGGCAGAGTACCCCAACAGGCAGGAAGAAGCAGTGTGGTGGCCGCAGACAGAAGGCAGACAACCGTTCCCCGTAACACCAACACGAGGGACGTTGCCAGTACAAGCGGTAGGTCTTCCAGAGTTTGGAATTTTTTTAAGGACTCTGCTGATAACCCCAAAAAGGCCATATGTTCCACCTGCCATGCCAGCATCAGCAGGGGGTGACAAAACTAACAGCCTGACCACCACCAGCATGATCAGGCACATGGCAGCAAAGCACCCGACTTTGTGGGGCGAAACCCAGGGTCCACGACCAGTGTCAGCGGGTGTCACCACTGCTTCTTCCACTGTTGTGCGTGCAATAGAACCCCCTGTTGTGTGTGCAAGGCAATCCCCTGTCCATACTGCATGTAAAGATGCCCCCTCCTCTCAGTCTTCACTTGTTATGGCAGTTTCTCAAGAAACAGCATCCACGTCCACGTCCCACCGCAGCGTTCAATTGTCCATATCCCAGACCTTTGAACGAAAGCGGAAATTCGCAGCTAACGCCCCACAGGCCACAGTCCTAAATTCGCGCATTTCACAACTACTTGCGTTGGAAATGCTGCATTTTAGGCTGGTGGAGACGGAATCCTTCCGCAATCTTATGGCGGTGGCCGTCCCTCGGTACTCGGTTCCCAGCCGACACTATTTTGCCCGGTGTGCCATCCCCGCACTACACAAGAAAGTGTCCCAAAGCATCTGCCGTGCCCTCAACAACGCAGTTACTGGGAGAGTCCACCTGACAACGGACACGTGGACAACTGCTTGTGGCCAGGGACTGTACATCTCTCTGACGGCAAACTGGGTAAACATAGTGGAAGCCGGGACCCAGTCGGACCTTGGGAACACATCCTCCCCACACCGAGGATTGCGGGCCCTATGTCAGTCAGAGTTGCCCCCACAGTGTACAACTCCTGCGCATCCTCCTCCTCCTCATGTTCAGCCTCCATCTCAGATATCACCACATCAGTTACAAGCAGGAAGCATTGCAGTACTGCCTCCGCCAAGCGGCAACAGGCTGTGCTGAAACTCATAAGCTTAGGTGATAAATCTCACACTGCTTGTGAGTTGTGGACAGCTGTGAAAGAGCAGGCAGATCTGTGGCTGAGACCGCTGAACCTACATCCCGGCATGGTCGTGTGTGACAATGGCCGTAACCTGGTGGTGGCTCTGAGGCGAGGTGAGATAACACACGTACCATGCCTGGCTCATGTGCTTAACCTCGTGGTTCAGCGGTTTCTTAAATCGTACCCCGAGTTGCCAGATCTGCTCGTGAAAGTACGCCGCCTGTCAACTCATTTTCTTAAGTCGGCTACAGCTTCCGCCGCCCTTGCTGTGTTGCAGCAGCGTTTGCAGCTTCCGGCACACCGACTGGTGTGTGATGTCTCCACACGTTGGAACTCTACCCTCCACATGTTGCAAAGGATTTGTGAGCTGAAGAGAGCAGTTGTGGAGTACCAGCTGCAACAAGGCCGTCGATATTCAGGTCAGACTCCACACATAAGACCTCAGGAGTGGACCTGGATGTCTGACATATGTACCATCCTGACAAACTTTGAGGAGGCCACCAAGATGGTGAGTGGCGATGACGCCATCATTAGTGTCAGCATCCCACTTGTCTGTCTTTTGCAACGCTCTCTGCAGAGAATTAAACAGGAGGCATTGCAGCCAGAGTATGATGAGATGGATCAAGAAGCCGTAGCAGGCGATTACACACAGCCCAGCCTCATCTCATCCCAACGTGCATTGGGGGACAATGAAGGAGAGGAGGAGGAGGAAGAACAGAAGCTGCTATCATGCGTTGTAGACGGTAGTACCTGTACAAGTGTCATACCGTCGGTTCAGCGTGGGTGGCCTGAGGACAGGGGGGAGGAGGAAGAGGAGGAGGAGAGCGTGGTCAGTCGTCATCTTGGTGAGAACACGGAAATCTTGCCCATTAACAGTCTGGCACGCATGGCTGACTTTATGCTACGCTGCCTTAACCGTGACCCTCGCGTTGTCAAAATGTTGGGTGACAGTCATTACTGGTTGGTGACACTTGTAGACCCCTGCTACAAGAACTTTCACTCTCTTTTTCCTGAGGTGGAGAGGTCTACAAAAATGGGGCAGTACCAGAAAACCCTTGCTGCAGAACTCTTAAAAAAATTCCCATCTGAACACGCTATCGGCAGAGGTCACAGTTCGTTGCCCAACCAAGGTGTACAGGCGAGAGAGATGCAACTCCAATCCAGCAGAGGCAGGGGAACACTGTCAACGTTCTGGGACAGTTTTCTGACACCCGCCCAGCTTACAGGCCCTGAGGCGCGGGGTACTCTCACAAGGAGTGGAAAGTTTCAAAAGATGGTGAGGGAGTACCTTGCCGACCGTACCAGCGTCCTCCGTGATTCCTCTGTGCCTTTTAATTATTGGGTATCCAAGCTGGACACTTGGAATGAACTCGCTCTGTACGCCTTGGAGGTCCTGGCCTGCCCTGCCGCTAGCGTGTTATCGGAGCGTGTTTTTAGTGCCGCTGGGGGAATTATAACTGATAAGCGCACTCGCCTGTCAACTGACAATGCTGACAAGCTGACCCTTATCAAAATGAAAAAGGGCTGGATTGGGCCAGACTTCTCATCACCACCAAATGACAGCAGAGTAACATAAAGTCAAATCCACTGTGTTATTTCGGGAGGTGTATTCACATGCACCGCTTCACACACACACATGGGTATACGCTTCCTTTTTTCGGCTGTTGTTTCTTCTTCTCCTTATCCTCAGCCTCCACCACCACTATACCACCAGGGTGCCAGCATTGCAAGTTCCTCCGTCCTTATTTTTGGCAGCTTTTGCTTGCAAGGCATAAGCAAATACTATGGGACACCCACTCCCCAATAATGGGACTTATGTTTGTAATATGCTGTACTGCATGGCTCTTGTAAGGGGCATTGCAAGTTGCTCCGTCCTAATTTTTGGCAGCTTTTGCTTGGAAAGCATAAGCAAATACTATGGGACACCCACTCCCCAATAATGGGACTTATGTTTGTAATATGCTGTACTGCATGGCTCTTGTAAGGGGCATTGCAAGTTGCTCCGTCCTAATTTTTGGCAGCTTTTGCTTGGAAAGCATAAGCAAATACCATGGGACACCCACTCCCCAATAATGGGACTTATGTTTTTAATATGCTGTACTGCATGGCTCTTGTAAGGGGCATTGCAAGTTGCTCCGTCCTAATTTTAGGCAGCTTTTGCTTGGAAAGCATAAGCAAATACTATGGGAGACCCACTCCCCAATAATGGGACTTATGTTTGTAATATGCTGTACTGCATGGCTCTTGTAAGGGGCATTGCAAGTTGCTCCGTCCTAATTTTTGGCAGCTTTTGCTTGGAAAGCATAAGCAAATACTATGGGACACCCACTCCCCAATAATGGGACTTATGTTTGTAATATGCTGTACTGCATGGCTCTTGTAAGGGGCATTGCAAGTTGCTCCGTCCTAATTTTTGCCAGCTTTTGCTTGCAAGGCATAAGCAAATACTATGGGACACTCACTCCCCAATAATGAGACTTATGTTTGTAATATGCTGTACTGCATGGCTCTTGTAAGGGGCATTGCAAGTTGCTCCGTCCTAATTTTTGGCAGCTTTTGCTTGCAAGGCATAAGCAAATACTATGGGACACCCACTCCCCAATAATGGGACTTATGTTTGTAATATGCTGTACTGCATGGCTCTTGTAAGTGGCATTGCAAGTTGCTCCATCCTAATTTTTGGCAGCTTTTGCTTGCAAGGCATAAGCAAATACTATGGGACACCCACTCCCCAATAATGGGACTTATGTTTGTAATATGCTGTACTGCATGTGACGCGCCCCCTGGGCCGTGTGTACACGTGTGTGGGATACCCGGTGCCGGGTCTCTGGGGTCTGTAGTCTCCGTGGCGGTGACCCGGTCCCGTGGCTCAGGCTGGTCAAACCAGTGGCAGTCTTTCTTAGGTTTTGACGTTAATTGTCCGACTGCGCCACCCGTGGATTGCGGTCAGGGAGTACCACCGCTGCGAGGCAGACCGCTGAGGCTGGTGTTGTGTGCGCAGCAGAGAATGGGATAACTCCCCACGGGAGGAGTATAGCCTCAGGGCAGTGAGTGTGGATGATGGGGGTGATGGTGCACGAGCACAGCAGGAACGACTCAGAGTCTTTGCAGTGCAGTTCAGGGTCTTTACTGATGATTATAAGGTAGACCCTCCCGGGAGTACTGGCTAGCATAAGAGGCCTGGTCAGTCTGTGAGCAAGCAGGAGTTCCCCTGGCCAGGTGGAGTTGTAGGCCTCCCCGTCTGTCTGCACTCTTCCTGGCTACCTTGCTGTAAGCGGGTAGAAGTAGCCCACGTCCCTGAGTGTACTGTGTAGTGCTCACCCGTATGGCTGGTGACTTGGGGCCTTCTGTTAGCCTCCGCTCCACGACGACGGTGCTGGTCCCTTGCTTGTGACTGAGCCTCCGGGCTTCTATGGCCAGAGGACCTGAAATCCCCTGCCGGCTGGTTTCTGCTGCTGGATATATAAGTCCTCACAGCCTCGGACTCCTGTGTCCGGTTCCTATTGTCTTCTGCCAGGGCGAGCTCTGCTCAGCTTCCAGCCCCTGGTCTTTAGCTCTTAGCTCCTACAGAGCTCCTTGCTGTTACTTTCCCTTGCTCTCACTCTGACTCTGACTGTTCTCTGTTCTCTGACTCACTCAACCCCACCCCAGATCCAGTTTATAAGGGCAGAATTCTCCCCTCCCAGGACTGGAGGGGATGTTGCATGTTTAAGGGATCCTGACCAGGAAACCTCCCACTTGCTCTCCGACGTAATATCTCTACTACTGTTGTGACCAGACCCCTGGGGTGCCACACATGGCTCTTGTAAGGGGCATTGCAGTTCCTCATAATTTTTGGAAAGCCTTCCATTCACTGCTTAGGCCAACAGTGCACAGGAGACCCAGTTGCTATAAATGGAAAAAAAGGTTTAGTTAACGCCCTCTGACCTCCATGTCATTTCGAAGGGGCATTGGAGTGCCTCGAAATTTTTGGTAGGCATTGCACTCACTGTATGCCCTATAACTGTGTAGCCGAACCGCTCCTTTTGTTACAGAAACATATCCTACAAGACATATCTGGTTGACTGGCCTGATATTGATCTGAATGGTCCCTGTTCCTCCTGCTCTTTCTCCTTTACCACTACCTCATCCATCATTTATCACCTGAAGCTTTGTTTTAACGGGAGTCATAGAACTTGGATAGTAGCAGGAAAACATCCAGCAATCCTCGGAGGAGGTAGGATATGTGCCAAGACGCTGACAATCTCAGGCCTAGCCGCTACTACATACATGCGCTTGCATTACAACAAAACAAAGCAGATGCTAACTTCTATCATCCTCATCATGCTCCTCACCTTGGCACTCTCAACTCCCCTGATGGAGAAGCCAGGGCCCACCGGAGGAGTCTGATAGTCTGATAGTCCGGTGGGCTCGGCCAATGCTGCCCTAAAGCAGGCCACGCTAAGAAAAGTGTGGGAAAGGTTACCGGGACAAATAGGGGTGGCTGGGGACCGAGTATGGACACCCGGCCACTCCCTGGAGGCTGGGGAGCAAGCGGGGACACCCGGCCACCAGGCGGCTGGGGACTGAGTATGGATACCAGGTCGCCGACACAGCCATGGTGTGGTGGCCAGATTCCGCCTCCACATGCCTAAAAGGCCCAATTTAAAGTGCAAGCAAGCAGTATGGTATTGCAGCCTGGGGGTGGGTGGGTGGCAGGCTGCATACTTGCGCTTGCATTGCAAGGAATGGGAGAGGTACAATTGAACACTGCCCTGGGACAAGGACTTGAATGGGGATAGTTGCAAGTCTGCAACGACAGGTGCAAGGTGGGAGGCATCTTCGCATGTACCATGAACAGGGGTTTGGCATGCACACACTACAGCGGAATAGGCTCTCCTTCCCACTAAATGCACTGGGAAGGGCACAGGTAATGTTTTGGTACATGCACTTAATCTTATGCATAAGGCACACCAGGACAAATAGGGGCGGCTGGGGACTGAGTATGGATACCTCGCTGCCGAAGCAGCCATGAGGTAGTGGCCCGCTTCGGCCTCCTCCAAACTAAAAGGCCCCATTTCAAGTGCAAGTTAGCAGTATGGAATTGCAGTCTGGGGGTGGGTGGGTGGGTGGCAGGCTGCACAATTACACTTGCATTAAAAGAAAACATAGCAGATGCTAACTTCTGTCATCACCATCATGCTCCTCACCTTGGCACTCTCAACTCCACCGATGGAGAAGTCAGGGCCCACCGGAGGAGTCTGGTTCTCTGGTGGGCTCGTCCAATGCTGCCTAAAGCAGGCCGGGCTAAGAAAAGTGTGTGGGAGGATGTTCCAAGGAGAAATAGGGACGGCTACGGACCGTTCATGGACACCCGGCTGCCCCCAGGCGGCTGGGGACCGTGTGTGGACACCCGGCCGCGGGGCGGCTGGGGACCGAGTATGGACACCCGGCCGCCGGGCAGCTGGGGACTGAGTATGGATTCCAGGCCGCCAACACAGCCATGACGTGGTGGCCAGATTCCGCCTCCAGATGCCTAAAAGGCCCAATTTCAAGTTCAAGCAAGCAAGCAGTATGGTATTGCAGCCTGGGGGTGGGTGGGTGGCAGGCTGCATACTTGCGCTTGCATTGCAAGGAATGGGGGAGGTACAATTGAACACTGCCCTGGGACTAGAACTTGCATGGGGATAGTTGCAAGTCTGCATCTTCTGATGCGGCAAGGATCACTTATGATGGGCACACTTTTAGACAGTGACCTGGGAGTCAGAGATGGTTCCAGGGGTCTTCCCCATGCTGTTCCCATGTATTTTCAGCACTTTATGCATGTGTCACACAGCACATGGCCAGATAAGGTTGTAAAATGTTAAAATGACATTTCCCGGTGAATGCATTTGTCATAGTTGAAAGCAATACAAAAGTGCAAAAACGCATAAAAAATGCTACTTGTGAACATAGCCGAAGGTGTGGAGGAGTATTTTTGTTTTTGGTCATTTATTTTAACTTATACACAAGTCTTTTCCCTGGAAAGGATGTTCCTTAACATATTTCACAGGAAAAAAGTTTCACTTTCGTTTTTGAACGTTTTATTGTGAGCCCGTAAAAGTGGCTTAATACCTCTGACCACGTTGTTGACAGCAGTGACCTGGGGGTCAGAAATGCTTCCTGGGGCGATCCCCATGCTGTCCCCATGTCATTTGAGCACTGTCACTATCGTTTTGGTCACTTGTTAGGCTTTTAAAAGACTGCCGGGGGTGCCACCGCAAAAATGCTCGAGTCTCCCATAGACTAACATTGGGCTCATTGCTCGGGTCGAGCACCCGAGTATCACGGCGAGCTCGGCCCGAGCTTCGAGCACCCGAGCATTTTAGTGCTCGCTCAACACTAATAAGTGCTCACTTGATATAATCATCTTAACTATTGAACATCTACAGAAAGCTATTAAGGACGTAGAAAAGAGCATTGCGGCAAAAGAAGCACAACTTGAAGCAAACTTATCTCTATCTGACTGGAATAATCTCAGTACTAAAACAGACAAAATTATTTCGTAGCATCAAAAAGTACTACAGTCCACCAATGACCTCTAATACTTTCACATACGATAACGCTACCAGCAACAGTATATTATCACTTGTTACTACATCTAATGATTTTCTCAGAATCCCTTCTGAGGAAATCCGCACAAGAGACTACGAGAAGGAGAGAAAGAGATTGGTCTCGTATGACCTACACCTTACTACCCTTGCAGAATATCACAGACAAGGGAAAATTCCCAGGGGACTAAGGAGTCACCTCCGCCCCACGCTTTTTTCTGATAATACTGAATACTGTGATACATTTAAGAGAATTTTGAATAAGTGCTCACTTGATATAATCATCTTAGCTATTGAACATTTACAGAAAGCTATTAAGGACGTAGAAAAGAGCATTGCGGCAACAGAAGCACAACTTGCTGCAAACTTATCTCTATCTGACTGGAATAATCTCAGTACTAAAACAGACAAAATTATTTCATAGCATCAAAAAGTACTACAGGAACGAAAACGACAAAAGTTTCAGCGTGATAACGACGACTACGCCAACGACAGAGTTTATCCATGGAACACCTCCTCCGGCAATTATCCTCATCGACAACATACGCAACGCAATCAAGGTTCAGTTCCGGGAGTGACTCCTCCACTGGCCCAAAGAGACAGCGTTTTTTATGGAAGGGCAGACGGGGAGGACACCAACGAACAGACCCACCAGAAGATGTCGGAGGACAAAGGATGACCACGCGGTCCCAGGTAAGATGACTAACCTGTTGAGGAACATCTCAAGCCATACCCTTACTCCCACAGAATTACAAGTTCTGCAGAAAGGCCTTTCCTTTAGCCCTTCACGCAACTGGGATGCTTTCCAGCTGGAAAAGGACCTACAGCGGTTTTACCGCTCGATACGCCTTAAGACTCACTTTGGACTCACTGTCGAGACATCCGCTTACAGGGTTCCTCCAACCGGGGGCACTCCTGTACCGGAACTCTCTATTTCATCTCTAGGGTTACGTAATGTAAGTTCCTTTATGCCACCATGCGCCAACCATGCAGCTGAAACCACAATAGCTCTCATTGATAAGGATATTAAAGGTCTGTTACATGGACAACGCCTAGGGTTTTACCCTACACACCAGAACCTTTCCAAAGTTGAGAAACAAGCCATTAATACCCTCCAAGGTAGCAAACAGATAGTAATCAAACCAGCAGACAAAGGAGGGGCAATAGTAATCATGGACCAATCATACTATGTTGATGAAATTTATCGCCAACTAGCAGATACAGACACATATGTCAGGATTCAAAACGACCCCACGAGTGCAATCCACTTCAAAACACAGGATGTACTTAAAAGGTATCACACTCTCAATGTTATTGATTCCAACACAGTCACATACTTGACCAATTTGCACCCTATCATTCCGGTTTTCTATATATTACTCAAGATCCATAAATCACCTACCAACCCACCTGGCCGCCCCATTGTGGCCTCCACTGACTCCATCCTATCCCTTAGCTAAGTATCTGGAGAAAATTCTCACACCTTTGGTATGGAAAACCAGGGCTTTTCTACTTGATACTAATCAATTACTGGACGTCATTAAGAATATCCACAGCGTCCCTCCTGACAGTATATTAGTTACACTGGACGTTAACAGTTTATACACCTCAATTTCCTATGCAAGAGGACTAGAGGCAACCTCACACCTACTTTCTCTATCAAATCTATCATCCAACTCTATTCAATTATGTCTGGAATTACTTTCCCTAGTGCTACATGAAAACTATTTTAAGTTTAGGGATGACTACTATGTACAGAGACGTGGTACCGCGATGGGTTCGAATATGGCACCGGCTTACGCAAATGCATACATGTACAAATTCGAGGAAGACTTCGTCTACCCGAATGAGCTGTTTAAACAATATTGCATCATATACCACCGCTACATAGGTGATATTTTCTGCATTTGGCAAGGACCAATTAATACACTGACCACTTTCTTTACCATACTTAACTCCGTCCGCCCTGAACTTCAGTTCACTTTGAACCATGACTCTACACAAATTTGCTTTCTGGACACGCTTGTTACAAAAGATTCGGATGGTCACCTTACTACAGACTTATACATCAAACCCACAGACTGTAACAGCCTATTACATTTTTCCAGTAGCCACCCGAGGACTACCAAAAATAGCTTACCCCAGTCCCAATTTCATCGAGTTGCACGTATTGTGAGCAATCCAGAACTCTTGCCAGAATGACTACAGACCATGTCACAAAAATTCCAGGACTGACACTACCCCATTAAACTCCTTAATGAAGAGAAAGAAAGAACACTCCAACCCAGACAACAACTACCCCCCTGTCCCTAAAAAGAAAGAGTTCCTTTTGTACATACCTACCATCCTCTAATGTCAAAAATACATACCACTATTAGAAAACATTGGCCACTACTCTCGAGAGCCTACCCAGACATTCCAGCATTCTCCAACCCAGCCCTCATGTGTACTAGAAGAGCCCCTAACATCAGGGATAAAATTGTGAAGGCCGACTTAGGCAGCTCCCGAATTACCGCCACACAACACCTCCTCAGTGCCATGAGACACGGAACCTTTCCTTGCCTTAGCTGTGCAGCCTGTTCGAATATAACTAAATCCGATACTGTCACTCACCCCAGGACGGGTAAATGTTACCCAATCAAGGGGTTCTTTACATGTGACTCTAACTTCGTTGTATACGTCATTAAGTGTCCATGTGGCCTACTTTACGTAGGTGAAACTACACAACATATAAGGGACCGTATCGCCAGTCACAAGTCCACCATTCGGTGTGGCAAAAATTGCCTTCCTTTACCAGATCATTTTTCTAAATTCAAACATACCGTAGCACAACTACGTTTCCAGGTCATAGAGCAGGTCCCAAGACCAAGAAGGGGAGGTAACCACATTAGGTTACTAAAAAACCGGGAGGCTTATTGGATTTACACCCTACAGACACTCTCCCCGAAAGGTCTGAATAGGGAAATGAATTGGATCAACTGAGAAAGATGCAAAAAACGCGAAAAATGTAAATAACCCTATGCATTTCTCTCCCTTGCAGACACATTGATCCAACTTCTCCCTTGGGGTAAGTAGTCTAAATAACCCTGCTTAACAATACAAACTAACCATATTAATACCTCCCATTAGCTTTTTATGCACCAAAAAATTGTATTATTATTTTTATTTACATACATCTAACAGTTATATGATGTCCCCCCCCCTTCCATATGTTGTATATCTGGTGTAAGTCCATTAACTGTACTCCATGTCCTGCCTTTATATGACTCATAATGCTGCACACATTGCGTTTACATTTGTATGCTGCCTGTCCTGCCTTTGTATGACTCATACTGCTGCACACATTGTGTTTACACTTCAAAGCCCTTTGTTACAACCACCATATCCAGCATTCCGCCGCTGCGGGGACAGGGCACCCAGGTCCCCATAGCAACACTATGTAAACAGTGACATCATTTCTAACGACCCGCCCCCCTCCACCTATCGCGCGAACAACACAGGACGCCTCCTGTTTCAGGATACAAACACGGATACACATCACATCCGATGCCCCGCCCCTTCTGGTCCGGCGGTAACGCGGACTTAAAAAGGGCACCACTCCATTATGGAACCACGACCTCTCCATAAGCATGATGATGGTAGCACCGCTACTCGCTATCACTAACCAGACACCGGACAAATACCGGCTCTTATTCGTAAGTATACAACTTTTGAAATGACCTCCCTTATTGTTGATTCACATTTCCTCAATACCGACTATGATATTCCCCGTAGGCTTGCCCAAACCAGCACGTTTTGAACTAAGAGGTACCTACCTTTATCCTAGGTATGTTGCTATTATTAGACGATACCATGTCCTAATACATCTACTCCACAGTTTCCCTAATACCTCTACTCCACAGTTTTTCTTTAAAGGGGTCTGACCTTCCGGAGCATACATCCTAAATCTCACATATACATACCATCCAATAAAAAGTGAGTTCTTTTTCTGTCTCTTTATGTTGTTACAATTGATATGACCTGCATTACAATTATACTATAAATGTGTGCAAAAACTGCTAGTGATGTCTCCCACTCTCCTTAAGTCTCTTCCCTCTCTCCCCTCCCCACCCCGTCCCCTCCTCCTCCCCTGTTCCTGGCTTTTCACCATTTTCTTTTAACTTGGAATTTATGTTTTGTAAATATCTTTAATGCACTGTGATAATTGACACAGTTCCATATTAATATGCTTGTATATACTACTCTGTATTTATACTCTTATTTCTTGTTTTCCAGTAGCGACTGAATTGAAAAAGGCCAATTCAGGCTGAAACGTCTCATTATACTCGCTATATTGTTGTCACCCATCTCTGGTTTGGTTACAGTATCTTATAATTTTTTTGCTCTAAATAAATCATTTCTTTCAAAATTATGAGAGTGCGATGAATTAACTCCATTGTAAAGTTAAATATGACACATTTCCTTTGTATTTTAGCCAAAAAGGCTAATCAGAACCACGACTTGACTGCAAAAGACCTTCAGAAAGATTTAGCAGACTCTCTGGAATTGTGGTTCATTGTGCTACTGTTCAGAGACAACTGCACAAATATGGCCTTCATGGAAGAGTCATCAGAAGAAAACTCCTGCGTCCTGTGGACGCAGGAGAAAATGTATGAGAAACGGGCACAGAATTTCAGGAAAAGAACATCTCGCCAACCATTAAGCATGGGGGTGGATCAATCATGCTTTGGGGTTGTGTTGCAGCCAATGGTACAGTGAACATTTCTCGGGTGGAGGGAAGAATGGATTCAATGCAATTTGAACAAATTCCTGATGCATACATAAAACCATCTTTAAAAAACTGAAGTTAAAAGGGGGATTGCTTCTACAAATGGATAATGATCCTAAACACATGTCAAAATCCACAATAGACTACCTCAAACAGTGAAGCTGAAGGTTCTACAATAGCCCTCATAGTCCCCTGATCTGAACATCATGGAAATTCTGTGGCTAGACCTCAAATTAGCAGTGCATGCAAGACGACCCAGGAATCTCACAGAACTGGAAGAATTTTCCAAGAAAGAATGGATGAAAATCCCTCAAGAATTGAAAGAATTGTCTGGTTACAAAAAAACATTTACAAGCTGTGACACTTTCAAAAGGAGGTGCTACTAGGTTCTAACTGTGCAGGGTGCCCAAACTTTTGCATCGGCTCATTTTCCTTTTTGTAATTTTTAAAATGTAAAAAAAATGACAATATACAGTATATGTATTTTTGGGGCTAAAATACAAAGGAAATGTGTCATCTTTAACTTTAGCCCTTTTAGAGATAATTTCATCTTCAACTTGCTTCATTGTTCACAATAACAGTAATTTTGACCAGAGATGCCCAAACTTTTACATGCCACTGTAGGTGATGATTACAGCTCACCTTCTTCTCCTCCTTGTACAAGGACCACTTTACAGCTTGCCTAGAAAACACTCCCATACAAGTCAATGAACTTACCCAATCTATTTTTTCCTATGGTCCTCAAGGCTACTATAAATGATATCTCTGAATATTGTTAACAGTTGCTCAGCCAAGATGGCTGTCCCCATGATTATGTAAGTAGTTATATATTACTGGAAAAAAAGGTTTATTATGTCTGGCCTACAATCTTACTGTGATTTTTTAGAGGAAGACAAAAAAAAAACATTCTGAGGGTAATGCTACTTGCCCCATAATAGGGCAGGAATTCCTTCCGATTCATTCCGATTTCAAATATGACAATCAGAATAAATCCCTGGATCAATATCCTATCTTTAGAATCTGGTACTCATACCTTGTTGATTTTACCTGGAGATTTGGCAACTTTTAAGATGATCTCTTTTAACAGTGTTTGCACTGGCGATTGCACTTAACAGGTCCCAAGGAAAACTTCAGTTTTCTCCCTTTCACCCCTGTGCTGAGATCTAGTCTTTGCTATGAACGTCACAGGGATGAGTCCGCGGCATAGTTGTAATACTACTGCCCACTCGCTGTGGAGCAAGTTGGCAGTAATAGAGTCAGGAAATCGGTCTCTGCTCTTCACACTCTACTGAACGCGTCCTTATTAAATTCTCTAATGATCTACTAACAGCTAAATCTAATGGTCACTACTCCCTACTAATTCTCCTGGATCTCTCTGCAGCATTCGACACTGTGCATCACCATCTCCTCCTCACTATGCTCTGCTCTATGGGGCTCAAGAATACTACTCTCTTGGTTCTCCTCCTACCTCTTTGACAGCTTCTTCACTTTATCTTTTGCTGGCTCCTCTTCCTCTCCTCTTCCCATTACACTTGGGGTGTAGATACGATTTTCAATACCATCTCTATGCTGATGACGCCCAGTTATACATATTGTCTCCTGACATCACCCCTACATTACTACAAAATACGAGTGATTGTCTTTCTGCTGTCTCTAACATTATGTCCTCCCTCTATCTAAAACTGAATCTGTCAAAAACTGAACTCCTTGTGTTTCTTCTCGTTACTAACCTTCCC
This sequence comes from Phyllobates terribilis, assembly GCF_046119375.1. NCBI lineage: Eukaryota > Metazoa > Chordata > Amphibia > Anura > Dendrobatidae > Phyllobates > Phyllobates terribilis. Next base: position 397,403,627 of record NW_027362763.1, read on the forward strand.
AAACCCAATATTGCCTTTTCCATGTGTGGTTCTATCATTACTCACCAGCAGCAGGCCTGCTGTTTTAGGGCACTTGCTCATGTCACCTACACCTCAAAAACACCTCTAGAATTCAACCTTTTATTACCTTTGACTCTGCAAAAACTCTTACTGTTGTTCTTATTCATTTTCGTCTGAATTTTTGCAACTCTTTACTAATCGGTCTCTCTCTTACTAAATCCTCCCCTCTCCAATCCATCCTGAATGCAGCAGCCAGGATTATATTCCTTTCCAACCACTACAATGATGCCTCTACCCTGTGCCAGTCATTGCACTGGTTGCCCATCCGTTACAGACTCCAATATAAACTTATCACTCTCACCCACAAAGCTCTCTACAGTTCTGTACCACACATCTTCTCCTTCATCTCTATCACCCTACCCATGCCTTCCGTTCCGCTAATGACCTAAGACTAACATCCTCAATAATTAGAACCTCCCACTCCTGTCTCCAAGACTTCTTGCAAGCTCTGCCAATTCTCTGGAATGTACTATCCAGGTCAATTTGATTCATTCCCAATACCTACAGTTTTAAGCGTGTCCTAAAAACCCAATTCTTTACACCGGCCTATCGCCGCACCTGACTTATGTAAATATTCCCGTTTTACCCTTCCAAAATTTTATTTCAAATCTGGTCCTCATAGCATCTGTTTATACAACCTCCATGCACTTAATAGCAATCTGTATACTAAATAAAATACTTGCTGGTGACCGGTTCACGCTGCTTTATTTGAATACGATTTATTACAGGAAACATATGACCTCTGTAATTTCATACAAAGATTTATCTACCAAATATTAAGTTCTGTTTTTCTATTGAATTGAATAATTATTTCATGCTATAAAATGCAATTTAATTATGTAAAAATCATACAATGCGATTTTCTGGATTTTTTGTAGTTTCCGTCTCTCACAGTTGAAGTGTAGCCACGATAGAAATTACAGACCTCTCCATTCATTGTAGGTGGGAAAACTTGAAAAATCAGCAGTGTATCAAATACTTATTTTTCCCACTGTATATACCAGAATGGGAAACATATATACCAGAATGGGGGCCAGATATACCAGGATGGGGGACATATATACCAGGAAAGGGCACAGGATGTATGGTGGAAATATATACCAGGATGGAGGACATATATACCAGGATTGGGGACAAATATATCACGATGGGGGACATATGTACCAGGATGAGTCCAGGATGGAGAACATATATGCCAGGATGGGGTACAGATATACCAAGATGGTAGGCATATAAAGATGGGCTCAGATTGGGGGACATATGTACAAGAATGGAGGACATATATACCAGAATGAGCCCATGATTGGGGACATATTAACCAGTATGGGAGACATATCGTATTTTCCGGCATATAAAACGACTTTTTAACCCCTGAAAAGCTCAAAACTCAGGAGTCGTCTTATACGCCGTGTGTTGTCTTATAGGACGTATAATTCCGGTAATTTATAAGCCCTCCCTGTCTCCAAGACTATAAGAGCGGTAGCGCATCCTTCTGGCCGGCCCTTGTATCCTATTACCGGTACCTCCTTCTCTGCCTCTCTGATCTCGCTCCTGAGGACTACAGTGACGAGGTGAGGGGGCACCTCACCAGGAAGGTGTAAGTGAAGCAAGCTGCAGGTGTCCCGGGATGCCCGGGGTATGAAAAAAAGAGAAAGCGCAGCGCTATGCCCAGAAAAACATGCCTCTTTCACTCGTCTGGCCCGTCCTTGTATTACCTCTTCTGCCTCTCAGATCATGCTCCTGAGAACTGCAGCTTGCTTCACTTACACCTTCCTCATCACTGCAGTCCTCAGGAGCGAGATCAGAAAGCCAGAGAAGGAGGTACCTGTAATAGGATACAAGGGCTGGCCAGAGGGATGCGCTACCGCTCTGATAGTCTTGGAGACAGAGAGGGCTGGGCAGGCAGGGAGAGCTGACCAATCCAAGCAGGATTTGTATACAACAACCAGCCAATCGCCGTTAAGGTACATCGCTTGCCGTGATTGGCTGGTTGTTGTATACTGGGCACCACATACAGTACATCACCAGTATCTGTTAATACAGTATAGCACAAGTACATACAGTACAGTATACAAATGTCCAACAGTCAAAACCCCATCATGGCTCCACCAGCAAGAAGAAAGAAATATGAAGCCAGTTTCAAACTTAAAGTTGTAAACTTTACCATGTAACATAATATCTGCGCTGCTGCAAGACAATATTGAGTAACAGAAAAGATGGTTCGGGACTGGAAAACAAATGAAAAAGCATTAAAGAGTATGCCAAAGCGTAAGTGTGCCTTAAAAAGAGGCACCCCACTGTGGCCAGAACTCGAAAAACATGTAGCAGACATGGTGAATGAGCATCGCCAAAACGGTTATGTAGTGACACGAAATAAAATACGTTTGTTTGCACTTCCGTGGGCTAAATCTAACCCAGATCACAGAAACAGATTTAAGGCCACTGTATCCTGGTGTACAAGATTCATGGCAAGGCATAATATGGTACTGAGGCAAAAGACGAAAATTGCCCAAAAATTACCTGCTGATCTTGATAGCAAAGTAAATAGTTTCCATCGATACGTAATGCAACAGCGCACTAAACATGGCTATCCGTTAAGTAGTATTGGAAATATGGATGAAACTCCAATGAATTTTGATATGGTTGGAAATAAAACAGTCCATTAAAAAGGTGAAAAAACAATTTTAATTAAAACAACAGGGCATGAGAAGTCCAGTTTTACAGTGGTATTAGGATGCACAGCTGATGGCGCCAAACTGAGACCAATGATTATTTTTAAAAGAAAAACAATGCCGAAACTCAAGTTCCCTGTTGGTTGTTTTGTACGTGTGAATGAATAAGGCTGGATGGATGAAGAACAGGTAAAGCTATGGCTTGATAATGTATGGAGCAGGCGACCAGGTGGACTTGTTCAAAAATTTAGTCTACTTGTGTGGGATATGTTCAGGGCTCATTTAACTTTCAACACAAACAGCAAAGTCCCCCAAAAATTCAAGAAAAAAACACAGCAAAAAAGGCAGCAGTGTTTACCTGCCCAGATCTTCAAAACCAAATGCACTACCAGGGTGCAGTAAATCCACATAAAGATGGGCGGCTACACATGTGCAAAATACTGATGAGACAATTACTCACAACATACAATTTTATGGAGGGGGTGACTGCTTAGTATTTGAATTGCACACAAAAAGGCTTGTATAGGGTGCTGTTCAAACTAGGGTAGTGCACAGTATCCAGCTTACAGCCTATTAGTTACGGTACTATCCAAGTGCACCCCATGGGAACAGACACCCCAGTTTACAATCCCCGCACTGATGGGCCTGGCTGCACCCTTAGTGTGGCTTTGCTGTTTGTGTTTAGAGTAGGACAGTAGTACTCCAGTAGTAGTAGTATGGGCGTGACTAATAGGCTGTAAGCCGGATATTATGCATTACTCTAGTGTGAACAGCACCCTATACAAGCCTTTTTGTGTGCAATTCAAATACTAAGCAGTCGCCCGCTCCATGAAATTTTAGGTTGTGAGTGTTTGTCTCATCAGTATTTTGCACCTGTGTAGCCGCCATCTTTATGTGGGTTTGCTGCACCCTGGTAGTGCATTTGGTTTTGAAGATTTCGACAGGTAAACACTGCTGCCTTTTTTGCTGTGTTTTTTTTTCTCATTTAACTCCCAGCACCAAGCAAAGGCTTGCAAGACTAAGCACACATGCGGCAGTTATTCCTGCAGGATTGACATCATTGGTACAGCCACTGGATGTGTGCCTAAACAAGCCATTTAAAGATCGTATTCGAGAACAGTGGAATGAATGGATGGTTAGCGGCGAAAAGTCATTCACAAAAGGAGGAAACATGCGTGCTCCACAGTTGGATGTTTTGTGCAAGTTTGTCATAAAAGCCTGGAATGATATTGATGCAGAAACACTAATCAAGTCTTTCAAGAAGTGTTCCATATCAAATTCACCAGATGGTATGGAGGACGACTACTTGTGGCAAGATGAAGAGGAAGCCGAAGCGGAGACCACACAATCTGATATGGAATTCGATCCATATGATGACTGCCTTACAAATGTATCACAAGATGTCATTGATGTGTAGCGCCCCGAGGGTTCGGCCGCTACAGGGGTATTGCACCTCAAACCAGAGGTGTGATATTCCACTCCCGGGTAAGGATGGAGTGTGGACCAAGACTCAGTAAGCTGCATGCATCACACACACCCCATTTCCGAGGGACAGCTCAACGGTGCTCCCACTAGACAGAAGTGCAGGCACGACAGCATCTGTCCCTGGCTGGAGAGGGGGGGGGGGGGGGGAACCCAGTGATGTAGGAGCAGATAGAGGTTGGGTTTCTGGGCATAGGTAGGAGCCCGTTGGTTGCAAGTCACCTGGGCTCATACACAGAGAGGGAGGTATATAAGGTGGGCACCATCTTAGATCAGTGTTCAGTCTGAGAGAGGAAGTGACAGAGCAGGGCCTCTGTGGAGCTCTGCTCCAGAGGCGGGCCTAGCCTGTGAGGCCAGAGCCAGCAGAAAAGACAGGAACAGAAAGGAAAGGAAGAAAGGAACAGAACTCCAAGAGAGGCCCAGAGACACGAAGGCAGAAGGAACCCTAAGGACCCAGGAGATTGCGGGTGACGGGTTGGCAGAACAGGGTACCGAATCCCAAGTTGGTGGAGGCGACTAATCCTCAGCCAAGGACCGGCGGTCGCGATCATATCTTGGTGCGACCCCTCACTACACCTACTAGAAAGGCATACCACATAGGGTCAGGGAGGTGAGCACGAAGCCCTCCCAAGAGAAGGCCCACGGGAGCTGGACAGATGTAGTGTCACTGGTGGGGCACGGCCAGAGGAAGGAGTAGAAGGGAGTCCTGTGAAACACTCTGGAATTGCCTGGGGGTTGACCGAGCCCCCTGCCTGGTGGACGCAACACGGCTTGGGCAGTCATTGCCCGCGGAATGACTTGGGACATAAATAACTGTGAGTAAAGAACTTGAACTGCAACCCCACGTCTCTGTGCTTCATTGCCGCACCAGCAGTACTAGTGCAGGGACGCCCGCGCACCATCACTCCCATCATCCACATTCTCTGCCCTGGGGCTGCACTCTTCCCGTGGGGAGTCACACTACCTCAGCTGCATACACCATCAGCCCCAGCGGTCTACCTTGCAGCGGCGGTCCACACTGACCGCGATCCACGGGTGGCGTAGTCGGACAATTAACCTAAAACCCACAAAATACCGCCATTGGCCTGACCACCCTGAGCCACGGGACCGGGTCGACGCCACGGAGACTACAACCCCCCAGAGACCTGGTTCCGGGTAACCCACACACACCCACACTAGGCCCAGGGGGCGCATCAGATGTACTTATGATATCAGACAACGAACAGGAGGATTTTGAAGGCTTTTAAAGGGAAACTGTCACTCCAGCAAAACCTGTAAAAATACCGTAGCTTGCAGTTATGATGGGCGTTGCTAACTCGCCAGGGACTTGCCCGGCACTTGCTCTCTCTCTATTGTTTGATATCTTCCTCCTATCATCATCAGTTCCAGTTTGGTTGACAGCTTAGAAAACAAACAGCATAGCAGCTCCCATGGGTTTATTGTCTTATCCTTTAGAGTGAATTAGGAAAAGTTTAATCCACTTGCACTGTTTTATGTTTACATGTTTGAAGACAAACAGCCTTATGTTTATAAGTGACAGTTTTCCTGCTAAGTACCTGCATGTCATAAGCATTTGAATTAAAATTACCATATTGAAATCAAATCTGATGTTTTTTTAATTTTTACCGTATGTGCGATGGAAGAGGGGTAGTCTTATACGGCGAGTATATCCCAAACTATATTTTAACTAGAAAAGTTGGGGGTCGTCTTATATGCCCAGTCGTCTTATACTCCCGAAAATACGTATATACCAGGATGGGGAACATATATACCAGGATGGGGCCCAGGATTGGGAACATTGCCCAAGGGTCTAATGGACTCTAGTTATACCATAGGGCTTAACCTTACCTCTCCTGCACAGGACTTACAACACAATAACACACAAGCTCGGTGCAAAGGAGGAGGTAAGGATTAATCCTCACACACAAAGGTGAGGAGTTATGACTAGTGATGAGCGAGCATGCTCGCTACTGCTCGGTGCTCGCCCGAGCATCTCACTGCTCGAGATGCTCGGCGCTCGTCGAGCATTTCCGGGTTGCTCGGGTGGGAATTCGGGTCCCCTCCCTGCATGTTTGACGCTCTTTAGAGAGACAATGAACATGCAGGGATTGTCTGCCATGCACTGTAATGCCGTAGCCATGTTGGTTGTGGGCATTACAGTGATTGGCTGGCCGCACAGCGTCATCAGGTCTATATCAGACCTGGCGTCGCCATGCTCGTCACAGTCACTCCGGATCAGACAGTGTAGGGAGAGCTGCTGCTGTGTCAGGGAGAGATTTGATCGTGTATTAGGTAGTGTAGGGAGAAAAACCGTACATTACACATATCCATCTTAACAAACAGTCCTTCTGAGGACTAATTCATCTGCAGAGATATCAGGCAGGCAGAGTGTATAGGCAGGCGGTGTATATAGCAGACTGCAGTGCATATAGCACAAGAGGCTCCATTTCAATTCTGCCTTATGCTGCTGTTAGATATTTCTATACAAAGGCCCAGGTCTCAGGGGCCAGGAATACTTTTCTTTGGATCTTAATCCTCATTATTTGCTTAAAAAGCAATCCAGAGACCACCATTTTTCTGCGCCATTTGCTTGTTTTGGGAGAGGTGCTGCTGCATCAGGGACAGATTTGCTTGTGTATTAGGTAGTGTAGGGAGAAAAACCATACATTACACATATCCATCTTAACAAACAGTCCTTCTGAGGACTAATCCATCTGCAGAGATATCAGGCAGGCAGGGTGTATAGGCAGGCAGTGTATATAGCAGACTGCAGTGCATATAGCACAAGAGGCTCCATTCCATCCATTCCAATTCTGCCTTCTGCTGTTGTTAGATATTTCTATACAAAGGCCCAGGTCTCAGGGACCAGGAATACTTTTCTTTGGATCTAAATCCTCATTATTTGCTTAAAAAGTAATCCAGAGAACACCATTTTTTCTGCGCCATTTGCTTGTTGGCACTGCAGAATACAGCCAGGTCCTTTCCATATTAGAGCGCTAGAAATCCAGCTATTTAAAACCGTGTTTTCTCCGTCAAAGGGATCACATATACGTTGTCAAAAAATACTGCCATTTCTGGCCTCCATTAAAAATTTCCTTTAGTGTGTCATTGAAGCAATTCACCGCAGTTTGCTGTTCAAACTACTTACCTACAGGCCAGGTATTTAAAACTGTGTTTTCTCCGTCAAAAGGATCACATATACGTTGTCAGAAAATACTGCCATTTCTGGCCTCCATTAAAAATTTCCTTTAGTGTGCCATTGAAGCAATTCACCGCAGTTTGCTGTTCAAACTACTTACCTACAGGCCAGGTATTTAAAACTCTGTTTTCTCTATCACACGGATCACATATAAGTTCGCTCCAAACTCAGTCATTTGTAGTGAGCGTGGAAGATACTGTCCTCCATTTAAAATGGGCAAGGCACGTGGCAAGGGACGGGGAACTAGACGTGATGGTAATGGTGCATGCAGAGGCCGATGACAAGGCCCTGGGCAAGCCAAAATTGTGCCACAACAAACACCCACATCTTCTCGCCCCAGTCCTTGGAAAGCAAGCGCAAATATGCAGCCAACGCCCCACAGAGCACACTACTAAATTCTCACATTTCACGACTGCTTGCACTTGAAATGTTGCCTTTTAGGCTCGTGGAGATGGAAGCATTGTGCAACCTGATGGTGGCGGCCGTCCCTCAGTACTCGTTCCCCAGCCGCCACTATTTCTCCCGGGGTGCCGTCCCCGTATTACACAAGCACGTGTCCCAAAACCATTAGCCGTGCTCTCAACAACGCAATTACCGGTAAAGTCCACCTAACCACGGACACGTGGACAAGTGCTTGTGGACAGGGACGGTACATCTCGCTGACGGCACACTAGGTTAACACAGTGGAAGTTGGGACCCAGTTGGACCTTGGGACGGATCACGTCCTCCCGACGCCAAGGATTGCGGGCCCTAGGTCAATCAGGGTTGCCCCCACGGTCTACAGCTCCTGCACCTCATTCTCCTCAGCATCCTCCTCCTCTTCAGCCTCCATCTCCGAAATGACCACATCAGTCACAAGCTGGAAGCACTGCCTCGGCCAAGCGGCAACAGGCTGTGCTGAAGCTAATATGCTTAGCTGAAAAACCGCACAATGCTGAAGAGTTGTGGACAGCTCTGAAAGAGCAGGCTGATCTGTGTCTCACACCGCTGAGCCTACAGCCAGGCATGGTCGTGTGATACAATGGCCAGAACCTGGTGGCGGCTCTGAGGCGAGGCGAGCTCACACACGTACCATGCCTGGCCCATGTGCTTAACCTCGTGGTTCAGCGGTTTCTCAAATCCTACCCAGAGCTACAGGATCTGCTTGTTAAAGTAGTCCACCTGTGTGCCCATTTTAGAAAGTCAGCTACAGCTTTGCCGCCCTTGCAGTGTTTCATCAGCGTTCTCAGCTTCCGGCTCACAGTGATGTGCCCACGCGTTGGAACTCTACATTGCAGATGTTGGGAAGGATTTGTGAGCAGAAGAGGGCAGTTGTTGAGTACCAGCCTCAACAAGGCCGTCGGTATTCAGTTCAGACTCCACACACAAGACCTCAGGAGTGGACATGGATGTCAGACATATGTACCATCCTCCAAAACTTTGAGGACGCCTCCAAGATGGTGAGCGGCGATGACGCCATAATTAGAGTCACCATCCCGCTTCTCTGTCTTCTGAAATGTTCTCTGCTCACAATCAAAGAGGATGCATTACAGGTGGATCACGATGAGATGGAGCAAGTAAACATACAGGGTGATTACACACAGCTGTAGCATCGGCGTCCCTGCCCCCTGTTAGGCAGGGACGCCGTTCCCCTCACCTCTCCGCTCCGTGCCCGGCGGCTTCCTCCCGCTCTGCTGGCAGCGCGCGCTGCTTCCCGGCCTCTGTGCTTAGGGCGCGCGCGCTCCCCCTCTCTTAAAGGGGCCGCGTGCGCCGTCCTAAGGAGTCCCCGGCCAATGGCCGGAGGACCTCTCCATATATAAGGCACCTCCTCCAAAATGGAGGTGCCCGAGCAATGTTGTTGCAAAGCCTTCACTCTGCTTCAGCCCTCAGGTCCCGTTGCCAGTGACCTGCCAGTCACCTGCCTGATTCCTGCCTGTTACCTGCCAGTCATCGACCAGATTCCTGCTTGATACCTGCCTGATATCCGCTTACCTGCTTGCAAGCCTGCGGTCCGACGGTCTGCTCTCCGACACCTGTCAGTCTGTCTATGGACCAGTCTGCCCGCTCACCTGGGAGCGCTCACCTGCTACCTGCCTGCTAGCCTACCTGGAGGCTCTGCCGTCACTTGCCGTGACCACCTGCCTGTCCAGAGACTCTTGCCCGCTCACCTGGGAGCGCTCACCTGCTACCTGCCTGCTAGCCTACCTGGAGGCTCTGCCGTCACTTGCCGTGACCACCTGCCTGTCCAGAGACTCTTGCCCGCTCACCTGGGAGCGTCCACCCGCTACCTGTCTGCTAGTCTACCTGGAGGTTCTGCCGTCACTTGCCGTGACCACCTGCCTGTCCAGAGACTCTCGCCCGCTCACCTGGGAGCGCTCACCAGCCACCAGCCCGCTGCCCTTCTACCCAGAGACTGTCCCTGTCACTTGCCGTGACTACCTGCCCCTCTACCCAGAGACTGTCCCTGTCACTTGCCGTGACTACCTGCCCGTCTTCCCTGGGAGCCACCCGCTTCATTACAAGGACAGCCCCCTTGTATAGTTGCACAGAGGTTCCACCTCCCAGACCCGTTACAGTTTGCTCGGGCCATGGAACCCGGTGGCCCCCAGATCTCCGATCTGCACCAGGAAGTCTTACGTCAGAAAACTCAGCAGGAGGTGGTACTGTCCTATCTACGGTCCGTTAACTCTCGTCTAGGCGCATTGTGTGACTCGTCTATGTCTACCTCTGGTCCAGCCGTGCCCATTCCTGCGGTACCGCAATCCAGTCCCTTCATGGTACCCGACTATGGACCTCGGCTTCTGGCACCTCCACGTTTTGCCGGCGAACCTACTTTAGCTCGGGGTTTCATAAACCAGTGCACCCTGCACTTTGAGCTATTGGCATACCAGTTCATCTCTGACCGGGCCAAGGTGGCCTTCATCATGTCCCATCTCACTGGGGAGGCACTGGCATGGCTAAATCCCCTGTGGGAGAGAGGGGATCCCCTGGTGTCCGACCTGCCGTCTTTCCTCGCTGCTTTCCGGAAAGTCTTCGATGAACCTGGACGGAAAACCTCTTCTGCCTCTTCTCTGCTACGTCTCCGCCAAGGGAGACTCACCGTGGGCCAATATGCCATACGGTTCCGCACCCTCGCTTCTGAGCTTGCCTGGGAAAATGAGGCTCTGGTGTCCGTCTTCTGGGAGGGTCTTTCCGGTCGGATTAAGGACGAGTTAGCTGGTCGGGACATTCCTACCACTCTGGATGACCTGGTGTCACTAGCTACCCGGATTGGCATCCGGTTCCAAGAACATGCCAAAGAGACTACCTGGGAGAAAGACTTTTCTTGCTCTGCTCCTACTTCCCTGAGACCTGCCTCTCAACCAGTCACTCCGCGGGCGCCCTCGCCTGAACCTATGCAGATCGACCAGACCAAGATGGTCAGATCTCGCCAAGAATCTCGCCGAGCTGAGGGAAGCTGTTTCTATTGTGGCAGTATGGAGCACTTCATCCGTTCCTGCCCGGAGAAGCCGGGAAACGCCAGTGTCTAGGACCGCTCGGAGAGGTCGTCCTAGACAAATGTAAGCCCTCTCCGTCTCTGACTTTACCGGTCTCTATTGCTTGGGGAGAAAACCGTCACTTTGAACATGCCCACCTGGATTCTGGAGCTGCTGGAAACCTCATCTCCCAGTCTCTGGTAGAGAGATACCGTATTCCCACCAAGTCCCTGGCTGAACCATTATCAGTCGCCTCCGTGGATGGAAGACTTCTCTCGGAGACCATCCTGCTCGTCACTGAACCCATAACCCTGCAGGTGGGAATGCTGCACTCTGAGGAAATCTCATTCCATGTGCTGTCCGGACTTTCTCACTCCCTGTTGCTAGGTCTACCTTGGCTCCAGACACACGAACCCGTATTGAACTGGCGATCCGGTGAAGTACTCCGATGGGGTCCAGACTGCCATAGGACCTGCCTGGTTCCGGTCCGCCCAGCTCGCCCTCCGCCAACTCTAGCTAATTTACCAGGTCTCCCGGCTCCTTACTGGCCCTATGCGGACGTCTTCGGTAAGAAGGAAGCAGAGACGTTGCCACCCCATAGGCCATATGACTGCCCGATCGACCTGGTACCTGGCACCACTCCTCCCCGTGGGCGTATCTACCCGTTGTCTACAGCCGAGACCCGGGCCATGTCTGAGTACATTGAAGAGAATCTTGCTAGGGGATTTATCCGAAAATCTATCTCCCCGGCTGGAGCCGGATTCTTCTTTGTCAAAAAGAAAGACTGCTCGCTACGCCCCTGTATTGACTATAGAGGACTCAATCAGATCACGGTTAAAAATAAATACCCCCTTCCGCTCATCTCTGAGTTATTTGATCGTCTTAAAGGCGCCAGGATCTTCTCCAAGCTGGATCTACGTGGAGCGTATAACCTGGTCCGTATCCGTCAGGGAGACGAGTGGAAAACAGCATTTAATACCCGGGACGGACACTATGAGTACTGTGTGATGCCCTACGGTCTCTGCAATGCTCCCGCCGTCTTCCAAGAACTGGTCAACGACATCTTCCGTGACCTTCTTTACTCCTGTGTGGTGGTATACCTGGATGACATCTTGGTCTTCTCTCCGGATCTTCCCACACACCGGAGGGATGTTCGTCAGGTCCTGCTTAGGCTCAGGCAGAACCACCTCTATGCTAAATACGAGAAGTGCCTTTTTGAGCAGAGCTCTCTTCCTTTCCTGGGCTATGTTATCTCCCAGACAGGCTTGCGAATGGATCCCGAGAAGCTCTCTGCTGTCCTAAAGTGGCCCCTTCCGAAGGGCTTGAAGGCGATACAGCGATTCCTGGGCTTCGCTAATTACTATCGTCTCTTCATTCCTCACTTCTCGTCAAGGACTGCGCCCATATCTGCGCTCACCCGTAAGGGAGCAAATCCCCAGGTATGGTCATCCGAAGCTGAGGAGGCCTTCCTTTCCCTGAAACAAGCCTTCTCCTCTGCCCCTGTGCTGCACCGTCCGGACTGCAACAAACAGTTCTACCTGGAGGTTGATGCCTCCTCCTCTGGAGCCGGAGCGGTGCTCACCCAGAAGTCTTCCTCCAGGAGAATGGTAACCTGCGGCTTTTTCTCTAAAATCTTCTCCTCCTCTGAGCGCAATTACTCCATAGGAGACCGAGAACTGCTTGCCGTCAAATTGGCGCTGGAGGAGTGGCGTTACCTGCTTGAAGGGGCTCTATACCCGGTGATCATCTATATGGATCACAAGAACCTGGCATATCTCCAAAATGCCCAGAGACTTAATCCACGTCAGGCCCGGTAGTCTTTGTTCTTTGCCCGCTTCGATTTCATCCTTCATTTCCGCCCGGTGGACAAAAATGTCAAAGCTGATGCCTTGTCCTGATCCTTCCTGTCCTCCGACCAAGAGGAGGAGCCTATGCACATTATCGACCCCTCCAAGGTGATGAATGTGGCCCCCTTGGATTTGACTCGTCTTCCACACGGCAAGACGTTCGTGGCACCTCCAGACCGTGAGAGGGTTCTTCGCTGGGATCATTCTTCTAAACTAGCTGGCCATGCCGGCCAAAAGAAGACCTTCCTACTCATTTCCCGGCATTACTGGTGGTCTACTCTGCGTAAGGATGTGGTAGACTTCGTCTCTGCCTGTTCATCTTGTGGCCGCAACAAAGTTCCCAGACACTTACCAGCTGGTCATCTCCTGCCGCTTCCCATACCTGTTGCCCCGTGGCAACACATCGCTATGGACTTCATTACCGATCTTCCTGTCTCTGCCGGGTGTACTGTCATTTGGGTGGTCGCGGACCGCTTCTCTAAATGGCCCACTTCATTCCCCTGTCTGGTCTTCCGTCTGCACCTGAGCTGGCTAAGGACTTTATTCGCCATATCTTCCGTCTCCATGGCCTACCCCTCCACATCGTGTCGGATCGAGGGGTTCAGTTTACCTCACGCTTCTGGAGAGCCACATGTAAACTGCTGGACGTCACCCTGGACTTCTCCTCCGCTTACCACCCTCAGTCCAATGGTCAAGTGGAGCAGATCAATCAGATCCTTACCAGCTATCTCCGGCACTTTGTTAATGCCCACCATTCTGATTGGGTGGACCTCCTTCCTTGGGCCGAGTTCTCTTATAATAACCACGAGAGCGAATCCTCTTCCAAGTCCCCGTTCTTTATTGTCTATGGCCAGCACCCCTGGATTGTCAGCGAGTTTTCTACCATTTGGGAGAGTACCAGGTCTGCACTTCTTCAGTCCTCCGAGCGGATGAAGCGTTATGCTGACAAGAGACGTCTGGATCCGCCTCAATTCCGTCCGGGAGACAAGGTTTGGCTGTCTTCCAAACATGTACGGCTCAAGATACCCTCCTACAAGTTAGGTCCTCGCTTCATCGGTCCTTTCGAAATCCTCAGGCAAATTAATCCAGTGGCCTACAAATTAAAACTCCCGGCCACCTTACGGATTCCCAACTCCTTCCACGTATCTCTCCTCAAACCCGTTGTCTTTAACTCTTTTTCCAACTATCCAGGTACTCCTCCTGCTCCGGTTTCCGCTGAAGACGTCTTTGAGGTAGAGAGTATTCTGGCCACTAAGAGGGTAAGAGGAAAGACCTTTTTTTTGGTAGATTGGAAGGGGTTTGGTCCTGAGGAGAGAACATGGGAGCCCCGGGAGAACATCCATGCCCCTCTCATCCTTGCTAAATTTTTCTCTGGCCTAAAAAAGGAGGGGCCTAAAGGGGGGGTACTGTAGCGTCGGCGTCCCTGCCCCCTGCTAGGCAGGGACGCCGTTCCCCTCACCTCTCCGCTCTGTGCCCGGCGGCTTCCTCCCGCTCTGCTGGCAGCGCGCGCTGCTTCCCGGCCTCTGTGCTTAGGGCGTGCGCGCTCCCCCAATGGCCGGAGGACCTCTCCATATATAAGGCACCTCCTCCAAAATGGAGGTGCCCGAGCAATGTTGTTGCAAAGCCTTCACTCTGCTTCAGCCCTCAGGTCCCGTTGCCAGTGACCTGCCAGTCACCTGCCTGATTCCTGCCTGTTACCTGCCAGTCATCTGCCAGATTCCTGCTTGATACCTGCCTGATATCCGCTTACCTGCTTGCAAGCCTGCGGTCCGACGGTCTGCTCTCCGACACCTGTCAGTCTGTCTATGGACCAGCCTGCCCGCTCACCTGGGAGCGCTCACCTGCTACCTGCCCGCTAGCCTACCTGGTGGCTTTGCCGTCACTTGCCGTGACCACCTGCCTGTCCAGAGACTCTTGCCCGCTCACCTGGGAGCGCTCACCTGCTACCTGCCTGCTAGCCTACCTGGAGGCTCTGCCGTCACTTGCCGTGACCACCTGCCTGTCCAGAGACTCTTGCCCGCTCACCTGGGAGCGCTCACCTGCTACCTGCCTGCTAGCCTACCTGGAGGCTCTGCCGTCACTTGCTGTGACCACCTGCCTGTCCAGAGACTCTTGCCCGCTCACCTGGGAGCGTCCACCCGCTACCTGTCTGCTAGTCTACCTGGAGGTTCTGCCGTCACTTGCCGTGACCACCTGCCTGTCCAGAGACTCTCGCCCGCTCACCTGGGAGCGCTCACCAGCCACCAGCCCACTGCCCTTCTACCCAGAGACTGTCCCTGTCACTTGCCGTGACTACCTGCCCTTCTACCCAGAGACTGTCCCTGTCTCCTGCCCCTCTACCCAGAGACTGTCCCTGTCACTTGCCGTGACTACCTGCCCGTCTTCCCTGGGAGCCAACCGCTTCCTTACAAGGACAGCCCCCTTGTATAGATGCACAGAGGTTCCACCTCCCAGACCCGTTACAACAGCCAAGCCTCATCTCATCCCAACGTGGATTGGGTGACAATGAGGAACAGGAGGAGAAGGAGGAAGGACAGGAGCTAGTTTCATGCACTATAGATGGTACTACCTGCACAGCTGTCATACCATCTGTTCAGCGTGGATGGCCAGAGGACAGAGAGGAGGAGGAGGAGGATGAGGAGAGCATGGTTAGTCATCCTCTTGGTGAGGACACGGAAGTCTTGCCTGTTAGTAGTCTGGCACGCATGGCTGAGTTTATGTTACGCTGCCTTTCCCATGACCCTCGCGTTCTCAAAATTTTGGGTGACGGTCATTACTGGTTGGGGACACTTCTAGACCCACGCTACAAGAACTTCATATCTCTTATTCCTGAGGCCGACAGGTCTACAAAATTGGTACCAGAAGGCCCTTGTTGCGGAACTATTAAAAAATTCCCATCTGAAAACGCTGGCGGCAGAGGGCACACTTCGTTGGACAACCAAGCAGTACAGGCGAGAGAGACACAATTTCAATCCAGCAGAGGCAGGAGAACACTGTCAAAGTTCTGGGAGAGTTTTCTGAGACCCTCCCATCGCACAGGCATTGAGGTGCGGGGTACTCTCACAAGGAGTGCAAAGTTTGGGAAGATGTTGAGGGAGTACCTTGCCGACCGTACCAACGTCCTCCGTGATTCCTCTGTGCCTTATAATTATTGGGTATCCAAGCTGGATACGTGGAATGAACTGGCTCTCTATGCCTTGGAGGTCCTGGCCTGCCCTGCTGCCAGCGTTTTATCAGAGCGGGTTTTTAATGCCGCTGGTGGAATTATAACTGATAAGCGCATCCGCCTGTCAACTGAAAATGCTGACAGGCTGACTTTTATAAAAATTAACAAGGGCTGGATTGGGCCAGACTTCTCAACACCACCGAATGATAGCAGCGTAACATAAACTCAAATCCAGTGTCTTTTCTTGGGAGGTGTATTCCCATGCAACTTTTCACACCCACACATGGGTATACGCTTCCTGATTTTGTCTATTTGCTCTTGTCCTCCTCCTTCTCCTCATCCTCCAACAACATATCACCAGGGTGACCGTGGTCCGTGATGCAACACCTACATAATTTTTTTAAAGGGTGTTTATGATGCCCGTAAAAAAAATTTTTTATACAGTATGTGACGCGCCCCCTGGGCCTGAGTTGTGCAGGGGAACCCGGAACCGGGCCTGTTGTAGAATGCTGGGGGTTGTAGTCTCCGTGTGGCGGTGACCCGGTCCGTGCCCAGGGTGGTCAAACCAGTGGCAGTCTTAAGTACTAACAAATGTCCGACTGCGCCACCCGTGGATTGCGGTCAGTGGGGACCGCCGCTGCGCTGCAGACCGCTGAGGCTGATGTTGTTTGCGCAGCTGAGTATGGGATGACTCCCCACGGGAGAAGTATTGCCTCAGGGCAGCTAATGTGGAAGATGATGGGAGTAATGGTGTGAGGGTCCCAGTGCTAATGATGCAGGAGCGGCAAGGAATCACAGAGACGGGAGGTGCAGTTTAGGGTCTTTACTGATGGTACAAGGCAGACCCTCCCGGGAGTACTGGCTAGTATAAGGGGCCTGGTCAGTCTGCGAGCAAGCAGGAGTTCCCCTGGCCAGGTGGAGTTGTAGGCCTCCCCGTTTATCTGCACTCTTCCTGGCTACCTTGCTGTCAGCGGTTACAAGTAGCCCACGTCCCTGAGTATACCGTGTGGTGCTCACCCGTATGGCTGGTGACTTGGGGCCTTCTGTTAGCCTCCGCTCCTGGATGGCGGCGCTGGTCCCTTCTCTGTGACTGAGCCTCCGGGCTTCTATGGCCAGAGGACCTGGAATCCCCTGCTGGTTGGTTTCTGCTGCTGGGTGTATATCAGTCCCCACAGCCTCGGACTCCTGTGTCCGGCTTTAGTATCTTCGTCCAGGGCGAACTCTGCTCAGCTCCAGCCCCTGGACTTCTGCTACTGCTCCTACAGAGCTCCTGTTCTTGCTTTCCCTGTGTCTGGAACTGAACTGTCTAATCCTGCCCCAGACCCAGTTTATAAGGGCAGATTCCTCCCCTCCCAGGTCTGGGTGGGCCGTGTTGCATGTTTAGGGCTCCTGACCAGAGAAACCTCCCACTTGCTCTCAGACATAATATCTCTATTACTGTGGCAACCAGACCCCTGGGGTGTCACATATGTTCATGTATATCCCCCAGGGGTAAATGTTTGTCAGCCCATACACTTTGTGCATGGGCATTACAAGTATAGGAGGCCTGCTCCTTTTTAATGGGAACATTTTTTTATAAGACCCTCCTCCACGTCTCTTCCAAGGGGCATTGAAGTGCCTCCAAATTTTTGGCAGCCCTTCCATTCACTGCATAGGCCAACACTATGGGAGACTCTCTCCTTTCTAATGGGAATTTGTCATTACTGTGGCCCTGCTCTGTGTGTCTTTAAATTCTTAGTGGGGTTTTTCCTAAAATTGGTCAGCCATTGGACTCACTGCACACCCTATAACTGTATAGCAGATCCTCTCCTTTCTAATGGGAACATGTCGTACCTTGTTACTGTGGCCCTGCTCCTTGTGTCTTTAAATTCTTACTGGGGTTTTTCCTAAAATTGGTCAGCCTTTGGACTCACTTCATACCCTATAACGGTATAGTAGACCCTCTCCTTTCTAATGGGAACATGTCGTACCTTGTTACTGCGGCCCTGCTCCGTGTGTCTTTAAATTCTTACTGGGGTTTTTCCTAAAATTAGTCAGCCGTTGGACTCACTGCATACCCTATAACTGTATAGCAGACCCTCTCCTTTCTAATGGGAACATGTCGTACCTTGTTACTGTGGCCCTGCTCCATGTGTCTTTAAATTCTTAGTGGGGTTTTTCCTAAAATTGGTCAGCCGTTGGACTCACTGCATACCTTATAACTGTATAGCAGACCCTCTCCTTTCTAATGGGAACATGTTGTACTTGTTACTGTGGCCCTGCTCCGAGTGTCTTTAACCCCTTTACAACCCAAGGTGGTTTGCACGTTAATGACCAGGCCAATTTTTACAATTCTGACCACTGTCACTTTATGAGGTAATTACTCTGGAACGTTTCAACGAATCCCCCTGATTCTGAGACTGTTTTTTCGTGACATATTGTACTTCATGATTGTGGTAAAATTTCTTCGATATCACTTGCGTTTATTTGTGAAAAAAATGGAAATTTGGCAAAAATTTAGAAAATTTTGCAATTTTCAAAATTTGAATTTTTATCCCCTTAATTCAGAGAGATATGTCATTCAAAATAGTTAATATATAACATTTCCCACAAGTCTACTTTACATCAGCACAATTTTGGAACCTAAATTTTTTTTTATTAGGGAGCTATAAGGGTTAAAAGTTGACCAGCGATTTCTCATTTTTCCAACAAAATTTACAAAACCATTTTTTTAGGGACCACATCATATTTGAAGTCACTTTGAGGGGTCTTTATGACAGAAAATACCCAAAAGTGGCACCATTCTAAAAACTGCATCCCTCAAGGTGCTCAAAACCACATTCAAGAACTTTATTAATCCTGCAGGTGCTTCAGAGGAATTTTTGGAATGTGGAAGAAAAAAATTAACATTTAACTTTTTTCACAAAAATGTTACTTCAGATCCAAGTTTTTTTATTTTCGCAGGGGTAACAGGAAAAAATGGACCCCAAAATTTGTTGTGCAATTTCCCCTTGGCATGCAGATACCCCATATGTGGGGAAAAACCACTGTTTTGGTGCACGGCAGGGTTCGGAAGGGAAGGAGTGCCATTTGACTTTTTGAATGTAAAATTTGCTTGAATAATTAGCGGACGCCATGTTGCATTTGGGAAGCCCCTGATGTGCCTAAACAGTGGAAACCCCACACAAATGACACCATTTTGGAAACTAGAACCCTCAGGGAACTTATCTAGATGTGTGGTGAGCACCTAGAACCCCCAGGTGCTTCACAGAAATTTATAACATTGAGCCGTAAAAATAAAATTTTCACATTTTTCCCACAAAAATGTTTTTCAGCCCCCACTTTTGCATTTTCATAAGGGTAACAGAAGAAATTGCACCATGCAATTTGTTGTACAATTTCTCCTAAGTTAGCAGATACCCCATATGTGGGGGAAAACCACTGTTTCGGCGCACAGCAGGGTTCGGAAGGGAAGGAGCGCCATTTGACTTTTTGATTGTAAAATTTGCTTGAATAATTAGCGGATGTGCCCCTGATGTGCCTAAACAGTGGAAACCCCCCACAAGTGACACCATTTTGGAAACTAGACCCCTCAGGGAACTTATCTAGATGTGTGGTGAGCCCCTTGAACCCCCAAATCCTTTACAGAAGTTTATAACATGGAGCCGTGAAAATTAAAAAAATCTAACTTTTTCCACAAAAATGATGTTTTAGCCCCAATTTTTTTATTTTCACAAGGGTAAGAGGAGAAAATGGACCCCAAAAACTTTTGCGCAATGTCTCCTGAGTACGCCAATACCCCATATGTGGGGAAAATACAGTGTTTGGGTGCATGGCAGAGTTCAGAAGGGAAGGAGCACTGTGTGACTTTTTGAACGCAAAATCCCTGGGGTGTCACATTCCCCCCTAGTAAATTTTAGTACTCCGGGACTAAACACATTTTTTTAAAGAAACATAAATACAAGGTATAACAATAATAAGACAACATATTTACAAGAAGCTTTAGTCTGTAGAGGTCACGGCGTTTCCGTGACCGGGTGTCCATATCACCCAAGGTGAAGTTTATGAAACAAAGGGGGTGTCCATGTCACCCAACAAGGCGAAGTCTTGGCACAGAATAGGGGACCTGTCCAAAGCAAACCCCTTGCGTTGTCCTTGGGCGTGGCTGCAAGGGTAGAGATAGCTACTTTGGGCCGCAAGTAGGCCACGCCAGACAGGTTTTCTCTTCCGCGGCCGTCTTCACAAGAGGCACCAAGGTGCAACTATCTACAAAACTGTTCCGGTTATCCAGTGTCCATAACCTGTTAGTCCAAATAAATCTGCAGGGTAACTGAGAAACATAATTAGTAACAGGCAACAAACATAAACCATAAACATTTTTCAATAAACAGTCAACTTTACAGTGCATTGGTTTAGATTCTCCAGCGAGCGGGCATCTGACCTCTAGTGACTCTAGTGGACCTACGGAGCTCACTAACTGGTTCTGCACTACAGGGTGTAGGAGGTGTTATGGGCAAGCTGGGCAGCTTTCTGCGCACTCTTTGGCTCACTAGGGGCACGGCAGGCTCACTACTAGCAGAGGGTTGATCCTCCTGTACTGCTGGTGTGGACTCTTCTGCCTCTTGGGCCGGCTGCTCTTCCAGCTCTACGGGTTCCTCTGTAGGCACTTGTGGGGCTGGCTGGAGAAAGGTGAGGACGGGTACCACGACAGAGCCGTTTACTTGTGTCCAAGACCGGGGGAAGTCTTCGAGTACGGTACTGATCATTTCTTCCCTTTCCTCTGCGGGTTGAGGGTTTTCTTGATCTTCTTCAGGGCTTTGCAGCTGCTCGGGACACTTCTTCAGGTGGTCTCTGGAGACAATGGCTGTGGTTTCTCCTCCATCCTTACTGATTACGCAGATTTTTGGGTTCTCATGGCTTGATGGCAGTACGGTGTACGGGTCCTTCTCCCACTGGTCGTCCAATTTGTGGAGCCACCTCTTCCTCTTCAAGACCTGCTCTCCAGGTACCAGGGGAACAGCGGGAGCATACTGGTTATAAGCCTTCTCTTGCCTTTCTCTAGCTTGAGACAGACTTCGCTCGACGCTCTCCTGTACTTTCTGATACTGCTGCTGCCGTTCTGTATCCCAGTCTGCCTCTGGCGAGGTGTCCTCAGGCGTCAGGACTCCCATATCCAGGTCAATAGGCAGCTTACCAGGTCTTGCTCTCATTAGGTAAGCCGGGGTACAGTTGGTGGAACCTACAGGGATGTGGTTATACAGGTCCACCAGATCGGGCAGTTTCTCAGGCCACAGACTGCGTTCTTCCAGGGGCAATGGTTTTAGCAGATCTATCACCACCTGGTTCATCTTCTCGCAGAGTCCATTGGTTTGAGGGTGATAGGGCGTTGTTCTTATCTTCTTGCAGCCATACAGGTTGCAGAACTCCTGGAAGACCTCCGCTTCAAAGGCTGGTCCTTGGTCTGTCAGCACTTGGTCCGGGTACCCGTGTGGACGGCAGAAGTGCTGCTGGAAGGCTCTAGCTGCTGTTTGAGCCGTTAAGTCCTTGACCGGGACCACCACCAGGAACCGGGAGTAATGATCTACGATTGTGAGGGCGTAGACATACCCAGATCTGCTTGGAGCCAGTTTCACATGGTCCAGGGCTACCAGTTCCAGTGGCTGTCTGGTGATGATGGGCTGCAGGGGAGTCTTCTGGCTGGCACGGTCTTTTCTTCTCAGGTGGCACGGGCCACAGTCTCTGCACCACCTCTCGATGGCTCCTCTCATGCCTACCCAGTAGAACCGTTCACGCAACAAGAACTCCAGCTTCTTCCATCCGAAATGCCCTGCTCCGTTGTGGTATGCCTCCAGAACCATAGCCGCGTCTCGTCTTGGGACCACTACCTGCCAGGTCAACTCATGCGTTCGAGAGTTAACCATTCTCCGGCACAGCTTCTCCCTGTAGAGGAACAGCTTACTTTTCTCCTTCCACAGTTGCTTGGTCTCCTCCGGAGCATCTGGGTCAAGACGGGCATCGGCCTGAGTCAGCATTTCCTTCACCAAATGGACTGCGGGATCACTGTCTTGCGTCTCCGCCCAGTTGTAGTGGGGCAAGGGATTGAACGTCGCGGAGCGCCTGTCCTTCACACGGTGGGAATACAGGGTAATCCCATGACGGTGGAACGCAGGGAGCTCAACTTCTTCCAGATCTTCTGGATCTTCCCCTACGTCCGGTAAGTTCGGCATTCTAGACAGGGCATCCGCGTTGGCATTTGATCGTCCTGCCCGGTATTTGATGGTGAATTCAAAGTTGGACAGGCGGGCCATCCAACTCTGTTCCAGAGCACCGAGCCTTGCAGTGTCCAGGTGTGTCAACGGGTTGTTATCCGTGTACACGGTGAATTTGGAGGAGGCAAGGTAATGCTTGAAACGTTCGGTCACTGCCCACACTACTGCCAGGAACTCCAGCTTGAATGAGCTATAATTCTCAGGGTTCCTCTCCGTGGGCCGTAGCTTTCGGCTGGCGTAAGCGATTACCCGTTCTTTCCCTTGCTGGATCTGGGACAGTACGGCTCCTAGCCCGATGTTGCTTGCGTCCGTGTGGAGGATAAAGGGCTGGCTGTAGTCTGGATATGCCAGGATTTCATCCCCCGTGAGGGCCATCTTCAGCTGGCAGAAGGACTCCTCTTCCAGCTTTTCCCACCTGAAGGGCGGCTTCTGGTTTTTGGCTTTCCGAGATTGACCTATCAGGAGGTCCTGCATAGGGGCTGCCATTTTGGTGAAACCGGGAATGAATCTTCGGTAGTAGCCTACCAACCCGAGGAACTGCCGCACTTCCTTTATGCTGGAGGGTCTTGGCCAGTCCTTAATCACAGTGATCTTATCAGGGTCGGGAGCCACTCCGTCAGCACTCACCACGTGTCCCAGGTACTGCACCTTTGGTTTCAGGAGGTGACACTTGGAGGGTTTCACCTTTAGGCCGTAGTTTGCCAGAGCTTCAAACACTTCTGCCAGGTGTTTCAGGTGGTCCTCGTAGGTCTTGGAATAGACGATGACATCATCCAGGTATAACAGGACCGTCTCGAAGTTCCGGTGTCCCAGACAGCATTCCATCAACCGTTGGAAGGTTCCTGGTGCGTTGCAGAGCCCGAACGGCATACAGTTAAATTCACTGAGACCCATCGGGGTGGTGAATGCGGTCTTCTCCCGGTCCGCCTCTGCTACAGGAACCTGCCAGTACCCGCTAGTGAGATCCAAAGTAGAGAAGAAGTTAGCAGATTTTAATGCAGCTAAGGACTCTTCTATCCTTGGTAATGGGTACGCATCTTTGTGTGTGATACGGTTGACCTTCCTGTAGTCTACACACATTCTCATGGTGTTGTCTTTCTTTTTTACTAAGACTAGTGGAGCTGCCCAGGGGCTACAGCTGTCCCTGATTACCCCAGCCTCCTTCATGTCTCTAAGCATCCCCTTGGCGTGTTGGTAGTGTGCCGGGGGTACGGGTTGGTATCTCTCCTTTATGGGAGGATGGTCTCCCGTGGGGATGTGGTGTTCTACCCCCTTTACTCGCCCGAAGTCTAGCGGGTGTTTGCTAAACACTCTCTCGTACTCTCGAACCACCCGATAGACTCCCTGTTTCTGGTGTGAGGGAGTGGAGTCAGTACCCAAATGCAGTTGCTGACACCAGTCCTCCATTGGTTTCTTAGAGCCGTCACCTTCCTCTGGTTGAGATGGAGGCAAGGGTTCCACGGCCTGTACAGAATTCTGGTTTATGGTGAACAATTTGGCTAGCGTGGCATACCGGGGCAGGTGTACTTCTCTCTCCCCGATATTTATGATGCGAACGGGCACCCTCCCATGGCGTACATCGACCACCCCCCGTGCTGTCAAAATGGTGGGCCTACTGTCTGAGTAGACGGGTTCTACCATTGCTTGGTAGTCTCTACCTCTTAGACCAATAGCTGCCCGGCACCAAATCATCATCTCACTTTTTGGGGGCATGGCAATAGGGAACGGGTCACACATTCTCACGCTACCTATCTCACCACCAGATAGTTCCACCTGTTGCCGCTTCATCAGTGCCCGGATCTCTTTTTGGAGCACACGCTGCTGGCCGGAACTGGCGTTCTTGGCAACCTGCTGTCTAATGAGAAACACCTTTTTAAGACAATTTTCAATCACATTAGTTCCCAAGGTTATTCTAGTGTGACTCTCATGACGGTCTATGTCCACTATTATCAGTCCTTGTGCCGCCAGTTCGACTTTACCGATCTTAATGGTCACCTCTTTGAATCCCACCTGCGGCACGGACTGACCATTGCTGGCGATGATACTCAGGTCATCATCTGGGTAGCGGGTTATGTCCGAGTCATTCCAGTACTGCTTGAAGAGCACGTACGGGATGGTGGTGACCTGTGACCCGGTGTCTAGTAGGGCACTCATAGGAATGCCATCCAGTACCACAGGCAAGATTGGACGTCCCCCTACGTATTTATCACGCCAGTTTGATGGGCCTGATGGTCTTATGCCTGGGGGTTGGCCCTCTACCCCAGGTTGTGCCCGTTTAAATGACAGTACCTTGCTACATGTCCGGGTTGATTGCAGCGGCGGCAGATCGGTCGTCCGTCTTCGTTGTATCTGTCGCTGGGTCTTCCTCTGGCCGGTGGGGTCCTCCTCAGTCGGCGCCACGGGACGTCCTCCGGTCCGGATGCCAGCTGGATCTTTCCTGGAGAAGAGACCTGTAAAGACTGCACAGTTCTGGTTAGCGCGGCAACGCTCTTAGTCAGCTCTTGGACCTGATGGTGCAGGTCTGTAGCCGGGTCACTGTTTAAAGCCTGCGCATCAGCTCCCACAGGACCTGCAGACAAGGGCGCCGTCTCCTGGTGGTAAGTGATAGCAGGGCGCCTGTGGGTCACAGCGCCACCTGGTGCCGGTTCTCGGAGCACCCGGATGGCTCTGTCCTTGAACTGTGCAAAGTCCAGGTCAGGGTCCTGTAAGGCCATTGCCCGCAACTGGGTTCGGTGGGCATTGCACAGTAGACCCTCAATAAATTGTTCAGTCAACAGCTTATCTTCATTTCCCACGCTGTCAGGGTCTGCCTGCTTAATGGCTCTCAGGGCCTCTTGTAGGTTTAAAGCATAGTCTCTTATACTCTCATGTGCCCGCTGTTTGCACCCGTAAAATCGGAGCTTTATTTCGGCTGAGGTGCGGGTGTCAAATGTGTCTTTCAGCCGGGCTAGTATCTCTCTGACAGTCCTCTTCCTCCCAGGTGGCCAGGACTTTACCTCCCTTTGGGCTGCCCCGATTAATTGGGCCACCAGGATGCTCACTTTTTGCTCTTCTGTGAGGGGGTACACCTGGAAGAGGCTATCCAGTCTTTCTCTAAAGTCATTTAGAGTATGTGACTCCCCTGAGTACTGGGGTAGCCAGGTTGCCCCCGGGATATAGGGCATGGTGAATGGCATGACTGCTGCAGCGGTTGCGCTGGCGGTGGCTGTGGCAGTGGAGCTCCCCTCGGTGTCCGGCATCCTCCTCCCCCCTAGTGGACCGTGGCCTACCTTGCGATGCTCTTCTTCCGTAGGCCGCGGCTCCGCAGTCGATCGTCGGGGTTGAGGACCTGGCGTCGCGCTCCGAAGACGTCAGCGTCGCTCTTCCTCCCTTCCAGGATCTTGCGCAGCGTCAGAGCGTGGGGCGGAGCGTGGGGCGGAGCTTCGGATCTTGCTCGATTTCGGCGTCCACGCCCCTCTTCTTCCCGTGCGGCGTCCCGAAGATGGCGTCCGAAGGCGGGAAGCAGCTGCGGATGGCGGGAAGAAGGCAGAAGACGGCGGGAAACGGTCCAAGATGGCGTCTGATGGCGGGAATCGGCTCCGGATGGCGGGCAACTTCACCACAGGTAAGTATAAAAGTCTCTTTTTCAGGCACGCAGTACCCGGTGGTTGCGGGCACGAAATCCTGCCGACTACGCCAAAGTTGACGCGCCCCCTGGGCCTGAGTTGTGCAGGGGAACCCGGAACCGGGCCTGTTGTAGAATGCTGGGGGTTATAGTCTCCGTGTGGCGGTGACCCGGTCCGTGCCCAGGGTGGTCAAACCAGTGGCAGTCTTAAGTACTAACAAATGTCCGACTACGCCACCCGTGGATTGCGGTCAGTGGGGACCGCCGCTGCGCTGCAGACCGCTGAGGCTGATGTTGTTTGCGCAGCTGAGTATGGGATGACTCCCCACGGGAGAAGTATTGCCTCAGGGCAGCTTATGTGGAAGATGATGGGAGTAATGGTGTGAGGGTCCCAGTGCTAATGGTGCAGGAGCGGCAAGGAATCACAGAGACGGGAGGTGCAGTTTAGGGTCTTTACTGATGGTACAAGGCAGACCCTCCCGGGAGTACTGGCTAGTATAAGGGGCCTGGTCAGTCTGCGAGCAAGCAGGAGTTCCCCTGGCCAGGTGGAGTTGTAGGCCTCCCCGTTTATCTGCACTCTTCCTGGCTACCTTGCTGTCAGCGGTTACAAGTAGCCCACGTCCCTGAGTATACCGTGTGGTGCTCACCCGTATGGCTGGTGACTTGGGGCCTTCTGTTAGCCTCCGCTCCTGGATGGCGGCGCTGGTCCCTTCTCTGTGACTGAGCCTCCGGGCTTCTGTGGCCAGAGGACCTGGAATCCCCTGCCGGTTGGTTTCTGCTGCTGTGTGTATATCAGTCCCCACAGCCTCGGACTCCTGTGTCCGGCTTTAGTATCTTCGTCCAGGGCGAACTCTGCTCAGCTCCAGCCCCTGGACTTCTGCTACTGCTCCTACAGAGCTCCTGTTCTTGCTTTCCCTGTGTCTGGAACTGAACTGTCTAATCCCGCCCCAGACCCAGTTTATAAGGACAGATTCCTCCCCTCCCAGGTCTGGGTGGGCCGTGTTGCATGTTTAGGGCTCCTGACCAGAGAAACCTCCCACTTGCTCTCAGACATAATATCTCTATTACTGTGGCAACCAGACCCCTGGGGTGTCACATATGTTCATGTATATCCCCCAGGGGTAAATGTTTGTCAGCCCATACACTTTGTGCATGGGCATTACAAGTATAGGAGGCCTGCTCCTTTTTAATGGGAACATTTTTTTATAAGACCCTCCTCCACGTCTCTTCCAAGGGGCATTGAAGTGCCTCCAAATTTTTGGCAGCCCTTCCATTCACTGCATAGGCCAACACTATGGGAGACTCTCTCCTTTCTAATGGGAATTTGTCATTACTGTGGCCCTGCTCTGTGTGTCTTTAAATTCTTAGTGGGGTTTTTCCTAAAATTGGTCAGCCATTGGACTCACTGCACACCCTATAACTGTATAGCAGATCCTCTCCTTTCTAATGGGAACATGTCGTACCTTGTTACTGTGGCCCTGCTCCTTGTGTCTTTAAATTCTTACTGGGGTTTTTCCTAAAATTGGTCAGCCTTTGGACTCACTTCATACCCTATAACGGTATAGTAGACCCTCTCCTTTCTAATGGGAACATGTCGTACCTTGTTACTGCGGCCCTGCTCCGTGTGTCTTTAAATTCTTACTGGGGTTTTTCCTAAAATTAGTCAGCCGTTGGACTCACTGCATACCCTATAACTGTATAGCAGACCCTCTCCTTTCTAATGGGAACATGTCGTACCTTGTTACTGTGGCCCTGCTCCATGTGTCTTTAAATTCTTAGTGGGGTTTTTCCTAAAATTGGTCAGCCGTTGGACTCACTGCATACCTTATAACTGTATAGCAGACCCGCTCCTTTCTAATGGGAACATGTTGTACTTGTTACTGTGGCCCTGCTCCGAGTGTCTTTAACCCCTTTGCAACCCAAGGTGGTTTGCACGTTAATGACCAGGCCAATTTTTACAATTCTGACCACTGTCACTTTATGAGGTAATTACTCTGGAACGTTTCAACGAATCCCCCTGATTCTGAGACTGTTTTTTCGTGACATATTGTACTTCATGATTGTGGTAAAATTTCTTCGATATCACTTGCGTTTATTTGTGAAAAAAATGGAAATTTGGCAAAAATTTAGAAAATTTTGCAATTTTCAAAATTTGAATTTTTATCCCCTTAATTCAGAGAGATATGTCATTCAAAATAGTTAATATATAACATTTCCCACAAGTCTACTTTACATCAGCACAATTTTGGAACCTAAATTTTTTTTTATTAGGGAGCTATAAGGGTTAAAAGTTGACCAGCGATTTCTCATTTTTCCAACAAAATTTACAAAACCATTTTTTTAGGGACCACATCATATTTGAAGTCACTTTGAGGGGTCTTTATGACAGAAAATACCCAAAAGTGGCACCATTCTAAAAACTGCATCCCTCAAGGTGCTCAAAACCACATTCAATATCTTTATTAATCCTGCAGGTGCTTCAGAGGAATTTTTGGAATGTGGAAGAAAAAAATTAACATTTAACTTTTTTCACAAAAATGTTACTTCAGACCCAAGTTTTTTTATTTTCGCAGGGGTAACAGGAAAAAATGGACCCCAAAATTTGTTGTGCAATTTCCCCTTGGCATGCAGATACCCCATATGTGGGGAAAAAACACTGTTTGGGTGCACGGCAGGGTTCGGAAGGGAAGGAGTGCCATTTGACTTTTTGAATGTAAAATTTGCTTGAATAATTAGCGGACGCCATGTTGCATTTGGGAAGCCCCTGATGTGCCTAAACAGTGGAAACCCCACACAAATGACACCATTTTGGAAACTAGACCCCTCAGGGAACTTATCTAGATGTGTGGTGAGCACCTAGAACCCCCAGGTGCTTCACAGAAATTTATAACATTGAGCCGTAAAAATAAAATTTTCACATTTTTCCCACAAAAATGTTTTTCAGCCCCCACTTTTGCATTTTCATAAGGGTAACAGAAGAAATTGCACCATGCAATTTGTTGTACAATTTCTCCTAAGTTAGCAGATACCCCATATGTGGGGGAAAACCACTGTTTGGGCGCACAGCAGGGTTCGGAAGGGAAGGAGCGCCATTTGACTTTTTGATTGTAAAATTTGCTTGAATAATTAGCGGATGTGCCCCTGATGTGCCTAAACAGTGGAAACCCCCCACAAGTGACACCATTTTGGAAACTAGACCCCTCAGGGAACTTATCTAGATGTGTGGTGAGCCCCTTGAACCCCCAAATCCTTTACAGAAGTTTATAACATGGAGCCGTGAAAATTAAAAAAATCTAACTTTTTCCACAAAAATGATGTTTTAGCCCCAATTTTTTTATTTTCACAAGGGTAAGAGGAGAAAATGGACCCCAAAAACTTTTGCGCAATGTCTCCTGAGTACGCCAATACCCCATATGTGGGGAAAATACAGTGTTTGGGTGCATGGCAGAGTTCAGAAGGGAAGGAGCACTGTGTGACTTTTTGAACGCAAAATCCCTGGGGTGTCACATTCCCCCCTAGTAAATTTTAGTACTCCGGGACTAAACACATTTTTTTAAAGAAACATAAATACAAGGTATAACAATAATAAGACAACATATTTACAAGAAGCTTTAGTCTGTAGAGGTCACGGCGTTTCCGTGACCGGGTGTCCATATCACCCAAGGTGAAGTTTATGAAACAAAGGGGGTGTCCATGTCACCCAACAAGGCGAAGTCTTGGCACAGAATAGGGGACCTGTCCAAAGCAAACCCCTTGCGTTGTCCTTGGGCGTGGCTGCAAGGGTAGAGCTAGCTACTTTGGGCCGCAAGTAGGCCACGCCAGACAGGTTTTCTCTTCCGCGGCCGTCTTCACAAGAGGCACCAAGGTGCAACTATCTACAAAACTGTTCCGGTTATCCAGTGTCCATAACCTGTTAGTCCAAATAAATCTGCAGGGTAACTGAGAAACATAATTAGTAACAGGCAACAAACATAAACCATAAACATTTTTCAATAAACAGTCAACTTTACAGTGCATTGGTTTAGATTCTCCAGCGAGCGGGCATCTGACCTCTAGTGACTCTAGTGGACTTACGGAGCTCACTAACTGGTTCTGCACTACAGGGTGTAGGAGGTGTTATGGGCAAGCTGGGCAGCTTTCTGCGCACTCTTTGGCTCACTAGGGGCACGGCAGGCTCACTACTAGCAGAGGGTTGATCCTCCTGTACTGCTGGTGTGGACTCTTCTGCCTCTTGGGCCGGCTGCTCTTCCAGCTCTACCGGTTCCTCTGTAGGCACTTGCGGGGCTGGCTGGAGAAAGGTGAGGACGGGTACCACGACAGCGCCGTTTACTTGTGTCCAAGACCGGGGGAAGTCTTCGAGTACGGTACTGATCATTTCTTCCCTTTCCTCTGCGGGTTGAGGGTTTTCTTGATCTTCTTCAGGGCTTTGCAGCTGCTCAGGACACTTCTTCAGGTGGTCTCTGGAGACAATGGCTGTGGTTTCTCCTCCATCCTTACTGATTACGCAGATTTTTGGGTTCTCATGGCTTGATGGCAGTACGGTGTACGGGTCCTTCTCCCACTGGTCGTCCAATTTGTGGAGCCACCTCTTCCTCTTCAAGACCTGCTCTCCAGGTACCAGGGGAACAGCGGGAGCATACTGGTTATAAGCCTTCTCTTGCCTTTCTCTAGCTTGAGACAGACTTCGCTCGACGCTCTCCTGTACTTTCTGATACTGCTGCTGCCGTTCTGTATCCCAGTCTGCCTCTGGCGAGGTGTCCTCAGGCGTCAGGACTCCCATATCCAGGTCAATAGGCAGCTTACCAGGTCTTGCTCTCATTAGGTAAGCCGGGGTACAGTTGGTGGAACCTACAGGGATGTGGTTATACAGGTCCACCAGATCGGGCAGTTTCTCAGGCCACAGACTGCGTTCTTCCAGGGGCAATGTTTTTAGCAGATCTATCACCACCTGGTTCATCTTCTCGCAGAGTCCATTGGTTTGAGGGTGATAGGGCGTTGTTCTTATCTTCTTGCAGCCATACAGGTTGCAGAACTCCTGGAAGACCTCCGCTTCAAAGGCTGGTCCTTGGTCTGTCAGCACTTGGTCCAGGTACCCGTGTGGACGGCAGAAGTGCTGCTGGAAGGCTCTAGCTGCTGTTTGAGCCGTTAAGTCCTTGACCGGGACCACCACCAGGAACCGGGAGTAATGATCTACGATTGTGAGGGCGTAGACATACCCAGATCTGCTTGGAGCCAGTTTCACATGGTCCAGGGCTACCAGTTCCAGTGGCTGTCTGGTGATGATGGGCTGCAGGGGAGTCTTCTGGCTGGCACGGTCTTTTCTTCTCAGGTGGCACGGGTCACAGTCTCTGCACCACCTCTCGATGGCTCCTCTCATGCCTACCCAGTAGAACCGTTCACGCAACAAGAACTCCAGCTTCTTCCATCCGAAATGCCCTGCTCCGTTGTGGTAAGCCTCCAGAACCATAGCCGCGTCTCGTCTTGGGACCACTACCTGCCAGGTCAACTCATGCATTCGAGAGTTAACCATTCTCCGGCACAGCTTCTCCCTGTAGAGGAACAGCTTACTTTTCTCCTTCCACAGTTGCTTGGTCTCCTCCGGAGCATCTGGGTCAAGACGGGCATCGGCCTGGGTCAGCATTTCCTTCACCAAATGGACTGCGGGATCACTGTCTTGCGTCTCCGCCCAGTTGTAGTGGGGCAAGGGATTGAACGTCACGGAGCGCCTGTCCTTCACACGGTGGGAATACAGGGTAATCCCATGACGGTGGAACGCAGGGAGCTCAACTTCTTCCAGATCTTCTGGATCTTCCCCTACGTCCGGTAAGTTCGGCATTCTAGACAGGGCATCCGCGTTGGCATTTGATCGTCCTGCCCGGTATTTGATGGTGAATTCAAAGTTTGACAGGCGGGCCATCCAACTCTGTTCCAGGGCACCGAGCCTTGCAGTGTCCAGGTGTGTCAACGGGTTGTTATCCGTGTACACGGTGAATTTGGAGGAGGCAAGGTAATGCTTGAAACGTTCGGTCACTGCCCACACTACTGCCAGGAACTCCAGCTTGAATGAGCTATAATTCTCAGGGTTCCTCTCCGTGGGCCGTAGCTTTCGGCTGGCGTAAGCGATTACCCGTTCTTTCCCTTGCTGGATCTGGGACAGTACAGCTCCTAGCCCGATGTTGCTTGCGTCCGTGTGGAGGATAAAGGGCTGGCTGTAGTCTGGATATGCCAGGATTTCATCCCCCGTGAGGGCCATCTTCAGCTGGCAGAAGGACTCCTCTTCCAGCTTTTCCCACCTGAAGGGCGGCTTCTGGTTTTTGGCTTTCCGAGATTGACCTATCAGGAGGTCCTGCATAGGGGCTGCCATTTTGGTGAAACCGGGAATGAATCTTCGGTAGTAGCCTACCAACCCGAGGAACTGCCGCACTTCCTTTATGCTGGAGGGTCTTGGCCAGTCCTTAATCACAGTGATCTTATCAGGGTCGGGAGCCACTCCGTCAGCACTCACCACGTGTCCCAGGTACTGCACCTTTGGTTTCAGGAGGTGACACTTGGAGGGTTTCACCTTTAGGCCGTAGTTTGCCAGAGCTTCAAACACTTCTGCCAGGTGTTTCAGGTGGTCCTCGTAGGTCTTGGAATAGACGATGACATCATCCAGGTATAACAGGACCGTCTCGAAGTTCCGGTGTCCCAGACAGCATTCCATCAACCGTTGGAAGGTTCCTGGTGCGTTGCAGAGCCCGAACGGCATACAGTTAAATTCACTGAGACCCATCGGGGTGGTGAATGCGGTTTTCTCCCGGTCCGCCTCTGCTACAGGAACCTGCCAGTACCCGCTAGTGAGATCCAAAGTAGAGAAGAAGTTAGCAGATTTTAATGCAGCTAAGGACTCTTCTATCCTTGGTAACGGGTACGCATCTTTGTGTGTGATACGGTTGACCTTCCTGTAGTCTACACACATTCTCATGGTGTTGTCTTTCTTTTTTACTAAGACTAGTGGAGCTGCCCAGGGGCTACAGCTGTCCCTGATTACCCCAGCCTCCTTCATGTCTCTAAGCATCCCCTTGGCGTGTTGGTAGTGTGCCGGGGGTACGGGTTGGTATCTCTCCTTTATGGGAGGATGGTCTCCTGTGGGGATGTGGTGTTCTACCCCCTTTACTCGCCCGAAGTCTAGTGGGTGTTTGCTAAACACTCTCTCGTAGTCTCGAACCACCCGATAGACTCCCTGTTTCTGGTGTGAGGGAGTGGAGTCAGTACCCAAATGCAGTTGCTGACACCAGTCCTCCATTGGTTTCTTAGAGCCGTCACCTTCCTCTGGTTGAGATGGAGGCAAGGGTTCCACGGCCTGTACAGAATTCTGGTTTATGGTGAACAATTTGGCTAGCGTGGCATACCGGGGCAGGTGTACTTCTCTCTCCCCGATATTTATGATGCGAACGGGCACCCTCCCATGGCGTACATTGACCACCCCCCGTGCTGTCAAAATGGTGGGCCTACTGTCTGAGTAGACGGGTTCTACCATTGCTTGGTAGTCTCTACCTCTTAGACCAATAGCTGCCCGGCACCAAATCATCATCTCACTTTTTGGGGGCATGGCAATAGGGAACGGGTCACACATTCTCACGCTACCTATCTCACCACCAGATAGTTCCACCTGTTGCCGCTTCATCAGTGCCCGGATCTCTTTTTGGAGCACACGCTGCTGGCCGGAACTGGCGTTCTTGGCAACCTGCTGTCTAATGAGAAACACCTTTTTAAGACAATTTTCAATCACATTAGTTCCCAAGGTTATTCTAGTGTGACTCTCATGACGGTCTATGTCCACTATTATCAGTCCTTGTGCCGCCAGTTCGACTTTACCGATCTTAATGGTCACCTCTTTGAATCCCACCTGCGGCACGGACTGACCATTGCTGGCGATGATACTCAGGTCATCATCTGGGTAGCGGGTTATGTCCGAGTCATTCCAGTACTGCTTGAAGAGCACGTACGGGATGGTGGTGACCTGTGACCCGGTGTCTAGTAGGGCACTCATAGGAATGCCATCCAGTACCACAGGCAAGATTGGACGTCCCCCTACGTATTTATCACGCCAGTTTGATGGGCCTGATGGTCTTATGCCTGGGGGTTGGCCCTCTACCCCAGGTTGTGCCCGTTTAAATGACAGTACCTTGCTACATGTCCGGGTTGATTGCAGCGGCGGCAGATCGGTCGTCCGTCTTCGTTGTATCTGTCGCTGGGTCTTCCTCTGGCCGGTGGGGTCCTCCTCAGTCGGCGCCACGGGACGTCCTCCGGTCCGGATGCCAGCTGGATCTTTCCTGGAGAAGAGACCTGTAAAGACTGCACAGTTCTGGTTAGCGCGGCAACGCTCTTAGTCAGCTCTTGGACCTGATGGTGCAGGTCTGTAGCCGGGTCACTGTTTAAAGCCTGCGCATCAGCTCCCACAGGACCTGCAGACAAGGGCGCCGTCTCCTGGTGGTAAGTGATAGCAGGGCGCCTGTGGGTCACAGCGCCACCTGGTACCGGTTCTCGGAGCACCCGGATGGCTCTGTCCTTGAACTGTGCAAAGTCCAGGTCAGGGTCCTGTAAGGCCATTGCCCGCAACTGGGTTCGGTGGGCATTGCACAGTAGACCCTCAATAAATTGTTCAGTCAACAGCTTATCTTCATTTCCCACGCTGTCAGGGTCTGCCTGCTTAATGGCTCTCAGGGCCTCTTGTAGGTTTAAAGCATAGTCTCTTATACTCTCATGTGCCCGCTGTTTGCACCCGTAAAATCGGAGCTTTATTTCGGCTGAGGTGCGGGTGTCAAATGTGTCTTTCAGCCGGGCTAGTATCTCTCTGACAGTCCTCTTCCTCCCAGGTGGCCAGGACTTTACCTCCCTTTGGGCTGCCCCGATTAATTGGGCCACCAGGATGCTCACTTTTTGCTCTTCTGTGAGGGGGTACACCTGGAAGAGGCTATCCAGTCTTTCTCTAAAGTCATTTAGAGTATGTGACTCCCCTGAGTACTGGGGTAGCCAGGTTGCCCCCGGGATATAGGGCATGGTGAATGGCATGACTGCTGCAGCAGTTGCGCTGGCGGTGGCTGTGGCAGTGGAGCTCCCCTCGGTGTCCGGCATCCTCCTCCCCCCTAGTGGACCGTGGCCTACCTTGCGATGCTCTTCTTCCGTAGGCCGCGGCTCCGCAGTCGATCGTCGGGGTTGAGGACCTGGTGTCGCGCTCCGAAGACGTCAGCGTCGCTCTTCCTCCCTTCCAGGATCTTGCGCAGCGTCAGAGCGTGGGGCGGAGCGTGGGGCGGAGCTTCGGATCTTGCTCGATTTCGGCGTCCACGCCCCTCTTCTTCCCGTGCGGCGTCCCGAAGATGGCGTCCGAAGGCGGGAAGCAGCTGCGGATGGCGGGAAGAAGGCAGAAGACGGCGGGAAACGGTCCAAGATGGCGTCTAATGGCGGGAATCGGCTCCGGATGGCGGGAAACTTCACCACAGGTAAGTATAAAAGTCTCTTTTTCAGGCACGCAGTACCCGGTGGTTGCGGGCACGAAATCCTGCCGACTACGCCAAAGTTGACGCGCCCCCTGGGCCTGAGTTGTGCAGGGGAACCCGGAACCGGGCCTGTTGTAGAATGCTGGGGGTTGTAGTCTCCGTGTGGCGGTGACCCGGTCCGTGCCCAGGGTGGTCAAACCAGTGGCAGTCTTAAGTACTAACAAATGTCCGACTACGCCACCCGTGGATTGCGGTCAGTGGGGACCGCCGCTGCGCTGCAGACCGCTGAGGCTGATGTTGTTTGCGCAGCTGAGTATGGGATGACTCCCCACGGGAGAAGTATTGCCTCAGGGCAGCTAATGTGGAAGATGATGGGAGTAATGGTGTGAGGGTCCCAGTGCTAATGGTGCAGGAGCGGCAAGGAATCACAGAGACGGGAGGTGCAGTTTAGGGTCTTTACTGATGGTACAAGGCAGACCCTCCCGGGAGTACTGGCTAGTATAAGGGGCCTGGTCAGTCTGCGAGCAAGCAGGAGTTCCCCTGGCCAGGTGGAGTTGTAGGCCTCCCCGTTTATCTGCACTCTTCCTGGCTACCTTGCTGTCAGCGGTTACAAGTAGCCCACGTCCCTGAATATACCGTGTGGTGCTCACCCGTATGGCTGGTGACTTGGGGCCTTCTGTTAGCCTCCGCTCCTGGATGGCGGCGCTGGTCCCTTCTCTGTGACTGAGCCTCCGGGCTTCTATGGCCAGAGGACCTGGAATCCCCTGCCGGTTGGTTTCTGCTGCTGGGTGTATATCAGTCCCCACAGCCTCGGACTCCTGTGTCCGGCTTTAGTATCTTCGTCCAGGGCGAACTCTGCTCAGCTCCAGCCCATGGACTTCTGCTACTGCTCCTACAGAGCTCCTGTTCTTGCTTTCCCTGTGTCTGGAACTGAACTGTCTAATCCCGCCCCAGACCCAGTTTATAAGGGCAGATTCCTCCCCTCCCAGGTCTGGGTGGGCCGTGTTGCATGTTTAGGGCTCCTGACCAGAGAAACCTCCCACTTGCTCTCAGACATAATATCTCTATTACTGTGGCAACCAGACCCCTGGGGTGTCACATATGTTCATGTATATCCCCCAGGGGTAAATGTTTGTCAGCCCATACACTTTGTGCATGGGCATTACAAGTATAGGAGGCCTGCTCCTTTTTAATGGGAACATTTTTTTATAAGACCCTCCTCCACGTCTCTTCCAAGGGGCATTGAAGTGCCTCCAAATTTTTGGCAGCCCTTCCATTCACTGCATAGGCCAACACTATGGGAGACTCTCTCCTTTCTAATGGGAATTTGTCATTACTGTGGCCCTGCTCTGTGTGTCTTTAAATTCTTAGTGGGGTTTTTCCTAAAATTGGTCAGCCATTGGACTCACTGCACACCCTATAACTGTATAGCAGATCCTCTCCTTTCTAATGGGAACATGTCATACCTTGTTACTGTGGCCCTGCTCCTTGTGTCTTTAAATTCTTACTGGGGTTTTTCCTAAAATTGGTCAGCCTTTGGACTCACTTCATACCCTATAACGGTATAGTAGACCCTCTCCTTTCTAATGGGAACATGTCGTACCTTGTTACTGCGGCCCTGCTCCGTGTGTCTTTAAATTCTTACTGGGGTTTTTCCTAAAATTAGTCAGCCGTTGGACTCACTGCATACCCTATAACTGTATAGCAGACCCTCTCCTTTCTAATGGGAACATGTCGTACCTTGTTACTGTGGCCCTGCTCCATGTGTCTTTAAATTCTTAGTGGGGTTTTTCCTAAAATTGGTCAGCCGTTGGACTCACTGCATACCTTATAACTGTATAGCAGACCCTCTCCTTTCTAATGGGAACATGTTGTACTTGTTACTGTGGCCCTGCTCCGAGTGTCTTTAACCCCTTTACAACCCAAGGTGGTTTGCACGTTAATGACCAGGCCAATTTTTACAATTCTGACCACTGTCACTTTATGAGGTAATTACTCTGGAACGTTTCAACGAATCCCCCTGATTCTGAGACTGTTTTTTCGTGACATATTGTACTTCATGATTGTGGTAAAATTTCTTCGATATCACTTGCGTTTATTTGTGAAAAAAATGGAAATTTGGCAAAAATTTAGAAAATTTTGCAATTTTCAAAATTTGAATTTTTATCCCCTTAATTCAGAGAGATATGTCATTCAAAATAGTTAATATATAACATTTCCCACAAGTCTACTTTACATCAGCACAATTTTGGAACCTAAATTTTTTTTTATTAGGGAGCTATAAGGGTTAAAAGTTGACCAGCGATTTCTCATTTTTCCAACAAAATTTACAAAACCATTTTTTTAGGGACCACATCATATTTGAAGTCACTTTGAGGGGTCTTTATGACAGAAAATACCCAAAAGTGGCACCATTCTAAAAACTGCATCCCTCAAGGTGCTCAAAACCACATTCAATATCTTTATTAATCCTGCAGGTGCTTCAGAGGAATTTTTGGAATGTGGAAGAAAAAAATTAACATTTAACTTTTTTCACAAAAATGTTACTTCAGACCCAAGTTTTTTTATTTTCGCAGGGGTAACAGGAAAAAATGGACCCCAAAATTTGTTGTGCAATTTCCCCTTGGCATGCAGATACCCCATATGTGGGGAAAAACCACTGTTTGGGTGCACGGCAGGGTTCGGAAGGGAAGGAGTGCCATTTGACTTTTTGAATGTAAAATTTGCTTGAATAATTAGCGGACGCCATGTTGCATTTGGGAAGCCCCTGATGTGCCTAAACAGTGGAAACCCCACACAAATGACACCATTTTGGAAACTAGACCCCTCAGGGAACTTATCTAGATGTGTGGTGAGCACCTAGAACCCCCAGGTGCTTCACAGAAATTTATAACATTGAGCCGTAAAAATAAAATTTTCACATTTTTCCCACAAAAATGTTTTTCAGCCCCCACTTTTGCATTTTCATAAGGGTAACAGAAGAAATTGCACCATGCAATTTGTTGTACAATTTCTCCTAAGTTAGCAGATACCCCATATGTGGGGGAAAACCACTGTTTGGGCGCACAGCAGGGTTCGGAAGGGAAGGAGCGCCATTTGACTTTTTGATTGTAAAATTTGCTTGAATAATTAGCGGATGTGCCCCTGATGTGCCTAAACAGTGGAAACCCCCACAAGTGACACCATTTTGGAAACTAGACCCCTCAGGGAACTTATCTAGATGTGTGGTGAGCCCCTTGAACCCCCAAATCCTTTACAGAAGTTTATAACATGGAGCCGTGAAAATTAAAAAAATCTAACTTTTTCCACAAAAATGATGTTTTAGCCCCAATTTTTTTATTTTCACAAGGGTAAGAGGAGAAAATGGACCCCAAAAACTTTTGCGCAATGTCTCCTGAGTACGCCAATACCCCATATGTGGGGAAAATACAGTGTTTGGGTGCATGGCAGAGTTCAGAAGGGAAGGAGCACTGTGTGACTTTTTGAACGCAAAATCGTCTGGAAACGAGAGTGGATGCCATGTCGCGTTTGGAGAGCCCCTGATGTGCCTAAATAGTGGAAAGTGACCCCACAAGTGACCCCATTTTGGAAACTACACCCCTCAAAGATTTTATCAAGGGGTATAGTTAAAATTTTGAACCCAGAGGTATGACACAGAATTTGATAACATTAGGTCATCATATTGAATAAGTTGTCATTAGTCTTGAGCGCAAGTGCTCACTACTTGAGTTTGCATCGGGTACTCAGGTATGCACCATGTATTGCGTGTGCTCGAGTGACATGCTGGAGTCCCCGCCCGCATGTTTCACGGTTATTAGACACCAAAAAAAAAACATGCGGGGATCGCTCGTGCATGGCAGGCAATCCCCGCGAGGTTTTTTTGGCCGAGAAGCATATGAGGCGGAGATACTCAATGCATACCCGAGCACCCGGTGCCATCTCAAGTAGCGAGCACTTGCGTTCAACACTAGTTGCCATATCGTCATCTTTTTTTTTTCTTTACTTTTGAAAAAAAAAACAACCCCAACCCCAGCCCTAGCGTTTATTTTTTACGCCATTTCTAGTGCGGTATAAGTGATTAGACAACTTTATTCTTTGGGTCCGTGCAACTACAGAGATACCAGAATCATATCAGGTTTTTATGATTGACAGCTGTCACACACTAAAAGACACATATTTTCTAAAATCTAGTTTTTGCATCGCCATATTTTGAGAGCTATAATTTTTCCATATTTTGGCTGACAGAGTCATGTGATGGCTTGTTTTTTGCGGGATGAGTTGACGTTTTTATTGGTGCCATTTTCAGGCACGTGACATTTTTTGATCGCTTTCTATTCCGGCTTTTGGGAGGCAGAATAAACAAAAACCAACAATTCAGGAATTGTTTTTTTTTTACTTTTTTTATTCTGCTCTGCTTTATTCTTCGGGTCAGTACATTTACAGCGGTACCACATTTATATCGTTTTTCTATGTTTTGGCGCTTTTACGCAATAAAAGCTATTTTATAGAAAAAATTATTTTTTTGCATCGCTTTATTCTGAGAGCTATAACTTTTTTATTTTTCGGCTGATGGAGCTGCATCATGGCTTGTTTTTGCGGGACAAGATGAAGTTTTCAGCAGTACCATTTTAATTTATATTCGTTTTCTTGATCGCGTGTTATTACATTTTTTGTTTGGCGGTATGATGATAAAGTATTGTTTTTTGCTTAGTTTTTTATTTATTTTTTTTACCGTGTTCAGTGAAGGGGTTAACTAGTGGGACAATTTTATAGGTCAGGACGTTCCTGACGCGGCGATACCAAATATGTGTACTTTTATTGTTTGTTTGTTTTTTGTTCATAATAATATTTATTGATGGGTACATTATATTTTCATTTTTGGTGGATTTTTTTTTTTTTTTTTTAAATATTTTTACATTTTTTTAAAAAAAAATTTTTTTCACTTTCTGACAGTTTTTTTATTTGTTTACTTTGTCCCACTATGGGACTTTATTTTTTTTTATTCTGATCGCCTGCATAGCATAGGGATGGAGCACCATCCCTGTGCCATGCAGGCTGTCAGCGCTGCACAGTGAGAACATAGTTTGGTCATGTAGTGCGCATGACCAAAAAATCTTCCTGCTGTCTGGTGACCCGGATGTTGTCATGACGACATCGGCTTGTCATGACGACATCGGGTTGTCATGACGACATCGGGTCGTCATGGCAACATCCGGGAAGCCGCGGCAGACAGTGCTGGAGGCCGGAAGAGGAGGTGAGTATACCGATCACCTCCCCTTAGCCACCGCAATGCTGCGATCGACTTTGATTGCAGCATTGCGGGGGTTAATGTACCGTGAGCGGTGCGGGACCGCTCCCTGCACATAGTAACGGGTGTCAGCTGTGACAATCAGCTGACACCCGGCGGCGATCGCGCCCGAACAGCCTGTGTGCACGCACGATCGCCATGACGTACTAATACGGGTCAGGCTCTTAAAGCCCAGGGCACAGATGCATATTAATACGTCATGGGCTTTAAAGGGGTTAAATTCTTAATGGGGTTTTTCCTAAAATTGGTCAGCCGTTGGACTCACTGCATACCCTATAACAGATCCGCTCCTTTATAATGGGAACATTTTTTTTACTGAGACCCTCCTCTATGTCTCTTCAAAGGGGTATTGGGTTGCGTCCAAATTTTTGGCAGCCCTTGCAGTCACTGGATACGCAATAACAGTATAGGAGACCCACTTGTTAATAATATTGGAACAACAAAGCATAGCCGGCTGATCGCTCTCTAACAATAGCTAGGGCCGACTGCTGGCCTTTTAAGAATAGTAAGGGCTGTCTGATGTCCCTATAAAAATAGGCTTTATGACTTTCAGAGTCCCTCCATCATAAATAAAAAAGGATGTGTCTGATGATGTGTCACACACCACATTGCCAGATAAGGTTGTAAAATGTTAAAATTACATTTCCTGGTGAATGCATTTGTCTTAAAAAATAACGTAAAAAAAGAAAACAATAGGATCTTGCTTTAGTATAAAAAAACAGCGTCACCAATTTAACCTGAATGTAATCACATTGTTCAGCTCATGCACCTCCTCCTCCATCTCCGAAATAACCACATCAGTCACAAGCTGACAGCACTGCAGCACTGCCTTGGCCAAGCGGCAACAGGCTGTGCTGAAGATAATTTGCTTAATGCTTAATTGACAAACCGCCCAGCGCTGCAGAGTTGTTGAAAGCTGTAACCCAGCAGCCTGATCTGTGGCTCTCACCGCTGAACATACAGCCAGGCATGGTTGTGTGTGACAATGGGCGGAACCTGGTGACAGAGAAATGACAGCCGGGTAGATATGTTTTCCCTCTATGCCAGTCCTTTCACCGAGCTAAAGAATATGGCTGTGGTGAAATACAACTCTCACTGAGAAGCTGTTTCAGATTGAAAAACATTGTGCCCACCAGAGGATTTGATTCTGAGGGCTAACCTTTCTCACCCGCTCAAGAGCCCCATAGCAGCTGCAAAGTTAGCGCTATCATGAACTCTCCTGAGGTAGAAGCCAAGGCACACCAGAGGATTCTCTGGTGGGACTGTCCAACCCTGCCGAGAAGCAGTCCTGGCTAAGAAAAGTGTTTGAGAAGATTTCCGACACTCTATAGCTGCTTTTTTACTGAGGAGGAAACACACGCAAACACGGGGAGAACATACAAAGTCCTTGCAGATGTTGTCCTTGCTGGGATTTGAACCCAGGATCCCAGCGCTGCAAGGCTTCAGTGCTAACCACTGATCCAATGTGCTGCCGTTCACCCTCTAATATCTAATAGGCTGGAGAAACTTGCACCTACTGCCACTCTATCTTCAGCTCCTTTGTGAGAAAATGTATTTGGGCAGCCACTCAGTCTACCAAATAAAATTCCTGAGAAGGAAATTGGGGATGGCTTTGCTACTGGTACTGGGGGCAGTGCTAATACCATGGCGTCGTACCATAGTTTGCTGGAAATATTCCAGGCTGGTAGGAGGCAAGCAAATTCCCACAGAAAAGTACCAGCAGTAATGTTCAGGCCACATTTCAAGTGCAAGCAGCTTTAGAGGACTTCCTGGGAGAAATGACACACAGGATAGATACGGTTTCCCTCTATGCCAGTCCTTTCACTGAGCTAAATACAACTCTTAGCAAAAAAAAGTTGTGGACTGG
This sequence comes from Phyllobates terribilis, assembly GCF_046119375.1. Lineage (NCBI taxonomy): Eukaryota > Metazoa > Chordata > Amphibia > Anura > Dendrobatidae > Phyllobates > Phyllobates terribilis. The sequence goes on from NW_027362763.1 coordinate 397,446,014, forward strand.
CTCCGTACCATCCCTGGCCACATTCACCTGTCCACGTGTTTGTGGTTAGGCGGTCCTTCCCAGTAAGTGCACTGGGGAGGGCACGAGTAATGTTGTGGGACCCGTGCTTGTGGAAGGCGGAGGCGATACCGGGAAATATAGTGGCGGCTGGGGACCAAGTATGGACACCCGGCCACCGCCGGCATGAGGTTGTGAAAAGCTTCCGCCTCCTCGAGCTTAAAAGGCCATATTTAAAGTGCAAAGAGCTGCCCAGAAATCTGGCAGTTTAGTGTTGCAGCCTGTTCTGGCTGGCTGCATACTTGCACTTGCATTCCAAGTAACAGAAAACTAAGCAGATGGTGGCCTCTATCATCATCATGGCCTCACCTCGGCACTATGAACTCTCCTGAAGGAGAAGCCAGGGCCCGCCGGAGGAGTCTCCGGTTCTCTGGTGGGCCCGTCCAACCCTGCCGAAAAGCAGCCCTGGCTAAGAAAAGTGTGGGGGAAGGTTCCCGGACACTCTATGGCTGCTTTTTTTAATGTGGATCAGCCATGCTTATGCATGTTATTTCTCAAAACGCATTACAGATCAGGCCATTGTCCAACTCTGTATTCAAGAAATTAAATGCGCAAAGAAAGATGTGTGTGTGTCAAAGCACCACCGACAAGTGCGAGTTGATGTTGGGCGGCCTGCCATTGCTTCTGCAACAAGCTCAATTACAGGACTTCCTGGGAGAAATGAGACGCAGGGTAGATACGGTTTCCCTCTATGCCAGTCCTTTCACCGAGCTAAATACAACTCTTAGCAAAAAAAGTTGTGGACTGGCTCCATACCGTCCCTGGCCACATTTACCTGTCCACGTGTTTGTGGTTAGGCGGTTCTTCCCAGTAAGTGCACTGGGGAGGGCACGGGTAATGTTGTGGGACCCGTGCTTGTGGAAGGCGGAAGCGATACCAGGAATTATAGTGGCGGCTTGGGACCGAGTATGGACACCCGGCCGCCGACGGCATGAGGTTGTGAAAAGCTTCCGCCTCCACGAGCCTAAAAGGCCACATTTCAAGTGCAAGCAGCTGTCAAAAATTTGGCAGTATAGTATTGCAGCCTGTTTGGCTGCCTGCGTACTTGCGCTTGTATTCCAAGGAATGGGGTAGGGACAACTGAACGCTGCAGTGGGACAAGAACGTGGACGGTGATTGTTGCAAGTCCGCAACGACAGGTGCATGGCGGGAGGCATCTTCGCATGCAGCAAGGATCACTTATGATGGGCTCACTTTTAGGCAGTGACCTGGGAGTCAGAGATGCTTCCAGAGGTCTTCCCCATGCTGTTCCCATATCTTTTCAGGACTGTATGCATGTGTCTGATGATGTGTCACACACCACATGGCCAGATAAGGTTGTAAAATGTTAAAATGACATTTCCTGGTGAATGCATTTGTCTTGGTTGAAAGCAATTCAAAAGTGCAAAAACGCATCAAAAACGCTACATGTGTACATAGCCCAAGTTGTGGAGGAGTATTTTTGTTTTTGGTTATTTATTTTGCCTTATATACAAGTCATTACTCTGGAAAGGATGTTCCTTAACATATTTCCCAGGAAAATCCATTTTGGTTTCGTTTTTGTATGTTTTATTGTGAGTCCGTAAAAGTGGCGAAATACTCTGACAACGTTGCTGACGGCAGTGATCTGGGAGTCAGAGATGCTTCCAGGGGTCTTCCCCATGCTGTTCCCATGTCATTTGAGCACTGTTCCCATCGATTTGGGCAATTTTTAGGCCCTCTGCAGACCGCCGGGGGGAGCCGCCTGAAAAATGCTCGAGTTTCCCATAGACTTACATTGGGCTCGTTGCTCGGGTCGTGCACCCGAGTATTCCAATTTGTTCGACCCGAGCAATGAGTACCAGAGCATTTTAGTGCTCGCTCATCACTATTTATGACAGTACATGGTGGGACAGTAGAAGAGCAGTTTGGGGAGCACACATCACCACTGAAGGACGGAGGAGGGAGCACATATGCGTAGAATATCAAATCTGAAGGCTGCATGAAGTGGAGGTGTCTAGGTACAGGTGTTTTATTTTCTATCAGCCTGAGCTGCCAGGAGAAGATTCAGGGAGATGCAGCTGGTACTAATGAGCTGTTTTCCCTGAATGTAAACTACAGTCAGAGCTTTCATCTGACAGGGGGTTAAAGGGGTTGTGCACACCATTGATGTAAAAGTTTCTGGCCAGTAGTTGCCTGGATCCACCTTCTTACCCTTCTTATATATCACCATAAATCAGTCATGCTCCAGTTACAAGAGAGTCTAAGAAGATGATATACAGAGGTTTGTCAATTAGCTCAACTCCCTCAATATCTATGGATGGATGTCATCTGGACTGGGGGCTTTGTCAATATTTAATTTGTTCAGATGCAGCTGTACCTCTTCTTGTGTTTATTTTGTAATATTGGGTGATGAACTTTGATTTCTGCCTTGATAAATGATACCTGGCACAGGCAGTTCATTGGTGAATACAGATTAAATGTGCCTGTTTAATATCTCAGCCTTCTCTTTGTCCTCTACTATTCTATTACTATGATCACCTTTTAAGGGGTCAATCTTTTTGCCATTAATATATTTTATAAAATATGTTGCATTTAATTGAATGTCAGTAGTGATTCCTTTCTCTGCAGCTAACTTTGGTAGCTTGAATTCTTTTTTATATTTTTTTTTCAGATCTTTTACACCTGAAATGCTATTTGTGACCTCAAATGTTTAAACATTATGGGTTTTAAATGCCCTTTGTTTTTGTCTTATTATACTTTGTACTGCTCTATTTAACCATAATCATTTATTTTTATTCCTGGACATTTTATAAACCACAGGATACAAATTTATTACATGGAGATATCATTAAACTCGCCTCATTTATGTATCCCCAGTTACTAGGACATGATCCCGGTTAACAAGTCATCCCTATTTGACAGAACCAGATCCAGAAAATTACCTCCTTGGTTCATCAACCCACTGAGAGAGATAATTGTCTTGAATTGTGGATAAAAACATACAGCTTTTAGCATAACCAGAAGACTTTATATCCCATTGAATGTCTAGATAGTTACAATCCTTCGTAATAAGGACTATTATTTGCCTTTTCCATATGTTGCTGCATTTCTTTCTCCACCCGTTCAGCTACATTAGGAGGTTTATAACAAACACCAATCATTATTGTCATCGCCATGTATATTTACCCATACCGACTCCGAATTGTAGCAGCTCCCCCCAATGTTGTCATTGAGCACAGGCCTTAAGTTGTATTTAATGAAAATACACACCCCTCCTCCTTTTTTGTCTTTCCTGTCCTTTCTGAATGTGATGTAACCCTCTATGTTTGTCACCCAGTCATGGCATTCATTCAACCAGGTTTCTATAATGCCCACCACATCGTAATCTGCGGCTGACATAAGAAACTCTAATTCATGCTTTTTGTTTGCTTCACTTCTTGCATTTGCCAGCAGACATTTAAAGCTTTTAGCACATTTATCATTCCTTGTCACCTTCCTAACTTCCTTGCTAATCTCAGCCCCCTCTAATTCCTAGTTAACCCCTACTGGACCACTCTTTTTTACAATGTTGCTAAATTTTATTGAGGTTTGTGGACATTTTTTATGCACGGCTTTCTTAAAGTCCTGCCGTTGGTATTTAAGTTTTGATCTGATCTTTGACTGGGTCAATGCAACATCTTGATTATTTTCTTTTTCAGCCATCTAGATTTACTTGTGTGCTTTCCAGCATTGTGTGTTTAGATTTCATTGTGTGTTTCCTGCTTTAGTTTTTGGATAGATGGCTTCAAGTATAACTTTAGAATACTTTGGTATACTGTGGAGTTCATGGTTGACTCAATTATTGCAATGTGTCCTGATCCTGAGGTTACAAAATAAGTCCAAATAATTACCCCTCCACTACACCCTGCATCACAGTTGGTATGAGATGTTTTTGCTGATATGTGTGCCCTCCACAGGGCATATATCTAAATATCTCCACTTTGGTCACTTTGGTCTCGTCTCTCCAAAGGACATTGTTCCAAATTCTTGTGGTTTGTTTAGATGAAGAGGCTTTATTTTGGCAACCCTTCCAAATAGTAATAATTGTTCTGTCTTTTTCTAATTTACTGTCATGAGCTTGAACATTTATCATGCTGAGGCCTTTGGAGTCTGAGCTGTAGCTCTTGGCGCTTATTTTTTTGGTTCAGTTTCTCTAAGCATTGCATCGTCTAACTTTAGGATGAATTTGCTGGGACATTCTCTTCTGGGAAAATTGTCAACTTTTGGGAATATTTGTCATTTGTGAAGAATATTTCTCACTATAGATTTTTGGACTCCAAATTGTTTGAAATGGCGTTATAACCTTCCTAGATTGATGGGCAGCAAAATTTGCTTTTGTAATATTATTGCTGATGACTTCCCTCATTGGCATTTATTAACACACACACCTGCATGATTTGATGTGGATTTTCCACCGTGTTTCCGCAGCAAACGCCACATGTTTTTTGTTGCAAATTTGTGCCATGCTTCACTCTATGCATTGCAAAAGGTGAAGTCCGCAAAAAGAATTGACAAGCTACAAATTTCAAAAATCCACACTGCAGGTCTACTTACAAGTGTAGATTTTTTAAATGTCATCTACATAGCTGGCACCTTGTTATTCTGTTGATATTCGACACTTAAATATGCACAGAAAAACTACGCCAAGTATGAATCATGTTCATTTACTCTAATGAAACATAAAATGACTGACTGAAAATAAGTACATTTCTACACTCAGTTGTTATATGGAGTTGCCTGACAGGTTAAAGGACCAGGGGGACTTCAATTATTTCCTCAGTCAATGCACATGTACAGTATATATGGAAAGTTCAGACACCTTTCTCATTCCTTCAGTAGAACATGGAGCTGTCACAGTGTAAAGAGTGTTAAAATTTCTCGTTAGTAAAAAGCATTCTCTGTGGAGTTGTACATGTACTATATAATCGCAACGATAATGCCGATTGTTTATACAATTGTATGTTATCTATACATAAAAGGTGCACAATATTTAAAGAAGCACTCCCAGATTTTATTTCTTCTGCAACTGTACCCTACCTGTTTGTCTATCACACTCTGCTTTTTGCTTATACACAGAGTATTTATTTCCACGTAGTTCAGCCTCTTGTTTCTTCCCTTCAGCCTCCATCTTGGCTGTTATCCCTTTATGCTCGGCTATGAATCCCATTCATCAGAAAAGCATCACATAAGAAATAACATCAATTAAATCCTGTATCATGTCTGTCTGCTAGAAGGAGACAGCGGATATCTTCTCCTCTATATTTTTCTTAATAAGGTAATATATTCTAAGTGTACAGCCAGGGAGACTGTATGACACTAGCTGTGTAGTCTTCATCACCAACTGTGATATTTGTTACTCCCTCACTATGGAGAAAGTGTGTGGTATATTCTATGCAATTTTATCATCCAGGAACTTCTGGCTGAGATGATGACCTCTGAAAAGAATATAAAGCCATGTATTGGTCAGAGGGTAACCATGTGGTCACATGATCTAACTCATGAGAAGTACACTGTGAATTTTTGGAACAATTAGACAAAGTAATACTAGTGAATTATATATACAAAATGTGAGCTGTACCTGAGAATGAGACATGCCGGTGTCTCTGTCTGAGTGGAGACTGCATGGGTCAGCTGGGAAAGCTGAGCAGTCTGTTTGTGGGAGCTGCAGTCTGTTCAGTGTAAACTGTACCCAGAGTTGAACACTTCTGTTTGGCACTCGAAGTTGCTGGAGCTCAGGCTGAAGGGGATATTGAGACTGGGAGGATCTGTTCTGGTGAGCCATCACTAATATGTGCCCTGCTAAATGAACTGCTTTATTTGCCGTGAAACCTTTGTGCCCAGAAGTGACTGTTCTTGGTTTTGAATCCCTTGGAGTTTTATGAAAGCAATACAACTGCACGATTGGACAAAACCGCATTGCCTGTGTGAAAGCTACCTAATGCCTACCTGAAAACGTGAATCCCATGTGTATATACAGTACAGACCAAAAGTTTGGACACACCTTCTCATTTAAAGATTTTTCTGTATTTTCTTGACTATGAAAATTGTACATTCACACTGAAGGCATCAAAACTATGAATTAACACATGTGGAATTATATACTTAACAAAAAAGTGTGAAACAACTGAAAATATGTCTTATATCCTAGGCTCTTCAAAGTAGCCACCTTTTGCTTTGATGACTGCTTTGGACACTCTTGGCATTCTCTTGATGAGCTTCAAGAGGTAGTCATTGGAAATGGTTTTCACTTCACAGGTGTGCCCTGTCAGGTTTAATAAGTGGGAACGCATGGGGCCGTTACTGGTAAGAGGACTGTATGGTGCCGGAGATCGCGGTATGCGTGGACACTGAACGCATATCGTGATCTCCGGCGCCATACTTACCTGACCGGGAGGAGCGTTGCCGCGGCGCCTCTCTTCTCGCCGGAGACCGGGGCAGGAGTGAAGGCGTCTGAGTCGGCGCATGCGCATAGCTCCATCCGGCGCCATTTTACTGAAAACACATTTGCAGTGTGTCTTCAGCAAAATGGCGCCGGACAGCGCGGTATGGGCACGCGCGTACTCCGGCGCCACACTTCTCCCCCAGCCTCTGGCAGAACAGGACACTGCAGCGCTGGAGCACAGGGAAGAAAGGTGAGTATAAGTGGGGTTTTTTTGTATGTGTGCAGCGTGAAAAGGATGAGGGGTGCCATACATACCAGGATTGGGGGATGAGGGGGCCATACATACCAGTATTTGGGGATGAGGGGCCTACAAATACCAGGATTGGGGGATGAGGGGGCCACACATACCAGGATTGGGGGATGAGGGGGCCACACATACCAGGATTGGGGGATGAGGGGTACCATACATACCAGGATTGGGGGATGAGGGGTACCATACATACCAGGATTGGGGGATGAGGGGACCATGCATACCAGGATTGAGGGGTGAGGGGACCATGCATTCCTGGATTGAGGGGTGAGGGGACCATGCATACCGGGGTGAGGGGACCATGCATACCAGGATTGGGGGTAAGGGGACCATGCATACTAGGATTGGGGGATGAGGGTGCCATGCATACCAGGATAGGAATTCGGGGTACCATGCATACCAGGATGATGGATGGGGTGCCATGCATACCAGGAAGAGGGGTACCATGCATACCAGAATAGGGATGAGTGGTACAATGCATACCAGGATTGGGGGGTGAGGGGACCATGCATACCAGGATTGGGGGTGAGGGGACCATGCATACCAGGATTGGGGGATGAGGGGTGCCATGCATACCAGCACTGGGGATGAGGAGTATCATGCATACCAGGATAGGAATACGGGGTACCATGCATACCAGGATGATGGATGGGGTGCCATGCATACCAGGAAGAGGGGTACCATGCATACCAGAATATGAATGAGGGGTACCATGCATACCAGGATTGGGGGGTGAGGGGACCATGCATACCAGGATTGGGGGGTGAGATGAGACAACCATGCATAGCAGGATTGGGGATGAGAGGACCATGCATAGCAGGATTGGGGGTGAGGGGACCATGCATACCAGGATTTGGGGATGAGGGGTACCATGCATACTAGGATTGGGGGATGAGGAGGGCCATGCATACCAGGATTGAGGATGAGGGGTGCCATGCATACCATGATTGGGGGGTGAGGGGTGCCATGCATACCAGCATAGGAATGCAGGGTACCACGAATACCAGGATGGTGGATGGGGTGCCATCCATACCTGGTTGAGGGGTACAATGCATACCAGAATAGGGATGAGGGGTACCATGCATACCAGAATAGGAATATGTGGTGCCATGCATACCAGGATTGGGGGATGTGGAGTGCCATGCATACCAGGATAGGGATGAGGGGGCCATACATACCAGGATTGGGGGATGAGGGGGCCACACATACCAGGATTGGGGGATGAGGGGGCCACACATACCAGGACTGGGGGTTGAGGGGTACCATACATACCAGGATTGGGGGATGAGGGGTACCATACATACCAGGATTGGGGGATGAGGGGACCATGCATACCAGGATTGAGGGGTGAGGGGACCATGCATTCCAGGATTGAGGGGTGAGGGGACCATGTATACCAGGATTGGGGGGTGAGGGGACCATGCATACCAGGATTGGGGGTGAGGGGACCATGCATACCAGGATTGGAGGATGAGGGTGCCATGTATACCAGCATTGGGGATGAGGTGTACCATGCATACCAGGATAGGAATACGGGGTACCATGCATACCAGGATGATGGATGGGGTGCCATGCATACCAGGATGAGGGGTACCATGCATACCAGAATAGGGATGAGTGGTACCATGCATACCAGGATTGGGGGTGAGGAGACCATGCATACCAAGATTGGGGGTGAGGGGAGCATGCATACCAGGATTGAGGGATGAGGGGTGCCATGCATACCAGCACTGGGGATGAGGAGTATCATGCATACCAGGATGATGGATGGGGTGCCATGCATACCAGGATGAGGGGTACCATGCATACCAGAATAAGGGATGAGTGGTACCATGCATACCAGGATTGGGGGGTGAGCGGACCATGCATACCAGGATTGGGGGTGAGGGGACCATGCATACCAGGATTGAGGGATGAGGGGTGCCATGCATACCAGCACTGGGGATGAGGAGTATCATGCATACCAGAATAGGAATACGGGGTACCATGCATACCAGGATGATGGATGGGGTGCCATACATACCAGGAAGAGGGGTACCATGCATACCAGAATAGGGATGAGGGGTACCATGCATACCAGGATTGGGGGGTGAGGGGACCATGCATACCAGGATTGGGGGGTGAGAGGACCATGCATAGCAGGATTGGCTATGAGAGGACCATGCATAGCAGTATTGGGGGTGAGGGGACCATGCATACCAGGATTTGGGGATGCGGGGTACCATGCATACTAAGATTGGGGGATGAGGAGGGCCATGCATACCAGGATTGGGGATGAGGGGTGCCATGCATACCAGGATTGGGGGGTGAGGGGTGCCATGCATACCAGCATTGGGGATGAGGAGTACCATGCATACCAGGATAGGAATGCGGGGTACCATGCATACCAGGATGATGGATGGGGTGCCATGCATACCTGGATGAGGGGTACAATGCATACCAGAATAGGGATGAGGGGTACCATGCATACCAGAATAGGAATATGTGGTGCCATGCATACCAGGATTGGGGGATGTGGAGTGCCATGCATACCAGGATAGGGATGAGAGGGCCATACATACCAGGTTTCTGGGATGAGGGGGCCACACATACCAGGATTGGGGGATGAGGGGGCCACACATACCAGGATTAGGGGATGAGGGGTACCATACATACCAGGATTGGGGGACAAGGGGTACCATACATACAAGGATTGGGGGACGAGGGGTACCATACATACAAGGATTAGGGGATGAGGGGACCATGCATTCCAGGATTGAGGGGTGAGGGGACCATGCATACCAGGATTGGGGGGGTGAGGGGACCATGCATACCAGGATTGGGGGTGAGGGGATCATGCATACCAGGATTGGGGGATGAGGGTGCCATGCATACCAGGATTGGGGGATGAGGGGTGCCATGCATACCAGCATTGGGGATGAGGAGTATCATGCATACCAGGATAGGAATACGGGGTACCATGCATACCAGGATGATGGATGGGGTGCCATGCATACCAGGATGAGGGGTACCACGCATATCAGAATAGGGATGAGGGGTACCACGCATATCAGAATATTGATGAGGGGTACCATGCATACCAGGATTGAGGGATGAGGAGGACATACATACCAGAATTGGGATGAGGGGTGCCATGTATACCAGGATGAGGTGCCATGCATACCAGGATGAGGGGTACCATACATACCAGGATAGAGATGCGGGGTACCATGCATACCAGGATGATGGATGGGGTGCCATGCATACCTGGATGAGGGGTACCATGCATACCAGAATAGGGATGAGTGGTACCATGCATACCAGGATTGGGGGGTGAGGGGACCATGCATACCAGGATTGGGGGTGAGGGGACCATGCATACCAGGATTGGGGGATGAGGGGTGCCATGCATACCAGCATTGGGGATGAGGAGTATCATGCATACCAGGATAGGAATATGGGGTACCATGCATACCAGGATGATGGATGGGGTGCCATGCATACCAGGATGAGGGGTACCACGCATATCAGAATAGGGATGAGGGGTACCACGCATATCAGAATAGGGATGACGGGTACCATGCATACCAGGATTGAGGGATGAGGAGGCCATACATACCAGAATTGGGATGAGGGGTGCCATGTATACCAGGATGAGGTGCCATGCATACCAGGATGAGGGGTACCATACATACCAGGATAGGGATGCGGGGTACCATGCATACCAGGATGAGGGATGGGGTGCCATGCATACCAGGATGAGGGGTATCATACATTCCAGGATAGGGATGAGGAGTGCCATGCATACTAGGATTGGGGATGGGGGGTACCATGCATACCAGGATTGAGGATGAGGAAGCCATGCATGCCAGGATGAGGTATTGGGTACCATACATACCAGGATTGGGGGATGAGGGGTGCCATACATACCAGGATTGGGATGAGGGGTGCCATGTATATCAAATTTGGGATGAGGGGGCCATGCATACCAGGATTGGGGATAAGGGGTGCCATGCATACCAGGATTGGGGATGAGGGGTGCCATGCATACCAGGATTTGGGATGAGGGGTGCCATGCATAACAGGATAGGGATGAGGGGTACCATGCATACCAGGATAGGGATGAGGAGTACCATGCATACCAGGATAGGGATCTGGAGGGGCCATGCATACCAGGATTCAGATGAGGGGTCATGTATACCAGGATAGGGATGAGGGGTACCATGTATATCAGGATGAGGGGTACCATACATACAAGGATAGGGTATGAGGGAGCCATGCATACCAGGATGAGGGGTGCCATGCATGCCAGGATTTGGGATGAGGGGTGCCATGCATACCAGGATTGGGGGTGAGGGGTGCCATGTATATCAGGATTGGGGATGAGGGGTGCCATGCATACCAGGATTGGGGATGAGGGGTGCCATGCATACTAGGATTGGGGGTGAGGGGTACCATGCATACCAGGATTGGGGGTGAGGGGTGCCATGCATACCAGGATTGGGGGTGAGGGGTGCCATGCATACCAGGATTAGTGGTGAGGGGTGCCATGTGTGGCACCCCAGGGGGTCTGGTTGCCACAGTGGTAGTAATACCATGTCTGGGAGCAAAACAGGGGTTTCCTGGTCAGGGAACACACTACATGCAACACCTCCTGCTCCAGACCAGAAAAGGGAGGATCCTGCCCTATATAACTGGATCTGGAGGCGGGGTTAGCCAGTTGAGTTCAGTTTAGTCTGAGTTCAGTGTCAGGAGTCAGATAGGACACTAAGGAGCAAGAAGCCAGAGACTGGAGCTGTGCAGAGCTCGTCCTGGCCAGAGTACATACAGAGGACCGGACACCGGAGTCCGAGGCTGTGGGACCCTTCAAGCCCAGCAGCAGCTACCGCAAGGCAGGAGATTGCAGGTCTCCTGGCCCCCAGAAGCCCGGAGGCTCAGCCACACAAAAGGACCAGTGCCGCCACAGAGGAGCGAGGAATACACGGGATCCGAGTCGCCAGCCATACGGGTGAGCACAGCACGTCACACTCAGGGACGTGGGCTACAATACGACTATAAACGGGCTAGCCAAAGAGTACAGTCAGAACGGCAGGCCTACAACTCCACCTGGCCAGGGGAATTCTAGGATTGCACCCAGACTGACCAGGCCCTCATCCCTAGCAAGTACTCCCGTTGAGGCCTATATAATTGCCACCAGTAAAAACCCTGGGACTGCACTGCAAAAACTCCATGTCATCATTACTGATCCAGGTACTATCACCACCATCATCCACTCATGCTGCCCTGAAGCTACACTCTTCCTGTGGGGAGTTACACTACCTTGCTGCATATATCACCAGCTTCAGCGGACTGCTCTGCAGCGGCGGTTACCAATGACCGCAATCCACAGGTGGCGTAGTTGGACTATTTAAACCAGATACACATAGACTACCCTGGTTTGACCGCCCTGGGTCACGGACCGGGTCGCCGCCACGGTGACTACTACCCCCAGCATCCACAAGGCCCAGCTCCGGGTACCCCCAACGGCCCATGGGACGTGTCACATGCACACCAGGATAGGGATGAGGTGTGTCATGCATACCAGGATAGGGATGAGGGCAGCACATAACAACATGGAGGAACAGGATGGGGGCAGCACAAATACCAGGATGGGGGCAGCACATACCAGCATGGGAGACCATATACCAATAAAAATGCTTGCCACCTGGGTGTAGAACGGGCTCAATAGCTAGTATATATATATATATATATATATATATATATATATATATATATATACATATACATCTGTATATATATATTCCAGAGCACTTTTTAGTAAACATGAAGTAGTAAGCAATTGCATTGCCTGTTGGCTAAAAAATAAATGCATTTTGTAAAGTCCAGTGCATCCTTTGTACAAAAAACACACAATAGGGTTATTGAATTATGGAATATGAGGATCAGATGAAGGAAGCACAGAAACTGTAAAGACATAATGCTGATGTCACCCTCCATTCTTATGTTCATTGCTGCATAACACTTTGCCAATAAGCTAGTAGTGTACTGTTTGGAGATGACCATAAACTATAAAAAATAAAAATATTATCTCCTGGGAACCTGGAGCTTATATCCAGCAGCCAATCCGAAAAAGCAAAGCAGGAGTTGAGATGGGACTGCTATTAGAAATGCTAGCATTAGACTACTAGAAATAACTGCTATACTGGAAACCCTGGCCCAGCTTTACAAAGCAGTTCACACAGAGTCCAAAAATGATGTAAACCAAAATATGGAACTATTTTGAGCTAAAAAAAATTCACTTTTCTCAAAACAATTACCAAATTTGGAAAATTACATAACAAGTGTGTGTGATATCTAAGGTGCTGTTTGCTTTGTCAGATTTATCGAAAAGAGTAATGATAAGTAACACATACTTAAGGCATAAGACACGCTTGTTTTAGTAAACGTGGGTGTTTGAAATCTGTTAGAATGGAAATAAAATTGATCAGCCAACACAAAAAATATTTTTAGGACCTTTAAGATGCACATTGAGTCAAATTTATCAAAATTGTATGACAAAAAAACTGTCTTTGTGGCTCATAGTAATCAGTCATAGCTCAATTTTCATTTGTTAGCTCCTTAATGACCTATTATGTACATTTTCATCATAGATAGCTAAGGAAAGTATGAAACCAGCACAGTAGGTGAGCTGCCTTAATAACAAGCAGATGCTGGGTGTGATATATAAGTTTACCTCAATTTTACCCATTCAAATACAAAGAGATTAAAATAAAATGTAAAAATTAAACATAGTTGGTATTTTTAGGTGCAAAAAGTCCAATCTATCAAAGTATAAAAAAATTTAAGCCATAGGTTAAAGGTCAAAAAAAGAAGCAGTAGAATTGCCATTTTTCAGTCACCGCACTTCCCAAAAAATGTAATAAAAGCCATCAAAATGTCATATGTACACCAAAATAGTGTCAATATAACCACCACCTCAATGTTGATGGTGGTTCTAGTTCTAAATCCATGTACTGATTGTTATTCTGGTAGTATATTCATGTATTAATTGTGGTTCTAGTGTTGTGTTCATGTTTCATGTACTGATCATTCTGGTGCTATATTAATGTACTGATGATGGCACTGGTGCTGCATTCATCTACTGATAATTGTTCTGTTGTTGTATTCACATACTAATGATCATTTTAGTGATAACTTCATATACTGTTGACGGTTTTGGTATTGCATGCATGAACTGATGGTGGTTCTGGGGCTGTGTGCATGTATGGATGGTGGTTCTGGTGCTGTATTCATGCACTGATAATGGATCTGGTTATGTATTCATGTACTGATGATCGTTTTGATTTTGTATTCATGTGCTGATGATACTGGTTTTGTATTATTTTACTGTTATTAGTTCTGATCTAGTACACATGTAGAAATTGATAACTTGTCTGATAATATACTACTTGACTACTTGGTTATGTTATGTTGCTGTCTGACAAGTTAAGGATTACTACATCTGTATTTATGTTAGGAACATTAAACCTGTGTATTTAAAGTCCATGTCACTGCCATTTTTGCTTTCTTGTGAAGCTCAACCATATAATGTAGGAAACTGTAAATTGTTTTGTATACGGTACTTCAATACTGTGGTATTGCAGTATATAGCAAATTACAAACAAAATTGGATTATTCTCCCCACTTCTCACTTGTTAAAAATAAGAAAATTAAAAATTTTGTTCACAGGTTCTTTTAACCATACAATGAATACCGTAAAGGTAAACCCCAAAAACTATTATGTAATTCTGTTTATAAATTGCAGGTTTATATTGGACTAAAGAGTTGAGCACCATTTCAGTTTTTGCCTCTGGCAGCGGGAAAGCTAGAATTTTCCCTGCATCTGGCCATCACCAGAACAGATATTAACTGATTATTGGGAGTTCTGGATTTCAGAATCTCATTGACCTTCAGATTGGTCATTAATTGTTTGGTTCCAGACAACCCCTTTAACATCTGCATCTGTTAATACGCAGTGCATAATAAACTAAAAGCAAGTTGTATAAAAGCAAGCACTGTTTGTAATACAAATTAGGATCACCTCAGACATTCATGAATGCTTCTGGTTAAGAATTTAAGTGAATGAACAAATGTAAAAAATTCAAGTGATTGAAACTGACATAATGGCTACAGCTGATTCACTTATTGTCAAGTGTGATCATGTCAGAAACTAGATCATCCTGTCAGGCCTCGAAACATCTTTGAAATTTATGGAGAACAAATTGCATGATCAACAAGAAATTTGCTACAGATGTTCAGAAAACACAGTGGTCCATTAATATATCCTTACTGAAAGACACAGTGCATTTTATATATTTACTGCACAGATTCCTTGTCACCACATTTGCAGCATGTCAAGATTTCGAAATGTCAACATGTAGCCATTCAATAGGAACAGTCATAGAATTCTTTGAGTGAACAAAATGTCCAGGTCATGTGATGGAAATTGTGAAGGAAAGTGTAGAAATCTGTGACATTTAAATGTATTTGTGGATAGGTATATAGAGATTTGATATGTACAGTCTTGTGAAAAAGTGTTTGCCCCCTTCCTGATTTCTTATTCTTTTGCATGTTTGTCACACTTAAATGTTTCAGGAAAAGGGCTTAACATTTTCACCTATATTGCAATTGGATAGATTTACTTTAATATAAAATCTTTAGGGCCTTATGTGACAAGCCTAACCTCCTGCCTAGCTCACCCACGGACAGACAAGTATTTACAGATCTGTTGGATCTCTTACGGGAAAACCAGGATGTTGCAGGTAGGAGGAGGTTTCCACATCGTACCCCCTCTCAAGCCATACTAGCACTTTCAATAGTCCCCTCAGTACATACATTTTTCGAGGTTATGAAAGATGAAATAAAAAAGTTACCTACCGACACATGTACTTCACAAAACTTAACTTCGGCTGAGAGACGGGC
The DNA here is from genome assembly GCF_046119375.1 of Phyllobates terribilis. Lineage (NCBI taxonomy): Eukaryota > Metazoa > Chordata > Amphibia > Anura > Dendrobatidae > Phyllobates > Phyllobates terribilis. The sequence goes on from NW_027362763.1 coordinate 397,461,703, forward strand.
ATTAATTTCTTTACAACAAAATCAAGATTTTCTAATCAAAGAAGCGGACAAGGGGGGTAACGTGGTGCTATGGCACAGAATAATGTATCTAACAGAGGTTAAAAGACAGTTAAGTAACACCAATTTTTATTCTAAGCTTCCCTCAGACCTCACAACAATTTTTTCTGCAAAACTAGAACGCCTTTGTAGCTTCGGCGTCCCTGCCTCCTGCTAGGCAGGGACGCCGTTCCCCTCACCTCTCCGCTCCGTGCCCGGCGTCTTCCTCCCGCTCTGCTGGCAGCGCGCGCTGCTTCCCGGCCTCTGTGCTTAGGGCGCGCGCGCGCTTCCCCTCTCTTAAAGGAGCCGCGCGCGCCGTCCTAAGGAGTCCCCGGCCAATGGCCGGAGGACCTCACCATATATAAGGCACCTCCTCCAAAATGGAGGTGCCCGAGCAATGTTGTTGCAAAGCCTTTCAACTCTGCTTCAGCCCTCAGGTCCCGTTACCAGTTACCTGCCAGTCACCTGCCAGATTCCTGCTTGATACCTTCCTGATACCTGCCTGATATCTGCTTACCTGCTTGCTATCCTGTGGTCCGACAGTCTGCCTACCAGCACCTGCCAGTCTGTCTATGGATCAGTCCGCCTGCGGACCAGGAAGTACCTGCCAGATACCAGCCTGATACCTGCCTGCCTGTCCAGAGACTCTTACTCGCTCACCTGGGAGCGTTCACCTGCTACCTGCCTGCTAGCCTACCTGGAGGCTTAGCCGTCACTTGCCGTGACCACCTGCCTGTCCAGAGACTCTTGCCCGCTCACCTGGGAGCGCTCACCTGCTACCTGCTTGCTAGCCTACCTGGAAGCTCTGCCGTCACTTGCCGTGACCACCTGCCTGTCCAGAGACTCTTGCCCGCTCACCTGGGAGCGTTCACCTGCTACCTGCCTGCTAGCCTACCTGGAGGCTCTGCCGTCACTTGCCGTGACCACCTGCCTGTCCAGAGACTCTTGCCCGCTCACCTGGGAGCGTTCACCTGCTACCTGCCTGCTAGCCTACCTGGAAGCTCTGCCGTCACTTGCCGTGACCACCTGCCTGTCCAGAGACTCTTACTCGCTCACCTGGGAGCGTTCACCTGCTACCTGCCTGCTAGCCTACCTGGAGGCTCTGCCGTCACTTGCCGTGACCACCTGCCTGTCCAGAGACTCTTGCCCGCTCACCTGGGAGCGCTCACCTGCTACCTGCCTGCTAACCTATCTAGAGACTCTTTCCCTGCTGTCACTTGCCGTGACCACCTGCCCGTCTAGAGACTCTTTCCCTGCTGTAACTTGCCGTGACCACCTGCCCGTCTAGAGACTCTTACCCTGCTGTCACTTGCCGTGACCATCCGCCTGTCAAGAGACTGTCCCCGTCACTTGCCGTGACCTCCTGCCCTTCTACCCAGAGACTGTCCCTGTCACTTGCCGTGACTACCTGCCCGCCTTCCCTGGGAGCCACCCGCTTGCTTACAAGGACTGCCCCTTTGTATAGTTGCTCAGAGGTTCCACCTCCCAGACCCGTTACAGTTTGCTCGGGCCATGGAACCCGGTGGCACCCAAGCTCCCTCGCTCTCGGACCTATGCCATGAACTGTCCCGTCAGAGGTCCCAACAGGAGTCCATCCTGAGCCACCTGCGTAGTGTTAACTCCCGTCTGGACACACTGACTACATCTTCGGGACCAGCTTCCAGTCGCACGACTCCTACCCCGGCAGCGCCGCTGCCCATCAATTCCATGGCATCTCTTCTCGGTCCCCACCTCACCGCCCCGCCTCGTTTTGGCGGAGATCCCGGTCAGGCACGGGGCTTCATTAACCTGTGCACTCTGCACTTCGAACTGTTGGCACACCAGTTTTCCACCGACCGAGCCAAAGTAGCCTTCATCATGTCCCTTCTCACGGGGGAGGCGCTGGCTTGGCTAAATCCTCTATGGGAGAGAGGAGACCCCCTGGTGTCCAATCTGCCAGCCTTTCTCTCGGCTATCCGGAAGGTCTTCGACGAACCAGGACGGAGGACCTCATCCGCCTCATCTCTGCTACGCCTCCGCCAAGGAAGTCTCACCGTGGGCCAATATGCCATACGGTTCCGTACCCTTGCTTTGGAGCTTGCCTGGGATAACGACGCCCTGGTGTCCGTCTTCTGGGAGGGTCTGTCCGGCCGTATTAAAGATGAACTCGCCGGTCGGGACATTCCTACCACTCTCGACGACTTAATTACCCTTGCCACCCGGATTGACATCCGGTTCCAGGAGCGCACCAAAGAGGTCACCCGTGAGAGGAGGTTTCCACGCCTTGCCCCTACCTTCCAGAGATCCGTCACTTCCTCCGTTACTCCTCCGGCGCACTCACCCGAGCCTATGCAGGTTGACCAGACCAAGATGGTCAAGACCCATCAAGAATTACTCCGTGCCGAGGGGAGCTGCTTCTACTGTGGCAGTAAGGAGCACCGGATCCGTTCCTGCCCGGAGAGGTCGGGAAACGCCTGTGTCTAGGATCGCTCAGAGAGGTCACCCTAGACAGAAATAAACCCTCTCCATCTCTAATGCTGTCGGTCTCTATCATCTGCGGGGAGAACCGTTATTTTGAACTGGCTCAACTTGACTCTGGAGCTGCCGGAAATCTCATTTCTCAGTCCCTGGTAGAGAAATACCGCATTCCCACCAAACCTCTGGCTGTACCCTTATCTGTCGCCGCCGTGGATGGGGGCCTCTTACCACATCCCATCCAACTCATCACCGAATCCATAACTCTGCAGGTGGGAATGCTGCACTCTGAGAGCATCTGCTTCCATGTTCTGCCTGGACTCTCTCACATCCTCTTGCTAGGCCTACCTTGGCTCCAAAGACACGCACCCATGCTTGATTGGCAGACCGGAGAAGTTCTTCGCTGGGGACAGGACTGCCATAAGACTTGTTTAGTTCCCATTCATCCTGCTCGTCCTTCTCCTACCCCAGCCAATCTACCCGGCCTACCGGCTCCCTATTGGTCTTTTGCCGACGTCTTTAATAAAAGAGAAGCAGAGACATTACCCCCTCATAGACCATACGACTGCCCAGTTGACCTGATGCCCGGCGCTACTCCTCCCCGTGGGCGTATTTACCCTTTGTCCGCTGCTGAGACCCGGTCCATGTCTGAATATATTGAGGAGAATCTGGCCCGGGGATTTATCCGGAAATCTACCTCCCCGGCGGGAGCAGGCTTCTTTTTCGTCAAAAAGAAGGACGGCTCACTCCGTCCCTGTATAGACTATAGAGGCCTTAATCAGATCACAGTGAAGAATAAATACCCCCTTCCGCTCATTCCTGAATTATTTGACCGTCTGAGGGGGGCTAGAATCTTCACCAAGCTGGACCTCCGTGGGGCGTATAATCTGGTCCGTATCCGTCAGGGGGATGAATGGAAGACGGCATTCAACACCCAGGATGGCCACTATGAATATCTTGTAATGCCCTTCGGTCTCTGTAACGCTCCCGCCGTCTTTCAAGAGTTGGTCAATGACATCTTCCGTGACCTTCTCTACTCCTGCGTGGTGGTGTAACTGGACGACATCTTGGTCTTCTCTCTGGATCTTCTCACTCACCGGAGGGACGTTCGTCAGGTCCTGCTCAGGCTCAGGCAGAACCACCTCTACGCTAAATATGAGAAGTGCCTCTTTGAGCAGACCTCGCTTCCGTTTCTGGGCTACATAATCTCTCAGACCGGCCTACAAATGGACCCTGAGAAACTGTCTGCCATCGAAAAGTGGCCCCGACCAGAGGGGTTGAAGGCTATTCAGCGGTTCCTGGGCTTCGCCAACTACTACCGCCTCTTCATTCCGCACTTCTCTTCCCGGACTGCCCCTATCTCGGCGCTCACCCGTAAGGGCGCTAATCCCAGAGAATGGCCGCCCGAAGCAGAGGAGGCCTTCCTTTCCTTAAAACGAGCTTTTTCCTCCGCCCCTGTGCTGCATCGTCCGGACGGCAACAAACAATTCTTTCTAGAAGTCGACGCTTCCTCCTCCGGAGCCGGAGCAGTACTTACCCAAAAGTCGTCTTCCGGAAGAATGGTAACTTGCGGCTTCTTCTCCAAACTCTTCTCCTCTTCGGAGCGCAATTATTCTATAGGAGACCGAGAATTGTTGGCCATTAAGCTGGCACTGGAGGAGTGGCGTTACCTGCTCGAGGGGGCTCTTCACCCGGTAATAATTTACACAGACCACAAGAACTTGGCTTACCTCCAGAGTGCCCAGAGACTTAACCCGCGCCAAGCCCGGTGATCCTTGTTCTTCGCCCGCTTTAATTTCATTCTTCATTTTCGCCCAGCTGACAAAAACATCAAAGCTGATGCCTTATCCCGATCCTTTTTGGTCTCTGATCTTGAGGAGGAGCCTAAACACATCATCAACCCTGCCAAAGTAATGCAGGTAGCCCCCGTGAATCTAAATCGTCTTCCACCCGGTAAGACATTCGTAACTGTTCCTGATCGTGAGAAGGTTCTACACTGGGGACACTCGTCCAAGCTAGCTGGCCAAGCTGGTCAGAAAAAGACCCTCCAGCTTATTACCCGGCATTACTGGTGGCCTACCCTGCACAAGGACATAATAGACTTTGTTTCAGCCTGTGTGTCCTGCGCCCGCAACAAGGTTCCGAGACATCTGCCAGCCGGCCGTTTCCTTCCTCTTCCTGTACCTGCTGCCCCGTGGCAGCATATAGCTATGGACTTTATTACGGACCTCCCTGTCTCTGCCGGTTGTACGGTCATATGGGTGGTCGCTGACCGCTTCTCCAAAAATGGCTCACTTTATTCCCCTGCCGGGTCTCCTGTCTGCATCAGAGTTAGCTAAAGACTTTATCCATCATGTCTTCCGTCTTCATGGTCTTCCTCTCCACATTGTATCCGACCGAGGGGTTCAGTTCACCTCTCGTTTTTGGCGAGCCATGTGTAAACTGCTGGGGGTCACCTTGGACTTTTCTTCTGCTTATCACCCACAGTCCAATGGCCAAGTAGAACGGATCAACCAAATTTTAACCAGTTACCTCCGGTACTTTGTTAATGCTCACCATTCCGACTGGGTGGATCTTTTACCGTGGGCCGAATTTTCTTACAATAATCACGAGAGCGAATCTTCCTCCAAATCCCCGTTTTTGTAGTCTTCGGTCAGCATCCTCGGATCCCGTTTCCCGTCTCCGCCTCGGTGGACAATCCGGCTGCGGAATCTCTCGTTAACGAATTTTCCTCCATTTGGGAGAGTACCAGATCCGCACTTCTTCAGTCATCCGAGCGGATGAAAAAACAGGCTGACAAGAGACGTCTGGATCCACCACAATTCCGTCCTGGAGATAAGGTCTGGCTCTCGTCCAAATATGTCCGGCTCAAGATTCCATCCTACAAGTTAGGGCCTCGGTTCATCGGCCCACTGGAAGTTATCAAACAAATCAACCCAGTGGCCTATAAATTGAAACTCCCGGCCAATTTGCGGATTCCTAACTCCTTCCATGTATCTCTACTCAAACCCGTGATACTTAACTCTTTTTCCAAGTCTACAGGTACGCCTTCTGCTCCGGTTTCCGCTGAAAACGAGTTAGAGGTAGAGAACATTCTGGCCACCAAAAGGGTAAGAGGAAGGACCTTTTTTCTAGTGGATTGGAAGGGGTTTGGTCCTGAGGAGAGAACATGGGAGCCCCGGGAGAACATCCATGTCCCGCTCATCCTTGATAAATTTCTGTCTGGCCTAAAAAAGGGGGGGCCTAAAGGGGGGGGGTACTGTAGCGTCGGCGTCCCTGCCTCCTGCTAGGCAGGGACGCCGTTCCCCTCACCTCTCCGCTCCGTGCCCGGCGTCTTCCTCCCGCTCTGCTGGCAGCGCGAGCTGCTTCCCGGCCTCTGTGCTTAGGGCACGCTCGCGCTTCCCCTCTCTTAAAGGAGCCGCGCGCGCCGTCCTAAGGAGTCCCCGGCCAATGGCCGGAGGACCTCACCATATATAAGGCACCTCCTCCAAAATGGAGGTGCCCGAGCAATGTTGTTGCAAAGCCTTTCAACTCTGCTTCAGCCCTCAGGTCCCGTTACCAGTTACCTGCCAGTCACCTGCCAGATTCCTGCTTGATACCTGCCTGATACCTGCCTGATATCTGCTTACCTGCTTGCTATCCTGTGGTCCGACAGTCTGCCTACCAGCACCTGCCAGTCTGTCTATGGATCAGTCCGCCTGCGGACCAGGAAGTACCTGCCAGATACCTGCCTGATACCTGCCTGCCTGTCCAGAGACTCTTACTCACTCACCTGGGAGCGTTCACCTGCTACCTGCCTGCTAGCCTACCTGGAGGCTTAGCTATCACTTGCCGTGACCACCTGCCTGTCCAGAGACTCTTGCCCGCTCACCTGAGAGCGCTCACCTGCTACCTGCCCGCTAGCCTGCCTGGAGGCTCTGCCGTCACTTGCCGTGACCACCTGCCTGTCCAGAGACTCTTGCCCGCTCACCTGGGAGCGCTCACCTGCTACCTGCCTGCTAGCCTACCTGGAGGCTCTGCCGTCACTTGCCGTGACCACCTGCCTGTCCAGAGACTCTTGCCCGCTCACCTGGGAGCGCTCATCTGCTACCTGCCTGCTAGCCTACCTGGAGGCTCTGCCGTCACTTGCCGTGACCACCTGCCTGTCCAGAGACTCTTGCCCGCTCACCTGGGAGCGCTCACCTGCTACCTGCCTGCTAGCCTATCTAGAGACTCTTTCCCTGCTGTCACTTGCCGTGACCACCTGCCCATCTAGAGACTCTTTACCTGCTGTCACTTGCCGTGACCACCTGCCCGTCTAGAGACTCTTACCCTGCTGTCACTTGCCGTGACCATCCGCCTGTCAAGAGACTGTCCCCGTCACTTGCCGTGACCTCCTGCCCTTCTACCCAGAGACTGTCCCTGTCACTTGCCGTGACTACCTGCCCGCCTTCCCTGGGAGCAACCCGCTTCCTTACAAGGACTGCCCCTTTGTATAGTTGCTCAGAGGTTCCACCTCCCAGACCCGTTACAGCCTTCTTAATCGAGCCCTCGAACTTGGGATCATCAATAAGCGGGAAAAGGAATTCATCTTCGTTGGGAAGCCGACTATCCCGACTTTCTATTTGTTGCCCAAAGTGCTCAAGAATATCGACTCTCCCCCAGGTAGGCCGATAGTGTCGGGTATTGGCAGCATCAGTGAGAATGCATGCATATATATAGACTTTTTTTTACAACCCTTAGTAACCAGTTTGCCTGGCACACCTGTGAAGTGAAAACCATTTCTGGTGACTACATCTTGAAGCTCATCAAGAGTGTGCAAAGCAGTCATCAAAGCAAAAGGTGTCTACTTTGAAGAACCTAGAATATAAGACATATTTTCAGTTGTTTCACACTTTTTTGTTAAGTATATAATTCCACATGTGTTAATGCATAGTTTTGATGCCTTCAGTGTGAATGTACAATTTTCAAAGTCATGAAAATACAGAAAAATCTTTAAATGAGAAGGTGTGTCCAAACTTTTGGTCTGTACTGTACATTGGCAGCCACCTACTATGGCAGCTTATGCATGTGTCCACCTGGGATCCAAACAACTTTAGAATTAAGTACTAATTAATCTACCACAGCTGATTCCCCCTCTTGAACTTCTTATATATAGACAGTGTATCACACTATTGGATTACCCCTGACGAAGCTGTGAGTGGGCAGCGACACGCGTTGGGTGACTACAACAGGTATTTTGATTCTGACCTCTCAATGGTGCTTATGTACATTGTATTTTGTTCATACTTTATATACTATTGCACTTTATATTTGTATCTATTTGCACATTGGGTTGTTAATGGTTAACTCTATGGTCAGTACTATCTCGAACCTAAACCTCAATTGATTCTAAGATTACAATATATAAAATACCAGTTGGTGCATGTTTGGGATGATCCTACCCTTGCATGGGTTTTTTGTGTTTTAAATGTTTTTAATGTTTCCTTGTGTGGTCACATCGTCTTTGTCAAACCTTGTCTAATAAAATTATTATATTTTTGCAATACAAGCATTTGGGTGTGAGGTCTTTTGCATGTTTGTCACACTTAAATGTTTAAGATCACAAACAAATTTAAATATTAGGTAAAGATAACACAAGTAAACACAAAATGCAGTTTTTAAATTAAGGTCTTTATTATTAAGGGAAAAAGAAATCCAAACCTACAGGGCCTTGTGTGAAAAAATGATTGCCCCTCACTAGCCACACAGAAGCCTGATTACTTCTATCCCTGTTCTCAATCAATAAATCACTTAAATAGGACCTGCCTGACAAAGTGAAGTAGACCAAAAGATTCTCAAAAGTTGCACATCATGCTGCGATCCAAAGAAATTCAAGAATAAATGAGAAACAAAATAATTGAAATATATCAGTCTGGAAAAGGTTATAAAGCCATTTCCAAAGCTTTTGAACTCCAGCAAACCACAGTGAAAGCCATAATCCACAAATGGCGAAAACATGGAACAGTGGTGAACCTTCTCAGGCATGGCCAGCTGACCAAAATTACTCCAAGAGCGCAGCGACGACTCATCCAAGAGGTCACAAAAGACCCCACAACAACATCCAAACAACTGCAGGCCTCACTTGCCTCAGTTAAGGTCAGTGTTCATGACTCCACCATAAGAAAGAGACTGGGCAAAAACGGCATGCATGGCAGTGTTCCAAGACAAAAACTATTGCTGAGCGAAAAGAACATAAAGGCTCGTCTCAGTTTTGCCAGAAAACATCTTGATGATCAGCAAGAATTTTGGGAGAATACTCTGTGGACTGACAAGACAAAAGTTGAACTTTTTGGAAAGTGTGAATCCCATTACATCTGGCGTAGAACTAACACAGCATTTAAGAAAAGGAACATCATACCAACAGTAAAATATGGTGGTGGTAGCGTGATGGTCTGGGGGTGGTCTGCTGCTTCAGGACCTGGAAGACTTGCTGTGGTAAATGGAACCATGAATTCTGCTGTCTACCAAAAAATCCTGAAGGAGAATGTTCGGCCATCTGTTCGTGACCTCAACCTGATACGCACTTGGGTTATGCAGCAGGAGAATGATCCAAAGCACACCAGCAAGTACACCTCTGAATGGCTTAAGAAAAACAAAATTAAGACTTTGGAGTGACCTAGTCAAAGTTCTGACCTTAATCCGATTGAGATGCTGTAGCATGACCTTAAAAAGGCAGTTCATGCTCGGAAACTCTCCAATATGTCTGAATTACAACAATTTTGCCAAGATGAGTGGGCCAAAATATATCCAGAGCATTGTAAAAGACTCATTGCCAGTTATCCCAAATGCTTGATTGCAGCTGTAGCTGCTAAGGGTGGCCCAACCAGTTATTAGGTTTAGGGGTCAATCACTTTTTCACACAGGGTCCTGAAGGTTTGGATTTCTTTTTCCCTTAATAATAAAGACCTTCATTTAAAAACTGCATTTTGTGTTTACTTGTGTTATCTTTGCCTAATATTTAAATCTGTTTGTGATCTGAAACATTTAAGTGTGACAAACATGCAAAAGAATAAGAAATCAGGAAGGGGCAAACACTTTTTCACACCACTATATGTACATTGATATATACTAAATGAATATAGGTATTTGCCCTCATGTCCTTGCTGTCAGCTTCTCACCCAACCTGGAAAATGTTAGTTTGGTTTTTGCTTGTTCACCATAGCTCAAGGAATTCCAGTGACATTTGCCCCAGGAAGAGATATGTAGAGATGATATGCCAACAACACACAGCACAACCATCAAATTATTTTATCCACTACTAGATAGATAGGTACCTTTGTATCTGAGGGCCGTGGTGAAACTGTCAGGTAGTTGTGATGGAATACACAGAAAGATGATCGTTATCATTCACAAAACTAGTTCTATTGTGCACCCATATCACACCTGTGGTGGCGGCTTGGGGACAGCCATAAATGCCAGAATACAATGATGGGATATTACAACTTTCCTTATTTGGAAATACACAAAGACATTCCATCAGAACAAGGTGACGAGATCAATCAGGACAGGACACATTATTGTCAATGACTGAAATGAGACATAGGCAGGAGCTCGGGTGATGGGCAGAGCTCAGGACACCGAGGCAGCTCAGGTCACAAAGAGAGCTCAGGACACCGACAGAGAACAGACACACAGAGAAAGAAGAGAATCCACCATAACCACCTCCTGGACCACAAGCAGACCAGATCCTCATAAGTATCAAACCCTACTCCTCTTCCTCTATTTTCCTCTGCTTACACCCTAACCCTTTCTTTTACCCCTAACCCTCTCTGTGTTATATACCTGAGTCACCTTAGGAACAGGGACAGTTTGTATTGTCATGTGAGGGGAGGCTGCTTGTGTTTGTCTCTTTATACGTGGGTGAAGGTACTTTTACTGTTTTTTTCATGTATTGTAAACGTGTATAATTTAGTATATGGACTTCATATTGATTCGTATATGTATTGACATTTGGTAATATTATATTGTGGTTTAAGTCGATAAACTTGTTATATTGTATTATTATAACAAAGTGTCGTGAGTCAGCGTGTGCATGTGACGTACCGGAAAGATCAAAGTAACAGAAATATTTTAGTACAAGGAAAATGGTTGTAAACTAATCAACGCTTAGGACCAGGATAGAGGGAGGATATGATATTGTATTAAAATATTAATATATAATATTGATATTCCGCCTCTCCTTTATAAATATTTCTATTCTCCTTAACAATGAAAGAAAAAAAAGAAGAAAAGCACACATAGGGTCATATTGTATGGCCTGTAATTTGGATTTGAAAAGGGCTCAATTCGAGCAGGAAACACGTAATAAAACTACTTGCATCCTTGGACTGTGGAACCTCTCATGTTCTGGAGCAGCGCGGTGATCTATCCTCCATTCCATTATCTACTCAGGTCATGTTATGGAAACACCAATGCAGTTCAGTGATCAGAGCCTGTGTGTCCATTACATGACCAGGACAGGATTTTATCCACTTGAAAATAATAATGTCGGTTCCTATAGAATGACTGCAAGCAGGGATCTAGGAGACTGGTTTTATTGAATATTTCTACTGAATCTCTTGATTTTTGCATTAGCTTTTCAGCAGTTAAAACTCACTTGAACATTCTGACAAAATTCTAACAGATACCGTATGTAACAAAACTAATTCAAGTTTGCATAATACTATGCAGATTTTTTCCATATTGCTGGCTTGACATCTGTCTGTAAATTTATAGACAGTTTGCAAAAACAAATGTGTTTTTTTTATGGCCGAAAAATCCGGCAGAGAAAAACACCATTTGTGATTTTTTTGATATTTATAAACTTTGTATTGTTCATGCACTAGAAAGGCTGATATGTGCAATAGCAACAGTAAAGGAGGATGGAGAAGAATTAGGAGCTTTATTTTCCACACCTAAGTTTGTAAAACACAGGCTTCTTCTTGTTTTTCTCTCCATTGTGCTCCGAGCTGTTGGTACTATTCTGACTTTATTCCCCAGCCTTTTGTCGCTTGTGTGCTGGGGGCTGCCTGCTCCACTGATGGTCTTCTAGCTGCTTACACCAGGTGCTTCATTTTTTTCAATTTTGTCTTATTCCTCCTGTCCATCCATCATCTTACTCAGTGATAGAGCTCGGTAAATTTGTTAGTTGGCATAGCTTACTGTAGCACAGTCTATTTTGTACTCTTTTTTTCTGTCTTTCACCCTTTTTGTGTCTTTTTCATTTGAAAAGTCTTGTTTCGCAAAATGGAGCAAAAATTGCAACAAAATAAATGTCATTTCCAGGGAGAAAAGGAATAGACGTTTGACAAAATTTGTGACTTTTTTAAAAATTCACATTTGATAAATCAGTGTAAACATCTGGAAAAGCCACGTTAAAGTAATAATCAGAAAGGTACCTAAAAAAAAAAAGACATTAAAAAAAGGCACAAATTCTTTGTAGCAAATAAAAAGGTCACAAATTGAGCTAAAAAACTAATGAAAATGTGATGAAAATGTTATGATGAGTTGGGTCCAGAGTTGAAAGTGAAGCACATGGGCCCTGATTCATCATTGTTGTTTCTCCAGGTTTCTGGAGTAATTTGCTCCTTATTAGTACCCTAATTATATGCGTCTTATTCTCTATTATGTATTGTGCCATTTTTTTAAAGTTGTCTTCCTTTTATAAATTTTTTTTATTTATATAAATAAGTGCATTCCACTGTGCTCCCTGCACAAAATTTTGACCCCCCACACTGTCTATCTTATGGTACGTGGCTTCCACACTGCCCTCTATTATAAAATATTGCCTCCACACAAATCACCCTTGCAAACTATAACGGCCACTGGCCGCTCACTTCCTCTTAACTACTTATACATATGAAGGCAGGGACAGTGACGCCAGTGCTTATTGGGCACAGGGCTCATGTGTCATAACAACCACACGTGAGCCCCGGGAACACAAGTGCTAATACCATTGGAACGGTGCCAGTACAGGAGGTGAGTATAAGTGTTTTTATTTTCATGAGGGCAAACATTCAGATCTAGAAGTAGTTGTCCTTGTAGTGGAAAACTCCTTAAAGGGGTTGTCCAGTCCAAAATGAAAAATATGCAGTCACTTTGTGTGAATGCTGACTCACGAATCCAGTGCGTGAACTGCAGGGATTCACTGGATTCTGAATACAAGTGTATGGAGTGAGGACGCACCCACTAGTCGGGCACTGGCCGGGAGTATGCATAACGCATACGCACCCGCCGGTCCCGGCTCAGAAACCGGTGAATTCCTGCAGCGCACAGTGCATCTGCTAGGGGGATTCATAAGTCTGCAGTCACTCTGTCTGATTACTCATTTTGGACCGGACAACCCCTTTAAAGAGCATAACACTTTTGGCCACATGCTTTTGGCACACGATGTAAGTTTTGACCTAATATAGCTGGGCTTGGATGTTCTTCTTTGTGAGAAAAGGCTTCCATCTTGCCAGCCCACCTCACAGGCCAGACATATAAAGAATAGAGGAGATTGTTGTCAGAAGCAGAACACAACCAGTACTTGACAAATTCCGGCAGCTATTTTAATGTTGCTCTAGGACTCCCGGAACAATTCCACCTTGTCTTTTCATCAATTTTGAGGGATGTCCAGTTTTAGATAATATCACTGTTGTGCCAAATTTAAACCACTTCTTGATGTCTGTCTTCAGTGTTCCATGGTATATTTAATGCACTGGAAATTTTTTGTACCCTTCTCCTGGCTGATAACTTTCAATAATGAGATTCCTTTGCTGCGTTGTAAGCTGTTTATAGACCACAGCTTTTGCTATAAAATGCAACTAAGAAAATGTCGGGAAAATCCTACTAGAACAGCTAAACTTTATATGGGGTTAATCAGAATTACTGTAAATGGTGGCAGCTGTGTATTGACTACTATATAACATGAGTTTAAATGTGATTGGCTAATTCTTAACACAACCATAGCTCCAATTATAGGAGGGTGTTCATACTTGTGCAACTACATTATTTTAGCTTTGTTATTTTTATTTTCTCCTTCAAAATTATTTCAGTTTGTTTCTCAATGGATTTCTACAGATTCTGGCTGACATTAAAGATGTAAAAAGCTCTGAAATCATTCTTCTTGGTATGATTTTTTAAATGATAAAACCCTGGCACTTTAATAGGTGGGTGTAGACTTTTTTAAATCCACTTTACATGTTCTCCAACCTAGCTGTCAATTTAACAACCAGCTTGAGAACATCCAAATACCACTCCCAAAGGCAGCAAAATGCCAATCTTTGAGAGACACTTCAGATCACTGCTTGAGGAAACCCAACAGCGTCCCTCTGCTGCCTGCACCTGGGGCACATGCCCGGCATGTACCCACCCCACTCCCCCCCAGTTTTCCCCATGATCTGTGGTGTGACACAGGACTGCAGGTAACCTCTACTACAGTGGAGAAAATAAAGTATTTGATACACTGCCGATTTTGCAAGTTTTCCACCTACAAAGAATGGAGAGGTCTGTAAGTTTTATCGTAGGTATACTTAAACTGTTAGACAGAATCTAAATAAAAAATCCAGAAAATCATATTATATGATTTTTACATAATTAATTAGCATTTTATTGCATGAAATAAGAATTTGATCACGTACCAACCTGCAAGAAGTCTGGCAGGATTTTAATCCATGACGGCATAGTATGTTACTAACGATAATGTTTGAGACTCTCAGCTCTCTTCGGGTCATTGACCAGGTCCTCCTATGGCGTTCTGGGCTGATTCATGACCTTTCTCAGAATCATCCTTACCCCATGAGGCGAGAACTTGCATGGAGCCTCAGACCAAGGAAGATTGACAGTCATCTTGTGTTTCTTCCATTTTCTAATAATTGTGCCAACAGTTGTTGCCTTCTCACCAAGCTGCTTGCCTATTGTACTGTAGCCTATCTCAGCCTTGCAGATCTACAATTTTGTCCCTGATGTCCTTAGACAGCTCTTGGGTCTTGGCACATGGTGGAGAGGTTGGAGTGTGATTGATTGAATGTGTGGACAGGTGTCTTTTATACAGGTAACAAGTTCAATCAGGTGCAATTAATACAGGTAATGAGTGCAGAGAAGGAGGGTTCCTTATAGAAAAACTAACAGGTCTGTGAGAGCCAGAATTCTTGCTGGTTGGTAGGTGATCATATACTTATTTCATGCAATAAAATGCAATTTAATTATTTAAAAATCATACAATGTGATTTTCTGTTTTTTCTTTTTAGATTCAGTCTCTCAGAGTTGAAGTGTACCTACGATAAAAATTACAGACCTCTCCATTCTTTGTACGTGGGAAAACATGCAAAATCGTCAGTGTATCAAATAATTATTTTCCCCACTGTGTATTATCTGTACTCAGAGTTATTACTGTTTTTTGCTATGATTTTAGGTTCAATTATCCAGACGTAATTAAAGAATAGATTGACAATCTTTCTATCTAGTTATTCTGAGTATTTTAACACTGAAAAGCATATTTTTTTGCAATGGCTACAACAGACTCTAAAATTGGGAATATGCTTACACAATATTACAATAATAGGTTCTTTTCCCTGAGGGATGTACAGATACTAATACTGATGTACCTGGCTATTGCTTTAATAAATGGACTGAGGCAATTGAGATCCAGTAGCGGTAATTATTCATAGCCTGCTGTTTGTGCTGAGCCAATGTGCAGGTACAATTGTTCGTTGGCACAAGTGAAGGTAATACACAATACTAATAGAAAAAATATGTATGCATCTTTTCTAAACAAGTCATTAAAAATTCATGCAAATTTAAATACAACAGACATTTTTCTTAATTCACCATGAAGTGATAGCCTCACTACGTTAGCAACAACAAAAAATTCACCGTTTACTATTTGTACCTTTTTTTTATATAGAAGCAGAATTATAATGTAACTTTTAATATATATTTAATAAAATATATAAAGGACAAACCACCCAAGTGATATATATATACATAAAAAAGGAACTACCAGTCCCTATATTGAACTCACACTCGTCCTTGCCTGACAGCAGAGATTGGCACCCTTTTTCCTACGCCAGTGGCGCCCCCGCTCCTCGGCGGCTTCCCCTTCTGTCCCTATACTAGATAAGGAAAAGAGAATAATTATGTGTATCTAGCACCGTATGTCTATAGGTATGTAAAATACACAATTTCATTAGTACTGTAAATTGTAGGTGTATACAGAATGTCTTCTTGCACTATATTAATGATACTTGGATCATATAGGTCAGGGGTAAGTGAGTTGCAGACCAAATTATTAGATGTCAAAATGTCACACATAGATCCCCTCAGTCTCAATATATTGAGGCTAGTTTTGGCTTCAATATAGATAGGGAAAAGAACCCTTGCTATGAAAAATGAAGGGGTGATGTCCCTTAGATAGCCCTCAGTCTGCCCCTGCCTATCAACGGAAGTTGGCATCCTTTTTCCTGCGCAATGGTGCCCCCACTCACCATTGCGGAAGTTGGCTGTCCCTTCTAGTCCTCTCTCAACCTGTCAGGTGCATAGGTGGGTGGGTGGGGGCAGGGGGGCTGTGTTGGAACAGGTCAAAAAAGGGGCACCAGTTGTGAGGTTTCAGACATCACACAGTTTAGAATGCAAAAAGTCATAGACACCAATGTCAGGCATATATATCAGACATATATCAGTGGACAGCATCCAATAAATACTCTCTCATAATCGATAGGGTGTCACAAATCTCTAGTTATTTATCATACCATAATCATATACCCTGTTATGAAACTCATTGGAACAGATGAAAAAAGGGGCACCCAGTGTAAATGATCAGATGTCACATAATATAAAATGCAAAAGGTCACAGACGCCAATCTCAGGCATAGGTATCAAACATGTATCAGTTGACAGCATCCAATAAATACTTTGTCATAATTGCTAGGGTGTCCAGCCTATTTTGGAGGTTTTGTGTGAAATGATGTACAATTTGCTTTTTTTCTCTGTTTTTTTTTGTGTCGTTCCAATACACACGGTAAATAAACATGTGTATAACAAAACATTTTTATACACAATTTCAAGGGTGTGTAAGGCAGTGACCGGAATCGTATACGAGGGACGTTATATATCCCCCAGAATGTGTACAGAGACCTATTAAATCCATTGGAGTGCATTGCAGTCACACACACAGCTGCGGCTGCAATGCAGGAATGAAGGTGAGCAATCACCTGGTCAGACTACCTGGCTAAGGCAGCTTAAGTAAAACCCGGCAGGGCCTTCATTTCTTGGAGGAGGTCACAGGAGGCAGTGGGGCGGCCTCCTCCCTCCAACCCGGGTTTTCCAGTGGCTCTTGCCACAGGTCCTTTAAAATCCCTGCACTAAGGATTAGTGGTGTTCTATGTTGCAACCTGCTAGGAGCATAGCAGGAAACCTCAGCAGTATTGAGGGTGGCTGAACCACCGCCTGGGAAGGCTCTGCACCTGTCAGGCTCTGAGCAGCCCGGTGTGGCCGTTGTCCCCGGCAACCATTGTGTATGGACTTTCTGTTAACCCGGCTGCGAATCGGAGGACTTTCTGTTAACCCGTGAGTTGCTGAAATAAAAGCTGTTTATGTTGGACTTGCTTGGGTCACTGCCTCTGTTACTGCACGGTGTGTACACCGCCGCCTTACAGGTGCCAACACTTTTAGCCATGACTGTAAGTGTTTTTTATGTTTTGCTACTTTTGCACAAGAAATTACTTTAAAGAAAAAAAATATATATTTTTTTTTTGGTCACCATATTCTGATACCCATAACTTTTTTTTATTTTTCTGTAGATGGAACAATATGTTTGCTTTTTAGAGGGGGAAGACAAGCTGTAGGTTTTACTGGTACCATTTTGGGATATATATGACTTTTTGTTCACTTTTTAATGCTTTTTGTTGTATAAGGCAAATCTGTTTTTTTTTTTAATTCCTTACAGAGTACATTGTGTTGCATAAATAACATGCTAACTTTATTCTGCGGGTCATTATGGATAAGGTGATGCCCAATTTATAACTTTTTTATGTTTTACTACTTTTTTTCACAAATAAAATCACCTTTAAAAAAAAAAAATCTTTTTTTGGTCATTATATTGTAAGAGATATATCACTAACTTGAGTGGACTAGTTAGATAAAATATAACCTTCATTATATACATTAAGATATATATCCAAATTTAACCATGCTTTGTGCGAGTCTGTCCAGTAACTTACAACAATATTGTTGTTAAGCATTCATTGTTAGGCATCCGGTTGCCATTGCAATCCATCGGCACCCCACGACCGCGCAGCCCTGGACGGGGGGAGGCGGTGGGCTAAAACAGAGCATAATCTTTTTCTGTCTAATTTCTCAAATGTCGCTGTCACTATTGACCGCTGCATCTGAAGGATTAAAGTGCTGGGATCAGAGCTAGGTCCGATCCCAGAACACTGAGGAGGAGTTACATTCATTTGCAGGAAGTGGTTAAATAGCTCTCTTAAAGCTAATGAGAAGGGTGTACTTAATTTGAAAACCCATGTCAGAATGGCTGTATAATGATGATATTAAAATGAGTCCAGCTGAAGAGGTTTATGAGACTAGCTAGAAAGAGCTTATGAGTCCAACTGTTTTCAGTTATCACCCACCCAGCCTGATTGACAGCTGCAGCTTGTACTGAGCAGTACAACATTTCTGCAGCAATTGTAAGGACACTGAGGAGCTGTTAATCAGGCTAAGTGGGTTGAAATTAAGTGTAAACTTTCAAAAATATAAATATAACCATTGTGACATGGATTTTTAAAGTTAGTACATCAGTATATCATCAGGTCTAAGAAAAATAATTTACTAATATACAGTGGGGCAAAAAAAGTATTGTCAGCCACCATTTGTGCAAGTTCTCCCACTTAAAAAGATGAGAGAGACCTGTAATTGACATCATAGGTAGACCTCAACTATGAGAGACAAAATGAGAAAACAAATCCTGAAAATCACATTGTCTGATTTGGAAAGAAATGTTTTTCAAATTTTGGTGGAAAATAAGTCAATTACAATTCCTTTTGGATCGTAGTGTTGAACCGTATTGGAATGGTGTATAGGTGTATTCTCCCTAGGGACCCACTGACATGTATATTAGGGTACGTTGAGGAAATAAAAATAGACAACCTGACCAAAATAGCAATTGCGAGATTATTGTTTATTGTCAGAAAATTGCAAAAAATTGGATTAGAGAGGAGCCCCCATCCAGATGCAAATTCATTGCCCAAACAAACTATATAATTCAACTTGAAAAAAGTATTTACACCAAGAGGAATAAGCAGGAATATTTCCATGGTTGGATAGGATTAATTAGAGTAACACCTATATATACTACTGTAGCGTAAAACTCTTGGTAAACTGTATGAAGGAGTGGAGAGGGAAGAAGGGAAAAAGGAAAGGGAGTAGGGGAAGGAAAGAAAAGGAGTAAAGTAGGGAAGAAAAGGAAAGAGGGAAAAAAAGAGAGAAAGGTCTCCATGTGGGGTGGGGGTAAGGGAAGGGGGGGACTTACTGTAATATTGTAAAACGAGTATTGTCATGTAATATCTGTTCTAAGTTTTGTTATGTTTAATAAAAATTTATCTGATTAAAAAAAAAAAGACTTGGTGTCGTATACCACAGGATATCTCCAGAGTTCAGATGCTGCAGAGTAGTTTTCCAATCACAAGGTGAACCTACCCACATAGCACCAAAAATTGAAACATTACATGTTTTTAAGTAGTCTGTTGAGCATTGCTTCATACATATAGCTATAGTTTCTGAATTCTCTAGCAATCATGAAATGGGTACTTTTATTGTTCAAATTGAACTGTAACCCCTCTAATATCTAAATCAATCAATTATCCATTCCCATTTGAACTTTTATATTTTATCTATTTTTTATTACATTTTTTTACAACTTATCTTCAAAGGAAGGAATATTGCAATTATAATATACTGAAGTTGTTTAGAAAAACAGGACAAGAGATACAATTCAATTTATAGGATACTAAATCTTTATAGTGTACCTTTTTAAAATGCTGCAATCAATTACACAGGAGAACGTATCAGCATTTCTAAACACAGCACAATTTCTAACTCTGTGCGGGGTGGTAATAGATATAATAGATCATTGTAAAAACTGTTTTGTTTTTACTTTTTGGATCAGCTAAATTTTTTCTTTCTTTCTTTCGCAGTAAAATGTAGGACTACCATAGAGAGAGAGTTGAGTTCATCCTTATAAAGGAAAAACAAATGTCAACTATATATCTATTGTTTTATTTTTCAAACTTAGACTTATTGAAAAGTTAGTTGTAGGGTTATATAAGATTAACATGGCAGGATGCAGATATAGTGGAACGCAATTGTGGACCAGGGAGCCGTCAGCTCTGAGTCTCAGTGCAGTAGGAGTGTCGATGTCACTAGATCACATCTGCTGTGCAGAGTCTCAGTCCACACACTGCACAGACCGGACCAGTGCTTTGGGGGTGGGGCTAGGTGTGTACACTTTTTGATTTTTTCTTTTTTATTATCAGTCAGTACTTGTGGGAGGAAACTGTATACTGTGTGGGGGGGTTGTGAAGGCATCCTACTACTTGAGGGCATTATATTGTGTGTGGGAGAATGAACTGAATAACAGGTGCTGTGTTAAGGCTGAATATCAGGAGCTATGGGGGTCATCATACTATGTGTGGGTGGTTGTGAGGCCATCATACTCTGTGGGTTGGCTGTGTAGGTACACTGGGGAGCTGTAGAGTCATCATACTGTGTGGAGGATTGTGGGGGTACCATACTGTGTGGGGGAGCTGTAGATCATAATACTGTGTGGGGCATCATATTGTGTGGAGAAGCTGTAGGAGAATTCTACTGTGTAAGGCTATGTGCCCACGACGCAGAAATGCTCTGGATTTTTCCTGAGCGTTTCTGCATCTCCCTGGCAGAAAAAACACATGCAGATTTTACATGCGTTTTTTCTGCCAGTGACAAGCGTATGTCACGCGTTTTGCACATGCGATTTCGCATGCGGATTGTCAAGCGCTTTTCCAAGCGATTTTAGCATCACTTGGAAAGTGCTTGACAACTTGGTCACACTATATAAATCCATACAACCGGCATGGATTTATATAGTGTGACCAAGTTAATAGTTTAAAAAAAAGAATAAAAATGGTAAAAAATAAAAAAAAAACATCATACTCACCTTCCGATGGCCCCCGGTCTCCTTCTCCGGTGTCCGGTGTCTTGGGTGGTGTAAAAGGACCTTCCATGACGTTATTTAGTCATGTGACCAGTCATGCGACCGCCGACGTCAGACCGCAGGCCATCAGAAGGTATAATGTTTATTTTTTATTTTAAATTCTTTTTTTTGTTACAGGTACTATGGTACCCAGGTCTGGAGGAGAGTCTCCTCTTCTCCATACCTGGGTACCATCCGCACATTGAATCATATAATATCCGCATGTGCACATGTAGTCATGCGGATATTATGCTATTCAACGCAAGTCAATGGCGGCAAAAACGCCACGATTACGCAAAATTAATGGTAGTGCTGCGGATTTTTCCGCAATGATAATGCGCAGCGGAAATTTCCAGCACATGGGGATTATCATTGGGGGAACATTGCAGACCTTCTACCAAGCATTTTTTAAGCGTTTTCGCGGCAGAATTGCCACTGCGGAAATGCATAAACGTATCGTGGGCACGTAGCCTACGTGACAGTGGAGGTCTCATACTGTGTGGGCAGAAACTACCGAAGGGTCATGATACTGTGTAGGGGAACTGTGGGTGCCAACATACTATGTAAGGGGTTATGGTGGCATTATACAGTGTGTGGGGGTTGATTTGGTTTACTGCAATTACTGCTACAATTACGGTTACCAGTCTTTTCAGATATGTCTATACCAGCTTTGCACATTTAGAGACTGACACTTTTGCCCATTCTTTTTCACAAGCTAGCTGTAGCTCAGTGATATAGGATGGAGAGCATCTCTGAATAGCAATTTTCAGTTCTTTCCACAGTTTCTCAATGGGATTTAGGTCTGGACCATTCAAACACATGAATAAGATTTGATCTAAGCCATTCCATTGTAGCTATGGCAGTATGTTTAGGGTCGTTGTTGTACTGGAAGGTGAACCTACGCCCCAGTCTCAAGTCTTTTGTAGCCTCTAGCAGGTTTTCCTCCAGGATTGCCCTAACCAGCTTCCCTGTTCCTGCTTAGAAAAGCATCCCTACAGCATGATGCCACCATAATGTTTGAAAGTGGGAATGGTGTTTTAGGGTGATTTGCAGTGTTAGTTTTCTGCCAAACATAAGTTTTTTTTATATAGCCCATAAACTTTTACTTTGGTCTCATCTGACCATAGCACCTCCTTCCACATGATATCTGTGTCCCCTACATGGCTATTTGCAAACTGCAAATGGGACTTCTTATGGCTTCCTTTAAAAAATGGCTTTCTTATTGCCACTCTTGCATAAAGGCCAGATTTCTGGAGTATATGACTAATAGTTGTCCTGTGGACAGATTCTCCCACCTGAACTGTGAGTCTCTGCAGCTCCTTGACTGCTTCACTAATTAGTGCTCTACTTCCTTGGGATGTCAGTTTAGGTAAGTGGTGGTGAACCTATGGTACGCATGCCAGAGAGGGCACGCAGAGCCCTTCCTGTGGGTGCACAAGTAGTGTTGAGCGAGTATGTTCTGTTAACCCTTTCGCTGAGTATGCTCGGGCAAGCACTGAGTAGTTACAGCTGCTCGGTGTTCTGTTTAAATCACTCCCGCCGTGCATGATTTGCGACTGTTTGACAGCCTTAACACATGTGAAGAATGATTGTTTCTTTTGCATTCCTCGTCTCAGCACTAGCGCTTACAGGGGGAGCTCTGTGCCGGGGTTGAGGTAGCAATGCAGTCTGATGGCTCAGAGTGCAGTGTACACCAGGGGCGTCGCTAGCCACTTTGATTTTGGCCCTGCTGCCTGAATCAAAAGTGCACTATCCTGAATCTCTTGGTCTGCATGTTTCTATTTTAAATAAAGTTTTTTGCTGTAACGTACAGCGCCTGCATCGCAGTGTACGCAGGCATGCACGCAGCATTACCACCTTTAGCCCAGCGTGGTGCAGAAGCAGATTCCAAGTTCTGCTTGGTCCTCCTCCAGGTTAGTACAGCCTCCTGCTTTCAGCCTGAGCAGAACATCTGCACACACAGGGCTAGGATCTCCCTCATCCTCTGGAGCAAGTAGCCAACCATCATCAATTCAAGCTACTATTTGTGTCATTAGAGCAGCAATGACAGGAGGCGGCCCTGTTAGAGATTACTAGCTGCGATTTAGTGATGAGGCGTCTGAAGCTCCCTGTTGGTTGATCCGTTCAGTATCAGATTTCTCATTCACACACTGTATTCAACCAGCGAGCTCCGAGCACAGACACTAAACCTGTCACTACTGCTGTGATTATTCCAGGCTGACCTCTGATCCTACATTGAAGAAAATATATCTTGTGTGCACATGAACACATACTCACAGATACCCCTGCCTGCTCTCTGATATCGCTGCCTGCTTTCTGTTGCCTCTGCCGGCTCTCTGATATTCCTGCCTGTTCTCTGTTGCCTCTGCCTACTCTTTTGCCACTGCCTGCTCTCTGTTGCCTTTGCCTGCTCTCTGTTGCCCCTGCCTGCTCTGTTTCCCTTATCTGTTCTCTGATATGTCTACTTGCTCTTTGTTGCCCCTGTCTGTTCTGTTGCTCCTGTCTGTTCTGTTGCCCCTACCTGCTCTCTGTTGCCTCTACCTGCTTGGTTGCCCCTGCCTGGTCTCTTTTGCCCCTGCTCTCTGTTGCCCCTGCCTGCTCTGTTTCCCTTATCTGTTCTCTGATATGTCTACTTGCTCTTTGTTGCTCCTGTCTGTTCTGTTGCCCCTACCTGCTCTCTGTTGCCTCTACCTGCTTGGTTGCCCCTGCCTGGTCTCTTTTGCCCCTGCCTACTGTTGCCCCTGCCTGCTCTCTGTTGCCTCTGCCTGCGCTGTTTCCCTTACCTGTTCTCTGATATGTCTGCTTGCACTCTGTTGCCCCTGTCTGTTATGTTGCCCCTGTCTGTTATGTTGCCCCTGTCTGTTATGTTGCCCCTGTCTGTTATGTTGCCCCTACCTGCTCTCTGTTGCCCCTGTCTGTTATGTTGCCCCTGCCTGGTCTCTTTTGCCCCTGCCTGGTCTCTTTTGCCCCTGCCTGGTCTCTTTTGCCCCTGCCTGTTCTCTTACCCCTGCCTGTTCTCTTACCCCTGCCTGTTCTCTTACCCCTGCCTGCTCTGTTGCCCCAATTGCTCTCTGTTGCCCCAATTGCTCTCTTGCCCCTGCCTACTCTGTTTCCCTTACCTGTTCTCTGATACGCTTGCTTGCTCTCTCTTGCCCTTGCCTGCTCTCTTGCCCCTGCCTGCTCTCTCTTGTCCCCGCCAGCTCTGCTGCCCTTGCCTGCTCGCTCTTGCCCTTGCCTGCACTATGTATGCAGTATTTTTTCTAAACTAAAACCTCAGTATTCAGATTAAATTGCGATAAATAAGTGGGTTTTGGGTTGCAATTTGGGCACTCGGTCTCTAAAATGTTCACCATCATTGGTTTAGGTGAACGGCCATGTCTTGGTAAGTTTGCAGTTGTGCTATAGTTGTTACATTTTTGGATGATGGATTGAACAGAACTCTGTGAGATATTCAAAGTTTAAATGAAGATTCCATCGTCAGGATGTTCATTAAAAATTCAATTTATTAGATAAGTATAAAAAACATGAATGTGAAAAAGAGATATTCGAGTAATGTCACAACCACCAAAGGCAGCGATTATGTGCAAACGCCTTTCAGACAGAAGTCCTTAATCATTGCATACCAAACAAGCATGTTAGTTGGCATTTTATGTCATATCCTGTTGCAAGGAACACATGACCAGAAAGCTCCAATCCAAAAAAAGATGTAAAAAAACAAATATAATATGAAACCTAAATAGCAATGTAGGAGATAGCAGTTCATTCCTAATGATAGATAAGGTCATGTCTTATATTCGTACCAAGTGGCGCCCTTGTATTTAACTCGTAGATCCACCATGATTCCCGATTAAGCAGTTTATCAGAACTCGAACCCAGCAGCTCTTGTACACCAGGCAGCAGCTCTTTCCTGTGAGCAATTCTGCTCACTGGACAGCGGCTCCACCCTGTGTTGCTCCTGATTGTCTTAATCCTGTGAGTTCCTGATTGCACACCCTATTTAAACCTGGCCTGGCCTTTGGTCAAGTGCTCCCTTCACCCGCTGCCTCCTACAAGATTATATTGCTTTCCTGTGTATCGTCTCCTGGCTTTCCCTGACCAAGTTACCTGCTAAATCCTTCAAGATTATACTGATTTCCTGTGTATCGACTCCTGGCTTTCCCTGACCACGTTACCTACTAAATCCTACAAGATTATACTGCTTTCCTGTGTATCGACTCTTGGCTTTCCCAGACTACGCTACCTGCCGGTGCTACCCATGGTGATTGCAATACCACTACTCCAACCAGGTCAGTTGCTAACACAATTTTCTCCAATGGTTTCCTCCTCTATAAGGTTTATTAACCAGTTTTATTCCTGTAATAATACAGGAGGCAGTATCCCCTTCATGTTCTATGGAAAAATGTTTGGAAGCTACAGAACTCTTCGATGTCAATTTATTTGCCGCATCGGACAGATGTCAATACACATACAGCGGCCCACATCATTTCATAATCAGCCAGCGAGGTCGGTCAAGGACCAACAACATCCAGCCAAACACACAAAAATTGCTTACTCAAAAAGATATGAAAAGAAGGAGAAAATATGAGTATCATGGCCTAAAAATTTTATTTTTCTTAGATAATCTTAAAATACATGATTTAATAAATCCAATAAATACAATACATACAATTAACATGGTGTGCAATAGATCAAAACAACATGACACCGGGCGGTGCAAAGAGAGCCCAATGCGGCTGTCACCTCCGCACACCCCTCTGTGACACCCTGTGTCTGCTTTGGAGCTTTGTGAGTTGGTGAGTTTAAGGGACAGCATATGTATTTTTGAATTTGACATTCTCTTTGGTTCACATGGGAACCTTGAATGTCATATGTCTATGATGACACCAATTATGTGATTATCTACCTCCCTCACTACCATCTCAAGTTTTTTTGGAATATAATATTGGGCTCTCTTTGCACCGCATGGTGTCATGGTATTTTGATATATTGCACACCATGTTAATTATACGTATTATATTTATTGGATTTATTAAATCATGGATTTTAAGATTATCTAATAAAAATTGAATCTTTATGCCATGATGCTCATATTTTCTCCATCTTTTCATCGGACAGATGTCGTCTGATGCGTGTTTTAAAGAATTAGTTGGGCAACCCATGTACTGAATATCGCTAATTTTGCAAGTTGTAAGGTAAACTATATAAGATGAGTTGCAATCAATAAAGTTTTTATTTTATGTTTTTTAGTGACTGAACATGTAAAAATCACATTTTTTTTCTGTGTGTCTCCAGCAAGCGCAAGTAGTATGACCGCATTTATAAAAACCTATTGTATGTAACCAGGTATTTTTTGGGGATAATAAATAAATTTACAGCTGTTAAAAAAATCATTAACAAATATTTACCTATACTTTACCAGGACAAAAAACATAAAAATATTCTCTTCAACCCAGTTAGATTTCTGGTGAAAAAAGCCCCTCACTTTGGGTAATTTATTATCCCATAGCCTAAATCTGAAACTTGATTTATTCCCAAAAAATACCCAGTTATATACAATAGATTTTTTTAAATGCGGTCATACTACCTGCGCTTGCTGCAGACTCACAGAAAATATGCTTTTCACATCTTCATTCACTACAAGAACATATAAAATAAAAAACTTTATTAATTGCAACTCATCTTATATAGTTTACGTTATAACTTTCAAAATTTAAGATATTCAATAAGTGGGTTGCACAACTAATTCTTTAAAAACACGCATCAAACGACATCTGTCCGATGCAGAAAATAAATTGACATCGAAGTGTTCTGCAGCTTTCAAACATTTTTCCATATAACATGGAGGGGATACTACCTCCTGTATTATTACAAGCATAGAATGGGCTAATAAACCTTATAGAGGAGGAGACCATCGGAAAAAACTGCTTAAAGCGCACCTATCAGCAGGATTGTGCTCAGTAAACTACATACACTGTCAGTTGGGCGCCATTACACTGATTAATATGATACCTTAGTTGATGAAATCCATCCTGTGGTTCTTGTGAAATCTTTACTTTCAGTTTGGCGATAATGATATGCATTGGGGCGGCCTGTGGGGGGGCGCTCTATCTGGTGCTCAGCTTTACATATTCATCTGTATGCTCTTATGACAGCTCACTGATCCTTCACTGACCTGCCTCCAATTTTACATAATGCATCTAGTAGTGCGGGGCTAGGTAAAATAGGAGGCAGGTCAGTGAACGATCAGTGACCTGCCATAAGAGCATACAGATGAATATGTAATATAGAGAGCCCCCCACAGGCCGCCCCGGAGCACAGGCATATCATTATCTCCAAACTGAAAATAAAGATTACACAAGAACCATAATCCTGCTGACAGGTGTGCTTTAATTGGGAATCACGGTGGATCTTCAAGTTAAATACAAGGTCGCCACTTGATATGAATATAAGACACAACCTTATCATCTATCATTAGTAATGAATTGCTATCTCCTACATTGCTATTTAGTTTTCATATGTTTCGTATTATATTTGTTTTTTTACATCTTTTTTTGGATTGGAGCTTTCTGGTCATGTGTTCCTTCCAACAGGATATGACATACAACGCTGACTAACATGCTTGTTTGGTATGCAAGGAATAAGGACTTCTGTCTGAAACTCGTTTGCCCATAATCCCTCCCTTTGGTAGTTGTGACATTACTCAAATATCTTTTTTTCACATTCATGTTTTTTATGCTTATCTAATAAATTGAGTTTTTAATGAAGATCCTGATGCTGGAATCCTGGTTCTTCATTTATCCCTCCTGCAGCACTGCCGGTCTCCGTGCATCGGACTTGTCATGTGGGTGAGCTAACTCTTTTTTACAATTTGTTGTTATATTCAGAGTTTGGGCTATTCCTAACCCTGCTTTACTTTTATTCACAACTTTATCCCTGACCTGTCTGGTGTGTTTCTTGGTTTTCATGATACTGTTTGATCCTTAATGTTCTAAAAGAAATGTCTGAAGCCTTCACAAAAGAGCTGTAGTTATACTGAGAATAAATGACACTCATTTGCACTCAATTTGTGACTTCTGGAGGCAATTAGTCACTCATGATGATATTTAGGGGTATAAGACTACTAGGGACTGAATATAAATGCAATTCACAATTTTCAGATTTATATTTTTAAAATAATTATAAAACCATGAATCAATTCCTTTACACTTCTCCATAACTTACTACTTTGTGTTGGCTTATCACATAAAAGCCCAATAAAATACCATATTTTTCAGACTATAAGACGCACTTTTTTCCTCCAAAATTTTGGAGGAAAATGAGGGGTGCGTCTTATAGTCCGAATGTTGGGGGGGTGTATATATATGTGGGGTGTGGGGGGAGCTGTAGCGGTGGAGGAGCGGGGCACAGGAGGCAGCAGCCGCCCGCTGCAGCCTACACTGTCCCCGCTGCTAAAGAAAATGAATATTCAGTGCTCCTTAATAGCAGCACAAAGTGTAGCCGCAGCGTGGCTCCTGCTGCTGCCGGAATCGCCTGTGCCCGCTGTTAAAGGGCATGAATATTCAACCTCTCTCCACGCCCATGGGAGTGGAGAGGGGTGAATATTCATGCCCTTTAATAAGCGGGCACACGCGATAGCCCGGCAGCAGCAGGAGCCGCAGTGCGGCTACACTGTGTGCCGGCTATTAAGCAGCATGAAGTCACTGGTCCCCGCGCACACAGTCCCGGCAGCTGATCTCTCCATGTGAGCTGCGCATGGCAGTGACGTCATGCACGGCTCACATGGAGAGATCAGTGCGGGCAGAAAGGATGCAGCGCTGGAGGAGAGAGAAGAAAGGTGAGTAGGAGTGTTTATTTTTTTTTATGTGCAGCCTGATGGGGATTAGGGGGACCATGCATACTAGGATAAGGATGAGGGGGCCATACATACCAGGGTTAGGATGAGGGGGCCATACATACCAGGGTTAGGATGAGGGGGCCATACATACCAGGGTTAGGATGAGGGGGCCATACATACCAGGGTTAGGATGAGGGGGCCATACATACCAGGGTTAGGATGAGGGCGCCATACATACCAGGGTAAGGATGAGGGGACCATACACAACAGGATAAAGATGAGGGGGCCATACATGCCAGGGTAACGCTGAGGGGGCCATACATACCAGGGTAATGCTGAGGGGGCCATACATAACAGGATAAAGATGAGGGTGCCATACATACCAGGATTAGGATGAGGGGCCATACATACCAGGATAGGGATTAGGGGTGCCATGCATACCAGGACGGGGATGAGGGGGGCCATGCATACCAGGACGGGGATGAGGGGGGCCATGCATACCAGGACGGGGATGAGGGGGGCCATGAATATCAGGATAGGGATGAGGGGTGCCATGCATACCAGGATGGGGATTGTTGTGCCATGCATACCAGGATGGGGATTGTTGTGCCATGCATACCAGGATGGGGATTGCTGTGCCATGCATACCAGGATAGGGATGAGGGGTGCCATGCATACCAGGATGGGGACCATGTATAAAAGGAGGTGGGGGGCATATATACCATGATAGGGGTTATTGTCAGAATTGGGGAATATTACCCCTATGCCAGTGTCAGCAGAAGACTCCCTCCCCCTTAAAAGTGCATCATGAACACATTTTTTGCTTAAATTTGTTTTTTATTTTCCTCCTCTAAAACCTAGGTGCGTCTTATGGTCCGGTGCGTCTTATAGTCCGAAAAATACAGTACATTCAAGCTTATGGGTATAACATGAAAGAATGTGGAAAAGTTCACGGGGTATGAAAACTGTTTCAAGGCACTGTATAAACTTAAACAACAGGAGCAGTATGATTTAAAAACTTTATAAAAAACAGTAAAAATATGGTTTTGATTAGTTACTACTAGTGTTGAGCGAGCACTAAAATGCTCGGGTGCTCGAATCTCGGGCCGAGCTCGCCATGATACTCGGGTGCTCGACCCGAGCAACAAGCCCAATGTTAGTCTATGGGAGACTCGAGCATTTTTGCGGTGGCACCCCCGGCAGTCTTTTAAAAGCCTAACAAGTGCCCAAAACAATAGTGACAGTGCTCAAATGACATGGGACAGCATGGGGATCGCCCCAGGTCACTGCTGTCAACAACGTGGTCAGAGGTATTAAGCCACTTTTACGGGCTCACAATAAAACGTTCAAAAACGAAAGTGAAACTTTTTTCCTGTGAAATATGTTAAGGAACATCCTTTCCAGGGAAAAGACTTGTGTATAAGTTAAAATAAATGACCAAAAACAAAAATACTCCTCCACACCTTCGGCTATGTTCACAAGTAGCATTTTTTATGCGTTTTTGCACTTTTGTATTGCTTTCAACTATGACAAATGCATTCACCGGGAAATGTCATTTTAACATTTTACAACCTTATCTGGCCATGTGCTGTGTGACACATGCATAAAGTGCTGAAAAGACAAGGGAACATCATGGGGAAGACCCCTGGAAGCATCTCTGACTCCCAGGTCACTGTCTAAAAGTGTGCCCATCATAAGTGATCCTTGCCACATCAGAAGATGCAGACTTGCAACTATCCCCATGCAAGTTCTAGTCCCAGGGCAGTGTTCAATTTTACCTCCCCCATTCCTTGCAATGCAAGCGCAAGTATGCAGCCTGCCACCCACCAACCCCCAGGCTGCAATACCATACTGCTTGCTTGCGTGAACTTGAAATTGGGCCTTTTAGGCATGTGGAGGCGGAATCTGGCCACCACGTCATGGCTGTGTTGGTGGCCTGAAATCCATACTCAGTCCCCAGCTGCCCGGCGGCCGGGTGTCCATACTCGGTCCCCAGCCGCCCCGCGGCCGGGTGTCCACGCACGGTCCCCAGCCGCCTGGGGGCAGCCGGGTGTCCATAAACGGTCCCCAGCCGCCCCTATTTCTCCTTGGAACATCCCCCCACACACTTTTCTTAGCCCGGACTGCTTTAGGCAGCATTGGACGAGCCCACCAGAGAACCAGACTCCTCCGGTGGGCCCTGACTTCTCCATCGGTGGAGTTGAGAGTGCCAAGGTGAGGAGTATGATGATGATGACAGAAGTTAGCATCTGCTATGTTTTCTTTTAATGCAAGTGTAAGTGTGTAGCCTGCCCCCCACCCACCCCTAGACTGCAATTCCATACTGCTAGCTTGCACTTGAAATGGGGCCTTTTAGGCATGTGGAGGCGGAATCTGGCCACCACGCCATGGCTGTGTCGGCGGCCTGGTATCCATACTCAGTCCCCAGCCGCCTGGTGGCCGGGTGTCCCCGCTTGCTCCCCAGCCTCCAGGGGGTGGCCGGGTGTCCATACTCGGTCCCCAGCCACACCTATTTGTCCCAATAACCTTTCCCACACTTTTCTTAGCCTGGCCTGCTTTAGGGCAGCATTGGCCGAGCCCACCGGACTATCAGACTCCTCTGGTGGGCCCTGGCTTCTCCATCAGGGGAGTTGAGTGTGCCAAGGTGAGGAGCATGATGAGGATGATAGAAGTTAGCATCTGCTTTGTTTTGTTGTAATGCAAGCGCATGTATGTAGTAGCGGCTAGGCCTGAGGTGGTCAGCGTTTTGGCGCATATCCTACCTCCTCCGAGGATTGCTGGATGTTTTCCTGCTACTATCCAAGTTCTATGACTCCCGTTAAAACAAAGCTTCAGGTGATAAATGATGGATGAGGTAGTGGCAAAGGAGAAAGAGCAGGAGGAACAGGGACCATTCACATCAATATCAGGCCAGTCAACCAGATATGTCTTGTAGGATATGTTTCTGTAACAAAAGGAGCGGTTCGGCTACACAGTTATAGGGCATACAGTGAGTGCAATGCCTACCAAAAATTTCGAGGCACTCCAATGCCCCTTGGAAATGCCATGGAGGTCAGAGGGCCTTAACTAAACCTTTTTTTCCATTTATAGCAACTGGGTCTCCTGTGCACTGTTGGCCTAAGCAGTGAATGGAAGGCTTTCCAAAAATTATGAGGAACTGCAATGCCTCTTACAAGAGCCATGTGTGGCACCCCAGGGGTCTGGTCACCACAGTAATAGAGATATTACGTCGGAGAGCAAGTGGGAGGTTTCCTGGTCAGGATCCCTTAACATGCAACATCCTCCTGCCCCAGTCCTGGCAGGGGAGAATTCTGCCCTTATAAACTGGATCTGGGGCGGGGTTGAGTGAGTCAGAGAACAGTCAGAGTCAGAGTGAGAGCAAGGGAAAGTAACAGCAAGGAGCTCTGTAGGAGCTAGGAGCTAAAGACCAGGGGCTGGAAGCTGAGCAGAGCTCGCCCTGGCAGAAGACAATAGAACCGGACACAGGAGTCCGAAGCTGTGAGGACTTATATATCCAGCAGCAGAAACCAGCCGGCAGGGGATTTCAGGTCCTCTGGCCATAGAAGCCCGGAGGCTCAGTCACAAGCAAGGGACCAGCACCGCCATCGTGGAGCGGAGGCTAACAGAAGGCCCCAAGTCACCAGCCATATGGGTGAGCACTACACGGTACACTCAGGGACGTGGGCTACTTCTACCCGCTTACAGCAAGGTAGCCAGGAAGAGTGCAGACAGACGGGGAGGCCTACAACTCCACCTGGCCAAGGGAATTCCTGCTTGCTCACAGACTGACCAGGCCTCTTATGCAAGCCAGTACTCCCGGGAGGGTCTACCTTATAATCATCAGTAAAGACCCTGAACTGCACTGCAAAGACTCTGAGTCATTCCTGCTGCGCTCGTGCACCATCACCCCCATCATCCACACTCACTGCCCTGAGGCTATACTCCTCCCGTGGGGAGTTATCCCATTCTCTGCTGCGCACACAACACCAGCCTCAGCGGTCTGCCTCGCAGCGGTGGTACTCACTGACCGCAATCCACGGGTGGCGCAGTCGGACAATTAACCTCAAAACCTAAGAAAGACTGCCACTGGTTTGAGAAGCCTGAGACACGGGACCGGGTCACCGCCACGGAGACTACAGACCCCAGAGACCCGGCACCGGGTATCCCACACACGTGTACACACGGCCCAGGGGGCGCGTCACATGCAGTACAGCATATTACAAACATAAGTCCCATTACTGGGTAGTGGGTGTCCCATAGTATTTGCTTATGCCTTGCAAGCAAAAGCTGCCAAAAATTAGGACGGAGCAACTTGCAATGCCCCTTACAAGAGCCATGCAGTACAGCATATTACAAACATAAGTCCCATTATTGGGGAGTGGGTGTCCCATAGTATTTGCTTATGCCTTGCAAGCAAAAGCTGCCAAAAATTAGGACGGAGCAACTTGCAATGCCCCTTACAAGAGCCATGCAGTACAGCATATTACAAACATAAGTCCCATTATTGGGGAGTGGGTCTCCCATAGTATTTGCTTATGCTTTCCAAGCAAAAGCTGCCAAAAATTAGGACGGAGCAACATGCAATGCCCCTTACAAGAGCCATGCAGTACAGCATATTGCAAACATAAGTCCCATTATTGGGGAGTGGGTGTCCCATAGTATTTGCTTATGCCTTGCAAGCAAAAGCTGCCAAAAATTAGGACGGAGCAACTTGCAATGCCCCTTACAAGAGCCATGCAGTACAGCATATTAAAAACATAAGTCCCATTATTGGGGAGTGGGTGTCCCATAGTATTTGCTTATGCTTTCCAAGCAAAAGCTGCCAAAAATTAGGACGGAGCAACTTGCAATGCCCCTTACAAGAGCCATGCAGTACAGCATATTACAAACATAAGTCCCATTATTGGGGAGTGGGTGTCCCATGGTATTTGCTTATGCTTTCCAAGCAAAAGCTGCCAAAAATTAGGATGGAGGAACTTGCAATGCTGGCACCCTGGTGGTATAGTGGTGATGGAGGCTGAGGATAAGGAGAAGAAGATAAAACAGCCAAAACGAGGAAGCGTATACCCATGTGTGGGTGTGAAGCGATGCATGTGAATACACCTCCCGAAATAACACAGTGGATTTGACTTTATGTTACTCCGCTGTCATTTGGTGGTGATGAGAAGTCTGGCCCAATCCAGCCCTTGTTCATTTTGAAAAGGGTCAGCTTGTCAGCATTGTCAGTTGACAGGTGAGTGCGCTTATCAGTTATAATTTCCCCAGCGGCACTTAAAACACGCTCCGATAACACGCTAGCGGCAGGGTAGGCCAGGACCTCCAAGGCGTACAGAGCGAGTTCATTCCAAGTGTCCAGCTTGGATACCCAATAATTAAAAGGCACAGAGGAATCACGGAGGACGCTGGTACGGTCGGCAAGGTACTCCCTCACCATCTTTTGAAACTTTCCACTCCTTGTGAGAGTACCCCGCGCCTCAGGGCCTGTAAGCTGGGCGGGTGTCAGAAAACTGTCCCAGAACGTTGACAGTGTTCCCCTGCCTCTGCTGGATTGGAGTTGCATCTCTCTCACCTGTACGCCTTGGTTGGGCAACGAACTGTGACCTCTGCCGCTAGCGTGTTCAGATGGGAATTTTTTTAAGAGTTCTGCAGCAAGGGCCTTCTGGTGCTGCCCCATTTTTGTAGACCTCTCCACCTCAGGAATAAGAGAGTGAAAGTTCTCCTTGTAGCGGGGGTCTACAAGTGTCACCAACCAGTAATGACTGTCACCCAACATTTTGACAACGCGAGGGTCACGGTTAAGGCAGCGTAACATAAAGTCAGCCATGCGTGCCAGACTGGTAACGGGCAAGATTTCCGTGTCCTCACCAAGATGACGACTGACCATGCTCTCCTCCTCCTCCTCCTCTTCCTCCTCCCCCCTGTCCTCAGGCCACCCACGCTGAACCGACGGTATGACACTTGTACAGGTACTACCGTCTACAACGCATGATAGCAGCTCCTGTTCTTCCTCCTCCTCCTCCTTCTCCTCTCCCTCATTGTCCCCCAATGCACGTTGGGATGAGATGAGGCTGGGCTGTGTGTAATCGCCCGCTACGGCTTCTTGATCCATCTCATCATACTCTGGCTGCAATGCCTCCTGTTTAATTCTCTGCAGAGAGCGTTGCAAAAGACAGACAAGTGGGATGCTGACACTAATGATGGCGTCATCGCCACTAGAGATGAGCGTTGTTCTACTCGAACTGTTCGCCAATCTCAAATTCGAGCTGTTTTGGGCGGTGTTCGAGCCGGTCGGCGAACACGAACAATTTGAGAAAAATTCGGCTGTTCGAGGTTATGTTCGATAACTGTTCGTGCACCAAAATCATAACTGGATTTTTTCTCAGTAATGATGAAAATTAATGTTAATACGCAGTTTGAGTGTACAGCGGGGCGGGGGGAGGGGCAGGGGATGGATCTCTGCAGGAACAATGAAGATCTCCATTTTTTTTTCTCTTTCCCGCATTTGCAGTGGGGAGGTGCAATCTGTCAGCCTATCAGCAGCGCACACACGGAGCGAAGTGCTTTTTTTCACACAAGCAAGGGCATGTGTGATTGGCAGTGTATGTCACATGTCCTTGCCCTATAAGACCAAGCCATTTTCCCCGTCGCCACCATTTTCTCACTGCTGCAGCTGCGTGTTAGACGGCACCGCTGTTGCTGTGTGCGCTATACCTTGTTAATTTCAAGCCAATTTTCGCACAAATATACAGATAGCTTGGGAGTAGGGAATAGTTGTGATTGCAGTCCTTTTAAGGACTAGGTTACAGCATTTCCTACGACTTTTATCAGGCAGGTCTGTGCTCTTAAATAGATAGATTGTGGGAGTAAAGACTAATTGTAATTGGAGTCCTTTTCAGGACTAGGTTACATCAGTTCCTATCAGTTTTTGCCAGGCAGGTCTGTGCCAGTGCTGTGCAAGTTTTTTTCACAGCATTTGGCTGAATCTAGCAAAGCTAATCCTTTTTGGCCTATTGCAGAGTGTGTTAGTCAGTGGAGTAGCCTATCTGTGTTGCAAGATATACCACCTGTGTATAGAATACCAATTTTTTTACTGCACCTAGTGAAGTAAAATCTTTTGGGCATAGCATGATTCTATTAGTCCATCTATACTGACGTCCATCAGGTTGCAAACTGAATATAATTTTTTTCTGCATCTAGCTCTGAAAAAATATTTGGGCTTCTAGCAGTGTGTGGGACTTGGTCTATTAGTCCATCTATACTGACCTCCATCAGGTTGCAAATTAAAAATAATTTTTTTCTTCATTTATCTCTGAAAAAATATTTGGGCTTCTAGCAGTGTGTGGGACTTGTTCTATTAGTCCTTCTATACTGACCTCCATCAGGTTGCAAATTGAATATAATTTTTTTCTGCATCTAGCTCTGAAAAAATATTTGGGCTTCTAGCGGTGTGTGGGACTTGGTCTATTAGTCCATCTATACTGACCTCCATCAGGTTGCAAATTAAAAATAATTTTTTTCTGCATCTAGCTCTGAAAAAATATTTGGGCTTCTAGCAGTGTGTGGGACTTGGTCTATTAGTCCATCTATACTGACCTCCATCAGGTTGCAAATTAAAAATAATTTTTTTCTTCATTTATCTCTGAAAAAATATTTGGGCTTCTAGCAGCGTGTGGGACTTGTTCTATTAGTCCATCTATACTGACCTCCATCAGGTTGCAAATTAAAAATAATTTTTTTCTGCATCTAGCTCTGAAAAAATATTTGGGCTTCTAGCAGTGTGTGGGACTTGGTCTATTAGTCCATCTATACTGACCTCCATCAGGTTGCAAATTAAAAATAATTTTTTTCTGCATCTAGCTCTGAAAAAAATATTTGGGCTTCTAGCAGTGTGTGGGACTTGGTCTATTAGTCCATCTATACTGACCTCCATCAGGTTGCAAATTGAATAAAAAAATTTTCTGCATCTAGCTCTGAAAAAATATTTGGGCTTCTAGCGGTGTGTGGGACTTGGTCTATTAGTCCATCTATACTGACCTCCATCAGGTTGCAAATTAAAAATAATTTTTTTCTGCATCTAGCTCTGAAAAAATATTTGGGCTTCTAGCAGTGTGTGGGACTTGGTCTATTAGTCCATCTATACTGACCTCCATCAGGTTGCAAATTAAAAATAATTTTTTTCTTCATTTAGCTCTGAAAAAATATTTGGGCTTCTAGCAGTGTGTGGGACTTGTTCTATTAGTCCTTCTATACTGACTTCCAGCAGGTTGCAAATTGAATATAATTTTTTTCTGCATCTAGCTCTGAAAAAATATTTGGGCTTCTAGCGGTGTGTGGGACTTGGTCTATTAGTCCATCTATACTGACCTCCATCAGGTTGCAAATTAAAAATAATTTTTTTCTGCATCTAGCTCTGAAAAAATATTTGGGCTTCTAGCAGTGTGTGGGACTTGGTCTATTAGTCCATCTATACTGACCTCCATCAGGTTGCAAATTAAAAATAATTTTTTTCTGCATCTAACCCAGCCAATAGTTTTGGCCTAATACCACAGTTTGGCCACTCAGCTCTGCTCGGTTACCATCCATTGTTTTTTTGTGCAAACAACTCCAGAGTTGTGAATTAGTTAACCACCAAAATGAGTGGAAAAAGGCCTGCTGCTGGTGGAAAGGGGAATAGGCGTGTTGGGAAGGGGAAAAAAGGTTGTGTCCGTGGGGTAGGTGCAGAAGAAAGACCATCTTCCAGCCAAACTAAAATGTCTACTTCTTTTAGCGGACAATGTGATAAGATCCCTTTCTTACGGCCACGCCAATCGCTACAAATTCCAGATGAGGCACAAAAACAGCAGGTGCTTCAACGGATATCAAGTGCTCCTTTAAGTGGGCTCTCCTCCACATCAACTTCAACATCACAAATACTCCAGTCCTCAAAGGTGTCACCCAAATCGCACTTGCTTCCTCACAGCTCCCAAATCTCCAGCTGCCCGTCTGAGTATGAGGTAGAACAGGTGGTTGAGTCTGCAGAGCTGTTTACTCATACTATAGCCTGGGAATCAGAGGTCGACTCCAGCGCTTCTGTGAATCCAGACGAGGAAATGATCTGCACTGATGCCCAGAATCTTTATGAGTCGGATCCAGGACCAGACGCAGAAGGTTCTGACCATAATGTAGACCCTCATTCCCAAACTGTAACTCCTGTTGGTGGAGACAATGAGGAAGACGATGATAAGACTCAAATACCTGATTGGAGCGACAACTTTAGTTTTTTGTCAGGGCAGGAACAGGTTGGCTCTGAGGACGACGGGTGTGATAACGCACAGGGTGATGATGATGAGGTCGGAGATCCCACTTACTGTCAACCCACAGTCAGCCAAGAGATGAGGTCAGCAGAGGAGGTGGAGGAAGATGCTAGTGACGACGAGGTCAGGTTGCGCCTTCCTGGACAGAGACGTAGTACTGGAAGCACGTCAACAACTGCATCCTCAAACACAACTCTGCCTCTCACCACAAGTCGTGGTGGCTCTTCAGGTCGCATGGGTGCTAAGCCTTGCATAGCCTGGGCATTTTTTCAGATCGATAAAGATGACCCAACTCGTGTTATCTGTAACATTTGTCAGCAAAAGCTAAGTAGAGGCCAAAAAATACATAGTTTGAGTACTTCATGCATGAACCGGCACATGGACATGAAGCATAAGTTGCAGTGGGAAGCTCAGTGTGCTACAATGCGGTCTAGCCGGCCGGGCCAACCACCGTCTGCCATATCTTGTGCATCCGCGGCCTCTTCATCCTCTGTGACTGGGGGGACAGCAGTCACACCTGTTTTGGGGCGCAGACCTGCCACCTCTTTACCCGCAACAGCCAGCGTGATTGGCAGGTCATCATTTTCTTTGGAGGTGGTAACACCAGCTGGTCTTGAGCGCTGTCCGACATCGATAGCACCACCTTTTGATCAAGGCAACCTAACATGTCCGCCTGCATCTTCCTCACAGACCGGCAGTTTGCCGGGGACACCCTTATCAACCCCGTCTAAGCACAATAGCCAGCCCTCGGTCCCTCAGATGTGGACAAGTAAAAGACCATTTCCTCCTAGCCATGAGAAAGCTAAGAGGTTGAATTTCACCATCTGCAAGCTCTTGGCTACAGAAATGCTGCCTTTCCGCCTGGTGGACACAGAGGATTTTCGAGACCTTATGTCCGTCGCAGTGCCCCAGTACCAGATGCCCAGTCGGCACTACTTCTCAAAGAAAGGTGTGCCTGCGCTCCACCAGCATGTCGCACACAACATCACCGCTTCTTTGAGAAACTCTGTGTGTGACAGGGTGCATTTCACCACAGACACTTGGACGAGTAGGCAGGGACAGTGGCGTTACATGTCGCTGACTGGGCACTGGGTAACTATGGTGACAGCAGGACAAGGGGCTGCTGTCCAAGTCTTGCCGTCCCCACGAGTTGTGCGTCAATCCTCTTTATGTCATTTTTCCTCCACTGCTTCTGCCTCCTCAACCTCCTCTCGGTCTTCCACCTGCACCCAAAGCCTGTCTGGTCATGCCACAAGCTTTCTAACTGCGCAGAAGGGATCCTGCACACCTCCTTACTATGCTGGCAGTAGGGCTCAACGTCATCAGGCGGTTTTTACATTGAAATGTCTGGGAAATGTGAGTCACACAGCTGAGGAGTTGTGGTCAGCTCTGGAGAACCAATTTCATGAATGGTTGTCTCCACTGGACCTGAAACCAGGGAAGGCCGTGTGCGACAATGCTGCAAACCTGGGTGCGGCCCTTCGCCGGGGCAATGTCACACACGTGCCTTGTATGGCTCACGTGTTGAACCTGGTTGTCCAGCAATTTTTAGCCCACTATCCCAGACTAGATGGCCTTCTGCAGAGGGCACGGTCGCTGTGTGCTCACTTCCGCCATTCGCATCCCGCAGCTCAGCGACTTACATCTCTACAGAAGTCGTTGGGCCTGCCACTTCACCGGCTAAAATGCGATGTGCCTACCCGGTGGAATTCAACTCTGCACATGTTGCAGCGACTGTGGCAGCACCGACAAGCCCTGGTGCAATACGTTCTGACGTATAGCCTGGGCCAACGAGATTCAGAGGTGGGGCAAATCACGCTGGAGGAGTGGTCTCAGATCAGGGACCTATGCACCCTTCTGCACAGTTTTGAAATGGCGACGAAGATGTTTAGTGCTGACGATGCCATTATCAGCATGACTATTCCGGTGATTTACATGCTGGAGCACATGTTAAACAGAATTCGGAGTCAGGTGGTGGCACAAGAGGAGGTGGAGGAAGTAGAGGAGGAGGAGTTGTATGCGGAAGGGCTAACATCTGCAAGGTCCAGACGGTCGGCAGCACCAGGGCGGCAGGCATGTGAGGGTGGG
This sequence comes from Phyllobates terribilis, assembly GCF_046119375.1. Taxonomy (NCBI): domain Eukaryota; kingdom Metazoa; phylum Chordata; class Amphibia; order Anura; family Dendrobatidae; genus Phyllobates; species Phyllobates terribilis. Next base: position 397,501,619 of record NW_027362763.1, read on the forward strand.
GGAGATGATTTTACCAGGGCGCATGGTAGCAGCCAAACTAGTGAGGAAGGTGCAGGAGCCCAGGAAGAAGTGGAGGACGAACTGATGGAAGACTCATCAGATGAGTGAGACCTTGATCACATTTCTGTTGTGCGAGGTTGGGGGGAGAGGACAGAGGAAGGAAGCATGATTGTTACCTCGCCACCAACACAACAGGGACTTGGTGCTCCTGGATGCGCAACACACATGAGTGCCTTCTTGCTGCACTACCTGCAACATGACCCTCGAATTGTGAGAATTAGAAATAATCCTGACTACTGGGTTGCCACACTGTTAGATCCCCGGTACAAAAGTAAATTTGCAGAAATTATTCCTGCCATAGAAAGGGATGCACGCATGCAGGAGTATCAGCAGAGACTGTTGCAGAATCTTACATGTGCTTTTCCACAAAATACCAGTGGTGCACGTAGTGAATCTCACAGTTCCAACTTGCCAACCGTGGGACCGTCAAGTGTTCAGCACTCAAACCGTAACAGAACCACAGTATCTGCTGGTAACATCAATTTTGCGGAATCATTTCACCACTTTTTTAGCCCATCCTTTGCAAGGCCACAGGAGACAAGAAGTCTGACACATAGTCAACGCCTAGAGACAATGGTACAGGAGTATCTCCAAGTAAACATTGAAGCCACGACTGTGTCACTGGACCCTTGCTCTTTTTGGGCTTCCAATCTGGATAAATGGCCGGAGCTAGCCACTTACGCCTTGGAGATCTTGTCATGCCCCGCAGCCAGCGTTCTGTCTGAACGTGTGTTCAGCGCTGCTGGTGGTGTGCTGACAGATAAGCGCACGCGGCTCTCCACTGATAATGTAGACAGACTCACGTTCATAAAGATGAACAAATCATGGATCCGAAACGACTTTTCTACCCCTGTGTCATCCTGGGGAGAGTAAAAGCTTGATGATTGGTTAAAATCACCCTACCAACCGTTTTAAGCTTTCAAATTACTAATCATGTTTATCTGTATCTTGACTGGAAAATAATTTGGGCTTTGTAGCAGTGTGCAGCACTGATCCTATTAGGCCATCTATAATAAGCTTCACCAGATTTAAAATTAAAAATAATTTTTAGCTGCATCTAGCCCGGAAAATAATTTTGGGGCTCCGAGATGCGCAAGACACATAAGTGCCTTCTTGCTGCACTACCTGCAGCATGACCCTCATATTGTCAGAATTCGAAGTAATCATGACTACTGGGTTGCCACACTCTTAGATCCCCCAAACTTTTCGATCAACCTTTTCATTTTAATAAAGACCAAAAAAATGGTCATTTTTGAAATTATAAGCATTAGCAGGTTGTTAGAAACTGAAATCAAACAGTTTTCAACTCAAAACTTTATTCTAGGTGATGTTACATTTTCACATAGAACCCCTTGTTCGAAAGGAGCTTCTGAACTCTCTCGTCCATTGAATTTGTCAGGTTTTGGATGGTTTCTGCTTCAATTGTTTTGCATGAGGACAGAATACCCTCCCAGAGCTGTTGCTTAGATGTGAACTGCCTCCCGCCATCATAGACACTCCTTTTAATGATGCTCCAAAGGTTCTGAATGGGGTAGAGGTCAGGGGAGCATGGGGGTCACACCATAAGTTTGTCCCCTTTTATGCCCATATCAGCCAGAGATGCAGATGTTTTATGTGCAGCATGAGATGGTGCATTATCATGCAGAAAAATGATCTTGCTGTGAAATACACGGTTCTTCTTCTTGAACCATGGCAGGAAGTGCTGTTTGAGAAAATCCACATACATTATGGAGTTCATCTTTAGCGCCTTCAGGGATCCTAAAGGGGCCGACAATCTCTCTCCCCATGATTCCAGCCCAAAACATTACTCCACCTCCTCCTTGTTGGCGCTGTAGCCGTGTTTGCGTGGGGTGTCCATCAACCAGCCATCCTCCACTCCATTCATCTGGACCATCGAGCGCTGCACGGCACTCATCCGTGAACGAAACAGTTTTGAAATCAGTCTTCATGTAATGTTTGGCCCACTGGAGCCGTTTCTGCTTGTGTGAAGTGGATAGAGGAGGTCGACAGGATGGCGTATGCACAGCTGCAAACCTCTGAAGGACCCTGCATCTTGTTGTTCGGGGGACGTTGGAGGCACAAGCAGCTTCAAAAACTTGTCTGCTGCTATGACAAGGCTTTTTTGCCGCTGCTCTTTCAACCTGACGTAATTGCCTGTAGGAAAGAGTCCTCAATTTGCCCTTATCAGCACGCACACGTGTGTACTGTGAATCAGCTACATACTTCTTGATTGCCAAGACACTTCATCCTGATCATCGCACAATGTTGATTGTAGTCATGCCTTGACCTAAACACTCCACAATTTGTTGCTTCTCAGCAGCCGACACATCCTTTTTCTTTCCCATTTTGGCAGAAAATGTAGGCTGCTTAATAATGTGAGAGAGCCTTCTTAAGTAGTCTTGCCTTTCATTGGACACACCTGCCAAACTAATTAGCACAGGTGTCTGCAATTGCTTACAGTGATATAAAGAGCCCTGACACACATCACCATCAATGAGTTTAACTGACAAACAAACAAATTCTTCCCTTATCACTCCTAAACACTTTTTGCATAATAATTTGGAACGCGGTGTACATGTGCTTTTCCACAAAACACCAGTGGTTCACGTAGTGAATCTTACAGTTCTAACTTGCCAACCGTGGTCTGTATGGAATTGTTCAATAAAGGGCCCAAAATTAAGATAACATAGATGGGAGAGGTCTCTATGAATAGGAATTCCTAAGTATTTGATACCCTGTGAGGGCCAGGCAAAGGGAAAGTTGGACTGGATGGAATCCTATATGGATTTAGGGAGGGAGACATCGAGGGCCTCAGACTTCGCTGCATTGATTTTAAAATTTTACCATGTAACAAAGTGATCTATTTCAGCCATAACAGCAGGGATGGATATATGTGATTGAGTGATATATACTAGGACATCATCAGCAAATAGAGAGCACTTGTACTCGGTGCCTCCCACCTCAATCCACCTAATATTGGGGTTATGGCGAATTGATGAGAGCAGGTGCTCCGTCACTAGGATGTATAAGAGAGGGGACAGAGGACATCCCTGCCTTGTCCCATTGGTGATTGTGAAAGGTGATGAAAATGTTCTGACGCACCCCCTGGGCCTTGGGACACCCGGAGCCGGACCCTTTTTGGTGGATGCTGGTGGTTGTAGTCTTCGTGGCGGCGATCCGGTTCCGTGGCTCAGGGCGGTCAAACCAGTGGCGGAACTATTTATGTGGTTTTGATGTTTAAATGTCCGACTACGCCACCCGTGGATTGCGGTCAGAGTGAACCGCCGCTACAGGGCAGACCGCTAAGGCTGGTGTTGTGGGTGCAGCAGAGCGTAGCATAACTCCCCACGGGAGGAGTATAGCCTCAGGGCAGTGTATGCGGAGGATGGGGGTGATGGTGCAGGGCAGCAGCAGTAACGACACGGAGTCAGTGATGCAGTTCAGGGCCTTTACTCACAGTTCTTATTATCCAGACCACGTCTGCAGGTAACGGCTGCCCACGTCGTACTGTGCTCACCAGGTGAGGGGCTCAGACAACTCCCAGATAACTTTGGAGCGCTTCACAGGACCCCCTTTGTGTGTCCTTTGTCTGGCCTTTCTTACCAACACTTCTGTCCGGCTGCCTCGGGCCTCCTCTTGGTAAACTTGGCGCCAGTTTCCCTGACCCTATGTGGTGCCTTCCTAGCGGGTGGAGCAAGGGGCTGCGCCACATAAAATGTCAGAGCCTCCGGTTTCTAGCTGAGGGTCGTTTCCTGCCTCCACTAGTTCGGGGACCGGTCTCCCCCTTTGGCCTGACCCCTCCACGCAGGTGGATTCGGGCGTGCGGTGGCGACTCGCCCGTCCGCATCCCTGGGATCCCTTCATTCCTCGTTCCTGGAGCCTTCTCCGCTCCTCTTCCTTCCTTCTCCCTCTTGCAGGCCTGGGCCTCTGTTACTAGGCCCGCCTCCGGAGCAGAGCTCATGCAGAGCCCCTGCTCCCTGCCACTTCTGCTCAGACTTCTCTGCACTGAACTAAGATGGTGCCCACCTTTTATACTCCCTTCTCAATGCACCCAGGAACTGCTTCCTCCCTGCTCCTGCACTGCAGGGTTCCCCTTCCTCAGTGTTCCCTCCCCCCACTCCAGCCAGGGACAGGGACTGTCGTGCCCATCTCAGGGGCATATTGGTCGCCCTGCCCCACGGCAATGTGGTGTAATGCATGCAGGTGTCGGGTCCTGATCCACACTCCATCCTTATCTGAGAGTGAGATATCACACCTCTGGGTGAGGTGCAATACGTCTGTAGCAACCGAGCCCTCGGTGCTACAGTTCCATTTATCTTCAGCCTAGGTGACGTATTGTGATACAGGGCCGTGATTTTGGCTATAAAAGGGTCCCCTAGACCCCTACCCCAAGCTTTTTAAGAGAATCATATATGGCGTGCCAGGAGACTCTATGGAATGCTTTCTCAGCATCCAACGAGAGTATCTACTTACAAATTTTTAACTGCATCTAGCCCAGGAAATACTTTGTGCCTAGTAGCAGTGTCTGCTAGTCAGCGGATTATCCCGGCTGTTAAGCAAGCTACACCACCTGTAGTTTGGACACTTAATTTTTTCAAAGGAAATGCTTCGGGACCACGGGATACTTAGTGAAGAGCATCAGGAGGCACCCCAAGGCATAGGGGCTGGGACTGGCACTAGGATGCCTTGCGGTGGACAGCCGAGCTCGATCCTTATAAAAGCTTTTTAACTGCAGCAGCTTTAGTGGACGCTACTGGAGCTGGAATTACGCGGCTGCTGGCATGAGACTTGCCCTCCAATAGATCCTTGTAAATGGATTTAAAGTGTATTCATTCAAATTAGAGGGACAATTTAAATTAAAAAGCTTAGAGCTGCCTCCACCACAGGGGGGCTCTCTCGACCCACCAGCGGACAGGCACCAGTATTGGGAGAGGGGGGCTGGCCGTCAGGGTTCACCGCGGCTCTGGCACAAACCCGGCGACACGGAGGTGGCACGGGCAGGAGCGGACTGGCCGTCTCGGCTTCTCACTTTTTGGATTTTAGAAGGGCATGACATGCCTATATCTGTGTCTCCCCCTCCTTTTACTCCTCCACCTCTTTTCTTTTCGCATGACTATATGTACTTGTCACTTTTCCATGTGTTAGTTGTGTCTTCTGAGCAGTTTGTCAGCTTTTGGACACCTTTGAAGGTGTTTTCTATGTGTTTCTATGTGTTTTTGTTTGCCTGCCATTGGTTTTAACGGTGTTTGAAGGTGTTCGACGAACAGTTCGACGAACAGTTCGGCGAACACACGGGTGTTCGACGAACCGAACCGAACTCGAACACTACGGGGGTGGCTCAACACTAATCGCCACTCAGCATCTTGGTGGCCTCCTCAAAGTTTGTCAGGATGGTACATATGTCAGACATCCAGGTCCACTCCTGAGGTCTTATGTGTGGAGTCTGACCTGAATATCGACGGCCTTGATGCAGCTGGTACTCCACAACTGCTCTCTTCTGCTCACAAATCTTTTGCAACATGTGGAGGGTAGAGTTCCAACGTGTGGGGACATCACACACCAGTCGGTGTGCCGGAAGCTGCAAACGCTGCTGCAACACAGCAAGGGCGGCGGAAGCTGTAGCCGACTTGCGAAAATGAGCTGACAGGCGGCGTACTTTCACGAACAGATGTGGCAACTCGGGGTACGATTTAAGAAACCGCTGAACCACGAGGTTAAGCACATGAGCCAGGCATGGTACGTGTGTGATCTCACCTCGCCTCAGAGCCGCCACTAGGTTACGGCCATTGTCACACACGACCATGCCGGGATGTAGGTTCAGTGGTCTCAGCCACAGATCTGCCTGCTCTTTCACAGCTGTCCACAACTCACAAGCAGTGTGAGGTTTATCACCTAAGCTTATGAGTTTCAGCACAGCCTGTTGCCGCTTGGCGGAGGCAGTACTGCAATGCTTCCAGCTTGTAACTGATGTGGTTATATCTGAGATGGAGGCTGAACATGAGGAGGAGGAGGAGGAGGAGGAGGATGCACAGGAGCTGTACACTGTGGGGGCAACTCTGACTGACATAGGGCCCGCAATCCTCGGTGTGGGGAGGATGTGTTGCGTCCCAAGGTCCGACTGGGTCCCGGCTTCCACTATGTTTACCCAGTGTGCCGTCAGAGAGATGTACCGTCCCTGGCCACAAGCACTTGTCCACGTGTCCGTTGTCAGGTGGACTCTCCCAGTAACTGCGTTGTTGAGGGCACGGCAGATGCTTTGGGACACGTGCTTGTGTAGTGCGGGGATGGCACACCGGGCAAAATAGTGTCGGCTGGGGACCGAGTACCGAGGGACAGCCACCGCCATAAGATTGCGGAAGGATTCTGTCTCCACCAGCCTAAAAGGCAGCATTTCCAATGCAAGCAATCGTGAAATGTGCGAATTTAGGACTGTGGCCTGTGGGGCATTAGCTGCGAATTTCCGCTTTCGTTCAAAGTTCTGGGATATGGACAATTGAACGCTGCGGTGGGACGTGGACGTTGATGCTGTTTTTTGAGAAACTGCCATAACAAGTGAAGACTGAGAGGAGGGAGCCTCTTTACATGCAGTATGGACAGGGGATTGCCTTGCACACACAACAGGGGGTTCTATTGCACACACAACAGTGGAAGAAGCAGTGGTAACACCCGCTGACACTGGTCATGGACCATGGGTTTCGCCCCACAAAGTCAGGTGCTTTGCTGCCATGTGCCTGATCATGCTGGTGGTGGTCAGGCTGGTAGTTTTGTCACCCCTGCTGATGCTGGCATGGCAGGTGGAACATATGGCCTTTTTGGGGTTATCAGCAGAGTCTTTAAAAAAATTCCAAACTCTGGAAGACCTACCGCTTGTACTGGCAACGTCCCTCGTGTTGGTGTTACGGGGAACGGTTGCCTGCCTTCTGTCTGCGGCCACCACACTGCTTCTTCCTGCCTGTTGGGGTACTCTGCCTCCCTCCCCCTGTGTGCTGCTGGCCTCACGCTGCATGTCCTCCTTCCACGTTGGGTCAGTTACTAGATCATCCACCACCTCCTCCTCTTCCACTTGCGCACCACGATCCTCCTCCTCACTTCCTGGCAATTGAGTCTCATCATCGTCCACCTCTTGTGACAGATTGCCAACGTCGACTTCCTGTGGCCGTGGCTGTTCAAATATTTGGGCATCGCAACATGGGATCTCCTCTTCCACCACTTCAAGCGTATCAGGCGAGGAGCCCAAATATGGAAATGGACCAGTAAACAGCTCTTCAGAGTGTCCAAGTGTGGGATCACTTGCTGTCTGACGACACTCGGCATGGTGGTAGGAAGGAGCATCAGGGTGAGGAGGAGTATGCGGTCGAGACTCACGGCTACAAAGAGTTGACCGTGTGGAAGACAGACCGGAGGTGGTGGTGCCCAGGTAACTGGAAGTATTATCTGCTATCCAATTAATAACCTGTTCACACTGATCAGTTCTCAATACTGGTGTTGTTCTGTGCTTCCCTAGTAATTCGGTCAAGAAGTGGGAGCGAGAAGATGTGGCTGTTGGTTGTGGCACATTTTCACCTTGGCCACGGCCCCGTCCTCTGCACGAACCATCACCAGAACGTCCACTTCCACGTCCCTTGCCACGCGCCTTGCCCATTGTAAATGAAGTAAAATAGCTTACACTTGCACTATCAATGGAAAAAGGGTAATAAAGAGTAGATTAGAACCATGGAAGAGGAAAACCACAGTTATTGTTTACTGGGGTATACCACACTTTTTTAAATAGAAATATTTGCGGCTGAACAGTGAGCGACACACTCAAACTGTTTTTTTTTTTTAGATACAAATGGCCCAAAATGGATAATACAGAGGTTTGAACCGTGGAAGTGCAAAACAACACTTCTTTTTCTCTAGCCTACAACAGACTATTTTCAACAGTTATATTTGTGTCTGAAAAATCAGAGACATGCTTTTTTGGGGGGGGGGGGGGGGACACACCAAACGGTTAATAAGACGGGTATTTGTACAGTGTGAAGGAGGAAAAAAAAGGAGGATTTAGATGAAAAAAAAAAAGATTTTTCCTGGCCCCCGACACCTGGTGCTAAGTCCAGCAATTTCAGCAACAGGAGCACACAGGACTGTAATGCAGCGTTTGCTGGTATAACCACTGTGTCTCCTATACAGCCTGCCTGCCTGGTATCTGGGATGGATATTAGTCCTGAAAAGGACTGTTTGTTTGTTCTGGCAGCCTTTACAGACCCTGCACTAACTATTTCGCAGTTTATATCTCTCCCTAAATCAGCAGCGCTGTCCCTACACTGTCTAATCCGGAGCGACTGTGTCCAAGATGGCGGCGCCCGGTTTTAAATACTCGAGGTGACGCTGTGCGGCCAGCCAATCACTGTAATTTCCACAACCAACAAGGCTGCAGCATTACAGTGACTGACTGGCAATCCCTGCATGTTCATTGGCTCTGTAAAGAGCGCCAAACATGCAGGGCGGAGACCCGAGCTCCCGCCCGAGTAACCCGGAAATGCTCGGTGCTCGCCGAACATCCCGAGTAGCGTGATGCTCGGGCGAGTACCGAGCAGTGTCGAGCATGTTCGCTCAACACTAGTTACTACTGGTAAAAATACACTTTACAATAAGCCCTATTGTAATATGTATTAGCAGTAGAAGCTAATCAACATACCTAATTCTACTCAATATTAAGCAATGAAAAATATAAAAATAATAATAGTAATAAGTATGAGCAGCATTAAGTTCAGCATGTAATTTCGACCTTCCACAACAATTATGGTCTCTCATGTGGACTCTTGGGAAAATTAATTGCCCTTTCCTACAGTGCAAATCATTTTTCTATATTTCCACCACTGGCAGATCACAAACTGCATCTATTATCCAGGCATAATGCTCTGCTTCAGCTATCTCTTATGTGGTAGTGTGGCACCCCAGGCGTCTGGTTACCACAGTAATAGAGATATTATGTCTGAGAGCAAGTGGGAGGTTTCTCTGGTCAGGAGCCCTAAGCATGCAACACGGCCCACCCAGACCTGGGAGGGGAGGAATCTGCCCTTATAAACTGGGTCTGGGGCGGGATTAGTGAGTGAAGTCCGAGACAGAGCCTGCAGAACAAGCAGAGCAGTCAGAGCCTGGAAAGGGAGAGTTACAACAGGAGCTCTGTAGGAACAGTAGCTGAATACCAGGGGCTGGAGCTGAGCAGAGTTCGCCCTGGTTGAAGACACTAATACCGGACACGGAGTCCGAGGCTGTGGGGACATCCAGGTCCAGCAGCAGAATCCAACCGGCAGGGGATTCCATGTCCTCTGGCCTTAGAAACCCGAAGGCACGGTCACAAGCAAGGGACCAGCACCGCCATCGTGAAGCGGAGGCTAACGGAAGGCCCCAAGTCACCGGCCATACGGGTGAGCACCACACGGTATACTCAGGGACGTGGGCTACTTCTACCCGCATAGATCAAGGTAGCCAGGAAAGAGTGCAGATAGTCGGGGAGGCCTACAACTCCATCTGGCCAGGGGAGATCCTGCTTGCTCACAGACTGACCAGGCCCCTACTGCTAACCAGTACTCCCGGGAGGGTCTGCTTTATACCATCAGTAAAGACCCTGAACTGCACCACACGTCTCTGTGTTTCATCGCCGCACCAGCACCATTACTACTGGGACGCTCACACCATCACTCCCATCATCCACATTAGCTGCCCTGAGGCAATACTTCTCCCGTGGGGAGTTATCCCATACTCGGCTGCGCAAACTACATCAGCCTCAGCGGTCTGCAGCGCAGCGGCGGTCCCCACTGACCGCAATCCACAGGTGGCGTAGTCGGACATTGTTATTACTTAAGACTGCCACTGGTTTGACCGCCCTGGGCACGGACCGGGTCACCGCCACACTGAGACTACAACCCCCAGCGATCCGGCTCCGGGTATCCCCCTGCACAGCACAGGCCCAGGGGGCGCGTCAACTTTGGCGTAGTCAGCAGGATTTCGTGCCCGCAACCACCGGGTACTGCGTGCCTGAAAAAGACTTTTATACTTACCTGTGGTGAAGTTTCCCGCCGTCCGGAGCCGTTTCCCGCCATCGGACGCCATCTTGGACTGTTTCCCGCTGTCTTCTGCCTTCTTCCCGCCATCCGCAGCTGCTTCCCGCCTTCTGACGCCATCTTCGGGTTTGACCGCCCTGGGCACGGACCGGGTCACCGCCACACTGAGACTACAACCCCCAGCGATCCGGCTCCGGGTATCCCCCTGCACAGCACAGGCCCAGGGGGCGCGTCAGTAGTATACTGTATCTATCAAGCTAATGCCGGGGTCACAACAGCATATTTTCTCTCATCCATCCGGATCAATTATGCAAATCTCACTCTGATCAAAGTTTGATCAGATTGTGATCGGAGTTTGATTCAATTTTCTTGGATGAGGAGAAGATGGAGAGAAAAATTTCTCCATTCTGTCAGTACTTGAAAATCGGACTGCACTCGTATGTCATCCGAGTGCAGTCTGATATTTTCCATGGACTCATTCACTTGCATGGCAAAGTGTGACCCTATAATCAGATCCAACTCAGGCATGGTGCCATTTTTTTTTCTCATTGAATAACATGGGGACTAGTGCTAGCTGTCAAAACAACTGATAGCACTTGTTTAATTATTACAGTCATGTACACAAGCTCCTATACTTACAGGTGCTTCTCACAAAATTAGAATATCATCAAAAAGTTAATTTATTTAAGTTCTTCAATACAAAAAGTGAAACTCATATTATATAGAGTCATTACAAACAGAGTGATCTATTTCACGTGTTTATTTCTGTTAATGTTGATGATTATGGCTTACAGCCAATGAAAACACAAAAGTCATTATCTCAGTAAATTTGAATAATTAACAAAAAACACCTGCAAAGGCTTCCTAAGCATTTAAAAAGGTCCCTTAGTCTGTTTCAGTAGACTCCACAATCATGGGGAAGGCTGCTGACTTGACAGATGTCCAGAAGGCAGTCATTGACACTCTCCACAAGAAGGGTAAGCCACAAAAGGTCATTGCTAAAGAAGCTGGCTGTTCACAGATTGCTGTATCCAAGCATATTAATGGAAAGTTGAATGGAAGGAAAAAGTGTGGTAGAAATACTTTTTCATTTGTACGAATCAATTTGTGAAGCACCTAGGGGTTCCAAGTGCTCACTATGCATCTAGATAGGTGCCTTGGGTGGTCTAGTTTCCAAAATGGGGTCACTTGTGGGGGAGCTCCAATGTTTGCGCACACAGGGGCTCTCCAAACGCAACATGGCGTCCGCTAATTATTCAAGCAAATTTTACAATCAAAAAGTCAAATGGCGCTCCTTCCCTTCCGAGCCCTGCCGTGCGCCCAAACAGTGGTTTTTCCCCACAAATGGGGTATATGCGTGCCCAGGGGAAATTGCACAACAAATTTTGGGGTCCATTTTTTCTTGTTACCCCTGTGAAAATAAAAAAAATTGGTTCTAAAGTAACATTTTTGTGAAAAAAGTTAAATGTTCATTTTTTTCTTCCATATTCCAAAAATTCCTGTGAAGCACCTGAAGGGTTAATAAAGTTCTTGAATGTTGTTTTGAGCACCTTGAGGGGTGCAGTTTTTAGAATGGTGTCACCTTTGGGCATTTTCTGTCATAAAGACCTCTCAAAGTGACTTCAAACGTGATGTGGTCCCTAAAAAAATGGTTTTGTAAATTTTGTTGGAAAAATGAGAAATCGCTGGTCAACTTTTAACCCTTATAGCTCCCTAACAAAAAAAATGTTGGTTCCAAAATTGTGCTGATATAAAGTAGACATGTGGAAAATGTTATATATTAACTATTTTGTGTGACATATCTCTCTGATTTAAGGGCTTAAAAATTCAAATTTTGAAAATTGCTAAATTTTCAAAATTTTCACCAAATTTCCGTTTTTTTCACAAATAAACGCAAGTGATATTGAAGAAATTTTACCACAATCATGAAGTACAATATGTCATGAAAAAATAATCTCAGAATCAGGGGGATCCGTTGAAGCGTTCCAGAGTAATTACCTTATAAAGTGACAGTGGTCAGAATTGTAAAAATTGGCCTGGTCATTAACGTGCAAACCACCCTCGGGGGTAAAGGGGTTAAGGATACAGATATCTTGAGAGTAGTCTAGGCATCAGGTATTATACATTGGGTGATTGGTTTTAGGGAATATTAGTATCCTGAGTATGACCCGTGTGACAAAATAGTGGGGCATACAGGATTGACAGGATTTTAATATTTACAATAAAGTATCATTTTTTTAATTATTGCTATTCCACCTCAGTCAGTGATTTTTGTCTATTTTTGTGGTTTAAATAAATATATTTTGAATTGTTGGTCCTCAGTTAGTCAATCTCTACTGCTAATGAAATGTCCTGGATTAAAGCACCAGTACAGCGGGGTTTTTTTATTAAACCACTGGAGTGGCGCTTCAAATCCAAGTCCCCCGCCCCCGGTCTGATACTCACATTCCGGTGTTTTCATCTGTAGAAATAAAGGTCATATCTCATTTGACTTCCATTCACTGATGTACACCACCATAATTACATCAAGTATAAAATGGAAAGGGGAAAAGCTGTGAATGGAAAATAAAATATAATATTTATTGAAAATTACTCTTAAAAATAGATAATTGGAAGAACGTGCATTAATAAATGCATACAAGGTCACCATCAATAGATAGTGATCCACAAAACTCAGTCTGTAGTGAGGTGGGAAAATCGCAGTGGGAATGCCTAGCCTAGTCCCTTATTGTGGTGGGTTATGGCTGTATATTCTACACATAGATGGGTCCAATGACAGTTGGCTTGGTATGGACCACTTTTATAGATTATATCAATGAATCGGAGCAAGAATTTGAGCTGTCAATTTATTCAACAGGCATAGATTATTTATATTTTCCCCTTTTCCCCTTTCCATTTTATACTTGGTTTTTTCATATGTTTCCATCGCCGCTCCGGTCCGTCTCCTGCAGTTTGTGACCTGCCGGCTGCTCCAGTGTTTCATAGAGCGAGACAGAGGTCACTAATCAATGTACGTCTATGAGAGCTGCGTTCTGGCCTCGTTCTGGCTCTCATAGACTTACATTGAGCTCTTGTGACGTAGCTTCTGAGTTCCAGCTACTCAAGAGCTGCTCTCACTTGATGGCGCCGTGGGAGCAGAGCGACGCCGAAAGAAGGTAAAGACGCAGGAGGGTGAGTATATGACTGGGGGCAGGGGACTTACATTTAAAACACCACTCCAGCAATTAAAAAATACCAGCTGGAGTGGTGCTTTAATTGTTCATCAGCAAGTGTGACCACTAATATAAAAGCAAAAGTTTTAGCAATTTGCTGGTCTTGAGCATTCAAACATCTATTAATTTGATGATTTGGACTTGTTTAGCAACGGAGTTTTTGGTAATTAAATATTGACACGGTGTCATTTGTGATGTGTTATTCATATGTGGTTGTATTAACCTAATTTTAAGACATTTTAAGAACCAGATGGGTTTTTTTATTTCCTGATATGTAAAACCATTGAATTCAAGAAAATGTAATTAGTTTTTTTTCTGATGAGTGTATATATTAAAAAGTTGCTTATGCACTTGCTATGGGGGACTAGGAGTATGTCTATTCCAGAATGGCTGTATCACTTATTTTATTGGAGGATAAGAACCTGTGCATTGATCCCCTATCCAGTTTACAAGGTTGCAAACCAAGTACTCGTGTTAAATGTGTAAAAACAGTAGCAAGCATCAGAAAATCCATTCTTGACTCTTGCCATATACAGTGGGGAAAACAAGTATTTGATACACTGCTCATATTACAAGTTTTCCCACCTAGAAAGAATGGAGAGGTCTGTAATTTGTATAGTAAGTACACTTCACCTGTGAGATACAGAATCTACAAATAAAAACCAGAAAATCACATTGTATGATTTTTACAAAATTAAATTGCATTTTTTCATCTATGTACACATATATAAACGTATTGTTAGTACAGACATTTGTTTTTGAGATTATCAGCCAAATTTTCATTAACTGGCTGCAGATGTGCTATACAGATAAAGTTTAATCCATTGTACATCTATTAAGAATACATCTGTTGCCATGTGTTAGTACGTATGTCCTGTACAGACTCATTATCTCAGTTTGGCCTTTCCCTTGCTGTAGATGATTATGCAATATGATGCGTAGCAAGCACTCTGCTATCTGCTAGTGGCTGTGCCTGGGAAGCAGCCAAGAAGGTTCTAGCTGTTGATCTTAGTATGTGATCAGCCATCTGTTTAGGGATACGGGAAAGGTCTGTAACAGAGTTTGGATGTGATGACCTAAATTATCATACTGATAAAGAATGGCTCTGTAGGGTGAAAGAATTAAAGAGGTTGTCCACTAATATACATAATGCCCCCATCGTTTTAAAGTGAGGAAAGAAGTGTTTTTGTAATTACCTTGTGTTGTCATTTTTGGCTGTGAGCGGCGCTATCGCTGACCGCTCACTAGTCATCATCAGACCCCGGCTGCAGCCTTGGCTGACATCCCTGATGTCACGTCAAGTTCCAGCTGCAGCCAGGCGTGACGCGCTTCCCCCTAATTAATGGGCTGTGGACGGGGTTTCACCGCAGGTCACAGCCCAGCATCCAGCGCGCGCTTTCCGAACGACTGCAGAGGAGAGGTACGCTGGATGCTGGGCTGTGACCTGCGGTGAAACCCCGTCCACAGCCCATTAATTAGGGGGAAGTGTGTCACTGGGTCACGCCTGGCTGCAGCTGGAACTTGACGTGACATCAGCGTATGCCAGTCGAGGCTGCAGCCGGGGTCACATGATGTCTTGTGAGCGGTCAGCGATAGCGCCACTTACAGACAAGAATGACAACACGAGGTAATTACAAAATCACTTCTTTCCACTCTTTAAATTGATGGAGGCATTATGTATAGTAGTGGACAACCTCTTTAAATGTTTAAGTCATACAGAAAACCTAAGGTGTTCTACTTCATTCTGGGATGTTATCCTACATTGAACCCACAATGCAGAAATACTGTGCATCTACTTGTCCGGAAGAATGAAAGATATCATATAATTCTAACAGGAGAAGTTTCCTAAATAGAATCTATCCACAGAAATGTACCTTTTCTTAAACTTTTATGTTACCCGCAAGTTTTCACACTGGACACTAACCGCCTATAGAAGGTGGTTAGTGTCCAGTATGAAAACTTGCTGGTAACATAAAAGTTTAATTCAAACAAAAGGTAAATTTCTGTGGATACATTCTGTTTAGGAAACTTCTCCTAAAGCTGGCCCCATACATTAGATAAATGTCAGCAAAATGTATGGACTATCTAATATGCAAAGGATATGTACTAACTGAAAGGGTTGTCTGTTCAGGAGTGCTTCGCTCACCTGCCAGCCACATTGCTGATTGCTGGGTGCAGGAGCACCTGCTTGATGGACCGCACAGACCAGCATTATAATTGTGCCACTGGCCTAAATTGTGCACTCATAATGCTGGTGTATGGGATGAAGGATAACACTTCTATGATCAAGCAGGAGGCAGGTAATACAGAATTCACAGTGTTCGAATGGAGATGGTAACAGCTTCCCTCCCATGGTGAGTGACCTCTATGTATGTCACAAAACATGCCTAAAAACTCTCTAGGATAAGTAAATAGGGTTATTTTCTGACTGATTTTTTCTTTTGTGCTGATGCCATCTGTAAAATTAATTTCTGAACTGTAGTTCATAGTTCAGACAATGAAAAAGTCAATGAAAAAATACCATCAGAAAAAAAAGATTTGAAAAATATTTTTGTTGCATCAATATTTAAGAAGAATAGGTTGAGCTGGATGGAATGATGGCTTTTTTTCAACCCTATAAACTATACATGTGACACCCCAGGGGTCTGGTTGTCACAGTGATAGAGATATTACGTCTGAGAGCAGGTGGGAGGTCCTTTGGTCAGGGATCCTGTGCATGCCACACCTCCTGCCCAGCCTTGGGAGGGGAAGAACTTCCCCTGTATAAACCCGGGGCTGAGGCAGGGTGAGTGAGTCCAGGAAGAGTAGAGACAAGAGCAGCATAGGAAGCAGCAGAGTCACAAGGAGTCAGGGGCTGGCAGCTAAAGAGCTCGCCCTGACTAAGAAGATTCTTTACCGGACCCGGAGTCCGAGGCTGTGGGGACTAACTTCTACCCAGCAGCAGAATCCGTCAGGCAGGGGATTTCAGGTCCCCTGGCCCAGAAGCCCGAGTCACCGGCCATACGGGTGAGCACCACACGGTACACTCAGGGACGTGGGCTACTTACATCAGCTTCTAGCAAGGTAGCCAGAAGAGTACAGTCAGCTTGGGAGGCCTACAACTACGCCTGGCCAGGGGAGATCCCATCTGCTCAAGGACTGACCAGGCCCCGTTCGCTAGCAAGTACTCCGGGAGGGTCTATCGTTGTTACCAGTAAAGACCCTGAACGCTACCATACCGTCTCTGAGTGGTTCCTGCTACCCCCATCATCCACGTCGGCTGCCCTGAGGCCATACCCCTCCCGTTGGGGGTTATACTATCACGCTGCACCATCCTTCCACCGGCCTCAGCGGTCTGCCCTGCAGCAGCAGCCCCCTGGCTGCATTCAACGGGTGGCGTAGTCATCAACCATTTTCTACCGCTAACAGACTGCCGTCCAGTTTGACTCCCTGGGCACGGACCGGGTCACCGCCACGAGACTACAACCCTAAACAGATCCGGCTCCGGGTAAGCTCCCGCGTGCGCAACGCAGCGCGACACAGGCCCAGGGGCGCGTCAACTTTGGCGTAGTCGGCAGGATCACGTGCCCGCAACCACCGGGTACTGCGTGCCTGAAAAGCAAAGACTGTTCAAACTTACCAGTGGTGAAGATTCCCGCCATCGGTGAAGATTCCCGCCATCCGGCGCCATCTTCAGCCTTCTTCCCGCCATCGGTGAAGTTTCCCGCCATCCGGCGCCATCTTCAGCCTTCTTCCCGCCATCCGTGGAGTTTTCCCGCCATTGGACGCCATCTTGAGGATGCCGCGCGGGAAGAAGAGGGGCGTGGACTCCGAAAGCGCGCGAGAACTGAAGCCCCGCCTCACGTCCGGACGTTGCGTAAGGTCCTGGAAGGAGCCCAGCAGACGCCGACGTCACAGGAGCGCGACGGAAGGTCCTCAACCCTGACGATCCACTGCGGAGCCGCGGCCTACGGAACAGGATCATCGCAAGGTAGGCCACGGTCCACTAGGGGGGAGGAAGATGTCGGATACGGAGGAGAGCTCCACTGCCTCAACCCCCGCCAGCGCTACCGCTGTTGCAGTTATGCCCTTCACCATGCCCTATATCCCGGGAGCAGCTTGGCTACCCCAGTACTCAGGGGAGTCACATACCCTGCATGACTTTAGAGAAAAGCTGGATAGCCTCTTCCAGGTGTACCCCCTCACAGAAGAGCAAAAAGTGAGCATCCTGGTGGCCCAACTAACTGGGGCAGCCAAAAGGGAAGTAAAATCCTGGCCACCTGGGAGGAAGACTGTCGCAGGGATACTAACCCGGCTGAAGGACACCTTTGATACCCGCACCTCAGCCGAGATTAAACTTAGATTCTACGGGTGCAAGCAGCGAGCGCATGAGAGTATAAGGGACTATGCACTCAACCTACAAGAGGCCCTGAGGGCCATTAAGCAGACCGACCCTAATGGAGTGGGAAACGAGGACAGGCTGTTGACCGAACAATTTATAGAGGGTTTATATTGCAATGCCCACCGCACCCAGTTGCGGGCAATGGCCTTACAGGACCCTCATCTAGAATTTGCACAGTTCAAGGACAGAGCCATCCGGGTGCTCCGAGAACCGGCACCAGGTGGCGTTGTGACCCACAGACGCCCCACTACCACTTACTACCAGGAGGCGGCGCCCTTGTCAGCAGGGCCTGTGGGAGCTGATGCGCAGGCTTTGGACAATGACCCGGCTCCAGACCTACACCATCAGGTCCAAGAGCTAGCTAAAAGCGTTGCTGCGCTAACCCGAACTGTGCAGTCTTTACAGGTTTCCACTCCAGGGAAGATCCAGCTGGCATCCGGACCGGAGGACATCCCGTGGCGTCGACCAAGGAGGACCCCACCGGCCAGAGGAAGACCCAGTGACCGATACAGCGAGGACGGACGACCCATCTGCCGCCGCTGCAATCAACCCGGACATATGGAAAGGTACTGTTCTTTAAACGGGCACAACCTGGGGTAGAGGGCCAACCCCCAGGAAAAAGATCACCAGGCCCATCGAACTGGCGCGACAGATATGTGGGAGGACGTCCAGTCTTGCCTGTGGTACTGGATGGCATTCCCATGAGTGCCCTACTGGACACCGGGTCACAGGTCACCACCATCCCGTACGTGCTCTTCAAGCAGTACTGGAATGACTCGGATATTACCCGCTACCCTGACGACGACTTGAGTATCATCGCCAGCAATGGTCAGCCCGTGCCACAGATCGGATTTAAAGAGGTGACCATCAAAATTGGTAGAGTCGAACTGGCCGCACAGGGACTGATCATTGTAGATATTGACAAACATGAGAGTCACCCAAAAATAACTCTAGGAACTAATGTAATTGAAAATTGTCTTGCAGAGGTGATTTTCCTTTTACAGCAGGTTGCCAAGAATGCCAGCTCCGGCGAGCAGCGGGTGCTCCAGAAAGAGATCCGGGCACTGATGCAACGGCAACAAGTGGAACTCTCCGGCGGTGAGATTGGTAGCGTAAGAATGTGTGACCCTTTTCCTATTGCCATGCCCCCAAAAAGTGAAATGATGATTTGGTGCCGGGCAGCTATTGGTCTGAGAGGTAGAGATTACCAGGCAATGGTAGAACCAGTTTACTCAGACAGTAGGCCCACCATTTTGACAGCACGGGGGGTGGTCAATGTACGCCATGGGAGGGTGCCCGTTCGCATAATAAATATCGGGGAGAGGGAAGTGTACCTGCCCCGGTATGCCACGCTAGCCAAATTATATACCACTAATCAAAATTCTATACAATCTGTGGAACCCTTGCCTCCATCTCACCCGGAGGAAGGTAACGGCTCTAAGAAAGACATGGAGGACTGGTGTCAGCAACTACATCTGGGTACTGACTCCACTCCCTCACACCAGAAACAAGGAGTCTATCGGGTGGTTCAAGAGTATGAGAGAGTGTTTAGTAAACACCCGTTAGACTTCGGGCGAGTCAAGGGGGTAGAACACCGCATCCCCACGGGAGATCATCCTCCCATAAAAGAGAGGTATCGACCCGTACCCCCTGCACATTACCAACACGCCAAGGGGATGCTTAGAGACATGAAGGAGGCTGGGGTAATCCGGGATAGCTGTAGCCCCTGGGCAGCCCCACTAGTTTTAGTCAAAAAGAAAGACAACACCATGAGGATGTGTGTAGATTACCGGAAAATCAACCGTATCACACACAAGGATGCGTACCCCTTACCAAGGATAGAGGAGTCATTGGCTGCTTTAAGATCTGCTAACTTCTTCTCTACCTTGGATCTCACTAGCGGGTACTGGCAGGTTCCTGTAGCAGAGGCGGACCGGGAGAAGACCGCATTCACCACCCCGATGGGACTTAGCGAGTTCACCTGCATGCCGTTCGGACTCTGCAACGCCCCAGGAACCTTCCAACGATTAAAGGAGTGCTGTCTGGGCCACAGAAACTTCGAGACGGTCCTGTTGTACCTGGACGATGTCATCGTATACTCCAAAACTTATGAGGACCACCTGAAACACCTGGCGGAGGTGTTCGAAGCTCTGGCGAGTTACGGCCTAAAGGTGAAACCCTCCAAGTGTCACCTCCTGAAACCAAAGGTGCAATACCTGGGACACGTGGTGAGCGCTGACGGAGTGGCTCCCGACCCCGATAAGATCACCGCAATTAAGGGATGGCCAAGCCCCTCCAGCGTAAAAGAAGTGCGGCAGTTCCTAGGGTTGGTAGGCTACTACCGAAGGTTTATTCCCGGTTTCACCAAAAAGGCAGCACCTATGCAGGACCTCCTGATAGGCCAGTCCCGGAAGGCCAAGAACCAGAAGCCGCCCTTCAAATGGGAAAAGCTAGAAGAAGAGTCCTTCCGCCAGCTGAAGATGGCCCTCACGGGGGATGAAATCTTGGCGTACCCGGACTATAGCCAGCCCTTCATCCTCTACACCGACGCCAGTAACATCGGGCTAGGAGCCGTACTGTCCCAGATTCAGCAGGGGAGAGAACGAGTAATCTCCTATGCCAGCCGAAAACTGCGACCCACCGAAAGGAACCCCGAAAATTACAGCTCATTTAAGCTAGAGTTCCTGGCCGTGGTATGGGCAGTCACCGAGCGCTTTAGGCATTACCTCGCTTCTTCCCGGTTCACCGTATACACGGATAACAACCCGCTGACACACCTGGACACGGCAAGACTCGGTGCCCTGGAGCAGAGGTGGATGGCCCGTCTGTCCAACTACGAGTTCACAATTAAATACCGGGCAGGGCGCTCCAATACCAACGCGGACGCCCTGTCCAGGATGCCCAACCTGCCGGACGGAGGAGAAGATCCGGAGGGACTGGAAGAAGTTGAACTCCCTGCGTTCCACCGTCATGGGACTATCCAGTATTCCCACCGGGTAAGGAGTAAGCAGGCTGCTACGTTGAACCCCTTACCTCACTACAACTGGGCGGAAACGCAAGACAGCGACCCTGCCGTCCGACTGGTGAAGGAGATGCTGACTCGCCCGGAGGCTAGCCTGGAATCAGACGCTCCAGAGGAAGCCAAACAACTATGGGCAGAGAAGAGTCGACTGTTCCTTTACAAGGGGAAGTTGTGCCGCAGAATGGTTAACTCCAGGACGCATGAACTACTCTGGCAAGTAGTGGTGCCACGAAGAGACGCAGCCATGGTGATGGAGGCATACCACGACGGAGCTGGACACTTCGGGTGGAAAAAGCTGGAGTTCCTGCTGCGCGAGCGGTTCCACTGGGTAGGCATGAGGGGAACCATCGAGAAGTGGTGCAGAGACTGTGGCCCGTGCAATCTGAGAAGGAAGGACCGGGCCAGCCAGAAGACTCCCCTGCAGTCCATCGTCACCCGGCAACCGTTGGAACTGGTAGCCTTGGATCATGTAAAACTGACCCCCAGCAGAAGTGGCTACGTCTACGCGTTAACCATCGTGGATCATTACTCCCGGTTTCTGGTTGTCGTCCCCGTCAAGGACTTAACGGCTCGAACAGCAGCTAGAGCCTTCCAGCAGCACTTTTGCCGTCCACACGGGTACCCGGACCAAGTGCTGACGGACCAGGGACCTGCCTTTGAAGCGGAGGTCTTCCAGGAATTCTGCAATCTGTATGGCTGCCGGAAGATAAGGACGACACCCTACCATCCGCAAACTAATGGACTTTGTGAGAAAATGAACCAGGTGGTAATGGATCTTCTAAAAACGTTGCCCCTGGAAGAACGCAGTCTGTGGCCTGAGAAGTTGCCCGATCTGGTGGACCTATACAACCACATCCCGGTAGGTTCCACCAACTGTACCCCGGCTTACCTAATGAGGGCAAGACCTGGTAAGTTACCTGTTGACCTGGAAATGGGAGTCCTGACGCCCGAGGACACTTCACCAGAAACGGACTGGGACACAGAGAGGCAGCAGCAGTACCGGAAAGTACAGGAGAGCGTGGAGCGAAGTCTCTGTCAGGCTAGGGAAAGACAAGAGAAGACTTACAACCAGTATGCTCCCGCTGTTCCCCTGGTACCCGGAGAGCAGGTCTTGAAGAGGAAGAGACGGCTCCACAAGTTGGACGACCAGTGGGAGAAGGACCCGTACACCGTACTGCCCTCAAGCCACGAGAACCCGAAGGTCTGTACCATCAGTAAAGACGGAGGGGAAACCACAGCCATTGTATCCCGGGACCACCTGAAGAAGTGCCCGGAACAACTGAGGAACCCTGAGGAGGAACAGGAAGACCATCGACCCGTGGAAGAAAGGGAAGATATGGTTAGTACCGTGCTCGGGGACTTCCCTCGGTCTTGGACTCAAGTCAATGGTGCAGTTGTGGTACCCGTACTCACCTTCCTCCAACCATCATCCCAAGAACCTACGGAGCAACGGGTAGAGCTGGAAGAGCAGCCGGTCCAGGAGGCAGAAGACTCCACCCAAGCGGAACAGGAGAATCCACCCTCTGCTTATAGTGAGCCTGCCGTACCCCTAGTGAGACAAAGAGCCGGTAGACAGCTGCCCAGTTTACCCTTGACAGCTCCTACACCCTGTAGTTCAGGGCCAGACAGTCAGCTCCGTAGGTCCACTAGGGCCACTAGAGGCCAGTTACCCGCACGTTGGAGGATCTAAATGTTTAAGTTGTTTTACAATGTTTACCTGTTTATTGTTGCTTGTGTGTAATTTTGTGTTTCTAGTTGTTTTTAGGAGTCTTCGGTGGATTTACCGGGAATCCTTTGTATATAGTTGGAGCGTAACCCAGGATGGACTAGAGACTGTTAAGGACTCGGGGTAGGACAGACCCCTACCTGGTTACGTCTCCCTGTGTTGGTGAAATGGACACCTTTGCTTTTCTTCAAAGACTGCACCCGGTTGCGGACATCCGTGACCATCTTATTGTGTTTCCTTATTGTATTTTATTGTTCTTTGATATACCTTGTTATATTTTTCCAAAAAGTGTTTAGTCCCGGAGTACTAAATTTCACTAGGGGGGAGTGTGACACCCCAGGGGTCTGGTTGTCACAGTGATAGAGATATTACGTCTGAGAGCAGGTGGGAGGTCCTTTGGTCAGGGATCCTGTGCATGCCACACCTCCTGCCCAGCCTTGGGAGGGGAAGAACTTCCCCTGTATAAACCCGGGGCTGAGGCAGGGTGAGTGAGTCCAGGAAGAGTAGAGACAAGAGCAGCATAGGAAGCAGCAGAGTCACAAGGAGTCAGGGGCTGGCAGCTAAAGAGCTCGCCCTGACTAAGAAGATTCTTTACCGGACCCGGAGTCCGAGGCTGTGGGGACTAACTTCTACCCAGCAGCAGAATCCGTCAGGCAGGGGATTTCAGGTCCCCTGGCCCAGAAGCCCGAGTCACCGGCCATACGGGTGAGCACCACACGGTACACTCAGGGACGTGGGCTACTTACATCAGCTTCTAGCAAGGTAGCCAGAAGAGTACAGTCAGCTTGGGAGGCCTACAACTACGCCTGGCCAGGGGAGATCCCATCTGCTCAAGGACTGACCAGGCCCCGTTCGCTAGCAAGTACTCCGGGAGGGTCTATCGTTGTTACCAGTAAAGACCCTGAACGCTACCATACCGTCTCTGAGTGGTTCCTGCTACCCCCATCATCCACGTCGGCTGCCCTGAGGCCATACCCCTCCCGTTGGGGGTTATACTATCACGCTGCACCATCCTTCCACCGGCCTCAGCGGTCTGCCCTGCAGCAGCAGCCCCCTGGCTGCATTCAACGGGTGGCGTAGTCATCAACCATTTTCTACCGCTAACAGACTGCCGTCCAGTTTGACTCCCTGGGCACGGACCGGGTCACCGCCACGAGACTACAACCCTAAACAGATCCGGCTCCGGGTAAGCTCCCGCGTGCGCAACGCAGCGCGACACAGGCCCAGGGGCGCGTCATACACACTCCTGAATATTGAAATTGAAACACTAAGAAAGAAAAGTTGTGGAATTATGAAAATCACAAGATCGCTAGACAATCGCTAGTCAATGATATGCAGATCAAGAAGAAATGGAAACAAAATTTTCAAAACCTCTCAATTTACTCAGTATTCAGTATGAGGGCCATGCACATAAATACTCCTAATTATACACATTGGTATGCTATCAGTGAGGTTATTAATGGTTATCTAAGGTATGTTCTGCAATGCTGAATGTACTTGGACACAAAAATCATCAGGATCCGCTACTTGCAGCTCCCATTGCATTTGCATGATGTCCTAGATGTGCTCAATATGAGACAAGTCACTGCAGGCCATGGTACCATGTTTAGGCAGCACAATCTGCTCACAGTACCACAAGCAACATGTGGCTTGATGTTGTCATGTTGAAAAATGGATTCTGGGACACCTTGGAGAAATGGCAGATCCACTAGTAACATGGCCAAATCAGTGTACACTAGAAGGGTCTGGCTACCATACATTATGCCTGCCATCCCACACCATAATCTTCGGAGTAGGACCTTTGTAACTTCCTCTCTTGAAGGCTTCCTTATAGCATTGTCCACATGGTCTCCTGATGGAGATGACAGGCTGGAATAGAGTAATTGAGGCAGGAATGCAAGTCTATCCTAGTCAGCAATGAGTCCTGATTTCTTTTTTTTGATGCAACGATATCCAGAGATTGGTGTGGAGACCACATGGGCAACGCCATGAAAAGAACTTCAAAATGGAACACCACGCCAGTTCTACTACCTAGATTATGCTGTGGGGTGAGGTGGCATAATGTATAGTAGCTGGACCCTTCTAGACTTCATTACATTTGACAGCTGATCATTACATTGATTTGGTCGTGGTACCAGTGGTACAGCCACTTCTCTAAAGTGTCCCAGGAGCCGTTTTTCGACATGACAACACCAAGCCGCATGTTGCTCATGCTACTGTGTGCAGCTTGCATGGCCAAAACTTGCTACCATGGCCTGCAGTGTCTCCAGACTTATCTCACATCAAGGACATCTGGCATTTTTTATGTCATTGGTCAGCAATTGTAAATGGAACTGCCAGCAGTGGATCTTGATGATCTGTGTGACCAAGTACATTCCAAGGTACTCACACTCTTTACTGAATAAATCAATGTGTTTTGAGCATTTTGTTTCCATTTTTCAACATTTTCACATCATTAACTAGTTGATAGCTCTTGTGATTTCCATAATTCCACAAGTTTTCCTTCATGATGTTGCAATTTCAGTGTTGAAGACTATATATTGGTTACCATTCCAACATGCAAATTTGATCATAGCAGCGATAATCTGTAACAGGGAAAAATTGACATTTTAACAATTTCATAAATGATAAAAATTATTCTTCTATCATTTCAGTAGTTTTGCAGAAGTGTTTCATTGTACAGTGCATATCATAAATAATAATCAGGTCCACAGTGCGAGAGCCTTTTTGCAGCAGTCCTCTTTCTAGCTACAAGAAGATGGGGTCCTGAACAGGGAAGCCACATCTATTATATGCTATTTTTAGGAACTGTTTAACAGGGTCAACCCCCTTAAACACTATACAAGATATTTGATAGATGTTTGTTTATACTTTTTACACATCATAAGAATATATACAAATTATTTAAGTCAGGAACTGGCTAATGAGGTCCAGACGTTTAAGTCTAAGAAATTCTCACGTGATTTACAAGATAAGCAATTACAACGTATGTATAGATGGGGACATTCAAATAGACGGTCTCGACCTCAACAGAGAGGAGGCTCTTTTTCAAGATCAAGATCAACGTCTATGTCATCCACCACGTCTGTGGAGGACCCTCACGAAAAAACGCAATTTTTGGATAACCCGGACGCTCTGGGACAGAACTCTAGAAGGGTCCAGACCCGACAGACTAGCAAAAACAAAGGCTCATCGCAACAACGGGTGAGTGGGTCCCGGGGGGAGTTACAGGTTGTCAATTTGTCCTCCCATGTTCTCTCTGCAGAGCAGTTGGAGGTTCTAAGCAGGGGATTGTCCTTCTCTCCCACTAATGGTTTTAATTATTTTACAGCTTTAAAGGACCTTCACCTTTTCACACGCAAACTCATCCTCCATAAATTACACTCGAAGAGCATGGCACCTTGTGAATCCTGGAGTTCTGCGGAGCAGGAGGCAATTTCAAATTTGGAGGATTTATTGCAGGAACAAGGATCTCTCCAACGAGGTGGGTTACCCCCATGTGCAAGGCCTAAATCTACACGCTTTCCCCCTTTGTCCTTGTGTCCGGCCGTGGAAATTTTCTCGAGGCTTGTATCTGAGGACTTTGGAAGGCTGTCTACCTCTAAATATTTGACAATCTTACAGCATCTCAACGGAAAGCAATCAGCACTCTGCAGTCCTATAGTGACATTGTAATCAAGGCAGCGGACAAAGGGGGAAATATTGTGATTTGGCCTTGCAAGAAATATGAGAAAGAAGCATTCCGTCAACTTAAGGATGCTAACACCTATTCTAAACTTTGTTATAACCCCACAACCTCCTTCTCCGCGGCACTCCAGTTGATTTTAGCCAATGCCTGTGAGGGTGGGATTGTAGATAAGAAAACGGTGGAGGCCCTGACTGTCCGGTTTCCAAAAACACCGACCCTTTACCTTTTACCCAAGATCCATAAGGACCCCGTCGACCCGCCGGGACGTCCGATCGTGTCAGGTCTGGGTGGTCTATGTGAACCCATATGCAGATTTATTGACTTTTATTTGAAGCCAATTGTTGAGACGCTTCCTTCGTACATCAGAGACACGGCAGACGTCCTTACGCGGGTCGATGGTGTCCTTTTGGACAGTGGGGTTTTGCTTGTTACAGCAGATGTTGAAAGTCTGTACACCTGCATTGAGCATACCATTGGTCTGGAGTCGGTCCGTCTCTTCCTCGGGGCGTCCGACCTGGGCGGCCCTTTGTGTGGGTTAATCATCGAGCTCTTGCAATTTGTCCTGACCCATAATTATTTTTTGTTTAAAGATGCAGTATATCTGCAAAGGCGGGGCACAGCGATGGGGGCGGCCTGCGCGCCCTCGTATGCTAACCTTTTTTTAGGGGCATGGGAAAGACAAGTTTTTGGCGATGAGGGCGCGGGGGCCACGGACCAAATTTTATGCTGGCTCCGCTATATTGATGATATTTTGTTTTTTTGGCGAGGGACGGTGCAGGAGCTCGATGAATTTATGGTCCAATTGAACCAGAATACATGGGGCATTAAACTGACATATAGATTTCATACTACTAAAATTGATTTTCTGGATGTCGAGCTGGAGGTTGATGGTGGGAGGTGCCTCCAGACCGACATTTTTAGAAAATCTACGTCAGTTAATGCCCTAATACACGCTGATACAGCTCACCACCCTACCACTATAAGGGCCGTCCCCGTCGGGCAATTCCTGAGGGCGAGGCGGATCTGCTCCTCTGACCTTAGATTTGAGCGTCAGGCCGTGGATTTGAGGCTCAGATTCAAACAACGAGGTTACAGTAACAGATGTATCAAGCATGGATATGACAGGGCTAGACGAACCCCACGCAACAATTTATTATATTCCAACGTTATTAGAGGATCGGAGACCGGACAGGCAAAAATTCGGTATATTTCGAATTATAACCATGAGTGGGAGAATATGAGGAGGATTATGACCAAGCATTGGGACATTTTGGCAACCGACCCCTCCCTGGGACCAATTCTTGGGGATCGTCCCCTTATGACACCGAGACGGGCCAAGAATCTTAAAGATTTTTTAGTGTCGAGCCACTATGTTCCGACACAACCAAATCCCTTTGGCTCTCGTGGACCGACCCTTGGAACCTTTCCCTGCGGTCGTTGTCTTGCCTGCACCAATGTCGCGCGCTGCAACACGTTTACGTCCTCAGATGGCAACAGACTCTTTAAAATAAGACACTATATTTCATGTGGCACTAGTAATGTCATCTATTATGCCACATGTGATTGCCCCCTAATCTATATTGGCCTTACTTCCAGAGAACTGAGAATACGTGTGCGTGAGCACGTGCGCGACATTGGTGCGGCCAGGACAGCGACCGATGTTAGCGAACTTAAAAGTATTCCTAGGCATTTTAGGGCTGTCCATAATTGCGACCCTCGCTGTTTCAAAGTGCGGGGGATAGACGTGATACATTTGGGTTCACGGGGCGGCAATGTCAAAAAGATTTTGGCGCAGGTTGAAGCTAAGTGGATAGTAACACTTGGGACATTGTCGCCCCGTGGACTTAATGAGTCCCTCTCTTTTTCCTCCTTTTTGTGATGTTGGTCTTTTCTGGTTGATTTTAATTCATACAATTTACCCTCTCCCTGTTACCCTCACTGTGTTCGAGGGATATATATGTTTGTCTGGGGTTATATCTGTCTTCATGTTTTTCTTTTTTTGTTTGGTTTTAAATCAATTTTGTGTTTTTAACTGTATACATTTCTCAGTTTTCTTTTAGATAACAATATAACTCCTCTCTTAGCACCCTATCGGATCAATCTTCATTTATTTCAATATGATTATGTGATGCAGATGCTCCATAGAAATTAAGGATGGGATGACAGAAATATGGAAAAAGACAAAGAAAAGGGCCTGATGGATAAATTGTCATGGATATGGTGTCATGATAGGAAATTTCCTGTTTAATTCCTGCCTTGCCTTCCTTGGTTCTTGTGTACATTTATTTTGTTGTATGCACTGCTGCCCTGGGACGTGGTGCGCATGCGCCGGCCTCCCTGCTGGTGGGCGCGCCTCCGGCTGTCATTATGACGTCCGCGCACGGTCGGGCACCTCCGCTCTATGAGCGGCGTGCCCGCGCGTGCGCGATGATGTCTTGGCGGCTTGGGGGCGTGGCCTGGCGCGGGTTACGGCGGGCGCATGCGCCGGCGTCGCGTCGCTAGGGCACCAGTGCATGCCCCCATCACACATGTGACCGGTCACGTGATCACTCACGTGACCGGCACTAATGATTTAAAAAGGGTGCTTGTCCCTCTCTATCTGCACTGCCCCTTGAGAAAGCGGCCGTAATCGCCGCGAAACGCGCGTCGGGGGACGTACTATTTGTCCCAAAGCCCATTTGACTGCCCACCACCACCACCACCCCTGGTAAGAGTAACATCTCCCCCATTGTTTATTTGAGTGTCATGCCCTTTATGGCACTTTATGTTGAAATGTCTAAGAGGTCACTCTCCCCTCCTTTTATTTTGTAGGAGTGGGCGTTTGGGGGATGGGAGGAAATATGTGGAGATGCTTTTCTATTTGTCCAACTCTACAGTTTACATTAATATGCACGCTGCACCTTAATTGATGGGTCTGTCTTTGATGCCTGTTTTTCATTATACTATAGGGCGCCACTAGGCTTTTAAATTTAATGACAGTCCCTCAATCTTGTTATTCCATTGAGATAAATTATTGGTCCATCATTTATGCTATTTTAATCGTATTGGTTGGAAATTCTAGGTGCAGCGGGTTTTCCATTTTCTCGTGGAGAAATCCCCTCTTATTTTTAGCTACAAGAGTTGTGCTTACTTCTGATTATAGCATCTAATATTGGGGCAGGTCCGTTTGGGCTTATGTGGATAATTCATTGTCCACCTTGCCTTTTCACTTGTTCTTTATCAATTTTCTTTTGTTTTTCTGATTATAAGATTTGTCTTAACTGATTGTTAATAAAATATGTGTCTCTTTCTAAAAAACCATGATGACTCTGTTTTTCTCTTAGTAAAAAAACAAATTATTTAATGATGCATCTAATTTAAATTGTAATTTACCTTCTATGATATTGAACAGTTCAAACCTACATCGCTTTGTTTAAAGGGGGATTTCCAGAATAAAGAGAGAGAGTCTGTCTGATTTCATAAATACACCGTGTGCAAAATTAGGCTAGTGAGTATTTTGACCATATCATCATTTTTATGCATATTTCCAACTCCAAGCTGTATGAACTTGAATGTTTATTGGATGAAGCAGATCAGGTGATGTGTATCTGTGCAATGAGGGAGGATATGGCCTAAGGATACAATAACCTTTATCAGGTGAGCGATGTGCACAGTATATTCACAGTACTGTTCAGCTTGATGAATAAGTGATAAAATAAGAGAAACATGCATTATTCATGAAAAAATGGCAAAAAATTACATTGCTAGTCCTAAAAATAAAAAAGTTAGAGCTTTACAAGTAACACATGTACCAAAATCTACAAATGATGGTCCTGGATGCCCAAAATGAGCTTTAGCTGAACTAGATAATTCAGGTGCATCTCACTAAATTAGAATATCATCAAAAAGTTAATTTATTTCAGTTCTTCAATACAAAAAGTGAAACTCATATTTTATAGCGTCATTACTAACAGAGGGATCTATTTCAAGTGTTTATTTCTGTTAATGTTGATGATTATGGCTTACAGCCAATGAAAACACAAAAGTCATTATCTCAGTAAATTAGAATACTTTATAACAGCTTGAAAAATGTTTTTAAAATCCGTAATGTTGGCCTACTGAAATGTATGTTCAGTAAATGCACTCAATACTTGGTCGGGGCTCCTTTTGCATCAATTACTGCATCAATGCGGTGTGGCATGGAGACGATCAGTCTGTGGCACTGCTGAGGGAAGCCCAGGTTGCTTTGATAGCAGCCTTCAGCTCGTCTGCATTGTTGGGTCTTGTGTCTCTCATCTTCCTCTTGACAATACCCCATAGATTCTCAGGTCAGCTCAATCCAAGGTCAGGCGAGTTTGCTGGCCAATCAAGCACAATGATACTGTTGTTTTTAAACCAGGTATTGGTACTTTTGGCAGTGTGGACAGGTGCCAAGTCCTGCTGGAAAATGAAATTTCCATCTCCAAAAAGTTTGTCGGCAGAGGGAAGCATGAAGTTCATTAAAGTTTCCTGGTAGACGGCTGTGCTGACTTTGGTGTTGATGACGCGCAACCTGAGCCGAGGGATACTCGGTGCCGGGCCAGTCGGTGCAGGGGATGTCACAGTGGCAGTGACCCGGTCCGTGACCCAGGGCGGTCAATAAAAGGGGATTATAGTTTTTAGAGCTTAATGTTTGTGACGCCACCTGTGGTATACGGCTATATGGAGGGGCCGATTCTCTGGAGCTGATGGTGAGGCAGCAGAGTTGGTTCAGCTCTCCACAGGTAGAGCTAAGCTCCAGAGCGGTGCTGTGATGGTTAATGATGAGGTAGATGTTGCTGTGCAGTGTAGTGCAGGGGATGGCGCAGATAATAATTCTAGGACACAGTGGGGTGCAGTCTTCAAGGTTTACTCACAGTTGTTGACCTCCAGGTTACCAGGACTAGAGTAACCTCCCACGTCGTCCTGCATTCACCAAGGAAGGGGTTCAGCAATCTCTCAAGTAACTCAGGAGTACTTAAACGGGACCCTGTTCTATGTGCCTTCCTCGGTCGTCTTCCTGCGCTGGCTCTCACCCTCCTGCCCTGCGCCTCACTATCAGTGTCCCAAGCCGGTACCGTCGGATGTTATCAGGCGACCTGCAGTCCCCTGGACCCTCTGTGGCCACCTTTTCGACGATATAATTGTGGTGGTTGACACCTGCACCTTGCAAGTTCAGCAGCCTCCGGTTATCTAGCTGAACCTTGTAGTTCTCCACTAGTTAGGGGCCAGTCCCCACTGTGGCCTGATCCCTCCACGTCCTGGTAGATTTGGGCGCACGGGTGGCATCCGCACTTCCCGTGCCCCTAGGATCCCCTCTGTTCCTCTTGGAGCCTTCCTTCTGCTCCCTTCCTCGTCCTGCCAGTCCTCTTGGGCCTCTCTCTCTAGGCCCGCTCCTCTGAGCAGAGCTCCTACAGAGCTCCTGCTCCCACTCCTCCTCCTCAGGCTGTCTTCTCTGACTGGATACACTCTCTCAAGATGGTTCCCTTCTTATACTCCTACTGAAGTGCTCCCCTAAACTACTTCCTCCACCCACACACACTACATGGCTCCACCCTCCAGCTAGGGACCAGGGACTGTGCTCTCCCCTAGGAGCAATCTCGCCCTTCCCTCTGAAGTGAAGTGTAATGGGTGCAAGTTCGTGGGTCCCGGGCAGTACTCCATCCTTACCTGAGAGTGGGATACCACATCTCTGGGTGAGATGCAGTACCTCTGCGGCGACTGAACCCGCAGGTGCGCCACATTGATAAAACACAGTGGATCTACACCAGCAGATGATATGGCTCCCCAAACCATCACTGATTGTGGAAACTTCACACTAGACCTCAAGCAGCTTGGATTGTGTGCCTCTCCACTCTTCCTCCAGACTCTGGGACCTTGATTTCCAAATGAAAATTGGAACTCTGGGACCTTGTGGGGTGTGTCAATGACTGCCTTCTGGACATCAGTCAAGTCAGCAGTCTTCCTCATGATTGTGGATCCTACTGAAACAGACTAAGGGACCTTTTTAAACCATTAGGAAGCCTTTGCAGGTGTTTTTTGTTAATTATTTTAATTTACTATGATAATGACATTTGTGTTTTCATTGGCTGTAAGCCATAATCATGCTTTCACAATTTTGTGAAATGGAAAATCAGATTATAATACTGGGATGTTGTAAAATGTTTAAAGTGGACTTTCCTATTTAGATTGTGTTAAAGGCCAGCTCCACTATTTTCATATATTTGAAGCGAAACATTCGTGAAGTGATTGACATACTTAAGGGAAATTTGCCTTCTGTTACAAACTGGAAACCTTCATTTGAAATCTAATGTTCTGAAATAATTTACTCATTTGGGTTCTATCACAAATTTGCCGTTTTATAAAATACACATTTGAGCCCTTACATTGTACAGTTTGAATTTGGATTTACAGATTTAGTTAAATATATAAAATTAAAAAGGCTAAGCAAAATGATTACGTTTTTGTATTTTTACTTTTTCCTTTCTGGATATCTTCTCTATATTAAAGTGAAAATTGTACCTAATTTGTAGCAGCTCTCCAGGATGCAAATCAGTCAAACAGAAGTAGAGAAAATTTGCATGAAAGTGCATATAATTATCTTCATTTTTGTCAAATGCTATTTTGTTTTGATGCATCAGCAGGATACATGTTTCCTATTTTTCATTCAAAAGCTACAAATGAAGAAAAAAGGTGCACGTGCTAATTATTACAGTGTGAAATAATCAAATGTGCTGCAGAGCCTTAAAAGTCTGACAGATATGTAAAAGTTCCTATTGTGCTATATGAAATAAAAATGTATTTAAAAAAAACAAAAAAGTAGAGAACACAACTAACTTTGATTCACTGTTAACATATTAACCATCCATAGCTTAATTACATTTTATATCCTCAAACTGAGTAACTCCACATTGAGTATTCCCTGATATTGTTATAGTTATTGCCCAATAGGACTAGAAACTGCTACACTAGTTTAAATCAAGGACTGTAGACTGTCATATGTGGTTGCCTATGATTTGCGTTGACAGTTATACAGATGACTGCATGAACTGGACAAAGAAAAAAAAAGTGCCTGCGCACCTTTAGTATTAACACCTTAGTGACTGATTAAGTTTTGACCTTAATGACCAGGCCAAATTTTTTAAATCTGACCAGTGTCATTTAATATGGTAACTCTGGAACGCTTCAACATATCCCAGTGATTCTGAGATTGTTTTTTCGTGACACATTGTACTTTGTTAGGGGTAAATTTAGGTTAATATGTTTTGCGCTTGTGTGAAAATATCGTAATTTTGGCAAAAATTGTAAAAAATTTGCAATTTTCAAACTTTCAATTTTAATACCTCTAAACTAGTCAGTCATGCTGTACAAAATAATTAATAAATAACATTTCCTACATGTCTACTTTACAATTGCATCATTTTTCAAACGTCATTTTATTTTGTTAGGATTTTAGAAGGGTTAAAAGTTGAGCAGAGATTTTTCACTTTTTCAATAATATACTTTTTATTAAGGGCTTTTTTACAAAACAAGGGAAATAAAATATGATAAAGACAGTATAGTAGTATTACAACAGTTATATCATCCTAACAACAAAACTTTCAACTTGGAAGAAGAACCTGGGAAAGGATGCAGGAGAGAAAGGAAGGAAAGAAAGGAAGGAAAGGGAGAAATGAATGCAATGGGAAAAAGGAAAACAAAAGGGAGGGATGAATGAGGAAAATAGGTAAAGGAAGGTGAAAACACAATAGATCATCTACAGTATAATCATTGTTATGGCATCACAGGATTTCAGTTTAATCATATTAAAATAATAAATGATCTATATACTTTATGGCTAAAAGAAGATGTTATTTGTTTTGAGAGGTATTCTTATTCAGGGAAAAGTATTAGTTCTAGGAAGACCATATAGAATAGTATTTCTTAAGAGAGTTGTTTCTTAAAGCATAGGAATGTTCAAAAGAATTGTGAATAAACATTTTATCTATAATTTCTGAGATAGTAGGAACATTTACTGACTTCCATTTAGATGCAATAAGTAGTAGTGTTGAGCGATACCTTCCGATATCGGGAAATATCGGATCGGATTGGATCGGACCGATACCGAAAAAGTATCGGATATCGCCGATTCCGATACCGGAAACCAATGCAAGTCAATGGGACAGAAATATCGGAATGAAAATAAACCCTTTCTTTCCTTATAGGTTAATTCTACATGAAGGAAAACAACTAAGAATAATGTAGAATGTATTGGGGGAGGTGGGGGAGACAATAAAGGCATAGAGGTTTAGCCCAATCAAATGGAATAGCAGGAATTAATATTTTTTTTTAAGACGTTCTGAGTTACGGAAATATTGACTATGTTAAGTATTTTTATATATTTATGTTTCACTACTTCCATGCTCTTCACCTTCTTTTTTACTTCTCCCACACTTTCTCTTTCATCATCTTCAGCATCTTTTTCATCCACTTCTTCTTCACCTTCTTCATCTTCTTCTTCTTCACCTTCTTCGTATTATTCTTTTTTTTTACATTCTTTATATTCTACTTCTTCATCTTCTTCATCTTCTTCTTCTTCATCATATTCTTATTTGTGGCAGGCATTCCTGTAGTTGTTATCTATAAAAGGTTGGACATTACACCTTTCGTTCTGCCCGTCACAAAAGATTTACAACAGGATTTGTCCGCGTTCAGTTTGGCCTGCAGCAGCAGGTCTTTTCCAGGGGCACCACGAAGAGGAATGGACTCACCCCCATACACTGCTTAGTCATCTTCTGCTTATAATTTAGATATTATCTTTTGCTCTGATTTTTAGTCTTATGCTTAATGTTCTTCCGCTTTTTGTTCTGCAGCTTCTTGTATTTCTGCTTCTTGGCTTTCTGTCTCTTGTTCTTCTGTATCTTGGTGCTTGTCTTCTCTTCTTTGTCCTCTTGGTCAACTTCTTCAGGGTCATCTTCTTGGTCTTCTTCGGGGTGGTCTTCAGGGTCGTCGTCTTCAGGGGTCCTTGTCTTCGGGGTCCCCGTCTTCTTCGGGTTGGTCTTCTGGGTCCTCGTCTTCGGGGTCCTCGTCTTCTTCGGGGTGGTCTTCAGGGTCCTCGTCTTCTTCGGGGTGGTCTTCAGGGTCCTCGTCTTCTTCGGGGTGGTCTTCAGGGTCCTCGTCTTCTTCGGGGTGGTCTTCAGGGTCCTCGTATTCAGGGTCGTCGTCTTCGGGGTCCTCGTCTTCTTAGGGTTGGTCTTCAGGGTCCTCGTATTCAGGGTCGTCGTCTTCGGGGGTCCTCGTCTTCGGGGTCCTCGTCTTCTTCGGGTTGGTCTTCGGGGTCCTCGTCTTCTTCGGGGTCCTCGTCTTCTTCGGGGTGGTCTTCAGGGTCCTCGTCTTCTTCGGGGTGGTCTTCAGGGTCCTCGTCTTCTTCGGGGTGGTCTTCAGGGTCCTCGTATTCAGGGTCGTCGTCTTCGGGGTCCTCGTCTTCTTAGGGTTGGTCTTCGGGGTCCTCGTCTTCAGGGTCCTCGTCAGGGAGATCTAGAGTGATTACCAAGAACCATTTCAAAAAGCTTGAACTTGGAAATGTAGCAGAAGGTACAAGAAAGCTGAGGAACTACCGAGAACCAGCTGACGGTACTGGAACCCGGATGGGTAGCAGAAGGTACAAGAGCCAATGGAACTGCCGAAGACCAGCTGACGGTACTGGAACTCGGTTACTAAGCAGGAGGTACCTGTGCCAGAAAGCACTACCAAGGACCAGCAGACGTTGGTGGAACTTGGATACCGAGAAGGAGGCACCTAATCCAAAGGCACTGCCGAGAACCAGCTGACGGTACTGGAACCCGGATGGGTAGCAGAAGGTACCCATGTAAAAAAAAGTTCAAGGCCGCGAGCCGGCCGCAGTTACCAAAACCCACAGTCCTACAGGGGGTGCTTGTCCTATTGGCACTATGGAACCAGCCTTCATTGCCAGATCCCGCAGCCCACATAGGAGTCACCTAAACTGCAGGCACCATAGAGTCGGCTAACCCGACCGCAACACGACAGGACAAGGCATTGGAGGCAAAGTGACGTTGACACTACCCGGAAACAGCTGGCGTGCTGGAACCAGGCTGGGCAGGAGGGAGTACCCGTGCCAAAGTCACTGCCGAGAACCAGCTGACGGTACTGGAACCCGGATGGGTAGCAGAAGGTACAAGAGCCAATGGAACTGCCGAAGACCAGCTGACGGTACTGGATCTCGGTTACTAAGCAGGAGGTACCTGTGCCAGAAAGCACTACCAAGGACCAGCAGACGTTGGTGGAACTTGGATACCGAGAAGGAGGCACCTAATCCAAAGGCACTGCCGAGAACCAGCTGACGGTACTGGAACCCGGATGGGTAGCAGAAGGTACCCATGTAAAAAAAAGTTCAAGGCCGCGAGCCGGCCGCAGTTACCAAAACCCACAGTCCTACAGGGGGTGCTTGTCCTATTGGCACTATGGAACCAGCCTTCATTGCCAGATCCCGCAGCCCACATAGGAGTCACCTACACTGCAGGCACCATAGAGTCGGCTAACCCGACCGCAACACGACAGGACAACGCATTGGAGGCAAAGTGACGTTGACACTACCCGGAAACAGCTGGCGTGCTGGAACCAGGCTGGGCAGGAGGGAGTACCCGTGCCAAAGTCACTGCCGAGAACCAGCTGACGGTACTGGAACCCGGATGGGTAGTAGAAGGTACAAGAGCCAATGGAACTGCCGAAGACCAGCTGACGGTACTGGAACTCGGTTACTAAGCAGGAGGTACCTGTGCCAGAAAGCACTACCAAGGACCAGCAGACGTTGGTGGAACTTGGATACCGAGAAGGAGGCACCTAATCCAAAGGCACTGCCGAGAACCAGCTGACGGTACTGGAACCCGGATGGGTAGCAGAAGGTACCCATGTAAAAAAAAGTTCAAGGCCGCGAGCCGGCCGCAGTTACCAAAACCCACAGTCCTACAGGGGGTGCTTGTCCTATTGGCACTATGGAACCAGCCTTCATTGCCAGATCCCGCAGCCCACATAGGAGTCACCTAAACTGCAGGCACCATAGAGTCGGCTAACCCGACCGCAACACGACAGGACAAGGCATTGGAGGCAAAGTGACGTTGACACTACCCGGAAACAGCTGGCGTGCTGGAACCAGGCTGGGCAGGAGGGAGTACCCGTGCCAAAGTCACTGCCGAGAACCAGCTGACGGTACTGGAACCCGGATGGGTAGCAGAAGGTACAAGAGCCAATGGAACTGCCGAAGACCAGCTGACGGTACTGGATCTCGGTTACTAAGCAGGAGGTACCTGTGCCAGAAAGCACTACCAAGGACCAGCAGACGTTGGTGGAACTTGGATACCGAGAAGGAGGCACCTAATCCAAAGGCACTGCCGAGAACCAGCTGACGGTACTGGAACCCGGATGGGTAGCAGAAGGTACCCATGTAAAAAAAAGTTCAAGGCCGCGAGCCGGCCGCAGTTACCAAAACCCACAGTCCTACAGGGGGTGCTTGTCCTATTGGCACTATGGAACCAGCCTTCATTGCCAGATCCCGCAGCCCACATAGGAGTCACCTACACTGCAGGCACCATAGAGTCGGCTAACCCGACCGCAACACGACAGGACAACGCATTGGAGGCAAAGTGACGTTGACACTACCCGGAAACAGCTGGCGTGCTGGAACCAGGCTGGGCAGGAGGGAGTACCCGTGCCAAAGTCACTGCCGAGAACCAGCTGACGGTACTGGAACCCGGATGGGTAGTAGAAGGTACAAGAGCAAATGGAACTACCGAGAACCAGCTGGCGGTGCTGGAACCCAGGGTAAATACTAAAAACAGAGTGGAGCCAGAGGTGTAATTGGAGCAAGTTTTAAATCCGTAGTACAGTGGATGTGGACAAAGCAGGAGAATTTGCCGGACACACAGCTGGGGATCAGCTGACGTTACTGAACCCCAATAACACGGCAGCAAGTGTTGACTGTGCAGACGGCACTTCCGAGCGCCAACTGGCGGTGTTGGAGCTCAGGGATAATACTGAAAACAGAGGAGCCAGAGGTGTAATTGGAGAAACTTTCAAATCTGTAGTAGTGAGAATGTGGACAGAGCAGGAGAAATTTCCGTCCGCACAGCAGGGGAACAGCTGACGTTACTGAACCCCAATAACACGGCAGCAAGTGTTGACTGTGCAGACGGCACTTCCGAGCGCCAACTGGCGGTGTTGGAGCTCAGGGATTACAGTTCAGGTGGTAGAAACATGAACAGAACAGGAGACCTGGATACTGTTGCCAACCAATTATTTATTCTGGAAGAGGACTGGCAAATTCATGAGAGATCCAGGCCTTGTTCATTTTGAGAAAAGTAAGCCGGTCAACGTTATCGGAGGATAGTCGCATGCGACGGTCTGTTAGTACACCACCTGCGGCACTAAAGACGCGTTCCGATAATACACTAGCAGCAGGGCAAGCTAGCACCTCCAATGCATACTGACTAAGCTCTGGACATGTATCCAGCTTACAGACCCAAAACTTGAAGGGAGAAGAGCCGTCTGGGAGTACACTAAGAGGGCAAGACATGTAGTCTGTCACCATCTGACGGAAACGTTGCCTCCTGCTAACTGGAGCCGTCTGTGATGGTGTAGACATTTGTGGCGGCGGGGACACAAAACTTTGCCACATTTTGGCCATACTGGTCTTGCCTTGTGCTGAGGCGCTGCTTCTGCTCCCTCTTTGTGCAGAGCTTCCTCCACTGCCTCGACGCACTGAGCTGCTTTGTAAAGCACTAGCAGCACTGCTCTCGGTTGGAATGGAGAACATGATGGAATGCACCAGTGCGTCTTGGTACTCCCGCATTTTACGCTCCCGGTTCAACGGTGTTATGAGGCTTTGTAAGTTATCCCGGTAGCGAGGATCTAGGAGGGTGGACACCCAATAATCAGCCGTGTTGAGAATGTGGGCGATGCGGCGGTCGTTTCTCAGGCACTGCAGCATGAAATCAACCATGTGCTGCAGACTGCCAACTGGCCAAGAAACGCTGTCCCCTGCTTGAGGCGTGATCTCTGCCTGCTCTGCATCACCCCACCCTCGCTCTAGATACTGACTTCTAGAGCATTGTGTACCTCCCTCCTCTGGACAGATGTCTTCCTCATCCATTGACTCCTCCTCATCCTCCTCACAAAGTGTCCCCTGCCTAGGCCTTTGTGAGGAACCACGTTGCGCAGACTGTAGAGAAGCAGATGGCATTTGTGACTCCTCATCCTCCACCTCTTCCAAAACCTCGTCCCTTAGTGCTTGCAGTGTTTTTTCAAGCAGGCAGATAAGAGGGATAGTCATGCTGACTAGTGCATCATCTGCACTCGCCATCCGCGTGGAATAATCGAAGGCACGCAAAACGTGGCAAATGTCCTTCATAGAGGCCCACTCAGTGGTGGTGAAGTGTGAACGGCGCGCACTGCGACTTGTTTGCGCCTGCTGCAGCTGGTACTCCATTACTGCTGCCTGCTGCTCACACAACCTCTCCAACATATGTAACGTTGAATTCCACCTGGTGGGTAGGTCACATATGATGCGATGTTCCGGAAGACGTAATCGGCGCTGCAGAGCTGCAATGCGTGATCTTGCATTGCTGGAACGCCGCAAGTGAGCGCACTCTATGCGGACCTTGTGAAGCAGTGCATCAAGATCCGGATAGTCCCTCAAAAAACTCTGCACGACCAAGTTGAGCACATGTGCCAGACATGGGATGTGAGTGAGGTTGCCTAGGCCCAGAGCTGCCACCAGATTTCGGCCATTGTCACACACTACCATGCCTGGCTGGAGATTCGCTGGCACAAACCACACGTCGCTCTGCTGCTTGATGGCATTCCAGAGCTCCTGCGCTGTGTGGCTTCGATTCCCCAAAGAAATTAATTTTAATACGGCCTGTTGACGTTTGGCCACGGCTGTGCTCATATCGGTCATCATAACAGGTAACCGTTCACGGGTCGATGTGGAGGTAGACCGTGACGGCTCCTGCAGCGCTGATTCAGAGGAACTGGAGTATGAGGAGGAGTCAATGTGTACAGACTGGATTCCTGCAATCCTTGGAGTTGGCAGAACACGTACAGCGCCACTCTCAAGATTTGTACCCGGCTCCACAACATTTACCCAATGGGCAGTGAGGGAAAGGTATCGTCCCTGTCCATGCTTACTGGTCCACGCATCGGTGGTCAGGTGGACCTTGCTACTGACGGCGTTTTGTAGCGCATGTTTAATTTTTCCCTCCACATGATGTTGCAGGGCAGGGACGGCTTGCCTGCTGAAATAAAAGTGGCTGGGCACGTTGTATTGTGGGACTGCCAATGCCATAAAGTTACAGAATGTGTCAGTCTCCACCAGCCTGAATGATAGCATTTCAAGGGCCAGTAGTTTAGCAATGCCAGCATTCAGAGCCTGTGCTCGGGGGTGGTTTGCCGAGTATGGGCGCCTTTTCTCCCATGCCTGTGCTAACGATGGCTGTAGACTGGCCTGGGAGTGTGAGGATGACTGGGAAAGTGGTGCTGTGGGTGGAATTACACTGTGTCTCTGTACAACAGTGCCAGAGATTCTTCCATGGCGATCCTGTGAGGAAGCCGGACCAGCTGTGTGTGAGCTGGAGGAAGAGGCTACAACACGAGTAGAGATGAGCGTTGTTCTACTCGAACTGTTCGCCAATCTCAAATTCGAGCTGTTTTGGGCGGTGTTCGAGCCGGTCGGCGAACACGAACAATTTGAGAAAAATTCGGCTGTTCGAGGTTATGTTCGATAACTGTTCGTGCACCAAAATCATAACTGGATTTTTTCTCAGTAATGATGAAAATTAATGTTAATACGCAGTTTGAGTGTACAGCGGGGCGGGGGGAGGGGCAGGGGATGGATCTCTGCAGGAACAATGAAGATCTCCATTTTTTTTTCTCTTTCCCGCATTTGCAGTGGGGAGGTGCAATCTGTCAGCCTATCAGCAGCGCACACACGGAGCGAAGTGCTTTTTTTCACACAAGCAAGGGCATGTG
The DNA here is from genome assembly GCF_046119375.1 of Phyllobates terribilis. Classification (NCBI taxonomy): domain Eukaryota; kingdom Metazoa; phylum Chordata; class Amphibia; order Anura; family Dendrobatidae; genus Phyllobates; species Phyllobates terribilis. The sequence goes on from NW_027362763.1 coordinate 397,542,772, forward strand.
TGATTGGCAGTGTATGTCACATGTCCTTGCCCTATAAGACCAAGCCATTTTCCCCGTCGCCACCATTTTCTCACTGCTGCAGCTGCGTGTTAGACGGCACCGCTGTTGCTGTGTGCGCTATACCTTGTTAATTTCAAGCCAATTTTCGCACAAATATACAGATAGCTTGGGAGTAGGGAATAGTTGTGATTGCAGTCCTTTTAAGGACTAGGTTACAGCATTTCCTACGACTTTTATCAGGCAGGTCTGTGCTCTTAAATAGATAGATTGTGGGAGTAAAGACTAATTGTAATTGGAGTCCTTTTCAGGACTAGGTTACATCAGTTCCTATCAGTTTTTGCCAGGCAGGTCTGTGCCAGTGCTGTGCAAGTTTTTTTCACAGCATTTGGCTGAATCTAGCAAAGCTAATCCTTTTTGGCCTATTGCAGAGTGTGTTAGTCAGTGGAGTAGCCTATCTGTGTTGCAAGATATACCACCTGTGTATAGAATACCAATTTTTTTACTGCACCTAGTGAAGTAAAATCTTTTGGGCATAGCATCATTCTATTAGTCCATCTATACTGACCTCCATCAGGTTGCAAACTGAATATAATTTTTTTCTGCATCTAGCTCTGAAAAAATATTTGGGCTTCTAGCAGTGTGTGGGACTTGGTCTATTAGTCCATCTATACTGACCTCCATCAGGTTGCAAATTAAAAATAATTTTTTTCTTCATTTAGCTCTGAAAAAATATTTGGGCTTCTAGCAGTGTGTGGGACTTGTTCTATTAGTCCTTCTATACTGACCTCCAGCAGGTTGCAAATTGAATATAATTTTTTTCTGCATCTAGCTCTGAAAAAATATTTGGGCTTCTAGCGGTGTGTGGGACTTGGTCTATTAGTCCATCTATACTGACCTCCATCAGGTTGCAAATTAAAAATAATTTTTTTCTGCATCTAGCTCTGAAAAAATATTTGGGCTTCTAGCAGTGTGTGGGACTTGGTCTATTAGTCCATCTATACTGACCTCCATCAGGTTGCAAATTAAAAATAATTTTTTTCTTCATTTATCTCTGAAAAAATATTTGGGCTTCTAGCAGCGTGTGGGACTTGTTCTATTAGTCCATCTATACTGACCTCCATCAGGTTGCAAATTAAAAATAATTTTTTTCTGCATCTAGCTCTGAAAAAATATTTGGGCTTCTAGCAGTGTGTGGGACTTGGTCTATTAGTCCATCTATATTGACCTCCATCAGGATGCAAATTAAAAATAATATTTTTCTGCATCTAGCTCTGAAAAAATATTTGGGCTTCTAGCAGTGTGTGGGACTTGGTCTATTAGTCCATCTATACTGACCTCCATCAGGTTGCAAATTGAATAAAAAAAATTTCTGCATCTAGCTCTGAAAAAATATTTGGGCTTCTAGCGGTGTGTGGGACTTGGTCTATTAGTCCATCTATACTGACCTCCATCAGGTTGCAAATTAAAAATAATTTTTTTCTGCATCTAGCTCTGAAAAAATATTTGGGCTTCTAGCAGTGTGTGGGACTTGGTCTATTAGTCCATCTATACTGACCTCCATCAGGTTGCAAATTAAAAATAATTTTTTTCTGCATCTAGCTCTGAAAAAATATTTGGGCTTCTAGCAGTGTGTGGGACTTGGTCTATTAGTCCATCTATACTGACCTCCATCAGGTTGCAAATTAAAAATAATTTTTTTCTTCATTTAGCTCTGAAAAAATATTTGGGCTTCTAGCAGTGTGTGGGACTTGTTCTATTAGTCCTTCTATACTGACCTCCAGCAGGTTGCAAATTGAATATAATTTTTTTCTGCATCTAGCTCTGAAAAAATATTTGGGCTTCTAGCGGTGTGTGGGACTTGGTCTATTAGTCCATCTATACTGACCTCCATCAGGTTGCAAATTAAAAATAATTTTTTTCTGCATCTAGCTCTGAAAAAATATTTGGGCTTCTAGCGGTGTGTGGGACTTGGTCTATTAGTCCATCTATACTGACCTCCATCAGGTTGCAAATTAAAAATAATTCTTTTCTGCATCTAGCTCTGAAAAAATATTTGGGCTTCTAGCAGTGTGTGGGACTTGGTCTATTAGTCCATCTATACTGACCTCCATCAGGTTGCAAATTGAATAAAAAAATTTTCTGCATCTAGCTCTGAAAAAATATTTGGGCTTCTAGCGGTGTGTGGGACTTGGTCTATTAGTCCATCTATACTGACCTCCATCAGGTTGCAAATTAAAAATAATTTTTTTCTGCATCTAACCCAGCCAATAGTTTTGGCCTAATACCACAGTTTGGCCACTCAGCTCTGCTCGGTTACCATCCATTGTTTTTTTGTGCAAACAACTCCAGAGTTGTGAATTAGTTAACCACCAAAATGAGTGGAAAAAGGCCTGCTGCTGGTGGAAAGGGGAATAGGCGTGTTGGGAAGGGGAAAAAAGGTTGTGTCCGTGGGGTAGGTGCAGAAGAAAGACCATCTTCCAGCCAAACTAAAATGTCTACTTCTTTTAGCGGACAATGTGATAAGATCCCTTTCTTATGGCTACGCCAATCGCTACAAATTCCAGATGAGGCACAAAAACAGCAGGTGCTTCAACGGATATCAAGTGCTCCTTTAAGTGGGCTCTCCTCCACATCAACTTCAACATCACAAATACTCCAGTCCTCAAAGGTGTCACCCAAATCGCACTTGCTTCCTCACAGCTCCCAAATCTCCAGCTGCCCGTCTGAGTATGAGGTAGAACAGATGGTTGAGTCTGCAGAGCTGTTTACTCATACTATAGCCTGGGAATCAGAGGTCGACTCCAGCGCTTCTGTGAATCCAGACGAGGAAATGATCTGCACTGATGCCCAGAATCTTTATGAGTCGGATCCAGGACCAGACGCAGAAGGTTCTGACCATAATGTAGACCCTCATTCCCAAACTGTAACTCCTGTTGGTGGAGACAATGAGGAAGACGATGATAAGACTCAAATACCTGATTGGAGCGACAACTTTAGTTTTTTGTCAGGGCAGGAACAGGTTGGCTCTGAGGACGACGGGTGTGATAACGCACAGGGTGATGATGATGAGGTCGGAGATCCCACTTACTGTCAACCCACAGTCAGCCAAGAGATGAGGTCAGCAGAGGAGGTGGAGGAAGATGCTAGTGACGACGAGGTCAGGTTGCGCCTTCCTGGACAGAGACGTAGTACTGGAAGCACGTCAACAACTGCATCCTCAAACACAACTCTGCCTCTCACCACAAGTCGTGGTGGCTCTTCAGGTAGCATGGGTGCTAAGCCTTGCATAGCCTGGGCATTTTTTCAGATCGATAAAGATGACCCAACTCGTGTTATCTGTAACATTTGTCAGCAAAAGCTAAGTAGAGGCCAAAAAATACATAGTTTTAGTACTTCATGCATGAACCGGCACATGGACATGAAGCATAAGTTGCAGTGGGAAGCTCAGTGTGCTACAATGCGGCCTAGCCGGCCGGGCCAACCACCGTCTGCCATATCTTGTGCATCCGCGGCCTCTTCATCCTCTGTGACTGGGGGGACAGCAGTCACACCTGTTTTGGGGCGCAGACCTGCCACCTCTTTACCCGCAACAGCCAGCGTGATTGGCAGGTCATCATTTTCTTTGGAGGTGGTAACACCAGCTGGTCTTGAGCGCTGTCCGACATCGATAGCACCACCTTTGGATCAAGGCAACCTAACATGTCCGCCTGCATCTTCCTCACAGACCGGCAGTTTGCCGGGGACACCCTTATCAACCCCGTCTAAGCACAATAGCCAGCCCTCGGTCCCTCAGATGTGGACAAGTAAAAGACCATTTCCTCCTAGCCATGAGAAAGCTAAGAGGTTGAATTTCACCATCTGCAAGCTCTTGGCTACAGAAATGCTGCCCTTCCGCCTGGTGGACACAGAGGATTTTCGAGACCTTATGTCCGTCGCAGTGCCCCAGTACCAGATGCCCAGTCGGCACTACTTCTCAAAGAAAGGTGTGCCTGCGCTCCACCAGCATGTCGCACACAACATCACCGCTTCTTTGAGAAACTCTGTGTGTGACAGGGTGCATTTCACCACAGACACTTGGACGAGTAGGCATGGACAGGGGCGTTACATGTCGCTGACTGGGCACTGGGTAACTATGGTGACAGCAGGACAAGGGGCTGCTGTCCAAGTCTTGCCGTCCCCACGAGTTGTGCGTCAATCCTCTTTATGTCAAAGTTCCTCCACTGCTTCTGCCTCCTCAACCTCCTCTCGGTCTTCCACCTGCACCCAAAGCCTGTCTGGTCATGCCACAAGCTTTCTAACTGCGCAGAAGGGATCCTGCACACCTCCTTACTATGCTGGCAGTAGGGCTCAACGTCATCAGGCGGTTTTTACATTGAAATGTCTGGGAAATGTGAGTCACACAGCTGAGGAGTTGTGGTCAGCTCTGGAGAACCAATTTCATGAATGGTTGTCTCCACTGGACCTGAAACCAGGGAAGGCCGTGTGTGACAATGCTGCAAACCTGGGTGCGGCCCTTCGCCGGGGCAATGTCACACACGTGCCTTGTATGGCTCACGTGTTGAACCTGGTTGTCCAGCAATTTTTAGCCCACTATCCCAGACTAGATGGCCTTCTGCAGAGGGCACGGTCGCTGTGTGCTCACTTCCGCCGTTCGCATCCCGCAGCTCAGCGACTTACATCTCTACAGAAGTCGTTGGGCCTGCCACTTCACCGGCTAAAATGCGATGTGCCTACCCGGTGGAATTCAACTCTGCACATGTTGCAGCGACTGTGGCAGCACCGACAAGCCCTGGTGCAATACGTTCTGACGTATAGCCTGGGCCAACGAGATTCAGAGGTGGGGCAAATCACGCTGGAGGAGTGGTCTCAGATCAGGGACCTATGCACCCTTCTGCACAGTTTTGAAATGGCGACGAAGATGTTTAGTGCTGACGATGCCATTATCAGCATGACTATTCCGGTGATTTACATGCTGGAGCACATGTTAAACAGAATTCGGAGTCAGGTGGTGGCACAAGAGGAGGTGGAGGAAGTAGAGGAGGAGGAGTTGTATGCGGAAGGGCTAACATCTGCAAGGTCCAGACGGTCGGCAGCACCAGGGCGGCAGGCATGTGAGGGTGGGGGAGATGATTTTACCAGGGCGCATGGTAGCAGCCAAACTAGTGAGGAAGGTGCAGGAGCCCAGGAAGAAGTGGAGGACGAACTGATGGAAGACTCATCAGATGAGGGAGACCTTGATCACATTTCTGTTGTGCGAGGTTGGGGGGAGAGGACAGAGGAAGGAAGCATGATTGTTACCTCGCCACCAACACAACAGGGACTTGGTGCTCCTGGATGCGCAACACACATGAGTGCCTTCTTGCTGCACTACCTGCAACATGACCCTCGAATTGTGAGAATTAGAAATAATCCTGACTACTGGGTTGCCACACTGTTAGATCCCCGGTACAAAAGTAAATTTGCAGAAATTATTCCTGCCATAGAAAGGGATGCACGCATGCAGGAGTATCAGCAGAGACTGTTGCAGAATCTTACATGTGCTTTTCCACAAAATACCAGTGGTGCACGTAGTGAATCTCACAGTTCCAACTTGCCAACCGTGGGACCGTCAAGTGTTCAGCACTCAAACCGTAACAGAACCACAGTATCTGCTGGTAACATCAATTTTGCGGAATCATTTCACCACTTTTTTAGCCCATCCTTTGCAAGGCCACAGGAGACAAGAAGTCTGACACATAGTCAACGCCTAGAGACGATGGTACAGGAGTATCTCCAAGTAAACATTGAAGCCACGACTGTGTCACTGGACCCTTGCTCTTTTTGGGCTTCCAATCTGGATAAATGGCCGGAGCTAGCCACTTACGCCTTGGAGATCTTGTCATGCCCCGCAGCCAGCGTTCTGTCTGAACGTGTGTTCAGCGCTGCTGGTGGTGTGCTGACAGATAAGCGCACGCGGCTCTCCACTGATAATGTAGACAGACTCACGTTCATAAAGATGAACAAATCATGGATCCGAAACGACTTTTCTACCCCTGTGTCATCCTGGGGAGAGTAAAAGCTTGATGATTGGTTAAAATCACCCTACCAACCGTTTTAAGCTTTCAAATTACTAATCATGTTTATCTGTATCTTGACTGGAAAATAATTTGGGCTTTGTAGCAGTGTGCAGCACTGATCCTATTAGGCCATCTATAATAAGCTTCACCAGATTTAAAATTAAAAATAATTTTTAGCTGCATCTAGCCCGGAAAATAATTTTGGGGCTCCGAGATGCGCAAGACACATAAGTGCCTTCTTGCTGCACTACCTGCAGCATGACCCTCATATTGTCAGAATTCGAAGTAATCATGACTACTGGGTTGCCACACTCTTAGATCCCCCAAACTTTTCGATCAACCTTTTCATTTTAATAAAGACCAAAAAAATGGTCATTTTTGAAATTGTAAGCATTAGCAGGTTATTACAAACTGAAATCAAACAGTTTTCAACTCAAAACTTTATTCTAGGTGATGTTACATTTTCACATAGGACCCCTTGTTCGAAAGGAGCTTCTGAACTCTCTCGTCCATTGAATTTGTCAGGTTTTGGATGGTTTCTGCTTCAATTGTTTTGCATGAGGACAGAATACCCTCCCAGAGCTGTTGCTTAGATGTGAACTGCCTCCCGCCATCATAGACACTCCTTTTAATGATGCTCCAAAGGTTCTGAATGGGGTAGAGGTCAGGGGAGCATGGGGGTCACACCATAAGTTTGTCCCCTTTTATGCCCATATCAGCCAGAGATGCAGATGTTTTATGTGCAGCATGAGATGGTGCATTATCATGCAGAAAAATGATCTTGCTGTGAAATACACGGTTCTTCTTCTTGAACCATGGCAGGAAGTGCTGTTTGAGAAAATCCACATACATTATGGAGTTCATCTTTAGCGCCTTCAGGGATCCTAAAGGGGCCGACAATCTCTCTCCCCATGATTCCAGCCCAAAACATTACTCCACCTCCTCCTTGTTGGCGCTGTAGCCGTGTTTGCGTGGGGTGTCCATCAACCAGCCATCCTCCACTCCATTCATCTGGACCATCGAGCGCTGCACGGCACTCATCCGTGAACAAAACAGTTTTGAAATCAGTCTTCATGTAATGTTTGGCCCACTGGAGCCGTTTCTGCTTGTGTGAAGTGGATAGAGGAGGTCGACAGGATGGCGTATGCACAGCTGCAAACCTCTGAAGGACCCTGCATCTTGTTGTTCGGGGGACGTTGGAGGCACAAGCAGCTTCAAAAACTTGTCTGCTGCTATGACAAGGCTTTTTTGCCGCTGCTCTTTCAACCTGACGTAATTGCCTGTAGGAAAGAGTCCTCAATTTGCCCTTATCAGCACGCACACGTGTGTACTGTGAATCAGCTACATACTTCTTGATTGCCAAGACACTTCATCCTGATCATCGCACAATGTTGATTGTAGTCATGCCTTGACCTAAACACTCCACAATTTGTTGCTTCTCAGCAGCCGACACATCCTTTTTCTTTCCCATTTTGGCAGAAAATGTAGGCTGCTTAATAATGTGAGAGAGCCTTCTTAAGTAGTCTTGCCTTTCATTGGACACACCTGCCAAACTAATTAGCACAGGTGTCTGCAATTGCTTACAGTGATATAAAGAGCCCTGACACACATCACCATCAATGAGTTTAACTGACAAACAAACAAATTCTTCCCTTATCACTCCTAAACACTTTTTGCATAATAATTTGGAACGCGGTGTACATGTGCTTTTCCACAAAACACCAGTGGTTCACGTAGTGAATCTTACAGTTCTAACTTGCCAACCGTGGTCTGTATGGAATTGTTCAATAAAGGGCCCAAAATTAAGATAACATAGATGGGAGAGGTCTCTATGAATAGGAATTCCTAAGTATTTGATACCCTGTGAGGGCCAGGCAAAGGGAAAGTTGGACTGGATGGAATCCTAAATGGATTTAGGGAGGGAGACATCGAGGGCCTCAGACTTCGCTGCATTGATTTTAAAATTTTACCATGTAACAAAGTGATCTATTTCAGCCATAACAGCAGGGATGGATATATGTGATTGAGTGATATATACTAGGACATCATCAGCAAATAGAGAGCACTTGTACTCGGTGCCTCCCACCTCAATCCACCTAATATTGGGGTTATGGCGAATTGATGAGAGCAGGTGCTCCGTCACTAGGATGTATAAGAGAGGGGACAGAGGACATCCCTGCCTTGTCCCATTGGTGATTGTGAAAGGTGATGAAAATGTTCTGACGCACCCCCTGGGCCTTGGGACACCCGAAGCCGGACCCTTTTTGGTGGATGCTGGTGGTTGTAGTCTTCGTGGCGGCGATCCGGTTCCGTGGCTCAGGGCGGTCAAACCAGTGGCGGAACTATTTATGTGGTTTTGATGTTTAAATGTCCGACTACGCCACCCGTGGATTGCGGTCAGAGTGAACCGCCGCTACAGGGCAGACCGCTAAGGCTGGTGTTGTGGGTGCAGCAGAGCGTAGCATAACTCCCCACGGGAGGAGTATAGCCTCAGGGCAGTGTATGCGGAGGATGGGGGTGATGGTGCAGGGCAGCAGCAGTAACGACACGGAGTCAGTGATGCAGTTCAGGGCCTTTACTCACAGTTCTTATTATCCAGACCACGTCTGCAGGTAACGGCTGCCCACGTCGTACTGTGCTCACCAGGTGAGGGGCTCAGACAACTCCCAGATAACTTTGGAGCGCTTCACAGGACCCCCTTTGTGTGTCCTTTGTCTGGCCTTTCTTACCAACACTTCTGTCCGGCTGCCTCGGGCCTCCTCTTGGTAAACTTGGCGCCAGTTTCCCTGACCCTATGTGGTGCCTTCCTAGCGGGTGGAGCAAGGGGCTGCGCCACATAAAATGTCAGAGCCTCCGGTTTCTAGCTGAGGGTCGTTTCCTGCCTCCACTAGTTCGGGGACCGGTCTCCCCCTTTGGCCTGACCCCTCCACGCAGGTGGATTCGGGCGTGCGGTGGCGACTCGCCCGTCCGCACCCCTGGGATCCCTTCATTCCTCGTTCCTGGAGCCTTCTCCGCTCCTCTTCCTTCCTTCTCCCTCTTGCAGGCCTGGGCCTCTGTTACTAGGCCCGCCTCCGGAGCAGAGCTCATGCAGAGCCCCTGCTCCCTGCCACTTCTGCTCAGACTTCTCTGCACTGAACTAAGATGGTGCCCACCTTTTATACTCCCTTCTCAATGCACCCAGGAACTGCTTCCTCCCTGCTCCTGCACTGCAGGGTTCCCCTTCCTCAGTGTTCCCTCCCCCCACTCCAGCCAGGGACAGGGACTGTCGTGCCCATCTCAGGGGCATATTGGTCGCCCTGCCCCACGGCAATGTGGTGTAATGCATGCAGGTGTCGGGTCCTGATCCACACTCCATCCTTATCTGAGAGTGAGATATCACACCTCTGGGTGAGGTGCAATACGTCTGTAGCAACCGAGCCCTCGGTGCTACAGTTCCATTTATCTTCAGCCTAGGTGACGTATTGTGATACAGGGCCGTGATTTTGGCTATAAAAGGGTCCCCTAGACCCCTACCCCAAGCTTTTTAAGAGAATCATATATGGCGTGCCAGGAGACTCTATGGAATGCTTTCTCAGCATCCAACGAGAGTATCTACTTACAAATTTTTAACTGCATCTAGCCCAGGAAATACTTTGTGCCTAGTAGCAGTGTCTGCTAGTCAGCGGATTATCCCGGCTGGTAAGCAAGCTACACCACCTGTAGTTTGGACACTTAATTTTTTCAAAGGAAATGCTTCGGGACCACGGGATACTTAGTGAAGAGCATCAGGAGGCACCCCAAGGCATAGGGGCTGGGACTGGCACTAGGATGCCTTGCGATGGACAGCCGAGCTCGATCCTTATAAAAGCTTTTTAACTGCAGCAGCTTTAGTGGACGCTACTGGAGCTGGAATTACGCGGCTGCTGGCATGAGACTTGCCCTCCAATAGATCCTTGTAAATGGATTTAAAGTGTATTCATTCAAATTAGAGGGACAATTTAAATTAAAAAGCTTAGAGCTGCCTCCACCACAGGGGGGCTCTCTCGACCCACCAGCGGACAGGCACCAGTATTGGGAGAGGGGGGCTGGCCGTCAGGGTTCACCGCGGCTCTGGCACAAACCCGGCGACACGGAGGTGGCACGGGCAGGAGCGGACTGGCCGTCTCGGCTTCTCACTTTTTGGATTTTAGAAGGGCATGACATGCCTATATCTGTGTCTCCCCCTCCTTTTACTCCTCCACCTCTTTTCTTTTCGCATGACTATATGTACTTGTCACTTTTCCATGTGTTAGTTGTGTCTTCTGAGCAGTTTGTCAGCTTTTGGACACCTTTGAAGGTGTTTTCTATGTGTTTCTATGTGTTTTTGTTTGCCTGCCATTGGTTTTAACGGTGTTCGAAGGTGTTCGACGAACAGTTCGACGAACAGTTCGGCGAACACACGGGTGTTCGACGAACCGAACCGAACTCGAACACTACGGGGGTGGCTCAACACTAAACACGAGCTGAAGAGGTGGTAGGTGGCGCTGTAGGTTGGCCTAGGTCTTCAGTGTGTTTTTGTAACTCCACCACGTGCTTGGTCCGCACATGTTTCCACATATTTGTGGTATTGAGGTTGCTGACACTTTTCCCTCTTTTCACCTTCTGATTACACAGCTTGCATTTGACAAAGCAAATGTCATCTGCAACTGTGTCAAAAAAGGACCAGGCACTGCAAGTCTTGGGAGCGCCCGCTTTGGATTTTGGAAGAGCCATGCTCCTAATGGGTGCCGAAGTGGAGGCTACAGGCAACCAAGTCTGCCCCCTCCCTCTCCCTCCTTTTTGGGCCGTTCGGGGAATCTCTTCCTCAGAGCTGCTCCCACCACCTTCCTGTCCCTCACGCCATGATGGGTCAAGGACCTCATCATCTACACCACCCTCTTCAAACAACTGCTTCTCCTGGGTAGTCTCGACAGCACAGTATGCACCAGAAAGTGGCACCTGAGTCTCATCATCAGATGCGTACTGAGGTGTGCTGCTGACCATAGGCTCTGGCCCACCCGCCTCTTCAGATTCAGAGAGACAAAACGGTTGCGCATCACTGCATACTACCTCTTCTTCAAATTCTAGAATTCTGCTTGGCTGGCCCCCTCTTTCCAAGCCAAGAGATTCAGAGAACAGAAGTAGAGATGGCTCCTGTCCAGGGCTCTCTGACTGCCTGGGCAATTTGGCAGGTGGTGAAGAGACAGATGGGTGCTCTTCAGTGCTCAGGACCTGAGAGGATCTGGAACTAATTGAAGTCGATGCGTTAGCTGCCATCCATCCGACAACGGCTTCAATTTGGTCCTCGCGCAGCAGTGGGGTACGGCTAGCTCCTACAAAGCTGCGCATAAAGGACTGTTCCCTGGTAAAACTGGGGGATGCTGAGTCACTGGTGCCCGCAGCAGGCACAGAATCCCCACGTCCTCTCCCTGCAGGCACAGAATTCTCACGTCCTCTCCCTGCAGAAACTCCACGCCCACGCCCACGCCCACGACCACATGCCTTACTCCCTGCCTTCTTCATCTTGGTAGACTGATAAAGATAGGCAGAAAAGTACTAAGGGCTTAGTGTGCTTATTCCTGAACAGCTGCTAACAGGTATAAGAAACACTAATTTTATAAAGTGTGGACTAGACTTTAATATGAGCTAATGTGGCCTACACAACTGTAAAGTGGAGTGTTTGGTGAACTTTATTTAGTTTTTTTTCGTCACAAAAAGACACTGGATGTGCCTAAAGATGTAATAACGATAGTATCACAAACTTTTTGTAGCTATTACAATGTAGGAAGGTAACCTACAATGCGATAGATGAGACTGCAAAAAATAGGCTAATACTAATCTGGCTGGGGCTGCAGGGCCCAATGCTGCAGAAAGGCTCCTCTATCTACTCCTATATAGTGTGTTTGGAACCAATTTAGCTGAATACGGATGGAACCACCACACTAATAGGAGATATCAGGAAAAATTATGAATTGGCAATAAAGGACAATGTATGAGGCAGTGACACACACTGAGTGCACTACAACCAGACGGGGTTGAAGCGCACACTACAGGGTGAGCTGCACTCACACACCAGACCTTGCAGACAGCGGTGAACAGTACAGATGCAGAGCACTGTGCACTAGCGCTGCAAGACCCAAAAAATTTCTCTATCTACTCCTATATAGTGTGTTTGGAACCAATTTAGCTAAATACGGATGGAACCACCACACTAATAGGAGATATCAGGAAAAATTATGAATTGCCAAAAAGGACAATGTATGAGGCAGTGACACACACTGAGTGCACTACAACCAGACGTGGTTGAAGCACACACTACAGGGTGAGCTGCACTCACACACAGAGACCTTGCAGAAAGCGGTGAACAGCACAGAGAACTGTGCACTAGCACTGCAAGGCACAGCGATTTATAAAGTAGCTTGGGTAAAGCAGAATAGACCCAATAGGTAGCTAAAACTGTCCCTCAGAACAACAGCGTCCTATCCCTAACTGAATTCACAGCAGAGTGAGCTCAAAATGGCGGCGGCGGCTTTTATAGTGCATCATGACATCATTTCAGCAGCCAATCACAGCCATGCCATTAGTTAAGATGCCTACATGCCTAACAGGATGTGCCCACACTTCTTAGGATCCTCATTGGCTGAATAAAATGAAAATGGCTCATTGCATTATGGGAACTTCCGATTCCGGTATACAATATTGCAAAAGTATCGGAATTAAGTATCGGAATTCCGATACTGCGAATATCGGCCGATACCCGATATTTCAGTATCGGAATGCTCAACACTAATAAGTAGCTTTGTTATAGCAAATATATGAATGGAAATATGTTTTCTCTTCTGTGGGAGTGTATTTGAGTCAAGAGATAAAAGGGCTAATTGTGGTGAAATTTTAACCGTAGAATTGTTGATTTTATTCAACAATTTAAAGATCTTTTTCCATAATAACACAACTTTAGGGCATGTCCAAAGGATATGAAATACCGTATTTTTCGGACTATAATACGCACCGGACCATAAGACGCACCTAGGTTTTAGAGGAGGAAAATAGAAAAAAAATTAAGCAAAAAATGTGGTCACGATGCCCTGTTAAGGGGGGGGGGGGTATCTGCTGCTGACACTGGAATAGGGGTAATGTCCCCCAATTCTGATAATATCCCCCATCCTGGTAGATATGCCCCCCTTTCCTACTATACGTGGCTCCCATCCCCATCCTGATATGCATGGCACCCCTCCATTCTGATATGCATGGCACCCCTCATCCTTATCCTGGTATGCATGACACCCCTCATCCTTATCCTGGTATGCATGGCACCCCTCATCCTTATCCTGGTATGCATGGAACCCCTCATCCCTATCCTGGTATGCATTGCACCCCTCATCCCTATCCTGGTATGCATGGCACCCCTCATCCCTATCCTGGTATGCATGGCACCCCTCATCCCTATCCTGGTATGCATGGCACCCCTCATCCCTATCCTGGTATGTATGGCACCCCTCATCCCTATCCTGGTATGCATGGCACCCCTCATCCCTATCCTGGTATGTATGGCACCCCTCATCCCTATCCTGGTATGCATGGCATCCCTCATCCCTATCCTGGTATGCATGACACCCGTCATCCCTATCCTGGTATGCATGGCACCCTTCATCATTATCCTGGTATGCCTGGCACCCTTCATCCTTATCTTGGTATGCATGGCCCCCTTATCCTTATCCTGGTATGCATGGCACCCCTCATCCTTACCCTGGTATGCATGGCCCCCTCAACCTTACCCTGGCATGTATGGCCCCCTCATCCTTATCCTAGTATGTATGGTCCCCCTAATCCCCATCAGGCTGCACATAAAAAATAAACACTCCTCCTCACCTTTCTTCTCTCTCCTCCAGCGCTGCATCCTGTCTGCCCACACTGATCTCCACAAGTGAGCCGCGCATGACGTTACTGCCATGCACGGCTCACAAGGAGAGATCAGCTGCCGAAAGTCACTGCTCCCCACGCCGGGACTTTGTGGGCGGGGAGCAGTGACTTCATGCTCCTTAATAGCCGGCACACAGCGTAGCCGCAGAGAGGCTCCTGCTGCTGCCGGGTGATCGTGTGTGCCCCGTATTAAAGGGCATGAATATTCATCCCCTCTCCACGCCCAATTTTTTTTCGACGGATTTTGTTGTTGTTTTTCCACTTCTTTGCTACTCTTTTGGGTGATTTTGCGTATATTTTCTTTAGTTTTTCTTTTGTGTTGTGCATTGAGTTGGATAAGGATCCCTCTAAGTACTGCCTTATGGTCATTCCAAATGGTTGTAGGGGAAACCTCTTGTGTAGTATTCTCTCAAAAGTATACTGTAGTTTAATTGCATTATAATTTTTTTCTCTATAGGATGAGGAGTGAAGCAAAAGGGAATTACATTTCCATGTGTTGACATAGTTATTTGATGATGTAGATTTTAAATTTTTTTTTATGGGAGCATGGTCTGACCAAGAGATATTACCTATTTGAATCTCCTTGAATTTTTGAAGAGTGTGTATGTTTGTCAAAACCATGTCTATTCTTGAAAATGTCTTGTGATTGTCAGAATAATAGGAATATTCCCTTGAAGTTGAGTTTAAACATCTAAATACATCATATAACTCTTTAATTAACCAATTTTTTAAAGTGAACATGTTGTATCTGGGTGAAGCCGAAGTATCCATATTTTGATTGTGGATTATATTAAAATCACCTCAAATAATTAGGTTTCCTTTCTGATATTTCTGTATTTTTTTCATTAGTTTATTTAAAAAGGATATTTGGCCTCTGTTAGGTGCATATACATTTACTAAAGTATAAGTCATTGTGTCAATTATACAAATCAGGATGTGGTATCGGCCATTATTGTCAGGGATTTCCTCTACTAATTGAAAGGAAACAGTTACTTATAGCTGTGATCACACCAGCTTGTTTCTTCTCTGAAGAGGATCTAAACATATGTGGATAGTCCTTATGGGAGAAATTAGGTGGGTTGCTCTGGGAGAATTTGGTTTCTTGAAATGCCACAATGTCATATTTGGAGATTTTGACTTCCCTCCAGGCAGAATACCTCTTAAATTGGCTATTTAACCCTTTAACATTCAAAGATAAAAATTTTAACTCCATTTTCAATCATATTGTAGCAGTGATAGTAAGCCATAAATATGCATACATTAAATTGTCCAGTATGTAGACATATAGACCTGTGAAAGGAAAAGTTAAATAGCACAAAGTTCTTAAAACAAGAACAGTCATGAAACAAAACAAAATACAAAAAAAAAAAAAAACAGAATCTGAGTTCCCTCAGATGACCTGGGGAAGAGGTCAGGAACTGAATATCTTGAGTTCCCAAGTACCTCATCCTGAAGAATGTGGAGAATAAAAGTTCAGCAAGCTCTGCACCAAGTCCTGGAATTAAGACATTGTAGAAAAAAAAAAAAAAACTTGGAGAGCAAGAAATTATGTTAATTTGTATAATAAAACTATTATGTATCCACTTATGGTTAGACCTTCAAATTAATTTACTCCGAGGGGTCTTTTCTTCATTGTTCTGGATTATGACCATTCTCGGAGATCTTGTGGCATTTTAAAAAGTTCCGTCCTTCCTCTGGGTCTTGAATAAGGTTGGATTTTCCATTGAAGAAGACTATAAGTCTAGTAGGAAAACCCCATTTATGCAAAATGTTATTTGCTCTTAAGATGCTAGTTACGCCAGCAAAGGACTTCCTAGAATTTAGGGTGTCTTTTGAGAAGTCAGGAAATATTTTTATTGCCTGGTAAGGAGAAGATAGATTTTTATTTTTCCTTTAGTAGTCCAGAAGGCGGTCCTTAGTCTGGAAGTAATGTATTCTCGCAATCGCTTCTCTTGGAGTATCTCTTGACAGAAAACTAGGTTTTGGTAGCTTTTGGGCTCTGTCTATTGTCAGTTCTGCATCAGTTCTTATGTATTAAATCTTTAATATAAGGAGCCAGTTCTGATGGGGAAACATTTTCAGGTATTCCCCTAAATGTTAGATTGTTCCGCCTGTTGCGGTCCTCTAAATCTGTAAGTTTTAATTTTAGTGTTTTAGCCTCACTTTCAAGCAAAGAATGATCCTTTTCCAAAGCGGCTTGTTTTTCAGATATGGATTTTACTTTTTTATTTGTGTCGTCGATTTTCTGATTAATATCATTCAGTGTTGTATTTAGGCTTTAGAATCCATTGATCATATTTATGTTCAGTTGTTGAATGGAGGATGCAAGGAAGTCTAACAAGTATTTTTCTGATGGAGAAAGGTTAACAGGTTTCTCCATTAAAATTGTGTCAGAGTTGTCACTATATGTATTAATGGGTATCAAAATAGGAGACATAAAAGGAGTTGCATGCTCCATTCTAGGTCTTTGTTTAGAGGGGGTCAAATTGGGAGATATGTCCTCTGAACCATCTGTTTCAGATGAGTGTAAGTCCTTTTTATTATCACTATTACCCTATATGCCACTTGCCTGCTTCTTTCTCTTATTCCTTGGTTGAGATCAACCTAATGTGATCAATGTGTCCAATATCAATAGGTGTAGTGCTGGAAGTATATGTAATAATATTATCAGACATTTCCTCATTTTTGCCTGTCATAATTTCTCCTTGGAGCTGTGCTGTATGCTCAGAATCCAGAGCCTCAGCTGTTAAACAGCGCGCTTGTGGTGTGTTGCTAGTGTCTGTCAAGAGGGGTTTCCCCAAGTGCAGGGACATTTTCTGAGCTGGTAAGTAGCCCGGCTTCTGAATGACAATGGTGCTGCCCGTTCTATCGCTGGCACAGCGCTCCGTGTCATTAGTAAAGCGTGTGGTGCTGCGCTGAGGTAAAGGGAGTTTACTCAATGCTGCTGCTGCTCAAAGAGTTCTGTTTGGACACACAGAAGGACTCAGAAAGGAAGAAACTAAATTTGGTATTTGGAATGTAAATTTAGCTGGAATGGATTGGAGACACCATGTCTTATTTGCAGAGCCGCTGAGGTACCAAAATAGCAGAAACCCCCACAAGTGACAATGTAGCGCCCCGAGGGTTCGGCCGCTATAGGGGTATTGCACCTCTGCCAGAGGTGTGATATTCCACTCCCGGGTAAGGATGGAGTATGGACCAGGGCCCAGTTAGCTGCATGCATCACACACACCCCATTTCCGGGGGACAGCTCAACGGTGCTCCCATTAGTACAGTAATGTAGGCACGACAGACCATGTCCCTGGCTGGAGTGGGGAGAGGGGAGGAAAACCCAGTGATGTAGGAGCAGAAGGGGACGGTTTCTGAGCATAGATAGGAGCTCATTGGTTGCTGGTCACCTGAGCTCACACACTAGGGGAAGGTATATAAGGTGGGCACCATCTTAGTTCTGGGTACAGAAGGAGGAGAAGTTCAGGCAGTGGAGTGAGAGAAGGAGTTCAGCCAGGGAGGGCTGACAGGGAGCTGTAGCTCAGTCTGGGCCCAGCTCCACGAGGCAGGCCTGGAGTGAAGGCCGGAACAGATGAAAGGAACAGAAACAGAAAGGAACAGCAAAGAAAAGAGGAGTACCCAAGTGTAGAAGGGCTCAGAAACAAGAAGGAAGAAGGGACCCTAAGAGCCCATGAGAATACCGGGTGAAGGGTCAGGCAGATTAAGGGTACCGGATCCCAAGTTGGTGGAGGAGAAACTACCCTCAGCCAAAGACCGGAGGTCGTGATCATTTATTGGTGCGACACCTCACCAAACCTGCTAGGAAGGCACCATATAGGACAGCGGGGAACAGGGCCCACGTTTACCCGCGCAAATCCGCGGTAGCTGGACAAAAGTTGGTCACTGGTGGGGCAGGCCAGAGAAAGGATAGAAGGGGGTCCTGTGCCATATTCCTGAACTGCCTGGAGGTTGACCGGGCCCCTCACCTGGTGGACGCAGCACGGCTCTTGCGCTCATTGCTGACAGAAGTGACTGGGAATATACGAACTGTGAGTAAAAGACCCTGGACTGCAACACGTTGTCTGTGTACTCCTTGCTCCTCCAGCACTAACGGCACTGGGACTCTCTGCACCATCACCCCCACCATCCACTACACTGCCCTGGGGCTGCACTCTTCCCGTGGGGAGTAACACTACCTCAGCTGCAAACACCATCAGCCTCAGCGGTCTGCCTTGCAGCGGCGGTTCATAATAGCCGCAATCCACGGGTGGCGTAGTCGGACATTACCTAAAGCACATAGTAGACTACCACTTGTCTGACCACCCTGAGCCACGGGACCGGGCCGCCACTACTACTCCCAGCATTGCCCTGAAGCCCGGTTCCGAGTGCCCCAAGGCCCATGGGGCGAGTCAACCCCATTTTGGAAAACTAGACCAATCAAGGAATTTATCTAGGGCTGTGTTGAGCATGTTGAACCCATAGGTGCTAGACAGAACTTTTTAAAATGTTTTTGCTAAGGTTTTTGCTAAAATGTTGTAATTTTTACATTAGATAATAAGAGAAAATGGACCCCATAATTTGTTATTCAATTTCTCCCAAATGCGATACTACGCCATATGCGATCAAAAACTGTAGTTTGAGCACATGGCAGGGCTCAGAAAGGCAAGAGTGCTATTTTAATTTTGGAGCGTAAATTTGTTTGAAATCGATTGTGAATGCCATGTTGCAGAGCCCTCAACATGCCAAAACAGCAGAAACCCTCCAAAAGTGACCCCATTTTCGAAACTAGACCACTCAAGGAACTCATCCAGTGGTGTACTGAGCATTTTTAACTTGCAGATGATTCAAGAAACTGCTGTTTTAGCACTAAATTTATAATTTTACATGAAGGTTAATAGGAGAAAATGGACCATGTAATTAGTTTTGTAATTTTACCGAGCGTGGCAGTACCCCATATGTGGTTGTACACTACTGTTAGAGCATACGGCAGAGTTTGGATGAGAAATAGCGCTACTTGCTGATTCCGTTTGAACAGATCGTGGGCTCCATTAGCCAAACCTCTGAGGTGCCAAAACAGTAGAAACCCTCTACAAGTGACCCCGTTTTGGAAACTATACCCCTCAAGAAATTCATCTAGAGGTGTACTGAGCATTTTTAATCTACATTTACAAAATGTTATAAAATTTAGATGCGAAAATGAAAAATTACATTTTTTCCACTAAAATACTGTTTTAGCAACAAATTTATAATTTATACAAGGGGTAATTGGAGATTTTCAGTACATAACATTTTTTGATCACTTTTTATTCAGATTTTTCCGACACAGAATGAACAAAAAAACAGAAATTCAGTTATTGATTTTATCTATTTTTTTTGCGCCGTTCACCATTCGGTAAAAGTAATAACACTGATTTGCTTGTCGGGTCAGTATGATTATAGCTATACCAGATATATACACTGCTCCAAAAAATAAAGGGAACACTCAAATAACACATCCTAGATCTGAATGAATGAAATATTCTCATTGAATACTTTGTTCTGTACAAAGTTGAATGTGCTGACAACAAAATCACACAAAAATCATCAATGGAAATCAAATTTATTAACCAATTGAGGCCTGAATTTGGAGTCACCCCCAAAAATTAAAGTGGAAAAACACACTACAGGCTGATTTGTTGTAATGTCCTTAAGACAAGTCAAAATGAGGCTCAGTATTGTGTGTGGCCTCCACGTGCCTGTATGACCTCCTTACAACGCCTGGGCATGCTCCTGATGAGGTTGCGGATGGTCTCCTGTGGGATCTCCTCCCAAACCTGGACTAAAGCATCCATCAACTCCTGGACAGTCTGTGGTGCAACGTGTCAGTTTTCTAGGTAACCTTGTGAATGATTTTGCCCTTTGTTAAAATGGAGTTTGCTGTTTTTGTATGCCTTACTTCCTGTTCGTTTGTTTAAAACCCGGCCCAGGTGCTGGCTTCCTTGCTGGAGTATTCTGCTTCCGGTTCCCTTCAACTCAGCTGCCTTGTTCTTCTATTACCTCCCAGATCTTTTGTGTATTTACCGGAGGGTGCTTTACCAGGTTTATCTACAGGTGGTTCTCGGCAGAAGTGAGCTACAACCCGTGGCTTTGGACATTCTCTGCATCTGTAAGCTACACTCACTGTGTTATCATTAGCCTGTTGATTTTGGAATTCAACCTTTGGTTCACTCCATCTGGTAAGAACTGTGCTTCTGAACTGTGTTTAATCCTTCATTCACTCTCTCCGGTGAGAGCGGTTGGAACTATTACTGGAATAATACTAAAATGTAGTAGTTTCTGGACTTCCCTGTATTAACACTGCATCTGGGATTAACTTGTGAACTTGTTTCTGGACTTCCCTGCGTTACTACATACCTGGATTTGACTCTTACTACAACAGCAGTGTTTGAACTGAGGCATTTCACCATTGTGTCAGACTTACCTTTTGGTCACATTTGTGTGAAGACTCCGTCGTAAGAACCTTGCCGATTTTTGCTATATAGGTTTCAAGGACTTAATATTGCTGGACTTGTTTTATTGCATGTTACTACGGGTTATCAGCATATTGTTTTTGGGTGTTATTGCTGTTATACAAATACACTATTTGCATTAAAGAAACCCGTCTCTGATTGTTCATTGCTCCACGCTACCATAATCCTCAAGTTCCTACAATAGTATTACAGGATACTCCAGCCTAAAGAGGATTCTGCTGGGTCAATGACGGAGACACGGGCAGACAAACTGTTCACCATAATAAACTCCTTGCAGCAGGAGATGGAGGCTGTACACAATAAGATTAGAGCCATGGAGTCCCGGGTTGACCACAATGCACAGGTGTTTGGTCAGGCTCTCCAAGATCTATGTACTAGGTTAGAAGTCCGGGAGGCCTTACCTACTGAGCCTACATCATCCACCAGTATGCCCAAATTGCCTCCATTCCGGTTTAATGGTGACCGAAGTCAATTCCGTGGGTTTGTTAATCAATGTATATTATTCTTTGATGTACATGCCTCCTATTACCCTCCTATTAGTCTGATAGATCTAAGGTTCTATGTATTATAATGTTGTTGAGATCACAAGCACTGGCTTGGGCAAATCCTATTATTGAAAGTCACAATACCCATCTAAATAATTTGGATGATTTTCTGACAGCTATGGCGCAAATGTTCGACGATCCCAACCGCCGTGCTACCGCTGAATCTGCTTTGCTTTCCTTATGCCAGGGGAAACGTTCAGTCATAGAATATGTTGCTGAATTTAAAAGGTTAGTGGTGGACACCAACTGGGATAACAATGCTTTTATTGCCAATCTTTAGGAAGGGTTTGTCCAGTGCATTCAAGGATGAGCTAGCTTGTTCAGAGTCTCCACAGGAGTTTGAGTTGTTTTTACAACACTGTGTACGTATTGATATCCGTCTAACTAAACGCAGACAAGAAAAATGGGCAGCTTTAAATCGCATCACTAATTTTTCTCTCCTGTCTAGGGAAACCACAGGCAAAAACCCACGGGAGGCCGAGGAGGTGCCTATGCAGGTGGACTCGCTACAAAAACGTGAGAGTAATGAACGCCGCGAATACCGTCTCCGTGAGCGCTTATGCTTTTATTGTGGTCAATCGGATCATTTCCTCATCAACTGTCCCAAATGTCCTAGGCGACCCAACAAGGTGTTGGCGGTAGTAGGGGATTATGATAACACTGACGCTGAGTCTGAAGTTTCGGAGACCAGTTTACATCTAGATGCTGTGTTTCCCCCAATATTAATGCCGACTTCCCCTAAAGATCAAGGGGAGAAATATTCACATTGTTCTCTTCCTATTCAGATTCGGTGGGAGGGACAGTGGATACCAAGATCTGCCATGATAGACTCTGGAGCAGGTGGGAATTTCATGGATTCTTCTTTTGCCAGGGAACATGATATAAAGACACAACTAAGAGCTTCACCAGTCACTATGGAAGTTGTCCGTCCCATCACTCTCCTCACCAAGAAGGGGAAGAAGTTTGTATGGTCTTCGCAGGCCCAGGGGGCCTTTGATCGCCTCAAGGTTTGTTTTACCACGGTTCCGATTTTGATGCATACAGATCCTGCACTGCCTTTCATCGTAGAGGTGGATGCTTCTGACTGTGTATTGGGAGCTATCCTCTCACAACAAACCGGAGACAATGGTTTGCTGCACCCGTGTGCCTTCTTTTCTCGCAGGTTATCCTCTGCTGAACTGAGCTATGATATTGCAGATAAGGAACTTTTGGCAATCATTTCCGCCTTTAAGGAATGGAGACACCATTTGCAGGGAGCAACTCAACAGGTAGTAGTACTCACGGATCATCGTAAGTTGGAATTTCTTAAGTCCGCCAGGTGTCTTTCTCCTCGACAAGCTAGGTGGAGTTTGTTCTTGATCCAGTTTGATTTTATTATTTCGTACCGGCCAGGTTCACGTAATGGGAAAGCCGATACATTATCCCGAATCCATACGGTGGACTTCGTACCTGAGACCCCGTCTAAGACCATCTTGTCTGATGCCTATTTCGTAGGAGTGCTCCAGGACCGGGACTTGTGGCAGGAGATCAAGATGGCCTATGACGGTGATGTATTTCTTGCTGCTCCACCTGATAACGTGAATCTTGTCCTTTTGGAATGGTGTGTGGCTTAGAAACCGATGTATTTATGTCCCAGAGGCTGTGAGACTTTGAATTCTCAAATTGGTCCATGACTCCATATTGGCTGGTCATAGGGGGGTACAGTAGACGCAGGAATTTTTAAGTCGTTTTTTTTGGTGGCCTACCTGCTTGAAAGATGTGAACGACTATGTCCGCTCTTGTGAGGTTTGTGCCCGGTACAAAGTTCCTCGCGTTTCACCTACTGGTCTTCTTAAACCGCTACCTGTACCATCTCACCCTTGGGTCTATTTCAATGGACTTTATTGTGGAGTTAGCCACCTCTGGCGGTAAAAATACTATTTTGGTGGTAGTGGACCGTTTAACGAAGGCTGCTCATTTCATTCCGTGTACCGGTCTTCCCTCAGCCACAGAGACAGTGGATCTGGTTATCCAGAATGTTTTCCGGCTGCATGGGGTACCAGATGAGATAATTTCTGACCGGGGAATACAATTTACCTCTAGATTTTAGAAAGGATTTTGTTCTGCTCTCCACATTAATGTTTGATTGTCTTCTGCATACCATCCTCAGACCAACGGGCAGACTGAACGGACAAATCAAACCCTGCAGCAATATCTATGCTGTTACATCAGTCATTTGCAGGAGGATTGGCTGAAACTACTTCCTTTAGCGGAATTTTCATACAACAACTCTCAGAGCAGTTCCACGAAGGTAACGCCTTTTTTTTTGCCAATCTGGGATATCATCCAAATATTTTGCCTAGGTCTCCAGTTGCTACTTCAGTACCAGTGGTTGAAGACAGAGTGGCGGTGTTGCAACGTAATCTTGAAGTTTTGAAGGACTCCCTGACCGTAGCACAGGAGCGGTACAAGAAGTCGGCCGATAGATTCCGGAAACCGTCACCTATGTATAAGGTAGAAGACTCGGTTTGGTTGTCCACCAAGAATCTAAGATTGGGTGTTCCTTCGCAGAACCTGGGACCGAAATTCATCGGTCCATTCAAGACCACTGGGATTGTGAGCTCTGTTGCCTGTCGGCTGAAGCTACCACGAACTTTAAAGGTACACCCAGTATTTCATGTTTCTTTATTAAAACCAGTTTCTCCTAACACGTTTCAGGGACATATCGTATCTCCTCCTCCACTAGTGTTGGTTGATGGCGAAGAACAATTTGAGGTACAGGATATTGTTGATTCAAGACTTCATAGGAATCGGCTTCAGTATCTAGTTAGATGGCAAGGTTACTCTCCCGAAAACGATTCTTGGGAACCAGTAAGTAACATCAATGCTCCCCTGAAGGTTGCTCAGCTTCATCGGAGATACCCGGACAAGCCTGGTCCAGGACCGTCCTGAGGCCGTCTTTAGGGGGGGAGTAATGTCAGTATTCCAGGTTTTCTAGGTCACCTTGTGAATGATTTTGCCCTTTGTTAAAATGGAGTTTGCTGTTTATGTATGCCCTACTTCCTGTTTGTTTGTTTAAAACCCGGCCCAGGTGCTGGCTTCCTTGCTGGAGTATTCTGCTTCCGGTTCCCTTCAACTCAGCTGCCTTGTTCTTCTATTACCTCCCAGATCTTTTGTGTATTTACCGGAGGGTGCTTTGCCAGGTTTATCTACAGGTGGTTCATGGCAGAAGTGAGCTTCTACCCATGGCTTTGGACATTCTCTGCATATGTAAGCTACACTCACTGTGTTATCATTAGCCTGTTGATTTTGGAATTCAACCTTTGGTGCACTCCATCTGGTAAGAACTGTGTTTCTGAACTGTGTTTAATCCTTCATTCACTCTCTCCGGTGAGAGCGGTTGGAACTATTACTGGAATAATACTTAAATATGAACTAGTTTCTGGACTTCCCTGTATTTACACCGCATCTGGGATTAACTTGTGAACTTGTTTCTAGACTTCCCTGCGTTACTGCATACCTGGATTTGACTCTTACTACACCAGCAGTGTTTGAACTGAGCCACGTCACCATTGTGTCAGACTTACCTTTTGGTCACATTTGTGTGAAGACTCCGTCGTAAGAACCTTGCCGATTTTTGCTATATAGGTTTCAAGGACTTAATATTGCTGGACTTGTTTTATTGCATGTTACTACGGGTTATCAGCATATTGTTTTTGGGTGTTATTGCTGTTATACAAATACACTATTTGCATTAAAGAAACCCATCTCTGATTGTTCATTGCTCCACGCTACCAGAATCCTCGAGTTCCTACAATAGTATTACACAACGTGATGTTGGTGGATGGAGCAAGACATGATGTGTGTAATCAGATTCAAGTCTGGGGAACGGGTGGGCCAGTCCATAGCTTCAATGCCTTCATCTTGCAGGAACTGCTGACACACTCCAGCCACATGAGGTCTGGCATTGTCCTGCAGTAGGAGGAGAGAGAGAGAGAGATTTTGCTGAATGAGCCATATTGAAGAATTCAATTGAATGGGAGGCGGATCGGCCACTAGAACTTGATAGCCAAGCACTGCAGGTAAGGACTTCTGGCCGGCTGCCGCCACTACCGGCTTCGATGACAGTTGATCGGTGGGGGTGGCGTGTGCGGGACCCTGGCAGATCATACATTGATGCTGATCCTATGGATAGGGCATCAATGTGAAAGTAGTGGACAACCCCTTTAAGGCTTGTTTTTGCAGGACTATTTGGCGTTTTCATTTGTATGATTTTTTTTTTTTAACATGACATTTTGATTGCCTTTTATTAAATTTTTTGTGTGTCTGTATGATTAAAAAGCAACATTTTTGTGTTTTGTTTTTTTTTTATGGTATTTACCGTACGGTATAAATAACATGATAGGTTTATATATCGGGTCGTTCCGGATGCGGCAACACCAATTATGTGTACTTTTTTGTTTAGTTTTATCTTATCACGAAGGCTGAATTTTTAGTGGTGAAATGGCTTTTTGTGATTTGAGTGCTTTTTGTGTTTGTTTTTTACTTTTTCATTTAGTCCCACTGTGGGACATGTATATTTTTTGCTTTGATCCCTGGTCTCATACATTGCAGTACTCATGCTCTGCAGTGCCTGAGACCTGTCATTGTCTCACTGACTCAGCCTGTTAGACCAGGGTAACCTCAGGGTACCATGGCTGCGATCGTAATCATGGTTGGTCAATCCTGTTAAAGGGGGTCTTTTCACCCCCTTTTAACCATTTAGACATTGCTGTCATGATTGTGGTATTTAAGGGGTTAATCGGCCAAGATGGGTTCCATAACTGTCAAGGTCCTATACCGCAAGGTGTCAGCTGTCATGTACATCTGTCACCTGTGGGAATTTCGGCCGCTGCATGGCTCTATTGACTTTTTTCCAATCACCGTTTTGAAATGGTGATGAGGGAATAAGGCCTCTTAACAATCGCCATTTTCATGCGTTTCAATGGTTGTTAAGGGGCACAAATACCCTATGTGGCCAATACATAAACATACACTGCGATTAATGTATGCATGAAATCCAATATTGCTTTACACAATAAAAACATAAGGTTTAAAAAAATCACAATAGCCATCCAACCATGTTAAGTTGTACTTTTTAAATGGATGGTCTCTACCACTTGTGTCTCATCTATCTATGTGACCAGCCAGGTCTTATCTGAACTGGAGAAGTGAATGGATTTGACAATTTTAGCACAGGCCTCCCAGTGCTTATTGAATCAATATCACAACTAAAGAGTATTATAATATTGTGGTTTGTTTCAGAGTTTGTCACAATCCAGTTCCTGATCAGCTGCAGCCTATTCTGTAAATTCCTGTTTTTTCTACATCCAGCATCTACTGCTCTTCAGGCCTGTTGATTAACCCATCATCTGCTGCAAGCATTATGAACTGTTATCTACTGACTGTTTACATTTTACTGCAATCTTCTATTCAAACTCCTGTGCTTTCTAAAACCTGCATCTACTGCTTTTCAAACCGCTGACTAACCCATTATCTTCTGTAAGCATTGCAAACTGTTGTCTAGAAACTGTTTACATTATGTTGCAATCATCTCTGCAAGCTCCTGTGATTTCTACAATGTACATCTACATTTTGTTCCATACTTGCAATTCAACTCTTCAACTGCTCTTCTGTGTTTGTCTACACTTATGGTTCTGTGGCTTCTCTTGTGTCCTGCTCTACTTGTTTGCTTGCCATCATGCATAGCTCGTTGTTCAGATCCTCACTGTTCCACATGCCATCTGGCAAATGCAACCTGTTGTGCCATTGCTTCAGTCCGACTGTTCTCCCATATTTGCGGCTTACTGAATCCACTTTACCAGGTGAGTCCTAACAATAATTAAATTGAAAATTTGCACATCGAGGTTTAACTCAAGATTAGACTTTTTAATCAGATCTGTAGATGTGCTACTGATTTGTTCTCTAATATTTTATTAAGGTTTAAAAATGTATAATATGTAAGGGGCTGTGACGCGCCCCTGGGCCTGTGTCGCGCTGCGGTGCGCACGCGGGAGCTTACCCGGAGCCGGATCCGTGGAGGGTTGTAATCTCGTGGCGGTGACCCGGTCCGTGCCCAGGGAGTCAAACTAGACGGCAGTCTATTAGTAGTAAATAGTTGATGACTACGCCACCCGTTGAGTGCAGCCAGGAAGCTGCTGCTGCAGGGCAGACCGCTGAGGCCGGTGGTAGGATTGTGCAGCGTGATAGTATAACCCCCAACGGGAGGGGTATGGCCTCAGGGCAGCCGACGTGGATGATGGGGGTAGCAGGAACCACTCAGAGACGGTGCGGTGTAGTTCAGGGTCTTTACTGGTAACAACGACAGACCCTCCCGGAGTACTTGCTAGCAAACGGGGCCTGGTCAGTCTTTGAGCAGATGGGATCTCCCCTGGCCAGGCGTAGTTGTAGGCCTCCCAAACTGACTGTACTCTTCTGGCTACCTTGCTAGAAGCTGATGTAAGTAGCCCACGTCCCTGAGTGTACCGTGTGGTGCTCACCCGTATGGCCGGTGACTCGGGGCCTTCTAATGGCTTCCGCTCCACGATGGCGGTGCTGGTCCCACGCGTGTGACCGTGCCTTCAGGCTTCTGGGCCAGAGGACCTGAAATCCCCTGCCCGACGGATTCTGCTGCTGGGTAGGAGTTAGTCCCCACAGCCTCGGACTCCGGGTCCGGTAAAGAATCTTCTTAGTCAGGGCGAACTCTGTAGCTGCCAGCCCCTGACTCCTTGTAACTCTGCTGTTTCCTATGCTGCTTCTCTTCTCCACTCTCCTTGTCTGACTCACCCTGCCTCAGCCCCGGGTTTTTACAGGGGAAGTTCTTCCCCTCCCAAGACTGGGCAGGAGGTGTGGCATGCACAGGATCCCTGACCAAAGGACCTCCCACCTGCTCTCAGACATAATATTACATTACTGTGGAAAACCAGACCCCTGGGGTGCCACATTCCCCCCTAGTGAAATTTAGTACTCCGGGACTAAACACATTTAGAAAAACATAACAAAGTATAACAATAACAATACTATAAGAAAAACACATAAGATGGTTACGGCGTGTCCGCAACCGGATGCAGTCTTTGAAGAAAAGCAAAGGTGTCCATTTCACCAACACAGGGAGACGTAACCAGGTAGGGGTCTGTCCTACCCCGAGTCCTTAACAGTCTCTAGTCCACCCTGGGTTACGCTCCAACTATGTACAAGGATTCCCGGTAAATCCACCAAGGATTCCTAAAAATAACTAGAAACACAAAATTATACACAAGCAACAAGACACAGAAAAACACAGATAAAACAATTTATACACTTTAAATTCTCCAGCGTGCGGGTAACTGGCCTCTAGTGGCCCGAGTGGACCTACGGAGCTGACTGTCTGGCCCTGAACTACAGGGTGTAGGAGCTGTCAAGGGTAAACTGGGCAGCTGTCTACCGGCTCTTTGTCTCACTAGGGGTACGGCAGGCTCACTATAAGCAGAGGGTTGATTCTCCTGTTCTGCTTGTGTGGAGTCTTCTGCCTCCTGGACCGGCTGTTCATCCAGCTCTACCCGTTGCTCCGTAGCTTCTTGGGATGATGGTTGGAGGAAGGTGAGTACGGGTACCACAACTGCACCATTGACTTGAGTCCAAGACTGAGGAAAGTCCCCGAGCACGGTACTAACCATATCTTCCCTTTCTTCCACGGGTCGATGGTCTTCTTGTTCCTCTTCAGGGTTCCTCAGTTGTTCGGGACACTTCTTCAGGTGGTCCCGGGATACAATGGCTGTGGTTTCCCCTCCGTCTTTACTGATGGTACAGACCTTCGGGTTCTCGTGGCTTGAGGGCAGTACGGTGTACGGGTCCTTCTCCCACTGGTCATCCAACTTGTGGAGCCGTCTCTTCCTCTTCAAGACCTGCTCTCCGGGTACCAGGGGAACAGCGGGAGCATACTGGTTGTAAGTTTTCTCTTGTCTTTCCCTAGCCTGACAGAGACTTCGCTCCACGCTCTCCTGTACTCTCCGGTACTGCTGCTGCCTCTCTGTGTCCCAGTCTGTTTCTGATGAAGTGTCCTCGGGGGTCAGGACTCCCATTTCCAGGTCAACAGGTAACTTACCAGGTCTTGCCCTCATTAGGTAAGCCGGGGTACAGTTGGTGGAACCTACCGGGATGTGGTTGTATAGGTCCACCAGATCGGGCAACTTTTCAGGCCACAGACTGCGTTCTTCCAGGGCAACGTTTTTAGAAGATCCATTACCACCTGGTTCATTTTTTCACAAAGTCCATTAGTCTGCGGATGGTAGGGTGTCGTCCTTATCTTCCGGCAGCCATACAGATTGCAGAATTCCTGAAAGACCTCCGCTTCAAAGGCAGGTCCCTGGTCCGTCAGCACTTGGTCCGGGTACCCGTGTGGACGGGAGAAGTGCTGCTGGAAGGCTCTAGCTGCTGTTTGAGCCGTTAAGTCCTTGACGGGGACGACAACCAAGAACCGGGAGTAATGATCCACGATGGTTAACGCGTAGACGTAGCCACTTCTGCTTGGGGTCAGTTTTACATGATCCAAGGCTACCAGTTCCAACGGTTGCCGGGTGACGATGGACTGCAGGGGAGTCTTCTGGCTGGCTCGGTCCTTCCTTCTCAGGTTGCACGGGCCACAATCTCTGCACCACTTCTCGATGGTTCCCCTCATGCCTACCCAGTGGAACCGCTCGCGCAGCAGGAACTCCAGCTTTTTCCACCCAAAGTGTCCAGCTCCGTCGTGGTATGCCTCCATCACCATGGCTGCGTCTCTTCGTGGCACCACTACTTGCCAGAGTAATTCATGCGTCCGGGAGTTAACCATTCTGCGGCACAACTTCCCTTTGTAAAGGAACAGTCGACTCTTCTCTGCCCATAGTTGTTTGGCTTCCTCCGGAGCGTCTGGTTCAAGGCGAGCCTCCGGCCGAGTCAGCATCTCCTTCACCAGTCGGACAGCAGGGTCGCTGTCTTGCGTTTCCGCCCAGTTGTAGTGGGGTAAGGGGTTCAACGTAGCAGCCTGCTTACTCCTTACCCGGTGGGAATACTGAATAGTCCCATGACGGTGGAACGCAGGGAGTTCAACTTCTTCCAGTCCCTCCGGATCTTCTCCTCCGTCCGGCAGGTTGGGCATCCTGGACAGGGCGTCCGCGTTGGTATTGGAGCGTCCTGCCCGGTATTTAATTGTGAACTCGTAGTTGGACAGACGGGCCATCCACCTCTGCTCCAGGGCACCGAGTCTTGCCGTGTCCAGGTGTGTCAGCGGGTTGTTATCCGTGTACACGGTGAACCGGGAAGAAGCGAGGTAATGCTTAAAGCGCTCAGTGATTGCCCATACTACGGCCAGGAACTCTAACTTAAATGAGCTGTAATTCTCGGGGTTCCTTTCGGTGGGTCGCAGTTTTCGGCTGGCGTAGGCGATTACTCGTTCCTTCCCCTGCTGGATCTGGGACAGTACGGCTCCTAGCCCGATGTTACTGGCGTCGGTGTAGAGGATAAAGGGCTGGCTATAATCCGGGTACGCCAGGATTTCGTCCCCCGTGAGGGCCATCTTCAGCTGGCGGAAGGACTCTTCTTCCAGCTCTTCCCATTTGAAGGGCGGCTTCTGGTTCTTGGCCTTCCGGGACTGGCCTATCAGGAGGTACGGGTCGATACCTCTCTTTTATGGGAGGATGATCTCCCGTGGGGATGCGATGTTCTACCCCCTTGACTCGCCCGAAGTCTAACGGGTGTTTACTAAACACTCTCTCATACTCTTGAACCACCCGATAGACTCCTTGTTTCTGATGTGAGGGAGTGGAGTCAGTACCCAAATGTAGTTGCTGACACCAGTCCTCCATGTCTTTCTTAGAGCCGTTACCTTCCTCCGGGTGAGATGGAGGCAAGGGTTCCACAGATTGTATAGAACTTTGATTAGTAGTATATAATTTGGCTAGCGTGGCATACCGGGGCAGGCACACTTCCCTCTCCCCGATATTTATTATGCGAATGGGCACCCTCCCATGGCGTACATTGACCACCCCCCGTGCTGTCAAAATGGTGGGCCTACTGTCTGAGTAAACTGGTTCTACCATTGCCTGGTAATCTCTACCTCTCAGACCAATAGCTGCCCGGCACCAAATCATCATTTCACTTTTTGGGGGCATGGCAATAGGAAAAGGGTCACACATTCTTACGCTACCAATCTCACCGCCGGAGAGTTCCACTTGTTGCCGTTGCATCAGTGCCCGGATCTCTTTCTGGAGCACCCGCTGCTCGCCGGAGCTGGCATTCTTGGCAACCTGCTGTAAAAGGAAAATCACCTCTGCAAGACAATTTTCAATTACATTAGTTCCTAGAGTTATTTTTGGGTGACTCTCATGTTTATCGATATCTACAATGATCAGTCCCTGTGCGGCCAGTTCGACTCTACCAATTTTGATGGTCACCTCTTTAAATCCGATCTGTGGCACGGGCTGACCATTGCTGGCGATGATACTCAAGTCGTCGTCGGGGTAGCGGGTAATATCCGAGTCATTCCAGTACTGCTTGAAGAGCACGTACGGGATGGTGGTGACCTGTGACCCGGTGTCCAGTAGGGCACTCATGGGAATGCCATCCAGTACCACAGGCAAGACTGGACGTCCTCCCACATATCTGTCGCGCCAGTTCGATGGGCCTGGTGATCTTTTTCCTGGGGGTTGGCCCTCTACCCCAGGTTGTGCCCGTTTAAAGAACAGTACCTTGCCATATGTCCGGGTTGATTGCAGCGGCGGCAGATGGGTCGTCCGTCCTCACTGTATCGGTCACTGGGTCTTCCTCTGGCCGGTGGGGTCCTCCTTGGTCGACGCCACGGGATGTCCTCCGGTCCGGATGCCAGCTGGATCTTCCCTGGGGTGGAAACCTGTAAAGACTGCACAGTTCGGGTTAGCGCAGCAACGCTCTTAGCTAGCTCTTGGACCTGATGGTGTAGGTCTGGAGCCGGGTCATTGTCCAAAGCCTGCGCATCAGCTCCCACAGGCCCTGCTGACAAGGGCGCCACCTCCTGGTAGTAAGTGGTAGTGGGGCGTCTGTGGGTCACAACGCCACCTGGTGCCGGTTCTCGGAGCACCCGGATGGCTCTGTCCTTGAACTGTGCAAAGTCCAGATGGGGATCCTGTAAGGCCATTGCCCGCAACTGGGTTCGGTGGGCATTGCAATATAAACCCTCTATAAATTGTTCAGTCAACAGCCTGTCCTCGTTTCCCACCCCATCAGGGTCGGTCTGCTTTATGGCCCTCAGGGCCTCTTGTAGGTTTAGTGCATAGTCCCTTATACTCTCATGCGCTCGCTGCTTGCACCCGTAGAATCTAAGCTTAATCTCGGCTGAGGTGCGGGTATCAAAGGTGTCCTTCAGCCGGGTTAGTATCCCTGCGACAGTCTTCCTCCCAGGTGGCCAGGATTTTACTTCCCTTTTGGCTGCCCCGGTTAGTTGGGCCACCAGGATGCTCACTTTTTGCTCTTCTGTGAGGGGGTACACCTGGAAGAGGCTATCCAGCTTTTCTCTAAAGTCATGCAGGGTATGTGACTCCCCTGAGTACTGGGGTAGCCAAGCTGCTCCCGGGATATAGGGCATGGTGAAGGGCATAACTGCAGCAGCGGTAGCGCTGGCGGGGGTTGAGGCAGTGAAGCTCTCCTCCGTATCCGACATCTTCCTCCCCCCTAGTGGACCGTGGCCTACCTTGCGATGATCCTCTTCCGTAGGCCGCGGCTCCGCAGTGGATCGTCAGGGTTGAGGACCTTCCGTCGCGCTCCTGTGACGCGGGCGTCTGCTGGGCTCCTTCCAGGACCTTACGCAACGTCCGGACGTGAGGC
Organism: Phyllobates terribilis; assembly: GCF_046119375.1. Classification (NCBI taxonomy): domain Eukaryota; kingdom Metazoa; phylum Chordata; class Amphibia; order Anura; family Dendrobatidae; genus Phyllobates; species Phyllobates terribilis. The sequence goes on from NW_027362763.1 coordinate 397,575,619, forward strand.
GGGGCTTCAGTTCTTGCGCGCTTTCGGAGTCCACGCCCCTCTTCTTCCCGCGCGGCGTCCTCAAGATGGCGTCCAATGGCGGGAAAACTCCACGGATGGCGGGAAGAAGGTCGAAGATGGCGCCGGATGGCGGGAAAACTTCGCGGATGGCGGGAAGAAGGTAGAAGATGGCGCCGGATGGCGGGAAACCTTCACCACTGGTAAGTTTGAACAGTCTTTGCTTTTCAGGCACGCAGTACCCGGTGGTTGCGGGCACGAAATCCTGCCGACTACGCCAAAGTTGACGCGCCCCTGGGCCTGTGTCGCGCTGCGGTGCGCACGCGGGAGCTTACCCGGAGCCGGATCCGTGGAGGGTTGTAATCTCGTGGCGGTGACCCGGTCCGTGCCCAGGGAGTCAAACTAGACGGCAGTCTATTAGTAGTAAATAGTTGATGACTACGCCACCCGTTGAGTGCAGCCAGGAAGCTGCTGCTGCAGGGCAGACCGCTGAGGCCGGTGGTAGGATTGTGCAGCGTGATAGTATAACCCCCAACGGGAGGGGTATGGCCTCAGGGCAGCCGACGTGGATGATGGGGGTAGCAGGAACCACTCAGAGACGGTGCGGTGTAGTTCAGGGTCTTTACTGGTAACAACGACAGACCCTCCCGGAGTACTTGCTAGCAAACGGGGCCTGGTCAGTCTTTGAGCAGATGGGATCTCCCCTGGCCAGGCGTAGTTGTAGGCCTCCCAAACTGACTGTACTCTTCTGGCTACCTTGCTAGAAGCTGATGTAAGTAGCCCACGTCCCTGAGTGTACCGTGTGGTGCTCACCCGTATGGCCGGTGACTCGGGGCCTTCTAATGGCTTCCGCTCCACGATGGCGGTGCTGGTCCCACGCGTGTGACCGTGCCTTCAGGCTTCTGGGCCAGAGGACCTGAAATCCCCTGCCCGACGGATTCTGCTGCTGGGTAGGAGTTAGTCCCCACAGCCTCGGACTCCGGGTCCGGTAAAGAATCTTCTTAGTCAGGGCGAACTCTGTAGCTGCCAGCCCCTGACTCCTTGTAACTCTGCTGTTTCCTATGCTGCTTCTCTTCTCCACTCTCCTTGTCTGACTCACCCTGCCTCAGCCCCGGGTTTTTACAGGGGAAGTTCTTCCCCTCCCAAGACTGGGCAGGAGGTGTGGCATGCACAGGATCCCTGACCAAAGGACCTCCCACCTGCTCTCAGACATAATATTACATTACTGTGGAAAACCAGACCCCTGGGGTGCCACAGCTGATTCCTACATTACCTAGAGAAGCAACTGGATAGTACAATTTTTCCTATGGCACCCAACCCTATTTTCCTTTGACTTTGGTTAGGATTCAGGTACTCAACTGACCCTAAAATGTTAGATGGTTATAGCTAGTCCAGGAGTTAATTCTTTCAATTTTTAACTTCAGAAGATAAGAAAACAGGCATCATAGATGATATGGTTGCTTTTGGTAATAGTAGATCAATAGCAGATAAAAGTCAATATAATCTTAGAGCTAAAAGTATAGCAAGGAAGGGAAGGAAAATTAAACTGATGTGAATTCAGATTTGTTTGTGGACAAGATTTGGCAATAAACCTGTGGTACCATTGGTGAGCAGTAAGCATAGACAGGAAGCAGAGCCAGAATAATGTTAGTCAGGAGGCTAGTTAGATGAGGCAAAGGTTAGTAAAGATATTTTGTACTGAAGGGGTGAAACAAAAAAAATGTGAAACATGTCAGTTCAGTTAAAATAGCAGATATAATAGCTGTGTACATGAACACAAGATATGGATAGGAAATCTATAACCATGGTTACCAACATTTGAGCTGGTAATTTAGGGATATTTTAGTCCAAAGCCCTGCTCTGCCCTAACCTCACACTGAACAGCCCATTTGTGGGAAGGTTTGTGTAAATCCTGGATCTCGACACTGTGACTTTGCCAGGATTGTTTCCAGAAACATGAGACAGTCCTGACAAATTCAGGACACTTGGCATATATGCCCATAACTACTATTAAAGCTGGTCCTTAGCCTTTTAAAATATGGTTCCCCTAATTCTGATTGGCCAAACAGTTGTGCACTTTGTGCATCTACTGACTCATGCCTTCCAGTCACATTGTCAGACGTATTATGGCAGTGTCTGCCAGGATAACATGTAGTATTTGACATAAAAACAATAGATGTATAAATTACATTGCCTATTATTTATATGCTCTGTGTCCAGAAATAGTTTCAGCACTTCACAGTTAAAGGTTTCCGAACCTGAAAAAATTGATTATTTTACAATAGAAGTAAATGGAAATATAAATTTGCGGTCTCATTAATATTCACAGTTGATTCTGTTTTTAAAAGTTCTTCTCATACTCAGTGGAATTCACCACCTGACGCTCCTCACATTTCATCAGGAAAAGTGCAGAGAAACCCTGTGTAGCTACATCTGGAACTAGTGAAGTATAATATAAAGATAGGAGCAACAAACATGAAAAAAGGCGAAGGTAAACAGGAAGAAAATTGGTTCCTAGCACTTGAAGTACAAGTGTTCTTGTGGGAGAAATTTTTACACAGCAGGGACAAGTCAACACTTTGCATCTTAAAAGGTTATAAAGAAGTTCAATGTTTCTGCTCACATTATTTATTCCCCAGTCTAAGGTTTATTCCTTACTAAAAGATAACCTATAATGACATTTTCCTTGTGTTTCCTATATGCTTCTTCATTACCAACTCTGAATATTCAGATTATGTTGACTTAAATAAGAGGAAAATGTATTTCTTCAAGACATAATGTAAGATTAGAGTCTAGAAGCTCTAAGGGTACATGCCCACGATCCGTAAAAGCAGCGTTTTGGACGTAGCTCACCTGCGCTGCATCTAAAATGCTGCATTCTACCGTACAAGCAGAGTGGATGGGATTTATAGAAATCCCATGTTCACTGTGCTTGTGTTTGAAGCTGCGTAAACTCACCTGTGGTGCGGGTTTACGACCAGCAACATGTCAATGTCTGTAGTGGAGACGCTGGTCTCTGCTGCAGATTTTGACCAATTGAAATGTCATTACTTGCGGTGGGTCCACATGTACTGACAAAACAAGTGCAGCATTAGAATGCAGCGCTTTGGACGCAGCGAAAATACGCTGCGTCCAAAGCGCTGCTGGTTCCTGATCATGGGGACGTAGCCTTAATCTTTTCCATAATGGTCATCAGGCTGTAAAATTAAGCAAACCTCAACTAGGGTAATTGACTTCTTTAGAGGACATATGTACATATATTTCTTTCCGGGATTAGACATGAGCCACAGTGCCCTCATTAAACATAGTTCAATTTCCATATGAGAGATAGTTCCCCCTTAACAATGGCAGATACAATACCACCATAAATTGCTAAAATTCCCTTGAGAGACATTGTCACCATTAGTGACGTAACTAGAGTCTGATGGGCCCCAGTTCAAAATTTGAACCTGGGTCCCCACCTAGATGTTGGTCAAGTGTATTAGCCCTGTAGCATTCTAAATCCTATAAAGACATATGTGTTGCACCCTCCCACATACTGTAATAATGTCGCCCATCCTGGGCCACTTCCTGCTATAATGTCCTCCATCCTGAGCACCTTCCTGTAATAATGTCCCTATCATAGCCCCTTCCTGGTATTATGTCCCCCATCCTGGGCCTCTTCCAGTAATATATGTCATCCATCCTGGGCCCTTTCAGTAATAATGTCCTCTATCCTGGTGATCCTGGTGTAATGTTCCCATTCTGGCCCTTGTCAGTATCATATCTCCCCCATCCTGGTATAATGTCCTAGCTCCTGGGCCCATTCTGTAATAATGCTCCCCAATCTGCCGCTGTTCTCTAACACATTAAAAAAAGACTCTTCTCACCTCCCCCTTTTCCATCGATGAGCGGCATCCTCTTCTATAGTGCAGAGGCAAGCAGCTAATTTCAGTGTGTCTGTTATGAGCGACACATGATGTCACTGCTACGCCACTTTTTGTATGTGCATTGCGGGGCAGGGACCTGGTGAGTTTCTGCGCCACAATACATTTTAGCTGAATGCGCATCTTTCCACATGAGCCCGGTCACGATGTCACCCTCTGCCCCTGGACACCAAAAAAGCCAGCCATGGTAATGGATTAGAGCCAGACAATTGGATTTGTGCCAATCGATTACCCCATTTGGTATATAGTATGTAGTAGTTGTTTATCCAAACAGTAATAAAGAATTATATAATTGGGTAAATAACTTAAAAAGGAAAAAATTAAGGATGAATACTTGAAACTAAATCATGCCGGCGGTTAAATTATGTCTATGTATGAATTTGTAAAAAAAAAAATATTCTCTCTCATCCCCACACAGCAAACAAATAGTTCTAATTCTTACTGGCGTTATGACATACAATGCCCTATGGTATCGTGTGAGATGGATATGAATGATGAAAATCCACACAGGGTCTAGCAACATTTCTACAGTTGCTAATGCAATTAACAAATGCAGTATTTTATTTGACTCTTTGATATATTGAAATATGAAACTCACAACGTCAGAGAATTATATTCCTGAAGTTATAGTTAATATGCTAATGTTAGCGAGCTTCAGTGGTTGCTTCATATACTATGTATTATGGAGTATGAGCTATACAATGTGATGCACTCACAGCTCAAATAAGTATTTAATTTAGAGCACTTGTGGTCTCAATATTATCAATATTATTCATGTGATTATGGCTGGAACATTAGTCCACTATTCTCTGGATGCTTTAATCACATCAATCTAGAACCTCCAATAATTAAAAAAAAGTTTTCACTGCAAGTTTATTTTTGCTTTGTCATGTGCCTAACGTATGGATTACTTTCACCACAGCACCTACTAGATCTTTCCACCCACGCTATTGAGGTTAGGAATATATGAGAAAAATGCTTGAATCCTAATCTAGAAATCATGGTGAAACCTTTCTGTTATACTATTATGGGCTCATTCAGACGTCAGTGATTTTTCTCTCATGCAAAAAACGGACCAAGTTTTATCATTGTTTTTGATAAGAGTGTCATAGGAGTTGGGTCAGATTGTCAGTTTAAGGCCACGGCCCCACTATCAGTATTTGGTCAGTATTCGGTTAGTATTTGTTCTCAGGAGTGGGAGCCAAAACAAGGAGAGAAACAATCAGAGAAAAGATATAATAGAAACAAGTCACCAATTCTGCATTTATCACCAACTCCTGGTTTTGGCTCCCATTCCTGAGAAAAAATACTGACTAAATACTGACCAAATAGTGATAGTGGGGCCATGGCCTTACCATCAGAGTTTGGTCAAACGGGTCATCAGTTTTTCTTGGATGAAAAAAGAACTAAGAGAGGATTCTCAAGCTTCTATAAAACAGTCCATGAAAAACAGACAACACACAGATGGCATCCAAGTGCTGTCCTCTTTTTTCATGGACCCATAGACTTGTATTTGGATCAATGCCCTCAAGTCTCCATGTTGTTGTGCGGACCACTCGATCAGAGGAAAAAACATTGACATGTAGACTATCCCATAGACCGTCGTAGGTACAAGTGCTATCTGTGAAAAACACGTATAGCACTCATGCAAGGAAAACTGACGTCTGAATGAGCCCTTACTGTTGGGTACATGGATATTAGCAGCAATAGACTGATTCAGAAAATAACTATTATACATGAGGCTTCTTAGCTTCTAATCTGAATATCCTCCCATAATACCAAAGGTAATTGAGAAGAGAGGGTGAGCAGATGAGCGGTCATCACCAACTGAAAATGGTGGATTCTCTGTTATCTATTGTGTGTAGCAGTGTCACCTTTTTTTGTTATCCTGTATATCATGATAATGAGACTGCTGAAAAGTATTTTGTAAAGATCATAAAGTGTGAGTCTCTTTTATTTCCAAAGATAGTGGGACACCCTGTAATTAGCCTATTTTTGGGGGCCCTAATAAAAACAAGTTCAAAAACCCTTTAAACCCCTTTAAACTGTGATTCTCATGCATATTAATTGTAACGGGTCCGGGAGGCGGAACCTCTGAGCTACTATACAAGGGGGCGGCCCTTGTAAGGGAGCGGGTGGCAGTCTCTGGATGAACGGACAGGGAGATACGGCAAGTGATCAGGGCAGTCTCTGGGTGAACGGACAGGGAGATACGGCAAGTGATCAGGGCAGTCTCTGGGTAAGGGGTAGGTACGACCTGTGATGGCAGAGCCTCCGGGTAGGCTAGCAGGCAGATGGTAGATGGGTGCTCCCAGGTGAGCAAGCGAGAGTCTCAGGAATAGCAGGTGGTCACGGCACGTGACGGCGGAGCCTCAGGGCAGGCAGGCAGGCAGGTAACGGAGAAGCGCTCCCAGGTGAGCGGGCAAGAGTCTCTGGAATAGCTGGTGGTCACAGCACGTGACAACGGAGCCTCCGGGCTGGCAAGCAGGCAGGTAACGGAGAAGCGCTCCCAGGTGAGCGGGCAAGCTGGTCCAAAGACAGACTGACCGGAGTAGTAAAGCAGACCGTCGGACCTCAGACAAGCAGGCAGGTAGCTGATATGCGCTCCCAGGTGAGCGGGCAGGCTGGTCCTTAGACAGACTGACAGGAGTAGTAAGGCAGACCGTCGGACCTCAGACTGGCAGACAGGTAACAAGTATTCAGGCAGGAAACAGGCAGGTAACTGGCAGGAATCAGGCAGGTAACTGGCAGGTAACTGGCAACGGGACCTGAGGGCTGAAGCACAGGTGAGACACAGGTGCAAACAACATTGCTCGGGCACCTCCATTTTGGAGGAGGTGCCTTTTATATGATGAAGTCCTCCGGCCATTGGCCGGGGACTCTTTAGGGCGGCGCGCGCGGCCCCTTTAAGAGGAGGGGAGCGCGCGCGCGCGCGCCCTAAGCACAGGGGCCGGGAAGGAGCGCGCGCCGAGAGCAGAGCAGGAGGAGGACGCCGGGACGGAGCGCGCGCTGACAGCAGAGCGGGGAGAGGACGCCGGGCACGGAGCAGAGCGGTGAGGGGAGCAGCGTCCCTGCCTAGCAGAGGGCAGGGACGCCAGCGCTACAGTACCCCCCCCTTTAGGCCCCCCCTTTTTTAGGCCAGACAGAAATTTAGCTAGGATGAGAGGGGCATGGATGTTCTCCCGGGGCTCCCACGTTCTCTCCTCAGGACCAAACCCCCTCCAATCTACCAGAAAAAAGGTCTTTCCTCTTACCCTTTTGCTGGCAAGAATGTTCTCTACCTCAAACTTGTCCTCAGCAGAAACCAGAGCAGGAGGCGTACCTGTAGACTTAGAAAAAGAGTTAAGTACCACAGGTTTGAGGAGAGATACATGGAAGGAGTTAGGGATCCGTAAGTTGGCCGGGAGTTTCAATTTATAGGCTACCGGGTTGATCTGACCGATGACCACCAGTGGGCCGATGAACCGAGACCCTAACTTATAGGAAGGGATCTTGAGTCGGACATATTTGGACGAGAGCCAGACTTTATCCCCAGGACGGAATTGAGGAGGGTCCATCGCTAAATGCTGCCAGGGGGCAGCAGGTACTGGCAGAGGAAGAAGGCGGCCGGCCGACAGGTGTCTCGGAACTTTGTTGCGGGCGCAGGATACACAGGCAGAAACAAAGTCCATAACATCCTTGTGCAGGTTAGGCCACCAGTAGTGTCGGGTAATAAGCTGGAGGGTCTTTTTCCGACCGGCGTGGTCAGCTAGTTTAGACGAATGACCCCAGTGTAGGATTCTCTCCCGATCAGGTACCGATACGAACGTCTTACCAGGAGGGAGACAATTTAGACTCACGGGAGCCACCTGCATTACTCTGGCGGGATCGATGGGGCAGTCACATGGTCTATGAGGTGGTGATGTCTCTGCCTCCTCCTTAACAAAGACATCAGCACTAGACCAATAAGGAATCGGAAGTCCAGGTAGATTAGCTGGGATAGGAGAGGGACGGACGGAATGGACGGGAACCAGGCAGGTTTTATGACAGGCCTGTCCCCAGTGAAGGACTTCTCCGGTTTGCCAGTCAAGCACGGGTGCATGTCTCTGGAGCCAAGGCAGACCTAGCAAGAGGGCGTGAGGGAGACCAGGCAGAACGTGAAAGGAGATACTCTCTGAATGCAGCATTCCTACCTGCAGAGTAATGGATTCGGTGATGAATTGGATGGGGCGAGGTAAGAGGCCCCCATCCACGGCAACAACAGACAAGGGTACAGCCAGAGGTTTGGTGGGGATGCGGAATTTCTCCACCAGGGACTGTGAAATAAGATTTCCGGCTGCTCCAGAGTCAAGTTGGGCTAGTTCGGAATAACGATTCTCCCCGCAGATGATTGAGACTGACAACAGCAGGGATGGAGAGGATTTATTTTTGTCTAGATCGACCCCTCTGAGTGAACCTAGATACAGGCGTTCTCCCGACCTCTCCGGGCAGGCACGGATCAGATGCTCCTTACTGCCACAGTAGAAGCAGCTCCCCTCGGCACGGCGGAAATCCTGACGGGATTTGACCATCTTGGTCTGGTCGACCTGCATAGGCTCAGGAGAGTGTACCTGTGGAGAAACGGAAGGAATGACGGGTTCCTGGAAAGTAGGAGCTAGACGTGGAATCCTTCTCTCACGGGTGACCTCTTTGGCACGCTCCTGGAACCGTAGGTCAATCCGGGTGGCAAGGGTTATTAGATCATCGAGAGTGGTAGGAATGTCCCGACCAGCAAGTTCATCTTTAATACGGCCGGACAGACCCTCCCAGAAGACGGATACCAGGGCTTCGTTATCCCAGACCAGCTCCGAGGCAAGGGTACGGAACCGTATGGCATATTGGCCCACGGTGAGGCTTCCCTGACGGAGGCGAAGCAGAGAAGATGCGGATGAGGTCCTCCGTCCGGGTTCGTCGAAGGCTTTCCGGAAAGCCATGAGAAAGGCAGGCAAGTCGGACACCAGGGGATCTCCTCTCTCCCATAGAGGATTTAGCCAGGCCAGGGCCTCCCCGGTGAGATGGGACATGATAAAGGCAATTTTGGCTCGGTCGGAGTTAAACTGGTGGGATAATAGTTCAAAATGCAGGGTGCACTGATTTATGAAGCCCCGAGCCAGGACGGAGTCGCCTCCGAAGCGAGGAGGTGCAGAGAGCCGGGGTCCGGAAAAGGATACCATGGTACTGGCGGAGGTTGTTGGTGGATCAGACAGAGTGTTCAGGCGAGTATTAACATTCCGCAGGTGACCCAGGATGGTCTCCTGTTGGGACCTCTGACGGGACAGTTCAAGACAGAGGTCCGAGAGCGAGGGAGCTTGGGTGCCACCGGGTTCCATGGCCCGAGCAAACTGTAACGGGTCCGGGAGGCGGAACCTCTGAGCTACTATACAAGGGGGCGGCCCTTGTAAGGGAGCGGGTGGCAGTCTCTGGATGAACGGACAGGGAGATACGGCAAGTGATCAGGGCAGTCTCTGGGTGAACGGACAGGGAGATACGGCAAGTGATCAGGGCAGTCTCTGGGTAAGGGGTAGGTACGACCTGTGATGGCAGAGCCTCCGGGTAGGCTAGCAGGCAGATGGTAGATGGGTGCTCCCAGGTGAGCAAGCGAGAGTCTCAGGAATAGCAGGTGGTCACGGCACGTGACGGCGGAGCCTCAGGGCAGGCAGGCAGGCAGGTAACGGAGAAGCGCTCCCAGGTGAGCGGGCAAGAGTCTCTGGAATAGCTGGTGGTCACAGCACGTGACAACGGAGCCTCCGGGCTGGCAAGCAGGCAGGTAACGGAGAAGCGCTCCCAGGTGAGCGGGCAAGCTGGTCCAAAGACAGACTGACCGGAGTAGTAAAGCAGACCGTCGGACCTCAGACAAGCAGGCAGGTAGCTGATATGCGCTCCCAGGTGAGCGGGCAGGCTGGTCCTTAGACAGACTGACAGGAGTAGTAAGGCAGACCGTCGGACCTCAGACTGGCAGACAGGTAACAAGTATTCAGGCAGGAAACAGGCAGGTAACTGGCAGGAATCAGGCAGGTAACTGGCAGGTAACTGGCAACGGGACCTGAGGGCTGAAGCACAGGTGAGACACAGGTGCAAACAACATTGCTCGGGCACCTCCATTTTGGAGGAGGTGCCTTTTATATGATGAAGTCCTCCGGCCATTGGCCGGGGACTCTTTAGGGCGGCGCGCGCGGCCCCTTTAAGAGGAGGGGAGCGCGCGCGCGCGCGCCCTAAGCACAGGGGCCGGGAAGGAGCGCACGCCGAGAGCAGAGCAGGAGGAGGACGCCGGGACGGAGCGCGCGCTGACAGCAGAGCGGGGAGAGGACGCCGGGCACGGAGCAGAGCGGTGAGGGGAGCAGCGTCCCTGCCTAGCAGAGGGCAGGGACGCCAGCGCTACATTAATAATCCCTCTAACTACATTGTGAGTCCAAATGTTCCACTTTATGTGCTTCTCCTGTCCTGTTTTCATGAATATATTTCATTCTGTTCTGTATTTGCCCGCACTTGTCTTACCCATTCACCAAGATTTGTCTTGTACCCTATTCACTAGTGATGAGCGAGTACTAAAATGCTCGGGTGCTCGTTGCTCGAATCGAGTAAATCGTAATGCTCGGGTGCTCGAACCGAGCAACGAGCCCAATGTAAGTCAATGGGAAACTCGAAACGTACCAAAGCTCTATTGAGATAGAGGTAACTAGAATATGTGTAAACATGAAAAACCTCTAAAATAATAATTTTTATGCTAATTCTTTAAAAAACACCAAAAAACCCTTGTGATATACGAGTAAGAAAATTCAAGATTATATCAAGATCAGTCCAATATCCCTTAGGGACTATTTTAACATCGAGTCAAAAAATAGAAATGTGTGGTTATCTATTAGAATTAGAATAAAATTATTATTTTAGAGGTTTTTCATGTTTACGCAAATGGGAAGCTTGAGCATTTTTCCAGCGCCCCCCCCTCCCCCGGAGGTCTGAAGGGGGGCTAAAAATTGGCCAAATCGATGGAAACAGTGTTCAACTGATATGGGAATAGCATGGGGAAGACCCCAGAAAGCATCTCTGACTCCCAGGTCACTGCTGTGAACAATGTTGTCAGAGTATTACGCCACTTTTACGGACTCACAATAAAACATACAAAAGCGAAGCCAAAATGGATTTTCCTGGAAAAAATGCTAAGGAACGTTCTTTTCCAGGGTAATGACTTGTATATAAGGCAACATAAATAACCAAAAACAAAAATGCTCCTCCACACCCTGGGCTATGTTCACACGTAGCGTTTTTGATGTGTTTTTGCATTGCCTTCAATGGTGAAAAATACATTCACCAGTAAATGTAATTTTAACATTTTACTACCTTATCTGGCCACGTGGTGTGTGAGAGATGATCAGACACATCCTGTTTCATTTATGAAGGAGGGACACAAAGTTTATTTTTCAAGGCCATCAAGCGGCCCTTACTATTGTTTGAGGTCCAGCAGTTGTCTCCCACTATTTTTAGAGGGCCGTCAGTCAGCTATGCTTTGTTGTTCCCATTATAAAGGAGTGGGTCTCCTATACTATTATTGCATATGCAGTAACTGCAAGGGCTGTCAAAAATTTGGATGCACTCCAATACCCCTTTGAAGAGACGTAGAGGAGGCCCTCATTAAAAAAATTGTTCCCATTATTAAGGAGTGGGTCTCCTATATTGGTAATGCCCATGTAGTGACTGCAAGGGCTGTGAAAAATTTGGACGCACTCTAATACCCCTTTGAAGAGACGTAGAGGAGGTCCTCATTAAAAAAATTGCTCCCATTATTAAGGAGTGGGTAATTAAGGAGTGGTAATGCCCAGGCACTAAGTGCATGGGCTGAAAAACATTTACCCCTGGGGGGATATACATGAACATACTGTATAACATACAGAATGTTAGAGGTAGGGCTCTAAAAAAAATTCCTACCGGCATCATAAACACCCTTAAAAAAATTATGTGAGTATTGCATGATGGTCACCCTGCTCATATGGTGGTGGAGAATCAGTAGAAATAGGAGGAGGGTGACATAAAATAGACAAAATCAGGAAGTGTATACCCATGTCTGGGTGTGAAGAGGTGCATGGGAATAGTCCCCCCCTCAAAAAAAAAAAAAAAAACACTGGATTTGACTATGTTCTGCTGTCATCTGGTGGTGTTGAGAAGTCTGGCCCAATCCAGCCTTTGTTCATTTTGATAAGAGTCAGTGTGGCACCCTAGGGGTCCGGTTGCCACAGTAGCATTGCCTCCCTCACAAGAGGTGATGCCATGCCGGGAAGCAAGCAGGGGTCCCCTAGTCAGGTATACTAGCATGCAAAACTTTCCTGGCTCCAGACCAGCAAGGTCAGCTCCTCCCCTTAGCAACTGGAATCTGGAGGCGGGGTTAGTTAGAGTTAGTGAGAGGAGTTGAAGACAGGACAGTGAAGAGGAAAGACCTGGGGAGTGGAGCTGCACGGCAGCTCACCCCAGAGAGGAGCATAGGATAACCGGACACTGGAGTCTGAGGTTGTGGGGCACTGAAGGCCCAGCAGCAGAAAAAGGAATGCAGAAGTCTGCAGGTCTCCTGGCCCCATCAGACGCCTGGAGGTTCAGCAGCACATAGGGCCCAGCACCGCCACATGGGAACGACACTCCAGGAAGGCCCGAGCTGCCTGCCATACGGGTGAGCACAGAGACGTTTTACTCAGGGACGAGGGCCACAGCACAGCTATAAGCAGCAGGGCCAAAGAGATTAGTGCAAAGGGAAGGCCTCCAGCTTCACCTGGTGAGGTGGATTCCCAACTTGCTTCCAGGCCGCCCGGATCTTTCCTACAAGCTAGTACCCGTGCCCCCGGTCTGCCTAACCACCGCAAGTAAAGATAAGAGGAAACCGCCATTAAGTTGTGGACTGGTTATTATCTGCGCCATCCCCTGCACTACACTGCACAGTAACATCTATAACATCACCATTTCCTGCCCTGGAGCTAAGCTCTGCCTGTGGAGAGCAGTCCCAACTCTGCTGCGTCATCATCAGCTCCAGAGGATCTGCACCGCAGCAGCAGCTCCATATAGCCGCATACCACAGGTGGCGTCACGAACATTAAACTATAAAAACTATAATCCCATTTTATTGACCGGCCTGGGTCACGGACCGGGTCACTGCCACTGTGACAACCCCTGCATCAACAGGCCCGGCACCGAGTACCCCACGGCCCTGGGGGCGAGTCATCAGCCTGTCAGTATTTTCAGTTGACAGGCGGATGCGCCTATCTGTTATAATACCGCCGGCTGTACTAAAGACCCACTCTGACAAAAGGCTAGCTGCAGACCAGGACCTCCAAGACGTAGAGAGCCAGTTCATGCCACGTGTCCAACTTGGATACACAATAGTTATAAGGCACAGAGGAATCACGGAGGACGTTGATACGGTCGGCAAGGTACTCCTTCAGCATCTTACAAAACTTTTCCCTCCTTGACAGAGTACCCCACGCATCAGGGCCAGCGTGCTGGGAGGGTCTGAGAAAACTCATCCCAGACAGGGGTGGAATAAGAGTAGCCAGGGCCCCGTGCAGTTTAGAAGGTGTGGGCCCACACAGGTACCGGATATATCACGTGACATGTCACATGATCCCATTTGATGGATCATGTGATAGGTCATGTTAGTAACACACAAATTTTTCTCTTATCTACAGTGCCATACATAATAGAGCAGGGGTGAGAGACCGTGACTGTTCTGGAGGCCGAACCAAAAGGCTGAAATTAATTCTGCTCAATATTACCATAGTATCTATAATATACTTACCTTGTAATGTCTTCACATCCTGTTCCATCCAGATGTGTCCGGATCCCAGGATTCCAAGCAGCGGAAGTTCGCCGACCGCCATATTGGGACACCCTAGTGATGGGTGTCTCAATATGGAAACCGCTAGTGGTACCAGCCTCTTGCGCGGCACCACCAGCGGAACACCGTCGCGAACATGCCGTACACACCACCGCAGGGATCAGCCAAATGATTCACTGACCGCCACCATCTTTGTACAGGAGGAGCGCATTCGCAGTTTTAATGTGACCGCCGCTATCTGCCTGCACAAGGATGGCAGCAGTCTCATTTACTGCGCGGGGAGACAGCTCAAATGAGAGAACACATGAGGGAAGAAGACAGTACAGGGGTGGAGAGAGAGAGCAGACAAGGGGGAGAGCACATGGGGTACACAGGTCAAAGAAGAGATCACATGAGAGGAGGAGACAGCCGATGGGGGAGAGAGAAAGCACACAGGGGGGAGAGAGACAGAGCACAGGGGGGAGACAGCTCAAACGGGACAGCACATGAGGGGGGAACACAGCACAGGAAGGAGAGAGACAGCAGATAAGGGGGATAGCACATGGGGTAGACAGGTCAAAGAAGAGAGCACAGACGGGAGAAGTCAGCACATGGGGGAAAGAGAGAGTGGATAGGTGGGTGAGCACATGGGGGGGAGGATCTCAACACTGCAAATCCTGCCCCCATCATGACTTTACCGCCCTCCCGATGCAATAGCATCGGGCCTCCATCTAGTTAAAAAATAATTATTATTCATAATTGTATGACTTAATATTGAGCAGAATTAAGTATCCTTGCTTCCCCCTATATACAATATGAGCCCCCACATAGCCCCCTCAATCAACAACCAAAGTGATCAACCTATGGGGCCCTTATACATGTAAGCCCTAACAAAAAAAAACTTGAAAAATTCTCTTTTTATTTAGTTTAAAAACCCCAAAACATACAGAAATAAATACACACACATAGCACAGAAAAACAGTGATATAAAAAAGAGCTGAAATGTGGGGAGTTGGGACTAGTTTTACCCTTCACAATTCCTTTCCTGACAGCGGAAGTTGGCACCCTAAGTTTACATGGTATGGTGCCCCTGCTCCTCGTCGACTGCCCCTCTGTAGCCCGACCTCTACTCTAACTGGCCAGGCATTCTCAATAGGTGATCAGATAATTTTTAATGAACATCTATAAAATATAGATACTAGTAACCCTTCAGATCATAAATGGCCAGTTACTGTATGTGGCAGTGTATTTAAGTCACAAAACATCCATATACCTCACAGACACATGATGTATATAGCCCCTACATACAGTATGAGCCCCCACACAGCCCCGTACATACTGTTTGAGCCTCCACAAAGCTCCCTATGTACAGTATGAGTTCCCACACAGCCCCCTACATACAGTATGAGCTCCCACATAGCTACCTAGATTCAGTATGAGAACTCATTTAACTACCTACATACAGTAGAAGCCCCACATAGCACCCTGCACAGCCCCAGCATGCATCCCCACACAAGTAACATCACCCCCTTCTCCACACAGGCACTCAGCATGCAGCCCTACATGAGTGACATTATCCCCTTCATTATGCAGCCCCGTGTAAGTAGCATCACTCCCTTCACAACACATCCCGCAGCCCCACGCAGCCACCTTGCATGCAGCCTCACAAGAGTGACATTACCCATTTCCCCTTGCAGCCATCCAGCATCAACCACCCTTCCCCGCACAGCCCCACATCACTCCCCCTCCACAGCCCCCTTCTCCACAATGCCCCACATCATCATCATCATCATCATCCCCCTTCTCCACAATCCCCCATCATCATCCCCCCTCCTCACAGCCCCCATCGTCATCATCCCCCCTCCTCACAGCCTCCATCATCATCATCATTCCCCCTCCTCACGGCCCCCATCATCAGCCCCCTCCTCACAGCCCCTTATCATCATCCCCCCTCTCCACACAGACCCTCATCATCCCCCTCTTCTCTATACAGCCCATCATCACCTTCCCCATGCAGCCTCACACATATAACATAAACCCTTTTCCTGTGAAAGCCACCCCATAAGCAGCCTTATACAAGTAGCAGTGACCATTTCCCTATGCAACCCTCCATCATGCAGCCCCCATACAATACCATCATCCACACTTCTTTGCACCCAAAATTCATCCTCAGCCCACTCACACTGAGTCCTGTGTCCTCATTCCCACCTGCACACAGCTCCATCATGCAGCCTCAGTCTCGGTCCTTTTCAGCAGCCACAGCTCCAGCTCCATGATGCTTCCTGCTATCGGGTCTTCACTGGAATGAAGGAAGCCCCGCCCCTTCCGGTGACATCATCCCCTCAAAAAATCAACTCCACTCTACCGAGCTGCAGATGTTGGTGCACAAAGGATTATATGAGGGCAGTCAGACTATGACCCCCCCCCGGAGCCTCGGGCCCCTGGCGGTAGCCCAGATTGCCCTCATTATAATCCGCCTATGGTCCCAGATCTTTGACAGTGTTCCCCTGCCTCTGCTGCATCGTATTTATGTCTCCCTCGCCTGTACTCCTTGGTTGTCCAAGGAACTGTGACCTCTGCCGCCAGCGTTGTCAGATGAGAATTTTTTTAATAATTCTTGAACAAGGATCTTCTGGTACTGCAACATTTTATTAGAGCTCTCCGCCACGGGAAGGAGATAGAAAGTTCTCCTTATAGTATGAGTCTAGAAGTGTGACCAACCAGTAATTACTGTCAGATAAAATGTGTACAACACGAGGGTCACAGGAAAGGCAGCAGAACATAAAGTCAGCCATGTGTGCCAGACTGCCAACAGCCAAGACTTCCCAGTCCTGACCAAGATGATGACTGTCCATGCTCTCCTTCTCCTCATCCTCCTCCTGGTCCTCCTCCTCATTCTATCTCTCCTCTGGCCATCCATGCTAAACAGACAGTACCACTGTTGTGTGGGTAGTACCGACTGTAGCGCAGGAAAACAGCTCCTGTGCCTCCTCCTCCTCCTCATTATCACCCAATGCGTGTTGAGATGAGATGTGGCCGGTCTGTTTGGCATCGCCCTCTATGGTTCCTTGCTCCATCTTATCGTGCTCTGCCTGAAATGCCTCCTCTTTAATTGTGAGGAGCAAGCGTTTCAGTAGAGAGAGAAGCGGGATGGTGACCTAATTATGGTGTCATCGCCACTCACCATCTTGGTGGAGTCCTCAAAGTTTTGGAGGATGGCAGAGATGTCAGACATCCATGCCCACTCATCAGCTCTTATGTGCAGAGGCCGACCTGAATACCAACCGGTGTGTTGAAGCTTGTACTCAACAACTGCCCTCTGCTGCTCACAAATCCTTCCCAACATATGAAACGTTGAGTTCCAACACGTGGTGACATCACACACCAGTTGGTGAGCTGGATGCTGAAGCATGGCGAGGGCAGCGGAAGCTGTAGGTGACTTTTCGGAAATGGGCACACACGCGGAATACTTTCACAAGCAGATCCAGGTAGATTTTGATAAACCGCTGAACCACTAGGTTGAGCACATGGGCCAGGCATGGTACGTGTGTGAGCTTGCCTAGCTTCAGAGCCGCCACCATTTTCCGGCTATTGTCACACACGACTATGCCTGGCTGTAGGTTCAGCGGTGACAGCCACAGATCTGCCTGCTCTCTTACAGCTTTCAACTCTGCATCGGTGTGTGGTTTGTCCCCTAAGCATATGAGCTTCAACACAGCCTGTTGCCACTTGGCCGAGGCAGTGCTGCAGTGCTTCCAGCTTCTGACTGATGTGGTCATTTCGAAAATGGAGGCTGAAGAGGAGTAGGAGGTGCAGGAGCTGTAGAATGTGAGGGCAACCCTGATTGACCCAGGGCCTGCAATCCTCGGCATCGGGAGGACGTGTTCCACCCCAGGGTCCGACTGGGTCCTGGCTTCGCTTCCACTATATTAAGCCAGTGTGCCGTCAGTGAAATGTACAGTCCCTGGCCACAGGCACTCCTCCATGTGTCCATGGTTAGTTGTACCTTCCCAGTAACTGCATTGTTGAGGGCACGGATAATGTTCTGAAACACATGCTTGTGTAAGGCAGGGACGGCACAACGGGAGAAATAGTGGCGGCTGGGGACCAAGTACCGAGGAACGGCCGCCACCATGAGGTAGCGGAAAGATTCCGTCTCCACGAGCCTAAAAGGCAACATATCAAGTGCATGCAGTCGAGAAATGTGGCAGTTTAGTGCTGTGGCCTGGGGGCCGTTGGCTGCGTATTTGCGCTTGCGTTCAAAGGACTGGGGTAAGGACAACTGAATGCTATGCTGGGACAAGGACGTGGATGTGGTTGCAGGTGGTAGTGGTTGCAAGTGTGCAATGACAGGTGCAGGGCGGGAGGCATCTTCGCCTGCGCCATGGACAGGGGAATGGCGTACACGCACAACAGCGGAACAGGCAGTGGTGTCACCCGCAGACACTGTTTCTGGACCCTGGCGTTTGGCCCAACTAGTCAGGTGCTTTGTTGTAATGTGCCTGATCATGCTGGTGGTGGTCAGGCTGGTAGTTTTGCTGCCCCTGCTGATGCTGGCCTGGCAGAGGGTGCAAATGGTCTTTTTGGGGTTATCTGGACAGTCTTTAAAAAAGAGCCAGACTTTGGAAGACCTAACAGTTGGACTGGCAACTTCCTTCGTGTTGGTGTTCGGAGGAATAGTTTCCCGCCTTGTGTCTGTATCCACCCCACTGCTTGTTCCTGCCTGTTGTGGTGCTATGCCTCCCTTGCACTCTGTGCTGCTGTCCTCGCTATGCATGTCACCTTGCCCGGTTGGGTCAGTGACTTCATCGTCCACCACCTCGTCTTCTACGTACACACCCTGGGCCTCCTCCTGACTTTCTGGCAATTGTGTCTCATCATCCACCTCTTGTGACACTAATTTCACTTTCCCACCATCGCCTTTGTGTGACCGTGGCTGCTCAAATATTTGGGCATCGCTACTTGCAATCTCCTCTTGCCCTCCTTGAAGAGGGCCGGGTGAGAGGCCCGAATCTATAAATAGAAAAGTGAACAGCTCTTCGGAGTGTCCAAGTGTGGGAGGAAGGAGGATCAGGGTGAGGAATATGTGTTCCAGAATCACGGCTTCTGAGACTGGACCATGTGTAAAAGACAGGGAGGTAGTGGTGGTGTCAAAGTGACTGGAAGAATTATCTGTTATCCAACCAACAACCTTTTCACACTGCTCTGGCTTCAAGAGTTGTGTCCTGCGGCCCCCTAGAAATTGGGACAAGAAGGTAGTTCAACATAATGTGGGTGTTTGTTGTGCTCCCTCAGCAGGCACAGTTTCATCTTGCCCATGGCCTCGGCCTCTGCGTGCACCATTACGATCACGTCCACTTCCCCGTCCCTTGCCACCTTGCCACGCGCCTTGCCCATTTTAAATGGAGTGTAATGTTTTGCACGCTTCCCAAAATGTCATGATTATTACGGCAGTAATATCGGATCACGTTTGATGACCACGGTTTTAGGCAGTGGCCTTGTAGTATAGTGTTGGTCAGCGACCAAGTGTGAATAGGTTGAACAACATACAACTGGCAGACTTTAAATGGAGTGTAATACTTTGCACGCTCCGCAAAATGTCACAATTATTGCCAAAGTAATATCGGATCACGTCTGATGATGGACAAATTTCTCTGCTTCCATAATACAGCAATGCGAATAAAATCAACCAGATTTGTCTGTATTCTGCTAACAAGCAAATGGAGCAGTTAAAATTGTGTATTATATTGCTTTATAACCAAATAATCGGGATTAAGAGCAAAAAGAATATTAGCCCTGATATCAAGGGCTATGGATATCTGTAACAGCAGCAGACAGCACGTGCAAAGGACCCTATTCTGCTCTATATACTCTGCATGCCTAACTCCTGCTATCACCAGGATTAATATATGCAGCTGGATTAGTCCTTAGAAAGACTGCTAGTTCAGATGTATATAAAAATTTGCTGTGGAATACCTATACCTAACTAATAACCGCCAATTCTCTCCCTAGCTCAGCAGCACCTCTCCCTACTCTGCCTGTCTGAAGGGTAGACTGTGTCGAGCATAGGGTCACTGGATCTGATATAGATCCGATAACGCTATGCGGCCAGCCAATCACTGTAATGCCACAACCGACATGGCTGCGGCATTTAAGTGAGTGGTGGGCAATCCCTGCATGTTTATTCGCTGTCTAAACAGTGCCAAATGTGGGGCTGGGATTCAAGCTCCCGCCCGAACATCCTGGAAGTATAACAGTCTAGCAGTGAGATGCTCGGGGGAGTACCGAGGACACTCGCTCATCACTACTTTTCACATGACTTAGCAGTTTTGATATTTTTTACTTTTTGTTAGTTTATTTTGAACAAAAAAAAAGCATAAATGAAGCTTTAAATGTATGAAATAGCATCACACTATTACAGTAGTAATTTGAACTAGATGGACATTAGGAAATGAGCATAAAGGCCGCGCTCAGAGCACATACTCTTAGCATGATCTCAGTGCATCTTCATATGTGCAACAGTTAGATTGGGATAGCAATATCTATACTAAACAGTTTTCTTTAACCCCTTCTCAGCATATGACATAAGGAACTGAGCCTGCATCTTTCCCAGAAGATATCATCTTCCTCTCAGAGCTGCAAGTGGAGCAGAGCTCTGCCTGCGATTGTTAACCTGTTAAATACTGCTGCCATTTACAGTGTGCTGCAGAGGGCACGCTGTTCTAACTATTTATTTGCCCCTTACAACTGCAATGGGTTTCTGTGACAGACTATTTTTCGTTTTTTCCTCCCCTTCTTCCAAAAGCGATAACTTTTTCATCTTTCTGTCAATATAGCCATATGAGGGCTTGTTTTTTGCGGGACGAGTTCTACTTTTGAAAGATATCATTCACTTTATCATGTAATGCACTGGAAAGTGGGGAAAAAAATTCCTAATGCGTTGAAATTGCAAAAAAAAGTGAAATATCACAATTGTTGTTTGGATTTTTTATTTACCACTGGCCGTACCCGGCCATGCGTTGCTGTGGCTCAGTCTGGTTAAATGGAAAAGAAAGAAAAGAGAAAGCGCACGTTTCTAAAATATTTCATTTCACAATACTTGTGGGTATACAATATTTTTTGTTGTTCCATTGTCTGTATACAGTGCTGGCCAAAAGTATAATACTCAGTTTCTTCCTGAAAATGATTGCAATCACAAATTCTTTGGTATTATTCTCTTCATTTAATTTGTCTTCAATGAAAAAAACACAAAAAGAATTGTCCTAAAGCCAAATTGGATATAATTCCACACCAAACCTAAAAAAGGGGGTGGACAAAAGTATTGGCACCCTTTGAAAAATCATGTGATGCTTCTCTAATTCGTGTAATTAACAGCACCTGTAACTTACCTGTGGCACCTAACAGGTGTTGGCAATAACTAAATCACACTTGCAGCCAGTTAACATGGATTAAAGTTGACTCAACCTCTGTCCTGTGTCCTTGTGTGTACCACATTGAGCATGGAGAAAAGAAAGAAGACCAAAGAACTGTCTGAGGACTTGAGAAACCAAATTGTGAGGAAGCATGAGCAATCTCAAGGCTACTACAAGTCCATCTCCAAAGACCTGAATGTTCCTGTGTCTTCCGTGCGCAGTGTCATCAAGAAGTTTAAAGCCCATGGCACTGTGGCTAACCTCTCTAGATGTGGATGGAAAAGAAAAATTGACGAGAGATTTCAACGCAAGATTGTGCAGATGGTGGATAAAGAACCTCGACTAACATCCAAACAAGTTCAAGCTGCCCTGCAGTCCGAGGGTACAACAGTGTCAACCCGTACTATCCGTCGACGTCTGAATGAAAGGGGACTGTATGGTAGGATACCCAGGAAGATCCCACTTCTTACCCCGAGACATAAAAAAGCCAGGCTGGAGTTTCCCATAACTTACCTGAGAAAGCCTAAAACGCTTTGGAAGAATGTTCTCTGGTCAGATGAGACAAAAGTAGAACTTTTTGGGAAAAAAGCATCAACATAGAGTGTACAGGAAAAAAAAAGAAGCATTCAAAGAAAAGAACACGGTCCCTACAGTCAAACGTGGCGGAGGTTCCCTGATGTTTTGGGGTTGCTTTGCTGCCTCTGGCACTGGACTGCTTGACCGTGTGCATGGCATTATGAAGTCTGAAGAATACCAACAAATTTTGCAGCATAATGTAGGGCCCAGTGTGAGAAAGCTGGGTCTCCCTCAGAGGTCATGGGTCTTCCAGCAGGACAATGACCCAAAACACACTTCCAAAAGCACTATAAAATGGTTTGAGATAAAGCACTGGAGACTTCTAAGGTGGCCAGCAATGAGTCCAGACCTAAATCCCATAGAACACCTGTGGAGAGATTTCAAAATGGCAGTTTGGAGAAGGCACCCTTCAAATATCAGGGACTTGGAGCAGTTTGCCAAAGAAGAATGGTCTACAATTCCAGCAGAGCATTGTAAGAAGCTCATTGATGGTTACCGGAAGCGGTTGTTCGCAGTTATTTTGGCTAAAGGTTGTGCAACCAAGTATTAGGCTGAGGGTGCCAATACTTTTGTCCGGCCCTTTTTTGGAGTTTTGTGTGAAATGATCAATGATTTGATTTTTGCTTCATTCTCTTTTGTGTTTTTTCCTTGCAAGCAAATTAAATGAAGAGAATAATACCAAAGAATTTGTGATTACAATCATTTTCAGGAAGAAACTGAGTATTATCTGATAGAATTGCAGGGGTGCCAATACTTTTGGCCAGCACTGTAGATATAGAGATTGTCTGTTTGGTTTGCCAACTCTAGAATACGCAACATATAATTGTCCATGTGAGAAGTAATCCGTGTCTACATTTAAACTGCACAATTCTAAAGATTGGCCCTGAGCTTTGTTAATGGTGATTGCAAACGCAAAATATACATATTTACATTTTTATTTATTTATATATATATATATATATATATATATATATATATATATATATATATATATATAGCCACTGTGTATATACACTGCTCAAAAAATTAAAGGGAACACTTAAACAACAGAATATAACTCCAAGTAAATCAAACTTCTGTGAAATCAAACTGTCCACTTAGGAAGCAACACTGATTAACAATCAATTTCACATGCTGTTGTGCTAATGGAATAGACAATAGATGGAAATTATTGCCAATTATCAAGATACACTCAATAAAGGAGTCATTCTGCAGGTGGGGACCACGGACCACATCTCAGTACCAATGCTTTCTCGCTGATGTTTTGGTCACTTTTGAATGTTGGTTGTGCTTTCACACTCGTGGTAGCATGAGACGGACTCTACAACCCAGAAGTTGCTCAGGTAGTGCAGCTCATCCAGGATGGCACATCAATGCGAGCTGTGGCAACAAGGTTTGCTGTGTCTGTCAGCTTAGTGTCCAGAGGCTGGAGGCGCTACCAGGAGACAGGTCAGTACACCAGGAGACATGGAGGGGGCCGCAGGAGGGCAACAACCCAGCAGCAGGACCGCTACCTCCGCCTTTGTGCAAGGAGGAACAGGAGGAGCATTGCCAGAGCCCTGCAAAATGACCTCCAGCAGGCCACAAATGTGCATGTGTCTGCACAAACGGTTAGAAACCGACTCCATGAGGGTGGTATGAGGGCCCAACGTCCACAGATGGAGGTTGTGCTCACAGCCCCACACCGTGCAGGATGCTTGGCATTTGCCACAGATCACCAGGATTGGCAAAGTCACCACTGGCGCACTGTGTTCTTCACAGATGAAAGCAGGTTCACACTGAGCACATGTGACAGACGTGACAGAGTCTGGAGATGCCGTGGAAAGCGATCTGCTGCCTGCAACATCTTTCAGCATGACCATTATGGCAGTGGGTCAGAAATGGTGTCGGGTGGCATTTCTTTGGAGGGCCGCACAGCCCTCCATGTGCTCGCCAGAGGTAGCCTGACTGCCATTAGGTACCGAGATGAGATCCTCAGACCCCTTGTGAGACCATATGCTGGTGCGGTTGGCCCTGGGTTCCTCCTAATGCAGGACAATGCCAGACCTCATGTGGCTGGAATGTGTCAGCAGTTCCTGCAAGATGAAGGCATTGAAGCTATGGACTGGCCCACCCATTCCCTAGACCTGAATCCGAATTAGCACATCTGGGACATCATGTCTCGCTCCATCCACCAACGTCACATTGCACCACAGACTGTCCAGGAGTTGGCGAATGCTTTAGTCCAGGTCTGGGAGGAGATCCCACAGGAGACCATCCGCAACCTCATCAGGAGCATGCTCAGGCATTGTAGGGAGGTCATACAGGCACGTGGAGGCCACACACAATACTGAGCCTCATTTTGACTTGTTTTAAGGACATTACATCAAAGTTGGATCAGCCTGTAGTGTGTTTTTTCACTTTAATTTTGGGGGTGACTCCAAATCCAGGCCTTCATTGGTTAATAAATTTGATTTCCATTGATGATTTTTGTGTGATTTTGTTGTCAGCACATTCAACTTTGTACAGAACAAAGTATTCAATGAGAATATTTCATTCATTCTGATCTAGGATGTGTTATTTGAGTGTTCCCTTTATTTTTTTGAGCAGTGTATATATATATATATATATATATATATATACATATATATATATATATATATACATACATATAAATATATACAGTACAGACCAAAAGTTTGGACACACCTTCTCATTTAAAGATTTTTCTGTATTTTCATGACTATGAAAATTGTACATTCACACTGAAGGCATCAAAACTATGAATTAACACATGTGGAATTATATACTTAACAAAAAAGTGTGAAACAACTGAAAATATGTCTTCTATTCTAGGTTCTTCAAAGTAGCCCCCTTTTGCTTTGATGACTGCTTTGCAGCCTCCCTCTCTCCTTCCCTCCCTCCGTCGCTTGTTGTTGCGTAGTTGGAAAGAGAGGGAGAAGGGTTTATGAATGAGATGTCACTAAGGGGGAGAGTCAGTCTGAGACTGAGCTCGTAACTTCCCCCTCTCTCTGTTGCTTTTATGTCCAACAGCTGGTATATAAAAACATAGTAGGTATAGCAAAACATGAGTGTGTTCGAATGCAACGTTGTGTCAAAATTTCAAAGCAATTGGTGAAGAACTTTCGGAAATTTAAGATTTTGAACAAACAAACATTTACATTTTTATTTATATATATTTTCACTATATGGTAAAACTGACATGCCATTATGATTCTCCAGGTTATTATGAGTGCACAGATACCAAATATGTATAGGTTTTTTTATTTAAGTGGTGAAAAAAATTCAGAAATTTGTAAAAAAAAGAAAAAAAATCTTTGAAGACCCGTAACGTTTTCATTTTTAGGGATATGGGGCTGTGTGATAGCTTATTGTTTGCGCTATGAGTGGATGTTTTTACCATTTTGGGGTAGATACAATATTTTGATCACCTCTAATTGTATTTTATTGCAATGTTGAATTGGCCAAAAAAAAATTTAATTCTGGCTGACTTTCACAGGTGTATCATAGAGACAGGCATGGGGTTCATAAGACCCGGCTGTCATGGCAACCCATCAGCTCGCCGCGATTACATTAAGGGTGGGCCGATGTGAGCGTGGAATGCTGTGCCTCCCTGTCAGCACGTGTTAACTGCCACTGTCAGAGATTGATAGCAGTATTTACCAGAATAACAGTAGCGGCGGCGCTCCACTCCACTCGCGGCTATTAGAAATAAATATTAGTGATGAGCGAGCGTGCTCGTTTAACCCTTTCAACGAGCATGCTCGGGTGCTTTCTGAGTATCTTCAGCGTGCTCGTATATTAAGTTCGAGTCCCTGCGTCTGCATGATTTATGACTGTTAGTCAGCCTCAACACATGTGAGGATTCCTTAACAAACAGGCAATCTCTGTATGTGTTGACGCTGACTAACAGCCATAAATCATGCAGACGCAGGGACTCGAACTTAATATACGAGCACGCCGAAGATACACGGAAAGCAACCGCGCGTGCTCGGCGAAAGGGTTAAACAAGCACGCTCGCTCATCACTAATAAATATATATTTTTTTTTAAATGAACATATGTGGAATCTTAAAAATAAAATAAATACATTTAAAGACACTAGCGCCGAAAGGGATAAGGACTGCTGAAAGCTACTGACAGAAAAACGGGTCCTGTGTGGTAAACCCATGGAGCAAGGTGATCCGATAGAAACTGGATACTGTCGCGCTAAACAACTAGTGAATGGACATATGGGGGGGGGGGGACAAAAACAAAGGACATGCAATGATAATTATATCAATAAGGATAGCCCAGATAATCCCTTCAAAAATCATGGTAATTCAAATGTACACACAAGTATTTATGATCAATACCTCTCCATGAATAGAATAACAATTTGTGGTGTTTCTGCTAACTGTGCAATTCTGGTGTTTGGGACTACGAAGTACTGCGTACAACCTACGCGTTCCGAGGAAATCTCGGTTCCCCTTAATCAGGGTACCCTGATAGGGTACGTGTATGGATGTGGACACCGCAGGACTTTGTAGCTTCTTAATGTGACGTCACACACTACTCCAGCATTCTCCTGCTCGGATAACAGGGATGCTACCGGCCGGAGCGCCTTGGTCGCACAGACTTGTTAGACTTAACCCTCAACTGGTGAGGTGGGGTTTGCCACATTCCAGGGAATTTTTGTTCGGCTGTCATTCATTGAAAAATGCTGGTATGAGGATACGTGTCTCACTAGCTTCCATCCATTTGTGGGTGTCAAAAATTTGTTATACTCATGTGTAATCAATCGTCAATAAGAAAACGATTAAAACAAATGTGATCTTTGCATTTTCTGTAAAAATAAGAGATTTCTAAACACTGGGGTATAAAAAAAAACCACATCACCAGTTGGGTGACAAAAAACCCACCTCACCAGTTGAGGGTTAACAGAGGACTCACATCGTCTTGCTGCACCGCATCCATTTCTAATTGCTAGTGGATACCAGTACACACAGGAGCACTCAGAGGTATAGGGATAACTCCCATCCTCAAGTGAACTGACTCACAGCATCTTGCTGCACCGCGCCCGCTACTAATTGCTTCTGGATAGAGGATCACTACCGCAGACACCAGTACACACAGGAGCATTCAGAGGTGCAAGAATAACCCCCATCCTCCAGTGAACTAAGAAGGACGCTATATCAGCAAACTGTAGGTCTTCTTTTTGTTACTCCTTTTTATGTTTCACATGCATGATTGTTGGCTGAAATGCGAGGCCTGTGGTTGTAACTATTTGTAATATTATTAACTGGTACTTTTTAATTGAAAGATATTGGTGAATTATTTATATTCTATACAGTATGTAAGATCCATAGCCCAAACACCAGAATTATGCTGTTAGCAGAAACACAACAAATTGTTATGTCTTCTATTTGTGGAGAGGTATTGATCATAAATACTTGCGTATACATTTGAATTACCTTGATTTTTGAAGGGATTAATTACCTGAGCAATGCTTATTGACATATTTATCATTGCACGTCCCTTAGTTGTCTTGTTTTTTTCCCCCCACGTCCATTCACCAGTTGTTTACCAAGGCAGTATTCAGTTTTTATATGAGGAATCTCTCCATCCTTAAAAGATCAATCTTTCAAAGTATAAAATTAACCAACCTGATCAGTAAAGGGTATAATGAGAGTAAAAAAAAACTGAGTCATGTGTCATGTCAATAGTAAAGCTTTATACGACAATTCATGTGTGGGGTTATTGTACATTTTGTAAAATGTACCTCCTTGTCTTTCTTGTTTTAGAGTAGTTCTAACCTATTTCAGTTGACAACTAGTGATGAGCGAGTATGTTTTGTTAACCCATTCGCCGAGTATGCTCGGGCCGAGAACCGAGTAGTTACAGCTGCTCGGTGTTATGTTTGAATCGCTCCAGTGTGCATGATTTGCGACTGTTTGACAGCTTTAATACATTTGAGGAATGTCTGCTTCTTACACATTCCTCACATGCATTAAAGCTGTCAAACAGTCGCAAATCATGCACATGGGAGCGATTCAAACATAACATCGAGCAGCTGTAACTACTCTGTGCTCGGCCCGAGCATACTCGGCGAAAGGATTAACAAAACATACTCGCTCATCACTATTGACAACTAGTGATGAGCGAGAACTAAAATGCTCAGGTACTCATTACTCGGGTTGAGCAAATTGGAGTACTCGGGTGCTTGATCCGAGCAACGAGCCCAATGTAAGTCTATGGGAAACTCGAGTATTTGTCAGGCGGCTCCCCCCAGCGGTCTGCAGAGGGCCTAAAAATTGCCCAAATCGACGGGAACAGTGCTCAAATGACATGGGAACAGCATGGGGAAGACCCCTGGAAGCAGTTCAGACTCCCAGGTCACTGCTGTCAACAACGTTGTCAGAGTATGACGCCACTTTTACGGATTCACAATAAAATATACAAAAAAACAAACCAAAATGGATTTTCCTGGGAAATATGTTAAGGAACATCCTTTCCAGGGTAATGACTTGTATATAAGGCAAAATAAATAACCAAAAGCAAAAATACTCCTCCACACCTTGGGCTATGTTCACATGTAGCGTTTTTGATGCTTTTTTGCACTTTTGCATTGCTTTCAACCAAGACAAATGCATTCACTGGGAAATGTCATTTTAACATTTTACAACCATATCTGGCAATGTGTTGTGTGACACATCATCAGACACATGCATACAGTGCTGAAAAAACATGGGAACAGAATGGGGAAGACCTCTTGAAGCATTTCTGACTCTCATGTCACTGCCTAAAGGTGTGCCCATCATAAGTGATCCTTGGCGCATGCGAAGATGCCTCCCGCCATGCACCTGTTGTTGCAGACTTGCAATCCTTGTCCCAGTGCAGCGTTCAGTTGTCCCTACCCCATTCCTTGGAATGCAAGCGCAAGTATGCAGCCAGCCACCCACCCTCCCACAGGCTGCAATACTATACTGCCAAATTTATTGACAGCTGTTTGCACTTGAAATGTGGCCCTTTAGGCTCGTGGAGGCGGAAGCTTTTCACAACCTCATGTCGGCGGCGGCCGGATGTCCATACTCGGTCCCCAGCCGCCTCTATATTTCCCGGTATCGCCTCCGCCTTCCACAAGCACGGGTCCCACAACATTACCCGTGCCCTCCCCAGTGCACTTACTGGAAAGGACCGCCTAACCACAAACACGTGGACAGGTGAATGTGGCCAGGGACGGTACGGAGCCAGTCCACAGCTTTTTTTTGCTGAGAGTTGTATTTAGCTAGGTGAAAGGACTGGCATAGAGGTAAACCGTATCTACTCTGTGTGTCATTACTCCCAGGAAGTCCTCTAATGCAGCTTGGTGCAGAAGCAATGGCAGCCCATCCAACATCAACTCGCACTTGTCGGTGGTGCTTTCACACAAACATCTTTCTTTGCGCATTTAATTTCTTGACTACAGAGATGAGCAATGGCCTGATCTGCAATGCGGTTTGAGAAATAACATGCATAAGCACGTCCGATCCACATTAAAAAAAGCAGCCATAGAGTGTCCGGGAACCTTCCCCCACACTTTTCTTAGCCAGGAGTGCTTCTCGGCAGGGTTGGACGGTCCCACCAGAGAATCCTCTGGTGTGCCCTGGCTTCTACCTCAGGAGAGTTCATGATAGTGCTAACTTTGCAGCTGCTATGGGGCTCTTGAGCGAGGGAGAAAGGTGAGCCCTCAGAATCAAATCCTCTGGTGGGAAAAATGTTTTTCAATCTTAAACAGCTTCTCAGTGGGAGTTGTATTTCACCACAGCCATATTGTTTAGCTCGGTGAAAGGACTTGCATAGAGGTAAACCGTATGTACTCCGGCTGTCATTGCTCCGTAGCCAGGTTCCGCCCATTGTCACACACAAACATGCCTGGCTGTATATTCAGCGGTGAGAGCCACAGATCAGGCTGCTGTGTTACTGCTTTCAATAACTCTGCAGCGCTGGACAGTTTGTCACCTAAGCATTAAGCATGTTATCTTCAGCACAGCCTGTTGCCGCTTGGCCAAGGCAGTGCAGCAGTGCTTTCAGCTTGTGACTGATGTGGTCATTTCGGAGATGGAAGAGGAGGTACAGGAGCTGAACAATGTGATTACATTGAGGTTACTTTGGCGACTCTGTTTTTTATACTGAAGAAAGATCCTACTGTTTTTCTTTTTAAACGTTATTTTTTAAGACAAATGCATTCACCGTGAAATGTCATTTTAACATTTTACAACCTTATCTGGCAATGTGGTGTGTGACACATCATCAGACACATCCTGTTTCATTTCTGATGGAGGGACGCTGAAAGTCACAAAGCCTATTTTTATAGGGCCATCAGGCGGCCCTTACTATTCTTAAAAGGCCAGCAGTCGGCTCTCGCTATTGTTAGAGAGCCATCAGCCGGCTATGCTGTGTTGTTTCCATTATTAACGAGTGGGTCTCCTATACTGTTATTGCGTATGCAGTGACTGCACGGGCTGCCAAAAATTCGGACATAGAGGAGGGTCTCAGTAAAAAAAATATTCCCATTATAAAGGAGCGGGTCTCCTATAGTGGTAATGCCCATGCTGTGACTTCAAGGGCTGCCAAAATTTGGGAAAAACCCCACTAAGAATTAAAAGACACATAGAGCAGGGCCACAGTAACGACAAATTCCCATTAGAAAGGAGAGAGTATGCTATACAGTGATAGGGTATGCAGTGAGTCCAACGACTGACCAATTTTAGGAAAAACCCCACTAAGAATTTGAAGACACATAGAGCAGGGCCACAGTAACAACAAATTCCCATTAGAAAGGAGAGGGTCTGCTATACAGTTATAGGGTATGTAGTGAGTCCAACGGCTGACCAATTTTAGGAAAAACTCCAGTAAGAATTTAAAGACACATAGAGCAGGGCCACAGTAATGACAAATTCCCATTGGAAAGGAGAGGGTCTCCCATAGTGTTGGCCTACGCAGTGAATGTGTGGCACCCCAGGAGTCCGGTTGCCACAGTGTCATTGCCTCCCTCACAAGGGGTGATGCCATGCCTGGAAGCAAGCAGGGGTCCCCTAGTCAGGTATACTAGCATGCAACACTTTCCTGGCTCCAGACTAGCAAGGGGAGCGCCTCCCCTTAGCAACTGGGATCTGAAGGTGGGGTTAGTCAGAGTTAGTGAGAGGAGTTGAAGTCAGGACAGCGAAGAGGAAAGACCTGGGGAGTGGAGCTGCACGGCAGTTCACCCCAGAGAGGAGCGCAGAAGAACCGGACACCAGAGTCCGAGGTTGTGGGGCACTGAAGGCCCAGCAGCAGAAACCAGAGGGCAGGAGACTGCAGGTCTCCTGGCCCCATCAGACGCCCGGAGGCTCAGCAGCACCATAGGGCCCAGCACCGCCACGTGGGAGCGACATTCCAAGAAGGCCCGAGCTGCCTGCCATATGGGTGAGCACAAAGACGAGGGCCACAGCACAGCTATAAGCAGCAGGGCCAAAAAGATTAGCGCAAAGGGAAGGCCTACAACCTTACCTGGCGAGGTGGATTCCCAACTTGCTTCCAGGCCGCCCGGACCTCTACTACCAGCTAGTACCCGTGTCCCGGTCTGCCTAACCACCGCAAGTAAAGATAAGAGGAAACCGCCATTAAGCTGTGGACTGATTATTAACTGCACCATCCCCTGCACTACACTGCACAGCAACATGTATAACATCACCATTTCCTGCCTTGGAGCTAAGCTCTGCCTGTGGAGAGCTGAACCAACTCTGCTGCATCATCATCAGCTCCAGAGGATCTGCAACGCAGCGGCGGCCCCATATAGCCGCATACCACAGGTGGCGTCACGAACATTTTATATAAAAACTTTATTCCCTTTTCTTTATTCCCCTTTTATTGAACGCCTTGGGTCACGGACCGGGTCACCGCCAGCATCGACCGGCCCGGCTACCAAGTACCCCACGCCCAGGGGGCGCGTCAAATGCCAGGGCTGAAAAAAATTGGAAGACACTCCAATGCCACTTGGAAGAGGGCCTCATAAAAAAAATGTTCCCATTAGAAAGGAACGGGTCTCCTATACTTGTAATGCCCATGCACTAAGTGTATGGACTGACAAACATTTACCCCTGGGGGGTATACATGAACATACTGTATAATAATTTTTTTTTTTACGGGCATCATAAACACCCTTTAAAAAAATTATGTGGGTGTTGCATCACGGACCACGGTCACCCTGGTGATATGGTGGTGGAGGATGAGGATGAAGAGAAGGAGGAGGACAAGAGCAAATAGCCAAAATCAGGAAGGGTATACCCATGTTTGGGTGTGAAGAGGTGCATGGGAATACACCTCTCAAAAAAAGACACTGGATTTGAGTTTATGTTACGCTGCCCTTGTTCATTTTTATAAGAGTCAGCCTGTCAGCATATTCAGTTGACAGGCGGATGCGCTTATCAGTTATAATTCCACCAGCGGCACTAAAAACCCGCTCTGATAAAACGCTAGCGGCAGGGCAGCCCAGGACCTCCAAGGCGTAGAGAGCCAGCTCATTCCACGTATCCAGCTTGGATACCCAATAATTAAAAGGCACAGAGGAATCATGGAGGACGTTGGTACGGTCGGCAAGGTACTCTCTCAGCATCTTCCCAAACTTTGCACTCCTTGTGAGAGTACCCCTCACCTCAGGGCCATTGCGATGGGAGGGTCTGAGAAAACTGTCCCAGAACTTTGACAGTGTTCCCCTGCCTCTGCTGGACTGCATTTGTGTCTCTCTCGCCTGTACTCCTTGGTTGTCCAACGAACTGTGACCTCTGCCTCCAGTGTTTTCAGATGGGATTTTTTTTACTAGTTCTGCAACAAGGGCCTTCTGGTACTGCCCCATTTTTAGACCAGAAGTAAGAGATATAAAGTTCTCCTTGTAGTGTGGGTCTAGAAGTGTCACCAACCAGTAATGACTGCCACCCAAAATTTTGAGAAAACGAGCGTCATGGGAAAGGCAGCGTAACATAAACTCAGCAATGTGTGCCAGACTGCTAACAGGCAAGACTTCCGTGTCCTCACCAAAAGGATGACTGACCATGCTCTCCTCCTCCTCTCTGTCCTCTAGCCATCCACGCTGAACAGACAGTATGACAATTGTGCAGGTAGTACCGTCTAGAGCGCATGAAACTAGCTCCTGTTCTTCCTTCTCCTCCTCCTCTTCCTCATTGTCACCCAATCCACATTGGGATGAGATGAGGCTGGGCTGTGTGTAATCACCCTGTATGGTGACTTGCTCCATCTGATCGTGCGCCGCCTGCAATGCATCGTCTTTGATTGTGAGCAGAGAGCATTTCAGAGTCCTGAAAGTTTTGAAGGATGGTACATATGTCTGACATCCATGTCCACTCCTGAGGTCTTATGTGTGGAGTCTGAACTAAATACTGACGGCTTTGTTGATGCTGGTACTCAACAACGGCCCTCTTCTGCTCATAAATCCTTCCCAACATCTGCAGTGTAGAGTTCCAACGCATGGTGACATCACATACCAGTCTGTGAGCCGGAAGCTGAAAACGCTGCTGAAACACGGCAAGGGCGGCAGAAGCTGAAGGTGACTTTCTAAAATGGGCACACAGGCGGCGTACTTTAACAAGCAGATCCGGCAGCTCCGGGTAGGATTTGAGTAACCGCTGAACCACGAGGTTAAACACATGGGTAAGGCATGGTACGTGTGTGAGCTCGCCTCAGAGCTGCCACCAGGTTCCGGCCATTGTCACACATGACCATGCCTTGCTGTAGGTTCAGCGGTTTGAGCCACAGATCTGCCTGCTCTTTCAGAGCTGTCCACAGCTCTTCAGAATTGTGCCATTTGTCACCTAAGCATATTAGCTTCAGCACAGCCTGTTGCCGCTTGGCTGAGGCAGTGCTGCAGTGCTTCCAGCTTGTGACTGATGTGGTCATTTCGGAGATGGAGGCTGAAGAGGCGGAGGAGGAGGCTGATGGCCTTCATTATGTCACTATTATCATCTTTATTGCTGTAAATTATGTTCACTTCTATTCTATTTGTGTTGGTGTTTGTTCCATGCCATGGACATATAGAATTGTATAAAAAAACTCTATTATGTATGAGCAATTTTGCTTGTAGCCTCTATGATTACTCTATTTGTTGATTTATTATATACAGATAAACCTTGAGAAAGCCTCAGCGAGCCGAAACGTTGACGTTGGTTGAAAATCTGTCCTACGTTGTTGGCAATAAACATTTATTGAAATATTCAATTGTCGTCACGAACTTTATAGTGTGCCTTGGTGCTAATTTTTTTCGTATAGTGGTTTTGCATCATATAGGCACCACCTAAAGAAAGTTGTGCACATCCTTTTTCGTGCTATATGTGAGCCACAGATCTGCCTGCTCTTTCAGAGCTGTCCACAACTCTTCAGAATTGTGCCATTTGTCACCTAAGCTTATTAGCTTCAGCACAGCCTGTTGCCGCTTGGCCGAGGCAGTGCTGCAGTGCTTCCAGCTTGTGACTGATGTATTCATTTCGGAGATGGAGGCTGAAGAGGAGGAGGAGGAGGCTGAGGAGGATGAGGTGCAGGAGCTGTAGACTGTGGCGGCAACCCTGATTGACCTAGGGCTGGGTCTCGGCTTCCACTGTGTTAATCCAGTGTGCCGTCAGCGAGATGTACCGTCCCTGCCCACAAGCACTTGTCCACGTGTCCGTGGTTAGGTGGACTTTCCCGGTAACTGCATTGTTGAGGGCACGGCTAATGTTTTGGGACACGTGCTTATGTAATGCGGTGACGGCACACGGGGAAAAATAGTGGCGGCTGGGGACTGAGTACCGAGGGACGTCCACCGCCATCAGGTTGCGGAATGCTTCCGTCTCCACGAGTCTAAAAGGCAACATTTCGAGCGCAAGCAGTCATGAAATGTCGGAATTTAGTACTGTGGCCTGTGGGGCATTGGCTGCGTATTTGCGCTTGCATTCCAAGGACTGGGGTATGGACAACTGAAGGCTGTGCTGGGACAAGGACGTGGACATGCTTCCTGATGCTGCTACTTGAGAGTGTGCAACGACAGGTGCAGGGCAGGAGGCATCTTCGCATGCACCATCGACAGGGGATTGGCATGCATGCACAACAGCGGAAGAAGCAATGGTGCCACCCGCAGACACTGTTCCTGGACCCTGGGGTTCGGCCCACAAAGTCGGGTGCTTTGCTGCCATGTGCCTGATCATGCTGGTGGTGGTCAGGCTGGTCGTTTTGCCACCCCTGCTGATGCTGGCTTGGCAGGTGGTGCAAATGGCCTTTTTGGGGTTATTGGCAGAGTCTTTAAAAAAACAACTAGACTCGGGAAGACCTAACAGTTGTATTGGCAACTTCCTTCGTGTTGGTGTTACGGGGAAAGGTTGCCTGTCTTCATTCTGTGGCCACCACACTGCTTCTTCCTGCCTGTTTGGGTGCTCTGCCTCCCTCTCCCTGTGTGCTGCTGTCCTCGCTCTGCATGTCCTCCTGCCAGGTTGGGTCAGTTACTATATCATCCCCCACCTCGTCTTCCACTTACGCACTCTGGTCCTCCTCCTGACTTTCTGGCAATTGTGTCCCATCATCGTCCACCTCTTGTGACACTTTCCCACCGTCGTCTTCGTGTGACCGTGGCTGGTCAAATATTTGGGCATCGCTACATGCGATCTCCTCTTGCCCAGCTTCAAGTGGACCGAGCGAGAGGCCCGAATCTATAAATGGGAAAGTGAACAGCTCTTCGGAGTGTCTAAGTGTGGGATCAGTTGTCTCTGGGCCCTCGGCATGGTGGGAGGAAGGAGGTTCAGGGTGAGGAATATGCGGTCCAGACTCACAGCTACTGAGACTTGGCCGTGTGGAAGACAAGGTGGTGGTGGTGGCTAAGTGACTGGAAGCATTATCTGCTATCCAACCAATAACCTTTTCACACTGCTCTGTGTTCAATAGTGGTGTTCTGCTGTCCCCTATTAATTGGGACAGCAAGGTTGAGCGAGAAGATGTGGGTGTTTGTTGTGGCACAATTTCAGCTTGCTAACGGCCTCGGCCTCTGCATGCACCATCATCACCATCACATCCAGTTCCCCGTCCCTTGCCACATTCCTTGCCCATTTTAAATGGAGGACAATGTCTTCCACGCTCACAACAAATGACTGAATTTGGAGCAAACTTATATGTGATCTGTGTGACGGACAAACCACAGTTTTAAATATCTGACCTGTAGGTAACTATTTTGAGCAGCAATCTGGTGTCAATTGCTTCACTGACACACTGAAAAAATTTTTTAATGGAGGCCAGAAATGGCAGTATTTTCTGAAAACATATACTGTATGTGATCTGTGTGAAGGAGAAAACATAGTTTTAAATACCTGGCCTGTAGGTAACTATTTTGAACAGCAAACCGGTGTGCAAAACTTTGCTGACACACTGAAAATTTTTTTAATGGAGGCCAGAAATGGCAATATTTTCTGAAAACGCATATGTGATCCGTGTGACGGAGAAAACACCGTTTTAAATACCTGGATTTTTAGCACTGTAATATGGAAAGGACCTGGCTGCATTCTGCAGTGCTAACAAGCAAATAGCGCAGAAAAACTGTGTTCTCTGTATTGCTTTTTAAGCAAATAATGAGGATTAAGATCCAAAAAAATATATATATTCCTGGCCCCTGAGACCTGGGCCTATTTCTAGAAATATAACAGCAGCAGCAGACAGAACTGGCATGGAGCCTCTTGTGCTATATGCACTGCAGTCTGCTATATACACTGCCAGCCTATACACCCTGCCTGCCTGATATCTCTGCTAATGGATTAGTCCTCAGAAGGACTGTTTGTTGAGATGGATATGTGTCTCTAATATAGTTTGGTACACCTACACTAACTAGAAACAAGCAAATCTCTCCCTAGCTCAGCAGCACCTCTCACTACACTGTCTGATTCCGGAGTGACTGTGACGAGCATGGCGACGCCAGGTCTGATATAGACCTGATGACGCTGTGGGGCCAGCCAATCACTGTAATGCCACAACTAATATGGCTACGACCTTACAGTGAGTGGCAGGCAATTCCTGCATGTTCATTGGCACTCTAAAGAGCGCCAAACATGCAGGGAGGAGACCCGAGCTCCCACCGAGCAGCCCCGGAAATACTCGGCGAGTGCCGAGCATGTCGAGCAGTGAGATGCTCGGGCGAGCACCGAGCAGTAGCAAACATGCTCGCTCATCACTATTGAATTGACAACATCTGACCTATTCATTTGGATTCATGCAAACAAGCTTCGCTCAAGGTATTATGGAAAAGAGAAACATAAGCTTTTATCATCTTACCTACACTGTGCTACCATGGACAAGTATCATAAGCAAAATAACATACAAAGGGGCTAGAGAAGTCATCTACGCCGTACTTTATTTTCCTGCAGTAACTAAATAAATAGTAATAGTACATGCAAATAATATGGGGTATTTAGTTGACCCTATTTTGATCAAAAAAATCCTAAAAGCCATCCTAACAAGGTGTACACTATCAGGAATTTCCCTAACTGTAGTATCTCACCTTACTATCCAGCAAGCCTCAAAATAGATGGATGCAGATCAGGATCTAAATCTGTTTCACACTGCCCCTGGAAATCTAAAAAGACATGATGTCATGCCCAAAGAGGGAGGGGGGCTTCAGGCATTCCCACTTTGTACAAGGAACTACTGTACCTGCAGTAGATAAATAGCAGTAGCCCATGTAAATAACATAATAAAGCCCCATGAATTTAGTAAAATGAATTTAAAAAAATGCATGATTCCTACAGTGAAACATGGTGATGGCAGTGTCCTTATGTGGAGCTGCATAAATTTCATTGATGTTATCATGAATTCAAAGATCTAATGTTCTATATTGAGGAAAAAAAACGGTACCATCACTCCGTGCCCTTTGTAGGTACATGACATGGTACATGGTACATGACAATGATTCAAAACACACATCTGTTGCATTTCTGAAGAAGAACAAGGTGAAAGTGATTGAGTGACCAAGTAGATCTCCTGATCTAACCCCAGTCGAACACCTATGGGAAATTCTAAAGAGACAAGTGGAGCATCATTCTCCATCCAGCATCCAGGATCTAAAAGAGGTCGTTCATGAAAAAAGATACATTTTGCAATATGTTGCCAACTTGTTTATTCCATCCATGCCTAGAAGACCAGTATTTTTTTATGTGGGGTATATTCTTTTTTGCATCAACTAATTTGAGTAAAGCTGAAGATTTTGTAATGAAAGCTATATTATTAACCTTATTTTCACTTTATGTGTTAAACATTTTTTATGAAACTCAGTCTTGTCAAACTTTGGGAAATTGTTTTTGTGTTTAGTGAGATATTTATTAAAATCTTACTTTTCAAAGGGGTGCTAAGGACTGTAACTTTATTGTGGTGTGCCTAAAAGGAGGCAATGTAAAATGATTTAGAAATAAGGAGGTGATAGTTATCGCATTTATATATTGTAAGTGTATGATTTGTAGATGAACTTGGTATGTAAGAGAAGTGAGGAATGATGGCAAGTGGATGCTGCAGAACACCGGAAATGCCACTCAATGGAACACACAGACAGAAAAAGACCCCTGTATAAGAAAAATCTATGGGCTCCTTTATTTGTCTGTAACAGAAGCTGCTTAATCCTTTATTTCTTAAGCCCGTAGGTGGCTGAACAGGTTGCTCCAGTGGTATGTCTGCCCCTGAAAACACCCCTGAGTTCACCCATCCTTGGTCACCGAAAGGGCTTGACCAGAAGCATAGCTAGGGGTTCAGCTCAGGTGGGGTAAAACTTCTGAGTGGGCCCCTGTGAGGAGTTGGCCCTGTTCTAAGACTATTGAACCAATGGAAGTAGAGCGGAGTCCGCAGCTCTAAGAGATGCAGACTTTTTCAGCACGGAGCACCAGTTCCGTTGATCTTATTACTATGTTTTAATAGTGCTTTACTTGTTATGTTTTTTATTGTTTTGTGTTATGTGTTTTAATTTCACTTGTAAAGTGTCCAGCATTCCAGTAATCTCATTTTTTGTTTGCTTATCAGTTCAGCTTCAGGAATCAATTCTTCCATTCAATGACCATATCTCAGAAGCCTTAAACCATTGTTATCTCAGAGGAGTCATCACCACGGGGGCAACCAGTGATGGGCATCTGAAAGATTTGTCATTCTTACAGCTAATAGCAAATGTCTAAGGGCGAGGGGGCTGATTCTAGGGAGGGAGAAAAGAGAAGCCACATGTTTAGTCAGAGAATTGTTAGAATGATGTGGAAATGATAGGATTTAGTCTGAGGACCTGAACTATGCATGGATCGATGGCATATGTAGTAGAGATTGGCTGCCGACTGTGCTGGATAAATGTGCTACAGTTGTGGGATCTATCGTTTTGGTTTTGATAAACTTTCTTAAAGGACTGTTGCTACTGGATACTTGTGCTTCTATTGTTTTATCTCTCGTCTAGAAGATCGTGGAATGTGAATACAGACTATACTGGCTGGAGATACAAAATCTATGGGCCAACCAAAGGTTGGGAGACAGTGAGTATCGCCTAAGGCCGTGGAACTACTGATCCCTGGTGGGAACTTGAGGACTGAGAGAACTGTATTTTGGACATTTACTTGGAGTTGTTGTAAAACCTTGATGTAAGGAATAAAATATTGTTGCATTGTAAACCTGCCTAGGTGATTATTAAAACCCACAAGCTCAGATCTTTACAGCTCTTAACTAAGTAACCATGTTTACAACTACGGCAGTCCCCTCTAATCTTAGGTATAAGGGAATTTCAGTAGTCTCCTGCACTACTGCAGAGTTTAACTTCATGCTGTGTATGACGATATGGTTGCGTTTGGCATTCGCCTCTGAGTCAGGGGCCTGGGGCTAAGTCTGTTAGAACACTCCTGTTTGTTTTTTCCATCTTGTGTTTTGCGGTCACGTGACCACCTGCCTTTATATTCCAGCTCCGCCCTTTTGGCTGTGCTGGACTTCAGTGTTGCTTGACTGTTTTGCTAGCCAGGTGATCGGTGCCTTTCTCTGTCAGTTCGCTTGGTCCTTCTGGGACCTCTAGTATCTTTTTGTCAGTTTGTCTCTTTGTGTTCTGCAACAACTTCTCTGTTTAGGAGGTGTCCCATATTTGTTCCAGTCCTTAGTTCTTTTAGGGACCCCTCCCCTTATGCTATAGGTCTTCGTTCAGACAAGCCGAGGACTAAGGCGGGTCTGTTCGCTAGGAACAGGCAGCCCGCTACATCGTAGGGATTCAGCTTGGTCTTACTGTAGGGACAGTTTTTCCCTATCTTTCCTTAGTACATGTTGCAGATCATAACAACTTCCTTCTGTCCCCCGGGTAGCTATGCTACTGGGCTTGACCACCCATGCTGTTATCCTCTATAGGAAAGAAAGGTACAACTTAAAATACATTGTAGTTAAAAGGTCGTTGTGTACACAATATTATCCCACTGGACTGTACCTTCTATAATCCCATTTTAATGAAATGTTATTTAGCTTAATGTGTTGTTACAAAAGGAACAGCACAGGATAATGATCTAAAAAAGAATAATGTGATTAAAAGCTTTGTATTACTGTAGCTATGGACGCTATTAAGCAATTACCAAAGTGTTACTGAAGACAAGTTCAGCAGTTCTGCAAGAATATGTTCTAGTAGACTGAACAAGCATTGGCATAGCAACTCTTCTTCTTCTAAATATTAACCAGCATGCCAGCCACTTTACATTTAAAGATAGTCATGAATGCAAAAAAGTTCAAAAGATAAACGCAATGATGTGCATTTGTGAGAATAGTCTGGGTGTCTATGGAAACCAAACAATCCTTCTGGCTAATGGAACATTTATTGGAAATATTTTATATTATGTCTGGAAATGATTGTTATTGCTATGCATTGAGCGTAACAATTTAATGTTCTCGATTCATATGTATTTTAATATAAATGTTGCTGAAAACTACTGAATGTTTTAAAACCCCTATCTTGCTTTAAATGTTTATTCCTATTAAAGCTGTAGTGGGAAACCTCAGGCCCACGGGTCTTTTACGGCCCTAATGACCTTTCATCCGGCCCCCGAGCAGGGACTGCAGTGCTTGGGCCGCCAGCCTTTAATTTCTTCTTGCTCTGTGAGCATGCACACGCAGTATCCACTACTGAACGCTGACGTGCGTGCAATGAAAGATTACATCCTGACACCAGTGCCAGCATCAGGACGTACTTTGTGGGTGGAGCAATCTGTGCGGCCCCCGAAGGATGGTATACATATCCAAATAGCCCTTGGCTTGGATGTTAGTCAGCTAATTTTATGCCCACTAAGCCAATCAATATCAAGGGCTCAGTAGAGAACTGAAACAGAAGTGTAAAAATACTTTTGTGGCCTATGAAATAGGTCTAATAAGGCAAAAATCAAATGTTTAATCCGTATGCAAATGAGATATTGAGCCTGGAAAGTGCTCAGGCCTTCCTCTGTAATCCCTGCCTAGTTCTGCCTTTTTGACTGATTGTTGCAAGAGTCAAACAAGGCCAATTGCAAGCATTTTTGTAGGAAGGCCTGTACACTTGCTTGACATCTGACTACCTACTTGACACTTGCAACACCATTTACATGTGTATTAAATATTTCTCATCTCTTATACCTCGGTCAAAAGTCAAAAAGGCATTTTTCCACTGCTGTTCCAGTCCCTTACCCAACACTGTATTGGTTTAAAGATCAGAAGGGAGCTGATAGACTTCTTTTTAGAAGAACATGCCAGAAACACTGATATACTGTGTTATGCCTAGTGCAGGGCCTGCAGGAGGGCTGCCTAACTTCTCTATCCAGTTGTGCTTGAATTTGAAATTTGTTAACGGCCACCTAAGACCCTGCATTAGGCATAACATGGTTACATGGTTAGTACAGTTGAAGAAGACACCTGTACATCAAATTCAATAAGGGGTGAGAAAGGAACTGGTGGTGTATCCATTTTACTTGGCACATGTTGTAAAGGACATATTAATATTCATGCTATCCAAGTGTAAAGGACATATTGATACTCACGCTATAGCAACTCCATTTTGTCTGCTTGCTTTAAAATCATGTTATTATACTCCTTGCATAACATACATTCTTTCCTTCTTTTCTCATGCAACTTTCCCACACTAACCTTTTCTCACAAGAACATTCTGTGAGACACTCTGCTCCTGTTATCTAACTGGTCTGAGCCGGGATGTGTATAACCTTGTAAATTTCCACCATGCACCGAGCTAACGATAATATGACCATATGTGTATTTCCGTAATAATTGTACTAACATTGGTTCAAGCCTGTAGTATGTCTGTAGATGATTGGCTATTGATATACTCAAAACAATATAAAATGCTAAGTAGAAATAAACGAGATTAGAGATTCTCTGAATCCTCCCATACAGAGCACTGCCTCCGTTTGGTTTTCTGTTGGATTGCGCAATCAACATAATAATTTGACACTCACTTGGTCAACCGTGAAGGGACGTTGGTGCCCTCCCTCAACAGCTGGTGCCGTGACTCGGATCCCTAACCAGGGACGCCCCACCACCTCTGGACATCCACAAAGAGAGACTTGCCTTCAGCCTCCCCCACTGGAATTGGGACTGATCATCCCCCACAAAAAGCCACGGTAAGTGCATGAGTGTTATGATAGGCTACAAGCACTAAGGAAAGACAGGAGATCTGTCCCTACAATAGAACTAAGCTAGATCCCTACGATGTAACGGGGAACCTGATCCTGCGATCAGACCCGCTAAAGTCCTCAGCTAGTCTGAACGAAGACCTATAGATGTGAGGGAGGGATCCCTACAAGAACTAGGGACTGGGAGAAAGATGGACACCTCCTAGCAGAAATTGTAGCAGTAAAAAGACAAACACACAACATAGAACATAAAGGTCAAAAGACCTAGCAAAAACTGACTGAGAAAGGTTACAAAGCACCTGGCTAGCTAAAGAGTATAAATTACAATGAAGTCCAGCATGGCCAGAAGGGCGGAGCAGGATTAAATAGGCAAAAAAGGTCATGTGACCAGTAAAATAGAAAAAACCTAACAGGAGAGTTCTAACAATGAGTTCTTTACTAGTGATACTGACCGTTTGGCGTAGTTTCCACGTGGTGTGTGGTTGTTTGCAGTATCTCCGGACGTCTTGGTTGGATATAGTCAAAGGTGAGACTATAAGGGGTGTAGTCCCATTAGGGGTCTGATATTGATAACTTTCAAACCAGTATCACCTCGGATTGACAAGTGAATATTGTGTGAATCTTCTTTAACTTCTGACAAAGATCCTTAGGAGACTGAACACTGTTAGGTTCAGTCGTGGCAGGTGATTGAAGATTGGGTAGGACACGCACACAGATATACATATATCTAGTGTCCGGAGAGCTGCGGACGAGAGTTCTCCTCCTTTCATCTGTGCCGTTCGAGACTCCCCCGACGGGAGGGGTGAAGTGACGTCAGTGGAACAGCAGATGAGGTCCGGCCGGACTCGTGCTGTGCACAAATCAAGGATCTTTTGTCAGTTGTAGTGATTAATCAATGTTTCCGTGGAGCAGAAAGAAATTGTCTCCCCTGCAGGAGGGAGAGGATGTAGCAGTAAAAAGACAAACACACAACATAGAACACAAAGGTCAAAAGACCTAGCAAAAACTGTCTGAGAAAGGTTACAAAACACCTGGCTAGCTAAAGAGTAGAAATTACAATGAAGTCTAGCATGGCCAGAAGGGCGGAGCAGGATTAAATAGGCAAAAAAGGTCATGTGACCAGCAAAATAGAAAAAACCTAACAGGAGAGTTCTAACAGTACCCCCTCTTCTATGAAGATCCTCCGGATCCCCTAGGCCCAGGCTTATCAGGAAACCTCTTGTGAAACGCTCTGACAAGTCTGGAAGCAGAAACATCATCCGCCCTCACCCATGAGTTATCCTCGGGACCCCAACCCTTCCAAGCGACGAGATACTGCAAACTCCCCCTATACCGTCTAGAATTAAGGATGCGGGAAATTTCATATTCCCCGTCCTCCACCACCGGAGGAACAGTGTCAGTGGCGTCTCTATCTGATACATCAGCTTTTTTCAATAGAGAAACATAAAACACCGGATTAATCTTCCAGGAGGTAGGAACCTCCAACCTAACAGCAGATTGGTTAACTACCTGAAGCACCTTAAAGGGCCCTACAAACTTGGGACCCAATTTTTTAGAAGGAATCCTCAACCGCAGATTCTTAGAGGACAACCAAACCATGTCACCAACCGTAAACAAAACCTCTTGACGTTTCCTGTCAAAGTACCTCTTAGATTTTTTGTTAGCCTCCTGAAGATTACCATGCACATCCGTCCAAACTCTCTCCAAATCACCGGAAAAACTCTCCTCCTCAGGCACAGCCGATACCAATTTGGAGAATGACCCAAAAGACGGATGTCTCCCAGAACAACAAAAAAAAGGCGAACACCCAGCAGAAGAGGATGTATGGTTGTTAAGAGCAAATTCAGCAAGCGGCAGAAACTCAGACCACCCCTCTTGATTGTCTGCCACAAAACAACGCAAGAACTGCTCAACATCCTGATTCTTCCTTTCTGTCTGGCCATTAGACTCAGGATGATAACCAGATGAAAACGACAAATGAACTCCCAACCTGTCACAAAAGGCACGCCAAAAACGAGCCACGAACTGAGGTCCCCTATCAGAAACAATGTCAGTAGGAACACCATGGAGTCTGACAATTTCCTTGACAAAGGCCTTAGCGAGTGTCTTAGCGCAGGGCAGTTTGATGAAGGGAACCAAGTAACACATCTTGCTAAAACGGTCCACGACCACCCAGATGACCGTGAAACCCTCAGAGGAGGGAAGGTCAGTAATAAAGTCCATAGCCAGATGTGTCCAAGGTGCACTAGGAACCTCCAGAGGGCAAAGCAACCCCGCAGCAGGAGCATGTGAAGACTTAGATCTAGCACACACAGTACATTGACGCACCCACTTAATGACTTCCCTTTGCCATCCAGGCCACCAAAAACTGCGACCCACAAGTCT
The DNA here is from genome assembly GCF_046119375.1 of Phyllobates terribilis. Taxonomy (NCBI): domain Eukaryota; kingdom Metazoa; phylum Chordata; class Amphibia; order Anura; family Dendrobatidae; genus Phyllobates; species Phyllobates terribilis. The sequence goes on from NW_027362763.1 coordinate 397,620,349, forward strand.
CTTGGTCTCAGAAATTCCTGGATGACCTGCCAACCGAGACTCATGACACTCAACAAACAAATCTCTCCTAAAGGTCCTAGGCACAAACAACCTCCCATGGGGAGTGTTAGATGGGGCATTCTCCTGTGCTTTAAGAATCTCATCTTCCAAAACGGAGTCCAATGCAGCAATCACAACACCTTCTTGTAAAATGCTCTCCTCCTCCTCAGAACCGACCATGGGAGAAAAGCTGCGAGACAACGCATCAGCTTTAACATTCTTGGTACCCGGGATGTAAGTAATGGAAAAATTAAACCGCAAAAAAAAAAGTGCCCACCTAGCCTGACGGGCATTCAAGCGCTTGGCAGCATCAAGATAGATCAGATTTATATGATCAGTGAAAACCTGAATGGGAAATTCAGCACCAAGAGATGACGCCAGTGTTCAAATGCGAGTTTAATAGCCAGCAATTCCCGATTACCAATATCGTAATTAAGTTCAGTCTCAGAAAATTTTTTTGAAAAAAAGGCACAGGGATGTACTCCATCCTTGATTTCCTGAGACAACACCGCACCGACCCCCACAGAAGAAGCATCAACCTCAACAAAAAACGGCTTAGTCACATCAGGCTGCATAAGGATGGGGGCAGAGCTGAACCTCTCCTTTAGAAACACAAACGCTTCAATGGCCTCAGTAGTCCACTGAACCGTATTAGCACCTTTCCTGGTGAGATCGGTTAGTGGTTTAACCATAATAGAAAATATTTTAATGAATTTTCTGTAATAATTGGCGAAACCCAAAAACCTCTGTATCGATTTCAAACCAATAGGCCTAGGCCATTCCTGCACAGCTTGAACTTTCACCGGGTCCATCTCAAAGCCCTCGCTGGAGATAATGTAGCCCAAAAAACTAATTCTCTGTACAGCGAACTCACATTTCTCTAGCTTAACAAAAAGCAAATTCTCAATTAATAACTGTAATACCTCATGTACGCTCCGCCAATGAGACTCCAGATCAGGCGAATAAATCAAAATGTCATCCAAATACACAACCACATTTTTGCCGATCAAAGGTCTAAGGATGTCATTAATAAGATTCTGAAAAAATGCTGGTGCATTGGTAAGACCAAAAGGCATCACCAGATTCTCAAAATGACCCACAGGAGTGTTAAAAGTAGTCTTCCATTCATCACCCTCCTTCATGCGCAACAAATTGTATGCCCCCCGGAGATCAATTTTAGAGAACCACTTGGCCCCCACTAACTGGTTAAACAAATCAGGAATCAATGGCAGTGGGTAGGGATTACGTACAGTAATTTTATTAATCTCGCGAAAGTCCAGACAAGGACGTAAACCGCCGTCCTTTTTTTTAACAAAAAAAAATCCAACAGCCACAGGTGACTTAGAGGGTCTGATATGACCGGCGGCCAAGCTCGTCTGTATGTAATCCTCCAAAGCCTTTCTCTCAGGAATAGTAAGATTAAATAAATGACTTTTAGGAAGAGTCGCTCCAGGGACAAATTCAATGGTACAATCATACTCTCTATGGGGAGGCAAAATTTGCGACTCCTCCTCAGAAAAAACTTTCCAAAAATCCTGAATAGGTACAGGTAATTCCCCTTTATCCACAGCAGCAATGCGCCCGTTACAACACTTGTCATAACACTTAGGGCTCCAGGACTTAATTTCATTAGTAGACCAATCCAGTACAGGATTGTGCAATTTTAACCAGGGTAACCCCAAAATTACTGGAGAAGGCAAATTATTTAATACTACCAAATCCAAATTTTCTTGGTGAATACCATTAATAGTGAGGGGAAATTCATAAACCTTGTGAGTAACACATTTCAAGGGAGAGCCATCAACAGAAACCACGGCAATAGGGGATGACAAAGGTTTGGGTTTTAATTTAAGTTTTTCCAAGAATCCCCCATGAATCACATTCAGAGTAGAACCACAATCCACAAATACCCGAAATTCAATTAATTCCTCCTGAGCAACAGTAGTAGCAGAAAGAAATACCCCCTTAGTGTTTAAACAGGCTATACGGGCGTAACTGACCTTTTTTTTTTTTCTTTGTTCATACGAAGCACACAGTTCTTAATGAAATGGTCAGATTTTCCGCAATAAAAGCACAAACCTTCAGAAAACCTGCGGTCTTTTTCCTGAGAGCGGGGTGACATCGCCTCAATCTCCATCGGCTCTCCAATGTCAGTACAGACCCTCTCAAGACTAGGAGCTGACATGGTAAAGGATTATCATTAACCCTTGCACGCAGTCTCCTGTCCACCCGTATAGCTAATTGCATTGCCTCCTGCAAGTTTCCAGGTGTAGGATAAGCAATAAGCAGATCCTTAACCCTTTCACCTAGCCCAGCAAGAAATAAACTTTCAGAGCTGAATCAGTCCACCCCACCTGAGCAGACCACCGACGGAAGTGAGTACAATAATTTTCCACATTACCTGATCCCTGCCTCAAAAGTCTTAATTCCGTCTCAGCTGATGAGACACGATCAGGATCATCATACAACAACCCCAAAGCAGAAAAAAAATTATCCACTGATCTAAAGCACGGATCACTAGGTTGGAGAGAAAAGGCCCATCCCTGAGGTTCTTTGCGCAAAAGTGACATTATGAACCCTATGCGCTGTGATTCATCACCAGAGGATCTGGGTCTCAAACGAAAATACAATAAACAAGCATTTTTAAAGGAAAAAGAATCTTGTTGTTCACCAAAAAATAAATCAGGCAATCGTACCTTTGGCTCCACAAAATGCGCTCCAGAACAGCTACTCACGTGTTGTTGGAGCTCGGCCACCTCCAGAGAGAGTCCCTGCAGGTGTTGAGCCAAATCCTGAACCGACACCATGATGGAAACTGGAGGTCTTTCCTTAGAGATATTTTTGGGCTGGATTTACTGTTATGATAGGCTACAAGCACTAAGGAAAGACAGGAGATCTGTCCCTACAATAGAACTAAGCTAGATCCCTACGATGTAACGGGGAACCTGATCCTGCGATCAGACCCGCTAAAGTCCTCAGCTAGTCTGAACGAAGACCTATAGATGTGAGGGAGGGATCCCTACAAGAACTAGGGACTGGGAGAAAGATGGACACCTCCTAGCAGAAATTGTAGCAGTAAAAAGACAAACACACAACATAGAACATAAAGGTCAAAAGACCTAGCAAAAACTGACTGAGAAAGGTTACAAAGCACCTGGCTAGCTAAAGAGTATAAATTACAATGAAGTCCAGCATGGCCAGAAGGGCGGAGCAGGATTAAATAGGCAAAAAAGGTCATGTGACCAGTAAAATAGAAAAAACCTAACAGGAGAGTTCTAACAATGAGCTCTTTACTAGTGATACTGACCGTTTGGCGTAGTTTCCACGTGGTGTGTGGTTGTTTGCAGTATCTCCGGACGTCTTGGTTGGATATAGTCAAAGGTGAGACTATAAGGGGTGTAGTCCCATTAGGGGTCTGATATTGATAACTTTCAAACCAGTATCACCTCGGATTGACAAGTGAATATTGTGTGAATCTTCTTTAACTTCTGACAAAGATCCTTAGGAGACTGAACACTGTTAGGTTCAGTCGCGGCAGGTGATTGAAGATTGGGTAGGACACGCACACAGATATACATATATCTAGTGTCCGGAGAGCTGCGGACGAGAGTTCTCCTCCTTTCATCTGTGCCGTTCGAGACTCCCCCGACGGGAGGGGTGAAGTGAGGTCAGTGGAACAGCAGATGAGGTCCGGCCGGACTCGTGCTGTGCACAAATCAAGGATCTTTTGTCAGTTGTAGTGCTTAATCAATGTTTCCGTGGAGCAGAAAGAAATTGTCTCCCCTGCAGGAGGGAGAGGATGTGATGAATATCATGGTCGGTCGAGAGGGGAAAAGGTAATTTAAGAATGCACCAAAAGTGTTTAAGGTGTTAAATTTTCCCGTGCAGGGCAGACTTAAGCCTGCATTGTGGGACGAAGGAATTCGTCAGAAAAGGGGAAGATTAGTTGACTGTGGATTGTTGGAAGACGCTGAAAAGTTTAGGAAAGTTGCACATGAGATTTGTGATGAAGGGTATGTTGAAATAGAAGGAAGGAAATATGTAGAGAAAACCAAAAGAGTAATGTCATTGTGTGGGTCGTACCCGGGTGGGTAGATTACAGTACGAGATAGATAAATGGCTTGTTGGAAAGTGCATACATGTGAAAAAAAGGATGTGCTGAGTTTGTCGAAAGAAGGGAAAAAGTATGTGCAGAAACTTAAACAGTTAACTAAAATATGCGAGCTACCAGATAAGGGCCGGTTAATTATGAAGAAGAAAAAGGGCAAGTTAGAAGATAAAGGATTGTTACAAATAGCTTTGGCTTGGTATAGAACAGCAGAGAATTTGTCAAAGAAGGGTGGATGGAGGAAGAAAATACAGACAATAAGGGAAAGATGCCATGTTATGTATATTACAAAGATACTGCTCTCCAGCCACCGCCCGATAATGGCGGACGGGGGGGGGTGGACCTGTACTAATTGCAGTCAGCAGATTACTGTGTTGCATGTCACATGCTCCGTCCAGGAGGCCCACCCCTCGCTACTACCCAAGCCACTCCTAGTGCCCCATCCTCATCTGTTATACCTATGTCCGCCCAAAGTTCCAACCCTTCCTGCAGCGGCCATGTTGCTACACCCATTGCATCACCTCTGGCCTCTGACCAGATGTCCCTTTGGTGGCGGCCATCTTGGCGCACCGTTCCTGTAGTGTGTTTCCGTCTGGTGGCGGCCATCTTGGCACACCCGGAATACAGGCAGCAATACACACTACACCCAGAATGTGTATGATGAAGATCATCATGTCAGTATGTTATACAAACGGTGGGACCAAAATATGATCCCCTGGATGTACCCAGGTCACAACACCTGCTTACAGAAACAATTGAAAACACCATAGCATACACATCACAGCTTCATGCTGTCCCAACCCTAGCCCTGCCATTTATTTCCATCTGTATATTTGCCTAATCAGTTTGCAAAGAACATGTCTAGCTGTCTGCTGCCTTGGCAGCTGGACAACTCTAAGGCAGTACTATTACAATACGTGGATGATCTTCTTTTGTGTGCCCCCACGGAGCAAGTGTCCATCAGGGCCAGTGTTAGCCTCCTCAAGCATCTAGCAAAACTGATTTGTCGAGTCTCAGCCTCAAAACTTCAGTTTTGCCTCGGTCAAGTGGTCTTCTTAGGCCACTGCCTTACTCAGGGTGCCAGATATCTCACAGAAGAAATAAAGACGGCCATCTACCTGCTACCATTCCCAAAAGATCCCATAGAGCAGCAACGGTTCCTTGGACTATGTACATATTGCAGACAATGGATCCCAGACGCCTCACGGCTGATGCAGCCCCTATATGATGCATTAAAAGGCACTCTGGCTGATGTAAACAACAAGGACCACCAAGAACAGCTGCAACAAGCCTTTGAGCAACTAAAGTCAAGGATAATGACAGACCCTGCCCTTGGAAACTCAGACTATGCTCAACCTTTCCATTTGTATGTCTCTGAGATGGGAGGGCATGCAGCGCACAGTCGGGTATTACTCAGCGCATCTGGACCCAGTAGCCAGGGCCTCCCCCAGCTGTCTTCGAGCAGTTCACGCCACACAGCAGGTACTTGAAAAGACGGCGGATATCATCCTTGGACATGAGACTCACATTTATGCTCCACACGATATTGCGTCTGTTCTGGCTTTACAGCAACCTAAACATCTGTCCACACAGAGACACCTGCGGCTGCAGTGTTCGTTGATTTTGCCAGAAAATGTGAAGTTACACCGGTGCACCACCATCAACCCGGCCACCCTGCTACCAGCACCTGAAGGAGAGGGGAAAGAGGCTCCACCGCATGATTGTCTGGAACAAATTACTGTGGAGTCAACTCCACTTGTTTTAGTGGGGGAAACATCCTTGGATGATCCAGAACTTACGCTATATACGGATGGATCCAGATATGTTGACACCTCTGGCAGGTTTCATACTGGATATGTTGTCACAACTGAAGATACATTGGTAGAGGCTGCAACCTTACCACTGCCAAGAAGCTGGTCTCTGAAGTTGCTTGCCGGTATGGAGTCCCAGAAGTCATCGAAAGTGATCAAGGACCAGCCTTTTCCTCATGCGTATATCAAGAAATACTTACCATGATCGGATCAACAGTGGCGTTACATACTCCTTACCATCCACAGTCAAGTGGCAAGGTGGAGAGATTGAATGGCAAACTGAAAAGGCAATTAACCCTAGAACGCATACCTGGGGCCTCGCAGGCCTGCTAGGTTACTTGTTTTCTATTTTCTGCAAGATTACTTTAGCTAGAATTTTGAAACTCTAGGTATTCCTCAGGTATATAGTTGTTAGTAATTTCCAGTTGTTCATATATTTTTATGTTATAGGCATTTCGGTAAAACAACTCTTTTTTGGGACTACCCCATATTCACATACCTGGGGCCTTTTAGGCCTGTATTTGGTTTACATGTGATCTTCAGTCTTTTTGTCTGTACTGCTACTTAGAAGGAAAACATATCGCTTCAGGAAGAAAAAAAACATGGAAAAATATAATAAAAGAGGAACTATATGGTTATATTACCCTTACTCTTCTGGCAGGGTGTACAAAATCGTACGATGTTCCAATCAGAGAATTATTTCTGAATCCTTTTCAGATCCACACTACAAAGCTACAATGTCAGTCAATAGATTTGAGAATATTCAGAGAAGCCTTCGTTTTGATGATAAGAGAACTCGTCCTGTGAGGTTGGAAACAGATAAATTAGCCCCTATTAGCTAAATCTGGAATCTTTTCATCAAAAACTGTACAAAGCTTTACCATCCCAATGACAATGTGACAGTGGATGAGCAACTTCTTGCCTTTAGGGGACGTTGCAAATTCATTCAGTACATGCCCAGTAAACCTGCCAAGTATGGCATAAAAATTTTCTGGATGTGTGATTCTGCAAGCTATTATGGCATGAATGGTCTGATTTACTGTGGCAAAGAAGCTGATGCTCCAGTCCAGAAAGTCCTATGTTCTGACATAGTAAAAAAACTTGCAGTACCAATTTTCAATTCTGGAAAAAATATAACAATGGACAACTACTTTACCTATCTGGAACTGGGCAAATTTTTGCTTCAGAAAAAACTCACACTTGTTGGTACTATGAGGCCAAACCGCCGCGAAATTCCTCCAATCATGAAGCACAATCCCAAGCGACCACTTTATGAGAGTGTCTTTGGTTTTTGCAATCAAGAGACAATGGTATCTTATAAAGCAAAGAAATAAAAATCCGTGATATTACTGAGTACAATGCATCATGATGGAAGTATTGACACCGATGACCGGAAACAGAAACCTGAAATCATACTGCAATATAATAAAACAAAAGGAGGTGTGGACAAGATGGATGAAATGATTGGAGAGTATTCGTGCAAGAGGCAGACAAAACGCTGGCCTGTAGTCATTTTTTATAATATCCTTGATGTGTCAGCCCTCAATAGCTATATTGTTTATAGTGAAACTCATCCAGAATTCCATGCCAACAGGAAGGACAAGAGACGTCTATTCTTGATGGAACTTTGCTATGAACTTTTGATGCCTACCATGATGGAGCGAAGCAACACGAAATGCTTGCCAAGGCAAATTACGGAAGCTATGATCCGATGTGGTATACATTTTCAGGAACATCCAGAGCCAAGAGAAAAAAAAAGAAAACGCTGTTATATTTGTCCAGCAAAGAAGGAAAGGAAATCTGAGCGTTTCTGTACTACTTGTGGACAAAATGTCTGCAAGGAACATTCTTCCGAAAAAATATGTGAAAATTGTTGGGGTAATCAGTAAAGTTGAAAAGGAAAGTTTTTGAAAAAGAAATATTCCTGCACCATGTTTACTACAACTTTTATATAAAAAACTTTTAGACAAAAAAATCGTTATATATATATATATATATATATATATATATATATATATATATATGTATATAAAGAATTATATAGAATGCATATATTGGGCGTTTTAAGCCGGTGTAATTACTTTTTTTTGTTTTATGCACATAATTATAATGTTTTGAAATATTCGCATCTCAAATAAACCTTGAAAAGTATTTCTATTTGAGTTACTCCATGTTATTTGCACACAGGCCTAAAAGGCCCTAGGTATGTGAAAGTGTAGATTTCTATGGTTGCGCGTTCTAGGGTTAACCAAAATGATGCAGGAGACTATGGCCCAGTGGCCTGAGCTCCTTCCCATTGCACTATATCACATACGCACCACCCCCATAGGGAAACACAAACTATCACCCTATGAGATACTATTTGGGTCACAACCAACCATTGCTAGATTTACCCCACAACAATTATCAGAAGAAACAGATCATGTTGTGCAATATGTGATTCAGCTTGCCAAAGCCTTAACTAACACCCATGCGTTAGTATCATCTTCTATTCCAGATCCAGCTGATGCAGAAGGTTGTCATACCCTCAAACCCGGAGATTATGTGTATGTGAAGAAGCATGTTCGGAAACATGGACTAGAACCACTGTATGACGGACCATATCGAGTGCTCCTGACAATGCCAACAGCAGTAAAACATGAATTTTTTTAATATAAGCCTAGTGATCCAACATGTGACAATCCGGATGTTGGATATTGTAGCCCCCTGGGACAAATGTCTTCATGGTGTATATTATCAAATAACACCGTTTTTATCAATTTGGTACATAAATTATTATTACAGCACTTTGTTTTATGGGATCTGCCATCAGCCACATATTGGGTCTGTGGGAATAATGCGTACAAATGGCTCCCAGTTGGAGTAGGGGACTTGTACGTTGGCCCGGCTAACTCCAGCCACTTATCTTATTCCCCATAGTAAAGTAGATATGAGAGCCATCCCTCTTCATACCATCTATAAACGTGCTAAGGACAACACCCCACGCCCAACAGGAAGACCTCATTTAGTACAAATGAGTATACCCAATAAGATAGCCAGTACTGTCTTCCTCTACCCTATGGTAACACAAATGTGGGACAAATTAGTGGAAGTCACTGATTACTTAGATGACCAGATTTGGAATATTTTGGAAGTAATTAATACTATTGTTGCAGTGCAGAATCAGCTTATCATAGTAGCTAATCAACATACTTTAGTGCTGGACTATTTGACAGAAGCTCAAGGAGGGATGTGTCAGGTTATAGGCCCAGCCTGTTGTCACTATATTGACCCCAACTCTATCATACGGTTAAAGACTAAAATGGAAGACATTAGGAAACTCAGGGAAGAGTATAATAAACATAATGAATTGACCAAAGACAGTAGGTGGTCTGATACATTTTCCTTTTTAAATCCTGCTAATTGGTTTAAAGGGATTGGTGGATGGATTGCTGGAATATTACAAAGAGTGTTGCATATTGCTGCTTGCATCTTGTTAATATATGTCTTACTAAAACTAGTCTTTTATTGCATCCCATTTTGCATGAGGAAAACCAGGCAGTTATCAGAGAGCAAGGAGGACGCTGTCAACCGACATCCAGTGCTACTATACACGGACCTCCCAAATGTAACCAGCATTGAGGACCTGGATGACAAGGGAATGATGACCTTTACCCGCATGCCCCAGCCAACCTCATGTCTGAATATCAGTGCTTTATGATCATGTCAACAAACAAGGGGGGATGGTCATGCCGTGACAGCCTCGATTGGTAACAAGGGCACTAATTGAGTGAAGACCAATGTCCCTCAGGCTCAAAGCATGATCCTGGGAAAGCACCTCTATTGTTGATAATAACATAATTTTTAGGGGGGAATGTAAAGGACATATTAATATTCATGCTATCCAAGAGTAAAGGACATATTGATACTCATGCTATAGCAACTCCATTTTGTCTGCTTGCTTTAAAATCATGTTATTATACTCCTTGCATAACATACATTCTTTCCTTCTTTTCTCATGCAACTTTCCCACACTAACCTTTTCTCACAAGAACATTCTGTGAGACACTCTGCTCCTGTTATCTAACTGGTCTGAGCCGGGATGTGTATAACCTTGTAAATTTCCACCATGCACCAAACTAACGATAATATGACCATATGTGTATTTCCGTAATAATTGTACTAACATTGGTTCAAGCCTGTAGTATGTCTGTAGGTGATTGGCTATTGATATACTCAAAACAATATAAAATGCTAAGTAGAAATAAACGAGATTAGAGATTCTCTGAATCCTCCCATACAGAGCACTGCCTCCGTTTGGTTTTCTGTTGGATTGCGCAATCAACATAATAATTTGACACTCACTTGGTCAACCATGAAGGGACGTTGGTGCCCTCCCTCAACAATGTAACTTTCATTTTTCTGTGTTACAATAAGAACAGAAAACACTATTAGAAAGTTAAAACATCATAACTATAAAAATCAAAGTTTATAGCATATTATTTGACATACTCTAGGGTTTGGTACTCACTCGGCTGCAGTTGAGGTAGGCACAGAAGCATTTTCAGTGAAATCCAGGTTGGTTTATTAAACAGCATAAACCGCTTAGGAAGCAAAACAATAACAAACTTTTCTGGCACAAAGTGGAAACACAAAGTAAAATGTCCATACAACGTTGCGGGTTCGCCCGCTCAGGTTAGTGTCCAGTCCTTAGTCCTAACACAGACCAACACTCTGGAGATCCACACATCTCCAGACACAGACTCTGACTGACACATTTGGTCTCCATTTTATTTACACAAAACCACGCCCCGGGGTGGGGATATGTGAGCAGTCATTCCCACCCATCTCTTATGACTGCTTATGACTGCTGTAAAAACCGGCCCTGATATGCCCTGTTAACCCTCTCAGCACTAAACGTGCTGGAACATGCTGTCCTGGTTTTTCATCACCAAAGCTACCAACCTCGTCGTGACACATATCTCCCCTCAAGGACTTGACCGGTGGCCATCTTACAATACTTACCTTTTATACCTATAATTTATTTATTTGTTTTATTAAGCCATAATGGTGCAAATACATTTGTGTGATTCATCTATTGTACATTAATCAATCAAATTAGTTAATTTCAGCAAAATGTATACGCTTTTTACAATGTAAAGTGAGAATGTAAGTTACTAAAGTATTTTCATTCATTATAGACTAGACAATAATAAAATACTTTTTAACTAATTTTTCATTTACTATATAAAGTATGACCCTCTGAGATGGCTGTATTAAAAATCATCTGTCTGAATCCGGATTGCTGGGCAGCTCTGTGTGCTCAACCACATCACAAATGGGTGCAGGAGCTACCTTCTGTACATACACTTATCCATAAAACAGTCCATTTGGAAAATTACTAATATGCACCAGCACACTGGATATTCTTGGGTCAGTATGCTGTCCGAGTGCTATTCCACACATGGACAGGACACTGGCGGAAAATACATCTGAGTGAGGCCTTGCGCAAATGATTCTCAGTACAGTAAGTGCATGGAGATCAGCTAAAACAATGGTATAGCAATTCATTTTTTCCTTTTATTTCTGGAATAACAACTGATCTATAATTATACTACCAGTAGCCATGGTGCAGGTTTCTGGGATATGACAATAGTGAATTAAAACATATTTGTACAACAATATAGTCAGTTACTGGACAAAATAAAACCTCTTACTTGTGGGATGTAATTTAAAATAGCAATATCCAGACCACCCTTGTGTTATAAGATGTCATGATCCCTTGCATTCAAACAGGGCATGATTAATTGTATTATTATTAAATGCATTGCTGATGCTTGACTTCTGCAGGTACCTAACATGGTTTACTTTTGTAAAATCAGTACAAGCACACAACAGAAATTAAAGTCATTTTTCAATGTGAGCTTTAGGATTGCCTTCTCATCATATCCAACCTTTTGTTCTGCCAATTGCTCAGTTTGTGTGGGCTTCAGTATCCTCTCCCTGTTCCGCTGATAATAATACAACCCGGCGAACTCATCCAGGACATCACAGCAAGCACAAAAATAGAATATTATGGCTATATTTTGGGATATTTTTGAAATGACTAGTTTATGTAGAACTGAATCAGATTTAATACTCAGAAGCATAATCTTATTTACTATTTCTATGTGGTCTGTGCATGAATGTCAGATGTAACCAATCCATGTAGTCTGTAATCTGTCCATCAGTTAGTCAGGTAGTCTTTAGAATGTATTTGTATTCTATATTTTTATTCATGACCCTAAAGGCCACACATATAGATATCCCTAAAGCATACTGTATATTCTGATACATGTCAATAGAATGCTAGGCACATGTCTTACTTAAAGGGAACCTGTCACGTGAAAAAACACTATTAACCTGCAGATATGAGGTTAATCTGCAGTTGATAGTGTTCTGAACCTGCTTGGCACCCGCACTTAGAGCCCCACTGCCAGGATAAAATGAACTTTATACCTCCCGGCAGCGTTCGGCGTTCAGTCATACGGGCAGCACCGATGCGATTTCAGTCACCACTTTGTGTATAGAGAGCAACTGCTGTAACCGTGCCCTCTGCACTGACTGACAGCCGGCCCTAATGCTAAGCCTGCTGTCAGTCAGTGCCAGGGGTGTGGTTACAGCCACTGCTCTCTCTACACAGTGTGTGACTGAAATCTCACCGGCGATGCCCGTATGACTAAATGCCAAACACTGCCGGGAGGTATAAAGTTAATTTCCTCCCAGCAGCGGGGCTCTAGGTGCGGGCAGGGGGCAGGTTCAGAACACTATTAACCTGCAGATTAACCCTATATCTTCAGGTTAATAGCATTTTTTCACGTGACAGGTTCCCTTTAACTATTAAAAGGCCACTAAAAATACAGAAGTGATCACTACAGCTGCTTAGAAACCTGCAGGCAAAGTATTGAAGTCAGTTAAAGGGGTGAAAAAAACTAATCATCTATCCACTGGGTCGCTGGAACTAACCACTGGGTCGCTGGAATTTTGTAGGTTAATGGGGAATTTTTATCCCTGTCTGGGCACTTTTATCTCTGTTACATTAATTCTCAATGGGGCTGCAGGAAAAAGTCGAGAGCTGCAATCAGCAGCCTTATAGGGCATGAATGAATGAATGAAGCAATGGTTGAGCATGGACACTGCTACTCCACTGCTTTGGCTGTTTCCTTTATCTATAATATAACCGGGGATGCGTGTCTCTGTCTGAAGCCTCTATAGACTGCGCATGCGTGACGCGCAGTCTGGCTCCAGACAGAAGCAGGCATTCAGCCGTTACGGGTAAGAGGAGTGTATGGCGCCGGAGATCGCAGTATGCGTAGACACTGAACGCATACCGCAATCTCCGGTGCCATACTTAGATACTTACATGACCGGGAGGAGCATTGCAGCGGCGCCTCTCTTCGCCGGAGACCGGGGCAGGAGTGAGGCGTCGGATCGGCGCATGCGCATAGCGCTATCCGGCCCCATTTTACTGGACACATTTGCAGTGTGTTGTCAGCAAAATGGCGCCGGGCAGCGCGGTGCTCCGGCGCCAAACTCCTCCCCTGGCCACCGGCAGAACAGGATGCAGCAGCGCTGGAGCACATAGAAGAAAGGTGAGTATAAGTGTTTATTTTTTTGTATGTGTGTACAGTGTGAAAGGGATGAGGGGGTCACACATGCCAGTATTGTGGGGTGAGGGGACCATGTATACCAGGATTGGGGGGTGAAGGGTCCATGCATACCAGGATTGGGGGGTGAGGGGTGCCATACATACCAGGATTGGGGGGTGAAGGGTGCCATGCATACCAGGATTGGGGGGTGAGGGGACCATGCATACCAGGATTGGGGGGTGTGGGGACCATGAAAACCAGGATTGGGGAGTGAAGGGTGCCATGCATACCAGAATAGGGATGAGGGGTACCATACATACCAGGATAAGAATGCAGGGCACCATGCATACCGGGATTGGGGATGAGGGGTGCCATGCATACCGGGATTGGGGGTGAGGGGTGCCATGCAGAACGGGTTCAATAGCTAGTTAGAATATAACTATGTAACACTATCATAAAACCCATTTCACATCCTAACATATGAAAGAATTTTCTATGCTGTCCTGCACTTTCAGGTATAACCCTGCTAAGTTAAGTATAGTTGATGTGCCTGTACTTAAGCTAAAAATATATTCTCTGCTTGCATGACTTATGATACCACACATACCTAATATCACACATCAAAAAATACCCAATAATGAGTGAAGGGGATGTGAGAGAGTGTGTCATGATCAGTTCTTGTTTTCTATACTTAACATCGGTATTCTGGAATGTGGCTCAGACAACGAAGAGTATTATATTTAGTGAGACCCATTAACCTTAAACTAGTGCCATCATAACGTATAGGTGGACATCTTTAGTCTCAATGTCCATTCTTCACATTTGGAGGTTACATCTATTACTGATATATATATTTTTACCTAGACAGGTCAGGAATAAAGTTGTGGAGAAGAGTAAAGTAGGGTTAGGTTACAAAAAAAATTGCCCATGATCTGAACATTTTACAGAGCACTATTCAATCCATCATCCAGAAATGGAAGGCGTAAAGCACAACTGAATTGCAAACCTACCAAGACATGGCCATCCACCTAAACTGACATCTCAAGCAAGCAGAGCACTAATTAGGGAAGCAGCCAAGAGGTCCATGGTCAATCTGGAGGAGCTGCAGAGATCCACAGTTTGGGTGAGAGAATCTGTCCACATGACAATTAGAAGTTGTATACACCACAAATCTGGCCTTTATGGAAGATTGGCAAGAAGAAAGTCATTTTTAAAAGCAAGCCATAAGAAGTCCCCTTAGCAGTTTGCAAAAAGCCACGTAGAGGACACAGCAAGCATGTGGAAGAAAGTGCTCTGGTCAGATGAGACCAAAGTAGAACTTTTTGGGTTAAATGCAAAATGATATGTGTGGAGGAACACTAACACTGCACATCACTCTGAAAAAAATCATCCCCACCGGTGGTGGTAGCATCATGCTGGGGGGATGCTTTTCTTCAGCTGGGAAAGGGAAGCTTGTCAGAGTTGATGGAAAGATGAATGGAGTTAAATACAGGCAAATCCTGGAGGAACACCTGTTATAGGCTGCAAAAGACTTGAGACTGGGACGTAGGTTCACCTTCCAGCATTACAACAACCCTAAACATGCTGCCAGAGCTACTATTGAATGATTTAGATCAAAGAATATTCATGTGTTTGAATGCCCCAGTCACAGTCCAGACCTAAATCCCATTGAAAATCTGTGGCAAGATTTTAAAATTGCTGTTCACAGACGCCTCCATGCAATCTCACTGAGCTAGAGATAGTTTACAAAGAAGAATGGGCAAACCTTTCAGCCTCTAGATGTGCAAAGTTAGCAGAGATATAGCCGAAAAGAATTGCAGCAGTAATTGCAGCAAAAGGTGGTCCTACAAAGTATTCACTCAGAGGGGCTGAATACAAATGCACGTCACAATTTTCAGATTTATATTTTGAAAACCATGTATAATTTCCTTTACACTTCTCAAATACTTGTTACTTTGTGTTGGGATATCACATATAATTCAAATAAAATATATTTAAGTTTGTGGGTGTAACGTGAAAAAAATGTCGAAAAGTTCACGGGTTGGGAATACTTTTTCAAGGCAGTATATGGTGCATCAAATATAGATGTTGTTCAAAATGTCCAAAAGGTTGATTTCTGTGAATTTTCTCGAAGGGAGATTAGTCCATAAACAAAATAATGACTTTTATAAATGCAGTGAAAGCTACTAAATTAGCATCCTTGAGCGTAAAACTGGCTTATAATTTTATGTGATCCATTGAGATCTGCTGCTCATTTTACAATGGTATTGTCAGTGTGACATTTCTGGAAGAGAATCGTATCTCATCATCACCACATTGTTCTCGTTTATCTGCTCTTGTCTTTCCTCAAGATAAAACTATTTGATGGACTTAAGCCTCAGAGCAAAAGAGAAATAAATTGCACTATTTCCATAAGGTAATGGAGATAGTAAATCTAACAGTGTATAATGCATTTCATAGAGAGGAAAGAACAGAGCTTTATTTCTTTAATCATATCTGTGATTATTCTTAGTATTCTCTATACATAGAAAAAGATAAGGGTGCTTGCTCTGAACTATATTATGGCTGTCTTCTCCAAAAAGTTGTAAAAAAGCTTTTATAGAGATGCATGAGGCTTCATTGGATTTTTGTATTTATCTAGTTATATATAGAAGCATACAAATATCTTTCTGTTGCATTCTGCACGAAACTGAAAAAAAAATCAAGCCTTATTTACTGCATACCATTTGTAAAAAATAATGAGAGAAAATCTCTACACACAAGAAGTCAGACCTTTAGGGCAGTATATGGAGGGTGTATGACTCGTTGCTAAATCAGCCGCACAGTCTCCATGCACTGCTATACCAGCTTCATGTCAGTGAGCATGATCCCTTAAAGGGTTTTCTGATCTGAAAATAAATTAGGCCAATGGGACTGAAAAGTCATAACATATTAAAAGACCCATAATTCATCAGATCAATCCTGCAATGTTCCTGCACCGCCATTCCGACTCTCCTTTCTGGTCTTTGTTTACTTTGTTGAAATGACGGCATCCCTAAATGCTTTAGGGTTTAAAGTGCAATTGTAATTTTAATTTTATTGATAACAAAAAAAATAATATATCTGAACATGTCAGTGTTTGACGGCACTAAAGACTAGAAAATGTTCTGGTTCCTGACCAGCAGAACGTCAGCTTTCAAAGTCATGACCGTAGATCCTGGTACATTCACACTTGTGGTTTATCTAATTCAGTTCTAATGAATTCAACACTTCCATTCTGATCAGTAACATGATCCCTTATGAACCCCTTTTTTTAATAATCAGTCTCAATGAGGTTATAAAGCTAATGCAAATACAGTAGAAGAGGGCATTTTCTAGTTTGTTGTAGTGGCCAATTTTAGCAAAAGAGGCAGCAGAGCATGCAGATTTATTGCCATTAGTTGGCCACACTTTAAAAAAAGTTGGTTAGTTTCAAAGAAGCAAATTCAAAGGGGACAACTGCTGAAATTCCTATAAAAAGGTTTCTAAGGAAAATCTATAACAAGACCACCTAAACTATTGCAAGACAGGTAAATGTTTTGGCCAAGTAAGACACACGTTGCTTCTGCACATTTTACTGCAAATGAACACGGTAGCATAGCTAAGAAGTGTGGCGCCCCTGAGGGTTCAGTTGCCACAGAGGTACTGCACCTCACCCAGAGGTGTGGCATCTCCTTCTCTCAGGTAAGGATGGAGTGCTGCCCGGGACCCTAACACCTGTACTCAACACTACACTACTCCAGGCCGGCTGGAAGGGCATTATGCACTGCTTTCTGCTGGCCCCGTCCCTGGCTGGAGTGGGGGGGGGGACAAAGTGAGGGGGAACCATGTAGTGGGTGTGGGTGGAGGACGCAGACCAGGGGAGCACTAAAAGAAGATACATATATATAGGGAAGCCATCTTTTGAGGAGTTGTAGGGAGAGAGTCGGACGGAGAGGGAGTGAGAGGATGTAGGGAGCGGAGGCTCTTCAGGAGCTCCGCTCGGGAGGCAGGCTTGGCCTGTCATGCCCAAGACTGAGAGAGGAGTGGGAGCAGGAGAAAGGCTCCAGGAACTAAAGGGATCCCAGGGGGTACCGTGAGAGCAGGATGGCACCCGTACGCCCGAATCTGCCAGGCGGTAGAGGGATCAGGCCGCAAGAAGGGAACCGGTCCCTGGACTAGCCGAGTTACTTTAAGTCTCAGTTAGAAAACCGGAGGCTTCTGCACTTTCAAGGTGCAGTTGCCACATCCGCACATAAGCCACCGAAAAGGGCACCAAGTAAGGTCCGGGAACTCCAAGTTGCCCAGAGGGATCCTAAGGTACCTGATCGGGACTTTGTGTGGTGGGGCGCAGGGCAGGAGGGAGAGACCCAGCACGGGAAGTCGGCTAAGAAAGGAACATACAGAGAGGGGTCCCGTTAAGTGCTCTTGAGATACTTGAGAGAGTGCTGAACCCCTGCCTGGTAAACACAGCACGACGTGGGAAGGAGTAAACTCGGACGACTGCACCCCACTGTCTCTGTCAGTTATTGCTGCTGTGTTATCGCTCCTGCACTACAACGCCCAGCATCACCATCTGCACCTACACTGCTCTGGAGCTGAGCTCTGCCTGTGGAGAGCGGCACCAACCCAGCTGCCCTAACATCTGCTCCAGAGGTCTGCAGCAGCGCTGGTACTCATTACCAGGAACCACAGGTGGCGTCACGAGACAAAACTATTGTTCATCCCTTCAAGCAACAACCCCCTTTTAAGAGTGACCCCAGGGTACGGGCCCAGGAGCCGACCGCCGTGACATCCCAAGAAGGTAAAGGCCCGGGTACCGAGTCCCCCATATCCCCCTGGGCGAGTCAGAAGGACAAAGCTAAATCCCAGCTCTGCAGTGTTTGATTAGACGCGCCTGCATGGTTTCTCTTAAAAGCAGGAAGTAGATTCATTTTGTGGCAGTCTCCTGAGGGAGTATCAGCTCCTGGATGAAGCAGTTGAGTGAGCTGGTGGTGAGGGTGTCGAGCCCAAAATATGAGGTGTAGCTGAAGAGAGATACATGCCAGGGTATCTTTTGGAATGGAGTGATTGGAGAGTCAGTCAGTCTGCTGGATGTAGCAGGGTCAAGAATTCCTTACTGAGAAGAGACTTGCCAGGCTATGTGCAGAGAACCGCAAGTGTCAGGGGTTGCTGTGGACAATAGCTGTTTTATTTGACTGAGCTGGGGCTAGCTCCGCCGCATGTGAATAGCCAGTGTCTGTTCTGTTTAGTTAGTGCCTTGACAAGGCTAGGGATTTATGTTTATGATTCTATTTTGGTGCTGTGCAACCTGTGGAAAGCAATAAAAACTGCAAGTGTTTGGACCAAAACTGCATTGCCTGTGTGAACGCTACCTGAGGTCTATCAGAGAGAGTGGATCCCTACAACCCCAAAATATTCAGTGATTTTACTGAACAAGAATATATTTATTGCACTTATGTCGCAGCATCTAAATTATCTGATAAATGATTTACCATCACAAGGATAGAAAACAAAGTAATGTCAAATATATGGATAGCAAACACAAAGATGAAACTTAAAAGGAACATGTCATGTGAAAACACACTATTTGCCTGCATATATGGAGTTAATCTGCAGGTGAATAGAATTCTGAATACAACCCCTGAAATGGAAGCTGAACATTGCCAGGAGGAATAAAATTAATTTTCTCCCGGCAGCAGGGCTCTAGGTGCGGGCATCGGGCAAGTTCAGAACGCTATTAACCTCCAGATTAACCCCCATATATCCAAGTTAATAGCGGTTTTTAACGTGTCCAGTTCCCTTTGAATACAATGATGTCATATTAAAATGGTAAAAAAATTATATATGTACAGAGGTATAATAAATGAAGTGAAGTCACAGCAAGCTTCCAGTGACCAAAGTAACAGCACAGGAATAATAGTTATAGTGATGTCACAGTACAGAGAAAATACACACAATGATACATTTGATACATTGATAAATATTACGAAATCGTAAGAAAGGAAACACATATATAATAATATGGAAATAATGCACACAGTGATGATATAGAACCGCTGTGATGTCATAAAACCGGTATAAAAGCATAGTGAGGTCAAGCTAAAAACCTAAGAATCTCAGTATCATAATACAAGGATAATGTGATACCATATTACAGAAATAATAAACACTTGTATTCAATGTGAACTGGTGGTCGTCTGGCCCCAGTCATGCCTTGGCCATTTTCTGAAATTTGTTATCATTTTTGTACTAAATGGTTAATGTAATGAAATGAAAAAAGACGGTACCTCTAAATGTAAAAACAAAACATTTCCAATTTAATTAAAAAAACAAAACACATCACCAAACTATTTACTGTTATTAAATTGAAAGCTTCTCAAAATGTTGATACTGTGTTTAGAAATTATTACGGGGATTTAGTATTCTCCCTGCAAACATTAGTTTTCATTTTCCTAATAACTGGTAATTCAACTTTAATTAAAGAAAGTAATATCTATCCTCAATTTGTTTGTGCTGAGTAAATAAAAGCTGAGCGCCATTTAAGTCCAATAAGTGATACACACCATAAGCATACAGTTATGTGCTGCGTATATTAAGATCAGTAAATATAAATAAATCACTATAAACTGAAAAAATAACAGAAATACAAGAAAATCCATATATTCAGCCAGTGGCATACATAGAAACCACGGGGACCCATGGCAAAAGTCCTAATTGGGCCCCCCTTCCCTATCGCTGTAGTATGCGGGGTCACGGCGCATAGGAGGAGTCACAGAATGGCATGCCTCATAAATTTAAAAACGGAGAGGGACATGTATTGCTCGACATACAGAATAATTTTGCTGCTATTGAAGCCCATAACTGTTTTCACCCAATACAATATCGCTTTTATGGCCCCACAGAGTATGATGCCTCCAAAAATGCATCAAACACATTGCATGACACCCCCACGCGCAGTGAATTCCCCCACACGCACAATATGACCCCAAAACAGTATGATGTCCCCATAGTGAATATGTCCACACAATATGAGACCCCCATATCACCTCATACAGTATAAACACTCCCATAATGGTCCCCAACACCACAGAGTACGATGGCCCCCTATAAGTACTGACTGATAAAAGAAAGGAAAATACTACTTTCCTAGACATGTTCCCCTCTTGCGCTGCTCTGTGCAGCTTGTGAATGTCATGGGTGCGCTGATGGGAGCATGGAATGACGCGCTCCCTGCTGGCACATGTTAAATCCTGCTGTCAGAGATTAACAATTGAAATGTAACAGGTTAACACCCGTGGCTGTTAAGGCACATGATGGCTGATTACATCAGCTGTCATGTGCGGGGAGAGATGCGGGCTCAGCGTGCAAGCCGCATAAGAGGCAGGGGCTCTACATATGACGTAAAAATACATCATGTCATTAAGGGGTTAAAGGGAACCTGATAGCTGATACCCATAATCCACAGGCCGCATATATCAGGCACTGACTGCAATATTTCAGCTACGGCATTTCAGAGAAAAACATACTTTAGAGTCCGCCGGGGAAGGATCCACATGGGAGACTAGTCAGACAGAGGTGTCCGTGGTGGCTTCTCCCGCCTGCTACAAGTGTCTGGCAGGTCTTTGCCTAAATGAGCACTCAAGGCTCTTTCACACTTCAGTGTCTTCAGTATGCGTGGTGACAGTTTCCACCCTTACCGGAGACACCGACACACGCCGACCCTTTCAAATTAATGGGTCTGTGCACATGTCAGTGTGTTTCCATGGACCATGTGTTTGTGTGCAAAACACGTTGACATGTCCGTTTTTTACCCAATATACACGCCGCAAAACATACCACACTGATGACACACAGATGTCATCTGTGTGACATGTATCGGCACCCGTGTGCTGCATCAGGATCACACGTACAAGCACCTGGGAATCAGGCGTACAGTTAGCGCTGTTCCCAAGCGCCGGGTGCTGAAGGAATCACTCATCATTGTCCCCTGCTTGCGCTGCAATCAGCACCAACAGGGGACAATGTTGAGAGTAGTATTCTCCTCCCGCTGTGTCCAACTGTAAAAACAAGAATAAAATAAAAAAATCCTTATTCTCACCTGTCCGAAGATGAAATAAGTGTCCGTGCTGTAACCCATCTGACCGCACATACTGAGAAGCACAGAATGACTCAGTGCAGTGAATGGGCTCCTGCACTGTGTTGAGCTCATGAGCGGTGTCCTGTCACTCACTGAGCTCAGCACAGTACCAGAAATATCAGGACATGTGAAATCGGCCTTAGGCATAGAGCGGCCAGTCAAAGTCAGCAGCCGGGGAGAAGCTACCAGGGACCCGCATGTATGACTAGTCAACAGTGCAGCTCCATCGCTGGCTGCTAATAAAGTGTATTTTTCTCTGAAATGCCGCAGCGTTTCAGAGTCATACATTCCTGGGTGAGACACTGCAGTCAGTGCCGGATACATGGGGCCCACAGTTTGGCAGTATGCATCAGGTTCACTTTAAATGTATTTATTCACCTATTTGCTCATATGTGGCACTTCACATTGTAATGGAGCTGAAATGCCGCATATGACCATATGTAAATATATGTATGTACTAAATACATACACATATGTACACAGATACATGGACATGACACACATAGTAACATATTAGACATACACACACATACAGTGCCTTGAGAAAGTTTTTGGCCCCCTTGAACTTTTCTACCTTTTGCCACATTTCTGGCTTCAAACATAAAGATATAAAATTCTAATTTTTTGGGGAAGAATCAACAACAAGTGGGACACAATCGTGAAGTGGAACGAAATTTATTGGATGTTTTAAACTTTTTTAAAAAATTAAAAACTGAAAAGTGGGGCATGCAATATTATTCGGCCCCTTTACTTTCAGTGCAGCAAACTCACTCCAGAAGTTCAGTGAGGATCTCTGAATGATCCAATGTTGTCCTAAATGACTGGTAATGATAAATAGAATTCACCTGTGTGTAATCAAGTCTCCGTATAAATGCACCTGCTCTGTGGTAGTCTCAGGGTTCTGTTTCAAGTGCAGAGAGCATCATGAAGACCAAGGAACACACCAGGCAGGTCCAAGATACAGTTGTGGCGAAGTTTAAAGCCGAATTTGGATACAAAAGGATTTCCCAAGTTTTAAACATCTCAAGGAGCACTGTGCAAGCGATCATATTGAAATGGAAGGATTATCAGACCACTGCAAATCTACCAAGACCCGGCCGTCCCTCTAAACTTTCATCTCGAACAAGGAGAAGACTGATCGGAGATGCAGCCAAAAGGCCCATAATCACTCTGGATGAACTGCAGAGATCTACTGCTGAGGTGGGAGAGTCTGTCCATAGGACAACAATCAGTCGTACACTGCACAAATCTGGCCTTTATGGAAGAGTGACAAGAAGAAAGCCATTTCTCAAAGATATCCATAAAAAGTCTCGTTTGAAGTTTGCCACAAGCCACCTGGGAGACACACCAAACATGTGGAATAAGGTGCTCTGGTCAGATGAAACCAAAATTGAACTTTTTGGCCACAATGCAAAACGATATGTTTGGCGTAAAAGCAACACAGCTCATCACCCTCAAAACACCATCCCCACTGTCAAACATGGTGGTGGCAGCATCATGGTTTGGACCTGCTTTTCTTCAGCAGGGACAGGGAAGATGGCTAAAATTGATGGGAAGATGGACGGAGCCAAAAACAGGACCATTCTGGAAGAAAACGTGTTGGAGTCTGCAAAAGACCTGAGACTGGGACGGAGATTTATCTTCCAACAAGGCAAAGTTCCCAAACATAAAGCAAAATCTACAATAGAATGGTTTAAAAATAAACGTATCCAGGTGTTAGAATGGCCAAGTCAAAGTCCAGACCTGAATCCAATCGAGAATCTGTGGAAAGAGCTGAAAACTGCTGTTCACAAACTCTCTCCATCCAACCTCACTGAGCTCGAGCTGTTTTGCAAGGAAGAATGGGCAAGAATTTCAGCCTTTCGATGTGCAAAACTGATAGAGACATACCCCAAGCGACTTGCAGCTGTAATCGCAGCAAAAGGTGGCGCTACAAAGTACTGTATTAACTCAAGGGGGCCAAATAATATTGCGCACCCCACTTTTCAGTTTTTAATTTTTTTAAAAAGTTTAAAATATCCAATAAATTTTGTTCCACTTCACGATTGTGTCCCACTTGTTGTTGATTCTTCCCCAAAAAATTAGAATTTTATATCTTTATGTTTGAAGCCAGAAATGTGGTAAAAGGTAGAAAAGTTCAAGGGGGCCAAATACTTTCACAAGGCACTGTACATGCGTGCATACATGTGTATACACATATATACACATGTATGCACACACACATATACACGCATATGCACACACACATATACACACATATGCACATACACATATAGGTGAATCTTACAAAATTAGAATATCATCAAAAAAGTTAATTTATTTCAGTTCTTTAATACAAAAAGTGAAACTCATATATTATATAGAGTCATTACAAACAGAGTGATCTATTTCAAGTGTTTATTTGTTAATGTTGATGATTATGGATTACAGCCAGTGAAAACACAATAGTTATAATCTCAGTAAACTAGAATAATTAACAAAAAACACCTGCAAAGGCTTCCTAAGCATTCAAAAAGATCCCTTACTCTGTTTCAGTAGGCTCCACAATCATGGGGAAGTCTGCTGACTTGACAGATGTCCAGAAGGCAGTCACTGAAACTAAGTAAATGCAAAGTAAATTTTGCATTTAATTTGGAAATCAAGGTCCCAGAGTCTGGAGGAAGAGTGGAGAGGCACACAATCCAAGCTGCTTGAGGTCTAGTGTGACGTTTCCACAGTCACTGATGGTTTGGGGAGCCATGTCATCTGCTGGTGTAGGTCCACTGTGGTTTATCAAGACCAAAGTCAGCACAGTCATCTACCAGGAAATTTTAGAGATTTCCTGCCTGAGTGAGCGGTGATCGAAACTATAGGAAGTCATCACTTGTGTTAGGCTCACCTAGTGAGATGAGTCCTCTAAGCCCCAAGTCCGGGTGGGCACATGGACCCCGAGCATCAATGCAGCAAACTTGAAGGCATGTGGATAGAATACTTGGCACACTCAGGAATCTCAAGAGTTGGAGAACGGATGAAGTGGAACCGAGCAGGCATGGAAACAAGTATGCACAGAAGATGGAGCATACCAATCATATAGGGCTACAGACTCAATCCCAAGACACAGATGTGTGTATCAATTGGCCTTATATAGGTCTAGGGATTAGGATGTCATTGATCCACAAAGGGAAAATGGAAAAACCCAACATGGAGCACAACAGAGGGCAACAGACCCAGGAGAAGGGAACGAAGGCCTGGATACCTAGGACAAGTATGTAACAACTTGCTTAAGATCTTTTACATGTGCCAATGCAAAATCTAGTGGGAAAAATGATTGTTCAGTGCCATACACTTAAAAATGTGATGCTGACAGTGATGAGTTTTAGTTTTGCTAAAATAATATTTTTCAGCTCTGCTTAAAAGATGTAAAACACTACACAAAGGAGTATTGTAACAGGACTGAATGTGACCACAATCTATGCTCATTTGTTCATAATAAAGCTGGGATGATAAAGGTGCTGATTTTACATTTTTTGATTGTTCTGATTGAAGATTGGGAATTGAGGACACTTCAATTCTGGCTTACTTTTATCCAATTCTTGATAGTGTTTAGTTTTATACCATCACACAGGAGTTCTTGTGCCGATGTCATTTTCAGAGCCAATTTGGTACTGAATAGTGAGTGATCCAACAGGAGAAAATCGGCAAATGTTATGCACTCAGGTTAAGCATATGACAGACCCTACTCTGTGAGCTTGCATGGTGTACCGCTTAATTTAAAGGGTTACTTGCTTGATTACATCACTAGAACCACTATCAGTACATTAATACATCACCAGAACCTAGTTTTCAGTATTTGATAAGGATTCAGAGAGTTTCTGCTCCAAAGAAAATCTGTATGAATACACACTAACAAAATGAGCTTTTGCAGCAGAAACTCGCCAGATCCTCCTCATAATCTCAAATCTTTAGGTTTTGAGGATTTTTAAATTTCAACATAGCCATGAAGCACAATATGGATAGCTACATGTACAAGATCAGCACATATATGTGGTGCCACAACCACCATCAGTACATGAATGCAGCATCAGAACCACCATTAGTACATGAATGCAGAACCAGAACCAAAGTCAATACAAGAATGCAGCGCCAGAATCACCATCAATAAATGTATACAACACCAAGCTTAGTACAGCACTCAATTGTAATGTCAAGTCAGCCCCATATATAATTGTATTGCTTGAACCTACAGTTCCCAGTATGTCCTTAACAATGGTAATGAGATGTTGGGAGTTGTTGTGCCCAGCCATCACCAGACTGTGGACCATGCGTCTCTGCATCCTACCCTGTGTGACCAGTGCCCTCTCTGATATCTGGGAGACGTGGTTTGCTCCCCTGATACAGTTGTTGTCACGACCTGGGGGTAATTCTATATTGTCTCCATTGTCATATGTTTTATATATGTATTTTAACTTTTTTAATTAAAGGTTATATTTTAGGCTAATTACCCTTGCTATGTTCTATACAAAATATACCACTCACACTGCCCTTCTCCATAGTATCCCCCCATGCTACCTCTTTCCATAATATCTCCTCAAATTGCACCATTCTATAATATCTCCCCCACACTGCTACTCTGCATATAGTCCACCTCACGATACACTATACTAAGACCCCATTTACAACCCCACTAATTGCCCCATAATGTCCCCAATATCTCCATAATGTCACCCATTGCCCCATAATGCCCCCATAATGTTCCACATTGCTCCATAATGGACCCATAGTGTCCTCCGTTGCTCCATAATGTCACCCATTGCCCCATAATGTCCCTCATTGCTCCATAAGGTTCCCCATTGCCTCATAATGTCCCCTATAATGGCATCCATAGTGTCCCTCATGGCTCCATAAATGTCCCTCATTGCCTCATAATGTCCCCTATAATGGCCTCCATAGTGTTCCCCATTGTATCATAAGGTCCCCCATAATGGCCTCCATAATGTTCCTCATTGCCTAATAATGTCCGCCATAATGGCCTCCATAGTGTTCCCCATTTTCTCATAATGCCCCCATAACGGCCTCCATAGTGTTCTCCATTACTCCATGATTTCAGCCATTGCCCCATAATGTTTCCCATTGCCTCATAATATCCCCTATAATGGCACCATAGTGTCCCCCATTGCTCCATAATGTCCCTCATAATGAGATTCCATCACTGTGTACTTCATTTTTTGTATCTTTTTGCAATGACAGATACTGAAACATCTGAGCTTAATAATTGGGAGGAATATCTCCATATCCATATTGGCTGTAGAGGGTACAGAAATAAAGAATGGAGCCTGCTACATTAACTACCAGTACATGAGCAATGTTAATCGTGCCTGTGGACAAAACACTCTTTCCTTCATGACTACCTAAAAATACATTCCTCTTGTCCCATAATAGTAAACTCAGCTGCGTTTATGGCCCCCTATGTCATGTTAGCATACTACTACACAGGAGCGCAGTTTTGTATTCTGAAGATTCTTACTGAAATAATGTACTGTAAGGAGGCAGTAATTTAAAAATAAGGATCCAAAGGATTATCAAGGGAGAAGCTACAGCTTCCATGCAGTGAGTAGACTGCTTTTAATATGTAGTACATTTGGTCAGCCTTGATTAATTTAAGTTTAAATTATGTGGCTTTATCAGATACAGAAAATAGCAATGAAAAAGAAAACCCAAGGGGAAACCACTTTGCATGGTCCACACTACTAATTACATGAATCCTACGATACAATAAGTTTGCAAATAAATTTGCAGCCAAGACTTAATTCATCGCACACTTACCAGTCATCATGCACTTAATAGTTATCCATACCATTACAGTCGAAAGACATTTTTGGAACTGCTTTCTACTATGTTGTAAAACGTCATATTTACTACTGGACTATACAGAATTGGAAAATGTACCTGTTTCTGCACATACTATAGCTCCAGGCTACATATTTTCCTTTTGTTACTTTTTTATTTTTCAAATTGTTTATGTTACATATGTACAGTACATCACATCCTATATCATACCCTGTTCCTAAGTCTATCTCCTAATCTATGCTTAAAGTCCCTCTCAAGCTTTTTTAATTTCCCTATACTTTACTTATCAGTAATTTATATTCAGTGTGTGCATTAAAATACTTATTGGTCTCTGTCCCGTGACATTTCCAGCAATGCTTCGGTCCTCTCCTGCATCATGTGACTGCAGTTGTGATCAGTGTTTCTGTGAGGACAGTAAGTCACTTTCTCATCGCAATTTTATGAAACTCAGAACGAGTCTCAACCCCAAACATACTGAGGGAAGCCTACCATCATGCCCTAAGACAAAATAGAGATGAGACACACATAGTGAGACTGTGCAACTTTCTGCTTGCTCCTTTACCAAGGATCCCCTGCCCAGGAGCTGTGGTATGATCAGACCATATTTCTGCACGGTCAGACACATTCATTACACAGTACACGGCAGGGGCATATTTATAAGATTATCTCAGCACAGGAATATTTTATTTACACACATCCAATTGTGGAAGTTATTATTATTTCAAGATCTATTGATTAAAATTAACTTTTGCTCATGGGAAAACCCCTTTAATTCCTTTTTCGACCCAAGGCTCCTGATCCATTTGTCGGCACATCTTTATTACAAGATCTGGGTGAGATTGATCCTTTTTTACCCTGCACTGCTTAGACTGGGCACCCATTAATATATAATCCAAATTCAGTTTTTTTGTGTGTATCATGTGGTTTTGTGTTCATTGGGGTGTCATTATGAGCTTAGCTCTTTTTATCGGTATTAATTAAAGTTAGGTTTTACTGCCTTGTCAGTGCACCCTCACTGCTGCATGGTCAGAACAAGTCTTGCATAGACTTACATAAAAAAAATTGAAGTAACAGTTGGCTTTTCTAGCCTGCAACTAAGGCTGTGTGCCCACGATGCATTTTTTAAGCATTTCCTCAGCGGCAAAAATGATGCAGAAACGCTTAAAAAACGCATGGTAGAAGGCCTGCCATGGTCCCCAATGATAATCCGCATGTGCTGTGCACATACTGCGGAAATTTCCGCTGCGGATTATCATTGCGGGAAAAAACACAGCACTACCAATTATTTTGCAGAAGTGCTGCGTTTTCGTCGCCATTGACTTGCATTGAAACGCATGGATTACGCATCACTGCATATGTAGATGCGCATTCCACGCGTTTCAATGTGTGGATGGTACCCGGGTCTAGAGGACAGGAGACTCTCCTCCGGACCCGGGTACCATAGAACCTGTGAAAAAAAGAATAAAATAAAAAATAAATGTTATATTTACCTTCTGACGACCCCCGCTGCGCTTGTCCTCCCTTGCCAGCAGATTGCGGTGGACTGAAGGACCTGCGCTGAAGTCATTTAGTCATGTGACGGCAGGTCCTTCAGTGTACCGTGAGCTGCCAGCAGCCAGACTGCGGGGGACATCATTTTTTTATTTTTAACCATTCTTTAAGGTCACACTATATAAATCCATGCCGTTTGCATGGATGTTGTGGTGCAGCGGCATTGCTATAATGATCTAGTATGTCTGTTTATGCTATTTCCTCCCCCTCAGCTGACTGGTCACAGGACTGTGACATCACACAGGTCCTTTTACACAACGGAAGATCTGGACACGTGACTGTGAGATAAGCACAGGTCCTGTTGCTGTTTCTATAGGATATAAAAACCCTGGTAATTTGTGACAGGTGTGTGCAGTGGTGCAAGGGGTGTGATAGGCGTGAGGCCTGTTCCCCGTGTGTGTGGCACCGTGTGAGGCCTGGTGAGGCCTAATGAAGCTTGGTGGACTCCTGGAGGGTGAAGCCTGGGTCTTGTGACTGGACGCCAGTAAGCCTTGGAGGGCCAGAGGCTAGAGACCCCATCTGGGGAGCAGTAAAGTCACAGTGGTGGCGGAACCAAACGGACGGAAGCAGCCATAAGCCGGCAAAGGTAAAAACACAGTTTATATGGACATTGATATGGTCATTGTTATTATTACCTTGCGGGGAGGCTGTAACTAGAGCCAAGTGGGCCGGTCTGCCACTTGAGGCTCCTGGACATTATATGTGTGTCGGTGGGCCACGGAGTTGGATCCAGAAATAAGCGGTTTATGAAGTGCAATAAACTGCTGAGTTGAGAAATACCGGAAAAGACTTTGCGTATGTGCTTTGATTTACCCGGTGCAGCGAGTATCCCCCATTATGATAACTAGCGCTGCCTTACAATGTATATAGTGTGACCAAGTTGACAAGCACTTTCCAAGTGATGCTAAAATCGCTTGGAAAGCGCTTGACAACCTGCATGCAGAAATGCATGTGAAGAACGCTTCACTTCCGCATGTCCCTGGCAGGAAAAACGCACGTACAATCCGCATGTACAATCCGCATGTACAATCCGCATGTACAATCCGCATGTAAAATCCACATGCGTTTTTTTCTGCTAGGGAGATGCAGAAACGCTCAGGAAAAATCCTGAGCATTTCTGCATCATGGGCACACAGCCAAAGAGTTGTGGTCACATGATGCATAAGAGGGACCTTCGCATCACTGCAATCAGTAGAACACAGCAACCAGTAAGTATTTTAATGCAGGCAATGTGCATACATTATTGATAGCTAACAGATGAAGAAATTTAAAAAAACAAACAAAAGCAAACGCTAAAATTATACGTTCACTCACTTTTTTTAATTCCACAAAATTATTAGTAATAGTTTTTTTCTATCATTTTACCTTTTTTTATTTTAATTTTATTAATGCCCCAAAACTCCTGCCCTTATAAGGACAGTCCACAGCTGACCCTAAGAACACTGCATGATTTCATGATGATCCCTATACGCTTCCCGACGCATTTTTTCTTTCATAGATTCTTCAGGTGAATAGCTCACAGGCCTCAATTAGTCCATAGGGGATAATATATCCAAATGTATTTCCCCATGCAGCAGTCCTGTATGTATATCAATACCTCTGTTACAGCTTTCATTATGGGGCTTTTAAGTACCGTATTTTTCAGATTATAAGACACACTTTTTCCCCCCAAATTTGGTGGGAAAATGGGGGTGCGTCTTATAATCCAAATTGAGAAGTGGAGCTTACCAGCTGCGGTGGAGCGGGGTCTCAGGGTCGCAGCTGTTGGAAGCTACTGGCGGAGGCAGGAGTCGGGAGACGGCTGCGGACCCCACGCTCGTAGTATGGGGTGTTTGGTGGTGTGGGGCCTCCGCCGACATTTTGTGAAAGCCGGAGACCCGCACCTTCCATACTCTTTTATGCGGTGGACTCTGGGAAAATGGCAACCGGAGGCGGCGCATGCTCAGATTTAGATCGGGAGCCGAGATCTCAATCTGAGCATGCGCCGCCTCCAGCGGCCATTTTCCCGGAGTCCACCACATTATAAAATATGGAAGATGCAGGGCTCCGGCTTTCACAAAATTTTGGCAGAGCCCCCGCACCACCGAACACCTCATCCTACTAGCGTGGGGTCCGCAGCCATCTCCCGACTCCTGCCTCCGAACACCTTGTCCTGCCTCCACAGCATTTCCTGCCTCCACCAGCAGCAACCCTGCCACCAAGGACCCTTCTCCACCAACGCTGCCGTGCCCCAGGTAAACTGATTACAACTTGCACCGGTTTATTCAAAAACATTCTTTCCTATTTTCATCCTCAAAATTTGGGGTGCGTCTTATAAACCAGTGCGTCTTGTAATCCGCAAAATACGGTACTTAACCCACCCCCTTACAGGTGCATACAATGTTTACTGATTAGCACTAATGAATCTTATAATAATTAGGTTACCTTTTGTATTCTTATCGCTTCTCTCTCACTTCCTCAGAACCATGTTGTTTGCATGGCATCTGACATCATTTCCTATTGAGGGCGTTCCTTCTCAAGGGCGCTTGTTTTTTAGTGGTTAATCATTAATGACTGGTTACCTTTCTCATTCAGTGTGCATTTCATCTTGAAACACAACACGGGATGCGCTACACTATGTCACATCCGATAATGTGTTAACTTTCCGGATATGTGACCAAGCAGTGCACGTCACCCTGGAACGCATCATGTAGAGTGTCTGATGTCATTACTTAGGGTGAGGTGGTTTATTATTATTTCTTTATTTGAAGAGACGGGGGCATCGGGGATTAGGTGTTAAGAAGAGTATATGGTGTTTTTTTTATTTTTTAAAGGACAAGAACATCAACGATTACGTGTAGGTGAGTATAATGTGTTTATTATTTTTATTTAAATAATTATTTATTAATTTTTACTTTTTTGTTCTTTACCTTCACTGCGCAAGCACTGGCTGATGACAGGTTACTCATCATCGGTGTTTGTGCTCCCTGTTAATAGTGAGAGCAGCGACAGCTGATGGGAGAAGTAGTCTCCTCAGCCGGCGCCTATGACCCACTGTCGCATTGTCACAGCTGTGGGATCACGCTGACATCTGACATCATGATCCCGCAGCGCTGTTACCGGCGGTAACAATGTTACCACTGATCACAGCCCCTGTTTCCCGCGCTGTTACACAGATGACAACATGGGAAACCAGGGATGTTCAGGGCACTGTTCGGGTTCGTGTTCAGGCTCGGGTGCTCAAACATGAACCTTATTTTGATGTTCGTGTTTAGTCGACAAACCCGAACATCATATGGTTATAACATTCTGTGAAGCACCTGGGGTGCTCACAACACATTTAGATAAATTCCTTGAGGGGGCTAATTCCCAAAAATGTCACTTGTGGGGGGTTTCTACTATTTAGGCACATCAGGGGCTCTCCAATGCTACATGGCGCCTGCCAATTTTGAGTTCAAAAAGTCACACTCTGCTCCTTTCCTTCCGAGCCCTGCAGTGCATCCAAACAGTAGTTTTCCCCCACATATGGGGTATCAACGTACTCAGGAGAAATTACACAACAAATTTTGAGGTCCATTTTATCCTGTTACCCTTTTCAAAATAAAAAAAATGGGGCTAAAGTAACATTTTTGTGAAAAAAAGTAAAATGTTAATCATCATCCTCATCTTCATCGTTATCTCTGATTATACTGAGAAGTGCCTACTAGTGTGAAGTGGCCAGCACTCCTTGCCCTCCCCATTCCTCATCTGACTCCCATCCCGAGGTTTGACCTGGCTCAGATTGCCACAACCATGGACAGTGTCCCTACCATCACGAATCGGAAAACCTGCAACATAGATGGGAATTAGAATCATGCTTTCCATCTCCTCTGGCATGATGTCTTCCAAGAACATCATGTCTTCCAAAATGTCAACTGGAAGACGTTTTATGGTGTATGAAGTTGTTATGGTATAGTATGTTCTTTCGCCGCCACACTGGGATAAGGGATTTTGCGGCAAAATAGAAACAGGTGTCATTGATAGATTAGAAATTCCAATGTGTACAATATTAACTGTTATGGTGTCGGAGGAGGTGAGATGAGTAGAATGCTTACTGCAGCTGATGGTGTCATTGTCAGATGCTACATTATCCTGCTGTTTTTAAGAGCTTTGGGACACATGCTCCATTATGGGTTGGGACATATACTCCATTATGGGTTGGGACATATACTCCATTATGCTTCCTCCTCGATAATGCACTTACCAGAAACAAAGGAGGCCAAATGTGACTTGCATGTGGTACTGCTACTGCTGGGATGGTTGCTGTCAGCACTACTGCCAGAGCTGCTACTACTGGTAACCACATTTTTATCCAGGACATTAGGTTTTCTTTCTATCGCCCTTCTACAGACATTGCTCGTGCCATGTTTAGCATACATTTTGGACAAAAGTATAACGTTTAATTTGTTTAAAGTTTTGCTAACAAACTTGAACCAATATTTGGTTTAAAATTCTCACACCATTGACAAAAAAAAATTAACTTAAAATAAAGAGGATGCTACGTATTATAGCAAAGCCTGGTAGGACAGGGTTAAATCCTAACTCTGCAGGGTTTGATTAGAGGCACCTTCATAGCTTCTTATTACAAGCAGGAAGTAAATTCACTTGGTGTTCAGTGTGCTGGGGAACTGAGCAGAGTGTAGATTCTGCGGGGAGCCGCAGAGTA
This sequence comes from Phyllobates terribilis, assembly GCF_046119375.1. NCBI lineage: Eukaryota > Metazoa > Chordata > Amphibia > Anura > Dendrobatidae > Phyllobates > Phyllobates terribilis. Next base: position 397,654,112 of record NW_027362763.1, read on the forward strand.
ATGTTTGTTGCAGACTAAGCTGAGCCAGGTGAAGTGCCATGATTGCCGCATGGTTGAGAGACTGTGGTCTGTGTGTGGGAAGAGAGGTGAAAAGACTTCTTAGTGCTGGCCTCTCTAACAGAACATGAGAGACAGGTGGACCTTTATCTGAACGGGTGAGCCCATATATGGACTGTATATTTTGTTACTTTATGCTGGAAAAAGGCTGTTTGTTTTCCGTTCTTCTAGAGGTTTATGCATTTCAATAAACCTCCCTGCTTGACAAAGAAACTATGTGCCTGTGTGAATGCTCTCAGCTGCCTAAAAGTGAGTAAATGCCTACAATTGGTGGAGGATGAGGCACTGAATCCCAAGAAGCACAGGTGACTGTGGAATAAAGTCTGTATGTCCTGGTTAAAGGCAGCGTCAGCATTGCAAACATGATCAGAAAGTATGGAGGACCTTGTGAAGCAATTAGTCCAGGTGCAGCAGCAGCAATAGCAGATGCAGCAGATACAGCAGCATCAGCAAATGACTCTCTTGGCGGAAACTGTCCAGGGCAGGGAGACTGAACTTTCCGCCAGCCAAAGGGATGGTATCCGTGTGAGGAGAACAGTATCAGAGGCCTTGCAGAAAATGACTCTGGAGGGTGATGTTGGAGCTTTCCTGACTGTATTTGACAGTATGGTAGACAGGGAAAAACTGTTCCTGGAGCAATGGGCAGAGGTGCTGGTGCCGTATATTACTGGGTAGCCACAGAAGGCATATTATGACCTTGCCCTGCAGGATGCCAAGGAGTTCAACAAGCTGAAGATGGAGAATTCAGGCATGTTTGGGTGTATCCCTGGCAGTCAGGTGCACCTCTGGTGCTACCAAAAGGACTAACTTCCCAGGTTTTAGATGTTCGACCTGTTACACCTGGTGCAAAAATGGCCACAGCCTGAGACCTGCTCTCCAGCACAGATGGTGGAAAGGGTGGTAGTGGACAGATTTATCCATTCATTATCGAAAGCCGCGCAAAGCCGAGTTGACCAAGGAGATCCCCAGAATGCAGGTGATCTAGTAAGTCTGGTGGAAACATACTTGCTGCAGAAAACTCCCTGAGTAATCAAAGTTGCCTGAGTTCCCCTGTCAGAGATACTCATAAGAAGGGATCCAAGGTCACATCTGAGGGATCATCTGAGGGATACAAAAAGATCCAGGAGGGGTAAGAGCTAGGTTCAAGGTGTACACCTCGTCACATTTTCTGCTGGAGGTGTCGTGCCCCGGGTCATATTGTAGTAGAAATAAAAAAGCCTTCAGGAGAATTCTTGCAGGATGTGTCAAAGATGAGGAGAGATTGCCATCAGCTGGTCAGACACAATCAAACGGCACCAAGATGTGTTAGGAAAGTTGAAGGGGCAGCAGCTTTAGATTAGAGACCAGGTCAATGCAACACAGAGTTCTAGCAGCAGACACATCTCTACAACAACTGTTAAGAGGAGACTTTGTGCAGCTGGCCTTCATGGTAAAATAGCTGCTAGGAAACCACTGCAAAGGACAGGCAACAAGTAGAAGAGACTTGTTTGGGCTAAAGAACACAAGGAATGGACATTAGACCAGTGGAAATCTGTGCTATGGTCTGATGAGTCCAAATTTGAGATCTTTGGTTCCAACCACCGTGTCTTTGTGCGACACAGAAAAGGTGAACAGATGGACTCTACATACCAGGTTCCCACCATGAAGCATGGAGGAGGAGGTGTGATGGTGTGGGGGTGCTTTGCTGGTGACACTGTTGGGGATTTATTCAAAATTGATGGCATACTGAACCAGCATGGCTACCACAGCATCTTGCAGTGGCATGCTATTCTATCCGGTTTGCGTTTAGTTGGACCATCATTTATTTTTCAACAGGACAATGACCCCAAACACACCTCCAGGCTGTGTAAGAACTATTTGACCAAGAAGGAGAGTGATGGGGTGCTACGCCAGATAACCTGACCTCCACAGTCACGAGACCTGAACCCAATCGAGGTGGTTTGGGGTGAGCTGGACCGCAGAGTGAAGGCAAAAGGGCCAACAAGTGCTAAGCATCTCTGGGAACTCCTTCAAGATTGTTGGAAGACCATTTCCGGTGACTACCTCTTGAAGCTCATCAAGAGAATGCCAAGAGTGTGCAAAGCAGTCATCAAAGCAAAAGGTGCCTACTTTGATCCAGGAACAGGTGTTTAGTTTTCACATTTGTCCAGGCATGATGATCTGTTGTGTCAAGGGACCAAAGTGAGGGGCCAGGTAAAAGAGCTCTTCCTCAAGACATGATCCAGGGGGTATAGTCCGGTGACTTAGGTGAAACAATTTAAATCTGGGTATCGTGTGTGGGTCTTGGTGCCCACAGTGGGGAACAATTTTTTCACCAAGTGGCAAGGGGCCTATGAAGTGATGGAATGGGTTGGTTAGGGCCATTATAAAGTTTACCAATCAGTGGAAAGGAAGCCCCACCAGGTATGTCATGTCAGCTTGGTGAAGCCTTGGCTGTACGGGGTTCACTTTGGGTTGGCAGATGGTGCCCAGCTCTCGGCATTGGGCAGAGGAGGAGGGTATGTAGCAAAGCCAGGTAGGACAGGGTTAAATCCCAACTCTGCAGGGTTTGATTGAAGGCAAGCAGAAAGTAAGTTCACTTGGTGTACAGTGTGCTGAAGAACTGAGCAATGTGTAGATTCTGCTGGGAGCTGCCTAGTACCGTTTGTTGCAGACTAAACTGAGCCAGGTGTAGTGCCAGGATTGGGTGAGAGACTGCAGTCTGTCTCGGGTATAATATTTCCTGAGGTCAATTAAAGTCAATGGGCGTGAATTCGCAGAGGAAACGCGCGCACAATTGACATGTTGCGTTTTTTTCCGCAATGGTAATCCTGAGCGGAAATGTCCGCTTTATGTGCACAGCACATCAGGATTACCATTGCAATAGCTGGAAGACCAATTAGCAAGCGTTTTTGCTGTGTTTCCGCAGAGAAAAAACGCTGTGAAAACTCATCGAAAATGCTACGTGTGCACATAGCCTTATTAGGGATATTTTTCCATTTTATGGCAATAAGATCTTGTAGTGACTTAATGATGTTTAGTGTCCTTGTAGCCCCTCTACTAAACATCCTATTAAAATATTTATTTATTTTACTCATTTATAAAGCACCATTATTTCCACATGACTTTACAGACATTATCAGCACTCATAGGGGTTCACAATTTAGATTCCATTATCAGTATGTCTTTGGAGTGTGGGGGGAAACCGGAGAACCAGGAGGAAACCCACGCAAACATGGGGAGAACATACAAACTCCTTTCATATATTGTCCTTGGTGGGATTTGAACTCAGGACTCCAGCATTATAAAGCAACAGTGCTAACCACTAAGTCACTGTGCTGTCCAGTATAAGTGAAAACATACTTTTATGATCATTATTACCCAAGTGACCCCGAAACCGGACATTTGATTCCTTGTTTGACCAGTTTGTTAAAATTAGGTCTAGAAGTGCCCCTTGTCCACCCTTGGTAGGTTCTGCCCCAGTTATGAGAGGAAGTTTAAAGGCAGACTTCACCACATTTGATCTACCGTATTTTTTGGACTATAAAACGCACTTTTTTCCTCCAAAATTTTGGAGGAAAGTGGGGGTGCCTCTTATAGTCCAAATCTACTATATATTGTAATGTCGCTGAGGGTGATAAGGGTGTGGGGGGAGCGGAGCAGCGGGCACAGGACCCGACAGCTGGAGGTCTTGCGTGTGCCTGCTGCTAAATAAAATGAATATTCGCTGTTCCCCACGCCCATGGGCATGGGGAGCAGTAAATATTAATTTTTCCTTAATAGCATGCACAGTGTAGCCGCAGCCGCGGCTCAGCGGTCACGTGTGCTCGCTATTAAAGACCATGAATATTCACTACAACCCACCCCCATGGGCGTGGGGAGTAGTGAATATTCATGCTCTTTAGTAGCGGGCACACCGACAGGAGACACGCTGCGGCTACACTGTGCGCGCTATTAAGGAGAGTGAATAGTTACTGCTCCCCATGTCCACTGTCCGGGCGTGAAGAGTAGTGACTATTCCGTAGATCATCTCACCGTGTGAGGGCGCATGGCAGTGAAGTCATGCGCTGCTCACACCATGAGATCAGCTGCTGGCAGCAGAGCAGGGTGCAGCGCTGGAGCAGAGGGAAGGAAGGTGAGTAGATTTGTTTATTTTTTTGTGTGCAGCGTAATAGGGATGGAGGTGCCATGCATACCAGGATGGGGAAATGCCATGCATACCAGGAAGAGGGTTGAGGGGTCCATGCATACCAGGAAGTGGGATGAGGGGTGCCATTCATACCAGGATGAGGGGTGCCATGCATACCAGGAAGAGGGATGAGGGATTCCATGCATACCAGGAAGAGGGATGAGGGGTGCCATGTATATCAGGAAAAGGGATGAGGGGTGCCATGCATATCAGGATGGAGGGTGCCATGCATACCAGGATGAGGGGTGCCATGCATACCAGAATGAGGGGTGCCATGCATACCAGGATGAGGGGTACCATGCATACCAGGATGAGGGGTGCCATGCATACCAGGATGAGGGGTGCCATGCATACCAGGAAGGGGGATGAGAGGTGCCATGCATACCAGGAAGGGGGACGAGAGGTGCCATGTATACCAGGAAGGGGGATGAGGGGGCCATGCAAACCATGAAGAGGGGTGCCATGCATACCAGGATGAGGGGTGCCATGCATACCAGAAAAAGGGATGAGGGGTTGCCATGCAAACCATGAAGAGGGGTGCCATGCATACCAGGATGCGGGGTGCCATGCATACCAGGATGCGGGGTGCCATGCATAGCAGGATGGGGGGTGCCATGCATAGCAGGAAGAGAGATGAGGGGTGTCATGCATGTCAGGATGAGGAGTGCCATGCATACCAGGATAAGGGATGAGGGGTGCCATGCATACCAGGATGAGGGATGAGGGGTGCCATGCATACCAGGATGAGGGATGCCATGCATACCAGGATGAGGGATGAGGGGTGCCATGCATACCAGGATGAGGGATTCGGAGTCGTGGAGTCGGAGTTGGAGTCGATGTCAAGGAAATTGAGGAGTCGGAGTTGGAGGTTTGGCTTACCGATTCCACAGCCCTGGGGGCCATGCATACCAGGATGAGGGGTGCCATGCATATCAGGAAGAGAGATGAGGGGTGTCATGCATGTCAGGATGAGGGTTGCCATGCATGCCAGGATAAGGGATGAGGGGTGCCATGCATACCAAGATGAGGGATGAGGGGTGCCATGCATACCAGGATGAGGGATGAGGGGTGCCATGCATACCAGGATGAGGGATGGGTACCATGCATACCAGGATAGGGATTGCAGTGCCATGCATACCAGGATGGGAATGAGGGGTGCCATGCATACCATAATGGGGATGGGGGCCATGCATACCAGAAAGAGGGGTGCCATGCATATCAGGATGAGGGATGAGGGGTGCCATGCATATCAGGATGAGGGGTGCCATGCATACCAGGATGAGGAGTGCAATGCATACCAGGAAGAGGGATGAGGGATGCCATGCATACCAGGATGGGGATGAGGGGTGCCATGCATACTAGAATGGTGATGGGGGGGCCATGTATAACAGGAAGGAGGGGGCCATATATACGAGGATGGGGGATATTAACAGAATTGGGGGACATTACCCCAATAACAGTGTCAGCAGCAGATGCCCTCACCCTTAACAGTGCATCATGACCACATTTTTTTTGCTTAAATCTTTTTTCTATTTTCCTACTCTAAAACCTAGGTGCGTCTTATAGTCTGATGCATCTTATAGTCTGAAAAATACGGTATCTAAACTAGTAATATGGGCATACAGGTTATAGTCGGGCGAAAAGTCCTACCTGTATGCCTCATGTCAGATGTCTTGTTGTGGATAAATCATCTTTTAGCATTTTAAATGACCTCTTCCAGGCTATGGGGAGGACGTTGCCTGGAAGATAACTCTGCCTCCACAGCTTCTTTTACATGAAGGGGAGTTACCAGTGTGAGACATGTAATGGCCGCTCTCTGCTCTCCTGATCTCACTGCAGAGCTGTGTGTTACTATACTTGACACATCTGCAGGTTCCTCTGAGCTTCAGCTTCCATCTCACAGGCAGACAGGGCTGCATTATTGTTCCAATACAGTAGAGCTCAAGAGCTGCAAAAAATGTGTTTGCAAGAAGACAAATTTCATTTTTCCTATTCTGTGTTACAGAGACAGAGTTATCTTCCAGGCAACATCCACCCCATAGCCTGGAAGAGCTCATTTACATACAGTACAGACCAAAAGTTTGGACACACCTTCTCATTTAAAGATTTTTCTGTATTTTCATGAATATGAAAATTGTACATTCACACTGAAGGCATCAAAACTATGAATTAACACATGTGGAATTATATACTTAACAAAAAAGTGTGAAACAACTGAAAATATGTCTAATATTCTAGGTTCTTCAAACCTTTTGCTTTGACTGCTTTGCACACTCTTGGCATTCTCTTGATGAGCTTCAAGAGGTAGTCACCGGAAATGGTCTTCAAACAATCTTGAAGGAGTTCCCAGAGATGCTTATCACTTGTTGGCCCTTTTGCCTTCACTCTGCGGTCCAGCTCACCCCAAACCATCTCGATTGGGTTCAGGTCTGGTGACTGTGGAGGCCAGGTCATCTGGTGCAGCACCCCATCACTCTCCCTCTTGGTCAAATAGCCCTTTGGGGTTTGGGGTCATTGTCCTGTTGAAAAATAAATGATGGTCCAACTAAACGCAAACTGGATGGAATAGCATGCCGCTGCAAGATGCTGTGGTAGCCATGCTGGTTCAGTATGCCTTCAATTTTGAATAAATCCCCAACAGTGTCACCAGCAAAGCACCCCCACACCATCACACCTCCTTATCCATGCTTCACGGTGGGAACCAGGCATGTAGAGTCCATCCGTTCACCTTTTCTGCGTTTCACATGGTGGTTAGAACCAAAGATCTCAAATTTGGACTCATCAGACCAAAGCACAGATTTCCACTGGTCTAATGTCCATTCCTTGTGTTCTTTAGCCCAAACAAGTCTCTTCTGCTTGTTGCCTGTCCTTAGCAGTGGTTTCCTAGCAACTATTTTACCATGAAGGCCTGCTGCACAAAGTCTCCTCTTAACAGTTGTTGTAGAGATGTGTCTGCTGCTAGAACTCTGTGTGGCATTGACCTGGTCTCTAATCTGAGCTGCTGTTAACCTGAGATTTCTGAGGCTGGTGACTCGGATAAACTTATCCTCAGAAGCAGAGGCGACTCTTGGTCTTCCTTTCCTGGGGCGGTCCTCATGTGAGCCAGTTTCTTTGTAGCGCTTGATGGTTTTTGCAACTGCACTTGGGGACACTTTCAAAGTTTTTCCAATTTTTCGAACTGACTGACCTTCATTTCTTAAAGTAATGATGGCCACTCGTTTTTCTTTACTTAGCTGCTTTTTTCTTGCCATAATACAAATTCTAACAGTTTATTCAGTAGGACTATCAGCTGTGTATCCACTAGACTTTTGCACAACACAACTGATGATCATAACCCCATTTATAAGGCAGGAAATCCCACTTATTAAACCTGACAGGGCACACCTGTGAAGTGAAAACCATTTCCGGTGACTACCTCTTGAAGCTCATCAAGAGAATGCCAAGAGTGTGCGAAGCAGTCATCAAAGCAAAAGGTGGCTACTTTGAAGAACCTAGAATATAAACATTTTTTCAGTTGTTTCACACTTTTTTAAGTATATAATTCCACATGTGTTAATTTATAGTTTTGATGCCTTCACTATGAATGTACAATTTTCATAGTCATGAAAATACAGAAAAATCTTTAACCCCTTTACCCCCGAGGGTGGTTTGCACGTTAATGACCAGGCCAATTTTTACAATTCTGACCACTGTCACTTTATGAGGTAATTACTCTGGAACGCTTCAACGGATCCCCCTGATTCTGAGAATGTTTTTTCGTGACATATTGTACTTCATGATTGTGGTAAAATTTCTTCGATATCACTTGCGTTTATTTGTGAAAAAAATGGAAATTTGGCAAAAATTTAGAAAATTTTGCAATTTTCAAAATGTGAATTTTTATGCCCTTAAATCAGAGAGATATGTCACACAAAAGAGTTAATAAATAACATTTCCCACATGTCTACTTTATATCAGCACAATTTTGGAACCAAAATTTTTTTTTGTTAGGGAGCTATAAGGGTTAAAAGTTGACCAGCGATTTCTCATTTTTCCAACAAAATTTACAAAACCATTTTTTTAAGGACCACATCACATTTGAAGTCACTTTGAGGGGTCTTTATGACAGAAAATACCCAAAAGTGACACCATTCTAAAAACTGCACCCCTCAAGGTGCTCAAAACCACATTCAAGAACTTTATTAACCCTTCAGGTGCTTCACAGGAATTTTTGGAATGTGGAAGAAAAAAATGAACATTTAACTTTTTTCACAAAAATGTTACTTTAGACCCAATTTTTTTTATTTTCGCAGGGCTAACAGGAAAAAATGAACCCCAAAATTTGTTGTGCAATTTCCCCTGGGCATGCAGATACCCCATATGTCGGGAAAAACCACTGTTTGGGCGCACGGCAGGGCTCGGAAGGAAAGGAGCGCCATTTGACTTTTTGATTGTCAAATTTGCTTGAATAATTAGCGGACGCCATGTTGCGTTTGGAGAGCCCCTGATGTGCCTAAACAGTGGAAACCCCCAAGTGACCCAATTTTGGAAACTAGACCCCCCAAGGCACCTATCTAGATGCATAGTGAGAACTTGGATCATCCAGGTGCTTCACAAATTGATTCGTAAAAATGAAAAAGTGGAAAAAAAAAACACTTTTTCATTTTTACGAATCAATTTGTGAAGCACTTGGGGGTTCCAAGTGCTCACTATGCATCTAGATAGGTGCCTTGGGTGGTATAGTTTCCAAAATGGGGTCACTTGTGGGGGAGCTCCAATGTTTAGGCACACAGGGGCTCTCCAAATGCAACATGGTGTCCGCTAACAATTTGAGCCGATTTTCCATTCAATTTGTTAGCGGACACCATGTCGCGTTTGGAGAGCCCCTGATGTGCCTAAACAGTGGAGCTCCCCCACAAGTGACCCCATTTTGTAAACTATACCCCTCAAGGATTTTATTAACGGGTATAGTGAACATTTTGAACCCAGAGGTACGACACAGAATTTGATAACATTAGGTCATCATATTGAATAAGTTGTCATTAGTCTTGAGCGCAAGTGCTCACTACTTGAGTTTGCATCGGGTACTCAGGTATGCACCATGTATCATGGGTGCTCAAGTGAAATGCTCGAGTCCTCGCCCGCATGTTTCACGGTTATTAGACACCCCCAGAAAAACATGCGGGGATCGCTCGTGCATGGCAGGCAATCCCCGCAAGGTTTTTTTGGCCGCGAAGAATATGGGGCGGAGACTCGAGTACCCGCGATACTCCATGCATACCCGAGCACCCGATGCAGACTCAAGTAGCGAGCACTTGCGCTCAACACTAGTCGCCATATCGTCATCTTTTTTTTTTTTACTTTTGAAGAAAAAAAACAACCCCAACCCTAACATTAGCACAACCCCAACCCCAGCCCTTATTTTTTACGCCGTTCCTCGTGCGGTATAAGTGATGAGATTACTTTATTCTTCGTTTCAGTGCGATTACAGCGATACCAGAATCATATCGGGTTTTTATGATTGACAGCTGTCACACACTAAAAGACACATATTTTGTAAAATCTAGTTTTTGCATCGCCATATTTTGGCTGACAGAGTCATGTGACAGCTTGTTTTTTGCGGGATGAGTTGACGTTTTTATTGGTGCCATTTTCAGGCACGTGACATTTTTTGATCGCTTTCTATTCCTATTTTTGGGAGGCAGAATAAACAAAAAACAACAATTCAGGAATTGTGTTTTTTTTTACATTTTTTTATTCTGCTCCGGGTGTGGTAAAATTGATAAGGTAGCTTTATTCTTTGGGTCAGTACGTTTACAGCGGTACCACATTTATATCGTTTTTTATGTTTTGGCGCTTTTACACAATAAAAGCTGTTTTATAGAAAAAATTATTCTTTTGCATCGCTTTATTCTGAGAGCTGTAACTTTTTGATTTTTCGGATGATGGAGCTGTATGGCAGCTTGTTTTTTGCGGGACGAGATGACGCTTTCAGCGATACCATTTTTATTTATATTCGTCTTTTTGATCGCGTGTTATTCCATTTTTTGTTTGGCGGTATGATGATAAAGCATTGTTTTTTGCTTTGTTTTTTATTTATTTTTTTTACCGTATTCACTGAAGGGGTTAACTAGTGGAGCAGTTTTATAGGCCAGGTCGTTACGGACGCAGCGATACCAAATATGTGTACTTTTATTGTTTGTTTGGTTTTTTTTCATAATATATTTATTGATGGGTACATTATATTTTTATTTTTAGTGGATTATTTTTTTTATCTTTTTTTTTTATATTTTTACAATTTTTTTTTTTTATTTTTGACTTTTTGGGAGTTTTTTTTACTTTTTTACTTTGTCCCACTATGGGACTTTCACTTTTTTTATTCTGATCGCCTGCACAGCATAGGGATGGAGCACCATCCCTGTGCCATGCAGGCAGTCAGCGCTGGACAGGGAGAAGATAGTTTGGAGATGCACTGCGCATGTCCAAACAATCTTCCTGCTGTCTGATGACCCGGATGTTGTCATGACGACATCGGGTCCTCATGGCAACACCCGGGAAGCCGCGGCACAGAGCGCTGGAGGCCGGAAGAGGAGGTGAGTATTGCGATCACCTCCCCTTGTCTCCGCATTGCTGCGATCGACATCGATCACAGCATTGTGGGGGTTAATGTGCTGGGAGCGGTGAGGGACCGCTCCCTGCACATAGTACCGGGTGTCAGCTGTGACAATCAGCTGACACCCGGCGGCGATCACGCCCGCACAGCCTGTGTGCGCGCGCGATCGCGATGCCGTACTAATACGGGTCAGGCTCTTAAAGCCCAGGGCACTGACGCGTATTAGTATGTCATGGGCTTTAAAGGGGTTAAATGAGAAGGTGTGTCCAAACTTTTGGTCTGTACTGTATAAGAAAAACTTGAATTTCTCTGAAATAAGACATCGGATCACAGATATCAAGGTATCATTTTATTCAGCTTCCTATGACCTACATGTCCTTATAGACGGCTTCGGAGGGTTGATCTACTGACAGATTCCCTTTAAGTCCCCCATAATAATTACTTCTCGCTCATTTCATGTTTATATATTTGCTTTATGAGAATATTTTCTGCTGCTTCCATTATACTTCAAGACTTATAATAAACTCCTATCAGAATTTAATTTTTATTTTTCCCTCCCCTTATCTCCACCCATAAGGACTCTACATTTTCATTGGCCTCACATATATATTCTCACAGGACCCCTCACCTGTTTGTATGGTCATTCCTGAACGGACTATAGGCCTGTAAATGAACAGCCCAGTAATAGCTCTTATCCAGCCATGTCTCCGGGTCCCCACTGCAGCATATTTTTCTCCTGACATTATTAATTCTAATTTATCAGTCTTATTAGTGAGGCTTTTGGCAATAGTATACATGCATTTGTTATATTTTCCTTTATCTCTATTCCTCTTTTCACTATTTAATCCCTTCCCCCATGCCAACCCCACTTCCATTACTTTGGCAGAGGTCAATATCTACACTACCTTCCTCTCCAGTATAGTAATTGCACTCCCCATTCCTAGATACAGATGAAAATTTATCTTATTGGTTGCATCATTAAATCTATTTTATTTAGTTTATCTAACTTAAAAAAAGTAATGGGATTAATGTTGTAGGGAAGGTAATATAGCCCAAGCACATAATTAAATAGGATCTGTTGCGATGTGCAGGTAAAAGGCCACATATGCACTGCAGAATGCCCTTTGCTGAATGCACCATTGTGCTAGAATTCCTTTTTTGCTTCCTGTGAACTTTAACATCTATTATAGAGATGCAAATACACTTTTGCATTACCTACTACTGTTCTCCACATCTTCTATTTCTTCCATTTCATGTGGAGCCAGTAATCATTAGATTTGTGACCTAGAGGTAAAATAACCATACTGTTACTTAGCAGCCTCACTGGAGAGATCCTGTTCTGACTAATACACTAATGTGTAATTTGCCACCTGTATGAGAGCGCCCAGACGAGCATTGTGTTCATCCTAATGAGTTTGTGTGCCCGGCTGTGCCTAGACTTTTGTTTACATAATAACAGATATTAAACCTACTGATGTGAGCATACCCCACTGTATAGCCGCATGGACCGCATTAATCGCAAATGTTCTCAAACATGCTTTCATTACACAGCATGAAGCACACATTAAAAACAGTGATAGCGTAAACATTTCCACTACCGTTTTTATCCCCGTATTTCATGAAATTTATGTCTGACAAATCTTTAAATTGTTACTACAGTAGTCCAAAGAGTTTCAGCTAATATAATATGTGTAATTGTGGAACGCACCTATTATTTATGTCTGTAGATGCTTTGTGTGTATGTGCATGAAGCTAAGAATATATGAACTTCATCTGTCACCAGACTTTACAATACAAATTGCATACATTATTAAATACATCTCTAAGACCTGATGAGGCTGGTGCATGTCAGAATTGCTGAGAGCTCATAAGTCCAAGTGTATTCAATCTCCGAATCTTCACCCGCCCAAGGCCATATTTGGTTTTCATGTTGCCCTATGCACTTTAAGTGGTTACGCCCTGTAGTGCAGCGGTATTCACACAGTGCGGTAAACAGGCAGTGACCCCAAGAAAGTTCAACTTAAATGTCTTTATTTTCAAAACTCAAAGTAAAGGCAAAAGTTATCCTTCGGATCATAGCTGGGTCGTGCAAACAATCTGTGTCAAAACCCGTTGCCGCGGTGACTGCACCGCCAAATCACTCTGGGGTGTATCAGAAGCTAGGCTTTCCTTGACTCTGTGTTCAACCTCACACAGACCTGTATTGCACAGAGCCTACTGCTGTGCAGCTTGCGAACAAAACATTGCCACACCCAAACCTCAACTGAAAGTTAAAATGTGTTTCATGGACATGGGCAACTCCTAAGAGGGAGAGACCCGCCCCACTACCAACCTACAGATCTCTCCAAAAATAAAAGCCCATATCAGGTTTTCTTAAATCTGACTTGGTCAAATAGCTTGACCTTGACCAAGTTCACACTTACTTTTATTTTGCATTGAAACCACAGCTGTGTCTGTGATTACAATGCTCTTCAGCGTGTTCACTATGCCTCTGGGGGACACATAATGACCCTCGCATATGATCCCCCTTACTGTCTCACAGCCCCTAGAGGTAAGTCAGACTAAATGTGCCCATACCATTTAGATAGTAGCTAAGCCCACTTTTCAGATTAAACTAGCATTAGCTGAACCAGCCAATATCAATGGGATTGGACCACAGTCTAATTTATATGGGATCACCTTACATGCTTATCTGGGAGATAAGGATCCAGCCTGTCCGATTTTGAACTGCAAAACCTTTTGTTCTCTAAAAGATAAGCCGCATCAGAGAAGTCTGTCAGCAGCTCTCTAATAGAGAACACAGGAGTGCTCGGAAGAGCTAGCCCTTCAGTGTATTGGAGAGTTGGGTGAGATAGCTGCTGGCCAAGTTACTGGCCAAACCAGGGACATACTTAGCAATCATGGGCCCTACAGCAGATGTTTTATTTGGGCCCCCCACACTTCCATTCCAAAAGCTACTAATATTTGGTGGGGCCACAGAAGAGTATATCTCACAACTTTGCAGCCCTTACAAAGTAATTTTGCTCATATTGAAGACCATCATAGTATAATACCCCCAAAGTGAATTCCTCCACAGTACCTTCAACACACACAGTATGATGACCCTATAGTACCCCCACAAATTATGATAGCCCCACAGTGACACCAACACAGTATTAGTCCCCCACAGTGACCATAAAAAGTAGGATGGCACAGCCAGTTTTTTCATAAAAAATGAAGCCCCCCCCACAGCCCTGTACACAATAGAATGGCTTCAAAATGCCCTCCATACAGTATGATGTTCTCCACACAGCCCTCCACACAGTAAGATGGAACCCACACATCCCTCCAAGCAGAATAATCCCCCCACATAGCCATCCAAACAGTATAATCGCCTCCAAATAGCCCTCCAAACAGTATAATGGCCCCCACTAAGTTAGGTTTCAAGGGAGCAGCGTAATAACAGGCATAGGCACGGATGTCTTCAACACACCTTCAGCTGTTATAGCAACCCATCCCGCACCTTGCAATGGCGTTACTGGAGCGCCAATAAATGAATAGAATGATGCATCCCAATGCCGGCGAACTGTAAGTGCCGCTGTCAGAGCTTGACAGTGTGGCGCCCCTGAGGGTTCTGTCGCCACAGAGGTACTGCACCTCAACCAGAGGTGTGATGTCTCCTTCTCTCAGGTAAGGAGGGAGTGCTGCCCGGAACCCCAACACCCGCATTCAACACTACACTGCTCCAGGCCGGCTGGAAGGGCAAGATGCAATGTGTTTTCCTGCTGAGCCCTGTCCCTGGCTGGAGTGGGGGGAACCCAGAGGTAGGGGGAACCAGTAGTGGGTGTGGGTGGAGGAAGCAGTTTAGGGGAGCACTATAGAGTGAGATATATAAAGGGAAGCCATCTTAGGGTGGCAGTTCAGTGAGTGAGAGGAGTCAGTGGAGAACAGTCAGGGAGCAGAGTCTCTTTAGGAGCTCTGCTCCACAAGTAGGGCCCAGTCCTAGAGGCCCAGGTGGGGAGCAGAGGAGTAGGCTCCGTTCTACAGAAGGGATCCTAGGGGGTACGGCGAGTGCAGGACGGCACCCGTACGCCCCGAATCTGTCAGAAGACAGAGGGATCGTAGGCCGCAAGAAGGGGACCGGCCCCTGGTCCAGCCGTGTAACCTCAAGTCTCGGCTGGGAAAACTGGAGGCTTCTGGCTTCTATAGCCAGTTGCCGAAGCCTCATTCTAATCCCCGTGAGGGTCAAGCAGGTCCGGGAACTCCAACGAGACAGGAGGGACTTCGGAGCACCCGAGCGGGATTGAGAGTGGGAAGCGCAGGGCAGGAGGGAGAAAGACCCAGCGTGAAGACTGTCTAGCTAGGAACACAAGAAAGTGGGGTTCTGTCAGGTACTCCTAAGGGAGTACCTGCCTGAGGAAGAGCTGAACCCCTGCCTGGTGAACGCAGCGCGACGTGGGAGGCTGACACCTGTACAGTGCACCAGTGGAACTGTCATAAGAACAGTGAGTAAAAACTCGGATGACTGCACCGCACTGCCTCCGTCCCTTCTTTCATCTGCTCCATCTCTCCCTCCCGGCACTACAACGCCCAGCGCAACCTACACACCTTACACTGCCCTGGAGCTAGCTCTACCTGTGGAGAGCCACACCATCCCTGCTGCCGTAACACCAGCTCCAGAGGACTGCTCCACAGCGGCGGCTCCCTTTTGGCCGCAATCCACAGGTGGCATCACGAACACTTTTCCAAAAACCCCATATAAATAGAAACCCCCCCTTTTTACTGACCGCCCTGGGTCACGGACCGGGCCAGCTACAGTGATATCCCCCACCGGCATCTAGAGGCCCGGCTGCTGAGTACCCCACGGCCCAGGGGGCGCGTCAACAGCAGCATTTAACAGGTTAACAATCACATTTTGGATGTAACAGCCATTAACTGCCAGTCATGGGAAAGCTCACCCTGTGAGCCCGCTTCATGCACCCACTACAGACTTATGCCATAAATGTAAGGCAGATATCAGTAAGGGGTTAATATTTAAATGAGCTGTTAAGATCTATGGGCAGGACACAGATCTTCCTAAGAATCTAGAGCTTATTTTAAATGAAAACGGGCGTTACCAGTGTGAGACATGTAGATCAGGAGAGCAGACTGCAAGTAATTTCATGTCTCACACTGGTAACTTCCCCTTTCATTTAAAATAAGCTCTGGGGGCAAATTCTCAGGGAGATCTATGTCTGGTTCATAGATCTTAACAGGTTATTTACATATTATAACCCGAGAACGGAAAAACTCCTAAAATATAACTTTTATTTATACGGTTAAAAATACCCATATAATAACATTGCACTGGTTCACCAACAAATCTCAGTATTAATAAAATATAATGATAAGGAGGAAAAAAAGCAATCTAGAAAGTGTGGGGGAGTGTATTCACCCTCACTTACCCTACCTTGCCATGGAGGTTCTCACCCTAAGTTTGACACGGCGCTCCTGCTCAATTTCGGCTTTCCCTAAATGACCCTAATAGGGACTGACTATCCAAAAAAACACCACCATCACCAAACAGTAAAGTGCTACCGTGCAATATAATAGCTTATATCTGATGAATGACCATAATAGTAAAAGGTCATGAACTTTATGAATAAATTGTAGATAAAATCTTGTCAGTTCTTGTGAACCCTCAAAGGATACGACAATATGATTGATTGTAGCGCTGTAAAACTAAATAATATAAATAACTATCATAGACACATATGGTATAGTGGCTAGAGTCTATAAGCCAAGCATATATAAGAGTAGAATATGCTACAGCAGAATACATAATGAGAGTTCACATAGAATAATATCTCCTTAAACATTATGGGTATAAGCAAAGCAAAAGCAATGCATCAGGATCAATGACTTGGTCAAAATACAGCAGACCAAAGAATAGATAAACAGATGTACTTATCTTATGAAGTATTAAACAAGCCCATCCTGACAGATTTCTACCAGGAAATGAAAACCAGGGTTCATCAGTGGACCTTATGTGCTTGTAGAGGAAATGTTCCTAAAATCAGCAACATGTCTCTATGGCTGCACGTTACATGCGGCCATAGCGACATGTTGCTTATTGTAAGAACCACAAAAGTTAATGATAGCTTACAATCCTTTATCTAATTTCTAAAACACCAGTGCTCTGTAGACCATACAGTATATGTACTATACATATAAATCTAGTGACGCTCTTGCTTATCCTAGTCATTCACTTTCCCTTCTCTTTCCATTCTACCCAGACCACTATAACCACTTCTTCCATCCATGACTCATCTCTTCAAAATGTAACACAGAGACATCTTCTGCATCACTTTTCAAGCACCCTCCTTACATTTCCCCAGCTCTGTACAAATTATAACCAGTCTCACAAATAGTATCTAACGGCGGCTCCTCTGCCTTCTGTCTCCCTCCCCCGGCAGAGGTGCCGACTGCCTCACCACTCCGGGCTGGAATCTCTCGCTCCTCCTTCTTCCTCTCGCTCTGATGCCGCCCCGCCTCTTAAAGGGGCCCCATGCGCCGTCCTAAATTGTGTCCCTGGCCAATGGCCGAAGGACACTGACTATTTAAGGCATCTCCTCCAACATGGAGGTGCCTGTGCTACATTGTAAGCTTGTTTCCTAACACTCTTGTTAGTTCTCAGGTCCCAGTGCTAGCATTTCCATATACCTGCCTATCAGCCATGCCCGCTTGCCTGTCTATCAACCATGCCCACTGTGCCTGTCTATCAGCCGTGCCACTGTGCCTGTCTATCAGCCGTGCCACTGTGCTTGTCTCTCTGCTTATCAGCCGTGCCACTGTGCCTGTCACTATGCCTTCTCAGGTCCCAGTGCTAGCATTTCCATATACCTGCCTATCAGCCATGCCCGCTTGCCTGTCTATCAGCCGTGCCACTGTGCCTATCAGCCGTGCCACTGTGCTTGTCTCTCTGCTTATCAGCCGTTCCACTGTGCCTGTCACTATGCCTATCAGCCGTGCCACTCTGCCTGTCTATCAGCCGTGTGTCGCTCTGCCTGTCTCTCAGCCGTACCAGCCTACCTGTCCATCAGCCGTGTCAGCCTGCCTGTCCATCAGCCGTACCAGCCTGCCTGTCCGTCAATCATGCCTGCCTGTGCCTGCCTCCTGTCCCTGTAACAAGAGTGTCCATGTCACTCTTGTTAGTTCTCAGGTCCAGGGCTAGTATTTCCATATTCCTGCCTGTCTATCAGCCGTGCTAGCCTGCCTGTCCATCAGCCGTGCTAGCCTGCCTGTCCATCAGCCGTGCTAGCCTGCCTGTCCATCAGCCGTGCTAGCCTGCCTGTCCATCAGCCGTGCTAGCCTGCCTGTCCATCAGCCGTGCTAGCCTGCCTGTCCATCAGCCGTGCTAGCCTGCCTGTCCATCAGCCGTGCTAGCCTGCCTGTCCATCAGCCGTGCTAGCCTGCCTGTCCATCAGCTGTGCTAGCCTGCCTGTCCATCAGCTGTGCTAGCCTGCCTGTCCATCAGCTGTGCTAGCCTGCCTGTCCATCAGCCGTGCTAGCCTGCCTGTCCATCAGCCGTGCTAGCCTGCCTGTCCATCAGCCGTGCTAGCCTGTCTGTCCATCAGCCGTGCTAGCCTGTCTGTCCATCAGCTATGCCAGCCTTCCTGTCCATCAGCCATGCTAGCCTGTCTGTCCATCAGCCATGCCAGCCTGGGCCTGCCTCCTGTCCTTGGGGGACAGCTGCCACCCACCCGAGAGGTCAGTCCCGGAGTAGCACCTGTTCAACCTTCCTCATACCTCCTCGGACCACGGCACAGTGGTTCCACCACCCAGTCTGTAACATAGCAATAATGCCTCCTCTGTGCCCTGCTCTGTAATAATACCCACCTTTTGTGCCCCACACAGTAAAAGTGCTCCACCTGGGTCTCCACATAGGAATATTGACCCACTCTGTGCATCCTTATAGCAATAATGCCCTCTGTGCTTGCTTATAGTTATATATCCCCACTATGGTAGCAATGCCTCCCTGTGCCTCTTTATTTTAATAATCCCTTCATTGTACCTTATAAATATGCCTGTATTGTGCCTTATAATAATGCCTCCTTGTGCCTCTTTATTGTAATAATTCCCACTTTGTGCCTAATAATAATGCCTCCCATTGTGCCTTCTTATTACCTCCTTATTACTACACCCAAATATGTCTCCTCATAACAATATCCTATATTGTGCTTCCTTATAATAATGCCCCCATTGTGCCTATTTCTAACAATACCCCATGTATCTTTATTGTAATAATGCCCTCAATTGTGCCTTCTTATAATAATGCCTCCTTATGTCACTTTATTATAATAATGCACCCAATTATGCCTCTTTATAATAATGCCTCATGTGCATCTTTGTTGTAATAATGCCATGTCTCACTACAGCAATATTGTCCAGACTGTGGCTAGCAAAAATGAAAATAAACGAATACTCGCCTCAACCCGCTCCCATACGAGCAGTGATGCGCTTCTACTAATTGTAGTCTCCAGGCCGAAGTAGGCAGTGTGATGAAGCCATGTCATATCATGCCTGACATCCCTTGGCCTCAGCCTCTTGCAGGCCTGTGACCTGCCTGAGTAAGTGGTGAAGCATGGAGCCAATGGCTCTCTGCCCCACTACAGTTGTAAAAATATTGGCGTCATGAGAACTATGATACAGGTAAAAGTGCTGTGAACTATGCAGCCACCTGGCATTTGCTAGAATTTCTAGAAAGGCCAATCTGGCCCTTGGTTCCAGTGACAAGGGCCTTTTTATTTAGTATGTCCAATATGCAGATTTGTATGTGACGCGCCCCCTGGGCCAGTGTTGTTGGGGATACCCGGAGCCGGATCAGATGGGGGTTGTAGTCTCCGAGTGGCTGTGACCCGGTCCGTGCCCAGGGTGTCAAGCTCAGTGTGTGGCAGTCCTTACTGATGTTACGAAAGTTCTTTATGTCGACTACGCCACCCGTTGAATTGCGGTCACTTCGGCCGCCGCTGCAGCAGGGTCCACTGAGGCTGATGGTGTTTGTGCAGCTTAGGTAGTATAACCCCCAACGGGAGGGGTATAGCCTCAGGGGGTCAGGTGCAGAGGATGGTGGTTGTGGAAGTGCAGGGAAGATGGTAATGAGAGTCAGAGTCGGGTTGTGCAGTTCAGGGTTCTTTACTTACTGCAGATGTTCCGGTCACTCCGGCCTTGAGTGACCACCCGAGCCGTGCTGCGTCCACCAGGTCCTGGACTCGGCCAACCCCCAAGTAGTTCTGGAGCGTGGTTCTGAGCTCCCTTTCTGTCCTGTCCTCGTCTCTGGCCTTCCCCACCAGGGATCCACCTATGTCCGGCTCCCTCGGGCCTCTTGTTGGCGAACCCTTGCCTCTGGGTTCCCTGACCCTATGCGTGGTCTGCCTTCCGGGTGGATATGGTGGGTGGCCGTGGCAGATGCTGCCCACGGCCTCCGGTCTCTGGCTGAGGTATGCTGTAGCCCCCACCAGTTTGGGATCCGGTACCCTGTTGCCAACTCTTCACCCTCTGGTCTAATTTGGGCTCTTGGAGTTCCTTCTTTCTCCCCCTCTGGGTCTTTCTTTCTCCTCTCTCACTCTGGGCCTTGGAGCTGCTCTTCTCCTCTGCTTTCTTCCACTGCTCTGCAAGTCTGATGTCTCACTGACTTCTCACAGACTGACTGTGGCTGACTGACCCTGATCTAAGATGGTGCCCACCTTATATACTCCCTCTATGTGTGAGCTCAGGTGACCAGCACCCAATGAGCTCCTAACTTTACCCAGGCTGCTCCCCCTATCTGCCCCTACACTACTGGGATGTACCACCCCCCTCCCACTCCAGCCAAGGACAGACTCGGTCGTACCTGCACATTATTAAGTGGGAGTACCATTGGTCTGTCCTCCGGAAATGGGATGTGTGTAGTGCATGCAGCCTTCTGAGCTCAGTTCCACACTCCATCCTTACCCGGGAGTGGAATACCACACCTCTGGGTTGAGGTGCAATACCCCTGTAGCAGCCGAATCCTCAGGGTGCTACATATGGTCTTTACAAAGGAGACATTGTTCACAGGGTAGTGATGTAGAGCAGCATAAAGACCCCAAAAAATTGCATATTGGACACACTAAATAAAAAGCCTGTATCTCTGGAACTGTACATTGGATTTTTAAAAATAAAAAAGTAGAATACTCACAGGAGCAGCAGGCCTAAAATAAGAGTAAAAAGTGACACTTTTTTCACCTGGTGACAAGTTTTCTTTAACTCTTGGGTCTGTGGAAGGATGAAGATCCAGTAATATAGAGTTTTACTATGATTTTAACAAATTGCCTGATTTTGGTCTTGATGTATAATGAGCAGAGTTCTAGCCCTACAATCACATCATTTAGCCTGTTTCACACCTCTTTAATAGGTGTCTGCACTTAGAAAATCATCCATAACTTTCCACAGCTCACTTAAAAGTTCTTCTGGGATCACTCTCTACAGGAGTTCTCTGGTGACATATTCATTAACTCACTCTGCACTATAGCATTTTCCTTAGTTGTTCATATTTATTACCATTTTGCAAGAAAGGATAACATTTGCTGACAATAACCTATTTACAGTATGAGTGCTGATGCCAATATTCGGAGTAGTGGGAGAGATGTGCTGACATAAGCCTTCATAAAAATAAGGCTGCTGGTGTCAGTGCTTATATTACAGTATATTCCGGCGTAACAAATTCTCCCATTAAACAGTGCCCCAAGGAGCTTCTCCAGTAGAGACATATGTGACCATTTTCTGAAACCTGTACTGTTTCCTGAAGTAGAGATTACTATCTTGATGCTGCATTTTTTAATCATGTATTGATAATAATAGTTATGTTTACATTATTACTATTGTTATTATTATTATTCCTAAACAATTTTACAATTTAAAAATAAGATTCATTTCATCTATATTTTAAGCTGCACATCATATAGAGATCCCACCTTATATAAGAACTGTAAGGCTGTGTGCCCACGATGCGTTTTTTTAAGCGTTTCCGCAGCGGCAAAAACGCTGCAGAAGCGCTTAAAAAACGCATGGTAGAAGGCCTGCCATGTTCCCCAATGATAATCCGCATGTGCTGTGCACATGCTGTGGAAATTTACGCTGCGGATTATCATTACGGAAAAAAACGCAGCACTACCAATTATTTTGCGGAAGTGCTGCGTTTTCGCCGCGATTGACTTGCATTGGAACGCATGGATTACGCATCACTGCATCTGTACATTCGGAATCCATGCGTTCCAATGTGCGGATGGTACCCGGGTGTGGAGGACAGGAGACTCTCCTCCAGACCCGGGTACCATAGAACCTGTGAAAAAAAGAATAAAATAAAAAATAAATTATATATTTACCTTCTGACGGCCCCCGCTGCGCTCGTCCTTCCTTGCCGGCAGATCACGATAGACTGAAGGACCTGCGCTGACGTCAGAGTCATGTGACGGCTGATCCTTCAGTGTAGTGTACCGCAAGCTGCCGGCAGCCAGGACGGACTGAAGCAAGACTCCGGGGGCCATCAGAAGGTAAGTATAGATTTATTTTTTAATTTTTAACCATTCTTTAAGGTCACAGTATATAAATCCATGCCTTTTGCATGGATTTATATAGTGTGACCAAGTTGACAAGCACTTTCCAAGTGATGCTAAAATCGCTTGGAAAGCGCTTGTCAACCCGCATGCGGAAATGCATGTGAAGAACGCTTCACATCCGCATGTCCCTGGCAGGAAAAATACATGTACAATCCGCATGTACAATCCGCATGTACAATCCACATGTACAATCCGCATGTACAATCCGCATGTACAATCCGCATGCGTTTTTTCTGCCAGAGAGATGTAGAAAAGCTCAGGAAAAAATCCGGAGCATTTCTGCATCGTGGGCACATAGCCTAAGTCTCACTCTAGGGTGCAACGTCTCTTTCTCTGGTTTGTTCATTGTGCATTTCAGTGCTTTCTATCTAAATACAATTAATGCAAGAGTGAAATGATAAACTTTATCAAATGAATGATACGTTTTCATTTTTATGTAACACCTGCAGTGAGACCTATTTGTACAGAAACTGTTGCTGTTGGGATTACATAGACATTCACAGCAGTAGACATTAGCGATTCTCATGCTGCACTGACCTGGACTACAACTCCCAGAAGACATTGCTCCTCTCTGCATCATAGGAGAGGAGAAGCAGCAGAGGAAGGGACTGATTGGCTGAGCAGTTTGGAGAAGAAGGGTGGAGCTAGTAGCAGACTGAGAGATGTGCGCAATTCTCCATGTCAGACATGTGAGAGTCTGTTCCTGGAGAGCAGGAGACAGAGGCACAAAGTGAATGCTAATCGTCTGGCTCCTCAGTGTGTGAGGGGAGAAGATAATCCTGCAGCCAAACCACATCTGCAGACCAGCCAGGTTACCAGGAGATGTCCATTACTAAAAAGAGAACTGTTGCTGAAGGGATTTTGTTTCTGCTGTGATATTAAAACACACAATCGGTTCCTGTATGGGCGCCAACATCCACGACAACTGGGCCCCATCATTGGACTGTGTTACTGGCATTACCGCAGCCATTATTGGGATATGTGTTATTATTTAGGAGTGTGTCTGCTGTCACTTAAAGGGGAAGTGTTATTATATTCAGACCTATTGCAAAGCATATTTTGAACCTGTATCGTAGATTGTGTGATATTATATATTTTGCTGCTCCTTGATATGCCCTCTGAATTTAATACTATTTATCCCTCTGTGAATAAACCTGTTAATTGTTCCAACCTCATCTCTTGTGAGTGTGTAAGTGTAAGGAGTGTGGACAGGGGTTTCCAGAGTCGACCCCTTGCAAAAGACCCTCCTGCATCCCACTACAACTCCCAACAAGATTCAGGTGGAGGCACTGCACCATATTAAGGTGACAACTACTGGACACCCTGCTCATGTAGGCGGCTTAAAGGAGGGTTAATGTCAGACGAGAGAGAGACAGCAGCAGTGATCCATGTGTATGGGGGGAGGGGAAGCGTGTATAGGTATAGCAGATGACTGAACAGTACGAAAAATATGATCACTCAGTAAATAACGTGTGCAATGAAACCAGTCACTAGGAAGCTGCTGTGGCTGCAAGACTCAGTCCACACTACGTCTATTCCCATTGTTGAGTGCATACCTTCAGGAGGTATGCGCCCAACAGTGGGCACAGTCAGGATGGATACTGAGGCATCTGTCTACCATAGGGGCCCACTGTTAAGAAACATATACCACACGGTATACTGTATATTTCCTTACAGTGGCCCTCTATATACATATTCATGCTTCTCCATGCACATAGTCCCGGCGTGGAGAGGAGTGAATATGCCGGCAGCAGCAGCTCACCTCGGCATCTGAGAGCACGCGCTGCTCAGATGCCGACATGAGCTGCTAGCAGACAGGATGCAGCTCTGGAGCAGAGGTGAGGAAGGTGAGTATGAGTGTTTATTGTTTTCTGTGTGCGTTGTGATTGGGGGATGAGGGGCCACACATACCAGGATTGGGGAATTGAGGGGGCCATACATACCAGGATGGGGAAATTTATCAGTAGCTGCTGCATTTCCCATCCTAGGCTTATACTCAAGTCAATATGTTTTCCCCGTTTTTTATGGTAAAATTAGGAGCCTCGGCTTATACTCGGGTCAGCTTATTTAAAATATACTGTATTTTAAAATCAGTGAGTACGTGGTGCCCGTAATACTGCAGGACTGTGGGGTACATTATACTATATGGGGGCTGCATTTTACCCTATGGGGTGTGTAATATACTGTATGGAGGACTATGGAGAATACATTATATTCTATGGAGGACCATGGGAAGTTCATTATACTATATGGAGGATTATGAGGGGCGCATTATACCATATGGAGGATTATGGGGGGCGCACTATACTATATGGAGGATTATGGGGTAGCATTATAGTATACTATATGGAGGATTATCGGTGGGGTATTATACTATATGGAAGGCTATGTAGGGCATTTAAATATTTTGAGGGTTATGTGGGGGGCCATTATACTGTATGAAAGCCATTATATTGTTTGGAGGGCTGTGTGGGGGCCATTATACTGTTTGGAGGGCTGGTGCGGGCCATTATACCTGTATGTAGGCCCATTATACTGTATGTAGGGCTCTGTGGGGGTCACAGTTGAGGGATTATACTGTGTTAGGGTCACCATACTTTTCCTTGGGAGTTGAAGTGGGGTACAATAGGGTCATTATATTGTGCATGTGGAGGCTAATGTGGAGGAATGCACCATGTGGGTATCATACTGTGTTTGGGGGGCACTTTTATTGGCATAATACTTTATTGGGCAATGAAAGAGGAATCTAGGACTTCAGCAGGAGGAAAATTACTAAGTAAAGGCTGGAAAGTTGTGAGATCAGCTCTTCTGTGACACAGACAAATATTTATTTATTTTTTTGTGGGGGGGGGGGCCCAATTAGAGCTTTTGCTATGGGGCCCCATGATTTCTATGTACACCCCTGGCTGCACTTGTGCTGCTCATTGTGCATCCTGTTCCACAGTAGGTAAATATTGCTTACTTTGATATTTTACAGAAAAAGCAGGATTGTCCCCAGTTTAGAATGAAACCAGACAACCTCTTTAACCCCTTCACCCCCGGGCTATTTTCCATTTCTTCGTTTTCATGCTCTCCCACTTCTTCCAAAAGGCACAATTTTTTTTATTTTTTTCCGTCCACATAGCCGTATGAGGGCTTATTTTTTTGTGCGGCGATTTGTTCTTTTGAATGACACCATTAATTTTATCATGTGATGCACTGGAAAGTGGAAACAAATTCCAAGTGCGTTGAAATTGCAAAAAGTGCAATTCCACAATTGTTTTTAGGGTTTTTCATTTACCATGTTCACTATACAGTAAAAATGACCTGGGAATATGATTCTCCAGGTCAATACGATTACATGTATGTTTTTGTTTTTTTTATTTAAGTGGTAAAAAAAAATGTGAAAATTTGCAAAAAAAAATTCTATATACAGTACAGACCAAAAGTTTGGACACACCTTCTCATTTAAAGATTTTTCTGTATTTTCATGACTATGAAAATTGTACATTCACACTGAAGGCATTAAAACTATGAATTAACACATGTGGAATTATATACTTAACAAAAAAGTGTGAAACAACTGAAAATATGTCTTATATTCTAGGTTCTTCAAAGTTACCACCTTTTGCTTTGATGACTGCTTTGCACACTCTTGGCATTCTCTTGATGAGCTTCAAGAGGTAGTCACCGGAAATGGTCTGCCAACAATCTTGAAGGAGTTCCCAGAGATGCTTAGCACTTGTTGGCCTTCACTGTGCGGTCCAGCTCACCCCAAACCATCTCGATTGGGTTCAGGTCTGGTGACTGTGGAGGCCAGGTCATCTGGCGTAGCACCCCATCACTCTCCTTCTTGGTCAAATAGCCCTTACACAGTCTGGAGGTGTGTTTGGGGTCATTGTCTTGTTGAAAAATAAATGATGGTCCAACTAAACGCAAACCGGATGGAATAGCATGCCACTGCAAGATGCTGTGGTAGCCATGCTGGTTCAGTATGCCTTCAATTTTGAATAAATCCCCAACAGTGTCACCAGAAAAGCACCCCCACACCATCACACCTCCTCCTCCATGCTTCACGGTGGGAACCAGGCATGTAGAGTCCATCCGTTCACCTTTTCTGCGTCGCACAAAGACACGGTGGTTGGAACCAAAGATCTCAAATTTGGACTCATCAGACCAAAGCACAGATTTCCACTGGTCTAATGTCCATTCCTTGTGTTCTTTAGCCCAAACAAGTCTCTTCTGCTTGTTGCCTGTCCTTAGCAGTGGTTTCCTAGCAGCTATTTTACCATGAAGTCCTGCTGCACAAAGTCTCCTCTTAACAGTTGTTGTAGAGATGTGTCTGCTGCTAGAACTCTGTGTGGCATTGACCTGGTCTCTAATCTGAGCTGCTGTTAACCTGCGATTTCTGAGGCTGGTGACTCGGATAAACTTATCCTCAGAAGCAGAGGTGACTCTTGGTCTTCCTTTCCTGGGGTGGTCCTCATGTGAGACAGTTTCTTTGTAGCACTTGATGGTTTTTGCAACTGCACTTGGGGACACTTTCAAAGTTTGCTCAATTTTTCGGACTGACTGACTTTCATTTCTTAAAGTAATGATGGCTACTCGTTTTTCTTTACTTAGCTGCTTTTATTCTTGCCATAATACAAATTCTAACAGTCTATTCAGTAGGACTATCAGCTGTGTATCCACCTGACTTCTGCACAACACAACTGATGGTCCCAACCCCATTTATAAGGCAAGAAATCCCACTTATTAAACCTGACAGGGCACACCTGTGAAGTGAAAACCATTTCCGGTGACTACCTCTTGAAACTCATCAAGAGAATGCCAAGAGTGTGCAAAGCAGTCATCAAAGCAAAAGGTGGCTACTTTGAAGAACCTAGAATATAAGACATTTTCAGTTGTTTCACACTTTTTTGTTAAGTATAGAATTCCACATGTGTTAATTCATAGTTTTGATGCCTTCAGTGTGAATGTACAATTTTCAAAGTCATGAAAATACAGAAAAATCTTTAAATGAGGTGTATCCAAACTTTTGGTCTGTACAGTACATATATTATATATATAAGATCTGTAGCGTTTTGAATTTTCAGGATATGGAGCCTGAGTAAAGGCTTATTCTTTGTGCCCTGAGCTGCTGTTTTTACTGATACCATTTAGGGGTAGATAGCCCCTTATTGCAATGTTGCGGTGGCTAAAAAACGTAACTCTGCTGTTTGTTTGTTTTTTTCTTCTCATTATGTCATTGGATTAATTTATTTCATATTTTGATAGATAAGACTTTTTAAGCATGGCAATACCAAGTATGTGTATTTTTTTTAATTGTTTTATTTTTAATGGTGCAAATGGGGGGTGATTTGAATCATTCGTTTGCATGTACTATGTATAGCTTAAATGACAATCTCCTATGAATGCCAGCTAAACGCTAGTGTTATGGACGTGTACATAATCACACACTAGTAACGGAAAAAGGGAAGTTCAAACACAGGGAGACACCGCTCCTACACCCAAATGGTCCCTGTACAGACTAGAAAGGCCTTATCCGCACAACTAAAAACTCCTCCTCGCACCTAACTTCCTAAAAGACCGTTGAGGGGTTTCTCGTACCCTCTGAGTGAAGTAAAATACAAAAACCCAGGGTGAGAAGCTAAAACACGTTTATATTGGATAGTGAGGGAAAACTAAGGAGAACCTAAATAAAAGGAACAATTAACCTCCCAAAAACTTAACAGTGGTAAAATGAAAAGGTACTAGGAAGGCAAGCAACTGGAGTTTACCAAACAAGGTAAACCCCTTACCTGAGGGCTGGAACTCCTGAATACACATCCACCAAGAGGTACAGCCAGCAAAGAAATGAAGCAAACACAACCCCACCCAAAGTGAGATAGGGCAAACCAAAAGCATGAAAAAGAGAAACACCTGGAGAGGAGCAAACCAAGAAGGGAAAACTAAGACAATAGAAACCATCAGCATTTGGACAGGGAAGAAAGAGCAATAGCTCAGCAGACAGAAGAATCGACTATGCAGCAACAGATCACCAGATCAAATTCCCAAACCGAGCCATGACAGCTGGCTTTCAAAGGGGTATCATAATGACAGGCACAGGGGTCTTCAGCAGACCACCACCATCGCAACCAATCGGCTCCCCGCAATCACGTCACAGGCACACTGATAGAGGCATGGAACAACGCGTCCTCCTGTCCACACATGTTAAATGCCTCTGTCAGAGATTGACAGCGACATTTAAAATGTTAACAGCCGCAGGTGGATCTCCACTGTTGGAGGCAGATGATGGCTGAATAAATCAGCCATCATCTGCAAGGAAATATGCAGGCTCGGCTTGCAAACCTGAAACAAAAGCAGGGACACGACATATGACATAAGTGAAGGGATTGTAGGGGTTAAGGGGTTAATTCATGGATAGCAACCTTTTAGTTGACAACCACGGTTTGTGCTATTCACCATAATAGCTGACCTATCCACTCCATATGAAATATTGGAGCACATTCTTTCTTCTGTCCCATAGGGCTCCATTAAAACAATGTGTTAAGAATAGAAAATTTGTAACTGGGGCCATCAGCTACCAGCTGACTGTGTAGAATTTAGGGCTTCAACATCATCTTGGGAGGTTGGTGGAAACCCAAAGATACACAATTATCTACAAGTAAATACAAGTATTCTGAATGAATTGTCTATATATTCCTATATACTTCCAGTTACTTTTGTACTTAGTACAAAACAGAATAGGACAGTTGCTTTTTTTAAGGAAACTTACAACCTAAAACACACTTAAAACCTAAAATATCCAAAATGCCTGCAGTTAACCAAGTATTCCCATCATCCATGTCATACTCACATGAAATTAAAAAAGTCCCCCATTCACATTAAAGTTGACTGAACTCGCCTATTGCAGCAGCATCGGTCAATTACCTAATGAGTACAGGAGTCTAGTGATTTCCCCCTGACAGATGAAAAATTAGGCATTTTAAACACCCAATGCTTTCTAAGCTTACTCTCCTCTTCCCAATACACAGGGGTAGGATTCAAATTTTTAACAACTAGGACTTTACTTTGCATACCAAATGCCTGTGGTGTGGCATACTGCAGAAAATTAGTCTTTTCCTAATAATAAATTGCCAAATCAGGCAAAACTGTGCCTTAGAAGTTTGTAGCAGGTAAAACTACAGCTCCCAATATAACCTGAACGGTGGTAATGGTATGCTGAGAGGTCTTGTTTCACAAAATTGAAAGTTGGCAAACGTCATCTTACGAGTGACTAAAGCCTGGGAGAGGCATCATGTTAAGTTTAGGGTCCCAACAAAGGGGTACGCCTTGTCTCTGGCTATTGGGTTCACACAAATTGGCCAATTTGTGCGCTAAGTACCTTCATTTTTTAACATGTTGTCTACATCAGTTATTCAGTTCCAATTTCATATATTCAATGTTTACATATTATATTGTTCAGAGTGCAGCTTTAATTTGTTAGTTTGACTATAGTATTGATCATATGCAGAGGAAGAATGAACATTTGCATTCAGGTGACATCATTTCAGTTGTTTTCTTTCTTCTTCTTCTCCCTTTTGACCCAGACAACCATGACCACTTCTTCAAGCTCAGATTTGTATCTGCAGCGTTACCTGCCTCGTTGTCTTTGGATCCTCATGTACTCCTTGAGTACTGCCAGTCACACGGGAGGAGAGCTTGGGAGAGCGGTGAGGACAGCGGGGTTGGAGCAGTGGCACAGCGGACGACACCTCGGTCTTCAAAATGACACAGTTTTTGCCCCCCAACTTGCTGGCTCTGTTTGCGCCCAGAGATCCAGTTCCATACCTGCCACCGTTGGAGAAACTACCTCAAGAAAAGCACAACAACCAGCCGTACTGTGGAATAGCTCCTTACATTAGAGAATTTGAGGACCCCAGAGATGCTCCACCACCGACAAGAGCAGAGACTCGTGATGAGCAGATGGAGAGAAAGAGGAGAGAGAAGATTGAGAGAAGACAACAAGTAGTGGAAAATGAGCTGAAAGTCGTCTGTGATCCTCAGAATGATCCAAATGCTCTAGGAAATGCCTTGAAAACTCTATTTGTCGCCAGAGTGAACTATGACACAACCGAATCTAGGCTGCAAAGAGAATTTGAAGTATACGGACCTATCAAATGGATTCACATGGTTTATAACAAGCGATCAGGAAAGCCCCGTGGATATGTCTTTATAGAGTATGAGCATGAACGAGACATGCACTCGGCATACAAGCATGCAGATGGAAAAAAAATTGATGGAAGGCGTGTTTTGGTTGATGTTGAGAGAGGACGTACTGTGAAAGGCTGGCGCCCACGCAGACTTGGTGGTGGTCTCGGAGGCACCAGACACGGTGGAGCCGATGTTAACAAACGGCACTCTGGCAGGGATGATACATTTAGATATGACGAGAGGGATCGTGACTGAGAAAGGGAAAGAGACCAATGAGAAAGGAGCAGGGAGCACGATAAGGATCATGAGAGGCGTAGAAGCCGTTCCAGGGAACGTCGGAGAAGGTCCCACAGTCGTGAAAAGGATGAAAGTAAATGTAGCAGGGAAAGGAGTAGGGATAAGGATAAAGACAAAGATAAGTATAAAGATAAGGACAAGGATAAAGACAGAGATCGCAAACGTAGGAGTCGTAGTAGGGACCGGAAACGGGATAGAGACCGTGACAGGGAAAAGAAAGAGGAGCATGTTGAAGGGGAAAGTCAAGAAGCTGCTGAGGTTACTGTTGAAGACTTACAGGCAGTTGATACACGCTTGGATGGAATTCAGTACAAGCCGGAGCCAGAAGAGAAGAGTAGGGATCGTGACCAAGACAGGGATAGAGAAAAGGACAAGGATAAAGATAGAGACCGGGATCAATACAGGAGACGCAGCCATAGAGACCACGATCGAGATAAAGAAAAGTATAGGTCGATTACCTAATGAGTACAGGAGTCTCCTGATTTTCCCCTGACAGATGATGTTAGGGGAAGGAAAGATTGGGCACTTTAAACACCCAATGCTTTCTAAGCTTATTCTCCTCTTCCCAATACACAGGGGTAGGATTCTAATTTTTAACGAGGACTTTACTTTGCATACCAAATGCTGCAGTGTGGCATACTGCAGAAAATTAGTCTTATCCTAATAATCAATTGCCAAGTCAGGCAAACTGTGCCTTAGAAGTTTGTAGCAGGTGAAACTACAGCTCTCAATATAACCTGAACGGTTGTAATGGTATGCTGAGAGGTCTTGTTTCACAAAATTGAAAGTTGTCAAATGTCATCTCGTTGCAGACCTTAAGAGTGTCTATAGCCTGGGAGAGGCATCATGTTAAGTTTAGGGTCCCAACAAAGGGGTATGCCTTGTCTCTGGCTATTGGGTTCACACAAATTGGCCAATTTGTGTGTTAAGTACCTTCATTTTTTAACATTTTGTCTACATCAGTAATTCAGTTCCATTTTCATATATTAAATGTTTACATATTATATCCTTCAGAGTGCAGCTTTAATTTGTTAGTTTGACTATAGTATTGATCACATGTGGAGGAAGAATGAACATTTGCATTCAGGTGACATCATTTCAGTTGTTCTCTTTCTTTTTCTCCCTTTTGACCCAGACTACCATGACCACTTCTTCAAGCTCAGATTTGAATCTGCAGTGTTACCTGCCTCGTTGTCTTTGGATCTCATGCTCTATACTGTGTCTGACTACTGGCATATACGATGACCCTACGATACCTTGTCCAACCTTAAAGTAATCTCTACACTCTCTGCACCTTGCGTATAGGAGGTAGAAGAAGTGTTGCAGGGACAGAAGCTGCGGTCACCTCTCTTTAGCCGCTACTGAAACAGGGCATCATCAGGGGACGGCAGGGACAGAAGCTGTGCTAAGCGACCTTAGTGTCACCCCATGATGATATGTTCCAGGCGGGTGATAGAAGCTGCTGGTAAGTGACTGCAGTGCCATCCTTCTGTGATGTCCCATTTGAGAATCCCCTAAAACAAAACATCACACAAAGTAAAGAAAAAAAAGCACATATAATGACTAGCTGTTAAGGGAGCATAGTACGGAATTTATAATAAATCAAATTACAAAAGTGGTTAGGACTTAAAGGGAATCTGTCAGTAGTTTCAACCCTCCTATGCTGTCTACAGTGGTGGCCAAAAGTATTGGCACCCCTGCAATTCTCATAGAATCATAGAATCATAGAATGGTAGAGTTGGAGGGGACCTCCTGGGTCATCTGGTCCAACCCCCTGCTCAAAGCAGGATTCACTAAATCATCTCAGACAGATGTCTGTCCAGCCTCTGTTTGAAGACGTCCATTGAAGGGGAACTCACCACCTCTCGTGGCAGCCTGTTCCACTCATTAATCACCCTAACTGTCAAAAAGTTTTTTCTAATATCTAATCTGTGTCTCCTCCCATTTAGTTTCATCCCATTGCTTCTAGTCTTTCCTTGTGCAAATGAGAATAAAGATGATCCTTCTACAATGTGACAGCCCTTGACATATTTGTAGACAGCTATTAAGTCTCCTCTCAGTCTTCTTTTTTGCAAGCTAAACATTCCCAAATCCTGCAACCGTTCCTCATAGGACAGGGTTTGCAGACCAGTCACCATTCTGGTTGCTCTTCTCTGAACTTGCTCCAGTTTGTCTATGTCTTTTTTAAAATGTGATGCCCAAAACTGTACACAGTATTCCAGATGAGGTCTGACCAAAGAGGAGTAAAGACCGATAATGACTTCACGTGATCTAGACTGTATGCTTCTGTTAATACATCCCAGAATTGTATTTGCCTTTTTTGCTGCTGCATCACACTGTTGACTCATGTTCAGTCTATGATCTATTAGTATACCTAAGTCTTTTTCACACGTACTGTTGCTTAGCTCTATTCCTCCCATTCTGTATATGCTTTTTTCATTTTTATTGCCCAGATGTAGTACTTTGCATTTTTCCCTGTTAAAAATCATTCTGTTGGTTGCTGCCCACTGCTCCAGTTTATTTAGGTCTTTTTGAATCCTCTCTCTCTCTTCTCTAGTATTAGCTATCCCTCCTAGCTTTGTGTCATCAGCAAATTTAATCAGTTTACCCTCAATTCCTTCATCTAAATCATTGATAAAGATGTTGAACAATACAGGTCCCAGGACGGAGCCCTGTGGTACCCCACTTGAGACATTCATCCAGCTGGATGTGAAGCCATTTACAACCACCCTTTGAGTCCGATCACTAAGCCAGTTATGAATCCACCTAACAGTTGCCTGGTCCATTGCATACTTGGTCATTTTTTCAATAAGGATGGTGTGAGGTACTTTGTCAAATGCTTTGCTGAAGTCAAGATATACTATATCTACAGCATTTCCCTGATCCACCCAGTCAGTGATTCTGTCATAGAAGGAAATTAAGTTAGTCTGACATGACTTGTTAGTTACAAACCCATGCTGACTCTGGTTAATCACTTCATTCTTATCCAGGTACTTACATACATGTTGTTTAATAATTTGTTCAAAGATCTTTCCTGGTATAGAAGTCAGACTCACCGGCCTATAGTTCCCTGGGTCCACCTTCTTCCCCTTTTTGAAGATAGGAACAACATTTGCTCTTCTCCAGTCTTCTGGGACTTCTCCTGTTCTCCAAGAATTTTCAAAGATTATGGAGAGTGGTTCTAAAATTTCTTCTACGATCTCCTTCAGTACTCTGGGGTGTAATTCATCTGGACCTGGAGACTTGAACTCATTTATGTTAGCTAAAT
This sequence comes from Phyllobates terribilis, assembly GCF_046119375.1. Classification (NCBI taxonomy): domain Eukaryota; kingdom Metazoa; phylum Chordata; class Amphibia; order Anura; family Dendrobatidae; genus Phyllobates; species Phyllobates terribilis. The sequence continues at coordinate 397,688,266 of NW_027362763.1, forward strand.
ATTCCCTCACAATCTTTCTGTTTACAGATAACTTGGATTCTTCTATTCCTTTAAAAGGACAGTGAAGATCAGTTGATGTTACATTTTCTTTCTGAGAGAAAACAGATGCAAAATAGGAATTAAAAAGTTTGGCCTTCTCAACATCCTCTCTTACTATTTCTCCATTTTCATCCTGTAAAAATCCTATAGCATCTTTGACTTTTCTTTTACTTTTGACATACCCCCAAAATCCTTTTTTATTGCTTTTGACATCTCTTGCAAGCCTTAATTCATTGTCAGCTTTAGCTAACCTGATACGTGCCCTGCAGGATCTGCAGACTGCATTATAATCTTCTTTAGATATGCCTCCCTCTTTCCATTTAATAAACATTTCTTTCTTTCTTTTTAGCATGTGTTTAAGTTCTGTGTTCATCCATCCTGGTTTCCTTAAATGCTTCCCATTCTTCCTACTTTTCGGGATTGTTAACGATTGTGCTTTGAGAATCTCATTTTTAAAAATTTCCCATCCTTCCTGGACATTTTTGTCCTTAAGGACATCCAGCCATTGGATCCCTCCTATTCTCTTTCTGAGTCTCTTAAAATCTGCCTTTCTAAAATCTAACCTTGAAGTTTGAGTCTTCACATGTCTTCCTCCTCTAGTTATCCAAAATTCTATAATAGCATGATCGCTGCCTCCTAGGGTCCCAGCCACCTTTACCTCCTCAACCATTTCCTCCCTGTTTATTATTCTGTCAGATAATACTCAGTTTCTTCCTGAAAATGATTGCAATCACAAATTATTTGGTATTGTTCTCTTCATTTAATTTGTCTTCAATGAAAAAACACAAAAGAGAATGAAGCAAAAATCAAATCATTGATCATTTCACACAAAACTCCAAAAATGGGCCAGACAAAAGTATTGGCACCCTCAGCCTAATACTTGGTTGCACAACCTTTAGCCAAAATAATTGCGAACAACCGCTTCCGGTAACCATCAATGAGTTTCTTACAATGCTCTGCTGGAATTGTAGACCTTTCTTCTTTGGCAAACTGCTCCAGGTCCCTGATATTTGAAGGGTGCCTTCTCCAAACTGCCATTTTGAGATCTCTCCACAGGTGTTCTATGGGATTCAGGTCTGGACTCATTGCTGGCCACCTTAGAAGTCTCCAGTGCTTTCTCTCAAACCATTTTATAGTGCTTTTGGAAGTATGTTTTGGGTCATTGTCCTCCTGGAAGACCCATGACCTCTGAGGGAGACCCAGCTTTCTCACACTGGGCCCTACATTATGCTGCAAAATTTGTTGGTAGTCTTCAGACTTCATAATGACATGCACACGGTCAAGCAGTCCAGTGCCAGAGGCAGCAAAGCAACCCCAAAACATCAGGGAACCTCCGCCATGTTTGACTGTAGGGACCGTGTTCTTTTCTTTGAATGCCTCTTTTATTTCCTGTACACTCTATGTTGATGCTTTTTCCCAAAAAGCTCTACTTTTGTCTCATCTGACCAGAGAACATTCTTCCAAAACGTTTTAGGCTTTCTCAGGTAAGTTTTGGAAAACTCCAGCCTGGCTTTTTTATGTCTCGGGGTAAGAAGTGGGGTCTTCCTGGGTATCCTACCATACAGTCCCTCTTCATTCAGACGCCGACGGATAGTACCAGTTGACACTGTTGCACCCTCAGACTGCAGGGCAGCTTGAACTTGTTGGGATGTTAGTTGAGGTTCTTTATCCACCATCCGCACAATCTTGCGTTGAAATCTCTCGTCAATTTTTCTTTTCCGTCCACATCTAGGGAGGTTAGCCACAGTGCCATGGGCTTTAAACTTCTTGATGACACCGCACGGAAGACACAGGAACATTCAGGTCTTTGGAGATGGACTTGTAGCCTTGAGATTGCTCATGCTTCCTCACAATTTGGTTTCTCAAGTCCTCAGACAGTTCTTTGGTCTTCTTTCTTTTCTCCATGCTCAATGTGGTACACACAAGGACACAGGACAAAGGTTGAGTCAACTTTAATCCATGTTAACTGGCTGCAAGTGTGATTTAGTTATTGCCAACACCTGTTAGGTGCCACAGGTAAGTTACAGGTGCTGTTAATTACACGAATTAGAGAAGCATCACATGATTTTTCAAACAGTGCCAATACTTTTGTCCACCCCCTTTTTTAGGTTTGGTGTGGAATTATATCCAATTTGGCATTAGGACAATTCTTTTTGTGTTTTTTCTGAGTATTATCTGACAGAATTGCAGGGGTGCCAATACTTTTGGCCACCACTGTATATGGGCATATAGATCATACGAAACTGAATAAAATGATAACTTGATATCTGCGATCTGATGTCTTATTCCAGAGAAATCCATGTTTTTCTTATATGCAAATGAGCTGTTCCTGCTATGGGCCGGACACAGGTCTCCCTAAGAATCTGCCTCCAAAGCTTGTTTTAAGAACTGAACTTTGTCTTCCTGAAAACACATTTTTGCAGCTTTCTGAGCACTACGGTATTGTAACAATGTTGTTCCCTGTCTGCCAGTGAGCTAGAAGCTGAAGCACTGAGAGGAACCTGCAGATGTGTCAGTTATAGTCACACACAGCTCTGCAGTGAGATCAGGAGAGCAGAGAGCAGCCATTACATATCACACTAGCAACACCTCTTTTTATTAAAATAATCTGGAAGCAGATTCTCATGCAGATCAGTGTCCACCCATTGCTTGGAACAGCTCATTTACATATAAGAAAAACTTTAATTTCTCTGAAATAAGACATCGGATCGCAGATATCAAGGTATGATGTTATTCAGCTTCCTATGACCTGCATGACCATTTAGATGGCTTAGAAGAAATGTTCCTACTGACAGATTCCCTTATAAGATACCTATAATGTCCTTCATAATTATCTATCTATCAGACAATCTCTATAAGGCTGTATTAACAAGTCCAATAATTATTCCAGTACAGGACTCGTTCCTTTGAATATGAAAAGAATTGTGAGAAAATGTCTGTTAGTTCCCTTCTTTCTAACTGCTTTTTAGTTTGTTAAAAAAAACAGTCAGAAGAACATTTATCTGCCCCCCACGTCCCCCCAAAAAAACTGACAGCAACTGGATCTATTGCTTATATTGAAGTATATGGGAAGTGGATAATATCGGAGGATTCACGTAACAGTGGTCATGCTTAAGGAAAGGACAGTGGTTCCTATAGAAATACAGCGTCAGTGCTGAGGTTATCGTTATAATATCAGACGATTATCAGCTTTGTCATCAGTTAATGGATCTGGCTTTTATTTTAGCACTGCACATGTTGAGAACATGAGAGGTGTTAAGAAACTCCGTTAGTAAAAACAGATGCATTGAAAACGGAACAAAAAATGGTTGCAAGACAGATACTAGAGTGTTCATTTTTAAACTGATCTTTTTTATTTTATTTTTTAATCCCTTCACTCCCACAGCCTATTTTCACCTTCCTAACCAGGCCAAATTTTACATTTCTGACCAGTGTCACTTTATGAGATAATAACTTTAGAACGCTTAAACATATCCCAGTAACTCTGAGATTGTGTTTTTTTTTTAACATTGCACTTTGTTAGTGATTAATTTAGGTCAATATTTTTCGCATTTATTTGTAAAAATATCGTAACTTTGATGAAAATTTTGAAAATTTCTCAATTTTCAAACTTTCAATTTTGATGCCCTTAAACCAGATAGCGATAGCACAGAAAATAGTTAATAAATAACATTTACCACATGTCTACTTTTCATCAGCACCATTTTTTAAACACAATTATTTTCGTCAGGAAGTTAGAAGGGTTAAAAAAGTTTATCAGCAATTTCTAATTTTTTCAACAAAATTTACAAAACCCATTTTTGTAGGGACCACATTACATTTGAAGTGACTTTGAGGGGCCTATATGGCATAAAATACCCTAAAGTGATGCCATTTTTAAAACTGCACCCCTTAAAATGCTCAAAACCACATTCAAGAAGTTTATTAACCCTTCAGGTTCTTTACAGGAATTGAGCAATGTGGAAGAAAAAAATTAAAATTTTACTTTTTCCCACAAAAATGTTTATTTAGTCCCAAATTTAGCATTTTCACAAGGGTAACAGGAGAAAATGGGTGACAAACTTTGTTGTGCAATTTCTCCTGAGTACACTGATACCTCATAAGTGGTGGAAAACTACTGTTCAGGCGCACGGCAGGCCTTGAAAGGAGTACATATGACTTTTGGAAAGCAAAATTGGCTGGAATAGATACCAGACACCATGTCGTGTTTGCAGAGTCCCTGATGTGCCTAAATAATCAACACCCCCCCCAACAAGTGACCCCATTTTTGAAACTACACCCCTCAAGAAATTTATCTAGAGATGTGGTGAGCACTTTCAACCCACAAGTGCTTCATACATTTTATAAAATTGAGCGTGAAAATGAAAAATAAATTTTTCCCACAAAATTTTTTTTTTGCCCCAAAGTTTTCATTTTCACAAGGCTTAGAGGAGAAAATGGACCATGCAGTTTCTCCTGAGTACGCTGATAACCCATATGTGGCGGAAAACTACTTTTTTGGTACACAGCAGGGCTCGGAAGGGAAGGAACACCTCTTGATTTTGTAGTGCAAAATTGACTGAAATAGATAGCAGACGCCATGTTTGCTTTTGCAGAGCCCCTGACATGCCTAAATAGTGAAAAACAAAACAAAAGTGACCCCATTTTGGAACTACACCTCTTGAATTCATCTAGGAGTGTAGAGAGCATTTTTAACCTTCAGTCAATTAACAGAATTGTATAACATCAGGCTCAATTAAAAAATTATTTTTTTTTTCCACTAAAATATTGATTTGGCTGCAAGTTTTTAAATTTCAAAAGAGATAATAAGAAAAAATGATTGGTATAATTTGTTATGCAATTTCTCCTGAGTCTATCAATACCCCATATGTGGTCAAAAACTACTTTTGAGGCACAGTGCTAAGCTCAGAAGGGAAGAAGCGCCATATTGGAGTTCAGATTTTGCTAGAATGGTTTGAGGGTGCCATGTCACATTGGTAGAGCCCCTATGAATTCATTTAGATGTGCAGTGAGCATGTTGACATCACAAATGCCTCACAGAATTTTATACCGTTGGGCGGTGAAGAAAGAATAATTACATTTTTACCACAAAAATGTTGTTTTAGCGCCAAATTTTTAAATTTGATAATAGCTAATAGGAAAAATTGGACCTCAGAGTTTGTTGTGCAATTTCTGCTGAGTGTGCCAATACCCTTCATGTAATCGGGAACTACTTGCACCAGTATTTCAATGCATTATACATGTCAGTATTACACTAACAGTAGCCTCTTAGACAATGCTTCTGGCATGGTCTAAGCAGGCCACCGTCTTTCGCAGACCCAGAGAAAATCATGACGTCCTTGGGTTGCCATGATGAGCATCAGGCCCTCACGTTGATGCCGACCGGATGGGAGAGGGAGCGCCCTCCCTATCATAACCTCCCAAATGTTGCGATCTACAGTACAGACCAAAAGTTTGGACACACCTTCTCATTTAAAGATTTTTCTGTATTTTCATGACTATGAAAATTGTACATTCACTCTGAAGGCATCAAAACTATGAATTAACACATGTGGAATTATATACTTAGCAAAAAAGTGTGAAACAACTGAAAATATGTCTTATATTCTAGGTTCTTCAAAGTAGCCACTTTTTGCTTTGGTGACTGCTTTGCACACTCTTGGCATTCTCTTGATGAGCTTCAAGAGGTAGTCACCGGAAATGGTCTTCCAGCAATCTTGAAGGAGTTCCCAGAGATGCTTAGCACTTGTTGGCCCTTTTGACTTCACTCTGCGGTCCAGCTCACCTCAAACCATCTCGATTGGGTTCAGGTCTGGTGACTGTGGAGGCCAGGTCATCTGACGTAGCACCCCATCACTCTCCTTCTTGGTCAAATAGCCCTTACACAGCATGGAGGTGTGTTTGGGGTCATTGTCCTGTTGAAAAATAAATGATGGTCCAACTAAACGCAAACCAGATGGAATAGCATGCCGCTGCTAGATGCTGTGGTAGCCATGCTGGTTCAGTATGCCTTCAATTTTGAATAAATCCCCAACAGTGTCACCAGCAAAGCACCCCCATATCATCACACCTCCTCCTCCATGCTTCACGGTGGGAACCAGGCATGTAGAGTCCATCCGTTCACCTTTTCTGCATCACACAAAGGCATAGTGGTTGGAACCAAAGATCTCAAATTTGGACTCATCAGACCAAAGCATAGATTTCCACTGGTTCCATTCCTTGTGTTCTTTAGCCCAAACAAGTCTCTTCTGCTTGTTGCCTGTCCTTAGCAGTGGTTTCCTAGCAGCTATTTTACCATGAAGGCCTGCTGCACAAAGTCTCCTCTTAACAGTTGTGGAAGAGATGTGTCTGCTGCTAGAAGTCTGTGTGGCATTGACCTGATCTCTAATCTGAGCTGCTGTTAACCTGCAATTTCTGAGGCTGGTGACTCAGATAAACTTATCCTCAGAAGCAGAGGTGATTCTTGGTCTTCCTTTCCTGGGGCGGTCATCATGTGAGCCAGTTTCTTTGTAGCGCTTGATGGTTTTTGCAACTGCACTTGGGGACACTTTCAAAGTTTTCCCAATTTTTTGCACTGACTGACCTTCATTTCTTAAAGTAATGATGGCCACTCATTTTTCTTTACTTAGCTGCTTTTTTCTTGCCATAATACAAATTCTAACAGTTTATTCAGTAGGACTATCAGCTGTGTATCTACCAGACTTCTGCACAACACAACTGATGGTCCCAACCCCATTTATAAGGCAAGAAATCCTACTTATTAAACCTGACAGGGCACACCTGTGAAGTGAAAACCATTTCCAGTGACTACCTCTTGAAGCTCATCAAGAGAATGCCAAGAGAGTGCAAAGCAGTCATCAAAGCAAAAGGTGGTTACTTTGAAGAACCTAGAATATAAGACATATTTTCAGTTGTTTCACACTTTTTTGTTAAGTATACAATTCCTCATGTGTTAGTTCATAGTTTTGATGCCTTCAGTGTGAATGTACAATTTTCATAGTCATGAAAATACAGAAAAATCTTTAAATGAGAAGATGTGTCCAAACTTTTGGTCTGTACTGTATATTGATAATGGCATTTAGTAGGTTAAACAGCCGGGGGCAGTGTGGGCACCGCTTCTGACAGTGACAGCCACTTCCTACACTAGTTCCTGCACCCCCTCCTGCTCCTCCTCATCCTCCATCTCCGGAAGCAGGAAGCTCTGCAGCACTGCTTCATCAAAGTGGTAACAAGCTCTGCTGAAGCTAATTTGAGCTTGGAGCGCGTTGGAAACGCGTTGTTATGTGAATTTCCATGTACCTTGTGACCTCATCAGATTTTAAAATGATGTAATAAAAACTTGAAATTTTTTAATATAACTTTTTGGAGCAGGAATTTTTCACTTCTTTTTTTTTGCAAATGCTACCCAGACAAGCCTCATCTGATCTGCTCAGCGCAGATTGGGTAACAATGAGGAAGTGGAGGCTGAGGGAGAGGAAGAGGAACAAGAGCTGGCTGATAGTACAAAAGAGGCTAGAACCCAGGCTCATATTTGCCACTAGGCACTGGCGGTCCAGTGCCTAGAGCGACGGGTCATGAGGGGTGGCCCCAGGCTCAGGATTTTAAAAAATATCTATATTTATTTTAAATCTACCCTCCCCTCCCCAGACTCTATAAGTAAACCGGAGTTTTTGCGGGAGGAGGTGTCCTTGTATTCATTTGTATTAGCGTTATTAAGCATTAGCATGCCATCACTATGGAGAAGGGGCAGCGTAGGGTGGGATCGCTATGGAGAAGGGGCAGCATGGGGTGGGATCGCTATGTTGAAGGGGCAGTGTGGGGTGAGATCGCTATGTTGAAGGGCAGCGTGAGGTGGGATTGCTATTTTGAAGGGGCAGAGTGGGGTGTGATGCCTCTGGAAAAATGGGCAGCGTGGGGTGGGCTCAGTATGTAGGAGTAACATTGGGGGTTCAGTATGGGGAAATAGGCTCAGTAAGGAGAAGGCTAACGTGAGGGAGACAGTTCAAAGGGGGGGCAGCATGGGGTGGGGACAGTGTGGAAATTGTAATTCATAAGTGAGGAGGGTGTGATTGGTAGAATTTATAAGGGGGACGGCGCGGTCGTCATAGTATATAAGGGGACGGTATGGTGGTCATAGTATATAAGGGGGGATGGCGTGGTAGTTATAGTATATAAAGGGGGACAGCGTGGTGGTAATGGTAGGTAAAGGGGGACGGCGTGGTGGTCATAGTATATAAACAGGGATAGTGAGGTGGTACTGGTATATAAAGGGGGATAGTGTGGTAGTCATAGTATTTAAAGGTGGATGGCATGGTAATCATAGTATAGAAAGGGGGACGGCGTGGTGGTCATAATATATGAAGGAGGATGGTGTTGTGGTAATAGTACAGTGGGGAAAATAAGTATTTGATACACTGCCGATTTTACAAGTTTTCCCAAATATAAAGAATGGAGAGGTCTGTAATTTTTATCGTAGTTACACTTCAACTGTGAGAGACAGAATCTTAAAAAAAAATCCAGAAAATCAAATTTTATGATTTTTGCATAATTAATTTGCATTTTATTGCATGAAATAAGTATTTGATACAATAGAAAAACAGAACTTAATATTTGGTACAGAAAGCTTTGTTTGTAATTACAGAGGTCAGACATTTCCTGTAGTTCTTGACCAAGTTTGCACACACTGCAGCAGAGATTTTGGCGAAGTCCTCCGTATAGATCTTCCCCAGATCTTTCAGGTTTCGGGGCTGTCGCCGGGCAACATTGAGTTTTAGCTCCCTCCAAAGATTTTCTATTAGTTTTATGTCTGGAGACTGGCTAGTCCACTCCAGGACCTTGAAATGCTTCTTACGGAGCGACTACTTAGTTGCCCTGGCTTTGTGTTCTTGGTCATTGTCATGCTGGAAGATCCAGCCACTACCCATCTTCAATGCTCTTACTGAAGGAAGGAGGTTGTTGGCCAAAATCTCGTGATACATGACCCCATTCATCCTCCCTTCAATACGGTGCAGTCGTCCTGTCCCCTCTGCAGAAAAGCACCCCCAAAATATGATGTTTACCCCACCATGCTTCACGGTTGGGATGGTGTTCTTGGGGTTTACTCATCCTACTTCTTCCTCCAAATATGACGAGTGGAGTTGATACCAAAAAGTCCTATTTTGGTCTCATCTGACCACATGACCTTCTCCCATGCCTCCACTGGATCATCCAGATGGCCATTGGCAAACTTCAAATGGGCTGGGACATGTGCTGCCGTGAGCAGGGGGACCTTGCGTGTCCTACATGATTTTAATCCATGACGGCGTAGTGTGTTACCAATGGTATTGTTGGAGACTGTGGTCTCAGCTCTCTTCAGGTCATTGACCAGGTCCTCCTGTGTAGTTCTGGGTTGATTACAGACCTTTCTCAGTATCATCTTTATCCCACAAGGCGAGATCTTGCCCCAGACCGAGGAAGATTGACAGTCATCTTGTGTTTCTTCCATTTTCTAATAATTCTGCCAACAGTTGTTACCGTCTCACCAAGCTGCTTGAGTATTGTCCTGTAGCCCATCCCAGCCTTGTCCCTGGTGTCCTTAGACAGCTATTTGGTCTTGGCTATGGTGGAGAGGTTGGAGTGTGATTGATTGTGTGTACAGGTGTCTTTTATACAGGTAATGAGTGTGGAGTAGGAGGGCTTCTTAAAGAAAAACTAACAGGTCTGTGAGAGCCAGAATTCTTGATGTTTGGTAGGTGATCAAATACTTTCATGCAATAAAATGCAATTTAATTATTTAAAAATCATACAATGTGATTTTCTGATTTTTAGGTTTTTATTTTTAGATTCTGTCTCTCACTGTTGAACTGTACCTACGATGAAAATTATAGACCTCTCCATTCTTTGTAGGTGGGAAAACTTCCAAAATCGGCAGTGTATCAAATACTTATTTTCCTCACTGTATATAAGGGGGAGCAGTGTGTTGTGGTCATAGTATAGAAGGGGGTACGAGTAGTGGTCGTAGTATAGAAGGGGTAATTGCGTGGTGGGAATATTTTATAGGAAAGTACATTGCCTCCACAATGTCCTTTCCTATCAGAGGGACAGTGTGGGGTAATTTTTGTGCAGGGATCACAGCGAGGGGCAGTTATTTATTTGGGGGCACAGCGGTGGGCTTATTTGAGGCACAGCGTGTGTTGTTTTTTTTTATCCCGGAGCTTTATAATGACACTGTTATTTTTAAGGGCACAGTGTTGGGATGTGCTGCAGAAGACGGGAGAAGATGGAAATCTGCAGAAACAAGCTGTGGATGGGAAGAGTCGTCATGGCACCAGGATCTGTGAGGTACCTAGATCTAAGAGTGGATAAATACATTCACTAAATAGAGATTTTAAATGACCGCTGATCAAGCAGATTGTCAGTCGTTTAATAGCCTGTTTAGACAGTCTGTGACCGCACTTTCATGTGCACAGGACGATCTTCACATGATCATCCTGTGTACACAGAATAGCATTGTTCTTGGCAGCATGTGATCACAGGACAATGTGCTTGTCATGTTAGATATGGGAAGGACCCAGCATATGACAGATCTATCTGAAAGCCCGATGATGACAACAGGTACCCCAAAAACTGCACCTCCTGGATGGCGAAAACACATTTCTCTAGTTTGGCATATGGCTTGTTATCTCTTAATATCTGTAGTACCTGTTTAACATGACCCTGAAGCGTCTCAAAATCGGGTGAGTAAACCAAAATATCATCCAGATAGACCACCACAAACCTGCCCACTAAATGATAGAAAATATCCTTTATGAAATTCTGGAACACCGCAGGTGCATTGGTCAGACCAAAAGGCATAACCAGACTCTCGAAATGCCCTTCAGGGGTATTGAATGCCATTTTCCATTCATCCCCCTCTCTGATTCTAATCAGATTGTAGGCTCCCCTTAAATCCAACTTGGAGAACACCTTAGCTCCCACAACCTGGTTGAATAAATTTGGAATCAGAGGGAGAGGGTACAGATCTTGGATGGTAATTTGATTCAATTCCTGGAAATCTAAACAGGGACGGAGACCCCGATCTTTCTTCTTCACGAAGAATCACCCTGCTGCTACGGGAGAAGATGAGGGTCTGATATGTCCCTTCTCAAGACTCTCAGCCATGGAATCCTTCATGGCTTGTCTCTCAGGGCCAGAAAGATTATACAGTCTGGACTTGGGTAGTTTAGCTCCGGGAGTCAGGTTAATAAGACAGTCATATGCACGATGAGGAGGCAAATACTGACACCCCTTCTCAGAAAATACATCCTCAAAATCAGACAAAAACGCAGGCAAGGTCTCCGTAGAGACCGCAGGAAGGGAAATGTTTAAGCAGTTCTTATGACAATAATCTCCCCATTCAACAATTTCCCTGGATTGCCAATCCACTATCGGTTTATGCTTCACCAACCATGGTAGACCCAGTACAATCGGAGTGGGAAGGCCCTCCAGTACATAACAAGGAATTACCTCATAATGAAAAGACCCCATCCTCAGTCTTATATTATGAGCTCTCTGTGCAAGTGGCACTGAGTCGATAGCATAAATAGGAATGGGCTTAGTTAGTGTACAGCAAGCAAGCCCATGAGTTCTCACAAACCCAGCATCAACCATGCTGACTCCAGCTCCACTGTCAACAAGCACAGAAATTTTCTCAGTCCTGCTCTCTAGCACCACCTCTGCCATCAACATGCAGTTCTCGGTTTGTCCTGAAGACAAACACACACACCCTTATTATCCAACTCCACACTACCAAGGGTTAATCAAGTTTGTTTTTCTTAGGAATCAAGGGGCAGACCCCAATAAAATGTCCCACCAAAAAAATACACCCACTTCCTCTTGCGGATTTCAGGGGAAATATGTGACGCAGTAGCTCTCCTTAACTGCATGGCTTCCTCCAACTCCATAAGCACAGGTTCACCCCCAGACCACCCTCCCGACAAAGGGGCTTTGCCCCAAAAAGAGGATTCAAGAGAAGGTGGTCTCACCCACCTATCCCGAAGGCGTCTATCCACACGTATGGCCAATGACATCGCTACTTCCAAGGAACCTAGGGTTTCATAAACGGCTAAGGCATCCTTCAACATTTCTGAAAGACCCTGACAAAATTAGCTTTTAAGATCCGGGTCATTCCATTTGCTATCGGTTGCCCATCTACGGAATTCAGAACTCTAAGTCTCCACTGACCAGTTCCCCTGCTGAAGGTGACACAGCCTGGATTCAGCCCAGGAAATTCAGTCAGGATCATCATAGATGTGGGTCAGAGCCCCGAAAAACCCTTCTACTGACTGGAAACAAACAGAACCCTGTGGCAAAGAGAAAGCCCAGGATTGAGGATCTCCCTGCAACAGTGAGATCACAATCCCCTCTCGCTGCTCCTCATCTCCAGAGGAGTAAGGTTGAAGTCTAAAATACAACTTACAACATTCTTTAAATACAAAAAACTTGTCTCTACCTCCTGAAAACCCGTTCGGGAGGGCAATTTTGGGTTCAAGCTGGACCGACCTACCCACAGTGTCCCCAACACTAGGAGGCCGCAGCCGCTGCCGTTGCTGCTGAACCTCAGATCGAAGGTCAGTCCCCTCCAGTGACAAACTCTGAAGGTACCCTGTCAGCGCCAAAACGGGATCCATGAACCCGGGGAAAAAGAAACACCAAAAAAAAAAGTGTCAGTTTTTTGTTTTTCTTTTAAACAGCTGGTGATAATGTCATGCTAGGTATGGGAAGGACCCAGCATATGATGAGGGGAAAAGGGGGGAAGCCCAGCAATTAGGGAAAGAGCGAGAGGAAAGCCCTAGGTAGATCTTACAACACCCTGGCTCCCCTATCGTCCCTAAATAGGTTCCACACCTATCGACAAGCAGGATACCTAAACCCTACTGACCCTAGAGCTAGGCCCTAGGTAGGGAGGGGAAGGGGTAAGCACTAGTCATCCCCACTGCAACTAAAGACAAACAAGGTAAACAGACAAGGGGATAGCTTTGAGAATGCACTAGAGCAATCACAAAGGAACTCCAAGAAGAAATTAGCCGACTGCTATAACTGCAGGCCTGAACAGAGGAAAATCCTTCTATCGCCAGTGATTCTCTGGAGAGACTGGGTGTTATTTAAAGGTCCAGCAAGGGTGTGTTAATTATCACAATAGAATAGCTATAATCTGCTTAACATACGGCAGACAATTTTCCTCAGTATTAACAACATATAACAGCCACGAGGTATCTCTTAAAATATAACCTTTAATAAATCTCTAAAAAGAGTGTATAATAAATACCTCCAAAATCTGATACCAGTCCTTAGTTACATATTTTTCATATCAGGATTGACAAATACAATCTCTAAGAATATATTAGACAAGAGACAAAAAATGTCCAAAATAACCAAGAAAAAAATTAACCAATTAAAAAATTCTAAGACATATAATGTCTGAACAGCCCTCTTAGAATGCAACCATATGACCTAAACAAGGTCAATAATTTCAAACTAATCCTGGTCAATTTAGATTCTTTGCCATACTTCATAATTTCCTTTTTCATAAAATTGTAAACTTTCACTTCCTCCAAATTAAGTGTGGTAATAAGTATCTCAATTAAACTGATTTAAGTGCAATGCATTTACTTCATATACTCTCATAATGATGTCATGTGACTCTGTATATATATATTAGAAAATAAGCCCCACCCAGGAAATGACATAACGCTAAGAAATGGAGGGAAAATGAATGTATTTAAACAGAGAAGGTTGATGTGTGAGCATCCCCCAATTTTGCCTTTGTGAAAGGTGGCAGCAGCATTCTGCACCACTGAGATGGACACTCACCATTGTGAGGTTCATTACGTTTTTTAAGTCACTTGGCACTTTACGGCACAGAGTCACTTTTTTTTCTTCTGTATGGCTGGTGCTCCCCAAAAAATACAAAATACAATCCCCTGATGAATCCCCGATAAGGAGGAAGAAACGCGTCGGGAGGGATTTTTTTTTTGTGGGTGACATCTTTAGGACATACAGTACAGACCAAAAGTTTGGACACACCTTCTCATTTAAAGATTTTTCTGTATTTTCATGACTATGAAAATTGTACATTCACACTGAAGGCATCAAAACTATGAATTAACACATGTGGAATTATATACTTAACAGAAAAGTGTGAAACAACTGAAGATATGTCTTATATTCTAGGTTCTTCAAAGTAGCCACCTTTTGCTTTGATGACTGCTTTGCACACTCTTGGCATTCTCTTGATGAGCTTCAAGAGGTAGTCACCGGAAATGGTTCTCACTTCACAGGTGTGCCCTGTCAGGTTTAATAAGTGGGATTTCTTGCCTTATAAATGGGGTTGGGACCATCAGTTGTGTTGTGCAGAAGTCAGTTGGATACACAGCTGATAGTCCTACTGAATAGACTGTTAGAATTTGTATTATGGCAAAAAAAAAGCAGCTAAGTAAAGAAAAACGAGTGGCCATCATTACTTTAAGAAATGAAGGTCAGTCAGTGCGAAAAATTGGGAAAACTTTGAAAGCGTCCCCAAGTGCAGTTGCAAAAACCATCAAGCGCTACAAAGAAACTGGCTCATATGAGGACCGCCCCAGGAAAGGAAGACCAAGAGTCACCTCTGCTTCTGAGGATAAGTTTATCCGAGTTACCAGCCTCAGAAATCGCAGGTTAACAGCAGCTCAGATTAGAGACCAGGTCAATGCCACACAGAGTTCTAGCAGCAGACACATCTCTTCAACAACTGTTAAGAGGAGACTTTGTGCAGCTGGCCTTCATGGTAAAATAGCTGCTAGGAAACCACTGCTAAGGACAGGCAACAAGCAGAAGAGACTTGTTTGGGCTAAAGAACACAAGGAATGGACATTAGACCAGTGGAAATCTGTGATTTGGTCTGATGAGTCCAAATTTGAGATCTTTGGTTCCAACCACCGTGTCTTTGTGCGACGCAGAAAAGGTGAACGGATGGACTCTACATGCCTGGTTCCCACCGTGAAGCATGGAGGAGGAGGTGTGATGGTGTGGGGGTGCTTAGCTGGTGACACTGTTGGGGATTTATTCATAATTGAAGGCATACTGAACCAGCATGGCTACCACAGCGTCTTGCAGCGGTATGCTATTCCATCCGGTTTGCGTTTAGTTGGACCATTATTTATTTTTCAACAGGACAATGGCCCCAAACACACCTCCAGGCTGTGTAAGGGCTATTTGATCAAGAAGGAGAGTGCTTGGGTGCTATGCCAGATGACCTTGCCTCCACAGTCACCAGACCTGAACCGAATCGAAATGGTTTGGGGTGAGCTGGACCGCAGAGTGAAGGCAAAAGGGCCAACAAGTGCTAAGCATCTCTGGGATCTCCTTCAAGATTGTTGGAAGACCATTTCCGGTGACTACCTCTTGAAGCTCATCAAGAGAATGCCAAGAGTGTGCAAAGCAGTCATCAAAGCAAAAGGTGGCTACTTTGAAGAACCTAGAATATAAGACATATTTTCAGTTGTTTCACACTTTTTTGTTAAGTATATAATTCCACATGTGTTAATTCATAGTTTTGATGCCTTCAGTGTGAATGTACAATTTTCATAGTCATGAAAATACAGAAAAATCTTTAAATGAGAAGGTGTGTCCAAACTTTTGGTCTGTACTGTATTTGGGTACTGCCCTTGTTAGGGCAGGAGCTAACACCAGGGGCACAACAGGGTAGATTTTCTTCTGAGGAACCAATCGATTGAATGAGATGAAGAAACCTGAACGATGCCCACATGCAAAAAAATGGGTGAGATCTACACATGTCACTAATATTTGATAACACTGTATGTTTTTTCATTTATTGACCAGGATTAGTTTGAAATTATTGGCCTTGTTTAGATCATATGGTTGCATTCTAAGAGGGCTGTTCAGACATTATATGTCTTAGAATTTTTTTCTTGGTTAATTTTTTTCTTGGTTATTTTGGACATTTTTTGTCTCTTGTCTAATATATTCTTAGAGATTGTATTTGTCAATCCTGACATGAAAAAGATGTAACTAAGGACTGGTATCAGATTTTGGAGGTATATATTATACACTCTTTTTAGACATTTATTAAAGGTTATATTTTAAGAGATACCTCGTGTCTGTTATATGTGTTAATTAGCAGCAGAAAGGAGAGCTCACCGCTGGGTCCTAGAGAGGGAAGGATGGTGAAAGGATCAAGAAGGTGTCTGCAAAGCCAAGTGTAGCGACCTTCTACAGCCGGATCCAGAATGGCCACTTGTCACACCCGACACACCCATGACAGTGCTGCCAAGAAAGATGATATTTAAAGGGCGTTTGTCACCCCTCTAAATGAAAACTAAGCTGCATAAACATGTATTTAGGGAATATAGCCCATATAAAAATCATACCAGGCATATACAGTTTAACCTAATAATAAAAAATCATGAATTTTTTTATGCAAATGAGGGCGCATTGGTGCTCCTTTGGCATGGCCTATGTTTTGGTGCAAAATTACACCCTTCTATTTGTATATTAAAGCCAGTTCCCTGTGTTGATTCACAGCACTCCATTGGTAAAAGCGAGCGCTGCCTAAAATCACTGCTCTCCAAGTGTCAGTGTGGCTGTGCACACAATGTGGATGCAGGTGCGTTCTTATTTCTGGTTCCTGCCTGTATTTGACCGCCGCTAGAGCAGCTTCAATAAGGAGGATGAGGTGGGTGTTTAAGTGGACAGCATGTACACGTCACATGGTGCGGTCCTCCCTGAAGTCACTCGCTACACTTCCAGATTCATTTAGCAGCGACCATGGACAGGCAGAATCCACGTATCAGAACACGTCCTTAACCACATTGTGTGCACACCTGCACTGTCACTTGGAGCACTCGCTGTTTTCTGCGGACTGCTGTCAATACAAGTGACTAGCTTTAATATGCAAATATTAGGGCATAACAGTGCACCAAGGTATAGACCACACAAAGGATGCATTGAAGTGCCCTCCTTTGCATATTAAATAAACATGGATTTTTCAGCAAATGCTACTTTAAAATGTATATATCTGGTATGATTTTTGCATGGGCTACATTCCCTACTATAAATGTGTATGCAATTTAATTGGCATTTTGTAGGTGACGGTCTCCTTTTAAGTAAGCTTAAAAATTTTATCCTACGAACAAATGTTTTGCTCCTGCATCGGGTTATTGACAGCCTGTTTAGGTAGACCAATAATCGGCCTCAGTGTAAATGCACCTTAAAGAGTAAACGTTTGATAGATTATTTCATATGTTTTAGGGTCATTAATTTTGAGCAGATCTGTGGGGAACCTCTTCCCGAGTGTGAAGATCTGAGGTTGTGGGTTATAATAATCACCTAGTCAGGTTAACGATGCAACAATTTTTTATTCCTTACGTCCATGGTATTATACAGAAAATTTAGGTAGATGGCCAAAATACAATGTCCCCAGTCCACAAGATCCCCTCCCCGATGCCGGTAGTCCCACTGCCCCTGTACCAGGCGATACTCACTGTCTCCCAATTTTTGGTTGGCACACAGATTTTGTATCTCCCGCCAGTTTAGTCTGTAGACACAGTCCATGCTCCTCCAGATGATAGATAACACAACCGAAGCCCATGTATCCAGCAGCAAAAGTCCTTACGAAAGCTCATCAAACCCAAACGACAGATCCTTCAACCATAGCAGAGGAAACCAGCCCAGCTGGCAACATATCTTCTAAACTCCATAGGCTATCCATCCATGGCTCCAGAACCTCAACTTAGATCCTCTCCCTTCAACTTCACTCTCCCAACTCCCTGACTTAGCATGTCTTCTTTTCCTCCCTCCCTGGAATCAGCCCCCTGAATGAGCAGGAGTGTTCACACCCTCCCCCTTAAACATTTGCTTTTAGTTCAAATAATGAAGAATGTTCCAGAAGACCATCACCTGTAACTGTATTAGAGACCCCCTGTGGCAATTGCTCTGCTGGGTCTACTGTCCCTATCCACACAATGGGACTAGTGGCTGGGAGAACAATGGAATGATTTCATTGCTTGATTACTAATCTTGGGTCTGCCTTATGTATGCATAAGATTCAGCCTGCACGTCTTCCTCTGCTTACGGCCACTGAATGGAAACATTGATGCCTGAGGCTGAACTGATGAGCAAGCAAATGTCTAATAAAGCACAGCAAGCAAATCTCTAATAGAACACAACATTAAGATTGACATAACCGATGCTTTGTGCTGGAAAAAGTCTGCATCCCTTAGAGCCGCGAACTCCGCTCTACGTTCATTGGTCCAATAGTCTTAGAACAAGGCCAGCTCCTCACACAGAGTCCCTCACTCACTCAAAAGACCTTAGAAAAGTACAGAACAGGACAGGAGAGCACACGGAGCAGAACGGATGCAGTAAAGAGTTATTGTCCTGTCTTTTGAGCAATCAATGGGGGGTTTCAGCACACATTGCTGCACCAACCTGCTCAGAATTAATGGACCCAAAACATATAAGATATCTTGCAAACGTTAAAAGGATGATCCAAAGGCAAAGTCATTTTCACTCTAAATCCCCATCTATTTAGTGCCATTTTCTAAACTATTTTCTAATATACTTGCAATAAAAATTCCCTATCCTTCCCTAACTACACTAATTGCTTTTCTATTCTTTTTTCCCTACTTCCTTTTTGATGACGCTTCGTTTTAGAATCTCAGTGCATGCTGGGATTCTCAAACGAAGCTTCATCAGCGGGCAGAGGCTGTGGTCACTGCTGCATCCTCTGCCCTCTCCCTGAAACAAAGCATCATCAGTAATGCTCATTTGAGGGGCTGGGCTAGTCCCTTCTCACTGTGCGATGTGCACAATGACAGCGCGTCTTTGTTGCCGGCTCAGACCAGTGGTAATGAGCTGGGTACAGAGCGGTGTCACAATACCCAACATGCAGAGACCAGTGATGTCACTTCCCATCACACAACGCTAGCAGCAGGGGACAAGCTTCCTTGCCCAATCAAGGTGGAGAGGCAAGGGAGACACACACCAGGTACAGCAGAGGCAGGGGTACATTGTTAAAGGACTGGGCCAATTTAATGACACCCTCCCAGCGTCCATGCCCTCATGACCGGTTATTTTTGACAAGTAGGGAAAAGTTTTTAAAGATGGTCAAGCAACACCTGGCCAACAAAACCAGCGTACTCCCTAATTCCTCTGCGACCTTCAGCTATTGGGTCTCAAAACTGGACTAATGGCATGAGCTGTCCCTCTATGCCTTGGATGTGTTGTGCTGCCCTGCTATTAGCATCTTGTCTGAGTGGGTTTTTAGTGCCACCAGGGGGGGGGGTCATAACAGACAGGCACTTTCGCCTGTCAACAGAAAGTCCTGACGGGCTCACTCTGATAAAAATTAACAAAGCTTGGATTAGACCCGACTTTTCCACACCACCAGATGACCGCAGCATATAAAGTGTTTTTATTGTTCAATATTTTAATGAGACCCACCAGTTGTTGCCTTCTAGTGTCTATGGATGACCCTACTTATAATTTTTTTGTTACGCTCACGCATGGACTCACGCCTGGGCCACGAACCGAGGAGTGCCTGGAGGGGCGTGACTAGGGGGGGCCTCGCTAGATCTGACCACGAACACACGGCCGCTTAATTGACTCCGTGGTCCGAGGAGGGACATGGGAGGTGGCCCAGGTGCTACTCCAGGTCAGACCCCGGTCACAGCTGTTGACCCACACCGGGGAATGCAGTAATGAGCAGGTTTGGCTGGTATGCAGACAGGCGGGTGCTGGCAGGCACGACTGGTATGAAGACTGGTGGGTACTGGCAGGCACGGCTGGTATGCAGGCAGGTGGGTACCGTCAGGCACGGCTGGTATGCAGGCAGGCGGGTACTGGAAGGCACAGCTGGTATGCAGACAGGCCGATAATGCAGACAGGCGGTTACTGGCAGGTAGGGAAACAGGCTGGATAGGGACCAGTACCGACTGGGATACAGGAACAGAGCCGCAGGTGCGGTGGACAAGCAGAAAAGAGCAGAGCCGCAGGCGCGGAGGACAAGCAGAGCAGAACAGAGCAGAGAAAAAACGCAGGCACAGAGGACAAGCGAAGGATAGCAGAATCGCAGACGCGGAGGACAAGGGGAGCAGAGCAGAACCGCAGACATGGAGAACAAGCGGAGCAGAGCAGAACCACAGATGTGGAGGACAAGTGGAGCAGAGCAGAGCAGAACCGCAGATGCGGAGGACAAGCAGAGCAGAACCGCAGACGCGGAGGACAAGCGGAGTAGAGCAGAACCGCAGGCGCGGAGGACCAGCGGAGCAGAGCAGAACCACAGGCGCGGAGGACAAGCGGAGCAGAGCGGAACCGCAGGCGTGGAGAACAAACGGAGCAGAGCA
This sequence comes from Phyllobates terribilis, assembly GCF_046119375.1. Classification (NCBI taxonomy): domain Eukaryota; kingdom Metazoa; phylum Chordata; class Amphibia; order Anura; family Dendrobatidae; genus Phyllobates; species Phyllobates terribilis. The sequence continues at coordinate 397,708,665 of NW_027362763.1, forward strand.
GAGTTAAGCTGCAGGTGCAGACGGCAAGAGGAGCAGAGTGGAGCAGAGCCGCAGGTGCAGAGTACAAGCGGAGCAGAGCAGAACCGCAGGTGCAGAGGACAAGCAGAGTTAAGCTGCAGGTGCAGAGGGCAAGAGGAGCAGAGTAGAGCGGAGCAGAGCCACAGGTGCAGGCAGACAGGACAGGGCTCTGTTCACATGGAACAGACTGGGAAACACAGGAAGATAGCTAGAACACAGGAGGTAGATACGGGGGCAGGGAAACGGGACAAGCAGAACCAGACACACACAAGGTACATATTTTTAGAACTCTCCTGTTAGGTTTTTTCTATTTTGCTGGTCACATGACCTTTTTTGCCTATTTAATCCTGCTCCACCCTTCTGGCCATGCTGGACTTCATTGTAATTTCTACTCTTAAGCTAGCCAGGTGCTTTGTAACTTTTCTCAGTCAGTTTAGCTAGGTCTTTTGACCTCTATGTTCTATGTTGTTTGTTTGTCTTTTTCTGCTACAATTTCTGCTAGGAGGTGTCCATCTTTCTCCCAATCCCTAGTTCTTGTAGGGATCCCTCCCTCACATCTATAGGTCTTCGTTCAGACTAGCTGAGGACTTTAGCGGGTCTGATCGCAGGATCAGGTTCCCTGTTACATCGTAGGGATCTAGCTTAGTTCTATTGTAGGGACAGATCTCCTGTCTTTCCTTAGTGCTTGTAGCAGATCATAACAGTAAGTCCAGCCAAAAATATCTCTAAGGAAAGACCTCCAGTTTCCATCATGGTGTCGGTTCAGGATTTGGCTCAACGCCTGCAGGGACTCTCTCTGGAGGTGGCCGAGCTCCAACAACACGTGAGTAGCTGTTCTGGAGCGCATTTTGTGGAGCCAAAGGTACGATTGCCTGATTTATTTTTTGGTGAACAACAAGATTTTTTTTCCTTTAAAAATGCTTGTTTATTATATTTTCGTTTGAGACCCAGATCCTCTGGTGATGAATCACAGCGCATAGGGTTCATAATGTCACTTTTGCGCAAAGAACCTCAGGGATGGGCCTTTTCTCTCCAACCTAGTGATCCGTGCTTTAGATCAGTGGATAATTTTTTTTCTGCTTTGGGGTTGTGGTATGATGATCCTGATCGTGTCTCATCAGCTGAGACGGAATTGAGACTTTTGAGGCAGGGATCAGGTAATGTGGAAAATTATTGTACTCACTTCCGTCGGTGGTCTGCTCAGGTGGGGTGGAACGATTCAGCTCTGAAAAGTTTGTTTCTTGCTGGGCTAGGTGAAAGGGTTAAGGATCTGCTTATTGATTATCCTACACCTGGAGACTTGCAGGAGGCAATGCAATTAGCTATACGGGTGGACAGGAGACTGCGTGCAAGGGTTAATGAGAGTAAATCCTTTGCCATGTCAGCTCCTAGTCTTGAGAGGGTCTGTACTGACATTGGAGAGCCGATGGAGATTGGGGCGATGTCACCCCGCTCTCAGGAAAAAGACCGCAGGTTTTCTGAAGGTTTGTGCTTTTATTGCGAAAAATGTGACCATTTCATTAAGAACTGTGTGCTTCGTATGAACAAAGAAAAAAAAAAAAAAAAAAAGGTCAGTTACGCCCGTATAGCCTGTTTAAACACTAAGGGGGTATTTCTTTCTGCTACTACTGCAGCTCAGGAAGAATTAATTGAATTTCAGGTATTTGTGGATTGTGGTTCTACTCTGAATGTGATTGATGGGGGATTCTTGGAAAAACTTAATTTAAAACCCAAACCTATGTCATCCCCTATTGCCGTGGTTTCTGTCGATGGCTCTCCCTTGAAATGTGTTACTCACAAGATTTATGAATTTCCCCTCACTATTAATGGTATTCACCAAGAAAATTTGGATTTGGTGGTATTAAATAATTTGCCTTCTCCAGTAGTTTTGGGGTTACCCTGGTTAAAATTGCACAATCCTGTACTGGATTGGTCTACTAATGAAATTAAGTCCTGGAGCCCTAAGTGTTATGACAAGTGTTGTAACGGGCGCATTGCTGCTGTGGATAAAGGGGAATTACCTGTACCTATTCAGGATTTTTGGAAAGTTTTTTCTGAGGAGGAGTCACAAATTTTGCCTCCCCATAGAGACTATGATTGTAGCATTGAATTTGTCCCTGGAGCGACTCTTCCTCAAAGTCGTTTATTTAATCTTACTATTCCTGAGAGAAAGGCTTTGGAGGAATACATACAGACGAGCTTGGCCGCCGGTCATATCAGACCCTCTAAGCCACCTGTGGCTGTTGGATTTTTTTTTGTTAAAAAAAAGGACGGCGGTTTACGTCCTTGTCTGGACTTTCGTGAGATTAATAAAATTACTGTACGCAATCCCTACCCACTGCCATTGATTCCTGATTTGTTTAACCAGTTAGTGGGGGCCAAGTGGTTCTCTAAAATTGATCTCCGGGGGGCATACAATTTGTTGCGCATGAAGGAGGGTGATGAATGGAAGACTGCTTTTAACACTCCTGTGGGTCATTTTGAGAATCTGGGTAAGCCTTTTGGTCTTACCAATGCACCAGCATTTTTTCAGAATCTTATTAATGACATCCTTAGACCTTTGATCGGCAAAAATGTGGTTGTGTATTTGGATGACATTTTGATTTATTCGCCTGATCTGGAGTCTTATTGGCGGAGCGCACGTGAGGTATTACAGTTATTAATTGACAATTCGCTTTTTGCTAAGCTAGAGAAATGTGAGTTCGCTGTACAGAGAATTAGTTTTTTGGGCTACATTATCTCCAGCGAGGGCTTTGAGATGGACCCGGTGAAAGTTCAAGCTGTGCAGGAATGGCCTAGGCCTATTGGTTTGAAATCGATACAGAGGTTTTTGGGTTTCGCCAATTATTACAGAAAATTCATTAAAAAATTTTCTATTATTGTTAAACCACTAACCGATCTCACCAGGAAAGGTGCTAATGCGGTTCAGTGGACTACTGAGGCCATTGAAGCTTTTGTGTTTCTAAAGGAGAGGTTTAGCTCTGCCCCCATCCTTATGCAGCCTGATGTGACTAAGCCGTTTTTTGGTTGAGGTTGATGCTTCTTCTGTGGGGGTCGGTGCGGTGTTGTCTGAGGAAAACAAGGATGGAGTACATCCCTGTGCCTTTTTTTCAAAAAAATTTTCTGAGACTGAACTTAATTACGATATTGGTAATCAGGAATTGCTGGCTATTAAACTCGCATTTGAACACTGGCATCATCTCTTGGAAGGTGCTGAATTTCCCATTCAGGTTTTCACTGATCATAAAAATCTGATCTATCTTGATGCTGCCAAGCGATTGAATGCCCGTCAGGCTAGGTGGGCACTTTTTTTTTTTGCGGTTTAATTTTTCCGTTACTTACATCCCGGGTACCAAGAATGTTAAAGCTGATGCTTTGTCTCGCTGCTTTTCTCCCATGGTCAGTGCTGAGGAGGAGGAGAGCATTTTACAAGAAGGTGTTGTTTTTGCTGCATTGGACTCCATTTTGGAAGATGAGATTCTTAAAGCACAGGAGAATGCCCCATCTAACACTCCCCATGGGAGGTTGTTTGTGCCTAGGACCTTTAGGAGAGATTTGTTTGTTGAGTGTCATGAGTCTCGGTTGGCAGGTCATCCAGGAATTTCTGAGACCAAGAGACTTGTGGGTCGCAGTTTTTGGTGGCCTGGATGGCAGAAGGAAGTCATTAAGTGGGTGCGTCAATGTACTGTGTGTGCTAGATCTAAGTCTTCACATACTCCTGCTGCGGGGTTGCTTTGCCCTCTGGAGGTTCCTAGTGCACCTTGGACACATCTGGCTATGGACTTTATTACTGACCTTCCCTCCTCTGAGGGTTTCACGGTCATCTGGGTGGTCGTGGACCGTTTTAGCAAGATGTGTCACTTGGTTCCCTTCATCAAACTGCCCTGCGCTAAGACACTCGCTAAGGCCTTTGTCAAGGAAATTGTCAGACTCCATGGTGTTCCTACTGACATTGTTTCTGATAGGTGTCCTTAGTTCGTGGCTCGTTTTTGGCGTGCCTTTTGTGACAGGTTGGGAGTTCATTTGTCGTTTTCATCTGGATATCATCCTGAGTCTAATGGCCAGACAGAAAGGAAGAATCAGGATGTTGAGCAGTTCTTGCGTTGTTTTGTGGCAGACAATCAAGAGGGGTGGTCTGAGTTTCTGCCGCTTGCTGAATTTGCTCTTAACAACCATACATCCTCTTCTGCTGGGTGTTCGCCTTTTTTTTGTTGTTCTGGGAGACATCCGTCTTTTGGGTCATTCTCCAAATTGGTATCGGCTCTGCCTGAGGAGGAGAGTTTTTCCGGTGATTTGGAGAGAGTTTGGACGGATGTGCGTGGTAATCTTCAGGAGGCTAACAAAAAATCTAAGCGGTACTTTGATAGGAAATGTCAAGAGGTTTTGTTTACGGTTGGTGACATGGTTTGGTTGTCCTCTAAGAATCTGTGGTTGAGGATTCCTTCTAAAAAATTGGGTCCCAAGTTTGTAGGGCCCTTTAAGGTGCTTCAGGTAGTTAACCAATCTGCTGGAAGATTAATCCGGTGTTTTATGTTTCTCTATTGAAAAAAGCTGATGTATCAGATAGAGACGCCACTGCCACTGTTCCTCCGGTGGTGGAGGACGGGGAATATGAAATTTCCCGCATCCTTAATTCTAGACGGTATAGGGGGAGTTTGCAGTATCTCGTCGCTTGGAAGGGTTTCGGTCCCGAGGATAACTCATGGGTGAGGGCGGATGATGTTTCTGCTTCCAGACTTGTCAGAGCATTTCACAAGAGGTTTCCTGATAAGCCTGGGCCTAGGGGATCCGGAGGATCCTCATAGAAGAGGGGGTACTGTTAGAACTCTCCTGTTAGGTTTTTTCTATTTTGCTGGTCACATGACCTTTTTTGCCTATTTAATCCTGCTCCGCCCTTCTGGCCATGCTGGACTTCATTGTAATTTCTACTCTTAAGCTAGCCAGGTGCTTTGTAACCTTTCTCAGTCAGTTTAGCTAGGTCTTTTGACCTCTATGTTCTATGTTGTTTGTTTGTCTTTTTCTGCTACAATTTCTGCTAGGAGGTGTCCATCTTTCTCCCAGTCCCTAGTTCTTGTAGGGATCCCTCCCTCACATCTATAGGTCTTTGTTCAAACTAGCTGAGGACTTTAGCGGGTCTGATCGCAGGATCAGGTTCCCCGTTACATCGTAGGGATCTAGCTTAGTTCTATTGTAGGGACAGATCTCCTGTCTTTCCTTAGTGCTTGTAGTAGATCATAACACTTACAATGAAGTAGCGAGTGGACACAACTCACAAACAGAAGTACAGAGACAACAAGTTGGAGTTAGGTGCAGGTTCAGACACTGCAAGAAAAGGGAATGATCGGACATAGTGACAAACTGGTAACGGGCTAGGACACAGTTCAGACAGGAACTGAACCTGGAACAAGATACAGGAACGAGCCTGGGCACTCAGCCCCCAGGGTGGCGGAAACAGACTAGAAGTCACAGATACAGGTAACAGGCCTGGGTACTCAGCCCCCAGGGTGGCGGAAACAGACAAGATACAGGACAGGACCTGGCAACTCAGTTGCACAGAACACACTGAAAGAAAGTGTTGCTCAGGCACCTCCTACTGGGTGGAGGGGGTTTAAGTATCCAGTGACTCACAGCAATAGGCTGGGGACGCATTAGGACTGCGCACACTGTAACTTTAAGAATCAGGAAGTAATAGGGCCACTGCCCTAAGCAATCAGACAAGAGACATGCACACAGCAAGTAATGGAGCAAAGTGTGCAGCCTGGACAGATAGGTAAGTTGGCGGTCTTGCATGGTGGGATATGGTAAGCCATGCCAGCACGCCGCCAGGGATGTTACATTTTTCCTGGCTTGGCACTTTGTGCAAAGCCTTTATAAGTGTAGGAAGTACCACAGCTATATTTTCTTAATTTTTTATGATGTGTGCTGAACTTTTATGAGTGTAGGAGTACCACAACTACACTTTGTTCACAAAATTTGAATGATCCACTACAGTTGGTGCATTCAAGGGTGTATGAATGACCCTGCTTGTAATTTTTGGCAGTTAGTGCATAGCCTTTTATGAGTCTAGGAGTACAACAACATGACAATTTGAACAGAATGAGTATGAGGCCCTCCTTTATGTCTAATACAGGGTGTATCTGATTCCCTAATTTTTGAAACTTCTTGCTTCATAAATTACACTATTCTATTTTGGTTTACTTTAATTATTTTTTTTTTAAATATTTTTTAATTTTTTTCCTGTAAACCAAGTTCTCTTCGATTTTGTATGTTTTACTGTCAGTCCATAAAGTGGAGTAAAAGTGTGACATCATTCTTCTCAGCAGCGATCTGGGAGTCAAAGATGCTTCCAGGGGTCTTCCCCATGCTGTTCTCCTTCCATTCAGCATTTTTCTCATCCATTTCAACATTTTCAATGCCCCCCCAGACCTCCTTGTAGGGTCTGCTGGAAAAATGCTCGGATTTCACATTGATTCCCATTATACTCATTACTTGAAACGAGCATCCGAGCATTAGAAATTGCTCAGTTCAAGTAACGAGCATCCAAGCATTTCAGTTCTCGCTCATCTCTACATATTACCAAGGAAATTTGTTTTCTCTAATCGTTGAAGCTGTTGCATATCAGATGGTTGCCAACTGCTTGTATGACCAGGTGGCCCCTCTCCATTTCCTGCAGAAAAGGCAAAATTATTTGCAATTACCAATTCCTAGATTCTTTGAATTTCATAAGTGTAATTTTCTTTCACAAAATGAACAATTTTACAAATAACCAAGGCAGCAGCACTAATTACAATGTATATGACATGATTAATCAGATGGTTTATCTGCAGATCTGCAGGAGCAACAAACTTAAGCACATCAGCAGAGTGGCACCACCTGAGCAGTTAGGACACAGTGCAGGTATGACTGAATCTATCACTAACAGATATCTTGAGCTTAATTGCAAAAAGAACTTCGGCACTCCATACATGAATATATAAGAAATATTGTATCTAGACTAATGTCACTTTGAAAAATGAAGGTTTTTTGCGTATAATTTGGCCAATTTATGTGTGCCCATCAACCACGACAAGGTCACCTTCGTATGATGAGAAACTACGCTACGCTACCACTGGATATGCCACTCTTGGGCTGTAAGCCTGTATGGACAATATGTCTCTGCTTGGGCTTTTAACCTACAGAGACATATTGTCCATACAGGCTTACAGCCCAAGAGTGGCATATCCAGTGGTAGCGTAGCGTAGTTTCCCATCATACGAAGGTGACCTTGTCGTGATTGATGGGCACACATAAATTGGCCAAATCATGCGCAAAAAACCTTCATTTTTCAAAGTGACATTAGTCTAGATACAATATTTCTTATATATTCATGTATGGAGTGCCGAAGTTCTTTTTGCAATTGAGATTACTCTTTTCTTCATAGCACCCGAATAGACCAGTGAGCGACCCCTCTCTTTTTTCTAGATATCTTGAGCTCGATACCATCAACTTCTGGCTCAGCATATTGGACCAGTGTAATGAAGTGACACAGTTTACTATAGCAGAACTGTCATGTCCAGCCTCCCATGTACTATTAGAAAGAAAATTCAGGCGGATGCTAGGTTTTCCACACCCAAGCAGACCTATTTTCTGGACAGATATTTCTACTTTTTCAATTTTTGATATTTGACAGATGTGGCATAAATCAGTAAATCAGCTTTTTTCATATTTTTTAACCCCTTAACGACCGCTGATACGCATTAAAACGGTGACCGCTAATGGGTCTTATTCCCTCATCGCCGTCCGAAAATATCCGGGGTCTCAGCTACCTGGTATAGCTGAGACCCTGGAGAACACGATCAGGGCTGGTTTTTCCGGTCCCCAGTCATGTGATCACTGTTATTCAATGTCAGTAAAAAACAAATTACTGAGCGCCCCAACTATTTGACACTAACCCTAACTAAATTCAGTAAAAAGTAATAGATGCCATTTATTACAGTATATTTTTACTGTCCCCAATCAAATCAACTAATCTAAACTTTTTTTTTATTCTTTTTTTCACACAAAAAAAAAAACAACAACCGGAGGTCGATCACTGATGTGCATCAGTGATCAATTGCTGTAGGACGCACGCACGGATGTGATTCTTTTTTTCCATGCTGATCCTAACCCTAACTAAATTCAGTAAAAAATACTGTAGTAGACACAGATTACTACTGGTGATGAGCGAACGTGCTTGGATAAGGGGTTATCCAAGCATGCTCAGGTACTAATCGAGCTTCTTCGGTGTGCTCGAAAAATAGGTTTGAGTCACCACAACTGTATGTCTCGTGGCTGTTTGACAGATGCAACATATGCATGTATTGACCAACAAACAGGCAATCCATGCATCTGTTGCGGCTGTCGAACAGCCGCGAGACATGCAACTGCGGCGACTCGGATCTATTTTTTGAGCACGCTGAAGATACTCAGTTAGCACCCGAGCGTGCTCGGACAATCCCTTATTCGAGCACGTTCGCTCATCACTAATTACTACGGTAAAAAAAAAAAGCAGCACAAAAATTGTAGCAGGAGGTGCTAAGCCACCCAGGTACATACCAGACCTATGAATATCCACAAAAAATGGCGTGAGAAAGGCCCATAATATTGGACCGAAACGTTGCCACAGCCACATGGGCTAATAAATTAGATATTTTTTAATTTTCTGTCTGTGTGCTGCCTCCATTTTTTATGGATAATTACTACAGTATATTTTTTCTGTCCCTAACCTAAATTTTTTTTTTAAAACTCTTTACTATCTGAGACTAACCCTGACTTAATTCAGTAAAATATACTATAGTAGACACCCATTACTATAGTATATTTTTACTGTTACTAATCTAATCCTATGAACTACTACTACTAATAATAATAATAATAACTATCTAATATCTACACTACCGTTCAAAAGTTTGGGGTCAATTAGAAATTTCATTATTTTTGAAAGAAAAGCACATTTTTTTTCAATGAAGCTAACATTAAATGAATCAGAAATACACTCTATACATTGTTAATGTGGTAAATGACTATTCTAGCTGCAAACGTCTTGTTTTTATGGCAGTATCTACATAGGTGTATAGAGGACCATTTCCAACAATCACCACTCCAGTGTTTTAATGGTACATTGTGTTTGCTAACTGTGGAAGAAGGCTAATGGATGTTTAGAAAACCCTAGAAAACCCTTGGACAAGTATGTTAGCCCAGCTGAAAATGGTTTGGCTGATTTGAGAAGCTATAAAATTGACCTTCCTTTGAGCTAGTTGAGAAGCTGGAGCATTACATTTGTTTGTTCTATGAAACTCTCAAAATGGCCAAAAAAAGAGAACTTTCATGTGAAACTCGACAGTCTATTCTTGTTCTTAGAAATAAAGGCTATTCCATGCGAGACATCGCCAAGAAACTGAAGATTTCCTACAACGGTGTGTACTACTCCCTTCAGAGGAGAGCACAAACAGGCTCTAACCAGAGTAGAAAGAGAAGTAGGAGGCCCCGCTGCACAACTGAGCAACAAAACAAGTACATTAGTGTCTCTAGTTTGAGAAATCGACGCCTCACAGCTCCTTAACTGGAAGCTTCATTAAATAGTACAGGCAAAACGCCAGTGTCAACGTCTACAGTGAAGAGGCAACTCTGGGATGCTGGCCTTCAGGGCAAAGTGGCAAAGAAAAAGCCATATCAGAGACTGGCTAACAAAAAGAAAAGATTAATATGGGCAAAAGAACACAGACATTGGACAGAGGAAGATTGGAAAAAAGTTTTATGGACGACGAATCAAAGTTTGAGGTGTTTGGATCACACAGAAGAACATTTGTGAGACGCAGAACTGAAAAGATGCTGGAAGAGTGCCTGACGCCATCTGTCAAGCATGGTGGAGGTAATGTGATGGTCTGGGGTTGCTTTGGTGCTGGTAAAGTGGGAGATTTGTACAAGGTAAATGGGATTTTGAATAAGGAAGGCTATCACTTCATTTTGCAACGCCATGCCATACCCTGTGGACAGAGCTTCATTGGGTGAAATTTCTCAAGATCACCTCAGCAAATTAACAGCTAGAATGCCAAAGGTCTGCAATGCTGTAATTGCTGCAAAGGGAGCATTCTTTGACGAAAGCAAAGTTTTAAGGAGAAAATTATTTTTTCAAATAAAAATCATTATTTCTAACCTTGTCAATGTCTGGACTATATTTTCTATTCATTTTGCAACTCATTTGATAAGTAAAAGTATGAGTTTTCATGGAAAACACAAAATTGTCTGGGTGACCCCAAGCTTTAGAACGGTAGTGTAAGTTATTTCTTTTTTCACAAAAAAAAACAAAAAGCAACCAGAGGCCGATCCCTGATGTGATCAGCGCTCGACAGCTGTAGGATGCATGCACGGATGTGGTACAAAAAGGTGATAAAAAGATAGACAGGAAAAAAAAAGTCCTTGCCAAAAGCGAACACAGGTGTGTGGCACCCCTGCGGGTCCAGTTGCCACAGAGGTACTGCATCTCAGCCAGAGGTGTGGTACCGCACTCTCAGGTAAGGAGGGAGCACTACCCGGGACCCAAACACTCACATCCAACACTACACCACTTCATAAGGGAAGGTCCAGATAGCTCCTAAGGGAGAGCACAGGCCTAGTCCCTGTTAGGAAGGTGGAACTAAGTAGAAGAGGTGGGTGGAGGAAGTAGTTTAGGGGAGCACTGACAGAACAGTATAAAAGGAATGGTAGAAATATCTATCTAGAAAGAGTTCAGTCCTGCTCAGGGGAGCAAGAAGGGAGTTCAGTGGAGAGTGAGGAGTCAGGCCCAGTCAGAGAGGCCCAAGTGGAGAGTGAGGAGAGAAGACCAGAGCAGTGAGGAGGGCTCCAGAGAGAGAAGAGATCCTAGGGGCACGGCGAGTGCAGGATGCCACCCGTGCGCCTGAGTCCACGCTGACGTGGAGGGATCAAGGCTGCAGTAGGGGACTGGCCCTAGACTAGTGGAGTACTTTAAGGCTCAGCTAGCAAACTGGAGGTTGCGGTATATTTATGTGCCATAGCCACAGTCCACACATATTCGCTGAAAAGGCAGCCATATAGGACCAAGGGGACAGACCGGACGTCGCCCAACAAGGCCCGCGACCACTGGCTCGGGACACTGTGTGTGAGGCGCAGGGCGAGAGCCAGCGCAGAGAGACGACCTGAAAAGGTACACAAGAAGGGAGTCCCAATCAAGTGCACCCAAATTATCTGAGAGTTGGCTGGATTACTTCCCTGGAGGACACAGGACGACGTAGGCGGTTATTATCTGGCCATAGTAACCTGGAGCATCTTAACAACTGTGAGTAAACACTTGAAGACTGCACCCTGCTGTGTCTTTGACTTAATTGCTGAGTCACCTGCCTTGCACAACACCAACATCCTAAGCCTCCTATTTAACTGCCCTGGGGCCTAGATCTGCCTGTGGAGAGCTAAACCATCTCTGCTGCGTCACCAACAGCCCCAGTGGAGCTGAACAGCAGCGGCTGCCACATATAGCCACATACCACGGGTGGTGTCATGAACTTTATCCCCAAACGCTTTATTCCCCTTATCTTTATTTGACCGCCCAGGGCCACTGGCACCGTGACTACCCCGAAAAGGACCGGCCCGGCTACCGAGTACCCCACGGCCCCAGGGGGTGCGTCAAGTGCTAATCAGTGGTGTGCGTCTGATCAGCGTTTCGACAACTGTAGAATACACACACGGAGTGGTGCAAAGGGGGAGGGAAAAAAACGACAAGGACTAAAATAGTCCTGGAAAACAGTGAGCACAAGTGCGGATCAGTGATTTGCATCACTGATCATCACTCAGCGGCTGCAGGACGCACAAAAAAGAAAAAAACTGCCAAAAATAGAGCAGCAGAAAGGGGGTGTGGAGGAGGGGGAGAGAGGAAAAAGGGGGGAAAAGGGGGTGAGAGTGGGATTGGGGTGGATTAGGAAAGATCAGGAACGGATTAGGGAACAATCAGGAACGTCTTCTTTCTTCTTCAGTAGCAGCAGGAACATCAGCAGTGATGGCACAGGCTTGAAAAAGTCTGTGACACCACGAGGCCCAGCACAGAACGACACAGTGACCGTCCTGTACACGTCCGCAGCTAGAATGAAGAAGTACAGGGCGGTCACTGTGGGGTCAGATCGCGTCTGTGCACTCTTATTGGTGTGATCGACGTCATCATCGATCGCACCAATCAGAGCTGGCCCTGGTAACACTGTGGTTGCTAGGCTCCAACCTATGATCTTACAGCACCAATTGTAGGCTGGACATCAGGGTTTCAGGCAATTTTATTGCTTGAAACATTGAAAACACAGTGAATGGCTGTTTAGAATTGAACAGCCAATCACAGCGAATGTAGTTGCAGTGCCCTGAGAAACAATAGACACCTTCATGCGATCACATTGCGCTTAGTCACCTTGACGTATATATACTTCATTGGTCAAAAAGTCTTTCCCTTCCATGACATATATATACCTCAAATGTCAGGAAGGGGTTAATTCCTGCGTAGCACGTGAAGGGTTAAAAAATTTCCCGACAGCATTTTTGAAGTATTTGAGGGGTGTGGTTTTTAAAATGGTATCAGTTTTGGGGAGTTTCCCATATATATTCCCCTCAAAGTCCATTGAATTCAGAATAGGTCCCTAAAGAAACAGGTTTTGTAAATTTATTGAAAAAAAAAAATTATTACTATATACTTTTAACCCCTCCAAAATCCTAACAAAATAAAATGACGCTTGCCGATGCTGCTGCGCACGCGCGGGCGCCATTTTGCTACAGGAAAAAGAAACTTGCCTGCAGTAATATGGCCCCCGCCGCCCACGCTTGCGCAGTATTGCCGAGAGATGCTACTGGGCAAGCGCGTCGCCATATTGCTGCACCCAAATTCTTTTTCCAAAAGCAAAATGGCGCCCGCACGTGCGCAGTAGCATCTCTTGCCAACCGAAAGAGGCTACTGCGCATGCACGGGCGTCAGCGACCATTTTGTGGGATGTAAATTTCAAATTGGCAGAGAAATTACAAAGGCAATATTTAAAATAGTAGGCAGGTCACTGAAAGCACAGTGACCTGTCAGAGGCCAGAGATAGGCATACATAATGAGAGCACCAGTTACAGCCCCTCCCTAAAGTCCCGCCCCAGAGCATGAGCATCTCATTATGGCAGATCTGAAAATAAAGATTATAAAAGAACCACTGGACGGATTTCATCATCAAAGGTATAATTTTACTCAGTGTAATGGTGCCCATCTGAGAGTGTATTTAGTTTACTGAGTACAATCCTGCTGACAGGTGCGAATGTAATAGTGGGGAAGGGCTTAGCCTTCCCTTGGTACTGAGATAGTTAAAGGGAGTGTTCCTGAAGTCAGACCTCTCCGAACTGTTGGTAGACCAAGCTAAGGGGTTAGCTTTACTGGTCCAGTCAGTAGAGTAAAGGGGGAACTTAGTGCCCGGATCAAGCCTAGAGTGATATAGAGCTTAATTCGTTGTGGGCTGCAGTACCTGTAAACAGCCACAAGATGCCACTGTTCTGAGTGCAGATGTCAGGTTGAGTCTGCTAGCAGGGTTGCAGACAGTGGTGAGTTAATGCTGTGTGATGACAGCTCACAGGGGGCGGGCACATTGGCAAAAAGCCTGAGTTTTAGTGTCCAGAGGCCATTAAGAGACAGTACGGGGAATCGTGCGGGCAGCCTGACTATAGTGGCTGCTAGGGTAGACGGGAGCTCTACACCCTCAGACAGTGGGATCACTAATGTGCTAGTCTCCTCACGCAAGAGCAAGAGTCCTGTTAGCTGGTCGGAGAAACTCATCAGAGCGAGTGAGGACCCGAGGCACTTCTAGTCTGCAGGAAGCAGGAAGAAGATAAATAGGACTCCAGGCTAGGACGTGGGGGAGATATTTGATCCAGGTCACTGTTAACGTTACAGAAGAATCTCGTGGACTAGAGATAGAGTCACAAGAGATGCTTCACACAGAGGGAAGCAGGGCTGAAGATGTTGTCAGTGCCTGTGAGAGAGATAATAGCCTGTCGGGCCTTATCCATTATATCTGCCTGTAAATACTGTATATATCCCTCTTCCCCAAGTAAAGTTCAAGTTCTGGTTAAGAACCTTATGTCCTCTGAAGTTCTTGCTGCCCTGGTCCCAGAAGAGCAATGCCTGGAGACAGCCGCGATCGGATGGCTTGAAGTAAGTGAAGAGCAACACCTACACAGCCACACTTCACAGGGAGGACACGTATTGTCTGTAGGGTGCCATAGCGAGTGGGGACTACAGCTCGCCCACGACTACCTCGCTGGGGCACCTTACATTTGGCGTAGTCGGCAGGATGCGAGCTCCTCGCATGAAGAAAGCGGGGAAGAGCCGACACAGAACACTGAGGAGAAAGTGTTGGAAGGCATGCGGCCCAAGATGGCGGCCCGAAGCATGGATTCCAAGATGGTGACGACGGCGGTAAAGTCTGGGAGAAGAACCGCCTATCGTGGGAGTGGACGGCGCTGGAGAGCGCGAAAAGATGTCCAGCCCCTACGAGTTCCGGCCCGAAGAAGGATGGGCCCAGCGGTGAAGATGCGTCCCAGGATGGGACGTCCAGAGAGGAAGAGGGCGCGGCATAAAGTGAAACCCGGCCCGTGAGTATCAGCGTGCACAGAGAGGGGGCGCGGCTGAAGGCGGAGCGGCCGAGAGTGACGAGTGACGCGGAGGTCGCGTCAGAGGGGCCGGCCTAGGAAGAGGCGGAGCTGGACGCGCAGGACGCGCGTCACCGGTAAGCGACCGGCGCCATTTTCTGTCCGACACGTCAGGAGAAGGAGATCCGGCAGCGGACGTCTTGCAAGAATGGCAGCCTCAGAGCCCAGCAGCGTGCGAGAGACCGGCGGAGAGTTGGAAACCCTGCAGATTATTACCCCAGGGGCCGCGGCTGAAAGCCGTTCGCCGGCGGGCGCTGCCCACGAACCGTTGCCTTTACCCCCAGTGGCTGTCCAGTGGGCCACTAGGCCCGATCCGGAGCTGGGCCTGCTTCTTCACGAGCTTCGTGTGTGGTGCTGGAGCCGGATACCGGAGGAGTCGTCCCCCTCGGCTGAGGGAGGAGAATATCCCGGTGGGGCCGGAGCCATAGTTGCAGCGGAGCTAAGAGAAGGTGAGCGGTCCATGCCCCAGCAGCCGGTCACCCCTGTAGAACCTGCCGCAGCAGCCTCGGCGGCAACAGAGGCCCTCAGGCCCTCAGGAGGCGGAGCAGAGGAGAAGCCCCCTAAAAGAAAGGCCCCGCAAGAGAGCTTCTGGTCATTGGCCTTGGAGGCCCTACATTCCCCCTCCGCAGAGCGGTACACTAAGCCCGGAAGTCCACAGTGGGCCACCCGCGACCCTCCGATGACCTCGCGGGAGCAGCAGTGGTGGACCGACACCTTCCTAAGAGGCTGGCTAGAGCGGTCCAACGCGGCGCGGAAGGAGTCAGTGGAGGACTCCCAGACCCGGGGGCGGGTTGTGGAGTTCCGTGTCCGCGAGGGATACGGGTTCCGCGAGGAAGAGTGGACTGGGCATGAGGTATTTATCAGCCGGGAAGCCATCAAACGCGAGTACCTGCCCGATCGCCTCCACAACCTGCGTGAAGGGGAAATTGTCCTCTTCGTAAAATGTGAGTGTGCAAGGCGGTGGTACGCGGCTGCGGTCACCCGCCCATATAAATGGGAAGACGTCCTAGAGAAGGACCGGCAGGTCTTCCGGCGAAGGGCTGAGAGGGAGGCTCGGCAACGTCTGGCTAGGGAAGCCCCTGGAGGATTCCTGTCCCCTCCTAAGGCCGGCATCCCAGAGGAAGAAGAGTCCAGACGCCAGCAGAGGGGAGATGGCGTTGAAAAAGAGGAGGATGTCCCAGGTGGTAGTAGGGCTGGCTCTCCAAGTGAGGCTATAGGCTCAACAACCAAACACCCCGGAGGGGCCGAGGCGGTTCATGGTGGAGTCGCCGAAAGGACTCAGGTGGCTGTTAGTCAGGAAGTTCACAATTTCACCGTGACCAGCTACGGCCCCACGCAAGTTGGCTGTGGCAGCGCCACCTCCTCGGATGAGGACCCCGGACGCAGCCGGTACCCTGACCAGCCTTGGAGGTGGAAGAAGCCACCTTCCTCTGCAGCATGGGCCGCCTTAATGAAGGAGAGGAAGGAGGCCCGAAAGAAGTGAGCTGGCTAAAAGGTCCGTTGACCTTCCACTTTCCTCTTTAGGACCCATCGGTGGTGGTCCTGTCGGCAGTTTGGGACTGTTACCCAGTGGGGGCGGAGTGCCCCATGTTGACTTAAGTTGAAAAAAAAAAAAAATGGAGGACTGTTCCCCTACCTCCTAGGCCAGGAAGGCCTTAAGCAGCACCCAAAAGTTGTGTGCCCAGGAGAGCTGCTCTTTTGTTTTTCTACTTTTTATTTTTCTTTTCGTTGCGCCTGTTGCGCCCCTTTCTGCTGGAATTTATAATGCTGAGGCACACCTTGAGGATGGATATCCTCCAAACCTAAGAGACTTGTGGCCTGGCGGGAAGAACCGGTGACCCCCGCTAGGGCCAGGAAGAAAGAGACTCACAGGGTGTTACCTGTGACTGTGTGCCTCAGAATGCAGCCCTCAAAGGAGATTGGGGGGCTATTGAGGTGTTGGTCTGCCCTAAAAATATGGACATGGGCATTGCGTTTCCAGGGTCCTTACCAAGAAGGACTGGTACCTCTGAGGGGTTGATAATGGACTGTCCTGAATTGCTGTTTCGGGGCCCTCAACCGAGAAGGGCCGGTCTTCCATCCAAGAAGATAACCTCAGGACCAGTCGTTTGCTAAAATGTTTTAGTAAAATTTAGTAATGTGATATAATGTCATAGCTGCTGATTTGTGTTTATTGTTTAGTGTGGTCGGGGATGACCAACATTAAAGTGTCGGGGAATGTAATAGTGGGGAAGGGCTTAGCGTTCCCTTGGTACTGAGATAGTTAAAGGGAGTGTTCCTGAAGTCAGACCTCTCCGAACTGTTGGTAGACCAAGCTAAGGGGTTAGCTTTACTGGTCCAGTCAGTAGAGTAAAGGGGGAACTTAGTGCCCGGATCAAGCCTAGAGTGATATAGAGCTTGTTCCCGGCATAATTCGTTGTGGGCGGCAGTACCTGTAAACAGCCACAAGATGCCACTGTTCTGAGTGCAAATGTCAGGTTGAGTCTGCTAGCAGGGTTGCAGACAGTGGTGAGTTAATGCTGTGTGATGACAGCTCACAGGGGGCGGGCACATTGGCAAAAAGCCTGAGTTTTAGTGTCCAGAGGCCATTAAGAGACAGTACGGGGAATCGTGCGGGCAGCCTGACTATAGTGGCTGCTAGGGTAGACGGGAGCTCTACACCCTCAGACAGTGGGATCACTAATGTGCTAGTCTCCTCACGCAAGAGCAAGAGTCCTGTTAGCTGGTCGGAGAAACTCATCAGAGCGAGTGAGGACCCGAGGCACTTCTAGTCTGCAGGAAGAAGATAAATAGGACTCCAGGCTAGGACGTGGGGGAGATATTTGATCCAGGTCACTGTTAACGTTACAGAAGAATCTCGTGGACTAGAGATAGAGTCACAAGAGATGCTTCACACAGAGGGAAGCAGGGCTGAAGATGTTGTCAGTGCCTGTGAGAGAGATAATAGCCTGTCGGGCCTTATCCATTATATCTGCCTGTAAATACTGTATATATCCCTCTTCCCCAAGTAAAGTTCAAGTTCTGGATAAGAACCTTGTGTCCTCTGAAGTTCTTGCTGCCCTGGTCCCAGAAGAGCAATGCCTGGAGACAGCCGCGATCGGATGGCTTGAAGTAAGTGAAGAGCAACACCTACACAGCCACACTTCACAGGGAGGACACGTATTGTCTGTAGGGTGCCATAGCGAGTGGGGACTACAGCTCGCCCACGACTACCTCGCTGGGGCACCTTACACGCTTTAAGGTTGGTGTTGCTGTGCGTCTGAGGTGGTTCATGCTTTGGTGCCTGTGCTTGGTTTATCACTGTTCACCTTAGTTTATGCTAATGCACTGCGGTTTATGGTTCTGGTGTGTTTGCTCTGTTTGTGTGTCCATTCTGCTAAAGTTCCCCCTTGCCAGGACCAGGAAGCAGGTGATGAGTATACCCGGCCCGCAAGGGAGTTCGACAGTGTGACCAACACACTGCTCTTGCTGACTAGCAGTGGGTCACTTCACCATCACCCAACATTTCAAAGGCTTTTTTTTGTGATTCCTTTTATCTCATCAGTGGTATATAGGCAAATAAGAGACTATAATAGCACTCCGTAAGCACTAAGATGTATGCAAACATTGATTATATGAAATTTGAACTGCATTACTGCTATATAGAATATATTTAGAAAAATGAAGGTACTTAGCACATAAATTAGCCAATTCATATGTGCCCATCAACCACAGCAAAATGCCCTTTCTTTGATGGGACCCTAAACCTAACATTTATGAAACATGCCTCTTCCGGGCTGGTAGGATCCATCATTAATTAAAGACATCTAAGATGTATGCAAACATTGAATATATGAAATCTGAACTGCATTACTGCTATATAGTGGTTACAGGGTGCTGCTGTGCTCTCTTGCTTGTATATTATGCAGTCATGGCAGCTTGCACCTGTTCACATTTGCTTTATTTTGTTCAGAGGTGCTAGTCAGTTTTTTTGTTTTTTGTAGTTTACAATTGGAGGTTGTGTCTGCCTCCTTTTCTGACTGTGCACTCCTCCCATCCGCCTAAGGCTATGTGCACACAAAGCCTTTTTGATGCGTTTTCGCTGCGTTCTTTCTGCCGCGAAAACGCTTGTTAATAGGTCTACCAGGTATTGCAATGGTAATCTTGATGTGCTGTGCACATGATGCGGAAATTTCCGCTCATGATTACCATTGCGGTAAAAACCGCAGCATGACCATTGTGCAGGTGTTTCCGCTGCAAATTCGCGCCCATTGACTATAGCTGAAGCGCATCAAATCCACAGGTATAATATTTATACCTGCGGATTTGATCCGTTTCAATTAAAGCCAATGGCCGCAAATTTGCGGCGGAAACGCGCTGCGAGTGGTACCCAGGTCGGGAGAGGAGGACTACTACTCCTCTCATCTGACCGCCGCTCCCACTGATAACAGCGAGATCGGCACGGCTGTGAGGAGCAGTAGTCTTCCCAGCCAAGCCGGCTACCACGCAGTGTAAAAAAGAAAAAATGAAGTAAAAATTTTAAAAAAACTTATTCTCACCTGTCCGGCGCCACCGGAGTCCTCCTGGTCCCCGGCGATGCTCTCCGGCGGCCAGCGGTCTACTGTGCTTCCAGGACCTGCGGTCAAGTGAGCGATCAGCTCATCTCTCCCGTGACCTCACTCTGGGAACATTCTGAAGAATGTTCCCAGGGTGATGGTGGTGAGAGCTCACCGGGGCTGATCAGCTGATCTTCAGCTGATGAACCCCAGTGACCTCCTGCACAGCAATGTATGCTGACAGGACTGATTTTACACTCCTGTCAGTATACATTGCTGTCTTCTACAGCAGTGACATCAGTGATTGCTTGGTTGTTTTGTTTTTTTACTTTTTTTTCAGAAGATCGAGGGCTTCATGGATCCAGTGCAATAAAAACAAAAATTAAAAACCATTTGTTTTTTATTTCATTAAAATACTTTATTCTGGCCGTGTATTTTATTCAAAAAGCGCCAACCACTTTACTACGCGGTTAGTAATGGGGGCGTCTTATAGACGCCCTCCATTGCTAACCTGGGCTTCACGTCAACTGCCAATACAAGGCTGACGTGAACCCCATTACCCCACTCGCCAATGCTTCAGGGCAGTGGGAAGAGCAGAGGCTAAGTATGGATTTGGTGCATCTTAAGGATGCGCCATTTCTGGGACTGTTGAGGGGTGATATTAATAGCCGCGGAGGGGGCTAGTATCCATGGCCCCTTCCCTGTATATTAATATCAACCCACAGCTGTTTAGCCTTTGCTGGTTAGATTTTATA
This sequence comes from Phyllobates terribilis, assembly GCF_046119375.1. Taxonomy (NCBI): domain Eukaryota; kingdom Metazoa; phylum Chordata; class Amphibia; order Anura; family Dendrobatidae; genus Phyllobates; species Phyllobates terribilis. The sequence continues at coordinate 397,728,661 of NW_027362763.1, forward strand.
GGGGGACCCCACGTCAATTTTTTTCTGGTGCCCCCCTGTAATCTAGCCAGTAAAGGCTAAACTAACAGCTGTGGGCTGATATTAATAGCCAGGGAACATTGTTGGCTAATGGCCCCTTCCCCAGCTACTAATATCAGCCCCCAGCGGTCGGCTTTCCCTCTGCTAGTAATAAAAATGACGCGGGAGCCCACGACATTTTTTTTAAAATTTTATGCTGTGTGCCCACGGTTCAGACTTAGCATTGCCTTGTTCGCATATTTTTGCTGCATCCAAAATGCTGCATTCTATTGAACGCAGGTAAATCCACATGTGTTCACTGAACCATGCATATTTACCACATTCAATACATTCTAGTGGTCAAATTTCTGTTGCGGAGACTAGCGACTCTGCAAGAGAATTTGACGTGCTGCGGTCCTGAAAGACGCTCCGCATGTCAGTGTCCACAGGTGATCCGCAGCCTCTGATGCACGCATAGTGGACATGGGATTTCTAGAGATCCCATCCACTATGCTGTTACATCTGGACGCTGCGGGTTTGGCATTGTATAAACTCCTGACCGTGGCAACATACCCAAACTCACCCGCAGCATGTCAATTTCTGTAGTGGACACTCTAGTCTCTGCTGCAGATTTTGACCAATTGAACTGTCATTATATGCGGTAGATTCACATGTGTCGACAACAAAAGTGCGGCATTAGAACACCACGTTATGTAAGGAACAAAAACATGCTGCGTCCAAAGCGCTGATTGTTGCTGTTCGTGGGGATGTAGCGGCTAAAGAAACAGCTGTGAGCTGTTATGAATGGCCAGGGACCATGTTTGCAAATGGCACCTTCCCAGGCTAAGAATACCAGCTCACAGCTGCCACGTAAATTACGTGAATAGAAATGTTAATGAAGATTGGGTGAATGGGACTAGCTGACACCTAGCTCTTTTGTTTGGTGATGACAAGGTGTCAATCAGACCTTTTCATGACCAAACCTAATCAAAGTAAAGTAAAGTGTTAAAAAAACACACAGACACAGAGTAAACACTTTATTTGAAATACAACAGACACATTCTTTAATCATTTAAATGAATCAATATTCTTACCCCAGTTCTGATGGTAATCCAAGGGTTTAAGCAATGTCCCACCAAATAACTTTATTTAGCTCCAAAAAGCATTCATTGATGTACAAAAACGCTTCAAAAACCGCATCAAAAATGTGCTGCGTTTTTCCTGCCAAGGAGATGCACAAATGCTCAGGAAATTTCTGCTTCAAATCCTGATCGTGCGCACATAGCCAAAGGCTGTTTTTAATTAACGCTGAATCCTGAGGTGCTGGTCAGTTTTTTGTTTTAGTAGTATATAGGCAAGTGTGGCAGTTTTATAAAATTTGAAACATATGGAGGAACAGTAGAAAACTTGTGTATCTCTATTGAAGCTCTATAGCAGCTCCGCACATAATGGATCTGTAACATAGCCCTATGCAAGAACCCTAAATAAATATGGTTCTGATCTACTACAAGATATATATAAAACAATTGCATATTACCAAGTTTCTTGTATTTGCAGGAGAACACCTTTAATACCCAGAAGCTTCGTAATGCTGAGAACAGGCGTTTTATATTGTGCTGACATGTTCAGGCTAGACCGCTATTATTGTTAACAGGTTTCCCAATTAGACTTTTTCCTCAATGAAAGCCTATTGCACATTTGTGATGTGAGACATACGTTAGTACATTTTTCACATTATGATAAAATAAGGTTTAGGGGGTTGGGGATAGATGAGGTGTTGGGTGAGTGGGGAGGCACTGTGTTATTCCACTAACTAGTTAACAGTTTTAATTAGTCCGTGTGCGCAGCAGATGCTGATGTTAATCTGCTCAGCATGTTTAGAAGCTGAGTGATAAATTGCTATTTTTTTGTGCTGAGCATCATTTCACATTGAATCTGGACTCAGCAATCCTAACATTGTGTCAAATGCTTCTAGTTTTCAACAGATAAAATGAACTAAAGGATCATTGAAATGTTTCAAATTAATTTATCAATCAAATGGTTCTATGATAAAAAATAAAAAGATGAAATCATCTGAACTCGTCAACCATAAAGTAAAACCTATGTAAAGATTAATGCAAAATCTATTTCCATTCAATAGGAGAAAACCATTTGCACTAGCTTCCATTGTGTCTGGAAATGTTTTACAACCATGATTCTGCAACACTTTGAGAAGAATTTATGAAGATTGGCGTACTCCAGTCCTGAACCATAAACCCACTAGAGGAAGTTATGCCAAAGTTATTAGAAAGCACAGACCTCTTCGTGAACTTGAAGCATCTTTCGGGTGTCCAGGCACCAGAAAATTAAACCTATGCCAATTACTGCCAATGATTTCAGTTACAATTGACTTCAGTTGTGTATCATACATATTAGTAAGTTTATTGTGCAATAGTACGCCGTGTTCACTGCTGCTAAACCAAGTCCAAGGCCTAAAACTAGAGTAGTTGCCAGAAAAGGATTGATAAATTCCCTCCTTAATGTTCCCTGTAACCTAATCAGAGACTTCCTGATGGCAGCAGCAAGAGGATGGCAGAAGCAAGATGAAGATGGCAGCAGCAAGAATTCCTTATGCACAAAGCACAGAGGGTGCACAAGATTTTCTGCCACTTATAAAGTTCCATCATGTCTTAGAAGAAATGCTTATATGCCTTGCAAATAGTGAAATCCATGGTGACTATCCACATCTGGTCAATTTACGATGCAGATTTTAGCCACAGCGTGTGTATGATATTTAATGGAATCTCATCCAAAATGCTACTACTAAAAAAAACTGCAGCACATCTGATCCACGTTAACAAGCCCTAAAGGTCCCATGCCCCTTTAATGCTGCCCTCTTATGACAAAAAAAGAAGCAGTAATATGGCTGTGTGCATAAACTACCTCTTAGAGATGGCAAAATATTTTCAGCATGCTCTTTATGCTTACTGAGAAGGCAAGAAAGCAGTCAACAGACTGGTCAGACTTTTCCGAACAGTATGTGGGTGTAAGGGGGAAGACCGGGGTGTAAGTACTTTCAGAGCAAGGGATCCGGAACTGCCGGGGCCGTGCCTCAGGTTGCAGGGGGAAGACAGACTGCGAGCACAGGAGTCAGGTGACTGGGAAGCTGGGGGCATGTCCAGAGTGAGAGCTGGGAGGTCAGGTGACCGGGAGACTGGTGACATGGGTAGAGAGAGGAAGAGACGAGGACATTTTGCGCGGGAAAGCGGAGCTGGGTCCTGCTCAGCAGAGCAGTGTGAGAGGGTCCAGGCTCCTGGCTCCAGGACTGGGAGCAAGAGCCGAGTGCAGTGCAGGAGTGAAGCCGACTAGAGAAGAGACGCAGGGTCGGTGGAGCCGGGCACGTGAGGTGCTGTGTTATGGACTAGGGGCTCAGCGGGTAAAACCGCCAGAAGACGGAGCATTGTTTGGGCGGGGAAGCCTGAAGAAATCAACACCGGCCCCAGCAGGCAACTGCCTTGTGGAGGAAAAGAGTCAGCTAAGTGTAAAAACTGTCGTTTACAACCGGTTCGACTCTGCTATATCTAGTTAAACTGTGAACTGTCAGTTAAAGACTTTTACCTGCTACTTTCCTTGTTTCCCCCCATATTTTCCCCTGATACTCCCTGCGTGGAGATCTACCCTGTTATTATAAACTTCCCCTGTTTATTAACCCTGTATTGGCTGCTCTGTGTTTCTGTGTCACTGCATCTAAAGTACCCGTGTTACATGGGTGCAGCTGGCTTCCTCTGGTTGCTGCTAGTTCTCAGCTGATGGCACTGCTTGACATCTTCCAATTTCTAACATAAATAAGTATAATGTGTCTTTCATCTGCTGCACGAAGTTTCCTTGGCCAACTACTGTATATATGGTCCTTAATGTTACTGATTGCTTGGTGCTTCTTCAAATGAACTTGAACAGCACATACTGAAACCCCAATCTGTTTTGAAATCTTTACTTGGGAGCGACCTTGCTGATGGTGTAGAACTATCATGTCTTGTTGCTTGCCATAGTATATGAAATGTGACATGAAATTGTCTTCCAAAACCTTAACTTTGTAGCAGATTTTGCCTGTTCCTCACCCAGTTTTAAGTCCGCAACACAACTGTTTCTGTTTCAATTAATGACTGTGTATAACCTACTTATGAAAATGATGATCATTATCACATTTGATATAATTGTTTATTCATACATCTGACTATAATCCTGCAAAATATTTCTGCAAATAAGCCTCAAAGAACTGATTCTGTTTGCAGGCAAAGTGTGCTCACACCAAATATTGATTTTGAGATTTCTCTTTTATCCATTCAGTTTCCACTTTGTTAATAGATAAAAATAAAATATTAACAATTCTATTTTTGAAACATTCAAAACTGTACATTCACTGTTTTTGCATCTGTAAATTTTTTTTTAAATAGATGGCACATGGAGCCCCATAAACTTAAATGAATAATTCTGATCTGCATAAACAAATCAGAACAGGACATGCACTAAGCTTACAAACAAAAAAAATCCATAACAATAACCTATGCATAAATACGTCCATTATGTGCTTCGTGTTCTCTCTTTTTAAAGAATGGATAGCTGACGTGAGAAATACTGTTGTGTGAATATGTCCTTTGTGTTTGAAAAAGTAACAACTACTCTAGTCATTTATTCCAACCAGTTTTCTTCCACACAATTTTGAAAGACATGATTGCGATTGCCAAAAAGTGTTTTGATCCCAAATATGTGGATGATAGAAAAAAATCCTGATTTTTATAATATTGGATTATGATTATTTTATAATTTACATTATTATGAATACTCATTTTAAAGTGTAACGATTTCTTAAAATATAGTGCTTTTTTCAGCCATAGTCACATAAAACAATGTTGTGTAAAGTGTGCCATCTGCTGTTCAAATCTGAAAATAAGAGTTGTTAATCTGACGACAGATTGCATAGTTACCATGTTTTAATTCTATACACAACATATGAAGAAGAAAATTAGGAACATTACAAACAAGTAAAAAAAATTGTGAACGTATGTACCAAAAAAAAAAAAGTAATAAAAAATGGCAAGAGCAACATATAACGAACACATGGACTAACTTGCATCATAGATTGAGTTCCAGCTAAAATTTTGAACATTTTACTTTTAATCTCAGGTTCAGAAACTGCAGAGCACAGTTCATAACCTAATCTAAAATGGTGTGAGTTGCAATTCAACTCAAATTGCCCTTTAACCCCTTAAGGACCAGAGCTTTTTCCGTTTTTGCTTTTTCATTTTTTGCTCCCCTTGTTCCCAGAGCCATAGCGTTTTTATTTTTTGGTCAATATGGCCATGTGAGGGCTTATTTTTTGCGGGACGAGTTGTACTTTTCAACGCCATTACTAGTTTTACCATATCGTGTACGGGAAAACAGTAAAAAAATTCCAAGTGCGGTAAAATTGCAAAAAAAGTGCAATACCACAGTTGTTTTTTATTTATTTTTTTACCACGTTCACTGAATGCTAAAACTGACCTGCCATTCTTATTCTACAGGTCTTTACGAGTTCATAGACACCAAACATGTATAGGTTCTTTTATATTTAAGTGGTGAAAAAAAAATCCAAAATTTGGTAAAAAAATAAGTAAAAAAATAGCGTGATTTTCCGAGACCTGTAGCATCTTCATTTTTCGTGATCTGGGGCTGGGTGAGGGCTTATTTTTTGCGCGCCGGGCTGACGTTTTTATTGATAACATTTTGGGGTAGATCCGATGTTGTGATCGCCCGTTATTGTATTTTATTGCAATTTTGCGGCGACCAAACAACGTAATTCTGGCGTTTAGAATTTTTTTCTCATTACGCCGTTTACCGATCGGATTAATTCTTTTTTTATATTGATAGACCAGGCGATTCTGAACGCGGTGATACCAAATATGTCTATGTAGGGTTTTTTTTTTTATATATTTTATTTTGAATGGGGCGAAAGGGGGGTGATTTAAACTTTTATATTTTTTTTATGTTTTTTATATTTTTAAAAACTTTTTTTTTCACTTTTTGCTTGCTTCAATAGTCTCCATAGGAGACTAGAAGCAGCAGTTGTTTGATCGGCTCTGCTACATACAGGGGACGAGCAGATCCCTTGCATGCAGCAGAAATGGTCCTGTGCTATGAGCGCCGACCACTAGGTGGCGCTCATAGCGACCAGATCATGACAACCACAGGCGTCTGCTGCAGACCCTGGGTTGTCATGCCCACCCATCGGTGACTCGCGATCACGTGATGGGGTCACCGATGGGCGGGGCTTATGACGCACTACTCGGAAGCGCGCGTTAAATGCCGCTGTCGGAGATTGACAGCGGCATTTAACATGTTAACAGCCGCGGGTGGATCGCAATTCCACCCGGGGCTGTTGCGGGCACATGTCAGCTGTAAGAATCAGCTGACATGTGCTCGGTTCAGTGAGGGCTCAGCGCAGCAGCCCTCACTGAACGGGGGTACGCAAATGTGCGTACTAAGACGTCAAGGGTTGTAAAGGGGTTAAGCTTAAAATTAAAGGGGATTTGGCATCTAGATAAACCTTGTATATACACTGCTCAAAATAAATAAAGGGAACACTCAAATAACACATCCTAGATCTGAATGAATGAAATATTCTCACTGAATGCTTTGTTCTGTACAAAGTTGAATGTGCTGACAACAAAATCACACAAAAATCATCAATGGATATCAAATTTATTAACCAATGGAGGCCTGGATTTGGAGTCACCCCCAAAATTAAAGTGGAAAAACACACTACAGGCTGATCCAACTTTGATGTAATGTCCTTAAAACAAGTCAAAATGAGGCTCAATATTGTATGTGACCTCCACGTGCCTGTATGACCTTCCTACAATGCCTAGGCATGCTCCTGATGAGGTTGCAAATGGTCTCCTGTGGGATCTCCTCCCAGACCTGGACTAAAGCATCCCGCAACTCCTGGACAGTCTGTGGTGCAACGTGACGTTGGTGGATGGAGCGAGACATGATGTCCCAGATGTGCTCAATCGGATTCAGGTCTGGGGTACGGGCGGGCCAGTCCATAGCCTCAATGCCTTCATCTTGCAGGAACTGCTGACACACTCCAGCCACATGAGGTCTGGCATTGTCCTGCATTAGGAGGAACCCAGGGCCAACCGCACCAGCATATGGTCTCACAAGGGGTCTGAGGATCTCATCTCTGTACCTAATGGCAGTCAGGCTACCTCTGGCAAGCACATGGAGGGCTGTGCGACCCTCCAAAGAAATGTCACCCCACACCATTACTGACCCACTGCCAAACCTGTCATGCTGAAGGATGTTGCAGGAAGCAGATTGCTCTCCACGGCGTCTCCAGACTCTGTCACGTCTGTCACATATGCTCAGTGTAAACCTGTTTTCATCTGTGAAGAGCACAGGGCGCCAGTGGTGACTTTGCCAATCCTGGTGTTCTGTGGCAAATGCGAAGCGTCCTGCACGGTGTTGGGCTGTGAGCACAACCCCCTTCTGTGGACGTCGGGCCCTCATACCACCCTCATGAAGTCGGTTTCTAACAGTTTGTGCAGACACATGCTCATTTGTGGCCTGCTGGAGGTCATTTTGCAGGGCTCTGGCAGTGCTCCTCCTATTCCTCCTTGCACAAAGGCAGAGGTAGCGGTCCTGCTGCTGGGTTGTTGCCCTCCTATGGCCCCCTCCACGTCTCCTGGTGTACTGGCCTGTCTCCTGGTAGCGCCTCCAGCCTCTGGACACTACTCTGACAGACACAGCAAACCTTCTTGCCACAGCTCACATTGATGTGCCATCCTGGATGAGCTGCACTACCTGAGCAACTTCTGTGGGTTGTAGAGTCTGCCTCATGCTACCACGAGTGTGAAAGCACAACCAACATTTAAAAGTGACCAAAACATCATCCAGAAAGCATTGGTACTGAGATGTGGTCTGTGGTCCCCACCTACAGAACCACTCCTTTATTGAGTGGGTCTTGATAATTGCCAATTATTTCCATCTATTGTCTATTCCATTTGCACAACAGCATGTGAAATTGATTGTCAATCAGTGTTGCTTCCTAAGTGCACAGTTTGATTTCACAGAAGTTTGATTTTCTTTGAGTTATATTCTGTTATTTAAGTGTTCCCTTTATTTTTTTGAGCAGTGTATAACCTATAAATAACAATTACCTTTTCTTATTATATTATTAATTTTTACTAGTAAATATGTTAAGGGAACTTTTCATCTCCAGAAACGCTATCTACCTGAAGATATAGTGTTAATCTGCATGTAAATAGATATAAAATCATGTCTGATGAGCAGCTCAGCTCAGGTGGTGGTCCAAGGTATCTCCCTGGGGGCAGCATTTCTCCGCCTCCCAGGAGTAGGGTTCGGCGGTTCCTCTAGTTGATTTTTAAACTGACCGCCGGCTCGGAGGTATAACTCTGGTTTCCTGTATTCAATTGTATTTTTGTCTTTCAGATGCTCATATCTTCAATTGAATTTGCTTGGGCACTTTTGTGGTCGAGGCGATGTACAGCAATATGATGAAATCACCTAATCACTCTGCTGTACCAGAGGTAGTGAAGATGGCAGGAAGGTAGGCACTCCATAATGGAGCCAAAGAAACAAGAAACGTTTTTTGTGAGGTGGGGTAAGGTTAATTTTAGGGTATGGAAAGGTGGGTACATTATGCAGAGGGGAGAGAAACTTGAGAAGAGGCATAGAGACATTATAGAGAGTGTGAGTAGCAAAAAAAAGGGGGAAAGTATGGAGAAAGGGGCATCGTAGGGAGGCACTGTGGAGATAGGGACAGCATAAAGGGGGGCACTGTAAATGTTATAGTACATAAGAGTGGAAAGTGTGGCATGTATAGATCATATGGGCAGACAGTTTGGCAGTTATAGTTCATAAGTGGGAAAGGGGGACAGTGTGGTGGTTTTAATTCATAAAAGCAGATACTATAGTGGTTATAGTCCATAAGTGAGGACAGTGTAGCAATTATAGCTCATAACAGAGGACAGCTTGGTGGCTTTAGTTTATAAGGACAGACAATGGGATGATTATAGTTCATAAGCCAGGACAGTGTACCTGTTATAGTTCATAAGGTAGGACAGTGTAAAGATTATAGATCATAACAGAGAACAATGTGGTGGTTTTAATTTATAAGGGTAGACAAAGGATTATAGTTCATAAGTGAGGACAGTGTAAAGGTTATTGATCATAAATGAAGGATGGCGTGGCACTATAGTTCATGAGGGTGGATAGTGTGGTGGTTATAGTTCATAAGGGCAGTAATTATTTTATGTGGAGACCACAGTGATGGACAATTATTTATTCAGGTGTGAAGCATGGGCTAATATTTTTATACCAGGGTCATTATAATTACACTGCTATCTTCAAGGGCACCGTGTTGGGATGTGTTGCAGAAGGCAGAAGAAGAGGGAAGTCTGCAGAGACTAGTGGTGAATGTGAAAAGTCATCATGGTCTATGAACAAGTGAGAGAAAAAAAGAAAGGGAACAACTCCAATCAAAGAAGACAGCACTTAAGATACCTGTATGTAAATGTTTGTTCTTACTATTGTTGAGAACATACTGGCAGTTACCGGTTCATTCAATAGAACTGTACATAACAGTGGCTGACCTCATATTGCAGTTGATCGCTGTACTAAGCTGTACTAAGCTTGGTGCTGTATTCCTGTACTGATGATGGTTCAGCTTGGACACTCATGTATTCATGTACTGAAGGTGGTTTTGCATTACATGTGAGGGGCGCAGGGTGGTAGTCATGGCGAGGGGTGGCTGTTTTTCTCCCACACCCTGGCTCCCCACAAATAAAAAAATAAAGTCCATTCTTCATGTGGGCTCTGTGTAGCAGATAACACTTATATTTTCCATTGAGGGCCTCAACTGATACTCTATCCCTTTCTCAGATTCGGGCACACAGTCAAGCTCAGACTCTTGATTCTTTCTTAACAAAACCATTTTTTACTGTAAACGTTCAGTTCAGTTTTTGGTCTCAGATACAGCACATTGGGGTGCAACACACACAGGTTCAGCTTTCTTCAACACCCGCGTCACTCTTAACTCTTTGTTCCCCAGGTGTAATTCACCTGATACCACAGTTTTCCTGAACCAGGTTCTGCTTTCTATAGGGATGTCTCCATCCGTTTCCCCTTCTTGGGAAGTGAGTAAAGCTGGCTCCTCCACACCTTCTCTGGGCCATAGACCCCGAACGTTTAGGGAAGTTTCCTTGCAGTTTACGGCTTCTTTTTCTATAGTGCTACTTCTTTCTTTCTCTTTCTCTATTGCTATATCACTGTCGACCTTCAGTCCACTGGCCCTGAACTTTTCCACTCCTCTCAGTTATCCCTCCTGCACATACTTGAACGTTTCAACCAAGAACTACATCTCTGACTGACTGGAAAAAGAAAAAACGTTGCTAATCTCTGGCTCAAACTCCTTCCTTAATTGGACCAATCACCAACTGTCTCCAGTGGTTGCTGGGAAAACATCACCCTTCACCACTTAACTGCAGTCACTACTCTCTAACAACTGCACTGAACTTTTTATGTCCTAAAATCTTACACACTAATAAGCCACCACTGCCTATCAGCCTTAATGTTTCTATCTATCACTAACTAAACCCTAAACTATATCCTATGCTTTCCTTATACACCATACATGAATAAGATTATACATTAATTACATTAACTGTGTACATTAGTGCCTATGCAGATTCACATATTAATATAGTCACAAAAATATAATAAAATCATACACTTGGAACAAACACTGTTTAGAGAGGGAGAGGCATATGACAGCCCCTGTCACATTCTTACAGACAAATGACAGACCTGAAAGGAGACTTGTTTTTTGGGTTGACATTCTTATTCGTAGTATTTTTTTAAATAAATATTTTTTATTACTTTTAAGGCTAGTTCCACATTTATCCTGTGCTCTCTGCTGAGCTTTTTTCTTGGGGTTTCCATCTTAATCTTCAAACAATGAGATTCAGACAAAATCCCCGAAGGAACCATTCACTATAATGAGGCAGATCTAGACACTTTAGACTCTGTCTGGACTCTAATAGATCTGTTAATCACCTGCAAAAATGCTGGAGAGTGCCGGATTAGTCTGGTTTCTGGCTATGGTCACCGGCCGATCTTTCGGGTATATTTTCTCTGAAACATTGGGGAATTTCAGAAAAATTATACCTGACTGCAATCATGCAGCCAAGCTCTGATTCATGCTGCCTGCCGTTTGGGTGGTCCATGGTTGCTGTACCAGAGTCATGTAGTAATGGCTTGGCGTGATGTCTTCGTTGCGGCATGACATAAGACTTATTTGAGTTGAGTGGAAGCTACTAACCAGGAGTGGCACTGGCGATGCGGACAGGTAGGGGGGACTTGCAGGGCTCTGGTCTGGCGGCTACAGGCTACCAATGTGGCTGCTGGACGAGAGTCCTGCAAATATGTTTGACCAATTCTAATTAGAACCAATATTGTAATTGCAAGTTATTACCTCTCAATAAGATAGATGATAACTTGTTGGTCTGTGGGATTATGACCGTTTGGGACCCACACTGATTTTGAGAATGGAGCTCTGAAGTAGGGTCCCATTAGGATAAAGCAATGGCCGTACAAGCACACCACTGCTCTGTTTATTATACACGAGACCGCCGGAGATAGCCAAGCAATGTTTAATGTCCAAAATACAATGAACTTGCAAAGTTGAGAATAACTCTTGAATTTCGATAACTCATCACGCAACAATCTGCACCACTTTCCATTCAGTAGACATTGAGCATGATGTATGTTGTTGGATAATCTGATACATTTTTAAACCAGCCATTTCTAAAATATTGATGACAAGTTGGGGAAGCTGGCTACCTCATTCTGAGCCTGTTTGCTTTCAATAATCATCTGCATTAGTAGCTGGAAATGCTACTATTTAACTAGAAAAACAAAAATAAAAGGTACATATCGCTGATAGGGATTACTGTAAACTGTTAAATAACAACTACATAATATTCTCAATAACTTCTATTATTCTCTTGTATGTATTGTTTTCCATTATAGACACTGGTCAAAAGGTACTTATTTGACCAACCAATAGTCAATTTACTGTTATTTTGCAACGCAGCATGGTTTCTTTTCTAGCAGTGATCTCTTACTTATGCTTTATTGCATTACTGTGCCATCTAGTGGCACAAATGTAATTTACAATGGCACAATAAATTTAAGGTACTAAAATCTATTTACCCAAATTACATTGATAAAATAATTAAAAAAAAAAGGATGAGGACAAGATGTAGGTGTAAAGGGTCCCCTCCTGTTCAATTTAAATTACTGGCAGCTGCATTATTATCTCTGCTGATCGTATTTCATTTTGCTTTAATGTAACTGCATACTTGTACTTCATTTGCCATTAGGGCTCATTCAGACATCATTCTTCTCGCACGAGTTCTATCTGTGGTGTTCATAGATAGAATTTGTACTTATTATACTCTATGGAGCTGTTCACTTGTTTGTGTATTCTTGCGAACTGAGTGTTCTGCACAAAATCATGGAGACATGTCAGATCTTAATCCAATTCTCAGATCAATATCACCAATACAAGTGAAGGGGTCCATGGAAAAAAAAACAGGCAGCAATCAGATGCCATCCGTCTGCTGTCTGTTTTTCATGGACTGTTTGATATCAGAAGGTTAAGAAATCTCCATAGTTTTTTTTTCCGAGAAAAACTGATGAAACTCTGACCAAACTCTGACGGTAAAAACTGACACACTGACCAAACTCTGAGACACTCTAATAAAAAAAAACACTGATGAAACTCTATTTTTTTCAGTATGACAAACATCATTGACATCTAAAAGAGGTCTGACTCTGTATAAGGCCTCATTCACAAGTCAGTATTTTTCACATACATGTAAAAAAATAGTACCGGTGTCATCAGTATTGTGCATCACTGTATCATCCGTGTGTCCGTTTTTAACATCAGTGTGTCATCCGTGTGTTCTGTGCGTATTTTTCACAGACCCATAGACTTTTATTGGTCCTTGTCATTTGTGCTGCGGGAAAAAAACGATCACGTCTCCATGTGTTTTGCACAGACACATTGTTTCTAAAAAAATACGGACCTGTGAATAGTGTAGGGATTTCTCACTCTGGCAGCTGTTGAGGTAGGTACGGGTACAAAGTAGCTTGGTGCAAAACTGGTAGATTTATTTAAAGTCCATAAATCTCCACTGAAAAGAAAACAGCCTTTCCTTGGCGTAAAGGTAAAAATAAACAGAAACAGTCTCAGGATAACTGACACAGGCTAACTCGTCTAAAGCACATTACTTTCTGGTCAGTCTCTCACATCAGACTGCCCTAGTTAAACAGAGGTCTTTCCCTCCTTCCACACACAGACCTTGAATGAGGCGGTTGAACTGCTTTAAACAGACCCATTCTAAGACCTGGAACTGAAGTTATGGGATCGGCCAGTCCCACCCAGCTCTTCCGGACGTTTCTAAAACCTGGACCCTAAATTCGGACTTATTAAAAAAACCTCTCAGCACTATTCGTGCTGGAGCCTGCTTCTCCGGATCCTAAACCACTGAGGCTAGCCATCTCGGTGACACATAACTCCGATCCAGGACTTGTCCGGCTGCAACCTTACATACCCCTTCCCCTCTGCCCAAAACTGGGGGGCTAGACACCTTCTGCCAGCAAACAATATACCCTTGAAAGGGCATCTGCAATCCCATGTTGTTTCCCAGGCCTATGCTCCACCTGAAACCTAAAATCTTGAAGGGCTAGGAACCACCGTGTCACCTGTGTTTCCCCTTCTTCTCCCGCATCTACCTCAGTGGGGCATAGTTAAACACTAACCTAAATATCCTGACTAACAAGTAGTATCTGAGAGAGTCCAATGCCCACATGATGGCCACGCATTCTTTCTCCACTATACAGTAGTTCTTCTTGCACATGGACAGCTTCCGACTTAGGTACATCACATGGTGTTCTTCCCTGTTAATCTCCTGGGACAAGACAGCGCACAGCCTGATGTCCGAAACGTCTGCCTGGACCACATACTCCTTGGAGAAGTCCAGCTCCACCAACACTGGCTTTCTACAGAAGGCCAGCTTCAGTTTCTGAAATGCTGCTTCAGCTTTTGGCTGTTATGAACATGTTCACACACCTGGGAAACACCGCACCTACACCCAACTGGTCCCTGTATAGACTAGAAAGGCACTAGCTGCACAACTAAAAAACAACCACCTCGAAACTGGCTCCCTTAAAAATCGTCGAGGAGTTTCTTGTACCTCCTGAGGAACCAGAGGGAAGGCATCAACGCACTACTAACAAGGGGAAAGGAAAGTGTGAGGAGAGATATGAGAACCCAAAATGAGAAACTAAGACACATTCAAAGAAGTAGGAGGAGTGAAGGTTAAGGAATACTAAAAATAAAAGGACCAAGAAAGACCTCCCAAGAACCTAGTAGTAAAGAGAAAAAAAAAGGAGCCAAATGTGGTTTGTGTATGGTTTGTGTCCTGAGGAAGAAGTCTGGAATGACTTTGAAATGAGTTGACTAAAGAATCTGAAATAAAAAATCTTTTATCATACTTCCATTTGGATCTTCATTGCCTACCAGCAGTGTGATAAACCACATTTGGCTCCTTTTTTCTTCTCTTTCCTGGTCGGAAGACTCGTCAATCTGCAGCAGCTGTTTTCATGTGTATTCATGGTTGTGTGTCACACAACCTTATCAGGTTTGCATATCCTTTATTTCCATAACTGTTATTCTCAGATACCACCCTATTTGTGTTTTTTTTGCACCTAGTTTCTACTATAAGAACCTAACAGTGGTAAAAGGAAAAGGTGCTGGGAGCGAAAGCAAACCAACTTGTAGCAGGAATACAAACGGAGTTTACCCAGCAAGGTAAACCCCTAAGATAAAGATCTTAAACTCCTAAGTATATATCCACCAGGAAATATAGCCAGCAAGGAAGTGCCAAGAAGGGATACTATATAAAGCCCCACAAAGAATGTGATAGGGCAAACCAAAATGAGAAAATGGAAAACACCTGGAAAGGAGCAAACCAAGAAGGAAAGAATGAGCATTTGGACAGGGAAAGAAAAGAGCCAGAGCTCAACAGGCAGAGGAATCGACCGCAAAGCAACAGTTAACCGGATCAAATCCCCATACCAAGCCATGACACCGGGGACCACTTAGCCATAGCTGTCTTTGTACCTTTTAGGAGATCCGTTAGAGGGGCTACTATCACAGCGAAGTTAGGGACAAATCTTTGGTAGTAGCCCACAATGCCCAGGAATGCGCTGACCTGCTTAATCTCAACTAGTTATACCACACAAATTAGTTAACAAATAACATTTACCACATGTGTAATTTACATCAGCATAATTTTTTAAACATGAATTTATTTTTGTTTGGAAGTTAGAAGGGTTAAAATTTTATCAACAATTTCAATATAGCCCAAATGCTTAGCTTCCTCCATCCCCATAGCACATTTTTTCAGGTTGATGGTAAAGCTCACCTTCCCCAACAGGTCCAGGTCCCAAAACAAAGTCCCACAATTATAGGGTGCAAAAAGTCCTTGACCACTCCTACTTTGTGAGACGTGGTACCTCAGTCTTTGCTTATGTTGACACAGGCAACAGGATAGTTCTTAGCGTCCCCATGTATACACCTCACCCAACCGCCTTCCCAGTAACTAGCACATTGGGAAGTATGGCCCTTACTAGGATCACCAAACTCCCAGAAGTCCAGTCACTTGTACACAGTTTAGTCACTGGACATGCCTGAGGCCCATTGCCAGGATGAAGAACATCACTGCAGGCACGGTAGGAGAAGTAGGAGCAGTGCCGGCCTACGCTGCAGTCCACTGGCTCCGTGGTCATGGGACAACGGGAGGCTATATGACCCTGGGCATAACACCTTCAGCAGGTAACGGTATGGGGCTTATCCCTCGGCAGTGGCTCAGATTCCTCCTGGGACTCCTTTGGACGCCCCACAGGTGTGGCTTTATTCCCTATCTTTTGGGTGTCAGTCCCCATTTGAGAACTCTAGTAAGGTGACCTTAAACCCTCTTGACTAGCCAGAGAATTCTCGACAGGCAGGTACCTCTCTTCCAATCCCACAAGGTCATCTGCATTCTGGTGCTCTCCCTGGGCCACCCAGCATTAAACTGGTATCAGCAGTAAGTGGATGAACTGTTCTATTACCATTCGCTTCACCATCTGTGCTGGGGTACAAGTCTCGGGCGGCAGCGATTTTTGCACCAAGTGCAGGAGGTCAAATATCTGAGACTGGGAGGCTTATCTCTGCAATAGTCCCAGTAGTGCATCCATTGTTCCCTGACTGCAAGGGTTACTGCCAGACCAGCCAAAATCTCTGACTTGAGCTTGCTGTACACTTTGGCGTCCTGAAGAGTCAGGTCATAATAAGCCTTCTGAGGTTCCCCAGTCAGATAAGGCACAAGCACCTCTGCCTACTGCTCCAGGGACGGTTTCTCTTGGCCCGCCACCCTCTCAAACATCATCAGGAAAGCCTCGACGTTATCACTTGAAGTCATTTTCTGCAACACAGCCTCCCTGGCACTGACCGTCTCGGTTAGAAGCGCCACCTGCTGTTGCTGCTATAAATGTTGCTGGTGCAGATGCTACTGTTGCATTAGGAGTTTGTTGGTCTCCTGCTGGACCTTCTGCTGCTGAATATTGGCCTGGGCCAGTTGCTTAACAAGCTCCTCTATTTTCTCCAACCTTGCTTTTACTACTACAACTGCCTTCACCCAGGACATACAGTGTCTACACAGTAATCACCTGTGTTCCTTAGGATTTCTGCCCGCACTTCAAGTACCAATTGTGGGGATTTCTCACTCTGGCTATGGTTGAGGTAGGTACAGGCATGAAGTAACTTGGTGAAAAATTGGTAGATTTATCTAACCCCTTCACCCCGAGGCTGTTTTCACATTCCTGACCAGGGCAAATGTTACAATTCTGACCAAAGTCACTTTATGAGGTTGTCGGGGTCGTAGCGACATTCCACTCGTCCTCCAGTCACTCCAAATTAAGGCTATGAGTATGGGTCAACCATTCAAAGAATGAGTCAGACAACAAGCTGGTTCAAACTCAGAGCATGCTCAGAAGGCTACTGGCAAGCCACGATCTCAGCAATGTTCTGCTTTTATTTCCGCATGCACAAACCTAAATACACTACATAATGGGGAGGGGAAAGGGGTTGTTCGGGGCGGGGTAAGCCATAAATGGATTGTTCGGGGCGGGGTAAGCCATAAATGTCTAGTATCCGGCCACTCCTGATTGGTCCACGTCTCCTTAACTCAGTCTCTGGGCAGACAACCGTCAGTTGATGATTCGGTTTCATTTCTCTGAAACAGGTGCTGGCTGATACCGGCGCCATCTTAGCATAAATTTTGATCTAAGTAACACGTAGCAAGGAAAGCTTATTGTTATAAGACACAAAATGGTGGTTAGTACATAAGCAAAGCGTATAAAAGTATAAAAGTAGAGAAAATATATATTCTTTCTTACCCTGACATTCCCCCCTAAACACTAAGCTTTCCCTTGCTTCGGGGCCTTTGAGACTGTCCATGTGTGGGGAGAGGGGAGGTGGATTTCCTCACCCAATTATCTTAGAAGCTGCCCCCTTATGGGACGCCCCCAAACAATTGAGCCCTACCCTAAATGACACATGGAGTTCTCCCAACTGACCCTAAACTAAATCTCTCAATTGGACTCTGTCATGGGGGGTCTGGTCAGGCTTGTTCAAAGGAGTGTATTTCTCCATATCTTCCTTACTGGTATCATCATGTAACAGAGATGTGGTTTCTTGATTCAAAAAGGTCTCGGAGGTTGGAACAGCATTGTTTATAGCTTTCCTGTATAAGGGGACTATACAGCATAGGACCACCAGGCCCAATACTAGTAGACCTCCCATTACTAGACAAGCTTGTTGGAGGAATCCCTCGAGCCCTCCCAACCAACCTGAGAAGAAGGAGGTATCTACCCCCGCATTCGCCTTCACTTCCTCTGCCAGACTTGTTATCCTTCGAAGAGCTTCCACGGTTTTCCCATTCACTCCAGAGTTCTGGGGAATGTATGTGCAACATTCTTCCCCTATCATCCCACATACTCCACCTTTCTCAGCAAGAATCATATCTATTGCCAATCTATTTTGAAGAGTCATCCTCGTATTGGGCCCTAGTTCCTCAACTATGCCCTGGAAGGCATCTCTGCTGTAATTTATAAATCTCTGTTCAGTGTAATAGACATAGTTTATCCAATCTACATTCCTATTGATCTGTATAGCCGGGATGAGTGAGAGAAATCCAGCAACTACTTGATTCTGGGCCTTGCACTCATCTGGGACCCCCCTAGGGACTCCTATAGAGTCTATATAGACCTTCGGGTCTTCTGCATAGCTCATATGCAGCTGTTCCAGACTTCTCTTTTTCCTGGTCAGTTCAGGAGTTGTTTCCGGGTTCCAGGGCAGGATTCTGAATTGCATGGCTAATTTTACTAGGGTACACTGTCCGGTCCAGGTGGTGGGAAGCCTGGGTCTGAGTCGTCCATCCCCACAGAGCCAATAACTATCATATATATATCTAGAATGATTGCTTAGTAGATCAGTGTCCACAGTCTCGTTAGTCTGACAGAAACCGTCTTTGAAAATTCCTAAAGAACGACCGGTAGAGTTGTCAGGGGAGTAGCATGTATAATTATCTTATTGTTACTTCACCTGGGGTCCGAATTTTTGCCTTGGGGCTAACCAGGGGAATGTATTCAGGACAAGAGCTGTCGTCTAATTTATTTTGCAGCAACTTTAATAAGCAGAGGGTACTATTATGGTCAGCTGGGAAAGCATGGGTGTACAGATGAGTATTGGCGGCTGCACAGGCCACGCAACTTACGGATATGTTCTGGGCTCTAACATTGTACCGTACCCATTCTAACCATAAATTTTTACGGGGATTTACCTGGGCTTCTATGGAGAAAACTTCTTCCCACCCAAGCCCTGGGATGGGAATGACCTCGTTTAAAATTTTTTGCAGCATAACACCTCCGCTAGATTGACTTGTGTTCAAAGGGGCTGGTGTAGGTTTTGTTTGTATATCTTTTAGCTCTATTATTCCTTGCCTAGGGTTTATAGCACCATTGTAGCTACTCAAAATCTCCTGTTTGAGGGTTCTCCAGATTCAGATATAAAGGGAAGTAGTCTTTTTCCCATGAGCATTTTGGAATACGTGGCCACTGTACCTTATCTATAAATCCAGTGCTCAGGGTCATTCGGGTTAATAGAGATCTCCCTTCTCGGTCCTTCCTGTTTACAGCTTCCTTTGGTTTGTATTCCCAGTCAGTATCTCCCGTATTCCACCCCACATCTGACCAATAATAGCAATTTTCGTTTCCTGGACGGGTTACACAGAGATAAAACGTTCCTCGGGCATAAGCATCATACCACTTCCATGTCATTCCTGCACAATCCACTATGTCACAGTAATCAAATCGATACGTCTGAATTTTTGCGTGAGTATCTACCCAAAATGTGGTAGCTGTCCACCCTGGGACAGACAGTAAGCATATGGAAAGGATATAGAAGAAGGTAGTCATCTTTTATAGGCTCGTTTTGTCTCTCTTGCAGTGGGAGGCGTGAATCCAGGTGCTCTTGCCCTCAAGCTTCAGAGCTGTAGGAGTAGTCAGGATCACAGTGTAGGGGCTCTCAAATCTGGGTTGGAGACAGTCTTTCCGGACAAACTTCTTTACGTACACCAGGTCGCCTGGGGTGAAATCATGTACCGCATCACCTGTGGATTCTGGGAGAGAAGCAGATACTGTAGAGCGGGTGTTAGTCAATTCTTTAGACAGAGCAATCACAAATTTTACTACTCTATCATGTGTTTCAGACAACTCTTGGGGCCTAATTTCTCCTATTTTAGGTGGGGTCCCAAACAAAATTTCATAGGGAGTTAGCCCATGTTTAGCTTGTGGGGTGTGTCTGATATGATACAATACTATAGGGAGTAGGTCGGGCCAGGGGAGGGGATGATCTTGGGTCATTTTCAAGAGCTGGGTCTTGAGTGTGGAATTCATCCTTTCCACTTTGCCTGAACTGGCAGGATGGTATGGAGTGTGGAGGCCCAAATCTGTTCCCAACATGTTCCAAAGTTCTTTGTAGATATTTGCTGTGAAAGCTGGTCCTTGATCCGATTCTATGACTTGGGGAACTCCAAATCTGCAGGCAATTTCAGTGATCAGTTTCTTGGCTGTGACTTTAGCAGTCATGTTGACAACCGGGTAGGCCTCGGGCCAGGCTGAGAACATATCCACGGCTACCAAAACGTACTCATATTTTCCTGCTTTAGGCATTTGGATATGGTCGACTTGTATTCTCTGCCAAGGGTAGTCTGGTTTAGCCAGGTGTTGGAGAGGGACCCGTGCCGTACACGTTGGGTTGCAAGTAGCGCAGACAGAGCAGGATTTTGAGTATGCAGTCACAGTGGAAGAGATTCCGGGTGCAAAGTACAGTTTCTTGATACATGCCAAGGCTTGATTCTTTCCTCTGTGTGTAGGCCCGTGAGCCCATGCTGCCACGGCTGAGTACATGCGCCTAGGCAAGCAAGGTTTTCCGTCCACTTGGTAAAGAGTTGAGTCGACCTTTAAATCTTTGCGACCTGCCAGCACGGCTCCCGCCGCTTTCCATTGCTTGACTTCTTCAGTGGGGGTCTTCCTTTGTTCTTCACACAATTTTTCTTCAGGCATCCTGACCCCCCTGGATTCCACTCGTGTCTCCGCTGGACTTGTATGGTCTTCCGCCGGCTGTTCTTTGGCTCTTGCTCTAGTGAGCGCCACAGCTACGATTTGCAGGGTCTCCCCCATCTCTTCTTCCTTTTCCTGCCACTTTGATGACACATTCTCCACTGCCGCAGTCTTGGCTGCTTGGTCAGCTAGGTGGTTGCCCCTGACTTCCCTGGAATCTAGTCTTCCATGAGCCTTGACCTTGATAACAGCAACCTGAATGGGTAGTTCCAGGGCCTTCATTAGGGCCTTAATCCATGAGGCATGTTTCACTGGTGTACCTGCAGCTGTGATGAATCCTCTAGACTTCCACAAGAGTCCAAAATCATTGCAAATTCCATGTCCATACCTAGAATCGGTATATATGTTTGCCGTTGTTCCAGCTGCCAGGTGGCAGGCTTCTGTGAGAGCTACAAGTTCAGCTTCTTGTGCAGACATGTATGGTGGTAGAGCTTCAGCCTTGAGGACTGTTAGGTCTGTTGTGACAGCATATCCCGTGTGGAACTTCCCTTGAGGGTCTGCGAAAAGGGATCCATCAGTCCATAGGTGCAAGGCAGGGTGTGCGAGCGGATGTGCCACCATATTCTCTGGAGCAGAAGTCTCTTCCTGCAAAATTTTTATACAATCATGAGAATCATGAGGTTCCACCAATGGACCTTCACCCTGTTCGTCTTCCCCCCTAGAAGGTGGAAGCAAAGTGGCAGGGTTGATAGTCAGACATCTGGTAAATGTTATATTGGAGGGCAACAATAGGGAACACTGCAGCCGCAGGTGTCTTTGGTTGGTTAGATGTTTCGGAGATGTTTGTTGCAGAACAGCCGAGAGATCATGGCCAGCCTGTATAACTAGATCATGTCCAAGGACGATATCAGCTGACTTGTCAAGGAGGATGTGAGCAGCGTGGACCGCCTTAAGGCACGTGGGGGCAGTTCGGGCGACAGGGTCCAGGCGGGCTGAGTAGTAGCCTAAAGGCCGATACTTATGATCATAGCGTTGTGCTACAACTCCAGAGGCATGACCTTCCGATTCAGAGACAAAGAGGTGAAATGGCTGAGTATAGTCTGGTAAGCCCAAGGCCGCGGCAGAGACAACAGCCTGTTTAAGGGGGTCAAAACATAGTCTGCGTTGGTGAGAGATATGTGAATCTTCAGCATGAAACCAGACGGAGCCTTCGTCCTTAAGACAGTAATACAGGGGTTGCATAAGCTTTGAGGCATCCGGGATCCATTGCCTGCAGTAAGTGATGAGACCAAGGAAAGTCTGCATAGCGGAGTAGGTGGTTGGGAAGGTGATATCCATGATGGCTTGTTTTCTTTCTTCAGTCAGATGTCTAGCACCTTGTGATATACAATGTCCGAGGAAAATGACCTTGGGCAGACACCATTGGACTTTGCCTTTCGAGACTTTACAGTTAGCTGAGTGAAGAAACCAGAGAAGGGATGCTGACATCTCTGGCAAATTTTCTTCAGTGCCGCAGAGTAAAAGATCATCCACATATTGTAGAAGAGTGACCTGAGGGTTCTTTTGAACCCATGGCTCCAGAATAGACTTCATAGAATGAGTGAATTGGTTAGGAGAGTTCTGGGCTCCTTGTGGAGTCCTGGTCCATGTAAGCTGTGCTCCTTGAAAGGTAAAGGCAAAAAGAAACCACGAATCTTCATGCAAGGGTATACTGAAGAAGGCGTTGGCCAGATCTAACACCGTAAACAAGGTGGCCGTTGGAGGCACCTGAGACAAGAGGGTGTTTGGGTTGGGTACCACTGGAGTTTCTAAAATGGTAGCTGCATTGACGGCTCTGAGATCCTGAACCAACCGGTATCTTGGAGGCTCTCCCGGAGCGGTTTTCTTTTTTACAGGAAAGAGGGGTGTATTGCATGGAGATACACATCTGACAAGGACTCCTGACTCCAGGAGGGAAGCGATTTGGGTACCCAAGCTTTGTTCTTGTGCCGCCTTGAGGGGGTATTGTGGCAACCGTGGGTACCTGTGACCAGGCTTGAGGTGTACTTGGACCGGGGGAACCTGCAGGAGGCCAACATCCTCTGGCCCGCTGGACCACAGAGAGTGAGGGAACTGTGAGGTATCAAGAAGAGTGTGAGGTTGTATGGTCATCATCATGAGAGGGAAGGCTTTGAGAACGCAGCGGTCTTCAGTCCCTTGTTCGGAATGAGGATCTTGCAGAAGAAGCTCCATGCCATGGTTTCCGAAGGTAATAGTTGCCTTCATCCGCTCTAAGAGATCGGCTCCCAACAAATTAACGGGGCAAGTTTCTGAGACCAAGAATCTTGTGAGTACTCCAGTGAATGGTCCTGCAGACACAGGGACTGTGAGTGGAGAGGAAATATGTTGGCCTTCCACCCCAACACAGGTGAGGGTATCCGGTGATAGGGATACCGAGGGAGGGAGCTGTGTGGAAGAAATGACAGATGTGGCCGCCCCAGTGTCCACCTGTAAAGTGACAGTCCCACAGGCGGCCGTGGGGTGCATAGCCGGGAAAGTGGACACTGGTTGACCGGGCCGTCATTGGCGTGGGTGAGATGGTTCACGGGAAGGTCCATGGTTGTGTGGACCGTCATGAAACGAGCGGTCATGGTATTGTCAGCGGGTTGGACAGTCTATGAGAATGTGATTAGGGCTACCACATTCCCAACACAGCATGCGTCCTTCAGAATCACGAGATTGTCTCTTGCCTCTAGGTGGCCCCCTGGCATTTCTTCTGTCTTGTTTTCTATATGTGGGAGGAGTATCATCACCTGTGCCTTTAACCATTACCCACTTGATTCCATGTTGGTTGCCAGGGGGTGGGTAGCTTTCTTGAGCTTGATATACCATGGCAGGAGCGGCTTTCTTCTTTGGCTTAATATCCTTTTCCATTTTTAGCATGGCTTTTTGGAATGCTTTGACAATGTCCACCGCATCGTTAAAAGAAGAAGAACGAATCTCGGGGCGTACCCTCAGAACCTCATCTCTGAGAGCGTCTTGTAGGCCATCTACTAGGGCCTGAACCAACAGGGCGGCCTGCGTCTTGACGTGAGGACTGTATCCGAGATCCTCAAAATGCATGCTGAGTCTTGCAGCATATCTTTCCACAGATTCATCAGGGTCTTGTTGAACATCTTGTACAGACCCAGCTTGATCTGACAAGCGATCCTGAGCCCAGGCTTTTAACTGTTTCATGTATTCTAGGCCGGATTCATACGTACTAAGGGATCCTGCTTTTGTGGAATCCATGGCCTTTTCGATAGTAGGCAAGAAATATTCCTTGGCCTTCACAGATGTGATACCTGCCAAATCAGCCCAGGTTGCACCATAAATGGCTCTGGTTGTGTCCAAGCGTCTAGCATACTGCATGGGAGATTTATCGGGATCAGGAAGCTTTGAGACCAGAGTGTCTACTTGTACTGGGGTAAAGGGTTGATATTTGATCATCCGTAAAGGTCCAGTAACTTGTTGAGGACCGGGCAGCGTCGCGTGTGCCTTGGTGGTGTTTGGGGTGGCCGCTAGGGAGGATTCTTCAGGCAACAGAACCGCATTAGGTATCGGTGTCGGGGAGGAGGTTGCCACTAGTAGCTTAAGGGCCAAAGGCATAGCAGCATGAACTGCTGGACTACGGACACATACAATGCGTATTGAGTCCAATCCATGGGGGAGGGTCTCCATGCCTTCCTTGAGGGCTAGTACGTGTTCCTCCATGCACGGCCCGAGTGGGTAGCCGAAAATTCCAGAAGATATAAGTGATATCGCTAAAGTGCGTCTGGGCATATCCTGATGACTCAATTTTCCTGCGTGGAGGAGTACTGAACGGATGGTAGATGCGAGAGTGGAACGTGACTCTTCGGGGTTCTGGGGGTCATAAATAGGACCCACTGCATGTATGATGACATCAGCGGGCAGTCTACCCGCACGAGTGACTAAGGTCTGGCCTTTTGAAAGCTCTCCGTTTTCAGCTAAGTGAGCCTGGCATTCTGCAGCCAGAGTGGAACCAGCAGCAAGGGCAATTTTACGAGCCAATCCTCCAGCATGGCTCATACGGGTGTTTGCAGGGTTGACTATGGCCCCCACCCGATGTGTAAGGATGTCACCATAGCCTATTGACAGAGTGACGGGGCGTCCTGATGGGTCTACTAGGTTCCGGGAGCGGCAGGGGTCCCAGACTTCTGAGGGGCTGGGGGGTGGTGCTCTTTCAGCAGTTGCTTGGAGCAAGGGCCGGAGTATGGGTAATGAATGTGGGGTGGAGGATGCCATAGGAGACGTATGGGGTAAAGGGGGGGGCACTGGAGTATCTTGAGCCCATCCCTCATCTGGCTCCGTATCGTCTTGAGTAACAGTATGTTGGCGGAGCGAGAGCAGTCTGGCCTGAAATTCTGGGGAGTTGAGGAGGATATCCCCAGAGTTATGGGCGACCCCCATGGGGAACAGAGGGAGCGCCTCAGCATCGTGGACTGGAGCAGAGGGTATCACATTAGTTTCAGATGGGTGCTCTGGGACTGCGGGTTTTTCCACCCGTGCTGGCGGCTGGTAATAAGCACCGGACGAATCTAGTAGTGGATATAGGCCGGATTGGGGTCTCCCGGGCCGCCCACAACAAGTAAAAGGTGTAGTAAGATGGCCGTTGGAGGGAGGAGTTGGAGTGGGAGTGGGATTGTTCTTGGGGGCAGGGAAAGGTGTAGTAAGATGGCCGTTGGAGGGAGGAGTTGGAGTGGGGGTGGGATTGTTCTTGGAGACAGGCTGGGCATCGTGCCATGGGCGGCCCGCCCCACAGACACAGCAGAACTTCGCCCAGGGCGGGTTTTGCTCTCCGCACATACGACACGTCCATCCTTCCGATGATTTGGCGTCGGCGCCATTATAGGGTGGTGGCTGAGGGCTCGGTGTAGTAACAGGCATCAACGGGGTTACGGCCAATTTAGAGTCACATAACAAATCACATTCTGCAGCTTTCATGTATCCGAACAAAGGCTCGGCATTCTCTGTTCCCCCTGCACCATCTACTTCTTTCCAGCCCTCAACCTTTAAATCATTTGCTACTCTAAGATGTGCCTGAGCCTGGTGCAGGAGTCCTTCGTCACTCAACTTCCCCTTATTTTGTATAACGTATTCTTTTCACACTGAAGGCTGAAGTCTGCCCGTACTGGGTAGGCTTATCATTTTATACAGATTCCTAACATTCTTAACAGCCTTCTTGTGACTCTACTAGCTGGATGACTCCCACTGCACCATCCGGCAACTTGTGAGGTCTTTCAGATTTGAACATACGCAACATTTTCTTATAGAATGCAATGATCTGTCGCGACTCAGATCACTGGTGCAGTCCACAGGTCGCCACCGGTCAGTGTAGAGCACACCTCAATACACTGGTGAGACAGAGAGACACCTCATCTATCTCCTTCCCTAACCTTGAATGGCGACTTTACAGTGCGACTCACCACGGCACCCTGAGTACAGGTCGCCACCCGTCAGTGTAGAGCACACCTCAATACACTGGTGAGACAGAGAGACACCTCATCTATCTCCTTTCTTAACCTTGACTTTACAGCAGTCTCTGTGGTAGACGAAGAGCACTCCTCAATTGGTCACAGATTCTTTCTTCCTTACACTTCAATTTAGGGATGGCTTGGAATCGGCTATCAGTCACGGGAGGCAACTATCTGAGAAAAGTACAGTGACCGGGGGAGGAGGAGGTGGTGTGCACACGAGCACGCGCAGGCATGCGACGACACTCGGTCTCACAGTTGCTGGTTCAGGACGTGGCGCGGGACGCCTGAGGTCTCACCACTCGACCGGTCACCCACCCAGATCCAACCTGACAACCCCACAGGAACCGCTGCGGCTGACACACAGGCAAGTGAAACATATAAAATATATCTCGACTTACCGTGTTCGATGGAGGTTGATCAGGCCTCAAATTCAGCCGCCGCGGTCACCACCAGGGAAGTCAACAATATGGGTCCGGGAGGGCGGCGTACCGCTAGCCACGCCCCACGTTGGGCGCCATTTATCGGGGTCATGGCGACATTCCACTCGTCCTCCAGTCACTCCAAATTAAGGCTATGAGCATGGGTCAACCATTCAAAGAATGAGTCAGACAACAAGCTGGTTCAAACTCAGAGCATGCTCAGAAGGCTACTGGCAAGCCACGATCTCAGCAATGTTCTGCTTTTATTTCCGCATGCACAAACCTAAATACACTACATAATGGGGAGGGGAAAGGGGTTGTTCGGGGCGGGGTACGCCATAAATGGATTGTTCGGGGCGGGGTAAGCCATAAATGTCTAGTATCCGGCCACTCCTGATTGGTCCACGTCTCCTTAACTCAGTCTCTGGGCAGACAACCGTCAGTTGATGATTCGGTTTCATTTCTCTGAAACAGGTGCTGGCTGATACCGGCGCCATCTTAGCATAAATTTTGATCTAAGTAACACGTAGCAAGGAAAGCTTATTGTTATAAGACACAAAATGGTGGTTAGTACATAAGCAAAGCGTATAAAAGTATAAAAGTAGAGAAAATATATATTCTTTCTTACCCTGACATTGTAATAACTCTGGTACTCTTGTACTTTATGATAGAGGCAAATTTAAGTCAATATTTTTTGTGAAAATATTGGACTTTTGTCAAAAAATTTTAACATTTTGCAATTTTCAAACTTTTAAATTTGTATGCCGTTAAACCAGATAGTTATACCACACAAATTAGTTAACAAATAACATTTACCACATGTGTAATTTACATCAGCATAATTTTTTAAACATGAATTTATTTTTTTTTGGAAGTTAGAAGGGTTAAAATTTTATCAACAATTTCTCATTTTTCCAACAAAATAAACAAAACCATTTTTTTAGGGACCATAACACATTTGAAGTGACTTTTAGGGGTATATATGACAGAAAACACCCAAAAGTGACACCATTTTAAAAACTGCACCCCTCAAAGTGCTCAAAACCACATTCCAGAAGTTTATTTACCCTTCAGGTGCTTCACAGTGATTAAAGCAATATGGAAGAAAAAAAATAAAATTTTACTTTTTCCCACAAAAATTTTTATTTAGCCCCAAATTTTGCATTTTCACAAGGCTAACAGGAGAAAATGGACCACAAAATTTGGACCCTAAATGGCAGGGCTCGGAAGGGAAGGATCACCAATTGAATTCTGTGGTGCTATTTTGGCTGGAATAGATTGCGGATGCCATGTCACATTTGAAGAGCCCCTGACATGCTAAAACAGCAGAAACCCCCACAAGTGACCCCATTTTGCAAACTACAGCACTTGAGGAATTAATTTAAGGGTGTGGTGAGCATTTTTAAGCCTCAGACGATTCACAGAAATGTATAACATTGGGCTGAGTCAATGGAAAATTAATTTTTTTCCACTAAAATGTTGCTTTGGCCCCAAATTTTTAATTTTCAAAAGGGATAACAAGAGAAATTGAATGGTACAATTTGTTACGCAATTTCCCCTGAGTATGACAATACCCCATTTGTGGTCAAAAACTACTTTTGAGGCACAGTGCAAAACACAGAAGGGAAGGAGCCCCATATTGGAGTTCAGATTTTGCTGGAATAAATTGCAGATGCCATGTCACATTGGCAGAGCCCCTGAGGTGCCAGATCAGCGGAACCCCTCCCCAACCACCTTAAGTGACCGCATTTTACACACTACACCAATGAATTAATCTAGGAGTACAGTGAGCATATTGACACCACATGTGCCTTACAAATGTGTTTTAGTGGTTCATTCTTGTTATAAAAAAAATAAAAAATTGGAAAGACAGACACTGATTTTCCTTATTTTCCCACCAATATCAGCAAAAAAAAGGGGGGAAAATATGACAGTGACATAAAAGTGAAGCCCCATGTATCACAAAAAAAGACACAAAAATTACATGAATATTTGAATAAGAAAAAAATATTTACAGCTCCATTACCCAGATGTATTAAAAAACCTGAAAATGTGCCTGGATAGGAATGGAGGTGAATGATCCAGACTTTAACTGTTTAATAATACAAAATAATAAAACAAAGGTGCATTAAGAACAGATGTAAAATGGAACCATTTTACAAATCATATTTCAGTGTTTGTGAAAGCCAAATGTTGTAAAGGCTAGTAGCAAAACGCATTGTGAACTTGGCCCAACAGTAATTTGGTTGCTAAAAAAAAGCACATCACAGCCCATGAGCTCAATCATATCTTACAGCAGATCTCACACTTTATTCTATTTACTAGACTTCCTACATAATCTTGTTTTATAGGGTCATATTATAATTTAAATTAAGTTCTTCCAGGGATGATATCCAAGCTTTCCATATGCTATTAAATCTGTTCCTAGTGTCAGGCCATATGTCATCAAATTTTCCAAAGATCATAATCTTGTCAATATAATGATGTTTGCTGCCAAAGAATATAGGGTTGTAGACCTCTATTCATGTGCTGCGGATTCTCAGACATAGTGATAAATTCTGGAGAAACACCAGCACAGCCGAGGTTTATACCCGTAGAGGTTTGTTTAGTTACCCATGCACAAACTCTATTTAGTACACAGCACACCAACTATGCAGCTTATAGGCTCTGAAGCTTTAAAGGAACCTGTCACCAGGTTTTTCCTATATAAAGTAGGGCCAGAACCTGTAATCCCTCATATGCAGCATTCTAGAATGTTGTATATAGGTCCCCAATGCGCTCTGCATAACACAAAAAAAGACCTGTTATTATGCTCACCTACGCCACGGTCCAGTCCAATGGGTGTCACTGGTCTTGATCCGGGAAGAGCAGAGCAAAGTACTGTAATGCGCACGCACGGGGAAAGGGCAAAGAGCGCCGTCGCATGCGCATTACAATACCTTACTCTCCCCCCGGCAGGGCAGAGAGAAGTACGTGTGCGCAAGAGTGCGATGGAGGTCACTGTGTGGATGACGCAGGACACATCATCCACATGAAGCAGGAAGGAGCACTACCAAACTCTATGTTTATTAGTGTAAATATGCAAGTCCAAATTAAATTGGTCTAGATCACTACTTCTCAGCTTCTCTAAGGAGTAGAAAAAATTGTAAAAAAAATAGTTAAATAGTTAAAAGAATCATGTGGCCAATTAGTTGTGCTTTTATATTAAACTGCTTGGTGGACATCACATTGCACTGTACTTCGTGCTGCCATTCAACTTCCGTAAATTACTGATGCTCCAAATAAATTGGCAGAGATTTTTACTTCTGTATATTCTCTTTTTTTAAAAATTGTACAAGTTCCACAGTGACCTCATAATACAAGCAGTCAGCACATAAAATTCTAGTTCACTGCTTCCAGTAGGACATTACATATGGCCAGTCACTGATTACTACTTGTTCTTCTGGAGAAGCAACCAGGAACAGATTAAAGGAAATTATAGGAAAGGAGATTAAAGGAAAGGGGAATATAAAAATGACATAGTACAGATGGGAGAATCAATTTGCAGGACTCCGGTCCATCAGTCGGGTCAGTAATCTGTGACTCTCCTTAACTCCCAGTATTCCTGTTTTTCCTTTTGATTAGCCAGGCTGTCACAACATTGTGTGGACGTCTTTATGCTAAAGAGAAGAGAAGATTCTCAGGCCTCCCGTCCATCCGTCACAGATTACTGCCCTTACTGATATGGACCTGAGTGTCGATTCTCCCATCTCTAACTTACATTTCTCCTTCCTGTTGAATCCACTTATGGCTTTCATTGATGTAAAAAATAAACCATGTATTATACAAGCCCTATCTGCTGCCATGTTGAATAAGAAGGCGCGAGGAAGTTAGATACATTTGGATTAATAACAATTTGGATTGAAAGTGACATATTTATTTTTTTACCTTTTATTTTTTATTTATTAATTTTATTTTTCGTTTATTTCACACATTACGCCTGTTATGATTTGCAACAAGTGCTAAGGAAAGAAAGGGGAAAGCTATCCCTACAATAAGACTAAGCTGAATCCCTATGATGTAGTGGGCTGCCTGTTCCTTGCGAACAGACCCGCCTTAGTCCTCGGCTAGTCTGAACGAAGACCTATAGCATAAAGGGAGGGGTCCCTAAAAGAACTAAGGACTGGAACAAAAATGGGACAAATCCTGAACAGAGAAAGTTGTTGCAGAACACAAAATATAGACTGACAAAAAGGTACTAGAGGTCCCAGAAGGACCAAGCGAACTGACAGAGATAGGCACAGAAGCACCTGGCTAGAGAAACAGTCAAACACTGAAGTCCAGCACAGCCAAAAAGGCGGAGCTGGAATATAAAGGCAGGTGGTCACGTGACCGCAAAACACAAGATGGAAAAAACAAGCAGGAGGGTTCTAACAACACCCCTACAAGATCATAGAAGATTTTTGGGCAGGCATTTCATTATTTTAAAGTTTATTATTATTTTCATCTTATTTCCCTTGTAACTGGGGCTGGTATATTGACCTCAGTTACAAGGGAAATGCAGGCTGCTGGCAACATAGCAGAGCTGTCTGGGTCTCCTATGATCCAGCAGCTCCTGCTTCCTCCCTATACACAGTGATCACATGACTGCTATGTACGGAGAAAGAAGCATTGTCAGCTCTTGTTTAGCACTGTGTATACAGCGACAGAGAAGGCACATATGGTAATAAACCTTCTCTGCCTTCTCTATTGTGACTCCGGTTACCATCCCTGCTCCTGATGTTTTAGAATGTCACTGCCGAGTAGTAGCAGGACGCCCGGATATTTAAAGGCTCTGGGTGGTCAGTTAATAAACAGTACATGTAATAATATACAATGGACAGAAACACATGCGGAAGAGCAGGGGAAGGGAAAAGTCTATGAGTCTGTTTTCATGAACCGATTGTTAGCACTAAACGACCACCAATCAGCTACTTGTTTCCTGGTTGGCGGTCATTTAGTAGCCTGTTTTGTCTGTAAAGGGACGTTCAGGGCACATAGACTGTCATTGCTCTCGGCAGCACGTGTCCTGTTTACTGATAACGATAAAACAGCACAAAAGAGTGTTTTGAGTGAAAAGGTTAATAGGTAGGGATGAGCGGAGCCATGGAAGTTCGGGTTCTGGTACATGACTCGAACTTTAGTCCAAAGTTTGGTTCTGGTATCAGAATTGTAGCCAAACTGGAACCAGAACCCGAACCCCATTGAAAACAATGGAGACCCGAACTCGGCATCTGGAAAAAATCTCTCTCTCTCTGTCCGGTATGAACCCCGAACTTTTAAGTTCGGGTTTGCTCATCTCTAGTAATAAGGCCTAGTAATGATGACATTGAAATGGAAGGAGAGTGATCCAGAACAGAGAGTTGGGGTTCATTATAGCAAGCCACAACTTCTCTCTCTCTGTCCATTTACTGTACATAAGATAAGAGACCCATGATGGAATACGCGTAGGGCCGTATTCAGAAGTCAGTGATTTTTCTTGTATGCAAAAAAAAGGACCAATTTTCAGTGTTTGGCCATGTGCCAAGAAGCGTTTTTGCGTCGTTTTTACAGCCGCGAAAACGCTTGTAAAATCGTCTGCCATGCAAAGCAATGTGAATTCGGATGTGCTGTGCACATGATGCGATAATTAGCGCACCGAATTCGCATTGTGTTGCAAAACGCAGCACGACCATTTCTACCGCGATTACGCTGCAAATTCGCGGCCATTAAGGAACATTGAAATGCAGCAAACCCGCAGGTATATGTGGATTTGCTGCGTTTCAATTAAATTCAATGGCCGCGAATTTGCAGCGTAATCGCGGTGCGTGTGGTACCCAGGATGAAGAGGAGACTACAACTCCTCTTCATCCTGGCTACCACGCGGTGAAAAAAAGAAATAAAAAAGTTAAAAACAAACAAAACCTGTATTCTCACCTCTCCGGTCTGCTCCCGGCGGCGATCCTCTCTTCTCGGCGTCCCGTGGTGTACTTGCAGGACCTGCGATGACGTCATTTAGTCAGCTGATGGTCACGCGACTGCTGACGTCAGCGGTCAGGTGATGGTCACGTGACCATCAGCTGACTAAATGACGTCACCGCAGGTCCTGCCAGTACACCGCGGGACGCCGAGGAGAGAGGACGCCGCCGGGAGGAGACCGGAGAGGCGAGTATACAGGTTTTATTTATTTTTTACTTTTTAATTCTTTTTTTTTTTACTATTGATGCTGCATTTAAAGCATCTAAGTTGGTCACACAATATAAATCCATGCCGGTTACATGGATTTATATTACGTGACCAACTTGTCAAGCACTTTTCCAAGTGATGCTCAAAATCACTTGGAAAAGTGCTTGAAAAAACGCATGTAAAAACGCAGGAAAAACGCTTCTCTCTGGCATGTAAATCTGCATGCATTTTTTTCTGCCAGAGAGAGGCAAAAACGCTCTGCAACAAATCTGCTACGTGGGCACATAGCCTTTTGGAGCAGATTTTTTTTAAACATTGTTTTTATTGAAAAGAAAAATTTACATACATCAATGCAAATGTTACCTGAAGCATAGGACAAGGATTAACTAAAGCCTACTATCATATGCATGTCATGCTGTTATAAGATGGTGGGTAGCAAAATACCTATTCTAGGCACAATTACATTGATTTAAAAGGAAAATAAACCAAAAACTTGGAGGGGAAAAGAAAATATACCTGAAACAGGTACATCTCTTGCATATTGATCACCCAACATGGTTGTATAACCTTAAACGCTCTTTGAGTGTTGTGCAGGATCCACCGACTCGCAGACCTTCAACACCTTAAAGCGACTTTACTTTCCCAAGTTTAAAAAAAGGACTGCACCCTTCCCTCTTTATGCAAGGAGGCCTCAGCCCAAACCATCTGAAGTAGAAACAACAGTTTGTCTGGAAAGATCTTGAAAGGAGGAGCTTGCTCGTGGATCCATACCTGTAGAATGTCTTTAATACCGGCTGCCGCCACTAAATGTAGTAGTTTATGGGCCCCTGGAGAGCATGTGCATTTATCTGCTTTTAAATATCCAAAGATGACCTTGGAGCAGATTTTTAGTGTTTCAGCAGTGATTTTTCTAATATGAAAAAAAACACAAAGCTTCCCTTATTCATTGCAAACAGCACACTGATGGCATCCATTTGCTGTCCGTCATTTTCATGGACCCATAAACTTGTATGGGTGATTTTGATCTGTAACTGCAAAATAACCGTGGGAAAGTTTCTGATTTTGATCAGACTACGAAAACATGATCTTGTGAATAGCTCCATGATAGGTAGAACATGTGCTTGAAAAATATGAATGAATGAAGTCTCAGGTGTCTGGCCCAATAATATTTCAGTATGTGTTCCACAGATGGTCCTGCCCCAACCCCGAATGGAAGTAGAACAGATTTTGGGATTCTGTCTTACCGAATGGCAAGTGAAGTTTAGTATAGAAGTCTGTTGGACTCATTAATTTCCAAGGCACAGTTACTGGGAGCGTCTCATAATAGTCCAGAAGTTTTGATAAGTCATCTTTAGAGACACAAGAAAGATAAAGAAACAAAGTTCTCTGAGGAGGAAAACAACTTGATACGTCAGAGGTAATTTTACGCCTAAATATTTACTAGCTTCCTCTTTCCCATTTGGTGCAGAAATTTCTGCATCTCTTGGCAGGAAAACTGCAGCTGCAAAAATGCGCATTTTTGCCGCATTTTTTTGTGCAGATTCTTCCCCACTCATTAATATGGGTGAAATCTGCAGCAAAAACGCTGAAAGAATTGACATGCTGCAGATTAAAATCTGCACCAAATCTGCAAGTCACAAATAAGCAACGTGTGCATGAGACTTCAGGATTCTCATTCACTTTGCTGGCACTAGGAAACCCTTCAGATTTTGTGACAAATCTGCACTGATAAAACACAGCAAAAACACAACATGTGCACACAGCCTAAGAGGTAATTTTAAGAAGTTGAAGAACTTCATCAGGGATGTTAAGGAAATGCATGTTTTACACATGTTGTATTTGAAAACGAGTGAATTATATTTAGGATTTTCTATATTAGGTCAGATGCCAGATTTGGAATAACTGGAACATACAGCATCTTAAAGATTTCCTCAATTTTAGCTCGTCATTGAAGTTCTTGTGTTCTCTAACAGAATATTTCTTAAGTAATACAGAATACACATTCTTGTTGTAAAGTTCAGCCTGCTCTCTTTATCCAACATGCTCCTTTGAAGCTGACATTTACAGCAGACTGTGGAATGAAACTGGATTCACATGTGGAATAGGATAGCTTTCGTGCGCTTCACTTTGAAACAAGCCTTAGACTCCAAGTTGTTTGAAATACATAGACGAGATGGCAGATATGTGACCATGGGTTTCTATTTC
Source organism: Phyllobates terribilis (assembly GCF_046119375.1). Classification (NCBI taxonomy): domain Eukaryota; kingdom Metazoa; phylum Chordata; class Amphibia; order Anura; family Dendrobatidae; genus Phyllobates; species Phyllobates terribilis. The sequence continues at coordinate 397,763,753 of NW_027362763.1, forward strand.
AGTGTGTTTACATCAGTAGCGATAATTTGCACTTTAATACACGCGTATGTGTACAAAATGTGTTTCATATTTATCAAGGTTTTAACTCCTTAACAATCAAGCCTGTTTTCATGTTAAAGGGCTATTTTCAAGTTTGGAAGTTATTCCTTACATAATATAGGGGATAACTTCCTGACCGCAGGTACCCCACCACTCCAGACAACTGAGGCTCTGCAGAGCCCTGTGTGAATGGAGCTGTGGTCGATCATGTGAACTGCTGCACCATTCATTTATCGGAACTCCCATAAGAATGAATGAAGTGGTAGTGCTCATAACTGACTAGCATTCCATTCACACAGGGCTTTTCAGAGCCCCGTTTTTTGGGTATCAGTGGAGTCCCAACAGTCAGAAAGTTATCCCCCATCCCATAGATAAAGGACAAAATTCCAAATTTGAGAATACACCTTTAATGACCATGCCAGATTTTTTTATTCTGGTATTTGAGAATATATCTCTATAGATAGATTATCCCGGCAATTCTGGTATTGTTTTTTTCATCTCAATTTTATTGCTGAAAGAAAGTCCAACTTTAAGGGGTTGTCCACTACTAGGACAACAACTTCTCAATCTGAATGTTTGCCCCCTGTTAAAATAAAAGACCTATACTCACCTCCAGTGTTGGCACCATTTCAGCGGTGTCAGCAATCACGTTCCTGAGGCTCACATGAGGCTGTTACGTCACGTGAGCCCTGTGCCCACTCAGCACTGCATCAGATGAGCCCTGTGCCCAATCAGCACTGCATCACGTGAGCCCTGTGCCCAATCAGCACTGCATCACGTGAGCCCTGTGCCCAATCAGCACTGCATCACGTGAGCCCTGTGCCCAATCAGCACTGCATCACGTGAGCCCTGTGCCCAATCAGCACTGCATCACGTGAGCCATGTGCCCAATCAGCACTGCATCACGTGAGCCCTGTGCCCAATCAGCACTGCATCACGTGAGCCCTGTGCCCAATCAGCACTGCGTCACCGTCCTCACCTTGGAACATAAAAGTAATCAAGAGGAAGTCAGCAGTCAAGTTATCTAGCAAAAAAAAAAATAAGTGGGGTTGGGCACAGAGGATTAAATCACTTTTACGAACTGACAGGACAAGTTGCCTTTTTTCTGCAGCCAAAACCTGATCTCTTGGCAGTAAAAAAGCTGCAGACAAAAAGTAGGTTTTGCTTGCTTTTTTGTTGCTTTTCTTGTTGAGTTTTTCAGGATCCCAAAGTTCAGTTTTGTTTCTACCATACAAGCATGAATATATCAAGGCATTAGGCCACCAATGCAAGACATATGTGAAACCATGAAACATTTTTGGAAAAAATATTGGTCAGATTATTTAGTGGAAAAAGATGTGTCTGAAAAAATAGTGACTATTCTGAACAAAAAAGTTCATATGAATTCATGAAAAAATACACAATTGCAAATGTAAAAACAGCAGGGCAGTTGAATTGGTCAGGCATAGTTTACCTAAGGCCCCCTTCATAGGTCACTGTTTCCAGTATGTGTGGTGACTGTGGCAAGAACGGTAGCTGTGTCTGTCAGCACAGTGTCCAGAGCATGGAGCAGATACTGTACCAGGAGACAGGCCAATATACCAGGAGAAATGTTGGGGTCTGTAGGAGGGCAGCAACCCAGAATCAGGACCGCTACATCCTCCTTTGTGCAAGGAGCAGTGCCAAAGCCCTGCAAAATGACCTCCAACAGGCCACTAACATCCATATGTCTGCTCAAACTGTCAGAAACAGACTCCATGAGGGTGGTATGAGGGCCCGACGTCCACAAGTGGGTATTGTGCTTTCAGCCCAACACTGTGCCGGGCGATTAGCAGATTCAACATTGGCGCCCTGTGCTCTTCACGGATGAGAGCAGGTTCACACTGAGCATATGTAACAGAGTCTGGAGACACTATAGAGAACGTACTGCTGCCTGCAACATCCTCCAGCATGACCAGTTTGGCAGTGGGTCAGTAATGGTGTGGGGTGGCATTTCTTTGGAGGGCCGCACAGCCCTCCATGTGCTAGTCAGAGGTTCCCTGACTGCCTTTAGGTACCAGGATGAGATCCTCAGACTCATTGTGAGACCATATGCAGGTGCAGCGAGCCCTGGGTTCCCTCTGATGCATGACAATGCTTGGCCTGAATCCAATCGAGCACATCTGGGAGATCCTGTCTCGTTCCATCCACCAACGCCGCATTGCTCCACAGACTGTCCAAGAGTTGACTGATGCTTTAATCCAGGTCTGGGAGGAGATCCCTCAAGAGAATATCCACCGCCTCATCAGGAGCATGCCCAGGCATTGTAAGGAGGTCATACAGGCACATGGAGGCCACACACACTAGTGACCATCATTTCTTTGCCTTGAGGCATTTCCACTGATGTTGGAGGAGCCTGTAATTTGATTTTACACTTTGATTTTGAGCATCATTCCAAATCCAGACTTCCATGGGATATTAACCCCTTTACTCCCCAATGCGGTTTGCACGTTAATGACCAGGCCAATTTTTAGAATTCTAACCAGTGTCACTTTATGAGGTAATAACTCTGGCACGCTTCAACAAATCCCACTGATTTGAGATTGTTTTTTGTGAAATATTGTACTTTATGATCGCGGTATAATTTATTTGATATGACTTGCGTTTATTTGTGAAAAAAACAGAAATTTTGCAATGTTCAAACTTTGAACTCTTATGCCCTCAAATCTGAGATATGTCACACTAGTTAATAAATAACATTTCCCAAGTGTCTACTTTACACCAGCACTATTTTTGAAACAAATTTTTTTTTGGGTTAGGAAGTTATAAGGGTTAAAAGTTGACCAGTGATTTCTCATTTTTCCAACAAAATTTACAAAACCATTTTTTTTAGAGACCACATCACATTTGAAGTGACTTTGGGGGCCTATATGACTTAAAATACCCAAACGTGACACCATTCTAAAAACTGCACCGCTCAAGGTGCTCAAAACCACATTCAAAAAGTTTATAAACCCTTCAGGTGTTTCACATGAATTTTTGGAATGTGGAAGTAAAAAAAATGAACATTAACTTTTTTTTTTTACAAAATTTTACTTTAGATCCAAATTTTTTTTATTTTCGCAAGGGTACCAGGAAAAAAATTTACCCTAAAATTTGTTGTGCAATTTCTTCTGAGCATGCTGATACTCCATATGTAGGAGAAACCACTGTTTGGGCACACAGCAGGGCTCGGGAAGGAAGGAGTGCCATTTGACTTTTGGAATGCAAAATTTGTTGGAATAATTAGCAGACACCATGTCCCATTTGGAGTGCCCCTGATGTGCCTCAACAGTGGAAAATCCCCACAATTGACACCATTTTGGAAACTAGACCCCTCAGGGAACTTTTCTAGATGTGTGGTGAGCACCTTGAACCCCAAAGTACTTCACAGAAGTTAATAACATTGAGCCACGAAAATAAAAATGTCACATATTTCCCACAAAAAATGTTTTTTAGCCTCAAATTTTGCATTTTCATAAGGGTAACAGGAGAAATTACACAATATCAATTTGTTATGCAATTTCTCCTGCGTACGTCGATACCCAATATATGAAGGAAGACTGCTGTTTGAGCGCACAGCTGGGCTTGGAAGGGAAAGAGAGCCATTTGACTTTTTGAATGCAAAATTAATGGATGCCCTGTTGCATTTGGAGAGCCCCTGATGTGCCTATACAGTGAAACACCCCCCCACAAGTGACACCATTTTGGAAACTAGACCCCTCAGGGAACTTATCTAGATGTGTGGTACCCCCAGGTACTTCACAGAAGTTTACATTGAGCCGTGAAAATAAAAATTTCACATATTTCCCACAAAAATGTTCTTTTAGCACCAATTTTTTATTTTCAAAAGGGTAACAGGAGAAATTGCACAACACATTTTGGGTTCCATTTTTTCCTGAGTACGCAGATACCCCATATATGGGAGTAAACTTCTGTTTCGGCGTACGGCAGAGCTAAAAAGAAAAAAAAAAAAAGGAGTGGCATGTCACGTTTGGAGAGCCACTGATGTGCCTAAACAGTGGAAAACCCCCACAAGTGACACCATTTTGGAAACTAGACCCCTCAATAAATTTATCTCGACGTGTGGTGAGCACCTTGAACCCACAGGTGCTTCACAGAATTTTACAACGTTGATCTGTGAAAATGAATACAGTATTTTTCCCACAAAAAAAGTTGTTTTAGCCCTCAATTTTTTCAGAAAGTTAGCAGGAGAAAATGGACACCAAAATTTGTTATGCAATTTCTCCTGAGTACGCAGATTTCCCATATGTGGTTGAAACCTACTTTTGAGGCACAGGGGAAAGTTCGGAAGGGAAGGAGCACCATATTGGAGTTCATATTTTGTTGGACTGGTTTGACGGTGCCATATCACATTGGCAGATCCCCCTAAGGGGGGATAAGAGACCCCATTTTGCAAACTACACCTCTCAATGAATTCATATGGACATGCAGTGAACATGTTGAAAAATTATAATTACATTTTTACCACCAAAGTTTTGTTTTAGCCCCAGATTTTACATTTTCACACTGGGAAATGGGTAAAAATGGCACCAATTTCTGTGTCCCACAATTTCTGCTGAATTTAGAAATACCCCGTATGTGGCTGGGCAGTACTGCTTAGCCACACGGCGAGATTCCGGAGGGACAAATCGCTATTTGCCTCCTGGAGTGCAGATTTTCCTAGAATAGTTTGCGGATTCCAAATACAGAGCCCCTAAGTGCTAGAAGAGCAGAATTCCCCCTCAAGTGACCCCACTTTGGAAATTATACCCCTTTGGGAATTTATCTACATGTGTGGTAAAGATTTTAACTACATGGGTGTTTTCCCAGAAACCAGTAGCAGTGGATGTTGCGGAGTGAAAATTGCAATCTGCTGTTGTATTGACCTGTACATTGTAGTGATCACTACGTCTTAGTGACCAGTACGTTATGCCCAGCTCATGTTTCTGGAAACATGCACCTGTAAATTAGGCAGGTTCTCATCGCTACAGAAATGCCAAACATGTGGACGCTAACTGCGGTTTAGGCACACTGTGGGACTCAGGAGAGAGGGGGTATTTGGATTTTGGAGCACAGAATTTGCTGAATTTGTTTTGGGGGGCAAAGGCCATTTCGCTTTTCCAGAGCCTTTGTGCTATCAATAACGTGGAAGCCTCCTAGATTTCGGTTAACAAATGAAAGACCTGAGTGGGGACTTGCTTTTATTGTGATCCAAAATGTTATGTAAAATGTTCCCATTTATCCTGTGCTCTACACTGAGCACTGATATCGGCGTTTCCATTTAAATCTCCGAATGACATAATTCAGATGAAACCCCCGAAGGATCCATTCACTATAATGAGGCAGCAGAGTTACTCTGGACTCCATGTGGCCTCTGTTCAGTGGTGTCCTTTTTTTCAGAGGTGCATGAAACTGTGGCCGACAGCACTTTTATGCATGCCTAATAAAAAGACGGACACTGCCGGATCACAGGTCAGACGGCATCCACAGTGCCTCCATCTTACTCATAGGGAATCTTCTGCCAGGGGTTCTGTGTAAATCATGTATTTCAGAGATTTACACGAAAACCCCGATGTATGCGCTCAGCGCAGAGATCAGGGTAAATGTGAGACGAGCCTTACTGCAACCTTTGGAAGGCAGAATGAACAAATCAACAGCAGGTGAAAAATTGGTTTATTTATTTTTTTACGCCATTCCTTGGTATAAGTGATATGGCAACTTTATTCTTCGGGTCAGTGCGATTACAGCGATACCAGATTTAGATCGGGCTTTTATGTTGCTGCTGTCACACACTAAAAGACACTTTTTTCAAAAACTATTTTTTCCATCACCATATTTTGAGAGATATAATTTTTCCATATTTCTGCTGAGTCAGGTAAAGGCTTGTTTTTTTGTGGGACGAGTTGATGTTTTTATTGGTATCATTTTCGGGCACATGACATTTTTTTGATTGCTTTCTATTTCGATTTTTGGGGGGCAGAATAAACAAAAGCCAACAATTCAGGAATTTTTTTTATGTCGTTCTGCGTGTGGTAAAATTGATAAGGCAGTTTTACTCTTCGGGTCAGTACGATTACAGTGATACCACATTTATATAGTTTATGTTTTGGCGCCTTTACACAAAAACCATATCGTAGAAAAAATTATTATTTTGACATCGCTTTATTCTGAGAGCTATAACTTTTTATTTTTTTTGGCTGATGGAGCTGTATGGCAGCTTTTTTTTTTTTTTTTCAGGACAAGATGTTTTCAGCAGTACCATTTTTATTCACATTCGTCTTTTTGATCATTTGATAGTTCCAGATGCGGCGTTACCAAATGTGTACTATTGTTAGATTTTTTTTTTCATTATACCGTAATGTTCATTTATGGGTGCAATGTTTTTTTGTTTGTTTTTTTACGTGATTTTTCAAAAAATATTTTTACAACTTTATTTAACTTTATTACTTTGTGTCACTATGGGACTCACTTTCTGCAGGCTGATTGCTGTTATAAGGCATAGCAATGCAGAATCATTGCTATGCCTTATAACGGTCAGCCCTGCAGACACAAGCTAGTTAGAACATGCACTGCGCATGATCTAACTACCTTGCTAGTGCCTGGTGACCCGGATGTCGTCATGACATGCCAACCATCGGGCCCCCTCAATGACGTCACGGGGGAGCCGATCCAAGGGCTTCTCTCCCTCTGCCTGCTCTCTAAATGCAGCATTTAGGGGGTTAAACGTGCACTAAGTCAGGTGTCAGCTGACACATGGCAATGATTGTGCGTGCACATCCTCTGAGCGCAAAATCGCCAGGATGTATCCATACGTCCAAGGTTGGTAAGTACCAGGCGACCTGGACGTATGGATACATCCAAGGTCATAAAGGGGTTAATTTTGATTTACAGTGATCATTTTTATGTTTTATTGTTCCAAACGCATTCCACTATGTAATGAATAAAGATTTGCAACTGGAATATTTCATTCAGTGATATCTAGGATATGGTATTTTACTGTTCTCTTTATTTTTTTGAGCAGTGTAGTATAATGCGCATCCCATAGTCCTCCATACAGTATAATGCACTCCCCATAAAGAACATATATACTATAATACGCTCCCCATATAGTAGAATACACAGCCTATAGTCCTTGACAGAGTATAATGCCACCCCATATAGTGCATATAGCATAATGCATCACAGAGTATAATGCAGCCACCCATAGTCCTCCAGTATTATGGCCACCACATGGTATAATGCAGCCCCCCATATGGTGTAGTGGAAGCCCCCGTAGTCCTCCAGTATTATGGCCACTACATACTCACTGATTAAAAAATAAAATACGGTAATAATAAAACGTTAAAGATAAAACAAAAACCAACACAATACCCACCGCTCCCCGTTCCCCCCACTGCTCCGGTCTCTGCAGCACGTCTCCTCAGCATCTCCACTACCCGGCACAATGTGGCGCGATGAAGTGGAGTCATCGCTCCCGCTGGCTGAGACAGACGCAGAGGGGGCATAATGGGAGAGGGAGCGGGGGTGGCCCCGAGCCGGCACTGGCACCGGGCCACTCTGACTCATGGGCCCCATATTGTCCACATGGTCTGCTGCTATTAGCGGCACACCACTGGCTAGGGGCCCCTGGGACGTGGGGGCCCTAGGCAAATGCCTAGTTCGCCCCGCCCTAACGACAGCCCTGTCACCATACAGTACTCCAGCTATGGGAATAGACACCCCCAGAAGAAGCCAGAGGTGAAAATTGCATCGGGGTGTGGGGACGTCGCGCTGGATTCTCCTAACCATTATCTATTCACATGCTTCTCAGCTACAGGTATAACCCCTTGGGCTTATCTATTGTTCCCACATACGGATTATTATTTCTCCTAGACATCTGCACATTTATTTTGTGTATATGTTCGTAGCCCTATCTCCACCTGAGTTTCCTGATGCAGTCACATGCATTTACATTCTTAGTTTTCAGGTCGGTGATAATATGAATATCTATATGCATTCTTTGCTCTAGAAGTTGTACATCTTGGTTTGGGCCTTGGATAGAGATCTCTAATAGGACTCTAGGTGTCAGTCCACACTGCTGGAATTATACAATAGTAAATTTCAACAGGATTAAATATATGATACTAACTTTACCTACCATTACAGTATTATAAAATGACATCTGATGTGATTCATTGAATGCAGAGTCATTTGACTTTATGATTATCATATTCCTATAATGGTTAGCGGTTGTCACTTATTGGTCAGAAATTAGTAGTGTCCCCTATACGAGGCACTCTGATTTTTTAATGACTTTTTCAATATTTTTTCTTTATTAAAGATGGATTTTAACTTATTGGATCTCTTCTTGACAATAGTGGATTACCCATAGCCAGAGTATGTACTAGTTCTTGTATGAAGTGCCATTTAACCGTGTGTTAGGGCATTGTGGTAATTGATATTGTATAGTGTGACACATGGGAGGGTGAAGGTGCCAAACATTCAAGTGAATACATTAATAAAGTTTTCACTTTTTTTTTTCCTCACCTTACAACAAATGGATATATGCATTTGGTCTCCATGTAAAAAGGTGTCATGACAGATAACATACACTGATCAGTACATCTGCAATGAGGTTAAGTAAATTGTACTTGACTGGTTTCCAGGGTCCTAAAGATAAGCACAACCCACTAAGAGTACAAGAATCCAATCAATTAATGTAGGGGTAAGCAGGATCAGATATCATAGATAAAATATAACGTAATATTCAAGATTAAAATATGGGTAGCCAATACCTCGAAATGACCTATACAGACATTAAAGTGATAAAGTGAACCAGTGCTCAATTAAATGGTTGGATCTTACCATTAGAAGTTTTCGATCAGTAAAAACATTAAGCAGGAGGGAGAAAAGGGAAATAAAATCAGACAGGTAAAACTACATTACCTGGCTTGCCCAATGCAATATGCGGATCGCATTTGATCCATGTGCTGCATGCACACCACTGTCAGCATTCTGTCACATAAAGGGGCTGTGATATCATTACAGCACCCCCTAGTTGTCCTTTTTGAAACTTAGGAGGGCTCCCATTACCCAGGACCCTTCATAGTCTATTCCCTTTAAATACATTCATCTCTCCTGAGGAGTCCCCCATTACGGGGTGATGAAATGCGTAGGGAGGTTTTTGTACAAGGATATTTTTAGAGGGATAGGTCACACTTGGGCACCGTCCTTGTCAGGACGGGAGATCTTGCATTGGGCATGACCGGGAATGTAGTTTTACCTGTCTGATTTTATTTCCCTTTTCTCCCTCCTGTATAATGTTTGTGCTGAACAACAACTTATAATGGCAAGATCCGACCATTTTTTAATGGAGAACTGGTTCACTTTAAATGTCTGTATATATAGGTCATTGCGAGGTATTGGCAACCCAGATTTTAATCTTGAATATTAACCCCTTCATGACCAGAGCATTTTCCATTTTTGAGTTTACGTTTTTTGCTCCCCTTTTTTGATGAGCAGATCACCTCTATGTAGCAGAAATGCTCCTGGGCTATGAGCACCGACCACTAGGTGGCGCTCATTGCAATTTTTACATGACAACCACTGGGGTCTGCTGCAGACCCAGTGTTGTCATGCCCACCCATCAGTGACCCGCTATCACGTGACGCACTTCCGGCGCGGCACTGGTAAATGCCGCTGTCAGAGATGGACAGCGGCATTTAACTAGTTAACAGCCACAGGTGGATCGCGATTCCACCCGTGGCTGTTGAGGGCACATGTCAGCTGATTATTACAGATGACATGTGCCCGGTTCAGTGTGAGCTCAGCGCTGGAGACCACGCTGAACCGGCCTTACCGACGTGGTGCGTACTATTACTGACCACGTTGGAAAGGGGTTAAAAGTTATATTTTATCTATGAAATCTGATCCTGCTTACACCTACAGACTCCTAGACCAACCGATAGGTGTAAGGTTTGCGTAACCCCTTCATGACCCATCGGTTTTTTGTGCTTCCGTTTTTTTTCCTTCCCTTATTCCAAGAGCCATAAAATTTTTATTTTTCGACACCCCATAATAGTATGAGGGCCTGTTTTTTTTTTTTTTTTGGGTGGGAAGAGTTGTACTTCTGAATGACATCATTCATTTTATCATGTGGGCACTGGAAAGTGGGAAAATTAATTTGTCGAAACTGAAAAAAAAAGTACAATATGATTCCCCAGGTCAGTACGAGTACGCAGATACCAAACATGTATAGGTTTGTTTTTTTAAGTGGTAAAAAAAAAAAAAAGATTTTTTTTTTTTTTTTGCTAATGTAACCAATTTCCGAGACCTGTAGAGTTTTCATTTTTCGGGATATGTGGCTGTGTGAGGGCTTATTATTAATACCATTTTGGGGTAGATACGATGCTTTGATCGCCTATTATTGCAATGTTGCAGCTGTGAACAAACTGGATGCAGGGAATGATGTGAAATTTAGGAGGGACGGAAGGTAGAAAAAGTATAAGGGTGTTCTATATTAAAATACAGCAGCGAGTAGCTATATATATATATTTTATATATATATATATATATATATATATATATATATATATATATATATATATATATATATATATATATATATATATATATATATATATATATATATATATATATATATATATATTTTGGGGTCAGACAACCTTTAAGTGTGGAGTAACACGTGCCAAGTGTGTTAATCAGCGTGCACCTCTTAATTTGGTGCATCTTTCAGCTGCCAGGCGCCACAGCAAGAACGTTGAAGTGCGCTTAGTCATGCCCTCTCCACTTTTTAAAGGTGACTGGCCAAGACTTGTGTAAAAATGGAAACATTTTAAGCAGTTTTATATACTGACCATAGTAACCAGGTTACACCATTTTCTTCTGCATTCTTAAAAAATACCACAACAGACAATATTGGTGCTACTAGAAAACTGCTTTATTAAAGGAGAGAAAAAAATCCACACTGCAATGTATTTAGGACTGCAGAAGTGAGTATGTGGAGAGGACTAGGTGCTTTGGGTTCACTGGCTTCTAGGCGGCTGATATCCAAGGCAGACAGCGTAAACAGCCTTCTCCCAGCTCTCTGTACTCCACAGCTGAGAGTGTAGGATGTTTACACCACCGGTCACTCAGAAGGAAGCACATCAGCTGCTGGACATGATATCTGCCTGCAGAATGGAAAAAGGACAACATAAGCAAATAAAGATAAACAATAAAGTTACAAGATTTAACATCACAACAATTAAATGAAGGGCCAAATGTGTTTACCCCAAGTGTCCCCCAATCTATAGGTCTCCAGCTGTTGAAAAACTACAACTCCCATCATGTTTTGACAGTTTCCAGCTGTCTGGGCTCAATCGGTATTTTAGTTTTGAAACAGCTGGAGAGCCAAAAAATTGGGTGGGGGATGCCGATTTACAGGATGGCTTATTTTCCCAATTTGTTATGGAACATCCAACAAACACACACCCCTAGAAGTGGAGCTTTAGTTTCAGATGTAATCATTAACAAAATGGGGAGCAAAAAGGTTTAAAAGCAAACAGAACTTTCTGCATAAAGATTCTGGTTGCCTGGTACTTGCATGTCAATTTCTGATCCCGAGAAAGTAAGGATCTTTTCAGTACATTGCAATTCATTTGTAGTTTGGGGGAAACTATGTAAAGTTATCACCCATGGATTGTATGGGTTATAACTTACTGTTAGCTGCATATCTGACTGCTGTGACCTGCAGCAATTCTGAGAACTGTGCAGAGCCCAAGGTTAATGGACACGTGACCAAACCAGGAGTCATGTATTGAGAGATCACTGGAGCCAGAAGAACAGAACCAACTGAGCAGGGTTCTTAAGTGTCCAGAAATTCCAGGACAGTCCGTAAAAATAGGGCACTTTTTTGCCCCGTCTGTTAAAAATATTTAAGGCTTCTGTGAAATTTTTGAAACCTATAAAAATTATTTTGACTGTAATTATAAGCATTTTACAGTGAATGCAGCTGATTTCTTCATATCAAAGTTATGGGCTGCAGACTTGCAACACTTAATATTGATACATTATGGTTTTCCAATGTGACTATAAAGAAAATAGTCTGTCCGTGATTTTTTTTTTTTTTATAAACTGTCCAAGAAAAAAAAAAATGAAGTCGAGTTGGCAACCCTGGAAAAGAAACAGAATATTGGCGAGTCCACTGCAAAACAAGCCCACTTTAATAACTGAATAGGTTTTTGGCATTAAGCAGCAACAAAATCCATTTGATTAGGGTGGATTTGTCTCTTTCCTACTAACGCCTGAATGGATTTGTCGTCCACAACAAACCCTTCAGTAAATTTCAGGAGCACATCTTGATAACATCCTTCCTTTTCTTACTTCACCAAATAACACAATTTTCCCTAAAAACAAATGAAAAAGAATAATTAGTATATGACTTGTAATTGACATAAACCAAGGTGTTAGGAGCACCACTCCAGCGGGTTTGAATCATTTAAGCGCTGAAGTGGTGCCACTAATACAAGTTCCCTGCCACTAGTCTTATACTTTCCAGGTGCAGTCTTCAGCTTTTCTTGGCGCTGCTCCGGTCCCGATACGCCATCCTGTGACCGCAACTTGTGACTGACAAGAAGTCCGAGGCAACGGTCACAAGTGCTGAACAGAAGTCTATGAGAGACTCGTTCTGGCTTTTATAGACTTACATTGAGAAGTGACTTCCAGCTCTCCCCAGCAAAGATTGGAGTGATCCGGCAGGTCACGAATTGGCCGAAACCGACCAGAGTAGTGCCGATAATAGAAGACGGCGACAACTAAGTATATTACTAGAGGCAGGACATTTAGATTAGTAGCACTATGTCAGCGCTGCAATCAATGAAAAAAAAATACATGTGAATAAAGAATTTTGGCAAATAAATGCAGCATCATAAAAATAAAAAAAAAAAGATTCTTCTCAGATCTATTGCCTTCTCCAAGTCCAAAACATCTGAAAGTGAACTCACAAAATTAAAGGAGTTATCCAGTAAAAAGCGATAAGTCTGCAGTCACTCTGCGCTGCGGGGATTCGCCGGTTTCAGACCCACAGCCTCGCTCTCCATACACTTTTATAGAGCTAAGGCTGCACCCTGACCAGTGACGAATGGCTAGTGGGCACGTCCGACTAGAGGGCACAGCCTCGTTCTATACAATTGTATGGAGATCGAGGCAACGCCCTGTGGATGGAAAAAAAAAAAAAAAAAATGTATAAATCATAGATATCCACCGGTCCAGGGTTTGAAACTGGCGAATCCCTGCAGCGCACGCGCTGGGGGGAGGGAGATAGGGTGATTATTGCTTTTGACTGGACAACCCCTTTAAAAAAGATAATCTACATGTTCACTCAGTATCGTGAATGAACATGCCAATTTTAATTACTTTACGGTTTCCGAACTATATATAGGGGTTGTCCATTTCCGGCTGATTCCACCTGATAGTTTCAGTACTATTGGGTCAGATTTGAATCGTGGCATCAGTCTGTACGCTCTTGCATGGGTTCCTCTGAAGTGTACCCATACGTAGTGACACACACAGCATTCTACAGTCAGGTTATTAGTGTGGAGTACAATGCATGCATTACCACACCCAGATTATCCCCCAGACACTTACACATTACAGATATTACTTCACATGAGAAGAATCTTTGATATATGGCATATGATACAGAAGTAGCTTAAAGGGAATCTGTCACCCCCTGAGACTTATCTGACCTCTAATATGAGTATACAGGTGATAGGCATAGATTTACATTTCTACCTGTATGCCTCCATATTAGAGGTCTTGTTGCTGTGAAATTGCTTTTTATTCAATCTGTTTTCTGATGCGTTCCTGTCCCAGGGCTGGGAAGAAATCCTAGCCTACTTTGCGAATTACAATGTCCCCCCCACCCCACACGTCACAGTGCCCTGAGACGTGCAGTCTCGTCATCCTAATCCCGCGCACATCACCTTTAGGCACACTTTTTTCTCCTGGCTATGTTGTGTTCAGCAGTGATCTTCTGCGCAGGCGCCGGGAAGTCACAGTGACTCAACGGCGCCTGTGCACCAGATCCCTACAGTACTATGACTGCACAGTATATAGTACAAGAGTGCCTTCTGTAAAAAGCGAAGTGCACAGGATCTGGCCATGGCGACTGCACGTCACTGTGACATGCAGGGGATGGGGGAAATATTTTAATTTCTTCCTGTTCCCCCCAAGCATCGGAAACTTCACCGACTAAAAAGCAATTTCACAGCAACCAGACCTCTAATATGAGACATACAGGTAGGACTACATTTACATTTCTATCACCTGTATGCCCATATTAGAGGTCAGATAACTGCCAGGGGGTGACAGATTCCCTTTAACATAGGGCTGGAATGTAACACTATACAAGACAACAAAAACCATACGGAAATGATAAACTTCAAGCTATTAAGAGCCCTGTAATTTTCCAGTAGTGAAAGAGTGCAAGACTGGAGCCTCTGTACTTCAAAGGCCCAGCTTTAGCAAAGGAATAGTCAGGGTGGCATCAGTATTTTTACTCCATAGTCAAATAGTCATCTACTAGAATCCATAATTTGGGTTGTAAAAATAAAAAAAGTTTATAATCTAGAATTACATGCAAAAATCTCAGAAGGGCAATGGAAAAAACGCTTTAGCCTTTTCCAAGGGTTACGCAGTTGTTGCAGGAAATTATGTTCCAACAATTCTATATAGTTTTCCCAATAGCTAACATGGGACTCTCTCTCTTTAGGCAGACATCCTATAAATATATCATAGCCATTTCCTTTGCAGACTACATTTTGGCCATTAGAAAACAAGGTAAAAGGTATAGTAAAGTGTACAGTTGGAAAAAAAACACAAAAAACCTACAAAACTACACCGCGACTATAGTGATGTTTTGTCACTCATTACTTTGATACTACATCACTTGCACAGTTAGGACTCCCATTAGGCAGAGGCAAATAACATTAATATTTGTATTTTTAGCAATTAATATTTAAAGGATTTACCGCCCCCAATCTTAGACATTTATTGCTGTATGGCTGCATGTCTAATGCTAGGTTTACATCAGCGATTGAGGTTCCTGTGTAGATTACTGAAAGGAAAAAAATGCTGCAAAATATTGGACACCCTATTTGATAGAGGCCAATAGAAGTCAAAATGGCTCATCATATGACATATCCCTCACAGTTATAAGCAGGGCTGTGGAATCTGAGTCGGTATAAAATGGACCGACTCCAACTCCTAAAATATACAGGGTGGTCCAAAAGTAGGTGGACAGAAAGTGTAATAAAGGTTATGCTTAACGAAACAGAAGAAAATCCAGTAATTTTAGATATTATGTGGAGTGATGAAGCTTTCAAATTATCCGGCCATATTAACAGACATAATTGTATTTACTGGTATAATGAGAACATGCATTTAACATTAGAACAACTAAATGAGCCTGGTGTCAATGTTTGGGGTGGTATTTCAAGTTTTGGTGTTTTAGGACCAATATTTTTTGATGGAACAGTCACAGGAGATAAGTATCTCGAAAT
Source organism: Phyllobates terribilis (assembly GCF_046119375.1). Taxonomy (NCBI): domain Eukaryota; kingdom Metazoa; phylum Chordata; class Amphibia; order Anura; family Dendrobatidae; genus Phyllobates; species Phyllobates terribilis. The sequence goes on from NW_027362763.1 coordinate 397,779,334, forward strand.
TCTAATGAATCAAGTTTTTCCACAGTTACAGCAACAGCCTGATTCACATGACCTTTATTTCCAACAAGATGGGGCCCCTCCACATTATTCAAGAGTAGTCCGCAAGTATCTTGATGAAACATTTCCTAATAAATGGATTGGCCAAAGAGGCCCACTTGATTGGCGGCACGTTCACCAGACTTGACCCCAATGGACTTTTTCTTTTGGAAAAACTTAAAGGACAAAAGTTTATAGACGAAAACCAAAAAGTGTCAGTGATTTGAAAAATTACATAAGAGATGCATTTCAAGAAATTAATACCCAAAGAGACTTGTGCAAAAAAGTTTGTCGAAGCGTAAGAGGCGACTTCAAAGCTGTGCAAATTGTAATGGAAAACAGTTTGAGCACCTGCTTTGATAAAATGTAAGGGCTTTTGTATTATTGTTCAGAATAATATTTAATTGTCAATGTTATGCTTGTGCTAGTAAATATAATTTTATATATAAATCAAAATAAATGTTATCATTTTCTGGCCACCTACTTTTGGACCACCCTGTATAATAAATTGGGTCAAGTAGTTCAATGCAGTTTGTGGGGAATATTTTTTTCATAAGAATTTGGGAAAGTTATGAAATGTCCTATAAATGTCTGTCCTATTCCTGATCTAAGGGTCTGGACTTTTAGCCGAGATGAATCTGTGCTACAGTAAATTTATCACTTAAACATGAGCCATGTATGAGGGAGTCGGGGTCATGGAAATTGAGGAGTCGGAGGTTTGGCTTACTGACTCCACAGCCCTGGTTATAAATGCTTTTATGCCATTACTAATATGGGGCACAGCAACAATTCATAGCGGAGCAGTTAGTATAGTTAGGGAAGGATAGGGAATTTTTAATTAAAAAGTAGATTAGAAAAATAGTTTAGATTATGGCATGAAATAGATAGGAATTGAGTATGAAAATTAATTTTTATTTCGGACCTCTCCTTTTAAGTATTAACTGTAAAACTGAAGTAGCATTTTAAGATCCGTGCGATATGGATACTCAATAAGGCTTGTATATTTCGCGCAGTAGACTGGATCCAGTCATTTAAGAGTGAGGAGCATAGCCACCCAACATTCCCATTTATGTAAGCATGACCTTAGTTTAGCAAAGTACATGATATATTATTATATAGCAAAGCTCGTAAAAGCCAGGTAAAAACTTCTCCCCCCATTCCATCTTCTTGTGGCCCACAAAATTGTTTCCCTGGGGTGTTGTAGGTTGTCAATCTCTGACAGTAGCATACACAGCATGTGGCCCAGGGGCACTACATTCAAAGTGCCCATTGATCCCCGCCTCCCCAATCCTTCTCATGATACGATCAAGGGGTGCAGATAATTTGCCATTGTAACTGGAGTCTGCTGGAGACCCCCCATGCCTACCACGACTGTGCTCCAATGAAGGCCAACCATTATAGGCACTTGATGCACCCTTTGCATAGCCACATTTTGCAATAAGCGATTAGAAGGTCATATCTATCCCAAAATGGGGAAAATGTAAAGCAAACACAGTAAGGCCACGTTCACATGTTCAGTATTTGGAAGTTAAAATCAGGAGGGGAACGCACAGACACACTTTGTATTCTATTTTTTTTTTAATGCACTTTAAAATGTGGGGGGGGGGGAATAGAATAGAATAGATAGATACAGACTTGCTCAAAATGCTATGGGCAAATGTTAAGCCATACAAAAAGAAAACAAAAAAACACGAGGGGGGGGGGGGGGAGCAAGAGAAGGAAGACTGTTGGAAACAAGAATATGTTCTACTCTAGTTTGTCCACCTCTGCTATATAGCAAGGTAGCAATTTCGATAAGAGATACTACAGGAATGAAACCATAGAGATTTAGTTTGTCTTCTCTCTGTGGTCGGCAGAACAAGGAACAGACTGGTTATCCAAGTGATAAACGTCATAGCCACATATTGGAAGAGGCCCAAGAACAGCTTTGTGCAGAGGATGTTGCTTTTGTGAATGCAAATATCTAGAACCAGAGCTTTTACAGCCATTAGCCCATTTCCTTCATTACAAGGGAGTCTCCCAAGTGACTCCATGACCGAACAGTGAACGCATAGATTGTTCCGTGATCTGTTTACAGAAGCAACTTTAGCTAGAAGTAACGTGGGAGAGGAGACGCCAATCAGCTCCATCAATTAAAAACAATGCAGTCCTCGACAAGAATCTACCCCAGCTCCGTCACATGGCAGGGTTTAAGTACTTGCTCAGCAGGTTTACTTTTTGGATGGATTTCTGTTTCTTGTTGATTTTACTACTTAAAGGGAATCTGTCACCACATTTGACCTATCTAAACTAGTAATATGGGCAGAGGTTGTATACTGCAGAGGAGAGTCATCAACAAGGCATCTGATGTGAAGCATACAGGTAGGACTTATCAGCAGTCAATAACCCGAATGACCATATTAATAGTTTACATAAAGGGAATCTGTGACCATATTTGACCTAAGTAAAATATTCAACCCCAGAGCATATAAAATCAGTTATTTATATGACAGAACAGCAGCAAATGCAGTTACGCTGCGTGTATACATATTTGACCAGCTATGTAGTACAACCACATGGCTTTACTTCAAACTAGACCACAGGTGACCATAAAGAAACTCCTATAATTATTAAAGTGCCAAGAGGTGCCGCTCAAACCTCTACAACCCTTTAAACCTACTTGAGGTCTAGATCCAAGCAGAAAACTGTATCTAAAAAAGCAGTTTCCCATTTAGCCTGCCAGCCGCTGCGCCCAGAACTGGAAAGGTGGACGCACATTAGGATTTAAGGAAATATAAAAAAAAAGAACCTTAGCCGATTAGATTTTCCAAATTTCTTATCCTATGGTGGTGAATGTTATAATATACTAGACATGGCCTTTACACAGCATAAGATCTGGTTTTGTAGTTACAAGCCAAGCTCAGGATGAAAAGTATATCAATGTTATGTGCCAATGAAGTGTAAGGATTACAAATAAAGGTAATCTACATGTTCCAGCGATTAGACCAAGTCATTAATATACAAAAAGGGGATATATTACGTTGTATACCTAAAACAATCATGAAAATCCTATATACAAGAAGGTATACAACAAATATTTTTTTATTTAAATAAACTGTATAGAAGAAGCATGAGAAAAAAAATGATATACACATTGGCATATAAAGTGCTGTGTAAATAATATGTCAGAGGCTGATCCATAAAATGAATAAATGATGCAATATCCCCCTCCCCCCTCCAAAAAAAAAAAAAGCATTTTTTAAAATGAGATACAGAGCCTCATATAGAATATGCTGAGACCCCAAGACGCTTTTCACCTATTGAATTGACAAGGGAACACTGGCGGAATGGACTCAGCCATTTATGCCTGAATGGGCCAATCACAGCATATAAAACGAGTGTTGGGGGTGAGGGAAGAACCACACTTCTCCAGATACAGATTACTGGAAACATGCCAGATATTGAGCGGCGTGTGTTCCAAAGTCAGAAAGCCGAAAGAAGATAATTATATATAACATAACATATGTGTATGGTGTGAATAGTGGGGGAGGGTATAAAAAAAATCTAGATATTTCATAATAAAAGTCCCAAATTATGGAGAAACAACTTTAACTCCAACTAAGTTAGTCCCAATTTATGGCAAAATGGCTATCATTAAATATTTATATATTTTTTTATTTATTTATTTTTTATACATGATTTTCCCCTCCTCACTATTCAGGTTTATGGGTATTCACACATACATAGTTTCACGGGGTAACATTTCTTCTTGTGGAAAGTGACATACCGGCTCTGTCATGCCAAGGTAAGGAGGATTATTCGCTGTGCAATGCTCCTCTGGGAAATTTAACATGCAAAATTGCCTCTTCAGAGAGTAAATTGCTTGAACTCTATAGCGCCACCTGTTGGAACCAGCAATCATACAAGTCACAATCAACCCTTTAAAAGAGTCTTGCAATATGACTTGGGATAAAAGCCAAATCAGAATCTCAATTTGCAGACACAGTGTTTCAGGATATTGGCCCTGGTCAGTGCAACTCATGAGAACTCATTTGGCTAGGTGAGAGGCTCTGGACTGGACTGCTGGTTCCAACAGGTGGAGCTAGAGAGTTCAAGTCCTCTTCCTCTCTGAAGAGGCAATTTGCATACATAGTTTCACTACATAACATGTATGCGTGTATATTCTTATTAATATGGGATTTTTTGTTTTTTTTGCACTTCTTTCATTAATACAATTTATAGTCTATAGGATTTTCATTTATGCATTTTATTTTTCTCATCTTAATCATATTGGACCTCCCTGATGTGTCATTCTTGATGTGAGAAGCAACCCAGCAGGGAGTGCAGTACTCTATTATTCCCCAATTGCATCTCTATTCTCCTACCAGTGTGGTACACATATTGGCGTCACCTCCTCTTGGGGCGCTGTGTTCTTGTTGTGTACCTTCTTGTGGCTAGGCTTTTCTTATGTAAAGCAGACGAGTCTATTCTCTCTCTCTCCCCCCCCCACTAAAATTTACTTAAAGGGGTTTTCCCACAAACAAAAGTTTGTTTTAGATCCTTAAATAACTTCCACAATTGGATGTATTTAAATAAAATGTTCCTGTGCTGAGATAATCTTATAAATGTGCCCCTGCTGTGTACTGTGTAATGGCTGTGTCTGACCGTGCAGGGACATGGTCTGATCATACCACAGCTCCTGGGCAGGGGAGGAAGCATAAGGCTATGTGCCCACGTTGCGGACCTGAAGCATATTTTTTACGCTTCTCCCTGGCGGGAAAATCGCATGCGGATATTACATGCGGTTTTCCCGCCAGGTAGAAGCGTTTGTGAGGCGTCTTTGCATGCATTTCCGCATGCGGGTTATCAAGCACTTCTCCTAGCATCACTTGGAAAAGTGCTTGACAACTTGTTCAGAAAGGTAAAAAATAAAAAAAATAAACTTTATACTCACCTTCTGATGCATTCTCTGCCCCGTCCGGAGGCTTGAGCGGCTCACGCTGTTGTGTGCAGGACCTGCGGTGACGTCATTGAGTCATGTGGTGGGTCACATGACTCAATGACGTGGCAGGTCCTTCAGACAACAGCGCGACGGAGGGAAAACATCAGAAGATAAGTATAAACTTTATTTTATTCTTTTTTTTTACAGGTTCTTTGGTACCCAGGTCTGGATGAGAGTCTCCTCTCATCCAGACTTGGGTACCATCCGCACATTGATTCCGCTGCGCTTCCGCAAAATTAATGAACATGCTGCGGATTTTTGACCGCAGCATATACGCTGCGGAAAAATCCGCAGCATGGGCATTGACATTGCGGAATGCCATTGGGGACTGATATACATGCGTTTTTCAAGCGTTTACGCTGCGGAAATTCCGCAGCATATACGCTTGAAAAATGCTACGTGGGCACACAGCCTTAGAGTATACAGAAAGGACAGCAGGGGATCAGAGGATTTTTTGTGAGGCAAAACATTTCCCTGCCTGTTTTTAAGCAATGTTTTACCTCAAAGAAAAGAATCATTTGCGATTCCGTGCTGTACTGTCTGTATACTCTTTGGCTTCCTCCCCTGCCCAGGAGCTGTGGTATGATCAGACCATGTTCCTGTACGGTCAGACACAGCCATTACACAGTACACAGCAGATTTGTAAGATTAAATAAAAATGTCCCTGTGCTGAGATAAACACATCCAATTGTGGAACTTATTATTTCAAGATCTATTGATTAAAATTAACTTTTGGTGTGGGAAAACCCCTTTTTAGGGAGAGCGGAGGGGGGGGGGGGGGGACAAAAAAAAAAAAAAAAACACACACACACACACAATATAGTGTTAGGCCAAGTTGCATTCATTTTTTCATTGTGTATAACAAAATCAAAGAAGTCAAGAAGGAAATCTGAGAGCACTATTGCTCTCGAAGGAGACATGGAATGTCAAAATGAATGTGCATACCAAACCAAGTACTCTTATAGCCAAGATGCAAAGCCATTTGAGACACACTCCTTTCGCACTCTCCAGCTATCTTATATCTACAGGGCCACTCTGCCAAGTTATGAACTCAAATCAAAAGCTAGAGCTACGACATTCTTATTGTATGGGAGACATTCCATCCAGTAAGGCGTAAGTGAACACCAATGGGATGTGCTAACCTTATGCTTTGTAGCAACCATAAATACATACGGGGGAGGGGGGGGATAAAGATAACTACTCAAAGCAATGTACGGTAGTTCTGTAAAAGTTAAAATAGAACTTATTTTTTCAAATTCTTAAAAAACAAAATGCAACACTAGAGATTCTCATGAGGTGAACCCCTTTATAGGCCATCTTCGGTCACAGATATCAGAAAGTAGTAAGTGATCCAAGATTCAGAACCTGCCCATTCCCATGTAAAAGTTAAAACCTGTTGTACGAGGATGGCTCCTCCCTTGGAGTACCCAACACATTTAATAATATTTCATGCAGTCAGCCATTCAATTGAATTGCTGCCTTTTAATGAAAATTCCCACCCCAAGAAAAGCCAAGGGTTAGAGAAGCAAGACCCTCAGTGAGTATTCTATTGTCTGTAGCACAAAGTCTATAAAAGGTATATGAATATTGGTAAGCTTTATGATAACTCAGGTTTTCCTTGAACTTTAGGTAAAGACATCAGGTTCGATACCCTAAATTACAGTATTCTCTCAAGACTACATAACACAGCAGCAGTATAGCCTATAGTTCTATGGGACATATTCAGACCCTTGTGCATTCAGATCCATTGAGAAAATCTTGAAGCCAATGGCAGTTGGCAGCTGCAAACATCTGACTGAAAGCCCATCGACTTCTTCACAGCTTCCAGTCGAGGATGTTTACAGCCGCTTACTGTCAACAGCAAACAACCCGTTACGTTTCTAGAATCAGGATCTTGGCACCTTTTTATTTAATTACATGAGAAATGTCAATTTTAACAGAGGAATAGGACCTCCTACCAGCAAAAGGTTATAGAATACCAGGAGCTTTGTTCATGCCAAAACTGGAATCCAAGTTTAATGGTCAAGGTCAAACTGGCAAATATATTATAGACTAGTGAGAAACCAAATCTATTGGTCAAGCCCTGAAAGGAACAAAGGAAAAACTTTATCAAAGTTGAGCAACCTTACATTCCAGACATTACTCGCACTTGGCATAAAACATAACTTCGAGAAAGACTCTTTAACCAAGCAAATACTAGACATGTCATAGCATCTACTCAATGAGCAGAGGGGAAGGAGAGAAGAGGGGAGGGAATAAAAATAAAATGATGAAGGGGGGGGGGGGATAAAAATGTACAGGCCTTCAAAAAGTTATTTTGCTAGTTGTGTGGTTCCTTGACAATGCAATGAAGTCCATGCAATATGTTGAGGCACATGACAAACTACATGGACGCTCTTACATGTCAATCCTTCTCATAATTCAAAATAAGCAAAATTCAAACCCTCAAAAGAAAGCAAAGATCAAGCAAACAGTAAGTGTGCGCTATACGGCTAGAGTCACATCCGCATTAGGGAATTTCTAGAATCGGGGAAGGGAAAAAACAAACTATACAGATGCATCAAATGACAGATGGACATAAGCGGTGCTAGAAGAACCTAAAAAACCTAATGATTCTCCCCTTATAGACAATCAATTTACCAGAAAATATATAAAAACTTATCACATACATTCTATAAAACAATTCGTGTGTAGAAAAGGTGAAAGTTAAACTTCAAAGTCAAATTACAGAATTTTATACAGATACATGTAATACTGGAATCCAACAAGGGGGTGGGGTGGTGTAGCATGTTTGCAAAGACATGTGCCAACATCCCGTACAGAAGGCATAGCCTTCAAGTGTATTACATGTTTATTTATTTTTATTTTACTCACTTATATAGCGCCATTAATTCCACAGCACTTTACATACATCATCGCTGTCCCCACTGGGGCTCACAATCTACATTCCCTGTCAGTATGTCTTTGGAGTTGGGTGAAATGCCCAACTGTGGCCCTGTTGGCTTAATGAGCCAAGTGACTGCTTATCATGTCTTTACTTTGGTTCTGTAAATACATTAAGGAGACACTGAGCTTAACTGTGTGCGGTGGGTACGGAGGTCACAAGCCCAATAGTGCTGGATGCCCAGAAAGCTGGCATACTGGATCGGTCCTGGAGGTGGGTGCAAAATATAAAACACACTGGTTGGTTAGTCAGCAGTCCTGAGCATGTCTATCCAAGTTTAGCCTGCCCAGACAGATGAGGGAAGAAAGTTTGTATGTAAAATCTGCTCTAGAATAAGGCAGCAGTTATGCATAACTCCCCCATCTTAACCTGTGTGAAAACTCAGCCTGTTGGAGAAATGCCCTGATCTAAAGATTATACGCACTAAGCCAGGGATGGGGAACCTCAGGCATGCGGGCCATTAACGGCCCAAGATAACCTTTTTCTCTTGCCGCCCAGGGCCTTGGGAAGGGTTGGAAGTTATGTTTTGATGGCCACCGGCCTTTTAATTTCCTCTTCCTTTGTGAGCACACGTAGGCGCATGCAGAGAAAGATTACGTCCTGACACCAGAGCCAGGACATACTTTGTGGACGGAGTTAACGCACAATTTGTACGGTCCCCGAAGGATGGCTTAAATATCCAAAAGGCCCTTGGCAGAAAGAAGGCTCCCCACCCATGCCCTAAACAGTGGTCACCAACCTGTAGCTCTCCAGAATGCAAAACTATCAGTCCTAGTATGCCCTGAACGACTTACCTGTCTGGGCATGCTGGAGTGGTAGTTGAGTAACAAGCAGAAAGCCACAGGGTGGAGACAATTAACCTAAAATGTGATCGTAGATGATTGCACAAAAGTGCATCCTGAAACCATCTGTGAAGACAGATCGTGGTCTGAGACAGAGGGAGAAACTAAAAAGCTCTGCCGAGATCTAGGAAGAGATGTGACGGGTAGCCAAAATAGTGAGCTTTCCTTGCAGTCTTAGGTCCTGAAAGACTGGCCCTCAGCAGGAGACCAAGTATGCTTCCAGAATAAGATGTGCTCTGATCATTTCCCAAAAAATACTTGAATAATTGGACTATATAATGCGCTAAGTGCATCATAAAGCTGTACTCAAACATCAGCGTGTTGTCAATTATTTTCCTCAGACAGCACACCAACCTATAGAGAGTTTAATTCATCAACAGACATCAGTTTTAAAAACGGATCAGCGAGACTCGGAGCATGTCCGATTCTCATCCATTCTAGAGATCAGACTTGGTCACAGAAGTCTACAGAGATCTGCATATAACGGATGATACACTGAAGACATACTTTGTACTTCAATTAAAAACTGATGAAGCTTGGCTGGAACTCTGTTCCATTGAAGTGGAACAGCATAGCTGTTCTTGTCATTCTGTAACTGTCAAGCTAGGTGCCTCAATTGTAACAACTGTGCCTACAAATTTCTGTTTATCCATAGGATGCAGTAACCATTACGCCTGTCTACTCAACCCTTGTAAAGGTCATTGAAAATATAACCGCCGTGTCTGCGTTTTACGGCCATCCCCAAGCTGAGTGATGTGGTACAAGTCTAATAAAGACCACACAAGTTCAGACGTGCACTTTTACATTTTAAATAAATTTTACCAAGTTATTTCACATTTTTTTGCATTCTGGGGAGGAAGGCGTTGAATGGAAGCATACATTCAGTATGTAGAGAGCAAAATCTTCAGCACATCAGCTATGCAATTCGTAAAGCATGTCAAACATTACACAAAGAATTTTAGAAATGTTCTTTTCCAGGTAAAACATTAACATGTAATACAATTAACTGTGTACTAAGCAAACACACATTTCCATTTCATAACCAGGTAATTAATTGATGTAGGTTATAGAGTAACAGAAATGTGTGCAGTTATTTAGCATCTAGACAGGTTTTAAAACATTTCAGCAGCAAAAACTGTAAATGAACTTTCTACATTAAACCAAGTATTAACTTGTGGAGGAGAGGAAAACACTTTTTCGTACGATACACAGATATATATCTACATCTATCTCTCTACATAAATCGTAAGGAATGGAATGATATATTAGAAAAGTCAGGTATAGGGCTTAATCCCAAGCAACCTTGGGATCAGAGGGACGAGTCCCAGTAATTTTTAGCTACAGATTTGGCTATGAATTATTAAAGTGCATGTCCAGCTATGAACGCCATTTTAATTTGTTTCCAATGCAATCTAGCACTGTACTGAAAGTTTTTATTTAAATCATATCTCTGTGCTTACTACTGTAAGAAGGTGATCAAATTTAGTTACTTCAAGTTGAAAAAAACTGCATTATTCTAATTTCTGAACGCCAGTTTGGTGTTGAAACGTGTAGTGAATTAAAAAAAAAAAAAATTCTGCTATAATAGCAGCAAGAACTGTTTATGCAGATGCTCAGCCTATATTTAAAGTGTTTTTTTTTCCTATTGGTGAATTTTATCTGGAAGTTATCTCCTAGCCACAAGACAGCAATAACTTATTTTTAAAGGTAGTACCCCATATCCTTCTAGGTGAGCAACACCATTTTTTAGATACATTTTTCTCCTCTAATAGCGTCACCCTATTGGAAGCACACCTTCTTTTCTTCTACACTACATCCTGAAAATTCATGCATGCCATATACACTCAAACCGTTACCGTAGTAGCCTATCCATAGTCTTTATATACTTACCTGACACTATTTGCCCTCATCCTCCAACATCTGCCAATGGAAGAGAGTTGGGACACTTCTACACACATAAGAGATCCAGTCTTTCCAAAGTAGTTGTCAGTTATCTCCACCATATTTTATGCATCTATGAATACTTATCTATTTTAAAGAGGAGATCTATTCACTGGACTCTGGTTCAGTGGTCACGTTCATAGTCCATGGCAACTGGACGGGAGCCCTGTAAACCTCCTCCTAGGTCCAGCATCCCTGGCACCTCTTCTGATTATTATACCTGTTGCAAGTATGATATCACGCCTAAATGGAACAGACCAGTTATTCACTTTTCCGGTTGCAGTGCTGGCCATCTGTCTGCAGTTCTGCATGTTAACTTGCAAAAGCAACACAACACACTATGATGTCATAACGTTAGGCATTATAGGCCGCCCAAGTATTCAGGTAGTGTGTAGTCTACACCACTACAGTCATCTGTGTACTCTAACCTTCTGACAAGCAACTCTTATACAGCTTGGTTGTCTACACTGGACGGGCAATACCAGTACTGCTATATTGCAGTGTCACCTCTATACTAGAATGCAACAAATCCAGCCATTACAAGAAATCTTATGGCAAACTAAACCGCTTATCCACTTGCCACAGTTCCAACTGGTCCACTCAACAGGACCAAAGCCATTGAGTGGACCAGTTTGTGATGCATTAGAACTGTTCTACCAGACTAGTAGCTTTGGAGATGCTCCTCACAAGATGGATTCGAATTTTCATACTGGGCAAAGATGCATCGCTACAAAAGTTACCTAAGAAGATTCTAACTTTAGCTAGGTGGTGGTGGGGGAGCAGCTATCACACTGTTTCCAGTTAAATTAAAGAGCTCCAGAGACATTAACTATACTTCAAAAAGGCTTAAAGTGCAGCTTCACCTTTGAACACCATTTTACATATAGATAGATACAATCTCTAGAGGAAAAAGTGCAAGTATGTAAAACACATTCTTTCACCTTTCCAGAGATACAGCTTTGAGTAAAGCTGTAAATGAGAATGGGCTCCAAGTTCTGCTGGCATCTGAACAAAAAGCACTTTTGTCTTGCGTATCGGGTGAGTGGCACCAATAACATTTACCTAATAATTACCAGACCGCAAGCATGGCCAGGTATCAGACACCAGTCCAATTCATAGGTTTTATAGCCTTATACAACATTGAAGCTCTATGGTTGTACACTAAGCACTAAAAAGAAATCCAGAATGTCAAACATTAGTTCTCTCAGACCACAAGTTTGGCTTTAATAGCAACCAGCAGAACTAGGATTACAGCTCTGGAATATAGGTTGTAAATTAAGCTGGTCATACACATGAAATGGCTGTAAGCCAAATGTTAGGTTAGTAGACAGTCCTCTACCAACTGCCCTATACACATGAAAGCTTGAAACAGCCAAATGTTCCTGTGCCCTCTATAGGAAGCCTGCTGCCAAACTTCTATGGCAGTAGCTTCCATGCCAAACAAAAGCATCGGCCATTGAAAGTTAACAGGCCGGATATGGTGCCCCTCAACACAGTTGACCCTCATTAGATGGATAATCAGTCCAACTCATACCAGTGGATTTGTCTGACTTCTCTGATACACATGAGGGTCTTTAGGGCTAGTACTACACAAGCAGTTGTATAAATCTTTATTCAAAGTCAAAACATCATCATGGATTAAGAAAGGGGATGGGGGAGAATGTACAGTATCACCATCTTTGCACTGTGCAACTCACTGCTTACGGATGCTGGTTAGTAGGCCTCAAGTTCCTAGAAAATAATAAAGCACGTTGCACTTGGAATAGTGATAGTAAGCTTTTCTGAGTAAAAGCTTAATAACCATCAGATTGAAAGAAATCTACAGTGTGAGGGAATGTGAGGTTAACATACCAAAAAGTGGGACTGAATGCTCAGTGGCTATGGTACAACTCCTAACCTTCAAAGCGCTCAAGGTTGTTCGGTTTTGAAAAATAAAAGAGGAAGGACAAAGTTCCAGCGTACGTACACTTTAGTATTTCCATTACTTCCCTTGCCTTTCAGCCACACCCTATAAAACAATTAATGACAGGAAGAGATTCAGATTCAACAGTTTGCAACCAGACAGCTTCAGGCAGAAGTAAAACTTCCTAATTTCTTGCTCAGTAAGAGGCAATTACTATGCTTATTTGACATTCTGAGCATGGCTGAATGGGAAGAAAGATCAGTCAAGCAGAGGTTTAATGTTGGAGTATGATTAACAAAATCAGCCTCCAAAAAGGTCAATTAAACGCTGATAATGTGGAAAAATAAATATATGTATTATACAAACCATTACTCACAATGAATGCATACTTTATGATTACATGTTGCCAAGTTGAAGTGGCATAACACCAGGCAAGGTGGTGGCTGACCAACACATCTGCAACAGTGTATGTCTTAAGGAACCTATACTCGTAGACTGAAGTCTACTAAATAAAATTCCGGGGTGACCGTCTAACTTTCTTATAAGGCTACGTCCCCACTATTAGTATTCGGTCAGTATTTTTTCTCAGGAGTGGGAGACAAAACCAGGAGTGGGTGATGAATGTAGTATTGGTGACTTGTTTCTATTATACCTTTTCTCTGATTGTTCCTCACCTGGTTTTGGCTCCTGAGAAAAAATACTGACCGAATACTGACCAAATACTGATAGTGAGGCCGTGGCCTTAATGTGGATGTCTGCTGCATCTGCCAGCCATATGGTGAGGGCCCTGGTTTACGCATGCTTTGGATACAGTTACAACTGAAGTTATTCAGCAGCCAAACTGCAAATTACATTTATTAGCAAAATATAGAAACTTTCTGCAATAAACCCAACAAATTTAAAATAGTTAAAAACAACAAGTTGTTTCACCAAAATTTGAGAGAAAAAAAAAAAGCCTACTGCAGTCTTCAACCCCTTCATGACAAGAATCTTTATTACGCCGAGCACTCTTTGGCTGTTACGATCTGCTGCACAGATAATGCATAGCCAGACACCAGAGGAATATTAGTTCATTCTTCAAGTGCATGGACCTCCAGTTCACCAACATGCTCAGGTTTCTTTTCTGGTCCATGAGGACTTTTGCTTTGTTTCCCTCTTATGGGGCTAAGAACGTACCAGCAGGTAGTTAGTGACTATCTGCCTGTTCTGCTAAGATCTTTCTGCTCATATGTCATGGACCGCTCCAGACAAGCAGAAGTTAAGACGTTATTGGACCCTTCAACAGAACAATGATCCCAATTATGCCTCAAAGTTTACCAACACCTAGTTTCAGAAGTCCTAGAAGATTATGGAGTGGAACTCACAGATGCCCATGCATAGAAAATAGTATGTAGGATTTGACTAAGGTGTTGGCAGCAACCATATTACTTACCTAGAAGCCACTGTCCCTGAGGAATGGGTCAATACTCTTCAGGAAGACATCTAGTAGCTGGAGTCTGGCTATGGATCACATATCCTGCAAATCATAACAGCTAAATGTGTACTAAGAACTGAAGACTTGTCATGGAAGGGTTGACTAGTTTTGTGTTGAGTTTGGAGAAACCACTTGTTATAGTAGTTGTTTTAAGCATTTAAACAGTTAGTGTTTCGTTTATTTCAGAAAATGTGTATTTTTTTCTAATCAAATTTGCTATGAGTTGAATAAATTTGATCACAGATGCATTTCATTTCAGTGCATCGAGTCTATATACTGCAAATGTAATGAATACTACAGATTAGACCCGTTTCATCAAGTCCAGCATTGTTCATGCCAGCATTGATGAAGGGGCATGTTGGGAGTCAGAAGCACCCGATTCATTAATGAATCAAGGGTGTCTTAAAATTGGTGCGTGCCTCCATGTGCCACAAATTTCACACCGATTAAGGACTAGAGTAAGACATGTCACATTGGTTATGAATTAGATGAGAGGGAGATGCCATACCACACCCCAGCTGCGCCCGTTTTGAAAGAGCTGGGCGAAGTTGGTATGAAAATGGCAAGAGTTGCAAAATTTTTGTTCAACTTCGCGACTTTAAGTGTTTTAAACCAGAATTCTGGCGTATAACATTTTGCTGAACCGGGGACATTGTATCCAGAATGTACACCACAACACACTTATACACCAAGGTAATGTAAACGTGGCTCTTCGGTCACCGAACCACTCAGCATTATTTTGTATGAAACCATTTTTGACAATACTCCTCCCTTCAGTATACTTCTGCAAAGTTCATTGCAGGGTTGCCAACCGTCCATAAGTTCCTGGTCAGTGTGTAAAAATAGGGCACTTTATGTCCATTAAAAAATAAATAAAAAATTGTCCATTATTTTTTTTGAAAGCTGGAGAAATCCATATAGATTATTATGACAAATCTAATTATTTTATAGGTTTACACTGAATGCAGATAACGTCTTAATATCAGAATTATGGGATGTAGGCCTGTATCAGTTAACCTTAAAGGAATCTGTCAGCAGGCTTTTGCTATGCAAGCTGAAGACACGAGGTACGAATTAAAAACACAGATTTCAGTGATGCCTCTCTTATCAAGCTTTGTGGTTTAGTTTACTTGCTATGATTGTTTTAGCACCAGGAGCTTATCATTGCTGGGACACAGCAGCGCCTCCTGGTGTGACCCCCCCCCTGCCCTCCTGTGATAAGCAGCTCACTGTCTATACACATTGTATATACAGAGCCTGGTGGGTGCGGGGGAAGCTTTCTCAGCTCTGCTGCATTGTTAAATCTAAAAACTGATAGAACTGCTGCACCCTGTAAACGGACACAAAGTGATACATCATTGGAGTCAGGGTCTCTTTGCCAACACCAGGGTGCTCTCAGATAAGGTAGCAAAAACCTGACTCCCTTTACTGGTTTTCTAATGTGTCAGTGGCCGTCTGCTATAATATATATATTTTTTTATATTTATTTTTTTATTTTTTTGAGTAACTGTCCAGAAAAAAAAAAAAAGTTGGCAACTCATCTTATAAGTGGCATCCCATCCAAGTTTGAAAAAAACGTGCTGGCATTTCCCCCCACCCCCTTAGCCTTGACAAATAATCTGGTTATACTTTTCATTGAGAACCAAAAGATCAAGTTGTTAGGTAGATTATGTAGTTCAAAGGAGAACACATTACACCTCTCAGATTATTTCAAACTGGATCAGCATGGAGCTGTCATGTTATATGGAGGAGATGGGAACAGTACGCCAAAAAGTGAACTTTGATCACAATGGGAGCTGGCGATTGGCCAAAAAATATTGACCCGAGAAAACACAGAAGCATTTGTGACATACGGCAGTGTAATATCACACTGAATCTTGGATGTAATACAGACATAAACCGAGAGGTTAAGAACAGAAATTTCCACTCTGCTACCAAAGCATGAGAGTTATTCAAGGACAAGCAGAGGGCATGACAAATGTTGCCACAACAGCACCACATACACAACACCATGACAAATTATGCAGGGAGAGAACTTTGCCTTGCTTGGCATGCAGGGGCAGTGTAGCGTGTGGAAACTACCTGCTCTCCTATAGAAAGGGGGGGTTAAAGTGCTGCATGCACTTCATGATAAGGCTACAATGTTATTCTGCAAAGACTTCTTACAGCTTCAAAATACTGTATTGTATACTGTGCAACCAATTAAGCCTTGTTCACACAGGATGGATATGCTGGGGAAAATATCAAGAGTAAAACCACAATGAAAAATCGATTTAAAAAAAAAAAAAAAAACACCACAGGTTTAGGTGCACATTTTATCAAAATAAAAGTTTGTAGGCTCTCACTAGTTTTTTTTACTTTTTTGGCATTTCCTTCTATGTAGGCTTGTGTTTGTGCACATTTGACTGTAGATTTTACCCTTTGTACGGCAAAAGGTAAGTTTGGCAAAAAACCTGTCACCCCTACTCAGAAGAATATAGCATGTAGCGGACAGGAAAACGATACAATCCCCAAAATCTGCAATGGGCATGTTTTGTTTTTTTGCTCTCCTTAAAAACCCCATTCATTTGCATTTTACTGTAGTATGGGATTTTATGATTTTATCCCCCATGCAGAATTCCTCATGTTAATTGCATTTCCAAGTGAAGCAAAGAAATGGACATGGGCTGCTATTAGAGCTAGGAACAGGTCTTCCAGAGAGACTTATTAAAAGGACATACTGGCCCCCCCATGACAAATCCTGCTTAAAAGGGAAGCTAATCCTGTAATGAAAGCAAGCTTCCAGACAACGGCTACCAACATCAATATCTAGGCAAGTCACATATTTGAGGTTAAAGTTGTGAATGTGGGACTTTATTCACAGCCCAAAACAAACCCCCCATCAAAGCATACTGCGGACAGCCACTGCCCAGCCCAGAACAGCTGATAATGTACATCCATCACATGGACCAAATGCTTTGTAACTATGTACAATCACATTACAGCTTCTTAATAACAGACAATATAGTCACTTAATATACCATGAATGGCCATAAACAATAAAAGACATTAGACTTCTGTCTGAAACCGGTTTAATCATCCCAAGATCTTTCATTAATTTGAAGAATATAAACCCCTGTAATTTTTAGGCTCTGTTCACAAAAGCTATATGACTGATATATATTGATTGGATCTCAATAAATCCAGAAAACTTATGGTGTGCATCATATTTTCACACAGGTTTTATGGTAAGATCTTTGCCGCAGAACGCATCATTCTTGCCAAAAAGCAGCAAGATTTAATAATTATTTCTCTTTCCCAAAAAGTTAAAAAATGCTCTTCACTATTTCTGGTTGGGGTGAAATCACAATAAGATACACCTAGTGTATTTATATATTTTACTCATTTATATAGCGCCATTATTTCCACAGCGCTTTACAGACATTATGGGCACTGTCCCCATTGGGGCTCACAATCTAAGTTCCCTATCAGTATGTCTTTGGAGTGTGGGAGGAAACTGGAGAACACCCACGAAACACGGGGAGAACATACACACTCCTTGCAGATGTTGTCCTTAGTGGGATTTGAACCCAGGACCCCAGCATTGCAAGGCTGCAGTGCTAAGCACTGAGCCACTGTGCTGCCCGTGTATTATCCCCTTGCTGGCTTCCAATATGCATTCTGCAACACTAAACGTTCTCTGATGAAGGAAGCATACATGTCAGAGCTTTGCCGGCTATTCTGATGGAAAGAAAACTAATTTTAGCATAATGCATCCTGCCAGTCAAACATCTGGATTGCCTTTGGAGAAAAGTCAAAGATTTAGTTCCTGGACAAAAAAAAACAAAACACACACACACACCTAAAGTTGCAATTTTTAAATTCCAGTTACTAACAGCAAAGGAAGAGAAGGTTGGCTACAACGTATATTGCCTGATTAGAGATAGTATAATTGGTAAAGTATGTGAATTGTAACTAGCAATTTCCAAATAATTATACTGACTAAAGCCAGTTCATAAAAGTTTGCATTTCCAAAAACATATTAAATTACATAACATGTGTCTAAAGATGTCAGCATGTGTTAATGAAAAAAAATGAAAAGGGTTATTTCCAAAAATTTTAATATGGTCTTATGATAATATACACATCTATTCATTCGTGTCAATATAATAACCCATCTTTAAATGTGACCCATTTTGCACATATCACCCCTTTAAAGCCCTTGTCAGATATCATTGGAACGGTCCTTTGGCAACGGAAGAGTTGCAGCTCCTGGTTGATCAGGCACAGTGGAGTCTCATAGCCAGCCCTCTGGCAGCACAGCTCGGTTCTGGTCCATGTCTAAATCGGAGCTTCCACTCTCAGGAATCATTTCATGGAAAACAGCGGAGCTTCCCATATTACACACTGGGAGGAGATACCGGGAATAGGAAGCAGCAGTGTGCTGGTAACTAAGGAGCAGTGTACTGCAAGGAGAGAATACGGCAGGATGGGGCTCTGTATACAGTGGCTGAGATTAGTTGAGCGGTGTTTATAGCCCGCTACTAGAGAGACCAATGATGTGCAACTGGAAATGCTGCTCTGCTGATGCATCAACATGAGAATCATCATCTGCTACATGCATCAACAAAAGGATTTTCAGTTTTGCATCACCAATCTGGCAACTAATACAGTGCTGCCTTTGTGAAGGATTGCAGGACAATCTGCCAGAAGCAGCCAATTATGTAAACCCTCACAGACAGCTATACTGATCTATATGGCAGAAAATAAAAGTCTATCAGACAGTGCACAGAAGAATAGCAGGTGGGACTAGTCAGGAGCCCACAAGAGAGTATATAGGGGTCTATAGCACAGAGGAAACAAGTGCTGCTGGGAAGTGTAGTTTCAGTCGTTAATAGGACCTCCCGTTCAGCTATGAGAAACTGAATGCACTGAGAGGCAGATAGAGATTGGGGGAAAATGAAAGTTAAAAGGAACTAAATTTGTTGAGTTCCATCTGGCAGCCACCATTTTTCTGAATCGCAAGAAGCCTCCCCAGCCCCACAGTGTTTTCATATTGCCGCTGCTGGAGCTGAAATCCCCGGGCCTCTCACTCTGGGCTGAGATTTCTGGCTTTGATGAAGCCATTGCAGATCCTGGAGCAAGGTCACAGCATCATGACATCACAACATGCGACCTGACATTGTCTGCGAATCGAACGCGCAGAACCCTCCTGGGCCTAAAAGCTGAGAGAACCAGCGCAGTGTGAGAGGCCAGGGGATTTCAGCAACAGCAGTGACAAGCTGAAGATGAAGAGGACTGGAGGAATGACGATGAGACGAGTGCAAGTATCCCCCCCCCCCCCCATCCCCATTTCCAATTTCTTCGGTCAGTTTCCACAACACATAGTGGAGATTTCATTTACCTAGCTGGTGCTGTATTACAAAGCGGGTTATATGCACCAAATACATAACTCATGAGCCTACCCCCTACCCCAACCAGAACCTAGCAATTAATGCTTACAAGCCACATATTTTTCTTTTGCTTGGGCAAGTTTCCACTTAGCATCTCCCGCAATGATAACTGCAGCAGCACTAATTGTGGCAAATATCATTGAGAAGGAGAACGTCACTCCTTGTATTGCAAACAGTGAAATTCTCACCTACATTTGCAGCATAAGTTCACATGCAGATCATGTGAAGTTTCCTCTGCAGATGTACCGTATTTTTCAGACTATAAGACAGTTTTTTCCTCTAAAATTTTGGAGGAAAGTGGGGAGTGCGTCTTATAGTCAGGATAATACATTGTGGATGGTAGGGGGAGGGGGGGGGGGCATCAGCGCCGGAAGAACGGGGCACAGGCAGTAGCCAGCTGCTGCTGCTTGGCAATCCTGTGTGCCCACGATTAGGGAGTATGAATATTCCCTCCTCTCCAATCCCATGGGCATGGAGAAAAGTGAATATTCATTCTCTTTAATAGCGCGCGCACACAGGACCGCTGAGCCACGGCAGCTGCTGACAGTGTGCACTATAAAAGAGAATGAATATTCACTCTTCACCACACCCATAGTCCTGGTGTGGAGAGCAGTGAATATCCCTGCAGCTCACCTCAGCATGAGAGCACATCACAGTGACATCATGCGCTGCTCAGATGCTGAGATGAGCTGCTGGCAGAACAGGACGCAGTGCTGGAGCAGAGGGGAGGAAGAACAGTAGAAGTGTTTATTTTTTCTCATGTGTGCAGTGATGGGGTGCCATGCATACCAGGATTGGGATGGGATATTATATATATATATATATATATATATATATATATATATATATATATATATATATATATATATATATATATATATATATATATATATATATATATATACACACACACACACACACGAGAATAGTTTAGCCATTATTGGGTGCTACTACAGTGAAAATCTTCACACTTTGAGAATGGAGCTACTAGTGCAAGACTCAAGGGTGCAGCTGCACCTCCATTCAGATACACTACTTTAGACTTTTTTTTATATTACATATTCTTAGATTTATTAGCCTATATGCCATACCAAAAAAACAGATTTGTTAGAATGAGCATTCAAAAGGAAACTGATAGGAAAGGCTAAATCCTAACAAGATACGGACACAGTAGACTTTCAAAAATTAGTAATCTCCTTTCATATCTAGGTATGCGTTTTGTACTTCTGAATAAAGATTTAGGGACTCTGCTTCACATAAAATGTAGAACAAGTATACTCATTTGCTACAGATGCCCCATTACCCTTGAACTCTCCTACAACATCACAGAAAAGCGATGATTTATATCTGCGATGTTAGAACATATCTGGTAAATATAACTGTACAAGGTCAGACCACACAAACGGCACAACGCATCGCTAAACATCAATTTACTATCCAGAATTTTTTTGGGGTTTGTCTTCATTAGTATGAATACAGACAAGGCCAATGAATGCATGTCCAAATCTATGTTTCTTTCTAAGGATTGCATTTGGGTGATATACATTGCCTCAATTAAAAGTCCACTATCTGCATCTTCTAAAAAGAGGGACATCATTCTCTGGCAGGTACTACATTACCTAATGGGTCCTCTGGAAAAAGATTAGCAATCAATCAAAAGGGCAGACAGATCAGAACACTATGTAGTCTATATAATTGAGATCGAGATTAGCAGCATAAAATAAGAATATTGGATTACAGGTTCACAGAGTGCCTTTAAAATGAACCTGACAGTTGATACATGCTGCCTGTGGATAGGGCAGCATGTATCAGGCGCTGGCTGTGTGATCTCAGCCAGGTATGTTTCACGCTGAAACGCTGCGGTGCTTTAGAAAAAAGATAAGGTAGAAGAGTCCCTGTGACCAAATCATGCTGGAGACCAGTCAGACAGGCGGGTTTCTGGCAGCTTCTCCCTGCACACTGCCATGGAGTGACATATACACACACGTAGAGACCTGTAAATCCAGGGCAGTGGGTGAGTTTTTCTCTGAAACGTTTCAGCGTAAAAAAAAAAAAAAAAAATTATAAATATATACCTGGGTGAGATCATACAGCCAGTGCCCAATACATGCTGCCCATGGATCAGGCAGGATGTATCAGCTGTCAGGATCCCTTTAATTTGCCAGCCTGCATTCTGCCTTCTAATCTACTCATTAGTCCATATGCAACATGGCCACACGCTATTGTACTTCTAACCCACCTATGAAACATTTAATCTGTTCAAGCCATGAAAATCTCCCGACATATGCTAAACACAAGTCCAGATAAACTACTTGATGGGGTTTTTTTAGTCACTTTTGCTTATTGTAATATTTAATGCAGCTTTTTCTTTTGCACCAAGTCCTTCAAAATGGCATAAACTGTTCATGAATTTGCTAAAAACACACACACAAAAAAGAAAAAAAGCAGAAGTGTCGCTAATCTAAATTTTCTGCCCCTAGTATTATACTTACCAGCCACTGTCTTCATCTGTTATCAGCTCCGCTCCGGTTGGTCTTCTGCCAGATCGCTCCAGTGTTTGCTGGTCGAGCCGGAAGTCACTACTCAGTGTAAGTCTATGAGAGCCAGAAAGAGGCTGAAGCCTATAATACTAGGGGGGTGCAGAACTTAGATTAATAGCACCACTATAGCACTAAAAAAAAAAACAATTAAAGTCACACTCTCACCCAGCAAGACGAGTGCCCTCGCAAATCAGATATTATCCGGTTTACTGAGCATCAATTATATCATTTATTTGGAATCCTCTAACACAATGCTAGATGAGAAGAACACGACAGTCAATTGCTGCCACATGGACGACCGGTCATACGTACTGATATCACTGATCCATGGTAACTGTGGTGCCAAATGTATATGACATTTTACCAACAAAAGGCATTTCTCAACTACCCACAGGAAAAGTATTGTGATGCATGTCTTAAAGGTGTTGTGCACTACTAGGACAACTCCTTCTTGATCTAAATGTTTGGGGCTGATAAAATGAAAAAGCTTATCCTCACCTCCCGTGCCGGCGCAGTTACAGCTCTCGTGCGGTTGTTGTGGCACAGTGATCACGGCACCCAATCTACCCTGGCATCACTGGTCCCACCTACAGACATTTTGAACACACGAATAAGAAGCCAGGGCTGCAGCTGATCTTGGACTTCCTCTTCAAAATGTCCAAAGGCGGGGACAGTGATGTCTGCGCGGATTGTGAAATGTGACCCCCGACACCCAACAACCGCACGAGGGTCCCGGGACCGCAAGTGCCGACACTGCTGAAGTTGAAGTGGCACCAGCACAGGAGGCGAGTCGGGCCCAACCATTTAGATCAAGAAGGGGTTGTCCTAGTATTGGACAACCTCTTTAAAGATTGGGGGCCACACTGATCACTAGAACTGGGGTTCCAAAGACCCATTCATCCTTAGGCAATAGATGAAGCCAATGTCAAGCATGCTCAAAGCAACTCTATTCATTCTCTAAGGGACTGCTGGAGTTATCCAAGTGCTAAAAAGAAGGACTGATCTTTTGGATCCACTTGGCTTGGCTGCAATATCACAAAAGAAATTAATAATTGCTGGTGACCAGCTCAGTTTTAGGGGAGTGGGACTGTTGTCCTGGTGAAGGGCATGTACACATTATGCCTTTTGCTGGCAGGTCCACTGCAAAAAACACCTGAAAAAAGTGCCCAGAAGATGCTCAGACAAAAACAACATGAGAACAGCTAGGCGTTTTTACAGCTTCAGGTTTCCTGAACACAGAGCAGTTAAAAGTAGTGACCTGGCCATTCGTCAGATCGTTTCCACTCTGAACACAATATATTTTATGACAAGTCAATGGGAAGGCTGTAAAAAAATAAGTAAATATGACAGCAGGTTCAACCACCAGAAAGACATTGTGTACACATACCGCACAGGTTAGGGCACCGATCAGCTCAGATTTACACATACTGCCAGTAGGAAGCACAGAGTCCTGATGAAAGGCATCAGTCTCCCAATAAAGCTACGCTCACAGACAGGGTAAGGCTAGGTTCCTAGCTGAGCTTTTGACGCTGCAGAATTTCTGCACCTATGATCTAAATCAGTAGCACGGTTCTTCATTGCATTTTTATGTTTTGTTTTTTTAAAAACATGTTTTCTGTCTCTTGTTGGTGTACCAGGTTTTAAACAAAGCTATATTTCGGTGCGGATTACATGCGTTTTTTGATGTTTTTGCAGTGGATTTTCCATATCTAACGCAATTCTATGGGAAAAATCTGCATAGAAAACTCTGTGTACACAAATTGAGACATTGACATGCTGCAGATATGAAACATGCACCGCAGGTCAGCTAACACAGAGGCATGAGATGTCGATAAATCCCATCCACTGTGCTGGAGCTGGAAGACGCTGCGATTATACAGCAGCATCACAAAAGCTCATTGTGGGAACGCAGCCTTATAGTCCAGAGCCGCAGACCACCCCCACCTCCCACCCCATTTGATCCCTACTTCTAGATTCATCAGAGGTTAAATGCCAGCTTCTTATGAGCGCAGTCTGACTACACAGGCTTTGTTTTTAGTCTGTAACCATGGAAACAGAAGCTTGGGAAGTTGTGGACACAGAACAGGACATCTTTTTTTATTCAGGTGCATTAGAAGACAAGTCAAACCGTTAATGTATCAGTGCAGACCCCCGCAGGTGACAGCCTGGGCCGGCAGCAGGGACGGGACAGGCCGGCAGAGAGGGGGTGCCGGCAGCTCCGTGCCCTTGAGCAGGACACATGCCGGCGGCGCGCACTTTCCCACGTCTGATCACGTCCACGCTCGGCCGCCAGGAGACATGATTTCCGGTTTCCCAGAAGTTTCCTACAAGTTCCCGGCAGACGGCGGTGGAGCAGCGGGCAGGCAGGAAGGTCACTTACCCGCGGGAGGAGTGAAGGGCACCGCGCTCCGGCTTCCTGCACGGTCTCGCCATATTCTTTGTTGGAGTCCGTGCACTCCCTCCCTCTTTAACCCTTCCCGGGCCGGGCACCGCGCTGTCACAGCTGTTCTGGAGGCAGCGGGTTACACGTGAGGAAGTTGTGCCGGGCGGCATATGGCGTCCTCACCTGTGTGCCGGCACTTTCCTGGAACTATGTGCCGGGTCCTCACAGCCCGCACAGCCCCATGTGATGTGACCCCCGCACTGCTGTCAATGAACTCGGGAATAATACCCCCCTCTAACATGGGCTGGTCTTGTGGAGGCAGGGAGCCAGTCAGCGGCCAGGGAGGTACCAAGTGCAGTACATAGGGGAGGGGATTTCCCAAGCTTTCTTGTACTGAGCAGCTCTGCTCCCAGAAAAAGTTGTGGAGGTGCGGCCATGTGTCAGTGAGGGCACAGCGAGCTAACTGCCCCCCGACCACTGGGACGCCCCCTCCCCGGTGCAGCCTATGAATGTGCCTGCTAGCAGTGTCACTTCTTTACTGTTATCCATTGCTTTCCGTATGTCCTCCAGGTAAGAATGTCAGTCACATGCCCTTACCACAGTCCGCCGTGCAGCCCCATAACAGCACCGCCGCACTGCTCTATTAACCCCTTCATGCCACAGAAGATTTTCAGTTTTTGCACGAGTTTTTCCCTCCCCTTCTTCCAGGAGCCATTACCTTATTATTTCCCATAGCGGTGTGTGTGGCACCACTCAGTTTACCACACTGTAACCTGCCTCCAACTTTAAGGCTGTGTGCTCACGTAGCGTTTTTCAAGCGTTTATGCTGCAGAATTTCCGCAGCGGAAACGCTTGTAAAACGCTAGGTAATCCGCACCCCATGGTCCCCAAGGGGATTCCGCATGTTCTATGCACATGCTGCGGATTTTTCCGCAGCGTTTATGCTACGTACAAAAATCCGCAGCATGTCATTTAATTTTGCGGAAGCGCAGCGGAACTCCCGCCATTGACTTGCATTGAGACGCATAGAAACCGCGACTGTACATTTGTACAAGCGGCTTCTATGCGTCTCTATGTGCGGATGGTACCCTGTTCTGGAGGAGAGGAGACTCTGATCCAGACCTGGGTACCATTGTACCTGTAAAAAAAGAATAAAATAACAAATAAAGTTTATACTCACCTGTCCGGCGTCTTCTCTCTGAATGCCAGCAGCGCTGAAGGACCTGCGGTGACGTCACAGTCATGTGACCGCAGGCCCTTCACCGCTCTGTCTCGCGATATGCCAGCAGCCGGGAACAAGCCAGGAAGCAGCGCTGCAGCCACGCCGGGGCCTCGGGGGTGAGTATAGCTTTATTTGTTTTAATTTTTACGGTTCACACTGTATAAATCCATGCTGTTTGCATGGATTTATACAGTGTGACCTAGTTGTCAAGCACTTTCCAAGTGATGCTATCGCCTGGAAAGTGCTTGTCAATCTGCATGCGGAAATGCATGTGAACCCGCATGTGGATCCGCATGTATTCTGCAGGAAAAACGCATGCACAATCTGCATGCGTTTTTTTCTGCCAGGGAGATGCAGAAATGCTGCAGAAATTTTCTGCTTCATTTCTGCATCGTGGGCACATAGCCTTAAAGTTCGGAAATATGGCCACGTAGCGCGTCACTGCAATCTATTGTACACTAAGCCATGTCCACTCTCCTGACTTTGCACAGCCCGTATACACCTTGTGAAGCCATTAGTGTCCCATACAGTATGATACCGCTTTCATGGCCCCACAGTCTCACTACATATAGTGTGAGGCCCATCAAGTCCTGCCGCACTCACTGTATGATGCACCAACAGGACATTCTCTTTAACCCCTTATCGCTCTATGATGCTCCTCACACTCCTCCTATACATTATGACATGCCTAAAGCTACATATCTGAGGGGTAACGTCTCTCCTTGTGGAGAGTAAGTTGCCTGACATGCCAGAGTGAGGAGACTTGTACACCATGCCTGCTCCTCTGGATAATTAAATATGCAAATTGCCTCTTCAGAGAGGAAGAAGACTTGAATTCTAGTGCCACCTATTGGTAGTAGCAATCCTAAAAGTCTATATCGACCCTTTAACGAGCCTTGCCAGATGACTTATGATTTTATCCCAAGTCATGTGGCAAGGCTCATTAAAGGGTCATGTCAGGCATATCACTGTGAGTAGGGCTGTGCTCCTCATACCGTTTGGGGGCATCACAACCATGGACCAGACTTCAGTGACAGGATAATAAAACTTTCACACTCCTTATCTGTGAACTATTGCAATATTTACAGCCACAACGGTTTCTCCCAGTCCCACATTTATAGTTTTGCTTCATGTCACTTGTCTCATCTATTGCATTATTCCTGTGTCCTGTTGCTTATAAATATGTGACTCTTCAGATTTCATGTTATACTAAGCCTGATGAAAAGGCCTGAGTAGTCTCGGAAGCTTGCAACTTGTTACCATCTTTTCAGTTAGCCATTAAAAGGTATCAACCACTGAAGACTCTCAAATCTTAATATTTTTCTATCTACTGGCTAACATAGTACAAAGATATACCGTATTTTTTGGACCATAAGATGCACTTTTCCCCCCAAATTTGGGAGGAAAATTGGGGGGGGGATGTCTTATAGTCCGAATACAAACTTATCGGGGGGGTTGCGGCGATGGTGGAGCAGGGTCCCTTCCTCAGGAAGCCGGCGCCAGCAGAAGTATGGCAATGCTATGGGCCCGGTGTCGGCAGTGAGCAGAGTCAGTGCATCATTGCTTTCCCAGTGGCCATTTACCTGAAGCTGTGGGCCCATGCCGGAGGCGTAGGCCAAGATCCCTGCTGCAGTGTGTGCAAACTTGGTCAAGTACTATAGGAAACGTCTGACCTCTGTAATTGCAAACAAAGGTTTCGGTACCAAATATTAAAGTGCACCTGTCAGCAGGATTGTGCTTAGTAAACCACATACACTATCAGGTGGACAACATTACACTGAGTAAAATAATACCTTTGTTGATGAAATCCATCCAGTGGTTCTTTTCTAATCTTTATTTTCAGTTCTGCCATAATTATATGCTCGTGCTCTGGGGCTGGACTTTAGGGAGGGGCTGTAGTTGGTGCTCTCATTATGTATTCCTATCTCTGTGCTTTCAGTGACCTGCCTACTGTTTTAAAAATTGCCTGTGTAGTTTCTGTTCAAAAGTGAAAACTTACATCCCCCAATATGGCCGCCGCCGCATACGCAGTGGCATCTTTTGGTTGCTGAGAGATGCTACTGCACACGCTCGGGCGCCATTTTGCTTAAGGAAAAAGAATTTGGATGTAGCAATATGCCGCCGCGCATGCACAGTAGCATCCCTAGGCAATCGAGAAATGCTACTGCGCAAGCGAGGGCAGCAGCAGCCATATTGCTGCAGGCAATTTTTTTTTTCCCTGTAGCAAAATGGCACGTGCGCAGTAGCATCTATCGCTTGCCGATGCTACTGCGCACGCATGGGCGCCATTTTGCTACAGCAAAAATAAATTTGCCTGCAGCAATATGGCCCCCGCGCAGTAGCATTTCTCAATTGCCGAAAGATGCTACTGCGGACGTGTGGCGCCATATTGCTGCACCCAAGTTGTTTTTCCTTAAGCAAAGTGGTGCCCGCACGTTCGAAGTAGCATTTCAGCAACCAAAAGATGCTACTGCGCGGGTGCCGGCGGCCATTTTAAGACATGTAAATTTCATATTGGCAGAGAAACTACACAGGCAATATTTAAAATAGTAGGCAGGTGACTGAAAGCACAGTGACCTGTCAGAGGCCAGAGCTAGGAATACATAATGAGAGCACCAGTTACAGCCCCTCCC
This sequence comes from Phyllobates terribilis, assembly GCF_046119375.1. Taxonomy (NCBI): domain Eukaryota; kingdom Metazoa; phylum Chordata; class Amphibia; order Anura; family Dendrobatidae; genus Phyllobates; species Phyllobates terribilis. The sequence continues at coordinate 397,807,665 of NW_027362763.1, forward strand.
TAAAGTCCCGCCCCAGAGCACGAGCATCTCATTATGGCAGAACTGAAAATAAAGATTAGAAAAGAACCACTGGCATCATATTACTCAGTGTAATGGCGCCCACCTGACAGTGTACAGTATGTGGTTTACTAAGCATAATCCTGCTGACAGGTGCACTTTAAGTTGTTTTTCCCTTGTATCAAATACTTATTTCATGCATTAAAATGCTAATTAATTATGCAAAAATCATACAATGTGATTTTCTGTTTTTCATTTTAGATTCTGTCTCTCACAGTTGAAGTGTACCTTCGATAAAAATTACAGACCTCTCCATTCTTTATAGGTGGGAAAACTTGCAAAATCAGCAGTGTATGAAATACTTATTTTCGCCACTGTAGAAAGAGTTGATGCTGTTTAAGGCAAAGAGGTGTCGCACCAAATATTGATTTGATTTAGATTTCTATTTTGTTCATTCACTTTGCATTCTGTTAATTTATAAAAAAAAAAAACTAAATCAAATATTAACATTTCTATTTCTGAAAGCATTCTTACTTTGCACCATTTTTCCCCACACCTGCCTAAAACGTTTGCACAGTACTGTATATGTATATATAGTACACAATTTATGTATTCTAAATATGTTCACTTCATGTTTACTTATTATGTTTGACACGTGCAATGGGAAAATGTGTTCCCAGGATATACAGAATTTTTTTTCCTTTATTACAAGAGCTAATGGGCATAATTGGCTACTTTATAATTATACAGTGGCACATGCTGCAGCTTTTCATAGGAGGTATATGAGGGAATGCTCAAAAGTAATATTATACAAATGGATGTCGTCTTATTCAACATCAATGTAGAAAGTAGTTTGCATTTTCTGGTGATTCATTGTTTAAAGTAGCCATGTACAGTATGTGAGTAATTATGTTTTATATAGTAAGAAAAAAACTTTCACCATTGAAAATGCCAAGCATTGATTTGAATAAATGATTACAATAAAGGTTATCTTCTTGTATTTCCAAAAATAAATATATATTAAACACCTACTATGATGTTCTGAAGCACTTTCGCAAAAGGCTAGATGAGAGGTGCATAACCTGCATCACAGGAGCTGAATGCTACTTTTTGCAGCCCGTAATCATCAAGACACAAAACGATTGTCTGTTTCCTGAGCGATCAAGCGATCCAGAGAAAGCTATGTAATAACTAACGTAAGCTTGATGGGGAGGTGGATAAGTGTTTGTCATGACTCGACTTCGGTGCTCGATCTGGTGACCTCTGGCTGTGCGGTTGGTTTCCCTCTCTTTTGGACCACAGCCTGTGTTGTCTCTGTCTAACTGCTGATAATGCTCTTGTCTTTCTTTTGCTTTGCTGTGTGGCTTCTATGCAGGTGTTCTCACTTGCTCGTTTTGGTTTATCCTATCACATCTTGGGAGGGGCTATTTATACTCTCCTGACACATGTAGTCTTTGCTGGCTATATGCCAAGTAAGATGGATGTTTGGAGTCTCGGCTCCCCATTCAAGAATTATCTTGCTGAGATTTCCTCTATTGCTTCTCATGCAGTTTGTTTGCGCGTTCCTCGTCCCAGCACTCTTCCCATTTTGTTATATTTAGGCTGTGCTCCCACTGAGGGTTTTTTAAGCATTTCCGCAGCAGCCATTCCACCACAGAAACGCTTGGTAGAAGGTCTACAGTGTTCCCCAATGATAATCCTCATGTGCTGTGCACACGCTGCGGAAGTTTCCGCTGTGGATTATCATTGCGGAAAAATCTGCAGCACTACCAATTATTTTGCGTAATTGCAGCGTTTTTGCCGCCATTGACTTCCATTGAATTGCTTAATATCCGCATGACTACATGTGCACGTGCGGATATTAAGCAATTCAATGTGCGGATGGTACCCGGGTCTGGAGAAGAGGAAACTCCCCTCCAGACCTGGGTACCATAGTACCTGTAAAAAAAAAAAAAAAAATACATTATACTCACCTTCTGATGGCCCCTGGTCTCCATAGTGATGCGTCCTGGCTTCCCGGCAGCTTGCGATAGTCTAAAAGGACCTACCATGACGTCATTTAGTCATGTGACGGATCACGCGGCCGCTGACGATGGCGCTCGTGTGACCTGTCACATGATTAAATGATGTCATGGAAGGTCCCTTTAGGTCACCGCAAGCCGCCCAACACACCGGACTCATCGAAGGAGACCCGGGGCCATCGGAAGGTGAGTATAATGTTTATTTTTATTTTTTACCATTCTTTTACTATAACTTGGTCACACTATATAAATCCATGCCGGTTGCATGGATTTATATAGTTTGACCAAGTTGTCAAGCACTTTCCAAGTGATGCTAAAATCGCTTGGAAAGCTTGTGCCTGGCAGGAAAAACGCATGTAAAATTCGCATGTGTTTTGTCTGCCAGGGAGATGCAGAAACGCTCAGGAAAAATCCGGAGCATTTCTGCATCGTGGGCACATAGCCTTAAAGTCTGGGGGTTCCCACGTATACCCAAGGTCTTTTTGGGTTCCTTTCTTTTCCTTCCGTCTTTCTTGTATAACTGTGGGAACACGTCTTTAACCCTGTGTCTCACCCTTAGTCTGTGTGCACTATGTCCTGTTGTGGTTTTAGGTTACATTCTGTGTATAGTTGAGGTTACAGTTAAGGACACTCAGGGTCAGCTGAGGTTGAGTGGGGGCGTCATTGTATAAGTTTAGGGTGCCAACCTCTGCGGTCAGGCAGGGACAAATCAGGGTCAGGTTAGGGATTTGCCTAGTCTGTATATGAACCTGTAGTGTGCAGGTTTAACATCTCTTCTGGTTTGTTCATCCCCATGCGAGTGTTAGGGCTCAGTCATAATACTGTTATTTTCCATGATGCTGTTTGAACCTCTTTGACATGATCTGCTCTCTCAGGCCCTGCACTAGGCATAAGGCCATTTTCACATAGTAGTATTCTTGTCTTGGGCATAACTATCTAGGTTGCAGGCTGAGTAGCTGCTATGGGTGCCAACTGCTAAGGTTGGGTTCAGACGGACATAGTTCACTGTCTGTATGCAGACCACAATGCCCGGACTGACCACGCGCCTCAAAATCCAAACTTAATGACTCTTGTGTCCATGAGGGTGTAAGTTTTAGTTGGAAGACCTGTGATCAGTCTGGGTATCTGGCCTAAGAGGACCCTATAGAAGAGGGAGTAGAAAATTTAATATGATTCTGTGTTAAAGGTAACCTGTCATCTACCTGGTGTTTGAGCAGCATGAATCAGACACTGACTGCGCAATTGCAGCCAGATATGCTTTACTCTGAAACACTTATATTTCAGAGAAAAGATACTCTGAAAAGCCTGACAAGTCCAAGTCGGGTTCCTGGCTGGCTTCTTCCTGGCACACTGCAGTTGACTGACAAGTCTCTTCATGTGTCTGAACATAAGGAGAGACCAGTCACTAAAAGGGATTGGGGCTGGAAGAAGCTGGTCGGGGACCTGCCTTGTACTAGTGATCCGGCAAACATAGGCCTTGGTTCATCATGGTTTTTACATAGTGTTTACACCAGAATTCTAGTATAAAACGCCTTCAAATGTTGCAGAATGTTTTCGAAGAACACGAAGTTGCCAAAAAATGTTGCGACTTTTGGCATTTTCAGGCAACTCTGCCAAACTGGGTGGAGCTGGGGAGAAGCCAGGATGGGACATGGTAACACCCATCCAGCTAGCTTATTAAAAGTAGCAGAATTGCTTATGCCAGAAATGTTACTCCAGTAACATTGCATTATAACTTCACGTGACATAATTTTTCATCTGTTTGGCTATGTGCCCACGATGCAGAAATGAAGCAGAAAATTTCTGCAGCATTTCTGCATCTCCCTGGCAGAAAAAACGCATACAGATTGTGCATGCGTTTTTCCTGCCAAATACATGCGGATTTGAAGCGTTATTCACATGCGTTTCCGCATGCGGATTGACAAGCGCTTTCCAGGCGATTTTAGCATCACTTGGAAAGTGCTTGACAACTAGGTCACACTATATAAATCCATGCAAACAGCATGGATTTATATAGTGTGACCGTAAAAGAATGTTTAAAAATAAAAAAATAAACCTATACTTCCCTTCCGATGGCCCGGTGTGTGTTGCTGCGCTCGTTCCTGGCTGCCAGCTGATCGCGGGGCACTGCACTGAAAGACCTACCGTCACATGACTTTGACGTCACCGCAGGTCCTTCAGTCCTGCCCGCAAGCAAAGGGAAGGAGACCGGGGGCCGTCGGAAGGTGAATATAATCTTTATTTTTTTATTTTATTCTTTTTATTTTTTTTACAGGTACAATGGTACCCAGGTCTGGATGAGAGTCTCCTCTCCTCCAGACTTGGGTACCATCCGCACATTGAAACGCATATAATCCGTGAATACAAATGTACTGACACGGATTATGTGCGTCTCAATGCAAGTCAATGGCGGCGATTACGCCGCGCTTCCGCAAAATTAATGGACATGCTGCGGATTTTTGAGCGCAGCATAAACGCTGCGGAAAAATCCGCAGCATGGGCATTGACAGTGTGGCTTGTCATTGGGGACAAAAGGGGGGCGGATTACCATGCGTTTTTGAAGCGTTTACGCTGCGGAAATTCCGCAGCATAAACGCTTGAAAAACGCATCGTGGGCACGCAGCCTTTATGTTCCTTTGCTGCAAGGGCATATTTACATTGTGGCCTTTTTAAGTTTGTTACTTCTGTACAGTGGCGTACCCTAATAGCGTCAGACCACACGCCCGCTATTGGGTCTTTGAGCCGGGGGGGAGCTAACAAAGAAAGAATCAGCTGTGACCCCCTGCTGTAATGTCTGTATACTCTTTTGCTCCCCCCCTGCCCAGGAGATGTGGTCTTATTATACCATGTTCCAGCACGGTTAGACACAGCCATTACACAGTACACACAGCAGGGGCACATCCAATTGTGGAAGTTATTTTTATTCCAAGATATATTAATTAAATGTACTTTGTTCATGGGAGAACCCCTTTAAGCGGCGCCATGTAAAAATTAACTTGCATGAATCTGAACTTCCAGTAATCTGTTAAATGACACATTTTGGTTCAATATTCCCTGGCAATATTCAATGTTCCTTAGCCACTCAGTGGTTGTATAACAGTATATAGAAATGTTTTGGTGAGATATTCCAGTCTGTAGCACACAGAATATAATTGATTTGGACTCCACAGTAACTTCTTTAACCATAACAAAACTTTAAAGCACCACTCCAGCGTGTTTTGTTTTTTTTTACCGCTGGAGTGGTGTTTTAAAGTGCCCTGCCCCCGGACATATACTCACCCTCCGGTATCTTCACCGTTTTTCAGCGCCTCTCCAGTCCTGCAATGCCATCTTGTGACTGCAGGTTCTGACTGGCCGGTAGACGTAACGGTCACAAGCTCTCATTGTAATTCTGTGAGAGCCAGAACAAGGCTCTCATAGACGTACATTGATTAGTGACCTCGGTCTCGCTCCATGAAACACTGGAGCAGCCGGCAGGTCACAAACTGCAGGAGACGGACCGGAGCGTCGGTGAAAACATATGAAAACACCAAAAGGTGTGTATCAGAAAGGGGGCAGGGGACTTAGATTTTAAGCACCACTCCAATGGTTTAATAAAATAAAAACCGCTGCAGTGGTGTTTTAACTTTGTTGTAGGTTGTAAATATTTACAATTAGAATATAGCTGGGCTCAATACAATATGGACAAATGTAAGGGACACCTACAAATTACCCCTATAGGCATTTTTATGACATCTCATGTTAAATCAAGAGGTATTAATAAAGGTGTGAAGCCCCCCACCGCCCCCTTTTCAGTTAAGGCTTCATTCACACGTTTATGTTGCACATACAACTTGTATCTGTTTTTATACCACACGTACCCATTATAATCTTTGGCGCCTTTCACATGTTTTTTTTTTCCAGCAGCACGGATGCAAAGGGCCAATACAAGTCTACGGGTCTGTGAAAAACACTTACAGCACACGGATGGCATCAGTGTGCCGTCCATATTTAACATTGTAAAGTATAGGAGAAGCTTTGTAATTTATTTATTTTTTTATCCATCCTTGAAAAACACTGATGACACAATGAAGGAAATCGGACTCACTGATGCAAAACACTGATGACACCGGTACCATTTTTTCATGTACGTTTTTAAACAAGGACATGTGAATGAGGCCGTATACAGTTTCTGCTCATCTGGCAATGTTCTTTCTACAAGATTTTGGAGTGTGTCTATGGGAATTTTTGTCCATTCATCCACAAGAGCATTTGTGAGGTCAGACATTGATGTTTAACTAGAGCTTGGCTCACAATGTCCATTCTAATGTTTGATGGGGTTGAGGTCAGGGCTCTGTGTGGGCCAGTCAAGTTCTTACATATCAAAATCACCCAGCCATGCCTTTATGGATGTTGCTTTGTGCACTGGGGCACAGTCATGCTGGAACCGAAAAGGGACTTCAACAAAATGTTCCCACAAAGTTGGAAGCATACAATCAGGGCCGGCGCCAGCACCCGGGCAAGTTCCGGGGCCCTGAGCAGGCGGGGGGGGGGCAACTCGCCTTCGGGCACCCCGGCGCGCTATGGGACTCGTGAGTGGAGGAGAGCGGTGTCGGCTCCCGCCCCCCTCCTCCCCCCGCCTTGCTCAGGGCCCCAGCAGCTTGTGAAACAATACTTGCCTCTCCCTGTGCCTCCGCAGCTGCTCCGGTCTCTTCCGCGTCCTCTGACTGTGATGTCTCAGGTCAGAGGGCGCGGTGACGTCTGTACACCGCTCTCTCTCCTGAGCCGTCACAGCACAGAGCGGGAAGACGCCGGCGACGCTGGAGTCTGGAGTAGCGGCAGCAGGTGAGGAGAAGTGAGGTGAGTATTTGATTTTTTTTTTTTAATGTATGGAGGCATGGGGCATTATATGGTGGGGGTAGTGACATACTAAATGGGGCATTATAAGGGAGGGGGGGAGTGACATACTAAATGGGGCATTATAAGGGAGGGGGGGGAGTGACATACTGCATGGGGCATTATAAGGGAGGGGGGGAGTGACATACTGCATGGGGCATTATAAGGGAGGGGGGGAGTGACATACTGCATGGGGCATTATAAGGGAGGGGGGAGTGACATCCTGCATGGGGCATTATAAGAGAGGGGGGAGTGACATCCTGCATGGGGCATTATAAGGGGGGGAGTGACATCCTGCATGGGGCATTATAAGGGGGGGAGTGACATCCTGCATGGGGCATTATAAGGGGAGGAGTGACATCCTGCATGGGGCATTATAAGGGGAGGAGTGACATCCTGCATGGGGCATTATAAGGAAGGGGGGGAGGAGTGACATCCTGCATGGGGCATTAAAGGGGGGGAGGGGAGTAACATCCTGCATGGGGCATTATATGGGGGGGGAGTAACATCCTGCATGGGGCATTATAAGGGGGGGTGACATCCTGCATGGGGTATTATATGGGGGGTAACATCCTGCATGGGGCATTATAAGGGGGGAACAGCGTGCATGAGGCATTATGTGGAGGGGGCATTCTGGATGCATTATAAGGCTATGTGCCCACGTAGCAGATTTGATGCAGAGCATTTTTGCCTCTCTGGCAGAAAAAAACGCATGCAGATTTACATGCGTTTTTTCTGCCAGAGAGAAGCGTTTTTTCTGCGTTTTCGCATGCGTTTTTTCAAGCGATTTTGAGCATCACTTGGAAAAGTGCTTGACAAGTTGGTTACACAATATAAATCCATGCAACCGGCATGGATTTATAATGTGTGAACAACTGATGCTTTAAATGCAGCATCAATAGTAAAAAAAAAAAAAAAAGAGAGAATTAAAACGTTAAAAATAAAAAAACCTGTATACTCACCTCTCCGGTCTCCTCCAGTCTGCTCCTGGCCACGTTCTCTCTCCTTGCCGTCCTGCAGTGTACTTTCAGGACCTGTGGTGACGTCATTTAGTCAGCTGATGGTCACGCGACCATCACCTAACCACCGACGTCAGCGGTCGCGTGACCATCAGCTGACTAAATGACGTCACCGCAGGTCCTGACAGTACACCGCGGGACGGCAAGGAGAGAGGACGTGGCCGGGGGCCGCCGGACAGGTGAATATACAGGTTTTGTTTATTTTTAACATTATTTCTTTTTTTCACCGCGTGGTAGCCGGGATGAAGAGGAGTTGTAGTCTCCTCTTCATCCCGGGTACCACACGCACCGCGATTACGCTGCAAATTCGCGGCCATTGAATTTAATTGAAACGCAGCAAATCCACATATACCTGCGGGTTTGCTGCGTTTCAATGTTCCTCAATGGCCGCAAATTTGCAGTAATCACGGTAGAAATGGTCATGCTGCGTTTTGCAACGCAATGCAAATTAGCGCATCATGTGCACAGCACATCCGAATTCACATTGCTTTGCATGGCAGACTGTTTTACAAGCGTTTTCACAGCCGTAAAAATGCCGCAAAAACGCTACTTGGGCATATGGCCTTACTGAAGGGGGCACTAATGATCAAATATTTTTAGAGGGGGCCCTTCAGTGGCATTATCACTTGCCGGGGACACTCTGGGGCATTATTACATGGAAGGGCATTAATATTAAAGTCGCAGAATTGGAGGTAACAGTAGGATGGGGAGTTTGTATTGGTTGGGAATAGATGGGGACTTCTGTGGGTTGTAGAGTCCGTCTCCTGCTACCACGAGTGTGAAAGCACAACCAACATTCAAAAGTGACCAAAACATCAGCCAGAAAGCATTGGTACTGAGATGTGGTATGTGGTCCCCACCTGCAGAACCACTCCTTTATTGAGTGGGTCTTGATAATTGCCAATAATTTCCATCTATTGTCTATTCCATTTGCACAACAGCATGTGAAATTAATGTCAGTGTTGCTTCCTAAGTGGACAGTTTGACTTCACAGAAGTTTGATTTACTTGGAGTTATATTCTGTTGTTTAAGTGTTCCATTTATTTTTTTGAGCAGTGTAGATTGTGAGCCCCAATCAGTATGTCTTTGGAGTGTGGGAGGAAACCCACACAAACACGGGGAGAAGATACAAACTCCTTGCAGATGTTGTCCTTGGTGGGATTTCCAACTTGTTTTCCTGGAAGAAACAAGTCTTCATGCAACTTCATCTATTGAAGAAAAGAAAAATTATGGATATCTGAATATGCTGACCAAAAAAAAGTTAATTTTGTTTTAATGTAATATATATATATATATATTTTTTTGCACAAATGTGGCAAAACATAACCAAATCTGTATAAATATAATATTGGCATGAATATACCGATTTAGAATAGAGATATTGTGGCAATAATACCAGAAGGTGAACGCTGTATTGACCGCTTCATGACAATTGAAGTTCAGTTCAGCAAAATCTGAACTCCAATATGGTACTTTTTCCCTTCTGAGCTTTGCACTTTGACTCAAAAGCAGTTTTAGATCACATATAGAGTATCGGTGTATTCAAGAGAAATTGCACAACAAATTTTGGGGTCCATTTTATCTTGATATCCTTGTGAAAATGAAAAATTGGGGCTAAAACAACACTTTTGTGGGAAAAATATATATTTTTTCATTTTCACAGATTAACGTAAAATGATATGAAGCACAAGTCGGCTCAAGATACTCAACACAAATCTAGATGAATTCCTTGAGGGGTCTAGTTTCCAAAATGGGGTCACGGGTGGGGATTTTATACTCTGTAGGCACAACAGGGGCTCTTTAAATACGACATGACACCCGCAGGCCATTCCATCAAAGTCTGCGTTCCAAAACGTCACTCCTTCCTTTCCGAGCCCTGCCATGCGCCCAAAGAGTAATTTTCCCCCACATATGGGGTATCTGCATACTCAGGACAAATTGCACAAATTTTGGGGTCCATTTTCTTCTGTTACCTTTGTGAAAATAAAAATATTGGGGCAAAAAGAACATTTTTGTAGGAAAAATGTTGTTTTTTATTTTCATGGCTCTACGTTATAAACTTTTGTGAAGTACCTGGGGGTTCAAGGTGCTCACCACACATCTAGGTAAATTCCCTGAGGGGTCTAGTTTCCAAAATGGTGTCAATTGTGGATTTCCACTGTTTAGGCACTTGAGGGGCTCTGCAAACGTGATATGGCTTCCGCTAATTATTCCTGGTAATTTTTTATTCAAAAAGTTAAGTGGCGCTCCTTCCCTTCCATGCCCTGCCATGCGCCCAAACAGTAGTTTTCCTCCACATATTGGGTATCGGTGTACTCAATAGAAATTTCACAATAAATTGGATAGTGCAATTTCTCCTGTTACATTTGTGAAAATTTTCGGGCAGAAAACATTTTTGTGGGAAAAATTTGGTTTTTTTTTATTTTTACAGCTCAACATTATAAACTTCTGTGAAGCACCTGGGGGAAAAATGTGTTTTGTTATTTTCATGGCTCTACGTTATAAACTTTTGTGAAGTACCTGTGGGTTCAAAGTGCTCACCACACATCTAGATAAGTTCCTTAAGGGATTTAGTTTCTAGAATTGTGTCACTTGTGGGGGGGCTTTTACTGTTTAGGCACATCAGGCGCTCTCCAAATGCGACATGCAGTCTAATTATTACAGCAAATTTTACATTCAAATAGTCAAATGGTGTTCCTTCCCTTCCGAACCCTGCCGTGCGCCCAAACAGTGGTTTTCCACCGCATATTGGGTATCTGCATGCTCAGGAGAAATTGTACAACAAATTTTGGGGACCATTTTCTCCTGTTACCCTTGTGAAAATAATAAAATTTGGGTCTAAAGTAACATTTTTGTGAAAAAAGTTAAATGTTCATTTTTTCCTTCCACATTCCATTAATTTCTGTGAAGCACCTGAAGGGTTAATAAACTTCTTGAATGTGGTTTTGAGCACCTAGAGGGATGCAGTTTTGGGATATTTTCTGTCATGTAGACCCCTCAAAGTCACTTCAAATGTGATGTGGTCCCTAAAAAAAAAAAAAAAAAAAAAAATGTTTTTATAAATTTTGTTGTAAAAATGAGAAATCGCTGGTCAACTTTTAACCCTTGGAACTTCCTAACACAAAAAAAATTGTTTCAAAAATTGTGCTGATGTAAAGTAGACATGTGGGAAATTATTATAATTTATTTATTAACTATTTTGTGTGACATGCTCTCATATGACTATGTTGCCAAAAAATTAAATACGATACGTTAAAGCATTATTGCAGTTTTTTTATGATATTATTTTTGTTATTTTCATACTCTCTTTTTTTATTGTTATTTTTTGCTGATATAAGGCGATATCGGTAGGAAAATAAAGAAATGTGTCTATTTTTCACTTTTTTTTTTTTAAATTTATGACCACAAAAGGACAACAAAAATATATTTTAAAATTTGTTCACCTTTCTATATCAATTATTTATAAATATCGGACATGTTTTTTTTTTCCAATGAAGGTGTCTTGGATTTTCAACTAATTGGATTGGCAGTGTCTTTTTTTTATTTTTAATATTTTTTACCTGCTGTTTATTTTTTTATATTTTTCACTTATCTGTGATAACAGGTAGGTTTTGAAAGGGTTTTCCATTTGGCTAAGATAGACAGTCGAAGCTGCTGACCTAAGTGACTGCATCATTGATGTGAGAGCCATTGCTGGACCAGGAGATGGTGAGTACATACTCTGTTATCTTAGGTATAGAAAAGGTATATAAAAGCATTTGTGGTCCCTTTCTTTAAATTGAAAAACCCTTAATGACATATAACACAAGCAGAGCCTGCATCTTTGAATGCAGATGATATCTGATTTAATCAGCCATCATCTGCCAGTAACAGCCGCACGTGGAGCGGAGCTCCACCCACGGCTGTTTAACCTATCAAATGATTGAGAGCAGCACTGATAGCTCTCGCTGGCTGGAGAGTCACGCTATTCTATGCAGCCATCATCGCACCCGTGACGTGATTGTGGGGCGTTGATGGGCTGCTCATGGTGCAAACAACAAGCCCTCACACAGTTCCATATCCCAAATTTTGAAAACATTACGGCTCTTCCAAGATGGTGTCATTACAGAATTTTTTTTTACAAAATTTCTGAATTTGTTTTCACCACTTAAATAAAACAAAACTATACATGTTTGGTTTCTTTGTAATCATACTGCCAGGTCATTTTTACCATAAAATGAATGCAGTAAATCAAAAAAAACATAAACAAAAAAACAATTGTAGAATTGCGTGGTTTTTTTTTTGCTATTTCGCCACACTTGAAAAAATATTATACCCCTTTTCCAGTACATCACATGGTAAAATGAATGGTGTCATTCAAAAGTACAACTTGTCCCGCAAAAAACAAGCTCTCACATTGCTTTGGGGTGACACCACTAGGCCCCCCTTCCCCCTTCTTTTTTCCTCCATCTGTTGCACCACTGGTATTTGCAAATTTGGGTAATTATTGGCTATTCATTTTTGATATTTTGCCTTTTACTTCCCATATGCTCTACTTGCTCTCTCCTTCTTTTTGCATACTCTTAGGTATCTGGGAATTGTCCCTTATTGATGCTATTATCTATATATGCCTTTGTGGTGCTACTAATACATACCTCTGATTGCTGTTAATATTGGGTTATTGTGTCCCCCCCCCCGGGGGGGAGAGAGGGAGGGGGTGTCTCTTGGTGTCCTTGGTTTTTTAATCACATATGTGGCACTTTGTGCCTTTAAGCTCTTTCATGTATTACTTTTTTGACTTGTGTATTTAATAAAATTATATATTTTTTCTATTTTCATTTGGGGCCTTGTTGTCGCTTTTCTTTTTCTCTCATTTTTTCACATTGCTTTGTTACAGAAAAATAAAAAAGTTATGGCTCTTGGAATAAGGGGAGGAAAAAGCGAAAGCACAAGAACAGAAAATCCCCCAGTCTTTAAGGGGTTAAGCGATTCAATAAAAAAAGTAAACAGTGTTACAAAAATTAAAATGATCTTGATGCTGATTTTCCAGCTAATTATTGGCTAGATTCTTTAATATTAACTTTTGAGAACAAGTTTCATCACAAGCTAAATAAGGTGACTTTCAGAACCTTGTGCATTTAGATTTTATTATTCCAATCCCATATTCATACACAAATAGTGTTGCACTAGGTTCCTTGGGTCCACACCAAGAAAATAACCGCAAGGTACAAATACAAAATATGCATGTCTGCTTTGTAGTTATCAAAGCACACATATGACATCATGACTGGTTATTTGTGAATCAAAACATAAAGCATGTATTTCAGTGCAGGCATCCCCAAACCATGGGAGAAATATGTGACACATAGGCCTCAGATGTGTGGCCTATTGCTAGCTGTAGGTATAGCCGACAGGCATGGGAATGATGTAGTGGAGGAGAAGAAGCCATGAAAAGGCTGTAGCGGAGCAGTGCTGCCGCTGCTTCCTCCTCCCTGGTGACGTTATTATCTTCAGCGTACAACTGCCTCCATCTCCTCCTCGCTTGTTCCTGCAGTCCTTCCTCAGCCCTGCATGGCCACTTCCCAACTGCCTGCTCCCAATTGCGTACTTCTCTGTATGAATATACTCAATGCACACCCAAAGCTCCCCATTGCTCCATCACATCTGCTCTACTCCACATTCTTTAGTAAGAGTTTTTAGTGAGAAGACAAGCCATAAGAATGGCCAATGTAAAATGTTGAATGACTATTCCAGCTCCGCTTACTTACATATCAGGAAGTGGGTGGTGCGCCACATATACACATACCTGCCGGGACATGATACAGAACAGAAAAGAGCTGGAAAAATCCTTTAGACAATAATCGTATTTTATTTTGCCATTTGGACAGTTTAAAGCAGGGGTCTCAAACACGCGGCCTGCGGGCCGCATGCGGCCCCTGAGGCTGCTTTATGCGGCCCGCAGGCACAGACCCCTTGACGATCCCGACCTGGTCCAGGAGGAGCCGCCGACAGCAGCGCTGAATTGCCACACAGAGACTGTTTCCCAGCACTGCATTTCCAATGCCAGCCGATGGCCAATCAGAGGCCAGCAGCTGATATCTGCGTGTCGGCGCAGCGAGTATGACGTCATTGCCATATGCAGATGTCAGCTGCTGGCCTCTGATTGGCCGGCGGCTGACATTGAAAATGCTGTGCTGGGAGACAGTCTCTGTGCGGCAATGCAGCGCTGCTGTCGGCGGCTCCTCCTGGACCAGGTCGGGATCGTCAAGGGGTCGGACTCTGTGGTGCCTGCGGGCCACATCTGCAGGAAGGACGCCGAGGGAACGGAGGACAGGTGAGAATCATCTTTTTTTTTTTCTATTTTATATGTGTGAAGAACAGCACAGGGGGCACAAAGCCACAACATGGGGACCGGGATGGGGCACAGAGCCACAAGAGGGGACCTGGATGGGGCACATAGCCACAAGAGGGGACCTGGATGGGGCACATAGCCACAAGAGGGGACCTGGATGGGGCACAGAGCCACAAGATGGGGACCTGGATGAGGCACAGAGCCACAAGATGGGGACCAGAGCCACAAGATGGGGACCTGGATGGGGAACATTGCCACAGGATGGGGACCTGGATGGGGCACATAGCCCCAAGATGGGGACCTGGATGAGGCACATTAGTACAAGATGGGCGCCAGGATGGGGAACGTTGCCACAGGATGGGGACCTGGATGGGGCACATAGCCACCGGATGGGGACCTGGATGGGGCACATAGCCCCAGGATGGGGACCTGGATGGGGCACATAGCCCCAAGATGGGGACCTGGATGAGGCACATTAGTACAAGATGGGCGCCAGGATGGGGAACGTTGCCACAGGATGGGGACCTGGATGGGGCACATAGCCACAAGATGGGGACCTGGATGGGGCACAGAGCCACAAGATGGGGACCTGGATGGGGCACAGAGCCACAAGATGGGGACCAGAGCCACAAGATGGGGACCTGGATGGGGCACATAGCCCCAAGATGGGGACCTGGATGAGGCACATTAGTACAAGATGGGCGCCAGGATGGGGAACGTTGCCACAGGATGGGGACCTGGATGGGGCACATAGCCACAGGATGGGGACCTGGATGGGGCACATTAGTACAAGATGGGGACTTGGATGGGGAACATTACTACAAGATGTTTTCCATTATTACTATATGATGCTAATTGTAAGACAATATTACTGTATGTGGCCAATTGGGGGAAATAAAATAGTATAAAAAATAAAATAAAGCATGAAAAAATATTGGGCACTAAAAATGCTGTTTTATATGTAAACTAAAGTAAACACAAAAAAGTGCACGTTCATTATCGCCACATCCATAACGACCCAAGCCATAAAAAAATAAACACGGCAAAAATGTTCAAAAGGTGTATACAAAAAAAATGGTATCACTAAAAATGTCACATTGAACAAAGAATGCGGCCCCCCAAATTCAAATTTTTTCCATGTGCGGCCCATATACCCAGCCGAGTTTGAGACCCCTGGTTTAGAGGATTATTTTAATATGGAAGCTAAAACACAGCAAAAGGACACAATATAAATTTAAAAAAATAGCAGAAAAAAAGGCAGCCATATTTACCAACACAGGTCAGAAAATGAATGCACTTACAGGATGTAGCAGCCCTCCTTGATAAAAGTGGAGGCAGCACAGGTGCAAAATACCGCTCCATGAATTGTAGGTGTGTCAGTGGTGGTTTCAGCAGTATTTTACACCTGTTTTGCTTCTGCCTTTACCAAGGGAACTGCTGCATCCTGTAACTACATTCATTTTCTGGCTGTCTTTTTTCTGCTATGTTTTTTGAATGAATTGTGTCCTTTTCCTGTGTTTTTGCTTTGATTATGGTATAGAGGCTCGCAAGACAATTAATTTTCTGACCTGTGTTAGTAAATATTGCTGCTTTTTTTTCTTCTATGCTTTTTGATGTGGAAGTTGGCGTCACTGTTAACGTCCACAGGTCCCTGCCGGGACGTGTGCTTCATTGGCACTTGTCTTATTCATTAGAATGGAACAGGTTCAACCATACCTGCCAATTACTCACTTGTCCTGGCAGGTTGCTGTAGAAGAGATGTCACCAGTGCTGTTCACCTCCTAATACAGGAGTGGAGTCTGAATAATCTTTTAATGACCAGTGACAGATACAGTACAGTATATATGTCAGCTGTTTTACATAGTCAGCAGTTGTCAGGACCAGAAATTATTCTAATTACTTTAATTTAACCCCAGAGATGCCAGGGTCAATAGCAATTGTGGAATCTGAAGAATTTGCTGGAGAAGTGTGGAAATCTGATCTCTTGTTTCAGCTATTTCCTGTTTTCTACTGTTAATATGGCTTTTATGATTTCTTTGCGCAGAATGTGCCTTGATCATCTCTCAAAGCTGAATGTGGCTCTTGACTTAAGAAAGATTGGGGACCTCTGTTCAAGGACTGAAATGTCAACTCTTAATAGTTTTGTCTTCTGCTGGACCATAGGGACCCGTTACTATGCCAAGGTCTGTGTACTCTAGTACTTTGTTCTATCAGTTCAACTACATTGAAACATTTCTGATAATAAAACTCTTACGTTCAACCTGGGCTGTCCTCTATCTAACTCTAGGTGGGGCCACTGATACACCTAGTCCTAAGTCCACGTTCCCTCAAATTTTGATCACACCCCTATTTATGAGGTTTATATATGTGACCAGCTCTGGAGATGATGGGACATCACCTAGAATTTCAATTGAGGCACAATAGGGACGTGTCCCATTAATATGTAACGTGTACCTATTGTTATGCACACGCCCGGGCTAAGCGGCGTGTGCGTGTGATTGGTAGTGATTCCACTGGACCGTGCCGGAGAGTGAATGCCTGGAGGGGCGTGACTAAGTATTCACCCGATCCGACCAGGGTCGCACGACGGCATACGACGCCAGTGCACCAAGGAGGAACCGAGCAGAGGGACCAGGTGCTACTCCAGGACAGACCCCGGACACGGCTGTTGACCCACACAGGGGAATACAGGAACAGGCTGGTAGGCTGGCACACAGACTGGAGGGTATAGGCAGGCACGACTGGTATGCAGGCAGGCGGGTATGCAGGCAGGGGGGTAAAGGCAAGCACAGCTAGAGTGCAGACAGGGAGGAACTAGCAGGTAGGAACACAGGCGGGATAGGACCCAGTACACACCGGGACTCAGGAACAATACAGGCAGAGGGTTACAGGCAAGCACAGCTAGAGTGCAGACAAGGCTGAGCAGGGAGGACAGGGCTCTGTTCACACGGAACAGACAGGAAGGGAAAGACAGAGCCAGATACTCACACAGTACTTGCAGAGACAACAAGCAGGAGTTAGGTACGAGTTCAGACTCTGCAGAAAAAGGAAGGGAACGGACATAGAGGCAAAACAGGTAAAGGACAGGAGAGAGTTCAGACTGGAACTGAGTGTACGGAGGAGACCGACACTGCAGAGGGATACAGGAGCGGGTCTGGGAATACGGCCCCCAGAGAGGCGGAACGAACAGGCAAGGAGCGTGTTCAGACAGGACAGACCAGACGCAGGAGGGGGTCTAGGAAATCGGCCACTAGAAGGCGGAACGAACAGGCAAGGAGCGTGTTCAGACAGGAAAGACAAGAGAACACAGAAAGGAGTCAGTTCAGACACGGGAGCTGATACCGCAAAGCAGGGGACATACAGGACTCAGTTCAGACACGGGAGCTGATACCGCAAAGCAGGAGACATACAGGACTCAGTTCAGACACGGGAGCTGATACCGCAAAGCAGGAGACATACAGGACTCAGTTCAGACACGGGAGCTGATACCGCAAAGCAGGAGACATACAGGACACAGTTCAGACACGGGAACTGATACAAAAAGCAGGAGACAAGAGACGGGACCTGGCACCTTCAGAGTGCAAGCACACACTGAAGGAAACACTATGCTCAGGCAGGGATAGAAGGGAGCTGCTGAGCTATATACCAAGTGACAGACAGCAATAGGCTGAGGACGCACAAGGGGTGTGACCCATAGCAGGTACAAAAGGCAGGAAGTGATCGGGCGCCGCCCTTAAGCAGCAGAAACAGACACAAACAGACAGCATGGAGGGAAGCCAGAGAGACATTCTGGACAGGAGATCAAGTGCGCCCTCTTGCACAGTGGGAGATGGACCACCATGCAAGGACGCCGCCAGGTATGTTACAGTACCTCCCCCCTTACGCCCCCTCTTCTTCAGGCCTGCCAGAATCTTCCGCAGGGAATTCGAGGGCCAGTCGTTCACTGGGTTGGAGGGGGACAGAGACTTAAGGGTAATCTCTGCTTCGAGGTACATCTTGTCAAGCTCACAGGAAGAAATAGACGGGTTATCAGGTACATAATGAGGAAAAGTCACTGTCTCTTTGTTATCTGGTGGTATCCCGGAGGATTCAGGAAACAACTGGAGGTCCTCCGCCGGGTCAGAAGAGTGCAGAGGCTCAGAGAAAACAACTGCTTCAGAGTACACTAGGTCGGACTCACTGGAGGAAGCAGGCGAGGTATCGGGTACCGAGTATAGGAAAGTCTCTGTCCATTCACCACCAGGTGGCACCCCGAAGGGTTCTGGAGACAGCTGGCGGTCCTCCGCCTGGTCAGAGGGGTGTAGAGACTCACGGGTAACCTCTGCTTCAGAGTACACTAGGTCGGACTCACTGGAGGAAGCAGGCGAGGTATCGGGTACCGAGTATAGGAAAGTCTCTGTCCATTCACCACCAGGTGGCACCCCGAAGGGTTCTGGAGACAGCTGGCGGTCCTCCGCCTGGTCAGAGGGGTGTAGAGACTCACGGGTAACCTCTGCTTCAGAGTACACTAGGTCGGACTCACTGGACGAAGCAAGCGAGGTATCAGATCCAGGATATAGGAAAGTCTCTGTCCATTCACCACCAGGTGGCACCCCGAAGGATTCTGAACACAACTGGAGGTCCTCCGCCTGGTCGGAGGGGTGTAGAGACTCAGGAGTAACCTCTGCTTCGGAGTACACTAAGTTGGACTCACTGGACGAAGCGAGCGAGGTATCAGGTACAGAGTATAGGAGAGTCTCTGTCCTTTCGCTACCAGGTAGCACCCCGAAGGGTTCAGGAGACAACTGGAGATCCTCCGCCTGGTCGGAGGGGTGTAGAGACTCGGAGGTAACTACCACTTTGGGGTACCCATTGTCAGGCTCACAGGACGAAGCGGACAAAGTATTGAGTACCGGGTGTAGAGAAGTCTCTCTCCATTTGTCATCGAGTGGTATCCCGGAGGGTTCAGGAGGCAACAGGGGATCCTCCGCCAGGTAGTAGAGGTGCACAGACTCTGAGGTAACCACAGCTTTGGAGCATCCTTGGACATGCACACCGGTTAAAGAGAAAGAAGCATCTGATGCCGGGTGCAGGAAGTTCTCCTGTGTGGAGTCTGGATGGGCAGAAGTCTCTTCGGCCAGGAGAACTGGTGCACTACCCACGCACATTACCCATTGGGGTTTCTCCGGGATACAGGGAGATGAAGCTTCAGTAGGGACTTCAAGGTTGGGGTCAGGAGGTCTCAGGGAGGACAGACCCTGGCGTGACGGCTTGCCTCTAAGTCTAGCACGTCTGGACTGCCTCTTGAGGTTGAGAGAAGTATTCCGGAAAGCGTAGTCACCCTGTGAGGATTCTGGGTGGGCAGTAGTCTCATTGGGCTGGAGGACTATTGCGCTACCCACACACATTACCCGTCGGGGCTGCTCCGGGATATTGGGAAGTGAAGCTTCAGCAGGGGCTTCAGAGTTAGGGTCCTCGAAGACCATACGAAAGGCCACCAGGAAGGCCTGCAGGTCAAGGATGACAGGATCCCATGCTTCCCATAGGGGGGTGACCCATTTCAAGGCATCACCCGCTAGGTAGTCAATCATAAAGGCCACTTTAGCCCAATCGGAAGGAAAATAGAGAGGGTAGGCCTTAAAGTGTAGCATGCATTGCTCCACAAATGCACGACACTGTCTTGGATCCCCATAGTAACGTGGCGGATCCGCAGGAACGAGGGCTGATAGATCCATCTGGACGGGTGCGTAATTCGCCTGGAACTCAGCTATAGGGGGAAAAAAATTTATTTATTTTATTTTAATGCATGTATTCGCTGGAAAAACTTCTCAAAGAGCGAAGGCCGTGGGGCTCAACGGGAACCATGGCCTGAGCATGCTGTTATGCACACGCCCGGGCTAAGCGGCGTGTGCGTGTGATTGGTAGTGATTCCACTGGACCGTGCCGGAGAGTGAATGCCTGGAGGGGCGTGACTAAGTATTCACCCGATCCGACCAGGGTCGCACGACGGCATACGACGCCAGTGCACCAAGGAGGAACCGAGCAGAGGGACCAGGTGCTACTCCAGGACAGACCCCGGACACGGCTGTTGACCCACACAGGGGAATACAGGAACAGGCTGGAGGGTATAGGCAGGCACGACTGGTATGCAGGCAGGCGGGTATGCAGGCAGGGGGGTAAAGGCAAGCACAGCTAGAGTGCAGACAGGGAGGAACTAGCAGGTAGGAACACAGGCGGGATAGGACCCAGTACACACCGGGACTCAGGAACAATACAGGCAGAGGGTTACAGGCAAGCACAGCTAGAGTGCAGACAAGGCTGAGCAGGGAGGACAGGGCTCTGTTCACACGGAACAGACAGGAAGGGAAAGACAGAGCCAGATACTCACACAGTACTTGCAGAGACAACAAGCAGGAGTTAGGTACGAGTTCAGACTCTGCAGAAAAAGGAAGGGAACGGACATAGAGGCAAAACAGGTAAAGGACAGGAGAGAGTTCAGACTGGAACTGAGTGTACGGAGGAGACCGACACTGCAGAGGGATACAGGAGCGGGTCTGGGAATACGGCCCCCAGAGAGGCGGAACGAACAGGCAAGGAGCGTGTTCAGACAGGACAGACCAGACGCAGGAGCGGGTCTAGGAAATCGGCCACTAGAAGGCGGAACGAACAGGCAAGGAGCGTGTTCAGACAGGAAAGACAAGAGAACACAGAAAGGAGTCAGTTCAGACACGGGAGCTGATACCGCAAAGCAGGGGACATACAGGACTCAGTTCAGACACGGGAGCTGATACCGCAAAGCAGGAGACATACAGGACTCAGTTCAGACACGGGAGCTGATACCGCAAAGCAGGAGACATACAGGACTCAGTTCAGACACGGGAGCTGATACCGCAAAGCAGGAGACATACAGGACACAGTTCAGACACGGGAACTGATACAAAAAGCAGGAGACAAGAGACGGGACCTGGCACCTTCAGAGTGCAAGCACACACTGAAGGAAACACTATGCTCAGGCAGGGATAGAAGGGAGCTGCTGAGCTATATACCAAGTGACAGACAGCAATAGGCTGAGGACGCACAAGGGGTGTGACCCATAGCAGGTACAAAAGGCAGGAAGTGATCGGGCGCCGCCCTTAAGCAGCAGAAACAGACACAAACAGACAGCATGGAGGGAAGCCAGAGAGACATTCTGGACAGGAGATCAAGTGCGCCCTCTTGCACAGTGGGAGATGGACCACCATGCAAGGACGCCGCCAGGTATGTTACACCTATTACCATATGGGGCGGGTTGGTTCATTTCTCACCTCCCTACAAGCAGGTCTTTTTGTTCAGTAACCATTAGATTAATGGAAATCTGTACTGCAGTATTAGGAGTCCAAATCTTAGATTTTTTGGTACTGCCAACTGCCATGTCTTCATGAGATGCAGAAAAGGAGAGGACATGATGTTTACGTGTGTGATAGTGTAGGAGTGCTTTGCCAATGATACTGGGTGCTTTATTCCCAATTCAAGACGCATTTACACAATATGACTACCACAGCATTTGCAACAACATCCCATCCATCTAGTTTGCAATTTCTGTGAACATTGTTTGTGTTGCAACAAGTCCGTAACCCAAGAAACACCTCCAGGGTATGTAAGGGCTATTTGACCACCAAGAATGATGTGTCAGATGATATGGCCTCCACAATCACCCAACTTCAAGCCAATTCAGATGGTTTGGAATGAGTTGCACCACAGAGTGAAGCCAAAGCAGCAAACAAGTGCTCTGCACCTCTGGGAACACCTTCAAGACTGTAAAAAATCCATTCCAGGTGACTACCTGATGAAGCTGTGAAGGGTTCACCATGTGAGGTGGATCCTCTAAGCCCCAGGGCTGGGTGGGCACATGAACCCCGGGTTTTGATGCATCAAGCTGGAGGTCACATGGGCAGAGCGGACTTGGCGCACTCAGGACTTTCAGGAGGAACAGGACGGATGAAGTGGAACCCAGGAGTGATGAAAGCAAGTAAAGCCCAGTAAACGCGGAAGGTGGAGCACACAAAACATGGAGGTCTAGAGACTTGATCCCAAGACACAGGTGTGTCTAAAATAAGTTTAGGGAGATTGTCATTGATCCACTCTGGGAAACTTGCAAAACCCGCCATGGAGCACAGCAGAGGGCAGCGGACCCAGGAGAATGAAACGAAGCCCGGGATACTTGAGACAGATGTGTAACAAGCTGATAGAAATGCCAAAGCGCATGTAAAAGTTGAAAACATTGAGGAATCTAAAGTTTAACAGATAATGTGGTTTGTTTGACATGTTTTTTGACTCCTTATTTCCATATGTATTCCTTCTTGGTTTTTCTGCTTTCAGTTTCAATCTACAATGTACACATTTCAATAAGAACAAGAAAAACCGTTGCATGAACAGTTGTATTCAAACTTTTGATGGTATAGTACAGTCATAAAAGTAAACCTGTTCAATTTTATCGTTGTGTGATTGATATATAGAACCGGTTCAAAATGACAAGTAATGGATTTCTAGATGTTTGACTGTTAACAATCTTTATGTCTCATAACAGAATGAAACTTATGGAATCAGAAGAAATTTGAAATATTGCTATCTCATGTAACTAATTCTGCAATTCAGGAGTGTAGAGAAAGAACAGTGCCAAATTCCAAAATACACAAGACTTTTAGAAATGTTGCACCTGCATTACTCAGGAAGCTGCCTTTAGACAAAGCCATCTTATATATACAAATCAAGAAAGTTTGGGATTCAAAGTGACTTTTATTGATGGAAATACTCACTTTTGAAGTAAAACCATAATAAGAAAAAGGATAACATAAAATACTGTAGGAAATATTTGACAACTTGGAATCAGTATTGTATTCTACATAACATCCATCCTGTTTAATGTAAGTTTGATCACTATTGTAAAAAATGACAGAAGCTACTTTAGAGTGGTGCTATTTGGTCTATAAATTAACACACTTTACAGTTCCTGAAAAGTCTTTTAAAACCTCAAATTATTGTATGTACTGTACGTACTGCCATAAGGTGGAGGTTTTTAAAGGGGTACCTATATACTTGCTCCTCATGATGACAATGCGACCTTGCTTGTATTCTTCAACTAACCGGATCGAAAGTTTTACTATGGTTTGGACATATAATGAAAGCATCAAATTCATTTTCTTTTGATCAATAATGAATAAATTTTTCGATTCAAGTTGATTGCCTAAGAAGCACCAGTTTACTAGCTGTTTGCTATACAGCTTGCAAGCGCTGCTCTGAAGATGGCGTGATCACTGAATTTGGCCAGCTTCAGATCTCCTGTGCTCTTCCAATACTGCAGAGGAAAAGCTGCATCTGCTAGCAGCATTGAAGAGCGCACAGTTTGGGCCAGTGATTAATGATTTTATCTGTCTGAACTGTAAATCATAAGGAGTGCAGTACCCTACTCCTATCCCCATGGCCATCAAGAAGTCGGGAGGCAGATACCAAGGAGCAGAATTCTCCTGAAGATTGAAAGTGAGACAACTCCTTTAATAAACTGGTACATCAAAGGATGAATATCAATTGTAAAACAGTTATGAGCTATACCAAAACATTATACAGCGTACCCAAATATGCACAGGTATCACTTATATCAAAACCCCAGTGGGGAAATATCTGGCACATGGCTCGTATATGAACATCTGGAAAATTTATAATAAATAATTTAAATTGTGAAGAATGTCAAGAGGAAATAGTCAATATTTAAACACTTGAAAGGGTTAATGGTATGGTTCCAAGAAAACTGGGTTTATGTAATGTTGCCAATCACAAATATTTTTTCACTTACCAATATATAATGAATTATAGATATCACTCGGTTGAGAAAATTTGAAAATTAAGTCTTTGAAGAGTGTGATATAGAGCTGTTGGTGGCTCCGTCGATGGAAAAGTATAAAACTTATGGCTCTCAGGATATGCAACACCAAAAAGAATAAACCGTGCAGGATGAAAAAAATCAGTATGTTTAACTCCAAAAACTGCCTTTGAACATCACTTAAATACTTAAATAGTGAAATGAATTGAAGTCTTTTATCAACTTTGCTGTTCATTCATTCAGTTTGAATGTTTTTCATCTACAGGTTTTGAGCAAATTTTACACATAAGGTTAAAAGGCTACAAAAAGCTATTAAAGCACCACTCCAGCGTTTTTCATATTGCAGCGCTGGAGTGGTGCAACTAATCTAAGTTCTACATACCAGCTGCCATCTTCATCTTTTATCGGTGCTGCTCTGGTCAGCCTTCAGTAGTTTGTGATCTGCAGTGTTTGCTGAAGTGATCCAGAAGTCACAACTCAATGTAAGTATATGAGAGCCAGAATGAGGCTCTCAGACTTATATTGAGAGCTTGTAACCGTTACCTCTGAATTCCAGTAAGTCAGAAGTTGGGGTCACAAGATGGTGGTGCATGACCAGAATGGCACCGGAAAGAGTTGAAGACAGCGGATGGTAAGTATAAGACTAGTGGTAGGGAACTTACTTTAGTAGCACCACTCCAGTGCTGAAATAAAATAAATGCTGGAGTGGTGCTTTAAGGAAAAAAAAGTTTCAGGAAAATAAAAACTTCTTAAAAAGCACCATAAAACAGGATTGTTTGCTGAAGTGGTTTCCAAGGAGCCCCTCATCAGATTTGGCATAAAGAGTTACATTGCTTATGTGTAATGTATGTATGATTGTTGATTCCTCAATTTTAATGTAGTGTGTGCTGGTTCCATAACCCAGTGCCAACAACTCCTTCAGTTAATACTTAATTAAATCAAAACAGAAGATTAGCCAGCCATGACTGCTGTGCTTGGAGATTTGTGATTAACTGAATGAACTTTCAGAGGTCAACTGAATGTCAACGCTTTCCTTTATTATAAAGTTGCTTCATTATGTTACACAGTTGACTAAAGAAAACACAACTGTTAATTACTGGTCGCTAAAAATAAAACAGATGGTCAGACATTGATCATTATTACAATAATCAAATATATAAGGGATCACTTTTCCTTAACTTCTCAAATCTCTTCTCAGTAAATAGGCAAAGTTGAAAATTAACCTGAGAAAAGTTTCCATTAGACTGCATACATTTACCAAGATCATTCATTTTATTAACCTATTTTACATCATTATTTTACATGCATTCTTGATGCCATTGGAGATTATTGGTCCCCAAGGAATTCTAATGTGTCCTACCCTTTACCTCCATTGTTGCTATCATGGTCAGAAGAATAGAAAGAGCAAGGCGAAGAGGAAGACCAGCAACCCGATGGCTTGATACGATCAAATTAACGGTGGAGAAGACACTGGTGGACCTATCTGGGCTTCAACAAGATCGATACTTCCTACTGAGGGTTCATCCATCAAGTCGCCATGGCTCGAGATCGAAGGCCGTTAAATAATAATATAAATACTTCCCTTACTAAGTTTGCCATTACATTCAGATTTTCATCTATGTATTTGCATATCTAGGTTATATACCATGTCATACTGCCAGACTTGTTACATTAGATATTTTCCAACCTCAAAACTGAACTCCAGCTGCACTTCCATATGCACAATAAAGAATTAGATTGTAACATAGTAAATAATTGTTAAAACCCATTAGGAGATAGAATACAGTAGTTACAGTACCTAAGGGACTCAAGTTCTCTTTACTGTAAGGCTTCATTATAGTCACTGTTATGTGCAGTCAATTACTTTTTGTCTGACTGTTACTAGAGTGCAATATATGTAGAGAACAATATTGAAATAAATAAAAAAAAATAAATAAATAAGAAAAGCCACTGGCAATTCAAATTACTCTTAAAAGTCCCACCCCCTTAAAAAAAAGAAGTATCCGATTTTTTTTTTTAACCTTTTCACGACATCAGTCGTACATGTACTGCTCCGCGGGAGGTGCATTCCCGCAAACCGCCGTACATGTAAGGCGTGATAATCGCGCAGGCTCACGCTGAGCGCCGGCACAGTGAAATGTGGGTGTCAGTTCTATATAAGATCGTGGGCGTTTTACCCCTTTGATGCCACTAGCAATAGTGCCAGCAATATCGATCGGCATTGCAGAGGGAAGGAGCTCCTTCTCTGCTCCGATCGACACAACATGATTGCGAGCTGAGAGATTGCGATCACGTTTTGCTGATGGTCTCCATGATGACCCCGGGCCTAAAGATGCTCAGAGTAGGAGCTGACAACTCCTCCCTGTCTGCAACGCACTGAGCTATTGCCCTGCAATGTAAATGCACTGCAGAATATTAGATCAGCAATTAGGGCGGGGAAAGTTGATGTCCCACCCTGGGACAAAAGTAAATAAGTAAAAAAAAAAAAGTTTTAACAAAAATCGTAAAAATTTTAAAAAAATATCACAAATTAAAGAACAAAAAATAATGAAAAAATATTTTATGTATATACTCGAGTATAAGCCAAGTTTTCCAACACATTTTTTGTGCTGAAAAAGACCCCCTCGGCTTATACTAGGGTATATACCCGAGTATATAGAGATTCCGTTGGTGGATAGTGAAGGGGGGGTTGCGGCGGCGGAGGAGAGGGCACAGGCAGTTGTCGCTGCTGCAGCTACCATGTGTGCCCGCTGCTAAAGGGAAATGAATTCCCTCTTCTCCATGCCCGTGCGTGTGGAGAAGAGGGAATATTTATTCTCTTTAGTAGCGGGAACAGAGGAGCGCTGAGCCGCAGCTCCTGCTGACAGTGCCCGCTACTAAACAGAATGCATATTCACTCTTCTCCACGCACATAGTCCCAGCATGGAGAGGAGTGAATATGCTGACAGCAGCTCACATGAGCATCAGAGAGCGTGCACTGCTCCTCAGATGCTGATATGAGCTGCAGCAGGAGAACAGTACGCAGTGCTGGAGCAGAGGTGAGGAAGGAAGGTAAGTGTAAGTGTTTATTTTTTTAATGTGTGCAGTGATGGAGCCATAGATACCAGGATTGGGGGATGAGAGGGCCACACATACCAGGATTGGGGGATGAGGGGTGCCATACATACTAGGATTGGGGGATAAGGCGGCCATGCATACCAGGATAGTGGGGTGAGGGGTCCTATACATACCATGATTGGGAGATGAGGGGTGCCATACATACCATTATTGGGGGATGAGGGGTCCTATACATACCAGGATTGGGTGATGAGGGGGCCATGCATACCAGGATTGGGGATGAGGGGACCATGCATACCAGGATTGGGGGATGAGGGGGCCATGCATACCTGGATTGGGGAAGAGGGGACCATGCATACCAGGATTGGGGATGAGGGGATCATGCATACCAGGATTGGGGATGAGGGGATCATGCATACCAGGATTGGGGATGAGAGGACCATGCATACCAGAATTAGGGATGAGGGGACCATGCATACTAGGATTGGGAATAAAAGGACCATGCATACCAGGATTGGAGATGAGGGAGCAATGCATACCAGGATTGGGGATGAAGGGGTCATGCATACCAGGATTGGAGATGAGGGGACCATGTATACCAGGATTGCGGATGAGGGGACCATGCATACCAGGATTGGGAATAAAGGGACCATGCATACCAGGATTGGAGATGAGGGAGCAATGCATACCAGAATTGGAGATGAGGGAGCAATGCATACCAGGATTGGCGATGAGGTGGCCATGCATACCAGGATTGGGGATCAGGTGGCAATGCATACCAGGATTGGGGATCAGGTGGCAATGCATACCAGGATTGGAGAGGAGGGGGCCATGCATACCAGGATTGGGGATGAGTGGGCAATACTTACCAGGATGGGGAAATTTACCAGTAGCTGCTGCATTTCCCACCCTAGGCTTATACTCGAGTCAAGACGTTTTCCCATTTTTTTCTGGTAAAATTAGGTACCTCGGCTTATACTCGAGTATATACGGTAATCCAATAAATACATATATGTACTTTATTTGTTTATATTTGTTTTTACATAAATATATTTGGTATTGCTGCATTCAGAATGACCTGACCTATAAAACTGTCCCACTAGTTAACCCCATCAGTGAACACTGTAAAAAAAAAAGTGGCAAAAAATATGAAAAAATATGCTTTTTTCATCATACCGCTGAGCAAAAAATGGAATAAAATTCAATTAAAAAGTCAAATGTAAATAAAAATGCTATAGCTGAAATCATCATCTTGTCCCGCAAAAAATAAGGTGCAAGACAACTCAGTCAGTGGAGAAATATGGCGATTTAAAAACAATTCTTTTTTCTATAAAATAGTTTTTATTGTGTAAAAGTGCCTAAACATAAAAAATTATATAAATGTGGTACCAGTGTAATTGTACTGACCCGAAGAATAAAGCTGTCTTATCACTTTTACCACACGGTGAAAAACATAAAACAAAAAAACAATTCCTGAATTGCTGGTTTTTGTTTGTTCTGCCTCTCAAAAATTAGAATAGAAAGCGATCAAAAAATGTTATGTGACCGAAAATGGTACCAATAAAAACGTCAACTTGTCCCACAGAAAACAAACCCTCACATGACTCTGTCGGCAGAAATCTAGAAAAATTACAACTCTCAAAATATGGCAATGCAAAGACTTTGTTTTGCAAAACAAAAGCATCTTTTAGTGTGGGATAGCAGCCAAACATAAAAAAAACAATATAAATCTGATATCGCTGTAATTGCACTGACAAAGAACAAAGAAAAACATCCAAGTCCAGCTATATTTTGCCCAAACCTACATCTAGTGTGCCAAATCATTTCGGAAAACTTGTTATGGTATAATGAGTCCAAGGTTGAACCTTTTGGCCATAATTCCAAAAGTTATATTTTCTGAAAAGTCAACACTGTTCATCTTGAAAAGAACACCATACCCACAGTGAAGTCAGCAGGAGGTAGTATTATGCTTTTGGGGTGTTTTTCGGCATCAGAAGCTGGGGCCTTGATTTAGTCAAGGTGGAGGAATTATGAATAATTCCAAATATTAGTCAATTTTGCTTCAAAACCTTCAGGGCTCTGCTAAAAAAACTGAAGATGAAGAGGAATTTCACCTTTCAGTACGACAATGACCTTAAGCATACTTTCAAATCAACAAAAGAATGGCTTCACCAGAAGATCAAAGCTTGAGAATGGTCCAGCTAGAGACAAGACCTGAATCCAATTGAAAATATGTGGGTTGACCTGTATGGGGCACTGTACACAGGAGATGTCCTCGCAATCTGACAGATTTGACAAGGAAGAATGAGCAATAATTGCCAATTCTAGATGTTTCATGCTGATACACTACAACTCAAAAGGGCTGAATGCAGTTAAAGATTAATTCAACAAAATATTAGTTTAAGGGTGTGCATAGTTATGGAACCACATTATTTTAGTTCTTTATTTTCCTTTTATGCAACAAAAGATTTCAGTTTATTTTTTTCAATTGAATTGTACAAATTATTGGTGACGTTAAAGGTGGAAAAAATTCTGAAATGACTCCTCTTGGTATGATTTTTTTTACATGACAAAAACCTGGCATTTTAACATGGGTGTGTAGACTTTTTATATCTATGCTATACTAAATATTCACAAAATGCATTGCTACAAATATGTCATTTATTGAGCGTCATTAGTCTGCTTCAGTCAGTATAATTCTTTCACTGCGATTCAAAACCTAAAAGGAATACATTTCCCTAAATGACATTTAATAAAGTAGTCCAGTTATTCCATTTACATAACTTTCACGGAGATGAAGATTGGAGATGTTCCAAAGATATGAAAAGTTCAAATTACTAAAGTTAAAGCTGACCATAGAAGGAGTGTTGCAGGAATATTATTTCTTTTAAATGGCTCAGACTGCTTTCAAATACTGAAAGAAAACTTAATCACCCTTCCAGATCCCCAGGGTAAGTGCCAGATCTGGACCTGCAGGGAATTGGAATGGTATTGATGTTTCTTTTCTACGCGGAGTGAGAAATTTCAAAAATTATTCCATACAACACCTATTTAATTTTAAACTTCTTGCCGAAGTACACTTTTGGCTGATAGTATTATAAAAATTATGAGCCAATTGAAGATCAAAATTGCTACATGCAATAGGAATGTTAAAAAAAAGAAAGGAAATGAAAACACAAACCACCCTTAGTATAATGTTCACCTTTTTATAGTATTTACTTCCATTTAGTATAGAATAAATCCGTAATATCTTCACAATCTCCATCTTCTGTTCTCTCAATCATAGTAACACATACACATTAGGCCAAACTCAGAGAAACTGAGTCTGGCAGCAGCTCTCTCAGGACGCAGGAGCACTCAGCCGGGCGGAACATTCCTGCATATAGAGAAGCCCAGAGAAAAAAGTGTCACCTGAACTAGGAAACAATATTTGTAATGCTACATTCACACATTCAGTATTTGGTCAGTATGACTATGATCCCAAGCACACCGCCAGGGCAACGAAGGAGTGGCTTCGTAAGAAGCATTTTAAGGTCCGTGTTGCCCAGCGACAGCCCCAAAACATCACTGCTCTAGAGGAGATCTGCATGGAGGAATGGGCCAACATACCAGCAACAGTGTGTGCCAACCTTGTGAAGACTTACAGAAAACGTTTGACCTCTGTCATTGCCAACAAAGGATTTATAACAAAGTATTGAGATGAACTTTTGTAATTGACCAAATACTTATTTTCCACCAAAATTTAAAAAAAAATTTCTTTCCAAAACAGACAATGTGATTTCAGGATTTGTTTCCTCATTTTGTCTGTTATAGTTAAGGTCTACCTATGATGTCAATTACCGGCCTCTCTCATCTTTTTAACCCTTTCGCAACCTTCGGTTTTGTCGTTTTTGCATTTTCGTTTTTTGCTCCCCTTGTTCCCAGAGCCATAGCGTTTTTATTTTTTAGTCAATATGGCCATGTGAGGGCTTATTTTTTGCGGGACGAGTTGTACTTTTCAACGCCATTACTAGTTTTACCATATTGCGTACGGGAAAACGGGAAAAAAATTCCAAGTGCGGTGAAATTGCAAAAAAAGTGTAATACCACAGTTGTTTTTTATTTATTTTTTTTACCACGTTCACTGAATGCTAAAACTGGCCTGCCATTCTTATTCTCCAGGTCGTTACGAGTTCGTAGACACCAAACATGTATAGGTTCTTTTATATTTAAGTGGTGAAAAAAAATTCCAAAATTTGGTAAAAAAAAATAGCGCCATTTTTCAGGAGGGGCTGGGTGAGGGCTTATTTTTTGCACGCCGGGCTGAAGTTTTTATTGATAAGATTTTGGGGTAGATCCGATGTTTTGATCGCCCGTTATTGCATTTTATTGCAATTTTGCGGCGACCAAAAATTTTGAATGGGGCGAAAGGGGGGTGATTTAAACTTTTATATTTTTTTTATTTTTTTATATTTTTAAAAACGTTTTTTTTCACTTTTTACATGCTTCTATAGTCTCCATAGGAGACTAGAAGCAGCAACTATCCGATCGCCTCTGCTACATACAGGGGATCAGCAGATCCCCTGCATTAAATGATTGACAGCGGCATTTAACATGTTAACAGCCGCGGGTGGATCGCGATTCCACCCGCGGCTGTTGCGGGCACATGTCAGCTGTAAGAATCAGCTGACATGTGCTTGGTTCAGTGCGGGCTCAGCGCCGGAGTCCTCACTGAACCGGGGAAGGTAGCCTGTGACGTACTAAGACGTCATAGGTTGTAGAACTTGCACAATTGGTGGCTGACAATACTTTTTTTCCCCACTGTACTTTTCCTCTAATTGTTCCACTCCTAATTTTGGCTTACAAATACTGATGTAAAATACTGGCCAAATACTGAATAAAACCTAAAATAAACAAAATGATCATAAACCTTGCTGTAACTAAATAATTAAAAAAGCAAAAGTGCATTTAAATAACATAGGGTTCTTGGTAAACACTATTTTTGATCAAAAAAGCATAAAAGGTGACCCTGTTCGGGATGTTCCTACACGGTCTAATATTAAAAATCTTATCATGTGTCAGATTTGACCTCAATGAGTATGAGGGCAGACAAAGGACCGGGTCCCAAACTGTGGACACCAGCCATGGGAAGCTATGTAAATGTAATATCCAGCTCAAGGAAAATACTGAATGTTTGAATGTAGCCTAAATGTGTAAAATATCTTTGTACAGTGGCGGACACTGACTGCTTGGGGCCCCTGTGCAAGAAATGTGTCTGGGCCCCCCATCTTTTATGGCGAGAAAGCTACAGATGTATAAATAGCCACTTACACATATATATCTCTTACATAGCCTCCTTTATTATGTATATTGCTGTCCCTTATTACACAGTGCCCTCTCTTGTTATGTACAGCACCGTCCCTTACATATTGGATTATTTATAGCCCCCTGTTCTTTATTACATACCGTCTTCTCTTGTTAGATATATAATGCAGTGAAGGCTGATGGAGCATGGGAAAGCTTCTTTCCTGATGTAGGAGTTGATGGACTGGTCTTCTGGGCTCCATCAGCAGTCATTTTGTATCTAACAAGAGACGACTATGTAATAAAAGAGGGCGCTGTGACTGACAAAAATAACAAGAATATGCTATGTAAGGGACAGCACTGTACATAACAGCAGAGGAAGCTATACAATAAATGAGTACACTATATACTAAAGGACTGTGCTATACATAATAAGGCTTCATTCCTGTATCGGTTAGAAAAACGGAGAACACGGAGTTAAAGCCATTATAAAAAAACAATTTTTATTAGACCAATTATTAAAATATTGCATACATGATATTTTGTATAGTATAAACAGATAATGAAGTAGAACAGTGCAGAAACCCGGTGTGAGGCTGGAGGACCCACCCACTAAACACTTCAATATAGCTGTTGTCAGCTTATTCATGGGGGAAAAGAGTACAATCTGAACAGAAGGTGCCCTCATATAACATGAAGCATGTATAATTGTTGGGGGGCAGGTAGTAGCATGGTTATAACATAGTTATTGCACAGTGTCGGCCATAGAATTACTGCCTATCACAGATCATATAATCCCCAAACCCCTTGGGCTGGAGACCTGCCACGGCAGCACACCATGGGTATGATCTACTTTCTTATCTGACCGGGTATTTGCCATTAGTGGAGCGACTTTGCTCTACTGTGTGTGCCCCTCTAACATCTACAGCATACTGTGGATGTATCACAGTTGTACACATGGAGACTTGATTTATAGGGGATTATATGATCTGTGAAAGGCTGTAATTGTATGGCCGACACTGTGCAATAACTATGTTATAACCATGCTACTACCTGCCCCCCAACAATTATACATGCTTCATGTTATATGAGGGCACCTTCTGTTCAGATTTTACTCTTTTTCCCCATGAATAAGCTGACAAAGGCTATATTGACGTGTTTAGTGGGTGTTCTACTTCATTATCTGTTTATACTATACAAAATATCATGCATGCAATATTTTAATCATTGGTCTAATAAAAATTGTCTTTTATAATAGCTTTACCTCAGTGTTCTCTGTTTTTCTATTGTTTATAATAAGTTGTACAGCTACAATATCGGCACATGCCCTTTTGAATGTAAAACTAGGGATGCGTTTCTGGAACATGTATGTGACGCGCCCCCTGGGCCTGTGCTGAGCAGGGGGATACCCGGAGCCGGATCGCTGGGGGTTGTAGTCCTCCGTGGCGGTGACCCGGTCCGTGCCCAGGGCGGTCAAACCAGTGGCAGTCTGAGTGTGATAACAATGTCCGACTACGCCACCCGTGGATTGCGGTCAGTGGGGACCGCCGCTGCGCTGCAGACCGCTGAGGCTGATGTAGTTTGCGCAGCCGAGTATGGAAAAACTCCCCACGGGAGAAGTATTGCCTCAGGGCAGCTAGTGTGGATGATGGGAGTGATGGTGTGAGCGTCCCAGTAGTAATGGTGCTGGTGCGGCGATGAAACACAGAGACGTGTGGTGCAGTTCAGGGTCTTTACTGATGGTATAAAGCAGACCCTCCCGGGAGTACTGGTTAGCAGTAGGGGCCTGGTCAGTCTGTAAGCAAGTAGGATCTCCCCTGGCCAGGTGGAGTTGTAGGCCTCCCCGACTATCTGCACTCTTTCCTGGCTACCTTGCTCTATGCGGGTAGAAGTAGCCCACGTCCCTGAGTATACCGTGTGGTGCTCACCCGTATGGCCGGTGACTTGGGGCCTTCCGTTAGCCTCCGCTTCACGATGGCGGTGCTGGTCCCTTGCTTGTGACCGTGCCTCCGGGCTTCTATGGCCAGAGGACATGGAATCCCCTGCCGGTTGGATTCTGCTGCTGGACCTGGATGTCCCCACAGCCTCGGACTCCGTGTCCGGTATTAGTGTCTTCAACCAGGGCGAACTCTGCTCAGCTCCAGCCCCTGGTATTCAGCTACTGTTCCTACAGAGCTCCTAGGTCTTCCTTTCCCTGTGTCTGCTGTCCTCCAGACCAGACTGCGTCTCTGTCTGGGACTTCACTCACTAATCCCGCCCCAGACCCATTTTATAAGGGCAGATTCCTCCCCTCCCAGGTCTGGGTGGGCCGTGTTGCATGCTTAGGGCTCCTGACCAGAGAAACCTCCCACTTGCTCTCAGACATAATATTTCTATTACTGTGGCAACCAGACCCCTGGGGTGCCACATTCCCCCCTTGTAAATTTTAGTACTCCGGGACTAAACACATTTTTAAAGAAACATAAATGCAGGGTATAACAATAATACAATAACATATTTACAAGAAGCTTTAGTTCTTTAAAGGTCACGGCGTGTCCGCAACCGGGTGTCCATATCACCCAAGGTGAAGTTTTAAGCGAAGTAGGGGACCTGTCCAAAGCAAACCCCTTGTGTTGGCCTTGGGCGTGGCTGCAAGGCTGGAGCTAGCTACTTTGGGCCGCAAGGAGGCCACGCCAGACAGGTTTTCTCTTCCGCGGCCGTCTTCGCAAGAGGCACCAAGGTGCAACTATCTACAAGAATTGTTCCGGTTATCCAGTGTCCATAACCTGTTAGTCCATAGAAATCTGCAGGGTAACTGAGAAACATAATTAATAACAGGCAACAAACATAAACCATAAACAGTTAAACAGAAACAGGTAAATTTACAGTGCATTACTTTAGATTTTCCAGCGAGCGGGCATCTGACCTCTAGTGACTCTAGTGGACCTACGGAGCTCAGTAACTGGTCCTGCACTACAGGGTGTAGGAGGTGTTATGGGCAAGCTGGGCAGCTGTCTGCGCACTCTTTGGCTCACTAGAGGCACGGCACTCTCACTACTAGCAGAGGGTTGATCCTCTTGCGCTGCTGGTGTGGACTCTTCTGCCTCCTGGGCCGGCTGCTCTTCCAGCTCTACCTGGTCTTCTGTAGGCACTTGAGGGGCTGGCTGGAGAAAGGTGAGGACGGGCACCACGATAGCGTTGTTTATTTGTGTCCAGGACCGTGGAAAGTCTTCACTCTCTAATCCCGCCCCAGACCCAGTTTATAAGGGCAGATTCCTCCCCTCCCAGGTCTGGGTGGGCCGTGTTGCATGCTTAGGGCTCCTGACCAGAGAAACCTCCCACTTGCTCTCAGACATAATATTTCTATTACTGTGGCAACCAGACCCCTGGGGTGCCACATATGTATATATATTCCTGTATCTGTGTGCAGTGTCGGTGTGCTGCCTGCTTTTACAGACGCATTGAGCATGTCCTATTCTAATCCTCAAAATCGGATCAGAACAGGACAGTCTCTGACCCTCACAGATCTCATTCTCAGATCCGTGATTTTCATGGATGTATGAATGGATCTATAAAACTCTACGAGTCCGTGGACCATCCGATAAAAAAATCTGGCAGCACACGGACATTTCACACAAATGTGAGAATGTGGCCTAAGGGATTTTTACAGATGACATTATCACTCCAAGTCACACAGTGCAGATACAGAATAATATTTACATCCAGGCACTTACCGCTGACGTCTCATCTAATCAGTGTCTGTTTCTGCTGTTTTCTTTTCCATCTGGTCAGACCTTCATGTCGACATCTCCCAGCCACGACTCTTCTTGTCACAATTATCACCACAGCCCTAAAAATAACAAGGTCACATATATTGTATATAAATATGTGTCTTCACCACACTGCGCCCCTGACCCCCCCCATTAATATACTATTAGCCACTTAGTAAACAAAATATAAAGTGATAAGCAGCACTGTGCCCCCCAGTAATTATAATATCCACCGGCCAATAATATAAATCATTCAGTCTCTGTGACTCTCCCCAATTAACTGTAACGCTATGTGCACACGGAAAATATACAAGGCTTTACAGTATAAGCAAAGTGAAAACCTCATCATTGCTCTCTCCCAGCACCCCCGTCATTGGTCTCTCCCAGCACCCCCATCATTGCTCTCTCCCAGCACCTCCATCATTGCTCTTTCCCAGCATCCCCAGCATTTCTCTCTTCCAGCACCCCATGATTGTTCTCTCCCAGCACCCCCATCATTGCTCTCTCCCAGCACCTTCATCATTGCTCTCTCCCAGCACCACTGTAGTGCCGGCGTCCCTGCCCTCTGCTAGGCAGGGACGCTGTTCCCCTCACCGCTCTGCTCCGTGCCCGGCGTCCCTCTCCCGCTCTGCTGGCAGCGCGCGCTCCTTCCCGGCCACTGTGCTTAGGGCGCGCGCGCGCGCCCTCCCTCCCTCTTAAAAGGGCCGTGCGCGCCGTCCTAAGGAGTCCCCGGCCAATGGCCGGAGGACTTTACCATATATAAGGCACCTCCTCCAAAATGGAGGTGCCCGAGCAATGTTGTTGCACCGTTCTACTCTGCTTCAGCCCTCAGGTCCCGTTGCCAGTTACCTGCCAGTTACCTGCCAGATTCCTGCCAGCTTGCTGTCCTAATCCTGCCTGATTTCCTGTTACCTGCCTGCCTGCCTGAGGTCCGACGGTCTGCCTTACAACTCCGGTCAGTCTGTCTAAGGACCAACTTGCCCGCTCACCTGGGAGCGCACATCAGCTACCTGCCTGCTTGCCTGAGGTCCGACGGTCTGCCTTACAACTCCGGTCAGTCTGTCTATGGACCAGCTTGCCCGCTCACCTGGGAGCGCTTCTCCGCTACCTGCCTGCTTGCCTGCCCGGAGGCTCCGCTGTCACGTGCTGTGACCACCAGCTATTCCAGACTCTTGCCCGCTCACCTGGGAGCGCTTCTCCACTACCTGCCTGCTTGCCTGCCCGGGGGTTCCGCTGTCACGTGCTGGGACCACCAGCTATTCCAGAGACTCTTGCCCGCTCACCTGGGAGCGCTTCTCCGCTACCTGCCTGCTTGCCTACCTGGAGGCTCCACCGTCACGTGCTGTGACCACCTGCTATTCCAGAGACTCTCGCTTGCTCACCTGGGAGCACACATCCTCCATCTGCCTTGCTAGCCTACCTGGAGGTTCAGCCATCACAGGTCGTACCTACCCTTTACCTAGAGACTGCCCCGGTCACTTGCCGTGACCTCCAGCCCGTTCTTCCAGAGACTGCCCCGGTCACTTGCCGTGACCTCCAGCCCGTTCTTCCAGAGACTGCCCTGATCACTTGCCGTGACCTCCTGCCCGTACACCCAGAGACTGTCCCGGTCACCTGCTGTGACTGCCTGCCTGGTCGCCACCCGCTCCCTTACAAGGA
Organism: Phyllobates terribilis; assembly: GCF_046119375.1. NCBI lineage: Eukaryota > Metazoa > Chordata > Amphibia > Anura > Dendrobatidae > Phyllobates > Phyllobates terribilis. The sequence goes on from NW_027362763.1 coordinate 397,845,491, forward strand.
CCGCTCCCTTGTATAGTAGCCCAGAGGTTCCGCCTCCCAGACCCGTTACAGTTTGCTCGGGCCATGGAACCCGGTGGCACCCAAGCTCCCTCGCTCTCGGACCTGTGTCATGAACTGTCCCGTCAAAGGTCCCAACAGGAGTCCATCCTGGGTCACCTGCGGAATGTCAATACTCGCCTGGACACTCTGACTGTTCCACCAACAACCTCCGCCAGTGCCATGTCTCGCAATCCGGCAGCTCCGCTGTCCACTAACACCATGATATCCTACCCCGGACCTCGGCTTTCTGCACCTCCTCGCTTCGGAGGCGACTCAGCCCAGGCTCGGGGCTTCATAAATCAGTGCACCCTGCACTTTGAACTATTGTCCCACCAGTTTAACTCCGACCGAGCCAAAATTGCATTCATCATGTCCCATCTCACCGGGGAGTCCCTGGCCTGGCTAAATCCTCTATGGGAGAGAGGAGACCCCCTGGTGTCCAACTTGCCTGCTTTTCTCACGGCCTTCCGGAAAGTCTTCGACGAACCCGGACGGAAGACCTCATTCGCATCATCGTTGCTACGCCTCCGTCAGGAAAGTCTCACCGTGGGCCAATATGCCATACGGTTCCGTACCCTTGCCTCGGAGCTGGCCTGGGATAATGACGCTCTGGTTTCCGTCTTCTGGGAGGGTCTGTCCGGCCGTATTAAAGATGAACTTGCCGGTCGGGACATTCCTACCACTCTCGATGACTTAATAACTCTTGCCACCCGGATTGACCTACGGTTCCAGGAGCGTGCCAGAGAGGTCACCCGTGAGAGGAGGTTACCACGTCTAGCTCCTACTTTTCAGAAACCCGTCACTCCTTCTGTCTCTAACCAGGTACACCCTCCTGAGCCTATGCAGGTCGACCAGACCAAGATGGTCAAGACCCGTCAGGACTTACGCCGTGCCGAGGGGACCTGCTTCTACTGTGGCAGTAAGGAGCACCGGATCCGTGCCTGCCCGGAGAGGTCGGGAAACGCCTGTGTCTAGGTTCGCTCAGAGAGGTCCACCTAGACAAGAATAAATCCTCTCCATCCCTGCTGTTGTCAGTTTCAATCGTCTACGGGGAGAACCGTTATTTCGAACTAGCCCGACTGGACTCTGGAGCAGCCGGGAATCTTATTTCACAGTCCCTGGTAGAGAAATACCGCATCCCCACCAAACCTCTGGCTGTACCCTTGTCTGTTGCTGCCGTGGATGGGGGGCTCTTACCACGCCCCATCCAACTCATCACCGAATCCATTACTCTGCAGGTGGGAATGCTGCATTCTGAAAGTATCTCCTTCCATGTTCTGCCTGGACTCTCTCACGCCCTCTTGCTAGGCCTACCTTGGCTCCAGAAACATGCACCCGTTCTTGACTGGCAGACCGGAGAAGTCCTTCGCTGGGGACAGGGCTGCCATAAGACCTGTCTGGTTCCCGTTCATCCCGTCCGTCCTTCTCCTACCCCAGCTAATCTACCTGGACTTCCGATTCCTTATTGGTCTTATGCTGATGTCTTTAATAAAAAGGAGGCAGAGACACTACCCCCTCATAGACCATACGACTGTCCTATCGACCTGTTACCTGGTACTTCTCCTCCCCGTGGGCGTATTTATCCATTATCCGCTGCTGAGACCCGGTCGATGTCCGAATATATTGAGGAGAATCTGGCCAGGGGATTCATCCGGAAATCTACCTCCCCGGCGGGAGCAGGCTTCTTTTTCGTCAAAAAGAAGGACGGCTCTCTCCGTCCCTGTATAGACTATAGAGGCCTTAACCAGATCACGGTGAAGAATAAGTACCCCCTTCCGCTCATTCCGGAGTTATTTGATCGTCTGAGGGGGGCTAGAATCTTCACCAAACTGGACCTCCGTGGGGCGTACAACCTGGTTCGTATCCGTCAGGGGGATGAATGGAAGACGGCATTCAACACCCGGGACGGCCACTATGAATATCTGGTAATGCCCTTTGGCCTCTGTAACGCTCCTGCCGTCTTTCAAGAGTTGGTCAATGACATCTTCCGGGACCTTCTCTACTCCTGCGTAGTGGTGTACCTGGACGACATCTTGGTCTTCTCTCCGGATCTCCAGACTCACCGGAGGGATGTTCGTCAGGTCCTGCTCAGGCTCAGGCAGAACCATCTCTACGCTAAATATGAGAAGTGCCTCTTTGAGCAGACCTCGCTTCCGTTTCTGGGCTACATTATCTCTCAGACCGGCCTACAAATGGATCCTGAGAAACTGTCTGCCATGGAGAAATGGCCCCGACCAGAGGGGTTGAAGGCTATTCAACGGTTCCTGGGCTTCGCCAACTATTACCGCCTCTTCATCCCGCACTTCTCTTCCCGGACTGCCCCAATTTCCGCGCTCACCCGTAAGGGTACTAATCCCAAAGAGTGGCCGCCCGAAGCAGAGGAGGCCTTTCTTTCCCTAAAACAGGCCTTCTCTTCCGCCCCGGTGCTGCATCGCCCGGACGGCAACAAGCAGTTCTTCCTGGAAGTTGACGCCTCCTCCTCTGGAGCCGGAGCGGTACTTACTCAAAAATCATCTTCCGGGAGAATGGTAACTTGTGGCTTCTTCTCCAAACTCTTCTCCTCTTCTGAGCGCAACTATTCCATAGGAGACCGAGAGTTATTGGCCATCAAGCTGGCGTTGGAGGAGTGGCGTTACCTACTCGAGGGGGCTCTTCATCCGGTAATAATTTACACTGACCACAAGAACTTGGCTTACCTCCAGCATGCCCAGAGACTTAACCCGCGCCAAGCCCGGTGGTCCTTGTTTTTTGCTCGCTTTGATTTTGTTCTTCATTTTCGCCCGGCTGACAAAAACGTCAAAGCAGACGCCTTGTCCCGATCCTTTCTGGTGTCCGATCTCGAGGAAGAACCTAAACATATCATCGATCCCGCCAGAGTAATGCAGGTGGCTCCCGTGAGTCTAAATCGTCTCCCTCCCGGTAAGACGTTTGTTTCAGTACCTGATCGGGAGAAGATCCTACACTGGGGCCATTCATCTAAACTAGCTGGCCACGCCGGTCAGAAAAATACCCTCCAGCTTATTGCCCGGCACTATTGGTGGCCTACCCTGCACAAGGACATAATAGACTTTGCTTCTGCCTGTGTGTCCTGCGCCCACAACAAAGTCCCGAGACATCTGCCAGCCGGACGCCTCCTTCCGCTTCCTGTACCTGCTGCCCCCTGGCAGCATATAACAATGGACTTTATAACTGATCTCCCCGTCTCTGCCGGTTGTACGGTCATTTGGGTGGTCGCTGACCGCTTTTCCAAGATGGCTCACTTTATTCCCCTGCCAGGCCTTCCGTCTGCACCCGAGCTGGCTAAAGACTTTATCCGCCACATCTTCCGTCTTCATGGCCTGCCCCTCCACATCGTGTCGGATCGTGGGGTACAGTTCACCTCACGTTTCTGGAGAGCCACTTGTAAACTACTAGACGTCACCCTGGACTTCTCTTCCGCTTACCACCCACAGTCCAATGGTCAAGTGGAGCGGATCAATCAGAACCTGACCAGTTACCTCCGGCACTTCGTTAATGCCCACCATTCTGACTGGGTGGATCTCCTACCATGGGCCGAGTTCTCTTATAATAATCACGAGAGCGAATCCTCCTCCAAATCCCCGTTTTTTGTAGTCTTTGGTCAGCATCCTCGGATTCCTTTTCCTGTCTCCACCTCTGTGGACAACCCGGCTGCGGAATCTCTCGTTAGCAAATTTTCCTCCATATGGGAGAGTACCCGGTCCGCACTCCTTCTGTCATCCGAGCGTATGAAAAGACACGCTGACAAAAAACGCTTGGATCCTCCACAATTTCGTCCAGGAGATAAAGTCTGGCTCTCATCTAAATATGTTCGACTCAAGATACCTTCTTACAAGTTAGGGCCTCGGTTCATCGGTCCTCTGGAGGTCATCAGTCAGATCAACCCGGTGGCCTATAAATTGAAACTCCCGGCCAACTTACGGATCCCTAACTCCTTCCATGTATCTCTCCTCAAACCCGTGGTGCTTAACTCTTTTTCCAAGTCTACAGGTACGCCTCCTGCTCCGGTTTCTGCTGAGGACGAGTTTGAGGTAGAGAACATTCTTGCCACCAAAAGGGTAAGAGGAAAGACCTTTTTTCTGGTAGATTGGAAGGGGTTTGGTCCTGAGGAGAGAACGTGGGAGCCCCGGGAGAACATCCATGCCCCTCTCATCCTAGCTAAATTTCTATTTGGCCTAAAAAAGGGGGGGCCTAAAGGGGGGGGTACTGTAGTGCCGGCGTCCCTGCCCTCTGCTAGGCAGGGACGCTGTTCCCCTCACCGCTCTGCTCCGTGCCCGGCGTCCCTCTCCCGCTCTGCTGGCAGCGCGCGCTCCTTCCCGGCCACTGTGCTTAGGGCGCGCGCGCCCTCCCTCCCTCCCTCTTAAAGGGGCCGCGCGCGCCGTCCTAAGGAGTCCCCGGCCAATGGCCGGAGGACTTTACCATATATAAGGCACCTCCTCCAAAATGGAGGTGCCCGAGCAATGTTGTTGCACTGTTCTACTCTGCTTCAGCCCTCAGGTCCCGTTGCCAGTTACCTGCCAGTTACCTGCCAGATTCCTGCCAGCTTGCTGTCCTAATCCTGCCTGATTTCCTGTTACCTGCCTGCCTGCCTGAGGTCCGACGGTCTGCCTTACAACTCCGGTCAGTCTGTCTAAGGACCAACTTGCCCGCTCACCTGGGAGCGCACATCAGCTACCTGCCTGCTTGCCTGAGGTCCGACGGTCTGCCTTACAACTCCGGTCAGTCTGTCTATGGACCAGCTTGCCCGCTCACCTGGGAGCGCTTCTCCGCTACCTGCCTGCTTGCCTGCCCGGAGGCTCCGCTGTCACGTGCTGTGACCACCAGCTATTCCAGACTCTTGCCCGCTCACCTGGGAGCGCTTCTCCACTACCTGCCTGCTTGCCTGCTCGGGGGTTCCGCTGTCACGTGCTGGGACCACCAGCTATTCCAGAGACTCTTGCCCGCTCACCTGGGAGCGCTTCTCCGCTACCTGCCTGCTTGCCTACCTGGAGGCTCCGCCGTCACGTGCTGTGACCACCTGCTATTCCAGAGACTCTCGCTTGCTCACCTGGGAGCACACATCCTCCATCTGCCTTGCTAGCCTACCTGGAGGTTCAGCCATCACAGGTCGTACCTACCCTTTACCTAGAGACTGCCCCGGTCACTTGCCGTGACCTCCAGCCCGTTCTTCCAGAGACTGCCCCGGTCACTTGCCGTGACCTCCAGCCCGTTCTTCCAGAGACTGCCCTGATCACTTGCCGTGACCTCCTGCCCGTACACCCAGAGACTGTCCCGGTCACCTGCTGTGACTGCCTGCCTGGTCGCCACCCGCTCCCTTACAAGGACCGCTCCCTTGTATAGTAGCCCAGAGGTTCCGCCTCCCAGACCCGTTACAACCTCCATCATTGCTCTCTCCCAGCACCTCCATCATTGCTCTCTCCCACCACCCACCATCATTGCTCTCCCCATTTCCATCATTGCTCTCCCCATCGCCACCATCCCCATCATTGCTCTCCCCCACCTTCCCACATTCTCCTGTTCCTCTCCCCAACGTTTCAGTAAAAAAACAAATAAAAAAACTTAACTCTCAGCCCGCTCCCCTGCAGCATCCTCGTTGCCGGCAACTTTCTCCCTGACTCAGGCCTGCGCTGCATGAGGACGTCATCAAGCGTCTGAGTCAGGGAGGAAGCGCCGGGCTGGAAGCAGAGGACGGATCCCTCAGCTCCGTTGCCATTTTCCTCCCGTCGGCAGGGAAACTGGAGGAATCGCTCCCTGCTTGCCGCACATGAAAGGGCAATCTGACCCTTTCATTAGTCGCCCTGCAAGGGCCTGCCTGATTCTCCGGGCCCCGATACACTGCACCAGCTGCACCGGCGGTATGTCCGCACAGAATTTTGGAATTGTTACTTGTTTCGACTTCTCCATAGTTGTTTATTTGAAACTTAAAAATCAACTAATGTTTTAATTATCTTCTCCACTGATAATTTAGCAGAGCTATAAGTTCAAAGCAAGTACCAAGCTATTTTGCATAGTTAACAAATTACACTGTGTCCAAATACAAATTCCTTGTGTAGTTCTCAAAAAATATATTATTGATCACCTTCTCCTGACCACACATTTGAAGAAAAGGAAAATGTATAATCAAAAAATCACCTATTGCTTAACTCCTTCACCCCCGAGCCTGTTTTCACCTTCATTGACCAGGTGAAATTTACAATTCTGACCAGTGTCACTTTATATTGTAACAACTCTGGAATGCTTCAAAGGATGCTACTGATTCTGAGACTGTTTTTTTTCATGGCATATTGTACTTAATGATAGTAATAACATTTGTTTGATATAAATTGTGTTTATTTGTGAAAAAAATTGGAAATTTGGCGAAAATGTTGAAAATTTTCAAACTTAATTTTTATGCCCTTAAATCAGAAAGACAAGTCACACAAAATAGTTACTAAATAACATTCCCCATATGTCTACATCAGCATAATTTTTTAAACAATTTTTTTTTGTTAGGAAGTTATAAGGGTTAAAAGTTGACCAGCGATTTCTAATTTTTCCAACAAAATTTACAAAACCATTTTTTTAGGGACTTTGAGGGGTCTACATGACAGAAAATACCCAAAAGTGACATAATTCCAAAAACTGCACCCCTCAAGGTGCTCAAAACCACATTCAAGAAGTTTATTAACACTCCAGGTGCTTCACATGAACTGAAGCGATGTGGAAGGAAAAAAGGAAAAAATTAACATTTAACTTTTTTTCACAAACATTTTAATATAGACCCATTTTTTTTTTATTTTCCCAAGGGTAGCAGGAGAAAGTGGACCCCAAAATTTGTTGTGCACTTTCTTTTGAGCATGCCGATACCCCATATGTGGGGAAAAACTACTGTTTTGGTGCAAATCAGAACTCGGAAGGGAAAGAGCGCCATTTGACATTTTGAATGCAAAATTTGCTGGAATCATTAGTGGACGCCATGTCGCGTTTTCAAAGCCTCTGATGTGCCTAAACAGTGGAAACCCCCCACAAGTGACTCCATTTTGGAAACAAAGACTCCTCAAGGAACTTATTTAGATGTGTGGTGAGCACCTTGGACCCCCAGGTGCTTTATAACGTAGAGCTGTAAAAATAATTTAAAAAAAATTACATTTGTCCCACAAAAATGTTTTTTGCCCCAAATTTTGCATTTTCTCAAGGGTAACAGGAAAAATTGCACCATACAGTTTGTTGTACAATTTCTCTTGAGTACAACAATACCCCATATGTGGGGAAAAACTAATGTTTGGGCGCACGACAGGGCTCAGAAAGGAAGGAGTGATGTTTTGGAATGCAGACTTTGATGGAATGGTCTGCAGGTGTCATGTTTCAAGGTTCGGAAAGCCCCTGATGTGCCTAAACAGGGAAAAAAAACACAAGTGACCCTATTTTGGAAACTAGACCTTCAAGGAATTTATCTAGATGTGCGGTGAGTATCTTGAACCCACAGGTGCTTCACAGAATTTTACAGTTTTGATCTGTGAAAATGAAAAAAACAAAATTTTCCCACAAAAATGTTGTTTTAACACAAAATTTTTTCACTTTCACAAGGATAGCAGGATAAAATGGACCCCAACATTTGTTGTGCAATTTCTCCTAAGTACACCCATACCCCATATGTGGTCAAAAACTACTTTTGAGGCACAGTGCAATGCTCAGAAGGGAAGAAGCGTCATATTGGAGTTCAGATTTTGCTGAACTGGTTTGAGGGTGCCATGTCACATTGGCAAAGCCCCTGAGGTGCCAGAACAGCAGAACCCCCTATAAATGACCCCATTTTACAAACTATTCTTCTCAATGAATTCATCTAGGGGTGCAGTAATCATATTGACACCACAGGTGTGGCACAGAATTTTATACCATTGGGCAGTGAAGAAAAAATAATTAAATTTTTACCACAAAAATTTTGTTTTAGCCCCAGATTTTACATTTTCACACTGGAAAATGGGTAAAAATGGCACCAAAAACTCGTTCCAGAATTTCAGCTGAATGTAGAAATACCCCATATGTGGCTGAACAGTACTGCTTAGCCATACGGCATGATTCGGGAGGGATGGAGCTCTATTTGCCTCCTGGAGTGCAGATTTTCTTAGCATAGTTTGCGAACTCCATATACAGATCCCCTAAGTGCTATAAGAGCAGAATCCCCCCTCAAGTGACCCCATTTTGGAAATGATACCCCTTTGGGAATTTATCTACAGGTGTAATGACGATTTTGACTGCATGGTTGTTTTTCAGAAACCAGCAGCAGTGGATGTTGCTGAGTGAAAATTGCAAACTGCATTGTAGTGCCCAGTACGTTCTAGTCACCAGTACGTTGTATGCCCGAGATCATGCTTCTGGAGACACACATCCGTAAATTAAGTGGGCTAACATGGCTACAGAAATGCCAAACATGTGGACACTAAATGTGGTTTAGGCACACTGGGGCTCAGATGGGAGGGGGGCATTTGGATTTGGGAATGCAGAATTTGCTGAATCTCTTTTCAGGGGTGAGCAGCCATTTCACTTTTCCAGAGACTTTGTGCTACCACTAATGTGGAAGCCTCCTATATTTCCATTAACAAATGACAGGTCTGAGTGGGGACTTGCTTTATTTTGTGGATTGAGTTGAAGCTTTTATTGGGAACATTTTACATAACATTTGAGATCACATTTATCCTGGCCTCTACGCTGAGCACTTCCTTTAGGGTTTCCATATATATCTCCAAGTGACATGATTCAGATGAAACCCCAGAGGAATCTATTTACTATAATGATGCAGCAGAGTTACTCTGGACTTCGTCTGGCCTCTGCTCGGCTTTGTCCTTCTTTTCGGAAGTGCACAAAACTTTGGCGGACAGCGTTTTTATGGAATCCTAAAAAGACGGACACCGCCGGATCACAGGTCAGACGGCATGTACAGTGCCTACATCTGTCTCATTATAAGGAATCTTCTGCTAGGGGTTCCGTCTGAATCACGTATTTCAGAGATTCACACCAAAACCCCGGTGTAAGCACTCAACCTAGAGCGCAGCATAAATGTGAGCCAAGCCTTACTGCAATCTTTGGGAGGCATAATGAACAAATGAACAGCAGGTGAAGAATTAGTTTTATTTATTTTTTACGCCGTTCCTCGTGCGGTATAAGTGATTCGACGACTTTATTCTACGGGTCGGTGCGATTACAGCGATACAAGATTTAGATAGTTTTATATTTGGCTGCTGTCACACACTAAAAGAAGCTTTCTATTGCACAACGCAATATTTTTAGAGCTATAATTCTTCCATATTTCTAACGACAGTCTTAGCATGGTGTAACAAGCTTGCTAGCTCTGGTGATTCAGATGTCTGGTGATGACATCGGGTCACCATGGCAAGGATCAGGGCGCTTATCGGAGAGCAGAGGGGGTCCCATCTCTGCCTTCCTTCTAAATGCTGCGATCAATATCGATATCACAGCATTCAGGGGCCAAACTGCCGGGAGCGCACTGCTCCTGGCAGTGAGTGCCGAGTGTCAGCTATCATTTCAGCTGAACAAACGGAGGCGATCGCACTAACACAGGTCCTGCGCGTGAGCAAAATCGCCTGGACGTATCCATACGTCCAAGGTCACTAAGTACTTACCAACATGGATGTATAGATACGTCCAAGGTCATGAAGGGGTCATTCAATGGGACCTCCTCTGCCTCTCGTTGCTTCATTACGCAGCAGATATGTTTTGCATATTAATTTCACTTGTCTATTCCTAAAACGGAAAAGACCATTGGAATTCTCTAATGCAAATATGAAGGTTCCTGAAGGTGCATTTACACTGCTCGATATTCGGGAATGAATGTTCTAGGATTGGTCAGTGTAAACAGACTGCTGATCACCCAAGAAAAACTCTCATTCGTGGAGTGCAGTGATCTTTCAGCTTGTTTAAAAAACATCATTCTCTGCAACGCATGATCCTGTGTCTGCGGAATGTGCTGCAGAGAACCATAATGATCTATTTTCAACTTTCAATTCTTAAACCAGTTAGTCATGCTGTACAAACTAATTAATAAAGAATATTTCCCACATGTCTACTTTATATCTTCATAATTTTTCAAATGTCATTTTAATTTTGATAGGATTTTAGAAAGGTTAACAGTTGAGCAGCAATTTCTCATTTTTTCAAGACAAAACCTGTTTCTTTAGGGACCTATTCAGATTTAAGTGGACTTTGAGGGGTCTATATATTAGAAACTCCCCAAAAGTGATACCATCTTAAAAACCACACCCCTCAAATACTTCAAAACTGTTGTCAGGAATTTTTTTAACCCTTCAGGTGCTACACAGGAACGAATATAGAGTGGAATGAAAATAAATAAATTTTCCTCTAAAATGTTGCTTTAGCCCCAATTTTTTCACTTTTACAAGGACTATCACAAGAAAATGGACCCCAAAATGTGTTACCCAGTTTCTTTTGAGCGCGCTGATACTCCACATGTGGTCAGAAACCGCAAGGCTCGCAAGGGGAGGAGCACCATTTGAATTTTAGAACACAAATTTGGCTGAAATGGATAGAGGGTGAAATGTTGCATTTGCATGGTCTCTAAGGTGCCTAAACAGCATAAACCTCCAACAACTGACCCCATTTCAGAAACCACACCCCCTCAAGGATTTTATTCAAGGGTATAATGAGCATTTTGAACCCACAGGTACTACACAGAATTTGTTAACATTAGGAAATACGAAAAAGTCGACTCCACAGTTTGCTATCCACTTTCTTCTGAGCATGGCAATACCCTACAGGGTCAAAAAGTTCTGTTTCGACACACGGCAGGGCTCAAAGGAAAGAAGAGACATTAGGTATTTGGAATGTAAATTTGGCTGGAATAGATTGCAGACGCCATGTTTCATTTCCAGAGCCCCTGAGGTACCAAAACCGCAGAAACTCCCACAAGTAACCCCATTTTGGAAACTAGACCCATCAAGGAATTCATCTAGGTCTGTGTTAAGCATGTTGAATTCATACGTCAGCGGTGTCAAACTCATTTTTACCAAGGGCCGCATCAGCATTATGGTTGGTGTCATAGGGCCGCTTGTAATTGTAAGGGCTTGTGCAGACATCTGTGCAACATGGAACAAGGACAACTGTAATGGACGGATTGGCCAGGGGCTAGAAGACAGCTGTCTCTGGGTATAAGGGCTCAGAGGGCTGTCACTGCATAGTATATAAAAGAGCTGTCTCTGGGTAGTAGAGCTAAGAGAGCTGTTCCTGGGTAGTAGGGCTAAGAGAGCTGTCCCCGGGTAGTAGGGCTAAGAGAGCTGTCCCCGGGTAGTAGGGCTAAGAGAGCTGTCCCCGGGTAGTAGGGCTAAGAGAGCTGTCCCCGGGTAGTAGGGCTAAGAGAGCAGTCCCTGGGTAGTAGGGCTAAGAGAGCTGTCCCTGTGTAGTAGGGCCAGGGCTGCCACCAGGAATTTCAGGGACCCATACTGGCAAAATTTGAGACTCCGCCCAGGCTCCATCCCAGCTCCGCCTCCATCCCCCGAACCTTCTACAGTCACACCACCCACTCTTGGAAAAACTCCACTTTTGCACCACGTCCTCACCAATCACACATTACCAGTTCCCATCGAACACCACATCGCATACATAGCCAGCAGCTTTCGTTTTGGCCAAAAGACTTAAGCCTCCACCACGACAAGGTAGACTCTTCGGGCCGGGCCCTACTCTACTTTAACCTATTAAACATTTCTTAAAATATCCAAAACTCTTTTTACGTAAATTTTAAATTTATTTTTCTTTAAAGGAATGTGTCACATACAGTACAGACCAAAAGTTTGGGCACACCTTCTCATTTAAAGATTTTTCTGTATTTTCATGACTATGAAAATTGTACATTCACACTGAAAGCATCAAAACTATGAATTAACACATGTGGAATTAAATACTTAACAAAAAAGTGTGAAACAACTGAAAATATGTCTTATATTCTAGGTTCTTCAAAAGTAGCCACCTTTTGCTTTGATGACTGCTTTGCACACTCTTGGCATTCTCTTGATGAGCTTCAAGAGGTAGTCACCGGAAATGGTCTTCCAACAATCTTGAAGGAGTTCCCAGAGATGCTTAGCACTTGTTGGCCCTTTTGCCTTCACTCTGCGGTCCAGCTCACCCCAAACCATCTCGAATGGGTTCAGGTCTGGTGACTGTGGAGGCCAGGTCATTTGGCGTAGCACCTCATCACGCTCCTTCTTGGTCAAATAGCCCTTACACAGCCTGGAGGTGTGTTTGGGGTCATTGTCCTGTTGAAAAATAAATGATGGTCCAACTAAACGCAAACCGGATGGAATAGCATGACGCTGCAAGATGCTGTGGTAGCCATGCTGGTTCAGTATGCCTTCAATTTTGAATAAATCCCCAACAATGTCACCAGCAAAGCACCCCCATACCATCACACCTCCTCCTCCATGCTTCACGGTGGGAACCAGGCATGTAGAGTCCATCCGTTCACCTTTTCTGCTTCACACAAAGACACGGTGGTTGGAACCAAAGATCTCAAATTTGGACTCATCAGACCAAAGCACAGATTTCCACTGGTCTAATGTTAATTTCTTGTGTTATTTAGCCCAAACAAGTCTCTTCTGCTTGTTGCCTGTCCTTAGCAGTGGTTTCCTAGCAACTATTTTACCATGAAGGCTGCTGCACAAAGTCTCCTCTTAACAGTTGTTGAAGAAATGTGTCTGCTGCTAGAACTCTGTGTGGCATTGACCTGGTCTCTAATCTGAGCTGCTGTTAACCTGCGGTTTCGGAGACTGGTGACTCGGATAAACTTATCCTCAGAAGCAGAGGTGACTCATGGTCTTCCTTTCCTGGGGCGGTCCTCATGTGAGCCAGTTTCTTTGTAGCGCTTGATGGTTTTTGCAACTGCACTTGGGGACACTTTCAAAGTTTGCCCAATTTTTCGGACTGACTGACCTTCATTTCTTAAAGTAATGATGGGCACCGTTTTTCTTTACTTAGCTGCTTTTTTCTCGCCATAATACAAATTCTAACAGTCTATTCAGTAGGACTATCAGCTGTGTATCCACCTGACTTCTGCACAACACAACTGATGGTCCCAACCCCATTTATAAGGCAAGAAATCCCACTTATTAAACCTGACAGGGCACACCTGTGAAGTGAAAACCATTTCTGGTGACTACCTCTTGAAGCTCATCAAGAGAATGTGCAAAAGTGTGCAAAGCAGTCATCAAAGCAAAAGGTGGCTACTTTGAAGAACCTAGAATATAAGACATATTTTCAGTTGTTTCACACTTTTTTGTTAAGTATATAATTCCACATGTGTTAATTCATAGTTTTGATGCCTTCAGTGTGAATGTACAATTTTCAAAGGCATGAAAATACAGAAAAATCTTTAAATGAGGTGTGTCCAAACTTTTGGTCTGTACTGTACATATTTCAAAATGACCAACAATACCACATACAAGGGACAAATACCGTCACACCATGACCAGACCACATATTACCACCACATACTGACCGAATAATACCACATACAAGGGACAAATACTGCTACATCATGGCCAGACCACATAGTGACCGAATAATACCACATACAAGGGACAAATACCGCCACACCATGACCAGACCACATTACCACCACATAGTTACCAAATACTACAATACTGATCATTAATAAAAAAAACACAATACTAATAATATCATAAGTGCCATTATACACAGGAGCTCTGTACATGATATACAGTGTATAGTGTAAGTGTACAGGTAATACAGTGATCACCAGTGACATTATACACAGGAGCTCTGTATATAGTGTCAGTGTCCAGGTAATACAGTGATCACCAGTGACATTATACACAGGAGCTCTGTATATAGTGTCAGTGTCCAGGTAATACAGTCATCACCAGTGACATTATACACAGGAGCTCTGTATATAGTGTCAGTGTCCAGGTAATACAGTCATCACCAGTGACATTATACACAGGAGCTCTGTACATAGTGACGTCTCTAGGTGAAGTCCTTCATCTTCGCTTTTCTCCTTCATCCAGCACAGACCGCCATCACTTTTTCCAGCCAGGACTCATCTCTGCATAAAATAACACAGTTATACAGAGCACATTCCCCAACTTCTACACTACACAGCTGAATTCAGACGTGAACCCACCATTAATATATAATTAGTTATTATGCAACCCACCATTCCAAATATAAATTGTAATCCACCCCTGCGCCCCCCACTAACTGTAAATCGCTACTTCCCCAACTAATATATCAATTAGAACCTGTACTCTTTCCCCCAATTCATTACCAGTCACACTCCTGCATCCTCAATGCCCCGTACCCTGTACCTCCTGCTCCCCCGATTCATTATATTTACATGCACCCTCTGCCCCAATTCATTTTCATGTCCGTGCTCTCCCCACCCCCACTCTCTATTCATCATCATTTACTTTCCCCCACTCACAATTCATCATTTGCTCTCTCTACCCCCCACTCCCAATGCATCATGTGCTCTCCCCACCCCCCACTCCCAATTCTCCATGTGCTCTCCCCACCCCCCACTCCCAATTCTCCATGTACTCTCCCCACACCCAGTTCACCATGTGCATTCCCCACCCTCCCCACTCCCAATTCTCCTTTTCTCTACCCACCCTCCACTCCCAATTCTCCACGTCCTCTTCCCACCCTCCACTCCCAATTCTCCATGTGCTCATTCCCACCCTCCACTCCCAATTTCCATGTGCTCATCCTTACCCTCCACTCCCAAATCTCCATGTTCTCTTCCCACCCTCCACTCCCAATGCATCATGTGCTCTCCCCCAAGAACATTTAATCAATTCTATAAAAAAAAATAAAGTTTTCATACTTGCCTCTCATACGATCCCCTGCAGCTGTACTGGCATCCTGGCGCTCTATGCAGGTGAGTACGCGATGAGTCATTGCATACGCGCCTTCACCAGCATGTCACTGAAGGGGAGGAGGAACTCCCTTAGAGCTGCTGCACGGCCATTCAGTCTTGAAGACTATGAGCGCTCCTAGGGTCCCTGCGCGGAGGAGATGTACGCTGCCGCCATCGGCGGGGCCGGGCACGTGAACACGATACCCTTGCTCTTTGCTTCTGGCCACCGTGCACCATACAGCAGTAAGGGCAGTAATGCCCTGATGGCGGCCCTGAATAGGGCTAAGAGCGCTGTCCCTGTGTAGTAGAACTAATAGCCCTGTTCTTGGGTAATAGGGCTAAGAGCGCTGTCCCTGGGTAGTCGGTCTAGGAAAGGTGTCCCTGGGTAGTAGGCCTAAAAGAGCTGTACCTGCTTAGTAGGGCTAGAAGAGAGCTGTCTTTGGGAAGTAGGGTTAAGAGTGCTGTTCCTGGGTAGTAGCTCTAGAAGAGCTGTCCCTGGTTAGTAGGGCTAAGAGAGCTGTCCCTGTGTAGTAGAGATATAAGAGAGTAGTCTCTGGGTAGTGGGGATAAAAGCGGTCTTTCTGGGTAATACGGCTAAGAGAGCTGTCCCTGAGTAGTACAGTTAATAGCACTGTAACTGTGTAGTTGGGCTAAGAGGCCTATTCCTGGATAGTAGGGCTGAGAGCGTTTTCCTTGGCTTGTAGGGCTAAGAAAGCTGTGCGAGACCTCAGAGTCAAAGATGGACTGCTCCCTATGCCAAGTACTGCCTGGATCTGCTCTGATTCAAAAATAGAACCTGCTTCTTTGCCGGTCCCTCGGCTAAGTACTGGCTACCTCAAATCTGATATAAAGTTTCAAAGATGGAACCTGTTTCCTTTGCTTTTGACACTCCCTTGGTTAAATGCTGGCTGACTTTATCCACTCGGTTTCAAAGATGGCACCCGCTCCTTGTGCTGGCCATCTTATCTGCTATGTGCTGACTGTGTCGACTAAACCTTTTATGATCTCTAAAAAAGATATTTCAAGAGATATCACAGTGATAATCAATATAACAGGACAATATAATGCGCAGTTAAACGTCAAATTTTATATAACATGTCAAAAGAGATAAAGACGCTAAGAGAACTAGTAGTAATTATAAAAATATATTTTATTTATTACATAATTATAAGGCCAGTTAAAATTAAGTAAAGGTGACAGTGACGTTATGGTGGCTATTGCCTAAAACATGAACACCATAGAATGACACATACGCACTATAGAAAGTATAAATAAATACAATATATACCTTAAGCCTACAGATCGAGTGGGGCTGATTACCAATATTGCCCCAACTATTAGTACATAGAACTAAAGTGCACAGTGCAAGAGGCTAATACCATACCAAAGTTGCCATCTTAGGGTAAGTATAATTGTTATAAAGTAGCACAACTTACATGAGTGTGGAAGTGCCAGATGATGGTGTCACTTCCCTGAAGTGCGTTTCGGTGGGCGTGCTCTCGTCTGGAGGAGTGGCATCATAGTGGCAATGAGTCCCTTAAATATGTGCTGGTAGCCAATAAGAGAGAACTGCTCATAATCCTATTTAATGCGCTGCATAAGGATGCCTTTAATTGGTGCATGAAAAGCCGACGTGTTCCCGGTCAGAGCGGCCGAGTGTGTCAAGGAGGACCGGGATGAGCAAGCAAGAGGCCGCACCCACATAATCACATGAGTGCAGGCCTAATCACGTGACGCCCCCCCCTAGAAGACGCCATCAGCAGCGCCAAGCAACAGCACGCCGGGGCGCATGCGCACAGGCATTCGGATGAAACGATCACAGATCTAAGTGGAACAAAGTGCAGAAAGGCGAACAGGTAATACCAGCCATAACAGAAGAGGAGAAAAGACAGAAAAGGACAGCAGAAGCCAAGTGTAAAGAGGCCTGATATCCATTCACCTATCTAGCATATAAATATAACATTATCGCTAATATACAAGATAACACCATCCAAATAGTACAAAAAATGCTGAATGCCACAATCTGATATTTGTAAAGTCTTTAAGACATATTGGAAACAAACACTGTTTATCAAACTATATTTAACTCTATATTAAGATTGTCCCCATTTTTATACCCAAAAAGCCAATACAAATGCTTCCACTAATTATCCATTGTTGTAAAGAAATTCTTTTCCTCTAAATAAAAGGTCAATTCGTACAAACATCGTGATTTTTACTTATTCATTGGACATCTTATATGCATCATATAAACACCATACATACACATGCTTACCCGCGCATATTCCAAATAGAGTCACTATACATTGAGTAAATATCAATAATGGGCACATATAAATATTAGTTAATTGTAGGTTCTTATTCCTCTATGATAGAGATTTCTTATGTAAATATTTACATGACACATTAATCCCAATACATATACATGTATAGTAACTGTTACATAATTCCCTTACACATACTTTGTCTTAAAAAAATAACTCTTAATCCCCAAAAAAACCTTCAAAATACAAAATATTGATATTATATAGAGAGATATATTAGAGCTTATAATAGTAAATTAACGGGAGCACTTGATGTAGAATTTTGTCAGGAATTTTTATAATTTGTTGCGTTTTCATACAGTTCATCGCTACAAAGGACCTCAGGGCGCCCTCCAGAGGACAGCAACAGCAGAACGACATCCAGCAACAGATCTGTAACATCGTACTATAAAACAATGGGAATGGAACAGGCATTAAGCATAAAAATAATAATTTAAAATGCCAAATAGTGAAGTAATTGATACCAAAATACTGAGCTGGTTACATATGGAAGCAGGATATCAGAGGAAAGGAGAGTAACTCAAGGTCTCATTGAGACCATGTGGATGTAATGTTTGCAGTGTCCAGATCCATCTGGTTTCTTTTTGCGCTAGACGGCGGCTCATATTACAACCTCTCAAGTCCGCATAGATGTGATCTATACCTTGTACCCGCAATCCTGATGGGTCACATGAATGGTGGATTTTAAAGTGCTTTGGGATCGTATGTAGTAATTCCAAGTTATCCTCAGTAGCGGCAGCTATGATTTTACGTACATGTTCTCTTGCTCTTATTTTTAGCATCCTTGTTTTATATATATAAGAGAGCAAGGACACATAGCATGATAAATTACATTCCGCGTTGAACATGTAATAGAATGTGTGATGACGAATTCTTTACCATTAGAAGAGCGAAAGCTTTTAGTTTTCTCAATATTGGGGCAGGTGACACAAGTGCCACATGGGGAATATCCCCAGTTTTTCTTTTTATCCACTGCCCTTATAGTAGTGATTTTAGATTGATTGTTTGGTGTATAGTAGCTCCTAACCAAATGGTAAAGCGCAGCCATTACTTAGCAGAGGGGGTGGCGTTAGCACAGGGGGTGGGTGCTATCTTGAATTTTGAGCTCCGTGCACTCATCCACACACACCGCTCTTTAAAAGCACATCCAGTAGACGCAGAAGGACTGGCTCTCCATATATTGGGAAAGTGGAGAGCCGATCCTTCTGTGTTGTGACATGGCAGGCCACATAAAATGTTGTGGCAGGCCAGATTTGGCCCATGGGTATTCAGTTTGAGGCCCCTGCCATATGTGCTTCACAGAACTTTTTAAAATGTAGATGTGAAAATGACAATTACATTGTTTCCGCTAAAATGTTGTGTTTGCCACAAACTTGTCATTTTCACAATGGATAATAGGAGAAAATGGACCCCATAATTTGTTACGCAATTTCTCCTGAATGAGATGATACCCCATATGTGGTCAAAAACTGCTGCGTGGGCACATGGCAGGGCTCAGCAAGAGCGATATTTAATTTTTGGATCATAAATTTGTCTGGAATAGATTGCGAATGCCATGTTGCATTTGCAGAGCCCCTGACATGCTAAAACAACAGAAACCCCCCACCTTGGAAACTATACCCCTCAATGAATTCATCTAGGGCTGTACTGAGCATTTTTAACCTACAGATTATTCACTAAACTTTATAACATTTAGATGCGGAAAAAATATATATTTTTTTTTCCACTAAAAAAAAAAGTTTTAACACCAAATTTATAATTTACACAAGGGGTAATAGGAGAAAATAGACCCCATAATTTGTTATTCAATTTTTTCTGATTGTGGCAGCACCCCGTATGTGGTTGTACAGTACTGTTCGAGCACATGGCAGGGATCGGATGGGAACTTGGCATTTAGAATGCAGTTTCCCTTTGAAAAGATTGTGGGCTCCATTAGCCAAGCCCCTGAGGTGCCAGAACAGTAGAAACCCCCTCAGTTGACCCCATATTGGAAACTTCATTTCTTAAGGATTTAATCTGGGGTTGTAGTGAGTATTTTGAACCCACAGGTGCCTCACAGAATTTTATAACATTGAGACTTGGAAATATAACATTTTAGTGTTTAAAAAAAAATTATTTATTTATTTATTTGCTGCAAATTTGTCAGTTACCAAAAAGTTAATAGATAAAACTGAACCCCACAATTTATTGCGCAATTTCTCCAAAACGTGGTGATGCCTCATATGTTGGGAGCACAGAATTCACTGGATTTTATTTGAGGGGGTGGGAGCAATGTTGCTTTTCCAGAGTCTTTGTTCTATCAGTAACATGGGAACCCCTATATTTCAAGTGACAGATGACAGACCAGAGTGGGGGCTGGTTTTGTGTGATTTCTAGGGAAAATTGTGTCCGGAGAAGGATATACCATGGACCCAGCAGAAATCGCTCCGGTACTGGCCTTAAAAGAACAATGGCCCTCTATTGTCGAGGAGTTGAGGCAGATCTTGGGATTCCTCTCCTACTATCATACTTACGTTCGGAACCTCTCCAGGATTGTCGCTCCACTATACCTACTCTTGGGGGGGATGACAGAGACAACAACACCCACGGAGAAAAAGAAGAACGCTGGTAGGACCGGGCTTAAAAGAAACAACGCCGTTTCGTCCCAACAGCCCATTCTCTGGACAGCACACCACCAGGAGGTATTGGAAGAAGTAGTAGACTACCTGGTAAAACCACCCATCTAGAAATATCCTGATTTCAATTTACCATTTGTTCTTCATTGTGACGCTTCTCTAGTCTGACTGGGAGCTGCCCTGTATCAACATCAAGAAGGAAAAATGAGAGTCATCGGTTACAGTTCTAGAATGTTGACAGACGCTGAGAAGAATTACTATCTACATTCCGGAAAATTGGAGTTCCTGGCATTTAAATGGGCTATCGGTGAACGATTTAGAGATTTTCTCTACTACAGCAAAGAGTTTGAGGTATATACTGACAACAACCCTTTGACCTATGTCCTTACTACAGCCAAACTGAATGCAACGGGTCAGAGATGGGTCAGAGATGGGTCGCTGAACTAGCTGACTTCAATTTCAGCATCAAGTACAGGCCGGCCAGGAAAATGCAATGCGGATGCTGACGGATTGTCAAGAATGCCACTAGAGCCTGAGGAGTTCATGAAAGAATGCTCGGAGGAAGTCAGTCTGGAAGCAATTGAGAGCACTACCCAAGCAGTACAAGCTTATCAGGAGGAAGACACACCATTGTGGTGTCCGTTGACGGTGGAAACCACCATAAGAGTGAGAGAACAAGATCACCCCCTGTCTATTCAACAACTACCAAAAGGAAAAATCAAAGTAAACGGGAGAGACACAATGAGTCACCAGCAGTATCTGTTTTAGTTAAAGAATGGATGAAGCTCTACCTCGGTGAAGATGGTATCCTGTATCATAAAGGAGGACAAAACCGGCAGTTGGCACTACCAGAGTATTCCGTAGGTTGGTCTTCAAAGAACTCCATGAAAACATGGGACACCTGGGAGTGGAAAGGACAACAAACTTGATCCGTGAACGTTTCTTCTGGCCATACATGCAGAGAGATATTGAGAGGTACGTAACCAGGGAGTGTGAGTGTCTGAAAGATAAACGTCCCAACACATCAACCCGGGCACCTATGGGCAACACCCAAACTATGTATCCGTTTGAGATGGTCTCAATAGACTTTCTACATCTCGAGATGTTCAAGGGTGGTTACGAATACATCTTGGTGGTGATGGACCATTACACTCGATTTGCTCAATGATATGCCACCACCAATAAATCAGGTCAAACAGCGGCAGAGAAGATCTTCAATGATTTTGCTTTGAGGTTTGGGTTCCCTAAGAGGTTACACCACAACCAAGGAAGAGAATTTGAGAACCAGCTCTTTGCCAAGTTAGGAAAGTACTGTAGAATTCAGAGGTCCCACACAACGCCCTATCACCCAGAGGGTAATGGACAAGTGGAACGTTTTAACCGGACATTATTGTCGATGTTGCGCACTTTAACAGCTGATGAGAAGAAAGACTGGAAGAGTTCCCTGTCAAAAGTGGTACATGCCTATAACTATACAAAGAGCGATGTAACGGGCTACTCACCCTTTTTCCTATTGTATGGATGATCGCCAATACTGCCAATCGACATCATGTTCGATACTCTGGTGTCAGAGACTTACAGAACGTATCTGGAGTACGTTCGGAAATGGAAGGAATGGATGGCAGAAGCATACAACATAGCGTCCAAAGTGGTTACGCAAGGACAGAGCAAGAGTAAGGAGTACTCTGATCAAAAATGTTATGGAGCAGAATTGGCACCAGGAAGCCGGGTGCTAGTCAAGAACGTACGTGAGAAAGGCGGTCCAGGAAAACTTTGTTCATACTGGGAAGACAAGGTGTATATGGTCGTAAGGAGGAAAGCTGATGACAGTGTATAAAATCCGATTAGAAACGGGAGACAAGAAAACCCGAATAGTCCATCGGAATTTGCTATTACACTGTGATTATCTCCCACCACAACAAGACTTCCCAGAAGTAGACCGACATCGTCCGAGATCGACTAAGGGCCCACAACAAACTGAAGCTCCGGAGGTGGATAGTGACCTTAAAAGTTCCGATGGAGAAGAACTCGGACCGTATTCTTCGGACCGGCAAGGAGAGGGATGTACCATCCTCAGCAGAGTGAACTAAGTCCTGAGGCTCCAGAGTTCGTACCAAGGAGTACAGAAAAAGTCCAATTCAGATCTGATGATCGAACAACGGCCCCTGAAGAGACCGATCGACACTTAGGAGGAGCGGAATTCCCAGACGATGCGGAAACAAGCGACTCAGGAGAAGTACAGGAACTTACAGAGGCAGCTCCAGGAGCATCTGAGGAAGCACGGGAAATGAGTACGATGGAAGAAACTTCTGTGTCCGAAGAACCCGTGGTCTCTGAGGAACAACCCACCAGGAGGATGTCGACTCGAAAAGTGAGGAGACCCGTGATGCTGACGTGTGAGACACTTGGTGAACAGAGTCAAGTGCCAAGGAGTGCTTTAGCAGAGCCCCAGGGGGACTGTAGAGAAGTTGCTTACTGTCTGGATGGAGCCAAAGAGAAAGGTGGTGTGTGTGTTCTGTATCTCACAGAAGCGCCCCTGCAGGTGAAAAGGATTCAAGTCAGGAGTGAAGCTAAGCACAGGTCAGGTAGAGTTCCTGAACTAGCAGTGCAGAGTATTGTCAGACAGAAAGATAAGGATTGGAAAAAATGGTGTCACAGGGATCATCTCCCACAGCAAACCCTCCCCCCTCCTCCATCTTACTGTGTTGTAAAGAATGCTGCGTTCATTAATGTGCCTTTGCATTAGAATTGTGCTGTCCTGTACTACTGGGAAGACTGTGAACTGCTGTGCTGATAAGGAAACTGTACTGTTTGTCACTGGAGCCTGTTGCTCATAAGACAACTTGCACTGGCTGTGTGGCTTCTTATTAAATGCTACTGTTCTACCATTTATGAGAACTCTTGTCAAGTGTGTCTAGTCAGCAAGTGAAACAACCTACGTGTCTGTACCTGAGGGTCAATACCCCTGTGTGCCTGAGAGAAGCTGCAGCACATGGTCTATGGTCGCCCTGAGTAACGGTTCCCCCAGGATTCCAAAGAATTCATGTAACCTGTCTCGCCCCTATCTGAACCTAGCGGCGTGCGTGTAACATAAGCTTTCTTCTATTCCTGTATTTTTTCAGTAAGCTTGGTTCTGTTCCTATTTATATGTAGTAAGCTTGGTTCTGATCCCATGCAATGCTCCCTCAGGAAATTTAATATGCAAATTGCCTCTTCAGAGAGGTAGAGGACTTAGGCTATGTGCCCACGATGCAGACTTGAAGCAGAAATTTCCTGAGCATTTCCGCATCTCCTTGGCAGAAAAAACTCATACGGATTTCATGTGTTTTTTCAGCGTTTTTACATGCGTTTTTTTCAAGCGTTTTTCCAAGCAATTTTGAACATCACTTGGAAAAGGGCTTGACAAGTTGGTCACACAATATAAATCCAAGCCACTCGCAGAATACAGTGATTGTTTTCTCATGCTAAATCGCAGATTTGCACTGCCCCATAGTATAACATTAGGCGGAGTGCTATCCTATGAAACACCGCATAGCATTCAGTCGTGTTATACGCTAATTGTATGTTCATTGTATGTTCTTCTGATGGCACTCTGCTCAAGTCACCCGACTGCTGCAGCTTATTACAGAACGCAATAGTTGTGTGGCTAGAGATCAGTGACGTCATCACTCCTGGTGCCAGCGCACACCATAGAGCGGTCTGTGCAGGATCCTGATGAGTGACAGCAGGTATCAATGATTTAAAGGGAATCTGTCACATTCTAGCTGCCCTCTAGACTACCCCAATAGCGTTGTTAGTGATGCAATGTGCATCACTAACAAGCTGTTTTCATGAAAATTGGTGGCATTATAATGATTTTATAACGTTTAATATACTTAGATCCTACCTGCGTTTTCAGTCATAGGGGCGTGCTTGTCATATTCAGTCATGGGCGGGCGCAGCATTCACTCACTGCTGGCGCCACCCATGTATTTGAGTCCTGCTCTAGGCAAGCGCTGATATTGTGGGGCACAGGCGCACTTGTATATGTCAGGCCGCCTGCACAGTGAGACTGTGTGATTATCAGCTTTACTGCGAATGCGCTGGGAACATAGCGTATGATAGTGCATGCGCAGTGAAGCTGTGTGATTACCAGCTTCACTGCGCATGCGCTATGAAGCACTAAGTTCCCGGCCCCGTGAAGCTGGTAATCACACAGCCTCATTGGGCAGGCGGCTGGACATATACAGGTGCGACTCAAAACTCATACCTCTTCAAGACAAATTCTAAAATATAACCTTTGTTATCTGTATTAAATTATTAACAGCCATAAAATAACAAACCACAACAACAGTGCACAATAAGAGGAGGGGATAGTGCCTCACCCTATTTAGGCCCTATCTCACCCTGCCTTGCCGTGGAGGTTGGCACCCTATTTTCCTGAGCAATGGCGCCCCCGCTCAATGATGACTCTCCCTGGGATCCCTATAACACCCTATAATAACGGCCAGTGGGGTAAAGGGATTCTTAGTGGAGAACACACAGTTCCTGGTGACAAATAGAAAAAATGAAAAAAATTCAAAGAGTTCTTTACATATCTGTAGCCCTGATCAGTGCAATTTGGCCACAGATACACACGGGTGCATAAATATAATCAAAAGCGCATAGCATAGATAATTTTTCTTTAACATTTTTAGAAATCATGCCACATAAAAGGATAAATCTTAGAATGCACTACTTAATTTCCATGACATGGACAGAGGATCCTTTTCAAGATAATACTCAATACCCGATTAGTTTATATATATTTCATGATTACAATTAATACATTATCCTGGACCATGGATCCATTAAATACATTGTCCTGGACCATGGATCCATTAAATACAAGTAAATATTACCCAGTAAATGTGACTACAATTGAATGCCCAAATAGCTCAAAACAATTCATATGTAGCTCATGACCACTGTTTGCATGTCATGAAACAAAATTCATTACCAAATCCATATATATATGACTCAATGCCTGCACAACTGAGATTGCACGTCGTGAATGAAAATATACCATGCATATATGACTCAATGTCTGTACAACTCAACGCGTTTCCCCTTTTACCAAGGTTCATCAGGAGTATCTTATTTAGGCAAATCTTTCAAAGACATAATGTATAATGTCAAGGTTTACTTATCTGAGTCCTCCATATGTAAAAACACAAAGTCTCCACCATCTCTCTGTAGAGTATTTTGGGAGTCTGGGGAGAATCCCCACTATGATAAATGTGCTTGTATTGGAGAGTCCATCTGTTCTAACACCCTCTTTTATATATAAATCCCTGTAGTATCGGCTTCTCTGCCCCCTGAAAGGCAGGGATTTGTAGCTTTGTGTCCTAAACTCTGCTTCAGCCCTCAGGTCCCGCAGCTTGTCTGACTACCAGTCCAGTCCGCCAGCCTGACTACCAGTCCAGTCCGCCAGCCTGACTACCAGTCCTGTCCGCCAGCCTGACTATCTGTCTCCGCCAGCCAAGTGTACTCTCCAGCCCGACGGTCTGTCTACGATTCAAACCCGCCAGTCTGTCTATGGGCCTGGCTTGCCTTCCTACCCAGAGAACGTACTAGTTACCTGCCGTGCCCATCAGCCAGCCAACCTGGAGGCTCCTACCAGTTACCTGCCGTGCCTATCAGCCAGCCTACCTGGAGGCTCCTACCAGTTACCTGCCGCGCCTACCCGGAGGCTCCTGCCAGTTACCCGTGGGAGTCACCTGCTCTCATACAAGGACAGACCCAGAGTAGCACCTGGTCCCTCAGCTCGGTCCTTCCCTGGTTCACGGAGTCGATTGAGCCGCCGTGTGACCTTGGTCAGTCCGAGTTGATACCTATTTACGCCCCTCTGGTCCCTTCTTGCACCGCAGCACAGAGGTTCCACCACCCGGATCCGTAACAATCCCCTTCTCATTTATCAGCAAAGTGCATACAACGCGCCTGGTTGACCGGATATTGCATTAAACACAGGTGACATGCTCCAGCAGGCTAATATGTGTACCATAGCACGAGGAACATGTGCTCCCCGGCGTGCGTCTCAAATACCGGAAGTTCACGTGCGCTCCACTGTGCAGGAAGTGGTGCGTCTCACCCATAAGAAGTCATGCGTTCCACAGTGTGCGCTCCAAATGCCGTCGCTGACAAAATCTTGTCAGGGGCACTTGACCGGAAGTCTCTGGGTGCGGACACCTGATAGCGCTCTAGGGATTGCAGATTCTGATATAGTTTTTTTGACTGAATGCAAATTTTTGGGATATCATGGTACAAGAACAGACATAATCAAAAGATGCAAAGATATGTGGTTATTCTATAGATAGAAGAACCCAACAATGTGGGCCTAACGTTGCAAAAGTACTTCACCTATTAGGGACAGTGTTGCATGACAGATTTGCATGGGGTCCCTTGAAAGTCATATCCAAATCTGGAGGCATTCAAATAAAACAACTTAAATTCAGCTGTTCATTTAGCCCATGGGGTTGATGGGATTTCATTCTATATATCCATTTGAGCTCCTTCTGTAAAATCCTTTTATCCCAATCCCCCCTTCTAGCTGTGGGTTTTGTCACCTCAATAACTGAAAAGTTCAAAGAACTAAGATCACCTTGATGTTTCTCCCTATGTGTCTCGAGATAGGTGTATCCCTAGCATGTTTGATATCACCTATATGATCCCCTATCCTTCTCCTCAACTCTTTTAGTTTTTCCTATGTAATTTAGCGGACATGTACACTGAAATAGATAAACTACCCCAGTGGTTTTACAGTTGGCAAAATGTTTATTTTTGTAGGTCAATCCTGTTACAACACTACAAAAATGGTCACCTGTTTTTATGTACTTGCAAAAACTGCAAGATCCACATCTAAATGTACCTATACTTCGGTTATCTAGCCATGTACCTCTTTTTGGGGGGACATAAGTACTATGCACCAATTGATCCTTAATGGATCTCCCCCTTCTAAAGGTAATGGCAGTTTTTTTCGGAAGAAAATCAGCAATTTCTGTGTCAGTTGTCAGGATATCCCAATGTTTATCCAATATCTCTCTTATCTCAGTGGAACAGTCATCGAAGTTGCCTATCACTCTCAGGAGGGGATCATGTTTTTTGGGTCGTGGTCTTAATAAATCAGATCTATTGGATCCTGCCGCATTTTTGAATGCATTAGTAAGTACGGGTGCAGGATAGCCCCTATCCAGAAATCTGTTTCTCAGATGTTTAGATTGAACATGGAATAAATCCTTTGAGGAGCAGTTTCTTCTTACTCTAAGGTATTGACCCTTAGGTATCCCTCTCCTAAGTGCAGCAGGTTGATGACTGTCCCACCGTAACAGATTATTAGTCGCAGTTGGTTTACAAAATATATTAGTCTGGATACGACCCAAACTATCTTTCTCAATATTTACATCCAAGAAATTGATAGATGTAGGGTGTATCTCAGATGTGAATCTTAAGCCAATGGAGTTATTTTATTCACAAATTCATCCTCATTCAACAAATGTGTCTCCATCCCATAGTACCAGGACGTCATTGATAAAGCGCCCCCAGAACACTATGTGGGGGCTCCACCATGATGTTTCTTCATCACCAAAGACAGTTTTGTCCTCCCACCAGCCCAGGAACTGATTAGCATATGTGGGGGCGCAAGCACTCCCTATTGCTGTGCCCCTGAGCTGGTGGAAGAATTTACTATGAAAAACAAAATAATTGTGTCAATAGAAAGCTCAATAGGTCTATAACAAATTGACTATGTCTGGTCAAATGGAACCCCCTTGATCTCAAAAAGTATTCAGTTTCTTGCAAACCCTTATCATGTGGAATGCTACTGTACAGGGCCTCCACATCTATGGAGGCCAACTGTACATCATCCCCAACTGATGTGTCTTCCAATTTTAACAAGAGATCAGAGGTATCACATATGTATGATGGTAAAGATGTTACAAAGTCTCTAAGTACTTTGTCTATATAGATACCACAGTTTTGGGTAACCAATTTGTTCCCTGACACTATGGGATGACCTTTTAAGGGCGAAAGACCCTTATGTACTTTTGGGAGCGAGTAGAAGACAGGAACCATTCGAGTTTTTTGGAACATGAAGTCCTGTTCACTCTTGGAAATTAAACCTGCCTTCCGGGCCTCAGACAGTAAGGCATGCAGTTCCATATTAAAAATGTCAATGGGATCTTTACGCAAAATACCATAGGTGGTTTCATCAGTTAAGATACTATAGTACATTTTTTTATATGTCCCATGATCCAAAACCACAAGGTTCCTGTCCTTATCGGATGCTTTAAAAATCAAATTATCATTCTCCGATAGGGCATCCAGCACCTTTCTCTCTCTAGGGGATAAATTACCTCCCTTATTTTTCCTTTTTAAGCCTGGGTCCTGTAAGTCTCTGGTTACTAGTTTTGTAAAAATGTCAATGCTCGAGTTGTCCGAACAAGGGGGCATCCTTGTACTTCTTGGTTTTAAATCAGTGAATGGTCCACTACCAATTGGTCTTGAACCTTCCTCGAGGAGATCTGCTAATTGTCTAACATCCGCGAGTTCACTCTCGTCAATGCCAAGAGACTCGCATTCAGATTTATTATGCGTTTTAAAAAATCTCTTCCATTTAAGTTTTCTAGAGAATAAGTTAATATCTTTAACCCAATCAAATTCTATATATCTACTTGTGGGTACAAAGGACAAGAGTTTCTGTAAGACCGATATTTCTATCTCAGACAAGGGATATTGTGACAGATTGATGATCTTATTTTTTACTTGGTCATCTACCTCATGTAGTAAAGAGGATTGCTTGTCTGTTCCCTTAGATGGTATGGGAGTCCCGAGCCTCTCCTCTCTAAAAAAAAGTAGTAGACGAGGAGGAGAAGGTACCAGAGGATGGACCAGGAGACAACATTGGGGCCTGTGAGAGAAAACCAGTATTGCCAGAAGCTGGTATGAAACATTTCTTTCCAGGTTTTCCCCATCTCCCTCTCGGTCTTCCTCTACCACCACTAAATCCACTATAATCTAGGACCCTCTGGAGACTTCCCGAATCACTGTCTGAGGCCTCTAGGTCAGACGAAGAGACGTCTGTTCCACTGACTGCGGAATTATGCTTTGTATCCAAAAAATTGAAGACTTTGTTGTCTCTGAAATCTGAACTATCATGGTTAAATTGCTTTTGTTTTCTCTCTTTGATTTCAAATTGGAACCTTTCTATATTTGTCTGAAGGATCGACTCCCTTCTGGAGAATTCTGGGTCTTTTTTATATTTTTATATATTCTCTATAGATTCAGCTAGCTTCTTACTCGTTTTCTCAAGGGTATTCTTTTCCTCAATTAACAGTAATTTCATAAATTTCACTGAGCTGTCTATCAGTTCCTCCTTCCACTTCTGAAGCAGTTCCGGGGCTTCTAGCTCTTACAGCAGGTGATAAATTGATCCTCAACCCTCTAGGTATAATTCTATTTTTAATATAATTCTCGAGACACTGGGTTTCCCACCAGGATTTCACATTATCCTTATAACCTTTTGTTAATTCCTGAAACAAATGTTTCAAATCAGATGTCTTATCTGGATTGTCCACAATATTACAATCATGCGCCCCCACATATGCTAATCTGTTCCTGGGCTGGTGGGAGGACAAAACTGTCTTTGGTGATGAAGAAACATCATGGTGAAGCCCCCACATAGTGTTCTGGGGGCGCTTTATCGATGATGTCCTGGTACTATGGGATGGAGACTCATCCTCATTCAACAAATGTATTTGTGAATTAAATAACAACTCCATTGGCTTAAGATTCACATCTGAGATACACCCTACATCTATCAATTTCTTGGATGTAAATATTGAGAAAGATAGTTTGGGTCGTATCCAGACTAATATATTTCGTAAACCAACTGCGACTAATAATCTGTTACGGTGGGACAGTCATCAACCTGCTGCACTTAGGAGAGGGATACCTAAGGTTCAATACCTTAGAGTAAGAAGAAACTGCTCCTCAAAGGATTTATTCCATGTTCAATCTAACCATCTGAGAAACAGATTTCTGAATAGGGGCTATCCTGCACATGTACTTACTAATGCCTTAAAAAATGCAGCAGGATCCAATAGATCTGATTTATTAAGACCACGACCCAAAAAACATGATCCCCTCCTGAGAGTGATGGGCAACTTCGATGACTGTTCCACTGAGATGAGAGATATTGGATAAACATTGGGATATCCTGACAACTGACACAGAAATTGCTGATTTTCTTCCGAAAAAACCTGCCATTACCTTTAGAAGTGGGAGATCCATTAAGGATCAATTGGTGCATAGTACTTATGTCCCCCCAAAAAGAGGTATGTGGCTAGATAACCAAAGTATAGGTACATTTAGATGTGGATCTTGCAGTTTTAGCAAGTACATAAAAACAGGTGACCATTTTTGTAGTGTTGTAACGGGATTGACCTACAAAAATAAACATTTTGCCAACTGTAAAACCACTGGGGTAGTTTATCTATTTCAGTGTACATGTCCGCTAAATTACATAGGAAAAACTAAAAGAGTTGAGGAGAAGGATAGGGGATCATATAGGTGAAATCAAACATGCTAGAGATACACCTATCTCGAGACACATTAGGGAGAAACATCGAGGTGATCTTAGTTCTTTGAACTTTTCAGTTATTGAGGTGACAAAACCCACAGCTAGAAGGGGGGATTGGGATAAAAGGATTTTACAGAAGGAGCTCAAATGGATATATAGAATGAAATCCCATCAACCCCATGGGCTAAATGAACAGCTGAATTTCAGTTGTTTTATTTGAATGCCTCCAGATTTGGATATGACTTTCAAGGGACCCCATGCAAATCTGTCATGCAACACTGTCCCTAATAGGTGAAGTACTTTTGCAACGTTAGGCCCACATTGTTGGGTTCTTCTATCTATAGAATAACCACATATCTTTGCATCTTTTGATTATGTCTGTTCTTGTACCAGGATATCCCAAAAATGTTCCTCCTATTGGAATCCCCAAAGAGAATGATATCTGCATTCTATCAAAAAACTACATCTGAGTTACAATGCATTCTATCAAAAAAACACATCAGAATCTGCAATCCCTAGAGCACTATCAGGTGTCCGCACACGGAGACTTCCGGTCACGTGCCCCTGACAAGATTTTGTTAGCGCCGGCATTTGGAAAGCACACTGTGGAACGCATGACTTCTTATGGGTGAGACGCGCCACTTCCTGCACAGTGGAGCGCACGTGAACTTCCGGTATTTGAGACGCACGTCGGGAAGCACATGTTCCTCGTGCTATGGTACACATATTAGCCTGCTGGAGCATGTCACCTGTGTTTAATTAATGCAATATCCGGTCAACCAGGCGCATTGTATGCACTTTGTTGATAAATGAGAAGGGGATTTATATATAAGAGGGTGTTAGAACAGATGGACTCTCCAATACAAGCACATTTATCATAGTGGGGACTCTCCCCAGACTCCCAAAATACTCTACAGAGAGATGGTGAAGACTTTGTGTTTTTACATATGGAGGACTCAGATAAGTAAACCTTGACATTATACATTATGTCTTTGAAAGATTTGCCTAAATAAGATACTCCTGATGAACCTTGGTAAAAGGGGAAACGCGTTGAGTTGTACAGGCATTGAGTCATATATGCATGATATATTTTCATTCATGACATGCAAACTCAGTTGTGCAGGCATTGAGTCATATATATATGGATTTGGTAATGAATTTTGTTTCATGACATGCAAACAGTGGTCATGAGCTACATATGAATTGTTTTGAGCTATTTGGGCATTCAATTGTAGTCACATTTACTAGGTAATATTTACTTGTATTTAATGGATCCATGGTCCAGGACAATGTATTTACTGGATCCATGGTCCAGGACAATTTATTAATTGTGATCATGAAATATATATAAACTAATCGGGTATTGAGTATTATCTTGAAAAGGATCCTCTGTCCATGTCATGGAAATTAAGTAGTGCATTCTAAGATTTATCCTTTTATGTGGCATGATTTCTAAAAAAAATTAAAAAATGTATCTATGCTATGCGCTTTTGATTATATTTATGCACCCGTGTGTATCTGTGGCCAAATTGCACTGATCAGGGCTACAGATATGTAAAGAACTCTTTGAATTTTTTTTCATTTTTTCTATTTGTCACAAGGAACTGTGTGTTCTCCACTAAGAATCCCTTTACCCCACTGGCCGTTATTATAGGGTGTTATAGGGATCCCAGGGAGAGTCATCATTGAGCGGGGACGCCATTGCTCAGGAAAATAGGGTGCCAACCTCCGCGGCAAGGCAGGGTGAGATAGGGCCTAAATAGGGTGAGGCACTATCCCCTCCTCTTATTGTGCACTGATGTTGTGGTTTGTTATTTTATGGCTGTCAATATTTGAATACAGATAATAAAGGTTATATTTGGTCTTGAAGAGGTATGAGTTCTGTGAATTGTTATATTGGTGGTACCGTAACTACATAGATTCTTTACTGTGATACATATACAGGTGCGCCTGCGTCCCACAATATCAGAGCAGGACTCAAATACATGGGCGGCGCCAGCAGTGAGTGAATGCTGCGCCCGCCCATGACTGAATATGACAAGCACGCCCCTATGACTGAAAATGCAGGTAGGATCTAAGTATATTAAACGTTATAAAATCATTATAGCTGCACCACTTTACATGAAAACAGCTTGTTAGTGATGCACACTGTATCACTAACAACGCTATGGGGGTAGTGTAGAGGGCAGCTAGGACGCGACAGGTTCCCTTTAATTATTTTTGGTGAATCCAAGCCGCCATGTAACATTACATTTAGCCCAGACAACACAGTTCAAGGGGTGTTCTCAAGTTTAAAAGATATCACTTATCCACGGGATAATTTTCAGATCTCTGGGGTCCAACTGCCATGGCCCCTACCAATCCCAAGAATCAGGATTCTGAAGAGCCCAAGCCTATAAATACCAGCACGCAGTTGCCCCTGAAGTGTCGCATCACATTAGATGAGCAAATTCTGGTGCTTTGCCCAGCTCTTCCCGATTGCCCTGGTGCAGTGGCAATCAGGGTAATGGGGTTTGGGGTTGGTGTCAGCTGTGATTTGTCAAAAATCATAGATGGCATTAAGCCCTGGAGTTAGTAATGGAGAGGTGTCTATTAGACATCCTCATTACTTATCCGGTAATTAAAAATAAAAACACCCTCCCTCTCCCATCATTCCCCCTCTGTGTCCGACGTCTGAGCTCAGCGGGCGTGATTATGTCACTTCATCATGCCACACTGTGCCGAGCAGTGGAGCTGCTGAGGAGACACGCTGCGGAGACCAGAGCAGTGGGGGGAACAGGGGAGAGGTGAGTACAAATATATATTTTTTTTTAAATCAGTGAGGATATGGTGGCCATATTACTGAAGGAATATGGGGGCTGCATTATACTATATGTACTATATGGAACTGGAGGACTATGGGGAGTGTATTACACTATGTGGAGGACTATAGGGCGCATTATACTATATGGAGGACAATAGGGTGCATTATACAATAAGGAGGACTATACAGCACATTATACTATATAGAGTACTATGGGGTGTGCATTATACTATAAGGAGGACTATGGGGAGTGCATTATACTATATGGAGGACTATGGGGTGTGCATTATACTATAAAGATGACTATGAGGTGCATTATACTACATGGAGGACTATGGGGAGTGCATTATACTATATGGAGGACTATGGGGTGTGCATTATACTACATGGAGGACTATTGGCTGTGCACTATATTATTAATATTATTATAACACCATTTATTCCATGGCACTTCACACGTGAAAAGGCGTATACATAATAGAAAACAAGTACAATAATCAAACAATACAAGTCACCGACTTTTACAGGAGGAGAGAGGACCCTGCCCGTGAGGGCTCATAGTCTACAAGACTATACTATATGGAGGACCATTGGGTGCATTATACTATATGGAGGACTATGGGAGGTGCATTATACTGTATGGAGGACTATGGGGGTGCATTATACTATATGGAGAACTATGGGGGGTGCATTATACTATATGGAGGACTAAGGGGGGTGCATTATACTATATGGAGGACTATGGGGGGTGCATTATACTATATGGAGGACTATGAGTGGTGCATTATACTATATGGAGGACTATGGGGAGTGCATTATGCTACATTGAGGACTATGGGGTGCATTATTGTATGTATATGGAGGACTATGGGGAGTGCATTATACTAATGTCATGCAAGGTGTGGGAAAGACTTAGTGCAACACAAAAGGAAGAGGGAACGGGAACCCAGACTCTAGGGAAAAGGGGAGTGGAGACCTCCTTGGCTGATCTACAATCACCCTGTCTCCACTAACGTCCCTATATTGGCATGTCAGCAATCGCCGCACGTGAACCTCGCCCTGTCTTTCCCTGGCGTTTGGCCCTGGCTAGGGAAGGGAGGGGGATGAGCACTAGTCGATCTCCACTGACCACTAAAGACAACAAGGGGGAACAAACCAGGGAAGATAGCTTAGCTTTTAGTCGACTTCAGAGAGATGAACACCATCCTCTCTGGAGCTATGAGGACGGAAGTAAGGCACTTGCTCCGAGCCTTCACAAAGGGTAATGTGAGTATAGCCGGCACCTCCCTCTGGCAGACAGCAGGTATTTATACACCCAGGCCAGGGTGTTAATTAACCAGAGGAAGGTAGCCGCTGGGTCCTAGAGAGACAGCCTCTAAGAAAGTGTCTGCAATGCTAAACGTAGAGATCTCCTGCAACCAACTGCAGGGTGACTGACTATATACTATATGGATGAGTATGGGGGGTGCATTACACTATATGGAAGACTACGGGGGATGCATTATACTATATGGAGGATTATGGGGCACATTATAGTATATGGAGGACTATAGGGGAGCATTATATTATATGGAGGACTATGGGGGTACATTATACTATATGGAGGATTATGGGGAGTGCATTATACTATATGGAAGACTATGGGGCACATTATACTATATGGAGGACTATGGGGGAGCATTATACCATATGGAGGACTATGGGGCACATTATAGTATATGGAGGACTAGGGGGTGCATTATACTACTGTATATGGAGGACTATGGGGAGTGCATTATACTATATGCATGACTATTGGGTGCATTATAGTTTATGTAGGACATTGGGGAGTGCATTATACTGTATAGAGGACTATGAGGTGCATTATACTAAACAAGCAAAATGCTGCCTATTCATCGGGTGATTGGATTGTTTATGCCAGAATTAAAATCATTGTTCTCCGCACCACATCGCTCAGTGTAAACTGCAGATGTGCTGCTGATAACATGATACTTTATGGGGACAGATTGATCTACTAGTGATCGTTCTGTGCCCATCATTCTTGCTCAGACTGTGTAAAGAGGCCCGGAAAAAAGCATGGAACGACTTCAGTATTGTCGATCTCGCTCATTTAGAAGCCTGAACTCAGCGCGTGTAAATACAACCGAAAGGTTTGTGTGATCGTGCAATATGTGAGCATTTTGGGCGCCACTTTAAACTTTTGCCCAGGGCCCCACTTTGTCTAAAAAAGGCCATGGCTATAAGCCATAATCATCAACATTAACAGAAATAAACATTTGAAACAGATCACTCTGTTTCACTTTTTGAATTGAAGAACTGAAATAAATTAACTTTTTGATATTCTAATTTAGTGAGAAGCACCGGTATGTATATACTGGGATGATAAAAAAACACGTTTAAAAATACATTATCTCAACTGGATTCGAACTGACTCAAACATGTTGTCCTAATAACAAATCATGTCAGTTAAGTATAGTGCCACCACAGGTCATTATATCCTGGCAAAGATTTTAGAGAACATTTGAAATCAAAACGTCAGATCAGACAAATAGAACACAAGATGTGCAAAAAGGGAACGGTTCCGGATACCGCTTAAAGAAAGTGGGTCAGCAGTGATGTGGTTATGGGAACTATCTTGAAAGATTCATATCATTGGCTCCCGTTTTGAGCAGAGTATCAAACCAAGCATGGAGGCTATAAAGGACTACATCCAATGCGACTGATGGAGGGATCGCAGACCACCAGCATGGAGAAAAGGGGGAAGAAACAGCATACCAGAATGAACCGCGGTAAAAACACTCAGAATGCAAGAAAAATGGCCATTTAGTACTTAAAAAATATTTATATTGAAAAACTCTGCTCAAAAAACGTTTATAATCATCTAAAGGAGAAAGCCCAAAATAGAATAGCGCATATTATAGTTATTGGCTATTAGATATTTTTATATTTAAACATCAGCAATTCAATAGAACGGACAATGAAATTAATACATTTACATTTTTCTAAAAATGTTAAATATTATAAAAAATAAAGTTCCTAAAATGAATAAAAAATTGTATATAAAAATGAATTTACATGATTATAAAACCACACAAGTTTATATATCCAGTAAATCTCCTCCCTATTAAGCTGCTCCTTACGATTTTGTGGGGGAATATGCTCTATGGGAAAAATATGCAATTGCCTTTATTCTTTATAGAGTGCATTTATGCATATTTTATCAAAGTACCATATTTTTTAAAAGTGCCAGGGCAGTTAGACATGACAAATGGTGGCCCGATTCTAATGCATCGGGTATTCTAGAATAGGTATGCGGCCGAGCGGGTGCAATCAGCAGAACTGTGTTTAAATTTGGCGCCAAAATCGCTGATTGGTCGCGTTCGGCAACCGCGACCAATCAGCA
Organism: Phyllobates terribilis; assembly: GCF_046119375.1. NCBI lineage: Eukaryota > Metazoa > Chordata > Amphibia > Anura > Dendrobatidae > Phyllobates > Phyllobates terribilis. The sequence goes on from NW_027362763.1 coordinate 397,882,168, forward strand.
AAGCGGTGTTTAAATTTGGCGCCAAAATCGCTGATTGGTCGCCGGCCTCGACCAATTAGCAGAGCGTTGTTTAAATTTGGCGCCAAAATCACTGATTGGTCGCGGCCGCCATCCGCGACCAATCAGCAGTGCGGTGTTTAAATTTGGCACCAAAATCGCTGATTAGTCGCGACCAATCAGCAAAGAGGTGTTTAAATTTGGCGACAATAGTGCTGATTGGTCGCGGCCGGCGACCAATCAGCAGAGCAGGGTTTAAATTTGGCACCAATAATGCTGATGAGTCGTGTCCGGCGACCGCGACCAATCAGCAGAGCGGGGTTTAAATTTTGCGCCAATACTGCTGATTGATCTCGGCCAGCGACCGCGACCAATCAGCAGAGCGTTGTTTAAATTTGGCGCCAAAATCACTGATTGGTCGCGGCCGCCATCCGCGACCAATCAGCAGTGCGGTGTTTAAATTTGGCACCAAAATCGCTGATTAGTCGCGACCAATCAGCAAAGAGGTGTTTAAATTTGGCGACAATAGTGCTGATTGGTCACGGCCGGAGACCAATCAGCAGAGCAGGGTTTAAATTTGGCACCAATAATGCTGATGAGTCGTGTCCGGCGACCGCGACCAATCAGCAGAGCGGGGTTTAAATTTTGCGCCAATACTGCTGATTGATCTCGGCCAGCGACCGCGACCAATCAGCGGAGCGTTGTTTAAATTTGGCGCCAATCTCGCTGATTGGACGCGTCCAATCAGCACAGCAGTGTTTAAATGTGGCGGCAAGATCGGTGATTGGTCGCGGCCGCTATTTAAATGTGGCGCCCAAATCGGTGATTGGTTGCGGGCAGCGGCCGCGACCAATCAGCAGAGCGGTGTTTAACTTTAGCGCCAAGATCACTGATTGGTCGCGTGCGGAGAGCGCGACCAATCAGCGAATCGTATTGGTGAGGAGCGGGGAGCGGAATCGTATTAGTGAGGACCGGGGAGCGCCGCTGCCTGTGCGGCTACTTCCGCTGCGAGAACCGGGACATGAGCGGGCGCTCAGAGCAGAAGTATCCCGACCCGCAGCGCCGCTCCCCCGGTCCTCCCTTCACGCCCTAGCCGCTGATGTCCCCACAGTATCCGCATGGTGTTACAAAGGTCCGGACATTTGTGTTAAAAATCGCTGATTGGTCGCTGGCGCTGCTCGCGACCAATCACCGATTTGGGCGCCAAATTTAAATATCGGCCGCGACCAATCACCGATCTCGGCGGCAAATTCAAACACCGCTGTGCGCGACCAATCACCTATTTGGGCGGCACATTTAAATAGCGTCCGCGACCAATCAGTACAGCGGTGTTTAAATGTGGAGCCAAGATCGGTGATTGGTCGCGGCCGATATTTAAATTTGGCGCCCAAATCGGTGATTGGTCGCGAGCAGCGCCAGCGACCAATCAGCGATTTTTAACACAAATGTCCGGACCTTTGTAACACCATGCGGATACTGTGGGGACATCAGCGGCTAGGGTGTGAAGGGAGGACCGGGGAGCGGCGCTGCGGGTCGGGATAATTCTGCTCCGAGCGCTCGCTCATGTCCCGGGTTCTCGGAGCGGAAGTATCCGCATAGGCAGCGCCGCTGACATCCATGCGGCTAGGGTGTGAAGGGAGGACCGGGGAGCGGCGCTGACATCCAATTGGTCGCGGCCGCTATTTAAATGTGCCGCACAAATCGGTGATTGGTCGCAGACTTGGCCCACGACCAATCACTGATCTTGCGGCCAAAGTTAAACAGTACTGTGCTGATTGGTCGCGGACGCTGCCCGCGACCAATCACCGATTTGGGCGCCAAATTTAAATATCGGCCGCGACCAATCACCGATCTTGGCTCCACATTTAAACATCGCTGTGCTGATTGGTCGCCGACGCTGGCCGCGACCAATCACCGATTTTGGCGCCACATTTAAATAGCGTCCGCGACCAATCCACACAGCGGTGTTTAAATGTGGGGCCAAGATCGGTGAGTGGTCGCGGCCGATATTTGAATGTGGCACCCAAATCGGTGATTGGTCGCGGGCAGCGTCCACGACCAATCAGCACCGTAGTGTTTAACTTTTGCGGCAAGATCCGTGATTGGTCGTGGGCCAAGACCGCGACCAATCACCGATTTGTGCGGCACTTTTAAATAGCGTCCGCGAGCAATTGGATGTCAGCGCCGCTCCCCGGTCCTCCCTTCACGCCCTAGCCGCATGGATGTCAGCGGCGCTGCCCGTGCGGCTACTTCCGCTCCGAGAACCCGGGACATGAGCGGGCGCTCGGAGCAGAAGTATCCCGACCCGCAGCGCCGCTCCCCGATCCTCCCTTCACACCCTAGCCGCTGATGTCCCCACAGTACCCGCATGGTGTTACAAAGGTCCGGACATTTGTGTTAAAAATCGCTGATTGGTCGCTGGCGCTGCCCGCGACCAATCACCGATTTGGGCGCCAAATTTAAATATAGGCCGCGACCAATCACCGATCTTGGCTCCACATTTAAACACCGCTGTGCAGATTGGTCGCGGCCGATATTTAAATTTGGCGCCTAAATAGGTGATTGGTCGCGGGCAGCGCCAGCGACCAATCAGCGATTTTTAACACAAATTTCCGGACCTTTGTAACACCATGCGGATACTGTGGGGACATCAGCGGCTAGGGTGTGAAGGGAGGACCGGGGAGCGGCGCTGCGAGTCCGGATACTTCTGCTGCGAGCGCACGCTCATGTCCCGGGTTCTTGCAGCGGAAGTATCCGCACAGGCAGCGCCGCTGACATCCAATTGGTCGCGGACGCTATTTAAAATTGCCGCACAAATCGGTGATTGGTCGCCGTCTTGGCCCGCGACCAATGACTGATCTTGGCGCCAAAGTTAAACACTATTGTGCTGATTGGTCGCGGACGCTGACTGCGACCAATCACCGATTTGGGCGCCAAATTTAAATATCGGCTGCGACCAATCACCGATCTTGGCTCCACATTTAAACACCGCTGTAGTGATTGGTCGCGGCTGATATTTAAATTTGGCGCCCAAACCGGTGATTGGTCGCGGGCAGCGTCGGCGACCAATCAGCACAGCGGTGTTTAAGTTTTGCGCTAAGATCAGTGATTGGTCGGGTCCGAAGACCGCGACCAATCATCGAATCGTCTTGGTGAGGACCAGGGAGCGGCGCTGCCTGTGCGGGTAGTTACGCTGCGAGAACCCGGGACATAGCGGGCGCTCGCAGCAGAAGTATCCCGACCCGCAGCGGTCCTTCCGCTGATACTGGCCGGGAGATGAGCGCCTCGCGGCGCTCATCTCCCCGCTGCATCGCGGCGCTCATCTCCCCGCTGCATCGCGGCTCAGCTCCGTCCCGCAGTTGAGCCGCTAACGGCCGCCATCTTTTTTTAGAAATCCCCCGGCGCTGATTGGCCGCTGGCGGACCAATGAGCGACGCGGGATTTCCTGGACAGACAGACACACAGACAGACAGACAGACAGACGGGATAAGACGATTATATATATAGATAAATATCTATATATCTCATTCATCTGCTGTGTCATTCATCTGCTTACACTTCCATGTCTGTAATGCTCTGCTATTCATTGGTATATACTGTATATATCTCATTCATCTACATCTACATATTTAATCCATGATGCTTTAAGGTCATCACACTTACTTTAACAGTTTATGATCCATGTTGATCTGCCAGTCTGTTTTTTGTCTCTGCATTTTATTGTCTCCTGCTGTCTTAAGCAAGCTGATTGATTGTGAACGAGTTAAATTTGTGTTAGATCTAAGCACCTACTTCCCTATATATTGAGACATAGCTAAGGGGCATCATTTATGCAGGGTGCATTTATGCATATTTTATCGAAGTACCATATTTTTCAAAGTGCCAGGGCAGTTAGACATGGCAGTTGGGCAGGAGACAGGTAAGACAATTAAACAAACTTGCTTCCAGGTAATCTGATTTGCAAACAGTATTCACCATTTGTATTTGTGCCATTTCTGTTCTGGCTACTACAATCACTCAAATCCACCATTCTCTCACAAACTCGGCACATGTCATCCATATTAACCCCTCTCTCCTTCAATGTACAGCTCTCATGCTCTCTTCACAATGTTATACTGTACAGACCCATTCATTCCCACCATACAACGCAAGAAACGCTCTCACAAGTAACTCAACCATCTGCTCACTTACTCTACTTTCCTTCTCTTAGTCGCAGGTGATATTTCTCCTAATCCAGGACCTTCTTATAATAATAAGACTAACTCTTTCCCTGCTACACTCAGAAACCCTGCTAACCTCAAATATTCCTTGCATGCCTTCTGTCTCTTTTAATTGTGCCCTTTGGAATGTGCGGTCAGCATGTAAAACTCTCCTACATCCATGACTTTTTCCTCTCAAATTCTCTTAACCTTCTGGCCCGTGCTGAAACCTGGATCCAGCAGTTGGACACCACCGCCGCCGCTCTCTCATATGGTGGCCTACACTTCTCTCATACCTCGAGACCTGACAACAGATCAGGTGGAGGTGTTGGTCTGTTTCTTTCAACAAAATGTACTTTTCAGGTTATCTCCCCAGTACCCTCCTTTATCTTCCCTTCTTTTGAGGCCCATACAGTCAGACTCTACCGGCCCTTCTCCCTGCGAGTGGCAGTTGTGTATCGCGTTCCGGGCCCCTCCGGTCAGTTCCTGGATCACTTTGCCACCTGGCTTCCAAACTTTCTATCCTGCGACATCCCCACTCTCATCATGGAGGACTTTAACATCCCCATTGGTGATCCCCTCGCCACATCTGCCACTCATCTTTTATCTGTAACTTCTTACTTCAGCCTTTCACATCTTACTAACTTTCCTACACATGAAGATGGGAATACTCTTGACCTGATATTCACCTGGCTCTGCTCAGTACATGACTTTACTAACTCTCCTCTTCCGCTCTCTGAACACAACCTTCCGTCATTCTCTGTCAAAAATAGTCATTCTGCTCAAGACACCCCCACTTTCCACACTTATAGAAATATACGTGCCATTAACACCCAGAAATTTATGAAGAAGTTGCAGTCATCATTGGCTCCGACCTCCCGCTCACGACTGGACTCTGCACTGAAGCATTATAATGAAACAATGCAATGCACCCTGAATGAAGCTGCACCACCTATACATCAAACAACTCAGCACAGGCTGCAACAGCCCTGGCACACACTACAAACACGTTTTCTCCAGCGGTGTTCTAAGTGTGCCAAACGGCTGTGGAGAAAATCTAATCTGGCAGAAGATTTAATCTATTATAAATTTATGCTTGAAACATACAACTCTGCCCTTCACCTCTCCAAAAAAACCTACTTTAAACAACCTCATCATCTCACTATCCAATAATTTAAAACCACTTTTATGCATTTCACTCTCTCCTTAATCAAACAGCACAGGCCCCAACCACCGTCCTCAGCGCCGACGATCTGGCCAATTATTTCAAAGAAAAAATTGACCATATCCGACAGGAAATTTTCTCCCAATCCCTTAATGTTATGCATTCTCCTCCCTCCTACATTGCATCTTGCTCACTTTCTGACTTCGAACCAGCCACGCAAGAAGTGACCAGGCTCCTTGCATCTTCTCACCCTACTACCTGCACCAATGACCCTATTCCCTCACATTTCCTTCAGCCCCTTTCCCCTGCTGTCACCACTCACCTAACTAAAATATTTAATTTCTCCCTCTCCCGGTATTTTTCCCTCCTCTTTTAAACACGCTAGCATATATCCATTACTTAGTAAAGCATTCCTCAACCAGAACTGCGCTGCAAACTACAGACCTGTTTCCAATCTTCCCTTTATCTGTAAACTCCTGGAACGTTTGGTTCACTCCTGTCTAATCTATCTCTCAGATCACCCTCTTATTGACCCGCTATAATCTGGTTTCCGCTCTTTACATTCTACTGAAACTGCACTCACTAAAGTCTCTAATGATATACTAACAACCAAATCTAATGGTCACTACTCCCTGCTGATTCTCCTTGATCTCTCTGCAGCATTTGACACTGTGGATCACCAGCTCCTCCTCACTATGCTCCACTTTACTGGCCTCAAGCACACTGTTCTCTCTTGGTTCTCCTCCTTCCTCTCTGGCCGCTCCCTTCTCTGTGTCTTTTGCTGGCTCCTCTTCCCCTCCCTCTCCCCTTACTGTCCAGGTTCCTCAAGGATCAGTCCTAGGCCCCCTCCTTTTCGCCTTGTACACTGCCCCTATTGGACAATCAATAGATTTGGTTTTCAGTACCATCTCTATGCCGATGACACCCAATTATACACCTCTTCTCCGGACATCACCCCTGCATTATTACAAATTACCAGTGATGGTCTTTCTGCTGTCTCTAACATTATGTCCTCCCTCTATCTAAAATTGAATCTGTCAAAAACTGAACTACTCGTGTTTCCTCCCTCTAATAACCTACCTATGCCCAATATTGCCATTTCTGTTTGTGGCCCCACCATTACTCGCCAGCAACAAGCCTGCTGTCGTGGGGGTCATACTTGATTCAGATCTTTCCTATACTGCTCACATCTGATCACTCACTCGTTCATGTCATCTACACCTCAAAAACATCTCTAGAATTACAACTTTTCTTACCTTTGAATTGGTAAAAACTCTTACTGTAGCTCTTATTCATTCTCATCTGGACTATTGCAACTCTTTACTAATCGGTCTCCCTCTTACTAAACTTTCCTCTTTCCAACCCGTCCTGAACGCAGCAGCCAGGATATTCCTCACCAACCGCTACACTGATGCCGCTTTCTTGTGCCAGTCATTGCATTGGTTGCCCATCCAATACAGAGTTCACTATGAACTTATCACTCTCACCCACAAAGCGCTCCATGCTTCAGCACCACCCTACATCTCCTGCCTCGTCTCAGTCTACCACCCTACCCATGCTCTCCATTCTGCTAATGACTTAAAACTAAATTCCTCCATAATCTGAACCTCCCACTCCCATCTCCAAGATTTCTCGCATGCTGCACCAATTGTTTGGAATGCACTACCCAGAACAATTCAATTAATTCCCAATACCCACAGTTTTAAGTGTGGCCAAAAAACGCATTTCTTTATACTGGCCTATCGCCTCAACATACTTATCTAACTGCCCTAGTTTGGCCCTCACTCCTTTTGATATCCGAGTTATGCTTATTCTGTAACGTCTTTATTGTCTGTGCAAGTCCCCCTTAAAATTGTAAAGTGCTGCGGAATATGTTGGCACTATAAAAATAAAAATTATTATTATTATAATAGTGTTTAATTGTACAATGACGCGACAACCTATGTTTAAGAAAATCCTTTAAAATATTAGATCTATGAGAATTCAGCCTGTTATGCATGAAGGCTGAATGGTTTTCCCGACATGTAATTTTTTACAAATGATAACATATACTACAAAGTTTTTTTTGCTAGAACAAGACATATAGCTTTTGATTGAGAAAAGTTCACCTGTTAAATCATGAGTAAAATAATTCCATACAAATAGCCTAGCAGCATTAACAATTTTTTACATTGCATTTAACCACTCCAAAAATGTGATCGGGGATTTTGGACTCGCTTTTTTCATCCCTGAGTCGTCCGGGAGCTAACATTTTTTAAAGTGGGGGCTCTCCGAAAAGTCACCACTGGATTTCTGGGTATAGATTTTCCCCAAGATGCTATATAAGATTTGCTATCTTCTTATAGCCTTCTCCTGCTTTGTGGGCCTCCACCATTTTTATTTTCAGAGTGGAGGATGCTTCTTAAAAGAACCCATGGCTACTGTTTTTTGGCACAAGGTTAGAGGAGGCTGGGTTTTTATAAAGCTGGGGAATTTGCATCACCTGGCCTTTCCGAACGATGATAGTGAACAAGCCATAACCCTAACAGACTAATTAAGGTCTGAAACCTCGGTCAAAGTTATGTGAGCACACAAATCTCCAAGGGTGCCCAAACTTTTGCATCGGCCCATTTTCCTTTTTGTAATTTTTAAAATGTAATAGATATATATATATATATATATATATATATATATATATATATTGCCTAAAATAAAAAGGAAATGTGTCATCTTTAACTTTAGGCCTTTTAGAGATCATTTCATCTTCAACTTTCTTACCTGTTCACAGTAACAGTAATTTTGACAAGGGGTGCCCAAACTTTTGCATGCCACTGTATGTACTAAGCTTGGTTCTGCTCTGATATCTATATAGCAAGTTTGGATCTGGTTCCAAAGCTATGTGGGAAGCTTGATCCTGCTCCATACCTCCCAACTTTTGAAGAACAAAAAGAGTGACAAATAATGGGGTGTGCATAGCATGCCAAAGCAAATTTTGCCTACGCCTCTAGCCACACTCCTTTTCAATTTCTTTCTACCAGGAGTAGATGTCAGAGGGGGAGGTGGCAGTGAGGGACATTCAGCAGATACCTGGGACTGCAGGGCATACACCCAAATCCAGGACTGTCCCGCTGAATCCAAGACGTTTGGGACTACAGATGAGCGGATCAATTCATGAGCTCCGGTCCGGCTCCCAGGCCAGTGGTAAAGGACAGCTAGATTGGAGGCCACAGCGAAGCTTTGGATAAGGCAAGGCCAGGGTGAGGTCATTTGTGTGCCACGCTCATCTCTACCTGGGACCTATGGATTTATTTTTTGTTTATTCATTTATTCATAGCAGCTAAAATTGTCTTTTTATGAAAAAAAGAAGGAAAAACACAGCCTTAACGCTCCATGTTAACACTGCCTCAGTGTTACATTTTTATTACAGTTTTTAATGGGTTTAATTGATTTTTTTTCTCTATCATGCCTTTTTTATGCCATTTACCGATCACTGTAAATAATCTGATCATTGTGTTGTACGGTTTGTTAGGATTACAGGGACAAATATGTCCTCGTTATTTGCTGATTTGTGATGGTTATTTTTTTAAAAGAGCATTAAAAATGACATTTGTAATTGTTGTTCATTATTTTTTAATAATTTCATAGGAAGAAAAAACAACGTATTTTTCTCTAGAGTACAGGTACATAGCGATACATTGTTTATAACAGTGTATTTCTATGTATCAGTATCATCTGCCTGTGGGTTTGGTGCCTGCAATGCAGCTTTCAATAGAAAAAATCCTCCCGTAAGTGTAAGCTGAGGCTAATAGTTTTAGCTGCTGCCTGCAATGATACAGAGTGTGGATTCGATTTCCGGGAAGACCAGATCACAAGAAAAAAATAGTTTATTTTATTAATTGAAAGTGTGTGCAGAGGAGGAGCTACAGAGTGAAGATGATGTCGCACAGAGAAGAGTGAGTAGAAGGAAAAAAAATGAATTTTTTGTAATGGTCTTTCATTATTTTTTAGTAGTTTTACAAGAACAAAAAAAATGACTTTTTTTCACCTCTAGAACACAGGGACACAGAAATACATTGCTTTGTAAAGATGTACAAGTGCTTCTCACTAAATTACAATATCAAAAAGTTAATTTATTTCAGTTCAATACAAAAAGTGAAACTCATTATATAGAGCCATTCCAAACAGAGGGATCTATTTCAAGTGTTTATTTCTGTTAATGTTCAGGATTATGGATAACAGTCAGTCAATGAAAACGCAAAAGTCATTATCTCAGTAAATTAAAATACTTTATAACAGCTTGAAAAATGTTTTTAAAATCTGAAATGTTGGCCTACTGAAATGTATGTTCAGTAAATGCACTCAATACTTGGTCGGGGCTCCTTTTGCATCAGTTACTGCATCAATGTGGCGTGGCATGGAGGCGATCAGCCTGTGGCATTGCTGAGGTGTTATGGAAGCCCAGGTTGCTTTGATAGCAGCCTTCAGCTCGTCTGCATTGTTGGGTCTTGTGTCTCATCTTGCTCTTGACAATGCCCCATAGATTCTCTATGGGGTTAAGGTCATGCGAGTTTGCTGGCCAGTCAAGCACAGTGATACTGTTGTTTTTAAACCAAGTATTGGTACTTTTGGCAGTGTGGACAGGTGCCAAGCTCTGCTGGACAATGAAATGTCCATCTCCAAAAAGCTTGTCGGCGGAGGGAAGCATGAAGTGCTCTAAAATTTCCTGGTAGACAGCTGCACTGACTTTGGTCTTGATAAAACACAGTGAACCTACACCAGCAGATGACATGGCTTCACACTAGACCTCAAGCAGCTTGGATTGTGGCCTCTCCACTCTTCCTCCAGACTCTGGGACCTTGATTTCCAAATGAAATGCAAAACTTACTTTCATCTGAAAACAACACCTTGGACCACTGCGCAACAGTCCAGGTGTTTTTCTCCTTGGACCAGGTAAGACGCTTCTGGCGTTGTCTATTGGTCATGAGTGGCTTGACACAAGGAATGTGACACTTGTAGCCCATGTCCTGGATCCTGTGTGTGGTGGCTCTTGAAGCAATGACTCCAGCAGCAGTCCACTCCTTGTCAATCTCCCCCAAATTTTTGAATGGCCTTTTCTTTCAAGGCTGCGGTTATCCCGGTAGCTTGTGCACCTTTTTCTACCACACTTTTTCCTTCAACTCAAATTTCCATTAATATGCTTGGATACAGCACTCTGTGAACAGCCAGCTTCTTTAGCAATGACCTTTTGTGGCTTACCCACCTTATGGAGTGTGTCAATAACTGCCTTCTGGACATCTGTCAAGTCAGCAGTCTTCCCCATGATTGTGGAGCCTACTGCAACAGACTAAGGGACCTTTTTAAACGCTTCGGAAGCCACTGCAGGTGTTTTTTGTTAATTATTCTAATTTACTGAGATAATTTTTTTCATTGGCTGTAAGCCATAATCAACATTAACAGAAATAAACACTTGACATAGGTCACTGTTTGTAAGGACTATTTAGGAGTTTCACTTTTTGTATTGAAGAACTGAAATAAGTTAAATTTTTGATGATATTCTAATTTAGTGAGAAGCACTTGTATCTCTATGTAACAGTTTGTATCTCTCTCTCTATTTAACAGTTGGGAGCTATGCTGCTCCCATATCCATGTAATAAGCTTGGCATTGTTCCCATACCTATGTAACATTGGTTCTTGTATTATCCTTGGAACCTTGGTTATATCTCTGTATCTATGTAGTAAGGCTGGTTCTGATACATTATCTATGTAGGAAGCTTTATTCTGCTCCCATGTACTGTATATGCAGTAAGCTTGGTTCTGTTACCGTCACCTATATAGCGTCACTTCTCTGTTGAAGGCGATTCCACGTAGAGTCTGATGTACTAAATTTGGTGTAATGGACTACTAGACCATACAAAGAAGAAAATTGCAGCACTCACTGGTCATAAATTCCATGATTTTATTTCAAAAGATTAAAAAGCAGCCGAAAGGCATGTGAAACACTTAGAAAGTATAGATAACAGCTGTTTTGTTCTAGCTAAGCGCTTCTTACTGGTCCCTAATAACTAAATAACTATACAGAGAGTGTTCTAATAATTTTTATAGCGCCAACATATTCCACAGCACTTTATAATTTTAGAAAGTATTCATACTATGAACTTTTTGCTTTGGAACTACTAAACAGTAGGTCATTTTCTGATGACAAATTAATAAGACTAGTTACGATTATGCTATATTCCTGAGAGGTGCTGATCTCCACTCTAGGAAACATGATGAGGTCATGAGTTGTAGAAAGCAGATGTTCAATAATTTATTAGTTGTGAAAACACTTGTGTTTCTGTAAGAGCGGGTTAAAATATCCTGACTGCTTTCACCAAATGGACTTTTGACAGGAAACAAGTTATTGTGGCGTTAGAGGAGAGCAGATTCCATGGATGACAAGAATCCAATCAGGGAAGCAGCAATCTACAGTAGCTCCTGCAGCTGTTAGACATGTGAAATGACATGGCTAAGGAGCAATAAAGCTGTACCATTTGAAGAGGCTCTCGTGCCCTTTTTTTGGTATTGGGAAATGTTGGAGGAACTATGAACCAGAAGGTAAAATATATGATCTGAAAAGTGAACTCACAATCCTGCTCGGAGTTCCAGAGAAAGGCAGGATTCAGTAGGCCAACTAACTTTGACCAGTCCTAGCAAAATGTGTGATGGGTTGCTGGCCTTTAGTTTCCCCAATCAAAAATAAGGAAATATTAGATCTTTGGTAAAATAAACTTATCACGGCTGGAGATCAACATTTCACTTGAAGATGGGAATTTGAAACTCTCAAGTTTGTAAACTCTCAGTCTGACTCTAACATTTTCCATGGGATAGAAACAAATTCACTGGGGATATAGAGTTAAGATCTCACACCAAAAAGGTCACTATCTAAACCACAGATTTAAAAACAAATAATATGGTAAAATTGTTTAAAACCATTAGCAGGGAGAGTTGTTGCCTCAAGGGCTATTCTATTTGGCCTATAAGGGTCACATCAGACATTTAGGCTTCATAAAAAAAAAGCAATGGTAACAAAATTTTATTTAAAGAGGTTGTCCACTACTTTAACACTGATGGCCTATACTTAGGATAGATCATCAATGTGTGATCAGTTGGGGTGAGACACCCTACATCCCCGCCGATGAGTTGTTCTCGGTGTCGGCTGGAAATGACCAGCCCATCTCCGTGTACTAATTTAAATAGGGGGGTGGATGTGCTGCACCCGGCCATGGCCACCATATAGTAGATGGAGCTGCGCTGTGCAGCTCAGTAACTGGTCTTTTCTGGCCGCAGCCGACACCAAGAACAGGTGCTGGGTTTCACACCCCCACTAGTCACACATTGAGGACCTATCCTAAGGATAGGCCATTAAATGTTAACGTCTTTGATAACCTCTTTAAAAACTTAATATAAAATGTACAAGTTACAGAATGTTAAACTATTTTTTTATATATATATAAAGCCATAAAGGTTAGCAAAATTTTATGGTTTATTGCATTATAGGTAAAGCAAAAAATGAAACCCGGCGCCTCAAGGTTTTTCTGGGCAAAACAGCCACTGCCTTTTCTATATACCTGCATGGAGGGTTACCATACCCTAGACCATTGATAATAATTTTTCTGTTACTCCCCTGATGAATCACTTGATGGTGAGGAAACGCGTTGGGAAACTTCTGTAGGGTCTATGCAGGGCTGATCAGATCTTTAGGGTCAGCTGTGGACTGCCCTTGTTAGGGCGGGAGCTTTGGGGTCCTAGGGACAGCATATGAGAACAGGGCATTATAGGGTCAGAGGTGGATGACCGCTGGATTAACCCTGTGCTATTCTGTGGAGAAATTCGTGCTGCAGGACCGGTGAGATTGTTCCTTTTCTTTCTACTTATGAATTTCCACTGTTTGCATATGATAGTCTCTCTCTACTATTAAGGAGTAAACATTATTGTAGTAAATTAAGGAACATATATCTCCTGTTGTATTTTCTGAACTAGTCCACCCCACTGGGTGAATAACATCCCTATTTATGTTTGTTTGTGTGTATCTAGATACTATTTTAGATTTTAATTATCCCATTAAAAGTTATATTTTAATTCTGCCATTTTTTGCTGTATATGTCCGATTCTTGTTGGCGGATTTTTTGTGGCCAGATGGCCTTTTTTTGAGATTTGTATGTATTTGCTGTTTATTGTATCAAAACAGCATTATACCAGATGAATAGAAAATCCTTGACGGCATTGAATTATCAGGCCTGTCCAATCATTAACCAAGTTTTATTCTAATGTCCACAAACAACCAGAAACTGAGTTTTCCTCATGGCAAAGTGTGAAAACTGGAGTAAATGCAGCTGATGCATGATCAAGAAGTCTAGCACAGGGTTCCCCAACTCCAGTCCTCAAGGCCCACCAACAGGTCATGTTTTCAGGATTTCCTTAGTATTGCACAGGTGATGGAATTATTGCCTGTGCAGGTGATGCAATTATCACCTGTGTAATACTAAGGAAATCCTGAAAACATGACCTGTTGGTGGGCCTTGAGGACTGGAGTTGGGGAACCCTGGTCTAGCAGGTAGCCATGTTTAATACGCCCTTCAGATCTTGTCCAATCCTGTCAATTAAGTTTAAAATCGGTCAGTTTTAGCTCCTCACCTCTCTTGCCATCAGAGAACAGAAACCTTTTCTCCATACAGTTAGTGGCTGAAAAAAGGCATTTAACCCAATGAAATGATGGGCCTATTACAACGTATCAATGTCGATAAGAAATATACACCTGCAGACCAGGAAACATGAAATATTTCTGCTGCTGCCGCCATGTTTAACTCACAGAGAATTGCAAACACTGACACAGTGCAGCAAATCCTCGGCCTTAAGCAGGAGTAGGTTATAACCAGCTACATATAAGGATGCCATTATAAGGTCAACGTATTTCTGGTCATTGTCTACACAATGGGACCAGCTGAATGAATACGAGGATGTTATCACATGTAATCACCTTTATACTTATGTATATTGGTATTAATATTTTTACGTCCCCAATGCCAGGTTGCCACAAGTAACATATCAGATAAATTAAGCTCTAATTATGAACCTTTGGCTTTCTTTTATAGATTTTTAGGATTACATTCACTTATGATGGTATGAATCCATGTAAAAAGCCAGTCAACACGTTTCTGACCCGTGCGGTCCTTAGTCTGAGCCAGACTGGTCAGAAACGCGTTGTCTGGGAGAGTGTGCACTTTCCTTTTTTGCCATTATGCTTATTTTTTATGCTACTGTTCTCAACCATCTATGCTTTTAAGATGATTCAGTGAAGCATTACCGTAATTTTATGACGAGCACGAGTTCCGGCTTTTTACGTGGATCCATACTGCCTGAAGATTAGTGCCGTGCACCGGCCAGGTGAGCCGATTGTGCTTCATCTCTACATTCACTTATACTAGTGGCACTTTCACACAGAGTTTTTTAAGGCGTCCAAAGGCCATACGTTTTTCAAGCAGAAAGCACCTCCGGAAACTATTCTTTTGTAGGCAATTTTTGAAGATTTTCTTTTTCTTACGCTTTTTTTTCCCCGAAAAGATTTTTGCAGGCTTTTATTATTTGGACAGGGCCTAGTTTGGAGGTTTCCTTCAGGATTTGCTTCAAATAAGTGACATGTACATTTTTTTTTTTAACCACGAAGATTTTACAAAACCTCTTCAGGAAAAAGAAAAACAGAGAAAACTCATATGGACTGCAAACAGAATTTCCCATAGAAATTAACAAGAATAGTTTTTCAAGAGGATTTTGGGTTAGAGATGATCTGGTCCAAAACAATCCTCAAAAAACTGTGTGAACATAGCCTTAGTGTTGTGGGGCTGCAGCAACAGACTCAATCTCATTTTCTCCAGCGTAAATGCCCAAGTGTAGCTGGTCATCTTGAACTGCAGCCCAAGACATCTGCTTTGTGGAGAACTTTGCTGTCCATTCACCCGTACTGTTAACCACTATGACACCACCACTTCCATTGACCCGTGTCATCATGTAGTTCAGACCTGCTTCTGCTGCATCTTCGGTGGACATTCCTGGGAAGGAAAACAGTCATTATATTTCAAATCTCATACATGCACATTAACTTGGTGGCAGTTTTTCTTCTGTGTATATGTGAAAAGTTTGTGCTTTATACTCAACTTACTGATGACACATTCCCTGCCGATATGGGGTTAATCTGCAGGTTAATAGTGTTCAGAATCTGTCCGGCACCCCCACTTAGACCCATGCTGCCGGGAGGAAATTAACTTTATTCCTCCAAGGGGCGTTTGGGTTTCTGTCAAGGGAGCCCGGCAAAGTAGTAGGTTCAGGTTCAGTCACCGCTCAGTGTATAGTGAACGGCGGCTGTATCCGCGTCCCCAACACTGACTGACAGACAGCCCTAATACTGATCCTACTGTCAGTCAGTGCCGGGGGGGTGGAGGGGGGGCAGGGCAGGTTCAGAACGCTATTAACCTGCACATAACTCCATATCTGCAGGTCAATAACATTTTTTTTTTATGTGACAGGTTCCCCTTAACCCCTCGGCGAAGCAACCATTTTTTCCTCCTTGCCTTTCAAAATGTAAAAGTTTTCTTTTCCTTCAAACTATATAAACAAAGTTCTGCTTTTTCATAGGATGAGTTGTAGTTTTGAATAACGCCATTCATTTTATGATAACACAGATCTCCGAGAATCTCCCTCCAGAGCTCATTTTAAGTGTGATAACTGACAGTTTACTCTCATATCACAACAGAACTGAAGTTTGTATCATTACGAACACATTTGCAGCTGCATTTGTCCTCTCATATTGCTTCAGCTCCCATCTCACAGGCAGCTTGTGTGTGTGAGGGGTGAAGGGGGCGGGAAGTAAGCAAAGCTGTCAGCACTGTGGTAGGACAACTGCAAATATGTTTGTTTTGTTTGTAATGAGACAAGGTTTAACTCTGCTGTACAGTGTTGGTTAAAATCAGCCATAGCTCTGTAGCAGAGGTGACAGCACCGTGAGAGGAAGGGTGCAGCTGCAAAAGTGTTGGTAATGAGACAAAGTTTACTACTGCAATACTGTGTTAGTTCTGATCTCATTGCAGACCTTTGTGTGATGAGAGCAAAATGTCAGTCATTACCTGTCTCACACTGGTAACACCCCCTTTCATTTAAACTAAGCTCTGGAGACAAATTCTCAGGGAGATTTATGTCCGGCCCATAGATCTTAACAGCTCATTTACATAAAAAACGTGGATTTCTCTAGAATAAGATACTGGATCAAAAATATCAAGGATTCACTTTATATGACCTGCATGCCCATGTAGAAAGCTTAGGAAGGTTGATCCTACTGACAGATTCTCTTCAATATTTATTTTTTTAATGCTTCTTACAATTTTAAAGAGAAGGCGACGGCTCCACACTGATGTGCCTTCTTCTGTGCCACATCTCCCCGTCACACGGGAGGCCCACTGACCTCAGCGGTAGCGCTTCAGGACACTGCACTAGCTGAGGCAGGGAATCCCCGCTGCCTGAGACGGTCTGGCCGGGCCTGGTATGTCATCATCATGATTTTTCACTTCTTAGAATCACTAATATACAACGACTCGTTATAACGAGTCGTTATATATTGTTGGAGTTTTGTGTGATCAATATCACTATACAGTACAGACCAAAAGTTTGGACACACCTTCTCATTTAACGTTTTTTCTGTATTCTCATGACTATGAAAATTGTACATTCACACCGAAGGCATCAAAACTATGAATTAACACGTTAAAATTATATAAATAACAAAAAAAAGTGTGAAACAACTGAAAATGTGTCTTATATTCTAGGTTCTTCAAAGTAGCCACCTTTTGCTTTGATGACTGCTTTGCACACTCTTGGCATTCTCTTGATGAGCTTCAAGAGGTAGTCACCAGAAATGGTTTTCACTTCACAGGTGTGCCCTGTCAGGTTTAATAAGTGGGATTTCTTGCCTTATAAATGGGGTTGGGACCATCAGTTGTGTTGTGCAGAAGTCTGGAGGATACACAGCTGATAGTCCTACTGAATAGACTGTTAGAATTTGTATTATGGCAAGAAAAAAGCAGCTAAGTAAAGAAAAACGAGTGGCCATCATTACTTTAAGAAATAAAGGTCAGTCAGTGTGAAAAATTGGGCAAACTTTGAAAGTGTCCCCAAGTGCAGTTGCAAAAACCATCAAGGGCTACAAAGAAACTGGCTCACATGAGTAACGCCCCAGGAAAGGAAGACCAAGAGTCACCTCTGCTTCTGAGGATAAGTTTATCCAAGTCACCAGCCTCAGAAATCGCAGTTTAACAGCAGCTCAGATTAGAGACCAGGTCAATGCCACACAAAGTTCTAGCAGCAGACACATCTCTTCAACAACTGTTAAGAGGAGACTTTGTGCAGTAGGCCTTCATGGTAAAATAGCTGCTAGGAAACCACTGCTAAGGACAGGCAACAAGCAGAAGAGACTTGTTTGGGCTAAAGAACACAAGGAATGGACATTAGACCAGTGGAAATCTGTGCTTTGGTCTGATGTGTCCAAATTTGAGATCTTTGGTTCCAACCACCGTGTCTTTGTTCGACGCAGAAAAGGTGAACGGATGGACTCTACATGCCTGGTTCCCACCGTGAAGCATGGAGGAGGAGGTGTGATGGTGTGGGGGTGCTTTGCTGGTGACACTGTTGGGGATTTATTCAAAATTGAAGGCATACTGAACCAGCATGGCTACCACAGCATCTTGCAGCTGCATGCTATTCCATCCGGTTTGAGTTTAGTTGAACCATCATTTATTTTTCAACAGGATAATGACCCAAAACACACCTCCAGGTTGTGTAAGGTGCTACGCCAGATGACCTGGCCTTCACAGTCACCAGACCTGAACCCAACCGAGATGGTTTGGGGTGAGCTGGATCGCAGAGTGATGGAAAAAGGGCCAACAAGATTGTTGGAAGACCATTTCCTGTGACTACCTCTTGAAGCTCATCAAGAGAATGCCAAGAGTATGCAAAGCAGTCATCAAAGCAAAAGGTGGCTACTTTGAAGAACCTAGAATATTAGACATATTTTCAGTTGTTTCACACTTTTTTGTTAAGTATATAATTCCACATGTGTTAATTCATAGTTTTGATGCCTTCAGTGTGAATGTACAATTTTCATAGTCATGAAAATACAGAAAAATCTTTAAATGAGAAGGTGTGTCCAAATTTTTGGTCTGTACTGTATATAATGGATTCAATTGTGGGACTTTTTGCAAATTAATATTTCTTAGAATCACTGTAGGTCCCCGTCAAGGACAGGAAACCAACTGATGCGGCAGAGAGGTACCGCCCTTTTTATCTGTAGGTTTCCTGTCCTTGAAGGGCGGATCCCCTCTCTCCGTGGTGCGGTCATGGGGGGAACGAGAGAAGAAGATGAAGAGCAAGTTGCCGCCTTACAAAATTGTTCTATGGATACGTCCGCTCTTTTCAGCCCATGACATAGCTCACACTACGAGAGCGATGGCATTCAGGTTTTCTGGGACCGCTCTACCTGCCCCCATGTAGGCCATTTTGTTGGCTTCTCTTATCCACCTTGATAAGGTAGCCTTCGACACCTTCAAACCCTTTCTAGGACCCTGAAAGGAGATGAATAGAGCCTTAACCTTCCGCCAAGACTCCGTAGATGTCAAATATTGCAGAAGGCACCTTCTGACATCTAAGGCGTGTAGTTTTTCTTCCATACTATTTTTAGGGTCAAGACAGAGGAGGGTAAGGCTATTTCTTGTGACCTATGAAATTTGGACACTACCTTAGGTAGAAAATCCGGATCGGGTTTCAAGATCCCCCTACCCTCCAGAACCAGGGTGACGGCAGGGGGGGGGGGGGGGGGGATATGCAGATAGAGCCTGTATGTCACTCACCCTAACAGCTGATGTTAAACCTACCAGTAGAATGGTTTTAAGGGTGATGACTTTAATAGACCCTGAACTTAGAGGCTGAAAGGGATATTCTGTCAAAGTATTTAGCACTGAATTTAAATCCCAAGAAGGAATTCTTGTGATAGGGATAGGTCTAGTTCTGGTACATGCTTTAATGAACCTAGCCACCCACGTATTCCTGGCCAGGTTGTAGTTATATAGTGCCCCTAGGGCTGAAATTTGAACCTTTAGGGTGCTAACTGAAAGACCTTGTTCTAATCCCTTTTGAAGGAATTCTAGGATCACCTTGAGAGCCACTTTTCCTCCCAAAATGGATGACAAGAACCTTCTCCAGGTTCTACCATATATTTTGCAGTAAATCGGTTTCCTACTACTTAGTCAGGTGGAGACCAAATTAGAAGAGAACCCTCTGTTCTTTAGTAACAACCTCTCAAGATCGAGGCTGTTAAATGCAACCCCGCTGCTTGAGGATGGAATATGGGCCCCTGAGAAAGAAGGTCCAGCACCTCCGGAAGGATCCAGGGCTCAGAGATCTACATCGTCTTCAACCAGAAGAACCAAGGCCTCTTGGGCCAGAAGGGGGCTATGAGAATAACTCTCGCTACATCATCCCTGATTTTTCTTAGCACCGCTGGAATCAGACAAAATCGGGGGAAAGGCGTACGCAAGAGCAAAGTTCCAGTTGATTAGAAAAAAAAAAAAGAAAAAAAGGAGTCTACTGATTAGGGATTCTCCCTCTGGTTCAGAGAACAAAACTTTCCTAGCTTGCTGTTTATTCTGGTTGCAAAAAGATAGATTTCTGGACAACCCCACAATCTGGTTGAACACTGACTCTTTTAGGGACCATTCTCCCTGTTGCGCGGTTTGCGGCTCAGAAAGTCTGCTTTTTCGTGGTCTCTCCCTTTGATATACAGAGCGGACAATAGCAGGATGTCAGGATGAAATATTTGTTTCAATATTTGCAGTAGGACCCTGGAGAAGGTGCCTCCCTGATGGTTTATGTATGTGACAGTGATCTGGTTGTCAGAGTATTTTCATGTTGTGGCCCTGCAGGAAAGGCAGTAGCTTTTTCAGTGCGTTTTCTACTTACAGGACCTCCCACATATTCAAAGAACCTTCCCTTTCTTCTACTGACCAAACACCCTGAACTATATGGTGGACCCCTTCCACCCGTTGGGACTGGCATCTGTGGTGACATTGATCACACAAGGTACCCCCCTCTAGGACTGAGCCTAGCTTCAACCACCACTGAAGAGAGTGTATTCCCTCCTGAGGGAGCATTACACAGCCTTACGAGGGAATCTAGAAGGCAATCTCATTTTTTAAAATGTTCCACTGCAATTCCCTTGTGTGGATCTGGGCCCAATTCACTGCCGGGATACAGGAGGTGAGTTAACCCAATAGGGACATTACTTCTCTGAGGGTCATTAACATTTATGGCAATACAGAAACCTATAAACTGACAATCTTCTCCTTTTTGGTCTGGTAGACGGCACTTCTTATGCTCGGAGTCCAGTACAAGACCCTCCAAAAAATTGTGTCCTTTGTGGGTCTAATTTTGATTTTTCCTGATTAAAAACACCACCCCAAATTATTTAAGGTATTGCATAGCTCTTTTACTTGCCTCTGACAGCAATCGTGTGAGTTTCCTACTATTAAGAAATCATCTAGATAGGGGACAAGCAGTCTGTTTTTTTTTTCGGAGGTGGGCCATGACTTCTGCTATTCGTTTCGGGAAACACCCGAGTTGCCAGGCCAATGGGAAGGGCATTGTACTGAAAGTGCCCCCTATTGACACTGCCACGCTGAGAAAATTCTGCAACTCTGTATATATCAGTATGTGATAATAAGCTTCCCTTAAATCCAGTATTGCCATATGGCAACCAGGGAAGAGCAGCTTTATCATTGATTTTATCAACTCCATCTTGAAAGAGGGAATCTTTAAAATATTTGTTCAAGTTCTTCAGATTGATTATCATCCTGTAAAAGTCATCTGGTTTCCTTATGAGGAATAGGGGGGAGTAGAACCCTTCCCCACTTGCTCTGGTGGGACTTCTAGCAAGATATTGTCCAGTAGTTTTAAAACTTTTGTTTCTAGCGCCAGTTCTGGTGGAGATGTTCGTGGGGTAGTCATTACAAATTTCTCTGGTGAAAGAGTTATTAACTCCAGCCTCAATCCTGATTTTATTACATTGAGGACCCAAGCACTGGAGATTTTTTACTAGGCTGGGGAGGAAGAGAGAGAGTCCCCACCCAGGGAACACAGTCATTTTTTGGAGGGTTTCCTACTCTCCTGGGAGGGACCGCTGAAGAGGAATCCTTTACTTCTTTTGGATCGATCCTCCCACCTGTCCTGCCCTCAGAATGTCCTCTTTCGGTCTAATTTCTTCCTCTGAAAACGCTGTTTGAAAGCTGAAAAGGGGGGTTTAGGGAACCCATTCATCTTGTCCCCTGCCTTTTCAAGGATGTCATTCAGGGCTGTGCCAAACAAGAATTCTCCTTCGCATGGGAGAGAGAACAACTTCCTCTTTGGTTGAAATGCTGGCTAGGAGACATACAGACAGACAGCTCTGCGTCCAGAGTTAGATAACGCTGTGACTTTGCTGCTAATCTTGCTGAGCCGGCCGAGGCATCTGCTAAGACGGCCACCGCCCCTTTCATCACCGGGAGTGTGGCCAAGATGGAGTCCCGGGGAGTACTTCAACTGGTCTTCTAAGTTGCTCAACCAGATCATGAGCGACCTGGCCGTACAAGTTACCACTATGGCCGGTTTTAATGCCCCGCTGATGACTCCCATGTACATTTTAGGAAGCTATCAACCTTTCTGTCCAAGGGGTCTTTTAAATAACACCACATCCTCAAAAGGTGAGAGAAGATCTTCTAGATACTTTAGAGATGGCCACATCCAATTTGGGGGCTTTGTTCTAGGACGTTGTTGCTTCATCAAAAGGGCATTTTCTTTTGAAGGAAGGGGCCACTTTTTTCTGGTTTCCCCATTCTTTATCAATTAGACCCTGCACTTTCTCATTAATGGGGAACGTTTTGCGTTTCCTCTGATCCATTGTCCCAAACTCTATGTCCTGTATGGACTTTTTGGTTTTGCGGTCGACTAGCCCCATTGTGGACCTCACGGATTTCACTAGATTGTCAACCTCATCCGGTGGAAAGCAATGGCCAGTTCCAGAGTCACCTTCAGACAAGGAAGAATCCTGAGGAACTCCTTCATCCGACTCCTTAGCAGATATTGTGGGAGATCTCGTGATTAAGGCTATGTTCACACATCTGCAGCTAAATCTGCTGACAAATTTTATCTGGCAGCTGCGTCAAAAATGCAGGTTTTCCTGTGTTTTTTGATGCGTCTTTGCAGCGTTTTTTTTTCACTGTCCTCTCTATTTAGGTATAAAGTTTTGTGAAAAAAAAGAATCCCATTCTATTTTGCCGTTAAAAACGCTGCAAAAACGCAGCAAAAAAACGCAGTTACGTTTTTTGCAGCGTTTTTCTCACCACCCATTACTTCCTATGGGTGAAAAAACGCTGCAAAAACGCTGAAAGACGTGACATGCTCTATTTTCCAAAAACGCAAGCAAGGCAGAAAATACGCAGCAAACAAAAAGCAACAAGTGTGAACAGAGAATTCTGGTTTCTCATACACTTTGCTGGTAGTGCAAGATGCAGCTGAAAATTTGCATAAAAATCTGCTGCAAAATACGCAGCAAAACACAACGTGTATGAACATAGCCTAAGTGATGTCTTCTCTGGGTGGGATAGGGTTTTCTACCTCTGTCCTAATTAGGGACCTCAGATTAGAGGAGAAGTTTGGGGTTTCTTCTGAAATAGTCTCGTCTATGCAACACTGGCATATCTTTTTTGGCCATGTTCTGGCTAACCCCTGACCGCACAGAGCACAGGCTCTGTGATTAGTTTTCCCTGAGCATTGTTTAGGGATCTCCGCAACGGGAGGCAGAACATCATCCAAAATCTTGCCTTCTGAGACTATGGACTCTTCCATTCTGCTGGAGATGCGCCAACTTGACCTGGAATTCATAGTCCTGCGAACTTCGCTCCAGTGGACACCACTCCTGTCTAGACGTGGCTGCTGCTTTTCCTTTTGCGGACGTGGCTGGAGATGCTGTGGCTGATGCTCTGGCTTCAGGTGCTGCTGCTGCATTGTATGCTGCTGCTGAGGATGTGAAGAGGGCTGCAATGATTCCATGGTAAAATCACAAGAGCCCCTGCCTGGCCGGCGATCCACCTTTACATAGGTATACATCAAGGGGATATGCTGACCGTCATGCTCCTGCAGCTTCCGGTACCACACCCGGAAGTATTACTCTGGGTGAAAGGTCCCAGCGCGTGCCATCAGGGCGCGACTTCCGGTTTTGTCACTTCTGGTCCGCACCCTGAGACTGCGCATCTGGGGCGCGCTGCTGCCGGCCACTACGAAGTGAAGGCGCCACAGCCCACGTGACGTTCGATGGACGAGATCCCATCGGGCCCCCCTATGGCGC
Source organism: Phyllobates terribilis (assembly GCF_046119375.1). NCBI lineage: Eukaryota > Metazoa > Chordata > Amphibia > Anura > Dendrobatidae > Phyllobates > Phyllobates terribilis. The sequence goes on from NW_027362763.1 coordinate 397,905,962, forward strand.
TTCCAGCCCACTGGCGCCGCCACAGGGAAAAAAAAAAAATTGGTCGGCCCAGGTCTGGGAATATTCCATTTTCTTTCCTTACTTCTTTCTGCTTCCATTCAAGGAGGCTCCCCCGTCAAGGACAGGAAACCACTGATGTGGAGAGAGGCGCCGCCCTTTTTTTTTTATTTTGGAGGTTTTCGGTCCTTGAAAGGCAGGTCCCCTCTCTTGTTGGTGCCGTCATGGGTGACAGGAAAATTGAAAATATGATTTTGGTTACATATACACTTTTTTGCATTTTTTTCTTGATTTATTCAGTGTTTTTAGCCACTACATTATTTTGCTTGCAGCGCATGGTTACATATACATCATAAATACATACATATACACACACACACACACACACACACACACGCTTCTCACAATATTAGAATATCAAAAAATGTATTTATTTCAGTTCTTCAATACTAAAAGTGAAACTCATTATATACAGTCATTACAAACAGAGTGATCTATTTCAAGTGTTTATTTCTGTTAATGTTGATGATTAAGTCTTACAGCCAATGAAAATACAAAAGTCATTAACTCAGTAAATTAGAATACTTTATAACAACAGCTTGAAAAATGTTATCTGAAATGTTGGCCTATTGAAATGTATGTACAGTAAATGCACTCATTACTTGGTCGGGGCTCCTTTTGCATTAATTACTGCATCAATGCGGTGTGGCATGGAGGCGATCAGCCTGTGGCACTGCTGAGGTGTTATGGAAGCCCAGGTTGCTTTGATAGCAGCCTTCAGCTCATCTACATTGTTGGGTCTGGTGTCTCTCCTCTTCATCTTGACAATACCCCATAGATTCTCTATGGGGTTAAGGTCAGGCGAGTTTGCTGGCCAATCAAGCACAGTGATACTGTTGTTTTTAAACCAGGTATTGGTACTTTTGAAAGTGTGGACAGGTGCCAAGTCCTGCTGGAGAATGAAATTTCCATCTCTCCGGCAGAGAGAAGCATGAAGTGCGCTAAAATTTCCTGGTAGTCGGCTGCACTGAGTTTGGTCTTGATAAAACACAGTGGACCTACACCAGCAGATGACATGGCTCCCCAAACCATCACTGATTGTGGAAACTTCACACTAGACCTCAAGCAGCTTGGATTGTGTGCCTCTCCACTCTTCCTCCAAACTCTGGGACCTTGATTTCCAAATGAAATGCAAAATTTACTTTCACCTGAAAACACCACCTTGGACCACTGAGCATCAGTCCAGATCTTTTTCTCCTTGGCCCAGGTAAGACACTTCTGACGTTGTCTATTGGTCATGAGTGACTTGACACAAGGAATGTGACACTTGTAGCCCATGTCCTTGATACGTCTGTGTGTGGTGGCTCTTGAAGCAATGACTCCAGCAGCAGTCCACTCCTTGTGAATCTCCCCCAAATTTTTGAATGGCCTTTTAACAATCCTGTTAAGGCTGCGGTTATCCCGGTTGCTTGTGCACCTTTTTGCGTTTTCATTGGCTGTAAGCCACAATCATCAACATTAACAGAAATAAACACTTGAAATAGATCACTCTGTTTGTAATGACTCTATATAATATGAGTTTCACTTTTTGTATTGAAGAACTGAAATAAATGAACTTTCTGATAATAATCTAATTTTTAACTGGAGTGCTGCCTGATTTTTTCCATTTATATATAGATAGATATATATGGAGATACATAGAGATAGATACACACGTGGTCAAAATTGTTGGTACCCCTCAGTTAATGAAAGAAAAACACACAATGGTCACAGAAATAACTTGAACCTGACAAAAGTAATAATAAATTAAAAATCTATGAAAATGAACAAATGAAAGTCAGTCATTGCTTTTCAACACTGCTTCCAGAGAATTAAAAAAAATTAAAATCTCATGAAATAGGCCTGGACAGAAAAGCAACAATTTTGACCAAACATACATACACACATATATACACATACATATATATATATATATATATATATATATATATATATATATATATATATATATATATATATATATATATATATATATATATATATATATATATATATATATATATATATATATATATATATATTGTAATGCAGCAGCTTGCTAGCATTACTGTAAATGGTCCAGGATGTATTTACCGGACCATGTACCTTCCCCTTTAACTGACTGGTCACATGACCGTGACATCACACAGGTCCTGATGCACACAGTTAAGGTCCTGTCAGTATGTGTATGTGTGTGTGTGCACGGGATGCATATATAAACCCTGCTTAATTTGAGACAGGTGTGTTCGGTGTGAGGCCTGTGCTCCGTGTGTGTGGGACACCGACCGTGTGAGGCCGAGTCAAGCCTGGTGCCTGAAAGGCAGAGCCTGGATCCTGTTTGGATGCTAGTGGCCTTAGAAGGCAGAGGCTTGGTGAAGAGTCCTGAAAGGCAGAGCCTGGATCCTGTGTGGATGCTAGTGGCCTTAGAAGGCAGAGGCTTGGTGAAGAGTCCTGAAAGGCAGAGCCTGCATCCTGTGTGGATGTCAGTGGCCTTTGAGGGAACGACGGCTGGAGACCTCTACCTGGGAAGCCGCAAAGCCACAGTGGTGGCGGAGTAATGGACTGAGACAGCTAAACCCGGCAAAAGTAATACCCTGTGTTATATGGACATTAATATGGACATTGCTATTTTATTACCTTGCTGAAGGCTGTTACTTGGGCCACTTGGGCCTGTCTGCTACTTGAGAGACTCCCGGATGTTAAGTGTGTAAACATGCCGGTGGCGGACTAAGATGGACTGTGTGAACTGTGGTTTATGAAGTAATAAACTGCTGAGCATTGTTTAAAAAAGGAAAGACATTGCACGTGTGCATTGATTGTCGCAGCAAAGCGAGTATTCCCCATTATGATGACTAGTGCTGCCTTACATATACATATATATATATATATATATATATATATATATATATATATATATATATATATATATATATATATATATATATATATATATATATATATATATATATATATATATATATATATATATATATATACACACATACATACATACATATACACACACACACACACATATATATCGACTACAAGATCCCAGGTACTTTCAGCTGCATCACATCTAATGTGGTGTACTTAATTATATGTACCAAATGTCCAGCTGGGGGTCTGTATGTAGGGGAGACAGGGCAAAAACTTAGAACAAGGATGAATTCTCATCACCACACAATAAAAAAAAAGAATAGATCTACCTGTGGCCAAACATTTTTGTTTCCCTGATCACAGCATCATGGATATGAAATTACTGTTATCCTAAGTCATATTGTACGACTCGTTAAAGGGTTGATTGTGACTTGTAGGATTGCTGCTTCCAATAGGTGGTGCTATAGAGTTCAAGTCCTCTTTCTCTGAAGAGGCAATTTGCATATGGGATTAAAAGGTAGTTTAAAATCTCAGACAGAAAAGTTTGGGAATATAAACTCATTATGACCTTTGACACCTTTGAGAAGGAATGAATGTGTCGCATAGATTTATGTCATTCTACATCAACTAAGGAATGTGCTCAGACTTGTGGGGTCATCACAACCCTGGACCAGACCTCAATCACAGGATAATAAAACTTTCACTCTCCTTATCTATGAACCATTCCAATATTTACGACCACAACTGTTTATCCTTCTCCAATGGTAATAATTCTGCTTTACATCACTTGTCTCATCTATTGCATTATTTATGTGTCTTGCTGTGTATAAATATGTAACTCTTCAGATTTTGTGTTATTCTATGCCTGATGAAGAGACCTGAGTTGTTTCAAAAGCTTGCAATTTGTTACCATCTTTTCAGTTAGCCATTGAAAGGTATCAAGCACTGGGGACTCTCAAATCTAAATATTTTTTTATCTACTGGCTAACACGGTACAAAGATATCTATTTTCCCTGTAAGATAAAAAAAACATTCATTCCAAAATTTATTTTAAAAAACACAAAAAATCTGTCAGTGTGCTAGGCTATTAAATGGGCTGCTGGTTACTACCGGGCTACCATCCATTTGTATGGTGAGGCCACTGACATTAATAAGGCTGTGTTTGTGTTAATCGGTTTCAATGGGATTGGATACACAGTCCTAGGAGTCGTCCGAATGTCACACACCTTTTTGTCAGGGCAATTGGAGATTGTAAAATGTTGCAAACCTGGTGAATTTGAATATCAAAAGATGTGATAATTGCTAATAAAAAAAAGGTTTGTTTTTTAGAATTATTCCATGTCATATTTGTTTTTGCGCCCCCTGCTGTACTCAGCACTTCCTTCTAATGATGTCAATGCTGTGAGATGAAGCCGCTTCTAATGATCTAGATAGTGTTAGTAGGACTGCATAAGAGCAAGAGAATCAATCCAATGTAAAAGGGTATACAAGCAGTGGTTCTGAGCTACTGGGTATGCAAACTGAACACATTACGTGGATATTATAAGAAGGAATTAAAGAACACCAGGGAGTGCCTGACCAGCTATATAACAGCATAACACTAGACAGTTGAAGTTTTGAAACTATGTCATATTTTGCTTAAAGAGGTACTGTATTTCTCAAGTTTAGACGACATCCCCTATCCACAGGATAGGTGATAGTTTCCTGATCACTGAGGGACCAACTGTTTGGATCCCCATTGATCCCAAAAATAAGGGCTCTGAAAAGCCCTTTGTGAATGGAGCGGATGTCAATCATGAACACTGCTGCTATATTCATTCTTATGGGAGTGCTGAAGACCAGCTAAGCCCAGCGTTCGACCAACGCTGAAGATCGCATTAACAATGAATGGCATGGCACTGAGCATAATTGACCTACCGCTTCCTTCACACGGGGCTCCCGGGATCGATGCAGGTCCCAGCAGTCAGAACCCAGCAATCAGGAAGTTATTCCCCATCTCACGGTATAACTTCCAAATTTGAGAATAACCCTTTAAACCAACAGAGAAATTTGATATTCATTACTGAAATAGCCCCTTTAGTGAGGCTGTAGCAAGAACAGACAGTAGGGAGTCATTTCTTTCAGATAACACGTATTTAACTTGATTCATATCAACCTCTACATTGAACTCACAATAAAAAGCAAACATCCAATTGCTTGAAGAAGTCCCACCATGTTATAACCAACCGTTACAATAAATGTTATAAATTGCTCCAATAAATTACAGAAAAATACAACACGTTCCTCTTTCTTGGCATAACCCTGGTTACATGCGACAATATATAACTTATGATTTACCTTGTTCCATATAATGTAGAATAAGTCTTGCTAGCGTCACTTTCATAATACTTTCACCATGCCCTGTGGTTGATATGGCACCAATATTATTATTGGCGTAACCTCCAGAACCTGTATGACATAAGAAAAAAAATTGTAAGAAAGGTGCAAAAAAAAAAAAACTTATTTTTTGTTTGCTTTTCTAAGATATACAATAAATATGAACATTATAGGAAAACAATCATTGTCCAATGCATTCTGTAACCATGCTAAGAAACTTTACAGGAGAAGGTGAGTAACAGCATGCAATCATCTGGCTGTTATTGTCTACATTGTAAAAAGAATAAGTCTCTACTCAACACTGCAATATCTCGCAAAACAGCCAGCATAATTGTATGGCAATAACACTTTACTTCTAAGCTTAGATCTGTTCAGGAATGCACTGAAAACCAGCAATTCTCCGCACATTGCTATGCAATCTGTGACATCTAGTGGTCATTCTGTAGAATACAAAATTAGAAGTAGACACATTTCTTGCAAGAAATGTAAAGGTTTATTTTGTACAGCATGTGTCGTATTATTTACATTTCAGTGATTTTTTTTGTGGGTATCATAATATGGGATACCCAGAGGGAGTACAGTCCTGTAGGAAATTAAGGAGCAGCACAGATCTTTGTTCATCTCCTCTCTATACAACCTATAGTGACTCCAGGGGAAAGACAGAAACTTTTCTTTGTGCTATCACCCCCTCTTACCAGTCAGGGAATACATGTGCCCTCTGTCACATTTAGAGGAGTGGGGCTTCTTTATTTTTAATAAGAGTGATTTTTTTTTTTTTATTCTTATGAAAAAGTAGTTATTACTACTAGGATAACCCGTTCTTAATTGCTATATTCCCCTGTATAAAATTAAAAACAGCTTATACTCCCCTCCGATGCCGGCGCTGCTCCAGTGACATCGGTGCCTGGTCTCCCAGGGCTCCCAGGGCTTGCATGACAGTGTTATGCCACGTGAGCCCTGCAGTCAATCAGAAGCCACTTCAAAGTCACTTATTTCGAACTTACCTAACATCTAAAAGTAGTAACAGCTGCTGCTACTCTGACTTCCTCCAAACATCAGTTCCATCCAAATGAAGTGAGTGTAGCGGCCCCTTAATGTGTGCTAATTGGGATCACAGCTCACCTGACAATGTCACAGGAGCCCCGGGAGATCCAGTGCCAACGTTGCTGGATCAGCGCTGGCACCAGAGACAAGTGTAGACTCTTTAGATTTTACACAGTGGAACATAGCAATTGAGAAGGAGTTGTCAGAGTAGTAGGCAACCCCTTTAATATTATTTTAAAGGGTGTTTAAGGTTTTAAAAATGTAGCATTGCAATCAACACTAAATGCTCTACAATTCTGCAAAACAACAGAGACTGACAGTTCCACCACTGTGCAGCGGCTTACATTACAAATAGGAAGTCATAAACTGGTTAAAACAGAGCCTTCTTTGCCGGGCTAAACGAGGGTGCATGACTTCATGTGAGACAGCATGCGTCAAAAAATAAAAACGCACAAAAGTATGGGAACATATTTCTGGCACATAACAAGCCAACTAATAAGTGGTGTAAACTTAGACTAGACCGTGTTAAAATAACAAAAAATTTATCAAACACCATGCTGCATTTCAAGACTGTCTAGTCTGTGTTTCACTGGCTAAGAATTAGACAGTATTGTTACAAATTCCCCCTCTGCCTGTGGTTTTTCGTAAAAGCACTCTATAAAATAGCGTATATTGATGTTCAGGGCATCTTATTGTACATGGATCATCCACACGGGTAGGTGCCCATACAACACAGGTTGATCAGCTTTCAAGATCAGCATAAAAAAAGAAAAAGTATGGTAGTAAAGTAAAAAAAAAAAAAAAATGAAAATCGTAGGACTATATGGGCAGAGGGTATGTGGGCTCTATTTGTCACTATTAGGGCATAGACACACAGCCGTATAACTCGTGCGAGGATCGCATCACACTGAACGGACTGGCCGGCACCTCTCCTGACCTGAACATGACAGCATGATGGATTTCTAGGCAGCTGTCAAGCTCAGGTCAGGAGAGCAGACAGCCAGTACGAGGATTATGATGTGATCCTCGCACGAGAAATACGGCAGTCTGTTTATTATTTAACACTGAAAGGCAATGTGTCTGACAGTCATTTCAATGGCAGTCATTCATGGCAGGAGTCAGATAACCAACACTTTGTACTCTCTTCTAACTATGTACTTTTTCCTGCGCCCATATTCCTGTTTGCTTTTTTCATCCACATTCACCGCCCCATCCCCCCTCCATCACCACTCATCCACATCTGCCCCTCTCTCATGTACAGCTCCCATGCTCTTTTTAATTTTCTGAAAAATCTCACTCTATCTTATCCAAAGATATTGCACAAGAAACCATGTCACAAATCCAAAAACTATCTGCTCTCTCTTTTTATTGCTACTACTCACTTCAGGGGATATCTCTCGTAACCCCGGTCCACCCTTCGCCAACCTCAACCCCTCTTCCATCTCACATCGAAACTCTGCTAACCTTATTAACATCAGTTGTACGCCATCTCCCTCCTTCAATTGTGCACTGTGGAATCCACGGTCTGTATGCAACAAGCTTTCTTTCCTGCACAATAACTTTCTGACCAACTCTCTCAATCTGCTGGCCCTGTATCCAAGATTCTGACCCTGCCGCTATTTCTCATGGCGGCTTGCATTTTTCCCATTCCCCAAGACCTGCAAACAGACTTGGTGGTGGAGTCGGCTTACTCCTGTCCCCAGAATGCACTCTTTCCCTTCACTCTTCCCCTTCTTTTGAGGTTCACACCATCAGGCTCTTCCATCCCCTCTCCCTCAGAGTAGAGGTTGTATACCTTCCCAAAGGCTCACCCACCCAGTGAGCCTGTGGGACCATTTTTCTGTCTGGCTGCCGCACTTCATGTCCTCAAAATTACCAACCCTTTTCCTGGGAGACTTCAACATCCCCATAAACAGCCCCACCTCCTCATCCGCATCCCAGCTTCTATCTTTAACCACTTCTCTTGGCCTCTCACAGCTTTCAACCTCTGAGACACACAAAGACGGAAACACCGTTGATCTGGTCTTTGTACGTCTTTGTTCAATCCCCTATCTAGATCTATTTATTTATTTTACTCATTTATATAGCACCATTAATTCCACAGCGCTTTACAGACATTATGGGCACTGTCCATATTGGGGCTCACAATCGAGATTCCCTATCAGTATGTCTTTGGAATGTGGGAGGAAACCGGAGAACCCGGAGGAAACCCACGCAAACACAGGGAGAACATACAAACTCCTTGCAGATGTTGTCCTTGGTGGGATTTGAACACAGGTCCCCAGCACTGCAAGGCTGCAGTGCTAACCACTGAGCCACCGTGCTGCCCCTGATAACTCCCCTCTTCCCCTCTCTGAGCATAACATTCTCTCCTTCAGGCTCACAAATCCTCGCCCATCCCAGCACACTCCTACCTATCACACATTCAGAAATCTACAAGCCATTAACCCTCATACACTTACAGACTCCCTACACTCATCACTCTCCCCAATCTCCTCTTTTTCCTGTCCTTATCTGGCTGTAAATCACTACAATGAAACTCTCAGAAGCACCCTGGACCAAGTAGCACCCCTCACCTTCAGAACCTCTAAACACAGAGTAAAACAGCCCTGGCTCACATCGCAAACCAGACTTCTCCAGCGATGCTCTAGAAGTGCTGAACGCCTATGGAGGAAAACTTGCACACTAGAAAACTTTATCCACTATAAATTTATGTTAAAAACCTCTAACTCTGCCCTTCAACTCGCCAAACAGTCCTACTTCACCACCCTGATCTCATCACTATCCAACAACCCCAAAAAACTCTTCGACACCTTTCACTCCCTCCTCAGTCCTAAAGCGCAGGCCCCCATTACGGACATTTGTGCTAAGGACCTGGCCTCCTACTTCACAGAGAAAATGGACATCATCTGTCAGGAAATCAGCTCCCAGCCACCAAGTGCCGTGACTGCCGTGACTCCCATCCCTCCCCACATCTCCTCTGGATCACTCTCCACATTTTACCCAGTCACAGAAGAAGTCTCCAGGCTCCTCTCTTCTTCTCATCCCACTAGATGCACCACTGACCCCATTCCCTCACATCAACTCCAGTCTCTCTCTTCAGTTGTCATTGCTCACCTAACTAAAATCTTCAACCTCTCCCTTCTGGTATCTTCCCCTCCTCCTTCAAACAATCCATTACTCCACTATTAAAAAAGCCCTCTCTTGACCCTTCCTGCACAAACAACTACAGACCAGTTTCCAATCATCCCTAAATCTCTAAACTTTTGGAGTGCCTGGTCTACTCCCCCTTACCCGTTACCTCTCCATTCACTCTCTTCTAGACCCATCACAGTCCAGCTTCCGCCCCCTACATTCGACAGAAACAGCACTCAAAGAAACCAATGACCTTCTGACAGAAAAACGTAATGGGGACTTCTCTCTGCATATTCTTCTTGACCTCTCTGCAGCTTTTGACACCGTTGACCACCACCTCCTTCTCTCTATGCTCCACTCAATAGGCATAAAGGACACTGCTCTCTCCTGGTTCCTACCTATCTGACCGCTCTTTCAGTGTATCGTTCGCTGGCTCCACTTCTTCCCACCTTCCTCTCACTATTGAGGTTCCTCAGGGTTCAGTCCTTGAACCTCTTCTCTCTCTACATGGCCCCAATTGGACAGACCATCAGCAAATTTGGCTTTCAATAGCATCTTTATGCTGATTACACACGCCTTCATGGTAAAATAGCTTGTTTGGGCTAAAGAACACAAGGAATGGACATTAGACCAGTGGAAATCTGTGCTTTGGTCTGATGTGTCCAAATTTGAGATCTTTGGTTCCAACCACCGTGTCTTTGTGCGACGCAGAAAAGGTGAACAGATGGACTCTACATGCCTGGTTCCCACCGTGAAGCATGGAGGAGGAGGTGTGATGGTGTGGGGGGTGCTTTGCTCGTGACACTGTTGGGGATTTATTCAAAATTGAAGGCATACTGAACCAGCATGGCTACCACAGCATCTTGCAGCGGCATGCTATTCCATCCAGTTTGCGTTTAGTTGGACCATTATTTATTTTTCAACCTGACAATGACCCCAAACACACCTCCAGGCTGTGTAAGGGCTATTTGACCAAGCGGGAGAGTGATGGGGTGCTACGCCAGATGACCTGGCCTCCACGGTCACCAGACCTGAACCCAATCGAGATGGTTTGGGGTGAGCTGGACCGCAGAGTGAAGGCAAAAGGGCCAACAAGTGCTAAGCATCTCTGGGAACTCCTTCAAGATTGTTGGAAGACCATTTCCGGTGACTACCTCTTGAAGCTCATCAAGAGAATGCCAAGAGTGTGCAAAGCAGTCATCAAAGCAAAGGGTGGCTACTTTGAAGAACCTAGAATATAAGACATATTTTCAGTTGTTTCACACTTTTTTGTTAAGTATATAATTCCACATGTGTTAATTCATAGTTTTGATGCCTTCAGTGTGAATGTACAATTTTCATAGTCATGCAAATACAGAAAAATCTTTAAATGAAAAGGTGTGTCCAAACTTTTGGTCTGTACTGTATATTTTCAACTTTTATATTTTAAAAATTAAAAAAAAGAAAAATGGGCCGATGTAAAAGTTTGGGCACCCTGCATGGTTAGTACCTAGTAGCACTCCCTTTTGAAAATATCACAGCTTGTAAAAGCTTTTTGTAGCCAGACAAGAGTCTTTCAGTTCTTGTTTGAGGGATTTTCATCCATTCTTCCTTGGAAAATTCTTCCAGTTCTGTGAGATTTTGAGGTCTAGCCACAGATTTTCAATGATGTTCAGATCAGAGGACTGTGAGGGCCATTGTAAAACCTTCAGCTTGCGCATTTGAGGTAGTCTATTGAGGATTTTGACTTGTGCTTAGGATCATTATCCATCCGTAGAAGCCATCGTCTTTTCAGGATAGTCCTACTCTGTCTAATATTAAAAACCTTACCATGTGTCAAAGTTGACCTCTGTGTGAATAAGGGCAGGCAAAGGACTGGGACCTGAACTGTGCAAACCTGGGTGTGGCCTCCCTTCTTAGAGCTGGATAATACATTTAAAAAGCTTTCTTTGGCTGGTGTTTACAGTTTGGGACGTTGTTTTTTTTGTCTGCCCCTATTCACACACAGGTCAATTTTGACACATGGTAAGGTTTTTAATATTAGGTTATCAAAAACAGTGTTACTAAGAACCCTATTTTATTTAAAAGCACTTTTGCTTTTTTAAACAGCAGGGTTTATGTTCATTTTTGCTTCTTGTAGTTTTTTTCTGATTCATGGCCATTGTGAAACATGCATTTATGTGCTGCATGTATACCAACTTAAACCAAGCTCAAATTTTGTGTTTCTTTGTATTTTTTGCATTCTGTGCAAACCAGGGTGTGACCTCCCTGCCAAGAGCTGGATAATATATTTAGAAAGCTTCCCTTGGCTGGTGTCCACAGTTCAGTACCCGGTCCTTTGTCTGCCCTTATTCACACACCTTTGTCTAATATTAAAAACCTTACCATGTGTCAGAGTAGGACTATCCTGAATGGGTTCACCTTGTCGTGGTGGGATAGCTTTCATACTATTTTTGATCAAAAACAGTGTTACTAAGAACCCTATTTTATTTAATTGCACTTTTGCTTTTTATTTAACAAGGTTTAGCTTTTGTTTTTTTTTTGTTTTTTTTTTTTTTATACACAAACTATGTGCAGTCTGAACCTTCAGTTATACTTCATCATCTTCTCCCTACTCATTGTTAATAAATGTACTATAGGTGAACAAGAAGTAGTGGACAGATGAAAAAGAAAAACGTATCTTACCTATACAGGCTGTATCACCCACACGTCCAACCATTTTATTCGTCATTCCACCAGTAGATGTTGCACAGGCCACGTTACCTTTACTGTCTATAGCAACAGCACCAACAGTTCCCAAACCTCTACAAACAAAGACATATTGCAGGTCAGTCAGGCAAACAATTAATGTAAAGAAGGCTCTGTTAATCTACAAAATGGACATTATAATTGCAATTGATTTGAAAACTATTGCCTCCATTAAAATACAAATCCCTGGTAAAAACAAACCAAAAATTATATGGAGCTAGTTATTACCTTCTTAAAGAAAAGCAGTTATCATCACTAACAACATAGAAGAAATACTATAAGAAGTCAGTGAACAGCCCATGTAAGCCTCTATCATCATGATCTTTATTCTAACAGATGATTTTGTGGCACTTACTAATATATCATTATTACAACTTCTCTTCAGTCTTCCCATGTGCAGTGTTTTTCAATTATTAGGGGATTAGAGGAGCATGTCAGCAGACTTGCCTGTGGCCGGGCTTCAAAAGGAGACAGATTTTTGCTAAATGTATTGCTGTATACAGAACAAGCGATCAGAGGATCGCAGATTCGAGTGCCCCAAGGGGACTATTAAGAACAGTGAAAGGTAGAAAAATTGTTTTGTTTTTAAATATAAAAACAAAAAAAATTTGAAATCACTCCTTTTCCCAATTTAACAAAAAAAAAAAAATATATTATATATATATATATATATATATATATATATATATATATATATATATATATATATATATATATATATATATATATATATATATATATATATATCCGGGGATTCGTGTCTCTGTCTGAAGCCTCGATAGACTGTGCATGCGTGACGCGCAGTCTGGCTCCAGACAGAAGCAGGCATCCAGCCATTACAGGTAAGAGGTGTATGGCGCCGGAGATCGCAGTATGCGTAGACACTGAACGCACACCGCGATCTCCGGCGCCATACTTGCATACTTACCTGACCGGGAGGAGCGTTGCCGCGGCGCCTCTCTTCGCCGGAGACAGGAGCAGGAGTGAGGCGTCGGATCGGCGCGTGCGCACAGAGCTATCCGGCGCCATTTTACTGAAGACACATTTGTCTTCAGAAAAATGGCGCTGGACAGCGCGGTGCTCCGGCGCCACATTCCTCCCCCGGCCTCCGGCAGAACAGGACGCTGCAGCGCTGGAGTACAGAGAAGAAAGGTGAGTATAACGGTTTATTTTTTTTTGTATGTGTACAGTGTGAAAGTGGTGAGAGGACAATGTATATACCAGGATTGTTAGGTCAGGTGTACCACACATACCAGGATTGGGGGGGAATGAGGGGTACCACACATACCAGGATTGGGGGGGGATGAGGGGTACCACACATACCAGGATTGGGGGGGGATGAGGGGTACCACACATACCAGGGTTGGGGGGATGAAGGATACCACACATACCAGGATTGGGGGGGGGGGATGAGGGGTACCACACATACCAGGATTGGGGAGGATGAGGGGTACCACACATACCAGGGTTGGGGGGGATGAGGGGTACCACGCATACCAGGATTGGGGGGGGATGAGGGGTACCACGCATACCAGGATTGGGGGGGGTGAGGGGTACCACACATACCAGGATTGGGGGGGATGAGGGGTACCACACACCAGGGTTGGGGGGATGAAGGGTACCACACATACCAGGGTTGGGGGGGGATGAGGGGTACCACGCATACCAGGATTGGGGAGATGTGGGGAGCCACGCATACCAGGGTTGGGGGGGTGAGGGGAGCCACGCATACCAGGATTGGGGGGATGAAGGGAGCCACGCATACCAGGATTGGGGGGATGAGGGGAGCCACACATACCAGGATTGGGGGGGGATGAGGGGTACCACACATACCAGGATTGGGGAGGATGAGGGGTACCACACATGCCAGGATTGGGGGGGGGTGAGGGGTACCACACATACCAGGGTTGGGGGGATGAAGGGTACCACACATACCAGGGTTGGGGGGGATGAGGGGTACCACGCATACCAGGGTTGGGGGGATGTGGGGTACCACGCATACCAGGGTTGGGGGGATGTGGGGTACCACGCATACCAGGATTGGGGATATGTGGGGAGCCACGCATACCAGGGTTGGGGGGGGTGAGGGGAGCCACGCATACCAGGATTGGGGGGATGAGGGGAGCCACGCATCCCGGGATTGGGGATGAGGGGAGCCACGCATACCGTGAGTAGGGATGAGGGGCAGCACATACTCAGCATGGGAGACCATATACCAATAAAAATGCTCGCCACCCGGGCGTAGAACGGGTTCAATAGCTAGTATGTATACACACACATATACACATACAGGGTGGTCCAAAAGTATGTGGACAGAAAGTGTAATAAAGTTATGAAGGGGGAGATTTATCAAACATGGTGTAAAGTGAAACTGGCTCAGTTGCCCTTAGCAACCAATCAGATTCCACTTTTCATTCCTCACAGGTCCACCAGAAGAGCCTCTTTGGAATTGGGAATTTCACGAGTTTCTATCATGCGAATCCTGAAATCTATTGGGTGGAAAGCTTATCGTCCACGTCTAATTCATGGTTTATTGGAGGATGATCCAGACAGACGGCTGCAATTTAGTGAGATTATGCTTAACGAAATTGAAGAAAATCCAGTAATTTTAGATAACATTATGTGGAGTGATGAAGCTTCTTTCAAATTATCCGGCCATATTAACAGACATAATTGTATTTACTGGTATAATGAGAACATGCATTTAACATTAGAGCAACAACTAAATGAGCCTGGTGTCAATGTTTGGGGTGGTATTTCAAGTTTTGGTGTTTATGACCAATATTTTTTGATGGAAGAGTCACAGGAGATAAGTATCTCGAAATTCTAATGAATCAAGTTGTTCCCCAGTTACAGCAACAGCCTAATTCACATGACCTTTATTTCCAACAAGATGGGGCCCCTCCACATTATTCAAGAGTAGTCCGCAAGTATCTTGATGAAACATTTCCTAATAAATGGATTGGCCGAAGAGGTCCACTTGATTGGCCGGCACATTCACCAGACTTGACCCCAATGGATTTTTTCTTTTGGGGAGTACTCAAGGACAAAATATAAAAATAATTAACCCAGTTGGTAAACGGCGAAAACAAAAAGAGGAAAAAAAAAAAAAAAATAAAAAAAAAATCACCCAATATTATGGGTTTCTTTGGTTGCCGCATTTCCATTAAAAAATGCTATAACAAGCGATCAAAACAAAAATCTATCCCAAAATGGTATCAAAAATTCTCTCACCCCGCAAAAAACAAGCCATCAAACAACTTCATCAACCGAAAAATAAAAACATTACAGGTCTCGGAAATTGGTGACAACCCCCCAATTTTTTTTTTGTTTTGCAAGATTTTTCTTCACCACTGAAATAATAAAACTGGACATGTTTTGTATGACTAATGATACTGATGAGCAGACTCATATTTTGAAGTCATATTTACTACTAAATGTACACCATAAAAACAATTCACAAAACACAAATGTCAAAATTGTGTTTTGTTTTTTTCACAATTTCTCCCCACTTGGAATTTTTTCCCCATTTTCCAGTACACCATGTGGTAAAATGAATGGTGTCAGTCAAAAGTATAACTCGTCCAGCAAAAAAAACAAGCCCTCATATGTCTATGTGGGTGCTCGTTTCAAGTGATGAGCATAATAGAAGTCAATGGGAAACTCAAGCATTTTTTGCGGCAGACCCCATCAGGAGGTCAGGGGGGCTGAAAAAAAAAAAAAAAAAAAATCTGCATCTCTGACTCCCAGGTCGCTGCTGGGAACAAAGTTGTCAGAGTATTACGCCACTTTTACGCCCGGTCTCAGCTCTTCCCGATTGCCCTTGTGCAGTGGCAATTGGTAATATATTTTGGGGTTGACGACAGCTTTGATTTGTCAAAAATCACAGCTGGCATCAACCCCTGGGGTTAATAATGGAGTAGTGTCTGTCAGACACCTCCATTACAAACCCAGTAAGAAAATAAAAATACTTTATTAACAAAAACACCCCCAGACAAAATGCCCTACTTCTCCCATTTATTAAAAAAACAAAAAACAAAACACAACTCCCATGCAGTTCCAAACTTGTCCAAAGAACCCACGCCGTCTGAAGTGCATGGAGCGCCGTAACAACACCCCAAAGACTTTTGCAGCCCCCACTGCTGGGCGCGCTGCTCTGTGAGGCCAGCCGGCTATAAACAGATGTAACTTCAGTGAGATTACATCAGCTACCAACCGCCTGGGTCTCATGGAGCACCATGAACAGCAGTCCGCGTGACTTGGTGGAATCGCTGTGGTATGTCAAACTGCCGGACTGCGCTGCCGCCGTGTCACGCAGAGAGCATTCCAACGTACTACAGCGATTCCTCCGGGTCACGCGGACGGCGCTCTACGTGACTCAGCAATTGTGAGGCCCCGTAACGTTAAGGGAGTCTTTAAGGGGGACTTTAAGGTTGCTGGAGTTTCCAGCTGCATGAACACCTGGAGGCTGTGAACTGTGGTAACCTTAGTTCACAGTCTCCAGGTGTCCCATCAGCTGGGAACTCCAGTAAACTTCAAGTCTCCCTTAAGGTTTCCGGGCTTCACAGCTGTCGCGAGACCCGGTGGCTGTGAACTCTGGTAACCTTAAGTAATCTGCATGGAGTCCCCCCCTTTTTTTAATAACCAGTCGAGGCAAAGCAAACAGCTGTGGGCTGATATTATCAGGCTGGGAAGGGCCATGGTTACTTGCCCCTTCCCAGTCTAAAAATACCGGCCGTCAGCCTTCCCAGAACTGGCACATCACATTAGATGCGCCAATACTGGTGCCCTGTCTCAGATTTTCCCAATTGCCCTGGTGTGGCGGCAATAGGATTAGGGGTTGATGTCAGCAGCTGGCGCTGACACCAAGCGCCCTGGGGTTAGTAACGGAGAGGTGTCAGTCAGTCGGCTTGCGCTGCTTTTCCGCTGGCTGCGACCATCTTCCTGCAGCCGTGATCTACAGGAAAATGGCCGCTTAGCTCCCAGTCTCCGCATGCGCCGGCTCGTGCAGCCATTTTCCTCTAGATCATGGCTTCAGGAAGATCACGCGGCCACCGGAAAAGCAGCGCATGCCACTCTGCCTCACCACCTACAGCCAGACACCGGTCCCACAGCATCTCACCTCTTCTGCTGTCGCCGGGTTCCTGAGAGAGGGAATGGAGGGCCCTGCTTCCTACGATCCTGCTCCACCACCACCTCAACTCCCCGCTGCTGGAGCACCCCAGGTCCGCAGCATTCCTCCACTTCTGCCGGCTTCCTGAGGGACCCTGCCTCCTGTGACTCCCGTCCCCCTATATACAAGTGCTTCTCACAAAATTAGAATATCATCAAAAAGTTAATTTATTTCAGTTCAATACAAAAAGTGAAACTCATATATTATATAGAGTCATTACAAACAGAGTGATCTATTTCAAGTGTTTATTTCTGTTAATGTTGATGATTGTGGCTTACAGCCAATGAAAACACAAAAGTCATTATCTCAGTAAATTAGAATACTTTATAACAGCTTGAAAAATGATTTTAAAATCCGAAATGTTGGCCTATTGAAATGATGTGTGTTCAGTAAATGCACTCAACACTTGGTCGTGGCTCCTTTTGCATCAATCACTGAATCAATGTGGCGTGGTATGGAGGCGATCAGCCTGTGGCACTGCTGAGGTATTATGGAAGCCCAGGTTGCTTTGATAGCAGCCTTCAGCTCGTCTGCATTGTTGGGTCAGGTGTCGCTCATCTTCCTCTTGACAATATCCCATAGATTCTCTATGGGGTTAAAGTCAGGCGAGTTTGTTGGCCAATCAAGCACAGTGATACTGCTGTTTTTAAACCAGGTTTTGGTACTTTTGGCAGTGTGAACAGGTGCCAAGTCCTGCTGGAGAATGAAATTTCCATGTCCAAAAAGCTTGTCGGCAGAGGGAAGCATGAAGTGCTCTAAAATTTTCTGGTAGACGGCTGCGCTGACTTTGGTCTTGATAAAACACAGTGGACCTACACCAGCAGATGACATGGCTCCCCATACCATCACTGATTGTGGAAACCTCACACTAGACCTCAAGCAGCTTGGATTGTGGCCTCTCCGCTCTTCCTCTAGACTCTGGAAGCTTGATTTCCAAATGAAATGCAAAATTTACTTTGCATTTACTTAGTATCAATGACTGCCTTCTGGACATCTGTCAAGTCAGCAGTCTTCCCCATGATTGTGGAGCCTACTGAAATAGACTAAGGGACTTTTTTAAACGCTTTGGAAGCCTTTGCAGGTGCTTGTTTATTCTAATATACTGAGATAATGACTTTTGTGTTTCCATTGGCTGTAAACCATAATCATCAACATTAACAGAAATAAACACTTGAAATAGGTCACTCTGTTTGTAATGACTCTATATAATATACGAGTTTCACTTTTTGTATTGAAGAACTGAAATAAATTAACTTTTTGATGATATTCTAATTTTGTGAGAAGCACCTGTACCTATTCAGACTTTAAGACGGACCCCCATCTTATAAAAAATATTTTTCCTATTTTACACCCCAAAATTTGGGGTGCATCTTATAGTCCAAAAAATACGGTATTCCCTTTAACCTCTTCACCCCCGGGCGATTTCCTGTTTTTTCACCCCTTCTTCCAAGAGCCATAACTTTTTTTTTTTTTCGCCCATCAATACAGCCATATGAGGGCTTGTTTTTTGCGGGACAAGTTATACTTTTGAATGACACTATTGATTTTACTATACAGTGTACTGGAAAAAGGGGAAAAAAAAATCCAAGGGCTGTGAAATTGCAAAAAAAGTACAATTCCACAATTGTTTTGTTTTTTTTTATTTACCAGATGTTAAATTTAATTGGTAATATAATAATAATAATAATAATAATAATAATAATAATGAGCACGAAGAAACCAAATATATGTAGATTTTTTTTTTTTTAAGTGGTGGGGAAAAAAAATCTGAAATTTGAATGAAAATATTTTTTTTGCGTTTGTTGCCAATTTCTGAGACCCGTAACATTCTCATTTTTCGGGATCTGGGGTTGGGTGAGGGCTTATTTTTTGTGCCCTGAGCTGACATTTTTTTATTGATACCATTTTGGAGTAGATACAATGTTCTGATCGCCTCTCATTGCATTTTATTGCAACGTTGCGGCCACACAAAAAAAAAAAAAAAAATTATGCCATTTTGATTTTTTTCTTGCTACACCGTTTACCAATCTAATTTACTTTATATTTTGATAGATCGGAATTCAGAGATACCAGCGATTATTTGCATGGCCTCCTCATTCCCCAATCCTGATATGCATGACCCCTTCATCCCCAATCCTGGTATGCATCACGCCCCTCATCCCCAATCCTGGTATATATGGCACCCCTCATCCCCCAAATCCTGGTATGTATGGCACCCCTCATCTCCCAATCCTGGTAGGTATGGCACTCCTCATCCCCCAATTCTGGTATGTATGGCACTCCTCATCCCCCAATTCTGGTATGTATGGCACTCCTCATCCCCCAATTCTGCGTGCGGATTGTACATGCGTTTTCCTGCCAGGGACATGCGGATGTGAAGCGTTCTTCACATGCATTTCCGCATGCGGGTTGACAAGCGCTTTCCAAGCGATTTTAGCATCACTTGGAAAGTGCTTGACAACTTGGTCACACTATATAAATCCATGCAACTGGCATGGATTTATATAGTGTGACCTTAAAGAATGGTAAAAAAATAATCAAAAAATAAATCTATACTTACCTTCCGATGGCCCCTGCAGTCTTTACTCGCTCCGTCCTGGCTTGCCAGCAGCTCGCGGTACACTGAAGGACCTGCCGTCACATGACTAAATGACGTCAGCGCAGGTCCTTCAGTCCACCGCGATCTGCCGGCAAGGGAAGAGAAGGAGACCGGAGGCCATCAGAAGGTAAATATAATATTTATTTCTTATTTTATTCTTTTTTTTTACAGGTTCTATGGTACCCAGGTCCGGAGGGGAGTCTCCTCTCCCCCAAACCCGGGTACCATCCGCACATTGAAACGCTTGGATTCCGCATATACAAATCCAGTGATGCGGAATCCAAGCTTTCCAATGCAAGTCAATGGCGGCGAAAACGCAGCGCTTCCGCAAAATAATTGGTAGTGCTGCGTTTTTTTTCCGCAATGATAATCCGCATGTGCTGTGCACATGCTGCGGAAATTTCCGCTGCGGGTTATCATTGGGGAACATGGCAGGCCTTTTACCAAGCGTTTTTGAAGCGTTCTTGCCTCTGCAGAAACGCTTAAAAAACGCATCGTGGGCACACAGCCTCACAGTGAGCCAACGGTTTCCTGCGATGGCTGCCATTTAAATACAGAGATTGATAGTGGCATTTAAATGGTTTACAGCAGCAAGAACTCGGCAACAGCCGCGTCAGTTGGAGAAGTCCTTTTGCAGGAAGGGGTTAAAAGGGTTGTCCACTACTGGGGCAACTGCTTCTCAATCTGTAAGATTGCCCCCAGAAAAAGAAGAACACTTAGGGCCCATGCACACGACTGGATTATCTCAGACAAGCGATATCTGTGTTTTTCATGGATAGCACTCGAATCTATGATATTCTATGAGGCTGTGCAAATGTCTGATTTTTTTATATTGGACCAAAGAAAAAAAAAAAAAAGTCAGTCACATGTCCGATCAAAATCGGCAATGTAAATCTATGGGTCAGTTAAAAAATATGTGGTCTGATTTTCACAGACTGACAGAATGGAGAATTGTTTTGATAAAAACTGGTGCCACTGATCAGTCATCAGACCGCTTTTCTAGGATGGAGAGAAAATCGTTGTGTGACCCTACCCCTTTTACTCACATCCAGTGCCGGCGCCGTTCCAGCGGTGTCGGCACTGGCAACAACAGGGATCGCGAGACATTGTTACGTCACATAATCCCTGCAGTCAATCAGTGCTGGCTTCACTCTCCTCAACTTTGAGCAAATCACATATCCAGAGGAAGTGAGCTGCGGCTCTCTAACTTCATCCGGATGTATTTGATATGTCCGAAGGCAGGGAGAGTGAAGTCAGCGCTGATTAGCTGCAGGGATCATGTGACGTAACAATGTCAAGCGATCCCTAGGTGAGCCAGTGTAGACACCGTTGGAACAGCACTGGCGAGTATAAGAGAAGAGCCAGATGGCAGCATAACTCCAACAAGGAACGCAATGCTTAGATTAGCCATCTGCTTGGGTCGGGAGAGCTGACGGCCAGTCCGAGTATTGCGTTATGAGTATAACACCGGGTGACTTAGTTGACACACTTTTAATCAAAAAAAGCGTAAAAGCCATCAAACCGCATCAAGGAGTACCAAATCAGAATGGCTTCTCTCTAGTATTAAACCTCCCTATGTATCAGCAGGCCCTTGGGTACATGTTGTCGAGGTGGGATGGCCTTTTTTGATCAAAATAGTATCAACTGAGTACCCCATGTTATTTACATGTACTATTACTATTTATTTACTTACTGCAGGGTATTTGCTCATTTTGCTTTTATCCTAGGTTATGTAATCTGATTTTCCAAGCATTTTTTGAGCACCCCGAAATCAGATGACCTTCCCTAGTAAAAGGGGCAAAGCTTGCTGTATTTTGGTAAACCCCTGATAGCAGTCCAAGAAACTCTGGGGTTTCTGAGAACTCAATTTGGAAAAAACAGTTGTTTAAACAAAGTAAAGCTTACAATTGACATGCCACTGGGTTTGAACCAGGTGTTTGATTCTTCCTCCATCTCTCTCTTGACCGTTCAGTGATGAGTTGTTCACCTTTAATTTCCGGAATGCCTTGTGCCTTAGCAAAGAGAGATGCTCCTTTACACGTCAGAAGCATGTGATCTGTCTTAAAAAAAAAAAAAAAAAAAAGTAATTAAAGTACATTAAAAAAAAGAAAACAACAATATGCAGCTTGACAGAGAAGACAGCAGGAGTAGACACAGACACACCCCACCTTCCTGTGGTCTATCTGGGTGCTTCTGTTGCTAGTTACCCTTAATAACAAGCAGCAATTTTGGACAGAAGAGCGATAACTCATGATCAGCACTTTGGACCCATCTTTAATAGGCAAGACATTATTTTGCAATAGAGTAATTGGTAGGTTTAGCACCTTATCCATTAAATCAAATCGAAATAAAGTAGTCTTTTAAACCAAGTACATTAAATAAATGGAAATATTAAAGCGATTATCTGAACATATGAAAAATACCGGAATGTGTCCGAATGCTCATACGATGATACCACCACAGCTCAGAAGTAGTCATTTGTAATTTTTATCATGAGGCTCAGTTGTTTTTTTGCACTGCCAGGGTTGCCAACAGCAGGATTACAAATGCAATGACAGTTCCTGAGATTCCTCTCCCCTCTCACAGACATTGCCTCCATGCCTTAAAGAGGTATTCCCATATCCAAGATCCTGTCCCAATATGTATTAGGTGTAATAATGATAATATTAGCAAATGCCCCCAATTAGAAATGTAGTATAGTTCTTCTGATTCGCTATGTCTCTTTCCTCATGCGCAGGCATTGCAGGAGCTTAGGTATCCATGGTTATGATCACTGATATAGTGACAGTTAGCTAGTTGTCATAACCATGGATACCTAAGGTCTTGCAATGCCTGTACATGAGGAAAGAAATAGCAAATCAGAAAAAGACGGATTTTGGTAAGAACTTGCGACACCACTTTAGGTAAAAAATCTCTACGGGTACGAAGCACCACACGATCCGGAAGAAATTCCAGAAAAGGTGGCGAGCAAGACAGTGCCGCCAACTCCGAAACCCTTCTCAAAGAGGTGACCGCTACCAGGAAGGCCACCTTCCAAGAAAGGAAGTAAAGCGTAGCCGAATCCATAGGCTCAAATGGCCCATGCTGAAGAGCTTCCAGGACTAGATTAAGCCGCCAAGGAGCCACAACCGCCCTCCGAGGTGGAAACTGACGAGCAACCCCACGAAAAAAAGAACGCACGTCCCTACGTGAAGCAATAGCCCTTCGAAAAAGCGCGGATAGAGCAGATACCTGACCTCGCAAGGTACCAACTGCTAGACCCTTGGCCAAACCATATTGCAGAAAAGCCAAGAAGTTGGGGATGGAAAAAACCCTCGGGGTCCTTGATGATCCAGAACACCAAGAATAAATAGACTCCCAAGTTCTGTGATAAATCCTAGTCGTAGCTGGACCTCTGGCCGCCCGCAAGGTAGAAATAACCTCGGACGAAAAACCACGACGGTTCAAGATCTCGGTCTCAAGTGCCACGCCGTCAAACAAAGTGACTTCAGGTCCGGATGACGAATGGGCCCTTGGATTAACAGGTCCGGGCGAAGAGGCAGAGGAAACGGAGGCACCGCCAGAAGAGACACCAGCGTCGAATACCACGTCCTCCGTGGCCAATCCGGCCCTACCAAAATTGCTGGTACTCGTTCGAGTTTGATCCGCCGAATCACCAAGGGAAGTAAGGATACTGGCGGAAACACATAGATCAGCTCGAACTGGTCCCACGGGGCCACTAGAGCATCTACCGCCACAGCCTCCGGGTCCCTGTACCTGGACATGAAAGTCGGAATCCTGGCGTTCAGCCTGGATGCCATCAAGTCCACCTGAGGTGTCCCCCACCGGGAGCACAGCAGTGCAAACACCTCCGGATGGAGACTCCATTCCCCCGGATCCACCTGCTCGCGACTGAGGAAGTCCGCCGAGATATTCAGCACACCTGGGATATGAATCGCAGAAATGGCCGGAACCCTGGACTCGGCCCAAACCAGGATCCGAGAGACCTCCATCATGAGTCTGGAACTCCTCGTCCCGCCCTGATGGTTGATATATGCGACAGCCGTCGCATTGTTCGACTGAATCCGGACCGGCAGACCGCTCAAAAGGACCGTCCAATGTCGGAGGCAGAGAAAAATTGCTCTCAACTCCAGAATGTTGATCGGTAGAGACGACTCCTCTGACGACCAGACTCCCTGAACCCAGAGGTCGTTCCAAACCCCCCACCAGCCAGTCAGGCTGGCATCAGTGGAAATCACCGACCACCTTGGGAGAAGAAAGGATTTCCCCAGGGATAGAGTTTCCGGACATAACCACCATCCAAGAGACTCTCGCACCCTGCGGGAGATAACGATAGAGCGATCCAGTGAAGTCGGCGATCGATCCCAACTGGTCAGAATAAGATTTTGGAGATCCCGGGAATGAAATTGTGCAAACGGTACGGCTTCCATTGCCGCCACCATCAGACCCAGAAGGCGCATGCATTCCCGAAGGGACATTGCCATCGCCGACCTCATAGCCTGGACATGGCGACGAAGGTTCGCCTGTTTGTCCGGAGGCAGGGACACCACTGCCCGTACTGTGTCGAAATGCATCCCCAAGAACAGGATTGACTGCGTCGGTTCCAATGACAA
The DNA here is from genome assembly GCF_046119375.1 of Phyllobates terribilis. Lineage (NCBI taxonomy): Eukaryota > Metazoa > Chordata > Amphibia > Anura > Dendrobatidae > Phyllobates > Phyllobates terribilis. The sequence continues at coordinate 397,930,545 of NW_027362763.1, forward strand.
CTTCTTCCAATTGACCAACCACCCGAAGTCCTCCAGGTGCTGGAGGGAGAGATCGCGAGCAGTCATCGCCTCCTCCGCTGTGGGCGACACAATCAACAGGTCGTCCAGGTAGGGGAGAATCGTAACTCCTTGTTTTCGAAGAAGCGCCATGAGTGGCACCAGAATCTTAGTAAAAACCCTGGGTGCCGAGGCCAACCCGAATGGTAGGGCCACAAACTGGTAATGGGCCTGACCTATGGCGAAACGCAGGAAACGCTGGTGAGCCCTGCCGATAGGGACATGCAAATAGGCGTCGCGGATGTCGATCGACACCAAGAAATCGTACTGCGACAGAGCCGCTACGACAGAGCGGAGAGACTCCATGCGGAATTTCCGGGTCCGGACATGAAGATTCAAATCTTTGAGATCCAGGATGGGGCGAAACTTGTCCTCCTTTTTGGGGACCACAAAAAGGTTGGAGTAAAACCCCCTTCCCCGGTCCTCTGGCGGAACTGGAACCACCACACCCTGCTGCAGAAGAGTGTCTACCTCCCGCAGCAGTGCTGCAGCCAGCTTGGGCTCGGACGGGGTGCGTGACTGACCAAATCTGTCCGGGGGACGAGAGAGAAACTCTATGAAATAGCCTGCCCACATAACCCGCGTCACCCAGGCGTCCGAAATGTGGGACACCCAAATCGACCCGAATTGTAGCAGACGACCTCCGACCCGAGAGCCCTCGAGCGGATTCCTGGCGTCAGTCCGCCTTAGCGGGCTTTTTGTCAACCTCCCGTTTGTCCTGACGGAAATGTTGCTTCCAAGGAATACGGGATTTCTGGGTGGACTTCTTACCGGAAGACGAGGGACCACCCGATCCCCAAGAAGGCTGACCGAACCGCCCCCTGGTCCGAAAGGACAGACGACCACCACTGGCACTTGACCGGCCAGACGTGGAAGCCGCCGCCTTCCGCTGAGGCAAGGCAGCATCCTTAGCCTTGGCCTTAGCAATCAGCTCCGTGAGGTCCGAACCAAAAAGATGACCGCCTTTGTACGCTAGACTCAGCAAACCTTGTTTGGATACTGCGTCTCCAGTCCACTGTTTAAGCCACAGTGCTCTCCTGACTGTGACGGCCGAAGATTGAGCCCTGGACAGAACGGAAGCAGTATCCAGTACTGCGTCCCTGCCATAACGTGCCGCCTCTTCCAACAGCTGGAAAAGCCTTTCCACTTCCGAAAGAGGAGTTCCATCCTGCCATGCTGTCCGCAGCTGGTCCAACCACCGCAGAGAAGCCTCACCGGCCCACATGGCCCCCAAGGCCGCACGGAATCCATGACCCGCGGCCTCGTAGATGGCTAACTCCGTTCTTCTGTCCAGAGGTTCCTGAAGACTGGCCTTCCCTTTAACAGGAAGCAAGAAAGATTTGCTAAGCTGAGACAGAGGAACGTCCACTTCAGGGGAGGGAACCCAATTAGCGATCGTCTCCGTGGCGCAGGGATACAAGGCATCAAAAAAACGCATCCCCAGGAAGCGTTTATCCGGACACCGGCGTTCTTTCCCCACTGCCTCGTTAAGTTCATCATGCGCCGGTAATGTTGAACGAGCCCGAAGCGACTCCTGATACAGCCGGGCCGACTTGCCAGGCTTTGTCGGCTCTTCAGACAGCTGTAACGCTTCCCGCATGGCTCCAGTAAGAGCATCCACGCGGCCCGAAAGCGAAGCAGAACGACTCTGCCGATCCTCATCCTCAGAATCGGAGATTTCACCAACCGAGCTCGTTGGTGAACCCGAAGCCTCCGATGCACTGCGCGGAGGAGACAGCCCACCACAGTCCTGTGGCGCTTCTTGCCTCGTGGTGTCGGTTGCGATTTAGCTGACACCCAATGACCCAGGAGGTTGGAAAGACTGTCAATGGAGCGGGTGAGCGCCTCCACTTTAACATCACTAAGGGTCGAACTTGACGCCGTCGAAGACCTGGGTGCAACAGAGACGCGAGATCGATTCTGAAAAGGATCGGGAGAGAGGTCCGCGCCCCCTGGTCCCTGATCCAACATGCCTCCCACATCAGATGCCAGCATGTTAGAATGAGTATGGTAACCTAGGGTGTGCGAAAATAGCTAACAAAGCCTGTTTCCACAAAAAAATTCCTTTTTTTTTTTTTAAACTTTTAAGGCACTGAAGGGTTAAAACTCTCCCCTAGAGAGAGTTACCCTAGCCCTGCAGAGCAAAAGTTAACCCAACAAACTGGGGAGAAGCGCCCTCTGAACCAGAAGCGTGCACCCCCAGAAAGAGTTAACAGCTCTGTTGAGCAGACCCCTTCAGAAGGGGTTAATGCTGCTGACACACTAAATACCTCACTGCCTTAAGAGGTCAGAGAAGTGAAAGTGTCCAGAAAAGTGGTAGCGGCGAATAGCACCTTGCCTGCCTTAGCAGGACAGCCAAGGTGTTCTGTAATGGAAATAACAAAAGGGAACTTCTGCCTACAGGCAGAAGCGACTCACCAGTGCCGCGGTAACTGCTCCTTCTGAGCTGTGTGGTCGGTGAACGGGGAGCAGAGAGCAGGAGGTGCACGTGGAGGGAAGCCGGAAGGAGGGAGAGGGGCGGAGAGCTCAGCGCGCGCTAAGCCAGGAGCTTCCTGTCAGAACTACAATGACAGGAAGCCGAACGATGCGAAGCCCCGCCCCCCGAGCTCACTCACAGAGCCCGCGCTTAGAGAGAAAGCGCGCGCTCTCCTGAAGGCTTCCTGCCTAAAAGTGATGGCAGTAAGCCAAGATAATAAAGCCACGCCCCCCGTTCCAACGGAGCCGTGCTCCTCCGTCCCTGCTCCCCAGCCCCCAGGGTCAGAGAATGCAGCGGTGATCCTCATACACCGTCTGCAAATACAGAAAAGCAGAAAATCACCACATGAAATAACGGCGGCTGCCGCAGCTGAAGCACTCATACACAAAGCACTTACCCCGCTGTGCGCCACAGGGACCCCCAGGGATGTGTGGCGCTGTGGCCCTTGCTCCCCCCACGGCGGAGCACGCAGGGACCCCACAGGCCGTGTGCGTCTCCGCCAGGATGCGCCCTATGTCCCCCGGGGCTGGCAGGTTACTGCGGGGACCTCCTTAAGGGGTACGCAGGTCTGCCAGGGGAGGGCAGGGGTCCCGGCAGCGCAGAGACCCCCTGAGACCTCTAGACCACGGGGGGTCCAGGTCTCCTTTGGTAAAAATAAAAAATCTTCTGAGGAGCTGCAAAAGCAGCGACTATCCTCTGCGACCTCAAATTTCAGACTGGGGAACATGGGAGTAGGAGGAGCTTAAGTTGGAGGGGCCGGTCGTCACTTTTTTATAAATCTGAGGTGATCTATCCCTGTGGGGCTCCGCCTACCACTAGTAATGGATCTGTGTCTCCCTTCCTTCCCTTCGGCTGCTGAAAACTATACTACATTTCTAATTGGAGATATTTGCTAATATTAGTATTATTAGACCTACTACATATCGGGATAGGATCTTGGAGATGGAATACCCCTTTAAAGTCTAAGGTAGTGGTAATCATTTCCTGTCTTCACAGAGCACATCTCCTATTCTGCTGCAGAATCTGCCACTTACCATGTGAAATAAGCCACCAAGTGAGACAGGCTGGGTTGGAACAATGAAGGGAGCGGTGGAGACAAGAGGCATGTGGGGTCTTACAACAATATTTACAACACTGTTTGCATATCTGTATCAGCTTCACAATTATTAAAAGGGAAAAAAACGGTGGCATTGTTACCCATGTGATGGTTATACAGTTGCTTTTTTCTAAAAAAAAGCAAACCAAAAAAAAAAAACATGTATAAATAGGTTGTGTCACGCAGCATATCATGGCTAAAGTAGTTTAATGTAACATGTGACTCCCATTTGATCCTCTATTAAAATACTGCTTACTATAGTAATGGTACTATATGTATCTGCAACCACATTAATAATTCTAGGGGAGAAGGTCCATGCCATAGGGTCGATTACAGAGAGTCTGAGATCGGCATGTACAGAAGAGAAACCATACAGCCCCCATAGATATTGTCACTGAAATACCTTTTCCATTACAAGGCGGGCCAGTTTTATTGGGTTAGCAATGCATTTGACTGCAGAAACAGCTCCTGAGGATAAATCCTTGCCATCCATGATAATAGCATCCATCTCGACTTCTCCCTCTTCATTCAAAACAGATCCATGGCCTAAGGAAAGAAAATGGAAAGTTAGCACACAAAAGGCTAAATTCAGAGATATGTTCAGTGAGGAAAACGCATCCAGGCCTACAGCTGAACTCTAAATCTGGAGTAAATGAGGAGACATTTTGTACTGAGCACTACATCAGTGGAAATTAAATGCAAGAATGCAAAAAACTAATAGTGAAGAAGTTACTTTACATTTCTATACATAATAAGCATTTGGTCATTTTGGAAATGTTAATTGGTATTGCATCAAAAACAGGAATGACACTAATTAGAGAAAAGAAGGAAGCCCTACTAATTAATTCACCACTACTCCTTGGCACAAAATAGTATCCACATCTTAAGAGCCCGAGCCATAAAATCACATGTGTACATAGCATTCCTTCCTTTAAGAATGCAAATTGACTCTTCAAAGAGAAAGAGGACTAGAACTCTGCCACCTATTAGAAGCAGCAATCCTAAAAAGCCTCCTCACACTGGCATTCCAGGAACGTCACTCTCCATAAGGAGAAATGTTACCTCTTCGATCCCAGTCAGAAGCCTCTTATACAGCCAAATCAGATCTCATGCTTTGCACTGATGAGGTGCAATACCCTGAAACACCATTGTCTGCAAATTGAGATTCTGGCTTGGCTTTTATCCCAAGTAGAGATGAGAGAACCCGAACCCAGACAATTAATGTCCGATGCTAAACGCCGAACTGCTCATGGAAGTCCGTTGCAATGTTCGGAGTTCTGGAGTAAGTCCGGGAGGAGAGAGAAAGGAAAGAGGAGCGAGGGCGATATTTCCAGCTGAAAAGTGTGAGTCCCAATTCTTTTCAATGGGGTTCGGGTTCTGGTTCAAGTTCAGGTACAGTTCTGTACCAGAACCTTAACTTCAACGGGTGCACTCATCCCTAATCCCAATTCATATGGCAAGGCTCGTTAAAAGGGTCGATAGTGACTTTTAGGATTCCTACTTCCTATAGGTGGCACTAGAGTTGTAGTCCTCTTCCTCTCTGAAGAGGAAATTTGCAAATATAGTTTCCCAGAGGAACATTGCATGGATTATAAGCCTCCTCACACTGGAATACCAGGAATGTCACTTTTCATATGGAGAAACGTTACCCTTTAGACCCCTTTTTTAAGAATGCAAACAGCATTTTGTGGTAGACTATAAACTATAAGACTGCGGACTACAGACTGCATTTACCTTTCAGGGTAGACAGCTGCAGTTCTACAAGGCGTTTTCCTATTGAAGTGTTTGAGCTGTACGAGTCTGGACTAGGACCCTCATTAATATCAAAAATTGTATGCCTCCTCCCCTCCACCCGCATATTGGTAGCTGTGCCTACATAGTCATGATTCAGCAGTGTTACTATGGGGCCGGTTTTGCATCCCATTTACTTTATTAGAGATTGACCATGAGGACTGTCACTTCAAGAGGAACGGTCATCCCAGCTTTGTGGATGTCTCACAGGTTTAGACCAACAACATCACATATCTAGGCATTTCTAAGATTTTATCTTTTTTTTATAAGCTGTACTGTTTCTCAGTTTCTGCTGTAGATAATGTGATGGCCACTGAGGTTTTCTTTCACTTCTGATGACATTCGATGCATTTTGTAAAAATAATAATAATGTGGCAGTTGCAATTGATTTTTTTATGTGCACAGCTATACTATTGTTGCCAATAAGAGACTACATAATGGGGCAGCTCTGTTTTAAAGGCGTGAGATTTTGAATTTTGACAGTGAGGACAGGTGGAGGGTGTTGGGATGCGGCGCTGCATGCCGGATCTAACAGGGCTGTGGAGTTGGTAAGCTAAACCTCCGACTCAGACTCCTCAATTTCCATGACTCCAACTCCGACTCCCTCATACATGGCTCATGTTTAAGTGATAAATTTACTGTAGCACAGATTCATCTCCGCTAAAAGTCTAGACCCTTAGATCAGGAATAGGACAGACATTTATAGGACATTTCATAACTTTCCCAAATTCTTATGAAAAAAATATTCCCCACAAACTGCATTGAACTACTGTACCCAATTTATTATATATTTTAGGAGCTGGAGTTGGTCCATTTTATATCGACTCCACCAAAATGGGCATCGACTCCGACTCTACAGCCCGGTCTAACAACCCAAAAATTCAGTCCAGAATTTTACCAGAAAGTCGGGTCCTTTTCAGTTGCATTAGGGGGGCTTCTAGGCCTATTTTCTAATTAATGTTTTCTTAAGTATAAATGATAGAACAGACTGGTGATAGGTACTCTTTAAAGGAACTCTGTCAAATGGGTTTCATGTAATTAACAGCAGCATGATTTAGAGACAGAGACCCTGATTCCAGAGATGTATCACAGTTTTCACTGCTGCAGATCAAGCAGGGCGCAGAATGTTGATCCCTGTTTAACCCCGCCCACACAACTAATAAGTAGCTTTCTGTGCACATTGTATATTGACAGAGGTGCTAATCAGTGATTAGACAAGAAGGCAGTTAGTCCTGTAGTGATAATCTCCTGATGATAAATCCCTGATTGTATTGAACCCACCAAACACAGCCCAATAAGTGACATGACGATAGAATCAGGGTCTCCACTGACAGATTCCCTTTTACTGACAGTCCACTGGTTGCCCTTCCAGGCGATGCTGACTTTTGCATCCCCGTTGCACCTGCACTTGGTCTTTTCTAAGGCGCAGGCTGAGCTTATTGGGATTTATGAATAGTACGACAGTTTTTAGACATTTTAAATCATGTTAAAAAGAAAACCTTTTAATAATTTAAAATATTTAAATACGCCCTGTGGCACCCATCACAGAATTTGTCTACATTTTCTAGGAGACATTCCCGTTTGCAGTGTATTCTCCATGCTGTGGCAACCACTTTACTCCTTGAATAGTGACTTATATTTCAGTTCCAGATGCTATACCAATGCCTTGATCAGAAAGCATCTGAGATTCAAATAAAAAATACATTAACACAACGGCAGAAATTGCTTGTAGGTAATATGCAATTTCCATTTTCCTCTTTTAAGGCAATAACCCCTATATTGGGTTGGCTGACTGATGGACGACATTGTGATTGATTGATTGATTGATTGATTGATTAGGCTTTTGCACACCATAAACAGATGCAAGTTTTGCGGGAAGTAGGAAAAAAAAAATGTTTGTATCTTTTCCAGTGTCACCTCCTGAAGGGAAGCTTCACCTGCATTGAAATGTGGATCGTCCTCAAGCACCACCACAGCTTCTTCTACAGCAGTAAGTGCATCTCCTCCTTCTCTCAGTATATTATAACCTTGTAGAGCAGCTCGCTTTACTCCAGTACGGTACCCATCTTCATACTCCTTAACAATCGCTCCAGCACCGCCATGGACAACAATAACTGGCTTCATACCTATTAGAAGTAACAAAAAGTTAAATTTAAGTCAAAGGGATTGTTTTCAGGCTCGTTGATTTGATATTTACACCAGAAAAAGCTCTGAATTTATCTTACTGGATAAGGCATAGAGTGAGATACGTCAACCACTGGGGTCAATTGTAAAAACAGCAGACACTTTACTGTATTCTTTTCTATGGAATGGTAAAAGCGTAGTAGAATAAACAAACTGTAAAAAATTATATATATATTAGTACAGACCAAACGTTTGGACACACCTTCTCATTTAAAGATTTTTCTGTATTTTCATGACTATGAAAATTGTACATTCACACTGAAGGCATCAAAACTATGAATTAACACATGTGGAATTATATACTTAACAAAAAAGTGTGAAACAACTGAAAATATGTCTTATATTCTAGGTTCTTCAAAGTAGCCACCTTTTTGCTTTGATGACTGCTTTGCACACTCTTGGCATTCTCTTGATGAGCTTCAAGAGGTAGTCACCGGAAATGGTTTTCACTTCACAGGTGTGCCCTGTCAGGTTTAATAAGTGGGATTTCTTGCCTTATAAATGGGGTTGGGACCATCAGTTGTGTTGTGCAGAAGTCTGGTGGATACACAGCTGATAGTCCTACTGAATAGACTGTTAGAATTTGTATTATGGCAAGAAAAAAAAGCAGCTAACAGTCTATTCAGTAGGACTATCAGCTGTGTATCCACCAGACTTCTGCACAACACAACTGATGGTCCCAACCCCATTTATAAGGCAAGAAATCCCACATGTGTTAATTCATAGTTTTGATGCCTTCAATGTGAATGTACAATTTTCATAGTCATGAAAATACAGAAAAATCTTCAAATGAGAAGGGGTGTCCAAAAGCTTGGTCTGTACTAATATATATCACACTAGATGGTGGCCCGATTCTAACGCATCGGGTATTCTAGAATATGTATGCGGCCAACCGGGCACGACTAATCAGCGAAGCAGTATTTAAATGGGTTGTGCACTACTTTAAATTAACCCCCCAATGTATCCCCCCAGGGCCCCTAATGAATTTTGGAGGACCGGGGAGCGAGGCCGCCGGTCGGGGTACTTCTGCTGCGAGCAGCCGGGAGGTGAGCCTCTGAGGGCGAGCGCGCGGGCGTCTGAGGGCGAGCGCGCGGGCGTCTGAGGGCGAGCGCGCGGGCGTCTGAGGGCGAGCGCGCGGGCGTCTGAGGGCGAGCGCGCGGGCGTCTGAGGGCGAGCGCGCGGGCGTCTGAGGGCGAGCGCGCGGGCGTCTGAGGGCGAGGGCGTATGAGGGTCATCTCCCGGCTGCATCGCCGCTGACCTCCATGCGGCAGATAAGCCACTAACGGCCGCTATCTTGTTCTGAAATCCCGCATCGCTGATTGGTCCGGCCGCGACCAATCAGCGAAGCGGGATTTCCTGGACAGACACACAGACAGACGTGATAAGACAATTAGATATATAGATATATATTTATATATACATACACAGTATGTTCATGTATACCCAATTTTTGGCAGCCCTTGCGTTCACTGCATAGGCCAACACTATGGGAGACCCTCTCCTTTCTAATGGGAATTTGTCGTTACTGTGGCCCTGCTCTATGTGTCTTTAAATTATTAGTGGGGTTTTTACTAAACTTGGTCAGCCGTTGGAATCACTGCATACCCTATAACTGTATAGCAGACCAGCTCCTTTATAATGGGAACATTTTTTTTACTGAGACCCTCCTCTATGTCTCTTCAAAGGGGTATTGGGTTGCGTCCGAATTTTTAGCAGCCCTTGCAGTCACTGCATACGCAATAACAGTATAGGAGACCCACTTGTTAATAATGGAACAAAGCATAGCCGACTGATGGCGCTCTAACAATAGCGAGGGTCGACTGCTAGCCTTTTAAGAATAGTAAGGGCTGCCTGATGGCCCTATAAAAATAGGCTTTTTGACTTTCACAATCCCTCCATCATAAGTGACACAGGATGTGTCTGATGATGTGTCACACACCACATGGCCAGATAAGGCTGTGAAATGTTAAAATGACATTTCCCGGTGAATGCATTTGTCTTAAAAAATAATGTAAAAAAACAAACAGTAGAATCTTTCTTTAGTATAAAAAACAGAGTCACCAATGTAACCTCAATATAATCACATTGTTCAGCTCCTGCACCTCCTCCTCCATCTCCGAAATGACCACATCAGTCACAAGCTGAAAGCACTGCAGCACTGCCTTGGCCAAGCGGCAACAGGCTGTGCTGAAGATAACATGCTTAATGCTTAGGTGACAAACAGCCCAGCGCTGCAGAGTTGTTGAAAGCTTTAACAGCAGTCTGATCTGTGGCTCTCACCGCTGAACATACAGCTAGACATGGTCGTGTGTAACAATGGGCGGAACCTGGTGATGGAGAAATGACAGCTGGAGTAGATACGGTTTCCCTTTATGCCAGTCCTTTCACTGAGCTAAAGTATATGGCTGTGGTGAAATACAACTCTCACTGAGAAGCTGTTTCAGATTGGAAAACATTGGACCCATCAGAGGATTTGATTCTGAGGGCTCACCTTTCTCCCCCGCTCAAGAGCCCCATAGCAGCTGCAAAGTTAGCGCTATCATGAACTCTCCTGATGTAGAAGCCAGGGGACACCAGAGGATTCTCTGGTGGGACTGTCCAACCATGTTGAGAAGCAGTCCTGGCTAAAAAAAAGTGTGGGGGAAGGCTCCCGGACACTCAATGGCTTCTTTTTTACTGAGGTTGAAACCCACACAAACATGCGCAGAACATACAAAATCCTTGCAGATGTTGTCTTTGCTGGGATTTGAACCCAGGATTCCAGCGCTGCAAGGCTTCAATGCTAACCACTGATCCAATGTGCTGCTGTTCACCCTCTGATATCTAACAGGTTGGAGAAACTTGCACCTACTGCCACTCTATCTTCAGCTCCTTTGTGAGAAACTAATGTATTTGGGCAGCCACTCAGTCTACCAAATACAGTTATATGAAAAAGTTTGGGCACCCCTATTAATCTTAAGCTTAATGTTTTATAAAAATTGGTGTTTTTGCAACAGCTATTTCAGTTTGATATATGTAATAACTGTTGGACACAGTAATGTTTCTGCCTTGAAATGAGGTTTATTGTACTAACAGAAAATGTGCAATCTGCAGTCAAACAAAATTTGACAGGTGCATAAGTATGGGCACCCTTATCATTTTCTTGTTTTAAATACTCCTACCTACTTTTTATTGACGTACTAAAGCAATTTTTTGGTTTTGTAACCTCATTGATCTTTGAACTTCATAGCCAGATGTATGCAATCATGAGAGAAGCTACTTAAAGTGGCCACTTGCAAGTTGTTCTCCTGTTTGAATCTCCTCTGAAGAGTGGCATCATGGGCTCCTCAAAACAACTGTCAAATGATCTGAAAACAAAGATTATTCAACATAGTTGTTCAGGGGAAGGATACAGAAAGCTGTCTCAGAGATTTAACCTGTCAGTTTCCACTGTGAGGAACATAGTAAGGAAATGGAAGAACACAGGGACAGTTCTTGTTAAGGCCAGAAGTGGCAGGCCAAGAAAAACATCAGAAAGGCAGAGAAGAAGAATGGTGAGATCAGTCAAGGACAATCCTCAGACTACCTCCAGAGAGCTGCAGCATCAACTTGCTGCAGATGGTGTCACTGTGCATCGGTCAACTATACAACGCACTTTGCACAAGGAGAAGCTGTATGGGAGAGTGATGCGAAAGAAGCCGTTTCTGCAAGCACGCCACAAACAGAGTCGGCTGAGGTAAGCAAAAGCACATTTGGAGAAGCCAATTTCTTTTTGGAAGAAGGTCCTGTGGACTGATGAAACCAAGATTGAGTTGTTTGGTCATACAAAAAGGCGTTATGCATGGCGGCAAAAAAACACAGCATTCCAAGAAAAACACTTGCTACCCACAGTAAAATTTGGTGGAGGTTCCATCATGCTTTGGGGCTGTGTGGCCAATGCCGGCACCGGGAATCTTGTTAAAGTTGAGGGACGCATGGATTCCACTCAGTATCAGCAGATTCTTGACAATAATGTTCAAGAATCAGTGACAAAGTTGAAGTTACGCAGGGGATGGATCTTTCAGCAAGACAATGATCCAAAACACCGCTCCAAATCTACTCAGGCATTCATGCAGAGGAACAATTACAATGTTCTGGAATAGCCATCCCAATCCCCAGGCCTGAGTATCATTGAACATCTGTGGGATCATTTGAAGAGGGCTGTCCATGCTCGGTGACCATCAAACTTAACTGAACTGGAATTGTTTTGTAGAGAGGAATGGTCAAAAATACCTTCATCCAGGATCCAGGAACTCATTAAAAGCTACAGGAAGCGACTAGAGGCTGTTATTTTTGCAAAAGGAGGATCTGCTAAATATTAATGTCACTTTTCTGGTGAGGTGCCCATACTTATGCACCTGTCAAATTTTGTTTGAATGCAGATTGCACATTTTCTGTTAGCACAATAAATCTCATTTCAAGGCAGAAACATTACTGTGTCCAACAGTTATTACATATATCAAACTGAAATAGCTGTTGCAAAAACACCAATTTTTATAAAACATTAAGCTTAAGATTAATAGGGGTGCCCAAACTTTTTCATATAACTTTAAAATTCCTGAGAAGGAAATTGGGGTGGCTTCGCTACAGGTACTGGGGGTAGTGCTAATACCATGGCGTCGTACCATAGTTTACTGGAAATAATCCAGGCTGGTAGGAGGCAAGCAGATTCCCACAGAAAAGTACCAGCAGTAATGTTCAGGGACACGCGCTTGTAGAAGTCGGAGACAACACGGGGAGAAATAGTGGCGGCTGGGGACAGAGTTTGGACACGAGGCATGAGGTTGTGAAAAGCTTCCGCCTCCACGAGCCTAAAAGGCCACATTTCAAGTGCACGCAGCTGTCCAGTTTAGTATTGTGGCCTGTAGGTAAGTGGGTGGGTGGCTGCATACTTGCGCTTGCATTCTAAGTAACAGAAAACTAAGCAGATGGTGGCCGCTATCATCATCATGGCCTCACCTCGGCACTATGAACTCTCCTGAAGGAGAAGCCAGGGCCCAACGGAGGAGTTTCCGGTTTTCTGGTGGGCCCGTCCAATCCTGCCGAGAAGCAGCCCTGGCTAAGAAAAGTGTGTGTGTGTGGGGGGGGGGGAGGGGGGGTTCCCGGACACTGTATGGCTGGTTTTTTAATGTGGATGGGACATGCTTATGCATGTTATTTCTCAAACCGCATTGCAGATCAGGACATTGCCCAACTCTGTAGTCATGAAATTAAATGCGCAAAGAAAGATGTTTGTGTCAAAGCACCACCGACAAGTGCGAGTTGATGTTGGATGGACTGCCATTGCTTCTGCAACAAGCTGCATTAGAGGACTTCCTGGGAGAAATGACACCCAGAGTAGATACGGTTTCCCTCTATGCCAGTCCTTTCACCGAGCTAAAGAATATGGCTATGGTGAAATACAACTCTCAGCAAAAAAAGCTGTGGACTGGCTCCATACCGTCCCTGGCCACATTCACTTGACCACGTGTTTGTGGGTAGGCGGTCCTTCCCAGCAAGTGCACTGGGGAGGGCACAGGTAATGTTGTGGGACCCATGCTTGTAGAAGGCGGAGACGATACCGGGAGAAATAGTGGTGGCTGGGGACAGAGTATGGACACCCGGCCGCCGCCAGCATGAGGTTGTGAAAAGCTTCCGCCTCCACGAGACTAAAAGGCCACATTTCAAGTGCAAGCAGCTGTCAAAAATTTGGCAGTATAGTACTGCAGCCTGTGGATGGGTGGCTGGCTGCATACTTGCGCTTGCATTCCAAGGAATGGGGTAGGGACAACTGAACGCTGCACTGGGACAAGGACGTGGAAGGTGATTGTTGCAAGTCTGCAATGACAGGTGCATGGCGGGAGGCATCTTCGCATGCGCCAAGGATCATTTATGATGAGCACACTTTTAGGCAGTGACCTGGGAGTCAGAGATGCTTCCAGAGGTCTTCCCCATACTGTTCCCATGTCTTTTCAGCACTGTATGTATGTGTCTGATGATGTGTCACACACCACATGGCCAGATAAGGTTGTAAAATATTAAAATGACATTTCCCGGTGAATGCATTTGTCTTGGTTGAAAGCAATGCAAAAGTGTAAAAAACGCATCAAAAATGCTACATGTGAACATAGCTCAAGGTGTGGAGGACTATTTTTGGTTTTTGTTATTTATTTTGCCTTATATACAAGTCATTACCCTGGAAAGGATGTTCCTTAACATATTTCCCAGGAAAATCCATTTTAGTTTTGTTTTTTTATGTTTTATTGTGAGTCCGTAAAAGTGGCGTAATACTCTGACGTTGCTGACAGAAGTGACCTGGGAGTCAGAAATGCTTCCAGGAGTCTTCCCCATGCTGGTCCCATGTAATTTGAGCACTGTTCCCATCGATTTGGGCAATTTTTAGGCTCTCTGCAGACCGCCGGGGGGAGCCGCCTGATAAATGCTCGAGTTTCCCATAGACTTACATTGGGCTCGTTGCTCGGGTCGTGCACCCGAGTATTCCAATTTGCTCAACCTGAGCATCGACCACCCAAGCATTTTAGTGCTCGCCCATCACTAGCTGTAACGCTATTAACCTGCAGATTAACTCTATATATGCAGCTTAACAGTTTTGGGACATGACCGTTTTCCTTTAAGATTTTGCTTTGAAACTAAAGTGGTAATGCTAAGTTTATCAATTCCCAGCACAATACACACGCACTTGTGTTATATAACAATGCAGGCTTAATAATTACCAGAGTAATATGTAATGGAATATAAAAAAATTTTAAAAAAAACACACTGAGTGTGCACTTTTTTTTTCAACCTCTGACCCGAAATAAAACATGCTTTACTTATTAGCCTTGGCTACAAACTAAATGCCGCAGTCAACAAAAATTCCATAAAGTCATCAGCTGCCATAATAGGGCAGACTTCAGAGAGACAAAAATATGGAACTGTACCACCAATATATTAGGTTTCTGTACCATACGCTCAAAATTGTAAAGAGGATGGTGCATGCAAGGTACCAGTAGCCCAAATTACAAAATAGAGTGAGGAGTATAAAAATATAGTATGAGACAGCCTGCATGTAAAAACGAGTGAAATATTACACATGTGGTCAAAATTGTTGGTACCCCTCGTTTAATGAAAGAAAGACCCACAATGGTCACGTAAATAACTTGAATCTGACAAAAGTAATAATAAAATAAAAATCTATGAAAATGAACAAATGAAAGTCAGACATTGCTTTTCAACCCGGCTTCCACAGAATTTTTAAAAAAATTAAACTCATGAAATAGGCCTGGACAGAAATGATGGTACTCTTAACTTAATATTACTCTTAATGGACGTGGCCGCAGGAGGAAAATTGATGACGAATCAAAGACGGATAATACGAATGGTAACAAGAGAGCCCAGGATAACTTCTAAAGAGATTAAAGGTGAACTTCAAACTCAAGGAACATCAGTGTCAGATTGCACCATCCGTCGTTGTTTTATCCAAAGTGGACTTCATGGTAGACCACCAAAGAGAACACCATTGTTGAAAAAGAAGAAGAAAAAAAAAAAAAAAAAAAAAAAAAAAAAAAAAAAAATCACAAAAAAGACAGACTGGAATTTGTCAAACTACATGTTGACAAGCCACAAAGCTTCTGGGAGAATGTCCTTTGGACAGATGAGACAAAAATGGAAGTTTTTGGCAAGGCACATCGAATCTATGTTCACAGACGGAAAAATGAAGCATATCAAGAAAAGAACACTGTCCCTACTGTGAAACATGGTGGAGGCTCTGTTATGTTCTGGTGGTGCTTTGCTGCATCTGGCACAGGGTGTCTTGAATCTGTGCAAGGTACAATGAAATCTCAAGACTATCAAGGGATTTTAGAGAGAAATGTGCTGCCCAGTGTCAGAAAGCTTGGTCACAGTCGCAGGTCATGGGTCTTGCAACAGGATAATGACCCAAAACACACAGCTAAAACACCCGAGAAAGGCTAAGAGGAAAACCCTTCGTTACTTACCGGTAACGGGATTTTTCGGAGCCCATGACAGCACCACGTGAGAGAGAGGATCCGCCCATCAAGGACAGGAAACCTACAGGTTAAAAAGGGAGGCCCTCTCCTCCCGCCTCAGTTTAGTTAACAGAGCATGAAAGTACCGCCAAGGTTAGTTATGACAAAACATAATCACATTAAATACATTACTTTTCATCAATTTCCCGCAAGGGTGCACAAAAAGAAATCAAATCTACGGGAGTGCACAACACAAGTGAAGGGAGGGAATATAAAGGTGCTGTCATGGGCTCTGAAAAATCCCGTTACCGGTAAGTAACTAAGGCTTTATTCGGTCGCCCATGACAGCACCACGTGAGAGAATTACAGAGACGAAGGAAATTAGGGAGGGACCACAGCTTGAAGCACCCTTCTCCCGAAAGGGAGATCTGCAGAGCCACCCAGATCCAATCTATAGTGCCTATAGAAAGTAGAGGGAGAAGACCAAGTGGCAGCCTTACAAATTTCCTCAATGGAAAGCCCTGTCTTCTCCGCCCAGGAGTTTGATACCGCTCTGGTAGAATGCGCCCTCAATCCCTCCGGTATCTCTTTATCCCCTGAGGAGTATGCGAGGGAAATGGCCTCCTTGATCCATCTAGCGATTGTAGCCTTTGAGGCCTTACAACCCTTTCTAGCCCCCTGATAGCATATAAATAGGGACTTATCTTTTCTAAAGCCACGTGATACTTCTAAGTACTTTAGTACGCACCTCCTAACGTCTAAAGTGTGAAGTCTCTCCTCCTTTTGATTTTTGGGCGGGAAGCAAAAAGTCGGGAGAACTATTTCCTGGGTTCTATGGAATCGAGTGGCCACTTTAGGAAGAAAGGCTGGATCAGGTTTTAATATAATTCTATCGTCCAGAATTTGCGTAAAAGGAGGGCATATTGAAAGGGCCTGTAGGTCACTAACTCTCCTGGCTGAAGTTAGGGCTACTAACAGGACCGTCTTTAGGAAAATAATTTTGGGGGAGACTAAATCTAGTGGCTCAAAAGGAGGACTGGTCAAGGCATCTAAGACAAAATTCAAATCCCAGGGAGACATCTTTACTTTGGTAATGGGTCTACACCTAAAGGAAGCTTTTATAAAATGGGCTATCCAATAGTTATCTGCAATATTGGAAGAAAATAAAGCTCCCAACGCCGACACCTGTACTTTCAAGATACTGGTAGTGAGACCCAATTCTAAGCCCTGTTGCAGAAATTCCAGAATTTTCCCAATAGGGGGCCCCTCCTCCACGTTAACTTCTGCAAAAGACAGAAACTTTCTCCAGGTCCTGGCATAAATACGGGTGGTAACAGGTTTTCTGCTAGCCAGGAGAGTATTCACTACATTTGCGGGGAATCCTTTGTTGGTCAATAACACCCTCTCAAATTCCACGCCGTCAAATGTAGACTCAGGGATAGAGGATGGGAAAGTGGCCCTTGAGTGAGGAGGTCCGGAATCTCCGGAAGAACCCAGGGATCTGATATGGACATCTTCCGGAGACAAGGGAACCACGGTCTTTTGGGCCAAAAGGGGCATATGAGTATCACTCTGGCCTGGTCTGCCCTGATCTTTCTTATCACCGCTGGGAGCAGGATCATGGGAGGGAAGGCATATGCCAGAGGAAATCTCCAGGGAACCATGAAGGCGTCCACTGCCAGGGGTCCTTCTCTGGGGTTTAAGGAACAAAAATTTCCCACTTTCCGATTGGCTTTTGTTGCGAATAAGTCCACAGTCGGAAGACCCCACATTTCTACGATTCTGGAGAATATTTGTGTATTTAGGGACCACTCTCCCTCTTTTACAGAAGTACGGCTGTGGAAATCCGCTGTGATGTTTTCCTTCCCTTTTAGATGAGTAGCCGAAAGAGAGAGACAGTGATCTTCGGCTTTCAGCAGAAGTGCGTTCGCTACCCTCATCAAGTTTCTTGAGCGGGTTCCCCCTTGGTGGTTTATGTAAGCTACCGTGACTTGATTGTCCGAGAGTACACGGACATGCTGGCCCTGTAAATATATAAGGAACTTGTTGAACGCATGCTGCACTGCCAGAAGCTCCTTAACATTTGATGACAGCTGTCGCTAACTGCTTGACCAGGTTCCCTGCACTAATTTTCCTTCAAAGTGAGCTCCCCAACCTGTAGCACTTGCATCAGTGGACAAGACTGCAGTTGGACTACATTCCCAGGGAACCCCTTTAGCAAGATTGTCTTGTCGTATCCACCAACGAAGGGACCATATGGCACGAGGACCTAGCGTAAACTTACGGTCTAGATGCCCCTCTAAAGCTGCGTTATTGTACAACACATCCCACTGAAAGTCTCTTGAATGCAATTGTGACCAACGAACCGCAGGAAAAGTGGAGGTGAAGGTTCCCAATAGTGACATGGCCTTACGAAGTGACATAGAAGGTTTACGTATACATTGTTCTACCAACTCCCGGATTCTATCAATTTTTTCTTCTGGAAGACAACATAGCTGTTTCCTGGAATCTAATATGACCCCCAGATATTGTTGTACCTTGAGTGGAGATAGTCTAGACTTTTCTAAATTTAGAAACCACCCCAAACTCTTTAAGACCGACATGGTCTCCTGCAGGTGGGTCTCGCACTGAACCAACGAATTCCCCACTATCAGGAGATCATCCAGGTAAGGGATAATTAGAATGTCCCTTTCTCTTATATGGGCCATAACTTCCGCCATTACTTTAGTAAAAACCCGTGGGGCTATAGCTAAACCGAAGGGGAGTGCAGTGTATTGGAAGTGTTTAACCACCCCGTCTATTTCAATGGCCAGCCTCAAGTATTTCTGGTAATCACTATGAATTGGGATATGGTAATACGCATCTTTGAGATCGAGCACTACCATATAGCAGTGGGGAAAAAGTAACTTTATTACGGATTTTAAAGACTCCATTTTAAAGGTGTGTATTTTAAGGAAATTATTCAGGGATTTCAGATTTATAATTGTCCTGAAACTTCCATCTGGTTTCAGAATCAAGAAGAGCGGGGAGTAGAAACCAAGACCCTTTTCAGCTTCCGGAACCTCAATCAGGACGTGCTTTCTTATTAGGGTTTGTACTTCCGAAACGAGGGCAGCCTGGCGTTCTGGGGAAGAACTGGAGGGAACAACCATGAACCTTTTGTGAGGCAATGCTTTAAATTGAAATTTAAGACCATACTTAATCAGGCTCAAAATCCAATTACTATGAGAAATCTGTTCCCAAGCTGGGACAAAAAATGACAATCTCCCTCCCACCTGGGCTGATTGTGTATCCCCTGGCTTCTGCTCAATTTTTGGAGACGGACCAAAGAGTAGACCTCTACCTTTTCGACCTCTTTCATCAGACTTGTCTTGCTCCCTGAAATATCTCTTCCGGAAAAATTTCCTCTTCCGGAACGATCTCTTAAAGGAGGGTAGAGGTACTGATGGAAACCCCTTCTTAGGGTCCCCCGCTTTCTCCAATAAGTCGTCCATGGTCTGACCAAAGAGGTATTCCCCTTCACACGGGATTGTACACAGTCTGGACTTAGTCTGTAAATCCCCTGGCCAGCTTTTAATCCACAAGGCTCGCCGAGCCGCATTTGATAGTGCTGCTGACTTTGCTGCCAACCTCACCGAGTCCACAGATGCATCAGCAAGAAAAGCTGCCACCCCTTGAACCAGTGGAAGGGAAGAAATAATGTCTTTCCTAGAAGTCCCATCCTTCAACTGACTGTCTAGCTGTTCAAGCCACACCATCAGGGCTCTGGACGTACAGGTAGCTGCTACTGTTGGTCTCAGTGTTCCCGCAGCTGTCTCCCATGCCCCTTTCAGGAAAGTATCAGCCCGTCTGTCTAGGGGATCTCTCAATGCACCCATATCATCGAACGGGAGGGAAGTTCTTTTCGCTGCTTTGGTAACAGCAACATCCAGCTTGGGTGCTTTTAACCAGGAGGAACACATAGCATCCTCAAACGGATATTTCCTTTTAAAGGATGGAGGAACACTACCCTTCTTGTCAGGCTTTCTCCACTCCTTATCAATGAGGTCTTTCACCTTTGAATTTACTGGAAAGACCCTTCTCTTCTTTAGCCCCAGACCACCAAACATAACATCCTCAGCTGACTTCTCTACCCTCGAGTCCACTATCCCCATTGTAGATCGGACGGCTTTTACTAGGGCATCGACCTCCTTCAGGGGGAAGCACTGTCTATCTGGCTCACTATCAGAGGAAGAGAAGGCGGAGGAGGAAGCGACTGATAGCTCAGAGTCTGAACCCAGCTGGGTTTCTTGAGTAATATGCCCAGACTCTGAACCTTGCAATGCTTTGCCTATTTCTTCCCTTATTAAAGTTCTTAGGCCTAGGGAAAAATCTGGGGTCTCCTCCGATATCATTTTGCTGATACAAAGCTGACATAACCTTTTGCTATATGAATCAGGGAGCGGACAGCTGCATAAGGCACACTCTCTGTGCTTGGACTTCGAGGAACATTTCTTGCTCTAAAAGAAAGTCATAGATAGAAAGAAGGAGGAAACATTAGTAGAACTTTCACGAAGATTCCACTCACCCCACAGAACCTTCGGTACCGTAGAAGCAGAAGAATCCAGCATGCATGGCGAGGAATCACGCCGCACCGGACCGTCCTGCCTGCTCTTAGTGGTAGCTCTTCTAGCTGTACGACCAGACCCTCGCCGGGAATGGCGCTGCGCCACTAGTTGTGAGGGCTCCCCAGAGGGCTGCTCCTGCAGCAGATGTTGCCTAGGTGACAGCTCCTGTGAATCTTCCATAGCTTACAATGTAAGAATGGGCTGGGAAGCACCTCTGTATGTTACCAGACCCTTTATATACTGGCCATACCGGTACCATGTGTGGGTGTGTGTTTCCTTTTTTTATTTTTTTATTTTTTTTTTTTTAACCCAGGAGGGCGCACCTGCTCCTTGGTCTTCCTCCCCAGGTCCAGGTGGGATCCAGGTGGGCTCCTCGCCGCCAGGTCCTCAATCCCCCGGCGTTCAGCTGCTCGCGCCAAAAATTCAAACGAGCCCCGCCCCTTCCGGTGACGTCACAGGGCTTCCTGCCCGGCGCACCGGAAGTCACGTCAGAAGGTCGCGCCCGTCACGTGCGCCGCCGGCGCGACCTGGATCTCCTGCAAGCTGTAGCGTGGGGTGGGGAGGGTGGGGGGGGGAGCCCGCTAGCGGCCCCACACCTGGCGGACATCTACCTCCCGTGAGGTGATGTCGTGCCCGCCGCAACGCTCACGGAGGCGCCCCCATGAGCCCTGCCGTGGCGTCTCCAGAGGACCGGCTCCAACCACCTGATGTGGCCCTCTCTGGGACAGGAGTCCATCTTCTGCAGGTAAGCCTGCAAGGTCCCCCATCATGGACAGGAAACCTAAACTGAGGCGGGAGGAGAGGGCCGCCCTTTTTAATCTGTAGGTTTCCTGTCCTTGATGGGCGGATCCTCTCTCTCACGTGGTGCTGTCATGGGCGACCGAATAAACATTGGACTATTCTGAAGTGGCCTACTATGAGCCCTGACCTAAATCCTATTGAGCATCTTTGGAAAGAGCTGAAACATGCCGTCTGGAAAAGGCAACCTTCAAACACGAGACAACTGGAGCAGTTTGCTCATGAGGAGTGGGCCAAAATACCTGTCGAGATGTGCAGAAGTCTCATTGACAGGTACAGGTATCGTTTGATTGCAGTTATTGCCTCAAAAGGTTGTGCAACAAAATATTGAGCATCATCAGTTAAGAGTATCATCATTTCTATCCAGACCTACTTCATGACTTTAATTTTTTTTTTAAATTCTGTGGAAACAGGGTTGAAAAGCAATGTCTGACTTTCATTTGTTAATTTTCATAGATTTTTAATTTATTATTACTTTTGTCAGATTCAAGTTATTTATGTGACCATTGTGGGTTTTTCTTTCATTAAACGAGGGGTACCAACAATTTTCACCACGTGTGTATATTATTTTAAATAGTCATGGGGAACAGGAAAACATTAAAAACATTTAAAGGCAAAAAATAAAGTTTTATGCATATAATCGGATCCCCACAGTACAATAAATATAGGGATCAGCACAAACTCCCTGTAAGCCACAATAAGGCTAGACAATAATGTAAATACAAGGGTAAAGTCACAAACAGTATAAAATAGCAAAATACACAGGAATACAAATATTGGTTTAGAGTGACCATAATATACCAGCAGATCACAAGAAATATGAAGAAAAGGATCTAGGAGCAATATAAAATACCAGATCAGAATTCGGCAAGCCAAACCTTCGACTCCTCAATTTCCATGACTCCGACTCCCTCATACATGGCTCATGTTTAAGTGATAAATTTACTGTAGCACAGATTCAGCTCAGCTAAAAGTCCAGACCCTTAGATCAGGAATAGGACAAACATTTCATAACTTTCCCAAATTCTTATGAAAAAAATATTCCCAACAAACTGCATTGAGCCACTGTACCCAATTTATTATATATTTTAGGAGTTTGAGTCGGTCCATTTTATATAGACTCCGATTCAGACTCCACCAAAATGGATTCCGACTCCACAGCCCTGGTATAAACCCTGGAAGAAATAGGCGGGATGGAGAAAGGGAAAAAGCCCCACGCGTTAAACCAGCAACTCAGTTGCTTGTGATCTGGTATATTATATTATAGTCACTCTAAATCAATATTTGTTGTATTCCTGTACATGTGGCATCATCTATTGCTTGTGACCTTACCAGAGCAGTAGCTAAGGGTTTAGCTCAGGGGTGGGGGGGAGCGAAACATCTGAGTGGGCCCCTAACCAGGTAACCCTGATTACAACTACGGTGGCGGACACCAATAGTGGGGTTAGCAGATGACAGCGCTGTTACTGAAAATACATTTCTATACAAAGATCAATACTGGTATTACTGCCATATGGTGACCATATAGTGGTAGAAACTAGTCCTGCAGAACATGTAAGAGATTGCAGTACAGTTACAGATAGTGATTTACAGCTGATGTTCTTTCCGATGGAGTCGTCCACTTTTCCCGTCTTTTCCATCTGTCCCATACCAACATGACAGTTTCTTCCATCCACGACTCGTCTGCAGAGATTACAATAAAGACACATTTGACGCCTCGCATTTCCAGCACCGTACCCATCTATTCCCAATCTGCACAAACGTCTCATCCAGCTGATACTTTAATACTGAGCCGCTGCTGCCATATGTGTCCCTATTACTGCACCTGCTGTGTGGTACAAAACAATACTCTTCTTAGTGCCCCACATAGTAATACTACTACTGTGCCCCTTACATAGCAATAATGCCTCCTTTGTGCCCTATACACCGGATTTTTCTGATTATAAGATGCACCGGACCATAAGACGCACCTAGGTTTTAGAGGAGGAAAATAGAAAAAAAAATGTAAGCAAAAAATGTGGTCATGATGCCCTGTTAAGGGGAAGGGGGTCTGCTGCTGACACTGTTATAGGGGTAATGTCCTCCAATTCTGTATCTATATCCCCCATCCTGGTATACAGTACAGACCAAAAGTTTGGACACACCTTCTCATTTAAATGAAAATTGTACATTCACACTGAAGGCATAAAAACTATGAATTAACACATGTGGAATTATATACTTAACAAAAAAGTGTGAAACAACTGAAAATATGTCTTATATTCTAGGTTCTTCAAAGTAGCCACCTTTTGCTTTGATGACTGCTTTGCACACTCTTGGCATTCTCTTGATGAGCTTCAAGAGGTAGTCACCGGAAATGGTCTTCCAACAATCTTGAAGGAGTTCCCAGAGATGCTTAGCACTTGTTGGCCCTTTTGCCTTCACCCTGCGGTCCAGCTCACCCCAAACCATCTCGATTGGGTTCAGGTCTGGTGACCGTGGAGGCCAGGTCATCTGGCGTAGCACCCCATCACTCTCCTTCTTGGTCAAATAGCCCTTACACAGCCTGGAGGTGTGTTTGGGATCATTGTCCTGTTGAAAAATAAATGATGGTCCAACTAAATGCAAACCGGATGGAATAGCATGCCGCTGCAAGATGCTGTGGTAGCCATGCTGGTTCAGTATGCCTTCAATTTTGATTAAATCCCCAACAGTGTCACCAGCAAAGTACCCCCACACCATCACACCTCCTCCTCCATGCTTCACGGTGGGAACCAGGCATGTAGAGTCCATCCGTTCACCTTTTCTGCGTCGCACAAAGACACGGTGGTTGGAACCAAAGATCTCAAATTTGGACACATCAGACCAAAGCACAGATTTCCACTGGTCTAATGTCCATTCCTTGTGTTCTTTAGCCCAAACAAGTCTCTTCTGCTTGTTGCCCGTCCTTAGCAGTGGTTTCCTAGCAGCTATTTTACCATGAAGGCCTGCTCCACAAAGTCTCCTCTTAACAGTTGTTGCAGAGATGTGTTTGCCCAATTTTTCGGACTGACTGACCTTCATTTCTTAAAGTAATGATGGCCACTCGCTTTTCTTTACTTAGCTTCTTTTTTCTTGGCATAATACAAATTCTAACAGTCTATTCAGTAGGACTATCAGCTGTGTATCCACCTGACTTCTGCATAACACAACTGATGGTCCCAACCCCATTTATAAGGCAAGAAATCCCACTTATTAAACCTGACAGGGCACACCTGTGAAGTGAAAACCATTTCCGGCAACTAGCTCTTGAAGCTCATCAAGAGAATGCAAAGCAGTCATCAAAGCAAAAGGTGGCTACTTTGAAGAACCTAGAATATAAGACATATTTTCAGTTGTTTCACACTTTTTTGTTAAGTATATAATTCCACATGTGTTAATTCATAGTTTTGATGCCTTCAGTGTGAATGTCCAATTTTCATAGTCATGAAAATACGGAAAAATCTTTAAATGAGAAGGTGTGTCCAAACTTTTGGTCTGTACTGTATATGGCCCCCCATCCTGGTATACATGCCCCCCTTCCTGTTACACGTGGTCACCATTCCCATCCTGGTATACATTGTCCCCCATTGTACGCGCGGCCCCCCAAATCCCCAGCCCGGTACGCGCCCCCCCCCCCCCATCACAGTGCACACAAAAAAATAAAAGGATTCTACTCACCTCCCCTCCACTCCAGCGCTGCGTTCTGTTCTTCTGCCACCAGCTGATATCAGCGTGTGAGCCACGCATGACGTCACTGCCATGTGCCCTCAGACGCCGAGATCAGCTGCCGGAATAGTCACAGTTACCCACTATGGACGTGGGGAGCAGTGACTATTCACTCTCCTTAATAGGGCACACAGTGTCAGACCAGCCATGGCTCCTGCCGCAGCTGGGAGATCACGTATGCCCGCCATTAAAGAGTATGAATATTCACTACACCCCCACGTCCATGGGAGTGGAGAGGAGTGAATATTCATGCGCTAAAATGTTAACTGCTGGGGAATATGTTGGCGCTATAGAAATAAAAATTATTATAATAATAATTATTATGGGGGGCCTGGATAGATATTTGGGGAGGGGGTGGGGGCAGGCTGGACACATGGGGGCCAAGATGGATATATGGGGGGGGGCAGGATATATATATGGTGGGGGCAGGCTGGACAAGGGACTTAATTGCTGTTTGGGGGCCAGATTGAGGAACTTTCATTATTAGTTTATGGTGGCAAGTAGGGAACATTATTACTTTAAGGCCCAATTAGGGTCCAATTAGAAACATCATTACTTCTGTAATATAATTTATCCCAATCCAGTAAAGCCCGGACTTTCGCCGGATCCATGCGAAAACCGGTGGACGATAAAACATAGACCAGAAAAGGGATCCCCTAAACCGAGAACATACATTTCTCTGGTATGACAAATAATTTATTGTCTGAGTATCTGTAAAACCTGCCTGACATGTACCTGATGTGACTCAAGGTCAGGCGAATAAATTAAAATGTCATGAAGATAGACCCCAACAAATTTACCTGCTAGGTGATGTCACAAAGTTCTGAAGGACGGCAGGAGCATTAGTCAACCCAAATGGCATCACAAGGTTTTCATAGTGTCCCTCAGGTGTATTGAAGGCTGTTTTCCACTCATTCCTCTCTTTAATGCGAATGAGATCAACGCCCCCTGAAAACCAGTTTAGAAAAACATTTGGCATGTACGATCTGGTTAAAATGATCCAGGGTGAGAGGGAGAGCGTGCTGATCCCGGACCGTGATCTGATTGAGTTTGTGGAAATCTAGGTAGGAGCATAACCTCCTGTCTTTTTTCTTTACAAAGAAAAACCCTAGGGATGACAATGGTCTGATATGACCCTTTGCCAAACTTTAAACAATATAGTTCTTCATGGCCTGCCTCTCTAGACCAGAGATATTATATAGTCTGCTCTTTGGCAGCTTGGCCCCAGGAATAAGATTAACCGGGCAGTCATAAGAATAATGGGGAGGAAGATTGGGCATCCACCCTGGTTAGCCGGGTGTACAAACAGTGTCCTTGACAATAATTGCTCCACTTTACCACCTCCTGAGTCTGCCAATCTATAGCATGGTTGTGCAGCGTGAGCCAAGGTAGTCCAAGAACCACAGGAGAGAGCAGACCCTCTAGCACAAAACAGTCAATACATTCTGAGTGCATGGCCCCCTATCTGTAGATGTATCCCTCAGCTGACTTGAGTAAAATACCCTTGGCTCAAGGATGCGGAGTCAATGGCAATTATAGGTATATGTCTAGACAGTGTATGTGGCTTGAGGCCCCGAACCTGGATGAACCTAGCGCCGATGAAAATAATACCCGTCCCCTGTTCAGAGCAGAAATAACCAACTTATTTCTGCCCGGATGGATCTCAGCTGGTAGGAAAAATTGTGACCTACCCACGGAGGAGATATGTACACCCAGGTTGCTAACCTCCCTGCAACCCAGGCTCCTTAGTTTTCCGGCGGCTGTTTATAGTGAGGCAGGGAAGGGCAAGCACCCACAAAATAAAAACAAACACACTCCCACCTTTACGTGGAACTACAGTTTGATCAACAGAACAAGTCGCCCCACCTAACTACATGGGTTCCTCAGATGACTCAGACCAAGGTTCCCTTGACCCCAGACCGCCCGCAAATTGGGGTGTCTCCTTATGTCTCTGGCAAAGACGGCGATCCACCCAGACAGCCAGAGACATGGCTGCCTCGAAGGAAACTGGAGTCTCATACAAGGCAAAGGCATTCTTCACCCTTACAGATAGCGCTTGACAGAAGGGGCTATGGAGCCGAGGGGTCATTCCACTTAGTGTCAGTGGACCACCTCCAAAACTTGGAGCAATACTCCTCCGCCGGCCAATCTCCCTGCTGGAGCTTACATAACGTGGGAGATGTGGTTGTTGCCGTCATATATGACCCAGCGCCAGAAAAAAATCCTCCACCGTCCGGAGTGACAGAGTCCGGCGGGAGAGAAAATGGCCATACTTGGGGGTCACCCTGAAGGAGCGAGATTATTATCCCCATCCGTTGCCCATCGGTTCCTGAGGAGTAAGGACGGCTTGTAAGCTGTACTTCAAGTTTCAGTGAAAACAACAAACTTGTCACGCCCCCCAGAGAACCTGTCAGGCAAAGCGATCTTGGGCTCCACTAGGTGTTGCCTGGGAAAAACTGTCCCCAAACCTGATGAGTTAGGGTTCTGTAAAACAGCAGAGTGTATAGCTGCCACCTCCAGGCTGAGTTGCTACAGTTGCCTTGTCAGAGAAGTGAAAGGATCCATGAGGTATCAAAAAAACAAAAACAAAACAAAAAAAAAAACACTTTTTCGGCGAAAGCTAATGTCACGGCTCTGCTGTCAGATATTCTGGGACCAGGGGCTACATGTACAGGATAGGAAAACAAACACCGACTGACCAGGGCACATACGTGATGACAAGCCGCATGTACAGGATAGGAGAACACCGACTGACCAGGGCACATACGTGATGACAAGCCGCATGTACAGGATAGGAGAACACCGACTGACCAGGGCACATACGTGATGACAAGCCGCATGTACAGGATAGGAGAACACCGACTGACCAGGGCACATACGTGATGACAAGCCGCATGTACAGGATAGGAGAACACCGACTGACCAGGGCACATACGTGATGACAAGCCGCATGTACAGGATAGGAGAACACCGACTGACCAGGGCACATACGTGATGACAAGCCGCATGTACAGGATAGGAGAACACCGACTGACCAGGGCACATACGTGATGACAAGCCGCATGTACAGGATAGGAGAACACCGACTGACCAGGGCACATACGTGATGACAAGCCGCATGTACAGGATAGGAGAACACCGACTGACCAGGGCACATACGTGATGACAAGCCGCATGTACAGGATAGGAGAACACCGACTGACCAGGGCACATACGTGATGACAAGCCGCATGTACAGGATAGGAGAACACCGACTGACCAGGGCACATACGTGATGACAAGCCGCATGTACAGGATAGGAGAACACCGACTGACCAGGGCACATACGTGATGACAAGCCGCATGTACAGGATAGGAGAACACCGACTGACCAGGGCACATACGTGATGACAAGCCGCATGTACAGGATAGGAGAACACCGACTGACCAGGGCACATACGTGATGACAAGCCGCATGTACAGGATAGGAGAACACCGACTGACCAGGGCACATACGTGATGACAAGCCGCATGTACAGGATAGGAGAACACCGACTGACCAGGGCACATACGTGATGACAAGCCGCATGTACAGGATAGGAGAACACCGACTGACCAGGGCACATACGTGATGACAAGCCGCATGTACAGGATAGGAGAACACCGACTGACCAGGGCACATACGTGATGACAAGCCGCATGTACAGGATAGGAGAACACCGACTGACCAGGGCACATACGTGATGACAAGCCGCATGTACAGGATAGGAGAACACCGACTGACCAGGGCACATACGTGATGACAAGCCGCATGTACAGGATAGGAGAACACCGACTGACCAGGGCACATACGTGATGACAAGCCGCATGTACAGGATAGGAGAACACCGACTGACCAGGGCACATACGTGATGACAAGCCGCATGTACAGGATAGGAGAACACCGACTGACCAGGGCACATACGTGATGACAAGCCGCATGTACAGGATAGGAGAACACCGACTGACCAGGGCACATACGTGATGACAAGCCGCATGTACAGGATAGGAGAACACCGACTGACCAGGGCACATACGTGATGACAAGCCGCATGTACAGGATAGGAGAACACCGACTGACCAGGGCACATACGTGATGACAAGCCGCATGTACAGGATAGGAGAACACCGACTGACCAGGGCACATACGTGATGACAAGCCGCATGTACAGGATAGGAGAACACCGACTGACCAGGGCACATACGTGATGACAAGCCGCATGTACAGGATAGGAGAACACCGACTGACCAGGGCACATACGTGATGACAAGCCGCATGTACAGGATAGGAGAACACCGACTGACCAGGGCACATACGTGATGACAAGCCGCATGTACAGGATAGGAGAACACCGACTGACCAGGGCACATACGTGATGACAAGCCGCATGTACAGGATAGGAGAACACCGACTGACCAGGGCACATACGTGATGACAAGCTGCATGTACAGGATAGGACACCACTGACTGACCAGGGCACATGCAGGAGGATTAGCTGCCGCCGGCATGTAAAGGTTATACCACTGCACATGCCGATATATATGTAATGCCGATGTTATAGAAGGAGCTCACTGACCTGTGCCCGCTGAGCTCCCCGCTCGCACTGGCTGATAGTAACTCGCCCGTCCGCCGTGCTATCAGTCAGGATAGTCCTCAGCGCACTGTGCTGCCTCTGTGGGATCATGTGACCACTACGTTACTCGGCTTCTACTACCACGCCCACCCGCTGGCCTCAGGAAGTCTCTGCATACAGCGCGGCTAGCGACGATCTGCTAATCACGTGTTCTCACCAGTCTGTGAGGTGCTGTATAGTCAGTACAAGGTCGCTGCCTCCGGCCTCAGGTGCGATACTACACCGTGGGGGGCGTGTACCTATACAAGTACTGGACCTGTGGGCCTGAGACGTGTGTCACGTGAGGTGTCTTGTGCCTACAGCTTCTGGGGAGGCAGCCATAGCATCACGTGGCTCCTGCCCTGTTTATGGCAGTTCAGACACCGGTTAGCCAAGGTCCCCTGGGATTCCTCTAGGAGGGTCTGTGTGGCAGCAGGGTGTTCTGGCCGCTTACATGGGGCAGACTAATGTGGACGGGCACAAGGAGTCAGTCATGGCTACACTGTGCTCTATATGTACAGTACAGACCGAAAGTTTGGACACACCTCATTTAAAGATTTTTCTGTATTTTCATGACTTTGAAAATTGTACATTCACACTGAAGGCAACACAACTATGAATTAACACATGTGGAATTATATACTTAACAAAAAAGTGTGAAACAACTGAAAATATGTCTTATATTCTAGGTTCTTCAAAGTAGCCACCTTTTGCTTTGATGACTGCTTTGCACACTCTTGGATTTCTCAGACATTTCTGCATCGTGGGCACATAGCCTAACACTCATCGTGCTAGCATGAGAAATGACCATGTTGCAGATTTAAAACCTGCAGTTTATGCAGCGTTAAAAAGAAGCACAATGGGCAGGAGATTTCTATAAATCCCATCCAGTTTGCTGGAACTGTAAGACGCCGCGATTTCTGAGCAGGGAAAATACGTAGCATCAAAAACTCGTGGGAACTTCTTAGAGCAAAAAGACACATGATCTGTTAACACTCCCATCAACGTTTTTATCCTCGCAATCATCATATTATATAGCACTGTGTACTTATAATTGCTCATTTGTACCCAGCCAATTCTTCTATTTTTCCATTAGGTCTATGTAGTAACAGGAAATCTCTTGTCCCTGCAGAAACCATTCCCCTCTTCAACTCCTGACCCAGCTGCTCCTCCCCCTCTCCCGCCAGGGACTTTTCTAGTGACTCATATAGAGAAAATTGACCTCCTGTTTCTACATAGAGCTTAGAAGGATTCAGCTAGTCAGTTTTTAATGACGTGATGTCATAGACCTAATGGAAAAGAGAATTAACTGGGTATAAAGGCAAAATGAGCAATTTTAAGTACACAGTGCTATATAATATGATTTGAATATATTAAGAGGATAACCATGTTGGTGGGAGTGCTTCTATAAGGGGTCTTATACTTCAACGCCATTTTAAAACAGCGGTGAGAAATATTTAAATAGTGCCCCCCAGATTCGGAAAAGCTCTGGAGTCTCAGCTACCGGAGTTAGCTGAGAGACCCTGGAAAACACGGTCAGGGCCGTTTTTTACAGTTCCCAACCATGTGATCACTGTTGTCCAACAAATAATGGCGATCACGTAAAAAAATAAATCCATTTAAAATATAATTTCAAGTCTGACATGACCTAATATGGCACAGGAGAAAAGAATAGTGCTCCCAAGTCTCCCTCAGTACCAGTGCAAAATGGTGGGCCCATGCGCCGAGATCTGATGCTTTGATCACTGTGATAGATCCTATCACAGTGTTCAAAATCCAAAATGTTTTGAAAACAGAACAGCACTTGGGCTGTGTCTGTCTCTTCTCACCTGTAGTTTTTCTGGAAGAGAATAGACACACACTACGTCCAAGTGCTGTCCTATCATTGAAAGTGAAAAATCAGCTCAAATTCAATAAATCCATCCCTTTGCTCCCTAATCAGCCCCCTGATCACGCCCCACAATCAGATTACACTTTTTTTTAATTTTCTTTTATTAATTTTTATTATTCGCTATTTTTATTTATTTTAGTTCTCTTATTTTATGAAATAATAAAATATTAATAAAAAATACTAGTGTGATAAGATTTTTTTTTTTTTTTGCTATTGTTAAGTAGGCATAGAATTGTAAAATGGTTCATAGAATGTTCACTGCTTTGCTCCAGCAATTTCAGGAGTAAGACAGAATCTGCTTCTGAAGCAGAAAAGTCTTCAGCCAGTGACGACTCCTCTTCTTCCATGGGATCCCAAGGCCCTATGGTAGCGGAGTCAGTTGCCACTGCTGAAACGTCAGAGACAGAGCAAAGTTCCACAGTCCCCCTCCATTCTAGTATCCCGACAATGCATTTTCCCCTGTTTTTAGCAACCTCCAGAATAAAAGTTGATGTCACCAATTTTACCCTTTGAGTTTTTCCACATTTTTATCACCCATGAAGTCTTACAATTAACTGCCCAACAAACAAATTTATATGTTAGACAATATATGTCCCAAAAACCCACAGCCTTCCATTCCCATTCATGGATTCCAACAAGTGTCCTTGAAATAAAGAAAATTGGGGGCCTTACCCTCAACATGGGTTTAGTTAAAAAAATAAAAAAAAACACTCTCTGCTTCTACTGGGCATCACAATCTTTTCACATTATCCCAGTATTTTCAGCTGCCATGTCCTGATCTCATTATGAAGCTCTAATGAGATTTCCTCATTTCAGTGACATTTCCCGGCCCGTCTGCCTGTGCACTGCGCCGCAGGTTTCTATTGCGCAGGCGCCGGGGGGTCACTGTCACTTTCCGGCGCCTGCGCAATAGAAACCTGCAGCGCAGTGCACAGGTAGACGGGGTCGGGATGAAGCAAAGCGTGCTCTATGTGAGCAGTGCTTTGCACATGCCCGGAAGTCAGGGAGCACAGTGCACCTCACAGGGCCTGTCACAGGGCCCTGTGACTTGCATGGGGGGGGGGGGGGGGATATGATAATTAAGCAGAGGCGGGGATTTAGGGGAATAATAAACAGATAGGCGGGGATTGCTTGGCGTCCCCCAGACGCCAAGCCTGTGGAAAAAATAAATTGATCAAAGTGCTTTTCTCTGCAATCAGTCCTCTCCTATGGGCCATACAGGTATGTATAGATTTACTTTTCTATACCCTGTATGGCCATAGTAGAGATCTGATATCGCCCAGGGGAGTGACAGATTCCCTTTAAATCTCCGAAAGTTCTTCACCAATTGCTTTGAAATTTTGACACAACTTTGCATTTGAATACAACCATGTTTTTATATACTTACTGTGTTTTTATATACCAGCTGTTGAATGTAAAAGGAACAGCGAGAGGGGGGTGTTACAAGCTCAGTCCCAGGCTGACTCTCGCCGGCCGCCCGGCATTCCACCCCCCCCCCCTTAGTGACATCTCATCATCTCATTCATAAACCCTTTTTCCTCTACTCCATTCGGCCCAGCCGCTGCCTGTGCTCTGCTCCTTTCGTGTCCCCCGTGGGGGTTGGGGGGAAGGCGAATGACGAGACCGTCTGTTTGAGGCCGAAAGACGCTGCTGCTCATCACCACCACCTGAGAGACAGCCACTTCTGCTCTTTGACTGCGCAGAAACAAGTGGGGGAGGGAGGGAAGGAGAAAGGGAGGCTGCACGGAGAGGCGCAGGCCGCGGACTCTGCTCTGGGCGCTGAGCTGGGCCCGAGCCCAGGGGTGGATTAAGAGTAGCCAGGGCCCCAGGCAGTTTAGAAGGTGTGGCCCCCCCCCCCTCCAGATACCGGATGTATCACGTGACATGTCACATGATCCCAGCGCCATACATAATAGAGCATGGGTGAGAGACCGTGACTGTTCTGGAGGCCGAACCAATAGGCTGAAATTAATTCTGCTCAATATAACCTTAGTATCTATAATATACTTACCTTGTAATGTCTTCACATCCTGTTCCGTCAAGATGTGTCCGGATCCCAGAATTCCAAACGACGGAAGTTCGTCGACCGCCATATTGGGACACCCAAGTGATGGGTGTTTCAATATGGAAACTGCTGGCAGTACCAGCCTCTTGCGCGGTACCACCAGCGGAACACCGTCGCGAACACGCCACCGCCAGGATCAGCCGAATGATTCACTGACCGCCGCCATCTTTGTACAGGAGGAGCGCATGCGCAGTTTTAATGTGACTGCTGCTATCTGCCTGCACAAAGATGGCGGCGGTCTGATTTACTGCGCGGGGAGACAGCTCAAACGAGAGAACACATGAGGGAAGAAGACAGCACAGGGATGGAGAGAGAGAGCAGACAAGGGGGAAAGCACATGGGTTACACAGGTCAAAGAAGAGATCACATGAGAGGAGAAGACAGCAGATGGGGGAGAGAGACAGAGCACAGGGGGGAGAGAGACAGCTCAAATGGGACAGCACATGAGGGGAGAACACAGCACAAGAAGGAGAGAGACAGCAGACAAGGGGGATAGCACATGGGGTAGACAGGTCAAAGAAGAGAGCACAGATGGAGAAGTCAGCACATGGGGGAAAGAGAGAGTGGATAGGTGGGTGAGCACATGGGGGGGGAGAGATTCTCAACGCTGCAAAGCCTGCCCCCATCGTGACATTACCACCCTCCCGATGCGATCGCATCGGGCCTCCATCTAGTAAAAAATAATTATTATTCATAATTGTATGACTTAATATTGAGCAGAATTAAGTATCCTGACATTTCTTCTATATACAATATGAGCCCCCACATAGCCCCCTCAATCAACAACCAAAGTGATCAACCTATGGGGCCCTTATACATGTAAGCCCTAACAAAAAAACTTGAAAAATTCTCTTTTTATTTAGTTTAAAAACCCCAAAACATACAGACATAAATACACACACATAGCACAGAAAAACAGTGGTATAAAAAAGAGCAGAAATGCGGGGAGATGGGGACTGGTTTTGCCCTTCACAATTCCCTTCCTGACAGCGGAGGTTGGCACCCTAAGTTTACACGGTATGGCGCCCCTGCTCCTTGTCGACTGCCCCTTTGTAGGCCGACCACTACTCTAACTGACCAGTCATTCTCAATAGATGATCAGATAATATTTAATGAACATTTATAAAATACAGATACTAGTAACCCTTCAGATCATAAATGGCCAGTTAAGTGGCAGTGTAATTAAGTTACAAAACATCCATATACCTCACAGACACTTGAGGTATAGAGCCCCTACATACAGTATGAGCCCCCACACAACCCCGTACATACTGTTTGAACCTCCACAAAGCTCCCTATGTACAGTGTGAGTTCCCACATAGCTACCTAGATTCAGTATGAGAACTCATTTAACTACCTATATACCGTATAAGCCCCAACATGCATCCCCACACAAGTAACATCACCCCCTTCTCCACACAGGCACTCAGCATGCAGTCCTACATGAGTGACATTATTCCCTTCACTATGCAGCCCCATGTGAGTAGCATCACTCCTTTCACAACACATCCCGCAGCCCCACACAGCCACCTTGCATGAACCCTCAGAAAAGTGACATTACCCATTTTCCCTTGCAGCCATCCAGCATCAACCACCCTCACTGCGCATCCCAACATCACTCCCCCTCCACAGCCCCCTACTCCTCACGGCCCCCCATCATCATCATCATCCCCTCCTCATAGCCCCCATCATCATCATCCCCCTCTCCTCACAACCCCCATCATCATCATCCCCCCATCCTCACAGCCCCCATCATCATCATCCCCCCCTTCTCACGGCCCCCGATCATCATCATCCCCCCTCATCACATCCCCCCTCCTCACAGCCCCATCATCATCACCCCCCCTCCTCACAGCCCCCATCATCATCCCCCCTCCTCACAGCCCCCATCATCCCCCCTCACAGCCCCCATCATCATCATTCCCCCTCCTCACCGCCCCATCATCATCATCCCCCCTCCTCACAGCCCCATCATCATCACCCCCCCTCCTCACAACCCCCATCATCATCATCCCACCCTTCTCACAGCCCCATCATCATCATCCCCCCCTCTTCACAGCCCCCATCATCATCATCCCCCCTCCTCACAGCCCCATCATCATCATTTCCCCATCCTAACAGCCCCATCATCATCATCCGCCCCTCACAGCCCCCATCATCATCACCCCCCCTCCTCACAGCCCCCATCATCATCACTCCCCTCCTCACAGCCCCATCATCATCACCCCCATCACAGCCCCATCATCACCCCCCCTCACAGCCCCATCATCATCACCCCCCTCCTCACAGCCTCCATGATCATCACCCCCCCTCTTCACAGCCCCCATAATCATCTCCCCCCTCCTCACAGCCCCCATCATCATCACCCCCCCTCCTTACAGCCCCCATCATCATCACCCCCCTCCTCACAGCCCCCATCATAATCACCCCCCTCCTCACAGCCCCCATAATCATCTCCCCCCTCCTCACAGCCCCCATCATCATCACCCCCCCTCCTCACAGCCCCCATCATCATCACCCCCCTCCTCACAGCCCCCATCATCATCACCCCCCTCCTCACAGCCCCCATCATCATCACCCCCCCCCTCCTCACAGCCCCCATCATCATCACCCCCCCTCCTCTCAGCCCCCATCATCATCATCCCCCCTTCTCATAGCCCCCATCATCATCCCCCCTCCTCACAGCCCCCATCATCATTATCCCCCCTCCTCACAGCCCCCATCATCATCATTGCCCCCTCCTCACAGCCCCCATCATCCCTCCTCACAGCCCATTCATCATCAACCCCTCCTCACAGCCCCCATCATCATCATACCCCCTCCTCACAGCCCCCATCATCATCATCCCCCTCACAGCCCCCATCATCATCCCCCCTCTTCACAGCCCCCATCATCATCATCCCCCTCACAGCCCCATCATCATTCCCCTCACAGCCCCCATCATCATTATCCCCTCCTCACAGCCCCCATCATCACCCCCTTCCTCACAGCCCCGCATCATCATCATCCCCCCTCCTCACAGCCCCGCATCATCATCATCCCCCCTCCTCACAGCCCCCATCATCATCATCCCCCCTCCTCACAGCCCCATCATCATCATCCCCCTCCTCACAGCCCCCGTCATCATAATCCCTCTCCTCACAGCCCCATCATCATCGTCCCCACTCCTCACAGCCCCCATCATCGTCCCCCCTCCTCACAGCCCCCATCATCATCGTCCCCCCTCCTCACAGCCCCCTTCATCATCATCCCCCTCCTCACAGCCCATTATCATCATCCCCCCTCTCCACATAGACCCTCATCATCCCCCTCTTCTCTAAACAGTGCATCATCACCTTCTCCATGCAGCCACAGGCATATAACATAAACCCTTTTCCTGTGAAAGCCCCCCCCCATAAGCAGCCTGATAAAAGTAGCAGTGGCCATTTCCCCATGCAACCCTTCATCATGCAGCCCCCATACAATACTATCATCCACACTTGTTTGCACCCAAAATTCATCCTTAGCCCACTCACATTGAGCCCTGTGTCCTCATGCCCACCTGCACACAGCTCCATCATGCAGCCACAGCTCCAGCTCCACGCTGCTTCCTCTATCGGGGCTTCACTGGATTGAAGGAAGCCCCGCCCCTTCCGGTGACATCATCCCCTCAAAAAATCAACTCCTCTCTAGACGCTACCGAGCTGCAGATGTCAGTGCACAAAGGATTATATGAGGGCAATCTGGCTATTGGCCCCCAGGAGCATAAGGGGCCCGGGCGGTAGCCCAGATTGCCCCCATTATAATCCACCTATGTCCGAGCCTCTTACCTTTCTTAAATATCATTACCACATTGGCTTTCCTCCAATCCTGTGGCACTACCCCTGTTACAAGAGAGTCTTAGAATACTAGATACAGCGGTTTGTCAATTACTGAGCTCAATTCCCTCAGTATCCGTGGATGAATACCATCTGAGCCAGGGGATTTGTCATTGTTTAATTTGCCAGACGCAGCCGTGCTTCTTTTTGTGTTCAACTTGTTATATTAGGTGGTGAACTTTGATTTTTGCCCTGTTGAAAGATCCCTGGAACAGACTGTTTGTTGGTGAACACGGATGAAAAGTGTCTAATATCTCAGCCTTTTCTTTGTCCTCTATAATTATCCTGTTATTATCGTCTTTTAAGGGGCTGATACCATCTGATTTTCTCTTTTTGGCATTGATGTACAAAATTTTAGGGATTTAATTTAATGTCCCTGGCGATTTGTTGCTCTGTAGATAATTTTGCTAGCTTGATTTATTTTTTACGTTTCTTATTTAGGTCTTTATACTTCTGAAACGCTGTTTCTGTATTCTCGGCCTTCAAGATTTTTAATGCCCTTTTGTTTTTGTCTTATTAAACTTTGTACTGTCTTATTTATCCATAATGGTTTCTTTTTATTCCTGGACATTTTTTTTACCAGAGGGTATACATTTTCTACAGGATTCTAGTAGTATTTCTTTAAACATGCCCCATTTACGTTCGGTTTCCCAGTTACCATGAAATGGTCCCTGTCTACACGATTAAGCTCTTCCCTTAATTTGTTGAACTCAGCTTTCTAAAGTTCCAGGTTTTTGCATTTCCTTTTTGAAATGTTTTATTGAATATTATATTGAAACTGACCATATTATGGTCACTGTTTCCCAAAGGTTTTCCATCACAGTTGGTGTCCAGACCTTTGGAGAAGGGGATGTCATTCTCACTTGCAAGTGACCAATTTCTTGTACTGAAGTGGAATGACTGAAAAGACATCTACATGCTGCATGCGGACTCCATCGTGAAGATCGGAGACAGGGGCATCACCAGAGACAAAACAAACAAACAGTTTGTGTAACAGACTATAGGAAATTCATGGGAGGTGTAGACCAGATGCTTCAACCATATCTGGTGAAGCGAAAGGCCAGGGCCTGGTATAAAAAGATAGCACTCTATCTTATTCAGATTGCTACCTACAACAGCTTTGTCCTCTACAAGAAGTCTCAAGGAGCACTCACTTTTCTCCAGTTCCAGGAGAAAATTGTTGAGTGTCTCCTATTTGATTAAACAGCACACAAGGCAGTCTGCGAATCTTAGGATGTTTGGAAACTTTCAGAGCAACATTTTATTCTCATCATCCCTGCCACTGCCACCCAAAACAGTCTCCAAAAAAGATGCCGGGTTTGTAGGAAGCACAGTAGAAAGAGCGATTCCCGGTATTCTTGCCCCATAGGTTTGAGAAGTTTATCTCAGAATGTACAAGAAAGATTCATAAGGCTATGTGCCTACGATGCAGAAATGAAGCAGAAAATTTCTGCAGCATTTCTGCATCTCCCTGGCAGAAAAAACGCATGCAGATTGTGCATGCGTTTTTCCTGCAGAATACATGCGGATCCACATGTGGATTCACATGCGTTTCCGCATGGAGATTGACAAGCGCTTTCCAGGCCATAGCATCACTTGGAAAGTGCTTGACAACTAGGTCACACTGTATAAATCCATGCAAATAGCATGGATTTATACAGTGTGAACCGTAAAAATTAAAACAAATAAAGCTATACTCACCCCCGAGGCCCCGGCGTGGCTGCAGCGCTCGTTCCTGTCTACTTCCTGGATGCCGGCATATCGCGAGACAGAGCAGTGAAGGGCCTGCGGTCACATGACTGTGACTTCACCGCAGGTCCTTCAGCGATGCCGGCATTCAGAAAGAAGCCTTTGGAAAGGTGAGTATAAACTTTATTTGTTATTTTATTCTTTTTTTACAGGTACAATGGTACCCAGGTCTGGATGAGAGTCTTCTCTCCTCCAGAACTGGGTACCATCCGCACATAGAGACGCATAGAAGCCGCTTGTACAAATGTACAGTCGCTTTTTCTATGCGTCTCAATGCAAGTCAATGGCGGGAGTTCCGCTGCGCTTCCGCAAAATTAAATGACATGCTGCGGATTTTTGTACGCAGCATAAACGCTGCGGAAAAATCCGCAGCATGTGCATAGAACATGCGGAATCCCCTTGGGGACCATGGGGTGCGGATTACCTAGCGTTTCACAAGCGTTTATGCTGCGGAAATTCCGCAGCATAAACGCTTGAAAAACGCTACGTGGGCACCCAGCCTAAAAGTGACAGTAAAAAAAATGCAAACAGTAATTTTTCAAACTTGTTTTGCTTCAGCCTCATAAAAAATGGTGGTATCAAAATATTCACTACCTCTCTAGTTAAAGGGGTAGTCTTCACTCACTCTCTGTGTGACTGCAGACTTATGAATCCCCCCAGCGCACGCACTAGACCGTCTGTGGCCAGGAGTATGCATAACGCATACATCACTGCCATTTCTGGCTCAGAAACCGGCGAATCCTCACAGAGCACACTGTGTGCACTGGGGGAATCCATAAGTCTGCAGTCACACAGAGTGACTGCAGATTTATCAATTTAGACCAGACAACCCCTTTAAGTACATAAGAGGGTATTGTAATGCAGCGTCTTGCTTGGCATTACGGTAATGGTTCAGGATGTGTTTTGCCTGACCATGTACCTTCCCCCTCAGGTGACTGGTCACATGACTGTGACATAGTGCAGGTCCTGTATGCACAGAAGGTCTGATCACATGACTGTGACATCAGCACAGGTCCTGCAGGTGTGTATTACAGGATATATAAACCCTGGTAGTCTGGTTGAGCCTAGAATGTATGGGCTCCTTCCAGGTCCTGACTACAGCCCATACATTCTAGCTGGCTCACTAGTGAAGACGCTAGAATGTATGGGCTCCTTCCAGGTCCTGCAGTCAGGACCTGGAAGGAGCCCATACATTCTACAGTCTTCACTAATGAGCCAGCTAGAATGTATGAGCTGTAGTCAGGACCCGGAAGGAGCCCATACATTCTAGTGTCTTCACTAGTGAGCCAGCTAGAATGTATGGGCTGTAGTCAGGACCTGGAAGGAGCCCATACATTCTGGAAGATAGCAGAATGTATGGGCTCCTGTCATGTTTTTATTATTGGAGGCAGGAGAATGTATGGGCTCCTGTCAGGTATATATTATTGGAGGCAGCAGAATGTATGGGCTCCTGTCAGGTATATATTATTGGAGGCAGCAGAATCTATGGGCTCCTGTCAGGTATATATTATTGGAGACAGCAGAATCTATGGGCTCCTGTCAGGTTTTTATTACTGGAGGCAGCCGAATGTATGGGATCCTGTCAGGTATATATTATTGGAGACAGCAGAATGTATGTGCTCCTGTCAGGTAT
Source organism: Phyllobates terribilis (assembly GCF_046119375.1). Classification (NCBI taxonomy): domain Eukaryota; kingdom Metazoa; phylum Chordata; class Amphibia; order Anura; family Dendrobatidae; genus Phyllobates; species Phyllobates terribilis. Next base: position 397,971,091 of record NW_027362763.1, read on the forward strand.
ATATTATTGGAGGCAGCAGAATGTATGGGCTCCTGTCAGGTATATATTATTGGAGGCAGGAGAATCTATGGGCTCCTGTCAGGTATATATTATTGGAGGCAGGAGAATGTATGGGCTCCTGCTAGGTATATATTATTGGAGGCAGAAGAATCTATGATCTCTTCCCAGGTATATGTTAATGAAGCTAGCAGAATGTAGCCTACAATGTATGGTCTCCTTCCAGGTCTTGACTGCAGCCCATACATTCTAGCCGTTTCACTGTTAAAGACACTATAATGTAAGGGCTCCTGGTGGTATATAATCGTGAAGGCATCACAATATATTGGCTCCTGCCAGGTATACAATAGAACATCAGAATCAGGGCCGTAACGTACCCGGCGGACAAGGGGCTCGCCGGCTCCATCCCCTATCTCAGCTGAATGTGCATCCTCGAACACATATTCAGCTGAAGTGTATTGCAGCGCAAAAACTTGCCGAACCGTGCTCCGCAATACATGCTGCTGGCCAATCAGAGGCGTCCGGGGGTGCATGGCAGTGACGTTATGTGCTCCTGTCAAAATCAACCAAGATCAGCTGCCAGCTTCAGATGTGGACGCCGCACAGCATGGTGAGTGCTAGGAAGGTGAGTAGGAGCGTTTATTGTTTTTTTCTGTGTATTGACCAACAGCGGGGCCATATATCAGGATGGGGGCCCAGGGTCAGGGCCATATACCAGGATGGGGCCATATACCAGGATGGGGGACATATACCTATATGAGGGCCATATTCTAGCATGGGGCCATATACCAAGATGAGGGCCATACACCAGGATGGGGAATATATACCAGGATGAGGGCCATATACCAGGATGGGGTCCTGGATGAGGGCCATATACCAGGATGGGGCTCATATTTCAGAATGGGCTGTGCAGTATACTATACAGAGGACTATAGGCTGTGCATTATACTACATGCATGACTATAGGGTGTGCATTATACTGTATGGTGGATTATTGAGGGTGCATGATACTATATGGAGGAGTATAGGGAGTGCATTATACAATAGGGAGGACTATGGGCTGTGCATTATACTGTATGGAGTACTATGGGGTTCATTATAGTGTATGGAGGAGTATGGGGAGTGCATTATACTATAAGTAGGAGCAAAATACTGTAGGGGGGACTATGGGGCACTATGACTTCTGTGTTCACCCCTGGGGAGTGTAATGCTTTGCTTTTTTTTCTATACAGTAAAGAACAGCACCAGAAAGGGGGATATATACCGTATATACCAGTATGGGACTCCAAGATAAGGGACCATGATTCGGGGCATATATACCAGATGGAAGTCATATATATATATATATATATATATATATATATATATATATATATATATTATTTTTTTTTCCTGGGTGGGGGATGGTCCAAATCTTTCACCAGGCCCATCAGACTTTAGTTACGCCTCTGATCAGAATGTATGGGTTCCTGTTCAGGATATGTTAGTGAGCAGAGATGAGCGAATGTTCCAATGTTCTGGTCAGATTACGATTGTCGAATTTGCAAAATTCGCCGAACATTGATGAACGTCATAGGATTCAATGGGGGGCAACGACAAACGCATACACAACACCTTCAAACTGGTCCAAAAGCTGCCAAAACACATCAAATTAGGGGCAGACACCAGGAAAGTGCCATCAATTGACCCAGAGTACAAGTACTATAATTATTATCATTACAGCGACATTTATTCTGTGGCGCTTTACATGTGAAAAGGAGTCACTGACTGGTAAAAGAGGAGAGAGGACCCTGCCTGCGAGGGCTCACAGTCTACAAGGGATGGGTGAGGATACAGTAGGTGAGGGTAGAGTGGGTCGTGCAGCGGTATGCTGGAGCGAGTGTTACTGCAGGTTGTAGGCTTGTCGGAAGAGGTGGGTCTTCAGCTTCCTTTTCAAGGTTTCCAGGGTAGGTGACAGTCTGATGTGTTGGGGTACAGAGTTACACAGTAGGGGAGAAGTACGGGACAAATCTTGTATGCGATTGTAGCAAGAAGAGATGAGAGGGAAGTAGAGAAGATCTTGGAAGGATGGGCGGTTGCGTGCAGGGAGACTAGGTCACACATGTATGGAGGAGACAGGTTTTCGATGGCTTGGTATGCCAAACTTACGCTTTTCAACTGGAGTCTCTGGGCAACGGGGAGCCAGCGCAGGGATTGACAGAGAAAGGGGAGAAGCTGGGAAATAGCGGGATAACATGTGGATTAGCCTGTCAGCACAGTTTAGGATAGATTGGAGGGGTGCGAGAGTGGTTGAAGGGAGGCCACAGAGTAGGAGCTTGCAGTAATCGGGGCGGGAGAGGATGAGGACATGCACTAGTGTTTTTGTAGATTCATGGTTGAGGAATGTGTGGATACTGGAGATATTTTGGAGTTGTAGTCGGCAGCAAGTGGAAAGGGCTTGGATCTGACGTTTGAAGGACAGATCAGAGTGGGCAGCCATTGACTTTGATAGATAGGTCAGTTGGGGGGGTGAATGAGATGGTGGAAAGATGATGAATTTGGTTTTAACCATGTAAAGTTTTATAAATCTAGCAGAGAAGAAAGCTGAAATAGCGGACAGACATTGTGGGATTCTGGTTAGTATGGTAGTATGGAGGCGATATCAGGTCCAGAGAGGTAGATCTGTGTGTCATCAACATAGAGGTGATACTAAAAGCCTTGAAACTGTAGGAGGTGTCCCAGGCCGAAGGTGTAGATGGAGAAAAGCAGGGGTCCTAGGACTGAATCTTGGGGGACACCGACAAGAGGTAGAGGTGGTGTGTGAGTGGGAGACACTGAATGTCCGGTCGGTTAGGTATGAAGAGATCCAAGCTAGGGCCAAGTCGGTGATGCAGAGACAGCGGTACGTTTTGTAGATGAGGGCCAGAAAGAATATGTGCTCCAGTGGATGACAAGCGTGGCATCAAGTGGCCTGTGCTCTTCTTCCTCCACCTTAACATCACACACAGTACAGTCCTCAGAGGTGGCACCCCAATTACCCTTGTTTTCCCCCGCGTCACAACTCTCCATCTCCAACTGCTCAACTGACTGTGGGGAACTACAAATGGGCGAGTCTGTAGAGCAGTTCACACATTCTATTCCGGAGAATCAGAGGTGTGATACAAAGCTTCACAGACTCAAGAGAAGGGGAAAGCATGTGTAGCAATGCCCACATTTTTTTTCAGTTGATCCAGGACCGGACGAAGTAGGATCCGAACAGAATCCAAACCCTCGTCATCAGACGTTAACCCCTGGGGGTTGGCATGGATGGGTTGGAGAACGAAACAAATACACACCAGAACTAAACTAATATACAGCAGGGGTTGGAAAACTAAACTACTAAACAGCTAGGTTTGGAGAACTAAACTACTACACACCAGGGGATGGAGAACTAAACCACTAGACACCAGAAGATGGAGAACCAAACTAATAGACAACAGAGATTGGAGAACTAAACTACTAAACAGCTAAGGTTGGAGAATGAAACAAATGCACACCAGAACATGAAAAACTAAACTACTAGGCAACAGGGATTGGAAAACTAAACTACTAAACAGCTATGGTTGGAGAGCTAAACTACTACACACCAGGGGATGGAGAACTGGACCACTAGACATCAAGATGTCACTAGACAGCAAGTGTTGGAGTCCTCAAGGCTTGTGAGACAAACCTCTATATCTAACACTTCGTCCGATGTCTGTGCCTCCTCTAGGGCCTCCACCTGCGCCCTCAACCTCTGCCTTAATGAGAAACATGTTCCAACAGTGCAGAAAGAATCCCCCCACCTCCATACTGCGCAGCCATGGTTCACCACAATCAGGCAGTGTTAAAATGAATATGCCTTGGAGATCACAGTCATACAGCTGAAGAGTTGTGGACAGCTCTCCAGGTCGAATTTGAGCAATGGCTGTCTCCACTGAACCTGGAGCAAGGGAAGGTCGTGTGCAATAACGGTGCAAACCTGGTGGCGACCCTACACCGGGGCAACCTCACACACGTGCCTTGCATGTCTTGCATCCTTTACCTGATGGTACAGCAATTTCTCCGCCACTATCCCGGCCTGGATGCGCTGCTGCAGAAACTACGGTCGGTGTGTGCTCATTTAAAAATATAAAAACAGTAGGATCTTTAGTATAAAAACCAGACTCGCCAATGTAACCTCTTAATCCTCGCAAGCTTCAACACAATTTTCACAAGGTAGACAGCAGCAGTGATCGGTCCCCTAGAAAACGAGCAAACTCCTTCATGATGACAGAGGCCACTATCTCCTTAGCTTGCTGCTTGTACTTTTCTGTGGGAATGAGCTGATCTCCAACCAGTCAGGAATATCCAGCGAATGGCACGCCACGGTTTGGTATTAGCACCCAATACCAGAAATGAAGCCATCCACAATTTCCATATCTCAGGAATTTTAGTTGGTAGAATGGCTGCCCAAATATTAGTTTCTCACAAAGGATCTGAAGACACTGAGTGGCAGTAGGTGCAAGTTACTCCAGCATGTTAGACCGAAGATTATGAAAGGGAATATAGCGGGAGATTAATTCAGAGATGTACGGAAGAGAAAGGTTATGGATGGCTTTGTAGGTCAGTGTTAGTAGTTTGAACTGGATACGCTGGGCAATTGGGAGCCAGTGAATGGATCTTATAGATTGCAATGTTATAGATTACTGGAGCCAGTCCACAGTATAAAAGTAGCCATAGAGTGTCCGGGAACCTTGGCCAGGGATGCTTCTCGGCAGGGTTGCACGGGCCCACCAGAGAACCGGAGACTCCCCCGGTGGGCCCTGGCTTCTCCTTCAGGAGAGTTCATAATGCAATCCTTAAAGCTGCTATGGGGCTCTTGAGCAGGGGAGAAAGGTGGGCCCTCAGAATCAAATCCTCTAGTGGGCCCACTGTTCTTCAGTCTGACATTGCTTCTTGGTGACAATTGTATTTCACCACAGCCATATTATTTAGCTTGGTGAAAGGACTGGCATAGAGGGAAACTGAATCTATGCCGGCTGTCATTTCTCTCAGGAAAGTCCTTTAATGCAACTAAGTTGAGCACATTTAGTGCTCGCTCAACACTAATGGGTACCCATGTCTGGAGAACAATATCATCACCAAAGGATTAAAAGATGAAATGTAGCCTGCTTTATATTCCACAGTACAAAGAAAACCAATTTCGATTATATCATGTGTACTCCTGTGACAATATCTGTACCAAAGAATTAATTTCACTAGATATAGAACTAGTATAATGGGGACCAACACCTACTACAGCGAATCCAGCAAATGAAAACCCAACCCGGATTGTTCACATTTCAAAAAATTAGGGCCTGATACCAGGGCCGGCTCCAGGTTTTTTTGGGCCCTGAGCGAAAGAGTCTCAGTGGGCCCCTTTAACATATACCACGATTCATGATGCACAGATACCGCAGAGAAATTATATATTGTAAATTCTACAATAGCTCAGAAACCGGCGAATCGCTCCATACAGAATACTGGCCCCCATATAACACTCCATACAGAATACTGGCCCCCCTATAACGCTCCATGCAGGCTGTGCCCCCACATAATGCTCCATGCATGCTGTGCCCCCACATAATGCCTCATGAAGGCTGTTCCCCCCACATAATGCCCCATGCAGACTGTCCCCCCCATATAATGCCCCATGCAGGATGTCACTCCCCCCCCCTTATAATGCCCTATGCAGGATGTCACTTCCCCCCTCCCTTATAATGCCCCATGCAGGATATCACATCCCCCCTCCATATAATGCCCCATGCAGGATGTCACCCCCCCTCCCTTATAATGCCCCATGCAGGATGTCACACCCCCCTCCCTTATAATGCCCCATGCAGGATGGCACATCTTCCCCCTCCCTTATAATGCCCCATGCAGGATGTCCCTTGCCCCCCCACCATATAATGCCCCATGCAGGATGTCACATCCCTCCCCTTATAATGCCCCATACAGGATGTCACATCCCCCCTCCCTTACAATGCCCCATGCAGGAAGTCACATCCCCCCCCCATATAATGCCCCATGCAGGAAGTCACATCCCCCCCATATAATGCCCCATGTAGGAAGTCACATCCCCCCATATAATGCCCCATGCAGAATGTCACACCCCCCCTCGCTTATAATGCCCCATGCACGATGTCACACACCCCCACCCCACCATTTAATGCCCTATGCCCCCATACAATAATAATAAAAAAAAATCCAATACTCACCTCACTTCTCACCTGCTGCTGCCGCTGCTCCGGACTCCAGCGTCACTGGCATCTTCCCGCTCTGCGCTGTGACGGCTCAGGAGAGAGCGCAGTGTTAAGACGTCACCGCGCCCTCTGACCTGAGACATCACAGTGCAGCAGCCGCGGAAGAGACAGGAGCTGCTGCGGAGGCACGGGGAGAGGTAAGTATTGTGCCGGGTGCCGGGGCCCTGAGTAAGCGGGGGGGGTGGGAGCGCTGACACCGGCACCGCACCACTCACGTGTCCCATAGCGAGCAGGGGTGCATGACGGCAAGTGGGCCCCCTTGCCTGCTCAGGGCCCCGGGTGCTGAAGCCGGCCCTGCCTGACACCACCATTTCCGTGGCTAAGAGATTGGAGATGGTGGAGTTCAGTCTCTTAGCTTTGTCATGTGTAGGAGGAAACAATCTTTTGCTGGCTGCAGTGCTAAGAGAGGGCGGAGTACAGTGGACCGGACAAACAGCTGGACTGTGAGTGAGATGCAGACGGAGATGTTACAATGGATAAGGTTGTGGTGTGCTCGTTCTCAGAGGTCAGTGAAAAACAGCAGGCATGTTGGGATCGCTCCTGCCAAACAAACCTGATCGCCTTCTACGAGGAGGTGAGCTCACAGCTGGACCGCGGAGAGTCAGTAGATGTTGTATACCTTGACTTCTCCAAAGCGTTTGATACCGTGCCACACAAAAGGTTGGTATATAAAATGAGAATGCTTGGTCTGGGGGATAATGTGTGCAAGTGGGTAAATAGCTGGCTGAGTGATAGAAAGCAGAGGGTGGTTATCAATGGAGTAAGCTCAGGGTGTGTCAGGGTTATTAGCGGGGTGCCTCAAGGGTCTGTCTTGGGCCCTATATTATTTAATATATTTATTAATGATCTAGTGGAAGGGTTGCATAGTAAAATAGCAATATTTGCAGATGATACTAAACTTTGTAAAGTAGTTAATACAGATGAGGACAGGGCACAGCTACAGGAGGATTTAGATAAATTGGGGAGTTGGGCCAAAAAATGGCAAATGGGGTTCAATGCCGATAAATGTAAGGTCATGCACATGGGAAAAAAAAACAGCAGTCACCCATACATATTAAATGGGAAACCGTTGGGGAAATCTGACATGGAGAAGGACCTGGGCGTCTTGGTTAACAGCAAATTAAATTGGAGTGCCCAGTGTCAGGCAGCAACTGCGAAGGCAAATAGAGTCATGGCATGCATCAGAAGAGGAATAGGGGCATATGATGAGAACATTGTTCTTCCTCTGTATAAAGCGCTGGTAAGGCCGCACTTAGAATATTGTGCACAGTTCTGGGCTCCGGTGCTCAGGAAAGATATATTGGAGCTAGAGAGGGCACAAAGGAGGGCGACTAAGGTAATAAAGGGAATGGAGGGACTAGAATACCCAGAGAGGTTGTCAAAATTAGGCCTATTTACATTGGAAAAGAGAAGGCTTAGGGGAGACCTCATAAACATGTATAAATACATCAGGGGTCAGTACAGAGATCTCTCCCATGACCTGTTTATACCAAGGATGGTGACAAAGACGAGGGGGCACACTATGCGTCTGGAGGAAAGGAGGTTCCTGCACCAGCATAGAAGGGGATTCTTTACGGTCAGAGCCGTGAGACTCTGGAACTCTCTGGGAGAGGAAGTGGTGATGTCCAACTCACTTAAAGAGTTCAAGAGAGGCCTGGACGCCTTTCTTGAGAACAATAAAATTACATCTTATGCTTAGTTAATTAATCCAGGGATTTAATCTTACTGCCAGATTGGTGTCGGGAAGTGAATTTTTCCTCAGTGATGTAAATTGGCCTATACCTCATGGTTTTTTGTTGCCTTCCCCTGGATCAACGCTGCGGAATAGCTGCAGTGCACAAGAAATAGGCTGAACTGGATGGACGCTTGTCTTTTTTCGGCCTTATAAACTATGTAACTATGTAACTATGTCCTCTTCCATTACAGGTGATGGGCTCTCACTCAGCCTGACTGAAGTGGGTAAAGAACCGGAGGTTCTGAAGTTGGAGACCTGCTTGACAATACTTGGCATGGTAACAAAAGAGGAGGAAGAAGCAGCAGATGCGTTTGATGGGTTGGCTGATGGTTGTTTATTGAAAATCTATTTTAAGTTTAACATGTTTGTGTACCCCTGTGTGGAGATCAATATCTGCACCAAAAAATTAATTTCACTAAAGTTTTTATAATTATATTTATATATTAAAGTTATTATAATAGAGGCCAAAACCTCTTCCAGTACAGCCAACCCAGCAGATGGAGACTCAATCAGGAGTGCACCATCCTCTCCAGTCTTTCATGTGTCAGACTTGTACTCTGTTGTGCTGGTGCATGAGCTGGTCTAAAAAATGTGTGAAAGGACTCACAGAAATTGCTTCTACCACTTACACTACTGCTGCTACTAATATTTTTGCGTTGATAAATTGACGTGCCAGAGGTTGGAAGTGTAGAGCTGCAATGCATTCTGCGTGCCTCATTGCTGTCTTGGGAAAAACCTCTCTTAAGGTTGTGCAAAAACGTGTTTCGATACTCCAGTATTCGAGGGTCCTTTTTCAGGGCAGGAAGCATGTGGCAAAATTTACTCTTATAATATGGATCGAAGAGAATTACAAGCCAGTAGTCAGCATTATTTAGAATCATAACTATACGAGGATCATGTTGCAGATAGTGCAGCAAGAAGGCACTCATATGTTGGGCTCTTCCAAGAGGTTCAAGCCCATGCTGTGTTGGTGGCTGGGTAATTCTGAAGCTTGCTTCCTCTGTCCCCTCCCACCAAACACAAGCAGAGAGGTGATGATTATCCTCTTCATGTTCTGACTGTTGCTCGCCCCCATCACCTCTTCCATTTGTTCCTCGCCTCTTGCACCTTCACTAACAATTTGTCTGGTACCACCAACCCCCCTTCAATCGCAGTGAACCACCCTCCCTTGGCACCCTGAGATGTCCCCCAGTGTATGACGTAACAGAAGAAAGTATTTTAGTGTGGATGAGGCCTCTATAACATAGCAGATATGCTCTAAACTACACTGTTAAAAAAAATAAAGGGAACACTTAAACAACAGAATAGAACTCCAAATAAATCAAACTTCTGTGAAATCAAACTGTCCACTTGAAGCAACACTGATTGACAATCAATTTCACATGCTGTTGTGCAAATGGAATAGACAATAGATGGAAATTATTGGCAATTATCAAGACACACTCAATAAAGGAGTGGTTCTGCAGGTGGGGACCACAGGCCACATCTCAGTACCAATGCTTTCTGGCTGATATTTTGGTCACTTTTGAATGTTGGTTGTGCTTTCACACTCGTGGTAGCATGAGACGGACTCTACAACCCACAAAAGTTGCTCAAGTAGTGCAGCTCATCCAAGGTGGCACATCAATGCGAGCTGTGGCAAGAAGGTTTGCTATGTCTGTCAGCGTAGTGTCCAGAGGCTGGAGGTGCTACCAGGAGACAGGTCAGTACACCAGGAGACGTGGAGGGGGCTGTAGGACGGCAACAACCCAGCAGCACAACCGCTACCTCCGCCTTTGTTTTAGGAGGAACAGGAGGCGCACTGCCAGAGCCCTGCAAAATGACCTCCAGCATGCCACAAATGTGCATGTGTCTGCACAAACGGTTAGAAACCGACTCCATGAAGGTGGTATGAGGGCCCGACATCCACAGATGGGGGCTGTGCTCACAGTCCAACACCGTGCAAGACGTTTGGCATTTGCCACAGAACACCAGGATTGGCAAAGTCGCCACTGGCGCCCTGTGCTCTTCACAGATGAAAGCAGGTTCACACTGAGCACATGTGACAGACGTGACAGAGTCTGGAGACGCCGTGGAGAGCGATCTGCTGCCTGCAACATCCTTCAGCATGACCGGTTTAGCAGTGGGTCAGTAATAGTGTGGGGTGGCATTTTTTTGGAGGGCCGCACAGCCCTCCATGTGCTCGCCAGAGGTAGCCTGACTGCCATTAGGTACAGAGATGACATCCTCAGACCCCTTGTGAGACCATATGCTGGTGCGGTTGGCCCTGGGTTCCTCCTAATGCAGGACAATGCCAGACCTCATGTGGCTGGAGTGTGTCAGCAGTTCCTGCAAGATGAAGGCATTGAAGCTATGGACTGGCCCGCCCTTTCCCCAGACCTGAATCCGATTGAGCACATCTGGGACATCATGTCTCGCTCCATCCTCCAATGTCACTTTGCACCACAGACTGTCCAGGAGTTGGCAGATGCTTTAGTCCAGGTCTGGGAGGAGATCCCACAGACCATCCGCAACCTCATCAGGAGCATGCCCAGGCGTTGTAGGGAGGTCATTCAGGCACGTGGAGGCCACACACAATACTCAGCCTCATTTTGATTTGTTTTAAGGACATTACATCAAAGTTGGATCAGCCTGTAGTGTGTTTTTCCACTTTAATTTTGGGGGTGACTCCAAATCCAGGCCTCCATTGGTTAATAAATTTGATTTCCATTGATGATTTTTGTGTGATTTTGTTGTCAGCACATTCAACTTTGTACAGAACAAAGTATTCAATGAGAATATTTCATTCATTCAGATCTAGGATGTGTTATTTGAGTGTTCCCTTTATTTTTTTGAGCAGTGTATTTCAAACTGAGACGCACATCTCCGGTTATATTCTAGATAACTGCCTTTCTGCTCTGCTATCTGCAGCATGTGGTCTTCAGCACAGCACGCACTCTCTAGTACCATCCTCACGTGTGGTCAAGGGCACAGCAGGCACTCTCTAGTACTGTCCTCACGTGTGGTCAGAGGCACAGCACGCACTCTCTAGTACCATCCTCACGTGTGGTCAAGGGCACAGCAGGCACTCTCTAGTACCATCCTCACGTGTGGTCAGAGGCACAGCACGCACTCTCTAGTACTGTCCTCACGTGTGGTCAAGGGCACAGCAGGCACTCTAGTACCGTCTTCACGGTGGTCTGAGGCACGGCAGGCACTCTCTAGTACCGTCCTCACGTGTGGTCTAGGGCACAGCCGTCACAATCTAGTACCGTCCAGTCCTATGGATGTCGCTGGTCTTCATCCGACACAATCATCCTCCTCTGCTTCATGTGGACTATACATCCAACGTCAGCCACACAGCCTCTGCCATCACGCTCCTGCACAGGCACACTTCTCTGCTCTGTGCGGGGAAAAGGCAGAGAGAAGTACGCCAGCGCAGGAGTGCAATGAAAGACACTGTCTGGATAATGTAGGACACGTCCTCCACTTGAAGAAAGAAGGACGGCAATCTCAGGAAGAGGAGGCGCCGGATTAACACTAGAGAAACCCATTGGACGGGACCGCCCTGTAGGTGAGTCTAATATAAGGTTTGTTTTTTTTTACGTTATGCAGATCGGCTTGGGGACTTATATACAGCATTCTAGGGCATACAGATGGTGGTCATACTTTATATGGGGAAAACCAGGTGACAGATTCCCTTTAAGCTGGTTTTCATCTATGCAGCTTGTACAAGTGAACTTCATTGCTTCAAAAGTGGGTTACCTGTCTAAGCCATGTTATTATAGTACCTTTTACATGGTTTACACAGATGCATCATGGGCTTTTCCTGCCCTATGAGTAAAATGAAAGGCTAAAATACAATGTGGAAGCTTAAATCAGAGAAATGTTTTATTTACATTCAGAACAAGTTTAAAAGAAACAACCATTACCACAGAAATCTCAAACGTTTAATTGTAGAAATATTGTATAAATAACATTTTTACATTATGTATAGAAATAATTCTAATTTTATAAAAGGTCATTTATGGGAGGATTGTGGGTAAGGTTTTTGGCTTTGCCCCAACCCCTCGGCCTGCTTCCGGTGTCTGATGTTTCAGCGTCCTGGAAATGAGATCATGATGCCTGCTTTGGATAGCAAATCAATAGCCTTGAAAAACCCGGGAATAAGTGAAGAGGGTCTTTGGGGAAATTGGTCTTGAATACAAGGCAGCGTGGAAAATTCCATTTTGTGGTTGTAGTCGACAACATCTCAGACCCAAGCATTGTTGACTACTGAGAGCCACTCATCCCAGAACCAAAGGAGACTGTCATCCACCCACAGAAACATCACAGGTGGGAACACCGCGTCATACCGAAGAGAATCTGCTAGATCCGTACCGGTGCTGGCGAGTTCGTTGATGCCAGGAGGGGGCTAGCCTAAAGGAAGGTCTCTTCTTTTCCTGGCGGGCCGGAGAGTTGTCCTTTTGGCTGCTGTTCTACCCTGAAAATTTCCGAAAGGACTAAAAAAAACTGGACTGTGCGTCTCTTAGGAGGAGAACATTTGGCCCTCTGTTGCGGAAACAAAATACTCTTACCCCCCATGGCATTAGAGGTCATCTTATGTAGCTCTTCGAAAAGGTGGGAGCCCTGGAAGGTGAGGCTGGTGGACTTTTTGGAAGCTAAATCCACGTTCCATGATTTCAGCTATGAGGCCATGTGGATGGTGATTTGCCGCCTGCCAGGGCTGAATAGGAGGCTGCAGGGGGGGCACACTCTCGTTATAGGCAGTGAGGTGCTCCTCGGGAGGTGACATTGTGGGCAGACTGCAGTCCTGGCAGAGGGACCAGGTCTGACCAGAAGGAAACCTTTTGTTACAGGAAAAACATGCAAAATGAGACTCCCTGGGTGCAGCGTCGGCGTCCCTGCCTCCTGCTAGGCAGGGACGCCGCTCCCCTCACCTCCCCGCTCCGTGCCCGGCGGCTTCCTCCCGCTCTGCTGGCAGCGCGCGCTGCTTCCAGGCCTCTGCGCTTAGGGCGCGCGCGCGCTCCCCCTCTCTTAAAGGGGCCGCGTGCGCCGTCCTAAGGAGTCCCCGGCCAATGGCCAGAGGACCTCACCATATATAAGGCACCTCCTCCAAAATGGAGGTGCCCGAGCAATGTTGTTGCAAAGCCTTTCAACTCTGCTTCAGCCCTCAGGTCCCGTTACCAGATACCTGCCAGTTACCTGCCAGATCTCTGCTTGCATTCCTGCGGTCCGACAGTCTGCCTTCCAACACCTGTCAGTCTGTCTATGGATCCGCCCGCCCGCTCACCTGGGAGCGCTCACCTGCTACCTGCCTGCTAGCCTACCTGGAGGCTCTGCCGTCACTTGCCGTGACCACCTGCCTGTCCAGAGACTCCTGCCCGCTCACCTGGGAGCGCTCACCTGCTACCTGCCTGCTAGCCTACCTGGAGGCTCTGCCGCCACTTGCCGTGACCACCTGCCTGTCCAGAGACTCCTGCCCGCTCACCTGGGAGCGCTCACCTGCTACCTGCCTGCTAGCCTACCTGGAGGCTCTGCCGTCACTTGCCGTGACCACCTGCCTGTCCAGAGACTCCTGCCCGCTCACCTGGCAGCGCTCACCTGCTACCTGCCTGCTAGTCTACCTGTAGGCTCTGCCGTCACTTGCCGTGACCACCTGCCTGTCCAGAGACTCTTGCCCGCTCACCTGGGAGCGCTCACCTGCTACCTGCCTGCTAGCCTATCTAGAGACTCTTTCCCTGCTGTCACTTGCCGTGACCACCAGCCTGTCTTGAGTCTCTTATCCTGCTGTCACTTGCCGTGACCACCTGCCTGTCTAGAGACTCTTACCCTGCTGTCACTTGCCGTGACCACCTGCCTGTCCAGAGACTCCTGCCCGCTCACCTGGGAGCGCTCACCTGCTACCTGCCTGCTAGCCTACCTGGAGGCTCTGCCGTCACTTGCCGTGACCACCTGCCTGTCCAGAGACTCCTGCCCGCTCACCTGGGAGCGCTCACCTGCTACCTGCCTGCTAGCCTACCTGGAGGCTCTGCCGCCACTTGCCGTGACCACCTGCCTGTCCAGAGACTCCTGCCCGCTCACCTGGGAGCGCTCACCTGCTACCTGCCTGCTAGCCTACCTGGAGGCTCTGCCGTCACTTGCCGTGACCACCTGCCTGTCCAGAGACTCCTGCCCGCTCACCTGGCAGCGCTCACCTGCTACCTGCCTGCTAGTCTACCTGTAGGCTCTGCCGTCACTTGCCGTGACCACCTGCCTGTCCAGAGACTCTTGCCCGCTCACCTGGGAGCGCTCACCTGCTACCTGCCTGCTAGCCTATCTAGAGACTCTTTCCCTGCTGTCACTTGCCGTGACCACCAGCCTGTCTTGAGTCTCTTATCCTGCTGTCACTTGCCGTGACCACCTGCCTGTCTAGAGACTCTTACCCTGCTGTCACTTGCCGTGACCACCCGCCTGTCAAGAGACTGTCCCCGTCACTTGCCGTGACCTCCTGCCCTTCTACCCAGAGACTGTCCCTGTCACTTGCCGTGACTACCTGCCCGCCTTCCCTGGGAGCCACCCGCTTCCTTACAAGGACTGCCCCTTTGTATAATTGCTCAGAGGTTCCACCTCCCAGACCCGTTACACTGGGGTTAGGTATAGAGAGAAGAGAAAGAAACAGATGCTAGAGGGGAGCTAGGCTGTGGATAAAGAGCTGCCCCCGGTGGCAGAGGTTACTCAGACACTGCATCCTGAAGAGCTTGAGAGGCTGAAGGTGGCGGTGATCCGGCAGAACCAGGCAATCAGGCAGCAGAGTTCAGGTGAGCTGCGGCAGTGTTATAAACTGGCGACAGAAAGATGGCGCCGAGTAGAAGGAGGAGAAAGAGGCAGTAACAGGAAAAACACGTGCATGGATCTTGCGCACCAGAATGCAAAGTGTGCCCTGATAGGTGGAGGGTGGAAAGCGCTGGAGAGCCGGCGTGCGTGATTGTTTAGGCTGCTAGGGGTGTGGCCCGGCCACTGGAGAAAGGCTAGACTGAAGTCTGGATTTTTTAAAAGAGGTGCAGCAGGAGCCTCTGGAAAACGTGGAGGTGGCGAATCGAGCACCCTCACTGCCTGGTAGGATATATCTATAGTGAAGAACCTGAATCCTTCTTCGCAGACCGATGATGAAGCTGGGCATGAGATAACCTGATCCTTCTGGATCTGGGGGCGAGCGGGCAAAAGTTTAGTGCCAAGAACAGTCTGCCAGGGAATCCCAAACACTCTTGTTGTGTTAGGGTCCAGCCTCGTAAACCAGAGGATACAGTAGTGAAACAATTCCGCTGTCGCCCTCACAAACAGTATCTGAAAGAAAAAGGGGAATCATTAATATAAAAAAAATAAAAAAAAACCTACGGCTACATACACATTGCGTTCTGTGTCCCAGTCGGGGTATATGTCCGAAATCCCCAGTAAAACGGGGTCTGACGTGTGCGCTGACGGGGGCCATAGACTGCAATGTTGATGGCAGAGCGAACATGCACTTTTTTCGGGAGTGTACGCCTACAGGAGGCGGACTGTCAGACACAGTAGACGTATGCCCCGACGGCGACACAGAACGCAATGTGAAAACACCCTAGGGTAGAGATGGGCCTGGGTCCAGACCCATGTCTGCCTCCTACTGACATTAAGCTAAAACAGATTAGCTTCATGCCAGTTGATAATGCACCCTTCTGGGGAAGAGCTAAGTTTTTTTTGGATAGTGTCAGCAACATACACCCATGGTTTTTTGTGTCCCCCAATGAAACATTCACCCACCACCCCAAATCCCCCCAGCATTAATCCCCCCACATCAACCAGAGGGCCCCAAAGCATAAACCCCTCAAATCCCACCAGTCCTCCCCCCTTCAAGCAAACCCACACCAGCCGCCTCCCCAAGCATAAACCCCCACCCCAAATCCGAGCAGACTGCCCTCTACAAACATTATCCCCCCCCTCCAGAGGCCCCAAAAGAGTGCACCATCCCCCAGAGGCGTGCACCATCATCCCGCCCCCCTTTCCCAGAGCCCCCACAGGTGTGCACCATCATCCCGCCCCCCTTCCCCAGAGCCCCCACAGGCGTGCACCATCATTTCGCCCCCCTTCCCCAGAGCCCCCACAGGCGAGCACCATCATTCCGCCCCCCTTCCCCAGAGCCCCCACAGGCGTGCACCATCATTCCGCCCCCTTCCCCAGAGCCCCCACAGGCGTGCACCATCATTCCGCCCCCCTTCCCCAGAGCCCCCACAGGCGTGCACCATCACCCCCCCCCCTTCCCCAGAGCCCCCACAAACCCCCCAGAGCATGCTCTCAGAGCCCCCACAAACCCCCCAGAGCCCTAGCATGCCCCCAGAGCCCCCATAAACCCCCCAAAGCCCGCAGCATGCCCCCAGAGCCCGCAGCATGCCCCCCAGAGCCCCCCACAAACCTCCCAGAGCACCACAAACCCACAGCATCCCCCAGAGCCCGCAGCATTCCCCCACAAACCCGCAGCATCCACCCAGAGCCCCCACAAACCCGCAGCATGCCCCAGAGCCCACAGCATGGCCCCCCCAGAGCCCACAGCATGGCCCCCCCAGAGCCCACAGCATGGACCCCCCAGAGCCCACAGCATGGCCCCCCAGAGCCCACACAAACCCGCAGCATGCCCCCAGAGCCACCACAAGCCCGCAGGATGCTCACAGAGCACCCGGAGCCCGCAGCATGTCCCCAGAGCCCGCAGCATACCCCACATAGCCACCACCAGCCCCCACATAGCCCCCAAACGTGCATACCACCCAGAGCCCCCACAAACCCGCAGCATCCCCCCAGAGCCCACAGCATGCCCCCACAAACCCGCAGCATCCCCCCCAGAGGCCCCAGCATGCCCCCACAAACCCGCAGCATCCCCCCAGAGGCCACAGCATGCCCCAACAAACCCGCAGCATGCCCCCAGAGCCACCACAAACCCGCAGCATCCACCTACAGCATGCCCCCCAAAGCCACCACAAGCCTGCAGCATGCCCGCAGCATCCCACACATAGCCACCACCAGCCCCCACAGAGCCCCCAAGCCTGCATCCTACCCAGAGCCACCACAAACCCGCAACATGTCCCCACAAACCCACAGCATGCCCCCACAAACCCACAGCATGCCCCCAGAGCCCCCACAAACCCGCAGCTTTCACCCAGAGCCCCCACAAACCCGCAGCTTCCACCCTGAGCCCCCACAAACCCGCAGCATCCACCCAGAGCCCCCACAAACCCGCAGCATCCACCCAGAGCCCCAACAAACCCGCAGCATCCACCCAGAGCCCACAGCATGCCCCCAGAGCATCCCCACGGAGCCCGCAGCATGTCCCCAGAGGCCGCAGCATCCCCCACATAGCCACCACCAGCCCCCACAGAGCCCCCAAGCGTACATCCCACCCAGAGACCCCACAAACCCGCAGCATCCCCCCCAGAGCCCCCACTAAATGCCCCCAGAGCCGGCAGCATGCCCCCGCAAACCCGCAGCATCCCCCCCAGAGCCCGCAGCATGCCCCCCAGAGCCCCCACAAACCTCCCAGAGCCCCCACAAACCCACAGCATCCCCCCACAAACCTGCAGCGTCCCCCCAGAGGCCCCACAAACCCGCAGCATCCCCCCAGAGCCCGCAGCATCCCCCCAGAGCCCCCACAAACCCACAGCATGGCCCCCCAGAGCCCACAGCATGGCCCCCCCAGAGCCAACAGCATGGCCCCCCCAGAGCCCACACAAACCCGCAGCATGCCCCCAGAGCCACCACAAGCCCGCAGGATGCCCCCAGAGCATCCCCACAGAGCACCCAGAGCCCGCAGCATCCCCCACATAGCCACCACCAGCCCCCACAGAGCCCCCAAATGTGCATACCACCCAGAGCCCCCACAAACCCGCAGCATCCCCCCCAGAGCCCCCACAAACCCGCAGCATCCCCCCAGAACCCGCAGCATCCCCCCCAGAGCCCACAGCATGCCCCCACAAACCCGCAGCATCCCCCCCAGAGGCCCCAGCATGCCCCCACAAACCCGCAGCATCCTCCCCCAGAGGCCCCAGCATGCCCCCACAAACCCACAGCATGCCTCAGAGCCCACAGCATGCGCCCACAAACCCGCAGCATGCCCCAGAGCCCACAGCATGCACCCACAAACCCGCAGCATGCCCCAGAGCCCCCACAAATCGCAGCATCCCCCCCAG
The DNA here is from genome assembly GCF_046119375.1 of Phyllobates terribilis. Taxonomy (NCBI): domain Eukaryota; kingdom Metazoa; phylum Chordata; class Amphibia; order Anura; family Dendrobatidae; genus Phyllobates; species Phyllobates terribilis. The sequence continues at coordinate 397,989,276 of NW_027362763.1, forward strand.
AGCCCCCACAAACCCGCAGCATCCCCCCAAAGCCCGCAGCATCCCCCCCAGAGCCCACAGCATGCCCCCTCAAACCCACAGCATCCCCCCCAGAGGCCCCAGCATGCCCCCACAAATCTGCAGCATCCCCCCCAGAGGCCCCAGCATGCCCCCACAAACCCACAGCATGCCCCAGAGCCCACAGCATGCGTCAACAAACCCGCAGCATGCCCCAGATCCCACAGCATGCGCCCACAAACCCACAGCATCCCCCCCCAGAGCCCACAGAATGCCCCCACAAACCCGCAGCATCCCCCCAGAGCCCACAGCATGCCCCCACAAACCCGCAGCATCCCCCCAGAGCCCCCACAAACCCACAGCATGCCCCCCCCAGAGCCCACAGCATGGCCCCCCCAGAGCCCACAGCATGGCCCCCCCAGAGCCCACACAAACCCGAAGCATGCCCCCAGAGCCACCACAAGCCCGCAGGATGCCCCCAGAGCATCCCCACAGAGCACCCAAAGCCCGCAGCATGTCCCCAGAGCCCGCAGCATCCCCCACATAGCCACCACCAGCCCCCACAGAGCCCCCAAACGTGCATACCACCCAGAGCCCCCACAAACCCGCAGCATACCCCCCAGAGCCCCCACAAACCTGCAGCATCCCCCCAGAGCCCGCAGCATCCCCCCCAGAGGCCCCAGCATGCCCCCACAAACCAGCAGCATCCCCCCCAGAGGCCCCAGCATGCCCCCACAAACCCACAGCATGCCTCAGAGCCCACAGCATGCGCCCACAAACCCGCAGCATGCCCCAGAGCCCACAGCATGCACCCACAAACCCGCAGCATGCCCCAGAGCCCACAGCATGCCCCCAGAGCCCCCAAAAATCGCAGCATCCCCCCCAGAGCCCCCACAAACCTGCAGCATGCCCCAGAGCCCACAGCATGCCCCCAGAGCCCCCAAAAATCGCAGCATCCCCCCCAGAGCCCCCACAAACCTGCAGCATTCCCCCAGAGCCCGCAGCATCCCCCCCAGAGACCACAGCATGCCCCCACAAACCCACAGCATCCGCCCCAGAGGACCCCATGCCCCCACAAACCCGCAGCATCCCCCCCAGAGGCCCCAGCATGCCCGCACAAACCCACAGCATGCCCCCCAGAGGCCCCAGCATGCCCCCACAAACCTACAGCATGCCCCAGAGCCCACAGCATGTGCCCACAAACCCGCAGCATGCCCCAGAGCCCACAGCATGCGCCCACAAACCCGCAGCATGCCCCAGAGCCCACAGCATGCCCCCAGCAACCCGCAGCATCCCCCCAGAGGCCCCAGCATGCCCCCACAAACCCACAGCATGCCCCAGAGCCCACAGCATGCGCCCACAAACCCGCAGCATCCCCACCAGAGCCCACAGAATGCCCCCACAAACCCGCAGCAACCCCCCCAGAGCCCACAGCATGCCCCCACAAACCCGCAGCATGCCCCCACAAACCCGCAGCATGCCCCCAGAGCCACCACAAACCCACAGCATGGCCCCCCAGAGCCCACAGCATGGCCCCCCCAGAGCCAACAGCATGGCCCCCCCAGAGCCCACACAAACCCGCAGCATGCCCCCAGAGCCACCACAAGCCCGCAGGATGCCCCCAGAGCATCCCCACAGAGCCCGCAGCATCCCCCACATAGCCACCACCAGCCCCCACAGAGCCCCCAAATGTGCATACCACCCAGAGCCCGAACAAACCCGCAGCATCCCCCCCCAGAGCCCCCACAAACCCGCAGCATCCCCCCAGAACCCGCAGCATCCCCCCCAGAGCCCACAGCATGCCCCCACAAACCCGCAGCATCCCCCCCAGAGGCCCCAGCATGCCCCCACAAACCCGCATCATCCCCCCCAGATGCCCCAGCATGCGCCCACAAACCCACAGCATGCCTCAGAGCCCACAGCATGCGCCCACAAACCCGCAGCATGCCCCAGAGCCCACAGCATGCACCCACAAACCCGCAGCATGCCCCAGAGCCCCCACAAATCGCAGCATCCCCCCCAGAGCCCCCACAAACCCGCAGCATCCCCCCAAAGCCCGCAGCATCCCCCCCAGAGCCCACAGCATGCCCCCTCAAACCCACAGCATCCCCCCCAGAGGCCCCAGCATGCCCCCACAAACCCGCAGCATGCCCCAGATCCCACAGCATGCGCCTACAAACCCACAGCATCCCCCCCCAGAGCCCACAGAATGCCCCCACAAACCCGCAGCATCCCCCCAGAGCCCACAGCATGCCCCCACAAACCCGCAGCATCCCCCCAGAGCCCCCACAAACCCACAGCATGGCCCCCCCAGAGCCCACAGCATGCCCCCCCCAGAGCCCACAGCATGGCCCCCCCAGAGCCCACACAAACCCGAAGCATGCCCCCAGAGCCACCACAAGCCCGCAGGATGCCCCCAGAGCATCCCTACAGAGCACCCAAAGCCCGCAGCATGTCCCCAGAGCCCGCAGCATCCCCCACATAGCCACCACCAGCCCCCACAGAGCCCCCAAATGTGCATACCACCCAGAGCCCCCACAAACCCGCAGCATACCCCCCAGAGCCCCCACAAACCTGCAGCATCCCCCCAGAGCCCGCAGCATCCCCCCCAGAGGCCCCAGCATGCCCCCACAAACCAGCAGCATCCCCCACAGAGGCCCCAGCATGCCCCCACAAACCCACAGCATGCCTCAGAGCCCACAGCATGCGCCCACAAACCCGCAGCATGCCCCAGAGCCCACAGCATGCACCCACAAACCCGCAGCATGCCCCAGAGCCCACAGCATGCCCCCAGAGCCCCCAAAAATCGCAGCATCCCCCCCAGAGCCCCCACAAACCTGCAGCATTCCCCCAGAGCCCGCAGCATCCCCCCCCAGAGCCCACAGCATGCCCCCACAAACCCACAGCATCCGCCCCAGAGGACCCCATGCCCCCACAAACCCGCAGCATCCCCCCCAGAGGCCCCAGCATGCCCCCACAAACCCACAGCATGCCCCCCAGAGGCCCCAGCATGCCCCCACAAACCTACAGCATGCCCCAGAGCTCACAGCATGTGCCCACAAACCCGCAGCATGCCCCAGAGCCCACAGCATGCGCCCACAAACCCGCAGCATGCCCCAGAGCCCACAGCATGCCCCCACAAACCCGCAGCATCCCCCCCAGAGGCCCCAGCATGCCCCCACAAACCCACAGCATGCCCCAGAGCCCACAGCATGCGCCCACAAACCCGCAGCATCCCCACCAGAGCCCACAGAATGCCCCCACAAACCCGCAGCAACCCCCCCAGAGCCCACAGCATGCCCCCACAAACCCGCAGCATGCCCCCACAAACCCGCAGCATGCCCCCAGAGCCACCACAAACCCGCAGCATCCACCCACAGCATGCCCCCAAAGCCACCACAAGCCTGCAGCATGCCCCCAGAGCCCGCAGCATCCCCCACATAGCCACCACCAGCCCCCACAGAGCCCCCAAGCGTGCATCCTACCCAGAGCCCCCACAAACCTGCAGCATGTCCCCACAAACCCACAGCATGCCCCCACAAACCCACAGCTTCCACCCAGAGCCCCCACAAACCAGCAGCTTCCACCCAGAGCCCACAGCATGCCCGGGGAGCCCCCACAAACTCGCAGCATCCCCCCGAGCCCACAGGATACCCCCAGAGCATCCCCACAGAGCCTGCAGCATGTCCCCAGAGCCCGCAGCATCCCCCACATAGCCACCACCAGCCCCCACAGAGCCCCTAAGCGTACATCCCACCCAGAGACCCCACAAACCCGCAAGCATCCCCCCCAGAGCCCCCACAAAATGCCCGCAGCATGCCCCCACAAACCCACAGCATCCCCCCAGAGCCTCCACAAACCCACAGCATGGCCCCCCCAGAGCCCACAGCATCCCCCAAGAGCCCACACAAACCGCAGCATGCCCCCAGAGCCACCACAAGCCTGCAGGATGCCCTCAGAGCATCCCCACAGAGCACCCAGAGCCTGCAGCATGTCCCCAGAGCCCACAGCATCCCCCACAAGCCACCACCAGCTCCCAAAGGTGCATCCCTCCCAGAGCCCCCACAAACCCTCTGCATCCCCCCAGAGCCCCCACAAAATGCCCCCACAAATCCGCAGCATCCCCCCAGAGCCCCCACAAACCCGCAGCATCCCCCCAGAGCCTGCAGCATGCCCCCACAAACCCGCAGCATCCCCCCACAAACCCACAGCATGCCCCAGAGCCCACATCATGCGCCCACAAACCCGCAGCATGCCACCACAAACCCGCAGCATCCACCCACAGCATGCCCCCAAAGCCACCACAAGCCTGCAGCATGCCCCCAGAGCCCGCAGCATCCCCCACATAGCCACCACCAGCCCCCACAGAGCCCCCAAGCGTGCATCCTACCCAGAGCCCCCACAGACCCGCAGCATGTCCCCACAAACCCACAGCATGCCCCCACAAACCCGCAGCATGCCCCCAGAGCCACCACAAACCCGCAGCTTCCACCCAGAGCCCCCACAAACCCGCAGCATCCACCCAGAGCCTCCACAAAACCACAGCATCCACCCAGAGCCCACAGCATGCCCCCAGAGCCCCCACAAACTCGCAGCATCCCCCCGAGCCCACAGGATGCCCCAGAGCATCCCCACAGAGCCCGCAGCATGTTCCCAGAGCCCGCAGCATCCCCCACATAGCCACCACCAGCCCCCACAGAGCCCTCAAGCGTGCATCCTACCCAGAGCCCCCACAAACCCGCAGCATGTCCCCACAAACCCACAGCATGCCCCCACAAACCAGCAGCATCCCCCCAGAGCCCCCACAAACCCGCAGCTTCCAACCAGAGCCCCCACAAAACCGCAGCATCCACCCAGAGCCCACAGCATGCCCCCAGAGCCCCCACAAACTCGCAGCATCCCCCCGAGCCCACAGGATGCCCCCAGAGCATCCCCACAGAGCCCGCAGCATGTTCCCAGAGCCCGCAGCATCCCCCACATAGCCACCACCAGCCCCCACAGAGCCCTCAAGCGTGCATCCTACCCAGAGCCCCCACAAACCCGCAGCATGTCCCAAAAAACCCACAGCTTGCCCCCACAAACCAGCAGCATCCACCCAGAGCCCCCACAAACCCGCAGCATCCACCCAGAGCCCACAGCATGCCCCCAGAGCATCCCCACAGAGCCCGCAGCATGTTCCCAGAGCCCGCAGCATCCCCCACATAGCCACCACCAGCCCCCAAGCAAACATCCCACCGAGAGACCCCACAAACCCGCAGCATCCCCTCCAGAGCCCCCATGAGCCCGCAGCATGCCCCCACAAACCTGCAGCATCCCCCCAGAGACCACAGCATGCCCCCACAAACCCACAGCATCCCCCCCAGAGCCCACAGCATGCCCCCACAAACCCGCAGCATCCCCCCAGAGCCCACAGCATGCCCCCACAAATCCGCAGCATGCCCCCAGAGCCCCCACAAGCCCGCAGCATCCACCCAGAGCCCCCACAAGCCCGCAGCATCCACCCAGAGCCCCCACAAGCCCGCAGCATCCACCCAGAGCCCCCACAAACTCGCAGCATCCACCCAGAGCCCCCACAAACTCGCAGCATCCACGCAGAGCCCCCACAAACTTGCAGCATCCACCCAGAGCCCCCACAAGCCTGCAGAATCCACCCAGAGGGTCCCCACCGAGCATTAGAGCCCGCAGCACGTCCCCAGAGCCCGCAGGATCCCCTACATAGCCACCACCAGCCCCCACAGAGCCTCCAAGCATGCATCCCACCCAGAGCCCCCACAAACCCGCAGTATGTCCCCACAAACCCACAGCATCCCCCCAGAGCCACCACAAACCCGCAGCATCCACCCAGAGCCCGCAGCATGCCCCCAGAGCATCCCCACAGAGCACCCAGAGCAAGCAGCATCCCCCACATAGCCACCACCAGCCCCCAAGCATGCATCCCACCCAGAGCCCCCACAAACCCGCCGCATCCACCCAGAGCCCCCACAAACCCGCAGCATCCACCCAGAGCCCCCACAAACCCGCAGCATCCCCCAGGCCCACATCATGCCTCCAGAGCCCCCACAAACCCACAGCATCCCCCAGGCCCACATCATGCCTCCAGAGCCCCCACAAACTCGCAGCACCCCCCCCCTCCGAGCCCGCAGCATGCCCCCAGAGCCACCACAAGCCCGCAGCATGCCCCCAGAGCATCCCTACAGAGCACTCAGCATGTCCCCAGAGCCCCCACATAGCCACCACCAGCCCCCAAGCGTGCATCCCACCCAGAGCCCCCACAAGCCCGCAGCACTGACCTCCTCCTGCAGCTTCACCAGCAGCTTGTCTCCCAGTCCCTCTGCATGAGGCTATGGCGTCGGCTGCTAAACTAGAACACGCCCGTAATGCACAGTCAGGACACGCCCCCCGGAAATGACGTCATACCTGGAAGGAGCCCATACATTCTAGTGTTTACCCTGGTAGTCTTGAGACAGTGTATGGAAAAGGCATGAGGCCTGTACCCGTGTGGGACACCGTTAGAGTGAAGCCTGGCAGCCTGAAAGGTCGAGGCTGGATCCTGTGTGTAGATGCCAGTGGCCTTGGAGGGAAAGCCGGCTTGGAAGGCAAGAGTCCTGGAAGACGAAGACTGGATGTGTGTGTGAAACATTCCAGTAGCCTTTGAGGGAACGAGGGCTAGAGACCCCCATCTGGGAAGCCGCAAAGCCACAGTGGTGGCAAACCAAACGGACTGAAGCAGCTGTACCCCGGCAAAGGTAAAAACACTGCTTAATGTGGACATTTATGCTATTACCTTGCTGAAGGCTGTAACTGGAGCCAAGTGGACGTGTCTGTCGCTGGGAAGGCTCCCGAATGTGATGTGTGTAATATGCCACTGGAAAGGCTCGTGGACATTATATGTGTGATAAGCGGTTTATGATAAATAATAAACTGCTGCATTGTGGAAAAACCGGAAAGACATTTTGCTTTACTTGACCCGGTGCAGCGAGTATCCCCCAGTATGATGACTAGCGCTGCCTTACAGTATGCTCTACAAAAAATGTCCTTGAATCACACAGGTTCTGCAAATATGGCAGTCTATTCCAAATAGAGTCAAATTTGTGTCCCTAAATTCAAATAGTGTAACTTCCCCTCCAAGCCCTGCCATTTGTTGAAACAGAACTTTTTGACTACATGTGGGATATCAATGCTTTCAGAAGAAAGTGGGTAACAAACTCAGGAGTCCACTTTCTCGTGCTACCTCTTGTAAAAGTGAAAAATTTGCGGCTAAAGCAACAGTTTTGTGAAAAAAATTAACATTTTTCAATATGATGAACTAATGATATCAAATTCTGTGTTGAACCTGTGGGTTCAAAATGCTCACTATACCCCTGGATGAAATCCTTGAGGCGTGTAGTTTCCAAAATGTGGCCACTTGTGGGGAGTTTTTGCTCTTTAGGCACCTTTGGGTCCCTGCAAATGTGACATTCTGACTGCAATCTATTCCAGCCTAATTTGTGCTCCAAAATTCAAATAGCGCTCCTTCCGAGCCCTGCCGTTTGGCCAAATAGACCTTTTTGACTACATGTGCGGTATCACCACGCTCAGAAGAAAGTGGGGTACAAACTGTGGGGTGCAGTTTTTATTGTTACCTCTTGCAAAACCGGATAAATTTGGGTGTAAAGCAACATTTTCATGAAAAAAAATTAAATTTTTCAATATGACAACCTAATGTTATCAAATTCTGTGTAGAACCTGTGGGTTCAAAACACTCACTAAACCCCTGGATAAATCCTTGAGGGATGTAAGTTCCAAAATGGGGTCAGTTGTCGAGCTTTTTTGCTGTTTAGGAACCTTAGGGGCTTTGAAAATGCGACATGGTGTCCGCAATCTACAGTTAGGTCCTGAAATAATTGGACAGTGACACAAGTTTAGGCATTTTAGCTGTTTAACAAAAGATATTCAAAATATAATTACTGTATATATTCAATATGGGATTAAAGTGCAGACTCTCCGCTTTAATCTGAGGTTATTCACATTCTAATTAGAGTAAGGGTTTAAGAATTATAGCTATTTATTATGTAGCTGCCTTTTTTTGAGTAATGGGACAATTTTCTCAAAAGCTCTTTAATGGGCTGCATGGGCTATTTCCTTGTTAATCCATCATCAATTAAGCAGGTAAAACGTGTGGAGCTGATTACAGGTGTGGCATTTGCATTTGAAAGTTGTTGCTGTGAACCCACAACATACAGTCAAAGGAGCTCTCAATGGAAGAAAAACAGACCATCATTAGGCTGAAAATAAAAATTAAATATATCAGAGAAATAGCAGAGTTCTTAGGAGTGGGCAAAGTAACAGTTTGGTATATTCTGGGGTAAAAAAAAGAGCTTGGGAACTCAAAAAGGCCTAGACATCCATGAAAGACAATGGTGGGGGATAATCGCAGAATCATTTCCATGTTGAAGAAAAATTCCTTCACAACATCCACCCAAGTGAAGAACACTCTCCAGGAAGCAGGTGTTTCAGTATCTAAGTCTACCATAAAGAGAAGACTTAATGAGAGCAAATACAGAGTGTTCACCACAAGGTGCAAACCATTTATCAATCTTACAAATAGACCAAATTTAGACTTTGCCAAAAAAAACATCTAAGAAAGCTAGCCCAGTTCTGGAAAAGTATTCTTTGGACAGATAAAACTAAGATCAACCTCTACCAGAATGATGGGAAGAAGAAAGGATAGAGAAGGCTTGTAATGGCTCATGATCCAAAGCACACCACATCCTCTATAAAACACGGTGAAAGCCGTGTTAAATATACATATTTTGTATACAGTATTTATTTATTCATAACTTCTTACAAGATGCAATACTTCAAAGAAAATGTCCCAATAATACGTATAAAAAAAATGCAGTAGTTTATTGGATTGTCCACTAAAAATAATAATTTCACCAAAAGCAATGAAAGCTGTTGCTGTGATTCCATAACTGTGAGAAAGTCCCTTACTGAGAGCTGGAAGAGCCGGAAAACAGTGTGGACAATTTCTTTAAAGCAGAGAATGAAGTTTATTCAGAGATATGAGGCAGAACAGTTCAGAATTAAGGCAGGGAAAATACACTGGCACTCGCAGGTGACCAAATGAGCGACACAGCATTAGGATATCTGGCGATGGTCGGGCCATGGTCTGGCGATGTTGTGGCCTTGGTGGTGGACTGCATGGCAATGGTCTGCCCCGAAAAACAGTATCAGAGCCTTTTTATGCATGGCTTAAACAAAGGAACTACATATTGCTGCAAAAGGCCTATACATGATAACATCATACTGCAGGGAAAGACATGCATTTTAGAACAACAAAGTGATAGTGCAACATGACAATATTTGAGTATTCTTACCAAACTCCATTACAATCCATAAATCTCCATGTTCCTCTTAAGTAATGACAGTTTCCTCATAATTCTCCACATATTGACAACTGTATTGTCCTAATTTCCATACCACAATTACAAGGACACTATTTACTACTCTATAACACCACTTATTTACTTTCACAGTGACCTGCAGATGCTCCTATTAACCTTTGTGTATACTAACCATACCTGCTAATGGCACTGACGTAATTTTATGTCTCTGTAGCACCCTGAGGACTCGGCTGCTACAGGGGTATTGCACCTCACTCCAGAGGTGTGGTATTCCACTCCCGGGTAAGGATGGAGTGTGGGACTGAGCTCAGTAGGCTGCATGCACTACATACATCCCATTTCCGGGGGACAGAACTACGGTACTCCCACCAGTATATGTGCAGGTACGACAGCGTCTGTCCCTGGCTGGAGTGGGAGGGGGGTAGAACATCCCAGTAGTGTAGGGGCAGATAGGGGGAGTAGTCTGGGTAAAGCTAGGAGCCCATTGGGTGCTGGTCACCTGGGTTCACACATAGAGGGAGTATATATGGTGGGCACCATCTTAGGACAGGGTCTTTTTAGCAGAGGAGCTCAGCCAGGAGGGCTGACAGGGAGCTGTGGCTCCGGCTGGGCCCAGCTCCAGGGCCAAGCCTGCATTGAAGAGAGAGAGGAGGAAGAAAGGCCCAGAGAAGCAGAGTCAGAAGGAACCCTAAGAACCCAGAATCAGACCAAAAAGGGTGAAGGGTTGGCGGGCACGGGTACCGGAACCCGAACTGGTGGAGGCCACTTATCCTCAGCCAGGAACCGGAGGTCGTGGTCAAGATTTGCCACGACCCTCACCAAATCCACCAGAAAGGCACACCAAGCATAGGGTCAGGGAACCCAGAGGAGGTTTGACCACCAAGAGACCCGAGGGAGCCGGCCAAAGGTGGATCCCTGGTGGGAATGGCCAGAGACAGAGAGAGAGAAAGGGAGCTCAGGACCACGCTCCAGAACTGCCTGGGGGTTAGCCGAGTCCAGGACCTGGTGGACGCAGCACGGCTCGGGTGGTCACTCAAGGCCAGAGTGACTGAGAGAACAACCGTGAGTAAAAACCCTGAAACTGCACCTCAAGTCTCTGACTCTCCTTTCTACAACATAACTACACCCATCATCCACACCTGCTGCCCTGAGGCCATACCCCTCCCGTTGGGGGTTATACCATCACTGCTGCACATATACCACCGGCCTCAGCGGACTGCTCTGCAGCGGCGGCTTCAAAGCCGCACTCAACGGGTGGCGTAGTCGATCAAATTAACATCTACTGCCATAGACTGCCACTTAGTTTGACACCCTGGGCACGGACCGGGTCACCGCCACAAGGACTACTACCCCCATCGAGATCCGGCTCCGGGTATCCCTTGCACATGGCCCAGGGGGCGCGTCATCTCCATTGTGGGAACATCGCACAGAACATGCATATTATTAGCTGCAAAACTTAGTTCTCAAACTTCTGAACAAGATGGCTGCTAGGTTTAACATGACTGTTCAGAATATTAGGACTTCTCTTACAACAATATGCAGTCGAAGGAGCTCTCAGTGGAAGAGAAACAGACCATCATTAGGCTGAAAAAAAGAAATCTATCACTTTTGCAAAAGTGAAAACTTTGGAAAACAGCTACATTTTTTTGTGAAAAAAATGTCATTTTTCAGACTGACTACCTAATGTTATCAAATTCTGTGTAGTATCTGAGGGTTGAAAATGCTCACTATACCCCAGGATAAAATTCTTGAGGAGTGTAGTTTCCAAAATTAGGTCAGTGATGGGGGGTTTCTGCTGTTTAGGCACCTAAGGGGCCCTGCAAATGTGACGTGGCATCAGCAGTCTATTTCAGCCAAATTTGTGCTCCAAAATTCAAATCTGTTTAAATGCACGACTTTCGCCTCCCCCTTTAACCTTCGACTTCTGCCAGTGTAAAGGAGGAGAGTTGAAGAGCAGGCTGCTGGGGAGCTGACAGGCTGCAGGGACAAGAGAGATGGTGTGACCTCCTGTTCCTGCAAAAAAAAAAAAAAGATTAAAAAAATTGTGACAATGTATATAGCCTTTTTTTTCTTTTAAGTCCTTTATTATTGGAAAAAAAAACGTACACATATTTTTCAACCCTGCATCTGTGACAACCCAAACTATAAAATTAACTTGTCTCTTTCAAAGTTAAAAAAAAGCCAGAATTGCTCATTTTTGGTCACTTCTCCCCAAGCTAATTAAATAAGACATCAAAAAAATCCAAAATTACAGTTTATCCAACAGAAAACATGCCCTCATTTACCCCTGTGAGAAAACCAAAAAAAAGTTAAGGCTCTTAGAACACGGTGAAACAAAAAAATCATGGTTGCTCAGTGGGTAGCACTGTAGCTTTGCAGCACTGGGATCGAACCCTATGAAGGACAACATCTGCAAGACGTTGTACGTTCTCCCCGTGTTTGTGTGGGTTTCCTCCAGGTTCTCCAGTTTCCCCCACATTACAAAAACATACTAATAGGGAATTTAGATTGTGAGCCCCAATGAGGACAGTGATGATGATGTCTGTAAAGCACTCTAGAATATGATGTCTATATGTAAGTGAGTAATAATAAATGTATGTGATTTTATCGTGAGAAAGTAAAAATATATAACTAAACAATACATATTTTGCTTCATCGTGTCCATAACTACCCAGACTATAAAATGAGCATGCTATTTATCCTGTCCAGTAAACACCATTGAATAAAAAAAATGGCCTATCAAAATGTTGAGAAACAGCTGGCAGTGAAATGGTTAAGTTGAGACAATTTATCTAACAAGTTTAATATTTTTACTGTTTAACAATCTCACACTTCTATTCAGTATTTCTTAGTCTTATATCTCAGCCCTCTCCTTCAGACCTCACTGCCCAAGAATTTTCTATATATCGTAATATAAATATGGGAATATTCCTATAGGAATAAATTGACCAGAGGCGTCACTAGGTAATGGCACCTTTTTCTCGTCTTGAGCCTGATGCCTTTCTGGCCTTTTTGGCCACAGTCAATTGTATATCCTCCATTCTCATTCTACCTCTGCATAACTTGTAAGGATTTGTCTTTATAAGGCCATGTTCTCACGTGCAAAAATACAGCTTTTTGTCCCCCTGTGTTTCTGCCTTTTCATGCGTGTTTTTTTAGTGCATTAAATGCTAGGAATCCGCACTTAAAAAAGCTATTTATTTATACACTGCTCAAAAAAATAAAGGGAACACTTAAACAACAGAATATAACTCCAAGTGAATCAAACTTCTGTGAAATCAAACTGTCCACTTAGGAAGCAACACTGATTGACAATCAATTTCACATGCTGTTGTGCAAATGGAATAGACAATAGATGGAAATTATTGGCAATTATCAAGACACCCTCAATAAAGGAGTGGTTCTTCAGGTGGGGACCACAGACCACATCTCAGTACCAATGCTTTCTGGCTGATGTTTTGGTCACTTTTGAATGTTGGTTGTGCTTTCACACTCGTGGTAGCATGAGACGGACTCTACAACCCACAGTTCCCACTGTGTGTCCTTGCCGGCGACGAGGATGAGACTGTAACCGAGGAGGCCGACCTTCCTGAGTTAGAAGTGTCCGGAGAGAACTTTGGGCCTGCTCAAGTTCGAGACCTGATATTAAAGGGGGCGTTTGACCAGGGTACTGTCTGTAACGGGGTTGCTCAAGAGCCGGGGGCCGACACCAGATTCCTCCACTTTGCAGTTCAGGGGGAGATATTGTATCAGGTGACCATACTAAGGGGTGATGAGATAGTGGAACAGCTGTTAGTTCTAGGGCCATACCGACGGAGGTAAACCTCCATTTATCATCGCAGACAGACTGCCTGGTGGAGTGCTTTAATAAAACCTTAAAAGCGATGCTCAAAAAGGTCGTAGAGGATGGTCTTGACTGGAACTACCTGCTACCATTCCTGCTCTTCTCAGTAAGGGCAGTTCCACGAGCCTCTACTGGTTTCTCCCCTTTTGAGCTACTGTGTGGACGACATCTGCGAGGGCTCCTGGATATTGCCAACGAAACCTGGGAAGCCGAGGTTATGCCCCACCGGAGCATCATAGAACATGTCACCCAGATGCAGGAGAGAATGGCAAAAGTGATGCCTATCGTGAAGGCGCGTCTCCAGGCACAGGAGGCCTAGGCAAGGGTCTATAACCAATCAGCAAGGCTGAGGCAGTTCCAGCCTTTGGACCGTGTTCTGATGCTAATCCCTACAGTTGAAAGCAAGTTCCTGGCCAAGTGTTAAGGCCTGTATGAGGTGGTGGAGAAACTCAGTCAAGTTAATTATAAAGTCCACCAGTCAAGCCAAAGAAAGCCGCACCAGATATATCATGTAAACTTACGCAATCCATGGCGAGATCGGGAACACGTGGGAGCTCCTTGACTGGGAGCCACTCCCGAAGCCAAGGTGGAAGAGGACACGATAGTGGAGACTCTATCGCCAGCCCAGAAGCAACAGTGTCGAGAACTGCTGCAGCGAAATCGTGACCTGTTCTTAGATTTGCCAAGGCATACGCAGGTGGGTAGAGCATGATGTGTTAACAGAGCCGCATGTAAGAGTGAATCTGAAGTGCTATAGGATTCCTGAAGCACGCCGGGAGATGATCTCAACCGAGGTGAAAAGGATGTTAGACCTCGGCGTAATAGAAGAGTCAAAGAGTGGATGTTCGAGTCCCATCGTTCTCGTCCCAAAATCCAACAGGAAGTGGAGGTTTTGCAATGACTATAACGGGCTGAATGCCCCACTTCGATGAACTCATCGAGAGGCTTGGACCTGCAAGGTATATTATCACCCTCGACCTGATGAAGGGCTGCTGGCAGATCCCCATGTCCCAGAGGGCCAAGGAATAGATGGTGTTCTCAACACCTGATGGGTGTTTCCAATACACTCGAATGACTTTCGGACTGCAAGGAGCCCCAGCCACCTTCCAGAGAGCCATGGATCGGATCATCACCTCACAAAAGAAGTATGCCGCAGCCTACCTTGATGACATTATCGTCTTTAGCCCAAACTGGTCTAGTCATCTAAGGTACAGGCGATTCTAGATGCTCTGAGGAAGGCGGGATTTACTGTAAATCCAAAAAAATGTGCTGTTTGAAAGGAGGAGGCCAAGTACTTAGGCTATGTCATTGGGAGAGGCGAAATTAAGCCACAAGTCAATAAAGTCGAGGCAATCCAGAACTGGCCGCAACCACTCTCCAAGAAGCAGATGAGAGCATTTATTGGAATTGTGGGATATTACCGGCGGTTTATCCCAAATTTTGCCATGACAGCCGCTCCACTTACGGATCTTCTCAAAGGTACCAGATCATTGATGACTAAATGGATGGATGAAACGGAGACGGTGTTCCAACTGCTGAAGATAGCACTGTGTAAGCAGCCGGTCCTGGTCGCACCAGACTTTAATAAAGAATTTGTGGTCCAGACAGCCACTTCAGAAGTTGGCCTAGGAGCCATGCTCTCCCAAGAGATAAATGGGGAGGAATATCATATCCTGTATCTTATCTCATCCTGCAAGAAAAACTACGCTATAGTAGAAAAAGAGTGCTTAGCCATAAAATGGGCCGTAGACACACTGAGATATTACCTACTAGGCCGGAAGTTTAAACTAGTGTCACACCATGCCCCTTTGAGATGGTTAAGGGAAAAGAAGGGTAAGAATGCCTGGGTGACTAGGTGGTTCTTAGGTTTCCAGGACTTTAATTTTAACGCGGATTCCCTTTCTAAAATTCTCTGGTGTCTGAAGGTGCCCAAACCCCCGGCTTTGGGCAGAGGTGGGGAATATGTGACAGAGTCACTGGTGATATATGTGAGGGGAGATATGTTTCACTGTGGCTACTAGCTTCAGTGAACTAAACCTACAAGTTTCTCCAGCATGTTTTGTGGGGGGGGGGTTAAACCACCATTTTAAAAGGGAGTGCTTTATTGTGAATGACATTGTGAATGGTGGGAGGTCATTCACCATGTCTCCACCGCAAGGGTGTGGCTGGGGAAGTTAAATGCTCAGTCATTGTTATTTTTCCTCTGGTATGGTCTGGAGAAGGAAATCTCCAGACTGTGTGTGTGGAAGCCAGAGAGCTCCACAGAAGGACTTTGTGGTGAAACCTTAATGTGCTACCCAGAGCGGACGAAGCCCCGCTCGCCTATGGACTGTACTATACTTTATCTTTTTTTGTTTTTCGTTAACCCAGGGAGGCCATGTTTATTTTGTGGAACCCTGCTGTGGTTTATGCCATATATTAATAAACCTGCAGGAAGTTAACCCGAGACGTGTTTACTATGTCTGCCTCTGTGAGAGCTGAGAAAGTCACTTTATCAAAATATATTTTTCAGGCTTTCCAGAAAAGCCTATAAAGTAAAAACGCACAGAAAAATGCACAGTTCAAGTGCGTCTTTAAAAGCACAGTGGGCATGAGTTTTTAGGTAATAATATCAACTTTGCTTGAACTAATAAACACCAAAAAATGTCTGCACCAAAAAAACGCAGGGTTTACACTATGTGGGGACATGGAATCACAATTTCTCCTTTTTATGATATACAAGGTCTGTCTTGTGCTCTGGATGAAGATCACATATGACAAATGAAACCTACTCACCGACGCTTTCCGACATGTTATTTTAATGTGGTGGCATGTATGAGGATGTGTTGCTGTGACAGTAGACAGTTTGCGTCGTCTTACAGCTGCTAGACAATAATTATTTAATCTAGAATTAAATATAACAGAACTATATTGTAAGATACCTCAACACAACATCCTTACCAGGTAGTCATCCAGCAACAACAGCAATAATCAGCAAAAACATGCCTTGTGTATTATTAAATCATTTTTGCTTTTTAGTACTTGTTAGACGGTAGTTAGTGGGAGCCGCTACATACTTTTCACTGCATTTTATACACATGTCCATATTGTTCTCGTTACAATGACCTTTTTCTCTTATTTATACCATGTGGGTATTTTCCTGTGGCTTTACTGTGAAATAACGTGGGAGTAGAAAGCGTCCTCCTTCCAAAACCTGTGAAAATGAAAAATAAGCGAACTGCCTAATTTATGATATAATGAGTGAATCATCTGTTAGCAGGTGGAGAAAAACAGGTTGAGGAAGACATGACAAAGTGACAGTGATGTGGGAGGAGAACGGTGGGATAAATTGGGAAGAACATTTATAAATACATGGCCATAGAGCTTTATAAAATTATGACTGATTTAGACTACAGGAGCATATACAGACAGTGAGGTTAAAATTGCATCTGAATAACCACATGAGTTAGTTGCAGTGGTCAGTATTGTTGCATTTCTTTAGACAACCCTCCAACCTTGGACTGAAAGGTGACCATACATTTTCAATGTATAATCATCCTCCTGGTGACTTCTGTTTGCCTCCTGCTGCTTTCTTTGCTCAGATAGGCCATTCTTTTCCACCTGCCTCCAAGATGGCTAGTGCGGTGGAATGGAGAATGCCATAGTAAGTCTAAACTACGCCTTCCATCGATTTCCTGTGCTTTGTAATGTAAGGATCCCATGCTGTAATGTCTGTATACTCTTTTGCATCCCCCCTGCCCAGGAGCTGTGGTATGATCAGACCATGTTCCTGTACGGTCAGGCACAGCCATTACACAGTACACAGCAGGGGCACATTTATAAGATTATCTCAGCACAGGAACATTTTATTTATACAAATCCAATTGTGGAAATTATTATTATTCCAAGATCTATTGATTAAAATCAACTTTCGTTTGTGGGAAAAACCCTTTAACTCCTTCCAGACATGATGATTTTCCGTTTCTTGTTTTGTTTTTTCCTCACATTTTTACAAGAGCCATAATTGTATTTATTTTTCCATCGATAGACGTATGAGGGCTTGTTTTTTATGAGACGAGATGTACTTTTGAATGACACCATTCATTTTATGATGTAGTGTACTGGGTAGTGAAAATAAAATTCCATGTGCAGTGAAATAGCAGAAAATAACACAATTCTGCAATTGTTTATTTTGTTTTTTATTTACAGCGTTCATTATGTGGTAGAAAATAACCTGTAAATATGATTATTAAGGTCACTATGATTACGGTGATACCAAACGCGAACGAACCATAACATTTTCACTTTAGGTGATGGAGCTGAGTGAGGGTTTTTTCTTTTTTATGCCCTGAGCCAACATTTATATTAATACCATTTGGTGCATATTTTGATCATCCTTTATTACATTTTTCTGTACTGTTGCAGCGGCCAAAAACTGCAATTCTGGAGATTTGATTACTTTTCTCACCATACTGTTTACTGATCGGCTTCATTTAAATTATATTTTTCTAGATCTGACTATTACAGACTGTAAATGCTGCTGTCATAGATTGACATCAGCATTTAACAGATTAACAGACGCAGATGGAGCTCTGCTCCATGCGTGGCTGTTTCGGCCAGATGATGGCTGAATATTACAACCATCATCTGCCGGCAGTTCCTGAGCCGCATCAAAGCCGGGGAACCTGCATATGACGTACCAGTATCTCATATGTCGGTAAGGGGTAAAACTTTTTTATTTAAACCTTTATTTTTTTTTTAATTACTCTTCCTCAGGTGACTTACCCCAACTCTCTCTACTGACTCAGTAAATTAAATTCAACCGAGTAAGCCTTTATTCTATTTGGTCAGTAGTCACATTCTTAGAGAGATCCATAAGGAGCAAGTTGTTACTTATTAGCAATGTGTGTCAGTTTTCTTCTAATGCTCTCTCATGTATTGATATACTGTATTAATATGTTCACGTGCATTCCACTGAATTTAATGAAATTATTGTACAGTAATACCCTGTTGTTGGTATCCCACAATCTAGATCCTTTTTTATTATGGGATGATAATGTCTATTAATAAATTTTGTTATTAATTTGTGATCCATATTTTCTCTAGTGTGTGTTGTATTGATATAGTTTAATGGACAAGTCTGGGTTTGGCAAATGCCAGGAGAAGTTACCAGCCTGGCTGCATTGTGCTAACTGTACACTTTTGGTGGAGGATCATGAGATAGTTTTTCCAGCGAAGGGAAATCTTAATATTTCAGCATACCAATACACATTTTGGACAATTGTATGCTCCCAGTTTTGTGCGATCAGTTTGGTGAAGATTCTTTACTGTTCTAGCATGACTGTGCCCTAGTGTACAAAGCAAAGTCCATAAAGGCATGTTTGGCTTGGAAGTATTTGACTAGCACGAATGGAGCCATAGCCCCTACCTCAACCCCAGTGAACATCCTCCCCTTCTTTCAAAAATAGTAACTTTTTTATTTTTCCTGCCAAAAAAAAATCCAAAAGAGAAAGCCTGATTCTCATACAAAACGTCTGTCAGCCTCATTTGTCTCCACGTTCTCTTTTTATGGAAACAGCAATAAAGTGGATTAACGCGAAGTGGTGAGTCTTCAGCTGTTTTGCATCATATCATATTTAAGATTAGTTATAGCAAGTCTATCCATTATATCCTATGGCTTTGCTAAGCGGTACCTTTGTCTTCTGGGATTACCTGGTGAGATAGATTCAACCGTAGGTTCGGGTGAGCAGCACGGATTGAAGATTTCAATGCAGTGGAGTAGGCCTTGCCTGATGCCTCATGGAACAGTATAGGATATGCAGGTGACAGGTGGGTTATTAGGTAACATAATAAAGCAGGGTTGAAGGTGCAATCAACTCCAGGATAGTTGAGATGAGTTGGTTATCTGGTAACTTGACACAGCAGAATTAAAGGTGTGGGCAACACAGGATAAGCCTTAAAATGCTTTGGAAGATGACATCTGAGATGCATGCCAAGTTACAATAGTAACCCAATGCAGACTAGCACAGAGGTAGCTGGCTGCATGCAAAAGCAAAGCCCAGAGTTGGTGGTTGAAGGTTGATGAACTTATACAAGATTTTAGTATTGTGAAGTATTATCTCCATAAGCTCTGTGATTTCAAGAACGAGTATGAAAGATGCGTCTCTGATTTGGAGGATGCCCACAGACACCTTCCAATGCAAATTTCCGATCTTCAGCGACAAATGGCTGTTTCAGTTAATGGGCCAAACTGATGCTTTGGAGAATCATCTTGGACTAAATAATATTCGTATGGTGAGCCTCCTAGAACATTCAAAGGGCAATGATGCAGTCAAGTTTCTGAAATCCTGGTGTAAAAAACCGCCGCCTCATACTAACTTCTGTACTTTATTCGCTAATGAGAGAGGTCATTGGGTACCAAGAAGGCCAGATCCAAGACAGCTGCTGGCAAAGTTGCCTCACTTTCGTGATTGCGATTTCATCTTACAGGCCATCAGGGGATAAAGTCGACATTCTATATAATAATGCCAAAGTTTAATTTTTTCTGCATTTTTCAGTCTCAGGAGGCAAAGAGCACTCTTCAACGATGTCAGAGCCAAACTCCAAGAAAAAGGTTACTCCTATGTGATGATTTTTTCCTGCTAAAGCTTGTGTCATAAATGGTAATTCTACCAAATTCTTAATCTCACCGGAGGAAGCGATAATCTAGATTGAGACTGCTCTAGGGGTCTTCCCACATAATTTCCTCAGAGGCCGCTGATTTTTCTTTCATCTGCAAATGGTCCATATGTCAACGTTCTTCTTGCTCACTGTTCTGACTTTTCCTTTTATTTGGGAATCCATGTATCCTTCTCTTACTTGTTTGGGCTATGTTTTGAGCTATTGAGACTTTAGGGTGTGTTACTGTTTCACTCTTAGGATGGATTTTGGGCTCTGTTGCCTCCTACTCCATTTGTTGGGTGTAGTTTTGCATGTGTTTCAGTGCCAGACAGGGGCACTTAGGAAGTTCTCTTCCTTCTGCGCAGTTTCAAGATGGGAAATGTATTTTTTCTTGTATGGGTAATTATTCCCAAAGTATTGTACTATCTCTTTGGCTCAATCCAATCATGACGTCGTAACCCCTTCACTACATATGACTTATATATATATAAGTTATGTTCCTGACTTTGATGCAGGTTCTGGTGCTGAGCCCGCAACTTTTCTCGCACTTGACTGCTGACTTAATCAGCGGTCGTGCCTTTAATAGCCGCGGGTGGATCAGAGCTCCACCCGCAGCTGTTAATCAGTTAAATCCCACAGTCAATCTTTGACAGTGGCATTTAACACTCGCCAGCCTGGAATCACATCACAAATCCCGCCCATCAGCGCCCCTCTCACGTAATCGGGGGCACCGATGGGTTGTCATCACAGCCGGAGGTCTGCAGAAGACCCCCATGCTTGTCACTATGATACTCCTATGAACACCGGCTTGTAGCCAGCATTCATAGGAGATCATGATTTCTGCTATACATAGCAGTGCTACTGCTATGTATAGCACAGGCGATTGGACAATCGCAGCTTCAAGTCTCCTTAGGCGACTTAAATAAAGTAAAAAGTGAAGAAAAAAGTTTTTAAAATGATGAAAAAAATAAAAAACACAAAAGTTCAAATCACCACAAGTTCAAAACAATTACCCCCCCCACACATATTTGGTATCGCCGCGTTCAGAAATGTCACATCTATCAAACTATAAAGTAAATTAATCAGATGGGTAAACGGTGTAACGAGACAAAGAATCGAAACAGCAGAATTACGTTTTTTTGTCCTCCACAACATTACAATAAAAATAAAATAAAAATGCAATAGGAGGTGATGGTGATTAAAACATTGCATCTATCCCAAAATGGTATCAATAAAAACGTCAACTCAGGGAGCAAAAAATAAGCCATCACCCATTATCAGATCCCATAAAATGAATATTCTGCGGGTCTCTGAAAATGGCGAAAAACGCAAAAACTTTTTTGATACAAAATTCAAAATTTTTTGTCACCCGTTAATTAAAAAATAAACTATACATGTTTGGTATCTGCGTACTCGAACTGACCGGCGGAATCATATTAACAGGTCAGTTTTACCATATAGTGAACATGGTAAATAAAAAACCCCAAAAATGATTATGGAATTACACTTTCTTGCAATTTCACCGCACTTGGAATTTGTTTTCCATTTTCCAGTACACTATATGGTAAAATAAATGGTGCTATTCAAAAGTACAACTCGTTCCACAAAAAAACAAGCTCTCATACAGCTATATTGAAAAAAAAAATAGAAAAGTTATGGCTCTTGGAAAAAGGGGTGGAAAAAACGAAAACGAAAAAAAAAGAAAATGGTCATGGCGTGAAGGAGTTAAAGTAATGGCCTGGAATGTTTGGTGCCTTAACTCCCAAGTTTAAAAAAAAATATGGTCCTGGATTTTGTTAATAGGTACTCACCAAATGTAATTTGTCCTCAAGAAACCCACCTGACGGGTCAAAAAGTGTTGGTCATGAAAAGAGTCTGGATTATTAAAGGGAATCACAACACCTATCTCAATTATTTCACGGATGTTTCAATTCCAATTACTAAATAATTTCCATTGTCAGCGCTTTAGCTTTTTATAGGCGAGATATTAAACAACATGAGTTATCACTGGGGAAAAATTTGTTGGTTGCTGTACATGCTTATAATGATAGCCAGGCCCGGACTGCTAATCTGCCTTATTGGGCAGATGCCCGGTGGGCTGGTCTGTTAGGTCATAAAATGGGCTGCCTGGCTACTGTTGTCAGTGTACCATTGTGTATCAGTGAGTCATGCATTCTGTGTGGAGTCTGAGGTTATCTGCTTATCTACTTATCTTTATGGTAGGTAAATAAAGAAATGACTGGACAACTCAGAGCTTTAAGGCTATGTGCACACGATGCGGATTTGGTGCGGTTTTTGTGCATTTTTTTCCATGCGGAAATGCAGCAGAAATGCATTGCACATCTTATCCCATGACTTCCTATGACATTTTGCAAGTTCTGTGCACATGGTCAGGATTTTTTCTGCGAGGATTTTAGGTGCGGAAAAAAACGCAGCATGACCATTTCTTGTGCGTTTCCGCATGCGGATTTGCCTATACAATGCATTCGAAAAATGCATGGGAAATCCGCAAGTAGAAACGCTTCAAAAACACGTGTAAAATCCGCATGCGTTTTTTCTGCCAAGGACATGCACAAATCCTCCGGAAAATTTCTGCTTAATTTCTGCATCATGTGCACATAGCCTAAGGCTGCGTGCCCACAAAGCATTTTCCAAGCGTTTATGCTGCGGAATTTACACAGCGTAAACGCTTGGGAAACGCTGGTAATCCGTCCCCCATGGTCCCCAATGACAAGCCGCAATGTCAATGCCCATGCTGAGGATTTTTCCGTAGCATTTATGCTGTGCTCAAAAATCCGCAGCATGTCCATTAATTTTGCGGACACGCAGCGTAATTGCCGCCATTGACTTGCATTGGACCGCGTGACATCCGCATTACTGCATCTGCACAAGCGGATATCACACGGTTCAATGTGCAGATGGTACCCAGGCCGGGAGGAGAGGAGACTCTCATCCAGACTCGGGTACCATAGAAACTATAAAAAAAAGAATTTAAAATAAAAAATAAAGATTATACTCACCTTCCGATGTCCTCCCGGTGTTTTCTCCTCTCCATCTGGTCTTCTCTATGGGTCGCGGTGGTGTGAAGGACCTGCCATGACGTCATTGAGTCATGTGACCTGTCACATGACTTAATGACGTCACCGCAGGTCCTTCACACCACCGCGAACTGCCCAAGACACCGGACTCAACAGAGAAAACAGTGTATGTACACTGCACAGTACCACTTCTCCTGTCCTCTGTATATACACTGCACAGTACCACTTCTCCTGACCTGTATATATATATATATATATATATATATATATATATATAGATATATATATACAGTACAGACCAAAAGTTTGGACACACCTCATTTAAAGATTTTTCTGTATTTTCATGACTTTGAAAATTGTACATTCACACTATCAAAACTATGAATTAACACATGTGGAATTATATACTTAACAAAAAAGTGTGAAACAACTGAAAATATGTCTTATATTCTAGGTTCTTCAAAGTAGCCACGTTTTGCTTTGATGACTGCTTCGCACACTCTTGCCATTCTCTTGATGAGCTTCAAGAGGTAGTCACCAGAAATGGTCTTCACTTCACAGGTGTGCCCTGTCAGGTTTAATAAGTGGGATTTCTTGCCTTATAAATGGGGTTGGGACCATCAGTTGTGTTGTGCAGAAGTCAGGTGGATACACAGCTGATAGTCCTACTGAATAGACTGTTAGAATTTGTATTATGGCAAGAAAAAAGCAGCTAAGTAAAGAAAAACGAGTGGCCATCATTACTTTAAGAAATGAAGGTCAGTCAGTCTGAAATATTGGGCAAACTTTGAAAGTGTCCCCAAGTGCAGTTGCAAAAACCATCAAGCGCTACAAAGAAACTGGCTCACATGAGGACCGCCCCAGGAAAGGAAGACCAAGAGTCACCTCTGCTTCTGAGGATAAGTTTATCCGAGTCACCAGCCTCAAAAATCGCAGGTTAACAGCAGCTCAGATTAGATACCAGGTCAATGCCACACAGAGTTCTAGCAGCAGACACATCTCTACAACAACTGTTAAGAGGAGACTTTGTGCAGCAGGCCTTCATGGTAAAATAGCTGCTAGGAAACCACTGCTAAGGACAGGCAACAAGCAGAAGAGACTTGTTTGGCCTAAAGAACACAAGGAATGGACATTAGACCAGTGGAAATCTGTGCTTTGGTCTGATGAGTCCAAATTTGAGATCTTTGGTTCCAACCATCGTGTCTTTGTGCGACGCAGAAAAGGTGAACGGATGGACTCTACATGCCTGGTTCCCACCGTGAAGCATGGAGGAGGAGGTGTGATGGTGTGGGGGTGCTTTGCTGGTGACACTGTTGGGGATTTATTCAAAATTGAAGGCATACTGAACCAGCATGGCTACCACAGCATTTTGCAGCGGCATGCTATTTCATCCGGTTTACGTTTAGTTGGACCATCCTTTATTTTTCAACAGGACAATGACCCCAAACACACCTCCAGGCTGTGTAAGGGCTATTTGACCAAGAGGGAGAGTGATGGGGTGCTATGCCAGATGACCTGGCCTCCACAGTCACCAGACCTGAACCCAATCGAGATGGTTTGGGGTGAGCTGGACCGCAGAGTGAAGGCAAAAGGGCCAACAAGTGCTAAGCATCTCTGGGAACTCCTTCAAGATTGTTGGAAGACCATTTCCGGTGACTACCTCTTGAAGCTCATCAAGAGAATGCCAAGAGTGTGCAAAGCAGTCATCAAAGCAAAAGGTGGCTACTTTGAAGAACTTAGAATATAAGACATATTTTCAGTTGTTTCACACTTTTTTGTTAAGTATACAATTCCACATGTGTTAATTCATAGTATTGATGCCTTCAGTGTGAATGTACAATTTTCATAGACATGAAAATACAGAAAAATCTTTAAATGAGGTGTGTCCAAACTTTTGGTCTGTACTGTATATATATATATATATATATATATATATATATATATATAGCACAGTACCACTTCTCCTGTCCTGTATATATACACTGCACAGTAATACTTCTCTAGTCCTGTTGTCGGAGAGGCGTCAATATTGGTTTAGTATTTTCAATATTACTATGGCCAAATAAAAATAAATATTGGAAAACCTGTTTAAATTGATTATCCCAAGTAATTCCCTCTCCTCTGGATAGGGGATAACTGTCCCAGATCCGACTGCTGGGACCCCCATGATCCTGAGAATCAGAGCTCTGTAGAGCACGATGTAAATACAGCTGTGGCCGATCATACTCACTGTGGTGCCATTCACATGTGGCTCTTCAAATAACTCCTTTTAGGAGAGTGAGGGGCACGACAAAGTAAAGCAAAATTCACTGATTGGGGTAATGAGTGTTACGGTACATGCACACGGTCAGTAATTGCTGCGGATTGCACGCAGCGCACTTGCACTGCGTGCAATCTGCAGCGGACAGATGTTACAGCATAGTGGTTGGGATTTGTAGACATCTCATGTCCACTATGCGTCTCCGTGCTCCTGCGGATCACCTGCGGACATGAATATGTGGCGCGTCTTTCCAGACCGCACCATGTCAATTTCTCTTGCGGAGACTCTAGTCTCTGCAAGGAAATTATATTAGTGCAATGTATAGGATGTGGCGAATCCGCATGGTTCAATGAACACATGCGGATTCACCTGGGTGCAGCTCTTTGGATGCTGCATAAAGTATGCTGTGTTCAAAGTGCTGTCAATACCGACCATGTGCACATACCCGTATAGTATGTGGACTGGTGGGGTTTGTGTGGCAGGGCTGCTTTTTTGACCCAGTCCAGCCCTGATGATAGCCCATCAGACTCCACCAGGCAGCAGTGGATGCACCTACAAAGGGAGCTTACTAAAAGAATGTACTCAGAAAATATTTTTTTACAAAGAAGTTGCAATTTTTGCAATTGGGGTAAAAATGGTAAGATGCTTGCATACATAGAAAAACCCTGTGCTTCAGTTTGAGACATGGGGCATACGGGACTCTGGGGGCACACATGTTATATTTCCTTCCACTATTAATCAAGTGTTTAAAGATTTCTATTCTGACCTCTACAGCTCTAAACTAGACCCTGGGTGTTTTGATCCATCTTCCTTTTAGGGGCTCTCCCTCTGTGGAAGCTATCAGCAGATGAGTCCATGGCATTGAATCTGCTCCTACAAACAGTAGGACAAAAGTTAAAAGCCTAGTCTTCACAATTCCTATCTCTCTTAGGCCATATTAATAGCTATAGGCTGTGTGCCCACGTAGCATTTTTCAAGCGTATATGCTGCGGAATTTCCGCAGCGTAAACGCTTGAAAAACGCATGTATATCCGCACCCCATGGTCCCCAATGGGATTCCGCAAGTTCTATGCACATGCTGCGGATTTTTCCGCAGCGTTTATGCCGCGTTCAAAAATCCGCAGCATGTCATTTAATTTTGCGTTTCCGCAAGCGGAATTGCCTTAGTCCGATGCATAAAAAACGCAAGGCAATTCCGCATGTGGAAAACGCGTGATAAACGCGCGAAAAATGCGCGATAAACGCGTGCGGAATTCCGCATGCGTTTTTCCGGGAGAGGACTTGCATTTATGCAGCAGAAATTTTCTGCTTCATAAATGCAACGTGGGCACATAGCCTTAAAATGATCTTCCAACCTAAATTCCTCTATTTATACCATAATTGCCCTATTTATTTACGCCTCATTTTTTCTGGCAGTGCTCATTCCCCGGATTCAGTCAGTCCACACTACAAGTTCCTAAGGACAGGGGTGGATAAGCTGCTTCACTATTTCCTGGTGACACAGTTAATGTATGCAAATTAGTGGCTTGATATACTGTAGACTTTAGTAATGTGGCAACTGTTGTTTTTGGTACCCTATGTGGCTCATAGGAAGGGCTGACCTTTTACAGTGCAAGTCTCATAAAAGTTATACCATATACCTAAATCCAATATTTAGAATTTTATATGCAGAATGAGAATGTGGCTCATTGGAATGTTCTTACAATGTTCTTCTCTTGAATCCATGCTTCATACCTCAGATTTCTTTAAACCCCTCACCAATATATACTCTTTTTCAGTCTGCTGGCCCTGCTCCACTTGTAAACGCACACCACAAGTGAAAGGATAGCGTTCTGGACCTTTCTGATGATGTCTGGAAGTATGTTACTGATTGTTTTATCAGTTTAGTGGTTATTGCTAGTTTATATTGCACTCTTACCAGATTAAAAACCTAGGTATATCCAGTAATAATTTGTACTTTCGGTGTCAGTCAGAACAAGGTACTTTTCCGCATGTTGTGCGGTCCTGTAATAGGATCTCCTTGTTTTGGTCCTCTATTTTTTGATTTCTGAATACACATTTTGATTTCCCAAGAGTGTTATCCCACCTGTTTGCTAGGACTATTAGACACCATTGTCTCACACACAAGAGGTTGGTTTTTTTTTTAGATTTCTTCTCTTTTGTGCTCAGAAAATTGTGATTATGGCATGGTAGTAACCTAACACCCCTGTCCTGTCACAGAGGCCTAATTTGGTTAATCGATATGTACCCAAGTAAAAGATCTTCTATATGAATTGTAACTGCCTACAGAACTTTGCCAAAATCTGTGAAGAGTGGATCGCCAACCCTGCCATGGCGTCAGAGTAATCTGACGCTCTTCTAATTATGGGTGCCTTGGGCGGCTGGCGAATATCTGTTTCCAAGTTTCCCATTCTATTGTGTTAGTGGGTTGGAGTGAGTGTTAGTATGTGTGTGTAACTGGGTTGTTAGTCATAATATAATATTTTACATCTTTGTTGTATTACAAATACACGTTTCATGTATCGTCAGTTCCTTTATTACTGATTTCATCTGATAATATACAAGGAGATTCACTTGAAATAGGCCCCGAATATTTTGTTGTAACTCCCGTTAGGATGGAGCAATCAGAAAAAAAATACGCTACATACCTTAACATATGTATAATTGATTGCATTACATGTGATGTTGGATGTGACCTCCATATCTTACCAGACACATTTCAATGTGACACTCCATTTTCCTGAACATATCGGCAAGAATATCGTGTGTAAGGGCTCGCTCACATGAGCATATGACACGGCCAAATACTATCCGATGTTTTATCGGATAGCACTCGGATCAGTTTTATACTATGGG
This sequence comes from Phyllobates terribilis, assembly GCF_046119375.1. Lineage (NCBI taxonomy): Eukaryota > Metazoa > Chordata > Amphibia > Anura > Dendrobatidae > Phyllobates > Phyllobates terribilis. Next base: position 398,017,296 of record NW_027362763.1, read on the forward strand.
GCAGTGCAGATCTGCTTTCTTTTCTCATGCCGATTCGGCTTGAGAAAAAAATTGCAGCATGCTGTGTGTAGCTCCGGAATTTGGATCACGTGAATTTATACAAGTCTATGGGTGCGTGTGAAACATCAGACTGCACTTGGATGTCATCCAAGTGCAGTCCGACATCCGCAGACTCAGACAATGATGGATAAATTAAGTTCTCTGTCTTCTCCACACCTGTGATACTATTCTTGCATGTGAGAGAATGTGATCACAGTGAGATGAGACTCGGATCAAACTGTCGGCCCGGTAGCTGCTTTTTTCTTGCCATAATACAAATTCTAACCTGACAGGGCACACCTGTGAAGTGAAAACCATTTCTGGTGACTACCTCTTGAAGCTCATCAAGAGAATGCCAAGAGTGTGCGAAGCAGTCATCAAAGCAAAAGGTGGCTACTTTGAAGAACCAAGAATATAAGACATATTTTCAGTTGTTTCACACTTTTTTGTTAAGTATATAATTCCACATGTGTTAATTCATAGTGTTGATGCCTTCAGTGTGAATGTACAATTTTCATAGTCATGAAAATGCAGAAAAATCTTTAAATGAGAAGGTGTGTCCAAACTTTTGGTCTGCACTGTATCACTCTTAAGGTAATAAGGAATCTTGTGTAATATGTCTACTCCTGCCTTATTTAATGGTGGGCCACACAACCTGCATACCCTGAGACTGACTGTGACGAAAATAAGTGGCCTTAGACGTAACACAGTTTGTAGCCTGTGCGGGAAGCGGTGCTGACGCCTGATATAGTAGGCAAAGCTGTGGTTTACATTAGCAAGCTCTGCTCTTGTCGATGACTGAATGGGATTAGAGACTGGTCAAACTGTGAGCTTTCCATGGCCTGAGACAGCAAGGAGACTGTACAAAAAAAACTAGGCACTCAGTATTGCATAAGGCAATGTGCCCACGATGCGTTTTTTAAGCGTTTCCGCAGCGGCAATTCCGCTGCAGAAACACTTAAAAAACGCATGGTAGAAGGCCTGCCACGTTCTCCAATGATAATCCGCATGTGCTGTGCACATGCTGTGGAAATTTCCGCTGTGGATTATCATTGCGGAAAAAAACGCAGCACTACCAATTATTTTGCGGAAGCGCTGCGTTCTCACCGCCATTGACTTGCAGTGGATCGCATGTGTAGCGCCCCGAGGGTTCGGCCGCTACAGGGGTATTGCACCTCAAACCAGAGGTGTGATATTCCACTCCCAGGTAAGGATGGAGTGTGGACCAAGACTCAGTAAGCTGCATGCATCACACACACCCCATTTCCGAGGGACAGCTCAACGGTGCTCCCACTAGACAGAAGTGCAGGCACGACAGCATCTGTCCCTGGCTGGAGTGGGGAGGGGGGATGAAAATCCAGTGATGTAGGAGCAGATAGAGGTTGGGTTTCTGGGCATAGGTAGGAGCCCACTGGTTGCAAGTTACCTGGGCTCATACACAGAGAGGGAGGTATAAGAGGTGGGCACCATCTTAGAACAGTGTTCAGTCTGAGAGAGGAAGTGACAGAGCAGGGCCTCTGTGGAGCTCTGCTCCGGAGGCGGGCCTAGCCTGTGAGGCCAGAGCCAGCAGAGAGGACAGAAACTGAAAGGAAAAGCAAGGAAAGGAAGAAAGGAACAGAACACCAAGAGAGGCCCAGAGACACGAAGGCAGAAGGAACCCTAAGGACCCAGGAGATTGCGGGTGACGGGTTGACAGAACAGGGTACCGGATCCCAAGTTGGTGGAGGCGACTAATCCTCAGCCAAGGACCGGCAGTCGCGATCATATCTTGGTGCGACCCCTCACTACACCTACTAGAAAGGCACACCACATAGGGTCAGGGAGGTGAGCACGAAGCCCTCCCAAGAGAAGGCCCGCGGGAGCTGGACAGACATAGTGTCACTGGTGGGGCACGGCCAGAGAAAGGAGTAGAAGGGAGTCCTGTGACACACTCTGGAATTGCCTGGGGGTTGACCGAGCCCCCTGCCTGGTGGACGCAGCACGGCTTGGGCAGTCATTGCCCGCGGAATGACTTGGGACATAAAGAACTGTGAGTAAAGAACTTGAACTGCAACCCCACGTCTCTGTGCTTCATCGCCGCACCAGCACTACTAGTGCTGGGAAGCCCGCGCACCATCACTCCCATCATCCACATTCTCTACCCTGGGGCAGCACTCTTCCCGTGGGGAGTCACACTACCTCAGCTGCATACACCATCAGCCCCAGCGGTCTGCCTTGCGGCGGCGGTCCGCACTGACCGCAATCCACGGGTGGCGTAGTCGGACAATTAACCTAAAACCCACAAAATACCGCCATTGACTTGACCACCCTGAGCCACGGGACCGGGTCACCGCCACGGAGACTACAACCCCCCAGAAGCCCAGTTCCGGGTGCCCCTCGGCCCAGGGGGCGAGTCAGCTTTGGCGTAGTCGGCAGGATCGTTACCAGCCCGCCACTAACGGGTATTGCGTGCCTGAAGGAGACTTTGCACTTACCTGAGAGAAGTTTCCCGCCATCCGGAGTTGTCTTCCGCTATCTTCAGTCGTCTCCCGCCATCTTCAGCCGTTTTCACGCCATCGGACGCCATCTTCAGTCGATTCCCGCCATCTTCGGCAGTTTTACCGCCATCGAACGCCATCTTCAGGGCGCCGCGCGGGAAGAAAAGGGGCGTGGACGTCCAGGGCGCGCGAGACTTGAAGCCCCACCCTACGCACCGACGCTGCACAAGGTCCTGGAAGGGAGAGAGAGCGACGCTGACGTCCTCAACGCAGACCATCGCGAGCGGAGCCGCGGCCTACAGAAGAGGATCTCTGGAAGGTAGGCCACGGTTAACCGGGGGGGAAGAAGACATCAGGAACGGAGGGCAAGATGGCGGACCGGCAGCAGACTAAGCTGCCCAGCATCGGCAGTGCCCCAGCCGTCGCGGGCCCCGACCAGAACCAGAAGAAGACGCGTGATGCAGGAGCGGTCGCGGGAGCAGGTAAGAGGAGTCTCCCTGTCCCGGACGCTGCCAGCGTCAGCCTCCTCCTGGGCCCCCTGGTGGAGCTGCCGATCCCAGGCGCTGCAGACACCGACCTGCTCCAGACCCCGCAACAAGCCCTGCAGCCGAGCCCTCCAGCCCTGGGCACTGCCGCCACCAGCCCGCGCCCAGGCCCAAAGTCGCACCCTCTGCCCCCGGGCGTCATCAACAGCGGCCTTCTCCAGACCCCGCCGCAAGGCCTAATGCACCGCAGCGCAAGGGGCGAGTACGCCCTCCACGTCCATAGAGTGGTAGGAGTGGAGGAGCAGTACCACTCAGACCCCGAGTACCAAGAGGACCCGGACGGGTCTGAAGACTACCACCAGGAGGAGCAAGGAGCATCAGGAGGACACCGTTACCAGTGAACGGTAAAGTGTAACTGTACATAGTTACCCGTCAGGGTATGAGAACTGTTAAAGGGACTGCTTCCAGATAAAGTGTGGTCCCCGTTGGGACTGATATAGAACTGTGTAGAAGTTACCCCCTATATCCCTTATCTGGCTGGGGACTGACAACAGCCATCCCTTTTCCCTAATCTGGCTGGGGACTGAGAGCAGCCATTCCCCTAAGAAGAAAGAACACCTGGTCGCAAGTTGCACCGCGGCCAGTACCCAAGAATATGTTTACTTAAAGATGTTTTATAATGAAAAGTTTCATATGCTGCTAAAAGAGTTTATAGTATTTTATATGTGTGTGAAGAAAGTCTTGTAATGTTTTATACCAGTAACGTTAAAAGGGAAAAGTGCCTCCCATAAAGGGATGGGTTAATAGTTGATGTCTTATATGCGAATGCATTCTAAAATTTTGTATGTTTTAAATTGTTTTTACTCTTTTCCAGCCCGAGGACGTGCTGTGATTTACCAGGAGGGAATGTAGCGCCCCGAGGGTTCGGCTGCTACAGGGGTATTGCACCTCAAACCAGAGGTGTGATATTCCACTCCCGGGTAAGGATGGAGTGTGGACCAAGACTCAGTAAGCTGAATGCATCACACACACCCCATTTCTGAGGAACAGCTCAACGGTGCTCCCACTAGACAGAAGTGCAGGCACGACAGCATCTGTCCCTGGCTGGAGTGGGGAGGGGGGAGGAAAACCCAGTGATGTAGGAGCAGATAGAGGTTGGGTTTCTGGGCATAGGTAGGAGACCATTGGTTGCAAGTCACCTGGGCTCATACACAGAGAGGGAGGTATAAGAGGTGGGCACCATCTTAGAACAGTGTTCAGTCTGAGAGAGGAAGTGACAGAGCAGGGCCTCTGTGGAGCTCTGCTCCGGAGGCGGGCCTAGCCTGTGAGGCCAGAGCCAGGAGAAAAGACAGGAACAGAAAGGAAAGGAAGAAAGGAACAGAACACCAAGAGAGGCCCAGAGACACGAAGGCAGAAGGAACCCTAAGGACCCAGGAGATTGCGGGTGACGGGTTGGCAGAACAGGGTACCGGATCCCAAGTTGGTGGAGGCGACTAATCCTCAGCCAAGGACCGGCGGTCGCGATCATATCTTGGTGCGACCCCTCACTACACCTACTAGAAAGGCACACCACATAGGGTCAGGGAGGTAACATAGTAACATAGTAACATAGTTTGTAAAGCCGAATAAAGACTTGCGTCTTGTTACCGTAATATCCCTCCCTTTGAACAAATCCCGGGCAAGATCTCTATACTGTCCCCTAACATATTTGTACACATTTATTATGTCCCCCCTCAACCTTCTCTTTTCCAGGCTGAATAGTCCTAGTTTTGCCAACCTCTCTGGGTATTGCAGTCCCTCCATTCCCTTTATTAATTTTGTTGCCCTCCTTTGTACCTTTTCAAGCTCATTTATATCCTTTCTATATATTGGGGCCCACAACTGAGCACAGTATTCCAAGTGTGGTCTGACCAGTGCTTTGTACAGTGGAAGAACAATGTTCTCATCCTTTGCAGCTATACCTCTTCTGATACATCCCATTACCCTGTTTGCCCTTACAGCAGCGGCCTGACTTTGGGCACTCGAATTTAGTTTGCTATCAATCAAGATGCCCAAGTCCTTCTCCATCTCTGAATTCCCCAATGATTTCCCATTCAGTGAGTACTGGTGACTTCCATTTTTCCTTCCCATATGTATGACCTTACATTTCTCCTCGCTAAACCTCATTTGCCATTTAATGCTCCACCTACCCAGCTTATCCAAATCCCTCTGTAGGTCTGCACTGTCCTCTTTTGTATTAATTGTTTTACATAACTTTGTGTCATCTGCAAAAAGTTCAAGATAAAAAGGTTGTTCTTTATTTAGGGTCATAAAATGTTATAAAATGTTAAAAGATGATATAAGACCCTATAGCACATCCACCTGTGCCACCAGGACCCTACCAGACTACTCACAGGTAACACTACCTCTATATAACTTCACTAGCTCCTCCTAAGGTCCAAACTTGACCTAAAAACCATACTATATACCTTTACCAACAGGTACACCTGAAGTAGCACCCAAGATCCCTGGGGATACTCCAACAAAGATACCTGACCCCTCTACACAATAACGGAACAAGCCAGACTCTACCCGGACACGCCACAGGTAAAACAACCTGTCCCACATCCTCCAACCCTCCCACCTGTATACCCAATCCCATTTGTATATTCAGCCTCATCTATACACCTTGCTATCCTCCAAAGGCACAACCACTATTGGAGCAAAGTCGCCGAGCAGGTTAATCCCCTGCCACCAACCTAACAACCTTGGACCAGGACCCCAATCACACCATTCTATACAGGTACCAAGGTCACCACTATCTACCAGATCCCCTAAGCCACGGGTGATACTAACCTCTGCTCTGTATTACAGAGTCCAACTCCAGGAATCCAAAGACGGAACACTCTGTCCACATCCAATAACCTACTGACCAATCATACCAGGTAATTATCAAGTCCTAATTTCTATAGACGAGTGCTCTCCAAATGAAAATCTAAACAACCTAACCTCTCTCTACAGGTCCTCAACCTCTGAGCCAAAACAAACCAACGACCCTCTCCTATCAAGACCAGAACCGATATATCCTCTCAAAGCTAATCTCCCCTATATATATATCAGGGGCGGACACAGACTGTAGTGGGCCCCTGTGCAAGAAATTTTTGGGGGCCCCCCCCGCCCTTCATAAGGCAACAAAGTTATGTAAACATAACCCCCCCATGTGCATCTCTCACCCCCCCATGTGCAGCTCACCCCCCGTGCATCTCTCATCCCCCTCCGTGCATCTCTCATCCCCCTCCGTGCATCTCTCATCCCCCTCCGTGCATCTCTCACCCCCCCCGTGCATCTCTCATCCACCCCCCGTGCATCTCTCATCCCCCCCGTGCATCTCTCATCCACCCCCCGTGCATCTCTCATCCCCCCGTGCATCTCTCATCCCCCCGTGCATCTCTCATCCCCCCTGTGCATCTCTCATCCCCCCCGTGCATCTCTCACCCCCCCGTGCATCTCTCATCTCTCCCCTCCCCCCATGTGCATCTCTCATCTCTCCCCTCCCCCCATGTGCATCTCTCATCTCTCCCCTCCCCCCCATGTGCATCTCTCATCTCTCCTCTCCCCCCCATGTGCATCTCTCATCTCTCCCCTCCCCCCCATGTGCATCTCTCATCTCTCCCCTCCCCCCCATGTGGATCTCTCATCTCTCCCCTCCCCCATGTGCATCTCTCATCTCTCCCCTCCCCCCATGTGCATCTCCCATTCCCCCCACTCCTAGTTAATTGTATTTAAAAAAAATAAAACTTGTTATACTTACCCCCATGCGATCCCTGCAGAATCCTGGCGCTCGTCCAAATCGCTGACACCAGGTTCTCCTGCCTTCCGGTCATGTGACGGCGCCGTCACATGACTGGAAGTCAGAGGAATTATGAGATGTCCTGGACCCGGCGCTTTGCATGGGGCCGGGGGCCCCATGAGGAGAGAGACGCACAAGAGGGGGGCTCCGAGGGGGCTCCTACCAGCCGGGCCCCATACTGGAGTCAGGGCAGTCATGCCCTGATGGCGGCCCTGCTGGAGGCTGGAGGGGCCCCCTCTCCCTCGGGGCCCCCGTTCAATGAACCGGCTGCACGGGCGGTAGTTCCGTCCCTGATATATATGCACCCTAACTTGTGTATTGAATTTTTGCATCTAAATGTAACCTTTTATATCATCTTTTAACATTTTATAACCCTAAATAAAGAACAACCTTTTTATCTTGAACTTTGCGTTCGTCTCACTACCTAAGCGCGAATTAAAACCGTCTGTAATTTGCCACACCTACCCACTGACACTTAGTGGTTTGTGTCTCCTAATTCGCTGCTGATAGTGATCAGCCTACCAGCGCCTTCTTTTCTATATATATAGAATGTACATTAGGAAAATGCTTGAAATGCAATTCCATATAATATTATTTTACAAGTAATTTCCTCTTAATTTTTTTCTTTGGGCTTATAACTAGCACTTTATAATCTCTGCATCTAAAAAGTGCAAAACACTCTTGAAAAACTTGCACATTTAATCTGTATTTCTTATGGTGCATAAGGGAAGCCATAATCATAAGGTGACTGCTTGGCAACAAGTGCAGTTATTTGCCTCTATAATGAAAGCAAATTGCAAATCATGAAAGGGTTAATACTTGGGCCCTGCATCAGTAATAGCCCCTGTGGTAACCATGACAACAGTTATGAGGTCATAAACAAATTTCATGAAGAAGATTCCATAAAAGAAGAGCACTCTGCCACAATCAGCACCATTACTGATGCGCCTGAGGACCTTGAGCTTGACCACCCCACGTAATGTGCCGACCTTGGTATAATTTGCAGGTTCTAGCAGGAAAAGGGGTTGTTTGCTTTAGACACCCCCAGAGCATGGGAAGGTAACAGAGGGGGATCCCCAGACCAGGATCCCCTTCTGTTACCCTCTATATAGAGCAGCTCTCCTTTGGGAGTTCATGGACAGATCTATGACTTTAATGAGTGATAAATTGGGAGGGGGGAGGGGATATTTATCCTGTTAGGGGTTATCCATAGCAAACAATACTTTGAATTAAGTCTCCAAATTGTAGCATCGGTGTCTCTGCCTCCTGCCGGGCAGAGACGCCATTCCCCTCACCGCCGCGATCCTGGTCCGGCGTCTTCCAGCTCCCCTGCTGCTGTGGCGTGCACCGCACGCAGCTTCCCGGGCACTGTGCTTAGGATGCGCGCGCACTCCCTCCCTCTTAAAAGGGCCGCGCGCGCCATCCTAAAGAGTCCCCAGCCAATGGCCGGAGGACTTCTCCTATATAAGGCACCTCCTCCAAAATGGAGGTGCCTGTGCAAGTTTGTTGTTCCGTGTGCTAACACTTGCTTCAGCCCTCAGGTCCTGCTGCCAGTCAGTCCTGCCCGCCAGTCTGTCTAACAGTCCAGCCCGCCAGTCTTTCTACAGTCCAGCCCGCCAGTCTGTCTAATAGTTTTGCCCGCCAGCCTGCCAGTTACCTGCCGTGCCCGCCAGCCTGCCTGCCTGGAGCACCTGCCAGTAACCTGGCGTGCCCACCAGCCTGCCCACCTGGAGCCCCTGCTAGTTACCTGCCGTGCCCGCCAGCCTGCCTACCTGGAGCACCTGCCAGTTACCTGCCATGTCCGCCAGCCTGCCTACCTGGAGCACCTGCCAGTTACCTGCCATGCCCGCCAGCCTGCCTACCTGGAGCACCTGCCAGTTACCTGCCGTGCCCACCAGCTTGCCTACCTGGAGCACACGTCAGGCTATCTGCCGTACCCTCCCTACCAAGGGAGTCTCACTGTGGTCCAGTATGCCATACGTTTCCGAAACCTCGCATCTGAACTTGCCTGGAACAATGAGGCCCTGGTGTCCACTTTTTGGGAGGATCTTTCCGGACGGATCAAGGATGAGCTAGCCGGTCGTGACATCCCTTCCACCCTGGACGACCTGGTGTCATTAGCTACCTGGATTGATATCCGTTTTCTGGAAAGTGCTAAGGAGACTACCCGGGAGAGAAGATTTCCGCGTCTCACTCCAACATTCCAGAGGCCAGCCTCGCAATCAGCAATTTCTCGGGCATGTTTGCCTGAGCCTATGCAAATTGACCAAACCAAGATGGTCAAATCTCTCCCGGAGACTCGCTGAGCCGAGGGGAGTTGCTTCTACTGTGGCAGTATAGAGCATCTGATCCATTCCTGCCCGGTGAGGCCGGAAAACTCCAGTGTCTAGAACCGCTCGGAGAGGTCGTCCTAGGCAAGAGTAAACCCTCTCTGTCTTTGACTCTGTCTGTTTTCATTTCCAGTGGTGAGACCCGCTTCTTCAAGACAGCCCACCTGGATTCCGGAGCTGCTGGGAATCTCATTCAACAGGCCGTCGTGAAGCGTTACCAGATTCATACCGTACGTCTGGTTGAACCGTTGGCAGTTGCCTCTGTGGATGGGAAGCTTCTCCCGGCGACCATATTGCTTGTCACTGAGCCTGTAACCCTTCAGGTGGGAATGCTGCACATGAAGATCTCCTTTCATGTGCTGGCCGGTCTCTCTCACTCCCTCTTGCTTGGTCTACCCTGGTTACAAAGACATGAGTCCATCCTGAATTGGAGATCTGGTGAAATCTTCCGTTGGGGTCAGGAATGCCATGAGTCCTGTCTGGTTCCGGTCTGTCCTGCTCGACCCTCGTCTACTCCGGCTAATCTACCTGATCTGCCGGCACCCTACTAGTCCTATGCGGACATCTTTGACAAAAAGGAAGCGAAGACACTACCACATAGGCCGTATGATTGCCCCATCGACCTAGTACCTGGTGCTTCTCCTCCCCGCGGGCGAATCTACCCCTTGTCGTTGGCCATGACCCGGGCCATGTCTGAGTACATAGAGGAGAATCTTGCTAGAGGATTTATCCAGAAATCCACCTCTCCGGCTGGAGCAGAATTCTTCTTCGTCAAGAAGAAAGACGGTTCTCTAAGTCCCTGTATCGATTACAGGGGCCTAAAGCAGATTACCATCAAAAATAAGTACCCCCTGCCTATCATCTCGGAGCTGTTTGACTGCCTTAAAGGCGCGAATATCTTCACCAAGCTTGATCTTCGTGGGGCGTACAATTTGGTCCGGATCTGCCAGGGAAGCGAGTGGAAAACAGCATTCAACACCCGGGACGGTCACTATGAATACCGTGTGATGCCCTTTGGTCTCTGAAATGCTCTGGCCGTCTTCCAGGAGCTGGTTAACGACAACTTCCGCGATCTCTTGTATTCTTGCGTGGTGGTGTACCTGGACGATATCTTGGTTTTCTCTCCGGATCTGCCCTCACACTGGAGGGATGTTCGTCAGGTTCTGCTGAGGCTCCAGAAGAATTGCCTATACGCTAAATACGAGAAATGCCTCTTTGAGCAGACCTCTCTGCTGTTCCTGGGCTATATTATCTCTGAGACTGGTCTGCGGATGGATCCCGAGAAGGTGTCTGCCGTCTTAAAGTGGCCCAGACCGGAGGGGTTGAAGGCGATTCAGCAATTCCTGGGCTTCGCAACTATTACCGACTCTTCATTCCTCATTTCTCCTCCCGTACTGCTCCCATCTCTGCACTCCCCCGTAAAAGAGCAAATCCCAGGGAATGGACTTCCGAAGCGGAAAAGGCCTTCGTCTTCCTCAAACAAGCCTTCTCCTCCGCTCCTGTGCTACACCGTCCGGATTGCAACAAGCAGTTCTTCCTGGAGGTTGATGCATCCTCCTCAGGAGCCGGAGCGGTGCTCGCCCAGAAGTCCTCGTCCGGGAGAATGGTAACCTGCGGCTTCTTCTCCAAGCTCTTCTCCTTGTCAAAGCGCAACTACTCCATAGGAGATCGTGAGCTGCTGGCCATCAAATTAGCGCTGGAGGGGTGGTGCTACTTGCTGGAGGGGGCTCTGCACTCTGTGGTCATCTACACTGACCACAAAAACCTCGCTTATTTGCAGAACGCCCAAAGACTAAATCCGCATCAGGCCAGGTGGTCTCTATTCTTTGCCCTATTCTGCTTCACTCTGCATTACCGCCCGTCGGACAAGAACATTAAAGCTGACGCTCTATCCCGCTCATTCCTATCTAACGACCAAGAGGAGGAGCCTCTACATATCATTGACCCCTCCAAAGTAATGACTGTTGCTCCGTTTGACCTGTCTCATCTACCACCCGGTAAGATCTTTGTAGCAGTTCCGGATCGAAAGAAGGTTCTACTCTGGGGCCATTCATCCAAACTAGCCAGTCAGGCTGGCCAGAGGAAGACCTTTCTGCTCGTCGCCCGACATTACTGGTGGCCTTCCCTGCTCAAGGATATTGCGGACTTTGTCACGGCTTGTTCCTCTTGTGCCCGTAACAAGGTTCCTTGGCACCTTCCATCCGGCCGTCTCCTTCCTCTTCCTTTGCCTTCCGCTCCGTGGCAACACATTGCAATGGACTTCATCACGGATCTCCCTGTTTCTGCTGATTGTACTGTAATTTGGGTGGTCACTGACCGCTTTTCTAAAATGGCCCACTTCATCCCTCTGCCTGGTCTTCCGTCTGCATTTGTGCTGACTAAGGACTTCATCCATCACATCTTCCGTCTTCACGGCCTACCCCTCCACATCGTGTCTGATCGCGGAGTTCAGTTCACTTCGCGCTTCTGGAGAGCTACGTGCAAGCTGCTGGATGTCTCTTTGGGTTTCTCTTCTTCTTATCATCCTCAGTCCAATAGTCAAGTGGAACGTATCAACCAGGTTCTTACCAGCTATCTTCGTCACTTTGTCAACGTTCACCATAATGATTGGGTTGAGCTCCTGCCCTGGGCTGAGTTCCCCTATAACAACCCTGGTATCCTCTACAGTGGACAATCCTGCCGCGGAGTCTCTGGTCAGCGAATTTTCGGCTATTTGGGAAGACACTAGATCTGCACTTCTTCAGTCCCCCGAGCGGATGAAGAGACATGCTGATAAGAGACGTCTGGATCACCCTCAATTCCGTCCGTGAGACAAGGTCTGGCTTTCCTCCAAATATGTCTGTCTCAAGATACCTTCTTATATGTTGGGTCCGCGGTTCATCGGTCCATTCAAGGTTCTGAACCAAATCAATCCCGTGGCTTACAACCTGAAACTCCCGGTCACCTTACAGATTCCCAACTCCTTTCATGTATCCCTCCTCAAACCAGTTGTCCTTAATTCCATCTCTGACGATCAAGGTACCACTCCAGCTCCAGTCTCCACTGAGGAGGTCTTTGAGGTAGAAAACATTTTGGCCACCAAGAGGGTAAGAGGAAAGACTTTCTTTTTAGTGGATTGGAAGGGGGTTGGCCCGGAAGAGAGGTATTGCGAGCCCAGGGAAAACATTCATGCCCCTCATCTTCTAGAAAAATTTCTCGCGGGCCTGAAGAAGAGGGGGCGTAAAGGGGGGGGGGGTACTGTAGCATCAGCGTCTCAGCCTCCTGCCGGGCAGAGACACCGTTCCCCTCACTGCCGCGGTCCTGGTCCGGCGTCTTCCTGCTCCCCTGCTGCTGTGGCGCGCACCGCGCGCAGCTTCCCGGGCACTGTCCTAAAGTGTCCCGCGCCATCCTAAACAGTCCCCGGCCAATGGCCGGAGGACTTCTCCTATATAAGGCACCTCCTCCAAAATGGAGGTGCCTGTGCAAGGTTGTTGTTCCGTGTGCTAACACTTGCTTCAGCCCTCAGGTCCCGCTGCCAGTCAGTCCTGCCCGCCAATCTGTCTAACAGTCCAGCTCGCCAATCTGTCTAATAGTTTTGCCCGCCATCCTGCCAGTTACCTGCCGTGCCCGCCAGCCTGCCTACCTGGAGCACCTGCCAGTAACCTGCAGAGCCCGCCAGCCTGCCTACCTGGAGCACCCGCCAGTTACCTGCAGTGCCCGCCAACCTGCCTACCTGGAGCACCTGCCAGTTACCTGCCATGTCCGCCAGCCTGCCTTCCTGGAGCACCTGCCAGTTACCTGCCGTGCCCGCCAGCCTGCCTACCTGGAGTACCAGCCAGTAACCTGCCGTGCTTGCCAGCCTGCCTACCCAGATCACCCGTCTGGCTATCCGCCGTACTGGCCTGCTTGCCTACCCGGAGCACCTGTCTGACTATCTGCCATACCTGCCTGCAGATCTACCCGGACCACCCGTCAGCCTTCCTGCCGTGTTCATCCGCTGTACCGGTCAGCTCCTGTCATCTGACCCGTGGGAGTCACCTGCTCTCACACAAGGTCGGTCCCAGAGTGGCACCTGGTTCACCTCCCCAGTCCCTCCCAGGTTCACGGAGTCGACTAAGCCGTCGTTTGACCTGGGTCAGGCCGAGTAGGCACTTAGTCACGCCCCTCTGGTCCCTCCTTGCACTGAAGCATAGAGGTTCCACCACCCGGACCCGTAACACAAATGCTTAAGGCTTGGATCTCTAAGGGACAAATAATACATCCACCTGGGCAATCAGATCAACCAAATTCGTACTAGTACTCATTGTGGTAACAGATATCACAGCCAGATCTTTCCAATTTATCACATTTAGGCCACGTCCCCACTATCAGTATTTGGTCAGTATTCAGTCAGTATTTTTTCTCAGGAGTGGGAGCCAAAACCAGGTGAGGAACAATCAGAGAAAAGGTATAATAGAAACAAGTGCACCAATTCTGCATTTATCACCCACTCCTGGTTTTGTCTCTCGCTCCTGAGAAAAAATACTGACCAAATACTCATAGTGGGGCCATGGCCTTATAGTCTATATTTGTTATGTCATTCTCTGTAAATCTGGTAAAATGTGCAAATTGTAAAATTCTTCAGTTACATCTGTAATATATCGAAACGAACTCTAAGCCCAAGGGAAGGGCAATCCTTCAGCCATGGTTCTCTAGAGGTTTCCTCCACAGGGTTTTTTCCTCTCCTGAGTGCTGGAGGGTGACTCTTTGTGAGTCGGGGGGTTGTGCTATGTTCGGTGTCATGTGAATTTAAATAAAGTTGAGAACGTTTGACACCTAATTGCAATGCTTCGTGTATTTATTTTGTACGCTTCTGTCTGATTCATTTTGTTTGGGATTTGAGGCCCATTACACATCACTGAGTCATACGTCTGGACATCTGCCGGCTGCATTTTTGCCCCAGGGGTTGCTCCTTCTCTGGGGAGTATGATGGAGCAGAGAAGACAAGCATTATAGCACAGCACCTGCAAGTGTGCACTCATACTCAAAATATGAAGTTATATTACAGTATTACAAGCAACTTCATCGCCTCATTCACACAGTGAGTATTTTGGGCAGTAATTTACATCAGTATTTGTAAGCTAAGAACCAGAGGGTAACAACACAGACAAAAATAACAATCACTTTCACCTCTTCTGTGTTTTGGATCCACTCCTTGTGTCTTTTAACAAATACTGATGCAAAATATCGCCATGTAAAAGTGCCCTAAATTTTTACTTACTGATTTCACAGTTTGAATTGCAGTCAAGCAGCAGACGTTGCAAGCGTTAAAGTAGTTTTGCGCTTTCAAAAATCCCCGTCCTCCTGTTAGCGTTTTAAAAACAAACAAACTGTTCTTTCCTCACCCTCACCAGGAAAGACTGCAGCTTATGATCACTTCTTTGATACTTGCCTCCCTATCCTCACCTCACTTACAACCAGCTACTGCATCTGAGTATGAGACGCGCTCATTTAGGCTAAGTTCTGCTGCATATTTTCATGCAAAAAAAAACAAAAACAACATATTACAGGGTATTACAGTTCCAGCAAAGTGGATGACATGTACATAATCAAAAAGGCAAAAAAAGTCAGCTCACCCATAAGAAGATCCACTGCACGGAGAATTGTAATGCGGCGAGAGGAAGGCAGAAGCAAAAAACAGTGATCCAGCATCAGAATCTTCTATTAAAAGCCATACTTTATTGTGCAAAAATAGAGAAAGGAAGTTGCAACTTGAAAAAATGACCAAGTATGGAATGGACAAGGCAACTGTTAGGTGGATTCATAACTGGCTTAGTGATCGGACTCAAAGAGTGGTCGTAAATGGCTTCACATCCAGTTGGATGAATGTCTCAAGTGAGGTACCACAGGGCTCTGTCCTGGGACCTGTATTGTTCAACATCTTTATCAATGATTTAGATGAAGGAATTGAGGGTAAACTGATTAAATTAATTAGCTAACGCTAGAGAAGAGAGAGAGAGGATTCAAAAAGACCTAAATAAACTGGAGCAGTGGGCAGTAACTAACAGAATGGTTTTTAACAGGGAAAAATGCAAAGTACTACATCTTGGCAATAAAATGAAAAAAGCATATACAGAATGGGAGGAATAGAGCTGAGCAACAGTACATGTGAAAAAGACTTAGGTATACTAATAGATCATAGACTGAACATGAGTCAACAGTGTGATGTAGCAGCAAAAAAGGCAAATACAATTCTGGGATGTATTAACAGAAGCCTACAGTCTAGATCACGTGAAGTCATTATCGGACTTTACTCCTCTTTGGTCAGACCTCATCTGGAATACTGCGTCCAGTTTTGGGCACCACATTTTAAAAAAGACATCAACAAACTGGAGCAAGTTCAGAGAAGAGCGACCAGAATGGTGACCGGTCTGCAAACCATGTCCTATGAAGAACGGTTACAGGATTTGGGAATGTTTAGCTTACAAAAAAGAAGACTGAGAGGAGACATAATAGCTGTCTACAAATATCTCAAGGGCTGTCACATTTTAAAGGATCATCTTTATTCTCCTTTGCACAAGGAAAGACTAGAAGCAATGGGATGAAACTGAATGGGAGGAGACACAGATTAGATATTAGAAAAAAAATTTTGACAGTTAGGGTGATCAATGAGTGGAACAGGCTGCCACGAGAGGTGGTGAGTTCCCCTTCAATGGACGTCTTCAAACAGAGGCTGGACAGACATGATTTAGTGAATCCTGCTTTGAGCAGGGGGTTGGACCAGATGACCCAGGAGGTCCCTTCCAACTCTACCACTCTATGATTCTACGATTCTATCACTAAAAACCATTAAAGAATTATGCAACTGCGTTTCAGACGACTGTCTTAATCATTGCATGTTTTTGCTTCTGACATGTACAGTGGGGAAAAAAATATTTAGTCAGCCACCAACTGTGCAAGTTCTCCCACTTAAAAAGATGAGAGAGGCCTGTAATTGACATCATAGGTAGACCTCAACTATGAGAGACAAAATGAGAAAACAAATCCTGAAAATCACATTGTCTGATTTGGAAAGAATTTTTTTTCAAATTTTGGTGGAAAATAAGTATTTGGTCAATTACAAACAAGCAAGATTTCTGGCTCTCACAGACCTGTAACTTCTTCTTTAAGAGGTTCCTCTGTCCTCCACTCATTACCTGTAGTACTGGCACCTGTTTGAACTTGTTATCAGTATAAAAGACACCTGTCCGCAACCTTAAACAGTCACACTCCAAACTCCACTATGGTGAAGACCAAAGAGCTGTCGAAGGACACCAGAATCAAAATTGTAGCCCTGCACCAGGCTGGGAAGACTGAATCTGCAATAAGCAAGCAGCTTGGTGTGAAGAAATCAACTGTGGGAGCAATAATTAGAAAATGGAAGACATACAAGACCACTGATAGTCTCCCTCGATCTGGAACTCCACACAAGATCTCACCCCGTGGGGTCAAAATGATCTCAAGAACGGTGAGCAAAAATCCCAGAACCACACAGGGGGACCTAGTGAATGACCTGCAGAGAGCTGGGACCAACGTTACACAGGCTACCATCAGTAACACACTACGCCGCCAGGGACTCAGATCCTGCCAGACGTGTCCCCCTGCTTAAACCATTACATGTCCGGGCCCATCTGAACTTTGCTAGAGAGCATTTGGATGATCCAGAAGAGTATTAGGACAATGTCATATGGTCAGATGAAACCAAAGTAGAACTGTTTGGTAGAAATACAGCTCATCGTGTTTGGAGGAGAAAGAATGCTGAGTTGCATCCAAAGAACACCGTACCTACTGTGAAGCATGGGGGTGACAGCATCATGCTTTGGGGCTGTTTCTCTGTCAAGGGACCGGGACGACTGATCTGTGTACATTAAAGAATGAATGGGGCCATGTATCATGAGATTTTGAGTGCAAACCTCCTTACATCTGCAAGGGCGTTGAAGATGAAACTTGGCTGGGTCTTTCAGCATGACAATGATCCCAAGCACACCACCAGGACAACGAAGGAGTGGCTTTGTAAGAAGCATTTCAAGGTCCTGGAGTGGCCTAGACAGTCTTCAGATCTAAACCCTATAGAAAACCTTTGGAGAGAGTTGAAAGTCCTTGTTGCCCAGCGACAGCCCCAAAACATCACTGCTCTAGAGGAGATCTGCATGGAGGAATGGGCCAACATACCAGCAACAGTGTGTGCCAACTGTAGCATCGGCGTCTCAGCCTCCTGCCGGGCAGAGACGCCGTTTCCCTCACCGCCATGGTCCAGGTCCTGCATCTTCCCGCTGTCCTGCCGCTGTGGCGCGCAAAGCGCGCAGCTTCCCTGGCACCGTGCGTAGGGCGCGTGCGCGCTCCGTCCCGGAGGACCTGGACTTTCCCTATATAAGGCACCTCCTCCAATATGGAGGTGCCTGTGCAAGGTTGTTGTTCCGTGTGCTAACACTTGCTTCAGCCCTCAGGTCCCGCTGCCTGTCAGTCCTGCCCGCCAGTCTGTCTAACAGTCCAGCCCGCTAGTCTGTCTACAGTCCAGCACGCCAGTCTGTCTAATAGTTCTGCCCACCAGTCTGCCAGATACCTGTCGTGTCTGCCAGCCTGTCTACCTGGAGCACCTGCCAGTTATCTGCCGTGCCCACCAGCCAGCCAACCTGGAGCACCTATCAAGTAACCTGTCGCGCCCGCCTGCCTGCCTACCAGGAGCACCTGCCAGTTACCTGGCGTGCCCGCCAGCCTGCCAACCCGGAGAACCTGCTAAGTATCCTGTCGTGCCCGCCTGCTTGTCTATCTGGAATGCCTGTCTGGCTATCAGCTGTACCTGCCTGCTTATCTACCTGGACCACCCGTCAGCCTTCCTGCCATGCTCATCCGCTGCACCGGTCAGCTCCTGTCATCTTATCAGTGTGAGTCACCTGCTCTCACACAAGGTCGGTCCAAGTGTGGCACCTGGTCCACCTGCCCGGTTCCTCCCTGGTTCACAGAGTCGACTGAGCCGCCGTGTGACCTATGTTGGTCCGAGTAGGCACTTAGTTAGGCCCCTCTGGTCCCTCCTTGCACTGCAGCACAGAGGTTCCAACACTTGGACCCGTAACAGTTTGCACAGGCCATGGAGCCCGGTGGCCCCCAGGCTCCTTCGCTCTCTGACCTGTACCAGGAGGTCTCACGTCAGAGATCCCAACAGGAAACTATCCTGTCCTATCTGCGGACTGTCAACTCCCGCCTGGACACGCTGTCCACCCTGTCTGTGTCCGTCTCTAGCCGGGCGGCACCCGCTCCGGCGGCACCTCAAGCTACTGGCGCTATGGCACCCGGCTCTGGACCCCGGCTCTCTGCGCCTCCACATTTTGGTGGTGACCCCATCTTATATCGGGGCTTCTTAAATCAGTGTACGCTGCACTTTGAACTCCTGGCACATCAGTTCCCCTCCAACCAGGCCAAGGTGGCATTCATCATGTCTCACCTCACCGGGGAGGCATTGACATGGCTAAACCCTCTGTGGGAAAGAGGGGATCCCCTGGTGTCTGATCTTCCGGCTTTCCTCGCTGCCTTCCGGAAGGTCTTCGATGAGGCCGGACGAAAATCTTCTACTGCCTCCTCACTTCTCCGTCTCCGCCAAGGGAGTCTCACCGTGGGCCAGTATGCCATACGTTTCCGAACCCTCACATCTGAGCTTGCATGGAATAATGAGGCCCTGCTGTCCACCTTTTGGGAGGGTCTTTCCGGACCGATCAAGGATGAGCTAGCCGGTCTTGACATCCCTTCCACCCTGGACGACCTGGTGTCATTAGCTACCCGGATTGACATCCATTTTCTGGAACGTGCTAAGGAGACTACCTGGGAGAGAAGATTTCTGCATGTCGCTCCTGTATTCCAAAAGCCAGCCTCGCAAACAGCAATTCCCTGGGCATGTTCGCCTGAGCCTATGCAAATTCACCAAACCAAAATGGTTGAGTCTTGCCAGGAGACGCGCCGAGCCGAGGGGAGTTGCTTCTACTGTGGCAGTAAAGAGCATCTGATCCGTTCCTGCCCGTGAGGTCGGGAAACTCCAGTATCTAGGACCACTCGGCGAGGTCGTCCTAGGTAAGAGTAAATCTTCTCCGTCCTTGACTGTCTGTTTCTATTTCCAGTGGTGAGACCCACTTCTTCGAGATTGCCCATCTGGATTCCGGAGCCGCTGGGAATCTCATTCAACAGGCTGTTGGGGAGCGGTATCAAATTCCTACTGTACTTCTGGCTGAACCTTTGCCGGTTGCCTCCGTGGATGGGAGGCTTCTTGCAGAGACCATCTTGCTCGTCTCAGAGCCTGTAACCCTTCAGGTGGGAATGCTGCACTCAGAGAAGATCTCCTTTCATGTGTTGTCTGGTCTCTCTCACCCCCTCTTGCTTGGTCTACCTTGGTTACAAAGACATGAGCCTGTCCTGAATTGGAGATCTGGTGAAGTGTTCCTTTGGGGTCAGGAATGCCATGAGTCCTGTCTGGTTCCGGTTCGTCCAGTTCGACCCCCGTCTACCCCGGCTAATCTACCTGGTCTGCCAGCACCCTACTGGTCCTATGCGGACGGCTTTGACAAAAAGGAAGCAGAGACACTACCACCTCATATGCTGTATGATTGCCCCATCGACCGGATACCTGGTGCTTCTCCTCCCCGCGGGCGTAACTACCCCTTGTCGCTGGCTGAGACCCGGGCCATGTCTGAGTACATAGAGGAGAATCTTTATCCAGAAATCCACCTCTCCGGCTGGAGCAGGATTTTTCTTCGTCAAGAAGAAAGACTGCTCCTTACGTCCCTTTATCAATTACAGGGGTCTTAACCAGATTACCATCAAAAATAAGTACCCTCTGCCTCTCATCTCGGAGCTGTTCGACTGCCTTAAAGGCGCGAAGATCTTCACTAAGCTTGATCTTCATGGGGCGTACAATTTGGTCCGGATCCGCCAGGGAGACGAGTGGATGACGGCATTCAACACCTGGGACGGTCATTACGAATACCGCGTGATGCCTTTTGGTCTCTGTAATGCTCCAGCCGTCTTCCAGGAGCTGGTTAATGACATCTTCCGTGATCTTCTGTATTCTTGCGTGGTGGTGTACCTGGATGATATCTTGGTCTTCTCTCCGGATCTGCCCTCTAACCGGAGGGATGTTCGTCAGGTTCTGCTAAGGCTCCGGCAGAATCGCTTATACGCTAAATTCGAGAAATGCCTCTTTCAGCAGACCTCTCTACCATTCCTGGGCTATATTATCTCTGAGACTGGTCTGCGGATGGATCCCGAGAAGGTCTCTGCCGTCTTAAAGTGGCCCCGACCAGAGGGGTTGAAGGCGATTCAGCGATTCCTGGGCTTCGCAAATTATTACCCCCGTTTCATTCCTCATTTCTCCTCCCGTACTGTTCCCATCTCCGCGCTCACCCGTAAAGGAGAAAATCCCAGGGAATGGACTTCCAAAGCGGAGGAGGCCTTCATCTCCCTAAAACAAGCCTTCTTCTCCGCTCCTGTGCTACATCGTCCGGATTGCAACAAGCAGTTCTTCCTGGAGGTTGATGCATCCTCCTCCGGAGCCAGAGCGGTGCTCACCCAGAAATCCTCGTCCGTGAGAATGGTAACCTGCGGCTTCTTCTCCAAGCTCTTGTACTCGTCCGAGCGCAACTACACCATAGGAGATCGTCAGCTGCTGGCCATCAAATTAGCGCTGGAGGAGTGGCGCTACTTGCTGGAGGGGGCTCTGCACCAGGTGGTCATCTACATTGACCACAAAAACCTCGCTTATTTACAGAACGCCCAAAGACTAAATTCGCGCCAGGCCAGGTGGTCTCTATTCTTTGCCTAATTCGGCTTCACTCTGCATTACCGCCCAGCAGACAAGAACATTAAGCCTGACGCTCTATCCCGCTCATTCCTGTCTTCCGACCAAGAGGAGGAGCCTCTACATATCATTGACCCCTCCAAAGTAATGTCTGTGGCTCCGTTTGACCTGTCCCATCTTCCACCCGGTAAGACCTTTGTAGCGGTTCTGGATCGTAAGAAGGTTCTACTCTGGGGCCATTCATCCCAACTAGCTGGTCATGCTGGCCATCGGAAGACCTTTCTGCTCATCGCCCGACATTACTGCTGGCCTTTCCTGCACAAGGATGTTGCGGACTTCGTCGCAGCTTGTTCCTCCTGTGCCCGTAACAAGGTTCCCAGGCACCTTCCATCTGGCCCTCTCCTTCCTCTTCCCGTGCCTTCCGCTCCGTGGCAACGCATTGCAATGGACTTCATTACGGATCTCCCTGTTTTACCGGTTGTACTGTAATTTGGGTGGTTGCTGACTGCTTTTCTAAAATGGCCCACTTCATCCCTCTGCCTGGTCTTCCGTCTGCATCTGTGCTGGCTAAGGACTTCATCCATCACATCTTCCGTCTTCACGGCCTACCCCTCCAAATTGTGTCTGATCGCGGGGTTCAGTTCACTTTGCACTTTTGGAGAGCTACGTGTAAGCTGCTGGATGTCTTCTTGGATTTCTCCTCTGCTTATTATCCTCAATGCAATGGTCAAGTGGAACGTATCAACCAGGTCCTTACCAGCTTTCTTCGGCACTTTGTCAACGCTCACCATAAAGATTGGGTTGAGCTCCTGCCCTGGGCCGAGTTCTCCTATAACAACCCTGAGAGCGAGTCTTCTTCTAAATCCCTGTTCTTTGTGGTCTACGGTCAACACCCCCGGATTCGGTTTTCCGTCTCCTCTTCAGTGGACAATCCTGCCGCGGAGTATCTGGTCAGCGAATTTTCAGCTATTTGGGAAGACACTAGATCTGCACTTGCTTCAACCCTCAGGTCCTGCTGCCTGTCAGTCTTGCCCGCCAGTCTGTCTACAGTCCAGCACGCCAGTCACTTTAATAGTTCTTCCCGCCAGTCTGCCAGATACCTGCCGTGTCCGCCAGCCTGTCTACCTGGAGCACCTGCCAGTTATCTGCCATGCCCGCCAGCCAGCCAACCCGGAGCACCTGCCAAGTAACCTGTCATGACCGCCTGCCTGCCTACCTGAAGCACCAGCCAGTTACCTGCCGTGCCCACCAGCCTGCAGCACCTGCCAAGTAACCTGTCGTGCCCGCCTGCTTGCCTACCCGGAGCGCCTGTCTGGCTATCAGCCGTACCTGCCTGCTTATCTTTCTGGACCACCCATCAGCCTTCCTGCCGTGCTCATCCGCTGTACCGATCAGCTCCTGTCATCTGGCCCATGGGAGTCACCTGCTCTCACACAAGGTAGGTCCCAGAGTGGCACCTGGTCCACCTGCCCGGTCCCTCCCTGGTTCACAGAGTCGACTGAGCCGCCATGTGACCTAGGTCGGTCCGAGTAGGCACTTAGTCACGCCCCTCTGGTCCCTCCTTGCACCGCAGCACAGAGGTTCCACCACCCGGACACCAACCTTGTGAAGACTTACAGAAAACGTTTGACCTCTGTCATTGCCAACAAAGGATATATAGCAAAGTATTGAGATGAACTTTTGTAATTGACCAAATACTTATTTTCCACCAAAATTTGAAAAAAAATTCTTTCCAAGTCAGACAATGTAATTTTCAGGATTTGTTTTCTCATTTTGTCTCTCATAGTTGAGGTCTACACCTCGTCACACTCCTCCAGGGTAATCCCAGCCCGTGGTGCAGTGGGTCCACATCCACCAGAGTGTTATGAATTGTGGTTCTGTGCTCCCACTTGGTAATGGAGAAAGTCCGGTATTACACTGCTCCAGTCGCTAGCGCCGCCATTGTCCTGACAGTGGTGGCGGAGTTACCACATGTGCAGGGAAACTGACCCAATCTTGTGCAGTGTCACGTTCAGGTGTTGTGGGATGTGTGAGGACGAGGGTCATTGTGTCCCTCACTGATTTCTCTGCCCGAGGAAGATGGGATGCTGTCTTCCTCGGTTGCCAAGCAATGCAGGACGCTGCTTTTTTTGGCACTAAGCAATGGTGGGATTTTGTCCAGGCTGCTGTTGAAGCTAGCAGGGAGTGTCTGCTTGGGAATAATTGGGAGGTAATGAACACCTGATCATTAGGCAGGCTATATAATGCTGCTTCCTGCTCAGTCCTTTGCTGTTTACTGCAGTTCCCTATGTGCTTATAGTGAGTGGTGCTAGCTAGGATTTGCTATTACAGCAGGATTTTCTCATTTTCTCTTTTGGTTACACTTCCTGGGGTTCTTGCAGAGATACTCACCTGGTCCCCAACTAGGCACCAGCCGCGTCACCAGATGGCAGCTGTCCGGCAATAGTGGGCCTGGGAAGGGCTGTGCCAAAGTCCCCATTCCAAAGATGGGGTGATACGTATTCCCGGCCCTTAAGGGCTCGCCTAGCTGGGCAGCTTGTGCCAAGTGCATCTGTGGCTGTGCCTTTGCTGGTTTGGTGCCAGTATTGCTGGGTCCCTCTGTGAAGCGCATAACACAGAGCTGCATAGCAAATGTGGTACCAATGTTCAGGGCCGGCTCCAGGTTTTCATGGGACCCGGGTGGAAGAGTTTCAGTGGGCCCCTTTAACACATACCATGATTCATGATGCACAGATACAGCGGAGAAATATAGGTATACAACACAGGGCCCAGCCTGCCCCCTCATCCTTCACATATGCAGACATGTATGCACACACAGTGCATGCACACACACACACATCCTTCACATATGAAGACATGCACACACACACACAGTAAGCAGACATACGCACACAAACACAGTACGCAGACATGCACACATGCACATAAACAGAACGCATACATGCACAATCACGCAGTACGCAGACATGTACATGCACACAGTACGCAGACATGCACGCACACACAGTATGCAGACATGCGCACACACACAGTACGCAAACATGCACACACACATTACGCAGACATGCACACACACACAGTATGCAGACATTCACACATACACAGTACTCAGACATGCACACACAGTATGCAGACATACACACACGCACAGTACACAGACATGCACATGCACATAGTATGCAGACATGCACGCACACACTGTATGCAGACATGCGCAGACACATAGTACGCAGATGACTCGCCCCCTGGGCCGTGGGGCACTCGCAACCGGGCAATAGGGAGACGATGGGGGTAGTAGTGGCGACCTGGTCCGTGGCTCAGGGTGGTCAGACCAGTGGCAGTCCTTTATAAGTTTTAAGTGATGTCCGACTACGCCACCCGTGGATTGCGGTCAGTGCTAACCGCCGCTGCAGTGCAGACCTCTGGGGCAGATGTAAATGTGCAGCTCCGTATAGTACAACTCCCCACGGGAAGAGTAGGGCCCCAGGGCAGTGTATGACGGATGATGAAGGAGATGATTCTGACCGCGATAGCCAGGAGACGGAGGCCTCTTAAACAGTTCAGGGTCTTTATTAGAACAGGTAAAATGATCCAGAAACAGGCCCGGCTAGGAGGGGGCCTGGATGTCTGAGAACAAGTGGGAAGCTGACCCTGGTCAGGGTGAGGGTGTAGGCCTACCGTGCTCTCTGTGCTCCTTCTGGCTGTTTCCCTTCTGGTAATGTACAGCCCACGTTTCTGAGCTCACCGTGTCCTCTCGCCCGTATGGCTTGCAACTTGGGTCCCTTTCTACTCCCGGCCTGGTACGGCTTTGCTGGTCCCTTCTGCTGTGGCAGAGCCTCCGGACTTCTTAGGCCAAGGAACATAAAGTCCCCTGCGGACTGGTTATCTGCTGTAGGACGTGGAATCCTCACAGCCTCAGACACCACAGTCTGGTAGATTAGTCTCTTTATCTGCCAGGACAGACTCACTTCGCCTCTTGTCCCTGGCTCGTGGCTCTCTTACCGCCACACGCTCTCTTAGGCTGCAACACAACTGTCTGTCCCTGCTCTGGGACACCTCTCAATCCAGAGACAGGTTGTCCAGTTCTCCCTAACCCTGCCCCCAGTTCCAGCTTTTATAGGGGCAGCCTGCTCCCCCTACTGGTCTGGGACAGGAGGTGCTGCGTGCTAATGATCCTTGACCAGAGGACCTCCCCCTTGCTCTCAGACACAGCTTTATTATATTTGTGGCATCCAGGCCAGGGTGACACATAACCCCCAAAGTGAAATTTAGAACTCCGGGACTAAACAAGAAACAAGAATAACATGCATGACCATAACACATTAGTAGACAAACGACGCACAGGTTGAGTTCTTAAGGTCACAGTGTGGTCTGTGACCGGGTGTCCATATCACTAACACAACGGGGAGCCTTAACCAGTTGGGGGTCTGTCCTAGCCCCAAGTCCTTTACAGTCTTAGTTCATTTCTTGGTTAGGCTCCGAACGCAGTCCATACAAACTCCCGGTTATTAAAAGTCCATAACCTTTGAGTCCGTACGGTAACTGCAAGAAACTGAAACACACAATTACCAATCATGCATATAACTTTGCAAACATTTCAACACTTGGCAACAGGGTTATTTACAGTTTTAGTGCACCCTATATTCTCCAGCGAGCGGGTATCTGCCCCGTTGTGCTCCTGGTTGACCTCCTTAATCCACTGTCTGGTGGTGGACCGACCTGGCTTTCCCCACTAGCGTTAGGGGTACAGCTACCAGCTGGACTTACAGGCAGGGCAGGCAGCTGTCTGCAGGTCCTTTGGCTTACATCAGGCATGGCAGGCTCACTGTCAGCAGAGGGTTGATTCTCCTGGGCTGCTGGTACCGGCTCTTCTGCCTCTGGAACTGCTTGCTCTTCTTCACCTTCCGGTTCTGGTGCAGGTTGTTGCTGAGTCGGTTGCAGGAAATGCAGGACAGGTACCACTATGGCATCGTTTATTCGAGTCCAGGACTGAGGGAACTCTCCGAGAACGGTGCTGATCATTTCTTCCTTGTCCTCTGCGGGTTCAAGGTCACTTTGATCCTCTTCTTCACTACGGAGTTGCTCGGGGCACCTTTTTAGGTGGTCTCTGGAGACGGTACTAGTGGTTTCTCCTCCATCCTTGGTGATCACGCACACCTTCGAGTTGTCGTGATCAGACTGCAGTACGGTGTAGGGTTCCCTTTCCCACTGGTCGTCCAACTTATGTAGCCTTCTCTTTCGCTTCAGGACCAGCTCACCAGGTTCTAGGGGACCAGCAGGGGCGTGTTGGTTGAAGAGTCTTTCTTGCCTTTCTCTCACCTGGGCCAAGCTCTTCTCCACACTCTCCTGTACCTTCTTGTACTGCAGTCACCTTTCTGTATACCAGTTCGCATCCGGGGACGTGTCCTCAGGTGTTAGGACTCCCATTTCTAGATCCATGGGCAGCTTACCTGGTCTGGCTCGCATCAGGTAAGCTGGGGTGCAGTTTGTAGCATTCACCGGGATATGGTTGTATAGGTCTATTAGATCCGGCAGTTTTTCTGGCCACAGGCTGCTTTCCTCCAGGGGCAACATCTTCAGGAGATCAATGACTATATTATTCATTTTCTCACACATCCCGTTGGTTTGTGGGTGGTAAGGCGTTGTCCGAATCTTCTTACAGCCATAGAGGTTGCAGAACTCTGGGAAAATTTCAGCCTCGAACTCTGGACCCTGGTCTGTCAGGACCTGTTCCGGATACCCGTGTGGACGGCAGAAGTATTGCTGGAAGGCTCTGGCCGCCGTTTGGGCTGTCAAGTCTTTCAACAGGACCACTACTAGAAAACGGGAATAGTGGTCCACGATTGTCAGGGCGTAGATGTATCCTGACCGGCTTGGAGCCAATTTGACGTAGTCCAGAGCTACCAGCTCAAGAGGCTACTGGGTGACGATGGGCTTCAAGGGTGTCTTCTGGCTGGTGCGGTCTTTTCTCCTTATGTTACAAGGGCCACAGTCCCTGCACCACTTCTCTACAGCCCCTCTCATGCCGACCCAAAAGAACCGTCGTCTTAGCAGGAACTCCAGTTTCTTCCAACCAAAGTGCCCCGCTCTGTCATGGTAAGCCCCCAGGACCATAGCTGCATCCCGCCTTGGGACCACGACTTGCCAGGTCAGCTCGTGTGTCCGGTGGTTGACAAGTCTTCTGCACAGCTTGCCTTCTTAGAGGAACAGCTTGCTCTTCTCTTTCCATAGCTGCTTGGCTTCCTCTGGAGCATCCGGATCTAAGCGGGCGTCTTCCTGGGTCAGCAGATCTTTCACCAGGCGGATTGCAGGGTCACTATCTTGGGTCTCGGCCCAGCTGTGGGGAGGTAGGGGATTGATCATAACGGTTGTTAAATCTTCCTCCTTCACGCGGTGGGAGTATTGAGCGGCTCCGTACCGGTGAAACACGGGGAGTTCTACCTCCTTCAGCTCTTCTGGGTCTTCGTCACCTTTAGGTAAGTGAGGCATTCTCGATAGGGCATCAGCGTTGGCATTGGTTTTGCCTGCCCGGTACTTGATCACGAAGTCATAATTGGAGAGACGGGCCATCCACCGCTGTTCCAGGGCACCAAGTCTTGCGCTGTCTAGGTGTGTTAATGGGTTGTTGTCCGTGTACACAGTGAACTTTGCGGAGGCCAGGTAATGCTTGAAGCGTTCCATTACGGCCCACACCACCGCCAAGAATTTTAGCTTGAAGGAGCTGTAATTCTCCGGGTTCCTCTCGGTGGGCCTCAGCTTCCGGCTGGCGTACGCGATCACCCTTTCTCTGCCCTGTTGGTTTTGTGACAGTACGGCTCCCAGTCCCACATTACTGGCGTCTGTGTGGAGAATAAAAGGCTGGCCATAATCAGGGTAGGCCAGGATCTCATCCCCTGTGAGGGCCATCTTCAACTGGTGGAAGTACTCCTCTTCCGGTTTATCCCACTTGAAGGGTGGCTTTTGGCTTCTGGACTTAGACTGTCCTATCAGGAGGTCCTGCATAGGAGCTGCCATCTTAGTGAACCCGGGGATGAACCTTCGGTAGTAGCCTACCAACCCGAGGAACTGCCTCACTTCTTTGATGTTCGAGGGGCTTGGCCAGCTCTTGATTGCCGTGACCTTGTCAGGGTCGGGGGCTACTCCTTCCGCACTTACCACGTGCCCTAGGTACTGGACCTTCGGTTTCAACAGGTGGCACTTCGATGGTTTCACCTTCAGGCCATAGCCTGCCAGGGCTTCGAACACCTCGGCCAGGTGCTTTAGATGGTCCTCGTAAGTCTTCGAATAGACGATCACGTCATCCAGGTAAAGGAGGACCGTCTTGAAGTTTCGGTGCCCTAGACAGCATTCCATCAGCCTCTGGAAGGTCCCTGGTGCATTGCAGAGCCCGAAGGGCATACAGTTGAACTCGCTCAGTCCCATCGGGGTGGTCAAGGCGGTCTTCTCCTTGTCAGCCTCTGCCACAGGAACCTGCCAGTACCCGCTAGTAAGGTCCAAAGTAGAAAAGAAGTTAGCTGATTTTAGTGCGGCTAAAGACTCCTCTATTCTAGGCAGCGGATATGCGTCTTTGTGGGTGATATGGTTGATTTGTCTATAGTCCACGCACATTCTCATGGTGCCGTCTTTCTTTTTTACCAGAACCAGGGGGGCTGCCCAGGGGCTACAGTTATCTCTAATGACCCCAGCTTCTTTCATTTCTCTTAGCATACCCTTGGCGTTCTGATAATGTGCAGGGGGTACAGGCCTGTGTCTCTCTTTTATTGGTGGGTGGCTCCCCGTGGGGATATGGTGTTCTATCCCTTTTACTCTGCCGAAGTCTAGCGGGTGCTTACTAAAAATTCTCTCGTACTCCTGGACCACCCGGTAGACTCCTTGTTTTTGGTGCAGGGGAGTGGAGTCAGCACCCACATGGAGTTTCTGGCACCAGTCCTCCTTTTGTTTCTGGGAGCCATTACCCTCCGCCTGTGGAGATGGAGGCAAAGGCTCCGCGGCCCTGATAGCTTTGTGTTCGACAGCAAACAGTTTGGCAAGTGTAGCGTACCTGGGTAAGTGTACCTCCCTCTCCCCAATGTTGAGAATGCGGACGGGCACCCTCCCATGTCGGACATCAACCACCCCCCGGGCTGTCAAAATGGTGGGCCTGCTGTCTGAGTACACGGGTTCTACCATGGCTTGGTAGTCTCTACCTCTCAACCCGATTGCAGTCCGACACCAGATCATCATTTCACTTTTGGGAGGCATGGAAATGGGGAATGGGTCACTCAGTCTTATGCTACCGATCTCACCACCAGACAGTTCTACCTGCTGCCGTCTCATCAGGGCTTTTATCTCCTTGTTGAGGACTCTCTGTTGGCTGGAACTAGCATTCACGGCCACCTGTTGTAGAATTACAATTACCTCTGAAAGACAATTTTCAATCACGTTAGTACCCACAGTTATTTTAGGGTGACTTTCACGACGGTCAATGTCCACAATAATCACTCCCTGTGCCGACAGTTCAACTTTACCAATATTAATGGTCATCTCCTTGAACCCCATCTGCGGCGCGGGCAAGCCATTACTGGCGATGATGCTCAAGTCACTGTCTGGATACCGTGTTATATCAGCATCAGTCCAATACTGCTTAAAAAGTACATAAGGGATAGTGGCTACTTGAGACCCGGTATCCAGCAAGGCGCTCATGGGGATACCGTCCAGCACCACCGGTAAAACCGGGCGCCCCCCAACGTACTTATTGCGCCAATTGTAAGGGCCTGGTCATCTTATGCCTGGGGGTTGGCCCTCTGCCCCAGGTTGGACCCGTTTAAATTACAGTACCTGGAAATGTGTCCGGGCTGGTTGCATCGACGGCAAATGGGCTGTCCATCCTCTGCGTAGCAGTCTGTAGGCCTCCCTCGGAATGATGGGGTCCTCCTCTGTCGACGCCATGGTACATCCTCCGGACTTGAAGCCAACTCGATGGGTCTTGACGGGTCCACTTGTAACGCCTGGACGGTCCTGGTCAACGCCGCGACGCTCCTGGTCAGCTCCTGGACTTGGTGGTGCAGATCTTTCGACGGGGCTTCGTTCAGGGCCTGTGCATCGGCCCCCACAGAGTCCATAGAGGAGGGCGCCGCCTCCTTGTGGTAGGTGAGAGCAGGGCGCCGGGGGTTGATAGCGCCACTGGTTGCGGGTTCACGGAGCACCCTTATGGCCCTGTCCTTGAATTGGGCAAAGGTCAGATCAGGGTTCTGAAAGAACATGAGGCGCAGCTGCGTCCTGTGGGCGCTAGACAGCAGACCTTCTATGAACTGTTCTGTTAGTAGCTTATCCGTATCCTGCACGCTTCCAGGGTCAGCTTGTTTGATGGCCCTCAAGGCTTCCTGCAAATTTAGGGCATAGCCTCTAATGCTGTCCTGTGCCCGCTGCTTACACCCATAGAACCGCATTTTCATTTCAGCGGAGGTACGTGTATCAAAGGTACCCCGCAGCCGGGCCAGAATGCCCTTTACAGTTCTTTTCTCCTCAGCAGGCCATGAGTTTACCTCCCGCTGGGCTGCGCCAGTTAGCTGCCCGGTCAGTATGCTAATCTTCTGTTCCTCTGTCAGGGGGTAAACTTGGAACAGACTGTACAGCCTTTCCTTAAAGTCATTCAGGGCATGGGGCTCCCATGAATACTTAGGCAGCCAGGCCGCTCCAGGAATGTAGGGCAGGGAAAATGGCATCATCGCTGCTGCAGCTGCGCTGGTGGTAGTGGGCGCCTCCGTGTCTGACATCTTCCTCCCCCCTAGTCAAGCGTGGCCTACCGTCCGACGATCCTCTTCTGTAGGCCGCGGCTCCGCTGGTGCTGCTCCGAACGAGGACCTTGCATTGCGTCCTGGTGACGTCAGCGTCGCTCTCTCTCCCTTCCAGGACCTTGCGCAGCGTCGGTGCGTGGGGCGGAGCTTCGGGTCTCGCGCGGTTTGGACATCCACGCCCCTCTTCTTCCCGCACGGCGTCCTGAAGATGGCGTCCGATGGCGGGAAAGCGGCTGAAGATGGCGGGAACCGATGGAAGATGGCGGGAGAAGGCTGGAAATGGCGGGAAACGACTCCGGATGGCGGGAAACCTCTTTTCAGGTGCGTGTACAGTCTTTTCCAGGCACGCAATACCCGTTTGTGGCGAGTTGGTTACTATCCTGCCGACTACGCCAAAGCTGACTCGCCCCCTTGGCCGTGGGGCACTCGGAACCGGGCAATAGGGAGACGATGGGGGTAGTAGTGGCGACCCGGTCCGTGGCTCAGGGTGGTCAGACCAGTGGCAGTCCTTTATAAGTTTTAAGTGATGTCCGACTACGCCACCCGTGGATTGCGGTCAGTGCTAACCGCCGCTGCAGTGCAGACCTCTGGGGCAGATGTAAATGTGCAGCTCCGTATAGTACAACTCCCCACGGGAAGAGTAGGGCCCCAGGGCAGTGTATGATGGATGATGGAGGAGATGATTCTGACCGCGATAGCCAGGAGACGGAGGCCTCTTAAACAGTTCAGGGTCTTTATTAGAACAGGTAAAATGACCCAGAAACAGGCCCAGCTAGGAGGGGGCCTGGATGTCTGAGAACAAGTGGGAAGCTGACCCTGGTCAGGGTGAGGGTGTAGGCCTACCGTGCTCTCTGTGCTCCTTCTGGCTGTTTCCCTTCTGGTAATGTACAGCCCACGTTTCTGAGCTCACCATGTCCTCTCGCCCGTATGGCTTGCAACTTGGGTCCCTTTCTACTCCCGGCCTGGTACGGCTTTGCTGGTCCCTTCTGCTGTGGCAGAGCCTCCGGGCTTCTTAGGCCAAGGAACATACAGTCCCCTGCGGACTGGTTATCTGCTGTAGGACGTGGAATCCTCACAGCCTCTGACACCACAGTCTGGTAGATTAGTCTCTTTATCTGCCAGGACAGACTCACTTCGCCTCTTGTCCCTGGCTCGTGGCTCTCCTACCGCCACACGCTCTCTTAGGCTGCAACACAACTGTCTGTCCCTGCTCTGGGACACCTCTCAATCCAGAGACAGGTTGTCCAGTTCTCCCTAACCCTGCCCCCAGTTCCAGCTTTTATAGGGGCAGCCTGCTCCCCCTACTGGTCTGGGACAGGAAGTGCTGCATGCTAATGATCCTTGACCAGAGGACCTCCCCCTTGCTCTCAGACACAGCTTTATTATATTTGTGGCATCCAGGCCAGGGTGACACACAGACATGCACACACATTACGCAGACATGCACACACACACAGTATGCAGACATGCACACATACACAGTACGCAGACATGCACACACACAGTACACAGACATGCGCACACACACAGTATGCAGACATACACACACGCACATACAGTAAGCAGACATGCATACGCACAGTATCCAGACATGCACACAGTACGTGGACATGCACACAGTACGCAGGCATGCACGCACACACGCATACAGTTCGCACACATGCACTCACACATGCACACACACACGGTACGCAGACATGCACACACACAGTATGCAGACATGCACACACAGTACGCAGACATGCACACACATAGTACGCAGACATGCGCGCACATGCAGACATGCGCACACATGCAGGCATGCACACACATGCATATGGTACACAGATATGCGCACATACAATACGCAGACACGCACATACACAAGCATATACACAGATACGTATACATACAGACTTACATATTTGAACACAAATTCTTAAAAACACATATAAAACAGACATAAATATGTATACACAGTCATACACACTGACATACACAGATATTCACATCATACATACACACACACACAGACACATTAGAAATATTTTTAATATGGGGATTGGGGAAGCTGGCAACACGCATCGCTCACCTGCCCCTGGTCTGTGTCCCGTCCAGCTCCTAAGGCATGTGGCTGTGCAGGGCCGCCGTTATGTGTTTGATGGCCATCACAGACATGACCCTGAACCATCAGGGGTGCCGACTCGCCTTCGGGGCCTGGCCGCTCCCCTAGCATCTGTGCACTGCTTGAGTGCTATCACTTTACCAGAAATGAGTCAAATACGCCGTAAAAACACACAAAGAGTGGTACCCGGGCTGGGGAAGAAGACTACTTCCATCATCCGACCGCTGCTGCCGCTGATAACATCAGGAGCAGGCGCGGCTGAGGGGAGAAGTAGTCTCATCAGCTGGCATCTGTGCGCTGTGTTTAAAAAAAAAAAGTAAAAATCTACATTTAAATAAAATCACCTTATTCTCACCTGTCCGGCGTCCTCCTGATGTCCCCCGGCGACCCGATCACCCGGCAATACACTGACGGGAGTGCGATCGCTCCTGGCAGTGCGCTGCTGCCGGGACTGAATTCACCTGAGTTCATCAGCTGAAGATCAGCTGATGAGCTCCAGGATCTCACTTTACGGCACCGATGCTGCGTGGAAATTTTCACACGCAACACTGATGCAGTAAGTGAGGTCACCGAGGCTTATCAGCTGATCTTCAGCTGATGAACTCAGCCCCAGCAGCGCAGCAGTGTACACTGACAGGAGTGATTTCACTTCTGTCAGTGTATTGTGCTGTCTTCTACTGCAGTCCCATCAGTGATTGCTGATGTTGCTGCTGTAGAAGTGACCCGGATCGCCGTGGGACACTGTGGATTACGTCATGACGGTGGACAGGTGAGGGATATGGTTGTTTTTTTATTTTTTTTTACAGGAGACGAGAGATTCGGGGATTGAGTGTTAGGTGAGTATACAGTGTTTTTTATTTGTAAATAATTTAATAAAATCGTATGTAATTTTGTTTAAATAAAAGACATTATTCTGGCCGTGTCTTTATTGAAAAAGCGTCAAAAACCTTTGGAGTTAGTAATGGGGGCGTCTTATAGATGCCCTCCATAACTAACCTGGGTTTCATGTCAGCCGCCAATACAAGGCTGACATGAACCCCAACCTTATTACCCCACTCGCCACCACTACACGGCAAGACGGTAGTCTCCGCTGCAGATTTTGACTGATTGAAATGTCATTATATGCGGTGGAGCTGCATGTATAGACAACAAAAGTGCGGCATTAGAAAACAGTGTTTTGGACGCAGCAAAAATACACTGCGTCCAAAGCGCTGCTGGTTGCTGATCTTGGGAACGTAGCGTCTAACGAAACAGCTGTGAGCTGTTATTAATAGCCAGGGAACATGTTTGCCTAATGGCACCTTCCTAGGGTAAAAATAGCAGCTGCCCCAGAATTGACTTGAACGGGAATGCTAATGAGATTGGGTTTATTGGATTAGCTGACACCTAGCCCTTTTGTTTAGTGATGACAAGGTGTCAATCAGACCCTTTCATTACTAAACCTGATTAAAGTAAAGAGTTAAATAAACACACACACAGAGTAAAACACTTCATTTGAAATACAACAGACACATCCTTTAATCATTTAAATTAACCAATATACTCACCCCAGATCTGGCGGTAATCCAAGAGTTAAAGCGATGTCCCAAGTTTCTTTTTTCAAATATCTTTATTTAGCTCCAAAAAGCATTCATTGATGTACCAAAAATGCATCAAAAAATGCATCATAAATGTGTCAACATTGCAGCAAAACGAGTGTTTTTTCCTGCCAAGAGATGCAGATACCTTAAGGAATTTTCTACATTCAAATCCTGAACGTGCGCACATAGCCTTAGGCCATGTGCACGCGTTGAGTATTTGGTGAGTTTTTTATGTCAGTATTTGTAAGTCAAAATCAGGAGTGGAACAATCAGAGGAAAAGTATAATAGAAACACGTCACCACTTCTGTATTTATCACCCACTCCTGGTTTTGGCTTACAAATACTGAGGTAAAAAATTCACAAAATACTCAATGTGTGCACGTGGGCTTAGGGTACGTGCAGACGGTCAGGAGCCGCTGCGGGTTTGACGCTGCGTGTTATGCCACATCAAACCCGCAGCGGCCAGCAGTTACAGCATAGTGGATGGGATTTGTAGAAATCCCATGTCCACTATGCGTCTCCGTGCTCCTCGGATCACCCGCGGACACTGACATGCGGTGCGTCTATTAGACCCGCAGCATGTCAATTTCTCTTGTGGAGTCTCTAGTCTCCGCAAGAGAAATTAGATCACTACAATGTATTGATTGCGGTGAATCCGCATGGTTCACTGAACACATGCGGATTCACCTGCGTTCAGCGCTTCGGACGCAGCATAAAGTAGGCTGCTTTCAAAGTGCTGCCAGTACGGATAGTGTGCACATACCCTTAAAGTTCCAGAAACGTAGATGGGATTTATAGAAATCTCAGGCCCACTGTGATTTTTTACTCAGCGTAAACTGACTTGCAGTGCGTGTTTCATATCCACAACATGTGAATTTGCCTTGGGTGCGCTGAGTTTTATGTGCAGTTTTTCCCCATAAGATTGCTTTCGATGTGTAAAATCCGCAGGTAAAAAATGCATATGTGTTTTTAGTGCTCTTCCACAGCGGAAACGCAATAAAAACACATGTAATCTGCACATGACTGTATCAAAAAAGTTTTGTCAAAACCAAAAATGTGATAAAAACGAATATAAAACACCACACTCAAAAACGTAATGAAAAAATGCAAGTAACCTAAGTAATCAGTGCGAAATGGTGCAGACAATCTGTAACATCAAAAACTAATTAAAAGCCCAGGAATATAGCCTTAAGGGGGTTGTCCGGTGAGAACAAGTTATTATTAATTGGTGGAGGTCCAACTCCCGGGACCTGCACCAAATGTTGAATTTTTATCTCTGTTACAGAATAAAGTGGAAAGTCAGATGACCACTGCCGCACCATTCATTTCCTATGGGTCTGCCGAGCGTTTTGCATGTTTTTTCCCCAGAAGCACCATAGAGAATGAATAGAACAGCGCTCGGTCTTCCGCTCGACCACTCTATCTTGTAACAGAGATAAAAATTCCCCATTCTGCGGATGGGGGGTTGACTAGTATTGAGTATTTCTTATTTTTTCAACATAAAACTGAGATAAACCAGCTCACCGTCATCTATGGACAAACATCTTTGCCTGGACGCAATTAAAGCAGCTTAAAGGAGAATCCAGACAACCCCTTTAATTAGCACTGCCAATGTGACCATGGGTGTATATGTGAGGACTGATTGGCTTCAGTAGCCAACTGGCCAGGGCCATATAAATGGCTTGCTGATTTAGATCTGCAACTTCTCCTCTCTGCATAGCTTGGGAACTCGGGACCCAACATCAGTGCCACCCTCACCCAATCCCTCCAGGATTTAGTGGCAAGCCTTGAGCAGCTCCATATTGATGGGCTTGGCAAGCACTATGGTTGAGGTGGCCAGTGGCCCTACAGCAGGGTGTGACTATGAGCCTGCCCACATGGGCATTAGTGATGTGCCCACTATTACTGTGGTGTCCTCTCATCAGTAGCCATCCATCATGGGCAGCAGGGAGATTGATGAAGGGTGGAGCTGAGGATGTAGTGCAGATGGTAATGTGTGATGTGCACAGACGGCTCCAGGTAATCACACATGCACCATACATATATAGGATGACAGCACGTCATATGATGCCTGCTAGGAAGGAGGATGAGGAGGGTGAGGAGGGATGCTGCCGCTGTCTTGCCAGGGAGGGATGCAGTCATCCGCCCCTCCCCCACAGCCCAGTGTTAACAGCTTGTGTTCACTTCCCTCCTCCACTCCCACATCAGCCTGTATGTCAGCGGCGGCAGCACCGGGACAGCAGGACGGCAGCGCTGCTCCCGCTCCACGGGGATGACGCCTCCAGCTGTGTGACACCTGGGGGACGAGGCCGGCCGGGCGGGCGCTGCCAGCGGGGGATGTGAGTGGCCGCCAGCGCTCCAGCAGCAGGAAGGTGGGTGGGGGAGACGAGTGCTCCAGAGCTGCTGAAGGCTGAAGGTGGCTGCTGCTCCCGCCCTCTGTACCCACACCATGTCTTCTTCTATGGGGCCCAGAGGCCCCCGGCCACCCATAGTGCCTCCCCCGATGCCCGATCTGCCCGATCTCAGCCATCTGACCGAGGACGAGAGGAACACGATCATGGCAGTGATGAACCGACAGAAGGAGGAGGAGGAGAAGGAAGAGGCCATGCTCAAGTAAGGACACCCCATTCATCCACTGCTGCCTGCCCAGAGTCTGGCACTCAGGTGGGGGGCTGGGCTCAGGATGGCCAGGAATGGATGCTGTGTGCACCTTCATGCTGTCATCTCTGAGGGCTGTCACCTCCATCTATTGACAGGTAGCATAGCTGTGATTCACTGCACTGCCTACAGATGGAAGAGGTGTAGCCAGGCACTGCACTGGGCAGATCTGTGGCCTGCAGGAGAGCTGGCCCGGGGACTAGCCACAGGCCTGGCCCCCTGGGCACCTCTGCTCCTCATCTGCCCAGTGTCACACTCATGATGCCATCACATGTAGGGTGGGTTACCTGTAAGCCTGCCCCCGCTCATCCATGTCTCAGTGATGCCCCCGGGTGATGGAGGGGAAGTGGGCAGCTGACTCCTTCCTGGCAGCACTTCACTGCTGGTCTGGGGACAGCGTGGGGTGTGGTTGCATTTTCTGATGGTGTAAAAGTGTTTCCATCTTATTGACAAGGGAAGCTGTAGCCATCTTAATCGGTCATTTATGGCTGGTGTGCCCCATCTCCACTGAAGGATAGAGTGTCGGATGGGATAAGTGTCGTCTACATTATCACATGCTCCATACTTCAGAATATATATATAATATATATATCCCGTCTATATTCTACCACATCACATGCTCATCAGGATTGGCAGCAGATTGAATGGGTGCAATGTTCTGGCAGCATTGTTGGATTGCCATTAATCCCGGGTGTTTTCTTATCTGGGCCTTGCATCTTCAGTACTGTCATAAAACACAGTCAGTTTGCATTCGGAGGGCTTGGTTCATGTTTTCGCCAGCCATGGCATCTTTTTAATAGACGTATATCACCGGGTATCATGTGTAGAACCGTGCCAGGGATTGTCCACCACAGCTGAGCCAGAACTTGGTGACCACGGTTGGCCATAGAAGGTTTGGAGGAGGTTGTAGGATACCATGAATGACCATTGGTTTAGTATAAAAAAAAATGTTATGTTGGGAAAATGAGAAAATAATACATCCCCATCTTTTGGTCAAAAGACAACATCATATAGGGAATTATTAACCTGTTCACATCATAGTGAGAAATCTGAGCTAACTCCCTGCAGGGACCTGATGTAGGGTACATAGCTGGGATTAGGATTGGGTATATAGCTGGGATTTGGATTGGGATGGCCTCTTGTGAATGTGACATACAGCATGGATGTCCATGTAGTCACGGGTGGGTGTGGCAGTCTGGTAATGTGGCATCACAGATATCATTATCCATATTCTTCTGTTCTTCACCTGTCGAGCACATTAATAATAGTGATATAATAAAGGCATTATTTACTGTTTTGGAGCCTTGGCCATATTTGCTAATACCACCATGCCATGATGACATACATAGGAAGACACTAATCCTCTGGGATGGGGCACGGGAGATCTCGGTGTATGCAGAGGTATTCCATTTGTCTTGTGCCTCCATTCCTGGTGTGCTCGGTGGTACCACATACAGGAGAGCTATTTTACAGGGTAACGTCAGGAACAGAACTGCTGCTGATTGTACCTGTGAAATCCACAGCGGATTACAGTATGAGCCATGTGGATGAGACTTTTATATCTGCAGCGTGTCAATGGATTGCTCCCCTTTCTATGTAGAAGGGGAAGGATTGCATGAATGCAGATTTTGCTGTGGATTTCTGCCAGATTTTGCCAGGAAAATACCCAGTGTGTGAATCTTCCCATAGATCCATGGGATCAGAACACTGATCTGTTCTTTAGAAACCACTGTGTTTCCATAGTTCAGCCTTGGTGGACCCTTTTGTCAGTGTGGCCAATTTCTGGCAAATTTTGTGCCAAGGTACCAATAACGCTCAGACGATGGCAGCATACATTCCACCACACTACAACCATAGTTTTATATTCGTATACCTTATAGATCAGGGAAAAAATAACGTGATGGGTACAGTCACTGGGTAAAAGATTCTGATTGTCATCTGGTGGATGCTGTCAAAACAGTTGTGCCCTGGATGCCCTGCTCTCACCTTTGCCCTCCTAAAAAATGACACAATCATGGGGGATATGTTTCTTTTCCTGCCAGATATTTAAATCCACAGCAGAAGATGCAGAATCAGCTTACAAATTTCTTTAAGAGGTTTGGCTTTTATTTCCGGTGTGCCAGGAAAATTGTCACATGTGGCGTTCCTGCCCCAAACACCCTCCATTAAAGAGATATGAAATTGCTAATATGGATGTTCAGCTTCTTGTTATTCCCAAATTCATTTATTATATATTCCTGCTTACATTCGGGACATCTTCATTACTAGTGAACGGACCTCAATAAGGTAACACCACAAGGAAAATCTGACGTCCGGCAACAGTGTCCTGAGCCCACCATCTTCGTACTTACATAAATGATTGATAACTAGTTTGATGGGAAAAGATACAGTAGAATGTGTAGTTCATTGCGCTCATCCTCTGCTCTTTCTGACCTTAGGAGTCCAGTGGGTGGTCTCACACAAATCATTGCATTCTGTATGAGTAGGAATAGAAAGATAAGCTGTCTGTTACTGAGTAGGACCACCCACTGGACTCCTAAGGTGAGAAAAAAACACTTTAAGATAAATATCTTTTTGTATCCTTCTCAACAAGTCTTCTCGCTCTCCTTTCTGTAGACAAGAGCAGACTGCATTTTTAATGTGACAGATTCCTTTAGCTTGTTTTAAATGTGACCTGGTTGGGAAAGGCTCTATTTGTAGTCATCGATATTTAGGCTACGTAGCTCAGATTTATTCTATACCCTATTAGCGTATCATACATAGGATACCATTCTCTTAATTCTGAAGTTGTATGATGTGTAGACGATCCCATGTCAGAAAATTCTGTTGGAGGCTCAAAAAGTCTACCTTGTACAGACTTGGTGCAAGCCACCCCATCGGGCAGATTCCAGAGGAACATCGGCCTTCACCCTTAAACTCCTGTACAGGAATTTGAACTTAAAACGGGGTCCACTGCATTGCTTCCAAGGAAGAGCTGCTATCCGGTGGAGCGAACCGGGGCAAGAGAATAGTTGGGTAACCGGGTCAGAATCACGAGGTCTGTGTAGGGTCAAAATCGTAAAGAATGAGAATAGTTAAAAAGCAAACTGAGGTAAAAAATGAGGACTGTCCACTGGCAGAATATCAAGGCAAGTCACACAGAAGCAATTCAGATTGTAACCGGCAGTGGACAGTAGCATTTCAGGATCTTAAATAGCTTGCAGCCCCTCCCCAACCACTCATCAGTTAACTCTGTGTCCCAGTATGGATGGGACTTCAAGTCCTAGAGGACACAAAACTAGAATTGTCCCCCGCAATGAGAGCAGGGTGCTGCCAGGCGGCAGACGCAGAGGCAGGAAGGACAGGCCGATACAGGGGTCACAATTCTGCAGTTGTGTGCCGTGCAGCGGCTCCCATCCAGGAATATTGTATGTCATGCTTAGTCACCCATATAGGAATGGAAAAGCCAGCAAGTAATTGATTATATCTTTAGACCTCAGTAGCAGTGCCCTACCCATGTTAGAATACCTATTCACACCGTGTGTTGTAAAAAAAAATAATTGCTCCCTGTTTTTTGGAACTCCTACTAGGACACAAGGGTAAAGGGACCTTACCCTGTATTCGGAGCTGAGAGATGCTAAGAAAATGCTGCTACTGTTCTGACAGACGTAGCTCATCAGTCTGTTACATACTCCGTCAATTGAGTGAACATTTGCCATCTAAATACCAATGTGGGGATTAGACAACCCCCATAAACTGTCCTCTCTCCTGCGGTACTTTACTCCTAAAGTCTTTAGTTTTGTAACTTCCTAAATTGTATGAGAACCAGCAGAATTTGGTTACGGCAGTGTATGAACATCCCGAGAAGAGCTGAGATGAGAAGCTTATCAGCGAGATGCTGGGAAGTCACGTTTTTTCTAAAGCGCCTGAAGCCATGTTCACACGCTCAGGATTGTGTCAGGTGTTACAGGCAGATCCTGCTCCGAAATCCTGAAACGATCTTCTGACATCCCACAGGCGATTGCGGTGTTATTTACCCCATTCACATGCTTAGAAAATAACCTGTACGGAATAATGAATGCCCCGAGGAGTTCAAAATCCATATCATGTTTAATATTGCCACAAATTCAGCACGGAAACGCTGCAGAAAAGCTCCATTACAGTGCAGATCTGCTGGATAACCTACAGCAGAAATCTGAAGATTGTGAAGTTTGGGTATCCCTCCTTCAGGCTGGAATTCAGCTTTTCTTACCAAGTAAGGCCCTCTCCTTCTGCCCTCACTACGGGTATGGTGTATGCACCAGGGAAGCTCCCGGGGCGCTTACTACATGTGCCGACAGGCGCTCGTCTACCCAGTGTATATACACATATACACATATATACACTTTTAGCATATGATGGGCCTGAAAGAATCAACATCATTTTTTTTTCTTTATACTGTATAGGAAAACATAGACTTCTGCCATTACTATACAAAAGGACGCTATGAAAAAAATGTATATACCATAATATACATCTTTTATTATGGGAGCTAATGCGAGAAAAATGCCAATGTATGACTATATAGTGTCATACATCAGAGGCTTTCATTGAATTTACACATTAGTTAAAACTCCTGACTTGTACTGCTAATAGAAGTAAAACCAAAAACTTGGGGGAGCACACCTGTTAGGCCATGGCACCACTATCAGTATTTGATCAGTATTCGGTCAGTATTTTTTCTCAGAAGTGGGAGAGAAAGCCAGGTGAGGAACAATCAGAGAAAAGGTATAATAGAAACAAGTCACCAATTCTGCATTTATCACCCACTCCTGGTTTTGACTTATAAAATA
Source organism: Phyllobates terribilis (assembly GCF_046119375.1). NCBI lineage: Eukaryota > Metazoa > Chordata > Amphibia > Anura > Dendrobatidae > Phyllobates > Phyllobates terribilis. The sequence goes on from NW_027362763.1 coordinate 398,059,165, forward strand.
CTGACAGAATATTGATAGGGGGGACGTGGCCTTAGTATAAGTCTGTTATGTAGGTGCACATTCACACTATGGCCATTAAAGTACAAATATAACCTAGAATGAAAACAATACATAAAAACCCTAAAGTAATTAAATAGTAACACATGTAACAAGCATAGGGTACTTAGTAGTAATGAGCGAGCATACTCATTACTCAAAATTTATGAGCATGCTGCGGGTGCTCGCCGAGTATCTTCAGCGTGCTCGCATTTATGTTTTAATCACTCCGTGCTCATGATTTGCGACTGTTCGACAGATTTAATATATGTGAGAAATGCTTGTTTCTTAGGCATTCCTCACATGTATTGAAGCTGTCAAACAGTGGCAAATCATGCGCATGCAGTGACTGAAACATTACACCCGAGCACGCTGAAGATACTCGGCGAGCACCCGAGTATGCTCGCCAAAAGGGTTAACAGAACATACTCGCTCATCACTAGTACTTAGTTAACATTTTATTGATTAATAAACCATAAAATCCATCCCACTGCGGCAAGGTGTACCCAAGCAGGATGGACCCTACTTTAGTAACTCACCTTGCTATGTGCCAGCAGGCCTCAAAATAGACGGAGGGCAGAGCCTCCAATCGAAGTAAAAGATGATTGTGAACATAGTCAAAGAAACCTTAAAGGGGTATTCCCATCTCCAAGATTCTATCCCAATATGTAGTAGGTGTAATAATATTACAATAATAATACAGTAATAATACCTCCAATTAGAAATGTAGTATAGTTTTTCTGATTCGCTATGTCTCTTTCCTCATGTGCAGGCATTGCAGGACCTTAGGTTACGACCACTAGCAACTAGCTAAATATCACAATATCAGTGGTCGTAACCATGGATACCTAAGGTCCTGCATTGCCTGCACATGAGGAAAGAGAAAAAGCGAATCAGAAGAATTGGAGGTATTTGCTAATATTATTATTATTACACCTCCTACATACTGGGATAGGATCTTTTAGATGGGAATACTCCTTTAAGTTAATTTTGCATAAAGCAGTGTAAGGTTTTCTTTGAAAAACCATGGCAAAAAACAGGCTGGATTCACACATGCAGTTAATGCTAATCAAATGAGAACATGGAAGTCTTTCCTTTTGGAGCCACTACTGTGTTTGGCTCAGACATCTGCACCAAAAACTGAATTTGTGAATCCAGCCTGAGTTTGCCTTTCACTTATTCAGCATGGAGTTACCAGCTTACAATAAGTGCTTTATCTACAAGAAGTATTCCTAACGTCCTTTTTAAATACATTGATGCCATTATATTCATCGGTTTGATTGTTGCCCTTCCAAAATATCATAGCCCTAACAAACGCCACCCCATTAGACATGTGAGTTACTCAGCTGTTAGGGGAACATCATTTTCGTTATCCATCCCTCACAAGTTCCCCGAAGACAAGTCTCAGAACCACAAATATAAGGGTACACCTTAACAATGTGAGGTTAGATGTCCATTACCTTGAAGGTTCCCAGGTGACTAAATCAGCATTTTTCCCTGCAAGAAATCAGACAACCCCTAAATACACAATGTTATCTCTTATTGGAAAATGTGAAGTAGGTCTAGTTCTTTCTTTTTTTTTGTGTTAGCCATATTACATATCGTTAGATCTGCTCAGCACACAGCAGTAATTGCATCGATATTACAACCAGGTAGAGCAGTTGTGCGAACAAGAACTGTTCCTTTAGGGTTAACTTTCAGGAGCTGACCATGGTCCTGTCCACATGTCTAAGCGCTCTCCATGGTCCTGTACTTACTGATTTGTAGCTTTTATTGAGCAGGGAAAAGCATACCAGCAGACATAAAAATAAAGTCTAGAAAAGTTGGGGATATTAGTGAAGAAAAGTTGTAAAATATAATTAAGCCAAATAACCTAACATTAATGGGAACCCGTCATGTGCAGTCTGATCTGTGGGCGGCATGGTCTGATCTGTGGGCGGCATGGTCTGATCTGTGGGCGGCATGGTCTGATCTATGGGCGGCATGGTGTGATCTGTGGGCGGCATGGTGTGATCTGTGGGCGGCATGGTGTGATCTATGGGTGGCATGGTGTGATCTGTGGGCGGCATGGTCTGATCTATGGGCGACATGGTGTGATCTGTGAGCGGCATGGTGGGATCTGTGGGCGGCATGGTGTGATCTGTGGGCGGCATGGTGTGATCTGTGGGCGGCATGGTGTGATCTGTGGGCGGCATGGTCTGGTCTGTGGGCGGCATGGTCTGGTCTGTGGGCGGCATGGTCTGGTCTGTGGGCCGCATGGTCTGATCTGTGGGCGGCATGGTCTGGTCTGTGGGCGGCATGGTCTGGTCTGTGGGCCGCATGGTCTGATCTGCGGGCGGCATGGTGTAGAGAAGGAGAAGCTGAACAGAATGATATATAGGTTTGTTGGAAAAGATTCAGTATTTAGCTAGGGTCACACCTCCGTATTTTCTCTTATCCTAGAGAATCGGATCATTATGCTAATCTCACTATGTTCAAATTCCGTTCAGAGTGTGATCTGATTTTCTCGGATTAGAAGATTGAAAAAAACAATTTCCCCATCTTCATTCTGTCAGTCCTTGCAAATCGTACTGCACTTAGATGTCATTCGAGTGCAGTCAGATTTTTTTCTTCCCACTAACTCATTCACTTGCATTTCCCAGTGCCATCTGGATATTGGATGCAAATCGTGCATGCTGCAAAAAAAATCAGACATGTGCATGGCCCCATAGAATGACATTGATCTGAGGGCGATCCGATGTTTTGTCGGATCGCACTCGGACCGAAAATATGGTCGTCTGCACGAGCACTAACTTTGTATTTTATTCACTGAAATCCCTGGAGTTAGAGATATATAGATATATCAGTCCAGTGGACGGTCCTACTCAGTGATTGACAGCTATCTCTGCAGACAGTGTCAGACAGGGTAAACTGTCAATCACTAGTAGGACCGCCCACTGGACTGATATGCATAAAACACCAGAATTTCAATGAACAAAATGCAAGTTTTACTGGAAATTTTCTCCAAAAATGTATGTAATTCTGATTAACTTAGTCTGCTCTACAACACCCCTCCTGCAGATCAGGCACCATTTTTAACATGACACACTCCCTTTAATAGTCATTAATAATGACATTTATTTAAATGTGTACTAGAGAGTATATAGAAGGAGAGTATATAGAAGATAGTACTGTAAAGAAAATATCATAGACAAACAGAGACTGCAAAAAAGAGAAAATGTATTGTAAAAGCTGCAGTATCATAGCAAGTGACCTCTAGGGGGTATAAGTGAATTAGGGTACTGGTGCGGGTTATAAAGAAGGGCGCAAGGGTGCGGGTTATAAAGAAGGGAGCAAGGGTGTGGGTTAGGGAAGAGATCAACAAACTGCATTTTCCCGAGAGGGTCAGTCACTTTATGTAGGATCTGTACGTGGGAGAACCTGAAAAGGCTATCCAATCTGTCCAAGTAACTGTGTGCTCCTCACGCCTCGCCTTAGTCTCAGTCACCAGCCCCTCCATGCACAGCCGGTGAAGGACTTCTTTGAACCAGTCTGTAATTAATGGCGAATGAGTGCTCTTCCATAATCTAAGGATCAATGTTCTGGCTGCTATAAGGAGGGAGTGAAATTAGCTCTGTTTAAGAGAACGGAGAGAGCCAGATATAGAAAGCAAGAGAGTTGAGGGCTTATTGGCGAGTTCAGGTCCTGTAAGAACGTTTATCAAGAAGGCATGGCTAGGTGGCCATCCCGGCTACTCACCGGTGACCTGTAGTGTAAATAAACAATTTGCTGTATATGAAGAGATGACTGCCAGCGTGATGGAGCGCCGGTGATCCTCGCCATACACTGTGTATAACCAGGCTCAGCACACATTCAGTCAGCGGGGGTGTTTGGTGCCGGACCACCACCAATCTGATATTTATAACTTATCCTAGGGATAGGTCATAAATAACAAAGTGGTCGAAAACCATTTTAGGGCTTGTTCACATGTTCAATTTTTTATGCAAATGTTCTCTTCATTTTTTTCTAGCTGAAAAACAGCGTTTTGCAGCAACAGCAAAATGAATAAGACTTCTGAAGTGGATTTTTTTCCTTCCATTTTTTTTCACCTGTGACGTGTTTTATAAAAACCACAGAATGTAAATTGTTTCAGTGTTTTTACGGCAACTTTTCCCCATTGAGATTAAAATGGGTCATCAGGAAAACACCAAAACCACATTGGAGAACGCACCAAAACCGCATCAAAACCACGTGTAAATTCTACTGCAGGTTTTCTGGCCACAAAAAAAAAAATTGCATGAAAAAATCTATATTGTGAAACATAGCCTTAAGGGGAATCTGTCAGTAGGATCAACCCTCCTAAGCCGTCTATATGGACATGCAGGTCACAGGAAGCTGAATAAAATACCTTGATATCTGCGATCCAATGTCTTATTCCAGAGAAATCCACGTTTTTCTTATAGTGCTAGTGTATGTACACCCAGATCTGCTATTCCATGCAAGGCTACTTACAAAAGTCACCATCTGGAGACCTGCGCTTTCTTCATAGCTGGTTGCTAGATCCAATGCACCAAGCTGGCAGACAGCCATGAGTCACACATCATGGGCCACGAGCCACAGGTTGGAGACCCCTGATCATAAGTGATGTGATCAGAAGTAATGCCCATACTGTACATATTTGCTTATAGCAGGTATTTGATGATTTAATCAAGAGCCTCTTAAAAATACAAGTCATAAACTTCTTGGTTGCTATGGGCAATTGCTCTTGGCAACAGTTATGGCTCATTTTCTCTGATGTACATTGCTAAATTGTTTATCTGGTCGATTGCCGTCTATTAAACCTTATTTATTAATCATGGACAACCCGCTCTTCTTTTAGTCAGTTTTTATGTAGGTTTGTGAACAAAAATATTTAGTATGAGACTGAATTTAGAGAAATGTGAGTGTATAAAAAGGTTTTCCATGTAGACATTTTGTGTTACAAGTTGTTTTGCTTATTTATAAATGTACCCAGAAAAGAAGAAATGTTCCGATGTCAATCTGTCTGTGCCCATCTGCTTATTCTTCTAGATGTCTGTGACCAGCCCTTAAGATGGGAATCTGTTTTTATGCATCTGCTGTGGCAAAGCGATCAGTAATTGGGATGTATTAATAGTTTGCAAATGTGGATGGCCTATTGGCTTGTTTTCCTTTATAGGCATCGACCTTATTAGCAAGCACCAATTTGCATTATGTCTCACATTATTGAGAAAAATAAGAATGCATTATGAACTATAGACTCGCCACATGTAACCATAATTTTGGTAAATGAGTTTTTTTGGTCATTAACCATAGAAGGCGCTGTGCTGCTGTCATGTCTTTCCTTTTAGTAAGATTTTCTTCAACATATGGTCATAAGAAGATCAATGTATAGTACCAAGTAGAGGTTTAGTCATATGCAATTAGCTTTTAAAGATTCCACTGAGAAAAGTATTTTATATATTACTCATTTCCGTATAAACCAAAAATGAGAATATATACCAGCTTACTTAGAAGTACAGCCGGCAGAAACATACATTTTTGCATATATTTCAATAAATTTTTAATAATATAAATAAACAACAAGACAACCTCTTCTTAATCATTATGTTTCCCCCAAGTAAAATAATAACACTTATACTCACCTTTGGTGCTGGCGCCGTTCCAACGATGTTAGCACTGGCTCTCCCGGGGATCACGTAACAATATTACAGTATGTCACGCGATCACTGCAGCCAATCAGTGCTGGCTTCACTCTCCCCTCCTTTAGACAAATCACATACATCCAGAGGAAGTGAGAGCTGCTGCTTTCTCATTTTATCCAGATGTATAGTATACATCCGAAGGCAAGGAAAGTGAAATCAGCGCTGATTGGCTGCAGGGATTGCGTGACATAGTATTGTTGCACCATCCCTGGGAGAGCCAGTGCTAACACCGCTGGAACGGCGTCGGCACCAGAGGAGAATATAGGTGTTATTGTTTTAAAAGGGGCAACATACAAATTGAGAAGAGGTGGTCCTAGTAGTGGACAACCCATTTAAGTTGCAGTATCCATTGCAAGCAGTTAGCTTTTCAGTTTTTAAAATGTCAGCTAAAATAATTCTTCCACCTAATGCATCCGTTAGGTGTTCTCTTACGCATTAATTTTCATAAATAACCCTCTGTAAATGGAGATGAGAGAAGTGATTTGAAGGACGCTGGTCCAGCTTACACATCAGTAGTCCATTGCTGGATTAGAGACCTTTGAACTGCCTGCTACCTGAGGGTATCTCTGGTGCCACTTCTGATAAGTAGGTTTGGCGCAACACCATGCGTGCGTCATGCTGCAACGATGATGTAGCATTGAGTCTACAAATTAAAAGAGGCACCGGAAATGCTGGCAGATAGGAGGTGATTCACATGGCCCCTGTACGGGAATACTGATGTGGCCAATGGACCAGCGCCATGCAAATCGATTTGCTCATATCTATTTGTAAACCATTATCTGCCGATAAGTGTAGACTAACTTTACTGATTTTCATCTATTTCCTGTCTGCTTGGCCCAACGCTGCCTTGCATGGTGACACGTGGTCTGCAGAGTAGACTCCTCATATGACCATGGTGTTAACTAAGTTAATAAAATAACTATCGTGATGAACATTGTCTAGTTTTGTAGGAAGAGGATGAGGAGATGCTAGTGCCTGGGCTTATTCGTTCTTCTCTAGTATGAGACTGTGGTATTGAGAAGTCTAAAGGTTACATATAAACCTATTCAGGTGCATACACTTGTAGCATGTATCCCCAAATATCTACCATAGTTGTCTCATAAATAAAATAGTAATTCATACCAGTACCTCTGATTTTGAGCATGTTTGGGCAGTTTCACACAGGGTAAATACATTGGACAAATGGCACAGTATTTACTCCGCAATCCATGGCAGAACTCCTAGGCAAACCTGCAGTGTGAACGGCCACTGATCCACGCACTGATTAGCCCAATTCACTTGGGCTACCCCATGTTCTCCCACTTGCTGCGGTTTTCAGATGGAATCCACCCAGACCCTGCTTCAAATGTGACATGACAATTATTGAAATTGGTTTGAAACCCTTGTTGGAAAACAGTGGTGATATGAACGGCAACACCATTTTCTATCGGAAAGTATGGTATACATGTAGGCATTTCTTGCTGTTGGATGTGTTCCAATTCTGTGCCAAAAAATGCAACAAAATCCACATATAAAAACTTAGTGTGAACACATCCTTATTGTTGGGTGAGATTGTATCACTAGAGTGTTTAGTATGTCTCATGGTGTAATACTGTGAAACAACCAACCCCAAATAAAAGTCTAAGTCATAGCTACATTTTTTTTGGCCAGTTGGACAACCCATTCTCTTGAATAGAGCCAAGAGTTCAGCTTCTATAACTTCTGGTGATCAGCTGATATTGTTGGCAGAATCAAAGGGAGAAATGTTCTACAACGCGACACCTCTTGGTATATAATAGATCGTCACGTCAAGTCTGCCAGAGTGGAAGCCTCTTGGTCTAGGGGTTTTCCATGGTTCCTCATAGGCATTACAGTAACCTATCTTGGCTGACCTTTAAGTTTAGCAGCTTGAGTGGCTAGCGGCAATGTCTTTGTGGGTTTGATAAATCTAAGACCTCATTCACACATCAGTATTTCATCAGTGTGTGTATTCCAAAACCAGGAGTGTCTCCAAAACACAGAACTGGTGTCAATCTTTGTATCTGTAAGTTCCTCTCCTGGTTTTGTTCCACAAATACTGATGAAATACTGTTAAAAAATACTGAGGTGTGAATGAGGCCTAAAGAATATTCATTGCTTCCGTTACAATTCCGCATTGAGAACTCAAACCTATTTTTGAGTCATTTAGTCCTAATGAGATTGGATTTAGCATTTTATCCTCTTCAACTGTTGCATCATGTAAAGAACATCTAAAAAACCCCATCAAAACATCTAACATTATTTGCCATATCGGTCCTAATATACATTTCATAGTTTAATAATGGATGATATGAGTTTACAAGTGACATAGAAATATATGTGGCATAAAATACCGGGCATCAGATTGAAATAATTTATCAGCAATCTGAAAGTATGGGGAATATTAATGGGTTTGGTGCCATTCCCAGATTCTACATTTGGGTGCAATACTGTAGTTTTAGTTAATAGTATAATGTCTTGATTTTTTTTTAATGTGCTAGGATTTAATTGAGGTGCTTAAATATGTCCTATACTAGTGACTGCCAAGAGACCAGACTGTCTGAATCATATGTACCGTATATGAAGAGCATAATTAAATCACCATGGAATCTTGCTAAACCAGCTAAAAGAAAAATAATCTTTGTTGCTCCTAGCAAATAATCATGGCATTGATTTAATTTCGTATACTGACCTGGGAAAATGAAGATTGTTATGTGATTGGTTGTTATGAGCCACAGTTAACCTGTTGGACAATCATTATAAATCTGTCCGATTGTAAATTTTTTTGGTCCCATGTTGGTGATCCCAACTTTGAAATACTAACCCCCTCCTCAAATTATAGGAGAGAACATGTATGTGTGGTGCAGTGCTGGGCACAGTTATGAAAACTGGTGTACCGCTTGCCACTTAGGTTATTACCATAGTTCTTTTACCATACCCACTTTATCATACACAAACTAAAATTGTAATTTTTCAAAGAAAAAGTTTTACGATCATTTGTAAATATGACTGATTTTGAACACCATTCAATACAACTTCTACAGTAAACTGGTTCCAACACCACCCTGCTTTATGGTCAGTGCACCCCTACCCGTTCTTATTATTTGTTGCCATTGAGTACCCTTACTACTTTCAAGCTCATTTTATACCAGATCTAGTCCAGTGAGTTTGCTTAGACTTTTTCACTCACATTCTGATACTACTTACTCTATATTTATAATTTCTTATATATGACCAGGCATGAAACACCTTGCAGATTAGTGGTGGTCTAGGTCCTGAGACCATTGCTCAAAACACTTGGTAGATATGCGCTACTCGGCAAACAGGGGAGGAGCACTCTGCTTCTTCCTGAGCGTTCACACAATGTTCAAGCTCATAGACTTTCTATGAGTCCATGCACACTAGTACAGGAGCAGAATACTATTGCTTCCCGAGCTGCTCATGGCTATCCAGTGTTATTTTTTAGTCATCTTTTATACAGTTAGGTCCATATATATTTGGACAGAGACAACATTTTTCTAATTTTGGTTCTAGACATTACCACAATGAATTTTAAACAAAACAATTCAGATGCAGTTGAAGTTCAGACTTTCAGCTTTCATGTGAGGGTATCCACATTAAAATTGGATGAAAGGTTTAGGAGTTTCAGCTCCTTGACATGTGCCACCCTGTTTTTAAAGGGACCAAAAGTAATTGGACAATTGACTCCAAGGCTATTTCCTGGACAGGTGTGGGCAATCCCTTCGTTATGTCATTCTCAATTAAGCAGATAAAAGGCCTGGAGTTGATTTGAGGTGTGGTGCTTGCATTTGGAAGGTTTTGCTGTGAAGTAAACATGCAGTCAAAGGAGCTCTCCATGCTGGTGAAACAAGCCATCCTTAAGCTGCAAAAACAGAAAAAACCCATCCGAGAAATTGCTACAATATTAGGAGTGGCAAAAACTACAGTTTGGTACATCCTGAGAAAGAAAGAAAGCACTGGTGAACTCATCAATGCAAAAAGACCTGGGCGCCCACGGAAGACAACAGTGGTGGATGATCGGGGTAGGGGAGAAAACAAGGGGATCTGCTACTTTGGATCTAATCCTTATAAACAGGGAGGAAATGGTTGAGGAGGTAAAGGTGGCTGGGACCCTAGGAGGCAGCGATCATGCTATGATAGAATTTTGGATAACTAGAGGAGGAAGACATGTGAAGACTCAAACTTCAAGGTTAGATTTTAGAAAGGCAGATTTTAAGAGACTCAGAAAGAGAATAGGAGGGATCCAATGGCTGGATGTCCTTAAGGACAAAAATGTCCAGGAAGGATGGGAAATTTTTAAAAATGAGATTCTCAAAGCACAATCGTTAACAATCCCGAAAAGTAGGAAGAATGGGAAGCATTTAAGGAAACCAGGATGGATGAACACAGAACTTAAACACATGCTAAAAAGAAAGAAAGAAATGTTTATTAAATGGAAAGAGGGAGGCATATCTAAAGAAGATTATAATGCAGTCTGCAAATCCTGCAGGGCACGTATTAGGTTAGCTAAAGCTGACAATGAATTAAGGCTTGCAAGAGATGTCAAAAGCAATAAAAAAGGATTTTGGGGGTATGTCAAAAGTAAAAGAAAAGTCAAAGATGCTATAGGATTTTTACAGGATGAAAATGGAGAAATGGTAAGAGAGGATGTTGAGAAGGCCGAACTTTTTAATTCCTATTTTGCATCTGTTTTCTCTCAGAAAGAAAATGTAACATCAACTGATCTTCACTGTCCTTTTAAAGGAATAGAGGAATCCAAGTTATCTGTAAACAGAAAGATTGTGAGGGAATATTTAGCTAACATAAATGAGTTCAAGTCTCCAGGTCCAGATGAATTACACCCCAGAGTACTGAAGGAGATCGTAGAAGAAATTTTAGAACCACTCTCCATAATTTTTGAAAATTCTTGGAGAACAGGAGAAGTCCCAGAAGACTGGAGAAGAGCAAATGTTGTTCCTATCTTCAAAAAGGGGAAGAAGGTGGACCCAGGGAACTATAGGCCGGTGAGTCTGACTTCTATACCAGGAAAGATCTTTGAACAAATTATTAAACAACATGTATGTAAGTACATGGATAAGAATGAAGTGATTAACCAGAGTCAGCATGGGTTTGTAACTAACAAGTCATGTCAGACTAACTTAATTTCCTTCTATGACAGAATCACTGACTGGGTGGATCAGGGAAATGCTGTAGATATAGTATATCTTGACTTCAGCAAAGCATTTGACAAAGTATCTCACACCATCCTTATTGAAAAAATGACCAAGTATGCAATGGACCAGGCAACTGTTAGGTGGATTCATAACTGGCTTAGTGATCGGACTCAAAGGGTGGTTGTAAATGGCTTTACATCCAGCTGGATGAATGTCTCAAGTGGGGTACCACAGGGCTCCGTCCTGGGACCTGTATTGTTCAACATCTTTATCAATGATTTAGATGAAGGAATTGAGGGTAAACTGATTACATTTGCTGATGACACAAAGCTAGGAGGGATAGCTAATACTAGAGAAGAGAGAGAGAGGATTCAAAAAGACCTAAATAAACTGGAGCAGTGGGCAGCAACCAACAGAATGGTTTTTAACAGGGAAAAATGCAAAGTACTACATCTGGGCAATAAAAATGAAAAAAGCATATACAGAATGGGAGGAATAGAGCTAAGCAACAGTACATGTGAAAAAGACTTAGGTATACTAATAGATCATAGACTGAACATGAGTCAACAGTGTGATGCAGCAGCAAAAAAGGCAAATACAATTCTGGGATGTATTAACAGAAGCATACAGTCTAGATCACGTGAAGTCATTATCGGTCTTTACTCCTCTTTGGTCAGACCTCATCTGGAATACTGTGTACAGTTTTGGGCACCACATTTTAAAAAAGACATAGACAAACTGGAGCAAGTTCAGAGAAGAGCGACCAGAATGGTGACTGGTCTGCAAACCATGTCCTATGAGGAACGGTTGCAGGATTTGGGAATGTTTAGCTTGCAAAAAAGAAGACTGAGAGGAGACTTAATAGCTGTCTACAAATATGTCAAGGGCTGTCACATTGTAGAAGGATCATCTTTATTCTCATTTGCACAAGGAAAGACTAGAAGCAATGGGATGAAACTAAATGGGAGGAGACACAGATTAGATATTAGAAAAAACTTTTTGACAGTTAGGGTGATTAATGAGTGGAACAGGCTGCCACGAGAGGTGGTGAGTTCCCCTTCAATGGACGTCTTCAAACAGAGGCTGGACAGACATCTGTCTGAGATGATCTAGTGAATCCTGCTTTGAGCAGGGGGTTGGACCAGATGACCCAGGAGGTCCCTTCCAACTCTACCATTCTATGATTCTATCGCAGAATAATCTCCATGGTGAAGAGAAACCCCTTCACAACAGCCAACCAAGTGAACAATACTCTCCAGGAGGTAGGCGTATCAATATCCAAATCTACCATAAAGAGAAGACTGCATGAAAGTAAATACAGAGGGTTCACTGCACGGTGCAAGACACTCATAAGCATCAAGAATAAAAAGGCTAGACTGGACTTTGTTAAAAAACATCTAAAAAAGCCAGCACAGTTCTGGAAGAACATTCTTTGGACAGATGAAACCAAGATCAACCTCTACCAGAATGATGGAAAGAGAAAAGTATGGCGAAGGCGTGGTACAGCTCATGATCCAAAGCATACCACATCATCTGTAAAACACGGCGGAGGCAGTGTGATGGCTTTGGCATGCATGGCTGCCAGTGGCACTGGGTCACTAGTGTTTATTGATGATGTGACACAGGACAGAAGCAGCCAAATGAATTATGATGTAGTCAGAGCCATACTGTGTGCTCAGATCCAGCCAAATGCAGCCAAACTGATTGGTCGACGTTTCATACTACAGATGGACAATGACCCAAAACATAAAGCCAAAGCAACCCAGGACTTTATTAAAGCAAAGAAGTGGAATATTCTTGAATGGTCAAGTCAGTCACCTGATCTCAACCCAATTGAGCATGCATTTCACTTGTTAAAGACTAAACTTCAGACAGAAAGGCTTAGGGAAGAGCAATAAAGAGGTCATGAGAGATAAGCTAGTGCCCCTTTATTCTCAGGATCAGTGGGGGTATTGGAGGTTGTAACCCAACAATCATAAAGTGATAGTATATATCATAGAGCTGTGGGATAAAAGGACTCCAAAAGTTGGTTACATGTTGCTTAGAAGTTATTCCAGTAATAAGAATCAATATAGTGGCGGATTCTCTTGGCACTTGAAAACGTAGCAGCTTCAGGTAAACAGAAAATTTTTTTTTATATTGACATAGATATTAAGGTTGAAAAATGGTATACAGTAGGTCCATGCATTTCAGCCTTTCCCCCTGCAGTGTTCGTCCAGAGAAAAGCAAAACCCTCTCTCAGTGAAAAGTCAATTTGCCTGATTTTAGGGGGAAAAAATCCTTCCCAACTCGAAATATGGTGATCGAGATAAATCTGTGGATTAACTACCCATCTCCTGGAATCTAGTACCCATTACTCGTTATATTATTACACTTCAAAATATGTCCCAAACCCCCATTTAAACCCTTTTAATGAATTCAGCGGGACAACTCCCCCGGCACAGAATTCTACAGTCTCACTGCTTTTTAATTACATTATAAAATGTTTCCTATTTAGTAACATATATAGGTGTATCTCACAAAATTAGAATATCATCAAAGTTAATTTATTTCAGTTCTACAATACAAAAAGTGAAACTCATATATTATATAGAGTCAGTGCAAGCAGGGTGATCTATTTCAAGTGTTTATTTCTGTTAATGTTGATGATTATGGCTTACAGCCAATGAAAACACAAAAGTCATTATCTCAGTAAATTAGAATACTTTATAACAACAGCTTAAAAAATGTTTTTAAAATCCAAATGTTGGCCTACTGAAATGTATGTTCAGTAAATGCACTCAATACTTGGTCGGGGCTCCTTTTGCATCAATTACTGCATCAATGCGGCGTGGCATGGAGGCGATCAGCCTGTGGCACTGCTGAGGTGTTATGGAAGCCCAGGTTGCTTTGATAGCAGCCTTCAGCTCGTCTGCATTGTTGGGTCTGGTGTCTCTCATTTTCCTCTTGACAATACCCCATAGATTCTCTATGGGGTTAAGGTCAGGCGAGTTTGCTGACCAATCAAGCACAGTGATACTGTTGTTTGTAAACCAGGTATTGGTACTTTTGGCAGTGTGGACAGGTGCCAAGTCCTGCTGGAGAATGAAATTTCCATCTCAAAAAAGCTTGTCGGCAGAGGGAAGCATGAAGTGCTCTAAGATTTCCTGGTAGACGTCTGCGCTGACTTTGGTCTTGATAAAACATAGTGGACCTACGCCAGCAGATGACATGGCTCCACAAACCATCACTGATTGTGGAAACTTCACACTAGACCTCAAGCAGCTTGGATTGTGGCCTCTCCACTCTTCCTCCAGACTCTGGGAACTTGATTTCCAAATTAAATGCAAAATTTACTTTGCATTTACTTAGTGTGTCAATGACTGCCTTCTGGACATCTGTCAAGTCAGCAGTCTTCCCCATGATTGTGGAGCCTACTGAAACAGACTAAGGGACCTTTTTAAACACTTAGGAAGCCTTTGCTGGTGTTTTTTGTTAATTATTTTAATTTACTGAGATAATGACTTTTGTGTTTTCAGTGGCTGTAAGCCATAATCATCAACATTAACAGAAATAAACACTTGAAATAGATCACCCTGTTTGTAATAACTCTATATAATATATGAGTTTCATTTTTTGTATTGAAGAACTGAAATAAATTAACTTTTTGATGATATTCTAATTTTGTGAGATGTACCTGTACTGTAATGTTTTGATTAGTAGAAATGCTCTTTTCATTCTGGGGACAAGGCTTAGATAGTGAGCGGTAATTAAAGATGGGTTTTTATCTTACTCCTCATCTGATTGCCTATCACACACTTCACGTCTCTTTTATACAGTCATGGCTGAACGTGTTGGCATCCTTGAAATTGTTCCAGAAAATGAAGTATTTCTCCCAGAAAATTATTGCAATTACACGTGTTTTGTTATACACATGTTTATTTCTTTTGTATGTATTGGAACAACACAAAGAAGCAGAGAAAACAAGGCAAATTGGACATAATGTCTCACAAAACCCCCAAAATTAGCAAAATTGTTGGAACCTTTCGAAAATTGTGGGTAAACGACTTTGTTTCAAGTATGTTATGCTTGTTCAAAATCACCGGTGGCAAGTAACCAGTGTGGGCAATATGAAAATCACACCTGTAACCAGATAAAAAGGGGAGAAGTTGACTCAGTCTTTGCATTGTGTGTCTGAATGTGCCACACTAAGCATGGAGAACAGAAAGAGAAGAGAACTGTCTAAGGACTTGAGAAACAAAATTGTTCAACAATATCAACAAACTCAAGGCTACAAGTCCATCTCCAGAGATCTTGAGGTTCCTTTGTCCACGATGCGCAACATAATCAAGAAGTTTATAACCCATGGCACTGTAGCTAATCTCCCTGGACATGGACGACAGAGAAAAATTAATGAATGGTCCAATCAAGTTCCAAAGAAATTCAAGCTGTTCTGCAGGCTCAGGGTGCATCAGTGTCAGCGTGAACTATCCGTCGATATTTGAATGAAATTAAACGCTATGGCAGGAGACCCAGGAAGATCCCAGGAAGATAGACTACAGTTTGCTAAAATGTACGTGAGTAAGCCAAAATCCTTCTGGGAAAGCGTCTTGTGGACAGATGAGACTAAGATAGAGCTGTTTGGTAAAGCACATCATTCTACTCTTTGCCGAAAATGGAATGAAGTTTACAAAGAAAAGAACACAGTACCTACAGTCAAGTATGGGGGAGGTTCAAAGATGTTTTGGGATTGTTTTTCTGCCTCTGGCACTGGGAGCCTTGACTGTGTGCAATCATCATGAAATCTGAAGATTACCAATGGATTTTGGGTCACAATGCAGTGCCCAGTGTCAGAAAGATGGGATTGCATCCTGGGTCATGGGTCTTCCACCAGGACAATGACCCTAAACATACTCCCAGAAGAATCCAGAAATGGATGGAAACAAACCGCTGGAGAGTTCTGAAGTGGCCAGCAATGAGTCTGGATCTAAATCCCATTGAACACTGGTGGAGAGATCTTAAAATTGCTGTTGGGAGAAGGCACTTTGCAAATATGAGAGACCTGGAGCAGTTTGCCAAAGAAGAGTGGTCCAAAATTCCAAATGAGAGGTGTAAGAAGCTTGTTGATGGTTATAGGAAGCGATTGATTGCAGTTATTTATTCCAGAGGGTGTGGAAACAAATATTAAGGTGAGGGTGCTAACCATTTTGTCTGCCCTATTTTTGGGGTTTTGTGTGAAACTATGTCCAATTTATCTTTTTTCTCTGTTTTTTTTCTGTGTTGCTCCAACAAAGGAAATAAACTTGTGTATAACAAAACATTAGTAATAGTAATAATTTTCTGGGAGAAATACTTCTTCTTTTTCTGGAACAATTTCATGGGTGCCATGACTGTACATTGTACTTACTTCCTTGCTCTTCTAATCACTGTTTTCTTCACTTTCGACTCCATTTTGAATTTCAGATTTCACTCTTCTTCTTTCTCCTCTATTCTCTGCTATCAATCCAATAATGCTTTAGCACATCATAAGAAGACCAGCTAGGGTCATTGCCATCTGTACCTGCTGTGCTAACAGTGTAATTATCCTCTCTTCTATATTTTCCTAAATGAGCTAAGAGATTATATTACCAGTATATAGTCAAGGGGGCTGAACTGTCATCTTCTACATTATAGCTGTGTAATCATCTTCTTCAACTGTGATATTTGTCTTATTCACTTAAAGACAGTGTGTGGTACATTCCTTGCACTTTCATCATTCAAAAAATTCTGATAACAGATGTGATGTTCACTGAGGAGGACATACTCATGGTACACTTATCAGGTAGGTGATGCGACCCTCTGAGAATTAAAGCTATGTAATTCTCAGAGGGTCGCATCACCTACCTGATAAGTGTACCATGAGTATATATATAGAGAGAGAGAGAGAGAGAGAGAGAGAGAGAGAGAGAGAGAGAGAGAGAGTAATTACAGAATGGAGTTAAAAAACAAAGCAAAAAAAAAAAACGGAGTGCTAATTTAATGTTCTTGGTTGCCTAGTGCAGACAATAGTGTGGGTAGGTTCCTTCTGCATCCAGTTTACAATCAAACGTAGGGTTATGTCTACTTTTTTTGAGTTTTTAGTTTTGATTGTATCATAAAACAGAAAATAATCAAAGAAAAGGAGATTAGGGTCATGTGCACACGACGTCTCTGTTCCGTTGGAGTTTTCCTATGTGAAGATGGTTGCGGTCTCTTTCCTGAAGCAGCTTTGCTGGCGGCTCTGCTGTCGTTTTCTGCAGCGGCTATGCCACCGGCGACTTCTCCATACTGTAAGTCTGTGGAGCGGATGGCTTCCAAATGAAGCCACTTGAAGAATAAGCATGTCACTACTATTAACTGCTTTACAGCTTCTGATCCCTGAAGTGGTAAAAGACGAAACGTGCTCAGCAAGGTCGTTTATACATTACTGTGCAAACATTACTGTTCATTTTTTGCAGCGGTTTTCTGCCTGAACATACCCTAATAGTAGATTTTTGAGGGGTTTTATTTTCTCCTATGTATAGTAGCTGATTTTGCAATGTATCAGTTCGTACATAGTTAATGCACTTTTTTCATAAACGGACTGCTGTAGCTTACTGCTGTTACTTGAAATCTTTCAGTTCACATGCATTTAGCGATGTTGAAATTTTTTTTAAGAAAGTAAAATGATTACCAGGGATCTGACCTCCAAGACCCCCACTCATCCTGACAGTGTAGCAGTGCTTCATTGCCTTTGTAGTTTCTTTCCTGCACAGTGGCGCTCCCGGCATCCAGGCTGAGAAATGGAGCTGACCCCATTCAGTTGATTTGCGCTGCAGCAGGTGGCTGGGAACATCCCTGTACAAATGAAAAACCGGAAAGGAGACACAGTGCTGAAGAAGCGCATTGGCCCTTACATTGATATATCCTCGTGATCTACCATCACTTACTTTCATGGAAATATCCCTTAAAATAAAATGACACCGAATGGAAATTGCACAAAATCTTGTTTCTTGTTCTAAACAGTCAACTTGTATTTTCAGCATCCCATTATCAGTAAGGCTCTGTTCACACATGTTTTAAAATGTAATTTCTTTATTCCATGCTAAGGGCAGAGTAATACAACTGATATGGAGGAAAGCAGCATTTATATTGTGTAAATTCACATTTATGGAACCAGACAGACCCTATCATAGTCAGTGGGGTCCTCTGTATCTTATATTCAACAGATCTATCGGACTAAGTTTCATAAATGTTTGTGATATGATTTTGGTAAGTTTCAGTTTTTACCAGCAATTTCATCAGTTTGTCTCATAGGAAAAAATAAACAGCACACAGATGGTATCCGAATGCGGTCCGATTTTTATCACGGACCCAAAGACTTGCACTGGCGAGTTTGATTTAAGATTCGGATCAAGATCAGACATGTCTCTGTGATTTTGTTCGGAATACTTACACAGACAAGTTAACAGACCCATAGTCTTTATTAGGTATGCATTGTAGCCGTGAAAAACACAGAACTTCTACATGAAAAACTGATGTCTGAATGAGTCCTTATAGATAACAGCAAAGAGCGGAGGGGAGGTTGTACACAGATCTGCATGGTATGGAGAGGGGAGAAAGCATGCACAGTCTCAGGGAGGGCAGAGAAATCGGATTATAGAAAAGGAGGAATACTCATGAAGAGGGTATAAGTGCAGAATATGACTTATCGAAAACTTCAGCACCCTGGATACACACGTGCCTCACATCTGTGTGTTATGAGGTAAACTCCCACAAGAGAGAAATCTACAACTTTGATCAAGCTGCAAACTGCATATCAGAGCGTGGAGAAATAAATAAAGGAATAACAATTACAGCGTGAAAGTTAGTGCAATCTTATTGACTAAATGTAAATGCTTACATATGTAAAAAAGAAAATTTCCATGTCAAATGTGTCCTTAAACTTTCCCACTCCAAACCTTGTGGGGTCTTTTCAAGTTTGCTAGGATTTTTTTCTACTGACTTGTCCTATGCTTGGTGCCAAATAAATGATCTTTTTGGTTCTCTCCCACTTTCCATAGAATTCTTATGGTTTCTGTGCATATATCTACACCTGCACACAGGGACATTTTCAGAAATATGCAACGACTGAGGTGTTACAACTTATCTTTCGGTAACTGGAAAAATGACAGAAGTATTTTTGTTAAGTCCTTGGCAAAAACAAAGGACATCTGGGCGTAAAAATAAGCAACATTTTGTTTTCATCTTCTATTCTGATGATGAGCAGTGTCATGTGTAGGCGCTGACTGAATGGGCCGATCTTTACATAGCTAAGGTTTTCAGAGACGCCACTCATATTTCTCCTCATTTCTTCACATTTACTTGAGATTTATTGTGAGTTCCCCTAGGAATCTGCAGAGGTACAGTATGTGTTGGTGGGTTGTGTGGGTCCATGAAGCGAAATTCATGAAGCGAAACAGCGCGCCAAGTACCTTTTAATTAGCATGAGGAAATAATAAGCATTTTTTTTGCACAATGGAGGGACAGATTTAAATAGTAATGGAATGATTTTTACAGGGGCTAAGTCTCCCACATACGAATATGCTTAGTTTAAATGGTGTTTTCAGGGTGTCAGGCATCCCTTTAAATTCAAAAACTGTGCAGCCATACACTACACTGCAAAATCAGGGGGCCTGATTCTTCACGATGGGCGTTGTTGACGCCGATCTTGATGATATAATAGGCTGGTGTCAGATGCTCTTATTTCATGCAGAGCATATGCCTCTTCATTAATCAGGAACATCAGACGAGTGGCGTGCACCTCTGTGTGCACCCCTGCCACAAATTCTACTCCGGACCTTGCTGGAGTAAGAATTGTGATGCAGAAAACGCCATGAATTTGACGAGCAGTGGTCACCACACTCCTGTTCCAACCCAGTTCTGCCTACTTTGTCACAAAGTTTTCAGCCTTCACCTACTAAAAAAATTTGTGACTTTTCAAATCATGTTACACCAGAATGCATGAAGAAAAGCTTTGTTGAATTGAGCCTTGATGTTTTGAAAACAAGTATTTTGTCAAATGGCACACTTTATTTGTTAATCCGGGCTAAGCCATAACAATACCTAACAAGTACTAAAGAGTTCTGTCCTTCTCAGGTAGTCCTGGTAGCCCACTTAATATGGACAGATGTGTGGTCTCATCCTAGGGACCCTACCAGTGTTTCCATTTAACAGGAGAGGATTGGAACTTGCTTCAGAGTCATGTTTTCCCTGGTATGATGATGTTCATGCAGTGGATAAAAGTACACTATAAGCCTTGTATGTAATTGAGTTGCATACATTTCTGGACTTCCAAGTCGCTGTTATCCACTTACCAACGAGACTCTCCAACAAGGTCCTCTGTTCATGAAAATGCAATCAATTGCCACATACAACTCTCTGCTGTCGATACTCCATATGTGAAAACAAATGTATCCCTTGTGAAAATGTATGATCAAATTTATTAATACACCGCTTTTTGTCTTTTACAATTAAGCCTTGAAGAGAACCTATCAGCACAATTTTGTAATGTAGAGTAAAGACATGGCTGGAATGACACTGTAATACTGATTAAATTGATATCATTGGTGAAGAAATCCATTTTGTGGTTCTTTTATCACCATTTGAAGTTTTCTGCTAATTAGATTTTGGTGTACAGGGGCTGAACTGTGCACTGTGTACAGTACACTGGGTCTCCTCTTTGCTGTCTGGGATTCCCGGCCCCTCCGCCTACCTTTTCTGTTTGAAGACATTTCAAACAAAGGAGACCGATCACTGAAAAGCAGTAATCTGTTATTCAAAGAGCAGAGGTGGGCAGAGGGGGTGGGGTATCAAAGACAGAGAGGAGAAGACCCAATGCACAGTCAATGCACAGTCCAGCCCCTGTGCACCGAAATCTTATTTTCAGAAAACTTTAAATTGTCAGTTAAAAAGAACAACAAAGCGGATTTCTTCTCCAAAGGTATTAATGTAATCAGTATTATAGCATCATTATAGTCATGTCTTTACTTTAAATTACACAATTGTGCTGACATGTTCTCTCTAGTTGTAAAAGCCAAAACATGATGTATTAATACATTTGATCATACTTTTCCACGTGGGATACATTTCCTTTTACACAGGGTTGTCTTTGCAATTGTTTCCATCTGACATTTCTGTAATAGCTGTGCCAGTTTCTGCCCCCTCTGTCTATGGTTCAGCTGCTAGGCAGTACCCCGCATTTGTTGGAGGTGATATGTGACAGCATTTTATTCCTGAGACTTTTGGTGCCACTAGGTCAGGGATCTATGGGGTTAATTGTTTGGTTTTGATTTCTCTTTCCTGAAAGCCCTTGGTGGGGTTGTCTGCTATTTAAACCCCTGGGTCTCTGACTTCCACTGCCAGTCAATGAGTCCTGCTTATCTGGCTTGTAACTTTAGTCCTTGCTCTTGTGTTGTCTTCCTGGTTTCTCACGCTTTCTGATCTTTGCTTGAATTTTAACTTTCTTGCTTGCTTTCCAATTTTGTCCTTAACGTGACCCCTTGGCATTGATCCCACGTGGCAACCCTTCTTGCCTTTCTTCTTTCTCCACTGGTCAGCAGCTACTGTGTGATCCCAGGCCAGATCCATAAAAAGGGTGAAGGCCAGGTCAACCTCTGGGATCTAATAAACGGAATAGCTTGCGCTAAGCCTGTCTGTGGAAACTCTATTAAAAGCTTCCATGAACAGTGCAACTGTGGCAATTTCATAAGTGGGATTCAATTTTGGGTGTACATAAGGGAAGTGTTTCTTTTCAATTTCCCTTTTGATAGCTTGATGTTCCACCTATGTTTCTTCTTGCCTAAGCTGACATGCTTACTGCCTGGTTACTTTTCCTATTTTCTTTCGGGATTGATAAGCTGAACAGCCGGGAACGAAGCATAAGGCATGCCAAGGTTACCTCTCTGCAACAGCAGAAGACACCACAGGATTGGTGTAGGTCCTGTTTCAGATTTTGCTGTTGGGCCCAGGAGCCCAGTTACTCCTCTGCACAGCTGAGTCATGGATACACTGACCTACAACCACATTATTTTTAATGGGGTGATTGGGACGTAAGTGTATAGCAACCAGCCTGCCACAGATTGCAGTATATAGGGCTTGAGTTCCACGTAGAGAAGGGACAAGGACTTCACCCATGTTATCAAAAAAATCTCAGCGTTGAAGCTCCTTTCTCTGCAGTATGTACACTCCTATGCATTGTGGTTAGTAGACCATACATTTGTATATTTACTATCTACAATAACTGGATTGTCGCTAGAAAACCCAACTCATTATTTCTATCTCCCAATTCTCTTTCACTGACTGCTTTTATTGCCTCATGCATTATAAAAAGCATTTAGTTCCCTTGATAAGTACCTTGTACAATTACTTGATGCCTCATCTGCAGTCACCAAGTGTTGCTCCGTGCCACAGTGTGTACGTGCAGAGAGTAGAGAAGGTTGAGTGGGCAGTTGGCAGTCATTCTTTGTCATTGATTGCTAGTCATTCATAAAAAACGCAGAGCCGGGAGAGGAGGAGTCAAAAGGAAAAAGGATTGGAGCCATTTGCTGGAGCTTTACATAATCCGATATGATCACTCGGGCTGCTGCAATGTAATGAAGGGATGTATTATTATATGTATCCTGTTTAAAGAATTCTCTATCAATGGACATTTGCTCAATTTTTGAATGTTTTTTTTCATCTATTGTATATCAGCAATGTACTCAAAAGATTGTGTTTTTAAACCTGACACAAAAAGGGTTAAATTCGACTGTAAAGGAAGGCTGAGTGCACATGGGCATGTTTTCTATGAATGGCTGGCAGATGTGCTTCCATCTTCTGCAGGATTGATTCTCACATTCGCCAGCCCTCAATTATACATGACTAATAAACCGAACAGAGCTTTGAAGAATATTCCGATATTATCTGTAATCGGTGCATGGACAAGATCAATGTTCAGCTTCCTGTCAAGGGCAATGCTGAAACCTGAAGTGGGAAGTAAACCACCCAGTAATAAAATAGGAAACATTAACCTTCTCTCTGCCATAGACCACCAAGGATCTGGATTGTGTACAGCAGATAGAGGGTTAAGCACTCCTCACCCCAAAATCGTAATACTGACTCTGCTGTGTACAGCAGATAGAGGGTTAAACACCCCTGACCCAGAAATTGTAATACTGACTCTGCTGTGTACAGCAGATAGAGGGTTAACCACTCCTCACCCTGAAATTGTAATACTGACTCTGCTGTGTACAGCAGATAGAGGGTTAACCACTCCTCACTGCAAAATCGTAATACTGACTCTATCACTGCTTCGGTCAACCAGGAATGCGGACAATATATCCTTCCTGACCACCAAGATGTTACCATCACTCCGTCTCCCCTCCGTGGAAGCAATATTTTATCATGCAGGTTGCTCAGATATTCTATGGGTTGCCTTTATTTATTTAGATCTAGTTGGCGTCTAAACACATTTAAACCGAATCTATCAGATTTACCAATACAAGCTACATACGTTGTTACAAAGATCTTAGGCCGGATGAGGCTGGTGTACTTAGTTGAAAATGCATATCACAATGGCTTTGATATTGAATATGTCTTATTAAGATGAACATTTTATGAATCCAATTAAAGAGTGAAAAAACTTGAGTCCAAGTCTATTCAATTTCCTCCTAGACAGCTAGCCTAACAGCTACAGGTGGTACTGAGCAGGGTGAGATCTCAGCAGCAGGGAAAAAGGAATCAAAAGAGTTGTCAATCAGGTGAGGTGGGTGGAGATTGAGTTGAGTATTTCAAAATGGATTATACAGTAATTCTAACATGATCACAGTAAATACACCAGCCTGATCAGGTCTAAGACCTCTATTTAATAATGTATTTAGTATGTATCCTTCCACACCGAATAGGCATTTATGTCATATCCTGTAGATATGTCATAACAGAATGTGCCATAAATCTCTAAGATGCGATTAACCCTTGATATAGTTAATGAGAAAGATGTATGTGTTTATCTGAACAGTATGTGACACTGTGTATCTGGATGCTGAATGCAATAGTTACCTAGACCTGGTTTGTTTTCTAGACATTATTAAACAGTTTAAAACCTAAGATAGAAAGAAAATGAACATATACTGTGCTGTAAGTAAGTAAAAAGCAATAGTGCATATAAACCACATAGGGTGCTTAGTAAACACTGCTTTTGATAAAAAAAACAAATAAAAAACAAAAGCGTAAAAACCATCCCAACACGACAAGGTATACCTAATCAGGATGGTCCTATTCTCTAATATTATCCCCTTTCTGATGTGGTGCATATTAGTACGTTTCACGTCGGTACCGCCGATTCAGCGCAGGCTCCCGCGCTGTGCCAGCACTGAACTGTGCACAGTGACGGTCAGCCAGTTAAATGCCGCTGTCAATCTCTGACAGCGGCACTTAACTCGTGCTTCTGGAAAGCGCGTCACTGACTCCGCCCATAAGTGACCCCGTCACGTGATCGCGGGTCACTGATGGGTGGGCATGACAACACTGGGTCTGCAGCAGACCCCTGTAGTTGTCATGTCTAGATTGCTATGAGCGCCGCCCAATGGTCGGCGCTCATAGCAAGTGAGCATTTCTGCTACATATAGGCGATCTGCTCATCGCCTGTATGTAGCAGAGGGGATCAGATAAGTGCCACTTCTAATCTCCTATGGAGACTATTGAAGCAAGTAGAAAGTGTAAAAAAATTTTTTTTAAAAAAAAATATAAAAGTTGAAATCACCCCCCTTTTGCCCCATTCAAAATAAAACTATAAAAACAACAACCCACATACACATATTTGGTATCACCGCATTCAGAATCGCCCGATCTATCAATGTGAAAAAAGAATTAATCAGATCGGTAAACAGCGTAATGAGAAAAAAATTAGGAACACCAGAATTACGTTTTTTTGTCGCCCCAACATTGCAATAAAATGCAATAACGGACGATCAAAACATTGGATCCACCCCAAAATGGTATCAATAAAAACGTCAGCTCGGTGCGCAAAAAATAAGCCCTCACCCGGCTCCAGATCCCGAAAATTGGAGACGCTACGGGTCTCGGAAAATTGCAACTTTTTTTTTAGCAAACTTTGGATTTTTTTTTCACCACTTAAATAAAAAAGAACCTATACATGTTTGATGTCTATGAACTCGTAACGACCTGGAGAATAATAATGGCAGGTCAGTTTTAGCACTCAGTGAATGTGGTAAAAAAACAAACAAAAACAACTGTAGTATTGCACTTTTTTTTGCAATTTCACCCCATTTTGAATTGTTTTCCCATTTTCCAGTACATGATATGGTAAAACCAGTGATGTCATTCAAAAGTACAACTCGTCCCGCAAAAAATAATCCCTCACACGGCCATATTGACCAAAAAATAAAAAACTTATGGCTCTGGGAATAAGGGGAGCAAAAAACGCAAAAGCGGAAAATGCTCCCGTCATTAAGGGGTTAAACCCCCACTTAGTGTCAGGTGACCTCAATGTAGATTTGGGCAGAGCAGGATTGAGGCGCGGCTGTACGGATAGCCAGCTATGTGAAGCTATATAGATGAAATGCCCAGCTCAGTAAAAAGGGGGGACACATCCTTGTTTGTGCATGCGACTAAAGCAAATCCAAAGAAACGAGCCAGAGTATAAGCTGGTATGCATGCAGTGTACAAGACCATGTTCACACTGGCTATTTTAACAGACAAAACCTAAGATAGGAACAAAGTCAGCATATACTGACGGCACGGCATATGCTCATTTTGCTAATTTCTTTGGATTATTAAACAGTTTATCTAGGTGCTCTATAACACTTTATCTATTGGCACCTACTGTATGTGGCACTGTGTATCCGGCTTCTGCATGGGGTTAGTGCTAATAGTGAGATCTCGCGATAACACTCAGGATTTTCTGCTTCCAAGCTAACTTCACTTACATAAAAAATCTTCAGATTTTCATCCAGGAAAAAAAACTATTTTTCATCTGTATTGTCATCCATATGTCTGTGTATCCATCCGTAAGGCTTACTGTTTTATACATCAGCGGTTGGCAGAATTTACAAGACCAAATACAGTTTCCTATGTTAATTATGTATCCGGTAAAATTGGATGCTGCACAGATCATGAGCATGGGATCCAATTTTTTTTGCGCACCCATTGACTTGAATGGGTGAGCTTCATCCAAAATACAGAAGAGACTAGTGCATGCCGCAATTCTTTTCACGTGGATATTCTGACCATGTGAAAAAACGGAGCAATTAAATAACATTGGTCTTCGTGCTGTCATTGGGATGTCAATTTCTTTTACGGACAGCACTGGGGCAGAACATATAGTTGTGTGATCGTATCCTCACTGAGAGGGGCCGCCCAGGGTGATGGGATCCCTCTTCTTGCCAGGATCTAACAAGCGGAAAAGCTGGCACGACTTCTGCTACTAAGTCGGACTCGTAGGGGTAGGCGAAGAGGGTGCATTAGGGACCCTGCTGGGCACTTTTGACAATAACTTGTATTTAGAAAAATCATCTGGGGCTGCTACTGAATAAAAATGGCAGCCCCATGCCGGTGATAGGTACTATTTAAATATGTATTATTATTTAAGACTACCGCTCTGTCCTATTATTCAGTAGCTGTCAGTTTGGTGTAAATGAGTCTAAGGCTGGAACAGAGAACAATTAGATTGAGTGTAGCTCAGCAGATTATGTGAAATCACACGATCGACAGCTCTGTAGAATATTTTTATCTCTTTCTATAGTGATTGTTCAAAAGAAAAACAGCATTTTGATGTCCATTCATTATCGACCTATCCCACAAAACCAATAAGCTGACACCAAAAATCTCACGTCTGGCCGTCTCTAGCTCTTCATGAGACAATCTAGGTCAGAGACTATTTCTCCTGTGGCTATCAATACCTTGTTGGTAAAGTTAGACTCTGTTCATACTTGCATTATTTTTCCATCAAACTTCAATATATTGATTGTTTATTTTTTTATTGGGGGGGTGGGGATCAGAATAGCAAGTTAGACTGTGTTTTTTGTCCTCTAAAAAAAGTGTACGCTAGCATAAAGTAAATTAAAGGGAATCTGTCAGTAGGATCAACCCTCCTAAGCCGTCTATATGAGCATAAAGGTCATAGGAAGCTGAATAAAATGATACCTTGATATCTGCGATCCAGTGTCTTATTCCAGAGAAATCCAGATGTTTCTTAATATGTAAATGAGCTGTTAAGATCTATGGGCCGGACATAGCTCTCCCTGAGAATCTACTTCCAGAGCTTATTTTAAACAAAAGGGGGTGTTACCAGTGTGAGACATGTAACGACTGCTGTTATTTTAATTTTTCTGTACTTTTAACAAAAGAACTGGAGCAAAAGTGCAGATGTGAACATAGCTCAAGTCAAAATGGAGAAAAAAAATTGATCTGTCGAATGAAAAACTGATTATAATGGATCACAGTAGAGCGTCCAAGATCGTTTCTCAAGGTCAGAAGCTGCCTGTTTTCCAAGTGATGCTTTTGTCACATTATGCTTATCAAATTTAGCGTGTTGATATCACAAGCATTAGCACTTCAGAAGCCTCACTGAGTCCCCAGGTAGAAGGCTGCGCTCTTTTCTGTAAATGCTGGTTAAGAACGCAGATAAAAAGCCTTAGCCCTATTGTGCTGTGTTGCTAACGTTTTCAAGATCTGGTATCATTGTTTTATTATACCTGAATTAATATTGGGGAAAAATATGAAATCAGATTGTAAAAATGAATTTCCTAATATAATCCCAAGTGTATTCCCATTTCACAGTTGTCATCGATGCTGTAACCTGATTTTTTTTTTTTACCCATTGCTGTTTGGAAATTTAAGAGCGAAACAAGACCGTAAAAAAGTCTGATAGGCTACTAAAGCCTCCAGTAATTTAATGTCTGATACAATTAATATCTGATTAAATGAGAATTAATTTATCTCAATGCCTGGTTGGACATTTTCATTGTTGTCATTGTTGTCCTGTGTATTATATGTGTGTATCATTTAGTACATTTTTAAAGCAGATCTATCACTAGATTTCATAGTCAATAGATCCTTGATCCTGATAAGGCTGGTGTACTTACCATATTTTGCGGACTATAAGACGCACCCCAAATTTTGAGGAGGAAAATAGGCAATATAGACTGCTCAAAAATATAAAGGGAACACTCAAATAACACATCCTAGATCTGAATGAATGAAATATTCTCATTGAATACTTTGTTCTGTACAAAGTTGAATGTGCTGACAACAAAATCACACAAAAATCATCAATGGAAATCAAATTTATTAACCAATGGAGGCCTGGATTTGGAGTCACCCCCAAAATTAAAGTGGAAAACACACTACAGGCTGAACCAACTTTGATGTAATGTCCTTAAAACAAGTCAAAATGAGGCTCAGTATTGTGTGTGGCCTCCACGTGCCTGTATGACCTCCCTACAATGCCTGGGCATGCTCCTGATGAGGTTGCGGATGGTCTCCTATGGGATCTCCTCTCAGACCTGGACTAAAGCATCCGCCAACTCCTGGACAGTCTGTGGTGCAACGTGACGTTGGTGGATGGAGCGAGACATGATGTCCCAGATGTGCTCAATCGGATTCAGGTCTGGGAAACGGGTAGGCCAGTCCATAGCTTCAATGCCTTCATCTTGCAGGAACTACTGACACACTCCAGCCACATGAGGTCTGGCATTGTCCTGCATTAGGAGGAACCCAGGGCCAACCGCACCAGCATATGGTCTCACAAGGGGTCTGAGAATCTCATCTCGGTACCTAATGGCGGTCAGGCTACCTCTGGCGAGCACATGGAGGGCTGTGCGGCCCTCCAAAGAAATGCCACCCCACACCATTATTGACCCACTGCCAAACCAGTCATGCTGAAGGATGTTGCAGGCAGCAGATCGCTCTCCACGGCATCTCCAGACTCTGTCACGTCTGTCACATGTGCTCAATGTGAACCTGCTTTCATCTGTGAAGAGCACAGGGCGCCAGTGGCGACTTTGCCAATCCTGGTGTTCTGTGGCAAATGCCAAGCATCCTGCACTGTGTTGGGCTGTGAGCACAACCCCCATCTGTGGATGTCGGGCCCTCATACCACCCTCATGGAGTTGGTTTCTAACCGTTTGTGCAGACACATGCACATTTGTGGCCTGCTGGAGGTCATTTTGCAGGGCTCTGGCAGTGGTCCTCCTGTTCCTCCTTGCACAAAGGCGGAGGTAGCGGTCCTGCTGCTGGGTTATGGCCCTCCTATGGCCCCCTCCACGTCTCCTGGTGTACTGGCCTGTCTCCTGGTAGCGCCTCCAGCCTCTGGACACTACGCTGACAGACACAGCAAACCTTCTTGCCACAGCTTGCATTGATGTGCCATCCTGGATGAGCTTCACTACCTGAACAACTTCTGTGGGTTGTAGAGTCCGTCTCATGCTACCACGAGTGTGAAAGCACAACCAACATTCAAAAGTGACCAAAACATCAGCCAGAAAGCATTGGTACTGAGATGTGGTCTGTGGTCCCCACCTGCAGAACTACTCCTTTATTGAGTGGGTCTTGATAATTGCCAATAATTTCCATCTATTGTCTATTCCATTTGCATAACAGCATGTGAAATTGATTGTCAATCAGTGTTGCTTCCTAAGTGGACAGTTTGATTTCACAGAAGTTTGATTTATTTGGAGTTATATTCTGTTGTTTAAGTGTTCCCATTATTTTTTTGAGCCGTGTATATTTTTTAATGTGTTAAATGAAGGTCTGTTTTATAGTCCAAATGTAGCTTACTAGGGGGAGCGGAGGTGGTAGAGCGGGGTCACAGGAGGCAGGGTCGCCGCTGCAGGAAGCAGGCACCAGCAGGTGTGGGGCATTGCGGCGGACCCTGGGCTGGGAGGAGGGGATGTCCCGGCGATGTTCTTCAAGAAGATGTTGGCGGAGCAGGCTGGAGCGAAGTCCCCACTCTGAATGTTGCTCTCCCTTCGGTGGGCTTCTGGAAAATGGCTGCCGGAGGCAGCGCATGCACAGATTGAGATCTCAGCTCGTCATTGAGCTTTGGGTAGTGTTTATACATTTTTGTGTGTGAATACACTGCAGTCCCATTTTAGGTATGTGTTCACGCTTCCTCGCTCCTTATCTAATGCTGCTATATTTTCTGCTTTTCCAAAGAAAATGTAGCTGCCATATTGTTTACCCAAGGTCCTCTAATTAATTACCATGGTAAAACCAATGGAAAAAGTGCTACCAACTTGTTTGGTTTTCTCCTAGTGATGTCCAGGAAAGGATGTTTTGCGAGAACACTGAATGGATTGTGCCTACTATATTATCTGTCCTTGTGATAGATTCCCCACATTAGAGATGGGGATTTCTAGCACTTCCCCTATGTTTTCATCAGCTAACAAACCTTCACAGCATATGGCATTGTCTATGGTATTACTGTACTGGAAGATGATCCGGACCATCAGTCTCACCAGAAGCATAAAAAGATGAAAACAGATATTTATTGCGCAATTACTATGTGTAATAGTGAATTGATATCGTGAAGAAACAGTAATGAATAAATAATCGTATCACATTGGCAGCCACAGTGCCTCATCAGATGGTCAACCACAGTGCCTCATCAGGTGGCCAGCCACAGTGCCTCATCAGGTGGCCAGCCACAGTGCCTCATCAGGTGGCCAGCCACAGTGCCTCATCAGGTGGCCAGCCACAATGCCTTGTTATATTACTAGCCACAGTGCCTCATCAGGTGGCCAACCACAGTGCCTCATCGGGTGGCCAACCACAGTGCCTCATCAGGTGGCCAGCCACAGTGCCTCATCAGGTGGTCAACCACAGTGCCTCATCAGGTGGTCAACCACAGTGCCTCATCAGGTGGCCAGCCACAGTGCCTCATCAGGTGGCCAGCCACAATGCCTCATAAGGTGGCCAGCCACAGTGCCTCGTTTTGTGGCCAGCCACAGTGCCTCATCAGGTGGCCAGCCACAATGCTTCATAAGGTGGCCAGCCACAGTGCCTCGTTATGTGGCCAGCCACAGTGCCTCATCAGGTGGCCTGCCACAGTGCCTCATCAGGTGGCCAATTAAACCACAGTGACCTATTCAATTTCAAGGCACATTCCCTATATCACAACAGCAGCCACAATGCCCCATAACAATTCCAGCTACAGTGCCCCATCACGTTGATAGCTCCTATCATATTGCCAGCCACAATTCCCCTTCACATTGATGTCCACCCTCCCCCACTGTTTGTTAGCCATAATGTCCCATCAGAATGCTAGCCAATGTGTCAGCCACATTACGCTATTTTACTACCAGTGCCCTATCATTATCAAGGTTAAGGTCCATTTACAC
Source organism: Phyllobates terribilis (assembly GCF_046119375.1). Lineage (NCBI taxonomy): Eukaryota > Metazoa > Chordata > Amphibia > Anura > Dendrobatidae > Phyllobates > Phyllobates terribilis. Next base: position 398,090,428 of record NW_027362763.1, read on the forward strand.
TGCACGATTATCGTGAACGAGCAATCCTGGGAACGATTGTTTCCTGATAATCGTGCAGTGTAAACAGGCTGTCGATCATCCAATGAACGAGCTAAGCGCTCATTCGTCAGGTGAAGTGATATTTTGTCCTGTGCAAAAGATCGTTCTTGGCAGCGCGTCGTTCCGTGTGAATCGGAATCATGCTGCCGAGAACAATGACAGGCTGTGCGCATTCATCCATCTATTACAGGTTTAAATCTGCTTAAGTGACTGCTGATCAGCGGAGAAGAAACTGATCATTTGTCGATCGCGTAGTGCCCCAGATCTGCCCTTGTAAATGGACCCTAAGGCCACGGCCCCACTATGAGTATTCGGTCAGTATTATTTCTCAGGAGTGGGAGCCAAAACCAGGAGTGGGTGATAAATACAGAATTGGTGACTTGTTTCTATTATACCTTTTCTCTGATTGTTCCTCATCTGGTTTTGGCTCCCACTCCTGAGAAAAAATACTGACCGACTACTGACCAAATACTGATAGTGGGGCTATGGCCTTAGCCTTCCTCTTGGCCGTACAGTAGTTCCCAGAGGCAGAAGTAAGTGGAGATGAATCTGCTGCCTGTCAGCACTGGAGTACTGCCTGCTACTGTTCATAGCAGGGGGGCTTGGCTGTAATGTCCTTGCAGAATAGACACGGTCACAGATTTACTGTGCTGTGTATAGAAAATTCTGTGTTTTCTGCACTCAGAAATCACACTACAGAAAACTGTTTGTAAATGTCTACTGAGCTCCTAACCTGGAGATTCTCCCTGTACATACTGCTGCCATACAGCGCCACTCCCAGGACCTTACACATGGAGCTCGGGTTCTCCCGATCCCTGCGTTCGGACTATTAGGCCACTTTCACACTATCAGTATATGATCAGTATTTCACATCAGTATTTCTAAGCCAAAACCAGGAGTGGAACAATCAGAGGAAAAGTATAATAAATGCAGAAGTGGTGACGTGTTTCTATCACCCACTCCTGGATTTGGCTTACAAATACTGAGGTAAAATACTGACCAAATACTGAACGTGTGAATGTAGCCTTAGAATCACCAGCAAATATGGTACTGCACTTTGCAGTTTTTCAATTGTGTGCAAAATTTTTATTTTATTTTTTACAGAATTTCAATTATTTTCTATTTCTATTTAATATATGAGCACATTACACTGATACAGTCTCTAGGTTTTGTTTTATCTCTCCTTTATAACTTGGCGGGGTTATAGGGCTGAATCATTGTGTCGCTAGCTAATATATGGCAGGATGCGGCTTCACTCGGATTTCCACAGCGCCTCTTATGACTCATTATTTTCCTTTAACATTGTGAAGTAAAAGAAGATCCATTGGAAAATAGTTCAAGGGATCCACAATGAATATCTGGTTCACAATGGATACCTGGTTCTGCATCTTTTTCATTCTAGGTTTATCCTGACGCTGTGATCAATCCCTCCATTGCTATGTGGCGTGCATGTCGCTGGCTTCTATGTCAGTGATTTCACATAGCTGCACAGTTGGAAATAGCAGAACACCTTCACTTTTGTTCTATCAAGGTGAACTCGCCTCGCAGAAACACAGTGCAAGGCAAGCGGTCTCTTATGTTACAGATTGTTGAATGGGCAAGAATTTCTAAAAGTTGAAGGGACATCATTGAAAGAATTGGAAAATAATGATTTCCTCCTGCTGTGAAATGCTACAGTTTTTTTTTAAGCTTCTGGAACTTAAAGAATAACACTAGAAGAATATGTGAACTTAATTTTTTTTTACAGTTCGACATCATATAAAGGAAAGTTATATTTTTTTCTCTTTTCATTGGCATCTTGACACCATCGCAATTGTTTCCTATTGTTAGAGTCAGTGCCATGCGTCATTGGCCGAACAATTAAAGCATTTTATTTGCAGATTCTCCATCTAGATTTATTTAATCGTTCAGCATTAAAAGGGTTGTCCAGGAGTAAAAGGGTTGTACAGGAGTAAAGAATAATTTTTTTGCTATGAGCCAAAAAACTAACAGGCTGTAACTCTAATGCCGGCATGCTTTCATGAACCCTCTTTCCCCTCCATGCAGGGACGCTGGCATACTCCCCACCCTGGCTGCGCGGTGACCTCCCAGTCTCCTGGCACGTCTCCTGCTCCCTGCTTCCTTTGCACGCCGCACAGGCTTCCCTGCGTGTGTCCAGTACGTGCAGTCCCCTGTTCTTAAAGGGCCAGCGCGCACTTTGAAAATGCCCCCAGCCAATAGCTGTGAGGGGTCTTCTTTAACAGGCACCCTTCCCAGTAGGGAGGTACCTGAGCAACCCCTTTAGTTTCTTGTGTAATGTGTGTGCAACTGTATGTTGCCAGGTCCTAGTAATCTGTGTAGTTGAACGTGAATAACCTGATTCCCCGGTTCTTGTATGGCCAGGGCCTGAACCTGAAACTGCATCTGGCTGTACCTGAACCCTGAAGCCGCACCGGCGGTACCTGAACCCTGAAGCAGCACCAGCGGTACCTGAACCCTGAAGCCACTCCAGCGGTACCTGAACCTGTAACTGTTCCCGCAGCACTTGAACCTGCACCAGTGTTAGTCCTGAGATGAGAGGGGATTATAGGGAGAAAAAATAGGAAGCGCAGGCTTCTCAGTGTAGTAATTAGATTCCAAGGGTATATACTCAGTATAAATCCACTCACCTATTTGGTGTCTTGAGGTTCTGCATGTAAATCCAATCAGTGGATCACTCCATTCCTCGTTCCATTAAGTTTGCTGCAGAAATCTGGGAGCTGATGAGAGCACTGGACAGCGCTTTCATAGGCGATACCACTTTGTGAATGTTTTTCCCAGCAATATGCGCTCCTGAACGAAGATGACGTAATTTGATATTCGGATTCAAAGATAATTTTTATTTCAAACTAAAATACAACCAGTTTTGACTTCTTTGAGCCTTCCTCAGGTATAATATCATGCATGATATTGCCGCATATAATGACATTTCAATCGGTCAAAATCAACGCTAGTCTCCGCTACAGAAATTGACATGCTGTGGGTGAGTCTAGGTACGTGGCCACAGTCAGGAGCCGCTGTGGGTTTGAAGCTGCATGTTTATGCAGTGTCAAACCCTCAACGTCCAGATGTTACAGTATAGTGGATGGGATTTCTAGAAATCCCATGTCCACTATGCGTGCATCTGAGGCTGTGGATTACCCAAGGACACTGACATGCAGCATGTCAAGTTTTCTTGCGGAGTCGCTCGTCTCCGCAATAGAAATCTGACCACTAGAATGTATTGAATGCGGTAAATCTGCATGATTCAGTAAACACATGAGGATTTACCTGTGTTCAATAGAATAGAATGCAACGTTTTGGACGCAGCAAAAATATGCTGTGTCCAAAGCGCTGCTACGTCTGGATTGTGAGCACATAGCCTAGAATAAAAAAAAAGATGGTGTGGGCTCCCGCGTCATTTTTATAACCAACAGAGGGAAAGCTGACTGCTGGGAACTTATATTAGTGGCCGGGGAATGGGCCATTAGCCAAAAATGTTCCCTGGCTATTAATAACAACCCACAGCTGTTTGCTTAGCCTTTACTGGCTAGATTACAGGGGGACCCCAGAAAAAAAATTATGTAGGGTCTAACCAGAAAAGACAGCTGCAGGCTGATATTAATAGCCAGGGAAGGGGCCATAGATACTAGCCCCCTCCATGGGTAATAATATCAGCTTTCACCAGTCCCAGAAATGGCGCATCCTTAAGATGCACCAAATCTGGCGCTTAGCCTCCGCTCTTCCCACTGCTGTGTTGCGGGTGGCGAGTGGGGTAATAGGGTTGGGGTTCATGTCAGCCTTGTATTGGCGGCTGACATGAAGCCCAGGTTAGTAATGGAGAGGCGTCCGTAAGACACCCCCATTACTAACCCCGTAGTAAAGATTTTTGACGGTTATTCAATAAAGACACGGCTAGAATAAAGTCTTTTATTGAAATAAAATTAATAAAATAAAAATAATAAAATTAGACACGGTTTTAATAATTTATTTATTGTACTCCTAATCCCCAAATCAACCATATCCTTCACCTGTCCACCGTCATGACGTTCAATCCGGGTCACTTCTACAGAAGTCACACCAGCAATCACTGATGTGACTGCTGTAGAAGACAGCACTGTACACTGACAGGAGTGTAATCACTCCTGTCAGTGTACACTGCTGTGCTGCTGCAGGCTGAGGTCACCTGAGTTTATCAGCTGAAGATCAGCTGATGAGCCCCGGTGACCTCATTTACTGCACTAGTGCTGTGTGGGAACATTCGTGGGAAAATTCCCACAACAGCATCGGTCCCATAAAGTGAGGTCCTGGAAGTCGTCAGCTGATCTCCAGCTGGTAAACTCAGTCCCGGCCACTCAGCAAAGTACACTGCTGGGAGCGAGCGCGCTCCCGTCAGTGTACCGCCAGATGATCAGGTTGCAGAGGGACAACGGGAGGACGCCAGACAGGTGAAAATAAGGTGTTTTTTATTTTAATGTAGATTTTTTTTTACATAGTTGCTGCTCAGACATGGCTCGGCTGAGGAGACTACTTCTCCCCTCAGTCACACCCCTCTCTCTGTTATCAGCAGGAGCGGCAGTCGGATGATGGGAGAAGTAGTCTTCTTCCCCAGCTCAGGTACCATTCTTTGTGCATTTTTGCGCTGCAGAAACGCTACAAAGAATGGACATGCTTCCGATTTTAATGACAATCCTGAGCGGAAAATTCCGGATCATGTGCACAGCACATTAGGATTGTCATTGCATTAGCTGGGAGATGGATTACATAGCGTTTTTGGTGCATTTCCGCGCTGAAAAAACGCAGCGAAAACGCATCAAAAACGCACAGTGTGCACATAGCCTAATAGAGACTCTGTTAGATTACAAGGGTATTCCTTTCTTAATGCGAATTTGTCACCAAGTTTTTGCTACCTCACCTGAGAGCAGCATAATGTAGGACAGAGACCCTAAGGGTATGTGCCCATGACAGCAACCACCTGCGGCCCGATGCTGCTGGATAGTCTTCCGCCCTGATTATGCCAATGAGCGGCACAATTTTTTTTTTCCACATGCGGACTTTCCTCATTTATGTTAATCTATGGGGAAAGTCCACGTACGGACCCGCAAGAGAAATTGACATGCTGCTTGTCTGAAAGATGCGCCGCATGTCAGTTTCCGCTTGTGATCTGCAGATGTACAGAGTCTCATAGAGGACATGGGATTTCTAGAAATCCCATCCACTATGCTGTAACATCTGGCCGCAGCGTCAAACCCGCAGTGGCTCCTGATCGTGTGCACATACTCTAATTCCAACAATGTATCGCTTAGTTCACTAGGTGCAGCAGTTGTGACACAATCACAGCTTTTAGATGTAGCATGCAGCAGAGCTCAGAAGGCTATCCTAGCCTACACCACAGCTTTCTGTGTACATTGTCTATTGACAGTGAGCTACTTATCAGAGGAGGGGGCGTGGTCGGACTATTGAGGGAGCTAGTCTAGGCCGTGATAATCTCCTGGAGATAAAACATTCATTGTATGGAAACAGCGACGCACAGCCTGATAAGTGACACATTGATGAATTCAGTGTTTTAACCCACCCCTAAATCATGCTGTCCTCAGATTACATAGCAAAAACCTGCTGACCGATTCCCTTTTAAACATTTATGACAAATCCACAGATTATGTGATAAATGTATTTTAGGTGCCAACCTCACTAGTTTGTCACTGCCTCAAGGCGTCCATCTGCTGCCACTTTTTCTGTAACTCTCATAGCTCTTTCCATAATTCCCATAGACTTTAATAAAATAAGGCCACCTCTTTATCGGAAAAAAAAGAAAAGTAAAATCAGTGGCATTTACATGACCACCTTTCTCCCTATGGACGTGCTATAAATATTCAGGATAGAAATGCTTTTTAAAGCAGACTGTCAGTAGATATAATTGACAAGAAATCTACTATGGGTAAGTGTAAATGTTCTTGAGTAAGGGATGGCAAACTATGTAGGATGTAAGACCACTCTAGTAACATGTCTTTCCCCTTACAAACAACCTCTCAACATATATGGTGTATATCTGAAAGAATTGTGTGGAGCTGAGCCTGCTTCATACTTGGATGCCATCTGTATTATACAGTTCCCACCATCTTCAACTGCAAACTAGATCTGATTTCTGCATTAAAAATATACAGGTGCATCTCAATAAATTAGAATATCATCAAAAAGTAAATTTATTTAAATTCTTCAATGCAAAAAGTGAAACTCATACATTATATAGAGTCATTACAAACAGTGTGATCTATTTCAAGTGTTGACTTGACAGATGTCCAGAAGGCAGTCATTGAGACACTCCACAATGTCCCAGAGTTCCAATTTTCATTTGGAAATCAAGGTCGCAGAGTCTGGAGGAAGAGTGGAGAGGCACACAATCCAAGCTGCTTGAGGTCTAATGTGAAGTTTCCACAATCAGTGATGGTTTGGGGAGCCATGTCATCTGCTGGTGTAGGTCCACTGTGTTTCAGCAACAACAAAGTCAGCGCAGCCATCTACCAGGAAATTTTACAGCACTTCATGCTTCCCTCTGCCGACAAGCTTTTTGGAGATGGAAATTTCATTCTCCAGCAGGACTTGGCACCTGTCCACACTTCCAAAAGTACCAATACTTGGTTTAAAAACAACAGTATCACTGTGCTTGATTGGCCAGTAAACTCGCCTGACCTTAACCCCACAGAGAATCTATGGAGTATTGTCAAGAGGAAGATGAGAGACACCAGAGCCAACAATGCAGACGAGCTGAAGACTGCTATCAAAGCAACCTGGGCTTCCATAACACCTCAGTAGTGGTACAGGCTGATCTCCTCCATGCCACGCCGCATTGATGCAGTAATTGATGCAAAAGGAGCCCCGACCAAGTATTGAGTGCATTTACTGAACATACATTTCAGTAGGCCAACATTTCGGATTTTACAAACATTTTTCAAGCTGTTGTTATAAAGTATTCTAATTTACTGAGATAATGACTTTTGTGTTTTCATTGGCTGTAAGCCATAATCATCAACATTAACAGAAATAAACACTTGAAATAGATCACCCTGTTTGTAATGACTCTATATAATATATGAGTTTCACTTTTTGTATTGAAGAACTGAAATAAATGAACTTTTTGATAATATTCTAATTTAATGAGATGCACCTGTATACAGTAGGTACGGAAAGTATTCAGACCCCTTTTAATTTTTCACTCTTTGTTTCATTGCAGCCATTTGGTAAATTCTAAAAAGTTCATTTTTTTCTCATAAAAGTATACTCTGCACCCCATCTTGACTGAAAAACACAGAAATGTAGAATTTTTTGTAAATTTATTAAAAAAGAAAAACTGAAATATCACATGGTCATAAGTATTCAGACCCTTTACTCAGACACTCATATTTAAGTCACATGCTGTCCATTTCCTTGTGATCCTCCTTGAGATGGTTCTACTCCTTCATTGGAGTCCAGCTGTGTTTAATTAAACTGATAGGACTTTATTTGGAAAGGCACACACCTGTCTATATAAGACCTCACAGCTCACAGTGCATGTCAGACCAAATGAAAATCATGAGCTCAAAGGAACTGCCCAAGGAGCTCAGAGACAGAATTGTGGCAAGGCACAGATCTGGCCAAGGTTACAAAAGAATTTCTGCATTACTCAAGGTTCCTAAGAGCACTGAGGCCTCCATAATCCTTAAATGGAAGAAGTTTGGGACCACCAAAAGTCTTCCTAGACCTGGCCGTCAAGCCAAACTGAGCAATCGTAGGAGAAGAGCCTTGGTGAGAGAGGTAAAGAAGAACCCCAAGATCACTATGGCTGTGCTCCAGAGATGCAGTAGTTAGATAGGAGAAAGTTCCACAAAGTCAACTATCACTGCAGCCCTCCCCCAGTCGGGCGTTTATGGCAGAGTGGCCCAACGGAAGCCTCTCCTCAGTACAAGACATATGAAAGCAAGAGTTGTTCAAAAACACATGAAGGACTCCCAGACTATGAGAAATATGATTCTCTGGTCTGATGAGACGAAGATAGAACTTTTTGGTGATAATTCTAAGCGGTATGTGTGGAGAAAACCAGTCACTGCTCATCACCTGCCCAATACAATCCCAACTGTGAAACATGGTGGTGGCAGCATCATGCTATGGGGGTGTTTTTCAGCTGCAGGGACAGGACGACTCGCTGAAATTGAAGGAAACATGAATGCGGCCAAGTACAGAGATATCCTGGATGAAAACCTCTTCCAGAGTGCTCTGGACCTCAGACTTGGCCGAAGGTTCACCTTCCAACAAGACAATGACCCTAAGCACACAGCTAAAATAACAAAGGAGTGGCTTCAGAACAACTCTGTGACCATTCTTGACTGGCCCAGCCAGAGTCCTGACCTAAACCCAATTAAGCATCTCTGGAGAGACCTGAAAATGGCTGTCCACCAACGTTCGCCATCCAACCTGATGGAACTGGAGAGGATCTGCAAGCAAAAATGGCTGAGGATCTCCAAATCCAGGTGTGAAAAATTTGTTGCATCATTCCCAAGAAGACTCATGGCTGTACAAGCTGAAAAGGATGCTTCTACTCAATACTGAGCAAAGGGTCCGAATACTTATGACCATGTGATATTTCAGTTTTTCTTTTTTAATAAATTTGCAAAAAATTCTACATTTCTGTGTTTTTCAGTCAAGATGGGGTGCAGAGTGTACATTAATGAGAAAAAAAATGAACTTTTTAGAATTTACCAAATGGCTGCAATGAAACAAAGAGTGAAAAGTTTAAAGGGGTCTGAATACTTTCCGGACCCACTGTACATAACCCCCCAGTAAAAAAAAAAAATAAAAATCACTCCCATTTTCCAAAGATCTGAAAAAATAAACATTTTTTTTATCACCATGTATTATTTCAACATCTCAAAATATCCAATTTTTTTAAACTGCAAAGTAATCGCCATATAAAATGAGGCATAATTGCTGTTTATGGTTAACGTGCCTTTAAAAAGAAATTGATCGAAAAAAGCAATGCCAAGGTGCCTGTACTCCATAATGTTGCTGACTAAACGTCAGATTGCCAAGCACATATGAAACTTTCACACATCCCCAAAGTTCTGGAACTCTGTGAAGTCTTGATTTTCGGGTTCGGAATACATTTATTATTTAGATTTACGGTATTTTATAAAAGTAGTAAAATGCAGTTTAAAAAAAATAATCTTTTGCATGGCAGGATGGGGTTAAAATTTAGTTGTACAATTTCATGAAACATTTATCCAAGTCAAAGTTTTATTAAAGAGGTTGTCCACTACTTTTACATTGATGGTCTATCTGTAGCATAGGTCATCAATGTCTGATCGGCCGGGGTCCGACACCTGGCACCCCCGCCAATCAGCTGTCATAGGTGACGGCGGCCGCTGGTCGGAAGTGCTTACATGTGGAGCTGGCCGTCTTCTGGTAATGGCCGGGGCTTGTTACTGCACATCCGCCTCCTATTCAAATCAATAGTGAGCGGATGCGCAGTACCCTGTGGCCTCTATTGCAAGTAGATGGCCAGCTCCGCAAGTAAGTACTTCCTGCCGCCGCCACTGATAACATCTGATCGGCGGGGGTGACGGGTGTCGGACCCCGACCCAAACAGACATTGATGACCTATCCTACAGATAGACCATCATTGTAAGAGTAGTGGACACCCTCTTTAAGCGTTTTGGCTTCCAGAGATTTTTCCAGGCTTTCTTAAAGGGTTTGCCTTATAACTTTTTTCATATATCCTGCTTGGGTGGTATAGAGCTGGGTCTCGCACTCTAAACCGGCTGCAGTTTTCCTTAATAAAAAAAAGTTTTTGCCTGGAAGTTTTTGAGACCATAACTATACTGATCCTGCTTCAGACTGGCATCTTCTTGAGAAAACCCCTTTTAAATAACCAGTAAAAATCATTCCGAAAAAGTGTAAAAAATGTAAATACGGTAAATAGCAGTTGCCACATCCTCAGATGAACAGTCGCAGTGATGGTGCAGATCTGTAGCTGGTGTTAGAGCCACTATGGTGAGCTCTGACTTTTAGTGGTGGTAGGAGCTGTATGGAGGTACATATACGGTAGGTTTACTCCTTATTTACAGTTCATGAATTATCTTCAGAAACCAAGACTTGCTCACCAAGACTTTCCATTGCTCGGTAATTAACCAGAACACTATGATTTCCTTATTAGTAAATACCGCCTTGGCAGACTCCCAAACTACTGTGACGGTAACTTAAAGAAAAATTGGGAATGGCTTTTAATGTAGTGCTAATTATAGACGCTGTCAACCCTCATAGTGGAAGATTAAAACTATCTAATTATTCTCGCTTTCAAATGTTTTAATTGTTTAAAATCCCTCATCCTCCATTTAGATTAATGTTTAATCAGTGGTTGTATTCACGAAGAGCCCATCACCATATAATATGTAATTCAGACTATTCCTAAAGTCTAGGCAACATTCCTCAAAATTCTGGAAATTTATAATTTTGATTTAGACCTTTTATGTTACTTTGTCTTTGAATAAAGATTTTAAGATATATTTATAGAGGATCTGTCAGCAGATTAAAGTGGCCAGCTTCTGGTGTTATTTTATTCCCACTGCTTCCCTGAATTTTCCGGGTTTTGTTTTTTAAAAAGCCACCATGTGGTTCCAGAGATATGGATCTTTATGTTTGGGTCTAATTTCTATGGGGTGTGGCCAACGGGATCCTCTGGGGCATGTCTTTAGGCTGCCCTATATTAGTACTCTGTGAGCCACGCCCCCTTGGTAAAGACCATAAAAATTAACACTAAAAAAAAGGCCAATATCTCTGGAAGTGTATGGTGGATTTAAAAAACAAACAATCCCGAAATACTCTGGGGAAGAGCGGGAATAGAGCATTAGCCAAAACTGGCTGCTTTTGATCTGGTGACAGGCCCTTTTTACGTATTAAATATTTTCTGCTACAACAACCAAGCTCAACCAGAATATATCCTTTTGAGAGAGAGAGAGGGAGAGAGATCCGAATCCTCAGTCTGTGTGTAATCGGTGGCGGTCTATCCTCTAAGACACGACTGATGATGAGGCTTTATTGCAATTGGCTTATAAAAGCAGCGGCATTAGATTGGCTATCAGTGTGTGATTGGAAGGGGTCAGTAATCATTACATTGTATCATCAGTGGTGTGATTGTACATGTACATTGATATGGCTGTTGTTGGTACACAAAGTTAGAAAAATTGTGCTTAGTGCGACTCTATTTTTCCTGACAAGTAGACACCCAAGGCTATGTTCAGACAGAGTTTTTTGAGCCACAAGTTTTTCAAGCTGCTTCAGGAATTGCTCCTTCATTGGGAATTTTGTGAAGGAATTTTCTTTTCCTAAAGTATTTCCTGAAGAGGTTTTATTTCCCTGAATGATTTCTGGGCAGGTTAGTTTGGAGAGGTGGCGTTCAGGATCTTCTTCAAAGAAGTGACAGGCGCTTTCTTTTTGCCACCAGGAATTTTTAAAAACTTCTTTAGGAAAAATAAAAGGTCAACAAACTCCTTCTTTGAACAACAAGTAAATTGTTCTTAGAAATGAATTGGAAGTGTTTTCCAAGACTCTGTGTAGACATAGCCTTATAAGTCATTGGTGTCCATCCACTGACCGAACTGTGTGTGTTGTATTTTGTTTTATAAAATCATTGTTTTCTCTGCTGCAGATCTACCAGTTCACCATATAACCTGCCCACACCACAGATTGGTAGTTTTCTGTGTACACTGTGCATAGGAAGAAAGCTGCCAATCAGTAGTGGGTGCTTGGTTATACAGAGCTCATGAATATGGAGGACTACCTGGTAGCAGATTTACTATTCCCGTAGTGATAATCTCCTGCTGATAAAATAGTGATTTTATCAAAACTGCCCCAAGCAGCCCAGTAAGTGACACGTCACAGGAATCACTGTCTCTGCGCTAACATCAGACTGCTCTCAGATTAGGTTGCAAAAACTCCGTGACAGATTCCCTTTAAAGGGAACCTGTCACCAGAAAAAAAGCGCTGTTAACCTGCTGGCTAATAGAGTTATTAACCCGCCCGGTGCCTGCACTTAGCCGAACGCTGCTGGGAGAAATTTAACCTTATTCCTCCTGGCAGCTTTCCAGTTTAAGCCACGGGGGCAGCGCCGGCGCTGGTTCGGTCACCTCTTTGAGTATACAGAGCGGCGGCTGTAACTGCAGCCCTGGCTCTGACTGACACTGGTTCTGCATCAGGGCCGGGGCGCAGTTACAGCCGCTGCACTGTATACTCAGCGGTGACTCGCGCCTGTGCCGCCCCGTGACTAAAACCAAATGCTGGTGGGGGGAATAAACTTAATTTTCTCCCCGCAGCATTCGGCTAAGTGCGGGCACGAGGTGAGTTAATAATTCTATTAATGTGCAGATTAACCCCATATTTAAAGGGTAATGGCATTTTTTCTGGTGACAGGTTCCCTTTAAAAATAATATGTATATTTCATGCAACAAATATTTATTTGGGTTTTTTTTTTATCAGAAAAGGTAGCAAAAATAGAAAACTAAATAAAATAATAATAATGCAAGTTTTGCAATAAAATTTCCTACTATTATTTTATGAGACTCTGAAATCGATTTCTACTAAGAAGTCACTAATGTGAAAATAATAAATGGATTCCTATTAAGACTTCCGTTGAGACTGATAATAAACCTTAGAGAAGGCAATGACTTTAATTATTATAGAAGATCAATTTGTCAAATCCCAGGTAGGATTTTCACTTATACACTGACACTGCTTGTTTTCTGTATCAGTAGACATCACTGAAGGGTTGAGAAAACATCCTTTTGTTGTGCTTTTATCTTCATCTGTAGTGTTTTGAATAGGTGGCAGATGTGCAGAAAACTGTTACGCACGTAGGTAGCGCACGTGGTTTGTGGACCCACTGTGCCACAGGGCCGGACTTATCTAGGAGGGCCGTAGCTAAGCAGCTACCATGTGTTCACTGGAGTTCCTTATGGTGGAGTCAGGCTTGGCTGCAGGTAGCCGCCAGGTACCACTCCTAGGCCGTCACCGGTACTGCAGCTGCTGACCCTGCGGGTCAGGTATGCAGACATGGATATGGACTCAGATTCTGTTCAGACTAATAGGTTCTAGATCCTCTGCAGAACGGTTACTGACACAGACTCGGACTTCGTTCAGACTTAATAGGTTCAGGATCCTCAGGCAGATCAGTTAGTGACACGGAGAGACAGGACTGATTCATATACTGTCGGAGCGGCTTCAGGATACAGGTGCCATCGATGCGGCTTCAGTGTTTGGAGACTGGGTTGTAGCCGTCCCGATATACGGGGTACTTGGATAGGCAGATGTTGAGACACCCAGGTCTCGGATATAGATTTAGGGACTGGCCACACACGAACCGGGGGACTTCGAGTTCAGGACTGTCTGCACTAGGACCAAGGACTTCGGGTTCAGGACTGGCTGCACTATGACCAAGGACTTCGGTTTCAGAACTGGCCGCACCAGGACCAGGGATTCGGGTTCAGGACACTGGCCACACCGGGATCAGGGAACCTCACATCTGCACTGGTAGAACACCACACTACCTAATGACTAAATGTGTTGCTTGGCGACTCCCCAAGGGGGAGGGAGTCTTTTATACAAGATGCCTCCCAACTTTTGGCTGGGAGCCATCTTGCAGGTGGAAATTAACACTAAATGCCTCTCAACTATAGGCTGAGGGCATTTCACTATATGCACTTGCTGCCCCTTTAAGAGCAGGGGAGTGCGCGTGCACTAGGCCCACCACCGGGAGGTGCGGTATGCACAAAAAGACCAGGAACCAGGGAACATGCCGTAGGGCTGGGGTGGAGTATGCCGGCGTCCCTGCATGGATGGGGAAGGGGAACCATGCAGGGGTGTCATCAATAGCGTTAGAAAAACAACTTGAATTAAGACTTGATTTTGCTTGTAGTGTCCATATGGATCAGTGTCACTGAGAATAGTAGTGTATAATGATACAGTGCTGGCCAAAAGTATTGGCACCCCTGCAATTCTGTCAGATAATACTCAGTTTCTTCCTGAAAATGATTGCAATCACAAATTCTTTGTTATTATTCTATTAATTTAATTTGTCTTCAATGAAAAAACACAAAAAGAATTGTCCTAAAGCCAAATTGGATACAATTCCACACCAAACCTAAAAAAGGGGGTGGACAAAATTATTGGCACCCCTTGAAAAATCATGTGATGCTTCTCTAATTCGTGTAATTAACAGCACCTGTTACTTACCTGTGGCACCTAACAGGTGTTGGCAATAACTAAATCACACTTGCAGCCAGTTAACATGGATTAAAGTTGACTCAACCTCTGTCCTGTGTCCTTGTGTGTACCACATTGAGCATGGAGAAAAGAAAGAAGACCAAAGAACTGTCTGAGGACTTGAGAAACCAAATTGTGAGGAAGCATGAGCAATCTCAAGGCTACAAGTCCATCTCCAAAGACCTGAATGTTCCTGTGTCTTCCGTGCGCAGTGTCATCAAGAAGTTTAAAGCCCATGGCACTGTGGTAACCTCCCTAGATGTGGATGGAAAAGAAAAATTGACGAGAGATTTCATCGCAAGATTGTGCGGATGGTGGATAAAGAACCTCAACTAACATCCAAACAAGTTCAAGCTACCCTGCAGTCCGAGGGTACAGCAGTGTCAACCCGTACTATCCGTCGGCGTCTGAATGAAAAGGGACTGTATGGTAGGATACCCAGGAAGACCCCACTTCTTACCCAGAGACATAAAAAAGCCAGGCTGGAGTTTGCGAAAACTTACCTGAGAAAGCCTAAAATGTTTTGGAAGAATGTTCTCTGGTCACAAAAGTAGAGACAAAAGTAGAGCTTTTTGGGAAAAAGCATCAACATAGAGTGAACAGGAAAAAAAAAGAGGCATTCAAAGAAAAGAACACGGTCCCTACAGTGAAACATGGCGGAGGTTCCCTGATGTTTTGGGATTGCTTTGCTGCCTCTGGCACTGGACTGCTTGACCGTGTGCATGGCATTATGAAGTCTGAAGACTACCAACAAATTTTGCAGCATAATGTAGGGCCCAATGTGAGAAAGCTGGGTCTCCCTCAGAGGTCATGGGTCTTCCAGCAGGACAATGACCCAAAACACACTTCCAAAAGCACTATAAAATGGTTTGAGAGAAAGCACTGGAGACTTCTAAGGTGGCCAGCAATGAGTCCAGACCTGAATCCCATAGAACACCTGTGGAGAGATCTCACAATGGCAGTTTGGAGAAGGCACCCTTCAAATATCAGGGACCTGGAGCAGTTTGCCAAAGAAGAATGGTCTACAATTCCAGCAGAGCATTGTAGGAAACTCATTGATGGTTACCGGAAGCGGTTGTTCGCAGTTATTTTGGCTAAAGGTTGTGCAACCAAGTATTAGGCTGAGGGTGCCAATACTTTTGCCTGGCCCATTTTTGGAGTTTTGTGTGAAATGATCAATGATCAATGATTTGATTTTTGCTTCATTCTCTTTTGTGTTTTTTCCTTGCAAGCAAATTAAATGAAGATAATAATACCAAAGAATTTGTGATTGCAATCATTTTCAGGAAGAAACTGAGTATTATCTGACAGAATTGCAGGGGTGCCAATACTTTTGGCCAGCACTGTATGTTTCATTAAAAATCATACTAATTGTAGAAAACCTCTTTAAAATATTTTCAATATGATAGGTTACCTTTCAGCTTAGTTTATCACTGAGTTTTGGGCCCCTAAACCACTTGTATGTCGTTATATAACTGGGGTCTTGCAGTGTTGGGTGCATTCACACTTACAGATGAAGCCTACGATCTTACTCCGCGCTTCCCTGCATATGCACATTGCAGTGTGATATACTGCCCTCAGGTTCATCTTTGCAGTGTGAGTACACACAATCCCGCTGGAGGAGAGTTCAGGATTTATATACTTAAGGGGAATCTGTCAGCAGGTTTTGCTACTCCCTCTGAGAGCAGCATAATGTAGAGGCAAAGACCCTGATTCCAGCAATGTTACTTACTGGGCTGCTTGCTTTAGTTTTGATAAAATCAGTGTTTTATCTGCTGTAGATCTACCAATTCTCTGAATGCTGTGCTCTGTATAACCCCACCCACATCACTAATTGGCAGATTTCTGTGTTCACTATGCATAGGCAGAAAACTGCCAATCAGTGATGGGGGTGGTGTTATGCAGAGCTCATAAATATGGAGGACTACCTGGCAGGACTTTACAAATCCTCTAGTTATAATCTCTTGCTGATAAAACAGTGATTTTATCATAACTGCAGCAGGTAGGCAAGGATGTGACATATCACTGGAATCAGGGTCTCGGTCTCTATATTATGCTGTTCTCAGATTAGGTGGCAAAACTCTGGTGACAGATTAATTTGCATGCTGAAATGCTTGATTAAGATGTAGCCTGTTTGGACCACTAAATCCCAGCTCAATAACAACATAAAGATGGTTTTGTACCTGAAAAAGTTCCTAACATACCACTGACCTTTGTGCCAGGATAATTGAGTTTCCAGGTATTATATATCTGCCCAAGTTAAACATAACCCATGAATGGTGAGAATGTATTTTTAAATGGCCCCAAAGAGCAGAGCAATAAACCAGTTCGTGTTCAATCACCTTATTCTTCATCTCAATGATTTACACATTAGCAAAAAGATGTAAATGATGTGTAGATATGGGCATCCTGGGATTACTGCATACCCTCCCTGGCAGGACGGGTGAGGTTTGGGACATAGTATTAGAATGAACATTGCGCACTGAGGCATGAAAGCTGTAATAATTAATGAAGGATTTTCTGGTATAGCAAGCAGCATAAGTACTGTCGATAAATTCACCGTGAAAAAATAGGAAACTGGGCCTCATGGAATACCCTGTACAAGATATATATACTGCATTTATAGGGGGGCTAAATCTATTTTCTGCTAATGGTCTGGAGTATTTAGTGTTCCATGTGAATGATGAACAGAGAAGGAGCGATGCTGAGATGACATAATGGGTTAATAGGAGCATGGAGATGAGCATGTAGCCTCTACTTACAGGAAGGGAACATGAGCCCTAGGGCCACCTGTAGGAAGCAGCACTCCTAAAAGTCAAGATCGACCAATTAAAGAGCCTTTCCATATGGTTATTCTGATTTGGCTGTGTGTCCTAAGTGAAGAGGCGCTCACTTTACCCCTAGGAGCATGGAGAATTACACTGCATGTATAATCATAGTGTTTCTTTCTATCATACTGCAATACTGCAATGGAATCTAAAACGTTACCAAATAGCTTTTTACTTCTTTTGTTAAAATACAATTTTCTAACGTTTTCTTTGATCTGAAATCAGGTGAAGCGGGGCTGGTAGAGGGGTAAAGTATTAGTAGGCCATTTTATTTTTACACTCTGGCCAGCTTTTTTTTCCCCAAAAAAACTTTCCACCCTCTAAACTAATCTGAAGGCAGCATCCAAGATCATATTTCTGTCCAGTCGCGAATCCAAGGTCTCTACACTGTGCTGTCATTGCACTTGTTGCCCATTTAATTTACTATACAATATGACTCTCATGCAAATTGTCTCTTCAGAGAGCAAGAGGACTAGAACTCTAGTGCCACCTATAGGAAGTAGCAATCCTAAAAGTCAATATCGACTCTCTAGCGAGCCTTGTCACATGACTTTGGATAAAAGCCAAATCAGAATCTCAGTTTGCAGACAGTGTTTCGGGGTACTGCCTCTCGTCAGTGCAAAGTGTGAGATCTGGTTTGGCTGGGTGAGAGGCTTCTGGCCGCGATCAAAGGGGTAACTTTTCTCCTTGAGGAGAGTGATAGGTTACCCCTTGGATCCCGGCCAAACCAGATCTCACACTTTGCACTGACGAGGGGCAGTACGCCGAAACACCGTGTCTGCAAATTGAGATTCTGGTTTTGTCTTTTATCCCAAGTCATGTGACAAGGCTCGTTAGAGAGTCGATATTGACTTTTAGGATTGCTAGTTCCTATAGGTGGCACTAGAGTTATAGTCCTCTTCCTCTCTGAAGGGACAATTTGCATATTTCCCAGAGGAGCATTACGGCTTAAAAGTCTCCTCACCTTGACATGCTTAACATGTCATTCTCCGCAAGGAGAAGCATTACCCCTTGGATCACTGTCTCTCACAAATCTCACTCCTCACTAAACTCTACCAGTCTACTTGTACTGTCCATTCTGCTTTTCATCTAAGACTAATATCCTTCATAACATGAATCTCCATTTCCCATTTTCAAATCTCTTCTTGTGCTGCACCAGTTCTCTGGAATATACTGCACCAATCAGAAATATCTCAGCACCCACAGTTTGGAGTGTGCCTTAAGAGAGTGTCTATCGCATTTACTGTAAGACTCTCCACCTCCCTCTCTCTGTAGAATTATTCCTCAATCAGCAGTATCCCCCACACTTGTTGCCCCCTAATGTACCTCATATATATACATACACAGATGCTGGCTGATGATTAGATCATGCTGCTTTTATATGTACTACCCGTTTTTTTTGTTATAAAGATGGCGGGACCATTGTAATTTTTGCCATAATTTTGTCTCCCCTAATTTCCCATAAATAGTAAGCTTCTGCTTCTTTTTTTACTCTGTAAATTTATATATATACTTTTTTTTCTACCTTTGTCGGATACCCTTATGGGTGCTGTGAAGGCAGATTGTGTGACAAATCATTTAGCCACTCTAGTATAGAAATTTTCTCAAAGCACGGTGTACCCTATTATAGTCAACATTGTCTATCAGTGGAAGCCCTGACTCTAGTGTGAACCTAAATGTTACACTTACTTACAGCACCTATACCTGGAAAGATCACTAACAGGAATAAGTGGAAATGTATCTGTAGCACCCTGAGGACTCGGCTGCTACAGGGGTATTGCACCTCACTCCAGAGGTGTAGTATTCCACTCCCGGGTAAGGATGGAGTGTGGGACTGAGCTCAGTAGGCTGCATGCACTACATACATCCCATTTCCGGGGGACAGAACTACGGTACTCCCACCAAGTATATGTGCAGGTACGACAGCGTCTGTCCCTGGCTGGAGTGGGAGGGGGGTGGAACATCCCAGTAGTGTAGGGGCAGATAGGGGGAGTACTCTGGGTAAAGCTAGGAGCTCATTGGGTGCTAGTCACCTGGGCTCACACATAGAGGGAGTATATATGGTGGGCACCATCTTAGGACAGGGTCTTTTTGAGCAGGGGAGCTCAGCCAGGAGGGCTGACAGGGAGCTGTGGCTCCGGCTGGGCCCAGCTCCAGAGCAAGGCCTGCAGAGAGAGAGAGAGAGGAGTGAGAAGGACCCAGAGAGGACACAAGAAGGAACCCCAAGATCCCAGAATAAGGACAGAAGGGTGAGGGGTTGGCGAACAAGGGTACCGGAACCCAAGCTGGCAGAGGCCAAAACGAACCTTAACCAGGAACCGGAGGTTGTGGGCAGGATCTGCCACGACCCTCACCAAATCCACTAGAAAGGCACACCGAGCATAGGGTCAGGGAGCCCAGAGGAGGCTTGACCACCAAGAGACCCGAGGGAGCCGGCCAAAAGTGGATCCCTGGTGGGAACGGCCAGAGGAAGGGAGAGTCAGAAAGGAGCTCAGGACCACGCTCCAGAATTGCCTGGGGGTTGGCCGAGTCCAGGACCTGGTGGACGCAGCACGGCTCGGGTGGTCACTCAAGGCCAGAGTGACCAAAAGAACACCAGTAAGTAAAAGCCCTGAACTGCATCTCAAGTCTCTGACTCTCCTTTCTACAACATAACTACACCCATCATCCACACCTGCTGCCCTGAGGCCATACCCCTCCCGTTGGGGGTTATACCATCACTGCTGCACATATACCACCGGGCTCAGCGGACTGCTCTGCAGCGGCGGCTTCAAAGCCGCACTCAACGGGTGGCGTAGTCGATCAAATTAACATCTACTGCCATAGACTGCCACTTAGTTTGACACCCTGGGCACGGACCGGGTCACCGCCACAAGGACTACTACCCCTATCCAGATCCGGCTACGGGTATCCCTTGCACATGGCCCAGGGGGTGCGTCATATCCTACCTGGCTGGATGAGGCTCGGTACAGGTTTTCATTATGTGTTCCTATGGGACTCTGAGATATGTGCACACAGTGTCTTTTTCAAACTGATTTTTCTCCGAAATCCACCTGAAAAAGCGCTAGCTAAACTCTCAAAGGAATGAACATATGAGTTTTTACATAAAAACAACTTGCTGTTCTTATGTTCAGGCTTTTGAGTGTCTTTTAAACTAATCAGGTTTCCAAAGACACCAAGCAGTGAGTAGACCGTTCTTCAGGCATTTTCCACTTAGAAGACACTTAATACTTTATAATAGAAGTGAATGGCAAGGCTCAAAAGACTTTTGGGTGTCATTTAGAGCGTTTTGCCTGGGTTTTTCTAGTGATTTCTTCATTGTTAAATAGTTAAAAAAAACGTTGATCAAGAACATAGAAAAAGTGCTCAGGAAATGACCAAAAAAATGCTAAAAAGACACTTCAGGAATAAAATGCTGGGGTTTCCTGAAAGATCTTCCTCTTTAAAAATTAGACTGCTTCATTCGTGTGTTGATACTCTAAAGCCACATGTTATGAACTGCCTCTATTATTGGTGTAGATTTACCTTCTTTGGATGTCTGATGTTGCACCATTATTTTCTTTGGATTATTTTCTTGCATATATATTTTATTATGTGACTTTGTATTGTGACTTGGTTATTTTTTTGATTTGAATATTTATTCCATGCTGTTACATGGTATCTTACTCAGGGGGGCTTGTTCACTGAATCTTCTTGTGCATTTTTTTTATTGGTTTTATATGTAATGTGTCTTTTTATAGAGATTTTCTATTGATCCAATAACTTGTGTCTTGTTGCTGTTTGATATTTCAGTAGTGTGTAAACAGGCGGATGTCTGCCTCCTTATTTAATTCTGTATGGTTTTCATTATGAATGGAGACCACAACACTGTGCCGAGTGGGTTTCTTTGACAGCAGGGGTCTGTTGAAGACCCCCAAGCTTTTCATTACGGCCCTCCTTTGAAAACCTGTTACGATTTTCGCTAGAAGGTAAGAAGAGAATCTCCAAAATTTAGATCGTAATTGATGTGGGAGATGTAACGGGGCCGGGTGGTGGAACCACTGTGCCTTGGAACAAGGAGGGACCCCGAGGGGCAGGTGTTAGTCTGGGGACGACCTTGTAATTGAGCAGGTGGCTCCCACGAGTCAGATAGCGGGGACTGACCGGTGTAGCGGGTGGACACAACAGGAGGGTAGCAGTCTCTGGTGAGCAGGCGGGTGGGCACGTCAACTGACGGCAGAACGGGTAAGAGTCTCTTGGCAGGCAGGCAGGTGGTCACGGCAAGTGACGGCAGAGCAGGTAAGAGTCTCTTGGCAGGCAGGCAGGTGGTCACGGCAAGTGACGGCAGAACGGGTAAGAGTCTCTTGGCTGGCAGGCAGGTGGTCACGGCAAGGACAGCAGAGCCTCCAGATAGGCTAGCAGGCGGGTAGCAGGTGAGCGCTCCCAGGTGAGCGGGCTAGCAAGTACGGCAGGTAGCAGGCAGGTAACTGGCAGGTGCTTCCTGGTCCGTAGGTGGACTTGCCCATAGACAGACTGGTGGATGCTTGAGACCGATTGTCAGGCTGAAGAGCAGACAAGCAGTCAGACTGGACTAGTAGTCAGGCTGGCAAGGGGACCTGAGGGCTGAAGCAGAGGTGAGTATGCTTTGCAACAACTTTGCTCGGGCACCTCCATTTTGGAGGAGGTGCCTTATATATGGGAGGTCCTCCGGCTATTGGCCGGGGACTCCTTAGAACGGCGCGCGCGGTCCCTTTAAGAGAGGGGGAGCGCGTGCGCGCCCTAAGCACAGTGCCCAGGAAGGAGCGCGCGCCGGCAGCAGCGAGGGAAGGAGGGCGCGCCAGCAGCAGCGAGGGAAGGAGCGCTGGAGGACAGTGCGCCCGGAACAGGAAGGTGAGAGGGACGGCGTCTCTGCCTAGCAGGGGCCAGAGACGCCGATGCTACAGGAGAGATAGAAGAGAGAGATGATGGGGTGTATTTCTGTGTGGTTTGACTGCTCAAATAGCATTGCTGAATATAGCACAAGCACAAGACAATCCCAGTTTCAAGTCCCCTAAGGGGACCATTAAGAGCAATAAAAAAATAAAAATGTTTTAAAAAAAATATGAAAAAGTAAAAAAATCCCATAAGTTCCAACCACCCGCCTTTTCCCCCATTAATAATAAGGATAATAAAAAATACACATGTATATTATATATTTTTTAGTCTTTGCAATAGTACATAAAATGCTGTAAAAAGTGATCAAAAGTTTGGACACACCTCATTTAAAGATTTTTCTGTATTTTCATGACTTTGAAAATTGTACATTCACACTGAAGGCATCAAAACTATGAATTAACACATGTGGAATTATATACTTAACAAAAAAGTGTGAAACAACTGAAAATATGTCTTATATTCTAAGTTCTTCAAAGTAGCCACCTTTTGCTTTGATGACTGCTTTGCACACTCTTGGCATTCTCTTGATGAGCTTCAAGAGGTAGTCACCGGAAATGGTTTTCACTTCACAGGTGTGCCCTGTCAGGTTTAATAAGTGGGATTTCTTGCCTTATAAATGGGGTTGGGACCATCAGTTGTGTTGTGCAGAAGTCAGGTGGATACACAGCTGATAGTCCTACTGAATAGACAGTTAGAATTTGTATTATGGCAAGAAAAAAGCAGCTAAGTAAAGAAAAACGAGTGGCCATCATTACTTTGAGAAATGAAGGTCAGTCAGTCCGAAAAATTGGGAAAACTTTGAAAGTGTCCCCAAGTGCAGTTGCAAAAACTATCAAGCGCTACAAAGAAACTGGCTCACATGAGGACCGCCCCAGGAAAGAAAGACCAAGAATCACCTCTGCTTCTGAGGATAAGTTTATCAAAGTCACCAGCCTCAGAAATCGCAGGTTAACAGCAGCTCAGATTAGAGACCAGGTCAATGCCACACAGAGTTCTAGCAGCAGACACATTTCTTCAACAACTGTTAAGAGGAGACTTTGTGCAGCAGGCCTTCATGGTAAAATAGCTGCTAGGAAACCACTGCTAAGGACAGGCAACAAGCAGAAGAGACTTGTTTGGGCTAAAGAACACAAGGAATGGACATTAGACCAGTGGAAATCTGTGCTTTGGTCTGATGAGTCCAACTTTGAGATCTTTGGTTCCAACCACCGTGTCTTTGTGCGACGCAGAAAAGGTGAACGGATGGACTCTACATGCCTGGTTCCCACCGTGAAGCATGGAGGAGGAGGTGTGATGGTGTGGGGGTGCTTTGCTGGTGACACTGTTGGGGATTTATTAAAAATTGAAGGCATACTGAAACAGCATGGCTACCACATCATCTTGCAGCGGCATGCTATTCCATCCAGTTTGTGTTTAGTTGGACCATCATTTATTTTTCATCTGGACAATGACCCCAAACACACCTCCAGGCTGTGTAAGGGCTATTTGACCAAGAAGGAGAGTGATGAGGTGCTATGCCAGATGACCTGGCCTCCACAGTCACCAGACCTGAACCCAATCGAGATGGTTTGGGGTGAGCTGGACCGCAGAGTGAAGGCAAAAGGGCCAACAAGTGCTAAGCATTTCTGGGAACTCCTTCAAGATTGTTGGAAGACTATTTCCGGTGACTACCTCTTGAAGCTCATCAAGAGAATGCCAAGAGTGTGCAAAGCAGTCATCAAAGCAAAAGGTGGCTACTTTGAAGAACCTAGAATATAAGACATATTTTCAGTTGTTTCACACTTTTTTGTTAAGTATATAATTCCACATGTGTTAATTCATAGTTTTGATACCTTCAGTGTGAATGTACAATTTTCAAAGTCATGAAAATACAGAAAAATCTTTAAATGAGAAGGTGTGTCCATACTTTTGGTCTGTACTCTATCTATCCCAAAATGGTATCAATAAAAATGTTGCCTTGACCCGCAAAAAATAAGCCACCACACACCTCTATCAACTGAAAAATAAAAATGTTACGGGTCTCGGAAAATGGTGACACAACCCCCCAAATTTTGTTTTTAAATTTCTGATTTTGTTTTCAAAACTAAAATAATAAAAAAATGTACATCTATTACAGCAGTCAACTCACACAGAAATACACCCCATTATCTCTCTCTCCTATCTCTCCCACATCAATTACGATCTAAATTTTGGAGATTCCCTTCTTACCTTGCCAAGTGTGAAGATTTTAGCTCCTACCTTAAAATGCATTGTAATAATTTCATAGCTTATAATATACAAGTGCATCTCACGAAATTAGAATATCATCAAAAAGTGAATTTATTTCAGTTCTTCAATACAAAAAGTGAAACTCATATATTATATAGAGTCATTACAAACAGAGTGATCTATATCAAGTGTTTATTTCTGATAATGTTGATGATTATTTAGTGAGAAGCACTTGTATTAAATTTAAATGACACCCCTCTTCTATGGGTCACCTCAAAAACTGTTATGAGGGGTCACATAATTAATTATACAGCTTTGAAAAACGCAAATTTAAAGAACAATTCCATAAGCTTAATAATGCCTCACTCAAAGCCCAACATGCTTTTATAACACAACACATCAGTCTTCCCAGGCAAAACAGATCAAAACAAGTTAATGGAAACCTTCTTACATGGTCAAGTCAAGCCTACTGGAAAAACTAATAGAGTCAAAACAAGCATCCTCGTTGGGGCAATAGACCAGGCTCACTGTTGGCTGGACTGACTCGCCCTTATTCTACACACAAACCTATACTTGCCCTCCGAGATCCAAACACCCAAGAACTACATACCAAAGCAGAAAAAAAATAGACAAGTACTATTTCATTATTTTGAGGACCTTTTATAGAACTATTCCTACTGTTCTAGAATCCATTAATTCATTTCTTACTGCCCAAGCTCTACCACAGTTATGTACAAACCAAGAAAATGATCTTAATGCTCCCATAACAGAAGAAGTCAAACTGGCAATATCTTCTGTATCAAACAATAAATCACCAGATCCAGCTGGCTATTACGCCGAATATTATAAACTTCTTCTACCTGATATTGTACCTACACTTACCAGTCTCCTTAATTCAGTGTATATTAACAAATTGATTGTTGGATTAAAGAATAATATTACTCCCAAAAGCAAATAAAGGTCACACTCTGCCTCAGTCTTACTGCCCAATTACTCTCTTAAATCAAGATTATAAATTTCTGGCCAAAATTCTTGCAACTCTTCTACAAAGTTAGCTAATACATCTGAATCCAGCTCAACAAGGCTTCACTAGATATAGACACACGGCCAAAAATATACGAAAGATCATAGCATCCACTGTATATGCTCAGGATCAGTCACATCCGCCTTCAATGTTGTTGGGTTTTGATGCAGAGATGGCCTTTGACACTGTGTCTTGGACATTCCTACATGCCACACTTTCACAGCGTTGTTTTGGGGCTACTTTCCGTAACCTCCTCACATACTCAGCAGGAGGCGGTGGCCCAGATAACAGTGAATGGCCTTAATACCCCATACTCCGACATCTTTAAAGGAACCCGCCAGGGTTGCCCCCATCTCTTCTTTTATTTAATTTAGCCCTTGACCCATTACTCTACCATCTTCAACAAACCTCAAGTTTCCAAGGTCTTAAAATTGGTGAGGCAGAATTTCGGATTGCAGCTTTTGCATATGACCTCATACTAAAGATTTCAAACCCTAAATATTCCAACCCCTTCGCAACCTTGGGTTTTGTCGTTTTTGCTTTTTCATTTTTTGCTCCCCTTGTTCCCAGAGCCATAGCATTTTTATTTTTTGGACAATATGGCCGGGTGAGGGCTTATTTTTTGCGGGACAAGTTGTACTTTTCAACGCCATTACTAGTTTTACCATATCGTGTACGGGAAAACGGGAAAAAAATTCCAAGTGCGGTAAAATTTCAAAAAAAGTGCAATACCACAGTTGTTTTTTATTTTTTATTTTTTACCACGTTCACTGAATGCTAAAACTGACCTGCCATTCTTATTCTCCAGGTCATTACGAGTTCGAAGACACCAAACATGTATAGGTTATTTTATATTTAAGTGGTGAAAAAAAATTCCAAAATTTGGTAAAAAAAACTAAAAAAAATAGCGCCATTTTCCGAGACCTGTAGCGTCTCCATTTTTCGTGATCCGGGGCTGGGTGAGGGCTTATTTTTTGCGCGCCGGGCTGACGTTTTTATTGATAACATTTTGGGGTAGATCCGATGTTTTGATCGCCCGTTATTGCATTTTATTGCAATTTTGCGGCGACCAAAAAAAGTTATTCTGGCGTTTAGAATTTTTTTCTCGTTACACCGTTTACCGATCGGATTAATTCTTTTTTTATATTGATAGATTGGGCGATTCTGAACGCGGCGATACCAAATATGTGTATGTGTTTTTTTTTTTTTTTTTATATTTTATTTTGAAAGGGGGGTGATTTAAACTTTTATATTTTTTATTTTTTTTTAATATTTTTAAAAACATTTTTTTTTCACTTACTGCATGCTTCAATAGTCTCCATAGGAGACTAGAAGCAGCAGTTGTCTGATCGTCTCTGCTACATACAGTGGACGAGCAGATCCCCTGCATGCAGCAGAAATGGTCCTGTGCTATGAGCGCCGACCACTAGGTGGCGCTCATAGCGACCAGATCATGACAACCACAGGCGTCTGCTGCAGACCCTGGGTTGTCATGCCCACCCATCGGTGACCCGCGATCACGTGACGGGGTCGCCGATGGGCGGGGCTTATGACGCGCAACCTGGACTTTGGTCAACAAATATATCAATAACTTGGTAAACAAATTTTTACCTACTTAGGGGTCACAATCACTAAATCTCCCCTACAGTTATATTTAGCTAATATTAGTCCCTACATTCAGCCACTAGAATCCACTCTAAGGATATGGCACCATTGTACCCTTACTTATTTAGGTAGAGCAAATTTACTTAAAGTGGTAGAATTTCCCAAATTTCTTTACCTACTACAATTCCTACCCATATACCTAAAGCCAAAAGGAGTAAAATAAATCAATTATTTGTATGGATCCTTTATTTGGGAGGTGAGGGGTGGACATCCTCGAATTCCTTTTCATATGCTATTTCAACCTGGGCTAAATGGTGGCATAAATTTCCCCAACTTAAAACAATATAATTTGGCCGCTCTCCTTAGAGTGATTGGAGCCTGGCTGCATGTTACATCTATATTCACAGATATATATACTGATCAACAGTTCGTCTCTCACATCGGCACTGCACCTGCCATTTTCCCAACTGCCTGATGTCCCAATTAATCCTTTTTTAATAATAATCTGGAGAACATGTCATTACACCGTAACTATTCCACCCACTTCCCCCTAATTCAAAACCCTAACTTCCAACGTGGACAATCTCATCATACTTTTTATCTTTGATATAAAATGGGTCTTAGATCTAGTGATAATTTATTAGATCATTCACATTGACGTATACTAACTATTTCAGAGCTTAATTCTAAATACCCAAAATTCTCTATTGCATTCTTCCCCCTATCTACAAGCTAAAACATATATATCAACTATTCTGCCCCACCTTACCGACACAGAGTGGAAACCACAATTAAAGGGGTTGTCCGATCCAAATCGATAAGTCTGCTGTCACTTGAATCCCCCCAGCGTACACACTGTGCTATGCGAGGATACACTGGTTTCTGAGCTGAGACAAGTGTATGGAGTGAGGCTGCACCCACTGGACAGGCTCTGGCTGGAAGTATGTATAACGCATACATACCCTCCGGTCCTGGCTCAGAAACGCATCGATTTGGACCGGACAACCCCTTTAAGGATATTCTTTTCGCAATCTCAGCCCTCAAAAAGCCAAATATCAAGGTATTATAAGCTCCTTAGTAAACCAATAGACCATGTCGCCCAATCAACTTCACTAACCAAATAGTCGAGGGATATACCAGAACTCACTACACCAACCATACTTACAGCGATTGATTATAGCCATGAGTTTCTTCCTTCAGCACAGTATATAGAAATGCTCCTCAATCTCTCATCAGGCTTATATTACCCCCATTAAAGGACATAGGGTGGGTATTTTCCCTACATCAAATTGTCTTAAGTGTAATGCCCCCGAGGCTGACCTGTACCACTGCATGTGGTCTTGCTCAGAAATGCAGTCTTTAGGGATGAAGATCTTTTGGTCCTATATGGGCCATTTTCAGATATCTAGATACTGAAACATATCGGTGCCTTCTTAGTTATCCTGGTGTAAGGAAACTTTTACATTTGGTAGCAGCAGCAGGATTCAAAACATTTCTTCACACATGGCTTAGTCTGCAACCCCCTCCATACATTGTTTAAGGAAAAACTTGCCTTTTTGGTGAAGATGGACTGGGTGGAGACGTCTCTTCAAAGGAAACAGAGTTCAAAATTTCTTTGACATTTCAAGCGTTTTATAGAACTTTTAGCTCACCACATTCTTAAATCCTTGCAAGATTGTTTTGAATCAACCACATGGTTTCAACAAAGGATGTTGATGGGAGATCCTCAGATAATGCTATCTTAGTTTTCCACTACAGGTTGTGACACTAGTCCCTAACAGACTAGCCGTGAGGTGGAGTGGTCAAGAGGTCAAAGGTGAAAAGCCAAGAAGGTACATCAAAGACAGAGGGGGTAAGGCAAACGGGTAGTCAAGGGCAAAGTCCGGGGTCTGGTAACTAAGGTCAAGATACATCAAAGGCAAAAGGGGTTATACAAACGGGTAGTTGAAAAGCAAATCCAAGGTCCGGCATTAAAAGATTAGAATATCAAAATACAGAGCGTAGAGTAAGCACACCGCTGAGCTGAAGCTACAATTGGCAATGATCTAACATTGCCAGCCAGTTAAATAGCCTGGCAATTATCTGGAAAGGAAAACACTTGGAGGAAACCAAAACACAACACTGAGCGCCCGACATGCCCCTGCTATCCATAGGGGGCAGCTGAGCTGTAACAGCGCTGACCGCCCGACACGCCCCTACTATCCATAGGGGGCAGCTGAGCTGTAACAGCACTGACTGCCCGACACGCCCCTACTATCCATAGGGGGCAGCTGAGCTGTAACAGCGCTGACCGCCCGACACGCCTCTACTATCCATAGGGGGCAGCTGAGCTGTAACAGCGCTGACCGCCCTACACGCCCCTGTTATCCATAGGGGGCAGCTGAGCTGTAACAGCACTGACCGCCCGACACGCCCCTACTATCCATAGGGGGCAGCTGAGCTGTAACAGCACTGACCGCCCGACACGCCCCTACTATCCATAGGGGGCAGCTGAGCTGTAACAGCACTGACCGCCCGACACGCCCCTGCTATCCATAGAGGGCAGCTGAGCTGTAACAGCACTGACCGCCCGACACGCCCCTGCTATCCATAGGGGGCAGCTGAGCTGTAACAGCACTGACCGCCCGACACGCCCCTGCTATCCATAGGGGGCAGCTGAGCTGTAACAGCACTGAGCGCCCGACACGCCCCTACTATCCATAAGAGGCAGCTGAGCTGCAACAGCAGTGACTGCCCGACACGCCCCTACTATCCATAGGGGGCAGCTGAGCTGTAACAGCACTGACCGCCCGACACGCCCCTGCTATCCATAGGGGGCAGCTGAGCTGTAACAGCACTGACCGCCCGACACGCCCCTACTATCCATAGGGGGCAGCTGAGCTGTAACAGCACTGACCGCCCGACACACCCCTACTATCCATAGGGGGCAGCTGAGCTGTAACAGCACTGACTGCCCGACACGCCTCTACTATCCATAGGGGGCAGCTGAGCTGTAACAGCGCTGACCGCCCGACACGCCTCTACTATCCATAGGGGGCAGCTGAGCTGTAACAGCGGTGACCGCCCTACACGCCCCTGTTATCCATAGGGGGCAGCTGAGCTGTAACAGCACTGACCGCCCGACACGGCCCTACTATCCATAGGGGGCAGCTGAGCTGTAACAGCACTGACCACCCGACACGCCCCTAATATCCATAGGGGGCAGCTGAGCTGTAACAGCACTGACCGCCCGACACGCCCCTGCTATCCATAGGGGGCAGCTGAGCTGTAACAGCACTGACCGCCCGACACGCCCCTGCTATCCATAAGGGGCAGCTGAGCTGTAACAGCACTGACCGCCCGACACGCCCCTGCTATCCATATGGGGCAGCTGAGCTGTAACAGCACTGACCGCCCGACACGCCCCTGCTATCCATATGGGGCAGATGAGCTGTAACAGCACTGAGCGCCCGACACGCCCCTACTATCCATAAGAGGCAGCTCAGCTGCAACAGCAGTGACTGCCTGACACGCCCCTACTATCCATAGGGGGCAGCTGAGCTGTAACAGCACTGACCGCCCGACACGCCCCTGCTATCCAAAGGGGGCAGCTGAGCTGTAACAGCACTGACTGCCCGACACGCCCCTACTATCCATAGGGGGCAGCTGAGCTGTAACAGCACTGACCGCCCGACACGCCCCTGCTATCCATAGGGACGGCTGAGCTGTAACAGCACTGACCGCCCGACACGCCCCTGCTATCCATAGGGGCGGCTGAGCTGTAACAGCACTGACCGCCCGACTCGCCCCTGCTATCCATAGGGGGCAGCTGAGCTGTAACAGCACTGACCGCCCGACACGCCTCTACTATCCATAGGGGGCAGCTGAGCTGTAACAGCGCTGACCGCCCGACACGCCCCTGCTATCCATAGGGGGCAACTGAGCTGTAACAGCACTGACCGCCCGACACGCCCCTACTGTCCATAGGGGGCAGCTGAGCTGTAACAGCACTGACCGCCCGACACACCCCTACTATCCATAGGGGGCAGCTGAGCTGTAACAGCACTGACCACCCGACACGCCCCTACTATCCATAGGGGGCAGCTGAGCTGTAACAGCACTGACCGCCCGACACGCCCCTGCTATCCATAGGGACGGCTGAGCTGTAACAGCACTGACCGCCCGACACGCCCCTGCTATCCATAGGGGCGGCTGAGCTGTAACAGCACTGACTGCCCAACACGCCTCTACTATCCATAGGGGGCAGCTGAGCTGTAACAGCGCTGACCGCCCGACACGCCCCTGCTATCCATAGGGGGCAGCTGAGCTGTAACAGCACTGACCGCCCGACACGCCCCTACTATCAATAGGGGGCAGCTGAGCTGTAACAGCACTGACCGCCCGACACGCCCCTACTATCCATAGGGGGCAGCTGAGCTGTAACAGCACTGACCGCCCGACACGCCCCTGCTATCCATAGGGGGCAGCTGAGCTGTAACAGCACTGAGCGCCCGACACGCCCCTGCTATCCATAAGGGGCAGCTGAGCTGCAACAGCAGTGACTGCCCGACACGCCCCTACTATCCATAGGGGCGGCTGAGCTGTAACAGCACTGACCGCCCGACACGCCCCTACTATCCATAGGGGCGGCTGAGCTGTAACAGCACTGACTGACCGACACGCCCCTACTATCCATAGGGGCGGCTGAGCTGTAACAGCGCTGACCGCCTGACACGCCCCTGCTATCCATAGGGGGCAGCTGAGCTGTAACAGCACTGACCTCCCGACACGCCCCTACTATCCCATAGGGGCGGCTGAGCTGTAACAGCAATGACTGCCCGATACTCCCCTACTATCCAAAGGGGGCAGCTGAGCTGTAACTGCACTGACCTCCCGACACGCCCCTACTATCCATAGGGGGCAGCTGAGCTGTAACAGCTCTGACCACCCGACACGCCCCTACTATCCATAGGGGCGGCTGAGCTAAAACAGCACTGACCGCCCGACATGCCCCTACTATCCATAAGGGGCAGCTGAGCTGTAACAGCACTGACCACCCGACACGCGCCTACTATCCATAGGAGCGGCTGAGCTGTAACAGCACTGACCGCCCGACACGCCCCTGCTATCCATAGAGGGCAGCTGAGCTGTAACAGCACTGACCACCCGACACGCCCCTACTATCCATAGGGGGCAGCTGAGCTGTAACAGCACTGACCGCCCGACACGCCCCTACTATCCATAGGGGTGGCTGAGCTGTAACAGCACTGACCGCCCGACACGCCCCTGCTATCCATAGGGGCGGCTGAGCTGTAACAGCGCTGACCGCCCAACACGCCCCTACTGTCCATAGGGGTGGCTGAGCTGTCACAGCACTGACCACCTGACACACCCCTACTATCCATAGGGGTGGCTGAGCTGTCACAGCAGTGACCGCCCGACACGCCCCTGCTATCCATAGAGGTGGCTGAGCTGTAACAGCACTGACCGCCCGACACGCCCCTGCTATCCATAGGGGCGGCTGAGCTGTAACAGCGCTGACCGCCCGACACGCCCCTACTATCCATAGGGGGCAGCTGAGCTGTAACAGCACTGACTGCCCGACACGCCTCTGCTATCCATAGGGGCAGCTGAGCTGTAACAGCACTGACCGCCCGACACACCCCTGCTATCCATAGGGGGCAGCTGAGCTGTAACAGCATTGACCACCCGACACGCCGCTACTATGCATAGGGGCGGCTGAGCTGTAACAGCACTGACTGCCCAACATGCCCCTACTATCCATAGGGGCGGATGAGCTGTAACGGCACTGACTGCCCGACACGCCCCTGCTATCCATAGAGGGCAGCTGAGCTGTAACAGCACTGACTGCTTGACACGCCCCTGCTATCCATAGGGGGCGGCTGAGCTGTAACAGCACTGACCGCCCGACACGCCCCTGGTATCCATAGCGGGCAGCTGAGCTGTAACAGCACTGACCACCCGACATTCCCCTGCTATCCATAGGGGCGGATGAGCTGTAACAGCACTGACTGCCCGACATGCCCCTGCTATCCATAGGGGCGGCAGTGCTCTGTAGAGCAGGGATGTCAAACTCAAACACACAATCACAATAATTCTCCTTGATGGGAGAGAGGGGGAAACATGGGCAATTGTTGTTATTGACGCTCATTTGACGCCACTGTTAAAGTTTACTTTGTTGTTCATTAACATATTGCACAGTATTTTTTATTACTTCATTGACTTCATATCATAAAGGTTATATATAGAACAGTTTCTCTTTAGTCAAATCAACCATTTATTACTCTATTCCCTTTGTTTATATTCAGTAAGTGTTTTTGTAATGTAAAACCTTTTTAATAAATACACTCTTATTAAAAAAAACAAATGCCGTAATCATACTGATGAGCAGAATCATATAGTGAAGTCATTGTTATCTGAAAATGTACAGCATAAAAATAATTCCCAAAAAATAGTATCAGAAGTGCATTTTTTTACAATTTCTCCCCCCTTGGATTGTTTTCCAGTACACTTTGTGGTAAAATGAATGGTGTCGGTCAAAAGCTCATCTCGTCCCGCAAAAAAACCCCAAGCCCTCATATGTCTATGTGGACAGAAAAATATAAAAAGTTATGGCTCTGGGAAGAAAGGGGGGAAAAAACGGAAACGCAAAAAGGAAATTGGGCACTTTGTGAAGGGGTTAAATCTTAATCCAAGTATATTTGGGAAATTTCTTCACTTCCAAGATGGAGTCTAGGTAAAAATGCTGTATGGAAAGGCCAAGATCTCCTGGTAGGGTTAAGAAGCAGACACGAGATACGTATATCGGCGCAGTGAAGGAGTTCAGGGCAATTCTAGTTACGGTCTTTAGTCGATTATCGGCAAATATGGCTGCTCTCAGCAGTTCCTCAAACACGATCCTACAAGACCTCAGACATAACGTGCTGCGCCTTAATTATTGATGGCCCTGCTACTTAACATTAATCTTTATCGATCCATTTTTCCCTTTCTGCTGTACATTACATGTCCATGAATTTTTTACATACTGGAAGTGAGAGTTTCTGTTGTCTGTGGCAGATTACACTTTTAGAATATGGAACACATCAAAGATGTCCTTTAGTAAAAGCTAAGAAGGAGAAGAGGATGGGAAAGAGGGTTTAAAAATAAAAGAATTGGCGTTTATTTATATAGAGTCATTACGAGGCTTGTATGAGCCGGCATTGTATGAGGAATGCTCCGAGCTCTTCTTTCACAGGGCTTCTATTCCTGTCAGTAACTCACGTGGGATCCACTGGGGAATGATCGCAGATCAGAAGCCATTTTGTCTCTTTCCGATGCCATGCTGCGTGCCAAACAGGTGGTGATTGTGTGCCATAAGCTGTGTTTCTCTCTGAACCCTATTGGCTTTGGAGTTAAGGTAATTCATTAGTTTAGTAGGTTTTCATGATGTCAGAAGTAAAGCCATACAGTATATCCTGGTAGTGTCTCAAGCAACTTTTCAACTTTTTTTTCCAGACTATGTCTAATATACACGGCTATATTAGGGCTCTGTTAAAGGGAATCTGTTACCATGTTTTTGCTACCCTATCTGAGAGCAGTATAATGTAGGAGCAGAGACCTGATTCCAGCAATATATCACTTACTTTGCTGGGTGCTGCAGTTTTAATAAAATCAGTGTTTTCTCTGCTGCAGATCTACCAGTTCTCTGAATACTGAGCTCTGTATAACCCTGCCCACACCACTGATTGGCAGCTTTATGTATAGACTGTGCATAGGCAGAAAGCTGCCTATTAGTGATAAAGGCATGGTTATAAAAGTGGACGACTACATTGCAGCAGATTTACTAGTCCCCTAGAAATAATCTCCTGCTGATAAAACTGTTTTTTTTTTTTAAACAACAAGAAAAAGCCCAGTAAGTGACACATCACTGGAATCAGGGTCCCTGTCCCTACATGATGCTCCTCTCAGATTAAGTAGAAACCTGATGACCAATTAATTTTATATGTCCAAAATATATGGACCTATAATTTGGCAGGGCCCTTCATATGTGTTTTAACTTTGTATGACTAGTCTCATACAGTGACTTTTTATGTTTGTTTTTCCCCTACATTCATATGAAATCCAATAGAAAAAGGAGTAAATCTTCAATCACTAGTAGAGTGATGTAGATATTCTCTACTACAAGCATTAATCTAATGAAGGATATATCTGTTTTACAGTGCTGCACAGCGACCCCATATGGCAGCACATAAAGTGACTTTGACTGTGCTATACAGCGCAGTAGAGATTCATTGTGCACTTTTTCTGACACGTGGTGAAATTGGCTATTATTGTGCTCTTAAAGAGAATGTGTCAGCAGGTTTTTGCTATGTAATCTGACAGCAGCATAAGGTAAGGACGGATACCCTGATTACAGTGATGTGTCACTTAGTTTACTGGGTGCAGCAGTTAGTTTTCTCTTTTGCAGATTTAACAGTGCCTGAATGTTGTAACCCCGCCTGCTTTCTGTGTACAGTCTATAGTGACAGAGAGCTGCTAATCAGTGCAGGGGGCGTGGTTGGACTAGGAGCCAGAGGCATCTTGTCCTGTAGTAATAATCTCCTGCTAATAAATTACTGATTGTATTGAAATAGCGAAACACAGTTTAATAAGTGACACATCACTGGAATCAGGGTCTTTGCCCCTACATCATGCTTCTCTCAGATTACTTAGCAAAAGCCTGCTGAAAGATTCCCTACAAAAGAATCTGTCACCAGGTTTTCACAAAATAAACTGAATACTTCATTAAACCGAGTTATGCTAGTTTGAAAATCCGTGTCAGA
Source organism: Phyllobates terribilis (assembly GCF_046119375.1). Taxonomy (NCBI): domain Eukaryota; kingdom Metazoa; phylum Chordata; class Amphibia; order Anura; family Dendrobatidae; genus Phyllobates; species Phyllobates terribilis. The sequence goes on from NW_027362763.1 coordinate 398,126,130, forward strand.
ATGCCCGTATAATCATTTTTTGAAAGTTTCTTGTATTAGGGGTACTCTTGAATTGCTCAGTTAAATATCAGGATTATGCAGTCATGGATTGAAAGTAAGTACACCAGTCTCATCGGGTCTAAGAACTCTATTTAGTATAAGCTTGTATTGTGAAAACTACTAACAGATCATCTTTAAAGAGGACCTGCCACAAGGTGAAAAGTTTTTGCACTTATTTTATTCCAGCTGCTCCCCTGAGTATTCCGGTTTTTGTTTTTTAATACCTGCCATAGGGCTACAGAGATATGGGACTTTATTTACTGGATTTTTCTAGGGTCTTTACTAAGTGGGCGTGGCTTCCAGGATTCTATGGGGGTGTGTCCTTTGGCTGCTCTGTATTATTGCCCTGTGAGCCACTCCCCCTGGGTAAAGACCCCCAAAGTTTGCAATAAATATAAAACCCCATCTCTGGAACCATATAGTTAATTTCATAAAAGACATTAGATTGCTGACTACATTATAAACATGTATTTTTATGTGCAAACACATTTGTTCTCATTGACAGCATATGTCACAGTATAGTTGGGTCTCCCTTATACATATTAGATTGTGAGACATAGTATGTCGATATATAGTCAGGTTTCTCTCATATACATTAGATTGTTGGCGGATCCATTGAGAGTTATATGCACTGGACTTCACTATTGATAAAGCTATGAAATCTTGTTTCCATATTGCATCATAATGAAAGTACAAACTGCAGCAGGGGTGGGCCTGAGGAGCCACATGAGAGGCCGTGCCTGTTGTGGAGGGCCGAACCAATAGGCTGAAATTAATTCTGCTCAATATTAATATTAACATATTAATTATAATTGTTTGACATTAATATTAATTTTAGCACTTAATATTGAGCAAAATTAAGTATGCTGGCATCTCCCTATAAACCATATGGGCCAGCACACAGCCCCCCTATATACTGTATGACCGTATGAGCCCCCACATAGCCTATTTGCAGTATGAGCCCCCACATAGCCTCCTTTATATAGTATGAGCTCCCGCATAGCCCCCTATATACAGTATGAGCCCCCACATAGCACCTTATGTACAGCATGAGCCCCCACTTAGCCACCTATGTACTTACAAACTTCCCATACACATGAAAAAAAGACCACATACTCACCTCGTTCCCGTTTTCCCGGTGTGCTCTTGTCTCCAGTGTACTAACTCTCCGCAGTGCACAGTTGATGTGATGTAATGGCATCATCATATGTGTGCTGTCTTACATGCTGATTGGTCCCCCACCAATGTATTTGTCGCTGTCTGCATCCTGAGGCGGGCGGAGGACTGCGGGGTGGGGCATGGTTCTGCCTGTGGGCCACTGTTTTAGCTCTTTGGCTGTCTCGGTATCACGGGTATATCAAGTGTGACAGACATTCGCTCTGGATCCGGCTGTAGAAGGTCACTGCACTTGGCATTGCATACGCCTTCTTGATCCTCTCATCTCTGTAGTGTAGTGATATCCTTCTTCCTTTAGGTCCCAGCTGCTAATTGACACACCCTTGCTTGGTAGTTAAAAACTCTCAGTGTCTCCAGAGAGTCGCCGGTGATAGTTCTATGTTCCTCTGTCCATGCCTGGAGTACTAGTAGTCGGCTTTGTTTGTTTTCCTTGTTGTCTTAAGTTGCAGTTGGGATGACTAGTGCTCACCCCGTCCCTTCCCTACCTAGAGCCTAGTTCTAGTGACATTCAGGGATTAGGTTTCTTGCTCGGTTATAGGTGTGGAACCTGTATAGGGACGATAGGGTAGTCAGGGTGATATTAAATCTGCCTTGGGGTCTCCACTCCCCCTTCCCTAGTTGTTGGGCTCCCTTCCCCCTCTTACTGTCATTGTACACTTGTTCCTTCCCTCACCTTTCACCTTGCGTGACACTCCGTCCGTGGGCCGGACTGGTACAGCCAGAGGGCCAGATGTGGCCCGCGGGCCGCATTTTGCCCAGATCTGAATTACATGAATCCTTTTTCAATCTTTCCTCCAATATTGCTGCAACATGATTATAAAATATTTATAAATCACTGTTAATTTATACTCCGCTGTAAACAAAAGAAAAGATTTGTACAAGGAGGACTAACTTAAGTCATTTTCACACTGCAGTAATTTGGTCAGTATTTTGCATTAGTGCTTGAAAACCTATACCAAGAGTGGAACATAATCTGATGTTATAATGGAAAGATTTCAAAGTCTTCTGTATTTTGGATTGATGCCTTGTTTTGACTTACAAATATTTATGTGGAATACTGCCCAAAATCCTGCCATGTTAAAATTGCCTTAGTTTGCTGTGCTGTCATTGGTCAGCTGATTTGTGGGAGAAATTTCTGTGACTGGTCCATACAAGGCCGGACTGGGACTGAAATTCAGACCTGGTGTTTGAAAGCAACACAGGTCCATGCTGTTCCCGTCCCTCGCACTTTTTTAGGTTGGTGTTTCTATTACAGATATTACCCTGGCTGGAGGAAATCAAGATTTACTAAAAGATCAGTAGAACCAATAATACTGCTATATAAGTTTTAATAATACTGCTATGCCATGACTACATAATACCACCACATAGTGACAATATATTGCCATTATACCGATCAGTAAATTAGTTGGACACCTCTGAGTACATTTTCAGCATGCAGAACTACTGCCTGCCGAATCCTAACAGTGTGTATCATACACACCATTGAGATTCGCCTCTCTTTTGCCAGTTCAGCAGTTGTCATGTGATTGAAAGTATACGATTTGCATATTTGCAGTCACGTGTCAACTAAAGGATCAGATGCTTTACTCAATGTTCTATTCTAGTTGGCACGTGACTGCAAATATTGGAACTGCTGGAAATGGCAAGCAGAGCTGAATCCTAACAGTGTGTGCACGACACACTGTTATGATTCTTCAAGCTGCCGTGCTTGCTGACAGTTTACAACCATTTTAAAAACATGGCTGTACCAAGACCAATATCAATAAGATAAGACATAAGAGACAAATACTACCAGTCCATAGCCAAATATTACCAGCTACCGTAGTGATAATACCATTGATCATTAACCAAAACCACTGTACTAGACTGATATTACCACAATACAGTGACCATATAATGGTAATATCAATTTTACACAAGTACTCTGCAGACCATATATATGTATGTTCTCACCAGTGACGTTCTCGATGATCATAGTCATTCATTTTCCCTTGTCTTTTCAATTTGGCCCAGACCACCATGACCACTTCTTTAATCAATAACTCGTCTCTGCAAAATGTAACACAGAGACATCTTTGGCTTACTGCTTTTCCAGCCCCTCCTCAGAGTCCCCCACCTCTACACAAACCATATACCGAAGTGCTATAACCAGTGATAATGCTCCTTCTGTGTCCTGTCCAGTACTTTCACAGTAAAAGTGCCATAGACAGAAATAATGTTCCTTCTGTGCCTTGTATAGTAATTTCACTTTCCTTTTGGGCCCCACACAGAGAGTGCCCCTACACAGTAATGATGTTCTATATTTAGTTCCTGTTAGTAATGTCCCCCTTTGCCTCCTAATAATAGCCTCCCCCTGTGCCACCTTTAATAGTAATTCCATGTTCTTTATATAATAAAAATAACAATACCCTTGTGCTTCACCTATGCTATAATGACAATGTTCTCCCATTGTACCTCCTTATAATAATGCCCTCATCCTTATAATGATGTCCCACAACCCCCCATATTTAAAATGAAGCCCCATATCCCTAATACACATTATAATGCCCTATAGCCTCCCCATACACAGTATGATTCCCCACAGCCCCCTGTATGCAATATAATTTTCCCACATCTCTCCTTACACAGTATGATGTCCCATAGCCATCTTATACACAGTATGATAGCCAATATAGTACATTTCCCCACAGCTTTCTGCCCCGACTTTAGGGCCTCATAATTAAAATAATATATATTCTCACCCAAAACTGCCTATCCTTCCATCACAGCCTCAGTCTTCTCTTGTATATCAATGGGCCAATGCAGGCAGTGATGTAATCGCGCCGCCCAATGCCCCCTATATGGCACCAGCCTCCTATATGGCACCAGCCTCCTATATGGCACCAGCCTCTAACATGGCACCAGCCTCTAACAAGCTACGAGCTGAAAGCCGCCCGCAGCCTACTAGAGTAAGAGGTGGTGCAGGGAGCCTATGGCTCTCTGCTCCACTATTGCTATTTACATTATCAGCATTCTGTTCTGAGGATGCTGATAATGTTAAGAGTGTTGCAGAATGTTGTCTCCTGCCGGCCCAGCTCACATGGCATTTGCCAGAATGGCTGAATGGACAGATTGTCCCTGGTTCCATATATCTTAATGGGGCTTGCAGAAATCCCTGCACATTTTGCATAAATAACTGTATCTACATGTATAGAACTGATCATCAGATGATGAAATTATTGCAAGACACCTGACGCTTGTGAAGCTCGTAAATTGCACACTTAGATATTGTTGTTTTTTCTGTTCCTTTCATGTCATTGTCTGATCCTATGACCCATGTTCTCTTCTGTAACAGGAGGCTGCATCAGCAGTTTGAAAGCTATAAAGAACAAATCAGAAAAATTGGAGATGACCCTCGTCGGTACCCTGGAGAACACAAGGATGATGCGCCAACATGTGGGATCTGTCACAAGACAAAGTTTGCGGATGGCTGCGGACATTTATGCTCTTACTGCCGAACAAAATTTTGTGCCCGTTGTGGTGGTCGTGTTTCACTTCGGTCAAATAATGTAAGTTGTCTATATGTAAAGGGGTTGTCTGTTTTTTTTTTTTTTTTAATTGGATAAAAGTAGGAAGGTTTGAAAATAACAAAATATTTTTTTTTCACTCGTTACAGCTGCACCTTGGTTGATTGAGGTCTTGGCTGTAGTAGTAACATCCTGTCTACAACTTGTGACCACTGCAGCCAAACACTTCCCTCAGTGGTAATGCTGTCGAAATCTTTTACATATTTTACACAAGTTTTATTAAAAGCTGCGCCAGACACATCCTCTGCAAGAAATATGAAGGTTAAAGGATCATTGTGGTAACTTCCCTTTGCTAACCATAGAGGAAATGGGAATCAGGCGTCCGCTGACCGTTATGGAAAATGTTCTGGGAAATCCCTTCTAACTGCTTCAGTTGATATCTTATGGAATACACTTAGTAGCTGGTTCATTAACCAGTAAGAGGTTTACTGTATGTAAAGCGGTCAATGCTTAGACGTTGCCGGCTGGGATGTTACGGGTAAGAGGGAATGCACTCCACAACCGCTGACTTGTAAGGTCAATTGTACGGCTGTAGGTGTAAGTGCCCACGATGCAGAAATGCTCCGGATTTTTCCTGAGCGTTTCTCCATCTCCCTGGCAGAAAAAAACACATGTGGATTGTACATGCGGATTGTACATGCGGATTGTACATGCTTATTGTACATGCGTTTATCCTGCCAGGGACAAGCATTTGTCAAGCGTCTTTAGTATGTGTTTTCGCATGCTTTTGTCAAGCGCTTTTCCAAGCGATTTTAGCATCACTTGGAAAGGTGCTTGAAAGTTGATCACACAATATAAATCCATGCAACCGGCATGAATTTAAATTGTGTGACCAACATAATGTTAAAAAAAAAAAATTAGAACATAAAAAATAACCTTATACTCACCTTTCCAGCGGCCTCGGTCTGCTCCCGGCGTCGCTGCTGGTTCCGTGGCGGGTACCGGTAATGTAAAAGGACCTTCCATTACGTCAGCGGTTATGTCACAGGTCACGCGACTGCTAACGTCATGGAAGGTCCTTTTACATTACCGGTACCCGCCACGGAGCCAGCAGCGACGCCGGGAGAAGAGCAGGGTGAGTATAAGGTTATTTTTTATTTTTATTCTTTTTTTTTTACAGGTACTATGGTACCCGGGTCTGGAGGAGAGTCTCCTCTTCTCCAGACCCGGGTACCATCCGTGCATTAATTGCATAAGAATCGCATGTGTACAAGTAGTCATGTGGATCTTATGCGATCCAATGCAAGTCAATGGCGGCGATTTCGCAGTGAAATCGCACTAGAATTGGTCTTGCTGCGGGTTTTACCGCAATGCGAATTCGCAGTGGAAATTTCCGCATGATGTGCACAGCACATGTGGATTTGCATTGCAGTAAATGGCAGACTTATTACAAGCGATTTTAATGTGTTTTCGTGGCATTTTCGTATTGAAAATACGCCTCAAAAACTCATTAAAATTGCTTTGTGTGCACATAGCCGTACGGTGTTTTTGGTGCAGATTCTGTGCCAAATCCACATAGAATTCAACTTCATATTTGTAGGCAACAATCTTCATATTAATTAGAATGAAAAAGTTCCCCTTTAGTGCACATGTATAACGTTTTGGTGACAATGACTTTCTTTAGATGCACATGATTCTGTGGAGGGATAAAGACTGTATGGCTAAGCGCTAGTAGTCTAGTGGATACTCCATGATAAATGTTGGCCAATACCCTTGGTGCTAAAGAGCTTTTAGATGCTGGAGTTAAAGGAGTATTCCCATCTCCAAGATCCTATCCCAATATGTAGTAGGTGTAATAATAATAATATTAGCAAATACCTCCAATTCGAGATGTAGTATAGTTTTTTCCGATTCGCTGTCTCTTTCCTCACGTGCAGGCAATACAGGACCTTAGGTATCCATGGTTACGACCACTGATACAATGACAGTTAGCTAGTTGCTAGTGGTTGTAACCATGGATACCTAAAGTCATGCAATGCCTGCACATGAGGAAAGAGACATAGCGAATCAGAAGAACTATACTACATTTCTAATTGGAGGTATTTGCTAATATTATTAATATTACGCCTACTACATATTGGGATAGGATCTTGGAGATGGGAATACCCCTTTAAGCTTTAGTTGAAATGATTGAGTGTAAATGAATGAGGATATAAGCAGGGAGGCTTGTTGTAATAGGCATGAGTCTTTGACTTCTTTTAATGCCTTGACTGTGATAATGTGATTCCTTTTTAGCCTAAAGGACACATTTGGTCACAGAGCATACACTTTAATAAATCAGTGAAGAAGGCACTGGAGAACCCTTTAGTAGATACTATAGAACCCGCTGACCTATTTTCTATAACTCATCTTTTACTTAAAGGGAACCTGTCACCAGGTTTTTGTCATCTAATCAGAGAGCAGCATAAAGTAGAGGCAGACAACCTGATTCCATTGATGTGTCACTTACTGGGCTGCTTACTGTAGTTTTGATAAGATCACTGTTTTATCAGCTAGAGATTATCTGAAAAGGACTAGTAAACCTGCTGCTATGTAGTCCTCCATATTCATGAGTTCTCTATAACCCGCCCACATCTCTGATTAGAAGCTATCTGCCTATGCACAGTGTACACAGAAAGCTGCCAATCAGTGGTGTGGGCAGGGTTATACAGATCTAAGCAATCAGAGAACTGCTAGATCTGCAGCAGATAAAACAGTGGTTTTATCAAAACTACAACATGCAGCTAAGGAAGTGATGCATCACCGCAATCAGGGTCTCTGCCTCTGCATTATGCTGCTCTCGGATGGGGCAGCAAAACCCTGATGACAGATTTCCTTTAAAGGTGTTGCTTAGTGACTGATTGCCTTTAGGCAAGTCCTTATAATGAACGGGCCGTATATGTCAATCAGCCATAAGATTAATATGTGAAGTGAAGAAAATTGATTTTCTCATTACAATGTCACAGGTTGGGATATATCAGGAAGTGAGTGAAAAGTCAGTTCTGAAAGTTGCTTTACACACAGATAGGGTCCTTATAATACAAAAATGATGGAATCCGGCACTCCTTTTTTAAAAAAGAGTGTCGGATTCCATAATTATTTTTTTAATCAAAGCTGGAAACTGGATTATTTGTGATTATTGAGAATGGTCAAAGACACTCTGGTTGTGGTGAGGTTTCGCGCTTCCCTTTGCACTTCCTGCCCTTACCATGGAATATGTGAGCTGGTCTCCTTTTTCTATTTTGGAAGGTACCAGGAAAACCTTGGGTGCTGGCAGTGCACCCACCTATACATTGTTACGACCAAGTACACCCCTTCATGGCAACAGTATCCCCTAATGACAGCGCCTGCCTTCAGCAAGATAATGCATCTTACCACACTGGAAAAAGTATTCAGGAATTGTTTGAGGAATATCACAATGAGTTCAGGGAGTAAAAGGGAATCAAAAGGTTTTTCTACATAATCTGAGAGCAGCAGAGACCCTAATTCCAGCGATGTGTTACCAGGCTGCTTGCTGTAGTTTTGATAAAATCACTGTATTATCAGCAGGAGATTATCACTAGAGAACTAGTAAACCTGCTGCCATGTAGTCTTCCATATTCATGAGCTCTGTATAACCCCTCCCCCACCACTGATTGGCAGCTTTCTGCCTATGCACAGTGTACAGAGAAAGCTGCAAAGAAATGTGTTAAGGGTACAATTCAATTGACCGGTGGTCAAGATACTGTTGCAGCGTGGCCCAAAACACGTTTTCAGATGGAGAGTTAAAGGAGTTCTTCTCTTTCACAAAACCCTTGTCCACAAGCATATTTTGTTTAATAAACAAACTGAGTTTTTCTCACCCTTCCCAGGTCCAAAACTGAATCTCTGCAGCTTCTTCCGATGTCTGTTATTGTCTGCAGTGCTAACATCATGTCAACAGCACTGCAGCCAATAAATGAGCTCAGTGGCTCTGTCCAAGAAGATGGCATAAGCTGCTCAGACAGCAGCGCAGACAATAACAGGCGCCGGAGACTCAGCCCTGGATTTGGGGAGGGTGAGTAAACCATAGTTTGTATTTTTTTAAACCCAAAAACCCCTTTTAATGATTGTTAATCATTAAAGGAGTTGTCCGGTCATATTCTGATGAGCTATACATAGCTGTTCTGCTGTACTCGGCAGCTGCTGTTACGCACTGAATGGCATTGCTTAGTGCAGTGTTTACTTCTAGCTGCTAGCAGAGCTTGTAACCGCTGATCAGTGGAGGTGCTGGGTGTTGGACCCAACCAAACTGATATTGATGACCAATATATTAAATGAAGAATCCACTAGCAGTTTTTCAAGCAAAAACACTGGAAAAATATCCGGAATGTTTTGAACCTTCCAATTAATTTCTATTATAAATTATTGAAAGTCTTCAGAGTGGAAAACGTCCACTTACTATTAATCACTTGGCGTATTTGGAACCATGAAGCGGTTAAAGGACGCTCAAAAGACTGAACATATGAACAGCAATTAATTTTTACATTGCATATATTCATTTCTGAACGTTTAGTTTGCACTTTTTCAGGCTTTTTTTTCCTTTTTTTAGAGCAGAATCCACCTGAAAAAGTACTAACTAAACTCTCAAAGGATTGAACATATGCATTTCTATGTTAAAACGACTTGCTGCTTATATATTCAGGCTTTTGCGTGTCTTTTAACTGCTTCAGGTTTCCAAAACGGTTAAAGGGACTTTGTCAACACAGAATGACTGGTCAAACGAAGTCTTGCTGCTCGGTGCTTCATGGCGGGGCCAATCATTGATATATACCTTCCCACATGCCTATTGCCCCTCTCTTTCCACCCTTCTCCTCTTTGATTGACATCTCTGGCTTCGTAGAGCCAGAGAAGTGCGGAGATAGATTGAAAACCGCTGTGGAATATGTTGGCGCTATATAAATAAAGATTATTATTATGAAAACAAGCAGGTGGGAAGGTGTATTTAAATGACTGTCCCCGCCATGGAGCACCGAGCGCCTGTACTTGGTTTGAACAGTCATTCTGTGCTGACAGTCCCTTTAAAAGGTTCCAAACCTTGCTCTCTGAAGTTCTATAGTTTATAGTACAAGTCAATGGGAAGGCTCAAGACTCCCAGGCGGGCTTTTTGAGTATTTTGGCAACACTTCTGCTTCAAAAATTGGTAGCAGTTTCTTCATTGTTGAATGGTTTTAAAAAAAAATGTCCAGAAAGCCCTAGTACAGAAGATGCCATAAAATGCTGTCATTTTGCTAAAAAAAAACCAACTGCAGTCAAAAACATTGGAAAAGTGCCCTGGAAAAGACCAAAAAAAAATGCATTTTCGGAATTGTTTTTCTCCTGAAAAACTAGGTGGTTCCGCCCATCTGAAAGAGACTTCATTTGAACATACTCTAAATAGCAAAAAATACATCTTTTATTGTGTAATTGGAAGCAACAATGAAACAGCAAGTCATCTAGTAAATATTTTTAAGCATTTTTTTGTTTTTTTATGTTTACAACATTTCTGGTAGTTCTCCTTTAATTTGTACTTTATAGTGGATGTTCACTTCTTAACACCATGGTGTTTTTAAAGGGATTGTTCACTACTCAGACAAATCCCTTCTCAAACACTACGTTTTCACCGATTAAAATAATAACACCTATACTGCGGTCCAAAGGTGTCTGCACTGGCTTTCCCGGGGCTCTTGTGACATTATGTCATGCAATCCCTGCTGCCAGTTAGCAGCCACTTCACTTTCCCTTGCTTCCAAAAAAATCACATATCCAAAGGAAGTGAGAGAGCTGCCACAACTCTCACTTCCTCCGGATCTCAGTTACGTCCAAAGGAGGGGAGAGGGAAGCTAACCGCAGTGATCGCATGACATAACAATGTCACATGAGCCACTTGAGAGCCAGTGACGACACGTCTGAACGGCACCAGAGGTAAGTATAGGTGTTATTATTTTACTATTTATTATTTACTATTTATTAGATTTACAAGCTTAGGAGTAGTACTGTATACTATGTATACATTGTCCTGAATAATAAAGCAGTATACAATAGACTTCTATATTCCCTAGCAGTGGTGACTGCAGGTACACAGGTATATATCAAAAATGGAGTTTTGTCTACTATAAAGATATGTTTAGAAATTCACCCGCACCTTTTTAGCCTAGAACAGATTCTCAAGAGTGGACATTAGTGATTTTGTTCTCCATGCTGGAGGAAAAAGTAATACACCTAATATGATTCTTCTTCAGTTAAGTAATGATGCACTTTCTTGAAAGCTTTAATTTAATTTAACCTTGACCTTTTTAATTTTGCTTATTAATACCTGCTTACCATTAATTTTCTTTTTTTCCCTCTCTTTTTATATTCTGCTTTCTTGGATGCTTTCCCACAGGAGGACAAAGTGGTTAGAATCTTTTCTTTCTTTCATCTTGTGTATGATACAATGTTGGAATATTTTTTGAGACGTTATGGTGCCAAATGCGTGGGTTGTGTTATTGTGTAGTTTTGACAATCGCAGTGTCGCTGCTCTTCAATCACTCCTTCAGTAAATTATATTAGATGTAATTTGCATTGTAAATGGCTTCTGTCAGGTAACCTATATTTATAGGAGAAAGCTACAGCTGTTCTTTTTATGAAAAGGGATATAAATAGCTAGTGTTAATATACAAAATAAGGAACTTTTAATTTGTCACCTAAAAGAAATAAAGGAGATGAGGCTTTATACTTAGAGAACTGATAAATAGTGACTTTTTTCCAGAAGGAAATTCATTTTACAAGCGACAAATGTTCCTGCCTTACAATACAGTGGCTTGTGAAAGTATTAACTCCCCTTGGCAATTTTCGTGTTTTGCTACTTCACAACCTGGAATTTCACAGTTTTCTTTTTCTTGTGAAGCAAACAACAAATAGGACAAAATTACTGAAAACTTCAGTGTGCATAACTATTCACCCCCCTAAGGTCAGTACTTTGTAGAACCTCCTTTTGTGGCAATTATAGCTGCAAGTCACTTTGGATAGGTCTAAGAGTATTTCACACATCTTGTCACTGAGATTTTTTGCCCGTTCCTCAAGGCAAAACTGCTCCAGTTCCTTCAAGTTAGCTGGTTTCCTCTGGTGAACAGCAATCTTCATACAGATTCTCAATTGGATTAAGGTCTGGGCTTTGATTAGGCCACTCCAAAACATTAACATGTTTCCCCTTAAACCACTCGAGTGTTGCTTTAGCAGTATGATTTGGGTCATTGTCTTGTTGGAAGGTGAACCTCCGTCCCAGTCTCAAATCTTTGACAGGCTGAAACTTGTTTTGCTCAAGAATATCCTTGTATTTCGCACCATCCATCTTTCCCTTGACTTGGACCATTTCCCTGTCCCTGCTGCTGAAAAACATCCTCACAGCATGATGCCACCATCACCATGTTTCACTGTGGGGATGGTGTTCTTGGGGTGAGGAGCTGTGTTGGATTGGTGCCAGACGTTGTGTTTACCATGGTGGCCAAACAGTTCAATTTTGGTCTCCTCTGACCAAAGCACTTTCCTCCATACATTTGGGAACTGTCCCACATGTCTTTTGGCAAACTGAAAATGAACCTTACAATTTTTGTGTGTAAGTAAAGGCTTTTTTCTGCCCACTTGGAAGAGTCCACCTCTATGGAGTGTATGGTTTATTGTGGTCGTATGGACAGATACTCCAGTCTCTTCTGGGAACTCTGGAGCTCCTTCAGGGTTACCTTTGGTCTCTGTGCTCAAGGTCATCATGACAACACTCGGGTCACCAAGCTACGGAAATCCTCTTAGACCATGCTCAGAGCATGGTTTAAGATGCTTCTGTACATGTATAATGCATTGCAATGCTTATGCAGTCCCATAGAGGGACTGAGTAAAAAAGTAAAAAAAAATTGTAAAGATATTCAAAAGCTTTTTTGCAAAGTAATATTAATAAAAAAAATAGATATTACACCTATAACTACATTTTTATGTAAAAAAAATACACATATTTGGTATTGCCTCTGGAATGACCCAATCTATAAAACTGTTACACTAGTTAAACCCTTCCGTGAACGCCATAAAAAAAAAGGCAAAGTAGGGTTTTTATCATACCGCTGGGAAAAAAAGTCGAATAAAACATGATCAAAAAGTTGAATGTGAATAAAAATGGTATTGCTGAAAACGTCATCTTGTCCTGCAAAAAACAAGCCGCCATACAGCTCCATCAGTGTAAAAAATTAAACGTTATAGCTCTAAGAATACAGCTATTCAAAATATTTTTTTTCTATAAAATAGTTTTTATGTAATAGCGCCAAAACATGAAAAAATTACATAAATGTGGTAACGCTGTAATCATACTGACCCGCAGAATAAAGCTGCCTTATCAATTTTACCACATGCGAAATGACATAAACCCATCCCCCCCAAAAAAACTATTCCTAAATTGCTGTTTTTTTGTTCATTCTGCTTCCCAAAAATCAGAATAGAAGGCAATCAAAAAGTGTCATGTGCCCGAAAATAGTACCAAAATAAGCGTCAACTCGTTCCGCAAAAAACAAACCCCCACATGACTGTCTGCCGAAATATGGAAAAATTATAGCTCTAAAAAAAAAAGCATTTGTTAGTGTGTGACAGCAGCCAAATAAAAACAAACAAAAAACTATATATATCTGGTATTCCTGTAATTGCACAGACCCGAAGAATAAAGTCGTCACTTATAATGCATGAGGAATGCCATAAAAGATAAAACCAATTCTTGACCTGCGATTGATTTGTTCATTCTGCCTCCCAAAAATCGCAGTAAGGCTCGGGTCACATTTATTCTACGCTGAGTGCTTACACCGGGGTTTCCATGTAAATCTCTGAAATACGTGATTCAGATGGAACCCCCAGCGGAAGATTCACTATAATGAGGCAGATGGAGACACTGTGGACGCAGTCTGGCTGTGATCCGGCCGTGTCCGTCTTTTTAGGCGTGCATAAAAGTGCGGTCAGCCACAGTTTTGTGCACCTCTGAAAAGAAGGACACCGCTGAACAGCGGCCAGACGGAGTCCAGAGTAACTCGGCTGCCTCATAATGAATGGATCTTTCAGGGGTTTCATCTGAATCATGTCATTCGGAGATTTAGATGGAAACCCCGATATAAGTGCTCAGTGTAGATAGAGCGCAGGATAAATGTGATCCACAATCTTATGTAAAATCCCCAAATAAAGCAAGTCCCCACTCAGGTCCGTCATCTGTCAATGGAAATATAGGGACTTCCACGTTACTGGTAGCGCAAAGGCTCTGGAAAAGCGCTATGGCTCCTCACCAGTCAAAATAAATCTAGCGAACTCTGCATTCCCAAATCCAAATGCCCCCCTCCATTCTGAGCCCCACAGTGCATAAACCACATTTAGTGTCCACATGTTAGGCATTTCAGAGCCCGCCTAATTTACGGATGCGTGTCTCCAGAAGCACGTGCTGGACATAATGTACTGAATGGGCACTACAATGTATGGGCACTACAATGTATGGGCACTAGAATAGCAGATTTGCAATTTTCACTCCGCAACATCCACTGCTGCTTGCATCTGGAAAACACCCATGGAATCAAATCAACACTACACCTTTAGATAAATTCCTAAAGGGGTATCATTTCCAGAATGGGGTCTCTTGAGGGTTGTATTCTGCTCTTCTAGCACTTAAGGGCTGTGAATATGGAGTCCACAAACTATTCTAGGAAAATCTGCGCTCCAGGAGGCAAGTAACGCTCCATTCCTCCGGAGTCTCACCGTGTGGCGAAGCAGTACTGTACAGCCACATATGGGATATTTCCAATTTCTCTTTGTTAAAATTATGGTTAATCTTTCTCGTGATGAATTAAATCAGTCACTGCTTACAAAACAGTAAAAAATAATATACCATAAAACAGCACTATGTGAACAAAACATGTAGAATAAATAATCACCAAGCTGGTGCCCAGCAAAAATATAATGCTGGTGAAAATGGTGTGACAAATTTTGGTGCCATTTTTACTCATTCCCCATGTAAAAATGTAAAATCTGGGGCTAAAACAAAATTTTTGTGGTAAAAATGTAATCATTTTTTCTTCACTGCCAATGGTGTAAGGTTCTGTGACACACCTGTGGTTAATTAATTGAGAGGTGTACTTTGTAAAATGGGGTCACTTATGGAGGGTTCTGATGTTCTGGCACCTCAGGGGCTTCCCAATAGTTGATGGCACCCGCAAACCATAACAGTAAAATCTGCACTATAATTTGGCGCTCCTTTCCTTCTGAGCTTTGCACTGTGTCTCAAAAGTAGTTCCCAATTACATGTAGTGTATTATTGGCGCATTCAGGAGAAATTGCACAACAAGCTGAGAGGTCCATTTTTTCCCATTATCCCTTATAAAAATTAAAAATTTGCAGCTACAACAACATTTTAGCGGTAAAAATGTAATTATTCTTTCTTCACTGCTCAATGTTATAAATTACTGTGAGGCACATGTGGTGTCAACATGCTCATTGCACCCCTAGATGAATTCATTGAGAAGTGTAGTTTGTAAAGTGACGTCACTTATGTTTTTTTTTTGCTGTTCTGGCACCTCAGGGGTAAAATCTGGACTCCAATATGGCGCTTCTTCCCTTCTGAGCTTTGCACTGTGCCTCAAAAGTAGTTTTCGACCACATATGGGGAATTCGTGTACTCAGGAAACATTGCACAACAAATTTTATGGTGCATTTTCTCCTGCTATCCTTGTGAAAATCAAAATATGTGCGGTTTAAAGAACATTGTTGTGGGAAAAATGTTTTTTTCTTTTTAAATTTTCATGGCTCTACGTTGTAAATGTCAGTGAAGCACCTGGGGGTTCAAGGTGCTCACCAGACATCTAGATACATTCCTTGAAGGGTCTACTTTCCCAAATGCGGTCACTTATAGGGGATTTCCACTGTTTAGGCACATCAGGGGCTCTCCAGACGTGACATGGCGTCCACTCTCGATTCCAGACATTTTTGCTTTTAAAAAGTCAAATGGTACTCTTCTTCTTCAAAGCACTGCCATGCTTCCAAACAGTAGTTTTCCCCCACATAAAGGTTATCGGCGTACTCAGGAGAAATTGCACAACATATTTTGGGGTCCATTTTCTCCTGTCACCCTTGTGAAAATAAAAAAATTGGGGCTGAAGTAAAATTTTTGTGAAAAAAAAGTTAAATGTTAATTTTTCGCTTCCGTATTGCATTAATTCCTTTGAAGCATCAGAAGGGTTAATAAACTTTTTGAATGTGGTTTTGAGGACTTTGAGGGATGCAGTTTTTATACTGGTATCACTTTTGGGTATTTTCTGTCATATAGGTCCCTCAAAATCACTTCAAATGTGATGGAGTCCCTAAAAGTAATTGTTTTGTAAATTTTGTTGGAAAAATTAGAAATCGCTGATCATCTTTAACCCTTCTAACTTCCTAAAAAATATATATTATGTTTCAAAAATTGTGCTGATGTAAAGTAGACATGTGGGAAATGTTATTTATTAACTATTTTGCGTGACATAACTCTCTGGTGTAAGGGCATAAGAATTAAAATGTGAAAATTTCTACATTTTTTACATTTCTGCCAAATTTCCGATATTTTCACAATTTAGCACACGTCCTATCGAACAAATTTTACCAGTATCATGAAGTACAATATGTCACGAGAAAACAGTCTCTCAGAATCACTGGGATCCGTTGAAGCGTTCCACAGTTATTACTAGTGATGATCGAGTATGCCTCATTAACCCTTTCGGCGAGCAACTATGAGAGGGACATGATGACATGCACTACGAGAGGGACGTGATGACGTGCACTATGAGAGGGACGTGATGACGTGCACTATGAGAGGGACGTGATGACGTGCACTATGTTAGGGACGTGATGACGTGCACTATGAGAGGGACGTGATGACATGCACTATGTTAGGGACATGATGATGTGCACTATGAGAGGGACGTGATGACGTGCACTATGAGAGGGACATGATGACGTGCACTACGAGAGGGACGTGATGACGTGCACTATGAGAGGGACGTGATGACGTGCACTATGAGAGGGACGTGATGACGTGCACTATGTTAGGGACGTGATGACATGCACTATGAGAGGGACATGATGATGTGCACTATGAGAGGGACGTGATGACATGCACTATGAGAGGGACGTGATGACGTGCACTATGAGAGGGACGTGATGACATGCACTATGAGAGGGACGTGATGACATGCACTATGTTAGGGACATGATGACGTGCACTATGAGAGGGACGTGATGACATGCACTATGAGAGGGACGTGATGACATGCACTATGAGAGGGACGTGATGGCGTGCACTATGAGAGGGACGTGATGACGTGCACTATGAGAGGGACGTGATGACATGCACTATGAGAGGGACGTGATGACATGCACTATGTTAGGGACATGATGACGTGCACTATGAGAGGGACGTGATGACGTGCACTATGAGAGGGACGTGATGACGTGCACTATGAGAGGGACGTGATGACGTGCACTATGAGAGGGACGTGATGACATGCACTATGAGAGGGACGTGATGGCGTGCACTATGAGAGGGACGTGATGACGTGCACTATGAGAGGGACATGATGACATGCACTATGAGAGGGACGTGATGACATGCACTATGAGAGGGACGTGATGACATGCACTATGTTAGGGACATGATGACGTGCACTATGAGGGGGACGTGATGACGTGCTCTATGAGAGGGACGTGATGACGTGCACTATGAGAGGGACGTGATGACGTGCACTATGTTAGGGACATGATGACGTGCACTATGAGAGGGACGTGATGACATGCACTATGAGAGGGACATGATGATGTGCACTATGAGAGGGATGTGATGACATGCACTATGAGAGGGCCATGATGAAGTGCACTATGAGAGGGACGTGATGACATGCACTATGAGAGGGACGTGATGACGTGCACTATGAGAGGGACGTGATGACATGCACTATGAGAGGGACGTGATGACGTGCACTATGAGAGGGACGTGATGACATGCACTATGAGAGGGACGTGATGACGTGCACTATGTTAGGGACATGATGACGTGCACTATGAGAGGGACGTGATGACATGCACTATGAGAGGGACGTGATGACATGCACTATGAGAGGGACGTGATGGCGTGCACTATGAGAGGGACGTGATGACGTGCACTATGAGAGGGACATGATGACGTGCACTATGAGAGGGACGTGATGACGTGCACTATGAGAGGGACGTGATGACATGCACTATGAGAGGGACGTGATGACATGCACTATGAGAGGGACGTGATGACATGCACTATGTTAGGGACATGATGACGTGCTCTATGAGAGGGACGTGATGACGTGCACTATGAGAGGGACGTGATGACGTGCACTATGTTAGGGACATGATGACGTGCACTATGAGAGGGACGTGATGACATGCACTATGAGAGGGACATGATGATGTGCACTATGAGAGGGACGTGATGACATGCACTATGAGAGGGACGTGATGACGTGCACTATGAGAGGGACGTGATGACATGCACTATGAGAGGGACGTGATGACGTGCACTATGAGAGGGACGTGATGACATGCACTATGAGAGGGACGTGATGACGTGCACTATGTTAGGGACATGATGACGTGCACTATGAGAGGGACGTGATGACATGCACTAGGAGAGGGACGTGATGATGTGCACTATGAGAGGGACTTGAGGACGTGCACTATGAGAGGGACATTATGACGTGCACTATGAGAGGGACTTGATGACGTGCACTATGAGAGGGACGTGATGATGTGCACTATGAGAGGGACTTGAGGATGTGCACTATGTTAGGGACATGATGACGTGCACTATGAGAGGGACGTGATGGCGTGCACTATGAGAGGGACGTGATGGCGTGCACTATGAGAGGGACGTGATGACATGCACTATGAGAGGGACGTGATGATGTGCACTATGTTAGGGACATGATGACGTGCACTATGAGAGGGATGTGATGACATGCACTATGAGAGGGACATGATGATGTGCACTATGAGAGGGACGTGATGACGTGCACTATGCCTCATTAACCCTTTCGGCGAGCAACTATAAGAGGGACATGATGGCGTGCACTATGAGAGGGACATGATGGCATGCACTATCAGGGCTGTGGAATCGGTAAGCCAAACCTACGACTCCGACTCCCTCATACATGGCTCATGTTTAAGTGATAAATTTACTGTAGCACAAATTCATCTCATCTAAAAGTCTAGACCCTTAGATCAGGAATAGGACAGACATTTACAAGACATTTCATAACTTTCCCATATTCTTATGAAAAAAATATTCCCCACAAACTACATTGAAATACTGTACCTAATTTATTCTGTATTTTAGGAGTCGGAGTCGGTCCATTTATACCGACTCTGACTCCACCAAAATGGGCTCCGACTCCGACTCCACAGCCCTGTGCACTATAAGAGGCACATGATGACATGCACTATGAGAGGGACAGGATGGCATGCACTATGAGAGGCAAATGATGACTTTCACTACGAGAGGCACATGATGACATTCACTACGAGAGGGACATGGTGACATGCACTATGAGAGGCACATGATGGCATGCACTATGGGAGGCACATGATGGCATGCACTATGAGAGGCACATGATGGCATGCACTATGAGAGGGACATGATGACATGAACTATGAGAGGGACATGATGGCATGCACTATGAGAGGCACATGATGACATGCACTATGAGAGGCACATGATGGCATGCACTACGAGGGACGTGATGGCGTGCACTATGAGAGGGACATGATGACATGCACTATGAGAGGGACATGATGACATGCACTATGACAGGGACGTGATGGCATGCACTATGAGAGGCACATTATGGCATGCACTATGAGAGGCACATGATGGCATGTACTATGAGAGAGGCGTGATGGCATGCACTATGAGAGGGATGTGATGGTGTGCACTATGAGAGAGGCATGATGATGTGCACTGTGAGAGGCACATGATAACATTCACTGTGAGAGGGACATGATGTCATGCACTATTAGAGGCATTGATGGCATACACGATGGGAGGCACATGATGGCATGCACTATGAGAGGCACATGATGACGTGCACTATGAGAGGCACATGATGATGTGCACTATGACAGGCACATGATGACATGCACTATGAGAGGCACATGATGACATTCATACACTGACATTGTGCACATTCTCATCTTCCTCTTTTGTCAGCATTGACCGCCCACTGCTTTATGATCCTATGTGCAGCAAGCGGACACCACACACAGGACAGGACAATGACAACTCGGCCCCTTCACACACTAACGCTGTGTGTGCTCTTGGCTCCTGAAGAGAGGCAAAGGGTGCTATCTAAGAGGGTGAAACAGTGCACCAAACCCTTGACCACACCAATGTTTCATTGAAGCCATTTATATATATATCTGGTAAACTTCTTTTATATAAAACTGAATTACTAAAATCTATAGTACAAGTGTGATTATCATGCTTGCTAAGTTCCGTATGAATGTCTAAATAGTTTAGTTCATTTTCAGTTTTGGTTGTGACAGATTCCCTTTAAATTTGAATGCAGCTGTATAAATGTATCTTCAGAATTTTGGGCGCTTGTTTTCAGGCAGGTTTTCTTCACATATTTAAAGAGGGCAGTTGATCCTTCAAGAGTTCTTGGTCACTCATTATAGATACTCTTGAATGTATGACTGTCTGGTACGTCTCTGCCTGTCCAGAACTAAGCTAGTGTCTTGGAAGAAATTCTCTTTCAAAAGGCTGTTTTTGTTTTCCCAGAATGTGCCACATAGCAATAATGCTGGGTGCGATGGGAATGGCAACATAATTTTAAAGAGTTATTATACATTATTGAACATTTCAGTTTTCCATGTCCATCAGATGCAGCAGGCAGATGCTCTCTGGTTAAATGTTATTATTTGACATCCCAACACATAGGTACCTATGGGTTTATCAGCATTCAAAGGCTGTTTCATCATCTAGAGCAGTGGTCCCAAGCCTTTCTTACCTGGAGAACCAGGTTCAGCTCTCAGAGAGGGCTTCGAGCTACATCGAAAGGCCCCTCAGTAGTGACACCCAGAGCCTCCATTATTGGTATAATCATAACCAAAGTGTCACCACAGAAATAATATCAAGTCGGTATAATGACATTTAGAAATTCCCACCTTATCCCATTCTGTATTGCCACCATACTAGCGCATCGAATTTCAATCATCTCCTGTATTTTACATCTATGGACCAAGCTGGCAGGTCCATCACTGGCCCATGAGCCACATGTAGTTCCAGAGCCACAGGTTGGTGACCCCTGCTCTTGAGTATCTGTTTCGTCCTTTTATTAGATGAACTGCCAATTGACTTCATAGGGAATTGCGGAATACTTAATTTCTCCAGCAGTGGCGCTGCAGGAGAATTGGACTTTTGATGCCAGGTTCCTTCACTGTTTTGAGTTGATTGCAGTGGAGTCGCAGGGCAGCAACTGGGTTAAGTTTGTCATTAGAGGAACTTTATGAGAAAAGTTGAGCATCCACAGTGCTCAACCTCATGAAAGAGTAACAGAATAAGGCCACGGCCCCACTATCAGTATTCAGTCAGTATTATTTCTCAGGAGTGGGAGACAAAACCAGGAGTGGGTGATAAATGCAGAATTGGTGACTTGTTTCTATTATACCTTTTCTCTGATTGTTCCTCAGCTGGTTTTGGCTTCCACTCCTGAGAAAAAATACTGATTGAATACTGATAGTGGGGCCGTGGCCTAAGAATTTTTTCTAGAAGGGAGAAAAGTAATGACTGAGAATATTTCCCGGTACTATTTGTACTATTCACCTATTTGTCTGTGTCCTTTCAGACCTGCATTGGTCGGCATTGGTTGCCTAGTGTATGATGTCCTCTTTGTCACATTACATCCTGTAATGGAGCTGCAGCAATTGAGCCGTAAAGGCAGCGATGTTGGATTAATTGTGCCCAGCCTGGTCATGTAATATCTGCCTTCCTTGGGTGTCTGTTTTCTCACCCTTATAATTGAGTTGGCCCTATAGAGCAGAAGTGGCCTCCAAAAAATGATGTCCACCATGGCTTCATTATACAGATGTAGCAGAGCCGAGTGTCACCTCCCACAACTCATTGCTAGATTGCAGAATGTTATTTGTGGCTCTCCTCTACATCTGCACTGCTTTTTCCTTGTGTACTATCTTTTAATTAGGCTTTAATAAATACCTTTTCCGTTCAGCGAATACCTAGAACGTTGATGGATTGCCATGTTTTTGCTGAAACCGAATACCCACAGGTAGTCCTGTCACTAGTATTAAAAAAGGACGCATATGCAAAGCTCGGTACTGCCGGCTATTTATCATAGTTGACAATGACTCTTGACTCCCAAAGTGGGTCAAACTTCACAGTATATTTATGAAGCCTCATTTCAGAAATGTAGAAGGTAAATGAGCCCATAAAGCGCGTTTTAAGTATTTATGTATTAAACACCCATTCCGCAGTTTCACCTAATAGCCGGTGGGGGCCGAGGTTATTATTCCAAGTATAACTCTCTTTATATTATTAGTATATTAAAGTGGTTGCTTCATTGAAAACATCCCCTTTTAGAATGGCTCCACCCTAATTACCTGCACCCACTGAAAAAAAGATAATTTTGCTGGGTGAAGAAACAGCCAACCAGGCATTTCAGGGCAATGCGGCATTACAGTAGCCATTTACATGAATAAGAAAACATTACCTGTATAAATTCTATCTGTCCCTATATTGGAACAGGCAAACGGCATTCCTAAGGGAGATGTGAACTGAATCTTAAAAAGTTTGATTATTAGGGTCCAGGTGCATAGACCCCCACCAAACTATTTATAGTTTCCAATGAGGTCAGACCTCATCTGGAATGCTGTGTCCAGTTCTGGGCACCACATCTTAAAAAAGACATGAAGAAACTGGAGCAAGTTCTGAGAAGAGCGACCAAAATGGTGACCGGTCTGCAAACAAAGTCCTATGAGGAACGGTTAGAGGATTTGGGACTGATTAGCTTGCAGAAGAGAAGACTAAGAGGAGACTTAATAGCTGTCTACAAATATCTGAAGGGACGTCACACTAAAGGGATCAGCTTTATTCTCATTTGCACAAAGAAAGACTAAAAGCAAAGGGATGAAACAGAATGGGAGAAGATACAGATTAGATATTTTTTTTGACCGTGAGGGTGATCAATGAATGGAACAGGCTGCCACGAGAGGTGGTGAGTTCACCTTCAATGGAAGTCTTCAAACAGAGGCTGGACAGATATCTGTCTGAGATGGTTTAGTGAATCCTGCATTGAGAAGGGGGCTGGACCAGATGACCCTGGAGGTCCCTTCCAACTCTAACATTCTAGGATTCTATGCAATTGTAGTTCTTTCAGAGACAAGTCCAGCAATACCATAACATGGCCAGTCCGTTCCTCCATTACTGAGAAATCAGCATTAGAATTTATTACACTCAGTCTGGCAACATCTATCTCACCCAACTTCCCAATACATATGGATGCACAGCTCAGACTGGATTTTCAATAGCCAATGGAGAGTGGTGCGTAAGTAATTGGCAGAAATCTCTGGTAGAGACTTATCGAGGAACAAAACAATCAGGTGTTAGAATTCAATAAGCCTCTTTTAGTCCTTCACAAATCATCACCATATTGTCATGTATTAAGCGAGGCATGGACTCGTGGGACGGGGACGTAATACTCCCACTTTATAAAGCATTGGTGCGACCCCATCTGGAATATGCAGTTCAGTTCTGGGCACCAGTTCACAGGAAAGGATGTCCTGGAGGTAGAAAAGGTACAAAGAGCCACAAAGCTTATAAGGGGCATGGAGGATCTTAGTTATGCAGCAGATTAAAATAATTACATTTAGACTTGAGAAGAGACATCTAAGAGACATGATTAACTTGTACAAGCACATAGATGGCCCATATAAAAAGTTAGTTTGGTCAAAAGATAAATCTTTTAAAATGTGGAAAGTTTTCTTTAATTTTCATGTACTGTGTTTTGGCATCTATAATCCAGACATTTCCTGCACAATGTTTGTATGTGTATTTTATTGAAAAGGAATCTGTCAGCAGGATTTCGTACCCTACCTAAGTTATTTATGTGCACCTGTAGCTCTTTCAAAGATCAGCCCAGCAATACCTATACATTTCCCGTACGTTCTTCTGTTACTGAGAAATCAGTTTGAATTGATGTGCAAATGTGGCTTTAGAGCTACTGTAGATCTAGAACCTCTGTCACTCCAGCTCTATTCTTTGCCCAGTGCTGACTCCTCCTGCTGGACTGACAGCTCCTTTGCCAGATATCTGTTACACCTGTAACAAAAACCTGCTGCCAGATTCTCTTTAGAGTCTAAAATCCTGCTAACAGGTCCTCTTTAAATCCATGCAACCTATAGTGTGACACTACTCGTAAAATCAGGGCTGTGGAGTCGGTAAGCCAAACCTCCGACTCCTCAATTTCCATGACACCGACTCCGATTCGATGACTCCGACTCCCTCATACATGGCTCATGTTTAAGTGATAAATCTAAGCTAAAAGTCTTAGATCAGGAATAGGACAGACATTTATAGGACATTTCATAACTTTCCCAAATTCTTATGAAAAAATATTCCCCACAAACTGCATTGAACTACTGTACCCAATTTATTATATATTTTAGGAGTCCAAAATGGGCTCCGACTCCACGACTCCGACTCCACAGCCCTGCGTAAAATGCCATTGAAGTATTTTAGAAAGTTGCGTTTCATTATCCATTTTGTTTCTCTAAATCTGGAAAACCTTTTTATTGTGTTTGTTGTAGTTGTTTTGTCTTCAGTCTAATGGGGTCCCATGTGAATTTGGTGAATAAAAATGATGTGAATGTTAGATTATGTATAAGCATCTTGTATGGGTGAATTCAAAAGTGCCAGATTTGTTGTGAAATATTACTGCAACTGAAAATCAGTTTTAGTAATCTAAATAGTATTGTTCCAACTGGAAGCAGATGATTTCTGCGAACCATATTCACATGAACAGGCACAAATTTTTACAAAGCTGAGACAAAAAACGCCCAGGCTGCATTCGAAACCCGTTGCACGATGTCCTAACATTGATGACTTTTTGTCTCCTATACATTCTCATGCATTGAATGTTCTTTGCCGTTGGATTAGACTGTCAACTTTTTTAACATTTTTGAAGTATCAATAAAATGATTTTCGTATTAACTGGAGCTGGAAACCTTCTCTCTGTGTGCAGCTGCTTGATGTTGTCATGCACTAGCTTGGCCCATGTATTGATTTTTTTTCCACTTGAACCATTGGTATGAGAAATTGCCAGTTTGTACAGTCACACCGGTTATTATTGGGTCAGTGTGCTGTCAGCACACTGACTATACACTTGTCTGAATGGTCCCTAATGGAAGTATTGCTCAAAATCCATGAATCTTAAACTCTGTAATGGCTCATTGAGACAGTGGCGTACCACCAGTGGCAGCAGACCACGCGACCGCCATGGGGCCCGTGAGTCGGGCGTCCCTTGAGTCGCTGGCACTGGGACCCTCCCAGCATGCTACTATGAACTGTATATTGGTCCCGGATGCCGATACAGTTAAAAACAATGATGGGAGAGCGAGCCATAAGCTGACGCTCCGTCTCCCATCATTCCCCCTCTGCGTCTAAGCTCTGTGACATCTCAGCGCAGAGGGCACGGTGACATCACTACAGCGCGTCCTCTGTGCCGAGCAGTGTAGAGGGTCAAAAGATGCTCTGCAGAGACCGGAGCAACGGGGAACGGGGAAAGGTAAGTATTTATTTATTTTTAATGTGGGGTTCATAATACTGTATGGAGAACTACATGGGACCCATGATACAGTATGCAGTACTATATGGAGGCTATAATAATTTATGGAGGACTATATGGGGCCCATAATAATATATGGAGGACTATATAGGACCCATAATACTGTATGATGAACTATATGGGATACATAATCATGTATGGAGGACTACATGGGGCCCATAATACTGTATGTAGGACTATATGGTATCTATAATAATGTATGGAAGACTATATGGGGCCAAAATATTGTATGGAGGACTATATGGGGCCCATAATACTGTATGGCGGGCTATTTGGGGCACATAATACCATATGGAGGACTATATGGGGCCCATCATACAGTATGGAGGACTATATGAGGCCCATAATACTGTATGGGGGACTATGTGGGACCCATTTTACTGTATGTAGGACTATGTGGGTCTCATTATACTGCATGTAGGACTATGTGGGGCCCATAATACTGTATGGAGGACTATTCAGGGCCCATAATACTATATGGAGGACTGCATGGAGGCCATAATACTATATAGAGGACTACCTGGGTCCCATTAAACTGTATGGAGGAATATATGGGGCCCATTATACTATATGGAGGAATATGTGGGATCCATAATACTGTATGGAGGAATATGTGGGCCCCATTATACTGTATGGAAGACTATGTGGGGCCCATTATACTATTGTGGGGGTCATTATACTATTTGGAGGGCTATATTGAAGCCATTATACTATTTGGAAGGCTATGTGGGGCCATTATAATGTTTGCAGGGCTATATGGGGGCTGTTATTCTGTTTGCAGGTCTATGTGAAGTGGCCGTTGTACTGTTTGCAGGTTTAGGTAGGGGGGACATTATACTGTTTGCAGGACTGTGTGGGGCCCATTATACTGATTGCAGGATTGTGTGGGGCTCATTATTGTGTATGGAGGACTATGTGGGGCCCATTATTCTGTATGGAGGACTATGTGG
Source organism: Phyllobates terribilis (assembly GCF_046119375.1). Lineage (NCBI taxonomy): Eukaryota > Metazoa > Chordata > Amphibia > Anura > Dendrobatidae > Phyllobates > Phyllobates terribilis. Next base: position 398,152,746 of record NW_027362763.1, read on the forward strand.
GGCCCATTATTCTGTATGGAGGACTATGTGGGGCCCATTATTCTGTATGGAGGACTATGTGGGGCCCATTATTCTGTATGGAGGACTATGTGGGGCCCATTATTCTGTATGGAGGACTATGTGGGGCCCATTATTCAGTATGGAGGACTATGTGGGTCCCATTATTCTGTATGGAGGACTATGTGGGCCCATTATTCTGTATGGAGGACTATATGGGGCCCATTATACTATATGGAGGAATATGTGGGATCCATAATACTGTATGGAGGAATATGTGGGCCCCATTATACTGTATGGAAGACTATGTGGGGCCCATTATACTATTGTGGGGGTCATTATACTATTTGGAGGGATATATTGAAGCCATTATACTATTTGGAAGGCTATGTGGGGCCATTATAATGTTTGCAGGGCTATATGGGGGCTGTTATTCTGTTTGCAGGTCTATGTGAAGTGGCCGTTGTACTGTTTGCAGGTTTAGGTAGGGGGGACATTATACTGTTTTCAGGACTGTGTGGGGCCCATTATACTGATTGCAGGATTGTGTGGGGCTCATTATTGTGTATGGAGGACTATGTGGGGCCCATTATTCTGTATGGAGGACTATGTGGGGCCCATTATTCTGTATGGAGGACTATGTGGGGCCCATTATTCTGTATGGAGGACAATTTGGGGCCCATTATTCTGTATGGAGGACTATATGGTGGCCATTATACTGTTTGCAGGACTATGCGGGGACCATTGCACTGTTTGCAGGACTACGTGGGGGTTATTATACTGTTTGCAGGGCTATGTGGAGACCATTATACTGTTTAAAGGGCTATGTGGGGCCATTATACTGTTTAAAGGGCTATGTGGGGCCATTATACTGTATACAAGCAATTATACAGTGTGAAGGTTTTTGTGAGTTCCATCATGCTGTGTAGAGGGTTGTGTAGGGGCTAGTATGCTGTTTGGAAGGCTGGGTGGGGGACATTATACTGTTTGGGGGGCTAGTGGGTGCCATTATACAGTGTGGATGGTTATGTTGGGGCCATCATCATGACTGGAGGGGTGTGGGGCCCAATATACTGTATGGAGGGCTTTATGACGATTACAGTTGGGGCATAATACTGTGGTGGGGTCACCATACTTTGCCAGTGGAGGGGGGTACAGTAGAGTCATCTTACTGTGTGAGTGGAGGGTACTGCAGAAGAATTCACTGGGGGGTATCATACTGTGTTTTTGGGGGACACTATTGTTGGCATCATACTTTATGGGGCAATGAAAGGGCAATCTAGGGGGCTTCAATAGGAGGAAAATTAATTTGTGAGGGTTGCAAAGTCTTGAGATATGCTCTTCTATGACCCCGACGAATATTATTATTTTTTTTATTTTTTTTTGAGGGGGTGTGGATAATTAGTACTTCTGCTATGGGACCCCATGATTTCTATGTATGCCCATGCATTCAGACATCAGTGTTTCTCACGTATGAGATTTTCATCAATGATTTTCATCAGAGTGTCATCAGAGTTTGGTTTTATTAGTTTTTTTCACTGTTGAGAAAAAAAAACGTTTCTCCACCTCCTTCTATCTGTCAGTGAAAGACAGACAGCACACGGATGGCATCCAAGTGTGGGCTGATTTTTTTCACTGACCCATAGACTTGCATTGCCGATTTTGATCTGACACTCGGATCAATATTGGACAAGTCTCTGATTTTGCACAGACCACACGTTCCAAGGAAAAAAATTGCCATATGAACAGCCCCATAGACTGTCAAAGATACGAATGCTATCTGTGAAAAAAAGGATAGCACTTGTGTAACATGGCGCGGGGCGGTAGCCATGGGCGAAGCACTTGTCTAGGGTGCCCTGGTACGTTACATGAAAGTGTGGGTGCTGACTGGGTGGACTTGAGCTGTGAGGGCCTTATGCATATGCAGGCTGCTTGTAACCAATGTTGTGGGTTTGCCAGGGCCAGATGTTTCATAGTACAATGAAGGAGACCACCTTTCCAAAATAAACGGTAACTTGGTAAGGGTTATATACAAGGGATACCGGATACAAAGTCTTACGGATGTTTCCTTTACAATATGAAGCATTTTCCACACTGTATCCTTCCATTTCAGTTTACTCCAGGGCTAGTGAGGCACACTGTTTCTCCCTACTTCACCACAACCCAACTTTAACGCTACAGTCCTGATTCATAAGTCTCCTTTACTTGCTCAGCAATTTCACTTTCTATTTCTTACACTTGCACCCTGGATCAACCGCTTGGGACCCTTCACTGGTCCCCGTCTCTCAGTCCTGCTGAGGCCCGTTACCTTCTGCGTTACAAGCTCAGGGTCTCGTGGCTAGGCGTCCTCTCCTAGGACCCATCTCTGGAATGCCACTCTGTCTCGTTGGTCACTTTTCTCAGGATCACTCTTTCCCTTGCCTTTAGTCTCTCACTCAGGGTCACCCTTTTGTTGCAGCACTGCCCACTTCGCACTCCAAACCCTGTCTCCAAAACTAGCAGGAAACAGTCACTTTTTCCTAACTGTATCCCCACCTACTATTGGCTAGTTCCAAACATTAGCTCCTAACTTACCCTATGGTCAACTTTCTATAACCCTATACATTACACTACCTATCTTACATTACTGTACATTATAATACTATCACATCCTACATAATAGATTACCAACATTACCTATAACACTATGCATATTACATTACACTATCAATACTTATCACATTCTATATCACAATACATTGCAATTCACATTACGCAATTTATACAACAGGCACAAGACATTATTTACATTACAATACAACACATCATGCGATTGGTGTCTTCAGGGGTAGTAACGTGAAAGCTCAGTCCACCACCCTTACACTTGAGAAACTGACTAATAGATGAGCCCTAAGAGAGGCTTGTATTTTGCCATAGAGCTAAGGAAAACAGTCTATTGTAAAAGATTTGGGAAGTGGGAGCGCAAGTGATATACAAGTGCTTCTCACTAAATTAGAATATCATCAAAAAGTTAATTTATTTCAGTTCTTCAATACAAAAAGTGAAACTCATATATTATATAGAGTCATTACAAACAGAGTGATCTATTTCATGTGTTTATTTCTGTTAATGTTGATGATTATGGCGCACAGCCAATGAAAACACAAAAGTCATTATCTCAGTAAATTAGAATACTTTATAACAACAGCTTGAAAAATGATTTTAAAATCCGAAATGTTGGCCTACTGAAATGTATGTTCAGTAAATGCACTCAATACTTGGTCGGGGCTCCTTTTGCATCAGTTACTGCATCAATGCGGCGTGGCATGGAGGCGATCAGCCTGTGGCACTGCTGAGGTGTTATGGAAGCCCAGGTTGCTTTGATAGCAGCCTTCAGCTCATCTGCATTGTTGGGTCTGGTGTCTCTCATCTTCCTCTTGACAATACCCCATAGATTCTCTATAGGGTTAAGGTCAGACAAGTTTGCTGGCCAATCAAGCACAGTGATACTGTTGTTTTTAAACCAGGTATTGGTACTTTTGGCAGTGTGGACAGGTGCCAAGTCCTGCTGGAGAATGAAATTTCCATCTCCAAAAATCTTACCGACACAGGGAAGCATGAAGTGCTCTAAGATTTCCTGGTAGACGGCTGCGCTGACTTTGATCTTGATAAAACACAGTGGACCAACACCAGCAGATGACATGGCTCCCCAAACCATCACCGATTGTGGAAACTTCACACTAGACCTCAAGCAGCTTGGATTGTGCAACTATCCACTCTCACTCCAGACTCTGGGACCTTGATTTCCAAATGAAATACAATTTACTTTCATCTGAAAACACCTTGGACCACTGAGCAACAGTCCAGGTCTTTTTCTCCTTGGCCCAGGTAAGACACTTCTGACGTTGTCTATTGGTCATGATTGACTTGACACAAGGAATTCAACACTTATAGCCCATGTCCTGGATATGTCTGTGTGTGGTAGCTCTTGAAGCAATGACTCCAGCAGCAGTCCACTCCTTGCGAATCTCCCCCAAATTTTTGAATGGCCTTTTCTTAACAATCCTTTCAAGGCTGCGGTTATCCCGGTTGCTTGTGCACCTTTTTCTACCACACTTTTTCCTTCCACTCAACTTTCCATTAATATGCTTGGATACAGCACTCTGTGAAAAGCCAGCTTCTTTAGCAATGACCTTTTGTGGCTTACCCACCTTGTGGAGTGTGTCAATGACTGCCTTCTGGACATCTGTTAAGTCAGCAGTCTTCCCCATGATTTTGGAGCCTACTGAGACAGACTAAGGGACTTTTTTAAACGCATCGGAAGCCTTTGCAGGTGATTTTTGTTAATTATTCTAATTTACTGAGATAATGACTTTTGTGTTTTCAGTGGCTGTAAGCCATAATCATCAACGATAGCAGAAATAAACACTTGAAATAGATCACTCTGTTTGTAATGACTTCATATAATATATGAGCTTCACTATTTGTATTGAAGAACTGAAATAAATTAAATTTTTGATGATATTCTAATTTAGTGAGAAGCACTTGTATATACTGTTAAGAGGTTCCTGTGATGAGGGTACATCCCTGAAAACCAAGCAAACTGGGATCAGATTGAAATGTTTTGTTGCTGTTTTTAACAATATGGTGTTTTCCAAACTAGTCCCGAAAATATTTATTTTTGCAGCATTTATTATAGATCTTCCCGAGCTTCACAACTTTAGCATGTGTTTAATTGCTATAAACCACACTTCCCACGTAACATTTCATAGGTGTTAGCTGCTGCTTCTATGCCGAGGTTCCCTTTTTCATTTTGCAATAAGGCAATTATACTTGATGGATAAATATTAGCTTTTTTTTTTACTTTTAACAGCGCTGAGCTTATTTCTTTGTTTATACTGTACCACTAGAAAAATGTAATTCTTACGTTTATTGCTTGAACAGTCAACACCCCCAGATCATTGTGGAGGTCATATATCATGCAATGACACATGTTGTATGTTTTTTTTTTGTGAACCTGGCAAAAAAAATTATATTTTGTATCTAGTCAAACACTTGTTGAACAGGGAATTGTACATTACTGTAAAGTGGTGAATATATAGCACAATGCTTGGTTTTCTAAAAACAGTAGTGATAATTGCAATGAAATAAGCATTTACATTTTTTTTTTACTGTAGTATGATATGTGAGCATATGTGCACTTGTGACACCGTTGACCCCTTGTCTGATATTTTTAGAGCATGTCATAAGGCCCTCCAAGCTTAAAGCCTTAGGCTACAAGTCTGCATTCACTCATTCTCCAGTGGCAGGAGCAGGCGGTCATAGGACCGCAATTTGCATACTTCCGGTCACATTCTGACTAGACGTGTCCAGCCTTGCTCAATACACTTGCATTGAGCGAGGCTGCGAACGTCTAGTCATCACGTGACCACATGTATGCGAATTGCATACTTGCATTCATGGGCCTGCCGACATCGGAGAATCCTTACAGCGTGTAGCGCACACAATGTGAGGATTCACAAGTCTTCAGTCACATAGAGGCGGAGATGGTGATGTCAGTGCTGATTGGGCGCTGGGCACCACGTGTTATACAGCCGCACGAGAGCCCCGGAACCGTGAGTGCCGACACTGCTGGAACGGCGCCGGCACGGGAGGAGAGTATAGGCTTTTTTATTTTATCGGGGCCAAATATTTAGATGAAGAAGGAGTTGTCCTAGTAGTGGACAACCCCTTTAATTCAGGCTCCAGGTCAAACCCCTAAAATTAATTCAGACCACTTAAAATAATTCAGACCCCAGACCCTCTATAATTAATCGAACACCAGAACAGATCACAAAAATGTACCTGTTACCACTATAGTAATTTTTTTTGTTATGTACTTTTTTCAGTGCTCTAAATTGCCGGTTTGAATGAAGCGCTGGCATGCAGCTATTGATCAATTCGAATGGAGCACTCCAGAGCCATGTTCTCAGTTTTTTTTTTCATTGATTGAGCGGTCTTATATCAGTTACAATTTTTTTTTTTGCCAGAGGCTATGTGACCACTGTGGGAGGGCTATTGACTGGCATCTATGGGGTTGACTTGAATCATCTCTTATCACAGCAGTTACAAGTGAGTGCCAGCTGTATAACAGCTGACACCCGCTGGGCGTTGGAACAAGCTCAGCTCCAGAGCTAGCTCTTTATACTCCCACAAGACATGAGACGTTCATGTATGTCACATGTTCAAAAATGGGGCCTCTAAGATTAATCAGAATCTAGACCAGGCCCTAAAAGTAATAAAGCCCCAGACCAACTCCTAAAATTCATCAGACTCCAGACCAACATCTTTCTGAATCCATGTACTAAAAATATGTCCTAATGGGAAAGGGAAGGTCGCCCAGAAAGGTTAATCAAAATAGACATAAACCATTAATAAATGCATTTTAAGAGCCTTTTTATTATATACAGGACCACCAAGGCAGGAGCTATTCTAGCATAGTGGCTCCCCATACTAACCCGCGGAGGGGGAGGCCCCAAAAAGGAGATACCCCTTTATAACTTAAAGATGTTGTCCAGCCTACGGCTACAATTCTGCAGTCACTCTATGTCCTCACAACACGTGCACTGCATACTGTGAGGATATGCCGGCGCCTGGAGCGTGCGGTCATGTGACTGCAAGTATGCATTTTCTTTACTTCCGACCACATTCCGACTAGACTGTGTCCGATCTCGCCCAATACACTTCCATTGTGCGAGGCCACACCTCATGTATTCAAATCACACGTCTGTGGTCACACGTCCATCCCCAGCATTGGAGAATCCTCACAGTGTACAGTATGCGTAATGTGAGGATTCACTAGTTTGCAGTCACATAGAGTGACTGCAAATTTGGAGCCTAAGGCCAGACAACCCCTTTAAGTATCTCTTAATAGAGCACATGGACGATGGATGATCAACAACTCCCATTGCATCTGCAGTGTGCATTTAACTGTATTGAGTCCTCCAGGCTGGGACTGAGATATCCTTCTCTGACATCCAAATCCCATGATAGGACATATGGAATTATTTTTATTTATAGATCAGCCATTTTAAACCCCAGAAATACCCAAGTTATGAAGTGGGAAATGCAATGTATAGTTCATGTAGTCAAGTGCCCGTTAGAATGGGTAGATGAGGTGGCATCTTCTCCTCTGCTCCATTGGTTCTTGCTTTTACAACTCATTTTGGAAATGAGAACAGGTTTCTGCTATAATGAGTTACTACTCATATGTCATGGCATACGGCACATCCACGTCATGGAGCTTGATCATGATGTGTTTGCATACTTAGGAATGGAAAAAGAGAAGCAGATTGCGTCAGAAAACCCTGGTATGAATTTGGCCCTAATTTAACTATCTAAAATAAAATGTTATTAATGTGCTTCCGGCCATCTAATATGGGCTTATTTAGAAATAGATTCAAAGGGGAGTGCATAATCCTGGATTACCAAGGGAGGATGTTTGCTTAGCTGAAGTTTTATTTTTTTTTTTTATGGAGATTGCAATCTTATTAAAGAACAGTGATTAATCATTGTAGCATCTTACTTCCTCGTGGGATGCAACCGCAGACAACATGTATAAATCCTACCAGAAAAATATTACTACAGTGAACCAAGAGCATTGTTCTTAGAGATAAAGGAAAAAGGCTCCATAAAAAAAAGACATTATTTTATTATTTCAGAAAAGAGTACATTTCATTCTGTATTTTCTCTATTGGTCTGGTTGTCCACTTTGGAAATTAACCAGTTCAGGACCGGTCCATTTACTCCTTTCCTAACCAGGCACTTTTTTTTTTATACATGAGCTTTTATTGGTTTTAAAAATGTTCCTGTTCAAATATTCAAATAATTTTTGCCTTGTTTTTTTTAAATTAAAAATTCTTGATTTTTATATTCTCTTTCTTGCTGATATTAGGACAAATGTAAAGATAAAAAAATATGAAATACGTTTTTCACATTTATTTTTATATGACCACAAGGGACCACTAGAAAACATTTTAATTTGTGTTCCCCTTTGTGTAGAAATTCTTTTCATATGCAATATGTGTGTGTGTGTGTGTATATATATATATACAGTACAGACCGAAAGTTTGGACACACCTTCTCATTTAAAGATTTTTCTGTATTTTCATGACTTTGAAAATTGTACGTTCACACTGAAGGCATCAAAACTATGAATTAACACATGTGGAATTATATACTTAACAAAAAAGTGTGAAACAACTGAAAATATGTCTTATATTCTAGGTTCTTCAAAGTAGCCACCTTTTGCTTTGATGACTGATTTGCAAAGAGCCAACAAGTGCTAAGCATCTTTGGGAACTCCTTCAACATTGTTGGAAGACCATTTCCGGTGACTACCTCTTGAAGCTCATCAAGAGAATGCCAAGAGTGTGCAAAGCAGTCATCAAAGCAAAAGGTGGCTACTTTGAAGAACCTAGAATATAAGACATATTTTCAGTTGTTTCACACTTTTTTGTTAAGTATATAATTCCACATGTGTTAATTCATAGTTTTGATGCCTTCAGTGTGAATGTACAATTTTCATAGACATGAAAATACAGAAAAATCTTTAACTGAGAAGGTGTGTCCAAACTTTTGGTCTGTACTGTAAATATATATATATATATATAAATATATATATATTTATATTTAGTTGTATTTTTACAGGCAAAATTCAGCCTGCTGCCTGCATAGCAGAGCTGACTGCGTCTCCTAGGACCCAGCAGCACTACCAGTAGTCACATGATCAGGGGGTCCAGAGGAGGAAGCAGTCAGTGTTTACTGTATACACAGTGCTTGTTCAGTGCTGTGTATATAGCAATCAGGAAGGCAGATATGGTAATAAACCATTTCTGCCTTGTCAGTGGGGAGTCCGGCTGTGTTTGACTGCCGGCGTCCCAGTCCAGCAGCTGCACGATCTCGTGCTAGCAGCTTACTCGGAATTGACATTTTAGAACATCAGTGCAGAGTGCAGGCCACGTTTAAAGTCTTGGGCAGGGCTGCCAACTTTACTTTTATTTTTTTCTGGACCACTTCTCAAAAAATCAGACAGATATTGTGGACACATTGGAAAACCATAATCTTTATGATTAGAAGTGATCAATGTCTACAACCCATAATTCTGATATGAAGACATTAACTGCACTCACTGTAAAGTGAGGATAAGTACAGACCTATTAAAAGTCAATAAAAATAAAAAATGGACCTACTCAAGTAACAAGCTAACATGACGCATCAAAATGGAAATCAAGGCATGCGGCTGGGTGCCCACGTAGCGTTTTACAAGCGTTTATGCTGCGGAATTTCCGCAGCATAAACGCTTGGGAAACGCTTGGTAATCCGCCCCCCATGGTCCCCAATGACAAGCCGCAATGTCAATGCCCATGCTGTGGATTTTTCCGCAGCGTTTATGCTGCGCTCAAAAATCCGCAGCATGTCCATTAATTTTGCGGACACACCGCGTAATTGCCGCCATTGACTTGCATTGGACCGCGTGACATCCGCATCACTGCATCTGCACAAGTGGATATCACACGGTTCAATGTGCGGATGGTACCCAGGTCTGGAGAAGAGGAGACTCTCATCCAGACTCGGGTACCATAGAAGCTGTAAAAAACAGAATTTAAAATAAAAAATAAAGTTTATACTCACCTTCCGATGTCTTCCCGGTGTTTTGTCTGCTCCCTCCGGTGTCTTGCAATGTTCGCGTTGATGTGAAGGACCTGCCATGACGTCACTGAGTCATGTGACCCATCACATGGCTCAATGACGTCACCGCAGGTCCTTCACACCCCCGCAAGCTGTGCAAGAGACCGGACGGAGCAGACAAAACACCGGGAAGACATCGGTAGGTGAGTATAAACTTTATTTTTTTTTATTTTTCACCATTCTTATTCTTTTTTTTAACTAACTTGGTCACACTACTATAAATCCATGCCGGTTGCATGGATTTATATAGTGTGAACAAGTTGTCAAGCACTTTTCCAAGTGATGCTAAAATCGCTTGATAACCCTCATGCAGAAATACATGCAAAAACACTTGACAAAAGCTTCTACCTGGCGGGAAAAACGCATGTAAAAACCATATGCGTTTTTCCTGCCAGGGAGAAGCGTAAAAAATATGCAGCATTTCTGCATCGTGGGCACATAGCCTGAAGGTGAACAGAGACTAATATAAACATTTTGGATGATGTTTCAAGCTTCCCTTATGGAATTTGATACAACACATATTTAACCCTTGATGTGTGGCCATTTTTAATTTTTCTTCGTTTGGTTTTCCATGCCCTCTTCCAGGAGTCACAAGTTTTGTATTTTTCCGTTGACATATGATGACAAAGGAGACAAATCGTTTCCACGGCACCAGAGATATAGTTCTATTCCTTTATTCTTCCAAAATGCATCATAAAAGCAACATTTTTGCCAGCAAGTGGCCTTTTTCAAGCATAAACAAAATGGCTGATGAAGCTAACATACATGCAGTACACAGAGCCATTTTATAACTGGGAACCATCGGGCCGCTCCTTCCGACTCCTCCCGCAGGTCCCTCCCATGTTAGACTTTATATCGAGTTAGGCTATGTGCCCACGTTGCGGACCTGAAGCATATTTTTTACGCTTCTCCCTGGCGGGAAAATCGCATGCGGATATTACATGCGGTTTTCCCGCCAGGTAGAAGCGTTTGTGAGGCGTCTTTGCATGCATTTCCGCATGCGGGTTATCAAGCACTTCTCCAAGCATCACTTTGAAAAGTGCTTGACAACTTGTTCAGAAAGGTAAAAAATAAAAAAAATAAACTTTATACTCACCTTCTGATGCATTCTCTGCCCCGTCCGGAGGCTTGAGCGGCTCACGCTGTTGTGTGCAGGACCTGCGGTGACGTCATTGAGTCATGTGGTGGGTCACATGACTCAATGACGTGGCAGGTCCTTCAGACAACAGCGCGACGGAGGGAAAACATCAGAAGATAAGTATAAACTTTATTTTATTCTTTTTTTTACAGGTTCTTTGGTACCCAGGTCTGGATGAGAGTCTCCTCTCATCCAGACTTGGGTACCATCCGCACATTGATTCTGCTGCGCTTCCGCAAAATTAATGAACATGCTGCGGATTTTTGACTGCAGCATATACGCTGCGGAAAAATCCGCAGCATGGGCATTGACATTGCGGAATGCCATTGGGGACCATGGGGTGCGGATATACATGCGTTTTTCAAGCGTTTACGCTGCGGAAATTCCGCAGCATATACGCTTGAAAAACACTACGTGGGCACACAGCCTTAATGAGAATCACTTTAAATGACAGCAAGTGTGTACTGACTTCTATTTAACATGAGGTTAATTGTGATTGGCCAATTCTGAACACAACCATAGCTCCAATTGTAAGAGGGTGTTCACACTTAATGCAACCACATTAATGGAGAGGTCTGTAATTTTTATCGTAGGTACACTTCAACTGTGAGAGACAGAATCTAAAAATAAAAAACAGAAAATCACATTATATGAGTTTCACATAATTAATTTGCATTTTATTGCATGAAATAAGTACCGTATTTTTTGGACCATAAGACGCACTTTTTTCCCTCAAATTGGGAGGAAAATGGGGGGTGCGTCTTATGGTCCGAACACAACTTACCTGTCGTGGTGGAGCGGGATCGCAGGGCAGCGGCGGAAGAAAAGGTGAGGAGGGCGGGTATCTGGCTGGGGGGTCGGGCCTGGCCGGGTACCGGGGCTGGTGTATTGCTGTGAGCGGAGTTTGCAGAGCAGAATGAGCGGCTTCCGGTGGCCGCGGCCATGTTCCTGAAGCTGTGCTCTACAGGTAAATGGCCGCCGGAGCCGGCACATGCGCTCTGCCGAGTCTACATTTTCCTGTAGAGCACATCTTAGGGAACATGGCCGCGGCCACCGGAAGCCGCTCATTCTGCTCTGCAAACTCCACTCACAGCAATACACCGGCCTGGTATCCGGCCAGGCCCGGCCCCCAGCCAGATACCGGCTCTCCTCACCTCAGGTCGTTACGGACGCAGCGATGCCAAATATGTGTACTGTTAATGTTTTTTTTTTATTAGAATATTTATTTATGGGTACAGTACATTTTTATTTTTTTGGATTATTTTTTCTTTTTCTTTTTAATATTTTTACAATTATTTTTTTTCACTTTCTGACGTTTTTTTTTTTTTTTTTTTTACTTTTACACTGTGTTGGAAAGCTACTTGTCACCCCTCATCATTGATGCTCTGTAAAAATCAATGAATTCTTCGTAAAATGCACATGTACGAAATTTCCCCAGATTTACTTAAAGTAAAAGTTGAGAACTTGTTTGGGTGGATAATTTAGCTCCCTGTAATACATGGTGTGACTACTTGAAATCCCCTTGTTTTTATTCTCACTTGTTTTTTTAGTTCTCTTTTTGTTTTCTGCACTTCTGCCATTGAGGCTGAATATAGTCAGACTAATAAGTCCTCTGTAAAGGCGATTATCATGCTTGTAACAGATATGTTCTAATAAAAGGTTGACTACAAAAGCAGCTGTATTATTACCAGGAATTCATGTAATCTGTATTCTCTAGCTGACATAGACATCTGCATTCTATGGCAGGATTAAAATACTGTGTATTTTTAGCAATGATCTGACCTAGATGCACAATATGACTATCTTTATACGGTAAATGTTAATACGGTGTATGCATAGGACATGTGCTGGTAGCAGAACGGCATTTTACATAGCTAAGGAGTGCACTTTTAGTCCTGATATGGAAAAAGCATTGCCTACGTTTTCTATATATGAGTATCCGAAAAATATCTAGTTCTCAAAATAATAGTTTTTTAGCATTTCCGTATTGTGCAATACAGAATCTCAGCTGTGCCAAATTTGACTTTGCAAATAATAAATCCCACAACCATTCTTAAAAAACGTAGCGTGCAGAATTTTTTTGTTCGGCCCAACAAAATGCATAGCAACTGGATCCATTTTTTTTTAATGAGTTATTTTTTAGGAATGTACATACCCAGAACATTAGAGATGTTAGAGACACCTCCTAGTAAAAACGTATTTGTTGCAAATGGAACAAAAATGGATACAAAACGGAAAGCATCATTTGCATTCAATTTTGCTCCATGTTTTTTCTTCCTATTTTTAATACCGGATCGTTTACATGAAAAATGACAACTATACATGTGAACAGAGCCTTATCTTAAAAGTCAAGCATCATTTTTCCATTTTTAAATTGTGAAGGTATATTGAAGGGATTATCTCACGAACATCAGGTAATTATTACCTTGATTTTGACTTCAGAAACCCCCTCCCCTCTCGCAGTCAACTGTTCTCACCAATGGAAGCTGCTCCTTTAGGCCACGTTCACACATTAAATTTTTTACATCAGTATTTGTAACCAGGAGTGGGTGATAAATACAGAAGTGGTGACATGTTTCTATTATACTTTTCCTCTGATTGTTCCACTCCTGGTTTTGGCTTACAAATACTGATGCTAAATACTGACCAAATACTGAACGTGCGCACGTGGCTTATGAGTCATGTTCATAGTAGTTGTCAAGGGCTTGTTCACTAACAATAACTTTTTGCTAGATGAATGTGAGAAATAAAGGATTACTCAATTTTTATTGAAATTAACTCCTTCACGACCTTGGGATTTTCCAGTTTTTGCTTTTTCGTTTTTTGCTCCCCTTGTTCCCAGAACCATAGCGTTTTTATTTTTTAGGCAATATGGCCATGTGAGGGCTTATTTTTTGCGGGACGAGTTGTACTTTTAAACGCAATTACTAGTTTTACCATATCATGTACTGGAAAACGGGAAAAAATTCCAAGTGCGGTGAAATTGCAAAAAAAAATGCAATTCCACAGTGTTTTTTTGTTTTTTTTTCTTTCCACATTCACTGGATGCTAAAACTGACCTGCCATTCTTATTCTCCAGGTCATTACGAGTTTCTAGACACCAAACATGTATAGCTTCTTTTTTATTTAAGTGGTGAAAAAAATCCAAAGTTTGCTAAAAAAAAATGTAAAAAAGGCGCCATTTTCCGAGACCCGTAGCGTCTCCATTTTTCAGGAGGGGCTGGGTGAGGGCTTATTTTTTGCGCGCCGAGCTGATGTTTTTATTGATACCATTTTGGGGTAGATACAATGTTTTGATCGCCTGTTATTGCATTTTATTGCAATGTTGCGGTGACCAAAAAAATGTAATTCTGGCGTTTGGAATTTTTTTCTCGTTACGCCGCTTACCGATCAGATTAATTTTTTTTTTATATTGATAGATTGGGCGATTCTGAACGCGGTGATACCAAATATGTGTATATGGGGTTTATTTTTTATTTTATTTTGAATGGGGCTAATGGGGGGATGATTTAAACTTTTATATTTTTTTATTTTTTTAATATTTTTAGAAACATATTTTTTACACTTTTTGCATGTTTCAATAGTTTCCATAGGAGACTAGAAGAAGCGACTGTCCGATCGCCTCTGCTACATAGAGGTGATCAGCAGATCACCTCTATGTAGCAGAAATGCTCCTGTGCTATGATCGCTGACCACTAGGTGGCGCTCATAGCGATCAGTACATGACAACCACTGGGGTCTGCTACAGACCCAGGGTTGTCATGACCATCCATCGGTGACCCGCGATCACGTGACGGGGTCACCAATGGGCGGGGCTAATGCTGCTCTTCCGGCGCTGCGTTGTTAAATGCCGCTGTCAGAGATTGACAGCGGCATTTAACATGTTAATATCCGCATCTGTTGCGGGCACATGTCAGCTGTCATAATCAGCTGACATGTGCCCGGTTCAGTGCGGGCTCAGCGCCGGAGCCCTCACTGAACCGGGGGTGATGGCCTGGGGCCAGTAAGGGGTTAATGAACTATCTAATGCGGCACGGTGCCTCAGTGGTCAGCACTGATGTTTTGCAGCGCTGGGGTCCTGGGTTCAAATCCCACCAAGGACGACATCTGCAAAGAGTTTGTATGTTCTCCCCATGTTTGTGTGGGTTTCCTCCGGGTTCTCCGGTTTCCTCCCACACTCCAAAGACATGATAAGGAAATTAGATTGTGAGCTCCAATGGGGACAGAGATGATAATGTCTGTAAAGCGCTGTAGAATAGGATGTCTCTATATAAGTGAGTAAATGATAATAAATATACAATGCAGAATTATATGCACTCTTCATGGCTGCTGTCCACTCTGGCTAGTCCTGAACTGGAGACCTTCTCCATTAAATTAGAATTCTAATTAAATTAATTTAATTTCTTTGTACTAGAATTTTTTGGCCACAATGTAGGCATATTTTTTTGGCGCACATGTCAGGCCATGCCTATTTTCTGGCAAACCACACCACCTTGTCAGACATTAGTTATGTTTCTTTAATGGCCTTAGCCTATGTATGCTATGTGTAATTATAATAAGGAAACTATGATTAGGCTGGTGCAGACAAGCATATTGTTTGTCATCCAAGAAAATTGGATTAATTATGCAAATGACATTGTAATCAGCGTTTGATCAGCGTGTGATCATAGTGTGATCCAGTTCTCCTCTGTGGAGAAGATGGGGAAAAAATGTCTCCATCTTCTCCATTGTGTGAGTATGCGGAAATTGGACTGCACTCTGATGTAATTCGAGTGCAGTCTGATGTTTCCCACGGACTCATTGACTTCCATGACCGAGTGCGATCCTAATATCGGATCAAACTTGGGCATGCAGTGATTTTGTTTTTTCTTTGCTCAGACAGACTCTGCCAGATGAAAAAATCAGACTTGCTCAGCCTCATAACATAACATTGGTCCGAGTGCGATCTGATATTTTGTCGAATCACACTTGGACCGATAATACGGTTATGTGCAGGAGGCCTTAAAGTCTAACTGCAGTTTCAGGTGAGTTCAGTATACACTGTGTTAGCGCCCTTTATATAGTTTCAGAAAAGTTTTTCTCCCAGAAAATTATTCCAATTACACATGTTGTTATACATATGTTTATTTCCTTTGTGTGTATTCAAGCAACACAAAAAAAAGAAGAAAAAAAAGTCAAATTGGACATAATTTCACACAAAACCCCAAAAATGGGCCTGACAAAATTGTTGGCACCTTTCCGAAATTGTAGGTAAACAACTTTGTTTCAAATATGTGATGCTAGGTCAAACTCACCTGTAGCAAATAACAGTTGTGAGCAATATGAAAATCACACCTGAAACAAGATGGAAAGGGGATAAGTTGACTAAATCTTTCATTGTGTGTCTGTGTGCCACACTAAGCATGAAGAACAGAAAGAGAAGAGAACTGTCTGAGGATTTGACAGCCAAAATTGTTCAACAATATCAACGATCTCAAGGTTACAAGACCATCTCCAGAGATCTTGATGTTCCTTTGTCCACGGTGCGCAACATAATCAAGAAGTTTACAACCCGCCACTGTAGCTAATCTCCCTGAATGTGGACGGCAGAGAAAAATTGATGAAAGGTTGCAACGCATGATAGTCCAGATGGTGGATAAGCAGCTAAAGAAATTCAAGCTGTCCTGCAGGCTCAGGGTGCATCAGTGTCAGCACAAACTATCCGTCGACATTTGAATGAAATAAAGTGATATGGCAGGAAGTCCAGGAGGATTCCACTGCTGACACAGAGACATAAAAAAGCTAGTCTGCAGTTTGCCAAAATGTACGTGATTAAGCCAAAATCCTTCTGGGAAAGTGTCTTGTGGACAGGTGAGACTAAGATAGAGCTTTTTGGTAAAGCACATCATTCTACTGTTTACCGAAATTGGAATAAAGCCTACAAAGAAAAGAACACAGTACCTACAGTCAAATATGATGGAGGTTCAAATATGTTTTGTGGTTGTTTTGCTGCCTCTGGCACTGGGTGTCTAGACTTTGCAGCAAGGCACCTTGAAATCTGAAGATTACTAAAAGATTTTGGGTCGCAATGTAGTGCCCAATGTCAGAAAGCTGGGTTTGTGTCCTAGGTCATGGGTCTTCCAGCAGGACAATCGCCCCAAACATACTTCAAAAAGCACCCAGAAATGGATGGAAACAAAGTGCTGGAGAGTTCTGAAATGGCCAGCAATGTGTCCAGATCTAAATCCCATTGAACACCTGTGGAGAGATCTTAAAATTGCTGTTGGGAGAAGGCACCCATCAAATATGAGAGACCTGGAGCAGTTTGTAAAAGAAGAGTGGTCCAAAATTCCAGTTGAGAGGAGTAAGAAGCTTGTTGATGGTTATAGGAAGCGATTGATTGCAGTTATTTATTCCAAAGGGGGTGCAACCAAATATTAAACTGAGGGTGCGAACAATTTTGTCTGGCCCATTTTTGGGGTTTTGCGTGAAATTATGTCCAATTTGCCTATTTTTTCTCTTTTTTTTTTGTATTTTTCCAATACACACTGAGGAAACAAACATGTGTATAACAAAACATGTGTAATTGCAATAATTTTCTGGGAGAAATACTTCATTTTCTGGAACAATATCAAGGTTGCCAACACTTTCGGCATGAATGTATATTCTGCATTCTCACCAGTTTTCCACTTTGTATAAAAGACCTCCGCCTTTTCTCTTTGCGTGCTCAGCTTCCCCCCATCCATAGGCTTTTATAGGCAATGCAGATGTTTCTGTTGACAGATTTAGGCGTTTTTTGAGACTGAATCAGTCATAGCAGGAGCCAAAAAATGACCAATAAATGGAAAAGCATATTTCTCTTATAAAAGATGTATTACAATGTTTCTTATCTTCTCTTGTTCTATTGAGTTATGAAAAGAATGAAAGTGTAGTTACCGTGCTGAGACTGCTGCTGGTTAACCATTTAAGTGCCTCTCAATTGCCAGCTTCCAGTGGACCCTAGCAATGTGATCACTGAATGTTGATGGGTGGTCATTGCAGTTGGGCTTTGCTCTATACTGCAGTACTACAAACAATCATAGGTTCAAGTCACCTAAAGCAGTGGTCCCCAACCTTTTTTGCACCAGGGACCGGCTTGAAGCAAGATCATTTTTCCATGGCCCAGCAAGGAGGGGGTGGGGTGGGCGGGGCTTTGGTCATATGGGGGCGGGGTAATGGAGGGATTTGGAGTTTAGTGCATACTTATCATATAGAGTAGACCAGGTCCCCGCCAGGAGCTATGCCAGGAGCCCCACATAATGTGCTGTGCCAGGAGCCGCATCACTGAGGCCCCATCACGCCCTGCAGCAGGACAGGGCAGCTGTCCTGACAGCTGCTGTTCAGCTGCATTTACTTCATCCCAGGGGCGGACACAGACTGTAGTGGGCCCCTGTGCAAGAAATTTTTGGGGGCCCCCCCCGCCCTTCATAAGGCAACAAAGTTATGTAAACATAACCCCCCCATGTGCATCTCTCACCCCCCCATGTGCAGCTCACCCCCGTGCATCTCTCATCCCCCTCCGTGCATCTCTCATCCCCCTCCGTGCATCTCTCATCCCCCTCCGTGCATCTCTCATCCACCCCCCGTGCATCTCTCATCCCCTCCGTGCATCTCTCATCCCCTCCGTGCATCTCTCATCCCCCCGTGCATCTCTCACCCCCCCGTGCATCTCTCACCCCCCCGTGCATCTCTCATCCACCCCCCGTGCATCTCTCATCCCCCCGTGCATCTCTCACCCCCCCGTGCATCTCTCATCCACCCCCCGTGCATCTCTCATCCCCCCCGTGCATCTCTCACCCCCCCGTGCATCTCTCACCCCCCCGTGCATCTCTCATCTCTCCCCTCCCTCCCATGTGCATCTCTCATCTCTCCCCTCCCCCCATGTGCATCTCTCATCTCTCCCCTCCCTCCCATGTGCATCTCTCATCTCTCCCCTCCCCCCCATGTGGATCTCTCATCTCTCCCCTCCCCCATGTGCATCTCTCATCTCTCCCCTCCCCCCCATGTGGATCTCTCATCTCTCCCCTCCCCCATGTGCATCTCTCATCTCTCCCCTCCCCCCCATGTGGATCTCTCATCTCTCCCCTCCCCCATGTGCATCTCTCATCTCTCCCCTCCCCCCATGTGCATCTCCCATTCCCCCCACTCCTAGTTAATTGTATTTAAAAAAAAATAAAACTTGTTATACTTACCCCCATGCGATCCCTGCAGAATCCTGGCGCTCGTCCAAATCGCTGACACCAGGTTCTCCTGACTTCCGGCCATGTGACGGCGCCGTCACATGACCGGAAGTCAGGGGAATCATGAAGGTGCTGCCGCAGCAGCGCAGCGCTAAGATGTCCCGGACCCGGCGCTTAGCATGCGGCCGGAGGCCCCATGAGGAGAGAGACGCACAAGAGGGGGGCTCCAAGGGGGCTCCTACCGGCCGGGCCCCATACTGGAGTCAGGGCAGTCATGCCCTGATGGCGGCCCTGCTGGAGGCTGGAGGGGCCCCCTCTCCCCGCGGACCGGCTGAAAAACCCCAACGGCCCGGTCCTGGTCCGCGGACCGGCGGTTGGGGACCTCTGACCTAAAGGACTAAAGAATAATAAAGTAAACACTGAAAAAAGGTTTTTAAAATCTAAAAATATAAAAAATATATAAAAATTTGAATTGCCCTTCTTTTCGGCCCTTAAACATAAAGAACTAAAAAGTAACC
The DNA here is from genome assembly GCF_046119375.1 of Phyllobates terribilis. Classification (NCBI taxonomy): domain Eukaryota; kingdom Metazoa; phylum Chordata; class Amphibia; order Anura; family Dendrobatidae; genus Phyllobates; species Phyllobates terribilis. Next base: position 398,172,305 of record NW_027362763.1, read on the forward strand.
ATATTTGGTTTCGCCGCATCTGTAAAAGCCCAGTCTATCAAAATACAAAATTGATTAACGGTAAGGGTATGTTCACATGTCACGATTTTTGCCATGTTTTTCCTGTGAAAAACACAGCATTTCACTGTCCCACTAAATGAGATTTCTGAAATTTCATGCATGCGTTTCTTATTTTTTCCTTGCAGATTTTAAGCAGTTTGAAATCTGTATCTCAATTCTTTTCAAACTTATTGTAGCATTTTTGATTTATTCTAATAAATGGGGGAAAAAACGCATCAAAAATGCAACAAATACTTAACATGTGCACATACCGTCATGGTAAACGCTGTAAAAAGAAAAAAAAATGCAATAAAGTGAGGGAATCACAAATTGGTATCAAATAAAAATATCGTCTTGTCTCACAAAAAAAGAAGCTCTTACACAGTCCCATCAATGGAAAAATAATAATGTTACAAAAATAACTAATTCTACAAAAATGTATTAGGTAACACTGTGCAGTCTACATGTTACATTGATAAACTGTAAATATTGCACACCGTATGATAGTAAATGTAATTAAATACTTTATTATTATAAAACATAAAAAAACAGGATAATATGGATGGCACCTCCACACAGAAACGTGAGCTGCCGACTGCATGGATAAGTAGTAATACATGGCAAATAAATAATCTACACTGGCAGGTATATTATAGAAGGGCAGTGCCATGTAAAACCCAGCAAAGAGCAGGAACAAAAAAATTCAATTTTTTTCCGCACCATTTTAATAAGAAAAACAAAATCTATGCAAATTCAGTACTGCCTTAACTGTACTGACCTGGAAAATCATGTTGCCTTGTTATATTTTGGGCACAACTAACGCCGTAAGAACAAACTCACCCCGCCCTCCAGAAGAAAATGGCCAGATTGTATTTTTTTCACCATTTCCCCCATTTGAATTTTGAATTAATTTTTTTTTTTCAATTTTTTTAAATAAATTTTACGGTGAAATGAATGATGTCATTCAAAACTACAACTGATCCAGCAAAAAAACAAGCCCCCTGTTTGTTGATGGAAGAAACAAAATGAAAAAAGGTATTGATCTTTGAAGAAGGAGAGAAAAATGAATGCTCAAATTTGGAAATTGGCCATGGGGGGAAGGGGTTAAAGTCTATTATATCTGCTGCAAATGATTTTCCCTATATTATTACATGTACAATACTCAGCAAGTCACAAATTCTCACACCTAGCCAACCGGCTCACATATACATCAATATACAGGCGCATCTCACTAAATTAGAATATCATCACAAAATTAATTTATTTCAGTTCTTCAATGCAAAAAGTGAAACTTATCTATTATTTAGAGTCATTACAAACAGAGTGATCTATTTCACGTGTTTATTTCTGTCAATGTTGATGATTATGGCTTACAGCCAATGAAAATACAAAAGTCACTATCTCAGTAAATTAGAATACTTTATAACAACAGCTTGAAAAATGTATTTAAAATCCGTAATGTTGGCCTACTGAAATGTATGTTCAGTAAATGCACTCAGTACTTAGTCGGGGCTCCTTTTGCATCAATTACTGCATTAATGCGGCGTGGCATGGAGGCGATCAGCCTGTGGCACTGCTGAGGTGTTATGGAAGCCCAGGTTGCTTTGATAGCAGCCTTCAGCTCATCTGCATTGTTGGCTCTGGCTTTTCTCATCTTCCTCTTGACAATATCCCATATACTCTATGGGGTTAAGGTCAGGTGAGTTTGCTGGCCAATCAAGCACAGTGATACTGTTGTTTGTAAACCAGGTATTGGTACTTTTGGCAGTGTGGACAGGTGCCAAGTCCTGCTGGAGAATGAAATTTCCATCTCCAAAAAGCTTGTCGGCAGAGGGAAGCATGAAGAGATCTAAAATTTACTGATAGACGGCTGCGCTGACTTTGATCTTGATAAAACACAGTGGACCTACACCAGCACATGACATGGCTCCACAAACCATCACTGATTGTGAAAACTTCACACTAGACCTCAAGCAGCTTGGATTGTGTGCCTCTCCACTCTTCCTCCAGACTCTGGGACTTTGATTTCCAAATGAAAATTGGAACTCTGTGAACTTGTGGAGTGTGTCAATGACTGCCTTCTGGACATCTGTCAAGTCAGCAGTCTTCCCCATGATTGTGGAGCCTACTGAAAGAGACTAAGGGACCTTTTTTAAACGCGTAGGAAGCCTTTGCAGGTGTTTTTTGTTAGTTATTTTAATTTACTGAGATAATGACTTTTGTGTTTTCATTGGCTGTAAGCCATAATCATCAACATTAACAGAAATAAACACTTGAAATAGATCACTCTGTAATGACTCTATATAATATATGAGTTTCACTTTTTGTATTGAAGAACTGAAATAAATTAACTTTTTGATGATATTCTAATTTAGTGAGATGCACCTGTATATCAAGATATACTCAATACCTACTCTTTTTTACCCTAAATGTTTGCTACAACAAAAATGTGTCTTTTAAATTGGACATGTCAGGTAGAGGCTTCAGCTAAAGCTCGTGAGCTTCGTGTGCTTTTATAATGTTGTGTTTTTTAGGTTTTTTTTAAATTTTTTTACCTTTTGGTTTCAAAATGTTTTCTTTTCTTTATCTTAATTAGGTTATGTGGGTTTGTAATCTGTGCCGAAAACAACAAGAAATTCTCACAAAATCGGGAGCTTGGTTTTTTGGAAGTGGGCCACAACAACCTCCAAGTCAAGATGGTACATTAAGTGACACCGGTACTGGTCCTGGTTCTGATGCGCCAAGGGAAAAGAAAGCCAGGCTTCAAGAGAGATCTAGATCTCAAACTCCTTTAAGTACTGCCGCAACGGCTGGTTCTCAAGAGACCTCACCTGCTAGTTTACAGTCTGATCAAAGCAAAGGGTCCGAACCATCATTACAAGCTGCTGTGCAGGAGCAGAAACAGGCATCAAGGTCAAGAAGTGAACCCCCACGAGACAGGTAGGAGGATGGTGACTCCTGTTTATCGTACATAGATCCTATGTACAATTCCTACAAGTTATTACTGCTGTAAGGTGTAATTATATGTAATTTCTACTACAATATGTAAATACAATAGTAAATTCATATTTCAGTTTATAGTTAAGTGCAGAATTTATCGTCATTGGAGCCTTAGACCATGTTCCCACTTGTGGAAAAGCGGTGTTTTTTCCATGCTTTTTTCCCCAGGTCATTTTTCTCAGGATTCCACACCAAAATACACAATAACAGTCTGCTCTGTTTATTGCATTTTGTTAAGCTTTTTTTTCATTAGTTTTTTTCCATACTTGATAACTCATTTGTGTTTTTTTAGGCTGCCTTTAGTAGTCTATACGGAAAAAAAACTGACTACAAAACACAAAATTCTACAACATCTTTAAATGTACTTTGGGCATGAGTTTTCAAGAAATCTTATCCACTTTGCTTTAACTTTTAAAGGGTTTGTCCAGGACTATTATATTTTTTAAATATGGACCTAAATAAGTAACAGGTGGGTGGTTGCTAACAGAGGCAACTATATGCCCGTTCTACCCATCGCCAGCTCAGAGCGGTCACCAATCGCTCCTGTTGGCGATTCAGCTGCCAAAGGTTGGCGATTCTGCTGACCATTCAGCAGCTGTCATCAGCTGCTAACAGCTGCCAATTCAGCTGTCAACAGAGCAGCTCTTCTTTTTCCGTGCTGCTCTGTCAACAGGGCGTGACTGCTGATGTTATGCTGATTTACAGTCGGCTACCCGCTGCCTAACCGCAGGGAGCTGGCTGTCAATCAGCATGACGTCAACAGTCACGCCCCATCAACAGAGCAGTGTGGAAGAGAAAGAGCTGCTCTGTCAGCGTGAAGTCAGCATAAGCCACTGAATCGCTGGTAGGAGCTGCCTGTGACCACTCTGTGCCGCAGACATCGGCGCTGGGGACGACAGACAATTGCCTGCCTGTTAGTTCTTAAGCCAGTAGTAAAAAAAATAAATAGTCCTGGATAACCCCTTTGAAGAAAATGGCCCCTTTCTATCTATTTTAACAGATGTGTTAGGACATGATTTTGTGGCACTTACTAATATATAAGTATTACAGTTTCTCCTCCTGCACTTGTTAGTGCAGCCTGGTGATTAGATTTGTCCATTAGTCTGTTCCAATAAAACAACTTTACCATGTGATGTATTTACAAGTGGTGGAGGCTGATTGACCAGCGTGGCCGCATGGTCTTCCAACAACAGCTATTTTGTGGACATGAGAGCTATGAAGTTTGTGAACACTGTGCTAACAAGTGCAGGAGAACCTGTAATCATATACTGTACATTATGTAGGAATTCACTCTCTCATGTAGACACTAGGTAGCATTCACACAGGCAATGCGATTTGGTCAAAACATGTGCAGTTTTATTGCTTTCATAAAACTCCAAGTAATTCAAAGTCAAAAACATCCTCTTCTGGGCACAAAGGTATAACAGCAACTAAACAGTTCATTCAGCAGGCACATATGTCAGTGCAGTGTCAACAGGACAGATTACAGTCCTTTCTCTCAGAGCAACTTTATATACAGCAGAGGTAAGGTCCTACCAGTCTCTGTATCACCTTCAACCTGAGTTCAAGCAGCTTCACAATGAACAGACTGCAGCTTCCATATTTTACTGTGCAGCTCCCACACACAGACTGCTCAGCTTTCCTAGCTGACCCGTGCAGTCTCCATTCAGAGAGATACTCTGGCTTGTCTCTTTCCCAGCTACAGCTCACATTTTGGTTGGTCGCTCACCAGCTTCAACACACTCCACTCTATTTCATTGCACAGACTGACACAAGGCAAACCCATTTCCTGGTTCTTTGTCTAAGCTATCCAGTGCATCTCATTAAGACTAGAGATGAGCGTTGTTCTACTCGAACTGTTCGCCAATCTCAAATTCGAGCTGTTTTGGGCGGTGTTCGAGCCGTTCGGCGAACACGAACAATTTGATAAAAATTCGGATGTTCGAGGTTATGTTCGATAACTGTTCGTGCACCAAAATCATAACTGGATTTTTTCTCAGTAATGATGAAAATTAATGTTAATACGCAGTTTGAGTGTACAGCGGGGTGGGGGGAGGGGCAGGGGATGGATCTCTGCAGGAACAATGAAGATCTCCATTTTTTTTCTCTTTCCCGCATTTGCAGTGGGGAGGTGCAATCTGTCAGCCTATCAGCAGCGCACACACGGAGCGAAGTGCTTTTTTTCACACAAGCAAGGGCATGTGTCATTGGCAGTGTATGTCACATGTCCTTGCCCTATAAGACGCAGCCATTTTCCCCGTCGCCACCATTTTCTCACTGCTGCAGCTGCGTGTTAGACGGCACCGCTGTTACTGTGTGCGCTATACCTTGTTAATTTCAAGCCAATTTTCGCACAAATATACAGATAGCTTGGGAGTAGGGAATAGTTGTGATTGCAGTCCTTTTAAGGACTAGGTTACAGCATTTCCTACGACTTTTATCAGGGAGGTCTGTGCTCTTAAATAGATAGGTTGTGGGAGTAAAGACTAATTGTAATTGGAGTCCTTTTCAGGACTAGGTTACATCAGTTCCTATCAGTTTTTGCCAGGCAGGTCTGTGCCAGTGCTGTGCAAGTTTTTTTCACAGCATTTGGCTGAATCTAGCAAAGCTAATCCTTTTTGGCCTATTGCAGAGTGTGTTAGTCAGTGGAGTAGCCTATCTGTGTTGCAAGATATACCACCTGTGTATAGAATACCAATTTTTTTACTGCACCTAGTGAAGTAAAATCTTTTGGGCATAGCATCATTCTATTAGTCCATCTATACTGACCTCCATCAGGTTGCAAATTAAAACTAATTATTATCTGCATCTACAGTACCTCTGAAAAAATATTTGGGCTTCTAGCTGTGTGTGGGTCTTGTTCTATTAGTCCATCTATACTGACCTCCATCAGGTTGCAAACTGAATATATTTTTTTCTGCATCTACCTCTGAAAAAATATTTGGGCTTCTAGCTGTGTGTGGGTCTTGTTCTATTAATCCATCTATACTGACCTCCATCAGGTTGCAAACTGAATATAATTTTTTTCTGCATCTAGCTCTGAAAAAATATTTGGCCTTCTAGCAGTGTGTGGGACTTTCTCTATTAGTCCATCTATACTGACCTCCATCAGGTTGCAAATTAAAAATAATTTGTATCTGCATCTACAGTACCTCTGAAAAAATATTTGGGCTTCTAGCTGTGTGTGGGACTTGTTGTATTAGTCCATCTATACTGACCTCCATCAGGTTGCAAATTAAAAATAATTTTTATCTGCATCTACAGTACCTCTGAAAAAATATTTGGGCTTCTAGCTGTGTGTGGGACTTGTTGTATTAGTCCATCTATAGTGACCTCCATCAGGTTGCAAACTGAATATATTTTTTTCTGCATCTACCTCTGAAAAAATATTTGGGCTTCTAGCTGTGTGTGGGACTTGTTGTATTAGTCCATCTATACTGACCTCCATCAGGTTGCAAATTAAAAATAATTTGCATCTGCAGTATCTCTGAAAAAATATTTGGGCTTCTAGCTGTGTGTGGGACTTGTTGTATTAGTCCATCTATACTGACCTCCATCAGGTTGCAAACTGAATATATTTTTTTCTGCATCTACCTCTGAAAAAATATTGGGCTTCTAGCTGTGTGTGGGTCTTGTTCTATTAATCCATCTATACTGACCTCCATCAGGTTGCAAACTGAATATAATTTTTTTCTGCATCTAGCTCTGAAAAAATATTTGGCCTTCTAGCAGTGTGTCGGACTTTCTCTATTAGTCCATCTATACTGACCTCCATCAGGTTGCAAATTAAAAATAATTTTTATCTGCATCTACAGTACCTCTGAAAAAATATTTGGGCTTCTAGCTGTGTGTGGGACTTGTTGTATTAGTCCATCTATACTGACCTCCATCAGGTTGCAAATTAAAAATAATTTTTATCTGCATCTACAGTACCTCTGAAAAAATATTTGGGCTTCTAGCTGTGTGTGGGACTTGTTGTATTAGTCCATCTATACTGACCTCCATCAGGTTGCAAACTGAATATATTTTTTTCTGCATCTACCTCTGAAAAAATATTGGGCTTCTAGCTGTGTGTGGGTCTTGTTCTATTAATCCATCTATACTGACCTCCATCAGGTTGCAAACTGAATATAATTTTTTTCTGCATCTAGCTCTGAAAAAATATTTGGCCTTCTAGCAGTGTGTCGGACTTTCTCTATTAGTCCATCTATACTGACCTCCATCAGGTTGCAAATTAAAAATAATTTTTATCTGCATCTACAGTACCTCTGAAAAAATATTTGGGCTTCTAGCTGTGTGTGGGACTTGTATTAGTCCATCTATACTGACCTCCATCAGGTTGCAAATTAAAACTAATTTTTATCTGCATCTACAGTACCTCTGAAAAAATATTTGGGCTTCTAGCTGTGTGTGGGACTTGTTGTATTAGTCCATCTATACTGACCTCCATCAGGTTGCAAACTGAATATATTTTTTTCTGCATCTACCTCTGAAAAAATATTGGGCTTCTAGCTGTGTGTGGGTCTTGTTCTATTAATCCATCTATACTGACCTCCATCAGGTTGCAAACTGAATATAATTTTTTTCTGCATCTAGCTCTGAAAAAATATTTGGCCTTCTAGCAGTGTGTCGGACTTTCTCTATTAGTCCATCTATACTGACCTCCATCAGGTTGCAAATTAAAAATAATTTTTATCTGCATCTACAGTACCTCTGAAAAAATATTTGGGCTTCTAGCTGTGTGTGGGACTTGTATTAGTCCATCTATACTGACCTCCATCAGGTTGCAAATTAAAACTAATTTTTATCTGCATCTACAGTACCTCTGAAAAAATATTTGGGCTTCTAGCTGTGTGTGGGACTTGTTGTATTAGTCCATCTATACTGACCTCCATCAGGTTGCAAACTGAATATATTTTTTTCTGCATCTACCTCTGAAAACATATTGGGCTTCTAGCTGTGTGTGGGACTTGTTGTATTAGTCCATCTATACTGACCTCCATCAGGTTGCAAACTGAATATATTTTTTTCTGCATCTACCTCTGAAAAAATATTGGGCTTCTAGCTGTGTGTGGGTCTTGTTCTATTAATCCATCTATACAGACCTCCATCAGGTTGCAAACTGAATATAATTTTTTTCTGCATCTACCTCTGAAAAAATATTTGGCCTTGTAGCAGTGTGTCGGACTTTCTCTATTAGTCCATCTATACTGACCTCCATCAGGTTGCAAACTGAATATATTTTTTTCTGCATCTAACCCAGCCAATAGTTTTGGCCTAATACCACAGTTTGGCCACTCAGCTCTGCTCGGTTACCATCCATTGTTTTTTTGTGCAAACAACTCCAGAGTTGTGAATTATTTAACCACCAAAATGAGTGGAAAAAGGCCTGCTGCTGGTGGAAAGGGGAATAGGCGTGTTGGGAAGGGGAAAAAAGGTTGTGTCCGTGGGGTAGGTGTTAAAGCAACAGTAACATCTGCAGAAGAAAGACCATCTTCCAGCCAAACTAAAATGTCTACTTCTTTTAGCGGACAATGTGATAAGATCCCTTTCTTACGGCCACGCCAATCGCTACAAATTCCAGATGAGGCACAAAAACAGCAGGTGCTTCAACGGATATCAAGTGCTCCTTTAAGTGGGCTCTCCTCCACATCAACTTCAACATCACAAATACTCCAGTCCTCAAAGGTGTCACCCAAATCGCACTTGCTTCCTCACAGCTCCCAAATCTCCAGCTGCCCGTCTGAGTATGAGGTAGAACAGATGGTTGAGTCTGCAGAGCTGTTTACTCATACTATAGCCTGGGAATCAGAGGTCGACTCCAGCGCTTCTGTGAATCCAGACGAGGAAATGATCTGCACTGATGCCCAGAATCTTTATGAGTCGGATCCAGGACCAGACGCAGAAGGTTCTGACCATAATGTAGACCCTCATTCCCAAACTGTAACTCCTGTTGGTGGAGACAATGAGGAAGACGATGATAAGACTCAAATACCTGATTGGAGCGACAACTTTAGTTTTTTGTCAGGGCAGGAACAGGTTGGCTCTGAGGACGACGGGTGTGATAACACACAGGGTGATGATGATGAGGTTGGAGATCCCACTTACTGTCAACCCACAGTCAGCCAAGAGATGAGGTCAGCAGAGGAGGTGGAGGAAGATACTAGTGACGACGAGGTCAGGTTGCGCCTTCCTGGACAGAGACGTAGTACTGGAAGCACGTCAACAACTGCATCCTCAAACACAACTCTGCCTCTCACCACAAGTCGTGGTGGCTCTTCAGGTCGCATGGGTGCTAAGCCTTGCATAGCCTGGGCATTTTTTCAGATCGATAAAGATGACCCAACTCGTGTTATCTGTAACATTTGTCAGCAAAAGCTAAGTAGAGGCCAAAAAATACATAGTTTGAGTACTTCATGCATGAACCGGCACATGGACATGAAGCATAAGTTGCAGTGGGAAGCTCAGTGTGCTACAATGCGGCCTAGCCGGCCGGGCCAACCACCGTCTGCCATATCTTGTGCATCCGCGGCCTCTTCATCCTCTGTGACTGGGGGGACAGCAGTCACACCTGTTTTGGGGCGCAGACCTGCCACCTCTTTACCCGCAACAGCCAGCGTGATTGGCAGGTCATCATTTTCTTTGGAGGTGGTAACAGCAGCTGGTGTTGAGCGCTGTCCGACATCGATAGCACCACCTTTGGATCAAGGCAACCTAACATGTCCGCCTGCATCTTCCTCACAGACCGGCAGTTTGCCGGGGACACCCTTATCAACCCCGTCTAAGCACAATAGCCAGCCCTCGGTCCCTCAGATGTGGACAAGTAAAAGACCATTTCCTCCTAGCCATGAGAAAGCTAAGAGGTTGAATTTCACCATCTGCAAGCTCTTGGCTACAGAAATGCTGCCTTTCCGCCTGGTGGACACAGAGGATTTTCGAGACCTTATGTCCGTCGCAGTGCCCCAGTACCAGATGCCCAGTCGGCACTACTTCTCAAAGAAAGGTGTGCCTGCGCTCCACCAGCATGTCGCACACAACATCACCGCTTCTTTGAGAAACTCTGTGTGTGACAGGGTGCATTTCACCACAGACACTTGGACGAGTAGGCATGGACAGGGGCGTTACATGTCGCTGACTGGGCACTGGGTAACTATGGTGACAGCAGGACAAGGGGCTGCTGTCCAAGTCTTGCCGTCCCCACAAGTTGTGCGTCAATCCTCTTTATGTCAAAGTTCCTCCACTGCTTCTGCCTCCTCAACCTCCTCTCGGTCTTCCACCTGCACCCAAAGCCTGTCTGGTCATGCCACAAGCTTTCTAACTGCGCAGAAGGGATCCTGCACACCTCCTTACTATGCTGGCAGTAGGGCTCAACGTCATCAGGCGGTTTTTACATTGAAATGTCTGGGAAATGTGAGTCACACAGCTGAGGAGTTGTGGTCAGCTCTGGAGAACCAATTTCATGAATGGTTGTCTCCACTGGACCTGAAACCAGGGAAGGCCGTGTGCGACAATGCTGCAAACCTGGGTGCGGCCCTTCGCCGGGGCAATGTCACACACGTGCCTTGTATGGCTCACGTGTTGAACCTGGTTGTCCAGCAATTTTTAGCCCACTATCCCAGACTAGATGGCCTTCTGCAGAGGGCACGGTCGCTGTGTGCTCACTTCCGCCGTTCGCATCCCGCAGCTCAGCGACTTACATCTCTACAGAAGTCGTTGGGCCTGCCACTTCACCGGCTAAAATGCGATGTGCCTACCCGGTGGAATTCAACTCTGCACATGTTGCAGCGACTGTGGCAGCACCGACAAGCCCTGGTGCAATACGTTCTGACGTATAGCCTGGGCCAACGAGATTCAGAGGTGGGGCAAATCACGCTGGAGGAGTGGTCTCAGATCAGGGACCTATGCACCCTTCTGCACAGTTTTGAAATGGCGACGAAGATGTTTAGTGCTGACGATGCCATTATCAGCATGACTATTCCGGTGATTTACATGCTGGAGCACATGTTAAACAGAATTCGGAGTCAGGTGGTGGCACAAGAGGAGGTGGAGGAAGTAGAGGAGGAGGAGTTGTATGCGGAAGGGCTAACATCTGCAAGGTCCAGACGGTCGGCAGCACCAAGGCGGCAGGCATGTGAGGGTGGGGGAGATGGTTTTACCAGGGCGCATGGTAGCAGCCAAACTAGTGAAGAAGGTGCAGGAGCCCAGGAAGAAGTGGAGGACGAACTGATGGAAGACTCATCAGATGAGGGAGACCTTGATCACATTTCTGTTGTGCGAGGTTGGGGGGAGAGGACAGAGGAAGGAAGCATGATTGTTACCTCGCCACCAACACAACAGGGACTTGGTGCTCCTGGATGCGCAACACACATGAGTGCCTTCTTGCTGCACTACCTGCAACATGACCCTCGAATTGTGAGAATTAGAAATAATCCTGACTACTGGGTTGCCACACTGTTAGATCCCCGGTACAAAAGTAAATTTGCAGAAATTATTCCTGCCATAGAAAGGGATGCACGCATGCAGGAGTATCAGCAGAGACTGTTGCAGAATCTTACATGTGCTTTTCCACAAAATACCAGTGGTGCACGTAGTGAATCTCACAGTTCCAACTTGCCAACCGTGGGACCGTCAAGTGTTCAGCACTCAAACCGTAACAGAACCACAGTATCTGGTGGTAACATCAATTTTGCGGAATCATTTCACCACTTTTTTAGCCCATACTTTGCAAGGCCAGAGGAGACAAGAAGTCTGACACATAGTCAACGCCTAGAGACGATGGTACAGGAGTATCTCCAAGTAAACATTGAAGCCACGACTGTGTCACTGGACCCTTGCTCTTTTTGGGCTTCCAATCTGGATAAATGGCCGGAGCTAGCCACTTACGCCTTGGAGATCTTGTCATGCCCCGCAGCCAGCGTTCTGTCTGAATGTGTGTTCAGCGCTGCTGGTGGTGTGCTGACAGATAAGCGCACGCGGCTCTCCACTGATAATGTAGACAGACTCACGTTCATAAAGATGAACAAATCATGGATCCGAAACGACTTTTCTACCCCTGTGTCATCCTGGGGAGAGTAAAAGCTTGATGATTGGTTAAAATCACCCTACCAACCGTTTTAAGCTTTCAAATTACTGATCATGTTTATCTGTATCTTGACTGGAAAATAATTTGGGCTTTGTAGCAGTGTGCAGCACTGATCCTATTAGGCCATCTATAATAAGCTCCACCAGATTTAAAATTAAAAATAATTTTAGCTGCATCTAGCCCGGAAAATAATTTTGGGGCTCCGAGATGCGCAAGACACATAAGTGCCTTCTTGCTGCACTACCTGCAGCATGACCCTCATATTGTCAGAATTCGAAGTAACCATGACTACTGGGTTGCCACACTCTTAGATCCCCCAAACTTTTCGATCAACCTTTTCATTTTAATAAAGACCAAAAAAATGGTCATTTTTGAAATTATAAGCATTAGCAGGTTGTTAGAAACTGAAATCAAACAGTTTTCAACTCAAAACTTTATTCTAGGTGATGTTACATTTTCACATAGGACCCCTTGTTCGAAAGGAGCTTCTGAACTCTCTCGTCCATTGAATTTGTCAGGTTTTGGATGGTTTCTGCTTCAATTGTTTTGCATGAGGACAGAATACCCTCCCAGAGCTGTTGCTTAGATGTGAACTGCCTCCCGCCATCATAGACACTCCTTTTAATGATGCTCCAAAGGTTCTGAATGGGGTAGAGGTCAGGGGAGCATGGGGGTCACACCATAAGTTTGTCCCCTTTTATGCCCATATCAGCCAGAGATGCAGATGTTTTATGTGCAGCATGAGATGGTGCATTATCATGCAGAAAAATGATCTTGCTGTGAAATACACGGTTCTTCTTCTTGAACCATGGCAGGAAGTGCTGTTTGAGAAAATCCACATACATTATGGAGTTCATCTTTAGCGCCTTCAGGGATCCTAAAGGGGCCGACAATCTCTCTCCCCATGATTCCAGCCCAAAACATTACTCCACCTCCTCCTTGTTGGCGCTGTAGCCGTGTTTGCGTGGGGTGTCCATCAACCAGCCATCCTCCACTCCATCCATCTGGACCATCGAGCGCTGCACGGCACTCATCCGTGAACAAAACAGTTTTGAAATCAGTCTTCATGTAATGTTTGGCCCACTGGAGCCGTTTCTGCTTGTGTGAAGTGGATAGAGGAGGTCGACAGGATGGCGTATGCACAGCTGCAAACCTCTGAAGGACCCTGCATCTTGTTGTTCGGGGGACGTTGGAGGCACAAGCAGCTTCAAAAACTTGTCTGCTGCTATGACAAGGCTTTTTTGCCGCTGCTCTTTCAACCTGACGTAATTGCCTGTAGGAAAGAGTCCTCAATTTGCCCTTATCAGCACGCACACGTGTGTACTGTGAATCAGCTACATACTTCTTGATTGCCAAGACACTTCATCCTGATCATCGCACAATGTTGATTGTAGTCATGCCTTGACCTAAACACTCCACAATTTGTTGCTTCTCAGCAGCCGACACATCCTTTTTCTTTCCCATTTTGGCAGAAAATGTAGGCTGCTGAATAATGTGAGAGAGCCTTCTTAAGTAGTCTTGCCTTTCATTGGACACACCTGACAAACTAATTAGCACTGGTGTCTGCAATTGCTTACAGTGATATAAAGAGCCCTGACACACATCACCATCAATGAGTTTAACTGACAAACAAACAAATTCTTCCCTTATCACTCCTAAACACTTTTTGCATAATAATTTGGAACACAGTGTACATGTGCTTTTCCACAAAACACCAGTGGTTCACGTAGTGAATCTTACAGTTCTAACTTGCCAACCGTGGTCTGTATGGAGTTGTTCAATAAAGGGCCCAAAATTAAGATAACATAGATGGGAGAGGTCTCTATGAATAGGAATTCCTAAGTATTTGATACCCTGTGAGGGCCAGGCAAAGGGAAAGTTGGACTGGATGGAATTCTATATGGATTTGGGGAGGGAGACATCGAGGGCCTCAGACTTTGCTGCATTGATTTTAAAATTTGACCATGTAACAAAGTGATCTATTTCAGCCATAACAGCATGGATGGATATATGTGATTGAGTGATATATACTAGGACATCATCAGCAAATAGAGAGCACTTGTACTCGGTGCCTCCCACCTCAATCCACCTAATATTGGGGTTATGGCGAATTGATGAGAGCAGGTGCTCCGTCACTAGGATGTATAAGAGAGGGGACAGAGAACATCCCTGCCTTGTCCCATTGGTGATTGTGAAAGGTGATGAAAATGTTCTGACGCGCCCCCTGGGCCTTGGGACACCCGGAGCCGGACCCTTTTTGGTGGATGCTGGTGGTTGTAGTCTCCGTGGCGGCAACCCGGTTCCGTGGCTCAGGGCGGTCAAACCAGTGGCGGAACTATTTATGTGGTTTTGATGTTTAAATGTCCGACTACGCCACCCGTGGATTGCGGTCAGAGTGAACCGCCGCTCCAGGGCAGACCGCTGAGGCTGGTGTTGTGGGTGCAGCAGAGCGTAGCATAACTCCCCACGGGAGGAGTATAGCCTCAGGGCAGTGTATGCGGAGGATGGGGGTGATGGTGCAGGGCAGCAGCAGTAATGACACGGAGTCAGTGATGCAGTCCAGGGCCTTTACTCACAGTTCTTATTATCCAGACCACGTCTGCAGGTAACGGCTGCCCACGTCGTACTGTGCTCACCAGGTGAGGGGCTCAGACAACTCCCAGATAACTTTGGAGCGCTTCACAGGACCCCCTTTGTGTGTCCTTTGTCTGGCCTTTCTTACCAACCCTTCTGTCCGGCTGCCTCGGGCCTCCTCTTGGTAAACTTGGCGCCAGTTTCCCTGACCCTATGTGGTGCCTTCCTAGCGGGTGTAGCGAGGGGCTGCGCCACATAAAATGTCACAGCCTCCTGTTTCTAGCTGAGGGTCGTTTCCTGCCTCCACTAGTTTCGGGGACCGGTCTCCCCCTTTGGCCTGACCCCTCCACGCAGGTGGATTCTGGCGTGCGGTGGCGACTCGCCCGTCCGCACCCCTGAGATCCCTTCGTTCCTCGTTCCTGGAGCCTTCTCCGCTCCTCTTCCTTCCTTCTCCCTCTTCCAGGCCTGGGCCTCTGTTACTAGGCCCGCCTCCGGAGCAGAGCTCATGCAGAGCCCCTGCTCCCTGCCACTTCTGCTCAGACTTCTCTGCACTGAACTAAGATGGTGCCCACCTTTTATACTCCCTTCTCAATGCACCCAGGAACTGCTTCCTCCCTGCTCCTGCACTACAGGGTTCCCCTTCCTCAGTGTTCCCTCCCCCCACTCCAGCCAGGGACAGGGACTGTCGTGCCCATCTCAGGGGCATATTGATCGCCCTGCCCCACGGCAATGTGGTGTAATGCATGCAGGTGTCGGGTCCTGATCCACACTACATCCTTACCTGAGAGTGAGATATCACACCTCTGGGTGAGGTGCAATACCTCTGTAGCAACCGAGCCCTCAGGGTGCTACAGTTCCATTTATCTTCAGCCTAGGTGACGTATTGCGATACAGGGCCGTGATTTTGGCTATAAAAGGGTCCCCTAGACCCCTACCCCAAGCTTTTTAAGAGAATCATATATGGCGTGCCAGGAGACTCTATGGAATGCTTTCTCAGCATCCAACGAGAGTATCTAATTACAAATTTTTAACTGCATCTAGCCCAGGAAATACTTTGTGCCTAGTAGCAGGGTCTGCTAGTCAGCGGATTATCCCGGCTGTTAAGCAAGCTACACCACCTGTAGTTTGGACACTTCATTTTTTCAAAGGAAATGCTTCGGGACCACGGGATACTCAGTGAAGAGCATCAGGAGGCACCCCAAGGCATAGGGGCTGGGACTGGCAGTAGGATGCCTTGCGGTGGACAGCCGAGCTCGATCCTTATAAAAGCTTTTTAACTGCAGCAGCTTTAGTGGACGCTACTGGAGCTGGAATTACGCGGCTGCTGGCATGAGACTTGCCCTCCAATAGATCCTTGTAAATGGATTTAAAGTGTATTCATTCAAATTAGAGAGACAATTTAAATTAAAAAGCTTAGAGCTGCCTCCACCACAGGGGGGCTCGCTCGACCCACCAGCGGACAGGCACCAGTATTGGGAGAGGGGGGCTGGCCGTCAGGGTCCACCGCGGCTCTGGCACAAACCCGGCGACACGGAGGTGGCACGGGCAGGAACGGACTGGCCGTGTCGGCTTCTCACTTTTTGGATTTTAGAAGGGCATGACATGCCTATATCTGTGTCTCCCCCTCCTTTTACTCCTCCACCTCTTTTCTTTTCGCATGACTATATGTACTTGTCACTTTTCCATGTGTTAGTTATGTCTTCTGAGCAGTTTGTCAGCTTCTGGACACCTTTGAAGGTGTTTTCTATGTGTTTCTATGTGTTTTTGTTTGCCTGCCATTGGTTTTAACGGTGTTCGAAGGTGTTCGACGAACAGTTCGGCGAACACACGGGTGTTCGACGAACCGAACCGAACTCGAACACTACGGGGGTGGCTCAACACTAATTAAGACCTGCAGTTCTAGGATTTAACCCAGTCCTACCTGACTCTGCTATAATTATTAAGTGCCACAAAATCAAGTCTCAAACACTTCTGTTAATATCGATAGAAAGTGGCTAATCCCTTTAAACATATCAGATTTCCTGCACATAAAAAAATGCAGCCGAAAAATGCAGTCTTTACACAATGTGGAATCATGGCCGAATAGTGCCGATAACCAAACTAATGTAGAGCGGTAAGTAAAAATCTTTTTGTTGTAATGGTAGTATGTCTGCTTACTGTAGATATGGAAACTTAAATGAAAACTGAGAATTCAGTTTTGGGTCTGGTTACTCCAGATTTCTTTTACCCCAATTTCATTTGCTTAGTAGATCAGAATGTGGTAAAATTAGATTATAAAAGAAAACATTTTACACCTTTAATTTCTGACAAGACTTGACAGAGTGTAGAATTTTCAGCTGCGATTTCCTTGAACCTGTCACATTCGGTACCGCTGAAAAGGTGAGTTACAAAATTGAAAATGCTGTTTGTAGAAGTATTCTTGTTTCAAGGAATAAATGTCATTCTTTGTTTAATGAAAATCTATACAATTTCTAACTTTCAGTATCAATCCCTGCTTTCTGTCATTCAGTAGGAGTTTTTATTCGTCATATCAGGATTCCGATGTATACCTTTAAAGGATGACCATTGTTTTAATTTGTATTTCATAAATGAATAGTACACATGAAAATAAGCAACTTTATAATATATCTTATCAAAGAAATTCATTTACAAAATTCTTAATTCACTTGTAAAATCTGTATTCGGTGAAGACAGATTTTTATATTTCTGAGACAGGAGATGGCAGTTGTTCCTGATAAGATTATATAGAAAAGGAAGAGAAGAGGCAAGCGAGCTAGATTCAGAGCTCCTCCCTTCTGCTCCCTCCACATAGAATTTTATTATTAAACCTATAAATGTAATACGCAACAAAAATATGTTAAAATGAATAAAGATTTTATTTAAACAAATACAAATTAATAAAAGAAAGGGGAAAAGAAAACCCCAAAAGTGGAATAAAATGGGGGGAATGTGAGTAGTAGTAAATATATGACTATTTAACATGAAATTAATCTTTGGGTATGTTATACCTAAAGATGTAAGCTATAATATATATATATATATATATATATATATATATATATATATATATATGGAGACAAATGCTTGAGTAATTATAGGTACATCTTAAGTAAAAGTGGTCCATTAATTAATAAAGTTCCATAGATATCATTGCATAAAATAAATTGTGCATAATAATAAGATTATAATGCATCAACATATATACATGTTAGATCTCATTATAAATGATGTAACTAGTAAAGTGACAGTGCTGCATAAAAGGACTACATATCCTATATTGTTCAATGCATGTACAAGAATATTGCACAATAAAATGAATATTTTAAAGTAACAGGACAGAGTAGATCAGATCAAAGTAATTAGTAAAGTGCAAGTGCATAGAAGAGATTGATTAACTAACCAGAATGTAATGACCCCACACCGCCGCTCCCAATGCGCGTTTTGCATGGGCTTTGCCGATTTCGCTAATAATAATATGTATCTTTGTAATATATCTTATGTGTAATATTGATTTATAAAAAAAAGAAAAAAGAAGACAACGGCTATTCTTTGTCCAACCGTAGGCTACAAGTCTACAGTCACTCTGTGTGACTGCAGACTTGTAAACCCTCTCATTGCGCGCACTGCATGCGGTGAGGATACTTTTGTCCTGGCGTTAGGAGCGGGCAGTCATGTGACTGCAAGTATCCGATTTGCATACTCCTGGCCACATTCCCACTAGAATGTGTCTGGCCTCGCTCAATACACTTGCGTTGAACGAGGTTACGCCCATCTAGTTTTTACATGACCACTAGTGTTGAGCGAACGTGCTTAGCTAACGTATTATCCTAGCATACTCAGTCTTATCCGAGTATCTTCAGAGTGCTCGGCTTATATGCTTGCCTCCCTGTGGCTGCATGTTTTCCGGCGGTAGACAGTTGCAACACATGCGGCGGTTGGCTAACAAACAGTCGATCCCCGCATGTGTTGCGTCTGTCAACCACCGGAAAACTTGCAGCTGCGGGGAGATACTCGGATAAGACCGAGCATGCTTGGATAACACATTATCCGAGCACGTTCGCTCAACACTAATGACGACATGTATGAAAATCACATACTTATGGTCACATGCTGGCCGCTCCCGGTGGCAGTACCGGAGTAAGCTCACAGCGCGCATTGCGGGCGATGTGAGGGTTCACAAGTCTGCAGTCACATATCGTGAAAACAGACTTGTAGCCTAAGTACAGACAACCCCTTTAAATAGAGAAGGTATTCTATGATAGATGATAAATGTTTGATCGCTGAGGGCCCCACTGCTCATAACCCTATTAATCAAGAGAAAGAGGTTCTAAATCCCACTTTCCTCTTCACTGTGCTCAGGATTGCGTGGAGTGGCATGTTCCTATATGTCCTCAGCCGATCATCTAATGTCCAGATAGAGATAGCCAAGAACACAGCCAATAATAGAGCCCAGCACCACCCTAGTAAGTCAGTGCTGTGCCACTCACCCAACACAGAAACGATATAACTAAGTGGTGTGTATTAGAGGTACTAGCCAATCCATTGTAACAGATGAAGCAGCCAAAATATACAGGATATATTTTAAATCTTGATTAAAGAGTTAAAGTGAACAGCACACATTTAAAAACAATTAAAAGACCCAAACCTTCTCCCTGGGTATGAAAAAACAAGAATACTCATAAGTAAGCCTAGTGTAGCAAGGTACCTATGTTGAGGGAGGGCAGTAATGACCCTTCACGGTTGACCAAGTGAGTGTCAAATTATTATGTTACAGGTTGATTGCGCAATCCAATAGAAAACCAGACGGAGGCAAAGCTCTGTATGGGAGGATTCAGAGAATCTCTAACCCTGTTTATTTCTACTTAGCATTTTATATTGTTTTGAGTTTATCAATAGCCAATCACCTACACCCATACTACAAGCTTGAACCAATGTTAGTACAATTATTACGGAAATACACATATGGTCATATTATTGTTAGTTCGGTGCATGATGGAAAGTTACAAGGTTATACATCCCGGCTCAGACTAGCTAGATAACAGGAGCAGGGTGTCTCAATAGAATGTTCTTGAGAGAAAAGGTTAGTGTGGGAAAGTTGCATGTGAATCAAGAGGAAAGAAGGAAAGAATGTATGTTATGCAAAGAGTATAATAACATGATTTTGAAGCAAGCAGACAAAATGGAGTTGCCATAGCATGAATAGCAATATGTCCTTTACATTTCCCCCCTAAAAATTATGTTATTATCAACAATAGAGGTGCTTTCCCAGGGTCATGCTTCGAGCCTGAGGGACATTGGTCTTCACTCAATTAGTGCCTTTGTTACCAATTGAGGCCGTCCCGGCATGTCCATCCCCCCTTGTCCGTTGATATAATCATAAAGCTCTGATATTCAGAGGTTGGTCGGGGCAAGCGGGTAAAGGTCATCATTCCCTTGTCGTCCAGGTCCTCAATGTTGGTTACATCTGGGAGGTCCATGTATAGTAGCACTGGAAGTTGGTTGACAGCGTTCTCCTTGCTCTCTGATGACTGGCAGGTTTTCCTCATGCAAATTGGAATACAATAAAAGACTAGTTTTAGTAAAACATATATTAACAAGATGCAAGCAGCAATATGCAACACTCTTTGTAATATTCCAGCAATCCATCCACCAATCCCTTTAAACCAATTAGCAGGATTTAAAAAAGAGAACGTATCAGACCACCTACTGTCTTTGGTCAATTCTTTATGTTTGTTATATTCTTCCCTGAGTTTCCTAATGACTTCCATTTTAGTCTTTAACCGTATGGTAGAGTCGGGGTCAATATAGTGACAACAGGCTGGGCCTATAACCTGACACATTCCTCCTTGAGCAGCTGTCAAATAGTCCAGCGCTAAAGTATTTTGATTGGCCACTATATTAAGTAGATTCTGCACCGCAACAGTAGTATTAATTACTTCCAATACTCTCCAAATCTGGTCATCTAAGTAATCAGTGACTTCCACTAATTTGTCCCACATTTGTGTTACCATAGGGTAGAGGAAGACAGTACTGGCTATCTTATTGGGTATACTCATTTGTACTAAATGAGGTCTTCCTGATGGGCGTGGGGTATTGTCCTTGGCACGTTTATAGATGGTATGAAGAGGGATCGCTCTCATATCTACTTTACTATGGGGAATAAGATAAGTGGCTGGAGTTAGCCGGGCCAACGTACAAGTCCCCCCTACTCCGACTGGGAGCCATTTGTACGCATTATTCCCACAGACCCAATATGTGGCTGATGGCAGATCCCATAAAGCAGAGTGCTGTAATACTAATTTATGTACCAAATCGATAAAAACGGTGTTATTTGATAACATACACCATGAAGGCATTTGTCCCAGGGGGCTACAATATCCAACATCCGGATTACCACATGTTGGATCACTAGGCTTATATTCAGAAAATTCATTGCAAGGGATGTTGCCAGATATTTTATAACATGTGTCATTGGTACCTTTTATAAACAGATTTGCATGTACCCATGAGTGATTATGAATGTATCTTTCCAACAATGATGGTGTAAAAGCATCTGCCGTACTAGAGGTAGCATTAAAACTGATTTGTAGACCTTCAGTTGGTATGAAGCCTAAATTAGTCAAGGAAGACTTGTTTCTGGGCACCCACTTGTTTCCGTTAAGGGCAAGAAATTGTAGGTGTTTACTAGTGGCAGTAAGATTTCCTTGCCACCAGGGGAGATCCACCCACCCAACTACTGGTATACCTACAGTGGTGTTCCATAATCTACTAAACTTAGTAGCGTTATTAGCAAGGGCGTCGCTACAATTGGGCCAGTTTAGTAATTCCTCCAGAGTGACTGGGACCGCCAGAAAAGGCATACTAGCGGCTGAAACTGGTGAGTGAGTACATATCCAACAGTCACTGATCTGGTTGTTCTCTAATTGACTCAATTCTTGTACCAAAATCTGGTGGTGAGTAATGAACTTGTTATTAAAAGGGTCAGTACTCTGTTGTAGGCTATTCCAGGTATTGACTAATCTAACCATACATATTATCATAAAACATCTCAGGATGGTTGACGTTTGCAGTGTGAAGCATGGATCCATGTTGACTTCCCTTCAAGTTTTACTGCTGTTGGGGTTGTAAGGAGCACTTGGTATGGTCCCTCATACAGTGGTTCTAGTCTGTGTTTCCGAACATGCTTCTTCACATACAGTTAGAGCCATATATATTTGGACAGAGACAACATTTTTCTAATTTTGGTTCTAGACATTACCACAATGAATTTTAAACAAAACAATTCAGATGCAGTTGAAGTTCAGACTTTCAGCTTTCATGTGAGGGTATCCACATTAAAATTGGATGAAGGGTTTAGGAGTTTCAGCTCCTTAACATGTGCCACCCTGTTTTTAAAGGGACCAAAAGTAATTGGACAAATTAAATAATTGTAAATAAAATGATCATTTCTAGTACTTAGTTGAAAACCCTTTGTTGGCATTGACTGCCTGAAGTCTTGAACTCATGGACATCACCAGACGCTGTGTTTCCTCCTTTTTGATGCTCTGCCAGGCCTTCACTGCAGTGGTTTTCAGTTGCTGTTTGTTTGTGGGCCTTTCTCTCTGAAGTTTAGTCTTTAACAAGTGAAATACATGCTCAATTGGGTTGAGATCAGGTGACTGACTTGGCCATTCAAGAATATTCCACTTCTTTGCTTTAATAAACTCCTGGGTTGCTTTGGCTTTATGTTTTGGGTCATTGTTCATCTGTAGTATGAAACAACGACCAATCAGTTTGGCTGCATTTGGCTGGATCTGAGCACACAGTATGGCTCTGAATACATCAGAATTAATTTGGCTGCTTCTGTCCTGTGTCACATCATCAATAAACACTAGTGACCCAGTGCCACTGGCAGCCATGCATGCCCAAGCCATCACACTGCCTCCGCCGTGTTTTACAGATGATGTGGTATGCTTTGGATCATGAGCTGTACCACGCCTTCGCCATACTTTTCTCTTTCATCATTCTGGTAGAGGTTGATCTTGGTTTCATCTGTCCAAAGAATGTTCTTCCAGAACTCTGCTGGCTTTTTTAGATGTTTTTTAGCAAAGTCCAGTCTAGCCTTTTTATTCTTGATGCTTATGAGTGGCTTGCACAGTGCAGTGAACCCTCTGTATTTACTTTCATGCAGTTTTCTCTTTGTGGTAGATTTGGATATTGATACGCCTACCTCCTGGAGAGTGTTGTTCACTTGGTTGGCTGTTGTGAAGGGGTTTCTCTTCACCATGGAGATTATTCTGCGATCATCCACCACTGTTGTCTTCCGTGGGCGCCCAGGTCTTTTTGCATTGATGAGTTCACCAGTGCTTTCTTTCTTTCACAGGATGTACCAAACTGTAGATTTTGCCACTCCTAATATTGTAGCAATTTCTCAGATAGGTTTTTTCTGTTTTTGCAGCTTACGGATGGCTTGTTTCACCTGCATGGAGAGCTCCTTTGACCGCATATTTACTTCACAGCAAAACCTTCCAAATGCAAGCACCACACCTCAAATCAACTCCAGGCCTTTTATCTGCTTAATTGAGAATGACATAATGAAGGGATTGCCCACACCTGTCCATGAAATAGCCTTGGAATCAATTGTCCAATTACTTTTGGTCCCTTTAAAAACAGGGTGGAACATGTTAAGGAGCTGAAACTCCTAAACCCTTCATCCAATTTTAATGTGGATACCCTCAAATGAAAGCTGAAAGTCTGAACTTCAACTGCATCTGAATTGTTTTGTTTAAAATTCATTGTGGTAATGTCTGGAACCAAAATTAGAAAAATGTTGTCACCGTCCAAATATATATGGCTCTAACTGTACACGTAATCTCCGGGCTTGAGGGTATGGCAACCTTCTGCATCAGCTGGATCTGGAATAGAAGATGATACTAACGCATGGGTGTTAGTTAAGGCTTTGGCAAGCTGAATCACATATTGCACAACATGATCTGTTTCTTCTGATAATTGTTGTGGAGTAAATCGAGCTATAGCTGGTTGCGACCCAAATAGTATCTCATAGGGTGACAGTTTGTGTTTCCCTATGGGGGTGGTGCGTATGTGATATAGTGCAATGGGAAGGAGCTCAGGCCACTGGGCTGTAGTCTCCTGCATCATTTTGGTCAATTGCCTTTTCAGTGTGCCATTCAATCTCTCCACCTTGCCACTTGACTGTGGATGGTAAGGAGTATGTAACGCCACTGTTGATCCGATCATGGTAAGGAGGGAGGAGTCCTGAGGAGATAATTTGCATATTCCCACTGCATTTTGGGGTAAGTGAAGAGTCTCCGCGAGCTCAAAGAACACTGGATTTTGGCTGTTGGAGCTGAAAAGAGGACATCGGTAAACCAGGGGAGGAGTCCTGAGGAGATAATTTGCATATTCCCACTGCATTTTGGGGTAAGTGAAGAGTCTCCGCGAGCTCAAAGAACACTGGATTTTGGCTGTTGGAGCTGAAAAGAGGACATCGGTAAACCAGGGGAGGAGTCCTGAGGAGATAATTTGCATATTCCCACTGCATTTTGGGGTAAGTGAAGAGTCTCCGCGAGCTCAAAGAACACTGGATTTTGGCTGTTGGAGCTGAAAAGAGGACATCGGTAAACCGCGCGCCTGCCGGCGCGCGCATTTTGAAGCTTTTTTTTTAAGCTTTTTTCACTGTTTTCAGAACATTAACAATAAGAACATGGAAGAGTCCAGGAGCCATTTGGTGAGCTGCATATCCTGCTACATGTTCACAGACTTGCCAGTGGAAAAGCCAGACTTCACATGCCAGAAATGCAAGCTTGTGTCCCTGTTGGAGGAAAAGTTGCGAAATCTAGAAGAGAGGTTAACTACCTTGAAAATCATTAAGGAAGGTGAAGAGTTCTTAGACAGAGCAGAATTATCTCTTCATGATTCAGAAAGAGAAGAAATTCGAACTGCACCTGACGAAACAGAGGAATGGAAGCATGTGACCCACAGAAGCAGGAGGATCGAGAGGCAGTCAGCACCCATACTGCTCAGGAACCAGTACCAGGCTCTCACACAGGAGAACCATGAAGAAATACAGCAAGATAAGACTTTGCCAGCAATGAATAACCTTGTAAGCCCTCAGAATCCTCCTGGATGGAGAAAGAAGAATGTTGTGAAGAAAAAACGGAGAGTGGTGGTCATGGGGGATTCCCTGTTAAGAGGAACAGAGGCCGCTATCTGCAGACCAGACATAACCTCAAGAGAAATGTGCTGTCTTCCAGGAGCAAAAATTAAAGATGTGTCTGACAGGATATCAAGACTCTTCAGACCTACAGATCACTACCCATTCCTGCTAATACATGTGGGGACAAATGACACCGCAAGAAAGGACCTGGAAACCATCTGCAGTGACTTTGAAGACTTAGGCAAGAAAGTGAAAGAATTGGGAGCGCAGGTGGTCTTCTCATCCATCCTCCCAGTGGATGGCCATGGAACAATTAGGTGGAATAAGATTCTACAGGTGAACAACTGGCTACGTCGATGGTGCCGTCAACAAGGATTTGGATTTCTGGATCACGGAATGAATTACCTATACGATGGACTACTTGCTAGAGATGGGGTGCACCTTACGAAGACTGGAAAACATGTATTTGGAAGTCGCCTTGCTACACTCATCAGAAGAGCTTTAAACTAGAACAATGTGGGAAGGGAAGCAAAAGGCCAGAAAAAGCCATACAGCTGACAAATACTATTGAGATCTCTGCTACTGGAAGTGGAAAAGAAGAACAAAGACAAAAAAATCTAAATAATAAAAATATGGGAGGAAGAGAAACCAATCACAAACTAAAATGTTTTTATACAAATGCACAAAGCATGGGCAACAAACAAGGAGAATTGGAACTACTAATGCAGGAAAAGGAATATGATGTCATTGGAATCACTGAAACTTGGTGGGACGATACACATGATTGGAATAAAAGGCTAAAAGGATACAACTTATTTGCAAGAAACAGACTTGATAAACGAGGAGGAGGTGTTGCATTGTATGTTAGAAAAGCGTATATCTGCACAGAGATTGAAGCTTCAGAGACTGGGAGTTCTGTGGAAACTGTTTGGGTAAGAATACAAGGAGAGAACAACGGAAAGGACACCATTGTAGGCATTTACTACAGGCCACCTGGGCAAGCTGAAGATATGGATGAACTCTTTATGTATCAAATGACCAAGTTCTCCAAAAAATATGACGTAGTGGTCATGGGAGATTTCAACTATCCAGACATTTGTTGGGAATCTCTCTCAAGTAAAACTAACAGGTCAAGCAAATTCTTATCCTCTCTTGCTGACAACTTTATCTTCCAAAAGGTAGGGGAGAAAACAAGGGGATCTGCTACTTTGGATCTAATTCTTATAAACAGGGAGGAAATGGTTGAGGAGGTAAAGGTGGCTGGGACCCTAGGAGGCAGCGATCATGCTATTATAGAATTTTGGATAACTAGAGGAGGAAGACATGTGAAGACTCAAACTTCAAGGTTAGATTTTAGAAAGGCAGATTTTAAGAGACTCAGAAAGAGAATAGGAGGGATCCAATGGCTGGATGTCCTTAAGGACAAAAATGTCCAGGAAGGATGGGAAATTTTTAAAAATGAGATTCTCAAAGCACAATCGTTAACAATCCCGAAAAGTAGGAAGAATGGGAAGCATTTAAGGAAACCAGGATGGATGAACACAGAACTTAAACACATGCTAAAAAGAAAGAAAGAAATGTTTATTAAATGGAAAGAGGGAGGCATATCTAAAGAAGATTATAATGCAGTCTGCAGATCCTGCAGGGCACGTATCAGGTTAGCTAAAGCTGACAATGAATTAAGGCTTGCAAGAGATGTCAAAAGCAATAAAAAAGGATTTTGGGGGTATGTCAAAAGTAAAAGAAAAGTCAAAGATGCTATAGGATTTTTACAGGATGAAAATGGAGAAATGGTAAGAGAGGATGTTGAGAAGGCCGAACTTTTTAATTCCTATTTTGCATCTGTTTTCTCTCAGAAAGAAAATGTAACATCAACTGATCTTCACTGTCCTTTTAAAGGAATAGAGGAATCCAAGTTATCAGTAAACAGAAAGATTGTGAGGGAATATTTAGCTAACATAAATGAGTTCAAGTCTCCAGGTCCAGATGAATTACACCCCAGAGTACTGAAGGAGATTGTAGAAGAAATTTTAGAACCACTCTCCATAATCTTTGAAAATTCTTGGAGAACAGGAGAAGTCCCAGAAGACTGGAGAAGAGCAAATGTTGTTCCTATCTTCAAAAAGGGGAAGAAGGTGGACCCAGGGAACTATAGGCCGGTGAGTCTGACTTCTATACCAGGAAAGATCTTTGAACAAATTATTAAACAACATGTATGTAAGTACATGGATAAGAATGAAGTGATTAACCAGAGTCAGCATGGGTTTGTAACTAACAAGTCATGTCAGACTAACTTAATTTCCTTCTATGACAGAATCACTGACTGGGTGGATCAGGGAAATGCTGTAGATATAGTATATCTTGACTTCAGCAAAGCATTTGACAAAGTATCTCACATCATCCTTATTGAAAAAATGACCAAGTATGCAATGGACCAGGCAACTGTTAGGTGGATTCATAACTGGCTTAGTGATCGGACTCAAAGGGTGGTTGTAAATGGCTTCACATCCAGCTGGATGAATGTCTCAAGTGGGGTACCACAGGGCTCCGTCCTGGGACCTGTATTGTTCAACATCTTTATCAATGATTTAGATGAAGGAATTGAGGGTAAACTGATTACATTTGCTGATGACACAAAGCTAGGAGGGATAGCTAATACTAGAGAAGAGAGAGAGAGGATTCAAAAAGACCTAAATAAACTGGAGCAGTGGGCAGCAACCAACAGAATGGTTTTTAACAGGGAAAAATGCAAAGTACTACATCTGGGCAATAAAAATGAAAAAAGCATATACAGAATGGGAGGAATAGAGCTAAGCAACAGTACATGTGAAAAAGACTTAGGTATACTAATAGATCATAGACTGAACATGAGTCAACAGTGTGATGCAGCAGCAAAAAAGGCAAATACAATTCTGGGATGTATTAACAGAAGCATACAGTCTAGATCACGTGAAGTCATTATCGGTCTTTACTCCTCTTTGGTCAGACCTCATCTGGAATACTGTGTACAGTTTTGGGCACCACATTTTAAAAAAGACATAGACAAACTGGAGCAAGTTCAGAGAAGAGCGACCAGAATGGTGACTGGTCTGCAAACCATGTCCTATGAGGAACGGTTGCAGGATTTGGGAATGTTTAGCTTGCAAAAAAGAAGACTGAGAGGAGACTTAATAGCTGTCTACAAATATGTCAAGGGCTGTCACATTGTAGAAGGATCATCTTTATTCTCATTTGCACAAGGAAAGACTAGAAGCAATGGGATGAAACTAAATGGGAGGAGACACAGATTAGATATTAGAAAAAACTTTTTGACAGTTAGGGTGATTAATGAGTGGAACAGGCTGCCACGAGAAGTGGTGAGTTCCCCTTCAATGGACGTCTTCAAACAGAGGCTGGACAGACAACTGTCTGAGATGATCTAGTGAATCCTGCTTTGAGCAGGGGGTTGGACCAGATGACCCAGGAGGTCCCTTCCAACTCTACCATTCTATGATTCTAAGTATTTCTTGATATACGCATGAGGAAATGGCTGGTCCTTGATCACTTTCGATGACTTCTGGGACTCCATACCGGCAAACAACTTCAGAGATCAGCTTCTTGGCAGTAGTCTTGGCAGTCATATTTGGAACGGTGAATGCTTCTGGCCAGCTGGAAAACATATCCACTACCACTAAGCAGTATTCCTATCGTCCTGCTTTAGGGAGAGTGATATGATCAACTTGCAATCGTTGGAACGGATACTCTGGTTTAGCAAGGTGTTTTGTCGGTACATTCTGTAATCTGCCTGGGTTGCAGGTTTGGCATATTGTGCAACCTTTGTTCTGTGCGCTCAGCACGGTGGAAATTCCTGGGGCCCAATAGAGTTTCTGTACCAGTAGCAAAGCTTGATTCTTCCCTCGATGCACCGGTCCATGGGTCCTGGCTGCGACGGCAGGATATAGGAGTCGAGGCAAACAATATAGTTGTTCCTTTTTCCATAGCCCATCTATCAATTTAGCACCTTCTTCCTTCCATGACTGGCGTTCCTCTTTAGAGACTTTCTGCTGTGTGGAGCGTAGCTTTGTGATTGGAGGGACCGGTTGATGCTCTTCTGCAGGTTGATCCTGGGTTGGCACGGAATTTTGCTGTTTGGTCTGCTGCCGCGTAACAGCCATGGACATGGATGTCGGAAGAAGAGCTGCTCGCTTAGCATGGAGATCAGCAAGTGCATTACCTCTTGCTTCAGGGGCATCTTGTCGGGTATGAGCTTTCACCTTTACAACAGCCAACTGTCTTGGTAGTTGTACCGCCTCCATCAGTTGTCTGACTCTTTCAGCATTTTTCACAGGAGAACCTGAAGTCGTGACAAAGCCTCTCCTTGCCCAAAGTCATGTGCAATCCCGGAGGCGTATCTCGAGTCAGTAAATATATTCACACGTTTTCCTTCGGCCTGTTGACAAGCAGCAATCAGAGCTTTGAGCTCTGCTTCCTGTGCTGACATACTGGAAGGCAAGACTGCAGCCTCTACCAACGTATCTTCAGTTGTGACAGCATATCCAGTATGAAACCTGCCAGAGGTGTCAGCATATCTGGATCCATCCATATATAACGTAAGTTCTGGGTCATCCAAGGGTACTTCCCCCACCAAAACAAGTGGAGTTGACTCCGCAGTAATTTGTTCCAGACAATCATGCGGTGGAGCCTCTTTCCCCTCTCCTTCAGGTGCTGGAAGCAGGGTGGCCGGGTTGATGGTGGTGCACCGGTGTTATTTCACATTTTCTGGTAAAATCAATGTACACTGCAGCCGCAAGTGTCTCTGTGTGGACAGATGTTTAGGTTGCTGTAAAGCCAAAACAGCCGCAATATCGTGTGGAGCATAAATGTGAGTCTCATGTCCAAGGATGATGTCCGCCGTCTTTCAAGTAACTGCTGTGTGGCGTGAACCGCTCGTAGACAGCTGGGGGAGGGCCTGGCTACCGGGTCCAGATGCGCTGAGTAATAACCGACCGGGCGCTGCTTTGTACAGTGTCTCTGCGTGAGTACCCCGGCTGCATGCCCTCCCGTCTCAGAGACATACAAATGGAAAGGTTGAGCATAGTCCGGGTTTCCAAGGGCAGGGGCTGTCATTATCCTTGATTTTAGTTGTTCAAAGGCTTGTTGCAGCTGTTCTTGGTGGTCCTTGTTGTTTACATTAGCCAGAGTGTCTTCTTTTAGTGCATCATATAGGGGTTGCATCAGACGTGAGGCGTCTGGGATCCATTGTCTGCAATATGTACATAGTCCAAGGAACCGTTGCAGCTCTATGGGATCTTTTGGGAATGGTAGCAGTTAGATGGCCGTATTCCTTTCTTCTGTGAGATGTCTGGCACCCTGAGTAAGGCAGTGGCCTAAGAAAACCACTTGACCGAGGCAAAACTGAAGTTTCGAGGCTGAGACTCGACAATTCAGTTGTGCTAGATGCTTGAGGAGGCTAACACTGGCCCTGATGGACATTTGCTCCGTGGGGGCACACAAAAGAAGATCATCCTCGTATTGTAATAGTACTACCTCAGAGTTGTCCAGCTGCCACGGCAGCAGACAGCTAGACATGTTCTTTGCAAACTGATTAGGGCTATTCTGCGCTCCCTGCGGCATCACCGTCCAAGTCAATTGCCTGCCCTGATATGTAAATGCAAACAGAAACTGACAGTCTTTGTGTAGTGGAATGCTGAAAAAGGCATTTGCTAAATCAATTACTGTAAGCCAGGCTGCGGTAGATGGTATTTGTGAGAGAAGTGTATGTGGGTTAGGCACCACAGGAGTTTCCAAGACTGTCGCTGCATTTACTGCCCTCAAATCCTGCACCAATCGATAAGCGGGATTTTTTCTTTACGGGGAACAACGGCGTATTGCACGGGGAGACGCAGGGGATTAGTGCCCCTTTCTCTAACAAGGTCTGGATTTGCTGGTGTAGACCTTATTCTTGTGCATGTGTGAGCGGGTACTGGCGAACCTTGGGAAAGGGCGCTTCAGTCTTGAGGTTCACCTGTATTGGTTCTACCGGCAATCTCCCAATGTCGTCTGGACCTTGTGACCACACATGAGAAGGGATTTCCTCTATGTATGGAGCTAACCTGGGATCTTTTGGGAGATTTCCACTCGTATCTGATATGTTAATCATAACTGTGGGTAGCGCCCGTAAGATGCAGACCTCCTCTATGTGTGCATCAGAGTTTGGATCCTTTAAAGTAAGGATCATCTGACCATTGTCCTGGTATTGAATTCGGGATCGGAATTTAGACAAAAGGTCTTCCCCTAAAAGATTTACCGGGCAGGTCGGGGATATGACTAATTGTGCCATTACTTCCGGAAATGGGCCAATCGGAATAGGTTTAGTGAGAGTGTGTTTGTTAGGTCTGCCATCTACACCGATCAATATTAGATTGTCGTTAGAAAATTGGACTGGGAGACCCTGGGGCAGTTCAGTGGATTTTAAAATGGAATTGGCCGCCCCATTGTCTACCATGAACTTCACCGGATTCCCTCCTACTGGGAGAACTACAGATGAACAGAGCCCGGGGGTGGTTACGGGCATCACGATGGCAGACTCTGGTTGGCCTCTATTTCAGAACGGACGGTCTTGAGGGACATTTTCTTGTGAGTCTCGTGGGCCAGGCGTCCTATTTCTAGATACGGGGGCTTGGGTGGTGCACTGGCTAGCAGGGGTGTGACATTCCCTTTGGAAGTGTCCTGCCCGGCCACACCTCCAACACTGAAGACGGGAATTCGTTACTGGTCTTCTCCCGGGATACATTACTCGCTGATCAGTTACTGCCATGGGGTAATAGTGGGGCTGTAAGGGAGGATTCTGGGGGGACAAGGGGGGATACTGTGCTACGGGTACTGTGGGTGCCGCATCTGCCACTGCAGCGGGTTTGGATTTAGGCTTAACCGCAGAAGCGGTCCGGGCGACACTCTTCTGGAAGCTTTTTGCTACTTTTAGGGCATCTCCTGGGGTGGCTAACTCAACATCTGGTCTTACAGCCAATATCGCGTCCTTGATTTCAGTCCGTAACCCCTGGATGAAGGTGGATACTAACAGCTGGCAATGAGTTTTAGTATGTAAGGAGAACCCAAGGTCCTTATAGACCTGCATAAGGCGCCCATAAAACTTCTCAGCCGACTCTCCCTTCTCTTGAGTGACATATGTGAGGGTGGTGGATTGATCAGCCAGCTTATCCTGAGCCCATGTTTTAAGGGCTCAAGAGAAGTCAACCCCACTCTCATACGTATTGGAGTCTAATGCTCTGTTATATGGGATAGCAGTCTCTATCATGGGATAATATCCTTCACCGGCTTTTACACGGAGCAGGTGTAAAAGATCTTGCCTTGTTGTTGAATATATCTCCCTACTTGCGGCCATGCCCCTGTAAAAAGCCTATGGGGGAATGTTCGGGATCCGGGAGACGATTACACAGAGTATCCGTCTGTGCTGGGGTAAACGGGGTATATTTGGGTGGACTGGTATTCTGGTCCGCTTCCTCTATTTCCTCCAACTTTGTGAGAGGGGGTGGAGGTGGAGGGAAATCAGGGGGGAGAGCAGCATGAGTACTGATTGTTGGGAGATCTCGGAGGTAGGGAAACGCTGGGGGAGACCAGATATCGGATCTGATCGTGGGTTTGATTAGTTGAGCGGCATAATCGACTAGATCCCTGTCGATGGCCAAGAGTCTTATCTCTCTCAATTTAGTTGTGATGCGTATGCTATGGTGTTCTGAATTGTTTCTGTAAGCAGGTGTTGTGACCTGGGTACATCCAGGGGATCATATCTTGGTCCCACCGCATGTATAACATACTGACATGATAGCTGTCCGACTCTTGTAGCCATCACCTCTCCTCTTAACGGACCGTTGTCAGGGATGTGATCGTTGGATGCAGTTTGTATTGTAGGTCCCCCAAGACGACATATTTCTGCAGCTAGCCTCCCCCATGCTGTAGTCTTGCATTTGCTGCGTTTACAATGATCCCAACTTGCTGTTGCAGCATACTCCCCATGCCTATTCTAAGTATAGTGGAAAATTCCGAAGGACCATTCAGTAAAACAGAAGCCAACTCCTGGTACTCGTGTCCATGTTCTATTTCCCCAGTTCGGGAGAGGGTGAATAGGGTAGAATTCGGAGGACCCTGGGTCTCCCCGAATGGAGTGTGGACCATGGTGGGGGCAATGGTTTATAATACCCACCGTCAGCGTTAAGTAATGGGAAGGCTGGTGCTGCAGAATCGGGTCTGCGTGCTCCACAATTATAGCATGTCTCGCGCCATCCCGGATTAGTGGCCCAACACACATTATAGAGCCAGCCATCTGGGTTATATGGTGGTGGCTGGCCACCAGTGGGAAGTGCAGGGTATTTAATCTCCTTTGGTATAAATTGCTCAGTTTCCGGATTCAGGGGCTGGGGTACGGCTACATTTGTGGGGGTATGGAATGCTTCTTTAGGGGCTTCAGATTCGGTTTGTGGACCCATAAGTCGGGAAGGGGAACCTACTTCCTCCTCTATTTTGTCCCCATCAGCTTCATTTTGTAGCACAAAACTGCCAGTCTTCGTTACAGTGCTAGATAATTTTCCCTTCTTGACATAAAGATAATTGAAATAACCAGGCTTCATCTCCTCCTCTATTTCAACATATCCTTCATCACAAATCTCATGTGCAACTTTCCTAAACTTTTCAGCGTCTTCCAACAATCCACAGTCAACTAGTCTACCCCTTTTCTGTCAGATTCCTTCGTCCCACAATGTAGGCTGAAGTCTCCGCTCCACGGGAAAGTTTAACACCTTAAACACTTTCAGTGCATTCTTAAATGATCTTTTCCCCTCTCGACTGACCATGATAGTCATCACATCCTCTCCCTCCTGCGGGGGAGACACTCTCTTTCTGCTCCACGGAAACATTGATTAATCACTACTGCCTTCCAACTGACAAAAGATCCTTGATTCGAACACAGTACGAGTCCTGCCGGCCTCAGCTGCTGTTCCACTGACTTCACCCCTCCCGACGGGGGAGTCACGTACGGCTCTAGGTGAAAGGAGGAGAGCTCTCGTCCCCAGCTCTCCGGACACTAGATATAGTTATATCTGTGTGCGTGTCCTACCCAATCTTCGATCACCTGCCGCGACTGAAACTAACAGTGTTCAGTCTCCTAAGAATCTTTGTCAGAAGTTAAGGAAGATTCATACAATATTCACTTGTCAATCCGAGGTGATATTGTTTTAAAAGTTATCAATATCAGACCCCTAATGGGACTACACCCCTATAGTCTCACCTCTGACTATATCCAACCAGGACGTCTGGAGATACTGCAAACAACCACACACCACGTGGAAACCACGCCAAACGGTCAGTATCACTAGTAAAGAACTCATGCACTTACCGTGGCTTTTGTGGGGGATGATCAGTCCTAATTCCAGTGGGGGAGGTCAAAAGCAAGTCTCTCTTTGTGGATGTCCAGGGGTGGTGGGGCGTCCCTGGTTAGGGATCCGAGTCACGGCACCAAGCTGTTGAGGGAGGGCAGTAATGACCCTTCACGGTTGACCAAGTGAGTGTCAAATTATTATGTTACAGGTTGATTGCGCAATCCAATAGAAAACCAGACGGAGGCAAAGCTCTGTATGGGAGGATTCAGAGAATCTCTAACCCTGTTTATTTCTACTTAGTATTTTATATTGTTTTGAGTTTATCAATAGGCAATCACCTACACCCATACTACAAGCTTGAACCAATGTTAGTACAATTATTACGGAAATACACATATGGTCATATTATCGTTAGTTCGGTGCATGATGGAAAGTTACAAGGTTATACATCCCGGCTCAGACTAGCTAGATAACAGGAGCAGGGTGTCTCGTAGAATGTTCTTGAGAGAAAAGGTTAGTGTGGGAAAGTTGCATGTGAATCAAGAGGAAAGAAGGAAAGAATGTATGTTATGCAAAGAGTATAATAACATGATTTTGAAGCAAGCAGACAAAATGGAGTTGCCATAGCATGAATATCAATATGTCCTTTACACCTACAATTCACATTTTCAAGAGCTATATATCATATATTATTTACCCACTAATCTTGTATAAGTCTAAAATTAGTGAGTACTAAATAGAGAATAAAGAAACATATATAAAATATAATAAATATCACTTGACCCAACTAGATGTGTGACTTATAGTGCTGCCCAACAAAATAAAAAATCCCACATGTTTCACCATCCCTGTAGGTTCACCAGGGGTACAGATGTATTTACCAAGATTAAGTATATATAGTAATCATAATTAATAATAAAACTGAGAATTTAATTAGTCATAATATCTACTTGTTATCACATGTGGAAATGTCTCCCGATGAAGAAAGAAGGAAGTAGGAGTATAAGGCACCAAACAATAAGCGCACGGCAAGAAAAAATCTGCATGTGTATCAAAGTAGAAGGTTGTGTCACGGTGCAAAACATGAAGCAGAACAGAATATGCGTGCCAGGATGGAAAACAGGAACTTTTTAGTGTGTGTCAAGTTGAATAGCATTAAAAGAAATGCAGTAGAAATAGAGATAGCCAATGACAGCACTACACCATGCTGTCCTCGGATTACATAGCAAAAACCTGCTGACGGATTCCCTTTAATAGATCAAAAAATACAAAATGAGACACACAGATTAAAAATGCTTAAAAAGCACTCATAGACAAAACCCCCTGTGTGGTTAAAGGGGTAAATCTTATAACATACCCATAAAATATGGGGCAAGATACTCAAATAGAACACCTCGAATGCCAAGTTAATATAGGTCCAAAATGGCACATTAATGAAGCAGTAACAGAAAGTAAATAGAAAAACAAATAATTGCTTAAATTATGCAATGTGCATTTATTTTTTTTCCATAAATCATGCAATTATTTATTTTTCCTTTTACTGTTACTGCTCCATTATTCTGCCATTTTGTACCTATAGTAACTTGTCATTTGCGGTGTTATAGCTGAGGGTCTTACCCATGAAATTGGCATTAACGCTTTGATAAATTTTCACCATAAATCTCCTACTTTGGAGAATAGAGTTCATGTGAAAAAGTAAGAATAGTCAATATAAAATACATATACTATTATTTATTTATTTACTTATTTATTTTTTGCCTTGTTATATATAGGAAGAAGGTCATGTCAGTTTCTGAACAAAATGGAAAAATTTCCAAAAGTGATCGTAGGAGAAACCAGAAATATCCTAACCAACAAGGGCAGACTTATACTGATGAACATAAAGAAAGAAGGGAAAGTAGAAGATTGGGCAAAGGGAGATCACAAGACATTCCAGAAAAGGAGGAAGCAACAAACATGGAAGAAGATAAGGAGAGAGCTGATGAAGATTATCAAACACGGTATAGAAGTGACCCCAATTTAGCCAGGTACCCTGTAAAGCCCCAGCCAGAGGAACAACAGATGCGCATGCATGCCAAGGTTTCAAAAGCACGGCATGAGAGGAGACACAGTGATGCATCACTACCACATACAGAATTAGATGACCCAGAAGTTCCTGAGAACAAATTAGGGAAGAATTCTCATACACAAGGAACTCAGGACAAAAGAACTGTTCTAGAAAGTCAGCAGTCCTATTCTATTGATAGGAATGGCGATGGGATAGTTTCTAAGCCAAACCAAGTGTCAAATCACAGCCCACCTAGTCCTAGACATAGCCCTGTGCCACCAGAACACATCGAGGCTAAAAACCATGATTCTTTCAAAAAACAAACTCGGTTAGACCCAAGTTCTGCTCTTTTAATGAGAAAGACTAACCGCGAAAAAATGGAAACAATGTCAAGGAATGATTCTCTTAGTTCAGATCAATCGGAATCTGTTAGACCTTCCCCACCAAAGCCCCACAGGTCTAAAAGAGGTGGAAAGAGAAGACAGATGTCAGTGAGTAGCTCAGAAGAAGAAGGAGCATCCACACCAGAGTATACCAGTTGTGAGGATGTGGAAATTGAAAGCGAAAGTGTTAGTGAAAAAGGTAAGATGACATTTTATTCTTGCAATTTTATCTTAGGATACTGGTCAGTAGTAACACTATGGAAGTATTGTGTGAGATTCATGCTGCGAGAGAGGAGAAGGAACTGTTGCAGAGAGAGGCACCTGGTTGGTTAAACAGCACAGCTCTCAATACTAGAAGAACCACTTAGCACTGTTTTGTCTGCGTCCACCCAACAGTTGGCTCCCTGAACGATAATGTCCTCCCACCGTTACCTTTGTAATTTGTTGAAAAATCGCTGTTTTAATCCCTATGTAAATGAGATTAAAGTGCTCTGGTCAAAGCAGTTCCCAAACCTCTTATTCTCCACCCAGTTCCATGTAGTCAAGGCAGTGAATTGTCAGTTAAACAGGTTGTCCACTACTTTAGCATTGAAGACCTATCTTTGGATAGGTCATCAATGTCTGATCGGTCGGGGTCCAACACTTGGTACCCCCTCCGATCAGCTGTTATTGGTGTCAGCGGCACCGGTCGCCAGCCGGAAGCACTCACTTGTGGAGCTGGCCGTTTTCTGATAGTGGCCGCCACAGTACGGCCAACACTGATAACATCTGATCGGCGAGGGTGCCGGGTTTTGAACCCCAACCGATCAGACATTGATGAGATAGGTCAATGCTAAAGTAGTGGAGAACCTCTTTAATCAGAGGGAAGTGGTGCTGGGCAGAGAATAAAGTCAGGAGGGCAGATGTTTGGGAAGTGCTTTGACTATCCCAGAGCACTTTATCCTCATTTGCATATGAATTAAAACAGAAATTTTTCAGTCAGGGAGCAACAGATTGTATGAGTCTGGATGACATTATCTTTCAGAGAGCAACATGATAATATAAACAGTTTAGGGGAGAGGGTAGAAGGCTTTTGACAGATTTCCTTTAATATGCAATGAAGGCTAAATCAGGAGGGATTGTATTTTACTTTTCTGCAGAAATAGGCACTTTTACCCCATCCCCTCAGGGTATGTGCAGGGTAATTTGCAGGTTTTAATGTCACTATGTAATTTACTCTATAATGTACTAGAATGCAAAACAATATGTTTAGTGGAATTTAAAAAATTAGCAATTCTTCTATTGTATTTTAGGTTTAATTTTTAAGTCATTCAGCGTGCAAGTAACTTATTTTGTGGGTCAGTATAGTTTAAGTGGAAACAAATTAATGCAGTTCAAGCATTATTACTTAAAGGGGTTTCCGAAATGAACAAAGTACATTTTAGTTAACAGATCTTGGAATAAAAATAATTTCCACAATTGGATGTGTTAAAAAATTGCCTTCCTGCAGAGATAATCTTATAAATGTGCCCCTGCTGTGTACTGTGTAATAGCTGTGTCTGACCGTGCAGGAACACGGTCTGATCATACCATATCTCCTGGGCAGGGGAGGAGGAAAAAGAGTATACAGACAGGACAGCAGGGGATCACAGCTGATTCTTTTTGTGAGACAAAACATTTCACTCCCTGTGTTTAACCCCTTAGTGACGGATTCAATTTTGACCTAAATGAACAGGCCAAATTTTGCAATTCTGACCACTGTCACTTTATGAGGTAATTACTCTGGAACGCTTCAACGGATCCCCTTGATTCTGAGATTGTTTTTTCATGACATATTGTACTTCATGATAGTGGTAAAATTTCTTCAGTATGACTTGTGTTTATTTGTGAAAAAAACAGAAATTTGGTGAAAATTTTTCAATTTTCAAACTTTGAATTTTCATGCCCTTAAATCAGAGAGATATGTCACACAAAATATTTAATAAATTATATTTGCCACATGTCTAGTTTACATCAGCAGAATTTTTGAAACAATTTTTTTTTTTTGTTAGGAAGTTATAAGGGTTAAAATTTGACCAGTGATTTCTCATTTTTCCAACAAAATTTACAAAACCATTTTTTTAGGAGCCACATCACATTTAAAGTGACTTTGAGGGGCCTATATAACAGAAAATGTCCAAAAATGACACTATTCTAAAAACTGCACCCCTCAAGGTGCTCAAAACCACATTCAAGAAGTTTATTAGCCCTTCATGTGCTTCACAGGAACTTAAGCAACATGGAAGGAAAAAAATGAACATTTAACTTTTTTTCATAAAAATTTGACTTCAGACCCAAAGTTTTTTATTTTCACAATGGTAACGAGAAAATGGACCACAAAATTTGTTATGCAATTTCTCCTGAACATGCCGATACCCCATATGTGGGGAAAACTACTGTTTGGACGCATGACAGAGCTCGGAAGGGAAGGAGCAAAATTGTCAAATTGTCAGGAATTGAGAGCGGACGCCTTGTTGGGTTTGGGGAGCCCCTGATGTGCCTAAACAAGGAAAACCCTCCACAAGTGACCACATTTTGGAAACTAGATACCTCAAGGATTTTATCCAGGGGTATAGTGAGCAGTTTGAACCTACCGGCACTACACAGAATTTGATAACATTAAGTCATTAGATGGAAATTTTTTTTTTTTTTTTCACGAAAATGTTGTGTTAGCCCCAAACTTGTAATTTTCACAATTGATAATAGGTGAAGACGGACCCCATGATTTGTTACGCAATTTGTCCCAAATGCGCTGATACCCCATATGTGGTCAAAAACTTCTGTTTGGGCACATGACAGGGCTAGGAAAGGAACGAGAGCCATTTGTCTGGGATAGATTGTGATTGCCATGTCGCATTTGGAGAGCCTATGACATGCGAAAACAGCAGAGACTCAGTCAAGTGACCCCATTTTGGAAACTAGACCCTTCAAGGAATTAATCTAGGGGTGTACTGAGCATTTTTAACCTACAGGTGATTGACGAAACTTTATAACATTTAGATGTGAGAACTATGCAGCTGATGTGATTTATCTGGACTTTGCAAAGGCATTTGATACTACACCTAAACCGGAAAGGGTTCTTTACAGTCAGAGCAGTCGGACTGTGGAATGTCCTACCACAACAGGTAGTGATAGCAGACACTATAACTGCTTTCAAAAAAGGGCTGGACGATTTCCTCGATACACATAACATTGTGGGTTACAGGTAAATTAGACAAAATGTTACAAGTATAGTAGTATATTTAGTACGGTAATAGTAATTACATAACTAGTATTATAATTAGGTTTGATCCAGGGTTCTTGTACTGATCGCCTTTTCTCTGGGTCAAGGAGTTTTTCCCCTGTGATGCAAATTGGCTGAATGTGTCCTGGGGTTTTTGCCTTCTTCAGGATCAACAGATTTAGGCATAGGGATTTTAGTAATACCATTATTAGAATCACAAGAGTAATACAAAATATAAAACTAATTAAAGGGGTTGTCCACTACTTTATATGATCCCCCAATGTATTCCCTCAGGGCCCATAAGTGTTTCTCTAAATTCCTTGTGGTGCCTTTTATGCCTGTGAGTGGCACTATCACTGGCCGCTCACAGGCATCACGTGACCCCCGGCTGCAGCCGGCTCTGACATCCGCTGATGTCACGTCAAGTTCCGGCTGCCGCAGGGGGTGACTCACTTCTGCGTTCCATGGTGGATGATGGGCTGTGGGCGGAGTTACCCAGCACGTCACACCCAGCATCCACCGTGCGCTCTCCCTCTCCTCATTCACTGGGAAAGCGCGTGGTGGATGCTGGGTGTGACGTGCTGTGTAACCCCACCCACAACCCAGCTGCCACCACGGGGAGCGCGTCACTGATGTCACACCTCACTTGACGTGACATCAGTGACGGGTCATGTGATGACTGTGAGCGGCCAGCGATAGCGCCGCTCAGAGGCAGAAAAGGCACCTCAAGGTGTTTACAAAAACACTTCTGGGCCCGGGGGGATATATTGGGGGGTTCATATAAAGTAGTGGACAACTTCTTTAACTAATTAAAAAATGAAATTATAAACAGGTCCATTTTTAACTGTAGTAGTTCATTAATAATAAAAATGGTAATAATAATACATTGTGAGGCCTGGTCCCAATTAGTTAGTAAGTTAGTGTAGTGTTAGTGTAGGGAGTACAATTGGGGAAGGAAGGTTGAACTTGATGGACCTAGGTCTTCTTTCAACCTATATAATACTATGTTACTATATAACAAAAAATAAAATAAATTCCACTAAAATACTGTTTTAGCACCACATTTATAATTTACACAAGGGGTAATGGGAGAACTTGGACTCCAAAAATGTTCAGCAATTTCTCCCTCATATGGCAGTACCTCATATATGGTTGTACACTACTGTTTGAGCACACAGCAGGGATCGGATGGGAAGGAGCATTACTTTGCTATTAAAACGCAGATTCAGTTTGAATAGATTGTGGGCTTCACTAGCTGAGCCCCTGAGCTGCCAGAACAGCAGAAACCCCCCACCCCAGGCGACCCCATATTGGAAACTTCACTGCCTAAGGAATTCATCTAGGGGTGTAGTGAGTATTTTGAACCAATAGGTACCTCACAGAATTTTATAACATTGAGACATGGAAATATGACATTTTAGTGGTAAAAATGTAATTTTTTTTATTTGCTGCAAATTTTTCAGGTACACAAGGGTTAATAGGTGAAACTGGACCCTATAATTTATTGTGCAATTTCTCCCAAACAAAGTGATGCCCCATATGTTGTCAGAAATTACTGTTAGGCCACACATCAGGGCTGAGAAGAAAGGAGCACTATTTGGCTTTTGGAGCACAGATTTTGGTAGAATAGTTTGCGAGCGACATTTGCGGAGCCCGGAAGGTGCCAGAACAGCAGAAAAAAAACAAAAGTGACCACCTTATAGACATTGCACCTCTCAAAGAATTAATCTACGGCTGCAGTGACTATTTTGTAACATCCACGCCAGGCTTTATTCTGGAGAATTGCAAATGTGCCAGTTTAGTGCCCATAAATTGTGCCCCCATATATTGTAGCGCCCCGATAAATTAAGTGCTCTCTCCCCACTACAATAATGCCAAACATGTGGCCGCTTACTGCTGTTTAGGCAGAGTGGGGCTCAGAAGGAGGGGGCATTTAGATTTGGCAGCACCAAATTCACTGGATTTGTTTTGAGGGGATGAGAACCATTTTGCTTTTCCAGAGTCTTTGTTCTACCTGTAACGTGGGACCCCCTATATTTCCAGTGACAGATGACA
Source organism: Phyllobates terribilis (assembly GCF_046119375.1). Classification (NCBI taxonomy): domain Eukaryota; kingdom Metazoa; phylum Chordata; class Amphibia; order Anura; family Dendrobatidae; genus Phyllobates; species Phyllobates terribilis. The sequence goes on from NW_027362763.1 coordinate 398,214,253, forward strand.
GACCTGAATGGGGGCTGGTTTTGTGCAGGATAAATTAGGGTTTTTATTGGTAACATTTTGGGGTACATAATATTTTTCGATAGCTTCCAGAATAAATCTGGGATCACCTTCTTGTGTTCTACGCTGAGCACTTACGTAGGGGTTTCCGTGTAAATTTCACAAAAATGCGATTCAGACGAAACTCCTCCCGACGGAACCACTCGCCATAAAGAAGCAGATGGAGACACTTAATACTCCATTTGACGTCTGCTCAAGTGGTATCCATCTTTTTAGGTGTACACAAAGCTGTGGTCTTACACACTTGTGCGCTAAAAAGACGCCTAAAATAATGGGACACCTCTGGAACACAGACCAGTTCAAAGTGACTCCATCTGCCTCATAAGCGACTGGCTCCATCTGGGGTTTTGTCTGAATCGCGGTTTTGGAGAATGTACAAGGAAACCCCAACCTAAGCGCTCAGCAGAGAGCGCAGGATAAATGTGAGCCGAGCCTTATTCCGATTTTTGGGAGGTAGAATAGAAGAAAGGTATAAAAAGCAGTACTAGAATAGTTCTTATTTTTATTTTTGCGCCTTTTTCCGTGCGGTACAAGTGATAAGGTAAATTTATTCTTTGGGTCAGTGCGATTACAGCGATACCAGATTTACGTTTTTTTTTTTATGCTTTGCTACTATCACACATTAAAAATGTTACTTTATAAAAAGTATTTTTTTCGTTGCAATATACCGAGAGCTGTAACTTTTATATTTTTTGGTGAACAGAGCTGTATGGGGCTTATTTTTTGCGGGATGAGTTGCAGATTTTTTTTGGTACTATTTTGGGGCACATAATATTTTTTGATGGCTTTTAATTCAGATTCTTCAGACACAGAATGAAAAAAACTAGTAATTCAGTTATTTTTTTTTAATCTTTTTGCACCTTTCAGTTTGTGGTAAAAGTGATAAGTTTGATTTGTCCGTCGGGTCGGTACAATTACAGCCATACCAGATTTATATTGCTTTTTTTAGGTTTTGCTATTTTACAGACTAAAAACAATAATTTACAAAAATGAATTTATTTTTGCATCGTTATGTTCTTAGAGATGTAACTTTATTTTTTTGCCGAATGAGCGATATTACGGCTTGTTTTTTGTGGGACGGTTTGGCGTTTTCATTTGTACCATTTTTTTTTTACATACGACTTTTTGATTGCTTTTTAGTCACTTTTTGGGAGTCAGTATGATGAAAAAGCAACATTTTTGGCGTGTTTTTTTATTATTTATTTTTACGACGTGCACCAAATGGAATAAATAACATGCCAGTTTTATAGAGCGGGTCGTTCCGGACGCGGCAATACCAATTATGTGTATTTTGATGTGGTTTTTTTTAATTTTTATCACAAACGCTGCGTTTTGAGTTGTGAAATGGATTTTAATGATTTGTGTGCACTTTTTTTTTTTTTTTTTTTTACTTTTTTACATATTTTATTTCACTTTTTTCACTTTTTTACTTAGTCCTACTGTTGGACAGGTGTATTCTTTTTTTTTTATTTCTGATCTCATATACTGAGACCTGTCAGTGAGTCTGTCAGTGCCTGACTGTGCCTGTCGGACTCAGCTTATAGCTGGATCTCAGAGGCCACCGTACCCGGGGATCATCACATGATCTCAGGGTACCATGGTAACCATCGAGACCCTCGATTCTCATCACGGGGGTCCGATGGTTACTAAGGGGGTCTTGCGACCTCCTTATAACCACTTAAATAGCGCTGTCACAATTAACAGCGGTATTTAAGGGGTTAGTCGGCCCCGATTGGCATCAAAACCAGCCGGGGCCGATACTGCAGGGTATCAGCTATCACGGACAGCTGATACCCATGGGAATTGGCACCTCTAGGCGACGCTATATTCTTATTCCCAATCACTGTTTTAAAACGGCAATGAGGGTATGAGGCCCCTTAAAGACCGCCATTTTAATGCATATCGGCGGTCATTAAGGGATTAAGCAATGTTTTGCCTTAAGGAAAGAATCAACAGCTGTGATCCCCATGTTGTCCTGTCTGTATACTCTTTTGCCTCCTCCCCTGCCCAGGAGCTGTTGTATGATTAGACCATGTTCCTTCACAGTCAGACACAGCCATTACACAGTGCAGGAACATTTTTTTTATACACATTCAGTTGTGGAAGTTATTATTATTCAAAGATCTATTGATTAAAATGTTGAATACAATTAACTTTGTGGGAAAACCCCTCTAAATAAAAAAAAATTGTTTATAGTCATAATCTGAGATCTGTAAATAACTTTTATATCTTCCCTTTAATAGATTTGCAAATCGGCAGGATTTTTTTTTTTTGCGGTGTAAGCTGTAGGTTTTTTATTGGCACCATTTTGACATGCACATACATTTTTGATTGCGTGTTAGTCCATTTTTGAGGTGACAAGGTGACATTATCTTTTTACTGTCTTACAAGTTCATTGGACTGTTACAAATGTAGCTATAACAAATAAACTATGTACGCTAATTATATATATATATTTCTAGCGCATAAGAAGAAGAGGCAGCACTCCAAAAAAGAGTGCACTTTATTAGTCCATCAGATGTGGCAACGTTTCGGCTGAGCACTGAAACTTGAAAAAGGCTGTACTCAGCCGAAACGTTGCCACATCTGATGGACTAATAAAGTCCCCTTTTTTCACAATTTTTGGAGTGCTGCCTCTTCTTCTTATGCGCTATATATATTGGACAAACGGATTTTCAAGTCTAGTGCTGTTCCGTTTTCTTATTTAATATATATATTTGTATATAATTACACTGTATATATACTGTATATGTACTGTATGTGGTTGACTCTGATCAGAGTGGGATACGATTTTCCCAGATGTGAAGAATAAAAAACAATATCCTTCTCCTTTTTGTGAAAATCGGAATCTGATTGTGGTCCGATTTTTTTTTTTTTCACGGACCCATAGACCTGAATGGCTGAATGCGATCCAATAATCGAATGCAACTCGTGCAAGGAACAAATCGGATATATGTAAAGCCCCACAGAATAAAATGGGGATGAGTGCTATCCGTCAAAATGATGGATAGCACCCGTGCGATTTTTACGGTCGTCTGTACGAGTCCTATTACTTAGTGATCTCTAATTAAGCCCTGCCCTAACTTACTAGGTGTACAAAAATGGGAGTCACATAGGCTTTCATTAGTTCTCCAGCTGCCATAAAAAACAAGCACCACACTGCCATTGCATTACTGGGGTTAGGGTGGAATGGGCCCGTCCGGTGGCCTCGCCTCCACCTTTCTGCTTAATGGCATTGTGTTTGCTATATGCTATGCCATCTAAGAGGTGCCCTTGTCAGCCGTGCTGCAAAAAAAAAAAATAGACAAGACATGTCGCCGTGTGTTTTGATGGATACATGTGGCATCAGTGAAAAAAACGGATATCACATGTACTGGAAGCATGGATTTATGAAAGAAGGCCTAAGAAGCGGCTCCAGAGCCTTGTGTACTTCCTCCTTGTGTACCCGTTTTTTTGACCAGTTGTCAGGGCATGACGCCATGTGTGCGTCACTGTACAGTAATGACGTTGCGCCGAGCTTACGAATCAGAAGAGGCGCCGGGAATGCTGGCCGGGAGCAGGAGGTTTCATTGCCCTCCTCCGGTGGCCATGGAATACTGATGTTCATGTTGGACCAGAGTCTTGGAGATATATTTGCTCATTTTTAATAAAGTATTTTTCGTGCACAGTTTTATTGTGTATAACATTTATTTGTTGTAAAAAAGTGAATGCTGAAGATGAGAAATGTAGGAAAGAAAGAATTGTTTCTCCTATTTTAGGACTCAGGCCACAATGTGTGAATCTGGATCCTGTTTACTTGATGATCTTCATGATATTTGCATTTAATAAGAAGCATTTTTCTACTAACTGCTAGAGGTCGCTCACACACTGCATCCCCTATACTGAGGGGAAAACCAGCTGTCAGGGACAGGGACCCAGCAAAGGACACCTGAAAGCAAAATATTCTGACGCGCCCCTGGGCCTGTGTCGCGCTGCGGTGCGCACGCGGGAGCTTACCCGGAGCCGGATCCGTGGAGGGTTGTAGTCTCGTGGCGGTGACCCGGTCCGTGCCCAGGGAGTCAAACTGGACGGCAGTCTACTAGTAGTAAATAGTTGATGACTACGCCACCCGTTGAGTGCAGCCAGGGAGCTGCTGCTGCGGGGCAGACCGCTGAGGCCGATGGTAGGATTATGCAGCGTGATAGTATAACCCCCAACGGGAGGGGTATGGTCTCAGGGCAGCCGACGTGGACGATGGGGGTAGCAGGAACCACTCAGAGACGGTACGGTGTAGTTCAGGGTCTTTACTGGTGACAATGATAGACCCTCCCGGAGTACTTGCTAGCGAACGGGGCCTGGTCAGTCCTTGAGCAGATGGGATCTCCCCTGGCCAGGCGTAGTTGTAGGCCTCCCAAACTGACTGTACTCTTCTGGCTACCTTGCTAGAAGCTGATGTAAGTAGCCCACGTCCCTGAGTGTACCGTGTGGTGCTCACCCGTATGGCCGGTGACTCGGGGCCTTCTAATGGCTTCCGCTCCACGATGGCGGTGCTGGTCCCACGCGTGTGACCGTGCCTTCGGGCTTCTGGGCCAGAGGACCTGAAATCCCCTGCCTGACGGATTCTGCTGCTGGGTAGGAGTTAGTCCCCACAGCCTCGGACTCCGGGTCCGGAAAGAAGTCTTCTTAGTCAGGGCGAGCTCTGCGGCTGCCAGCCCCTGACTCCTTGTAACTCTGCTGTTTCCTATGCTGCTTCTTGTCTCTACTCCACTTGTCTGACTCACCCTGCCTCAGCCCCGGGTTTATACAGGGGAAGTTCTTCCCCTCCCAAGACTGGGCAGGAGGTGTGGCATGCACAGGATCCCTGACCAAAGGACCTCCCACCTGCTCTCAGACATAACATTACATTACTGTGGAAAACCAGACCCCTGGGGTGCCACATTCCCCCCTAGTGAAATTTAGTACTCCGGGACTAAACACATTTAGAAAAACATAACAAGGCAAAAACATTAATAATACAATAAGAAAACATATAAAGATGGTTACGGCGTGTCCGCAACCGGGTGCAGTCTCTGAAGAGAGCAAGGTGTCCATTTCACCAACACAGGGAGACGTAACCAGGTAGGGGTCTGTCCTACCCCGAGTCCTTAACAGTCTCTAGTCCATCCTGGGTTACGCTCCAACTATGTACAAGGATTCCCGGTAAATCCACCAAGGATTCCTAAAAATAACTAGAAACACAAAATTATACACAAGCAACAAGACACAGAAAAACATAAATAAAACAATTTATACACTTTAAATTCTCCAGCGTGCGGGTAACTGGCCTCTAGTGGCCCGAGTGGACCTACGGAGCTGACTGTCTGGCCCTGAACTACAGGGTGTAGGAGCTGTCAAGGGTAAACTGGGCAGCTGTCTACCGGCTCTTTGTCTCACTAGGGGTACGGCAGGCTCACTATAAGCAGAGGGTTGATTCTCCTGTTCTGCTTGTGTGGAGTCTTCTGCCTCCTGGACCGGCTGTTCTTCCAGCTCTACCCGTTGCTCCGTAGGTTCTTGGGATGATGGTTGGAGGAAGGTGAGTACGGGTACCACAACTGCACCATTGACTTGAGTCCAAGACTGAGGGAAGTCCCCGAGCACGGTACTAACCATATCTTCCCTTTCTTCCACGGGTCGATGGTCTTCTTGTTCCTCTTCAGGGTTCCTCAGTTGTTCGGGACACTTCTTCAGGTGGTCCCGGGATACAATGGCTGTGGTTTCCCCTCCGTCTTTACTGATGGTACAGACCTTCGGGTTCTCGTGGCTTGAGGGCAGTACGGTGTACGGGTCCTTCTCCCACTGGTCGTCCAACTTGTGGAGCCGTCTCTTCCTCTTCAAGACCTGCTCTCCGGGTACCAGGGGAACAGCGGGAGCATACTGGTTGTAAGTTTTCTCTTGTCTTTCCCTAGCCTGACAGAGACTTCGCTCCACGCTCTCCTGTACTCTCCGGTACTGCTGCTGCCTCTCTGTGTCCCAGTCTGTTTCTGGTGAAGTGTCCTCGGGGGTCAGGACTCCCATTTCCAGGTCAACAGGTAACTTACCAGGTCTTGCCCTCATTAGGTAAGCCGGGGTACAGTTGGTGGAACCTACCGGGATGTGGTTGTATAGGTCCACCAGATCGGGCAACTTTTCAGGCCACAGACTGCGTTCTTCCAGGGGCAACGTTTTTAGAAGATCCATTACCACCTGGTTCATTTTTTCACAAAGTCCATTAGTCTGCGGATGGTAGGGTGTCGTCCTTATCTTCCGGCAGCCATACAGATTGCAGAATTCCTGAAAGTCCTCCGCTTCAAAGGCAGGTCCCTGGTCCGTCAGCACTTGGTCCGGGTACCCGTGTGGACGGCAGAAGTGCTGCTGGAAGGCTCTAGCTGCTGTTTGAGCCGTTAAGTCCTTGACGGGGACGACAACCAAGAACCGGGAGTAATGATCCACGATGGTTAACGCGTAGACGTAGCCACTTCTGCTTGGGGTCAGTTTTACATGATCCAAGGCTACCAGTTCCAACGGTTGCCGGGTGACGATGGACTGCAGGGGAGTCTTCTGGCTGGCTCGGTCCTTCCTTCTCAGGTTGCACGGGCCACAATCTCTGCACCACTTCTCGATGGTTCCCCTCATGCCTACCCAGTGGAACCGCTCGCGCAGCAGGAACTCCAGCTTTTTCCACCCAAAGTGTCCAGCTCCGTCGTGGTATGCCTCCATCACCATGGCTGCGTCTCTTCGTGGCACCACTACTTGCCAGAGTAATTCATGCGTCCGGGAGTTAACCATTCTGCGGCACAACTTCCCTTTGTAAAGGAACAGTCGACTCTTCTCTGCCCATAGTTGTTTGGCTTCCTCCGGAGCGTCTGGTTCAAGGCGAGCCTCCGGCCGAGTCAGCATCTCCTTCACCAGTCGGACGGCAGGGTCGCTGTCTTGCGTTTCCGCCCAGTTGTAGTGGGGTAAGGGGTTCAACGTAGCAGCCTGCTTACTCCTTACCCGGTGGGAATACTGAATAGTCCCATGACGGTGGAACGCAGGGAGTTCAACTTCTTCCAGTCCCTCCGGATCTTCTCCTCCGTCCGGCAGGTTGGGCATCCTGGACAGGGCGTCCGCGTTGGTATTGGAGCGTCCTGCCCGGTATTTAATTGTGAACTCGTAGTTGGACAGACGGGCCATCCACCTCTGCTCCAGGGCACCGAGTCTTGCCGTGTCCAGGTGTGTCAGCGGGTTGTTATCCGTGTACACGGTGAACCGGGAAGAAGCGAGGTAATGCTTAAAGCGCTCAGTGATTGCCCATACTACGGCCAGGAACTCTAACTTAAATGAGCTGTAATTCTCGGGGTTCCTTTCGGTGGGTCGCAGTTTTCGGCTGGCGTAGGCGATTTCTCGTTCCTTCCCCTGCTGGATCTGGGACAGTACGGCTCCTAGCCCGATGTTACTGGCGTCGGTGTAGAGGATAAAGGGCTGGCTATAGTCCGGGTACGCCAGGATTTCGTCCCCCGTGAGGGCCATCTTCAGCTGGCGGAAGGACTCTTCTTCCAGCTCTTCCCATTTGAAGGGCGGCTTCTGGTTCTTGGCCTTCCGGGACTGGCCTATCAGGAGGTCCTGCATAGGTGCTGCCTTTTTGGTGAAACCGGGAATAAACCTTCGGTAGTAGCCTACCAACCCGAGGAACTGCCGCACTTCTTTTACGCTGGAGGGGCTTGGCCATTCCTTAATTGCGGTGATTTTATCAGGGTCGGGAGCCACTCCGTCAGCGCTCACTACGTGTCCCAGGTACTGCACCTTTGGTTTCAGGAGGTGACACTTGGAGGGTTTCACCTTTAGGCCGTAACTCGCCAGAGCCTCGAACACTTCCGCCAGGTGTTTCAGGTGGTCCTCATACGTCTTGGAATATACGATGACATCGTCCAGGTACAACAGGACCGTCTCGAAGTTTCTGTGGCCCAGACAACACTCCATTAGGCGTTGGAAGGTTCCTGGTGCGTTGCAGAGTCCGAACGGCATGCAGGTGAACTCGCTAAGTCCCATCGGGGTGGTGAATGCGGTCTTCTCCCGGTCCGCCTCTGCTACAGGAACCTGCCAGTACCCGCTAGTGAGATCCAAGGTAGAGAAGAAGTTAGCAGACCTTAAAGCAGCCAATGACTCCTCTATCCTTGGTAAGGGGTACGCATCCTTGTGTGTGATACGGTTGATTTTCCGGTAATCTACACACATCCTCATGGTGTTGTCTTTCTTTTTGACTAAAACTAATGGGGCTGCCCAGGGACTACAACTATCCCGGATTACCCCAGCCTCCTTCATGTCTCTAAGCATCCCCTTGGCGTGTTGGTAATGTGCAGGGGGTACGGGTCGATACCTCTCTTTTATGGGAGGATGATCTCCCGTGGGGATGCGATGTTCTACCCCCTTGACTCGCCCGAAGTCTAACGGGTGTTTACTAAACACTCTCTCATACTCTTGAACCACCCGATAGACTCCTTGTTTCTGATGTGAGGGAGTGGAGTCAGTACCCAGATGTAGTTGCTGACACCAGTCCTCCATGTCTTTCTTAGAGCCGTTACCTTCCTCCGGGTGAGATGGAGGCAAGGGTTCCACAGATTGTATAGAATTTTGATTAGTGATATATAATTTGGCTAGCGTGGCATACCGGGGCAGGTACACTTCCCTCTCCCCGATATTTATTATGCGAACGGGCACCCTCCCATGGCGTACATTAACGACCCCCCGTGCTGTCAAAATGGTGGGCCTACTGTCTGAGTAAACTGGTTCTACCATTGCCTGGTAATCTCTACCTCTCAGACCAATAGCTGCCCGGCACCAAATCATCATTTCACTTTTTGGGGGCATGGCAATAGGAAAAGGGTCACACATTCTTACGCTACCAATCTCACCGCCGGAGAGTTCCACTTGTTGCCGTTGCATCAGTGCCCGGATCTCTTTCTGGAGCACCCGCTGCTCGCCGGAGCTGGCATTCTTGGCAACCTGCTGTAAAAGGAAAATCACCTCTGCAAGACAATTTTCAATTACATTAGTTCCTAGAGTTATTTTTGGGTGACTCTCATGTTTATCAATATCTACAATGATCAGTCCCTGTGCGGCCAGTTCGACTCTACCAATTTTGATGGTCACCTCTTTAAATCCGATCTGTGGCACGGGCTGACCATTGCTGGCGATGATACTCAAGTCGTCGTCGGGGTAGCGGGTAATATCCGAGTCCTTCCAGTACTGCTTGAAGAGCACGTACGGGATGGTGGTGACCTGTGACCCGGTGTCCAGTAGGGCACTCATGGGAATGCCATCCAGTACCACAGGCAAGACTGGACGTCCTCCCACATATCTGTCGCGCCAGTTCGATGGGCCTGGTGATCTTTTTCCTGGGGGTTGGCCCTCTACCCCAGGTTGTGCCCGTTTAAAGAACAGTACCTTGCCATATGTCCGGGTTGATTGCAGCGGCGGCAGATGGGTCGTCCGTCCTCACTGTATCGGTCACTGGGTCTTCCTCTGGCCGGTGGGGTCCTCCTTGGTCGACGCCACGGGATGTCCTCCGGTCCGGATGCCAGCTGGATCTTCCCTGGGGTGGAAACCTGTAAAGACTGCACAGTTCGGGTTAGCGCAGCAACGCTCTTAGCTAGCTCTTGGACCTGATGGTGTAGGTCTGGAGCCGGGTCATTGTCCAAAGCCTGCGCATCAGCTCCCACAGGCCCTGCTGACAAGGGCGCCGCCTCCTGGTAGTAAGTGGTAGTGGGGCGTCTGTGGGTCACAACGCCACCTGGTGCCGGTTCTCGGAGCACCCGGATGGCTCTGTCCTTGAACTGTGCAAAGTCCAGATGGGGATCCTGTAAGGCCATTGCCCGCAACTGGGTTCGGTGGGCATTGCAATATAAACCCTCTATAAATTGTTCAGTCAACAGCCTGTCCTCGTTTCCCACCCCATCAGGGTCGGTCTGCTTTATGGCCCTCAGGGCCTCTTGTAGGTTTAGTGCATAGTCCCTTATACTCTCATGCGCTCGCTGCTTGCACCCGTAGAATCTAAGCTTAATCTCGGCTGAGGTGCGGGTATCAAAGGTGTCCTTCAGCCGGGTTAGTATCCCTGCGACAGTCTTCCTCCCAGGTGGCCAGGATTTTACTTCCCTTTTGGCTGCCCCTGTTAGTTGGGCCACCAGGATGCTCACTTTTTGCTCTTCTGTGAGGGGGTACACCTGGAAGAGGCTATCCAGCTTTTCTCTAAAGTCATGCAGGGTATGTGACTCCCCTGAGTACTGGGGTAGCCAAGCTGCTCCCGGGATATAGGGCATGGTGAAGGGCATAACTGCAGCAGCGGTAGCGCTGGCGGGGGTTGAGGCAGTGAAGCTCTCCTCCGTATCCGACATCTTCCTCCCCCCTAGTGGACCGTGGCCTACCTTGCGATGATCCTCTTCCGTAGGCCGCGGCTCCGCAGTGGATCGTCAGGGTTGAGGACCTTCCGTCGCGCTCCTGTGACGTCGGCGTCTGCTGGGCTCCTTCCAGGACCTTACGCAACGTCCGGACGTGAGGCGGGGCTTCAGTTCTCGCGCGCTTTCGGAGTCCACGCCCCTCTTCTTCCCGCGCGGCGTCCTCAAGATGGCGTCCAATGGCGGGAAAACTCCACGGATGGCGGGAAGAAGGTCGAAGATGGCGCCGGATGGCGGGAAAACTTCGCGGATGGCGGGAAGAAGGTAGAAGATGGCGCCGGATGGCGGGAAACCTCCACGGATAGCGGGAATCTTCACCACTGGTAAGTTTGAACAGTCTTTGCTTTTCAGGCACGCAGTACCCGGTGGTTGCGGGCACGAAATCCTGCCGACTACGCCAAAGTTGACGCGCCCCTGGGCCTGTGTCGCGCTGCGGTGCGCACGAGGGAGCTTACCCGGAGCCGGATCCGTGGAGGGTTGTAGTCTCGTGGCGGTGACCCGGTCCGTGCCCAGGGAGTCAAACTGGACGGCAGTCTACTAGTAGTAAATAGTTGATGACTACGCCACCCGTTGAGTGCAGCCAGGGAGCTGCTGCTGCGGGGCAGACCGCTGAGGCCGATGGTAGGATTATGCAGCGTGATAGTATAACCCCCAACGGGAGGGGTATGGTCTCAGGGCAGCCGACGTGGACGATGGGGGTAGCAGGAACCACTCAGAGACGGTACGGTGTAGTTCAGGGTCTTTACTGGTGACAATGATAGACCCTCCCGGAGTACTTGCTAGCGAACGGGGCCTGGTCAGTCCTTGAGCAGATGGGATCTCCCCTGGCCAGGCGTAGTTGTAGGCCTCCCAAACTGACTGTACTCTTCTGGCTACCTTGCTAGAAGCTGATGTAAGTAGCCCACGTCCCTGAGTGTACCGTGTGGTGCTCACCCGTATGGCCGGTGACTCGGGGCCTTCTAATGGCTTCCGCTCCACGATGGCGGTGCTGGTCCCACGCGTGTGACCGTGCCTTCGGGCTTCTGGGCCAGAGGACCTGAAATCCCCTGCCTGACGGATTCTGCTGCTGGGTAGGAGTTAGTCCCCACAGCCTCGGACTCCGGGTCCGGAAAGAAGTCTTCTTAGTCAGGGCGAGCTCTGCGGCTGCCAGCCCCTGACTCCTTGTAACTCTGCTGTTTCCTATGCTGCTTCTTGTCTCTACTCCACTTGTCTGACTCACCCTGCCTCAGCCCCGGGTTTATACAGGGGAAGTTCTTCCCCTCCCAAGACTGGGCAGGAGGTGTGGCATGCACAGGATCCCTGACCAAAGGACCTCCCACCTGCTCTCAGACATAACATTACATTACTGTGGAAAACCAGACCCCTGGGGTGCCACAATTCCACAAATGTATACATTATATGCTGACTTTCAATCAGAGGTCTAGGCATATATTATTTAACCCCTTAATGATAAGGCCTAAAAAGGCGTTAGTAATCGGCAATTTTTTTTCCTTTTTTTTTTTTAACTCTCAGCATTTCAAAGGTCACAGCTTTTAATTTTTGACAGTGACATGACAGTATTAATTTCTCTGAAACTTGTATTCATTTTTTGTGAAGCAAATATAGAAAAAGGTGATTTTTAGAATTCTTTTTTTTTGTTTATTTTGTATACTGTTTATGCTCAACACAAAAAACAATTCTCTGCCATAAGTGAGGGAGGTAGTTGCTGGGCACAGTAAGTGTTGATCATGATTTATGAAGAGAACGTCTCCTCATTGGCGGAGGTTCAAACCTCTGTAAGGTGGCAGCTGGACACGCGATATGTGTCACCAAGGTGGTTAGCCTTGGTGACGTGAGCCCAGAAAAGCTGGCTCCTGCAGCGTTAGTACTGAGAGTTTTTTTTAATGGGCCCAAAGAGGTGAAAGACCTCTTGGTGCTGGTCTCCTTGACAGGAGTTGAGAGAGAGCTGGACATTTAGACTGTTTTGTTTTTCCTTATCCTGATTTGTATGCCAGCGTGTTTGTATTTCTTTTGCGCTGGAGATTTACGGACTGCAATAAATCTACCTGTTTTGCACCAAGCAGCTTCGTGTCTGTGCCCACCTCAACCGCTGCCAGAGAGAGTGAACTGCTACAGCTCGTTGACTTCTTGAGCAAGTCTTATGTCCGAAACCCACTTTCTCTGTACAGTAGGTCTTCCTGACAGATGGCACCGGTGGAATCATGCAGCAAAGTGTCTAGATCAGGGGTCTTAAACACAGCCGGGTAAATGGGCCACACGTAGAGAAAAATTGGAATTTGTCGGGACGCATTCTTTGTGGAACAAGATGATGTTTTCACTCATACAATATTTTTTCTACATGACTTTTTGATCACTTTTTTATTCCACTTTGTGTATCCGTATAATAAAAAAACCTACATTTTTAGCATTTTTTAAAGTGTTACTCCTATAGGTAAACTTTTATAGATCCAGTCGTTCCAGACACCATTATGCCAAACATGTACTATTTTTGTTTACTTTGGTTTTTCTGTAAAACAGCGTTTTTAGTGGCAAAATATTTTTCTGTTTTTGTTTTTTCATTTTTTTTATTTTTATTTTAGCAATTTTCTAAGTCCCCCAATTGTCACTATACAGTAATAGTCAGTGTTTTAACCCCTATCTCATGCTGTCCTCAGATTACATAATAAAAACTTGCTGACAGATTAATTTAATATGAAAGCCGATTTAATTATTTATTATTAATATATATTTTTCGAAAAACATTGTTTCATTTATGGATCGAATCTTTGTATATTTATATACAGTTCTTATTTATCAATGCTTTCATGTGTGTGTGTGTTTTTTTTCTCTGTCATGTTATTCATACTCACCTGATTGCATATCCTATGTGGCAGGCTTAGACTACGGGTTCGTTCACATCTGCATATAAAATCGGCAAGAGCAATGTGAGAAAAAAATTGCATTGCACTCGCAACAATGTTATTCCGTTAGGCAGTGTTCATCTACAAGTTTTTCCTCACCTGGAATTGGAGTGAGGAAAAACATCGCAGCATGCTGCGTATGGCCGTGTAAAACAGACGAGACTCACCAATGTAAGTCAATGGGTGTGATAAAAAAATCGCACAGCATATGGACCATGCATGTGCTGTGCGATTTTTACACACTCATCTCATAGGAAACCCGACATTTCATCAGCCGAGTATAGTAAATTCACAGGGTAAATCGTCAGAATAAAATAGATCGAAAGATGTCATTGAGATATATAATTAGTGCAGGGCGTGTGTAGTTTACTGTACATGTATTTAGCTAATAAATAAATTAAAGAAAAAAATGGCTTGGGGTCCCCTTTATTTTTATTAACTAGCTGAGGGAAAGCAGACAGTTGAGAGCTGGGCTTAATAGTCTCTGAGGGTGCAATAATCATGGAGCTTCCCAGGCTATTAACATCAGCTCACAGCTGTGTACTTGGCCTTTACTGCTAATTAAAAAGGGGGACCCCCCCAAAAAAAATGACATGGGGTCCCCCCTATTTTTAATAACCAACAAAGGCTAAGCAGACAGCTACGGGCTGATATTAATAGGCAGGGAAGGGGCCATGGATATGTCCCCCTCCCAGACTAATAACACCAGCCCTCAGCTGCCCCAGAAATGGTGCATCCAGTAGATGCGCCAATTCTGGCACTTAGCCTTGGCTCTTCCCGCTTGCCCTAGTGCATTGGCAAGCGGGGTAATGGTTTGGGGGTTGATGTCAGCTTTGAAATGTCAGCTGACAGCAAGCCCAGGGGTTAATAATGGAGAGGTGTCTATAAGACACCCCCATTACTAACCTCGTAAATTCAAAGCAAAAAACATACACAGAAAAAGTCCCTCTTTTACCCATTTATTACCTTTAAAAAATCAAATATTCCAAAGAGTTCCGCCGTAAATTTAATCCACGTCCCACAATGATCCCCAACTCTGCTGCATCTAAATGCTTTGTTGAGCGGTGACATGAGTAATGCGACCGCTCAGTACGCTAGTTGGAACACACTGAAAGTAGCATCTGAATCCGGCTGCTGCGATGAGCTCGGACATCACTAAGGTTATCACAGTTCATAGCCTATGAAGTGCGGTAACCTTACTGACGTCACTGCTTGCAGCGTGAGAAATTTCCCAGCCTATTAATATCAGCTTGCAGCTGTCTACTTAGCCTTTGCTGGTTATTAAAAATAGGGGGGACACCACGTCATTTTTAATAACCAGTAAAGGCTAACTAGACAGCTGTGAGCTGATATTAGTAGCCTGGGAAGCTCTATGTTTATTGACCCCTTCCCTATGTATCTATCTATCTAGATCTGTATATAAGTTTGTCATTTCAAGCTAGTTTTCTAACTAATAAAACATAGAGAATTACTGTATGTAAATGCTGATGTTAAAACACATTGCATATGCATGTCATACGGCTAGGTGAGGAAAAAATGCACACTCGCATGGCACACAGATGCTAGGTGAGGAAAAAAACGCTTGACACTCATCTGACACTCTCCAACTTCTCTGGCTGAGAATCTTAGGTACTTTATATACGCAGATGTGAATGTACCCTTAGGACCATACTAGTCAGAACCTAGTTGCCCAGATGCCTGATTAGACGTGAGTTCATTCTCTACCATTGTTATATATTTTGAATCATTTTTATCATTTTTGTTGCTGCTCTTTGCCACTCATGTTTTTAATCTGAACAATAAACGTAATTTTTTATGGAATACTACGAGTGCTGGCTTCCATATGGATCTACCCATATTTTTTTCAGACTACTTTTTGCCATGCACCAGACAGGTGAGCTGATTGCCCCCCTTCTTTTGTTACTCCTGGCCTTCATAGGTGTAACTTTATGGCTGAAGACCCCCCAGCTGCTATGGCATCCCATCGACACACTGCAATCGTACTGTGCACTGTATACAAGTCAGTCAGAGATTGAGTGCAATACTTAACAGGTTAACAGCAGTAGTGGGAGCTCAGCTCCACCGGCTGTTGTTAGAGACAGATGATTGCTGAATAACACAGCAATCATCTGCTCCTGAAGAGCCCCGTACATATATTTAGCTAGTCTTTAAAGGGTTAAAGAGGTTTTCTGGGTTAAGAATAAAAGTCTGCAGTCACTCTATGTGTGTGCAGACAGCTCAATTGTGACAGTGTGCAATGCGCATACTGTCACAATTCGCCTGTATTCCCCATGCGAGTTGGCGGTTTTCATACTTGCGGTCACATGCCAACTAGTTTCATCCAGCTTCTCTCAATTCTCTTCTGTAGAGAGAAGCGCTTAGTCTAGTTAGTATGTGTATGTATATCACATACATAGCCTTTTTTCTTAGCCTGGAGGATCCTTTTACTTCCACCAGAGGTGCAGGGAAATTGAACATTTGCTCCCAGGCTTTCATATAGATTACCACTGATTGCAGGGGGTGCAAGCAGCAGGACAGTTTATTCTAACAAGTTGGTGGTTTTCACCAGGCTTACAGTGCAGCAAGAAAAAAAATCTCACTGTGATGAATAACAGGGGAATTACGAGGTTTCCTTTTAGAACACTGCTGGTACTGTTATAGTAGTGTGGATAGGAAGTAGTCTACCACCAGAGAAATGATCTATATACGGACAGTGCAAGTTATCAATGTAGTAATGACATTTATCTGAGTGGTTATGATGTTTACTGACCCTTTATCAATCATGTTCTATAATAATTAATTAAAACATATTTTATAATCCGAAAGTGAATACAAACAACTGCAAATGAAGAAATCGTGCCCTGAAACAACCCTGTGCCGCAGCCTCCTCTTTGATCAGGTCTTTCCGTGCTTCATCAGGCACAACAGGGGTTAAATGCATTAGTGCTGAAATGGCTGCAACCCAAAAATAAAATATTTGTGGATGTTGTCAAAGGGAATGAGAAAACGAGGAAGACAAGAGTGATTAGCTTCTCTTGTAGTGTAACCGGTAAGCTACAGGATCATTATGTACTTACACAATATCAAGGTAACAAATACTTTCTTCTGTACCCGTGAAGTACTGGTCCGTGTCTTTCTGGAAATAGCTTTTGTTGTGGTTTTATTTTTTTTTGTGTTTTGCTGCTTTTATCTAGTCTTCACATCATCATATTGCAGTGCTTTTGTGTGTTTCTGTAATAACTAGTCTGTTGAGGACTTTGTTTGTAATGAGTTAAGGGAATTTGTCAATAGGTTTTTGCTATGTAATCCGAGAGCAGTATGATGTAGGGGCTGATAGCTTGATTCTAATGATGTGTCACTTGCTGGGCTGTATTTTGCTGTTTCAATACAATTGGTGATTTATCAGAAGGGAAATTATCACTACAGGACTAGGTGTCTCGTGCCTCCTAGTCCAGCCACTTCCCCACCACTGATTAGCAGCTTTCTGACAATATACAGTACACACAGAAAGCTGCTAATCAGTGGACTGGGAGGGATTATACAGGGCTCAGCGCTCCGAGCTCTGCTAGATCTGCAGCAGAGAAAACTATGATTCTATCACAACCGCTGCACCCAGTAAACAAAGTGATACATCACCAGAATCAGAGTCTCTGCTCCTACCTCATGCTACTTTCAAATTACATAGCAAAAACTCCCGACAGATTAATTTACTCTCGCAATACCAGTCATAGCTTAGTTGCTTTAAATCTTAAAATAAAGTTATTGGATGTAAAACATTTCTAAAAGTGCTCATAGCTCCAGGTATCACCCCCTGAAAAGTGTACGTCGGAGGCGTTTGTTGCCCTTGAATACGTCCTGTGGTTCTTTCATGGCGGGTTGCTCTTGCTCAGTGTATACCTTTTATATATTTCTATAGTGGGTATTTTCTTAATCTGTAGTGAGATGGCGCACGTGTGGTTGCACCGTCCTCTCTGTGCGCCCACTCCTGTGAATGGAGGACCAGCTCCCCTCCTCTCCGACTGTCTGTACCACTCAGCCGTGTGATAGACATAGCGGAGTAAGTGCAGAAGTACCAGCCACTAAACACCACTGGTTTTCCGCATTAGAAGCATGAATATTTATATCCATATTTGTTATAATGGACACCGCCTACCTAAGAATATAATATAAATACAACCAGCCTTTATCTACACTGTCTCTGAGAAACTGTCTTTGTTACCCACAACAACCAATCAGAGCTCAGCTTTTGTTTTTTAAACAGCTATATTAAAATGAAAGTTGTGCCGTGATTGGTTGCTGTGGGCAACGAAGACATGTTTGAGGCCTAGGAGGGGACACATAAGGGGAATAGATGTAAAACACATGAAGAATTGAAGGATGGAGGAAACTTTTATACAGGGTTGTCGGGACAGATGAGGGTGGTTGTGGGAAATGTAGTCTACAGTGGTCTCATGAGCAACACTGAAGGACAGCCCACGTCACACTGAGTAGCCATGTATAATTATGGAGGACGTGGAGCAGGAAAAAGATGCAAAAAATTAGCCAGTGAGTACTTGGGATGGTTGGGTAACTTTACAAAAGGTTATAGGCTACAGGGAGTTTGAAAACAAAATATTCTGAGATAGCCCCCTTTAAAAAAACGTCAGTTCACCTGTAATCTTTGGACATGTCACAGAAATGTGACTGAAAGTGATATTGGAGGGCATTACCCCGTGATCCTCCCCAGTCACAAGAACATAGTCTACGATCCTGTGGCCCAATTATACCAACATAGAGGTTCACCATGCAGGTCTTTTGATCTACAGAAAATGCAAGAGGGCGGTGATCAGGAGTTGTATGTACCCATGTGCTGCCCCTAACCAGCAGGTACTAAGCTGGTACATTTTGGCTCAGGAGTAAGTTGAAGATATGGTAGTACCGAGGAGTCGAGGGGCTATGTAGGTCACAGCGGCGCTGTCTCACAGGACACACAGTTAATCCCTACCAGCTGCAGTGCCGCACCTTCGGCTGTTTTATAGAGGACGTTTCACCACATTTTTCATGTTGAACCAGACACGCCACGTAAAAATGACTGCGTAGCAGAATCAGTTGTTTCTTTTTCTCAATTTCGCCTCTCCGTTGCAGAGATATTAGCAATCAAATATTTGGCACCTAAAGAGTTAGTATTAGTTAACCCCTTTCCGACGAGGTCAGTAATAGTACGTACCTGCGCCCTGGGACATATGAACCAGCTACGTTCTATTATGCGTGATTGTCACAGCTGACACCCGGTGCTATGTGCACGGAGCGGTCCCGCACCGCTCCCTGCACATTGCTGGGGCAAGGGGGAGGTGATCGTTATACTCACCTCTCCTGCCGCTGTCCAGAATTGTCTGCAGCGGCTTCCAGATGTTGTCATGATGACCCGATATCATCATGACAACATCCAAGTCACCAGGAGGCAGGATGTTACTTTGGTCATGCGCAGTGCATAACCAAAGTAATGCCTCACCGTGTGCAGCGCTGACAGGCTGAATGGCGTAGGGAGCTGCTGCTCTCTATGCCATGCAGCCGATCAGGCTGCAAAAAGTGAAAGTCCCAAAGTGGGACAATGTGTAAAAGTAAAAAAAAAAAATTGTGAAAATATAAAAAGAATGAAAAAAATAAAAATATATTGAACCCATAATATTTATTTATTAAGAAAAAAAAATAAACAAATAAAAGTACACATATTTGGTATCGCCGCATCCGGAACAACTTGACCTATAAAACTGTCCCACTAGTGAACCCCTTTAGTGAACACGGTAAAAAAATAAATAAAAAACGAAGCAAAAAACAATGCTTTATCATCATGCCGCCAAACAAAAAATGGAATAACACGCAATCAAAAAGACTAATGTAAATAAAAATGGTATAGCTGAAAACGTCATCTTGTCCCACAAAAAACAAGCCGTCATACAGCTCCATCATCCCAAAAATAAAAAAGTTATAGCTCTCAGAATAAAGCGATACAAAAAAATTATTTTTTCTAGAAAATTGTTTTTATTGTGTAAAAGCGACAAAACCAAAAAAAACTATATAAATGCGGTACCGCTGTAAATGTACTGACCTGAAGAATAAAGCTGCCTTATCAAGTTTACCACATGCGGAGCGGCATAAAAAACCCACCATAAAAACAATTCCGGAATTGCTGTTTTTTGTTTATTTTGCCTCCCAAAAATCAGAATAGAAGGCAATCAAAAAATGTCACATGCCCGAAAATGGTACCAATTAAAACGTCAACTTGTCCTGCAAAAAACAAGCCATCACATGACTCTGTCGGCCAAAATATGGAAAAATTATAGCTCTCAAAATATGGCGATGCAAAAACTAGTCTAGATGCAAAAACCCAATATGAATCTGGTATTGCTGTAATCGCACCTACCCGAAAAATAAAGTCGTCTAATCACTTATACCACACTAGGAACGGTGTAAAAAAATAAACTCTAGGGTTAGGGTTGTATTAGGGTTGGGGTTAGGGTTGTGCTAGGGTTAGGGTTGTGCTAGGGTTGGGGTTGGGCTAGGGTTAGGTTTGGACTAGGGCTACTGTTGGGGTTAGGGTTGGGCTAGGGTTAGGGTTGGGCTAGGGTTAGGGTTGAGCTAGGGTTAGGGTTGGGCTAGGGTTAGGGTTGGGGTTGGAGTTAGGATTAGGGTTGGGATTAGGGTTGGGGTTAGGCTAGGGTTAGGGTTGGGCTAGGGTTAGGGTTGGGCTAGGGTTGGGGTTGTATTATGGTTGGGGTTAGGGTTGGGAATTTTTCAAAAGTAAAAAAAAAAAAAATGATGACGATATGGCGACCAGTGTTGAGCGCAAGTGCTCGCTACTTGAGTTTGCATTGGGTGCTCGGGTATGCACTGAGTATCGTGGGTGTTCGAGTGAAATGCTTGAGTCTCTGCCCCATATGCTTCGCGTAAAAAAAAAACGTTGCTGGGTCGCCTGCCATGCACGACTGATCCCCGCATGTTTTTTTTGGGGTGTCTAACAAATGTGAAACATTACATGGGACTCGAGCATGCCACCAGAGCACCCGCAATACATGGTGCATACCCGAGTACCCGATGCAAACTCAAGGAGCGAGCACTTGCGCTCAAGACTAATGACAACTTATTCAATATGATGACCTAAAGTTATCAAATTCTGTCGTACCTCTGGGTTCAAAATGTACACTATACCCCTTGATAAAATCCTTGAGGGGTCTAGTTTCCAAAATGGAGTCAATTGTGGGGGTTTCCACTATTTAGGCACATCAGGGGCTCCCGAAATGCGACATGACGTCCGCTCTTGATTCCAGCCTATTTTGTGTTCAAAAAGTCACACAGTGCTCCTTCCTTTCTGAACCCTGACGTGCCCCCAAACAGTGTATTTTCCCCACATATGGGGTATTGGTGTACTCAGGAGAAATTGCACAACAGTTTTTAGGTTCTATTTTCTCATCTTACCTTTGTGAAGATTAAACATTTGGGGCTAAAAGATCATTTTTGTGGAAAAAGATATTTTTATTTTCATGGCTCCATGTTATAAACTTCTGTGAAGCACCTGGGAGTTAAGGGTACTCACCACACATCTAGATAAGTTCCCTGAGGGGTCTAGTTTCCAAAATGGGGTCACTTGTGGGGGTTTTCCACTGTTTAGGCACATCAGGGGCACATCCGCTAATTATTCAAGCAAATTTTACATTCAAAAAGTCAAATGGCGCTCCTTCCCTTCCGAACACTGCCGTACACCCAAGCAGTGGTTTTCCCCCACATATGGGGTATCGGCTTACTCAGCAGAGATTGCACAACAAGTTGCATGGTGCAATTTCTCCTGTTACCCTTATGAAAATGCAAAACTGGGGGTTAAAAAACATTTTTGTGGGAAAAATTTGAAAATTGTATTTTCACGGCTCCATGTTATAAACTTCTGTGAAGCACCTGGGGGTTCAAGGTGCTCACCACACATCTAGATAAGTTCCCTGAGGGGTCTGGTTTCCAAATTAGGGTTTCCACTGTTTAGGCACATCAGGGGTTCTCCAAATGCAACATGGCGTCCTCTAATCAAGCAAATTTTACATTGAAAAAGTCAAATGGCGCTCCTTCCCTTCCAAACCCTGCCTTGTGCCCAAGCAGTGGTTTTCCCTCCCATATGGGGTATCGGCTTACTCAGGAGAGATTGCACAACAAGTTGCATGGTGCAATTTCTCCTGTTACCCTTAAGAAAATGCAAAACTGGGGGCTGAAAAACATTTTGGTGGGAAAAATGTGAACATTTTATTTTCACGGCTCCATGTTATAAACTTCTGTGAAGCACCTGGGGGTTCAAGGTGCTCACCACACATCTAGATAAAAGGTGTCACTTGTGGGGGATTTCCACTGTTTAGGCACATCAGGGGCTCTCTAAACACAACATGGCATCCGCTAATTATGCAAGCAAATTTTGCATTCAAAAAATCAAATGGCGCTCCTTCCCTTCTGAGCCCTGCCGTGCACCCAAACAGTGTTTTTCCCCACGTATGGGGTATCCACATGCTCAGGGAAAATTGCACAACAAATTTTGGGGTCCATTTTTTCCTGTTACCCTTGCAAAAATAAAACAATTTGGGTCTAAAGTAACATTTTTGTGAAAAAAGTTAAATGATCATTTTTTCCTTCCCCATTCCAAAAATTCCTGTGAAGCACCTGAAGGGTTAATAAACTTCTTGAATGTGGTTTTGAGCACCTTGAGGGGTGCAGTTTTTAGAATGGTGTCACTTTTGGGTATTTTCTGTCATAAAGGCCCCTCAAAGTCACTTCAAACGTGATGTGTTTCCTAAAAAAATGGTTTTGCAAATTTTGTTGTAAAAATGAGAAATCGCTGGTCAACTTTTAACCCTTATAGCTCCCTAATAAAAAAAAAAATTTGGGTTCCAAAATTGTACTGATGTAAATTAGACATGTGGGAAATGTTATTTATTAACTATTTTGTGTGATATATCTCTCTGATTTAAGGGCATAAAAATTCAAATTTTGAAAATTGCGAAATTTTCTAAATTTTCATCAAATTTCCGATTTTTTCACAAATAGACGCAAGTGATATCGAAGAAATTTTACCACAATCATGAAGTACAATATGTCACGAAAAAACAGTCTCAGAATCAGCGGGACCCGTTCAAGCGTTCCAGAGGTATTACCTCATAAAGTGACAGTGGTCAGAATTGTAAAAATTGGCCCGGTCATCAATGTGTAAACCACCCTCGGGGTAAAGGTGTTCAAGGGGTTTTCCCACTAACAAATTAAATTTTAATTAATAGATCTTAGAATACAAAAAGTTCCACAATTTGATGTGTTTAGTTTTTTTTCCTGTACCGAGATAATCCCTCAAATATGTCCCTGTATAATGACTGTGTCTGACCGTGTAGGAACATGGTCTGATCATACCACAGCTCCTGGGCAGGGGAGGAAGCAAAAGAGTATACAGACATTAAAGCTGATTCTTTCTTTGAGGTAATGTCACGGGTGTGTTGCCACGAAGATCGTCACGAGTACACAGCCTGACTTCTCGCAGCTGACTTGTTGGTGCTTTGTGTTTCTCGGCAGTGAGGGAGTTAATTCTCTCTCTCTCTCTGGGCTAGATGAGGTCCAGCCTCGCCCAGCTGCAATCAATACTTCTGTAGTGAGACTCCTTCATATACCTGCTGGTCTGTTTGGGAGGTGTCGGTGAAAGCATTTCATTCAGACTGACAGAGCGGATCGTGGTGTTTGGAGTTGCTGAGATAAGTGTATTTGGAAGTGTTTTTTCCCTTTCTCGCTTTATCATTTATCTCCTTTCCCGTTGGTTTTCCCTCTGTTGTAGTTGAGAAGTTGTTTGTATGCAAGGTGGTTTTGGTTTTTCCCTTGTACTGTCTCGTTCGTCTAAATACTGTGTTTGGGCATATTATTTCTTGTTCCCTTTGGTTGTGATCGGGGTCCTTCTCAGGACTAGATTACTGAGGTGCAGGGATCTTCAGGAGGTAGGGGTTACGCTGGCGGCCTGGACCTCTGTACCTTTAACAGTACCTCCAGGTTGAGGGATTAGTCAGGGCCCCAGCTTAGGGTCAGCTTAGGCCCCCTACCTCCAGTACAGAGACAGCGTGACAAGTAAAACAAGTTTTTAAACAGGCAAGGAAATGTTTTACCTCACAAAAAGAATCAGCTGTTGTCCCATGCGGTAATACCTGTATACTCTTACTCCCCCCTGTCCAGGAGCTGTGGTATGATCAGATCATGTTCCTGCACGGTCAGATACAGCCATTACACAGTACACAGCAGGGACACATTTATAAGATTATCTCAGCACAGGAACATTTTATTTAACACATCCAATTGTGGAAATTATTATTATTCCAAGATCTACTGATGTAAGTGCACTTTGTTCAGGGGAAAACCCCTTTAAGTCCAAGTGGGTGTAATGAAATAGTTTTCAGTGTCTCCTGTATGATACTGACCAATCAGAAGCAGCTGGATTGTGCATCCTAAATAAGCACTGAAGATACAGTATATTACACAGTGTGGAACTATGAAGTTAATAGTTCCACACTTCTATGCTGTGTAATATGTCTTCAGTGCTTATTCAGGCTGTACACTCCGGCTGGCAGGACCTGTGGCCACTAGTCATGTGACCCTGATGACATCTCTGCATCCTTAGGTTAGGTGCAGACCACTGTTTTCTTTCCATCTGAGAAAATCGGTCTGATTAAGCCAATCACATTATGATCAGAGTTTGATCAGAGTAGGGCTCGATTTTCTCAGACTATAATATCAGTCCATGCAAATTGTACTGCACGAGTGCCGTCCGATTTTTATTGCAAACCCTTTATGACGTGGTACGTAATAGTACGCACCACGTCATAACCCCGGTCCAGTGAGGACTCTGGCACTGAACCTGCGCTAAACTGGGCACATGTCAGCTGATCCTTACAGCTGACATGTGCCCCCAGCAGCCGTGGGTGGAATCGCTATCCTCCCACAGCTGATAACTAGTTAAATGCCGCTATCAATCTGACAGCAGCATTTAACAGTGTCGCGCCGGAAGCGCATCACTTACCCCGCCCATCGGTGACCCCGTCACATGATCGTGGGTCACCGATGGGTTGGCATGACAACCTGGGGTCTGCAACAGACCCCTGTGGTTGTCATGGCCAGATTGCTATGAGCACCACCCAGTGGTCGTAGCTCATAGCAAGTGAGCACATTTGCTGCATACAGACAATCTGCTCATCGCCTGTGTGTGTAACAGAAACGATCAGGCAAGTGCTGCTTCTAGTCTCCCATGGAGACTATTGAAGCATGCAAAAAGTAAAAAAAAAAAGTTTTTAAAAATATTAAAAAAATAAAAAATATATAAAAGTTTAAATCACCCCGCTTTTGCCCCATTTAAAATAAAACAATAAAAAAAACCACCTACACATATTTGGTTTCACCGCGTTCAGAATCGCCTGATCTATCAATGTGAAAAAAGAATTAATCCGATCGGTAAATGGCGTAACGAGAGAAAATTCTAAACGCCAGAATTAGGTTTTTTTGGTCACGGCAACATTGCAAAAAAATGCAATAACGGGCGATCAAGAGGACAACAGCACAGTGAGAGCCAGAGAGGAGATGGAGGTGACAGCATAATATGCTAGTAGAGATTTAGCTGACAGCATGAATAGTTATGATGGGACTGTTCGGTTACAGTCCCATCTGTATATGTATAGTCTTTTCTTCTGCATGGTGTTGGACACAGAGTTGTAACACGGTGGATTTCACTGCGATCTACTGCTAAAAGTAGCTTACAGCTGAATGGTGAAATTGTAGATTTGATCATGTTGGTGCAGCAAAGCTGGCTTTCAGAGGTGGAAGATATAGATTTCACAAATTATTGAGTGGGGTGTAAAGGTTGTGGTCAGTGTAGAGATGGAGGAGAGGAGGCGCTGGGTAAGCTGTGAATGAGAGGGAGGTCCCTAGGCTCTATCTGCTTTGTGTGCAGTAGCTCACAGCTAGCAGAAGCAAAGCCTCCTCCCCCAGTTCCTGTGATTTGGCTGTTTCTCTAATACTAGAGTCTAAGGGGTAATGTCTCTCCTTGTGGAAAGTGACTTGCCTGACATGCCAGGGTAAGGAGACTTATAGGCTATGCAATACTCCTCTGGGAAATTAAATATGCAAATTGCCTCTTCAAAGAGGAAGAGGACTTGACCTCTAGTGCCACTTATTGGAAGTAGCAATCCCAAAAGTCAATATCGACCCTTGCCACAAGACTTAGGATAAACGCCAAACCAGAATCTCAGTTTGCAGCTATGTGTTTCGGGGTTCCCCCTCGCCCAGAGTAGGGAGACTTATAGGCCATGCCATACTCCTCTGGAAAACACATGTCTGCATATTGAGATTTTGGTTTGACTTTTATCCTAATTCATGTGACAAGGCTCTTTAAAGAGTCGATATTGACTTTTAGGATCTCTATTTCCAATACATGGCACTGGAGTTCACATACTCTTTCTTTCTGAAGAGGCAATTTGCATATTAAGTTTCCTAGAGGTGCATTGCATGGCCTATAAGTCTCCTTACCCAGGCATGCCAGGTATGTCACTCTCCACAAGGAGAAACACTACACCTTAGAATATCAGAGGCCTCTCAAACAGCCAAATCAGATCTCATGCTGTGCACTGAGGAGGGGCAACACCCTTAAACACATGTCTGCAAATTGAAATTCTGGTTTGGCTTTTATCGCAAGTTATGTGGCAAGGCTTGTTAAAGGGTCGATATTGACTTTTAGGATTTCTACTACCTATAGGTGGTTCTAGTCCTCTTCCTTTCCCAGAGGAGCATTGGATGGCCTATTCTCCACAAGGAAAGACACTATCTCTTAAACTCCAGTCAGAGGCTTTTCATACAGCCAAATCAGATATCTTGCTGTGCAGTGAGGAGGGGCAACACCCCAAAACACATGGCTACAAATTGAGATTCTGGTTTGGCTTTTATCCTAAGTCATATTGCACGACTCGTTACAGGGACTCTGTCAGCACAGAATGACTATTCAAAGTAAGTACCTCCACTCAGTGCATCATGGCAAGGCCAAACATTTAAATATATCTTCCCACCTATTTGTTTTTTTTCAATCCCTCCCTTCTTTGATTGACAGCACTGGCTTCATAGAGACCGAGTAGGGCGGATATAGACAGAAGACCATGCGGTAGCAAGGTGAATATAAATGATTGGTCCCACCGTGAAGCTCCGAGTGGTGGTACTTCGTTTGAACATTCATTCTGTGCTGACAGTCCCCTTGATGGCTCGCTCACACAACTGTAGATTCTCTTATGTGAGAGAATCAGATCCATTATGGTAATGACACTTAGTCACTTAGTGTGATCCGATGCTCTCGGATGAGAGAATTGTAGCACAGTTGAGAAGATGGAGAACAAAATGTCTCCATCTTTTCCTTTTTGTGAGTCCGCGGAAATCATCAGAGTGCTGTCCGATGTTTTCCACGCACCCATAGACCCATTCTGCAATTTTTTTTCTCATGCTGAATCGGTATGAAAAATAAAAAAGATAAAACTTCAGATAGCACTCGTCTGATGTATACACTCGTGTGCGCCGGCCTTAAAGGGTTGATATTGACTTTTAGGATTGCAACTTGCTATAGCTGTCACTAGAGTTCAAGTCATCTTCTTCTCTGAAGAGACAACTTGCATATTTATTACTGGAGACACATCTGAGCTTGCACAGAGTAAGTTACAGAGGAGGTAGAAATCTTGTGGCCTGCCATTTGTACATGACATTTTCTGTAAAAGAAAAAAATTGCTGTTTAGTCCCCTATCAAAAGTTCGTTGGAAGGACAGTAGCCATTTAAAGAGATATTTCTATAAGGGTAATGGCAACATTGGTTGCAGTAACATTGCAACCCTCAGCAGATTAGCTACTGATAAGGCTGCATTCACACCTCCGTGTGACACGTCCTAGTGCTGTCTGTTTCTTTCTCGGACAGCACACTGATCCATAGAGATTCATTCATCCATACACACATCAATTTTAAAATTATATCCGTGTCTCCGGTCCGTGAAACTCAGAGCAGGTCCTATTCTCATCCATTTTACAGATCAGATTAAAGCTAATGGAGATTCCTGAGTCACGGATGTAACTAGGAAGACAGACTTTGTACATCAGGGTTCCATCTGAGTTTAATGCATTTTTAAGTGATCCATTGCTAAAAAGTCAATGGATAAAAAAAAAGTTAAGATAATGTAACCTGCTTCAATGAAAAAAAAAGGGATGAGAAAGCAACTAGTGCAAGTAGGAAGCAACTGGGATGACACCTGAGGAAAGAATAGTTTTGTTTATCTGAAATAGTAACGCTCACACAGATAACTTAGTCTAGCCGAAATGACTCCCTGGTCTTTGCTGATTGCATATCCGTGTGCTATTGCTAGTATATGCCATCACTTGCCAATCAGTGGGACTCCAACCTTTGATTCCGTTACTGATCTTCAGAATAAGAGCTCAATCAGACATCCGTGGATCTCGTTCCACGGACCCGCCATTGGTCTCCTAACACAAGTGTGGCAGTCTCATAGAAATATATGAAGCTGTCATGCTCCAGTCAGGAGACACGCAGCCAGTCTGTCTATTTCGATCTGTAATCGGACTGAGATCCACGGACGTCTGCATGAACCATTAAGGAGGAGTAAAGCTAGTTAAATTAAGCTACCTTAGTATTTCCCGGCCAAGCCATTCTCCCATTGTGCAGAAAACTACAACTCAGAAGAAGAACATTATTTCTCCATTTATGTGTTCCATTTATTAAAGGGATCTGCAGTTGCTCTTCTGTATGTGACTGCAGACTTGTGAGCCCTCACAGCGCACACACTGTGTGCTGTGAGGATTCTCCGGTGCCGGCGGCAAGAGTGGCGGTTGTGTGACTGCAAGTATGCGATTTGCAAACATGTGGTCACATGCCTAATAGATGGGCATGGCCTTTGGTGTATTGAGCAAGGCTGGAAACTGTCTAGTCTTAATGTGGCTGGAAGTGTGCAAATCACATACTTGATATATTTCCCCTGATGAAGCCATTTTTTTTTGCCATTCTGGGAGGTATGTGGGTGCTTTTCCCGCACTTATTATGCTTTCTGTGGTTTACTGCTGGATAGGAGATTAGGATCTGCAGTATCAGATTAGCCCTTGTGTTTGTATGAAGTTTTGTATCGATCCTTGTCCATATACATTAGGTATTTTCCACTTTAGGTGGGTATATATTGAATGTAATGGCATATGGGGGACCTGCTTGTCTTTTCCTTTATGTACATGGACAGGGGATTTATGATGTCTTTGACTTATATGGGATATTGACCACCAGGGATACTCCCAGGATAGCAGGTTTTCATACAGGTTTTTGATTTGATGCATTTCTGTGTTTTTGTCGTGTGTGCAGGATATATTTATAGATTTAGATTTCTGTAGTGGATGGGCTCTCACTCAGGGAGGGTTGTCACTGAGTTTTTACTTATGTTTTAAATGATATTGTGTCGTTTTGTGTCTGTATTTATCCTAATAAATTGATTATGTATTTTTCTAAATTGAGTATATGATCTT
The DNA here is from genome assembly GCF_046119375.1 of Phyllobates terribilis. Classification (NCBI taxonomy): domain Eukaryota; kingdom Metazoa; phylum Chordata; class Amphibia; order Anura; family Dendrobatidae; genus Phyllobates; species Phyllobates terribilis. The sequence goes on from NW_027362763.1 coordinate 398,243,213, forward strand.
CATTGTAAGGTGATCACTGCACCTATAGTATACCTCTTTTTTCTGTTGGCTATTTCAAATCACATGCTTGCAGTCACATGACCCGCCCACTGCGGCACTGGAGAATCCTTTCAGTGGGCAGTGCGCGCGATGTGAGGATTCACAAGTCTGCAGTCACATAGAGTGACTGCAGACTTGCAGCCTAAGGCCAGATATCCCCTTTAAGAACTACAACACAGCCCTATTTAGTCAAGTGGGGTTGCTCTGCAGTTTTCTGAAATGTGGGCAGACGCCTAACTCTGAGGTTAGACCACCACCAATCCTAATGATATGGAATGTGATATGCTATAACAATATATGATGGGAATACCCCTTTAGGCCAGTCCTGATGATTTCATTGTTGCCATATGTGAAGGAGACTAGTGGAGTAGGCTTGTGCCATTTTTTTCCGTCCTGTTTCTCATTTTTATCCTATGACTACTGTAGATGTGATCGAATATGGGTCCCGTTATTTTACCCTATACCTTTACCATATAGTCCATTGGAAGCCAGTCAGAATAACCTGGCTAAAGAGGAATAATGGTTGCGGCAGTCTTATTGATTCCTGAATTTCCTGAGCCTGACTTTCTTCCCGTCAGCTTTTATGAGGCAGAATATTTATTTGGTGCCACTGTCTACAAATGAGCGGCATTTGCATCCTCCTTCACAAGACCGTTAATTTTAAACTCATCAGGGCAGACGTATCGGGGGAAGCCGAGATCTAGTTAGCATTGCACTGAGTAGCTATTGATTAATGTGCTAATCAATGAGGGCACTCCGCTGCAGAGATTTGTTCTGATGACAGCAGCACGCTGTATATGGCAGCTCTGGCCTCTTCCACTCTGCGACTTGTTTGACACTGCAGAGTATTTTGGCTCAGACCTCAAAGAAAGCTGGCGCTGATGAGTTTTATGTGAACATAGCTGTCAATGGTTAGATCGCGCCGCTGCTTGTACGTTTATACCACGCTCGCCAGCCACATTCCTGACGACGGCTCGCTTTATGAGCATTCCCGTGCCTCTGATATGTTCTCTGGGCTTGTCCAGTTTCTGCTCCAGACGCTGCACTCAGGGACAGGTAACCGTCGTGGCACTGCAGATGGGGCAGCTTTCCTATGCTCCTCGGAGCACAATGCAGCATTTTACAGTAGCGCAGTTGTAGCTGCATGATTCGGAAGGAAGCCGAGGCTTGCTGTAATCTGCTCGGCCTGCTGCTTTCCCGCTTAACCCATTGACAAATGCTGATATGTACATATATTGCTTTGCTCTTCAGTATGTTTTATACCCTATTACCAGTTGTGCAGAAGATCCAGCGTGCATGCCTTGGGAAGGGTTAATTCGCATCATAGTCGAGGACCTGCATGTCCGGCACCTCGTATTGTCTTGGATAACATTCATACAGATTGTCTGGCTTATTTTTAGCCGCTGTGTTTGGCAGAAGACAATTGGAGTGTCCTGTGTCCCCTCAGTCCTGCTGTGGTTAGTACATTTTAAGAGCCTATTGAAAAGCAATGAGTGCCGATTTCTGTGCCGTGATTAATGGGGAAGAGACAGGGCTTTGATGGAAGGAGTCTGCGGTCATTCAGAGTACAGCAATTGAGGATGGGATGGGGGCGTCCCAACAGGACGACATGTTTACTTCTTAGCACATAATAATAATTGATAATGCGCTTATACATTAACAATAGTCAATAAACACTTCCGATATAAATCTGTAGCCAGATGTAGCTGTACAAAAACAAAATGTTATACCCAGAATGAAATCAACTTTTTTATTTATTTATTTATTTATTTATTTATTTATTTAATTCCAGGATATTTTGAAATATCTAAAATGGACTTTCCATAACGAGACATTAAAAAAACATGAAGTTTTAAAAAGCTGTAAAACTCCAGCCACTGCCGCTTTTTACAGTATCTACTAATTTGTGGTGTAATGAGCATGGCTGATGACTGCTAAGGGGAAATGTAATTCTAGATACCGTGCTGAATATTTTATTAGCGGCTAGTTACCAGAATAATGATAATAATAATTAATAATAATACTGTTACTATCTTTGGTTGGAACACATTTACAAATATGAAACCATCCAGTAACTGAAAGCTGCACTGTTTGATATCGTGTATTATTAAATCTGGATTATTAAGATTATATGCAAAGCAAATTTTTCATCACTGATCCCTTTACAGTAATTCTGCATATCACTGTGTAATCCTAAAGTTTGATCTAGAAATTGCCTTTAAATCCAAATACCCAGTGATAACATTTTATGCTGGAATTGTGCAGGTTTTGTTGTTTTTTTGTAAACTGACTTCTGGTTTTATGTAAGAAACCTCAATGATGAGTCTAATTTTTCATCATTTTCAGGATTTGTTTGTTGTCAGTGAATGAAAATGTTCCTATTTGGATCCAGTGGCTGATGTAATGCTGAGGGTTTGTTACAGTTTCATATACTCTAGACCAGGGGTCTGAAATTTGGCTGGGAATATGGGCTGCACATAGAATACAAAAGAATTTGGGGTGCTGCATTCTTTGCAGGACAAAGTGACATATTTAGTGATAGCATTTTTTTTTCTATTCACCTTTTGATCATTTTTTAAAACTTTTGAAAATGTTGGCGTTTTTATCATTAATTGTATGCGTTATGGTACAGTTTTATAGCTTGGTTCGTTATGGATGTGGCGATAACAAATGTGCACTTTTTTTGTTCACTTTAGTTAATATATAAAACAGCATTTTTAGTGGCAAAATGTTTTATAATGCTTTATTTAGAATTTTTATTTTACATTTTTCCAATTTTGTTTCTCCCAATTGGCCACATACAAAAACATTGTCTTACAATTAGCTCTATATAGTAATACTGGCAAAAATCTTGTAGTAATGTGCCCCATCTTGGTTCCCATCTTGTAATAGTGTACACATCCTGGTCTTCCTCTTGTAGTAGCGCCCCATCCTGGTCCCCATCTTGTAGTAATGTGCCCCATCCTGGTCCCCATCTTGTAGTAATGTGCCCATCCTGGTCCCCATCTTGTAGTAACGCCCCATCCTGGTCCCCATCTTGTAGTAACGCCCCATCCTGGTCCCCATCTTGTAGTACTGCGCCTCATCCTGGTCCCCATCTTGTAGTAACGCCCCATCCTGGTCCCCATCTTGTAGTAACATCCCATCTTGGTCCCCATCTTGTAGTAATGCCCCATCTTGGTCCCCTTCTTGTAGTAATGCCTTATCCTCGTCTTCATCTTGTAGTAATGCCCCATCTTAGTCCCCTTCTTCCCCTTCTTGTAGTAATGTGCCCATCCCGGTCCCCATCTTGTAGTAACGCCCCATCCTGGTCCCCATCTTGTAGTAATGCCCTATCCTCGTCTTCATCTTGTAGTAATGCCCTATCCTCGTCTTCATCTTGTAGTAATGCCCCATCTTAGTCCCCTTCTTCCCCTTCTTGTAGTAATGCGCCCATCCCGGTCCCCATCTTGTAGTAACGCCCCATCTTGGTCCCCATCTTGTAGTAATGTCCCATCTTGGTCCCCTTCTTGTAGTAATGCCCTATCCTCGTCTTCATCTTGTAGTAATACCCTATCCTTGTCTTCATCTTTTAGTAATGCCCCATCTTAGTACCCTTCTTGTAGTAATGCCCTATACTCATCTTCATCTTGTAGTAATACCCCATCTTAGTCCCCTTCTTGTAGTAATGCCCATCCTGGTCCCCATCTTGTAGAAACGCCCCATCCTGGTCCCCATCTTGTAGTAATGTGCCCATCCTGGTCCCCATCTTGTAGTAATGTCCTCCATCCTGGTCCCCATCTTGTAGTAACGCCCCATCTTGGTCCCCATCTTGTAGTAATGTCCCATCTTGGTCCCCTTCTTGTAGTAATGCCCTATCCTCGTCTTCATCTTGTAGTAATACCCTATCCTTGTCTTCATCTTTTAGTAATGCCCCATCTTAGTCCCCTTCTTGTAGTAATGCCCTATCCTCATCTTCATCTTGTAGTAATACCCTATCCTTGTCTTCATCTTTTAGTAATGCCCCATCTTAGTCCCCTTCTTGTAGTAATGCCCTATCCTCGTCTTCATCTTGTAGTAATACCCTATTCTTGTCTTCATCTTTTAGTAATGCCCCATCTTAGTCCCCTTCTTGTAGTAATGCCCTATCCTCATCTTCATCTTGTAGTAATATCCCATCTTAGTCCCCTTCTTGTAGTAATGCCCATCCTGGTCCCCATCTTGTAGAAATGCCCCATCCTGGTCCCCATCTTGTAGTAATGTGCCCATCCTGGTCCCCATCTTGTAGTAATGTCCTCCATCCTGGTCCCCATCTTGTAGTAACGCCCCATCCTGGTCCCCATCTTGTAGTAATGTGCCCATCCTGGTCCCCATCTTGTAGTAACGCCCCATCCTGGTCCCCATCTTGTAGTAATGTGCCCATCCTGGTCCCCATCTTGTAGTAATGTCCTCCATCCTGGTCCCCATCTTGTAGTAACGCCCCATCTTGGTTCCCATCTTGTAGTAATGTGCCCATCCTGGTCCCCATGTTCCCCATCTTTTAGTAATGTGCCCATCCTGGTCCCCATCTTGTAGTAATGTCCCCATCCAGGTCCCTATATTGTAGTAATAGTAATAGCCCCTTATTGTGCCGTTCTTCACATACACATAAAAGAAAAAAATAAATAAGATTTTTCTCACCTATCCTACGGAACAGAAATAATTAAAGATTTTTCTCACCTGTCCTTAGCGTCCTCTTTTCTGCACATGCGGCCCACAGGCACTGTAGACCCCTTGATGATCGCGGCTTGGTCCCGTGGCCCGCCAACGTTAGCACTTTATTTCAGTTGAATGTGCTCTCTGCACAGCAAAACCAGTGCCAACCACCGGCCAATCAGAGACCAGCAGCTGACATCAGAGGACCCGTGGACCGGGCTGCGATAGTCAAGGAGTCTACAGTTACAGTACCTGCGGGCCGCATGAAGCCGCCTCGGGGGACGCATGTTTGAGACCCCTGCTGTAGACAATCCTTTCTGAGGTAAATACATCAGCTGCTTTCGATTTAGTGCATTGAGGATTACTTAGACCTGTTAGAATAGTAGTAAACTCCCTGCTGGGAGTAGGACAAAGTATGGACGGGTACTAAACCTTTGGTGTCATACACAGACAGTAAGCAGACATGTTGAAAATGTTGAGAAAGTTTCAAATGTTTCATTACAATGGAGTTGTAATGAATAAGAATCATTAATTGGCCGCCATGATGACATCTTGTTAATGACATATGCCCCAATCATTGGCCTCTGCAGTCATTTTATGGCAATGGAGCGGCTGCAGACTGAAGTGGAACCTGTCAGCATGTTTTACATGTAAGAAGTAGTGGTATGTTCCCCAATAAAAATTATACATTTTTTTTTTAGAGATCCGATGTGCAAGTCATGAGAAATCCTACGTAAAAACCATATACAAATCAGGCTGGAAGTGCATTAGGGGGCATGTGAGAGCACTTGGAAGAAGCAGGCTAAAGGCAGTTACACACCCCTATGCACGTCCAGACTGATCTGCATATGGCTTCTATGTTAGATTTCTCATGACTAGCCCATCAAATCTCTACAAAAAAGTAGCATTCTTATTGGAGAGTGGGGAAGCGCCTAGACAGCCAGTGCTTGTGTAAAAACACACTGACAGGTTCTGTTTAACAGGTGAGTAGTGCTTCTTTTATTATTTTATGTCATGGTATCTCTCTGTTCACACCAAGCAAAAGAAAAGGGATACATACAAAAATGCAAATATGGAGACATGCAAGTGTATCTACCTTTGATGTTTTCTATTGTTACAGGAGACTTGGACTATTACTGGCTGGATCCTGCCACATGGCACACTAGAGACACATCCCCTCTTGGTTCGGTAAGAAAATTCACCATTGTCTCTTAATCTTTCATTTCATATGGTGTTAGCATGACAAAATTGTACCATGGCAAACAGTGGCGTAACTAGAGTCCGATGGGCACTGTTGCAAAATTTCAACCTGGGCTCCTTGTAGCATTCTAGATCCTATAAAGACATGCATGTTCGCCCCCCATGCAATAAAAATTAATAATAATAATTTTATTCATAGCGCCAACATATTCCGCAGCACTTTACAATTAAGTGGGAAAATGTACAGACAATAAAGACATTATCAAGTAACACATCGTTCAACAGTTACAGGAGGAGTGAGGGTCCTGCTGGCAGCTTACAATCTAAAAAGAAATAGGGGGGACACAATAGGTGAAAACTGCTTGTAATATATGGCCTAGTCGTTATTATAATAAATAGAGCATTTCAAATAAGCTGCATGAGCCGGTCATTAGCCAGAATCTGTCTAAGTATAGTTACCAAGTGCTGGTGGGTGCATGGCGGATGTGGAGACAAATGAATACCTCCTAGACCAGATGCTGAGGAAAATTTAGAAAGAGGGAACAGGGAAGAGTTAGATTAGTGAAGTGATAGGCTTTTCTAAAGAGATGTGTTTGTAAAGCATTCTTAAAAATGTAGGGGCTAAGTATTAGTCAGATCGTCTGGGGTAGTGCATTCCAGAAAACTGGCGCAGCATGAGAGAAGTCTTGGAGAGGGAGTTGTGAGGTTTGGATTATGGAGGATAGTAGTCTTAGATCAGTTAAAGGAAAGGCAGTGGCACATGCAATTTGAAAGAGGGGGTGAACACCTCTAAGGACTTGATTCAACGGTCACCAATAGTCAAAAGATATGGAGAGTGAGACCGCACATCTAGTGAAATGAACCCTTTATTCACCAATGCAACATTTCAGCTCCAATGAGCTTTTCCCACACATGCCTGAGAAACGCTCATTGGAGCTGAAATGTTGCATGGGTGAATAAAAGGTTCATTTCACTAGATGTGCGGTCTCACTCTCCATATTTTTTTTAGTCTTAGATCAGTTGCAGAACGGAGAGCATGTGTAGTGAGATGGACAGAGATGAGGGAGGAGATGTAGAGTGGTGCAGAACTGTGGAGAGCTTTGTGCGTGAGAGAGATAAGTTTATTTATTTTATTTATTTTACTCACTTATATAGCGCCATTAGTTCCACAGCACTTTACCGACATTAGTGAGGCGTGACATCAGTGACTCGTTCCCCGCGGTGGCTGCTGGGTTGTGGACTGCAGCCGGGAGTCACATGATGCCTGTGAGCTGCCGCGATAGCGCCACTCATAGGCAGTAACACCAGCACAAGGTATTTACATAGAAACTTATTTTCATCATAAAAATACATTGGCCAATTTTTAATAGTAGTGGACAACTCCTTTAAGGAACCCTCAATAGTAAAGGTAAGTAGAGGAATAAGAGCTGGCAAAAGATACAGTGAAGAAGCGGTCAGAGAGGTAGGAGAACCAGGAGAGTGGCCTTTGAAGCCGATAGAATAAAGCATAGTGAGGAGGAGCTGATGTAATAATGTCCCCGTCCTGGCTTCTTCCTGTAATAATCTCCCCTAGATGGGCCCCTTCTTGTAATAATGTCTACCATTCTGGGCTTTTTTCAGAAATTCTGTCCAGAAATAATGTCCCCATCCTGGCACCTTCCAGTAATAATGTCCCTCATCCTGGGCCTCATGCTGTAACAGTGTTTCCCATCCCGGGCCTCTTCCTGGTATAATATTCCTCTTCCTGGTATAATGTTCCCCATCATGTAATAATGTCCCCATCCTGGCACCTTCCAGTAATAATGTCCCTCATCCTGGGCCTCATGCTGTAACAGTGTTTCCCATCCCGGGCCTCTTCCTGGTATAATGTTCCCCATCATGTAATAATGTCCCCATCCTGGCACCTTCCAGTAATAATGTCCCTCATCCTGGGCCTCATGCTGTAACAGTGTTTCCCATCCCGGGCCTCTTCCTGGTATAATATTCCTCTTCCTGGTATAATGTTCCCCATCATGTAATAATGTCCCCCGTCCTGGGCCCTTTATTTAATAATGTCCCCCATACTGGGCCCCATCCTATAGTAATGTCCTCCATTCTGGGCCCTTCCAATAACAATGTCTCCCTTTCTGGGCCCTTCCGGTAATAATGTTCACGATCCTGGACCCCATTCTATAACAATGTCCCCCATCCTGAGCCCCTTTGTGGTATAACATCCCCCATCCTGGTATAATACGTCCCATCCTGGACCCCTTCCGTTCTTCTCCAGCAAATATTAAAAAGAATCAAATGATTATTCTTACCTTGCCCTGCTCCTACAACATGCAGCATCCTCCTCTATAGCTGACGCAGAAGCCGGCAGCTGACCTCGGCGCTACCGACACGGGCATCCTGCTTTGAGCAGGGGGTTGGACCAGATGACCCAGGAGGTCCCTTCCAACTCTACCATTCTATGATTCTATGATGTCACTGCCATGCACTACCCATCCAAGGACGCACATCCAGTTGAAATTGGCACTGGCATCGGCAAGTCCCTCTCCTGCACTGGCCAGGAAGCAGTCTCAACCTCTGTGACTGCGATTGTTATGCCCCTCATGGCAAAGAAATATATTTCTCAAGGATTCCCAGTCATAAGGAGCGGAAAGCTTCACAATAAATGTAAGATTGTATAGAAATTGCTTTACTTGGAGTGGCCAAACATTTACCAAGTCTGAGCCCTTTATTGTTTTTTTTTTTTGCCTTTTATTGGTTGTCCTCATGCATACGTAATATATTGCACATTTTGGTAAATTTGGCTCAATATTCTGGTATAGAGGAGTATTGGAAACCATGAGAAGTTCGGCCCTGATTCATCAAGCAGTTTTCTGGCATAAAACTGTTTGAAATGTTGCAACATTTTTGTGCAACTCGTATTTGAGTAAAAATGTTGTTGTTTTTACGTCAGTCCCAACCAGCTCAGCTAATTTTTTGATATCTGGGCCCAATTTAGCTGAGTTGGCGGGTAGTCAGGCACAGCCGACAAATTCGGCACAAATTATGCCAAAAAAGTGGTGTAAATTACAACAAAAATGTACTCCAGTACAGGGGAGAGGCAAGTGTAATCAAGAAAAATACCATACAAGATCAGCATGAATTCATTAACTTACAAATGGGGATCGTTGCTCTATGTATTGTAGCACTATAAAATTTCGGGCAAGAACCATCCTTATGCACACAATCATTGTCCTTTTTTGCTAAAAAATTGTTTTTTATTAATCCTTAATCAAATCTAGAGGAGAATTTGTTAATCCCTAAATTATGTATTTTTCAATATTATTTGCTTTGTTACTATATTACTACGGTGCAGCACATGCCTCCAAAATGACTGACAGAAGTAAATTTTTTGCTTTGTATGCAATATACAGAATAGAAAAGAAACAATGTCACAATAATTACCGAAATTTACATGAATGAAGCAGAAAATAAACATGGCAAGAAAAGTGTAAAATGAGATGGCGGGAGGTAGTATTTGGAGAATAGACAAAAGCTAGAAAAGTGGAAAATTGAAGGGGGGTGTGGGACGGGAGTTTCATGGAATAAAGTTAAAGCGTAACTCTCGTTTTAATTTTCATTAAATAATAATGCAGAGCAAGCGGTTTTAATAATCTTTAAAATATACTTTATAATTTAAGTCCGAAAGAAAACCTTTTGAACATTCTGTAGAAAATGTCTCCCTATTCTGTTTCTAAAGCAAAACCATATTCAGCTCCCCATACACTGAATACAGCTTTCTAAGTGTGGTGGCAGAGCCTACACAGCGTGCGTGCTCCTGGCTGAATCCCATGCATAGGCTGTGTGCTGTTGTTTCTATACAATGAATGTTTTATCAGCAGGAGATTATTACTGCCAAACTAGGTGCTTTGTGCCTCCTAGTCCAACCACGCCCCCAGCACGATTAGCTGCTTACTGTTACTATACCATATACACAGAAAGCTGTGGTCTGGTTGGGGTTAGCTTTCTGAGCTCTGCTACATTCTACATTGAAAAACTCTGATTGTGTCACAACTGCTGCATCCAGTAAATTAAGTGACACATTGTTGGCATCATGGTCTCTTTCTCTACATTATGCTGCTCTCAGATGAGGTTTGGATTGCTCCAGTTAGTTGTATGATCTGTTATAATTTGAAGGCTGACATTTGTGGCTTATACGGTCAAGATACACTGCTCAAAAATATAAAGGGAACACTCAAATAACACATCCTAGATCTGAATGAATGAAATATTCTCATTGAATACTTTGTTCTGTACAAAGTTGAATGTGCTGACGACAAAATCACACAAAAATCATCAATGGAAATCAAATTTATTAACCAATGGAGGCCTGGATTTGCAGTCACCCCCAAAATTTAAGTGGAAAAACACACTACAGGCTGATCCAACTTTGATGTAATGTCCTTAAAACAAGTCAAAATGAGGCTCAGTATTGTGTGTGGCCTCCATGTGCCTGTATGACCTCCCTACAACGCCTGGGGATGCTCCTGATGAGGTTGTGGATGGTCTCCTGTGGGATCTCCTCCCAGACCTGGACTAAAGCATCCGCCAACTCCTGGACAGTCTGTGGTGCAACGTGACGTTGGTGGATGGAGCGAGACATGATGTCCCAGATGTGCTCAATCGGATTCAGGTCTGGGGAACGGGCGGGCCAGTCCATTGCTTCAATGCCTTCATCTTGCAGGAACTGCTGACACACTCCAGCCACATGAGGTCTGGCATTGTCCTGCATAAGGAGGAACCCAGAGCCAACCGCACCAGCATATGGTCTCACAAGGGGTCTGAGGATCTCATCTCGATACCTAATGGCAGTCAGGCTACCTCTGGCGAGCACATGGAGGGCTGTGCGGCCCTCCAGAGAAATGCCACCCCACACCATTACTGACCCACTGCCAAACCTGTCATGCTGAAGGATGTTGCAGGAAGCAGATCACTTTCCACGGCGTCTCCAGACTCTGTCAAGTCTGTCACATGTGCTCAGTCCTGGTGTTCTGTGGCAAATGCCAAGCATCCTGCACGGTGTTGGGCTGTGAGCACAACCCCCATCTGTGGACGTCGGGCCCTCATACCACTCTCATGGAGTCGGTTTCTAACCGTTTGTGCAGACACATGCACGTTTGTGGCCTGCTGGAGGTCATTTTGCAGGGCTCTAGCAGTGCTCCTCCCGTTCCTCCTTGCACAAAGGCGGACGTAGCGGTCCTGCTGCTGGGTTGTTGCCCTCCACGTCTCCTGGTGTACTGGCCTGTCTCCTGGTAGCGCCTCCAGCCTCTGGACACTGTGCAGACAGACACAGCAAACCTTCTTGCCACAGCTCGCATTGATATGCCATCCTGGAGGAGATCCCACAGGAGACCATCCGCAACCTCATCAGGAGCATGCCCAGGCGTTGTAGGGAGGTCATACAGGCACGTGGAGGCCACACACAATACTGAGCCTCATTTTGACTTGTTTTAAGGACATTACATCAAAGTTGGATCAGCCTGTAGTGTGTTTTTCCACTTTAATTTTGGGGGTGGCTCCAAATCCAGGCCTCCATTGGTTAATAAATTTGATTTCCATTCATGATTTTTGTGTGATTTTGTTGTCAGCACATTCAACTTTGCACAGTACAAAGTTTTCAATGAGAATATTTCATTCATTCAGATCTAGGATGTGTTATTTGAGTGTTCCCTTTATTTTTTTGAGCAGTGTATTTTATAGGGGCAGGAGCAGAATGGTAACTTGCTGCCTCAGTCCACTCATAAGGGGGTCTTTCAGCATGCAGCACTGCTATTAAGATCAATGTAGTGGTGGCTGCAAGATGCAAGCATATTATAATAAAAGGATTGTCTGATGTGAAAAAATCTTTTGATTGTATTTCAACTGTAAAAAATGAGCTTGCTGTAATACTCAGACATTCTGGTTCTGTGTGTGTTTTGACACATGGAGAGTGCATTGAACTAGACACATCCTTTAAAGACTATTGATACTGTTGACGGCTGCGGCCGAGTACAGCACATCCACTGTCACGGGTGTATCAGAAGTGACAGACAGTCGCCCTGCAGTTGGTTGCAGGAGATCTCTACGTTTGGCATTACAGACATCTTCTTAGAGGCTGGCTGTCTCTAGGACACAGCGGCTACCTTCCTCTGGCTAATTAACACCCTGCCTGGGTGTATAAATACCTGCTGTGTTTCAGAGGGAGGTGCCGGCGATATTCATTACTACTTGTGAAGGCTTAGCAAGAGCAGTACTTCGTCCTCTCTGGAGCTTGAGAACGTGTGCGCATTTGTCTGGAGTCGTTTAAAGCTAAGCAATTTCCCCGTTTGTGTACCCTTGTTGTCTATAGTGTTTAGTGGAGATTGACTAGTGCTCATCTCCTCCCTGCCCTAGCCATAGCCATATGCCAGGGAAAGACAGGGCGAGGCACGTGTGCGGCGATTGCTGAAGAGCCAATACAGGGACGTTAGGGGAGACAGGGTGACGCTAGATCAACCTAGGAGGTCTCCACTTCCCCCATTTCCCTAGAGTCTGGGCTCCCTTTCCCTGTTCCCTTTGTGTTGCACTAAGTCTTTCCCACACCTTGCATGACATCTACCCCCTATTCAAATTAATAATGGGCAGATGTGCCGACTGTGGCCACTAGAGAGCAGCACCGTAACTGAGCACTTTCGGCTGCTGCCAGAACCGAGAACAGTTGGTCAGTGGGGTGCCAGGCGTTGCTCCCCCACCGATCAGAGATTGATGACCTATTCTATGGATAGGTCATCATTGTTAAAGTAGTGGACAACCTCTTTAATTTTTAGACCCCATGATGTATAGCTTGCAACTTGCTTCTAATTTTAGGGTTTTACCACATATTAACACAGCTTTATTCCTAGACTGATCTCTCCTTCTACAACTCCATTTTCCTTAGGCCGACACTTCTGAACTCCTGAACTCTGCTCTGACGTCTTTCTCTGTAAAATAATACACATCCTATATGATTCACCCCCCACATCTGACCTCCTTAAAAACTTAGATGCTGTCCTCCCCTTCCACACTTCGGTCTGCCATGTAAATGCATGGAACGCAGTGTACAGATTAGCCGATGGCTCTGTTGACCTGAGCATCACTGTCACACTCTGGTCAGGAGAGCCGCCAGTCTGGGCACTGTGTTCTAATCTCGGTCCGATTTATATGGCCATCTGACACGGCCCTAACACTGAGAGAAGGGAGGAGAAAGCAAGAGAGAACAGACACTGTCAGGAGCAGACTTGTCAGATTCAGCAGGACTTCACAGAAGCAAAGTAAGAATAATGAAAACTTTTTCCAAAGATGCTTTATTTAAAATTTAGGAAGACCATAATCATTACGTGCAAAGGTGTCCATATTCTTTAAAACAGAGCTTCTACTGCTGTGTATAACCCCACCCACACCACTGATTGGAATCTTTCTGTGTACACTGCATAGGCAGAAAGCTTCCAATCAGTGGTGAGGTTATACAGAACTCTTGAATATGGAGGGCTACATGGCAGCAGAATTACTTGTCCTCTGGTGATAATCTTCTGATAAAATTGTAATTTTATCAAAACGACAGTAACTGTAAGTGATCCATCGCTGGAATCAGTGTCTGTGTCTCTACATTATACTGCTCTTAGATTAGGTGGCAAAAACCTGGTGACAGATTCCGTTCAAGAATGTATTCAGAACAGACTTGTTAACCTTTTTAGGTGCTAATAAATGAATTTTCAGAAATTGACATTCACACTGAGCTCTTTTCACTTTTGATGTTGATGTTAGAGCTGAATTGCTTTTCTACTCTGTCCTTTTAGTTATAATCAAATCTGCTGTAGGAATAAAAGAGATTATTATAAATCCTGACTCGGTGACCTGTAATGCTGTCTTTCCCTTGTATAGTAAAATGTTCTCTGCCTTTCTAAATCAACCCACTCCGCATAATATATCCTGCCAAAATTGAGTAGTCATTATATAAAGTGTTGCGATAGAGAAATGAGCAGTAAGCACATCCTCACTTTGTTTTTGATGTTCTCCTCCAGCACCCTGTTACCTGGCAGCCATCGAAGGAGGGTGATCGTTTAATTGGACGTGTTATTTTAAATAAGAGAACAAGTATGCCAAAAGAATCTGGAGCGCTTCTAGGACTGAAAGTAAGTAAGCAGCTTCCCCAGATAACCGTATGCTTGTGACAGTATCATCGCAGTAATGTATCACATAGGTCCGCATTTATTATTCAGTATAAGTTGATTTTCGCAGCTAAAAATTCACAGCTAAAATTTGAGACATTTTACTTCTCACAACAAAGGCAATAACAGGCAAGAAACTGGACATGGACAGGCTGTGAATGATTTATCAAAGGCAAAGGTGAAAAGAGGGTCTGATCACTGGTGTAAATGTACAGCGGGCATAAAAGGAAACGCACCAGGTTTATTAAGAGACGTGCACCTTTTAATACAATTGTCACAGTTCTTGTCAGCTACCTTTTCCTATACAAATGTAATCAGTTCCCTTTTTAATCTACATCACATTTTAGACTGTAAAGAGAATCTGTCAGTCAGATCAACCCCCCCCCCCCTGAAACCATACTTTTGGGCAGGTAGGTCTTTGAAATGTTTATTCATCCACACCTTTACATCTTCTATTTGTTGCTACATTCCTGAGTAATTGCGACTTAAATTCATATGCAATAAAGGCATTCATTGATAGAGCACTTAATTAGAAATGTAGTATAGTTCTTCTGATTCGCTATGTCTCTTACTCCATATGCAGGGTATTGCAGTAGCATAGGTTTCAATGGTTACAACCACTCGTAGTGACAGTTAGTTAGTTGTTAGTGGTCATAACCATGGATACCTAAGTTACTGCAATGCCTGCAGATGGGGTAAGCTAAATAGCGTATCAGAAGAACTATACCACATTTTTAATTGGTAGTATTTGCTAATATTATTATTACACCTACTACATATTGGGATAGGATCTTGGAGATGGGGATACACCTTTAAGGAGCCACTACCTTCCCCGGTTGTTTCCCTTCCTAGCATCGGCCTTCATAGTTTGAGAGCTCACTGTCTGTGTGAGGTCTGATGGCAGGCAAGGAAATCAGACAGTGAGCTATCAATCAAGCTAAAGAGGCTTGTGCTGGATGGGGAAACAACAACAGGAGGCCGAGGCTCGGGAAATGCTCTACCATGCTTAAAGTGTTATATGTTCCATTTACTTATTAGCATTTTAATTCATTACTCTAAATGCAGCAACAGATAGAAGATATAAAGATGCCCGTTCTAGATTAATTCATCAGACTGCTAGGTAGTGAAACATAATTCATTACTCTGGTGAACACCTTTCCACTGAATGTAATGGCAAGGTGCTTTACACCACTGAATTTACTTATTTAGGCAATTTGGAACTACAGATGCATCTCACTAAATTAGAATATCGTCAAAAAGTTATTTCAGTTCTTCAATACAAAAAAGTGAAACTCATATATTATATAGAGTCATTACAAGCAGAGTGATCTATTTCAAGTATTTATTTCTGTTAATATTGATGATTATGGCTTACAGCCAATGAAAACACAAAAGTCATTATCTCAGTAAATTAAAATAATTAACAAAAAAACACCTGCAAAGGCTTCCTAAGCATTTAAAAAGGTCCCTTAGTCTGTTTCAGTAGGCTCCGCAATCATGGGGAAGACTGCTGACTTGACAGATGTCCAGAAGGCAGTCATTGACACACTCCACAAGGTCACAGAGTTCAAATTTTCCTTTGGAAATCAAGGTCCCAAAGTCTGGAGGAAGAGTGGAGAGGCACACAATCCAAGCTGCTTGAGGTCTAGTGTGAAGTTTCCACAATCAGTGATGGTTTGGGGAGCCATGTCATCTGCTGGTGTAGGTCCACTGTGTTTCAGCAACAACAAAGTCAGCGCAGCCATCTACCAGGAAGTTTTAGAGCACTTCATGCTTCACTCTGCTGACAAGCTTTTTGGAGATGGAAATTTCATTCTCCAGCAGGACTTGGCACCTGTCCTCACTGCCAAAAGTACCAATACCTGGTTTACAAACAACAGTATCTTTCTGCTTGATTGGCAGCAAACTTGCCTGACCTTAACCCCATAGAGAATCTATGTGATATTGTCAAGAGGAAGAGGAGAGACACCAGACCCAACAATGCAGACGAGCTGAAGGCTGCTATCAAAGCAACCTGGGCTTCCATAACACCTCAGCAGTGCCACAGGCTGATCGCTTCCATGCCATGCCGACCAAGTATTGAGTGCATTTACTGTACATACATTTCAGTAGGCCAACATTTCGGATTGTAAAAACATTTTTCAAGCTGTTGTTATAAAGTATTCTAATTTACTGAGATAATGACTTTTGTGTTTTCATTGGCTGTAAGCCATAATCATCAACATTAACAGAAATAAACACTTGAAATAGATCACTCTGTTTGTAATGGCTCTATATAATATATGAGTTTCACTTTTTGTATTGAAGAACTGAAATTAACTTTTTGATGATATTCTAATTTAGTGAGATGCACCTGTATGTAGTGAGTGATAGAACAGGGTATATAGTAAAAAAAAAATGTTCATAGTACTCACTTAAACACTTTCGGCTCTGAGTTTGCATGGTCAACTGCTTAGTGACTGAACTATTGTTTCTCCTACATGACACACTTAGGCTATGTGCCCACGATGCGCAATTGAAGCGGAAATTTCCGCTTCATTTCCGCATGTCCTTTTTCCTGGAAAACGCATGCGGAATTTGACATGCGTTTTTCGCACGTAATTCGCGCGTTTTGCACATGCAGAATTGCCTTGCGTTTTCTACTGCATTGTAGATGGCAATTCCGCATGCGTAAACGCACAAATAATTGACATGCTGCGGAATTTTCCGCACATCAAAAAAAAAATTCCGCAGCATGGGCATTACAATTGCGGAATGCCATAGGGGACCATGGCAGAAGGCTAACATGCGTATATAATGCGTTTACGCTGCGGAAATTTCCGCACAAAATACGCATGAAATATGCATCGTGGGCACATACCCTTACAGCTGGCCAAGGCAGATCTAGCTTTTGAGAGATTTCACAAACTGGCATCCTATGACAGTGCCATGGTTAAAATATACATAGCTTTTTAGTACAACCCATATTGCCACTAATGTTTGTCTATGGAGATCCAAAGGCGGTGAAAGTAGAGATATCTGTTGGTGCCCTGATGAAGGGGTGTAGAACACCCGGAAACGCGTAGGCATTTACCAATAAACAATGATATTATTACACGTTCCTGACTTGAGGATCTTTCAGTGGCGCGGACGTATATCTCTACTTTCACCGCCTTTGGATTTATTCTGGTCCTGTGGGACACCCATTGGAGATCCGCTGCAGCTGCTTTTTATACGTTATGGTGGTTGTGTCCTTACACAACCAAACCAGGTGAGCACCACCTTTTTATTATTCATTCCTATGTCTACAGGTGAAACTCTATTGGTCTTTGCGCTCTCTCTCTCTTTGTATTTGTCTATGGAGATGACATGGCTGTGTGCTTCATTTACTTCACGTCTGCAATGGATGTAGATATACCTCAACTCAGTAATTTGGATGGGTACTAACATGTTTTGCCATTTAGTGCAATTATTTAATATAGCAGTAATTTGGTATAGTGTACATACAAACATATATATATAGTACATCCATGAACAGCACATGTATCATGTAAGCTAATTCCTAAAAGGTCTCCTTTTTCTTCTCAAAAGGTAACATGACTAGTAATGTAAAAAAATTTTGCCATCCCATTTCTTAAATTATCTCCCTAAATCTAAATGACTGGTACTTATGTGTGCATTGACAATAAAGTCTCTGTCTGAACTCAACAGGATCCTTTACAACAAGTCTTGCCTCTCGTACATGTTTTGGATATTTTCGGTTATGTTCACATTGAGTTTTCTTAGTTTTTGTAGCAGAAAGTCTTCAAAAACCAAAAGTAGTTAAAAAAACATGAGTTTTGATTGAGAGCTGGAGAGTACCAGCTGAAAATACCTGTGAACAAACCCTAAAGTATCCAAAACTTGTATAAGAGGCAGGACTTATTATAGAAGCCCTTTCTCCCATGCACGCCGGGAGACTTATTTTTAATGCACATATATGCAGCAGTCACAAACACTGACCTTTTAGTTTTGAACTGAACTGTTAATAAAAAAAAGACAACACTATTAAAGGGAATCTGTCAGCAGGTTTTTTCTACCTCTTCTGAGAGCATTAAATGTTGTAGGCAAAGAGAAGCTGAATCCAACAATGTATCACTTAGATTACTGGTGCAGTTGTTCTCTCACAATCAGAGTTTAGAAATTTAGCAATGAAGCAGAGTTGAGAAAGCTAGCCCCGCCCACACCAGGCTCTGTATGTACAAAGTCCATAGACAGTGAGCTGCCTATCACAGAAGGGGGTGTATCAGACCAAGGCTCACACCTAGTCACAGCAATGATGAGCTCCTGGTGTTAAAACAATCATGGTAAGCAAACAAAACCTTGGCGCTTAATAAGAGAGGCATCCTTGAAATCTGTGTTTTAAGCCCTACAGCATACTGTCTTGAGATTACATAGCAAAAACCTGCTGACAGATTCCCTTTAGGAATATTGACACATAATTTCAATAAGGCTATGTGCCCACGTAGCAGATTTGATGCAGAGCGTTTTTGCTTCTCTCTGGCAGAAAAAAATGCATGCAGATTTACATGCGTTTTTTCTGCCAGAGAGAAGCGGTTTTTCGAGCTCTTTTCCAAGCGATTTTGAGCATCACTTGGAAAAGTGCTTGACAAGTTGGTCACACAATATAAATCCATGCAACCGGCATGGATTTATATTGTGTGACCAACTTAGATGCTTTAAATGCTGCATATATAGTAAAAAAAAAAAGAAGAATTAAAAAGTTAAAAATAAAAAAACCCCTGTATATTCACCTCTCCGGCGGCCCCCAGTCTGCTCCCGGCGGCGTCCTCTCTCCTTCGCATCCCGCAGTGTACTAGCAGGACCTGCGGTGACGTCATTTAGTCAGCTGATGGTCACGCGACCATCACCTGACCACCGACGTCAGCTGTCGCGTGATCATCAGTTGACTAAATGACGTCATCGCAGGTCCTGCAAGTACACTGCGGGATGCCAAGGAGAGAGGACGCCGCCGGGAGCAGACGGGGGGCCGCCGGAGAGGTGAATATACAGTTTTTTGTTTTTTTTTAACTTTTTTATTTCTTATTTTCACCGCGTGGTAGCCGGGATGAAGAGGAGTTGTAGTCTCCTCTTCATCCCGGGTGCCACACGCACCGCGATTACGCTGCAAATTTGCGGCCATTGAATTTAATTGAAATGCAGCAAATCCACATATACCTGCGGGTTTGCTGCGTTTCAATGTTCCTCAATGGCCGCGAATTTGCAGCGTAATCATAGTAGAAATGGTCATGCTGCGTTTTGCAACGCAATGCGAATTCGGCACGCTAATTAGCGCATCATGTGCACAGCACATCCGAATTCACATTGCTTTGCATGGCAGACGATTTTACAAGCGTTTTCTGCAAAAACGCTACAAAAACGCTACGTGGGCACTAAAGAAGGTATTTAATGACTGCATTTTAAGTTTGGTTAAATTAATCAATAGTACACTTGAAAATAAGAAACTTTGTAATATATCTTATCAGCGAAATCTGCTTCTTTCGACTCCTGGACTGATCTTTCACTCTCAATTCATGAATAAAATCTGTAAAATCTGAATTCAGTGAAAGAGATTTTCCCATTACTGGTTTTAAAATTCTATTGAGAGGGAAGGGGAAAGAGGGAAGAACTGGAGGTTGAGATAGACATTTTGCTGCAGGTTCTCCTAAAACGATAGTTAAAATTATTCATAGAACTTTATAAGCACCAACTGTCATCTCCTATATCATTAATGGGAAAACCTGCATTAATTGAAGACGGATTTTACCTGTGAATTGAAAATTTTGAGAATGACTGATCCTTCAGGAGGAAAAAGTGTTATTTCTGTAATAAGATATATTAAAATGTTTCTTCTTTTCACGTGTACTATTGCTTTATGGAACTTAAAATGATGGTTAACCTATAAATATGTGTAACGATATATAAATATATAACATAACATATCATACACAATTTATGAAATAAGTATAAATCTGTTGCCCAGTTTTGATTTTTTTTATAGTCCCATAGACACAACAGAAAATACTCGTTGTTTGAACATGATTAATGTACAATAAAACACTAATATATCTCTGTATCAAAGAGACTGATGGAAATAAAGAAGAGTGGAAACAATAATAGAAAAAGAAGAAAAAGGTGTGTGGTATAGGAAAAAGGGGGAATGGATTAAAGTGAACTACACAGCAGAGTTTCCCTTGACGTCAGTCTCGCAGTCATTTCCATCCCATCCTTATGATATTATTACGCCATTTAATACAATTGATAAATGTAGGATTAGAAGATGTTTCTAGTGTGCTCCTGAGCAGATGAAGAAGTGTGGTATGGGACGATAAGTAAAGGCAAGCCCCAGGGAAAAGGCAGAAATTGTCTTTTCTGAGATTCATGAATACTGGACTTACAACTCCTGGATAACTAGACAATTCCAATCAAATAACTGTTTTTTTTCATCTAGGACAACCAATTTATCCATTATTGGTGCAGGTTCTACCAAGTAGAATAACTATTATAGCAAATGAAACTTTTGTGCACACTGTATTCAGGAATGACATTTTATTGACATATTTTCCCTAATTGTAAGTACTGTTTGACTTTTATACTTAGGTCGTTGGTGGAAAAATGACAGAAGCAGGACGTCTTGGTGCCTTCATCACCAAAGTAAAGAAGGGAAGCCTGGCGGATGTTGTAGGTCATTTAAGAGCAGGTATGCTGTAGGCTTACGTATGCCTTCATCACCAAAGTAAAGAAGGGAAGCCTGGCGGATGTTGTAGGTCATTTAAGAGCACCTATGCTGTAGGCTTACGTATACCCTTGGAGTGAATTGTCTTTGTTCGGATTACCATAAGATCCTTATTGTTCACATTTATAATATCATTTCTATCTTCTGTCAGGGGTCTTGAATGTGTGTACAGTATATTAATATTAACATGCTCCTTTGTCCTACACAATTATTTCAGAGGTGCAATGTTTTACTTATATTTTTGCAGCTTCCTTTATCTTTCTTTAGTTTTCTGAATATCCTTAGGTTAGGATCAATGTTTGCAGAGAAGAGCAAAAAGGGATTTAACATACATCTAATTAAAGCAGACCTTTCATCTTTATAGATCTTTAATGAACACCTTAATGATTGTCTATACAGAGGCTTCGATCTGAGATGCTATTTTTTCCTGTTGCTCTGAATAGCTTCTTCATCAGGCAATGTGAATGCAACATTGTGGAAATATGGAAATATTCTAAGGGAGAATGCTGAGCCACAATCATAAACGGTGTATATGTGTTTGTATATGTGTGTATATATCTATGTATACTGTGTGTGTGCAATATATATATATATATATATAAATATATATATGTAACATACCTGGCGGCGTCCTTGCATGGTGGTCCATCTCCCACTGTGCAAGAGGGCGCACTTGATCTCCTGTCCAGAATGTCTCTCTGGCTTCCCTCCATGCTGTCTGTTTGTGTCTGTTTCTGCTGCTTAAGGGCGGCGCCCGATCACTTCCTGCTTTTTGTACCTGCTGTGGGTCACACCCCTTGTGCGTCCTCAGCCTATTGCTGTCTGTCACTTGGTATATAGCTCAGCAGCTGCCTTCTATCCCCGCCTGAGCATAGTGTTTCCTTCAGTGTGTGCTTGCACTCTGAAGGTGCCAGGTCCCGTCTCTTTTCTCCTGCTTTTTGTATCAGTTCCCGTGTCTGAACTGAGTCCTGTATGTCTCCTGCTTTGCGGTATCAGCTCCCGTGTCTGAACTGTGTCCTGTATGTCTCCTGCTTTGCGTTATCAGTTCCCGTGTCTGAACTGAGTCCTGTATGTCTCCTGCTTTGCGGTATCAGCTCCCGTGTCTGAACTGTGTCCTGTATGTCTCCTGCTTTGCGGTATCAGCTCCCGTGTCTGAACTGTGTCCTGTATGTCTCCTGCTTTGCGGTTTCAGCTCCCGTGTCTGAACTGAGTCCTGTATGTCTCCTGCTTTGCGGTATCAGCTCCCGTGTCTGAACTGTGTCCTTTTTGTGTTCTCTGGTCTGTCCTGTCTGAACACGCTCCTTGCCTGTTCGTTCCGCCTTCTAGTGGCCGATTTCCTAGACCCGCTCCTGCGTCTGGTCTGTCCTGTCTGAACACGCTCCTTGCCTGTTCGTTCCGCCTCTCTGGGGGCCGTATTCCCAGACCCGCTCCTGTATCCCTCTGCAGTGTCGGTCTCCTCCGTACACTCAGTTCCAGTCTGAACTCTCTCCTGTCCTTTACCTGTTTTGCCTCTATGTCCGTTCCCTTCCTTTTTCTGCAGAGTCTGAACTCGTACCTAACTCCTGCTTGTTGTCTCTGCAAGTACTGTGTGAGTATCTGGCTCTGTCTTTCCCTTCCTGTCTGTTCCGTGTGAACAGAGCCCTGTCCTCCCTGCTCAGCCTTGTCTGCACTCTAGCTGTGCTTGCCTGTAACCCTCTGCCTGTATTGTTCCTGAGTCCCGGTGTGTACTGGGTCCTTTCCCGCCTGTGTTCCTACCTGCTAGTGCCTCCCTGTCTGCACTCTAGCTGTGCTTGCCTTTACCCCCCTGCCTGCATACCCGCCTGCCTGCATACCAGTCGTGCCTGCCTATACCCACCAGTCTGTGTGCCAGCCTACCAGCCTGTTCCTGTATTCCCCTGTGTGGGTCAACAGCCGTGTCCGGGGTCTGTCCTGGAGTAGCACCTGGTCCCTCTGCTCGGTTCCTCCTTGGTGCACTGGCGTCGTATGCCGTCGTGCGACCCTGGTCGGATCGGGTGAATACTTAGTCACGCCCCTCCAGGCATTCACTCTCCGGCACGGTCCAGTGGAATCACTACAATCACACGCACACGCCGCTTAGCCCGGGCGTGTGCATAACTATATATATATATATATATATAGTGTACATATATATATATACAGTGTGTATATATATATACACACTGTGTATATATATATATATATATATATATATATATATATATATATATATATATATATATATATATATATATATACAGTACAGACCAAAGGTTTGGACACACCTTCTCATTTAAAGATTTTTCTGTATTTTCATGACTATGAAAATTGTACATTCACACTGAAGGCATCAAAACTATGAATTAACACATGTGGAATTATATACTTAACAAAAAAGTATGAAATAACTGAAAATATGTCTTATATTCTAGGTTCTTCAAAGTAGCCACCTTTTGCTTTGAAGACTGCTTTGCACTCTCTTGGCATTCTCTTGATGAGCTTCAAGAGGTAGTCACCGGAAATGGTTTTCACTTCACAGATGTGCCCTGTCAGGTTTAATAAGTGGGATTTCTTGCCTTATAAATGGGGTTGGGACCATCAGTTGTGTTGTGCAGAAGTCAGGTGGATACACAGCTGATAGTCCTACTGAATAGACTGTTAGAATTTGTATTATGGCAAGAAAAAAGCAGCTAAGTAAAGAAAAACGAGTGGCCATCATTACTTTAAGAAATGAAGGTCAGTCAGTCCGAAAAATTGGGAAAACTTTGAAAGTATCCCCAAGTGCAGTTGCAAAAACCATCAAGCGCTATAAAGAAACTGGCTCACATGAGGACCGCCCCAGGAAAGGAAGACCAAGAGTCAACTCTGCTTCTGAGGATAAGTTTATCCGAGTCACCAGCCTCAGAAATCGCAGGTTAACAGCAGCTCAGATTAGAGACCAGGTCAATGCCACACAGAGTTCTAGCAGTAGACACATCTCTTCAACAACTGTTAAGAGGAGACTTTGTGCAGCAGGCCTTCATGGTAAAATAGCTGCTAGGAAACCACTGCCAAGGACAGGCAATAAGCAGAAGAGACTTATTTGGGCTAAAGAACACAAGAAATGGACATTAGACCAGTGGAAATCTGTGCTTTGGTCTGATGAGTCCAAATTTGAGATCTTTGGTTCCAACCACCGTGTCTTTGTGCGACGCAAAAAAGGTGAACAGATGAACTCTGCATGCCTGGTTCCCACCGTGAAGCATGGAGGAGGAGGTGTGATGGTGTGGGGGTGCTTTGCTGGTGACACTGTTGGGGATTTATTCAAAATTGAAGGCATACTGAACCAGCATGGCTACCACAGCATCTTGCAGCGGCATGCTATTCCATCCGGTTTGCGTTTAGTTGGACCATCATTCATTTTTCAACAGGACAATGACCCCAAACACACCTCCAGGCTGTGTAAGGGCTATTTGACCAAGAAGGAGAGTGATGGGGTGCTACGCCAAATGACCTGTCCTCCACAGTCACCAGACCAGAACCCAATCGAGATGGTTTGGGGTGAGCTGGACCGCAGAGTGAAGGCGAAAGGGCCAACAAGTGCTAAGCATCTCTGGGAACTCCTTCAAGATTGTTGGAAGACCATTTCTGGTGACTACCTCTTGAAGCTCATCAAGAGAATGTCAAGAGTGTGCAAAGCAGTCATCAAAGCAAAAGGTGGCTACTTTGAAGAACCTAGAATATAAGACATATTTTCAGTTGTTTCACACTTTTTGGTTAAGTATATAATTGCACATGTGTTGATTCATAGTTTTGATGCCTTCAGTGTGAATGTACAATTTTCAAAGTCATGAAAATACAGAAATATCTTTAAATGAGAAGGTGTGTCCAAACTTTTGGTCTGTACTGTATATATATATATATATATATGATACATGTCTGTGTTCGTGTATATAAACATGTATATAAATGAACATGCCTATATATATATATATATATATATATATATATATATATATATATATATATATATATATATATACTTGTAATTGAAGTAGTGTCATCCTCTTCCATCTCTTTATTTAATTGCGAATTGTAGATGATGGTACAATAATTGGTGTTCCCATGGGGCATTAGATTGCTCAAAAATAAATAAATATCAATAGGTAACAAATTAGTCTTGCTTGCTGCTGGTGCCGTGGTTAATCTTGCTAAGTAAAGGGTTTTGTTTGCTGGGTCAGCACTTGCTTTGTGTTGTATCTCTTCTAGGATGTGGTCAACTATAAAGAACATTTGCTTTCTAAACCTTAAGCTAGCTCGCACTATGAGCGTCTAGTCCTTCCAACACACTAATAATCTGTTAATAAAAAAAGAAAAAACTATAAATAAGATTTTTATGATGAAATACAAATTTAACACAATCTATCTTTTTTAGGCTTCAACTTCTGTTCCTGAGTGGACCGAGCTCATTGTTCCTTGTCCAGAGCAATCCACCCCCAACTGTTTATATGGTTGTGTTGCTTTCTGACAGATAATGTCATCCATACCTTAACCTCTGCAATCTGTTACTCCCTGACTGAAAAATCACTGTTTTAATTCATATGTGAATGATGCCTAAGTGCTCGGGAAGGAGCACTTACCCATACTTTGCCTCTTTGGCTCTGTTCCCCATCAATGCCCCCCATCTCCTGCTTGAGTGACAGCACACTAGTTGTGCAGTCAAGCCAGTGAGCTTATATATGAATGAAAATGAGGATTTTTCAGTCACTGAGCAACAGATCTCATCAGTAAGGCTGCGTGCCAACTATGCGTTTTTCAAGCATTTCTGCCGCGGAATTCCCGCAGCAAAAACGCTTAAAAACCGCTTGGTAATACATGCCCCATGGTCCCCAATGATAATCCGCATGTGCTGTCCATTAATTTTGCAGACACGCAGCGTAATCGCCGCCATTGACTTGCATTGGACCGCGTGACATCTGCATCACTGCATCTGCACATGCGGATATCACACGGTTCAATGTGCAGATGGTACCCAGGTCTGGAGGAGAGGAGACTCTCATCCAGACCCGGGTACCATAGTACCTGTAAAAAACAGAATTTAAAATAAAAAATAAAGATTATACTTACCTTCCAATGTCCCCCCGGCCTCCTCAGCGATGCGTGCGATGTGTTGGGCGGCTCGCGGTGGTGTGAGGACCTGACATGACGTCATAGAGTCATGTGACAGGTCACGCGACCGCTGATGTCGACGGTCGCATGACCTGTCACATGACTCAATGACGTCATCGCAGGTCCTTCACACCACCGCGAGACACCGGGGAGACCGAACGGAGCGGAGAAGAAGACCGCGGGCCATCGGAAGGTAAGTATAATCTTTATTTTTTATTTTTTAACATTTTTATTCTTTTTTTTAAACTATTACTTGGGCACACTATATAAATCCATGCCGGTTGCATGGATTTATATAGTGTTACCAAGTTGTCAAACACTTTTCCAAGTGATACTAAAATTACTTGGAAAAGCGCTTGATAACCCGCATGCCGAAATGCATGAAAAAATGCCTGACAAACGCTTCTACCTGGCGGGAAAAATGCATATAAAATCCGCATGCGTTTTTCCTGCCAGGGAGAAGCGGAAAAAATATGCAGCATTTCTGCATCGTGGGCACATAGCCTAAAGGTATGTATGACATTATTCTTCAGAGGGCAACTCAACCATATAAACAGTTTGGAAGGTGTGGGGGAGGGAAGGGTGGATTGTCCTGACAGGTTCCCTTTAAGTGATAACATTTTGCCTCAATGTATAAGTCAATTAGTAACAATTAAAAGGATAGGTCATAAATGGTCAATCTGTTTGGATGTCTAGTGCCAACCTATGATAATTAATTAATAATTATTGGGCTGAGGCACTAAAGCGCCACTGCTTTTGTATCATGTGTCATCCTCGCATGTGGCGCACGTGGTTCGTGGAACCACTATGCTACAGGGCCGTTCTGCCTAGGAAGGGCCGTAGCTGAGTGGCTACCAGATGTTCACTGAAGCTCCTGATGGTGGAGACAGACTGGGCTGCAGGTAGCCGCTAGGTACCACTCCCTGGCTGACCTTGGTAATGCAGCTGCCGATCCCAAGTGGTCGGGTTTGCTGAACAGGGAGACATGACCGGAGACACTGCTGAGCAGGATACGGAGACAGACGGACTGTACGGACAGCTTGGATCTATAAGATAGGTTTTTGTTCACACACGCAGTAATCAGGAAACAGTTCTGGAGCTGGTCGCACTGGGACCAGGGATTCGGTTATAGGTACCTTCGACGCGGTTTCAGAATTAGGATACCGCCGAAGCGGTCACAGGACCATGGACAAACTATACTAGACTAATGGGAACACAGGATACGGGAATAACTTTAACAGACTAAGGATGGGGGACCTTTTAACATACAGTTGTACATACCAAAACTACTAAGACTAAACTATAGGGATTGCTCAGGCACCTCCCAATCGGGGAGAGTGCCTTTTATACAAGATGCCTCCCAGCTATTGACTGGGAGACATCTTGCAGTTATTCACTTTAAGCAAATGCCTCCTAGCTGTTAGCTGGGGGCATTTACCATATGCGCGCTCTGCCCCATTAAAAGCAGGGGATTATGTGCATGTGCGCACTAGGTGCACCGCCGGGAGACAGTGCAGTGTGCACTGAGGAAGGAGGAAGAGAAGCTCGGGGGATGCTGCTGCGGCTGGAGCGGTGAGCACGTTGGCGTCCCTGCATGGAGGGAGGAGGGGAACCATGCGGGGGGGTGGCCACAGACGCAACATCATGCAACTGACTGCTGTTGAGTTTGGCTTAGCTGCAATACCAGCCACTGCTACATGTACAGAATCACCTCTGGATTATGTACAATAATACACCATCCTTTGAATTCTACAAATTCATGGTGTTTCTAAGGGTTGGACACCCATTGATTGACCATCAGTTTATATCCCTTTAAAATGTTGAGTGATCTTTTTGATCTTTGGCTAGTCTCATCCTCTATTATTGATTAACAGCTTTCTGTGTATGCTATGCATAGGCAGAAAGTTGCCAGTCAGCAGTGTGGCGGTAGCTGGAGCTCATGAATAGCAAGGACTACACAGCTCGAGCTCATCATTCAGAGGACTAGCAGAGCTGCAGCAAGTAAAACAATGTTTTATCAAAACTATAGCAGGAAACCCGTAAGGGAACCAGGGCCTCGGTCACTCTTATAACTGCTCTCAGATGTGGCAGCATAAACCTGGTGACACACGTGTGTTAAATAATCACCTACGTATGTATCAATTTTTAACTGAATGATCGGTGCACCACAAACATTTGCTTCAACAATGTCACCGTAGCTAGCGCCTTCAATGTTTTTGGTGGCTGCCTCTAGCACATGCGCAACCCTGCTGGTGTGCACTCCCGCTGGGGCACAGGCGCAGCTTCCCAATACAGTTGTTACGGTATAAGACACGCCCTATCTGGTGGTTATCTACCCTACAATTGGTTGACTCTTTTGCATCTGCACCAATAGCACATGGAGTTACATAGAAACTGAAGAGGTCGGCATTAACAAACCCAGTTAGTATCCAGAGCTTGAATTAGTGGTACCTATACTGGGGAAACAAAACAAAAACTACCAATGAGGATGAATCTGCACCAGGACATTGTCAGGAATGAGTTGGACACGCCAGTGAGGAAACATTTCTGGGACCCGGGAAACAGTGTGACAGATTTAATGCTGAATGCTCAACAACAGGGAAATGAAAATCTGGGATTTCTAGCTCATAAGGATGTTCAGGTCTTAGACAAAAAGTCTCAATCTGACACCTGGATTTGTGACTCACTACATGGACAGACTTCTCACCTCCACCAGACTGACCCCAGATCCCTAAGTCTTCACCCTTCCTACCTCCCAATTTGTTCCCAAAACCTCAGTTTTATCACTCTTGCTTTTGTCTACACTGTGTGCAGAATTATTAGGCAAGTTGTATTTTAGAGGATTATTTTTATTATTGATCAACAACTATGTTCTCAATCAACCCAAAAGACCCATAAATATCTAATCTTAATATTTTTGGAAGTTGGAGTGGTTTTTTTTTTTTAGATTTGGCTATCTTAGGAGGATATCTGTTTGTGCAAGTAACTATTACTGTGCAGAATTATTAGGCAACTTGATAAAAAACAAATATAATCCGATCTCACTTGTTTATTTTCACCAGGTAAACCAATATCAGTGCACAAAATTTAGAAATAAACATTTCTGACATACAAAAAAACAAAAAATTAGTGATCAATATAGCCACCTTTCATTATGATGACACTCAACAGCCTTCCATCCATAGATTCTGTCCGTTGCTTGATCTGTTTTCGATCAACATTGCGTGCAGCAGCCACCACAGCCTCCCAGACACTGTTCCGAGAGGTGTACTGTTTTCCCTCCCTGTAGATCTCACATTTTATGATGGACCACAGGTTCTCTATGGGGTTCAGATCAGGTGAACAAGGGGGCCATGTCATTATTTTTTCTTCTTTTAGACCTTTACTGGCCAGCCACACTGTGGAGTAGTTGGATGCATGTGATGGAGCATTGTCCTGCATGAAAATCATGTTTTTCTTGAACGATACCGACTTCTTCCTGTACCACTGCTTGAAGAAGTTGTCTTCCAGAAACTGGCAGTAGGTCTGGGAGTTGAGCTTCACTCCATCCTCAACCCGAAAATGTCCCACAAGTTCATCTTTGATGATACCAGCCCATACCAGTACCCCACCTCCACCTTGCTGGCGTCTGAGTCGGAGTGGAGCTCTCTGCCCTTTACTGATCCAGCCTCAGGCCCATCCATCTGGCCCATCAAGAGTCACTCTCATTTCATCAGTCCATAAAACCTTTGAAAAATCAGTCTTAAGATATTTCTTGGCCCATTCTTGACGTTTTATCTTGTGTTTCTTGTTCACAGATGGTTGTTTTTCAGCCTTCCTTACCTTGGCCATGTCCCTGAGTATCGCACACCTTGTGCTTTTTGATACTCCAGTAACGTTGCAGCTCTGAAATATGGCAAAACTGGTGGCGAATGGCACCTTGGCAGCCTTACGCTTGATTTTCCTCAATTCATGGGCAGTTATTTTGCGCCTTTTTTGGCCAACACGCTTCGTGCGACCCTGTTGGCTATTTACCATGAAACGCTTGATTATTCGGTGATCACGCTTCAAAAGTTTGTAAATTTCAAGACTGCTGCATCCCTCTCCAAGACATCTCACAATTTTGGACTTTTCAGAGCCCGTCAAATCTCTCTTCTGACCCATTTTGCCAAAGGAAAGGAAGTTGCCTAATAATTAAGCACACCTTATATAGGGTGTTGATGTCATTAGTCAACACCCCTCCTCATTACAGAGATGCACATCACCAGATTTACTTAATTGGTAGTTGTCTCTCAAGCCTATGCAGCTTGGAGTAGGACAACATGTATAAAAAGTATCATGTGATCAAAATACTCATTTGCCTAATAATTCTGCACACAGTGTAGGAGGCATCACCCCATCCACTCCATGCACAAATGTCCTGTTGTAACAGATCTTAAATATTGTGTTCTTGTCTCAGTCACTCGTTTGTAAACTTTCCTGATGAAGAGGCCTCTGTGCTGCGAATGCTTGCAAATATCATTTTTCTGGATAGCCAATACATGTCTCTCTCTTTGTTCTTTTTTGGCATAACAATATTTACATTAAGTTGATATTGTGATCTATCTTTTTATCTGAGGAAGAGGGATTATCTATGATTTTTTAGACTACACATATATGTTATGCACACGCCCGGGCTGAGCGGCGTGTGCGTGTGATTGTAGTGATTCCACTGGACCATGAACCGGAGAGTGCCTGGAGGGGCGTGACTAAGTATCTGGCCGATCCGACCAAGATGGCACGACGGCATACGACGCCAGTGCACCAGGGAGAAACCGGGCAGAGGGACCAGGTGCTACTCCAGGTCAAACTCCGGACACGGGGGTTGACCCACACAGGGATTACTGGATCAGGCTGGTTAGGCTGGCGCACAGACTGGAGGGTATAGGCAGGCACGACTGGTATGCAGGCAGGCGGGTAAAGGCAAGTGCAGCTAGAGTGCAGACAGGGAGGCACTAGCAGGTAGGAACACAGGCGGGATAGGACCCAGTACACACTGGGACTCAGGAACAATACAGGTAGAGGGGTACAGGCAAGCACAGCTAGAGTGCAGACAGGGAGGCACTAGCAGGTAGGAACACAGGCGGGATAGGACCCAGTACACACTGGGACTCAGGAACAGGCAGGTTAGGCTGGCACAGACTGGTGGATATAAGCAAACACGGCAGGTATGCAGATGGGTGGATACAGGCGAGTATGCAGGCAGGGAGGTACTGGCCGAAAGGATGGGCTGGAGCACAGAAAGGTTAAGACCCAGTACAGACTGGGTCACAGAACCGCAGATGCGGTAGACAACCACAGCAGAGAGGGAACGCCCAAAGCGGTGGGCAAGAACAGAGCAGGACGGGGCTGCAGGAGCAGCGAGCACAAGCAGGGCAGGACAGGACTGCCGGAGCAGCGGGCAGAAGCAGGGCAGGACAGGACTGCCGGAGCAGCGGGCAGAAGCAGGGCAGGACAGGACTGCCGGAGCAGCGGGCAGAAGCAGGGCAGGACAGGACTGCCGGAGCAGCGGGCAGAAGCAGGGCAGGACAGGACTGCCGGAGCAGCGGGCAGAAGCAGGGCAGGACAGGACTGCCGGAGCAGCGGGCAGAAGCAGGGCAGGACAGGACTGCCGGAGCAGCGGGCAGAAGCAGGGCAGGACAGGACTGCCGGAGCAGCGGGCAGAAGCAGGGCAGGACAGGACTGCCGGAGCAGCGGGCAGAAGCAGGGCAGGACAGGACTGCCGGAGCAGTGGGCAGAAGCAGGGCAGGACAGGACTGCCAGAGCAGTGGGCAGAAGCAGGGCAGGCTAGAACCGCCGGAGCGGTAAGCAAAGGAGTCAGAGCAGACTAGAACCGCCGGAGCGGTGAGCAAAGGAGTCAGAGCAGGCTAGAACCACCGGAGCGGTGAGCAAAGGAGTCAGAGCAGGCTAGGCTGAGTAGGGGGGACAGGGCTCTGTTCACACGGAACAGACAGGAAGGGAAAGGCAGAGCCAGACACCCACAGGGTACTAGCAGAGAAGTAGCGAGTGGACCACAAACTCACAAACGGGAGTACAGAGACAACAAGCAGGAGTTAGGTACAAGTTCAGACTCTGCAGAAAAAGGAAGGGAACGGACATAGAGGCAAAACAGGTAAAGGATAGGAGAGAGTTCAGACTGGAACTGAGTGTACGGAGGAGACCGACACTGCAGCGGAATACAGGAGCGGGTCTGGGAATACGGCCCCCAGAGAGGCAGGACGAACAGGCAAGGTGCGTGTTCAGACAGGACAGACAAGATACAGGAGCAGGTCTAGGTAATCGGCCCCTAGAAGGCAGGAGGAACAGGCTAGGAGCGTGTTCAGACAGGTCAGACAAGATACAGGAACGGGTCTAGGTAATCGGCCCCTAGAAGGCAGGAGGAACAGGCTAGGAGCGTGTTCAGACAGGCCTGGAAATACAGCCTCCAGGATAGGCAGACAAGAGAACACAGAACGGGACCTGGCACCTTCAGAGTGCAAGCACACACTGAATGAAACACTATGCTCAGGCAGGGATAGATGGGAGCAGCTGAGCTATATACCAGGTGACAGACAGCAATAGGCTGAGGACGCACAAGGGGTGTGACCCACAGCAGGTACAAAAAGCAGGAAGTGATCGGGCGCCGCCCTTAAGCAGCAGAAACAGACACAAACAGACAGCATGGAGGGAAGCCAGAGAGACATTCTGGACAGGAGATCAAGTGCGCGCTCTTGCACAGTGGGAGATGGACCACTATGCAAGGACGCCGCCAGGTATGTTACAATATATATATTCAAAATATCCCTAGAAGCGCTTATGCCAAGATACATATTGTTTTAAGAACATTTGCTTGGCGTGCAGATTGTTCAAAGGCAAACTGAGTATCAGTGCTGCTCCATTAGAAGTAAATAACAATATAGCGTGCCATGCTTGAATGTTTAATGATCGCTACGTTTGTATCTTGAATGCATCACTACGGATACAGTGATATCGGCTTGAGAATGTCACATTGAGAACTTCATGAAATAAAGTTGGATAGGTGTAAAGCATGCTACTGCATTTGCTTCATCTATAGGATTCAGTGGGCTCATACTACGCTACTATGCCCTCAAAAATGTTATGGCATCCAATCTATCATGAAAGCAGCAGGATCATATTTCTGTCCAAGCACTACACCGATGCCTCCACTTTGTGCCAGTCTTTGCACTGGTTGCCCATCTGCTACAAAGTCCAATATAAATTTATCACTCTCACCCACAAAGTTCTCCACAGTTTTGCACCCCCCTACATCTTCTCACTCATCTCTGTCTACCACTCTATGTATCCTCTCTGTTCCGCTAATCACCTAAGATTAACATCCTCTATAATCCGATCCTGCCTCTCCCGTCTCCAGCACTTCTTTCCGCAGCAAAATCCAATATAAATGTATCACTCTCACTCACAAAGTTCTCCACAGTTTTGCACCGCTCTACATCTACTCCTTCATCTCTGTCTACTACCCTACCTATCATCTCCTTTCCGCTAATGACCTAACACTGACATCCTCTATAATCCGAACGTTTCATTCCGACTCCAGGACGTCTCTCGTGCTGCACCAGTTTTCTGGAATGCACTACCCAAGACAGTCTGGTTAATTCCCAATATTTCCAGTTTTACGTATGCCCTAAAGCACATTTCTGTAGACTAGCCTATTACCTCACCTAAGCACATTTCTTTAGACTAACCTATCACCCCACCTCACTAATTTAACTAACTATCCCCGTGTTCTCTCTTCCTCGCACTCAGCAATACAGCAATGCCATGTTCATGCAAATAGGTAGAGCGTGATTGTCTTGTGTCATATTCTATATGTTCTAATTCTGGTGTCAATCAAGAATTATTAATGCCCACATTTTTCTGTTGTAAAATTTTTTCAAGACTTGTGTCTGTTCTCCATTAAAGGTGATGAAGTTCTAGAATGGAATGGGAAGCCGCTGCCAGGAGCCACAAATGAAGATGTTTACAATATAATTTTACAATCAAAGTCAGAACCACAAGTGGAGATCATCGTGTCCCGGCCCATTGGGTACAGTAGTATTTAGATTTCTTCTTTTTTATCTAGATAGAAAATAAAATCATTTTTATATACATTTTTGGAATAAGTATCTTTTTCTGTCTTTTTATGACACTAGGAACATGCATATAAATTAAATGCTTTAAAAGACCAACAAGAAAAGTTCAAATTTACATTAGTGAGTTTTATGGGGGTTTTCATAATTTTTTTTGTTCTGTTATAATCGCACAGAATATCGCTGTTTTTGCCATCAAATATTACTGAAACTGTGACCGAGTCCATATGTGACCACTTTAATTTATGTTACAAGGGATCTTACAGAGTCTGTGGCAGACTCCCTATCCTCAACAAGTCTGACTTAGGCTGGCCTGAAAAAACAAGACTTAGAAAAATATGTATTTAAGGGGTTGTTCATCCCTTTTACTTTTAAAAGTGACCTGCATGGTCAAAAAAAACATTACCGATTTCTCTCCGTACCTCCCTTAGCCACCTTTTTGAACTGCTTATTAAAAATTTAATAAAAGGGTAGACAACCCCTATAACATGCAACCATGAATTCCTTGTTTCTACCAATCTTTTTCTGTACTCAATTTAAAGGCTCTGGACACTTTTGACATGGAAAAATTTATTTTTACAATTGTTAAAGGCTACCTTTACTTAATAAAATTGCACTAGGTTTCAGATTGTAGTTGTCATTCCTTCATTCATTTTCAGGCCCCCTGATATTCAGTTTGCAGCAAGATTGAATTTTCATATTATTCTCGCCAGAAATATATGGTAGACAACCACAAGACTTAGTATGAAAATAAAAAACAATTTTATTGGGAGGTCCGCATTGGTGTCCATATAGTCCGAGAAGGGAAACGTTTCGATTCATCCCGGACCTTGGTCATGGCCTGGGTATCTGTGAGGATGAGTGTCTGCTACTATATCCAAGTTGGCTGTCTCAAAATAATGTATACCAATGTTGATCTCCCAATAAAATTGTTTTTGTTATTTGCATACTGTAGTTGTCTACTATGTACGTACTAACTAAAACCACAGCACACCTGAAGACAGCCCTGGATGCTGGCCACATAACCTGTCCTGTCTCCCAGTAACATAGACTCTGTGTATTTCCAGGGTGTTGCTGTCTTCATCATTAGCACAGCTCTAATTCTGTACT
Organism: Phyllobates terribilis; assembly: GCF_046119375.1. NCBI lineage: Eukaryota > Metazoa > Chordata > Amphibia > Anura > Dendrobatidae > Phyllobates > Phyllobates terribilis. The sequence goes on from NW_027362763.1 coordinate 398,278,432, forward strand.
TTCCTTTCCTTGTGCTTTCCTCCTGGTCTATAAACTGTTTTCTCTGCCCTCCATAAAACTTTAAGTACTTTACCCACTCTCCACTGCATATCTTTATACAAACCCTAATGAAGACTGCTTAGAAAGCTGCTTAACTTTGCATTTATGAAGCCTAATTAACAGTAAAAAAAAATCAGTGCAGAGCCTTTAAGTTTGGCCTTAAAGGGGTTTTCCAGTTTCGTAAAACCTCTGTCCCCAGGCTGCAGTTTATTTAAAAAAACAAAACTAAATGCGCATTACTCACCCTGCTCAGGTCCAGCACTGAGTCTCTGTCACTGCTTTCAGTGTCAGTTATTGCCTGCAGCACATGGCTATAATATGGGTCTGTGCTGTATGGAGTAGAGCCCCTAACAGTGTGTATGGGTTCTTACTTGATTTCATGTGGAGGGATATGTTGTTTTCCTTTAGATGACATATAAATCCAGCAGAGGAACATTCACGTGATGCTTCATTAAGTGCCATAATATGATTTTTCTCTCTTAGATCTCTCCCGAATACTGTACGTCTTTTGTGTTTGTTGCCTCCAGTACTTTTTATGGATGTAATATTTTCTTTCTTTTTCATTGCTTTTCGTATTTCCTGCAGTGACATTCCAAGGATCCCTGAAAGCTCCCATCCTCCATTAGAATCTAGTAGGTGCTTTTTATTAATGTTAAAGTAACTGTACAATATAACGTTTTTTTGCTTTTGATGCTCCACCTCGTGATTAGTAAATTATTGGTTTTAGATTTCTAAAGACAGTCACAACATTTTCTGAATTCTATGCTTGCCCTAGTACGTTTCCTTGCCTTACTGAAGGCATTTACGAAAAGCTGCGCTTCCCCTATAATGACAGTGCCCCAAACAGTGACCTCTTTGCTACTGCTATGAGTACTTTGCAACAATGCCATCACAATGCGTGCAGAAGCACTCACACCAGCCTGCTGCCATTCCTGAGCAAGCTCGGCACTGCTGGTAGTCCGATCCCGCAGCTGAAACAATTTTAAGATACGGTCCTGGCGCTTGCTGGTCTTTCTTGGGCGCCCTGGAGCCTTTTTGACAACAATGGAAGCTCTCTCCTTGAAGTTCTTGATGATGCGATAGATTGTTGACTGAGGTGCAATCTTTGTAGCTGTGATACTCTTCCCTGTTAGGCCATTTTTGTGCAGTGCAATGATGGCTGCACGTGTTTCTTTAGAGATAACCATAGTTAACTGAAGAGAAACAATGATACCAAGAACCAGCCTCCTTTTAAAGTGTCCAGTGATGTCATTCTTACTTAATCATGACTGATTGATCGCCAGCCCTGTCCTCATCAACACCCACACCTGTGTTAATGGATCAATCACTAAAATGATGTTAGCTGCTCCTTTTAAGGCAGGACTGCAATGATGTTGAAATGTGTTTTGGGGGTTAAAGTTAATTTTCTGGGCAAATATTGACTTTGCAAGTACAGTAATTGCTGTTAAGCTGATCACTCTTTGACATTCAGGAGTATATGCAAATTGCCATTACAAAAAATGAAGCAGTAAACTTTGGAAAAATGACTATTTGTCTCATTCTCAATACTTTTGACCATGACTGTACTGTTTGTCACTCATTAAGTCCATGCCTCAGAGACTGCAAGCTATTATTAAAGCCAGAGGTGGTGCAACAAAATACTAGTGATGTATTGGAGTGTTCTTCTGTGTGTTTGTTTTTCATGATTCCATAATTTTTTTCCTCAGAATTGAGTGATTCCATAATTTTTTCCCTCTGCTTGGTCTGAAAAAAATTACCCTTACTGAGTACCACATTTTTAATCTTGATTTATTTTAGTGTTTCTTAAAGCCCTAAAGTTGCCATTTGAAATGACTTTAGTTTTGTGCCATGTCTGTGATCTGCTTTTTTTCAACATTAAACAACTGGATGAGCATCCTCCGAGCCCGGTGATTCCATCATTTTTGCCAGAGGTTGTAGTTATTTAGATTCTTTAATCAGTCTTTAAAAAGCAGTAAATTACACATAATCAGCCACTAGAGGGCGCTCACACATTTTTTGCCTGCAGTCTTCCCAATAAACAGTGTAGGTAAGTGAATGACTCTGCCTCAGGGTATGTTCATCGGTTCACATCCGTGTGCAATAAGCTTTCCATTCATTACGTGGTAGAAAAAGCATCATGTCACTTCTTTGTTGCATTTTCCAAGCATTAAAAAAAAGTGTTTTTTTTTTATGGCGGTTTTTCTGTTTTTGGAGCATTTTGTGCCACAGAAACATGGACAAAAATATTATATTATAGTTAAAATGCGTCAAAAACCTTGCTGAACATAGTGCCAAAAATCGCATCAAATCAGCATCAAAAAGCGCTTTTAGTTGTGGATTTTCCAGCCTGAAAAATCCACATCAGAAAGACTCTGTGTGATCATGCCCTTGGAGCATCAGAACTCTGTTGTATGCTTTAGAAGATTTCCTCTGACAGCGATACGTTTCTTCATTAGTGGCAATAACATTGTGTAAGCAGAAACTGTTGATCACGTAGTACAATGGTGCAGTATTAGTCAGCTTTAATTCAATGGAAATGTCGTAACGCATAGAGAAAGAAAAAGACATATAAAGAGAACTACTAAGTGTCCGCGCTGAAAGCATAGCGCATAACAAATAATAATGTGTGATATGTTGATGAATGCTTTGCTTCATCCAGCAGATCTGTGGCAGAAAATCCATACAGAAACAGCGACAATCACGAGTAAGGAATAGATGTTTCATTTGGAAATTTCTGCAACAAATTTGCCTTGTATGAATATTTCTTAAAGGGGAAATATTGGTAACAAAATCTGCATCTTTAAATGTGTATATCTCTACAGATTTCTCCTCTTTACATTATATTGATGAAATCTGCAGCAAAAATCAGCAATAGAAATTGAAATGCTGCAGAATTAAATTTTCGCACAATTTCCAGTTTAAAGTTTCTATTCTTGTTTTTTCTTCTTACTGTGTATTTACATATTTAAAGGGGTATTTCAATCTCCAATATCCTATCTCAAATGTTGTGGGTGTAATAATAATAATATTAGCAAATACCTCCAATTAGAAATGTAACAACGTTTTTCTGATTCGCTATGTCTCTTTCCTTATGTGCAGGGCATTGCAGTAGCTTAGGTATCCAGGGTTACGACCACTCATATAGTGACAGTTAGTTAGCTGTTAGTGGTAGTAACCTTGGATACCTAAGGTCTTGCAGTACCTGCACATGGGTTAATGCCGGTGTAAGTCGATGCACCCATTGTATCCTATTTTTTCAGTGGCTTATCAAGTTTAGTGGTTATATGCAGTTGAGCTTTGTTGTGCCAGTCATTTAATGCACTTTTCATTCAAGGTTCCAGTTCCTTTGAATCTCAGAAGATGGATAGGCCTTCAATATCTGTTATATCTCCAACTAGTCCTGGAGCTCTTAAAGATGCACCTCAGGTCTTGCCAGGACAGCTGTCTGTAAGTATTTCACGTTACAGCTGGATACCATCTTTAATTTTGTGACCAGGGAATACTTCACAAAGATGTGAGATTATGGCAAGAGAACAACAACACCATACAAAAAGGTTTTGTCAAAATCGGAATCCATAGGATAAGACGCCCTGTGATCCCAAAAATGGAGCTCTGCAGCCCTGTCTTGAATAGAACAGAAGCACATGGTCGACTCCTGCTCCATTCATTGTCTATGGAAGTGCCGAGTACAGCACTCATCTATTTACAGCAGACCCATAGACAATGAATGGAATAGAGAGGAGAGCATACACATCTCAGCTCCATTGAAGTATAGGCTTTACTGAGCTTGGGATCACTGGGGGTCCCAACAGTCAGACCCCCAGCAATTTAATTGCTATTTTCAAAAAAACCCTCTAATAAACATTTGCCTCCATAAACAACATATAATACCAGTGTGCCTCTTTTCAAGTTTTTCTTTGCAGGAGACTGTGGTTGCATAAAATAGTTTTTGTACTTTAAATTTCACCTATATTATGCAAACGATTCACAAAGTGGATATGTCTGCTACTTAGGAGAAATGTCAGTTGGGCATTAACACCAGGTTTTTCTACCCCAACTGAAAGCTGCATGATGTAGGGGCATAGACCCCAATTCAAGGGATGTGATCATACTGGACTACTTGCTGCAGTTTTGTTAAAACCACTGTTTTTTTTCAGCCACAAATGTACCAGTTCTCTCAATGCTGAGCTCTTTATAACCCTGCCCACATCACTAATTAGCAGCTTTCTGTGTTCACTGTGCATAGGCAGAAAGCTGCCAATCAGTGGTTGGACGGGGGTTATACAGAGCTCACGAATATGCTTGACTACGTGTAAGCAGGTTTATTAGTCCTCTAATGATGATCTCCTGCTGATAAAACGGTGATTTTATCAAAACTACAACAAGCTGCCCAGTAAGTGACACATTGCTGGAATCGGAGTCTCTCTTCCTTTAACTGGAGCTGATTCACAACAAAAACCTAATGCCATTCCCAATTTCATAACAAGAGGGCCTGGAATTTGCATCCCTATCTTTTTGTATGAGAGACACCGTGTGATCCCAGTCTAGTGACCTGTTCGCTTATAGATTAGCACTGTGTAGTTAATGCAGAGTAGAGGCACTGATGTCTGGGTTGGAGAATGGCACATTAAAGGGGTTTTCCCACAAAGTTCATTTTAATTAATAGATATTGGAATTTAAATAACTTCCACAATTGGATGTGTAAAAAAATTGTTCCTGTGCTGAGATAATCTTATAAATGTTCCCCTGTGTAATGGCCGTGTCTGACCATACAGGAACATGGTCTGATCATACCACATCTCCTGGGCAGGGGAGGAAGCATAAGAGTATACAGACAGCAGGGAATCACAACTGATTCTTTCTTTGAGGTAAAACATTTCCCTGCCTGTATTTAAGCAATGTTTTACCTCAAAGAAAGAATCCCCTGCTGTACTGTCTGTATACTCTTGTGCTTCCTCCTCTGCCCAGGAGCTGTGGTATGATCAGACCATGTTCCTGTACAGTCAGACACAGCCATTACACAGTACACAGCAGGGGCACATTTATTAGATTTTCTCAGCGCAGGAACATTTTTTTTAAACACATCCAATTGTGGAAGTTATTATTATTATTATTCAAAGATCTATTGATTAAAATGTTAATTAAAATTAACTTTGTTCATGGGAAAACCCATTTAAGATGTGCTTGATGATCCCCATAGCAATCGTGGGGATGATACATTCACCCTTGTGCTCTATGCCCTATGTAGCATCTAAACTATAAATGATGATATATACATTCATTAACCTATCTATATCTGAATGATATTCACTCAGGCGGCAATATCCTGGATTTATTTTTCTTTTCTTATCTGCCATGTAAATTATTCCCTTGATGCTTATATTAGCACCATAAAGTAACTTGTACATTACAGTCCAGCACTGCCTGTAGGAGAACATGCTCCTCCTGCTGTGCCTTATTTTCCCCCCATTCTTCACTTTGTGATGGACCTCACAGCATCCTGGGAGTCTCTGGGCAGAAGAGCCCACATGGCCTTTATGATCAACACAAGCAGCTACATTCATCTGCCTATGACTTTCCTTATAAAAGGACGTAACCTTAGTGTGTGCAATATTTTGCAGTATTGAATCGTTTGTCAGGCGGGAAAGAAAGGCTCCTGACACTTTGTAGGGTGAATAAAAGGCTAGTTATAATGAACAGTGCTTCAATATAGGGCTGATTTTCCTATACATTTTTTTCTTCATCTTTTTTTATAAAAACAGTTCCAGGATCATTTCCTAGAATTAAAGGAGTTGTCTTGCAATCAATTGTAACCTAGCCACAGGGAAGATGATAAATGTTTGCTCTCTGGCCGCTGAGACATCTATGTGTGAGTTACGTAGCAGTGACTATGTGCGACCACCTCTGCTATGGAGAATGAATGGAGCAGTGGTCGCACGTACTCACTACCGCTCCGTCCACACAAGCCCCCTGTTCTAATAATCAGCTGTCAAACCAAAAGCAGTTATGCATTTATCACCTATCCTTTTACATAGTTACATAGGTTGAGAAAAGCTCTAGGTCCATCAAGTTCAACCCTCTTCCACCAATTGTATATTTTGTCACTAAATTATCCATAACCCACACTGTTATGTGTACTGAGGAAATCATCCAGCCATTTTTTAAAAGCTGTTATAGTATCTGCCATTACTACCTCTTGTGGTCGGCATTCCACAGTCTGACTGCTCTGACTGTAAAGAACCCTTTCCGGAATCTTCTTTCTTCCACCCATAATGAGTGCCCCCTGGTCTTTAGTATGGTTTTTGGAAGGAATATATCATATCCCAGTCCTTTGTATTGACCACATATGTATTTATATATATATATCAATAAGATCTACTTTGAGACATTTTTTACTACGCTAAACAAGCCCACCTTTTCCATCCTCTCGTTTTGTTCATTAGAAATCATTTTCACCCCTTAGCAACGGCCACCAGACTTGTACCACTGCTGTGCGCAACCACTACATTGAGCAGCCTCAGGAGCTAAGTCGGCTCTTTACAGCATGGCTGCTGGCTGCATTAGATAGCTCCGGAGAATAACTGATACGATCACAGCTTGCCCTATCCTCTTAAATGCTGCTTTTAAAGAAGCGCTTGCATCAAAGTTTTTATCCTCTTATTATATTGCAATCATCATATTATACAGCACTGTGTACTTACAATTTCTCATTTTGTCTTTCTACCCAGTTAATTCTTCTCTTTTCCATTAGGTCTATGACATCACATGATTAAAAACTGAGTAGATGAATCCTTCTAAGCTCTATGTAGAAACAGGAGGTCAATTTTCCTTGTATGACTCATGAGTCATTACAAAAGTCCCTGGCCGGGAGCAGCTGGGTCAGAAGTTGAAGAGGAGAATGATAAATACAGTGCTGTATAATGTGATGACTGCAATATATTAAGAGGATAAAAACGTTGATGGGAGGAGTGCTTCTTTAAGCAATATTTAACAGGCCTTCAAGATGGCTGCCATGACAACTCATGAGTTTTTGATCGAGGGGTGCCTTCTTTAGGGGTTTAATAAAAAAAATGCCAAAAGCAAAAAAAACACTTTTAAAAACTTTAAACCATCTTCTTTTCCCCAAATGTAAATAGCAAAATGTAAATTAATGTAATTAAAAAATAACATAATTGGTATTGCCGCATAGTTGCCCAAACTAATAAAACATAATAATATTAATCCCATAGAATGAATGCCAAAACAGAAAAAAAATCGAAATGCCAGACTTAGCGGGAGGGGGGTGGGGGTGGTATTGTTTGGCATTCGCACTTAACCCAAAAAATACAGTGAAAAACAATCAAAACTGTTTGTAAAATCAATCGATAAAAACATCAGTCGTTAACAATTTTTTAAAGATCATTGTAATTGTTTTTGTATGTATATCCCTATCACATGTAAAGTGCCATGGAATAAATGGCGCTATAATAATAAATAATAATAATCAGTCAGGTGCGCCAAACAAAAACAATCCATCAAACAGCTTGATCAGCTAAAAAATAAAAAAAAGTTACGGATTTGAGGAAATGGCGAAGCAAACTAAATTTTTTAGCAAAGTTCAGAACTTTTTTTAACCATTAAAATATAATAAAATCGTACAAGTTTGCTAATGCCATAATCTCACTGACCTGGAAAATTGTGCTACCAGGTTATTTTTACTAATACAGTGAACGCTCTGAAAGGAAAACCCAAAAATCAATGGCGGAATTGATATTTTTCACAATTTTACTGCTCTTGGAATTTTTACCTTATATGTTAAAATGACTAATGGCATTCAAAATGACCCTTTGTCATGCAAAAAAATAAGCCCTGATAAGGCTGTGTACATGGGAAAATGCAAAAGTTCTGTCACTTGGAAAAAGGAAGGATAGGAATGAAAAATGACCCAGTCACCAAGGGGTTGAAGGCTGCTTGTAATGATAGGTCTGATTCCACTTTGTGCCACTCTCTACACAAAGTGTGAATGTGGCCTTACAGTATAAGGTTTGTAAACTGTTTTTCCCATACACTTTAGATTTATTATATTTCAGATGGGACGTTGCTGGAGGTGGAGATGTTGATATTGTAAGGACAATTTCTTATTACAACCAATCAGATCCCTCCCTTCATTGTGAAACTTTATAAACACTGAAGCTTGGCATCTGATTGGTGAAGACCCTTTTAGTAGAACAGTTTTATGCATGATGGAAGATAGGTGTTCAGTCTAATGGAACATTGTGTATATAATTCGGGTACTGTTATTACACTGGTACTAATTCTATGTCATTTGCTTTAGGTAAAATTATTGTATGATAAAGTAGAACATCATCTAATAGTCACTGTGCTACAAGCAATAGATCTCCCACCGAGGCCAGATGGACGCCCCAGGAATCCCTATGTAAAAATGTATTTTCTTCCGGATAGAAGGTAAAGTGCTGCGGCAGATATTGGCGCTATATAATGAAAGTTTTTTTTTTATTATGTATATATCTTCTTTTCTTTGTTTATTATGTTGTTATAATCTGGAGATAACCTTTATGAAGACATGTGTTATCTCAGAGATTAAACGGATTGTCCACTTTCAGATTTTTTTTTCCTATAAGTCTATTAGTAGTATAAAACAAACTGTGCTTTACTTCCCTTCCCCAGGTTTAGCGCTGAGTCTCTGTTGCTGCTCCAGGTCTTTGTTATTGTCTGCAGCGCTGACGTCACATCATCAGACAATAACGGAGCTCAGTGGTTCTATTGATGTAGAGCTACTCAGAGCTGCTGCGCTCACTGATGGCTTGCCACACTGGCAACGTGGCCCTGTGACAGTGCTGCAGATGGTAAAGCAGCAGCGGAGACTCGGCCCTGGACTTTATCAGGTAACTAAAGCACAGTTTGTTTTTTTATTGTGGAACTTATAGCCAAAAACATTTCTGAAAGGCGACAACCCCTTTAACAAAAAAAAGCAATATTCATAAATGACATAAACAGTAAATACCAGTTTGCAGTTCTATGAATTGCCACTAGATGGCAAAGAGTAACTGTACTCTATTTTTCGGCAGCGATAAAAGTAAGCGGAGGACCAAAACAGTGAAGAAAAGCTCCGAACCAAAATGGAACCAAACATTTGTTTACTCCCATGTGCATCGGAAAAATTTTAGGGAGCGAATGTTAGAAATAACTGTATGGGATCAGCCAAGAGTGCAAGAAGAGGAAAGCGAATTCCTTGGAGAGGTATTCCTTCCAGTTCGTTAAAGAAACAGGCTGTGTCTAATATACCCATAGAATAAGGCCACATTCCCACGTAGTATAAAAGCTGCTTTTTTATGCTCAAAATTCACTGCTTTTAACAGTTGTGATTTAATTGGATGTGATTTCATGAAACCTCATGCCCACTATGTGTTTAAAGACTGTGGATCTGTGCTTTTTATGGCTATGTGCACACAGACTTTATTTATCAGTGTTTAGCGCAGAACCCTGTAAAAAGACTTTGTGCGCATAGACTATGTGTGTTTTTTCTTTTACTTATAAACTTCTTTGGAGAACCTAAAAAAAGCATTTAAAGTAGCAATTGCATTTTTAAGTACGGTATCGCCTCATTTTTGTGCTAAAAAAGTAGAATTACAAAGAGCTGCGTCAAATCCACAATAAAACACAGAAAGGAAAACACACAACAAAAGCAAAAGAAAACACAATTAACAGAGCAGACCACCACATTTGTCACCAGTTTGACAGAGATTAGGAGCATAGGGGCCTATGGATATGTCTGATGTACGCGCCTCTAAGCCGACACTGCAGGGTGAAGTTAGGAAAGCTGAAAATCAGTGGTGTTCTTGTAGTCAGCAGACATAACTGCTACTGTATGTAATATAGCATCATGGAAAAACCAATTTATTAATACACAGTCATAGATCTGAAACCTGAGTCAATACAATCTAATTAGACGATATAACCATTCATTGATCTGAAACATTGCTGGAAGTTATTTTCACTAAGTGTCCAGATATAAAAGCCTAAACTCTTCTGGTTTTAATAACTAAATGATTGATTGATTGAATGAATACATAGTACAGTTAGTTGCTACAACCAAAGAATAATCATATACTGAATAAGAACTATGTTTTCTCTAGATTAGATTTTCTCCTGGAGTTTAATGCCTCTATTGGATTACATTGTGTCTGGACAATGTCTATTAGTGAGAAGACTAGATTGGAAACCTCAGTATTTTATTCCATTTTTGCTCCTTTATGATTTCATTGTTTAGTAGCTCTGGTTTCTACTAACTTAGTCTATATATGTCTTTATATATACCCCCGATGGCAGTTTTGCAATCGTGCTTTAGCGTTCTGTAGACTTTAAATTGATCATTATTTATCCCAGTTAGTGTTTTTTCTCCACCCCCAAATCTTACACATCTGGTGTCCTCCAATGAAGATGTCTCATAGGTTCTTCTGTTGGTTTCCTCCAGAGCATTTGGCATTTTTACATTTCTCTTTCATTGTGAAAAGGTGTTCCTAGGATTGCTTGTTCATTCACAATTGTCTATGTGCGCTGAGCCATGTATTACTGATCGTTCAGTGCATATCTCAAGCGGGGTCAGCCTGTGTAAGCTGGCTATTAAATGACCGCCGACCAGCAAACATGTTTTTGGCCAGCTGTCATGTAATGCGCAGTATAAATGGACCCTTTCTTCAAAATGTCACCTTGGTCATCTCCCTAAAGAAAAGCTCTGTCTGCTCTAACAATTGTGATATAAAAAAAACCCTATCCTGAACCCAAACAAATCTGAGCAATGGTGTCTTGGTGCCATGCTGTGAAAATGGGCAGAAAGGCAGGGCAGTAACATGGATTATACAAACCACTGAGAAAGGAAAGGTCGGTGGAGAATGTAAAGAGCAAAAGAGAGAGCTCAATAGAGAGCTAATGGCAGTATCACAGGAGAGGAGATATTCTTCAGGATCCTTGGTTGAATGAATGCGGAGTGGTCTAGTGGGAAAAGTACAATGGTCGTATATAAGGTGTCATGTATTATGTTTGACTTCTGTCCTTTTTTTTTGCAAATAAACGTTTCCTGCTCTCTTACCGACATATTTTTTAAAAAATTTGTAGGAATTGAACTCCTCTAGATGCCATATTTAATTTCCTTTTTTTTTTTTTTTTATAAACCGTCTTTATTGAACAAAAATTCAAAGTATACAAACATTGTCTATCGAGAGTAAAGAAAGTCTCAAAAACAAATATGGAAAACTTAGAATATAAGATGGCGTATTATAACTATAACCTTCCCCCCCCCCTTCCCCTTCCCAGGCACATATCCACAACTTTATGTCCCAGTATTAATCAAGTCTAACAGGAATTTTACCACCTATTTGCTCTCTCATATATCAATTAGTAAATTGGAAACAGCTATGTATCGCCTGACGCATAGATACTATCTGGGTATTAATAAAAGAGGACCATGTTAGGAAAAAACGTTCAGTTTATTTATCTTTGTTGATTATGGCCTCTATCCAGTCCATTTTAAAAAGATAAGTTACCTTTGTAATAATTAAGCTCAAAGAAGGGACTGCATCTTGTGCCCATAAATGGAGGATACTTTTGCAGGTGGCTGCTGCCCATATGAATTAAAGGCGGCGCTGCTGAGCAGAGAGCCTCACCAACTGCTCCTGTGTGAGAATATTAAATATGGCCCACTCCGGGGATAGAGAAATAGATATACCAAAAGTATTAGTGAGATGATGTAAAAGTGTATCCCACACCTCCCTTATTTTTGGACAATCCCACAGGCAGTGAAAAATGTCAGCTGGGGAGTGTAAGCATTTAGGACAGGAAAAGACACCTGAGGAGGACATTTTAGACTTAACCTCCGGGGAAATATATGCTCTATGAAATATCATGAGAGACATAGTTGTATAACTGTCATTCGGTAGCATAGAGTTAATCCGTAATGTGGTTTTCAAAAGGTCTTTTACCCGACAATCCGCTAGTTGAGGTACCCATCTCCCCGGGCCCGGTGAAGAGTCCGACCACTGTATGGAAGGTTTCAGTGACTTATATATAATACTCAGGGAAAAAGTCCCCATTTGGGCTTTGATAGAAATGTAATTTCCATTTTAAAGCAAAATTTTGGTAACACGAAAAGAACAAGGACTAAAAAAAACATTATAATCTTCTACGTGATATTAGGTGACAGCAAAGTCTGCAAATTTGACATTACTGGATATATTAAATTTATAATTAATATTATTTTTTGGTAAAATAATTTTTGCATTGCAGGTTTCATTAAAAAAATTTGCAATGTTTGCCTTCTATAGATTGTCTACTGCAGAATGAGTTAACGCAAAATCCACAAGTCAGACTGTCTAGCTGGAAGTTTGTAACTTTTATTTGCCTTTTTCTGATCTCACATCAGCTGATTTGTGACTACAGACCATGGACTGTGATGGCAAGGGCCAGTCAGTAACATTGATTCTGCCGACCACTGTTCATCTACATGCAAATATTACATTACCCTCTTCCACAAATGTACCTATGCTGCTATGTAATAAACTTAGCAGTTGGTTGAATGAATGATGAGATGCTGCTCTTGTCTGTACATACGGAATCAAATGTATTGGGCCAACTACTGTTCATGTTGGTGGAAAATGGCTTACTCCCGCACAGGGGCCCATCAGGGGATTCACCAGTTCTATTGTGGGCCAGTCCAAGTGTTATGATTGTGTAACAATGCACACGGGAAAATAGGTAAAACACTAGAAACCGCAACTGACCCAGCCGGTTCCAGTACAAACTAGAGATTCTGAGATAGAAAGAGATCCCAGAGTGAGTTAAAGCAGGCCATGAAATACAAAATGAGAAGATAAGGTGCATACTTCCTAAACAACAAACAGAAAATAGGTGCAGGGTGAAAAGCATAATCAGCACAGAGATAAAACCCTAGCTGGTATTTCACTGGCATAAACAACAGCAGTATGGGCATCCAAATGAGAATATCACCAGCATGAAATACCAGGAGGGGGAAAAGTGTATATATAGCCACACCCGAAAGGTGATTGGGCTGACAAATGAATAAACGAAAACACCTGTTAACCTAAAACGACGAAAGCAAAAATACCAGACAATAAACACCCAGAGAAGCCGACCATAAAGCACAGGCTCAAGGGTTCAAACCCAGACGCATGACACCGAGCTTGATCATAGACCACATCAAAGTAGATTGTGCAGGGAAATAAAGAGCCTGTGAAAGACAAACATTGCAAAATTTATAATGAAACCCAATTTCAAAATGATTTTTATTCCCTAATAGATGCATTTAATTTTTAATTTAAAACTTATCCCCACAGGTGGACAAATCTTTTAAGTATTGCTATGACTGTTGTATCATTATATTGTTCTTTGTTGTTTTAAATCACCTTGCATTATAAATTAGCGACTGAAAACAAACAGGCTCTGATAGATCCTACATTGGATTAAGTCTGCATATTTATGTCAGAGGGGATGTGAGTCTATTGCCAGATGTTACATAGACTGCTCAGATTGAGGTCTCCATAGTGTTCATCATTCATGATCCCCGGCAGACTTTTTGACTTCTCTTCTCACGGTGTGACTTTCTTCTCAGATTCTCATAGAGCTAGAGACTGCACTATTAGATGATGAACCTCACTGGTATAAACTGCAAACACATGATGAGTCTTCACTACCTCTGCCTCAGCCATCACCTTTCATGCCAAGGAGACATGTACATGGAGAAAGTTCTAGCAAAAAATTACAAAGTAAGTATCCTGTGCGTCAGCGTCATGTCTGCTTATCACTGTGTGCATATCCCTCTGTGCTCCATGAAATGACCACCTATGGTTTGCTGTTGTACAGGATCTCAGCGAATCATTGATAGTGACTTCTCAGATTTTGATGTTGATGATGGTATTGGAGTTGTGCCTCCAGGTGCGTTGGTAAAAGGCATGGTCCCATCTTCTCTTTGCTTTCTGCTTCGTTTTCACTAATCCAGATTCCAGTAGGATGTTCATTTTGGTGATTCAGTGTATTGTGGAGACTATTTTAATGAATAAAGAACATCATTTAATTACCCTTTTCTGCAACCAACCGCGCACTTGAAATCATTTCCAAAGCTTTTATTCCTGATCAAACTGGTAAACCACGGGGTTATTAAACATTTTACTTCACAATGCTCTGAGCTAATAAATGCAACATTGTTTCTAGAGCGTGAACACCATGACATTATTGTTTAAGATGCATAGATGCGTCCTATCTGTTTTATTCGTTCTGCTTGTTGGACTAACAAGTCTGTAGTTCTCATGACACCGCTGCTGCACGGAAGTGTTAACAGTGCATGATGCATGGCTGCCAGTCTAGAATTTGCAATTAAGACACAAACTGGAGATTTTCTCATGGCACCACACTAATGCTTACAGCTATGGCTTTCAGACCAATCCCAAAATTCTCCATATGCACAGCAGAATGATATATCTTTAAAGGACAAAAGGTCAGACTAGTTTAATAGGTTTACATAATCTTTACTTGAAAGTGCCATATATACAGCCAATAAAATGGCATTGCTCGCAGGCTTTGTTTTCCATTGGCCATATCATAAAAATGCTTAGAAAAAATAATATTTCTTCCCCTATATTCCTTTTAATGCTCAAAAATTATATTTTGGACTTGATATTAAATCGAAGCCTTTGGACACCTTTGCATGTGTTTAATCACGTTCTGCAATGGGTTTCATAGCAATTTTCATCCATTTTCTTCTGTGTCTTGCATGTATTCTACTAGCATGCAAACAAACAAATACAACCGCACTTTGAACGCGCTAAAGTATATGTGAACATTGAGTTCACGAATTTTGAACAGCGTTACTACCTTATGGTCTATACTTATAAAATTGAGGAACTTCATTCACTGTTTAATCAAATTGTATGAGCCCATCTGCTATCAAAAGGTGACCTTATTAAATGGGAAGATAGACTAGCTGGCATGGCTCTCATGGGGTTAGGCCTACAAATTTAAAGGGCTGGTAAGATCCAATTCTAGCCCTGTCCTGCCCAGCATTGTTACTGGCGCCCATTGGTTCCCCCCCGCGATTCGCGGGGAGCCGGTGGGATGGTATGGCAGCGGGGGCCTGCTGAAATCCTCCATATCTGCCAAGACGGTGCTCTTGTGCCATTCTTTGGCTGGCCTCTATAGAAGAACATGTTTATAACTATAAATACAATACTTAAATATACTTTAAAAAAACACTTAGAAATTCAAGTTAAAAAAAAAGAAATTAAAACATTAAAAACATCATATTTGGTATCGTCGCCTCCAGAAAAGTCTGATGTATCAAAATAATAAAATTTTTAACCTGTACGAGAAGTGTTGTAAAGAATACAAAAAGATCAAACCGCTAAAATAGCTGTTCGTCACCACACCACTGAGAAAAAATGCAATAAGAAACGATCAAAACAAAGCCCTCATATAGCTCCATTCGCAGAAAAATAAAAAAGTTCCGGATGATGGAAAATTGACACAAACCAGGATATCTTTTTTTACAAAGTTTAAACACTTTGAAGCCACTGAAATAGCAAAAGAACTATGCATCTTTGGTATCACCCTAATTGTACTGACCTGAAAAATTATGATGCCAGATCGTTTTACTGAACATTGAACACCGTAAAAATAAAACGCAAAAAACAATGGCAAAATTGTGGGTTTTTTATTTTCAAATTCTCAGTACATTATATATGGTAAAATTAATGGTTTCATTCAAAACTACAACTCCTCCCACATAAAACAAGCCCTCACATGGCTATGTGGACGAAAAAGTAAAAAAGCATTCTTCTTGAACAAAGGGAAGAGCAGCCAGGAAACCATACAAACTAATTCAATGGACTCTGAGTGCACTACGGTATGCATTACAGTACACTGCAAGCTGCTCAATTCTGTGTACTCTCAATCCATCCGGCACCCTGTAAGGCTCAAGCCCGTCTAGCTCTTCTCCTGAAAACTCATCTAAGTTCAACTATAATCAAATACAATCAAGTCACATTGGAGCTTAGCGGAGTATTCAGAACAGCATAGTGAAGGGATGGAGGCTGAACCCAAAAGGGCTGTCGGTATAATACTAAATGGGGATTGCAATGTATTCTAATACATGCAAAGTGCAGATAAAGGTTTAAATATTCTTAAAAAAAAAGCCAAATGCTTAAATAATACATACAATACATTAAAACCTTCAAAGATGTCCAAAAGACTTCAAGACTAAAAATGGCAAATGATGATCGCAGTGGGAGAACTTGACCTATCCATAAAACATGGTTTTCTTGACAATTTAGGAGGTTAATCCTTTGTACAAATCGCAAATCAATATCAAGTTGTACAAATCTCCAAAACAGGGAAGCTCTCCTTGTCTAGAGCAGGATTTTAAGAGTCCTGGATGCATTTACTTTTTCGGTAGCTGAAGTTGTCCCCATCTTCAGATCCTCTGATATGCCACTTGCAGACTGATTCCAGTTTCAGATTTTTCTCTTGTGGGAGTTTCCCTCCCAGTAATATAGGCTGGACATGAGGTCTGTGTATATCCAGGGTGCATAAATTAGAAAGATTCCGGCACTCGAATGGGAATTGTGGTGAAATCAGATGAGAAGTTTATTATGTGGTCTAAAAAGTGTGTACAATACGTGACATTTCGGTCTTACATCGACCTTTTTCAAGCATACACTGTAGATGTAACATAAACGGCAAAAAATAAAACTTACATCAAATAAAATAGTACATTTAATTTTGTAATTCTTATTTGCTATTTTATTTGATGTAATTTGTTCTAAGTTTTATTTTTTGTTGTTTATGTTACTTCTACAGTGTATGCTTGCAAAAGGTCGACATAAGACCGAAATGTCACGTATTGTACACACTTTTTAGACCACATAATAAACTTCTCATCTGATTTCACCACAATTCCCATTCGAGTGCCGGAATCTTTCTAATTTATGCACATGGATTGGGATACTATTCGAGCACTGACTTTATCCAGGAGTGCCTTATTCCTACTGAATCGTTTGTATCCAGGGTGCTTATGTCTTCATTAGCTCATGCACATCAGCACAGCTTTTATCCTGCATTTATTTTTTCTTCATGTGCTTTCCTCCTTATCTATATTCTGTTTTCTAAGCCCCCCTTAGACTATAGATGGTTTTCATTCTTTCCTCACTGTGGAGATCTGTGTATGACCAGTCCCTATTCCTGATGCCCCTATTCCTGATGCCCCTATTCCTGATGCCCCTATTCCTGATGCCCCTATTCCTGATGTCCCTATTCCTGATGCGATCTTTAACACTGCAAAAAAGAAGCGTGAGAGCAGTCAGAAAAATGGGTTTGTGACATTTTTGGAGATCACTGAGCTATAAAGAACTTACAAACACTCTGCAGCAGCACCATATTAGAGAAAAAATGTAATGAAGACCCTTACATTGCAGTTAGGATGCAAATCAACAATTAACAATATTTTTGTGCAAAGGTGTACATAGCCTGTATGTCCTTGTGGTGCATTTGACTGGCCTAAGAGAACAAGGATACGCTAATTAGCATCCAGTGTGCCAAACCTTGTCTGCCCAATCAGAGGATCAAAAAAACATTTGTTAGTACATATTATACATATGCTCTCAAATCATGAAACAGGGGCTAATCAAAAAGTGTACTACCCTAGGATTGATTGTTAATTAAAGGGAACTTGTCAAATCCCATGACTGTCCCCAAATGCTGATTTCTTTAATCTTTTAAGGTGCTTAATGTAATGTACTAGCACAGCAGTCTTTGAACAATGTGCAGTAGATTTATTCTGCTGTGTTTTATATGCAAATGAGGCAGGACCTATACAGCAGGGAGTTCCTTTTCCCAGACTAGTCCAGCCTTGGATCTTCTAATCACACCTGCCTTGATGTGATTGACAGCCTTCATAATGATCTTACCTAAACATATCATGCATGCAGGCTGTCCATCGCGCCCAGAGAGGCGTGATTAGAAGATCCAAACCTGGAATAGTCTGGGAGTAGAAACTCCTCTCTGGACTAGTCCTGCCTCACTGGACTAGTCCTGCCTCATTTGCAGATGCAATGATGGAGTCTGAGGCGCCACAATCGCGGTCACAGAGGGTGCGACCGCGACCGGACAGTGCTGAAGGGAGGCCCGCTGATGCCTTTTTCAGCTAGATGCAGCTGAAATGCATTGCGACGCAGAGACCCATCAGGTCCCTGCATTGCAATACAAGCTGCCGGCCAATCAAAGGCCAGCAGATGATATCAGCGTACCTGTGACTGGGGGCGCATGGCAGTGATGTCCTTTGCTGCCCGTCGCTTGCATGTTGATGTGAGCTGCAGACTACAGAAGAGGACACTGCGTGGCGTTAAAGCAAGAAAAGGTGAGTAGAATAGTTTATTTTTTTATGCGTTAAATAACAGTGTGCAGGGACATATATACCAGGATGGGTCTAGGATAGGGAACAGATACACCAGGATGGGAGACGTATATACCAAGAAGGGGCCCAGGATGGGGTCATATATACCAGGATAGGGGACATATATACCAGGAAGGGGCCCAGGATGGCGGACATATACTGTATACCAGAATGAGAGACATATATAGGAGGATGGGGAATATATAGACCAGGATGTGCCACATATATACCAGGATGGGGAAACTATAAACCAGGAAGGGGCTGTTAATCAGCACTTACTTGCTGTGTCCTTAAATACACTCAAATCCTCAGAGAGTTACTGATGATAGCGTGTGTTACTTATTCAGGCCTTGGATTCTGGTAGTCGACTAGAATTACCTTGGAGTTCCTTCGTGGATTGTTGCCGTGCTTTCTCCGGTGTCATCTTGGAGCTAAGTGTATTCCCTTGTTTGTTTCCCCTGTGTGTACTTTAGTTTGTAGTGGGGCTAACTTAGTGCTCATGCCTCCCGCTCCCTACCTAGGGTCAGCTAGGGCCAGGTTTCCTGCGATAGGTGCAGAAACTAGTTAGAGTTTATAGGGGAGTCAGGGTTGTCGTTAGATCTGTTTAGGGGTCGCCACTCTCCCTTTCCCTAGTTGTAGGGTTCCCTCCTCTTTTCCCGTCTCCTTTTCCCTAGTTGTAGGGCTCCCTCCCCTTTTCCCGTCGTTATATGCTGGGTTCTCCCTATACCTATCGCAACATTATCACCAGCCAGTTTAAAAAGAAAAAAAAAACTGACTTTCGTTTTTTTTTTTTTTTTTGGTGTTTCTTTTTTTGTGTTGTTATGGATCCTGTTTCGGTGCTGGCGGAGCAGCTTCAGAGTTTGTCACTGGAGGTAGCTGACGTTGGGGACACTGCGGGTAGGCTGGTTCAGCTTGAGCCCAAAATTGCCCTCCCAGACAGGTTTTCAGAGGTAGAGACAAGTTTTTTGTGTTTTAAGAAGCCTGTAAATTATACTTTAAGCTTTGACCCTACTCTTCTGGAGATGAGGAACAGTGAGTGGGGATTGTGATCTCACTGTTACAAGGAGATACTCAATCCTGGGCTTTCTGTTTGCTACAGGGCTCTGGTTGCCTCCCATCGGTTGAAGGATTTTTCAGGGCTCTGGCCATCATCTATGATGATCCTGACCAAATCTCCTTGGCTGAATCCAGGCTGTGTTGCCTTCAGCATGGGGATCAGTCAGCGGAGACTTATAGTTCTGAATTTCATATATGGGCAACCGATACCAAGTGGAATGACCTGTCTCTTAGAAGCCAAGTTTGTCAGGGTCTTTCAGAAAGGTTGAAGGATGCCGTGGCATTTTACGGTCCTTTGAGAACTGCCATGTCGTTGGCTATACGCATAGATAGACGCCTTCAGGATAGGAGAGTGAGACCACCTTCTCCGGAGCCCCTTTTTCGGAGCAACACCCCATTGCCCGGGGGGGGGCCGGTCTGGGGTGAACCTGTACTCATGGATTTGGAGGAACCCATGCCATTAGGGGAAGCCACTGCATCGCATATGTCCCCTGAAATCTGCAAGAGAAAGGGGGTGTGTTTTTTTGTGGTAAAAAGGGACATTTTATTGGGGTCTGTCCCTCCGGTTCCTTAGCAAAAAGGAGCATCTGCAACTCGATTGACCCTTGTTAGTGTGGAGTTGAATAATCAGGGGGGGTGTTTGTCTTCTACATGCAGCTTTCAGTTTGTCCTGACCACAGATGTGGTGCTAGAGAGCAGGACTGAGAAAATTTGCGTTTTTGAACAGTGGGGCTTGAGTCAGCATGGTTGATGCTGGGTTTGTGAGAACTCATGGGCTTACTCGCCGTACGTTAACCTAGCCCATCCCCATTTATGCCATCAACTCGGCACCGCTTGCTCAGAGATGTCTGACATAGATTGTACATGATATAAGTATGAGGGTGGGGCCCCTTCATTATGAAGTAATTCCTTGTTATGTCCTGGAGGGCCTTCCCACTCCTGTTGTACTGGGTCTACCCTGGTTAGTGAAACTTAATCCGGTAGTGGATTGGCAATCCAGGGAAAGTGTGGAATGGGGAGATTACTGTCATGAAAACTGCTTAAACACTTACTTTTTTGCGGTCTCTACGGAGACCTTACCTGCATTTCTGTCTGGTTTTGAGGACCTATTTTCTGAGAAGGGGTGTCAGGATTTGCCTCCTCATCATGCGTATGACTGTCCAGACTGTATAATCTTTCTGGTCCTGAGAGACAAGCCATGAAGGATTTCATTGCTGAGAATCTGGAGAAGGGACATATCAGACCCTCCTCTTCGCCTGTGATGGCAGGGTTCTTCTTCATTAAGAAGAAAGATGGGGGTCTCCGTCCCTGTTTAGATTTCTGGGAATTTAATCAAATTACCGTCCGAGATCCGTATCCTCTTCCTCTGATTCCGGATTTATTCAACCAAATTGTGGGAGGTAAAGTGTTCTCCAAGTTGGATTTAAGGGGAGCCTGCAATCTGGTTAGAATCAGAGAGGGTGATGAATGGAAAACGACTTTCAATACCCCTGAGAGGCATTTCGAGAGTCTGGTTATGCCTTTTGGTCTCACCAATGCACCTGCGGTTTTCCAGCATTTTGTTGAAAATGATATTTTCCACCATTTAGTGGGCAGGTTTGTGGTAGTCTATTTGGATGATATTTTGATTTACTCACCTGATTTAGAGACAAATCAGGGTCATGTTAAACAGGTACTATGGATTTTAAGATATAACAAACTTTATGCCAAACTGGAGAAATGTGTTTTCGCTGTCCATGATGTGCAATTTTTGAGGTACCTGTTGTCACCGTTGGGTTTTCAGATGGATCCAGAAAAGATCTGTGCTATACTTGATTGAGATTGTCCTGAGAACTTGAAGGCATTGCAGCTCTTTCTGGGGTTTACTAATTTTTACAGGAAATGTATTCAAAATGATTCGGTAATAGTGAAACCCCTCACTGACATGACAAAAAAGGGGTCTGTTTTTTCTAATTGGTTGAATGCTGCTCATCAGACTTTTTCCTCTTTACAGAGAATATTTTGCCACGACACCTATACTCAGTCAATCCGATGTTTCTCAACCTTTCGTTGTTGCGATTGATGCATCTAAGGTAGGGGTTTGGGCTGTGTTGTCTCAGGGTCCGTCCCCTGGTAAATGGCGTCCATGCGCTTTCTTTTCCAAGAAGCTGTCTTCGGCTGAGAGAAATTATGATGTGGGTAATAGGGAGCTTTTGGCGATTTAATTGACTTTCGAGGAATGGCGACATTGGTTGGAGGGGGCAGTCCATCCTGTTCCTGTTATCACGGACCATAAGAACCTGTCATATCTCCAGTCTGCTAAGCGTCTCAACCATAGACAGGCTAGATGGTCTTTGTTTTTTACTAGGTTCAATTTCGTTGTAATTTTCTGTGCAGGGGTTAAAAACATCAAGGCTGATGCGTTGTCCCGGAGATTCCCTGGTGGTAGTGACCAGGAGAACCCTGTCCCTATTTGCAGAAGTGGATGATCATTTCGGCTTTGTATCCTGACCTGGAAGGGGAGGTGTTGGAGGCTCAGTGGAACGCCCCTGTCTCCTATCCTTTGGGGAGGTTGTTTGTGCCATCTAATCTGCGCCGTAAAGTAATTAGTGCTTGCTGGTCATCCAGGTGGTAATGCAACTGTGTACCTCCTTTCCCATCATTTTTGGTGGCCGGGGTTGCGTCAGGATGTGGTTGACCATGTGTCTGCTTGCAGTATTTGCGCACTTTCTAAAGTATCACATACCCATCCGTCTGATTCTCTTCTACTGCTGCCTATTACTAGTAGGCCATGGACACACTTGTCCATGGATTTTATTACTGCCTACCGGGATCTGTAGGCCACACTGTGGTTTTGGTGGTTGTGGATAGGTTCAGTAAGATGGTTTCATCGTGTTACCGTCACTTCCGAATGCCAAGACTCTGGCTCAGGTATTCATTAATGAGATTGTGAAGCTTCACAGGGTTCTTTCCGATGTGGTGTCAGATCGGGGGACCCAGTTCGTTTTGAAAATTATGGAAAGCTTTTTGTATTCGACTGGGGGTGCAGTTTTCTTTTTCTTCTACCTTCCATCCTCAGTCGAATGGACAGACTGAGCGCATAAATCAAAGTTTGGAGACTTACCTCAGGTGTTTTGTCTCCAAGAACCAGGAGGATTGGGCATCTTACTTACCGTTGGCCGATTTGGCTATCAGCAATCGTCACCAAGAGTCTACTGGCAGGTCACTGTTCTTTGGTACATACGATTTTCATCCACAGTTTGGTACCTTTAGTGGTGAAGGGGCTTCGGGAGTTCATGAGGAGGAGCATTTTGCTTCGTCACTCTCTTCTGTGTGGCAGGGGGTTCAGAATAATTTGAGACTCATGGGAGACACATACAAACATATAGCTGACAGGAAGAGCTTGCCAGGTTCAGACTTAAGTATGAATGACTTTGTGTGGTTGTCTACCAGGAATTTCAAGTTTAAGGTTCCTTCCTGGAAGTTGGGACCTATAAAATAACCGCCGTCATTAACCCATCAGTGTTTCTTCTGGAGTTACAACAGGCTTTTATGATCCACAATGCGTTTCACAGGTCTCTGCTTAAGAAGTATGTGGAACCGCTTGAGTCCCTCCCCCCCTTGCTGCCACCCCCAATCATGGTTGATGGCAATTTAGAGTTCCAAATATCGAAGATTGTGGATTCTTATCTTCAGTGTTGTTCCTTTCAGTACTTGGTGCACTGGAGAGGTTATGGTCTAGTGGAAAGGATGTAGATTTCAGCATCAGAGGTGAATGCCCCGATTGGTTGGTTCGTTCATTCCATGCCTCTCATCCAGATAAACCTGGTCCTGTGTTTCCGGAGACCACTCGTAGAAGGGGGGGTACTGTCACGGGTGTGTCAGGGTTGACAGAAAGTCATACAGTGTCCGGCTGTAGAAGGTCGCTGCCTTTGGCCTTACAAACATCTTCCTGATTCCTCTCTCTTTAGGACCCAGCGGTGATCCTCACCTTGCTTGGGGATAATGCCTTTCCCTCTAGGACCTTGAGGTATCCTCACCTTTCTGCTGTTAATCAGCACTTCCTTGCTGTGTCCTTAACTACACTCAGATCCTCAGAGAGTTGCTGGTGATAGCGTGTGTTATCTATTCAGGCCTTGGATTCTAGTAGTCGACTAGAATTACTTTGGAGTTCCTTCGTGGATTGTTGTCGTGCTTTCTCGGGTGTCATCTTGAATCTAAGTGTATTCCCCTCTTTGTTTCCCCTGTGTGTACTTTAGTTTGTAGTGGGGCTGACTTAGTGCTCATGCCTCCCGCTCCCTACCTAGGGACTAGCCTTAGGGTCAGCTAGGGCCAGGTTTTCTGCTCGTTGATAGCTGCAGAACCTATGTAGGGTCTATAGGGGAGTCATGGTTTGTCATTAGATCTGTTTAGGGGTCTCTACTCTCCCTTTCCCTATTTGTAGGGCTCCCTCCCCTTTTTCCATCGTTATATGCTGGGTTCTCCCCGTACCTAGCGTGACAGGCCCAGGATGGGGGACATACATACCAGAATGGGGACATATTACCAGGAATGTGCCCAGGATGGGGGACATATACAGTACAGACCAAAAGTTTGGACACACCTTCTCATTTAAAGATTTTTCTGTATTTTCATGACTTTGAAAATTGTACATTCACACTGAAGGCATCAAAACTATGAATTAACACATATGGAATTATATACTTAACAAAAAAGTGTGAAACAACTGAAAATATGTCCTATATTCTAGGTTCTTCAAAGTAGCCACCTTTTGCTTTGATGACTGCTTTGCACACTCTTGGCATTCTCTTGATGAGCTTCAAGAGGTAGTCCCCGGAAATGGTTTTCACTTCACAGGTGTGCCCTGTCAGGTTTAATAAGAGGGATTTCTTGCCTTATAAATGGGGTTGGGACCATCAGTTGTGTTGTGCAGAAGTCAGGTGGATACACAGCTAATAGTCCTACTGAATAGACTGTTAGCTGCTTTTTTCTTTCCATAATACAAATTCTAAGTAAAGAAAAACGAGTGGCCATCATTACTTTAAGAAATGAAGGTCAGTCAGTGCGAAAAATTGGGCAAACTTTGAAAGTGTCCCCAAGTGCAGTTGCAAAAACCATCAAGCGCTACAAAGAAACTGACTCACATGAGGACAGCCCCAGGAAAGGAAGACCAAGAGTCCCCTCTGCTTCTGAGGATAAGTTTATCTGAGTCACCAGCCTCAGAAATCACAGGTTAACAGCAGCTCAGATTAGAGACCAGGTCAATGCCACACAGAGTTCTAGCAGCAGACACATTTCTTCAACAACTGTTAAGAGGAGACTTTGTGGAGCAGGCCTTCATGGTAAAATAGCTGCTAGGAAACCACTGCTAAGGACAGGCAACAAGCAGAACAGACAAGTTTGGGCTAAAGAACACAAGGAATGGACATTAGACCAGTGTAAATCTGTGCTTTGGTCTGATGAGTGCAAATTTGAGATCTTTGGTTCCAACCACCGTGTCTTTGTGCGACGCAGAAAAGGTGAACGGATGGACTCTACATGCCTGGTTCCCACCGTGAAGCATGAAGGAGGAGGTGTGATGGTGCTTTTCTGGTGACACTGTTGGGGATTTATTCAAAATTGAAGGCATGCTGAACCAGCATGGCTACCACAGCATCTTGCAGTGGCATGCTATTCTATCCGGTTTGCGTTCAGTTGGACCATCATTTATTTTTCAATAGGACAATGACCCCAAACACACCTCCAGGTTGTGTAAGGGCTATTTGACCAAGAAGGAGAGTGATGGGGTGCTACGCCAGATGACCTGGCCTCCACAGTCACCAGACATGAACCCAATCGAGATGGTTTGGGGTGAGCTGGACCGCAGAGTGAAGGCAAAAGGGCCAACAAGTGCTAATCATCTCTGGGAACTCCTTCAAGATTGTTGGAAGACCATTTCCGGTGACTACCTCTTGAAGCTCATCAAGAGAATGCCAAGAGTGTGCAAAGCAGTCATCAAAGCAAAAGGTGGCTGCTTTGAAGAACCTAGAATAAATGACATATTTTCAGTTATTTCTCACTTTTTTGTTAACTATATAATTCCACATGTGTTAATTCATAGTTTTGATGCCTTCAGTGTGAATGTACAATTTTCCTAGTCATGAAAATACAGAAAAATCTTTAAATGAGAAGGTGTGTCCAAACTTTTGGTCTGTACTGTATATCAGGATGGGAAGCATATATACCATGGTCAGGAACCTATATACCAGGAAGGGGCCCAGGATGGGGGACATATATAGTAGTATGGGCCCCGGATGTGGAATATATATACCAAGATGGGGAAAATATACTGTATACCAGGATGAGTCTAGGATGGGGAACATAAATATGAGGATGGGCCCAGAATGAGGAGCAAATATATCAGTATTGGGGACATATATACTAGTGAGGGTCCCAAGATGGGGGACATGTATAGCATAATGGGCCCAGGATGGGAACATATATACTAGGATGGGGGACAAAAAATCCCATGAAGGGGCCCAGGATGAGAAACATATATACCATGATGGGGGACATATATATCAGGAAGGGGCCCAGGATGGGTGACATATATACCAGGATGCGGGACATTATTACATAATGGCTGAGGGGGCAACACGTATGTCCTTTATAGGATTTAGAATGCTAAAAGGGTCCATACATCTGACCAACATGGAGGGGGGGGGGGAGCCAGGAGAAAATTTTGCATTGGGACCCATCGGACTGTAGTTACGCCACTGGCAGGACTATGAATCTACGTTCTCTATAGACTGCAGTGCTGGTATGTTATATCAAACACCTTACCAAATTAAAGAAATCTGGTCCCATACTGCTATAGCAGCGGATGGGGACAGTCAAAAGATCTGACAAGTTCTCTTTAATAACATCATTATAGGTTAACTGAGTAAACTAGAATACTATACAGGTGTAACTATAATGATAAATCTTATCTAATCCCAATGGAACATAGCCCATAGTAAGACTTCACAATTGCAATCACTATTGAGAGTTATGGAATTAGGTTTGGAAGCCAGTTTGGAATTAAATTATATTAATGCTGTTATTGTGATATGTATATACTTATTAAATGTGGTACCGGGATAAACAAAGCATAAATATGGTATACATTTTATATATACATTTTATATTCTATATATTGATCTATATCTATACAGCAAATATTAAAGGAATTTATCTTTATGTAATAACCTATTGTTTGAAGCAGATTTTAGTTAAAAATATATATAGTATGTATATAATATATATGCAAACTGCGGATATTGTGATTATCATTTATTTTATTTACTTTTTCTTATAAAAAAGAATAGTTTTAAAATATTGAACATTGATGGCAATAGGCCGATCCACATACAAGGTCTCATTCATTTTTCCTTTGAACTGGGTCATTCAGGGTAAATCTTGTCAGAAGACCAATCTCTTAATGCCTAGTATATTCTTGTATTTTCTGTTATATAGTTATATAGTAAATTAGATACTATAATGTAAATTAATCTTAGTAGAAAGGGTGAGAAGGTAATTCCAAGAGTAATTCCCATCTTGGCTCTTTATGGCTAACATTGATGTACGATAAGATTATATTGTGGCACCTTGTTAACCAGAAAAATCAGTGTAAACACTTTTATGCCTAAAAAACACAAAAGTATTCTAGGAGTAGTACCTTTATTGGCTAACCAGAAAAATTATATTGGAATAACTCTACCAAGGCGCTGACCGCCAGAGATGAGGCTACCAAAGATGCTGAGAGTAGCTAAGCTATGTTGTCTCCATAACTCCCATAGAAGGAAACAATGTAGCACGGTCTCTCCCTGCAGTTTCCATAACTCCCATTCATTTATATAGGAAATATAGAAACCACATATCTCAGTTGCTCTTGGCTTTTTCCATTGTCCCTCCTAGAGTGATAGACTTTTCCTGTATGAATAACCCATTAAGACTTGCATGAGTTACGTAATTACATAATACTTACTTACGTGTTACATAATTATGCAATATTCTATCAAAAAGGCTACATTATTAATTTTGTTACTTCTGCTACTGGGATTGTGCAGTTTTGGTAGATTGCTTACGTTACTGTTTACCATAATGATTTACTATCTAGAATGTTGGCTGACGATGCGTGGCATGATCATCTGTAATGTACTGAGATGACGCTGGAGAGAGGACATGGACAACCTCTGTAAGCTTGGATACCTAAAAATGAACTAATGAACTACAGTCATCATTCAGGAAGCTACAGGGGTTGCAGCAATCTTATCTGAGTCTTGAAAAAGGGGGTCCTTCATCACCTCTGTATACAGGATTACTGTCATAACTGGGACCTGGGTAATTTCCATTAGGTGAGCCTACACAAGCCCTGATTATGACATAACACCCTTCTTTACTTAACCCAACCTGAAAGCAAGGAGGGCTTCTTCAACTCTAGGAACTGATGAGTGCCACCAGCACCCTGTGAGGTGCTGAAAGTTTACTAAGACCCCATATGAAAGTGAGCAGCAGTAAATGAATGGCGACGTCTGTTTGAGGTCTGCAATGATTTTGTGGTCTGGTCTGTGGGTCTGGATTTATTTTAGGACCTTGTCTGGGTTAAAATTAATTTGGGGCTTTGGTTAGGAGTCTGACTTAATTTTGTTTTGTGGTGCCTAGATTCATTTTCGAGTCTGATTTGGGGGTCTGAATTTTTATGCAGCCTGAATTATTTTTCAGTGCTCTAGTCTGGAGTCAAAATATATTGCATGGTCTAATCTAGAGTCTGATTTTATTGTGGGGTCTGATCTGGCACTTACATAGATTAGTTTTGGGTATTGATACATTTTGTGACTTTGTGATTTTAATTTTTTGGAGGTGTGCATACATTTTTTGGGCTGTACTAATGTCTAGATTAGTTTAGGGGTTTATATTTATAATGTATGCACAAATCTATACAGCGTAGGTTTTTGGTTTTGATGTAGCTGTTAGGGACAAGAGAGGGCTTGGCATGTCACTATCCATAAGGAGAAATGTTACCCCTTGGATCCCATCCATACGCCTCTCACCCCGCCAAACCAGATCTCACACCTTGCACTGATGAGGGGCAATTCCCCGAAACAGTGTCTGCAAATTGAAATTCTGGTTGGGCTTTTATTAAGGCTCGTTAAAATGTTGATATTGGCTTCTAGGATTGCTACTTCCAATAGGTGGCACTAGAGCTCTAGTCCTCTTCCTCTCTGCGGAGGCAAGTTGCATAGGACAAGAGAGGATGCATGCTTAACTTTAAGACCAGGCCCCATGGGGTTTCAGATAAACCTTTTTTAGATATGGAACAATTCATCCTACTTTTTAGTACTTGCTGATTTACTTCATTATTATAGACATCTGGTAAAGGCTTATTTTTATTTCATTTTAGTTATTTTTGTAGATGTTTGTGCATGTCAAATACAAAATGGATTGGTTAATTGCGATCTTACGTCCGTCATGTGTAATCAAAGTTGATGCTTCTATGATTAAGATATAGGCAAACGACTTAATGATGTAGTTTCATTTGGTTCAATTTTGCACTGCTTCTCTGTTAATCACTTTTAAAGGATAAACTAAGTTTAAAGTTCTGCCAGGTCTCAGTAAACAAGATATCAGTTAAATCTAATTTTCCATGCTGAAAATTTTTGTATTGCTAGGCTCAAGGTCTAATACTAGGCAAAGCCGATCTACAACATTAACAGTGCCGGAACAGCAAAGAGTAACCCATCATCGCTCCCGTTCCGTATCTCCTCACCGTGTTGATGATCAGGGCAGGACCCGCTCACGCTTACCAAATGTGCCATTACAGAGGTATGTTTTGTTTATGCTTATTGAAAGTGAATCTGTCATCTGAAAACAGCATTGTGTATCACTGTCCATCACTTACTCGGCTGCTTACTTTCGTTTTGATAAAATTACAGTTTCATCTGCTGTATATATACCAGATTTCTAAATGATGAGCTCTGCAAAACTCCACCCCCACCACTGATTGGTAGCTTTTTGTGTTTACTGTTCATAGGCAGAAAGCTGCCAATCAGTGGTGGGGTTTGGGTTATATGGAGCTTATGAGCATGAAGGTCTACATGTCTGCAGGTTTACTAGTCCTTTAGTAATAATCTTCTGCTGATAATACAGTGATTTTATCAAAACCACAGCAAGCAGCCCAGTAAGTGGAATCAGGGTTTCTGTCTCTACATTATGTTACTGCCAAATTAGGTGGCAAAAACCTGGTGGCAGATTCCTTTTAGCTCCCATCAACAGAATAGGAGAGAACTTACCAGGTAGGGTTCAACCACTGGGACGAGCGATTCTGAGAACGAGGCTTTGCAGAGCCCCTGAGTAGAGCAATGCTAAGCCTCCACTCCATTTATTGTCTATGGGACTGCCAGAGAAGGAAGATTACTATTTTGCTCAGATTAATACGAGACCTGTATCATTGTTGTACTAGGAGCTATACAACCATACAACTAGATTGATTTGTAAAATTATCCTGACAGGTTCCCTTAAATAAATCTACTATATCTTGTATATAACGCTGGACGAGTCCTTCTGTCCGAAGCCGGGATGGGTGGCGCCTGCGCAGTGTGGCACCAGAGTCAGTGTGTGTGTGCATACCGCACTACGGCACCATTTTATTGAGGACACTGTGTATTCGTATTCCCAGACACAGTGTCTTCAACAAAATGGCGTCGGATATCACGGGATGCACACGCGTTGACTCCGGCACTATTTTATTGAAGAATTTCACTACAGCGTCAACATAGCAGTGCGCACGCGCTGGCCATAGGGACAATGGTGGTGGTCAGCGTGTTAATGTAGTACAGTACTTCAATAAAATGCCGGACACCGCATACCGCAATCTCCGGCACCATTTTATTGAAGCCACTGTATATGCGAATTCGCAAATGGTATCTTAAAAAAATTGTGCCTGATAGCGCTGTATGCGCACGCACTGACTCCGGCGCCATTTTATTTAAGAATTCTACTACAACGTTAACATAGCAGTGCTCTCTTGCTTTCAATCGGTATTATCCCTACGGCCGGCGCGTGCGCACTTCTATGTTGATGTTTTAGTACATTACTTCAATAAAATGGCTTTGGAGTCAGTGTGTGCGCAAACTGCAATATCTGGCGCCATTTTATTGAAGACACTGTATATGCAAATTCACAGACAGTATCTGAAAAAAAAATGGTGCCGGATAGCGTGATATGTGCACTTGCTGACTCCAACGCCATTTTATTGAAGTATTGTACTACAAAATTAACATAGCACTGTGCACACCCACACTCCGGTGGTATTTGTACCATTAAAAAATGCTCGCCACCCAGATTCATGCTGGCTTTAGAGATGTCGACTAAGGCCATTAAATGACTTCCGTGCAATCTAATAGTTGGTTCATTAATGGTTTAGATAGGCCGGCAGGCTAACGAGAGCTTTCTCTGCATATTGAATATCATTTTCTCTGCTGCACATTACCTCTTTACACAGACCGATGTGCTGCCACGATCAATTATTTTTAAGACAGGTGCAAATCATAGCATCCAACAAATGAATGTTTTGCTTAAATACGCGGGGTGGTTGCTGGCCTGTTTAGACCCCCGGATAGTTGGGAACGAACTTTACTAACGCTTATTGGCCGAATATCAGCCTATCTATAACCAGCATCAGGACTGCAGAATCTGTGTTCTTACTACCATTTCTGTTTGATAAAAATGGCCTGGAAAGTAGCAGAGGAGTCCATCCGCTATGCAAGTATGTAGGGATGGCTCCTGTACATTGTACGATAGCTGAAGGGTTCGTGGATGAGCTGTGCATATGACTGCTTTTATGTATACCATAAAATTGGAAAATAACCACACACATTGCTGCCACATCGCATGGATCAATACAGAAACAGATCAGGTTTACATTCAGCCTCATATAACTGTCCAAAGAGAATTACTAAACTAATCTTATTATCAAGCTGCTAGCAAAATAGAAGCGCTAGTGGGCACTTGAGAGAACTGCATTGATGTAAAGGGGTATTCTGAAACTTTCTCCAAAATGGAGCTCCTCAGCCCCTGTCTCATCCCTTTGTTCACCTCTATAGAAGTTAACAGAGCAAGCATGTCTTTCATTGAAGTGAATGGAGTGAGTCTCACACATGTGGTCACCTTTCCAGTCATTTGCCACCTAGATGACCACATCTTACTAGGCAGGACTGGGTTCAAGAGTCTCTCATTTTGGAATTCTTCTTTAAAAATGATGTTGCGACTGACACACCACATTGGTCAAAATTGAAGAAATAGGATTGTAAGATTTGCTCAAATGTTCTGATTCAATGATAGCAAACAGAGATCTTGAAAAGGTAAGGAATTGAAACATAAATGAACATAAATGGCTAAAGATTTTATTATACAGTTTGTAAGTTTTATTACTGAGAATAAAAGACGCATCCAATGCTAACGTACAGCAAAGTGTTTGCACAAAACACCATCTTTTAGTGAAAGAGCGGACATGAATTTAATGTTGATTACATATATTGTCAATGTATATTTAATGATTTTATAATGGACATTATTGGTCTCTCTTTTGTGCAACCACACAGGAGCCTAGATGAAATTCATCAAATGAGACGATCACGCTCTCCAACAAGACACCATGATGCCTCCCGCAGTCCAGTTATTCATAGGTCCAGGAACTCGGACAGTCAGTATTTGTCGGATCAAGAAAAGTAAGGATAGTCTTAATTGTGGTCCTTTCTAATGCGTGACATGTACTTGGTCTGTAGTAAAGTATACAGTGGCTGTGCAGTGACATTGTCATTTCCATGTTGATTGCATCAGTACTATGTAGGACGGGCATATCGCTGAGATATGCCATCAATTTCTCATTAATGGAGGACTAACCCCCAACCATCTTCACAATAAAGGGGCCATAGTACAAGTATAAATCTGCCAAAAATCCAAAGAAAAATCTCTGTGCTCCTTCGACTAAAGTACAAAAGTATTTTGCCTTATTAGTGTTGCTGCTATGGGAGAATAGCTCTGTGATATGGCATGGTGCACAGATCATAGACCTCATGAATATGGAATACACATTACATAAGTGTTCATGTGGCCTCAGACTCTGTTTTCCCAAATAATTTTGCTTTTTGTTGTTAAAAGGATCTTTCACCAAATTTTTCATGTTGAACTGGATACAGGATGTAATAGTGGCTGCTGAGCTGAATAAAAATTTTTTTTCTTTAATTTTGTCTCTCCATTGCAAAGATATTGTCAATCAAAGTATTTGGCACCTAAACAGTTCATTTTTTTAAGTCAAAGCTAGCACTTACCAGAGAAATTTAATTGGGGGTGTGTTCTTCTTTCCCCTGTATGATGTTGCCCAATCATAAGCAGGCAGCAACACACTGGAGAAAGAACACGCCCCCACCATAGCTTAGAGCAGGTGTCTCAGTGTGTGAGATGTAATCAAACTTATGATAATTATGCTCGAGCAACTTGTAATCTTTCTCTACAGTAAAATCAGGACTGTCATTATGTTTCACACAGGAGTAACCTGCCTGTTCTGGACTACTCCTGTGTGTGAAATACAATGGCACCTTACTCTGATTCCACTGCAAAATGATTGCAAGTTGAGCACAACAGACATAAGTGACAGGCAGTGTGGGGAGATGAGCAGTACAACAAAGGTGACAATGCTAGTAGAGGAAGAGAGCTAATAGAAGGGTTTGGAAAATGACACAGTTAAACTAAATTGAACTGCCACTCCTTCACACTGACTCATGCAGTAGGTTAAGACCAGGAGATCAGGGCTGTATCTTTACATCTCACAAAGTAAGAAATCTGTTCAAAGCTATTGTGGAGGCGTGTTATTTTTCTGCTGTGTGTTGCTGCTGCCTGCTTATGATTGGTCAGCATCATACAAGGTGAGGAAGTACACAACCACCACTGAAAACTATCCTATAACACCCACTAAGCAAAAGTTAACTCATTTGGTGCCAAATACTATGATTGCTAATATCTCCACAACAGAGATGTGAAAAAAAAAAAAAAAAAAAAAAAGATTTATTTTGCTCAGCAGCCACTATAACATCGGTTCTTCGGTTCAACATGAAAAAATTTGTGAAATGTCCTTTAGTGATTTTCCAGTCAGTAGAAGGTTTTGATTGTCTCAATTCAGTCTAAATAATAGAAAAGTCTAATAGATGTAAATACTAGAGTAAGCTTTTATGTCCATTCTTGTCCATTACTTGATCATTTCTTTTTTTTCCAGTGAACTCCTTATGTTGCCCAGAGCAAAACGTGGACGAAGTGCTGAGTGCCTACATACTATCAGGTACCATATGTTCTTAAGCATTTCTTAAATTATGTGAATTGACCACTTGATCTAAAAAATATATTTAAGTTGTATAATAGATGAACATACAATAAGAAAGGTTTCGAGATTTCCATTCAAGTATAGTATTTGATAATGTGGCCTAAATGATGAGTCCATGGCAGTACCGTAAGTCAGAATTAAAGGGTTCTATGAAGCTGACTGTGAGCCCCCCCATGTTATCTGGTCCTTCTGGCTTCTTCCTGCTTAGGTAGACACATATTGGGAGATACCTATGAAGTCAACCTGAGTGGATGGGGAGAAGTCAGTAGGAACATGCCTCTTGGACTACTTACCTTGTTTCTCTTTACACATTAACTTGTCTACAGGCCAATGCATTTCAGAGAAACACATACATGCTAGTAATGAGGGTGGTACTCTGTCTCATGCTACTCGTGGTATGGGCAGCATAAATCATACCACAGGTTCCTTTTAACTTACCTGACTCATGTTAAGTGATTGAAAACTTATTAATAATCTGACTGCATTTGCCATGATCTAAAATATAGATTTTTAGTAATATATTTGGTATCAATAATAACATTAAACCGATTGGCACTTGCCAAAATGAGCAAGTAGAGGAATTAAAAATGTAACTGATTATTCGGATAATAGCAATTAAAGGAGTTTTCCACCAATAAAGGTTATGAAATATCCTGTGTGCCATAACTTACTGAATGATGGAAGTTCTCCAATGACTAGAACAAATAGACCAGAAATAAGGTAAAATACAGAAAGCCCTCGATTTTATTGATTTGAGTAGTTCTTAGCCTTTGATTCCTACTGATCACTAAGTTATGGCATATGGTGGAACAAATAGGTGGGAAACCTTGATTCAACCACCTAATTAATAGTATACAGGTCCATCTCACTAAATTAGAATATCATCAAAAAGTTAATTTATTTCAGTTCTTCAATACAAAAAGTGAAACTCATATATTATATAGAGTCATTACAAACAGAGTGATCTATTTCAAGCGTTTATTTCTGTTAATATTGATGATTATGGCTTACAGCCAATGAAAACACAAAAGTCATTATCTCAGTAAATTAGAATACTTTATAACAGCTTGAAAAATGATTTTAAAATCAGAAATGTTGGCCTACTGAAATGTATGTTCAGTAAATGCACTCATTACTTGGTCGGGGCTCCTTTTTCACAATTACTGCATCAATGCGGTGTGGCATGGAGACGATCAGCCTGTGGCACTGCTGAGGTGTTATGGAAGCCCAGGTTGCTTTGATACCAGCCTTCAGCTCATCTGCATTGTTGGGTCTGGCGTCTCTCATCTTCCTCTTGACAATACCCCATAGATTCTCTATGGGGTTAAGGTCAGGAGAGTTTGCTGCCAATCAAGCAGAAAGATACTGTTTTTAAACCAGGTATTGGTACTTTTGGTAGTGTAGACAGGTGCCAAGTCCTGCTGGAGAATGAAATTTCCATCTCCAAAAAGCTTGTCAGCAGAGTGAAGCATGAAGCGCTCTAAAATTTCCTGATAGACGGCTGCGCTGACTTTGGTCTTGATAAAACACAGTGGACCTACACCAGCACATGACATGGCTCCCCAAACCATCACTGATTGTGGAGACTTCACACTAGACCTCAAGCAGCTTGGATTGTGTGCCTCTCCACTCTTCCTCCAGACTCTGGGAGCTTGATTTCCAAATGAAATGCAATTTACTTTGCATTTACTTAGTGTGTCAATGACTGCCTTCTGGACATCTGGAAAGTCAGCAGTCTTCCCCATGATTTTGGAGCCTACTGAAACAGACTAAGAGACCTTTTCAAACGCTTAGGAAGCCTTTGCAGATGTTTTTGTTAATTATTTCAATTTACTGAGATAATGACTTTTGTGTTTTCATTGGCTGTAAGCCATAATCATCAACATTAACAGAAATAAACACTTGAAATAGATCACTCTGCTTGTAATGACTCTATATAATATATAAGTTTCATTTTTTGTATTGAAGAACTGAAATAAATTAACTTTTTGATGATATTCTAATGTAGTGAACTGAACCTGTACATAAATTAGTATACTGCATCTGAAGCTGTAACATATAAAGGCCTAATTCATTAAGGTGTTTATGCTATAATTCTGCTTAATTCTACATTAAGTAGATTATTCTATAAAAACCATAAAAAGGTTCAAAATGTTTGCACAAATTGGAAGTTGTGCAAAAATGTTGCAAGTTTTCACGTCCGTCATGGCCAGCTTTGCCTTAATGGGTCATGGATGGGGTGGCTAAGCCCGTCTATCTAATTCATGAAAATTTACACCATTATATTGGCATAAATGTTGATTGAATTGTTCTCCAGTCTTTGGCACACGGCCCTTGGAAGATGCGCCATGTGGCATGTGCCTCTTAATGAATTAAGCATCTCTTACTCCTACATGTCCATCATTAAGACTGACATGAACAATGCTGGTCTTAATGAATCAGCCCTGTAATCTCCATTTTACATAACAGTACACGTGGTTGTCTCTATAAAAAAGTTACTTGTTATATTGTACAAGACTTGACAGAATGTAGACTGGGTAATTCTGGGACTTGTGAAACACATTGCTCACATATACATTGGTAAATACTGTGATTATTTTTTTTGAAACATTCTTAAGCTGCAGTCACGCAGACGATTTTTTATCAGGCAGCATACGGCCCTATTGAGTTAAATTGCTCTGTTCAAATTTCAAAGACTGACCGTCACTTCCAAACAGGTGTGAACAGGTGCATACTAAGAGCCATCTCCATATCTAACTAACAAATAAAGTTGCCCTCTGTAATGCTATAGCATGTAAACATGAAATATATGAAATTGGAATTGCATTACTGCTCTAGAAAATAGGAAAAAACGAAGATACTTGGCGCATAAATTAGCCAATTCATGTGTGTCTAGTAGCCATGACAAGGTGAACCTCTTTGCTGGGAACCTAACCTAATGTAATTCCTCTTCTTGGATCATAGCCGACATTTATATGGGTAGGAAGGATCCTGCTGTGGCTAAAACCGCCATAGACTGATGGATGGAGTGCTCAGTCAGAGAGCCTAAGCAAAGAAAATCGCCTTTTTGATCGAATGGTTGTCTGGATTGGGGTGGGGTGTTTTTTGGGAGGTTTTTTTTTCTCTTCCTCCCCCCTCTTGTCTTCTTGTCTCTTATTCCCTTCCTTTTTGCCTGAAGGTCTTCTATTTTCTCTCTGCTCTTTCTCCTTCCTGTCTAAATATGAAAATTTGGGCGAAACTAGAGCCACAAGGTGGATTCTTGACTACGTTACAGATGTTTATTATATTTATACATATTGACAGTTCTATGATACTTTTGTATTCTACTGTATTACTCTGCCAAAAATATGTTTAGTGTATGGCTTTTTCTATATACTTGCTGTGTTTTATGTTTCGTTCCTAAATAAAAAAAATAAAAAAAATAAAAAGATCGCCTTGTCGTGGCTGCTGGGCGTACATGAATTGGCCAATTTATGCAGTAAGTATTTTAATTTTTTCTTATTTTCTAGAGCAGTATTTCAATTTCATATATTTCATGTTTGCGTACTATAGCATTACAGAGTGCAAATTGCTCTGTTCAGACATCCATTAAAATCCTAGAATGAGATCCGTAAAAGTCAGAGCATGTCCTAATCTAATCCAATTTTGAGGCCCAGAATAGGAAATACTCACTGGGTCTGTGTGTTATCCGATAAAAGATCAGGCAGCACACTAACACTTAGCATGGATGTGTGAATGCAGCCTTGCACAAACCGCTTTGCATATCAATGGTGGAAAACACATAACATCTCTAAATCAGTAAAAACAGTACAGTATTTGTACAATAAGTGTATGTGGATTGCATCGTAGAAATGCATGTAGATTGTAGTAAAAAGAACATACATTTATATTGTTAGTTTTTAGACTCCATAAATAGCATTCATTACTCTGTTAAGAGAACACCTTCAATAGCATATGGTGGATTAATGGATTTCCTACTTATTTTGTTATTATTATTTATTGATATAGCGCCATTGATTCCATGGCGCTGTACATAAGGAGGGGTTACATACCAAATACAGATATCACTTACAGTAAATGAACTAACAATGATAGACTGGGACCGAGGGGAGAGGACCCTGCGCTTGTGGGCTTACATTCTACGGGAACGGGGAAGGACACAGTAGGTTGGGGGGGTAAACATTTTGTATTGTTGTTAAAAATCGACAGCCTGTCCTCAAATCCACAGAGCTGATTTCTAAAAACTACATTCACATACATGGTACTGTACTTTGTGGCATAATCCAAATCGAATGTCCACAGTAGATAGGCCAGTTCTGTATATAGACTTTACTTGCTTTTATCATACATTTAAAAGCAAAGTTATCTAAATCTGGTAAGTTTGTCAATACTGGCTAATTATTATTATTATTATTATTATTATGTGTATATGGGACTTCCAACTACCAACCAACAGAGGATGTTAGGGGAAAAGAATGACCGAGCATGTTGATTTTCAACATGGCTAATCCTTTGTTCTTATACAATATAATAAGAGATGTCTGACAGCAACTTACTCCCGTCTCCTCAAAAAAAAGACATGCTTGCTCTGCTGGTCTGAGCATGCATGTATATGTGGGTGTAAGGAGGAATAGCTGTCAGATGAGCAGGCTTTTGGCTGACATCTATTGAAGATTTATGGGTACACTTAGTTGTTGGTGCTCGGTATCAGCTTAGAACCCATTTTTCAGCCCAAAAAAATAAATTTCATACTGTTTGTTCTGCATTGAATTGGGACAGATCCTATCCTATCTGTGTGGTATTAGTTTGGGAAAGAATTAGAGAGTTAAAAAATCTATAACAGGTTTGGCGAACATTTTTAAAGCTTTAGGAGGTATTCACAAAAAAGAAGATCCAACTTAGCCATGTAAAGACTGCATCCCAATCAGCAGTGTCCAAAGCTGCCATGCCTCGGACTACCCATTTATTGCTGTCCCAGATGCCAGAGAACAAAGTGCTTGCTCTATGTAATTAAAGGGGTGGGCCACTTTATCTAATTGGTGGAGGCTGATGGACTGATCTCGGACACATTTTAAACATTTTTATGAAGTCTGTGACTTAAAGTCTTACTCTATGTAATAAGTGATCAACTAATATAAGTGGCCGTACTATGCCTATCCTTTCCAACCGGATTGAGGAGAAATATAATCGCTGTATTATTATCTGTCCCACTGCAACACTGTTACTTGTGCTGCTTCTCATATAGGTAAGCTAGAAATACATATTTGTAGGCTGAGGTATAAATTGTATTTTTTTCATAGATGGGTGATGTCGGATAGTGATTGTAAATGCAAACAATTTTTCAATTTATTGCTTGCTAAAATTTTCAGCCATTTTTAAGATATTAACACTTTTTTTTTTGTTTACTGCTCGTTGCCTTGGAAACCAACCACTGCTACTAGACAGTAGAACAGTGCTTTCGAGTTTTTGTTTAATGAGCTTGTAAACACTGTTTTGAATCTGGCCAGGATCTCTGGAGAGCGTTGTTGCGTCATAATCCTGGCTAACTTCAGTACAGTGCTTGCAAGCTAAACAGCAGTGGTGGTCGGTCACCAAGGCAAAGACATGTAAAAAAAAGAAAAGTGTTAAGAATATCTGCAAATTTTCACAAATAAAGATCCTGTCACTTTCCATTAATATGTCACTTTTTTACCTGGTGTAAATGCCTCTGTTCTCTTGAGTCTGGTCCTGTCAGTTACAGAGATGTGGCGTTCCCTCATCCTTTTCTCACCCAGTATGTAAATTTAGTCTTGTTAGCCAATGGGTCGTCATGTTCATGAAAATAACCTTAGGGAAGACTTGAAGATCACATCTGGCTCCCAAGACTAGATTTACATATTGGGAAGAGGGGGTAAATATCTCAGATATGGGGCGTGCAGGAACAAAAGAATAGCAATGCTAGACTCAGAAGATCCGCAGCATTAAGAACAGGTAAAAAAACAGTTACAGGTCCTCTTTAAATATCCCACAACATACACTACTTTTGATTTATTAACCTTCCAAAGATGTGAAGCATTCATATTGAATGATTTTAAAAGGAATTACATCAGCCTCATCAAGTCGAAGAGACCTGGTTAATAATGTATGCACCTTTTATTGTGGAATCTAATGACAAATCCTGTTTAAAAAGGACATGTCACTTATCATAAATATGTAATTCTTTTATCTGGTATAAATGCTGCTGTTCTCGTCCATCTGGCCGTACTTCAGGTATGGAGATGCACAGGAACAAAGAAAAATAACAGCAGATTCAGGAGAACAGCAGCATTTAGAGCAGGTAAAAAATAGCCACAGGACCTCTTTAAAGGGGTTGTCCAGGCTGAGGACAAAAGTCTGCAGTCACGCTGTCTATGCAGCAGGTCAAATCGTGGCTACGTGCAGTGTGCACAATGTCATGATTTCCAGTGCTAGAAAGCGGTTACATGACTGCATATATACAATAAGCATATGCATCTGCCAACTGGCCTCATCCAGCTTCTCTTTATTCACTTTCGTTTATGAGCACGTAACCACAAGCATGGACATCACCTACATCCGTCACCTGACCGCCGTTTGCACAAAAAGTGCCGAGGAATCATAACAGTGTGCGTACTGCTGGTGCGATAAAGCTGTTGCATGACTGCATATATACGATTTCCAAACTAGCGGTCATTTGCTGACTGGCCTCATTCAGCTTCTCTTTATTCACTTTCATTGAGAGAAGCCAAACGCGTTTAGGCAGCACGTCACCGCTACCATGCACATCGCCTACATCTGTCACCGCCGTTTGGACAAGGAGTACTGAGGAATCTTGATAGCGTTCGTACTGCCTGCAATTGCAGACTTTTGTCCAAGCCTGGTGAACCCCTTTAAATATACCTCAGTTCATACAGTCTTCTTGATTATGCACCTTCTATAAAGAAGAGAATTGCAGCGAGTATACCATACATTTTCAAGCTAGGTCAGCTGTGTACAGTAACATATATATTGTGTTATCCTATATAAGAACAATCACTAAGACAGCTTATATGATGGGTGTACATCAGGTATCATACACGATTGCAGCCTCTACGCCTTGCCATGCTCTGTGCGTACAGCCCATTCGAGGAGCACAGTAATGGCTGTACAACTATTATATTTCTGACTACATCTCCTGCTTTGCTGAAGTACTATTGCATTCTTTCTTTGTGTCCTCCTGGGTTTTGCAATACACAAGAAACACTGTTAGGCACAGTAAAACTTTGCCACCCAAGATGCCTTTGCTAGAGTTTGGTTCTAATTGGAGACTGTACAGGTAAGAATTGTGTTGTGGAGTTAACAGTTCTGTCGTCCATGTTTCAGTCGCTATGTTTTTCTATGAAAAACAACTGTTTTTGATATTTTTCTGTCCGGGGCAACTATTGTGTTTGCTTCTTTTTAGTATGCCGTGTCCTTGTAGCGTTCCATGCTCTCTATTGTCTGCTATGTACTGTACCAACTCCTGGTTTTGTATTCCTGTCTGCTAGAACAGGGCTCTTCAACTGTAATCTAAAACGGGAAGGTTGGTTTCTAAATTGCAATAAATGTGCGAAGGTTCTGACACTTTACTTCTTATGTCTGCTCCGTTCTGCTCAATGGCCAGTTGAGCCGTATCGTTGGGTTGAAGAGCCCTGTTCTGGTTAAATTTAATGTTGGTGTCTAAGAAGCAAAGGATCAAGCTTATTCTCCTTAAATAAGCGCTCAGTGTAAATCAATGTAAGAAACTTGGTGATACATGTATGTAAGACACATGGTTGACCACGTCCGATTCCATTCACTACACCTATCTGCATGGACATCTGATTCAGATTTATTAGAGTCCTTACCAAACTTTTCTACATTAATGAATATATATTGATGTATTATTAGATGATTTATGGCTTTTTTTTATCACAATTTGTATTTGCTACAACAACTGGTACCAGGTACTGGTATAATATATAGCATTACAAGAGCCTTTTAAACTCAGTTTGTTAGTCTCTTTCATATGAGTAGGTGAAATTCAATAGGTTCTGTATGTATCTAAAGGTTGCGACTGCCTTTGAACACCAATATACAGCTTACACATACAATATAATATACTTAAAGGTGTTTAAGACACCGATGACCTACTCCTAGGATAGGCAATCAATAAATCAGTGGAGGTCCAACACCTGACACCTCCACAGATCAGCTGTTCTCAGCTCCAGGATGTAATCAGTGAAAGGAGCGAAGCAGCACTTGAGCTGCATTCCTTGTGTAGTGGCCATTCCCAGGTACTGCAGCTCAGCTTCTATATAAGTGACTGGGGGAGCTAAACAGTACCCTGGAACACCAACTACACAGTGAATAGAGCTGTGTTTTTTTGCCCCCGCCAGAGCTGAAAAGAGCTGATTTGTGGAGGTGTAGAGTATTGGACTTCCACAAATTTGATATTCATGATCTGTTCTCGGGAAAGGTCCTCAGTATCTTAAGCTGAGAAAAGCCCTTTAAACAGATGAATAACTCTACTTATACATTACTGTACTTACTGATCCCAAGTTGTAGCCTGGATTTTGTATAGAGCTCTATTCACAATTCTGCCTTGGAAACTGTTGACAAGCTTGTAATGCTTGAGAATATGAGCTGAGAAGCTGCTCTGGACTATTATACAGGCTGCAACTCCGCATGAGTAATGTAGTATATTTGCAAAGTTATTTTGCCTTATATGTAAAGTAGTTCTAAATCTCTGCTGTAAAAAGATGCTCAAAGGTCGGCATATCATTTAAAGGGTCATTCCCATCTCAGACACTTATGTCCACAGGCAATGCCATAAATGTATGATAGATGCAGGCCCACATCAATTTCAATATGGGACCCTTTATCAACTGTGATCTATGACAGTTATGGAAATAGTCCTGCACACTTTCTCAGCTATTTTCATTACTCCCATAGAAATCAATGGAGGAGTCAGTGGCCACCTCTCCAATTACAGTGACTTTGAGGCAGAGCTCAGTTTTGCCATAAGTGTGCTTCCCAGACAGAAGAAACCCATTTTATCAGATATTTATGGAATGTTCCATAGAGATGCCATTCATGTCTGAGATGGAAATATCTCTTTGAGCTTTTCAAAATCGAACATAATAATTGGG
Source organism: Phyllobates terribilis (assembly GCF_046119375.1). Classification (NCBI taxonomy): domain Eukaryota; kingdom Metazoa; phylum Chordata; class Amphibia; order Anura; family Dendrobatidae; genus Phyllobates; species Phyllobates terribilis. The sequence goes on from NW_027362763.1 coordinate 398,321,501, forward strand.
GACATATAAGAAATCTACTGTAAATTATACTGCAAGTCTAATAATGTTATTAAACGCTAGACTCTACAAGTATTGTACATGAACAAAGGGCCTTTAGCCCCCAGAACATGCGATTATTTTGTTTTTATTTTCCATCATGACATGTCATGTTTTCTTATTTTTAACCCAAGTCAGATCATATACAGTAGTTTATTATTCTTTGCCACCTATTAGTTTAACATGATTAGTGATTTAAATGAGACTGTAAAAGAGAAATTGGCGATAAAACACAGGTTTGCCAGATTGTTAATGAGCCCTATTAAGTGTTAGCAGAATATTCATAGATATTAATGTAAATCTACACGTGTTGCAAATGTCTGGACTGTGTCTGTAACAAAAAGGTTGAGGTGCCTTTACACAAGAATGACAGCCAAACCAGACTTAAGACCCTGAGAGCTGAGACATGCTGCCCAATTCATGGGCAGTGAGTATCGGGCACTGGCTGTATGATCTCAGCCAAGTATGTTTGACTCTGAAATGCTGCAACGTTTCAAAGCAAAACATGCTTTAATAGCTGCCAGGTACTGAGCCGCGCTGTAGACTAGTCGGACAGGTAGGAACCTGGCGGCTTCTCCCTGCCCGCTGCCCTGGAGTGACAGGTCTCTATCTATGTGCGCATATAACCCGAGATCTGTCACTCCAGGACAGTGGGTGGAGAGAAGCCGCCCGGGATCCTACCTGTCTGACTAGTCTATAGCGCGTCTTGGTCCCTGGCGGCCATTAAAGTATGTTTCTCTCCGAAACGCTGCAGCGTTCCAGAGTGAAACATACCTGCCTGAGATCATACAGCCAGTGCCTGATATATGTTGCCCGTGGATTGGGCCGCATGTCTCAGCTATTAGGTTTTCTTGATCAACCAGCTAATGTATATAGGGGTGTCCCATGTTTCTCCCAGTGGCAGATGACCAGGGAAAGAACAGTTGGACATGTTGGATTTCATTACGCCCAATTCTTTGTTCTCATGGGAGATAAGCCACCACTAGAAGTGTCTGGCAGTGGTTTAAACTTTGCTCCCAATTGAGAACACATAAACGGTGTCATGAAAGTTGTATGGCAATCCTATAGATAGTCCTCTGGACTGCGGGATGGGTGTTGTACTGTCATCACCCAGGCCCTATATGTAATTGAGTATCTTGAATATAGTAGGTATAATAGAAAGTATAGACAGATACCAATCCCAACTTGTTTTTGCTCTAAGACCAGAACCCAGAGATTGCCGTAGGCTGCAGAACTTAAAAGCTTACATGTTCTGGATGTTCTAAAAGTTTTTCTTTTCAACTTTTATCCACACACTCTATTAAAAGATTTAAAGTAAATACTAAGTCCATAGAGTCTTTATCTGCAAACACATTTTCCAGTAAGTTTAATATTCCCCAGCCAAGCTGAAAGCCCAGGTGGGTTCTGCATCTGCAGATTATTGGCTTCATAACTTAGTGTGTTTATACTGAGAAGGGCACATTCATATTCCTGCAAGCATTAACTGTCATGATGATTTTACATCTTATGCTAAGAAAACATTACCTTTTATGATTTTATCTCTAACATTGTATTCCTTTCTTTGTTTTCTTTTCTATTCTTCTTTCTCTTCTACCATTGGATGCAATGCACTGGCACTAGTGAACTACAGCCCTCCCTTGACAGGGCTCGAAGTGCTAGTACCAACTGCTTGAGACCAGATACTAGTTTGCATTCACCAGAACGAGAAAGGTATAAAACTGACTATTTCATTCGTTTCATGTGTCTTGGTGATTTCATTTTTTCATTCGTCATGTCACTTAATATTTTTTTAAATCACTTATATGTGTCTTAGTGTATTGTTGATAATAATCTCTTGTGCCCAAAAACTAACAGTATTGTGATGTATATTACTGATCATAGTGCTTTCCCTAGTTAAAGGGACTGACATATTGATGACCTATCCTTAGGGTAAGGCCACAGTCACACGTTCAGTATTTGGGGAGTATTTTACATCAGTATTTGTAAGCCAAAACCAGGAGTGGAACAATCAGAGGAAAAGTATAATAGAAACACGTCATCCGGATTTGGCTTACAAATACTGATGTAAAATAGTGACCAAATACTGAATGTGTGAACGTGGCCTAAGGCATATTAGAGCAATGTGTATCTGACAACCGGCACCACCAATGATCAACTGTCTGCAACATCCACAGCTGCCACATATACACAGTGTTTTGAGCCAAAACAGCATAGCTCTGAACACTGTGCAGTGGTCATTATTGGGTACTGCATTTACTTCAGTGGTGGATGAGCTGGATTACCTGAGAACAGTTACTAAACAATGTAGAGAGCTGTGCTGTTCCGGCTCTAGACACTGACCATCTGGCTGCTGCAAACAGCTGATCGGTGGAGGTGATCAGTGTCGAGAAAAACACTGATCTTATATTGATGACTTATCCTGAGGATACAGTAGGTCATCATTTTATCAGTCCTGGACAACCCGTTTAAATAATGCTTCCTGATTCAGCCCTTAAAAGACAAAGATATAATACAGAAAGATATCCTGATGCAGAAGAGTGCCACTCCAAACCTAATTATACAAATTCAGTGGCTATTGTTGTTTTAAGAGTTAATGAGAACCTGTCATGTCTGATAATCCTACTAACCTGCAGATATGGGGTTAATCTGTAGGTTAATAGTGTTAGAAAGATACCTGGTTGCCCTACTAAAAGTGCGGTTCTCAGGACAAAGTGAACTTTATTCCTGCCGCAGCCTCCGGCTTTCAGTCATAGAGGTGTGTCGGCACAACTTCAGTCACCCCTCAGTACACAGTGAGCGACGGCTGTACGCACACCCCGGAACTGCGACTGACAGCCGACTCTGCACTGATGCACTACAATGCGAGCTGTCAGACAAAGTGCTGGGGCATATTTACAGTGCTGTCTAACGCTATTAACCCTATATCTACAGTCTAATAGCATTATCCAGTGTTACAGTTTCCCTTTAATTTTCTGCATTGTGATATATTTCTTGTAGGTTAGTTTAAGAAAGGCTGCATCTGTACGGTTTTGGAAGATCTTCTTATATTATGACAAAGTCATGGAAATATTAAAAACATCTGGTTGTATAGCGTTTACATATAATTTTCCCCTTTTTTTGTTTAAAAAAAATAAATAGGTAAAAATAGGTGAGCTGTTCCTATGCTCACCCAAGCGAGCTTAGTGAAGACATATAGTTCGCCTAATGCATTCTTTTCTGCACGCAGTGGTGGCTGCAGGCAGAACATGTTACCCAACCAAACCATTCCGGGTGCTATATGATGTAAACAAGATGAAACACTGCTATGATTCTGATCATAGATGTCAGTCTCTGAAAGTGTTCACTGGGCATTTGTCAAACCCGGAAGTATCCTAAAGATTGGCGGTAAACCCTTTCCAACCCCTACTATCTGGTCTTATTGAACAGCTCTCGCCAGTGCATGGGAAGCATGTCACTATAGTTACTGCCCACAAGAGGGAAGCACTGCATGTGCCGGCACGTCACTGTAGTGACTGCCCACAAGAGAGAAGCACTGCGCATGTCCTGGCACGTCACTGAAGTGACTGCCCACAAGAGGGAAGCAATGCGCATGTGCCGGCACGTCACTGAAGTGACTGCCCACAAGAGGGAAGCACTGTGCATGTGCCGGCACGTCACTGAAGTGACTGCCCACAAGAGGGAAGCACTGCGCATGTGCTGGCACGTCACTGAAGTGACTGCCCACAAGAGGGAAGCACTGCGCATGTGCCGTCACGTCACTGAAGTGACTGCCCACAAGAGGGAAGCACTGCGCATGTGCCGGCACGTCACTGAAGTGACTGCCCACAAGAGGGAAGCACTGCGCATGTGCCGGCACGTCACTGAAGTGACTGCCCACAAGAGGGAAGCACTGCGCATGTGCCGGCACGTCACTGAAGTGACTGCCCACAAGAGGGAAGCACTGCGCATGTGCCGGCACGTCACTGAAGTGACTGCCCACAAGAGGGAAGCACTGTACATGTGCCGGCACGTCACTGAAGTGACTGCCCACAAGAGGGAAGCACTGCGCATGTGCCGGCACGTCACTGAAGTGACTGCCCACAAGAGGGAAGCACTGCGCATGTGCCGGCACGTCACTGAAGTGACTGCCCACAAGAGGGAAGCACTGCGCATGTGCCGGCACGTCACTGAAGTGACTGCCCACAAGAGGGAAGCACTGTACATGTGCCGGCACGTCACTGAAGTGACTGCCCACAAGAGGGAAGCACTGCGCATGTGCCGGCACGTCACTGAAGTGACTGCCCACAAGAGGGAAGCACTGCGCATGTGCCGGCACGTCACTGAAATGACTGCCCACACGTCACTGAAGGACTGCCCACAAGAGGGAAGCACTGCGCATGTCCCGGCACGTCACTGAAGTGACTGCCCACAAGAGGGAAGCACTGCGCATGTGCCGGCACGTCACTGAAGTGACTGCCCACAAGAGGGAAGCACTGCGCATGTGCCGGCACGTCACTGAAGTGACTGCCCACAAGAGGGAATTACTGCGCATGTGCCAGCATGCCACTGAAGTGACTGCCCACAAGAGAGAAGCACTGCGCTTGTGCCAGCACGCCACTGAAGTGACTGCCCACAAGAGGGAAGCACTGCGCATGTGCTTGCACGTCAGTGAAATGACTGCCCACAAGAGGGAAGCACTGAGCATGTGCCGGCACGCTACTGAAGTGACTTCCCACAAGAGGGAAGCACTGCGCTTGTGCCAGCATGCCAGTGAAGTGACTGCCCATAAGAGGGAAGCACTGCCCATGTGCCGGCACGCCACTCAACAACACAGGAGAAAGTTGAAGCTGTCAATCAAGACCAAAGTGGAAAGGTTTGGGAAGGTGTATTGGGCAAATTTCAGGACACTTGAATAGCAAACTTGCAGAGATTAAATATTTTTTTCTCCATTTTGGTACTGAAATGATTGCCACAATAGGAATGTTTAAACTTTCCATCTAGCGGTTGGAGTGGTTTGGTAGAGTAATATATGCTGATCAGATCCCTTTACTTTTGAGGCTTTCTGAAAGGAATCAATGGCTTTAAAGCTATAAGGCTGCTTGCCCACTATGCGTTTTTCAAGCGTTTTGCCGTGGAATTTCCACAGCGAAAACGGTTAAAAAACGCTTGGTAATACATGCCTCATGGTCCCCAATGATAATCTGCATGCGCTGTGCACATGCTGCGGAAATTTCCGCTGCGGATTATCATTGCGGAAAAATACTTACCTTCAGATGGCCCCCGGTCTCCTCAGCGGTATTTTCTCCGCTCCGTCTGGTCTGTTGTATGGGTCGCAGTGGTGTGAAAGGACCTGCGATGACGTCATTGAGTCATGTGACAGGTCACGTGACCGCCGACGTCAGCGGTCGCGTGACCTGTCACATGACTCAATGACGTCATGGCAGGTACTCACACCACCGTGACCCATACAACACACCGGACGCATCGCTGAGGAGACCGGGGGCCATCGGAAGGTAAGTATAATCTTTATTTTTTATTTTAAATTCTTTTTTTAACAGGTACTATGGTACCAGGGTCCGGAGGAGAGTCTCCTATTCGCCAAACCCGGGTACCATCCGCACATAGAATCGCTTAATATCCGTGTGTGCAAATGTGCTGACACGGATAATATGCGTTTCAATGCAAGTCAATGGCGGCAATTACGCTGCGTGTCCGTAAAATTAATGGACATGCTGCGGATTTTTCCTCAATGATAATCCACAGCGGAAATTCCCGCAGCTTGTGCACAGCACACGCGGATTATCATTGGGGACCATGGGGCACGTATTACCAAGCGTTTTTTAAGCGTTTTCGCTGCGGAAATTCCGCGGCAAAAACGCTTGAAAAACGCATAGTGGGAACACAGCCTAAGAACTAGAATCACAAAATGTGCAACCTATTTAAAAAAAAAAGAAACCAAAACAATAGTAACACTTTAGGCTTAATTGCAATGAGCGCTCAAATGAACAGATACTGAAATATGAGGATACTGTGGGATTAATTGCATAGGAAACTTCAATAGCCATTTTCTCATTTACAGCTTTATAGGACATTAGTTCTAAATTATTTTGCCTTTACAATTTGTGTCCTTGATTTACTGGATGCTGTAATACTACGGATATTCATTAGCAACAGATTCAATAAAAAGAATAACTTTCATACATCTGAATAGAGTTGTTTCTACAGCATGCCCATGGCTTATCCAAGCCCCAATCAGACAAATGGCATAGTTACAGAAATTTCAAAAGCAAAGGTGAAAATGGCTTCATTCTGATTCTCAACAACTCGTTATAACTTTGATCACAATATGTAACATACTATAATTGAGTTTAATCATATATGCTTTATACAGCATAATGCAATAAAATGTGTTACTATCATCATAACAAACCTTTATTCTACCACTTGCCTGATTCTTGTGTCCGTAAGGTGAATAGATAGTAGTATTGCTCAAGTAGGATACATTAGAAAGAAACAGAATATGAAGATTGGGTACTGTAGACTGGGACCTAATTGTACTGTTGTTATTAATCTGCTCCTTTAGATCTATGTTCCACGTGAATGTACGACTCCTAGAAATCTGTTGTATAATTGGGGATTTCGTACACATTTTAAGCTAACTTTACTGGAATGTCATGATAACCAGTGTCTACTATAAGTTCTTTAAGTTTTGATATCTTGGCAGTAATATTGGTGGTATAGTATTGTACTGTAACTACTTTAATATGTTACTCCCTCTGACATGAAATACACATTGTGCAGTACATCCCTATTTTTTTAATCACTATTATGTAGAATAGTGATGATCAAGTATGTTCCATTAACCCTTTCGGCGAGCACGCTCGGGTGCTCGCCGAGTATTTTGGCGTGCTCGGCATTTCTTTTATTGTCGCCTCACCTGCCAGTGTCACGGCTGTTAGACAGCTGTGACACATGCAGAGCTTGCCTGTTTGATGCTTGCAGGCGCGGCAACAATAAAAGAAATGCTGAACACGCCAAAATACTTGGCGAGCACCCGAGCGTGCTCGCTGAAAGGGTTAATGAAACCTACTCAATCATCACTAATGTAGAACCTATTTGTTTAAATGGCTTATATACAATTTGGAGCAATAGGATATTTGTTTTTGCAGTCTAACTTGCCAAGAAGCAATAAAAGATATAATTAAGTACTGCAATGTATTACTTATTATAGTTTGAACACTCAGAATTTACAGTGTGCTAGGATTTGTGTGACTATTGTAAACCATTCTGATGTATCACTGTATTCATAGTTATGTGCAGTCATCAAAGCACGGCAGGAACAATTCCTTTATAATAGGGGACCAAAGCCAACTCCATCCATATATTCTCTCACCTGTCACATTTTCATTTCATTCTCGTAATAACAATATTAATTTCTAAAGCTTCTTTACAAGAGCAACACAATTAGTTTCATCTACTTACTCTGGGATTTTACCATTGTTTTTCTCTTAAAAATACCGTATTGTGGTAAGACAGACTGCCAACACAAGGCAGTGTTAGAAGCATATTTAAAGTCTATGGAGGGGGAAAAAGGGAGGAGAAGAGAGGATCTCTCAGCACAGCAGGAGACCAGGCTTAATGCTGCAGTTCTGAGCAGTTTTATTTTCCTTCAGCACTGGATTCACAGGAACACAGCTCAGTACTGCTGTTTAATTTCTGCCATTGGTTGCCAAGCTGACGTCACGTCCACATCACGGCAGCCAATCAGTGAGCTCAGTGCGTCTGCCAGTGTAGATGGAATGCTCCTTTCAGAGCCGCTAAGTGCATTAATTGGCTGCTGTGCTATCGACGTGACGCCAGCGCGATAGCCAATGCCAGACACTGGGAGCAGCAGCGGAGACTCAATGGACCAGGGAAAGGTGTCTACAGCATGGTTTGTTTAGAATAACCTGCCACTGGGGAAATTTATTTACTGAAAGAGAACAAACCCTTTAAGCACCACATTACCATTACGTTATTACATAGTAACACCTGATGAATTGCCATGGAATGATCTGTAAAAAAAAAAAAATAAATACTTTTTTTTTTTTTTGCTGTGTCATTTGGACCTGTTTGTCATGAACAAATTTTAGAATATAAATCAGTACTTAAATAAGGAAAATGTAGAAGACCCCCTTAAAAAAAAAGTTATTAGTTTTGAGATGTACCGACTAATAATCATACTCTCAAAACAAGTAAAAAAAGTATTACTACAGAATATAATTCCCAGCAGAATACTGTAAGCATTGTCTACAAGAGGCTGGTTAGGTCAAATTGTACGTTACACAGCTAAAACTGCATCAGGATGGCCTATCCTAAGACCCCTGTTTTACATAAAACCTTAGACCTCCTATAGTTCCCACTAAAAAGTTATTTCTAAGGGTGCAGTTAGATGATTGTATAACACGGACAACGCATCACAGTGCATGGACTGGACGGCAGCTCTACTGACCCAAGCGTGGCAGCTGCATAGAAATACATGCTGTCATGCTTGGGTCCGGAGAGCCACCGGCCAGTCCGGGCATTGCGATGAGATCATCGTCCGTGTTATACGGCCCTCTGACTGCGCTCTATCTGTTGTTTCTGCACCATCATATTCTGTTTTCTCTCCTGTGTCAATCTGCCGCAGTATATGTGATGTGTATTTTATGTCTATAGACCCTTCTTTTTTGCTGTTTAAGAAAATACTAAGTTTTTGCTGTTAGTTAATGGTATTGCATTAAAGAAATTTGGGGAACTCTTTTAACGCTATGCTTCATAGCCCTATTATATTATTTTAGGCTTTTATATATTACATTAATTTAAGTAATAGATTGTACAAGTATATTCCATACACTTATAGTAAATTACCCAAGGTCAAAGGTCTCTGTGCCCTTAAGCATCATAGGCATCACCACACTATTATCATGTCACTATATGGCAGAATTACATTGCCATTACAGCTATCTTTTCACCTTAAAGGAAATGTGTCACCAGATTTTTGCTACCCCATTTGAGAACAGCATGGTGTAGAGGCAGAGAACCTGATTCCAGCAATCTAACACTTATGGAGCTGCTTGCTGCAGTTTTGATGAAATCCCTGTTTTCTTTGCTGCAGATTTACCAGTTCTCTGAATGTTGAACTCTGTTTAACCTGGCCCCCATCATTGATTGGCAGCTTTCTATGCACAGTACTCTGTGCATAGGCAGAAAGCTGCCAATCAGTGGCGGAAGCTAGGTTATACAGCGCCCATGAATATGGAGGGCTACATGGCAGCACGTTTACTAGTACTCTAGTGATAATCTCCTGCAGATAAAACTGTATTTTATCAAAACTACAGCAAGCAGCCAAGTAAGTGACAAATCACTGGAATCAGGATCTCAGTCTCTACATTGTACAGCTTTCAGATTAGGGGGAAAAAACCTGGTGACTGATTCCTTTTAAAGTCTAGTAGTATTTTTTGAGGGGTTTAGAGAGATGCATCAATTTGTGTTTTTGTTATACAGCATTTAAGGGAGTGAATCTGTCCAGGTGGTCTGAAAGCATAACATGAGCATTTCCAGTTGCTGTATTATCAGTCATGTATCGGTATCAGTCTTTTCCTATATCAGTAATGTCTGTTCATACTGGATTTTGCGTCATATTTTATTAGTTTCTGCATGTGCATTATTTGGTAATTAATGCCTGCAATGTTCATCATTTCAATGCTTTACATGTAATCTCATTCTTCATTGATGTTTTCTTTTACTATTATTATTTTTTGCCCTGGCTTTTCTTTTTTTTTTTTATTTATCACTTCATCTCAGGCAGCCCAGAAAAATGGAAAAATCTAGCAACCAGAAACCAAACAGTAAATGCTCTGTTTCTGAAGTAAAAAGGTATGAGGTTTTCACTGCATATTTAGATACATTTATAGACTGCAATTTAAGTATGTGACCCTAATATATCATGGGCATTACAAAGAAACTTAACAGTTAAGGTACATTTGCACTGCATGATTATACAGGAACTAGCATTCCTAGGAACACTCGTATCCCAATAATAATGTAGTGTAAACAGGCTGCTGATCACCTGACAAATGAGCGAACGCTTGTTCGTCTGGTGAAATAATCTTTTAGTTAGCGTAAAGGAAATCTGTCACCAGGTTTTTGCTACCTTATCTGAGAGCAGCATGATGTAGGAAAAGAGACCCTGATTCCAGAGATGTATCACTTAGTTTACTTGGAGTTTTTAGATGTATGTAGCAGAGCTCAGAAAGCTATCCCCGCCCACACCACAACTTTCTATATACATTATATATTGATAGTAAGCTGCTAATCAGTGCTGGAGGCAGAGTTTGTCCAGGAGGTACATGAGCTGTAGTCTAGCAGTGATAATCTCCTGCTGATAAAATACTCATTGTATTGAAACAACAGCACACAGCCTAATAAGTGACGCATCACTGAAATCAGTGTCTCAGCCCCTAAATCATGCTGTCCTCAGATTACATAGCAAAAGCTTTCTGACAGATTCCCTTTAAAAGAACATCGTTCTGGGCAGTGCGTTATTGTGTGGAAACAGGACCTGTACTGCAGACAATAATGGCAGCCTATTCACACTGCACAGTTTTATCTATTATGGATAATTCTTTGCATATAGTAAATGTGGTCTGCCCGTGTAAACAGGATAATAGATGACTGCCAATTAGCTAACAAGTAGCTAATTGGTGCTCGTTTAGTGGGTGGTATAAACCCACCTTTACAAAGGAAATTTGCACCTTTTCTTGGCATAGAAACACACCTGCCGCCTGAATTCAATCTCAATGCCCATCTATTAGGCATAGTGGTGTGTGGCCATAAAGAGGATCCACACTGGGGCATAACTACAATAGGTGCAAGGTTTGCGATTGCACCTGGGCCCTGGAGCCTAGGGGGCCCAAAAGGTCCCTTTGGCCTATATGAAAAGACCAATGCTATTAAAGACTTGCAATAATTGGGGGCCCTGTTGGAGCTTTTGCATTGGGGCCCATGAGCTTCAAGTTACGCCACTGCATCCACACAACACACAAACAACATCTTGATTTCAGTACCTTGTAATGATTCATTTCCCTTCTGATGGAGAATTGAAGACTTGCTGCCGGGATCCCCATCTGATTCCCATTGATGCTGGCTGTCCCAGCATTGGGATTCTAAATTCTGTAACTAAAATCTTAACATTTAAAGTGGATCCCTCACCACTACTGACATGTCTATTATAGGAAATGTTTAAATTGCCCATTAAATATTATTTATTATGCTTTGCTTATAGAGCGCCATTATATTCTGCAGAACTTTACATACACTATGATCACTGTCCCCATTGGGCTCACAATCTACATTCCCTATCAGTATGTCTTTTGAGTGTGGGAGGAAACCGGGGAACCCTGAGGAAACCCTCGCAAACATGGGGAGAACATACAAACTCCTTGCAGATGTTGTCCTTGGTGGGATTTGAATCCAGGCCCCCAGCGCTGCAAGACTGCAATGCTAACCACTGAGCCACCATGCCAATCTGGAGCATTATCCATATTCCTTCTAGAAATTCTTAAATGAATTGACAACTGGTAGTGGTCATTCTCCTTGTCAGAGCGAACTGTCTCTGCACTGCCAGCACTAATTGCACAGTGTTATTCTGTGTAAGTACGCACCCCCAATGTTAATCATTTATTCAGAAATTTATAGGAGGAATTACAGAGGAACGATATAAAACAGAATTTGGAATAAGATGCTTAAGAATCGTTATCTTATGTAGAATACTAGTTTTTACTAACAGACCTGTTAGGAGAGATCACACGGCCTCTAAAGTAAAAGAAAAGACCTTGTTCACAGTTTGTGTATATTGTACACTTAATGTCAAAATAGTAATAGAAAGTTTAGTCTTTTTTTCCCTGAAGGTAATAAAGTTTGTTGGTTATAAAGGCCATATTTGTGCTTTATGTGTGTGTTTTCCATTGTGAAATGTTTTTTGTAGTTCTTTCTCATGTATCTACTAATACCTATACTCATTTTCCTGATGCCTCACGTGTTTGCATGCTTATATATACACTTTTATGCATATTGCAGTGTGTCCGGTTTATACAAAACAAAATGGCCTTTTTTCTATATAAGAGCTGCTATGTGATGTGCTGGTATATATATATATATATATATAGCAAGGCTAGTCTCTTTAGTTCTGATAAATGAGACTCACACTCACGTATAAAGCGTGAACAGAGATAAACTGTACTGACTGCTTATGGTGCATAACGTAAATCCTATACCCATCATATAACGTATCGATAGGATATGCGATTACTGCATGATCCGTGGGGTGTAATAGGCAAGATCCTGAGAATGAGTCACAGTTCTGTGCAGTTTTTCCTGTATAGCGGACTTACTATCCAAATAGATGTGCAATTGACTGCACTTTATAGACTGGAGTCAGCGGCAGTTTCCTGCATCGTGGGTGGCTGGAGTGTGGTGAAGGGTTGGCAGAGCTAAACCAGTGTTGCATCGTTCTCAGGACCTGACCTTTCTCCAGTCTCAGGACCTGACCGCCCCACCAAAAAACAATGACATATCCTAGAGATACGCTGTCACATCATAAGATAGGTATAACCCTTTAAAGCAGCTCTCCACTTGAAAAGAATACATCTTTAGTTGTGTTCCTAATATGCAAACATACTAGCTTGTATATCCAAAGGTGCTCCAAGCTATCAGCACATCAGAATGGCATCAGTGCTGTGTGTGAAGGGGGCTGACAGACTGGCTCTTATTCAGTGGCATGTAAAAGTTTGGGCACCCCTGGTCAAAATTACTGTTCTTGTGAACAGTTAAGCAAGTTGAAGATGAAATGTTCTGTAAAAGGTCTAAAGTTAAAGATGACACATTTCCTTTGAATTTTAAGCCCAAAAAAAAAAAAATTTTTTCATCTTTTACATTTTAAAAAATACAAAAAGGAAAATGGGCCGATGAAAAAGTTTGGGCACCCTGCATGGTAATTACTTGCATGGTAATTACCTAGTAGCACCCCTTTTTGCAAGTATCACAGCTTGTAAACACATTGTGGCCAAAGAGTTCTTATTTAACCTCATCGGTCCACAGGATTTGTTTCCAAAATGCATCAGGCTTGTTTAGATGTTCTTTTGCGTACTTCTGATGCTGAATTTTCCATGAAGGCCATGTCTGTGCAGGTGTCTCTGAACAGTAGAATAATGTACCACAACTGCAGAGTTTGCTAAATCGTTCTGAAGGTCTTTTGCTGTCAAGCAGGGGTTCTGATTTGCCTCTCTAGCAATCCTACGATCAGCTGTCAATGAAATTTTGCTTGGTCTTCAAGACCTTATCTTGACCTTCATTGTTCCTGTTAACTGCCATTTCTTAATTACATTTTGAACTGAAGAAAGGGCAACTTGAAAACGCTTTGCTATCTTCTTATAACCTTCTCTTGCTTTGTGGGCCTCCACCATTTTCATTTTCAGAGTGCTAGGCAGCTGCTTAGAAGAACCCCTGGCTGCTGTTTTTTGGCACAAGATTAGAGGAGGTTGGGTCTTTACAGAACTGGGAAATTTGCATCACCTGGCCTTTCCTAATGATGATAGTGAACCAGCCATAACCCAAACAGGCTAATTAAGGTCTGAAACGTCGGTTAAAATGTACTGAGCACACAAATCTCCAAGGGTGCCCAAACTTTTGCATCAGCCCATTTTCCTTGACAATGTTTATATTATTTTGCCTAAAATACAAAGGAAATGTGTCATCTTTAATTTTAGCCCTTTTAGAGATAATTTCATCTTCAACTTGCTTAACTGTTCACAACAATATTTTTGACCAGAGGTGCCCAAACTTTTACATCACACTGTTAGTAGCTCAGACAACCCCATCGCCTGTTCCAGCTTATATGTAGACAGAGAAGGGCCCTGGTTTAGCTATTAAAATAAGCTTTCTTGTGTGAAGCATCATCTCAAAATGAAAATAGAGTTGCCCGAATCTGGTACTGCCACAAGAGCTGAAGATTGGGGCACCTCTGGAACACCATTGAGTTTTTCTCTCAACCGTCAGAAACTTTCTTGTAACTTTTGCATTTCACAGATTACATGTGTCCAGGTACATGCAATCTGTGTTTTGGGATCGAGTGCTGCAGTCCTTTGCACAGTCCTTTATTTCATCTGGCTTCATTGCAGACTCCTTTTTTTGTCAGTTTTATCTTTTCTTCTACCTCTCCTTATCCCCAACAAGTGACTTCAGTTGCATGTAGGTACTTCTAGTGTGTGGCTGTAACCTTGGTGAATAAATGCCCTTTGGTTTCTTCTATTGCGTGTATGTATGTGTTATGCAAATAAATTCAAGAGGCCCCATACAGAATAGACAGCTTTCGGCCAAACAATGGTTCTGACGATTGTTCAGCCGGCAGCTATCTCTCCCAACTGTTGCATGTGTAGAAGAGCTTGATGTGCCAAGTGCTCCTATAAAAGAACCGCTGCCGGACTCCCATGGTGGCAGCTTATCTTGCCGAGAACAAAAGGATCGTTAGTTCGAAATCGGACATGCCAGATCCTTATTTCCCCCCAACGTTATCTGACAGGAGAGGTCCGGAGGCCACCATACAAATTAGACTGTGGGCAGGGCCCACTGATGTTAGTCTAAAGTCTATGGGGGTCTTAATGAAATCCTTGGTCACAGCACTTTATTTAGGGGCCCTACCCTTTTAGATATGCCATGCTGTAGGTGAAACTACAGTGTATAAAAATATATAAGCAAAAGTACAATAGCAATACTATACACTTCCTAAATAAATACTACCACGACACCGCATACAAATAAAAAAGAAAACTAAATAGTGTCTATATAATGCCATAGAATACATTATAACACACATTGTCTAATTACCATTATAGAAAACCTGACAGCAGATTCATGCTGCCCGAACCATACTCAGCGTTGTTTCAGAGTAAACATACTCTTTAAAGCCGACCTGGAACTATGCATCTAGTTTAGGAGGCGATTCCCTGGCGGCTTCTTCTTGCCCCGCTCCCCTCGATTGACAGGTCTATAAGGGGAGAGGCTTCCAGGGAATGGCATCCAAGGTCTCTGGCTAGCCTTTAAATGTATATCTTCTCTGAAACGCCATAACTTACACTGCTGAAGTGACACAGCCAGTGTCTGATTCATGTTTCCCATGTTTTGGGCAGCATGAATTTGCTATCAGGTTCACTTGAATTGTCAGTGCCCTCTTTTTAAGTGAAGCATCAGAAGCTCGTGGCTAGATCCTGCTGTGAATTGTTTTGTGGTGAGTGATAGAGACCCTAGGGCATTTGTCCCTTCTACTTTCCTGATAATTTTACCCCCTGCATGTCACACTTTTTTTGGATTCTTTGAACTTACCCAAGGTAATATTATTTACCCACCACCTTATTTTATGTTGTCTGTTATCAAATATGTGCCAACTATGCTAGTTCAAAGATATTTCCTAATCATACCTTTATATTCCTGAGCTTTTGTATATAAAACTGCCCATACATATTAGAATTCTGTTAGTTACGGCCTTATGGAAGGGGAAATGTAGTAGTATATGGCATCCATTCACATCTATAGCCAGAGTTGGAGCCCAGCCCCCAATATTGTCCACATGATCAAACGCCTTTAAAACCATTTGACTTCCAATGCTCTTATATTTAGAGGAAATATTTGCATCTACTTTGAACTAGGACAATGAAAGAAGTACAGTAACAACACATTTAAAAAGGTTAACATTAACTTCCTAAATTTTGGAACCAAGCTGTCAATTGTTTTATGCCAATGTATTAGTTTGGTTTTCATCAAATCACTAGACATCTAGGTAAGGTTATTCTGATTGTCTTTACATTCTTCATGCTATGAACCTAAAATGGTGAGGTCAAGCTCTACTTACATCTGCCTTGGAGGGTCCATCGAAAGCCTCTGTTGCAGATTTCGTCTTTTTGTTGGAAAGAATAACACTGCATGCAGTGCTGTTTTGTCAATCAAAATGATAGGTGCCATGGCGGCAACAGACAGGTTGACAGTCAATGATCTGATACCAATGTCTTGGTCCATAATATGCAGCCTATCTAAGGGCATGGCTTCCTTCTACATTGTTTCCTAACTAATTTTTATTTTTTTTTCACTTAACAGAAACCATCAAGTAGGAAGTCAGTCATCTACAGCGGATTCTTCATTTAGTCGAAGAGGAAGGCAACTTCCACAGGTCCCTGTAAGAAGCAACAGTGTAGAACAAGGTAGACCAAGTGACCAACCACACTTGCAAACAGTGTTTTGTGCGTTTGTATGTTCAATGAGTTTTGAAGTGGTGTGGATTGGTGGATTCTTAATGTTCTCGTTGTTCTTTATCATTAAGAGTAATTCTTCCTGTAAGGTTTTATGTCCAGTATTGACTGTATTTTATATCTTTACATGCTTTTTTGTTGCTTTTTGTGATAGGGCATTTAACATTACTAACCAATGTATTGCTAGTACCAAAACCAAATCATGAACTTAATACAGAAGCAAAACTGGTTTAAGCAACTATTTACATTCTAATATTGTAGTCACTAATTATCCGTGCAAAATAATAAGAAATGTATATTAATATATAGGGATCTCTTCAAATTTACAACTTGGGCATTATTTTTGTTGTTGGTGGGATTGCGCCTGCTCAACCTTCCTCAATGACGCTAACTGAATTATTATCATATCTGTACTTGGGTGTTTAGAATTAGATTTCTTCTATAACTATTATCAGAAATGCAAGAATCAATATCTATACATAACAAGTGCTCAATAACCTTGTGGTCTTCAATACCATTTTACATCCAACTTTTATAGAGAGTATAGTGCTTTGCCTTTTTAATGCACGCAATGTCACTAGAATATATGATTTAATTTGCAATATGGTGCTAAATGTTAGTATAATGTATGGAGTCATGGGTCAGTTAAGCTGCCTGTATCTTAATGTTCTTCTGAGATGACTGTGAGCGGTGCTGGTAAATTATAGGTATTCACAGTATGTAAGAAGAGCTGGGAGAATGTATACAAGTCAGGCCGAAGCTGCTACTCTGAAGCTACGCAAAGCATTCCCATGTTTGACGTCCTTAGTCCTCATAAAGCTGACTTGTATGGAAAATTGGGCATAGAGTGCGCATTACCCCTTATGCTTAGGAGATGTTTAATATTTCATAATGTTAATGTCTCTTAAGAGAACTGGTTATTTATGTCTTATCTCGCGTTCAATTCA
This sequence comes from Phyllobates terribilis, assembly GCF_046119375.1. Classification (NCBI taxonomy): domain Eukaryota; kingdom Metazoa; phylum Chordata; class Amphibia; order Anura; family Dendrobatidae; genus Phyllobates; species Phyllobates terribilis. The sequence goes on from NW_027362763.1 coordinate 398,338,782, forward strand.
TAAAAGCGCTATTTAATATTATGTGTTTGAATATGTGTGTAAGAAGTGGAAATAGTACTTATGTAGAAAATAAATCATGATAATGGTTGTATATTTCTACCTGAACATAGCTCGACTGGCTATGTGCTTGTTCACACTCAATGTGTATCGTTGAGAGGAACCGCAGTTGTGAAGTTTTTCTTTTCAGTAGTCAGGACATGAAGATTCGAAACATTGTACAAGAGCATTTAGTTTAGAAATATTTTGTCTTTACATACTGGACATATGATACTTCTCACATTTTAATAAAATTTGAGATTTTGCTTAGGCTGTAGCCATCTAGAGGCGAGGGTCTAGCCTGTTAGTAATGAATGTTTGTTGGGCTGGTAACACGCCATGAAACTTTGCAAATACATTTTCTGTTTATACTTTTAGCGTTAAACTTGTAAATTCATTTATTTAATAATTTGTTCAGGAGTATGTGACCAATCCATTGTAACAAGTGGTTGCATCCAGTATAACACCTACTTACTAATTCTGGAAAATGTATAATTAATGTTTATGGAGTTATACGTAGTTCGCTTAAACATAAAATAAAAAGTTATATCTGATTTAAGCGTATTTTATATTGGCCAATAACTATAAATATACTAGTTCTAAGTTTACAGGCAGCATTGATGACTTACAGAGGTTGACTCAAGACAAGAACTCCTGTCTGTAGCCCTATTGAGTTAGATGGACAACATGGGATGAGGTGTAGAGCTGCTATGTAAAAGCAGCCTCTTCTCTGATGGACCTGGTTCATCCGTGTATTACGTGGTTGGCATGCTAAACACATTTTGACAACAAATTAATTCTTTCAGATTATTTTAGTATTATTATTACTTAACGGACTTGTTGGATGACCGCTCTGTAGGAAGATCGATCTTGTGCAAGCCTAGATAGGTCCACCAGGGTCTTCTCTGCTGTTATCTTGATTGTATAAAATTAGCAACATTGTAAAATATTTTAGGAATACTTGACATTTTTGAGCTACCTGTAAATGGCTGTGAAGTACAGTTACTGTACTGTCAAAACCCTACAATTTACATGGTACTGATATCACATGTGGTGGTTAAATATTATTTGATGGACTGGTCAGAACTGAGAACCACCAGCAAAAAAGCAGAATATATATTTTTTTATGCTTCATTTTTTTTATGCTTAGTAATGCAGGAATACAGGCTCGTTCCTCCAGTATATGGTCCCTGCTTGAGCAATTTACTTGAAAGTAATTAAACTGATAGCTTGTTGACTTCACAGATGTCAGCAGTGACTTGCTCATCATCCTGAAACATTTTTTCCCCATGAGAATTCTTCAAAACACAAAATTAATTTTCAAGTTAAATAAAGAGTATAGAGTTTGTCTCCTATCTCCTTCCTGCATGATTTACTAATTGCATCCAGTTTTTTTGGCAGTATTAATGCATAGATTCACCTATGGATAAACCAACTTGAAATCCAGTGTTTATATCTCAGGCTTCCTTAGAAGGGGTTGCATCGGATTGGAAAAAGTGCCTGCTGTTTTCCCAAGAAATAGCACTCTTGTTCCTGGACTGTGTATGGTTTTGTATCTAAGTTTGGCTTGAGCTGCATTACCATCCACAATCTGTCGCACTCTTGTACATAGTTTGTGACCTTATTTTTTGTCTCATACAACCCAACTAACAGCTGTGGCAATGTAAGTAATACAGTATGGAAGCCATAATAAAATACAATTCTTAGAAACTTCTGTCCTGTTCAGCAGAATGGAGAGAAGAAGGGAATTGGAGAAAATTAAAGTAAGGTCAAACAATTCTTCTGCAATAGTGCAAGGAACATGTAGTATTACATAAAGCCCCGGACAGGAAACCCCCTGTATGACATCCATTTAAGGAGTTTTAATGGATGCACATCTGTAAAATAAAGGGGAATAGGCAAAATAATTTTGGGGGGAGGGTTGAAATCCATGCCATGTTTTCGCAGTGTTACCTGTGTATCACCTCTTCTTTCTTTTCCGTCCACACACGTCCACTCCTCCGTCTACTTCTTTCTCTAATTGTTATCTTGAATAGCTGCCTCTGTTCAGTGTGTTCTGCTTGTTCAAGTGAATGCTTAAAGAAGAGAGGACATCTCTTAAAAGCTGACCTTTTTAGTATATTATATTGGTTGTATAGTCACAAAATTCTATTTAGTAAAATAGTTTATTCTATTAAAAGGGATAGTACGGGCCTGAAATCTTGACGTCTTATTCTTGGGATAAGTCCTCCATATCAGACCGGTGGTGGTGGTGCGTTCACCATCTCACACCCCCACCAACAGCTGACAGGGCAGGGACAAGGTATTTTGGTGCCTAAGAGTGCTTTCACATTGCGTGTCTTTAGGCAGTCTACTACATTTGAGTGTCTGTCTCCAGTAAGCGGACATTCCCGAAAATGATGCACGTTGGAGCGCACGTTCTCTCTGCCATCACCATTACAGTCTATGGCCCCATTGGCGCATACGTTCAGACCCCATCTTGTGGGGGATTTCAGACGTATGCCCCGACAGGGACAAAGAACGCAATGAGAAAGCACTCTTAGGCAGATAAGGCAAATGCGCCCCACTTCCACTTCCAACAACCAAAGCCTGCAAACTACCTGTAAAGTGGGCTTACACTATGATTATACATTATTTATTTACTTGATTATTTAATTACAGTTAGATTTTCTTAAAAAAAAAATGATTTAATCACCCCAAGCTTACACCAGGGTGCACCCCTCTTAAACAAATTCAGGCATCCTACCTGCCTTCGTCTCCCATGTTACATCTTCTTCATGTAAAAATGACAGTTCTGATAGTTCAGCAATAAATCTACCCACTCTTCTCCACCCCACTACTTATTTCAGTGGAAGTCCAGGCAACTGGATCCTCAGTGATCAAACATTTATCATCTATCTTGTGATTAGAAGATAAACTTTGGTTATGGGAAAGCTGTTTAGATATTTACTCTTAAACCAAAGAAATTAAAAGGGACTTTGTCACCATAAATTGACTGTTCAAACCAAGCTCATCCCCTTGTAGGAGACACGGCCCTAACAATAGTGTCTTTAGACATTTTTGAATGAAAAATGATTTTTAGCAAATGCGGCAAAGAGGAGCTCAGTGCATCAGTGACATGACCGGGCAGTTCAGTGTACAGTACTTTTCCACCTACTAGTTTAACATCTATCTCCTAGTTCCTTTGGCTCCAGTAAAGCCAAAACAGTTAGTTAAAGGGATATTCTCAAGTTTGGAAGCCAGCCTCTATCTGTGGAATAGAAACAGAGTTTCATCTGAGTGACATTAGCATAATTTGCCCAATTCTCTCACATGATATGATATATAAAAGACTTCAAGCTGTCATTGATGTTAGAGGGGGCAATACACGGTATTGAGAACTGGGGTATGTGAACTTTTGATCAGGGTCATTTGGATGTTTGTGGTTGTCATTAAGATTTAAAAAGAGAAAACACAGTAGTTTGACAATAGATGGCTTCACCCAACCAATAACCATGAGTGGAGAAAACGTTTTTTTGTTATCATTCATATTCTCTGAAACAAGGCCAAGAAAGGAAAAATTCTGCCGGGGTATGTACTTTTTAGCACAACTGTATACACACACTCATACACACACATATACAAAAGCTCATATATGTACATACACATACATGTTTATACACTCATACACATACACACACACACATACACATACATTCTCTCTATGATGTAAATATAGGGCACACAGTCTCCTTACTGGACAGATCCTGCATGTAGTTCACTCTCCCAGTGCAAAAGATGACCAAACCGCTGACAAGGAGCTGCAGAAATCTTAGTGAAAGAGGACACAACACAGACACGACAGATAACAGTTCCCTGCTCCTGCCATGCTGTCCATGCTGTGAGCCTTCCTCCTCCAACCTCTGCAGAAATCTCAGTGAAAGAGGACACGACACAGACACGACAGATAACAGTTCCCTGCTCCTGCCATGCTGTCCATGCTGTGAGCCCTCCTCCTCCAACCTCTGCAGAAATCTCAGTGAAAGAGGACACGGCTTAGACATGACAGATAACAGTTCCCTGCTCCCGCCGTGCTGTCCATACTGTGAGCCCACCTCCTCCAACCTCTGCAGAAATCTCAGTGAAAGTGGACACGACACAGACATGACAGATAACAGTTCCCTGCTCCTGCCGTGCTGTCCATGCTGTGAGCCTTCCTCCTCCAACCTCTGCAGAAATCTCAGTGAAAGAGGACAGGACACAGACAAGACAGATAACATCTCCCTGCTCCTGCCGTGCTGTCCATACTGTGAGCTTTCCTCCTCCAATCTCTGCAGAAATCTCAGTGAAAGAGGACAGGACACAGACATGACAGATAACATCTCCCTGCTCCTGCCGTGCTGTCCATACTGTGAGCCCACCTCCTCCAACCTCTGCAGAAATCTCAGTGAAAGTGGACACGACACAGACATGACAGATAACCGTTCCCTGCTCCTGCCATGCTGTCCATGCTGTGAGCCCTCCTCCTCCAACCTCTGCAGAAATCTCAGTGAAAGAGGATAGGACACAGACAAGACAGGTAACATCTCCCTGCTCCTGCCATGCTGTCTATGCTGTGAGCCCTCCTCCTCCGACCTCTGCAGAAATCTCAGTGAAAGAGGACACGACACAGACAAGACAGATAACAGCTCCCTGCTCCTGCCGTGCTGTCCATGCTGTGAGCCCTCCTCCGACCTCTGCAGAAATCTCAGTGAAAGAGGACACGACACAGACATGACAGATAACAGTTCCCTGCTCCTGCCATGCTGTCCATGCTGTGAGCCCTCCTCCTCCGACCTCTGCAGAAATCTCAGTGAAAGAGGACACGACACAGACATGACAGATAACAGCTCCCTGCTCCTGCCGTGCTGTCCATGCTGTGGGCCCTCCTCCTCCGACCTCTGCAGAAATCTCAGTGAAAGAGGACACGACACAGACAAGACAGATAACAGCTCCCTGCTCCTGCCATGCTGTCCATGCTGTGAGCCCTCCTCCGACCTCTGCAGAAATCTCAGTGAAAGAGGACACGACACAGACATGACAGATAACAGCTCCCTGCTCCTGCCGTGCTGTCCATGCTGTGGGCCCTCCTCCTCCGACCTCTGCAGAAATCTCAGTGAAAGAGGACACGACACAGACAAGACAGATAACAGCTCCCTGCTCCTGCCGTGCTGTCCATGCTGTGAGCCCTCCTCCGACCTCTGCAGAAATCTCAGTGAAAGAGGACACGACACAGACATGACAGATAACAGCTCCCTGCTCCTGCCGTGCTGTCCATGCTGTGAGCCCTCCTCCGACCTCTGCAGAAATCTCAGTGAAAGAGGACACGACACAGACATGACAGATAATTGCTCCCTGCTCCTGCCGTGCTGTCCATGCTGTGAGCCCTCCTCCTCCGACCTCTGCAGAAATCTCAGTGAAAGAGGACACGACACAGACATGACAGATAATTGCTCCCTGCTCCTGCCATGCTGTCCATGCTGTGGGCCCTCCTCCCCCTGACCCTGAGATGCTGAGGACGGTTTCCAGAGTAAAAAGAAGACAGTGGAGGAGGCCCTGGGCACAATGTAAGCCCTGCTGTGCATGCTTCACTCTCCTGCGGGAGGACAGAGACATTAGCAGCCAGTGAGTGCTTTCATTAGTCTGATGGGAAGTGTTCATTGGCCAGTGTCCTCTCCCCTGCATGACATGCCCCTTTTTCACTGGCTGAACCTGGAGTTTCGTACAGCGCGTTCCATGCACCGGCTGTACTTGATCACAGCAGAGCTGACTGGTGCATAACAGAAGTTAATAGTTTGCTAGTGAAAATTGTGCCCCTCCCCTTACGATGTGAGGCGGTGCCTTAGGCAGCCGCCTACCCTGCCTGCCCCTCGTCCAGGTCCTGACTGCTGATACCTGGTGACATGGCTGCTGGAAGTGCATAGAAGTGTGCTGACAGCCTCTCCATTGAGCATTCCCCATATTGCTTCTAACAAGCCTTCATTACGGTCCAGGAGTAACGAAACGTTGGCCATCTCATAAAGTGTGATATCCCTGAACATGACATTCTGTCAGATCAATATATGTAATTTCCTTCTCTGCAACTAAGGAGTGCTGTGATTTTTCATACCGTACATTATCGGGATATCGATATCAGATCAGTAGGGTTTTCGACATCTGGTACCCACACAAGCAGCTGATACCTGGTGTCACAGGCACCAGAAGTACACAGTAAAGGGACTTTTCACGAGTACTGAAGCTTAGCTCCCATTGATGTGAATGGGTTCACCAGCCATACTTTGAAAAAGGAATAGTCATGTCAAAGTTCTAGATTTGTTTTACATTCTGTCTTTTAACCATGACATTACTAAAAATTCAGTAAATTGGTGATCAAACCCATGATTAAACAGTAATATCTACATATATGACTCTATTTCATAGTCTGTTCTTCCTGTAAATATGTACAAAATCTATTATACAACTTGATGATGTAGTTTAATACTACGCTGTTGCGTCTTTTACATGTTGTAGAGATTAGTGAAATGGCTAAATTTCTCAATATTCAGGAAAACTCCATTTGAGTGCACTCTTGTTTTATACCATTCGTGCTGTTATAATTTAGGACAAATAATGTCATAAAAAAGTTCTTACGCCTTTGAGGTCCTTGACCAACAGTTGTTGTTTGGTTCTCAATGTGTAGTTCAGAATGTTATATATACTGTTTGAATAGCATGGTCTTTATATCTATGCATGTTGTGTCAATCTCAGCATGTTTCTCAATTAATTTCCTAATGTTTTATAACATCCATGCTTTATTTGTGTCATTTGGCTTTTTGTAAAATAATATAACTCGTTCTAAAGTGTTAATTAACAGTTGTGTCATTTGATTAAAGCATAGTTTGAAAATCATGGCAATGGAGAAAAAGATTGCACAAATGACTGCAGTTGTTGATAAACTATCAATACAATAGCACACTATTTTATGCTGTTTGTATTATTTTATTTTATTTTATCTTTCTTAATATGTTTAAAAGGAAAACCACAACAAAACTCTATATATGACCAGTCAATCCTGGCAGAATATAATATACATTGTGAAACAAGAACGCACAAATATGACATCCAATTTGAAAAGAATTCTCATATTTGAAATTAAATAAAAGCTCTATTTTTCAGTAAATGTATTACAATGTCTCTCAGTATAAATCTACATAAAAAGCTGATTAAAGAGGTAGTCCTCTGGTTGGACAGCCCCTTCCTAAATACTGTATTCCCTGAATAAAAACAGACACCTTCTTTCTGCATCTGCGCTACTCCAGCGTCGGCACCACGTTTCCCGGTGCTAGTATGACATCGTGATGCCACGTGGGCGCTGCCGCTGATTGATTGCAGCACTCACATGGCAAAAAAATGTGACATAAGTGCTGGCACAGCACCGCTGAGTGTATGAGCTGAGTGTATGAGCTGAGTGTATGAGCTGAGTGTATGAGCTGAGTGTATGAGCTGCACCAGTGAGTGAGCTGAGTGTATGACCTGACTGTATGAGCTGAGTGTATGAGTTGAGTGTATGAGCTGCACCAGTGAGTGAGCTGACTGTATGACCTGACTGTATGAGCTGAGTGTATGACCTGACTGTATGAGCTGAGTGTATGAGTTGAGTGTATGAGCTGCACCAGTGAGTGAGCTGAGTGTATGACCTGACTGTATGAGCTGAGTGTATGAGCTGCACCAGTGAGTGAGCTGAGTGTATGACCTGACTGTATGAGCTGAGTGTATGAGTTGTGTATGAGCTGCACCAGTGAGTGAGCTGAGTGTATGACCTGACTGTATGAGCTGAGTGTATGAGTTGAGTGTATGAGCTGCACCAGTGAGTGAGCTGAGTGTATGAGCTGAGTGTATGACCTGACTGTATGAGCTGAGTGTATGAGTTGAGTGTATGAGCGGTACCAGTGAGTGAGCTGAGTGTATGAGCTGAGTGTATGACCTGACTGTATGAGTTGAGTATATGAGCTGAGTGTCAGATTTTTCTATTTTACATGGGAAAATACGGCTTTTAAATTTGCTAATAACGGTCTTTACATATTACTTTCTTCTCAGTTCAGTTTATTAAAAGGTGGATGACTCCTAATAAATGTAGCACATTTTGGTCTCTCTTTAGGTCAGAAATGAGATATGTGCTGCCATAAGCAGGCATAGATTTTTGTTGTTCATTGGTTCAATTTTCTGCCTTATAACTTAAATTTCTGCTCTGTTAGTTGGTCGTGCCACCCCCATTAAACCCACACTATGAAAAATTGCAAATTAAAGCTCAAAACTCCATAATTTGCAACTTTCCCACACCATGAACGTGATGGAAATGCAATAATAAATTCCCCCAATGTGTTTCTATATTTAAACTGAACAGCAAAAAATGACTTGCAACCAATCACAGTGTTTGTTTATTTTTTTCAGAGCATATAAAGGAAAGCTGCGCTTCTATTGGTTTTTATGGGCAAGGCCTGTTGTTAAAGACAATCTGTTACCAGGTTTTTGCTATGTAATTTGAGAGCACTATTAGATAGGGGCTGGGAACCTGATTCTAGCTATATGTCACTTACTAGGCTGTGTTTTGCTGTTTCAATACAATCAGTGTTTTATCAGCAGGAGATTATCACGACAGGACTAGGTGTCTTGTGCCTCCTAGTCCAACCACACCCCCACCACTGATTAGCAGCTTTCTGACAATATACAATGTACACAGAAAGCTGCTAATCCAGTGGTGTGGGCGGAGTTATACACAGCTCAGCATTCCGAGCTCTGCACGATCTGCAGCAGAGAAAACTGTGATTCTATCACAACCACTACACCCAATAAACTAGGTAATACATCGCCGGAAACAGGGACTCTGTCCCTATATCATGCTACTGTCAGATTAGATAGCAAAAAACTGCTGACAGATTCCCTTTAATGATCTTTATATGTATGTAGATTTCAACTGAAAAGTGTTAAAAGTTTAAATAACATCAGAACTGAGGAGACATTTGTAAACTTGTAGCACATCTCTGGATGTTACTTGATATCATCCTTGTTGTAGTTTTCCTTTATTTCATGTTCTGTGTCTTTAATAAATTGACCATACTGCTTTGTTTTTCCTGCATATTGTACTGTGTTTCTCATTTGTTTTCTGTAGCACGTATTTGTCTAATGTATACTCTGCTGATTTCTTTCTTTTGTTTCTCATCATACTATGCATTATATCATTGAAGAACGAGAGAGTTATAGCTCATCTTCAACAGGTAATTATGAACCAATATTGAATATCTTTAAATGGGTGCAATATAGCTGATATTTCATTTCACCAACCAGCCTGGCTTTTAAAGTTGGACTATTGAATGTGCAAGCTGGATTAGATCTGTTATTCTGGTATTCTATGAGAAGACATGATGATTGTGATGGGCGCACAATGTGTACGTTTTCAAACTTCAAAGGGATGTACAGGATTAGAAAAAAACAGTGCCACACCAGTTTCAGGTTGTTTTTAGCATTAAGCTCATTCCTATTTTCTTCAATAGCGCTGAGCTGCAATGTCATAGACCGTCTGTGGGCAGCGGTTTCCTAAAGAAAGCGGTCATGTCTTTCTAATTTTAGAAAACCTCATTGAAGTTACGTTTGGCACACCTAGCAGTGTGCAAAGTGTGTGCATCAATCAATGTCTGAAGTGTCAAAATTATACAGGATACATTGCAGAAAGTCCACAAGATTCTCTGAGCAAAAGGCAAGTGTATAGCAATATGTCCAAATATTTTGTTAACCAGGTCAGGATGAAACATCCTTTTTCACATTTTCTTAAATGTCTTCTTCTACAACTGGGATTGTCAAACTTTTCTACATGTGTTTGGCCAATAAATCTATTATGTTGGCAGGTCCAGTGAGCAAATGTTACCACGTAGCACCAAACCAATGCCACCTTGCAGCGCCAAATACCACAATGCAACACTACATACCTCCCCAACAGCATCAGACATTACAATGCAGCACAAAATCCCTCCCTAGAAGCACCAAGTAAATACCCCAATTCAGATCAAAAAACATCCCCAAAAGCATCAAATATCACAGGGAAGCTTCACTAGCAGCAACAGTTTTTTCCTTCTTACTCTTTCCCCAATGGCATTGTCACCATTTCTACCTCTTCCCCACAGGCAGCAGCATTGTTATCCATATTCCCCTTAACCCATGGATAGAGCATTGAGTCTCACTAGCAACCATTATTCCATTCCCCCCTATCCCATTGACAACAGTATAGCTCCTCCTACCCCTATCTCACAGGCAGCAGTATTTTTCCACTGTCCAGCCCTAGCCCAATGGCAGCACATTGTCCCCTTTTACATCCATCCCCCACTGGCAGCTACACTTTCTATCTTGCCACACCCTTCTCACTGTCCTTTCTACCACATTGCCTTTTCGAACTACTCCCTTACAAGCAGGCTTGCCCATTTTCCTATGCCTTGCCAGCTGGCAGTAGCATTGTCTCATTTTTCAAACCCATTGTGGTAGATTGGCTCACTCGGCTGCTCACAGAGGTAGTCACAGGAACGCTTATCATTTAAGTTTTCAACTGGTTTATTAAAAAACTTACTGCATAAACCAGTGCAAAATTAGATAAACACACTCTGCCCTTCTGCCTTAACGGGAAAACAAAATAACATACAGAACAGTCTGTGTGGCTTCGGGATCCGCCCTTCTAAGGGTAAAAAAAATGTTCAGCTCTTTAACACAAGCACATACAGTGCCTACAAGTAGTATTCAACCCCCTGCAGATTTAGCTGGTTGACACATGCGGAATTAACTTGGCATTGTGACATTTGTACTGTAGATCAGCCTGGAAGTGGGAAATGCACTGCAGCAAATTTTTTTTTTTTTTTTTTTTTTTTTTAAAACGTTAGAAGTTAATTCAGAGTGTCATTTATTACTCAACCCCTCAAACCACAAGAATTCTGTTTGGTCCCCCTAAAGTATTAAGAAGTAGTTCAGGCACCAAGAATAATGAGCTTCACATGTGTGGATTAAAGATCTCTTTTGCCAGCCTTTTCTGACTATTTAAGACCCTCCCCAAACTTGTGAACAGCACTCAGACATGGTCAACATGGGAAAGACAAAGGAGCATTCCAAGGCCATCAGAGACAAGATCGTGGAGGGTCACAAGGCTGGCAAGGGGTACAAAACCCTTTCCAAGAAGTTGGGCCTACCTGTCTCCACTGTTGGGAGCATCATCCGTAAGTGGAAGGCTTATGGAACTACTGTTAGCCTTCCACGGCCTGGACAGCCTTTGAAAGTGTCCTCCCGTGCCGAGGCCAGGCTTGTCCGAAGAGTCAAGGCTAACCCAAGGACAACAAGGTAGGAGCTCCGGGAAGATCTCATGGCAGTGGGGACATTGGTTTCAGTCAATACCATAAGTAACGTACTCCACCGCAATGGTCTCCGTTCCAGACGAGCCTGTATGGTACCTTTACTTTCAAAGCGTCATGTCAAGGCTCGTCTACAGTTTGCTCATGATCACTTGGAGGACTCTGAGACAGACTGGTTCAAGGTTCTATGGTCTGATGAGACCAAGATCGAGATCTTTGGTGCCAACCACACACGTGACGTTTGGAGACTGGATGGTACTGCATACGACCCCAAGAATACCATCCCTACAGTCAAGCATGGTGGTGGCAGCATCATGCTGTGGGGCTGTTTCTCAGCCAAGGGGCCTGGCCATCTGGTCCGCATCCATGGGAAGATGGATAGCACGGCCTACCTGGAGATTTTGGCCAAGAACCTCCGCTCCTCCATCAAGGATCTTAAGATGGGTTGTAATTTCATCTTCCAACAAGACAACGACCCAAAGCACACAGCCAAGAAAACAAAGGCCTGGTTCAAGAGGGAAAAAGTCAAGGTGTTGGAGTGGCCTAGTCAGTCTCCTGACCTTAACCCAATTGAAAACTTGTGGAAGGAGCTCAAGAATAAAGTCCACATGAGACACCCAAAGAACCTAGATAACTTGGAGAAGATCTGCATGGAGGAGTGAGCCAAGATAACTCCACAGACCTGTGCCGGCCTGATCAGGTCTTATAAAAGACGATTATTAGCTGTAATTGCAAACAAGGGTTATTCCACAAAATATTAAACATAGGGGTTGTATAATAATTGACCCACACTTTTATGTTAAAAATTTAATAAAATTCAACTGAGCAACATAACTTTTTGGTTTGTAAGATTTATGCTTCTGTTCATAAAACCTACTCTCGTTTGCAGTTTGAAGGCTCTAACTTATTTGCATCTTATCAAACCAGCTAAATCTGCAGGGGGTTGAATACTACTTGTAGGCACTGTATCTGGAGAGTATCATCTCCAGAGACAACGAACACTGAATGAGTTCCAAGGCTCCATATTTAGCTTTTGGACCACACCCTAGGGTGGAGATATGGTGAACAGCCTCCCACCCACTCTTCAGCTGTTCACAGAAACCAAGCCCTTAATATGGCCGATTAACCCCTCTCAGCACTTAGTACGCTGGAACATTTTTCCAGATTTATGCCGTTGAGGCTAACATCCTGAGTGACACATATCTCCTCTTCAGTATTTTACCAGTGTCCTTCTCACACCCTCCACTTGCATCAGGATTGTCCCCCTTTCTACCTCTTCTTCACTGACTGTTGCTTGCTCTTTCCACCCTTTCTCGTAATGGTTAAGCTACGTATATACTGTAGATAGATATATACAGCGGGTGAAATAAGTTTTGAACACATCACCAATTTTCTAAGTAAAGAAGGTGCTATTGACATGAAATTCTCACCAGATGTCGGTAACAACCAATCCAATCCACACAGGCAAACAAATGAAACATTAGATGTCCATAAATTAAGTTATGTGCAACATTGAGAAATGACACATGGAAAAAGTATTGAACACATAAAGAAAGAGAGGTGTAAAAAGCCATGGAAAGTCATGACACCAGCTGAAATCTATCAGAAAGTAGTAAGCAACCGCAGGATTTCACTTAGTGAAAAATAATATTCGATGGTTCAACTGAGGGCCTCTAAAATGGTGTCTCATTACAAAGGTGCCACACAAGAAATATCTCATGATGAGTAAAACCAGTGAGCTGTCTCAAGACCTTTGCAACCGTATTATTGCAAAACATACTGATGGCATTGGTTACAGAAGCATTTTTAAACCACTGAAAGTTCCAGTGAGTACTGTTGGGGCCATATTCTGGAAGTGGAAAGAACATTTCAAAATAAACCAGGTGGTCCCTGCAAGATTTCAGACAGAGGAGTGAAAATAATGATCAGAAGAGTTGTCCAAAAGCCAAGGACCTCCTGTGGAAAGCTACAGAAAGACCTGGAAACAGCAGGTATAATTGTTTCAAAGAAAAATAAGTGATGCACTCAACCTCCATGCACGCTCACTACGCAAGACTCCATTGCTGAAGAAAAAGCATGTTCAGACATGTTTAACTTTTGCTCAACAATATTTAGACAAGGCTGTGAAATACTAGGAGAATATAATTTGGTTAGATGAGACCAAAATTTAACTCTTTGGATGCCATAATACACACCATGTTTGGAGGCCAAAAGGAACTGCATATCACCCCCAAAACACCATACCAAGAATGAAGTTTGGAGGTTGGAATATCTGGTGTGGGGCTGTTATACGACACTGGCAAACTTCATGTAATTGAAGGAAGGGTGAATGGACAAATGATCCGAGACATTCTTGATAAAAATCTGGTGAAAACAAAATCAGGTTGGCATTTCAGCAGCACAATCATTCCAAACACTCATCCAAGTAAACTCTCAATTGGTTTCAGAGAGAAAATAAAGCTGCTAGAATGTCCCAGCCAATCACCTGACCTGACTTCAATAGAAAATTTATGAAATGATCTAAAGCTCAGAGTTCATAGAAGGAGCCCACAGACCTTTCAGGATTTGAAAAGTGTTTTTGTGGAAGAATGAGCCAAAATCACACCTGAGCAATGCATGTGACTCGCCCCCTGGGCCGTGGGGCACTCGGATCCGGGCAGTAGGGGAACGATGGGAGTAGTAGTGGCAACCCGGTTCCGTGGCTCAGGGTGGTCAGGCCAGTGGTAGTCCGTTATGTGCTGTTGATTATGTCCGACTACGCCACCCGTGGATTTGCGGTCATTAGGAACCGCCGCTGCAAGGCAGACCGCTGGGGCTGATGATGTATGCAGCTGGGATGGTGTGACTCCCCACGGGAAGAGTGCGGCCCCAGGGCAGTGTAGTGGATGTTGGGAGTGATGGTAGTGAGAGTCCCAGTGCTGATAGTGGTGGAGGAGCAAGGAGCACGCAGACAACAGGTTGCAGTCCAGGGTCTTTACTAGAACAAGTAAATTGACCCACAAACAGTCCCAGCTAGGAGGGGACCTGAATGTCTGAGAGCAACGGGGAAATTGGCCCTGGTCAGGGTGAGGGTGTAGGCCTACCGTGCTTTCTGCGCTCCTTCTGGCTATCTCCTCGTTATAGGGTAACAGCCCACGTTTCCGAGCTTTCCGTGTATTCTCGCCTGTATGGCCTGCGACGTGGGTTCCTTTCTGCTCCCAGCCTTGTACGGCTTTACTGGTCCCTTCGGTTGTGGCAGGGCCTCCAGGCTTCTTAGGCCAAGGAATATACAGTCCCTTGCGGACTGGTTATCTGCTGGAGGATGTGGAATCCTCCCAGCCTCAGACACCAAAGTCTGGTAAATTAAGTCCGTTATCTGCCAAGACAGGCTCTCGTCGCCTCTTGTCTCTGGCTTGTGGCTCTCCTCCTGCCACACTTCCTCTTAGGTGCAGTACAACTGTCTGTCCCTGCTCTGCTCTGGGACAAGTCTCAGTCCTGAGACAGGTCATCAAGTTCTCCCTAACCCTGACCCCAGCACCAGCTTTTATAGGGGCAGCTTGCTCCCCCTGCTGGCCTGAGACAGGAGGTACTGCATGCTAATGTTCCCCTGACTAGAGAACCTCCCCCTTGCTCTCAGACACAGCTTTATTACATTTTGTGGCATCCAGGCCAGGGTAACACATTCCCCCCTAGTAAAATTTAGTACTCCGGGACTAAACAAGAAACAAGACAATTTGCATAGCCATAAAACATTAACAGACAGACGACGCACAGCTTGAGTTCTTAAGGTCACAGTGTGGTCTGTGACCGGGTGTCCATATCACCAGCACAATGGGGAGCCTTAACCAGGTGGGGGTCTGTCCTACCCCAAGTCCTTTACAGTCTTAGTTCATTCCTTGGCTAGGCTCCGAACGCAGTCCATACCAGGTCCCGGTTATAAAAAGTCCATAACCTGTGAGTCCTTACGGTAGCTGCAAGAAACTGAAACACAGAATTACCAAACATGCATGTAACTTGGCAAACATTTCAACATTTGGCAACAGGGTTATTTACAATTTTAGTGCGCCCTATATTTTCCAGCGAGCGGGTATCTGTCCCTTTGTGCTCCTGGTTGATCTCCTTAACCCACTGTCTGGTGGTGGACCAACCTGGCTTTCCCCACTAGCGTTAGGGGTGCAGCTATCAGCTGGGTGTACAGGTAGGGCAGGCAGCTGTCTGCGGGTACTTTGGCTTACCGCAGGCATGGCAGGCTCACTGTCAGCAGAGGGTTGACTCTCCTGGGCTGCGAGTACCGGCTCTTCTGCCTCTTGATCCGCTTGCTCCTCTTCACCTTCTGGCTCTGGTGTTGGTTGTTGCTGTGCCGGTTGCAGAAAATGCAGGACGGGTACCACTATGGCATCATTTATGCGAGTCCAGGACTGAGGGAACTTTCCGAGAACGGTGCTGATCATTTCTTCCTTGTCCTCTGCGGGTTCAAGGTCACTCTGATCCTCTTCTGCACTACGGAGTTGCTCGGGGCATCTTTTGAGGTGGTCTCTGGAGACGGTACTAGTGGTTTCTCCTCCGTCCTTGGTGATCACGCACACCTTCGGGTTGTCGTGATCAGACTGCAGTACGGTGTAGGGTTCCCTTTCCCACTTGTCGTCCAACTTATGTAGCCTTCTCTTCCGCTTCAGGACTTGCTCACCAGGTTCTAGGGGACCAGCAGGGGCGTGTTGGTTGAAGAGTTTTTCTTGCCTCTCTCTCACCTGGGCCGGGCTCTTCTCCACACTCTCCTGTACCTTCTTGTACTGCAGTTGCCTTTCCGTATCCCAATCCGCATCCAGGGAGGTGTCCTCAGGTGTTAGGACTCCCATCTCCAGGTCTACGGGCAGCTTACCCGGTCTGGCTCGCATCAGGTAAGCCGGGGTGCAGTTGGTAGCATTCACCGGGATATGATTGTATAAGTCTATCAGGTCCGGCAGTTTTTCTGGCCACAGGCTGCGTTCCTCCAGGGGCAACGTCTTCAGGAGATCAATGACTATATTGTTCATCTTCTCACACATCCCGTTGGTTTGTGAATGGTAAGGCGTTGTCCGAATCTTCTTACAGCCATAGAGGTTGCAAAACTCCTGGAAGATTTCAGCCTCGAACTCTGGACCCTGGTCTGTCAGGACCTGTTCCGGATACCCGTGTGGACGGCTGAAGTATTGCTGGAAGGCTCTGGCCGCTGTTTGGGCTGTCAAGTCCTTTACCGGGACCACCACTAGAAAACGGGAATAGTGGTCCACGATTGTCAGGGCATAGATGTATCCTGACCGGCTGGGAGCCAATTTGACATGGTCCAGAGCTACCAGCTCAAGAGGCTGCGTGGTAACGATGGGCCTCAAGGGTGTCTTCTGGCTGGCACGGTCCTTCCTCCTTAGGTGACAAGGGCCACAATCTCTGCACCATTTTTCTACAGCTCCTCTCATGCCGACCCAAAAGAACCTTCCTCTTAGCAGGAACTCCAGTTTCTTCCAACCGAAGTGCCCCGCTCTGTCATGGTAAGCCCCCAGGACCATAGCTGCATCCCGCCTTGGGACCACGACTTGCCAGGTCAGCTCGTGCGTCCGGTGGTTGACAATCCTTCTGCACAACTTGCCTTCGTAGAGGAACAGCTTGCTCTTCTCCTTCCATAGCTGCTTGGCTTCCTCTGGGGCATCTGGATCTAAGCGGGCGTCTTCCCGGGTCAGCAGATCTTTCACCAGGCGGACTGCAGGGTCACTATCTTGGGTTTCGGCCCAGCTGTGGTGAGGTAGGGGATTGATCATCACAGTTGTTAGATCCTCCGCCTTCACGCGGTGAGATTATTGAGCGGCTCCATACCGGTGAAACGTGGGGAGTTCTACCTCCTCCAGCTCTTCTGGGACTTCGTCACCTTCAGGTAAGTGAGGCATCCTTGATAGGGCGTCCGCGTTGGCATTGGTTTTGCCTGCCCGGTCCTTGATCACGAAGTCATAGTTGGAGAGACGGGCCATCCACCGCTGTTTCAGGGCACCCAGTCTTGCATTGTCCAGGTGTGTCAACGGGTTGTTGTCCGTGTACACGGTGAACTTTGCGGAGGCCAGGTAATGCTTGAAGCGTTCCGTTACGGCCCACACCACTGCCAAGAATTCTAGCTTGAAGGAGCTGTAATTCTCCGGGTTCCTCTCGGTGGGTCTCAGCTTCCGGCTGGCGTACGCGATCACCCTTTCTCTGCCCTGTTGGTTTTGGGACAGTACGGCTCCCAGTTCCACATTACTGGCGTCTGTGTGAAGGATAAAAGGCTGGCCATAATCAGGGTAGGCCAGGATCTCATCCTCCGTGAGGGCCATCTTCAACTGGTGGAAGGACTCCTCTTCCGGTTTATCCCACTTGAAGGGTGGCTTTTGACTCCTGGACTTAGACTGTCCGATCAGGAGGTCCTGCATAGGAGCTGCCATCTTAGTGAACCCGGGGATGAACCTTCGGTAGTAGCCTACCAACCCGAGAAACTGTCTCACCTCCTTGATGTTCGAGGGGCTTGGCCAGCTCTTGATTGCCATGACCTTGTCAGGGTCGGGGGCTACTCCTTCCGCACTTACCACGTGCCCTAGGTACTGGACCTTTGGTTTCAGCAGGTGACACTTCGATGGTTTCACCTTCAGGCCATAGCCTGCCAGGGCTTCGAACACCTCAGCCAGGTGTTTGAGATGGTCCTCGTAGGTCTTCGAATAGACGATCACGTCGTCCAGGTAAAGGAGGACCGTCTCGAAGTTTCGGTACCCTAGACAGCATTCCATCAGCCGCTGGAAGGTCCCTGGTGCGTTGCAGAGCCCGAAAGGCATACAGTTGAACTCGCTCAGTCCCATCGGGGTGGTGAAGGCGGTCTTCTCCTTGTCAGCCTCTGCCACAGGAACCTGCCAGTACCCGCTAGTTAGGTCCAAAGTAGAAAAGAAGTTAGCTGATTTTAGTGCGGCTAAAGACTCCTCTATTCTAGGCAGCGGATATGCGTCTTTGTGGGTGATATGGTTGATTTGTCTATAGTCGACGCACATTCTCATGGTGCCGTCTTTCTTTTTCACCAGAACCAAGGGGGCTGCCCAGGGGCTACAGCTGTCTCTAATGACCCCAGCTTCTTTCATTTCTCTTAGCATGCCCTTGGCGTTCTGATAATGTGCAGGGGGTACAGGCCTGTGTCTCTCTTTTATTGATGGGTGGCTCCCTGTGGGTATGTGGTGTTCTATCCCCTTTACTCTGCCGAAGTCTAGCGGGTGCTTACTAAAGACTCTCTCGTACTCCTGTACCACCCGGTAGACTCCTTGTTTTTGCTGCAGGGGAGTGGAGTCAGCACCCACATGGAGTTTCTGGCACCAGTCCTCCTTTTGTTTC
This sequence comes from Phyllobates terribilis, assembly GCF_046119375.1. Lineage (NCBI taxonomy): Eukaryota > Metazoa > Chordata > Amphibia > Anura > Dendrobatidae > Phyllobates > Phyllobates terribilis. The sequence goes on from NW_027362763.1 coordinate 398,357,549, forward strand.
TGGGAGCCATTACCCTCCGCCTGAGGAGATGGAGGCAAGGGTTCCACGGCCCTGATAGCTTTGTGTTCGACCACAAACAGCTTGGCGAGTGTAGCGTACCTGGGTAAGTGTACCTCCCTCTCCCCAATGTTGAGGATGCGGACGGGCACCCTCCCATGACGGACATCCACCACCCCCCGGGCTGTCAAAATGATGGGCCTGCTGTCTGAGTACACGGGTTCTACCATGGCTTGGTAGTCTCTACCTCTCAACCCGATTGCAGTCCGACACCAGATCATCATTTCACTTTTGGGAGGCATGGAAATGGGGAATGGGTCACTCAGTCTTACGCTACCGATCTCACCACCAGACAGTTCTACCTGCTGCTGTCTCATCAGGGCTTTTATCTCCTTGTTGAGGACTCTCTGTTGGCTGGAACTAGCATTCACCGCCACCTGTTGTAAGATTACAATTACCTCTGAAAGATAATTTTCAATTACGTTAGTACCCACAGTTATTTTAGGGTGACTTTCACGACGGTCAATGTCCACAATAATCACTCCCTGTGCCGGCAGTTCAACTTTACCAATTTTAATGGTCATCTCCTTGAACCCCATCTGCGGCACGGGTAAGCCATTACTGGCGATGATGCTCAAGTTACTGTCTGGATACCGTGTGATATCAGCATCAGTCCAATACTGCTTAAAAAGTACATAAGGGATAGTGGTTACTTGTGACCCAGTATCCAGCAAGGCGCTCATGGGGATACCGTCCAGCACCACGGGTAAAACCGGGCGCCCCCCAACGTACTTATTACGCCAATTGTAAGGGCCTGGTGATCTTATGCCTGGGGGTTGGCCCTCTGCCCCAGGTTGGACCCGTTTAAATTACAGTACCTGGAAATGTGTCCGGGCTGGTTGCATCGACGGCAAATGGGCTGTCCATCCTCTGCGTAGCGGTCTGTGGGCCTCCCTCGGAACGACGGGATCCTCCTCTGTCGACGCCACGGGACATCCTCCGGACTTGAAGCCAGCTCGATGGGTCTTGACGGGTCCACTTGTAACTCCTGGACGGTCCTGGTCAACGCCGCGACGCTCCTGGTCAGCTCCTGCACTTGGTGGTGCAGGTCTTTCGACGGGGCTTGATTCAGGGCCTGTGCATCAGCCCCCACGGAGTCCATAGAGGAGGGCGCCGCCTCCTGGTGGTAGGTGAGAGCAGGGCGCCGGGGGTTTATAGCGCCACTGGTTGCAGATTCACGGAGCACCCTTATGGCCCTGTCCTTAAATTGGGCAAAGGTCAGGTCAGGGTTCTGGAAGAACATGAGGCGCAGCTGGGTCCTGTGGGCGCTAGACAGCAGACCTTCTATAAACTGTTCTGTTAGTAGCTTATCCGTATCCTGCACGCTGCCAGGGTCAGCTTGTTTGATGGCCCTCAAGGCTTCCTGCAAGTTTAGGGCATAGTCTCTGATGCTGTCCTGTGCCCGCTGCTTACATCCATAGAACCTCATTTTAATTTCAGCGGAAGTACGTGTGTCAAAGGTACCCCACAGCCGGGCCAGAATACCCTTCACGGTCCTTTTCTCCTCAGTGGGCCATGATTTTACCTCCCTTTGGGCTGCGCCAGTTAACTGCCCTGTCAATATGCTGACCTTCTGTTCCTCTGTCAGGGGGTAAACCTGGAACAAACTGTACAGCCTTTCCTTAAAGTCAGTTAGGGCATGGGGCTCCCCTGAGTACTTGGGCAGCCAGGCCGCTCCAGGGATGTAGGGCAGGGAAAAGGGCATCACCGCTGCTGCAGCTGCGTTGGTGGTAGTGGGCGCCTCTGTATCCGACATCTTCCTCCCCCCTAGTTAAGCGTGGCCTACCTTCCGACGATCCTCTTCTGTAGGCCGCGGCTCCGCTGCTGCTGCTCTGGACGAGGACCTTGCGTCGCGTCCTGATGACGTCAGCGTCGCTCTCTCTCCCTTCCAGGACCTTGCGCAGCGTCGGTGCGTGGGGCGGAGCTTCGGGTCTCGCGCGCTTTCGGCGTCCACGCCCCTCTTCTTCCCGCGCGGCGTCCTGAAGATGGCGTCCGACGGCGGGAAAACGACTTCGGATGGCGGGAAACGGCTCCGGATGGCGAGAACCTTCACCACGGCAGGTATGACAGTCTTTTGAAGGCACGCAGTACCCGGTGGTTGCGGGCACGAAATCCCGCCGACTACGCCAAAGCTGACTCGCCCCCTGGGCCGTGGGGCACTCGGATCCGGGCAGTAGGGGAACGATGGGAGTAGTAGTGGCAACCCGGTTCCGTGGCTCAGGGTGGTCAGGCCAGTGGTAGTCCGTTATGTGCTGTTGATTATGTCCGACTACGCCACCCGTGGATTTGCGGTCATTAGGAACCGCCGCTGCAAGGCAGACCGCTGGGGCTGATGATGTATGCAGCTGGGATGGTGTGACTCCCCACAGGAAGAGTGCGGCCCCAGGGCAGTGTAGTGGATGTTGGGAGTGATGGTAGTGAGAGTCCCAGTGCTGATAGTGGTGGAGGAGCAAGGAGCACGCAGACAACAGGTTGCAGTCCAGGGTCTTTACTAGAACAGGTAAATTGACCCACAAACAGTCCCAGCTAGGAGGGGACCTGGATGTCTGAGAGCAACGGGGAAATTGGACCTGGTCAGGGTGAGGGTGTAGGCCTACCGTGCTTTCTGCGCTCCTTCTGGCTATCTCCTCGTTATAGGGTAACAGCCCACGTTTCCGAGCTTTCCATGTATTCTCGCCTGTATGGCCTGCGACGTGGGTTCCTTTCTGCTCCCAGCCTTGTACGGCTTTACTGGTCCCTTCGGTTGTGGCAGGGCCTCCAGGCTTCTTAGGCCAAGGAATATACAGTCCCTTGCGGACTGGTTATCTGCTGGAGGATGTGGAATCCTCCCAGCCTCAGACACCAAAGTCTGGTAAATTAAGTCCGTTATCTGCCAAGACAGGCTCTCGTCGCCTCTTGTCTCTGGCTTGTGGCTCTCCTCCTGCCACACTTCCTCTTAGGTGCAGTACAACTGTCTGTCCCTGCTCTGCTCTGGGACAAGTCTCAGTCCTGAGACAGGTCATCAAGTTCTCCCTAACCCTGCCCCCAGCACCAGCTTTTATAGGGGCAGCCTGCTCCCCCTACTGGCCTGAGACAGGAGGTACTGCATGCTAATGTTCCCCTGACTAGAGAACCTCCCCCTTGCTCTCAGACACAGCTTTATTACATTTTGTGGCATCCAGGCCAGGGTGACACACATGCGACTGGTTTCTCCATACAGTAGGCATCTTGACGCTGTCACCACGAACAAAGGCTTTACTATGAACTATTCATTAAATTTCAGTAATCGTGTTCAATACTATTTCCATGTGTCATTTCTCATTATTACACATAACTTAATTTATGGACATCTATGGTTTGATTACTTAGCCTGTGTGAACTGGATGGGTTGTTACCGACATCTGGTGAGAATTTCATATCAATAGCACCTTTCAAAATATATTAACTTAGAAAATTGGTGATGTGTTGAATACTTATTTTACCCTCTGTATGAAGTCTAAGTAACTAATTTGACACAGTTATATAAAAGTTGCATTCTAATATCTGTTTTATTGCTGAAGACAACCACAATATTACCTGATTTTGTTGAAAAGAACCATTTATAATATACCAGCATAAACAATGGAAATTTGCTTTCAAATACATACTATAATCTACTCAATGAAAGTGACTACATATTACACACATCTATAGCTAGTGGTAAAACAAATGATATTGGTAAAATTACTGTAAGTGATTTAGCAGCCTATAACATTTTTGAAGCAGGCTATATTTTTTAATAAACTCTATTTTAGATTGCACAGGACCGGAAAGTACAAGGAATATTCGTTTATAATAAAGCTGTTTGGTTCTTAAATAGGACAGTTTCAAAGCAGTAATTACTGTATACCAACAGAAGACAGCAGTGTAAATAAGTTACTAACAGTATTCCAAGCATTCAAAACCATCTTAAAGAAGCCCTCCCATGATTTTTTGTTTTTTTACTAAATCTGTGTATATGTGTATGTAGTGTAGTGTGAATGAATATATTAATATACTCACTTACCGCCGCCGGTGTCCATTCCCATTCCACTCCTCTTCTCAGTGATGTCACCACTCTTCATACTCTCTGAGTCACACTGCGCTCTGCATGACCTGGACGTGACTTTTGCAATTTAAGGCTATGGAATGCCTTAGTTTGCCAATAAAAGCTAATATTTGAGAATATATTGTTAATTTCAAGTGGTAAATAATACAAGTATGTTTGGTTTTTTTTCTCTAAGCATTTCTATTTTACACTCAACTATTGTCCAAAATAGCCACAGGTTTATCTGAATGCTTCTAACCCTCCTGGTTAGGGTCTAGTGAGGTTCTAGGTCAGTATTTACTAGACTGCGCTAAATTACAACTTTTATTGAATGAAAAGCTAATCCAACATAAATAACAATGTGGGTTTATAAAGTACATTCTATTATTTTACATATACAAAGACTTTGCAAGCACATTTCCACAGGCTATTTTTTCTTATGTCCACATAGGACATATAAATTATGCACCAGAAAACCGTAAATTCATATCCAGTATAGAAATACCCTTTAACCCCTTCACGACCTTTGATGTATATTTATGTCAAAGGTCGTGTCCCTGCCTCTGATGCGGGCTCCAACGCTGAGCTCACATCTTTCCCCACACTTGATGACTGATTTAATCAGCCATCAAGTGCCTGTAACAGATTTTCCGTTTTTGCGCTTTCTTTTTTTCCTCCCCTTCTTCCAAGAGCTATAACTTTTTTATTGTTCCATCCACATAGCCATATGACTGCTTGTTTCTTGCGGGCCAAGTTGTACTTTTTAATGCGACGTAATATTGAAAAAAGACTAATTCTTCAATTGTTTTTTGGTTGTTTTATTTACCATGTTCACTATACGGTAAAACGGGCCTGGCAAAATGATTCTGTAGTTCAGTACGATAAAGCAGATGCCAAGCATTCACTTTTTTTGTTAAGTGGTAAAACATTTTTTGGGGAAAATTTGTAAAAAAACCATTCACTCGTGTTGTCATTTTCCGAGACCTGTAACGTTTTCAAGCAAACAAATAAGAAAAAAAGGATAGCACTCACCGGTCCGTAAAACGTACTTGTTTATTGTATCACTTTAAAAGCAACATGCGGGCTAGACAGCTTTACACTATTCCTAGACGGGAATAGTGTACCGAAGAGAGAGGTGTCACACGTCTCTTTGCAATTTCCTGCCCCATACAAAGGTGCCGGTTCTTGTTTTCTCTTTGTGTTTGTAACGTTTTCAAGTTTTTGTTGATGGGCTTCAGATTTCATGATGCCTTGCACACAATCAAGGCACCCAGTGCCAGAGGCAGCAAAACAGCCCCAAAATATCTTAGAACCTCCACCATATTTGATGACTGTAGGTACTGTGTTCTTTTCTTTATAGGCCTTATTCCATTTTCGGTAAACAGTAAAATGATGTGCTTTACCAAAAAGCTCAATCTTGGTCTCATCTGTCCACAAGACACTTTCCCAGAAGGATTTTGGCTTACTCATGTACATTTTGGGAAACTGCAGTCTAGGTATTTTATGTCTTTGTGTCAGCAGTTGGGTCCTCCTGTGTCTTCTGCCATAGTGTCTCATTTCATTCAAATGTCGACGGATAGTTCGCCCTGACACTGATGTACCCTGAGTCTGCAAGACAGCTTGAATTTTTTTTGGAACTTAATTGGGGCTGCTTGCCCACCATCCGGACCATCCTTCATTGAAATCTTTCATCAATTTTTCTCTGCCTTCCACTTCCAGGGAGATTAGCTACAGTGCCATGGATTGTAAACCTCTTGATTATATTGCACACCATGGACAAAGGAACATCAAGATCTCTGTAGATGGACTTTTAACCTTGAGATTGTTGATATTCAACAATTTCAGTTCTCAAGTCCTCAGACAGTTCTCTTCTCCTCTTTCTGTTCTCCATGCTTATTGTGGCACACAAAGACACTGTTAGGTGTCTGGGGTTTGCTGGATCTGAAATTGGGTCAGAATCATCTGTGGATTCTGTGGTCTCCCATTCTGGTCCAGCCAGGACAGATGCTGCTCAGCATGGCCGTCGGTCCCAACACCTAGCTAGTGCACGAGATGTACAAGCTGTCTCTCAGGTCTTTGTTCCTAGTAGTGTTAAGCATAGGTTGCGGAGGGGAACAGGGCTGCTACAGCCTAAGTCCAGGGTGCACTGCACTGAGCATGCCCTTGACATGGCGGACCGTGATTGGTGGTTTGGTGTCAGCTGATTCGGTGACCTGTTACCGCCTGATTGGCCGTGGGTGACGTCATCAGTAGTGCGACCAATAATGCGACTGTGGGCAGGGCTTAGTCTTTAAATAGCCTGACCACAAGCATGGAGAGGCGCTCTGATCATTCCGTTTAGGTTGTGTTCTCGTGTGGACGCTTGTCTGTTTGGGCTCCACGTGCTCCCTAGCTGCTCTCTCCGTGACCTGCCGATGCCAGATTTCGCTCGGCTGATTAGCACAGGTCGCTTAGGCAGGCTCCATGTGCTCCCTTGCTGCTCTCTCCGTGACCTGCCGATGCCAGAGTTCGCTCGGCTGATTAGCACAGGTCGCATAGGCAGGCTTAGATGTGCTTAGGCAGGTAGTTCCCGTTTGGCTGTCTGGCTCCGACAAGGGGTTTGCTATACACCCCGGGCAGACTGCGGGTTCCGTATCCCTGGCACCGCCTGTTAGCCACTTGGAGAGTTACTCCGCAGTCCAATCACACACCGGCTGGGAGCACGTACACTCCGGCGTTAGTCACACACACTTCCTAGCGCCTGCTGCGTTGTCTCTGTGCAGTCAACAGAGCTACGGCTACGTTATTTGCCGCACATCTCTCGTGCAGTTAACGGAGATAGTGCGAATCCTTTTCCCGTCCCGGTGTGTAGTAACACTGGAGGGATTTATACTTTAGTGGGTTGTTTTACATTCTTACCCGGTGGGTGTTCGGCCGCAGTCTTCTAGGCTGCATCGGTTGCTTTCCATTTCAAATAAATTTGTTGCAACCGTCCCCTTAACAGACACACAATGCAAAGATTGAGTCAACTTCCCACCTTTTTATCTGGTTTCAGGTGTGATTTTCATATTACCCATACCTGTTACTTGGCACAGTTGAGTTTGAATGAGCATCACATGCTTGAAACAAAGTTGATTACCCTAATTTTTGGAAAGGTGCCAACAATTTTGTCTGGCCCATCTTTGGAGTTTTGTGTGAAATCATGTCCAGTTTGCCTTTTTTTCTCTGTTTTTTTTGTGTTGTTCCAATACACACAAAAGAAATAAACATGTGTGTAACAAAACATGTATAATTTCAATAATTCTCTGGGAGAAATACTTAATTTTCTGGAACAATTTCAAGGGTGTCAACACTTTCGGCCATGACTGATTGACTGGTTGACTTTGCATATGGACTGATAAGAAAACAAACAACTTATTTCAAAACTGGACATGTAGTCTAAATTGCATGGATGTCCACACTATTTCTGGAAGACTGCATAGCATGAATAGAAATTGTCCAGCCCTAAATTAATGCCCTCACCCCTGATCCCTTTTTCACCTTCCTGATGGAGCCGAATTTTACATTTATGACCAGTATCACTTTGAGATAATAACTCTGGAATACTTCAACATATCAGAGTGATGAGATTGTATTTTCCTGACACAATATACTTTATCGTAGTGGTAAATTTAGGTCTATATTTTTTGTGTTTATTTGTGAAAATATCGTAATTTTGGGGAAGATTTTGAAAATTTCACAATTTTCAAACTTTTTATTTTTTACGTCTGTAAACGTTATAGTTATCTCGCACAAAATAGTTAGTAAATAGCATTTACCACATATCTACTTTACTTCGGTGTCATTTTTGAAACATCAGGTGTTTTTTGTTAGAAAGTTAGAAGGGTTAAACTTTTATCAGCAATTTCAAATTTTTCCAATAAAATTTACTAAATCACTTTTTTTAGGGGCCACATCACATTTGAAGTGTCTTTTAAGGGCCTATATGGCGGAAAATACTCAAATGTGATATCATTTTAAAAACTGCACCCCTCAAAGTGCTCAAAAACACATTTTAGACGTTTATTAACCCTTCAAGTGCTTCACAGGAATTAAAGCAATGTGGAAAAAAAATAAAATAAAATTTTACGTTCTCCCACAAATTTGGCATTTTCACAAGGGTAACAGGAGAAAATGGACAATTTCTTGTGCAATTTTTCCTGAGTACGCCAATTTCCCATATGTGGTGTTTGGGCATATGGGAGGCTCGGAAGGGAAGGAACACCATTTTTGACTTTTGGACTGCAAAATTGGTTGGAATCGATAGAGAACGTAATGTTGTGTTTGCAAAGTCCCTGATGTGCCTAAACAGTGGAAATCTCCCACAAGGGACCCAATTTTAGAAACTACACCCCTCAAGGATTTTTTTTAGAGCTGTGGTGAACACCTTGAATCCATAAGGGCTTCACAGAATTTTATAACATTTTGCTGTGAAAATGAAAAAATATATTTTTTCCCACAAAAATGTGCTGTAGCCCCAAATTTTTCATATTTGCAAGGGCAACAGAAGAAAATGCACCATAGGATTTGTTGTGCAATTTCTTCTGGGTTCTCGACACCCATATGTGGCGTAAAACTACTGTTTGGGCACATGGCAGGGCTCAGAAGGGAAGGAACGTCAATTGAATTCTGGAGCACAATTTTGGCTGGAATAGATTGCGGATGCCATGTCATATTTGAAGACCACTGACATGCCAAAACAGAAGAAACTCCCACAAGTGACCACCCCATTTTGAAAACTACATCTCTTCAGGAATTCATCTAGGGGTGACATTGGGCTGAGTCAATGGAAAATTACAATTTTTTTCCGATTAAAATGTTGCTTTGGCCCCACATTTTTAATATTCAAAAGGGATAATAGGAGACATTTGTGACACAATTTCTCCTGAGTACGCCAATATCCTCTCCTAGCCTCCTAAATGTTGCAATTGATATTGATCGTGGCATTTAGGTACTCAAACAACCGGTGCCTAGCAGGCACCGCTCCTGACTGTGGGAGCTGGGGCTCAGCTATCATGTAAGCCGAGTTCCCGGCGGAGATTCTGCGTTCACAGGTCCTGTGCCAGGCACAATCGCCGTGATGTACATAGGTCGGAAACTCCTATCCGACCATTAGTTATAGGTATGTCAAATATCATGAAGGGGTCAAAAGAGAAAAAAATCCATGATGTTCGAAATCATTACTGTTCAAACTTTACTACTAAAATCTTACCAGCCAATCTGTGGTGTTACCAGTGCTTCTCGAATTACTTACCCAAAAGCACCAAATACTACAGTTCAGCATTACAGATTGCAGCATTGTTGCCCTTTACACCCCTCTTCCACTTGCAGCAGTATTGTGCTTTTTTCCACCCCTCTCCAACTGGCAGCAGGATTTTTCCCCTTTCCAGCCATCCCCTATTGGCAGCAGTATTGTCTTCCTTTCCGCTCCTTCCCCCTAATAGCAGTATTATCCTCCTTTGCCCCTTTTCCTAATGGTGGTAGCAATCTACTCCTATCAATTTCTCCACTATTGGCAGGAGCATCAATATTTTACCAACCTTTTACCGTTTTTGCAGTAGGAGTTTTTATGTGCTCCCCGTTTTTACTTTTGTTTCCTCCAGTTACTCCAGTTTCGTCTCACCCTCCAAACACATACTGATAGGGACTTTAGATTTTGAGCTCCGAAGGGGATAGTGATGATGATGTCTGTAAAGAGCTGTGGAATTAAGTAATTCATGTATTCATGTAAGTGAATAAAATAAATAATAATAACATAGCATTATTTTCAAAACCACTTTACCCCACCAATGTATTTTTTCTTAAGCCAAACACAAACCTCAACGAATATCTCTAAATCATGTAATCCTTATTCATTTGAAAACAGATAACTGAGTTACCAAGGAAAAGGGCTAAAAAAATCGTTATTGGGCAATAAGGTACAATATAGATAGGATCTCAAATAAGTACAAAAGTTCCTGGTTATTGTAAAGGCAATAAATATATTATGAACCTGAAGCCCTATACCAGATGTCCATATACTGCTCTGATAATGCTAGGCACAAAAGTGTTGTTTATGTTTTGGGTCTATTGGTTTGTGCCAATCAGCTAAGTCATACTCCCCTTACTAATCCTGTGAGTGCTTAGGCCAATTACTAACTGAAGCAGTGACCAAGGCGTCAACATTGATAGCCTACAGTGGTCACATGCCAGTAAGTTATGATTTATTTTATTATTTCAGTGTCCTGGGTAGGCAACTATTTTAACATTATTGTTAACTATGGCTGTTCAGTTTAAAGGTGTTCACCTGTCTAAAACTACAAGTCTGCAGTCACTCTATGTCACTGCAGACTTGTGAATCCATATATCATGTGCACTGTGAGGATTCTCTGGTGCCGACGAGGTGAGTGGAGGGGGTATGCCTGGCACTGGTCACTAAAGTTGAGTTTGCTTGCCACTCATACATCCAAGTATTTTTCAGTAACAGTTTTCCCATTTACAGTAGTACTTAATTGTACATTATTTCTTCGGCTCAAGTGTATGACCTTAAATTTCACAAAGTTGAACTTCAATTGCCATTTCTCAGCTCAAGCTTCCAGCTTGTATAAGTTCCTCTGTAATATTAATTTATCTTCCAGTCTGTTGATTACCTTGCAGAGATTACTATCGTCTGCAAATATTGAAATTCCATTCCATATTGTGACAACACTGTTGTTTGATTTCCTGGGGCTAGTGGCTCCTTCCCTATCCCTAAAGCTAGGGGCGCCCTAGCTATCCCTGCTCCCCGGATTACTTCTAATGGTGAAGATGCTGGGGCCACGTGCCTTGCTGAGCTCTTAAATTAGCCCTTATCTGTCCCCTCCCGTGAAGTGGGGTGTAGTAGTGTACAATTGCTTCTCACTAAATTAGAATAGCATCAAAAAGTTAATTTATTTCAGTTCTTCAATACAAAAAGTGAACTCATACAGTACAGACCAAAAGTTTGGACACACCTTCTCATTTAAATATTTTTCTGTATTTTCATGACTATGAAAATTGTACATTCACACTGAAGGCATCAAAACTATGAATTAACACATGTGGAATTATATACTTCACAAAAAAGTGTGAAACAACTGAAAATATGTCTTATATTCTAGGTTCTTCAAAGTAGCCACCTTTTGCTTTGATGACTGCTTTGCACACTCTTGGCATTCTCTTGATGAGCTTCAAGAGGTAGTCACCGGAAATGGTCTTCCAACAATCTTGAAGGAGTTCCCAGAGATGCTTAGCACTTGTTGGCCCTTTTGCCTTCACTCTGCGGTCCAGCTCACCCCAAACCATCTTTATTGTGTTCAGGTCTGGTGATTGTGGAGGCCAGGTCATCTGGCGTAGCACCCCATCACTCTCATTCTCAGGCAAATAGCACTTACACAGCCTGGAGGTGTGTTTGGGGTCATTATCCTGTTGAAAAATAAATGATGGTCCAACTAAACGCAAACCGGTTGGAATAGCATGCCGCTGCAAGATGCTGTGGTAGCCATGCTGGTTCAGTATGCCTTCAATTTTGAATAAATCCCCAACAGTGTCACCAGCAAAGCAACCCCACACCATCACACCTCCTCCTCCATGCTTCACGGTGGGAACCAGGCATGTAGAGTCCATCCATTCACCTTTTCTGCGTCGCACAAACACGGTGGTTGGAACCAAAGATCTCAAATTTGGACTCATCAGACCAAAGCACAGATTTCCACTGGTCTAATAATGTCCATTCCTTGTGTTCTTTAGCCCAAACAAGTCTCTTCTGCTTGTTGCCTGTCCTTAGCAGTGGTTTCCTAGCAGCTATTTTACCATGAAGGCCTGCTGCACAAAGTCTCCTCTTAACAGTTGTTGTAGAGATGTGTCTGCTGCTAGAACTCTGTGTGGCATTGACCTGGTCTCTAATCTGAGCTGCTGTTAACCTGCGATTTCTGAGGCTGGTGACTTGGATAAACTTATCCTCAGAAGCAGAGGTGACTCTTGGTCTTCCTTTCCTTGGGCGGTCCTCATGTGAGCCAGTTTCTTTGTAGCGCTTGATGGTTTTTGCAACTGCACTTGGGGACACTTTCAAAGTGTTCCCAATTTTTTGGACTGACTGACCTTCATTTCTTAAAGTAATGATGGCCACTAGTATTTCTTTACTTAGCTGCTTTTTTCTTCCCATAATACAAATTCTAACAGTCTATTCAGTAGGACTATCAGCTGTGTATCCACCAGACTTCTGCACAACACAACTGGTGGTCCCAACCCCATTTATAAGGCAAGAAATCCTACTTATTAAACCTGACAGGGCACACCTGTGAAGTGAAAACCATTTCCGGTGACTACCTCTTGAAGCTCATCAAGAGAATGCCAAGAGTGTGCAAAGCAGTCATCAAAGCAAAAGGTGGCTACTTTGAAGAACCTAGAATATAAGACATATTTTCAGTTGTTTCACACTTTTTTGTTAAGTATATAATTCCACATGTGTTAATTAATAGTTTTGATGCCATCAGTGTGAATGTACAATTTTCATAGTCATGAAAATACAGAAAAATCTTTAAATGAGAAGGCGTGTCCAAACTTTTGGTCTGTACTGTACATAATATAGAGTCATTGCAAACAGATCTGTTTCAAGTGTTTATTTCTGTTGATGATTATGGCTTACAGCCAATGAAAAGACCAAAGTAATTATCTCAGTGAATTAGAATACTTTATAGTAACAGCTTGAAAAATCTTTTTAAAATCCGATATGTTGGTCTACTGAAATGTTTGTTCAGTAAATGCACTCAATACTTGGTCAGGGCTCCTTTTGCATCAATTACTGCATCAATACGGCGTGGCATTGAGGCGATAAGCCTGTGGCACAGCTGAAGTGTTCTGGTAGTCCAGGTTGCTTTGATAGCAGCCTTCAGCCCATCTGCATTGTTGGGTCTGGTGTCTCTCATCTTCCTCTTGACAATACCCCATAGATTCTCTATGGGTTTAAGGTCAGACGAGTTTGCTGGCCAATCAAGCACAATGATACTGTTGTTTTTAAACCAGGTATTGATACTTTTGGCAGTGTAGACAGGTGCCAAGTCCTGCTGGAGAATGAAATTTCCATCTCCAAAAAGCTTGTCGGCAGAGGGAAGCATGAAGTGCTCTAAAATTTCCCGATAGACGGCTGCGCTGACTTTGGTCTTGATAAAACTCAGTGGACCTACACCAGCAAATGACATGGCTCCCCAAACCATCACTGATTGTGGAAACTTCACACTAGACCTCAAGCAGCGTGGATTGTGTGCCTCTCCACTCTTCCTTCAGACTCTGGGACCTTGATTTCCAAATGAAATGCAAAATTTACTTTACTCTGAGAACAACACCTTCGACCCCTGAGCAACAGTCCAGGTCTTTTTCTCCTTGGCCCAGGTAAGACACTTCTGGCGTTGTTTATTGGTCATGAGTGGCTTGACACAAGAAATGCGACAATCGTAGCCCATGTCCTGGATATGTCTGTGTGTGGTGGCTCTTGAAGCAATGACTCCAGCAGCAGTCCACTCCTTGTGAATCTCCCCCAAGTTTTTGAATGGCCTTTTCTTAACAATCCTTTCAAGGCTGCGGTTATCCCTATTGCTTGTGCACCTTTTTCTACCTCACTTTTTCCTTCCACTCAAGTTTCTATTAATATGCTTGGATACAGCACTCTGTGAACAGCCAGCTTCTTTCGCAATGACATTTTGTGGCTTACCCTCCTTGTGAAGTGTGTCAATGACTGCCTCCTGGACATCTGTCAAGTTAGCAGTGTTCCCCATGGTTGTGGAGCCTACTGAAACAGACTAAGGGCCCTTTTTAAACGCATCAGAAGCCTTTGCAGGTATTTTTCGTTAATTATTCTAATTTACTGAGATAATAACTTTTGTGTTTTCATTGGCTGTAACACTTGAAATAGATCACTCTTTTGTAATGACTCTATATAATATATGGGTTTCACTTTTTGTATTGAAGAACTGAAATAAATTAACTTTTTGATGGTATTCTACTTTAGTGGGAAGCTGTTGTATAAGAATAAACAAATCAGACTAACAAGGGAAGACGTATAGGGATAAATGAAAATACAAATCATACAAATATGCACTCCCAAACAACAGAGTGGAACACCGGGAAATAAAGGGAAGAAAAAAACAAATATGAGAGGATGAGGATATGCACAGAGACAAATCACCAAGCAACAGTCGTTAGAACAACACTCCAAACGCCTCCTCAAACAACCAACACCTGCAACTCCAGAAACAGGCAATATGAAATTAACACTAACAATCCCTGATTGCCAGAGGCGAATATATATATAGCAGAGGGGAGTGGCTAACACTGAACATCGGAGACCATCAAAGCAGAAGCTCTCAACTGAACAGATTAACCCCTGCACTGGTTAATATAATGATGAAGTGCTTCTAAACCTGTGACACCTATGCTCTCTACAAGGTAATAAATAAATATGTTAAAAAGAAGAGGGCCTAATACTGACCTTTATAACACTTCACTGTTAACTTAAAACCAATCTGAGTGTGTGTTTGATCCTACAAATATTGTTGTATTTATCCTAAAATTAAATTTGCACAGACAAGATATTCGATTAATTAATGATATCACTTCCGAAACTGACCTTTTTCTGAGAGGCCAAGGGTCCTATTTTGCGGTTGCTGCCTGGGCGAGATGCAACTCTGGTGTGGTGACAATGTAACTTAACACTATGCAGGCGTGCATGTTTATATGATTTTTAAATAGACTGTTTAAGCATTCATTGTTAATTGAGTGTTTCTTCCTAATGGCCATGAGGTTTTGCGGTTCTCAATCTAAATTTGACTTTTTAAACAGTTCATTTGAAAAACACTCAGCAAGGAACACCTGCATATCAGCTATACTGCCTATCCCATAACTCTGATGTGTCTGTCATTTTGTGTTTTAATAATTGTTGTAAAATCACCTTCTATTTGTTTTGTTTAAGTTTGACATTTCTTATATATTCGGTTGGTCTCACTTTGTCTGTTCAGGAACACACTGCTCTGCATCTAGACAAATTCCTGACTGGTGGGAGACAATGCGCTTCTGCTTGATTGACAGTTCGGACAAGTATAATATTTGTGTCACTGGCCCGACCTGTGCATTTCTAAAGCTGCCATACAAGTCAGCCTTGACTCTTCAACATCAGAATTATAGTAGCATTGGATCTGGCTGAGATTAGAAGCGAACAGTGCCCTCCAGTAATCTTATCCTGCTGCATTGCAGAGCTTACAAGCTCCATTGGAAAGCGCGTGTGAGCAATGTGCGTGAATGTCTGGACAGCAGCAGTGGCCGGTCCCTAAGTCAACTCAAAAAATAACCTGTAAACACAAAAAATAATATTGTAGTTATCAGGGGAACTGTTAATAAACAGTAAATTAGAAAAATGCTTGTTTTTACCAGCACTTTCCATCTATGACCATCAATGTCAATGAAGGTTGGAATAACCTTTTAACACCGAGAATAATTACGGTAAATCACTCAGTGTTTGTTATAAAACATTGTGAACAATTGTATAGGCACTCTACATGTCCCTATTTAGAGAAAAACTTAGATAGAAACAAAATGAACATATATCCTGATATAAGTAAGTAAAAAGCTAAAGGCATATAAATAACATAGGGTACTTAGTAAAACCTAAGATGTTTCTATCTTAGGTATTGTCTTTATAGTGGCCAGTGTGAACATGCTCCTACAACTTGCATCGATACCAACTTCTACTCCAGTTCATTTATTTAGTTTGTGGCACTATTTAGATTGGCATCACATGAGGATATGAGTTAGCCGGTTTCTGTATTCTATGGTACACTTCTGTATATTTGATATGCCAGTGCCTATAATATTAGCATGTTTTCACTACGTCTATGTTATAACATCTGGTTGAAGATTTACTAGGTGTAGCTGACTGGCCCTAGAGTCTAGACTCTGCATATACATAATAAAGATATTATTAGAGTATTAGATGTGGTGATGATAAAAGCATACACTGTGAAGTTTCTAGTTTGCTCTTATTCAGTAGTTATAGTAGTTATTCCTAGGAACATTCATGTATTCTTTAAATTGAGTGTATCGCTCACGGCCAAAAACCATCATTAAATGTTAAAACTCTTTCTGACTATTAACAGTAGACCTTGAATTGTGCATATCTGTAATATGTCACCCATGGAGATCCATCAGGCACGACTAACGTCAGATCTTGGCATTAGTGCCATATTTCCTTGAATCTCATAGTAGAGGTTATTTTGTACAATTGCACTGTATTCAGAGCTGCAGGGACTCCATTAAGTTTGTGAAGTTATTACTCTTAGGCCACGGCACCACTATCAGTATTTGATCAGTATTCGGTCAGTATTTTTTCTCAGGAGTGGGAGACAAAACCAGATGAGGAACAATCAGAGAAAAGGTATAATAGAAACAAGTCACCAATTCTGCATTTATCACCCACTCCTGGTTTTGGCTCCCACTCCTGAGAAATAATACTGACTGAATACTGACCAAATACTGATAGTGGAGCCATGGCCTTATACATTTTTTTGAGGATAAAAAACAATGAATACCGCATAGTTGTGCATGGTGCTCCTCAAGGTTAGTCCGATTTAAAGACAAAAACTGTTTGCTGTTAGGCACAATCTTATTCCTGAGGTGTATTTTGGGCAATATAACGATAAATCCTTGGTGGTTACCCAGTTCACATCCTGTCTTTTCTTTCTTTGGTTTTGGCTGAGGTTCATGGCAGCTGAACAGGATTTTTCACACGTAGATTAAAAGAAAAAGCCATCAAATTCAGCCTGGAATCTAAACTTCTGAATTGTTTGTTGCTGCTGTTCATGAAACAATTCTTACATGTTGAAATGATATGTCATCCACTGAGACAGCACATTGCTTACAAGTGAGTTGGCTAGTTACGGGCTGCTAACGTGACACCACTGTGGTTCACCAATCACTGCGATGGCCAATGATTGTCCATTCTGGTCAGGTGATGGCATCTGTAGAGATGCAGCAGAAGACCTGACAAGCTGCAGGTGAGTATACTTAGAGGATCATGGTATATCGTTTTGTAATGAATTTTTTTTTTTGTTTTTTTTTATAGTCTCTAGAAAATTAATGAATCGTCATTTGCTTATCCTCTCTTCTCTTATGGGTAAATGTGTGAAACTGTGTGAGATTTAAAGATCCAACACTGGATTTATTGGTTGTGATGGTTTGATGTCAGACATCTGGATCTACTCATTCTGGCTCAGTACAACTCTCTGGTGCCTAAGCCACAAGATTTCACGTGCCACTAACAACTTAGCAAAAGCCCAATTATATAAGCTGTCACCTGATTACGCTTCTATTTTTGCTAGCTTCCACGCGCCCTGACGATGGCTATTGAGCCACCTATAAATCACCACCACCTGCTTTAACCTGTCGGTTTTGCACTCTGCTTCCAGTTTCCCAGCCTGTCCTCTATTATTTATGACTTTTGGACAATTTTCAGTATTTCTCATTACATTTGGATTTAATGGGGTTATCCAATACCCATGATATTTTATCCAAAACACAATTTAAGTACTCAAATTAATTCTAGAATATCCTCCAAAGTGATTTTCATTATTTGTACTGTGCTTACCCTTCCTCTCCCCTGTGTCATCGTTCAGGCCCCATTCCGGCTCCAGGCAACCCTGAGAATTTATTTCATATAAAGCAAACTCCTGGCTTCTCAGATAATACTAGCTGTGCCCAGCCATGCTCACTATTCTAACCATGTTCCACCCTTTGTCTGTTGTCCCTTGGCACCTGCTTTAGGTTTGGTAGCCTTCTCCTGACACATGCTGTCAATCAAGGTGGCATCAGCTGTGATGTCCATCAACAGGTCAGAGTGGAAGAGAAGCAAGCACCCTGTGGATGGGACATCACAGGAACTTGGCATATTGATGTTTAGGGCCGTCACATGACAGTGATGATCAGGAGAGGTTCTGTACTGATTTAGAAGAGAAAGGTAAAGTCCTGGAAAACCTATTTAAGGCTCTAAACTAAATAATCTTTTGTAGAAAGTAGTGGGTGTTCCCAAAGATTTTGCCTATTAAATTTGTTAGCAATAATCATAAACAATAATTTCATTTTAGGTTTGATGTGCTAACCATAGAACAATAATTAGAGGTATAATATTTCCTCTAAGAAGCTTTATAGATGGATAATTCTACTACTCCCCACCCTTTATGCCCTGCAATTGATTACCCAACAAAAGCTCCCGGGATTGCCATAGGTATCAGCCTATTAGGCCATACAACAGTCATAGCCTCATAGATTTTCCTGCTAGCGCATCATTGATGGCAATATTACTATGGAATACTGAGTATTCCAAAGTTTACACTTTAAATTCTATAATGGGACAAACCTAAGTCAAATTAAAATTTGTAAAGCTAAATGAAAAAAATAAATCTCCCCTCCTAAAAATAAAACTTTTTTTTAATTAGAAAATATATTCTTTTTAAAAAATATTAATAAAAATATCATCAATATTGTGTTTGGCTTATTTTGGAACAGAAAATGAAAAAAAAAATCTATACATGTATATTTCATATGTTTTGTACCAGAAAGTTAACATTATTTGTACTACAATGTGCCCTCATATTTCCATTGAGGAAATGTGATAAAAATGGATAAATAGTACATAGTGGTGCCAATTAAAAGTACACTTTTCAATCAACTAAATTAATCTTAGTCCTATAAATCCAGAATAGGCCGGTTTTATGAAGTAATTGAATCAAATCACCAGGTTTTTGCTACCTCATGTGAGAGCAGCATAATGTAAGGAAAGAGATCCTGATTCCAGTGATGTATCATTTAGTTTACTGGGTGCAGCAGCTGTGATACAATCAGAATTTTATCTGCTGCAGTGCTAAAACGCTGACACCACTGATTAGCAGCTTTCAATGTACATGGTACTACACTAAGCTGCTAATCAGTGGTGCGGGTGTGGTTGGACCAGGAGGCACGCAGGCTGCTAGTCCGCAAGTCTCCTGCTGATAACACTGTTGTATTGAAACAACAGCACACAGCCTTATAACTGACACATCGCTGAAATCAGTGTCTCATCCCCTACATTATGGTGCCCTCAGATTACACAGCAAAAACCTGCTGACAGTTTCCCTTTAAGATTACAGTAAGGACTTCTTTAGGCCGTTATTTGCATGTCTTAATATAAGCAGTGACATTACCAGATCAAGATTATTTTTTGTATGGTCATGTTATTTTTTAAACAGACAGTTGCGTGTTTAGCCAGCCAGTAACTATTAATAAGAATGGAAAAATTCTACCCTTCTTTCTGCTGTGTACCAGGTTTAGATTTATGATTAAAAAAAAGTCCCGTTTTAATATTTTATATAAATAAAAATATTGTGTTAATAAAATTATTATTCAACTTGAGTTTGCCAGTAGGGCTAGTAATACTTTGAGGTTAGAATAGGGGGGACGAACCTTCTTAGACTATTAATGAAATGTCACATTATGATAATTCTGTCAGTCTAACAAGCCTTCTTATTACCAGACCCATGTTTGTGCCTACAACTTGTACTATGACTATGGAAACCAAACAAAAATGATGTGGAATGATTGTATTAGCGAAGCCCAAGCATAAATGACCATGCACTCTTCAGTTTACCAGCCTTTAGCTTTCTTATGTGTCAGCTTCTTAAAACATAAAACTAGTGTAATTATGGCACGATATTAAATGGCATAAAAAAACCCAGAAAAACATATGTTATGTTGTTGTGCATTTAAGAGGTTGTCTACTACTGGACGGAGTTCTTAAAGGGATTCTGTCAGCAGGTTTTTGCTACCTCATCTGAGAGCAGCATAATGTAGGCAAAGAGAAGCTGAATCCAACAATGTATCACTTAGATTACTGGGTGCAGCTGTTTTGACACAATCAGAGCTTTTAAATTTAGAATAAAGCGGAGCTGAGGAAGCTAACCCCACCCACACCAGACTCTGGATATACAAAGTCTATAGACAGTGATCTGCTTATCATAAGAAGGGGCGTTGCCGGACTGATGTAGTCCAGCACTGTTAATCTATTAGTGATAAATCCTTCACAGTTAATAAACAACAGTACACACTTTGACAAGTGACACATCCCTGAATTCTGTGTTTCAGCCTCTATCTCCTGCTGTCTTCAGATTACATATCAAAAACCTGCTGACAGATTCCCTTTAATTGCTTAAGTGTCCGACATAAAATAAAAAAAAACATTTATCTCCTGCGATGTTGGTGTGGTTATTCCCAGTGATTACGTGCAGCCAATCAACAGCCACTGATCAGATGCCTCTTTCATTATTCAGTCAGAGTGAACGTCCGCCCTAATGGAATATTGAAAGGCTGCAGATGATCAGTGTTAACTAATTGTCTGCAGCGGCCACATGACATAATAGTATATTGGAGTGGCACCATTATTTTTTTTTATTTTGTGTGGGATACTTAAACAATTAAGGATCAACCAACCCCTTTAAATAATTTTGCCTCCCTATGTTCTCATATTTTTAAGAACTGTACTATAAAAGGTAGATACAACAAGAATCTCATGCACCGCTGATACTGTTTGATGCAGAACTTGGTGCAACCTCCAAAATGTCGCAATGATGATCTGAGGCACCAAAAGGTGATAGTAAAAAATCCTTATTTTATTTCATTGTCATAAAATATAGCAATATATTTTTTCTTGTATTTTCCTCTTCTAATTTGATTGAGAAAAGCTTATTATAACGAAAAAGTAAATTGTTATTTAGGACGGATTGTAATCAAACATCAGAGATCATCATTGTTACTCTAGAAATGATACTTTTCAAAGAGTAATTGCCATTGGGGTGCATGATTTGATATTTACTCAGTCATTTTTGACCCACAAGATATGGAAAAATATTCTCTATCAATCTGAATGCATATTGTCAGAATCCTAAAAATGGACATGTGCTATCCGTCATGCTGACGCGTTACAGATGTGAGGAGCGGTCTTGTTCATTTCTATAGATGGTACAAGTATGCTCTCAGCAAATGGTTCTGAGTAATGAGATTAGCAGCAAATTTACAATGGAGACACCGGAAAGTCAAGATGTGAAAAAAATCTTAAAAAATTGGTAATAAACATTTTGTTACTGTACTGATAGAAAAACCTAGCCCTTACAAATATTATATGTACGCTTTTAATTCTCACTTTTTCTTGTGTGCCGTAATGAAACAAATATGTTTGTATGAAATTTCGCTAAACTTTGTAATGTGAAGACTAATGCGGATTTAATGCCATCAGAAATAATGAAGCTGTGGATAACTTTCACATTTTAAATGTCACTACTAGCATAGCATAGGGAGAGAAAATCTGTTTTTTAATCGTTGTGACACTTAATAAACTCAATTTGCTGCTGGTATTTATGTGAAATTCTGCCGTCTTAGAGACACAAATAAATACATAAATGCTAAAATGGGAAGTTAAGGAAATGCAAGAAATCTGTCTTCCAGAAATGCGTAGTGCTAAAAACATCACGTTTGTCACTTTATTATGTCATTACTTCTTATTAAATCAGTTGCACCCATATTTTTTCAGCAAATTTGTTAGTGGAAGAACGTACAAGACAAATGAAAATAAAGGTTCAGAGATTTAAGCAGACAGCTGGCTCTAGCTCCAGTCAAGAACTCGAGAGAGAGCAATTTACTAAGGTAAGTGCAGAATATTAAATAAATGCTTAAGATTAAGGGGAAATAAAAATATGTAAGTAAGTTATTTTGCAAGGATTTTGTATAAGGGTTGCTTATGTGAAATATGTCAATTTTCTAAAACAGGAAATTAGAAGAACCAATAAAATTAAAGTTAGTCTATAACTTTTGGAATTCTATTTGGATAAAAGAATTCTGTCAAATACGGTCTATGACCTTGATCAGCGGTGCAACTTGAGGCCCCTGGGCCCCAATTCAATAAACTGTAACAGAACCAATCACCAACCGTGTGCCATTCTGGGGTCTTTCCATGTGGCAAAATGGACTTTAGCTTCTTTGGTCACTAATGTCCAGAATCCTGTTATCACTTACTCCCTCAAAATGGATATAGAACGCTTTTTTGTTTCGTACATAAACAAACCAAATATATGTTGAAAGCACTCTCATTAGGCAACGATCTGGCTAAATATTTCTTGAAAGCACCTTCTTTTGGCATAGAACTGGCTAATATTTGTCGAAAGCACCTTCTTTTGGCATAGAACGGGATAAATATGTGTCGAAAGGACACTATTTAGGCATACATTTGGCTAAATATGTGTTGAAAATAAACTCTTTTGGCATACCGTGGGTACGGAAAGTATTCAGACCCCTTTAAAATTTTCACTCTTTGTTTCACTGCAGCCATTTGGTAAATTCTAAAGTTAATTTTTTTTCTCATTAAAGTTCACTCTGCGCCCCATCTTGACTGAAAAAAAACAGAAATGTAGACATTTTTGCAAATTTATTAAAAAAGAAAAACTGAAATATCACATGGTCATAATGACGCGCCCCCCTGGGCCTGTGCTGTGCAGGGGGATACCCGGAGCCAGATCGCTGGGGGTTGTAGTCCTCCGTGGCGGTGACCCGGTCCGTGCTCAGGGCGGTCAAACCAGTGGCAGTCTGAGTGTGATGACAAATGTCCGACTACGCCACCCGTGAATTGCGGTCAGTGGGGACCGCCGCTGCGCTGCAGACCGCTGAGGCTGATGTTGTATGCGCAGCCAAGCATGGGATAACTCCCCACGGGAGAAGTATTGCCTCAGGGCAGCTAGAGTGGATGATGGGAGTGTTGGTGTGAGCGTCCCAGTACTGATGGTGCTGGTGATGAAACACAGAGACGTGTGGTGCA
This sequence comes from Phyllobates terribilis, assembly GCF_046119375.1. Taxonomy (NCBI): domain Eukaryota; kingdom Metazoa; phylum Chordata; class Amphibia; order Anura; family Dendrobatidae; genus Phyllobates; species Phyllobates terribilis. The sequence continues at coordinate 398,380,546 of NW_027362763.1, forward strand.
GTTCAGGGTCTTTACTGATGGTATAACGCAGAGCCTCCCAGGAGTACTGGTTAGCAGTAGGGGCCTGGTCAGTCTGTAAGCAAGTAGGATCTCCCCTGGCCAGGTGGAGTTGTAGGCCTCCCCGACTATCTGCACTCTTTCCTGGCTACCTTGCTCTATGCGGGTAGAAGTAGCCCACGTCCCTGAGTATACAGTGTGGTGCTCACCCGTATGGCCGGTGACTTGGGGCCTTCCGTTAGCCTCCGCTTCACGATGGCGGTGCTGGTCCCTTGCTTGTGACCGTGCCTCCGGGCTTCTATGGCCAGAGGACCTGAAATCCCCTGCCGGTTGGATTCTGCTGCTGGACCTGGATGTCCTCACAGCCTCGGACTCCGTGTCCGGGTTTAGTGTCTTCAGCCAAGGCGATCTTTCTAGCTTCCAGCCTCTGGCACTCGCTCCTGCTCCTACAGAGCTCCTGTTGTCACTTTCCCTGTGTCTGCTGTCCTCCAGACCTGACTGCGTCTCTGTCTGGGACTTCACTCACTAATCCCGCCCCAGACCCAGTTTATAAGGGCAGATTCCTCCCCTCCCAGGTCTGGGTGGGCCGTGTTGCATGCTTAGGGCTCCTGACCAGAGAAACCTCCCACTTGCTCTCAGACATAATATTTCTATTACTGTGGCAACCAGACCCCTGGGGTGCAACAATAAGTATTCAGACCCTTTGCTCAGACACTCATATTTAAGTCACATGCGGTCCATTTCCTTGTGATCCTCCTTGAGATGGTTCTACTCCTTCATTGGAGTCCAACTGTGTTTAAGTGACCGTTTCCGATCGGACTCTTTGACGACGATTGGTAAACGCGGGGTTAAGAGCCAGAATACCACGTAAAAAGCCATTTTTAAATGCCTCACAGCGTCAGAAACGTCTGCAGTGGGCCAAAGAACCTTCTAAATGGACCATTGAACAATGGAGAAATGTTTTATGGAGCGATGAGACATGCATATCCATCTTTGGCAGCGACGGTGTCTGCTACGTTCGACGACAACCTGGAGAGGATTGCTTGCCAGAGTGTACAGTACCCACCATGAAGCCTCCTCTGAGTGTTATGGTATGGGGCTGCATGTCCAGAAATGCAGTTGGTAGGCTGCAGTACATCAAGGAAGTCCTTCAGCCTAAACTCATTACTTCGGCACATGATGTATTTTGTGAAGGGACACCGTTTATTTTTCAGCAAGATGGAGCCCCATGCCATACAGCTAAAAAATGTCTCTCTTGGTTCAAGGACAAAAATGTCCAGCTATTGAATTGTCCAGGAAACAGCCCAGATCTCAATCCTATGAGAATCTCTGGGCTCGGCTCAAAAAGCGGTGTCAAAACAGCGGACTAATTGCAGCCATCATCAAATCATGGTTTCCTATCATCACACCATGTGATTTAAATGAACTGGTAGATAGCATGCCAAGTAGATGCCAGGCAGTTATCAAGGCCAAGGGCTACCTAACTAAGTATTAACATTTTAGTGTTAGATATGAAAATAGGACAAATAAATGGCTTTTCTCCCTCAGTCATCTGAGTGACAATAGTGTCCAATTTGTTGACAAATGAACAAATTTCCTGATAATATTGTGTTTCTATATGAGATTTTGTTATTTCTACTTAAAAACTTTACTGTGAAATGAAAAACATTCATGAAATTTGGATTTGTATTGGCAAAATGCTAAAAATTCATAAATCTTGAGGGTGTTGCCTCGATTTTGGCCACTAGTGTACATTTCAAAGACCTGCATGTCCAGATATGTGGTTTGGGGGAAAGAGTGGGGGGTGACCTTACTGATATTCCCTTAAAATGTTTGATAACCTTCTAATTTCCAAGCATGAAAAATTACCTCCTACTTCGCTGTCCGTAGAAATGATCACTTTTCATGTCTAACACTATTACTTGCCTCGAAGGTAAGTGACAGAAAGTGTCTGTGGAATCATCCTATACTAATATAATATGTAGTTTTGGCTCAGGGAGTCTGAGCATCAGCTGTTTAATGCATATGGCTTTCTATTTTAAAAGGACTGACAATAAGGGTATGTGCACACGATGCAGAAATGCTCAGGATTTTTTCCTGAGCGTTTCTGCATCTCTCTGGCAGGAAAAAACGCATGCGGATTGTACATGCGGATTGTACATGCGGTTTCCTGCCAGGGACATGCGGGAATGAAGCGGTCTTCACTTTCATTTCCGCATGCGGGTTGACAAGCGCTTCCCAAGCGATTTTAGCATCACTTGGAAAGTGCTTGTCAACTTCACACTATATAAATCCATGCAACCGGCATGGATTTATATAGTGTGTGATGTCAAAAAATAAAAAATAAATCTATACGTTACCATCTGATGGCCCCCGGTGTCCTGCTTCATCGGTCCCGGCTGCCGGCAGTGAAGACTGTAGGACCTTCCGACGTCAGCGTCACGTGACCCGTCACATGACTCTGACGTCAGCGAAGGTCCTTCATTCAACCGCGAAGTGCGCGGGAAGCCGGCAGGACACAGCGCGGGCCGTCAGAAGGTGAGAATATATATATTTTTTATTTTATTCTTTTTTTTTTTTAATGGTACCTGGGTCTGGATGAGAGTCCTCTCATCCACACCCGGGTACCATCCGCACATTAGACCGCATGAAAAGCGCATCAACATATACAGTGATGCGGATTCCATGCGGTCTAATGCAAGTCAATGGCGGCAAAAGAGCAGCGTTTCCGCAAAATTAATTGACATGCTGCGGATTTTTGACCGCAGCGTTTACGCTGCGGAAAAATCCGCATCATGGGCACAGCACATGCAGATTTCCATTGGGGAACATTGCTGCCCTTCTACCATGCGTTTTTCATGCGTTTCCGCGGCGTTTACGCAACTGCAAAAACGCCGCGGAAACGCATGAAAAACGCATCGTGTGAACTCAGCCTAAGGTGTTTCATGCAATAAAAAAAGATAATACTATGGCTTAAAATGAATGTGATGTATTAGGCTAAATTCAGGGAGCGTTGTGATTTTACAAGATAGCTAAACAAACTTCTGGTGATCACTTACAAAACCAAAGTGCAAAATGGGTAAAACAATCTGAATAAAAATCAGAAATTAATAATTACATTGGGATGCTCCACTTTTTACTAAGTGTTTCCTTTAAATATACATTTCAAAGACCTAGGTCTTTTTTCAACCTATGTTACTATGTAAAAAGGATCAATTAAAGGTAATAAGTAAAGCGTAAAACGTGGTAGTGCATGAAATGATGAGAATTTTCTCAGATATATGTCATCAGCAAATCAAATGATTTCCCTCGGTATTGAAGAGGCGCAGCTTTTTCTTCTATTTTACCAACGTGAGCACAGAATCTGGGGAGATTCTCTTGTCTGGGATTTACCAGTTGTAGGGGGAACACATTCTTTACAGCATCTATATGGAAAAGTGGAGGCTTGTGCTAAGAACTGGTAGGATTTAGTTTAGTCTGTTACACAGTTTTGTCAACTTGCTGATCCATAAAATATAATGGAAGAATTGAATCATTTATTGAATAACCATCTTGAATTAATTTGCCAATGTATCCTAATGGACAACAAATCAGCATAATGTAAATCAGGGAAAAGGTTTACTCACCTTCAGCCAGGAACCTGAAGTTAACTTTAAAAAGGATATTAGTACCTAACATATAATAAGATGTTCACATGCATTATACAACCCTGCTTATAGAGGAGGATACAGCTGCTTCTAAAAGGATATTCTGCAAGAACAGCAACTTGTAAAGCTTTTAACCTTCCAGAAGATTAATATGTGCACAGTCCATGCACGCTACTTAAACCTATGTTTACATTTTGTACAGTATATCTTAACGAAATTATCAGAACATGAGACCAAAAATCTGGTTTTATACTGGAAAATTCAAATCTGGCATGTGTCACTATACGCAGCAAAACTTTGGAATGTCCTTATGTATCCCAGTGGTTTTAAAACTGTGTCTATTTTTCGTGACACTTTATACTTCCTATTAAATGTGTTTGCCCAAAATCATAAGGTGGTGTTATGATAAAGAACAAATATATTTATTTGTGCCAACACAAAATAGCCCATTTTTTAAAATCTGTTTCATTTTGCACATCTCATTGTCCAAAGGATGACCCTCCATGCTGTATTTGTTCAGTTGTCATTGGAACCATCCTTTAGCAGTTCCAGCTCGCTGTCAGTCATGCACAGTGCAATCTCTTTGAGCTGACTTTCAGCCAGCATAGCTGTGCTCTGGGACACGTCTAGAATGGAGCTCCTACTGTGAGGCATAATGTCCTGGAAATGGGCACAGCTCATACCAGGATGCAACGGTATGCCTCTGTGCTGGTAACTAGGAGTTGTGATAAATTTGAAGGATGCATCTGTATACAGCTATACAGGGCACTAAGAGGAGAGGTATACTACAGGGGAGGGGCTTTGTGTACTGGGGCAGAGAGGAGAAATATACTACATGAGGGGCTGAAAGAGCAATGTACTGCAGGATAGGGCTTTGTATAGAGGAGTTGAGAGGAGAGATGTACTTTGTGTACAGGGGCTGAGGTTAGTTTAGCTGTGTTTGATACCTTTTGCAGAGAAACCAGTGATGTGGAACTGCAAATGCTGCTGTATTGATTCATATGACAAAGGATAATCTTCTGTCATATGCATCAATAGAGCAGCACTTGCACTTTCACAAAACTGACCTGTCAGCAGCGGCAACAAACATAACTCTGTACTGATGTTGAGGAGGATTGCAAGAGACTTGAGCTTTGCTATAACACACTAAGGATATAAAACCACAGAGCAGAATTGCTGCTGTAGATGGCCGAAGATAAAATTGTCTAGGCAGGGTACTGTACAGGGGCAGAAAGTGCACAGAATCATTAGACGAGTTCTAGATTCAGATTAGTTTGATGATAAGTCAGAAAAGTGAGGCTAGTCCTAAGCACACAGGAGGAGTGGGAGTCTGCAGCAATGATGAGAACCAAGTGCTGCTGGGAAATGTAGTTTTAGCAGATAAGAATATGATCCCCATTCAGCTATGTGAAACTGGACGCACAGAGGGGCAGATAGTGATGAAAAAAGACACAAGGTACAAGAAAGAAACTTTAGGTTGGGCTTAGTCTGTATGCTAAAAATTAGTAAACATTTACTGTGTTTTGTGAAAAATAATGCAATTGTACATTAATATTTGGGCACATGGCAGGACTTAGAATGAAAAGAGAGACATTTGGAGCACAGATTTTGTTAGAACTGTTTTCTATCACCAGTTGGCATTTATTTATCCACCTGTTAGAGGTATTCGTAAAGTGGAATAAACCCTTTAAATTTTGTAATCTACACCCCTCAAAGCACTTATCAAGGAGCCGAGTTACACTTTTCATCCCCAAAGTGTCTTCAAAAAATTAATGTGTGACAGATGGCAAAAAGTGAAAAATTTAAATTTTTTTCTTCTTTCCCAATTAGGGTTTATTTTATTTTTACGTTAAGGCTATGTGCCCACGATGCATTTTTTAAACGTTTCCGCATCGGCAATTCCGCTGCTTAAACGCGTGGTAGAAGGTCTGCCATGTTCCCTAATGGTAATCCGCATGTGCTGTGCACATGCTGCGGAAATTTCCTCTGCGGATTATCATTGCGGAAAAATATTCAGCACTACCGATTATTTTGCGGAAGCGCTGCGTTTTCGCCGCCATTGACTTGCATTGGAACGCATGGAATCCGCATCACTGCATCTGTACATGCGGATTCCATGCGTTTCAATGTGCGGATGATACCCGGGTTTGGAGAAGAGGAGACTCTCCTCCGGACCCAGGTACCATAGAACCTGTAAAAAAAAAAGAATAAAATAAAAAATATACATTATACTTACCTTCTGATGGCCCCCGGCGTCCTTGTCTCTGCTTGCCGGCAGCTCGCGGTAGACTAAAGGACCTGCGCTGACGTTATTTAGTTATGTGACGGGTCACGCGACCGCTGACGTAGGCCGGTCCTTAAATCTACCGCGAGCTGCCGGCAAACCAGGACGCATCGGATAAAGACTCCGGGGGCCATCAGAAGGTAAGTATATATTTATTTTTTACCATTCTTTCAGTCACACTATATAAATCCATGCCGGTTGCATGGATTTATATAGTGTGACCAAGTTGTCAAGCACTTTCCAAGTGATGCTAAAATCGCTTGGAAAGCGCTCGACAACCCGCATGCGGAAATGCATGTGAAGAACGCTTCACTTCCGCTTGTCCCTGGCAGGAAAAACGCATGTACAATCCGCATGCGTTTTTTTCTGCCAGGGAGATGCAGACACGCTCAGTAAAAAATCTGGAGCATTTCTGCATCGTGGTCACATAGCCTAACTGTGTGATATAAGTGAGTGACATTAATTTTCTTCTGTGTGTCAATATGATTAAGAAGATACCTTACATTTATGTATTACTATGTTTACAGAATAAAAATACTAATAAATATTTTTGGTGTCAATGTATTTTGGGAGTCATAACCTTTTTGGTTGACGGAGTTGTATGATGACTTATCTTTTGTAGGACAAGTTGGATTTTTTACTGGTACCATTTTAAAGTGTATGTGACTTTTTCATAACTTTTTATACCATCATTTGTGAAACGAGGTGCCTGGGGATGAGCGGACGCGTGGAAGGTCGGGTTCGGCCGCACTTTAGTCCAAAGTTCGGTTCTGGTACCAGAACTTGACCCTTAACCCCATATAAGTCAATGGGGATCCGAACTTTTGTGCTGTAAAATGGTTGTAGTAAGGGCTAGGGGACTACAAAAGGAAGCAAAATGGGAGTAAGAGCAGGACAATTGCCCTGCAAACAAATGTGGATATCTAAATTACTTAAAATAACATAGAATAAAAATATATAAAAAATATTAATCAGGAGGCGGAGGTTACAGTGGAGCAGTGCCTTCCATGTGTAGTTTACTGTACTTGTTAATAAATAAATGAAAAAAACAATGTGGTGTCCCCCCTATTTCTAATAACCAGCCAAGGGAAATCAGACAGCTGTGAGCTGGTCCTATTATGCTGGGAAAGGTCCAATGTCCATAATGCGTCCCAGCCTATTTATATCAGTCCCCAGCTGTCTGCTTTGCCTTTGCTGGTTATTAAAAATGTGGGGACCCAAAAAAAATTACATAGGGTCCCCCCCTATTTTTAGTAACCAGCTAAGGAAAAGCAGAGAGCTCAGGGCTGATATTAATAGGCTGATAAGGTCCATGGATATTGGCCCCTTCCCAGCCTAATAGGACCAGCCCTCAGCCGCCCCAGAAATTGCGCATCAATTAATTATGGAGCTTAGCCTCGGCTCTTCCAGTTTGCCCTGGTGAGGAGAAAATCGGGGTAAAAGTTTTTGGGGTTGATGTCAGCTGTGTAATGTCAGCTGGCATCAAGCCCAGGGGTTAGTATGGAGAGGCATCTACCAGACACCCCCATTACTAACACCGTATTTAAAAATAAAAAGACACAGACACGGGAAAAATAAAGTTTATTTGAATAAAGACTCCCCCACACATTCCCTGGTTTACCTATTTATTGTTAAAAACTAATCACTGCAGCTCTGGCGTAATCCTCGATGTTCCCACGACGTCCAGCGATTCTCTAGTGCAAACTATGGAGCGTCATTCTGAGAACCATGCTTCGTGGGTTACTCGCGATCATGTCTCATGAACTATGATGTCAGTAACGTCATTGTGGGTTTTCCTTATGGAGTTCATTGGGCAAGCTAAGTGACTAGCTACTTTTATAGGTCTGGTTGTTACAGACATATTGATGTCAAATATGTGTAGTTTTTTCCCATTACTAAAGTACTAAAAAGAGCAATTTACTTTTTTAATCAGCCATGATCTAAAAAATAAATTCTTCTAAACATTCTTATTACCTTGTAGTAATACAATCAATGCACAGGGACAGAAAGACTATCATACACTATCACACATCATAAATCCCCTTCTTTCTTGTTCTTGCAGTCTGTCAGCTCTTCTGCTGCTACCCCGTTTTTTCCTTCACACTGGCTTAAATCAGAATAGGCATTTTATGTAGTTATGACCCTGTCCAAGTTGTCAATGGTTAAAGTGAGAATTGGTAGTAACACACCTACAGCTCTCACTCCATTGTTAATCTCAACTTCAGAGCCAGCCCTTGATCGCTTCTGCATCTGTGATCCAGGCTAAGACATAGTCATGGCCGAAAGTGTTCGCACCCTTGAAATTGTTCCAGAAAATGAAGTATTTCTCCCAGAAAATTATTGCAATTACACATGTTTGTTAAATACATGTTTATTCCCTTTGTGTGTGTTGGAACAACACAAAAAAAAACAGAGAAAAAAAAAATCTAATTGGACATAATTTCACACAAAACCCAAAAAATGGGCCAGACTAAATTGTTGGCACCCTCAACTTAAAGGAAACCTGTCAGCAGGATTTTGCTAAGCAAACTACAGGCATTCTCATGTTGTGGCTGTTGCACTAATTAAAATGATATCTGAGGTGAAGAAATAAGGTGGTTCTTGTGTAATCAGTGTTTGCAGTTTTGAGTTAATGATATTCTCCTGCTTCGGGCCTGTAGGCAAGGTCTTTCCTTGGTGGTCTAGGCCAGATCACCAAGATAAGACCTGCCCACAGGCCCGCCCCAAAACACAAGTATGTTTCTCATCATACAGCCAGCCAGCGAGAGAGAGACAGCCAGCGAGAGAGAGACAGCCAGCGAGAGAGAGACAGCCAGAGAGAGAGATAGCCAGAGAGAGGCAGTCAGCCAGAGAGAGACAGACATAGAGAGACAGACAGAGAGACTCTGGCTGGCTGTCTCTCTCTGGTTGGCTAGCTCTATCCCTCTCTGGCTGGCTGTCTTTCTCTGGCTGGCTGGCTCTCTGGCTCTCTCTCTGTCTCTGGCTGTCTCTCTCTGTCTGTCTGGCTGACTCCCTCTCTGGCTGGCCGTCTCCCTCTCTGATTGGCTGTCTCCCTCTCTGACTGACTGTCTCCCTCTCTGGCTGGCTGTCTCTATAATAAGGAACATACTTGTGCTTTGGGGCAAGCCTGTGGGCAGGTCTTATCTTAGTCATCTGGCTCAAAGCACCAAGGAAAGACCCTGCCTACAGTCCTACCCCGAAGCATGGCATGTCATTAACTCAAAACTGCAAACACTGATTACACAAGAACCACAACATGGATTTCTTCAACTCTGGTATCATTTTAATCAGTGCAACAGCCCCAACATGACCCTCTGTATTTCACTCTGTCTCCCAAACTAATGAAGGTACAATTTGTGCCTTATGTAGGAAAACAGTGCTATAATAAGTGAATGCGCTCATTGATTGGCTGCAGAGTTATAAAGCTGTCTTATTCTTCCTGTCTATACTATGTGTGAGTTCTGCCTGCAGGATTGCTACCGTATCCTATAAGATGTAGCCTGTCTCCTCTGCCTCCTGTTTGAAAGAGCTGGCCAGAAGAAACAAATCACAAACAGGAGGCAGGGGAGACATGTTGAAGCTGCATCATATCAAATACACAGAGACTCTGCAGTGTGAAAGAACAGCAGTTCATTATCACTGATTTACCAATGCTGGACCTAGATAGTACTCAGATAAGACAGGGTCTTTCACAAACATGAGGTTATTGAACAATAGGCGTTAAAGCCCCCGTCACACTAAGCGAGATCGCTAGTGAGATCGCTGCTGAGTCACAAGTTTTGTGACGCAACAGCGACCTCAGTAGCGATCTCGCTACGTTTGACACTTAGCAGCGACCAGGCCCCTGCTGTGAGATTGCTGGTCGTGTTGGAATGGTCTGGACATTTCTTTGATCATTGAGGTCCCGCTGGGTAGCATGTATCGGTGTGTTTGACACCTTACCAACGACCTTGTTAACGACTCAGACACAGAAACACATAGGCGTGCATCGTTATACAGATCGCTACGGGTCGCTGCATCGCTGCTGCGTCATTGGGAAGATCTGACTGTTTGACATCTCACCAGCGACCACATAGCGACGCAGCAACGATCCGTGACAGGTCATATCGTTGTCGGGATCGCTGTAGTGTCGCTTAGTGTGACGGGGCCTTAAGGCTAAAATTCACAAAATACTAATCAGCAGAGCAAGGTCAGTACATATCCTTAAAGATGTGATCTCATTTGAATTCTCAGGGTGGGCTACTAAACCTTTTACCACCAGTAAATGCCTTCCTGCTGGTACCCATGGCCAGTCCCTCAAAAAAAGAGGCTGCCATGTCCTAATTAAAAAATCTAAACTTTATTTGAGGTTTTAAGTAGAAATTTAGGTATGGCTTGGAAACCATTCCCTAACAAGTTCATAAATCATAGTCTTGAAAATCAGCAGCCTTCATACAGCTGTAAGGTGCCCCAGCGAGGTAGTCGTGGGCGAGCTGTAGCCCCCTCTCGCTCTGGCACCCTACAGACAATTCGTGTCCTCCCTCTGATGTGTGGCTGTGTATGTGGTGCTCTCCACTTACTTCAAACCATCCGATCGCGGCTGTCTCCAGGCATTTCTCTTCTGGGACCAGGGCAGCAATAAATTCAGAGGACATGAGGTTCTTAACCAGAACTTGAACTTTACTTGGGGAAGAGGAATATGTACAATATTTACAGGCAGATATAATGGATAAGGCCCGACAGGTTATTATCTCTCTCACAGGCGCTGGCAACATCTTCAGCCCTGGTTCCCTCTTTAAGTGAAGCATCTCTGTGACTCTAATCTCTAGCCCAAGAGACTCTTCTGCAATACCAACAGTGACCTCAATCCGATCTCTCCCCCACATCTTAGCCTGGAGTCCTATTTATCTTCCTCTGCTTCCTGCAGACTAGAAGTGCCCTGGGTCCTCACTACCTCTGATGAGTTTCTCCGGCCAGCTAACAGGACTCTTGCTCTTGAGTAGGGAGACTTCACACTGGTGATCCCACTGTCTGAGGGTATGGAGCTCCTGTCTACCCTAGCAGCCACTATATTGTCCAGCTGCCCGCACAGTTCACTGTCCTATCTCTTAATGAACATCTCTTCCTGCTTCTGGAAACTAAGCAGGGATTTTCTTAAGGTGCCCACCCTCTGTGAGCGGTCATCACTCAGTGTTAACCCATCACTGTTTGTAACAGTGCTAGCAGACTCAACCTGACATCTGCACCCAGGACAGTGGCATCTTGTGGCTGTTTACAGGTACTGCAGCCCACAAGGAATTATGCCAGGAACAAGCTCTATATCACTCAAGGCTTGATCAGGGCACTAAGTTCCCCCTTTACTCTGCTGACTGGACCACTGAAACTAACCCCTTAGCTTGGCCTACCAACAGTTCAGAGAGGTCTAACTACAGGAACACTTCTTTTAACTATCTCAGTGCCAAGGGAAGGCTACGCCCTTCCCCATTATTACATTCCCCCATACTTTAATGTTGGTCGTCCCCGACCACACTAAACAATCAATACATATCAGCAGCATATCACATTACTACATTTACTAAAACATTTTAGTACACGACTGGTCCTGAAGTCTTCTTCTTGAGCGGGAGGCCGGCCCTTCTCGGTTAAGGGCCCCGTAACTGCAATTCAGGACAGTCCATTATCAGCTTTCAAACTTCTCAAAAGTAACGGTCCTTCTCGGCAAGGACCCTGGAAACACAATGTCCATGTCCATATTTTTAAGACAGGTCACACACCAATAGCCCTCAATCTCCTTTGAAGGCTGCATTCTGAGGCACACGGTCACAGGGAGCACCCCGTGAGTCACTTTCTTCTTGGCGCTAGCGGGGGTCACCGTTCTTCCCGCTAGGCCGCAAGTCTCTTAGATTTAGAGGACAGTCATCCTCACAGTGTGCCTCAGTGTTTCAAATTCCAGCAGAAAAAGGCGCAACAAGCTCAACAAAAATAAAAATAGAAGTAAACACAAAAAGAGCAGCTCCCTTGGGCACACAACTCCAGTGCTGCTTAAGGCCTTCCTGGCCTGGGAGGTAGGGGAACAGTCTTCCTGCAGGACGCCGGCCTTGGAAGGGGGCAAGAATCCTTTAGGGGCTTCTCTAGCCCAGCGCTGCAGGGCCTCTCTCTTGGCCCTTCGCCGAAAGACCTCCTCGTCCTTCTCAAGGACATCTTCCCACTTATACGGTCGGGTGAGTGCAGCCGCATACCACCCTCTAGAGCATTCACACTTTACAAAGTGTACGATGTCTCCCACATGCAGGTTGTGGAGACGGTCGGGCAGATAGTCCCGCTTAATCACTTCACGGGTCACGAACACCTCGTGCCCAGTCCATTCCTCTTCCAGAAATCTGTACCCCTCATGGATACGGAACTCTATGACCCGCCCCCGGGTCTGGGAAGCTTCCACTGACTCCCTCTGCGCCGCGTTGGACCCTTCCAGCCAGCCCCTCAGGAAGGTGTCAGTCCACCGCCGCTGTTCATGTGGCGTCATCGGGGGGTTGCAGGTAGTCCACCTCAGACTACCGAGCTCGGCATAACGCTTCGCCGAGGGGGCATTTAGGGCCTCTAGTGCCAACTGCCAAAAATCTTCCCGCGCGGCCTTCCTTCTAAGAGGCCTCGCCTCTGCATCAGCTCCTTCAGGCCTAGGGGCCTCCACCGCTGTCCCGGGAGTTGTCATTAGTGGCTCCGCAAGCGGGACCAGCCACCAGGGTATGGGCCGCTCACCTTCTTCCGACCGTGCTGTGTCAGCTGCTTCGGCCCCACCGGGACGTCCTCCGCCCTCCCCCAAGGAGGAAGCATCGTCCGGCATCCGGCTCCAACTCCACACACGCAGTTCATGGATGAGCAGACCCATCTCCGGGTCAGGCCCAGTGGACCACTGGACGGCCACTGGGGGCAAAGGCAAAGACTCACGGGCAGCGTCCACGGGTGAGTGACTTCCGACTGCGGCCCCTGGGGTGGTCAACTTTAGGATTTCCTCCTTGCCGCTCATCTCGGACAGGTCTTCCGATCCTCCGCCTGCCATCTTCTTAAAGCGTCCACTGCAGCACCTCCTTCCTCTCGCAGGCTGAGCAGAAAATGGCGCTGGTCGCTTACCGATGACGCACGTCCAACTCCTCCTCTTTCTGGGCCGGCCTTCTGACGTGACCGCCGCGTCACTCGTCACTCTCGGCAGCTCCGCCTTCAGCCGCGCCCCTTCTTTGTGCGCGTTGATACTCACTGGGCCGGACTTCACTTTGCGCCGTGCCCTCTTCCTCACTGGACGTCCCATCCTGGGACGCATCTTCACTGCTGGGCCCATCCTTCTTGGGGCCGGAACTCGTAGGGGCTGGACATCTTTTCGCGCTCTCCTGCGCCGTCCACTCCCACGATAGGCGGTTCTTCTCCTAGACTTTACCGCCACTGTCACCATCTTGGAATCCATGCTTCGGGTCGCCGTCTTGGGCCGCATGCCTTCCAACACTTTCTCTTTAGTGTTCTGCGTCGGCTCTTCCCCGTTTTCTTCATGCGAGGAGCTCGCATCCTGCTGACTACGCCACATGTAAGGTGCCCCAGTGAGGTAGTCGTGGGCGAGCTGTAGCCCCCTCTCGCTCTGGCACCCTACAGACAATTTGTGTCCTCCCTCTGATGTGTGGCTGTGTATGTGGTGCTGTCCACTTACTTCAAACCATCCGATCGCGGCTGTCTCCAGGCATTTCTCTTCTGGGACCAGGGCAGCAATAAATTCAGAGGACACAAGGTTCTTAACCAGAACTTGAACTTTACTTGGGGAAGAGGAATATGTACAATATTTACAGGCAGATATAATGGATAAGGCCCGACAGGTTATTATCTCTCTCACAGGCGCTGGCAACATCTTCAGCCCTGGTTCCCTCTTTAAGTGAAGCATCTCTGTGACTCTAATCTCTAGCCTAAGAGACTCTTCTGCAATACCAACAGTGACCTGGATCCGATCTCTCCCCCATGTCTTAGCCTGGAGTCCTATTTATCTTCCTCTGCTTCCTGCAGACTAGAAGTGCCCCGGGTCCTCACTACCTCTGATGAGTTTCTCCGGCCGGCTAACAGGACTCTTGCTCTTGCGTAGGGAGACTTCACACTGGTGATCCCACGGTCTGAGGGTATGGAGCTCCTGTCTACCCTAGCAGCCACTATATTGTCCAGCTGCCCGCACAGTTCCCTGTCCTATCTCTTAATGAACATCTCTTCCTGCTTCTGGAAACTAAGCAGGGATTTTCTTAAGGTGCCCACCCTCTGTGAGCTGTCATCACTCAGTGTTAACCCATCACTGTCTGTAACACTGCTTGCAGACTCAACCTGACATCTGCACCCAGGACAGTGGCATCTTGTGGCTGTTTACAGGTACTGCAGCCCACAAGGAATTATGCCAGGAACAAGCTCTATATCACTCAAGGCTTGATCAGGGCACTAAGTTCCCCCTTTACTCTGCTGACTGGACCACTGAAGCTAACCCCTTAGCTTGGCCTACCAACAGTTCAGAGAGGTCTAACTACAGGAACACTTCTTTTAACTATCTCAGTGCCAAGGGAAGGCTACACCCTTCCCCATTATTACACAGCTATAGGTATAGCACCTGATCAGTTTATTAATGTTTAATTCCTGACCCTTGCTTGGAGCTCGCCCGGCTCCACTGGGACAACACATATATAATCTTTTACAGGACTCTTTACGGATCAATAGCATTTAAATGAACCACTCACTCTTAGTAGTCAAATTACAGGACTTTGTCTTCCATTTATTTTTATTCCACATCAAATGTTTACAATACATTAATATTACTGAAGTGCTTCTACCCCATCCCCTGAGACTCTTCATTATGTAATGTTTTGGGAGGGACATGAACTCTTCCTTATGAGAAAGGAAAGAGGTATTTCACCCTTACCAGAAGAAATATTTAGCAGACACACATTAAAGGATTGTTCCATTTTCCTTATACTTTTGGCTAAATAAAGAGGAAAGTGTCAGTTGTGATAAAAGCGGAGGATGTTTCATCACAAAGGATCAAATGGCCACAGAAATTGTGACTCAGCGAATAACCAGTCTAACAGGGATTGACCATCAGGCTCTGATCCTAATAGATTAAAGGGGCACTTTGGGGAGATAAAAAGTATTTTAATGGACATGCTTTCATAAACTATAAAGCTGATATCCATAGTATTGTTTGTAAATCTGACAGTACCTGCTATTGAATGTGACAGTCGATCTGCTCTTTAGTGCTTCCTCTCCCTTTTGGGATGTTACGTCACAGATCAGGGGGTGCAGCCTGCTCACGGCTTCTAGTAACGGCCAGTGCCCTTATAACATCTCCTTTTATGCAGTCTGAGGTCAGGGGGTATGGCCAGCCCCTGCCAACTATTTCCAAATAATGTCACCCATAATCTCTACTAATCCATTGAGAAACAAACTGAAATCATTTTTAGGGGTTAATAAAAATAACAAAACTTAGATAATGTTGTTGCATATTTGGGTATGTGATTATGTTCAGCATTAGCAAATCACATTTATATTTGTTAAATAGTAGTCAGTACACCACTGCCATCATTTAAAATGATTTTGATTAACTCCATATAAATTTTAGCTGTTCTAGTAGGATTTTCCTGACATTTTCTTAGTAGAATTTACAGCAAAAATCACGGTCCGTGAACAGCTTACAACACAGCAATGGGATCTCATTGTTGAAAGTTATCAGTCAGAAGGGTACAAAAATTTTTCCAAGGCATTAGATATACCATGGAACACTGTGAAGAAAAAGATCCTGGAGATGCCAAAAGCCCTACAGCAACATTAAATCAGCTGGAGGAACTCTGGCAAGTACTGGCTTTGTATTGCATTGTGACAGTAATTGCCCGTAATCGTCATATATCTGACCTGTGGGGTAGGGTGGCAAGATGGAAGCCTATTTTTTTTTTACAAAGAAAAATATCCCAGCCCGGGTATGTTTCGCAAAAAACTATAGCAAGTCTATAGCATGTGGGAAAGGTTGATATACTCCAATGAGACCAAGGTTGAACTTTTTGGCCATAATTCTGAAAGTCATTGTTTGGCATAAAGCTAACACTTCACATCACCAAAAGAACACCGTATCTACAGTGAAGCATGGTGAAAATAGCATTTTGTTTTGGGGCTGTTTTTCAGCAGCTGATCTGGGGCTTTTGTCACGTTAGAGGGAATTATGAACATGTCCAGATATCAGACAATTTCGCATCAGAACCTCCAGGCCTCTGCTAGAAAGCTTAAGATGAAGAGGAATTTAACCTTTCAGCACGACATCGACCCTAAGCATACCTCCAAATCAACAAAAGAATGTTTTCACCCGAAGATCTAAGTTTTGGAATGGTCCAGACCTGTATCCAAATGAAAATCTGTGAGTGTCCCTGAAGAGGGCTGTGCCCATTGATGACCTCACAATCTGACAGATTTGGAGTACTATTGCAAGGAAGAATGGGCAGAAAATTTCAATTCTAGTTGTGCCATGCTGATAGACGTCTAACCAAAAAGACTGAATGATGTCATAAAATGAAATGGTACTTCAGCAAAGGATTAGTTTAAGGGTGTGCATATTTATGCAACAACATTATTTTAGTTCTTTTTTTTTTATTTTCCCCCTCACAATGATTTAATTAAGTTTTTCAATTGTACAGATTTTCGGGAACATTAAAGGTGGAAAAAGTTCTAGAATGATTCTTCTTGGTATGATTTTTTTACATGACAAAAAACAGACATTTTAACACTGGTGTGTAGACTTTATATATCCATGTGATTTTAGGTCAAATATACACTGATAAGCAAAAGGGTAACAATGTTTTGAACTTTTGACTTTCAGGCTCCATATCTCACCATCCATTACTGCTTCAAACTTGAGACTACCATCATTTTATAGACAATTATCTTGGCTATCTCATGCATAAATTTGACTTGCAGCTATTTTGCATATAAATTATGCAGATACTTGTTGTATCACTGCATTGTTACTGTTTTGCTCCTAAAACTCTTAACTTTTCATGTCTTTGACTAGATTTAAGCATGTTTGAATCTGATCCCCGGTTTCTTCTACACGTTCCCAGACTTGGAGCATACTGATCAAATGCACAAGTGTTCGATTGGGTTGAGGTCTGGGGACTGTGAGGACCAATCCAGCACCTCTACTTCATTGTCATTGAACCATTTCTTTGCCAATCTCGACATATGCTTTGGGTCATTGTCCTGCTGGAACACTATGTCGTACTTTTCATACCCATAGTACTCATAGTACCCATAGTACTTGAGTGTATAAAGTAACTCATCTTGTAGGATACTCACATATAGCTCAGCATTGAGACCACCATCCATCCTGGTCAAATATACAACGCCTTTGGCTGTGAAACCACCCCATATCATCAGGCTCCCTCCACCGAACTTGACAGTTCCTTCAATTTCTCGATCCTTTAGCCCCTTTTTCCCTTGTTTTTACCAGTCCCATTTGCACCCATCAGAGCCTAGTCTATTGACTTCCGCCTCATCGCTTCAAATAACCCATTTCCAATCTTCTGCTGTCCACTTTTTGCACTTTTTTGCAGACTCGAGCCGACGCTTCTTAGGATGATATTCAAGTCAAGGCTTCTTCACCTTTTTTTGAGCCACCATTCCAGACTTATGTTACATGTGTCGCACAGTTCTTGCATGGACGTCTGTGATCTCACTATCACGAAGCATATGAGCCACCTCCACTGTCGTGTTTGTCATGCCAGAACTGATAGACTTTTTGATGAGCCGACTTACTGACTCTGATATATTGCCTGGACGTCCACCTCTTGCCTTTTGAATGTTTGGACGGACTTCATTTCGAATTCTTCCAACTTTCATGGCACTCACATTCTTCAGTTTGGCAATTTTCTTGGCTGAAAGACCGCTATCGATGAGCTTGATGATGCTGTTTCTCTTTTCTTGGGAAATCTTCTTCATGGCTGCTCCTCGATTTGAACCAGTGACCCTTTCGCTTGAGAATTAAACTAATAACACACTGAGCTGTTAGGAAATGTGAGAACAGGTTTTATTTTGTAATATACAGGAAGGAAAAGATTTTTCCACCACCAGGAGCAAAACAGTAACAGTGCAGTGACATGACAAGAATATGCATAACTAATTATATGCTAAATAGTTGCAAGACAAATTTATGTATGAGATAGCCCAGATGATTGTCTATAAAATAATGATAGTGACACATTCAAAGCAGTAGTGGATGGTGAGATATGGAGCTTGAAAGTCAAAATTTCAAAACACTGTTACCCTTTTGCTCGTCTGTGTATACAGAAATATGGACCATTCTGAGGGATTCACAAATTTTCAAGCACCACTGTACACTCCTGCTCTTCAGATACTTCACGTTTTACTTTGGAGCAGTGGAGGACATCACTCCTGACCTGCAATGAAGATAATAACTTTCTATTCTCCTTAATAAAGGGGATCATAGTTACATTGCATTCATACAACAAAATGGAAAACATTCCCTTGACTGACAGATACCCATTTAACAACTTTGCTTGGCGATTTTATTAGTACATAACGAGATTACCAACCACATTGATTAGATTTCTTTTGAAAACATAAATATGGGGATCAATAAAATAAAATTTCCAATTTAATTATAACTAATTAAAGAGGATCTTATTAGCTTATTAGCACTTTTATAGAACATATTACAGTATGTAATTGCATTATGAGCAATTTCTAAAATGCTTATCTGTTTCCTGAGGATAATACAGAAGAGCGTCAGCGGTAAACTACCATTCCTGGTAGCTTCTCTCCCGGTGTTATAAATGTCACCTGTAGTTTATGAATAGAGATAACAAGTGGACTGTTTTGACGCCTCTTAACACATTACTCCAGCCTCCTTCCACTTAATATTTAAAATTTCTAAAAATACAGTTCTTATATTAAAATGGCAATGAGAGCTATTTTGAAGTGTGTATATATGTATGTGTATGTGTATATATATATATATATATATATATTTATATATATATATATATATATACATACATTATATACATGTATATATATGGTATATATACATTATATACGTGTGTGTACACTATAATCATAAATAATGTATTATATAGCTTACTCTGAAGATATTTTGTGAAGAGTGCGAGGTTTTACGAGTTTAAAGTACTTTTTTAAAGACTTATTCTCTCCTTGTAGTACAACATGCATAAAGATCAATATCGAAGTTGTGACAACGTCTCAGCCAAATCATCAGATAGTGATGTCAGCGATGTGTCAGCCATTTCCCGTACCAGTAGTGCCTCACGTCTCAGCAGCACAAGCTTTATGTCCGAGCAATCTGAGCGTCCAAGCAGAAGGCTCTGGTAAGAGGAAATAAAGGTTTATTAATTTAATTGAATGTTTCCATTTACTGACTGGCAGAGCGCATTGAAATTGAGGAATCTATGCACGTAATCAGTATTTATATGGTCATCTTACTAAAGCTATATGATTTCAGTATTTTAGGGATAGTGTAATTAAAGGGGTTGTCCACTACTAGGAAAACTCCTTGTTGATCGAATTGTTTGGCCCTAATAAAATAAAAAAATCTATACTCACCTCCCGTCCTGGTGCTGTTCCAGTAGTGTCAGCACTCGCGATCCCGGCACTTTGGTGCGGTGGAATGACACGTGACACCAGCGACCAATCAGTGCTCGCGTCACTGTCCCCGTCTTGAACATGAAGATGTGCGAACATGTTCAATTGGTACGTAGGTGGGGACAGTGACTCTACTGCTGCTTGGGCGCTGGGCACCACGTGTCATTCCACCGCACCAGAGCTCCGGGACGCAAGTGCTGACACCGCTGGAATGGCGGTGAGTATAGTTTTTTTTTATTTCATCGGGGCCAAACATTTAGTTCAAGAAGACGTTGTCCTAGTAGTGGACAACTCCTTTAATTTGTGATTATACATATATTAAATGGTATAATTGAGAAATATAGAGCAGAATTATCTTGCAGTGTAATGGAAATGTAGAACTTTTTGGCATATTGATTGTATATTCTGTAAATATTTGGGGGGCTCATCTCAGTAATGAAGGTTCCAGGTCACCTCTTTCTTATAAATAGGTGGCCTCACAGGCAGTTGTTGGATGGTAGATGTGTGATCATACAGTTATGGAGTATCTGATCACTCTTTCATAAATTCTTTCCATTACCGCATTATATTAAAAGAGTTTCCCATATTCAAGATCCTATCCCAATATGTAGTGGCGTACTAATAATAATACTAGGAAATACTTCCAATTAGAAAAGTAGTATAGTTCTTCTGCTATGTCACTTACCCCATGTAGTGCATTGCAGTTGCTTAGGTGTCCATGGTTGCGACCACTCACATGCTGACAGTTAGTTGTTAGTGGTCTTAACTATGGATATCTAAGCTACTGCAATGCCTTGCACATGGGGTAAGCAACACAGCGAATCAGAACAACTATACTACATTTCTAATTGGAGATGTCTGCTAATATTATTATTACATCTACTACATATTGGAATAGGATTTTAGAGGTGGGAATATCCCTTTAATGTTATATGGGCAGACTTTTAAGAGTTTTTAATATTTCTGATAAAGTTGTTTTCAGATTTTTCATTCCAAGTTATTCCCTATCTAAGTGATAGGCAATAACTAAATAATAGTATGTGCCTGATGAAGAGGCCTGAGTAGTCTGGAAAGCTTGCAACTTGTTACCTTCTTTTCAGTTAGCCATTAAAAGGTATCAGCCACTGAGGACTCTCAAATCTAAATATTTTCCAAAAATTCTAAATCTGATTTTATGAAGTGTATGTTTGACTGTACGCTCTTATATTATACAATGTACTCCAACATGTCGTGCTTTTAAGTATGTTGAACATTTCTGGAATATTGCTCTGTTTATTTCACCCAGGATGCAAGGCAGACGGATGGGATATTCAGGGAGAATCACTAAGAGCACAAGTGTAAGTGGAGAGATCTACAAGCTAGAACACAATGATGGAAGCCAGTCTGATACCGCTGTGGGTACTGTTATGACATCTGGAAAGAAAAGAAGACCAAGCTTGAGTGCCAAAGTTGTTGCCATAGTGTCCCGGAGAAGTAGAAGCACATCACAGCTTAGCCAAACGGGTGAGTGGTATTGTTTCTTCCCCATTTACTACCAGAGAAATGTGCTTGCAAATTTTATTCCACAGGAAAAGGTTTGAGAAAAAAAGAAGAAATGTGCTGAATATGGATGACCATTCTCTAACGTTATAGCATTTGTACAATTCCCTACAGTTTCTTAGAAATGCATGCAAGTCTTATTATGTGATTTAAATATTTGCTGTGGAAAAAGCGTCAGTTCTGTATACCTACTTCCTTTCATTCTTATGGTATATATTACTTTTATTTCATTTTTTTTCTCATCAAGTGAAATAGTTGCTTTCGCACATGGAATACTGTATGCAGCATACATTTACAGATTGGGAGCCACTCTTTGATTTCTTGCAACCTTAGGGCCTGTTCACACATTGCTTTTTTAACTGTTTCTGCCTGCGCATTTTTGCCGTGGAAAAAACACAGCATTTTACACTACCAGCAAAGTGCATGGGATTTGTGAAATCTTATGCACATGCTGCTTATTTATTTCCTTAACGGTTTGAACCTTCAAGGCATTTTTCTGAGTTCTTACAGTGTTTTTGCAGCGTTTTCATGGGAAAAAAAATCATCAGAAACACACAGATTTTTCCAGCATTTTTTTCCTGCCAACACTCTGGTTTCTCCAGCAGGAAAATTTTCTACAAATACTAAACTTGAGCACGCACCCTTACTATCAAGGACTTGAACCCATCACCATTACTAACACAGCTGTTTTAGTAGATACATGTTGGAATAATAACTCCACATTGTGCTGTTGTTCTATTATTCCTCTGAGAAATAACTGGGTGTAACCATTCCCTATGTCAAAGAGGTGTGTCTCTACACACTCTGATACTCTCAGCACTGATTGGACAATGTCAGCCTGAGAAGGGACACACCCCCAACTGGTAACACCCATCTGTCACTTTAATCATACATTTGTAGGAGGAATAATAGAGGAAAATCATAATGCAAAGATCTAAGAAAAGACTCAGAATTTGTAGAAAGTGTCGGACTGGGGTGCAAAGGGCCCACCAGTAACCAACTCCAGGGCACCACCTTTCAGCTACCTGCAAATGTGACCTTATCCTCAATCACAAATTCATGTAGCCATGAACTGGGTAGGTTGTTGTGCTGGAGTGTGGTGGCCCACTCCTGCACAGGGGCCCACCGGAGGATTCTCCTGTTCTCCAGTGGGCCAGTCCAAGCCTGTGCACATGTTTACAAAGACATTCCAGGAGAGCTGACAAGTCCTCTTTAAAACAGTAGTGCTGAATTTTCCACTGGCTGTATTTCTTATTCATTATAGCTGCTTACTTTTGGACTAGAAATGATAAGTTAGTCTTTCAAGATTCAATTTAGCACAATAACTACAATATGACAAAAATCACTACAGCATAAATGTAATAATTTATGGACAGTTACAACATGGAATGAATGAGTTAGTGAATTCTGACTGGGATATCATGAGTACTGTTAGAATGTTATACATAATATAATATTGTAAGTATATTGGTAAGTAACTGGCTAAATACATGTATAACACTCGTTTCTGATCAACCAACGAATGAATTAATTGGTCGTTCGTCTACTGATTGGATCGCTTTTGAGGGCCATTAAATAATTGTTTTTTAGAAAACGGACATATTGGTGGCACAGGACGTAGAAAACTGAGTTACGGATGTAACACGAATCTGAAAAACGAACATACAAAATACAATAGAAGTGTAAAAAGCCATTTTTTTTCAGAATGAAAGCCGGACGATTTTGCATACTCCTGTCTGTACCCGTCCTTATTAGTTTTACATTTCAAATGATTGGTTGTGATCAAAGTTCAGCTTTATTTAATTATGGCTTCTTAAAGGGAATCTGTTGTCAGGTGTTTGCTTCCTTATCTGAGAGCAGCATAACGTAGTAAAAGAGACATAGATTCCAGTGATGTGTCACTTAGTTTACTGGGTGCAGCAGTTGTGACACAATCAGAGTTCTTAGATGTATATTATTCCAGAGCTCAGAAAGCCAATCACGCCCACACCACAGCTTTCTATGTACATTGTCTATTGACAGTAAGATGCTAATCAGTGCTGCAGGTATGGTTGGACCAGGAGACAGGCAGGCAGCTAGTTCAGCAGTGATAATCTCCTGCTAATAAAGCACTAATTTTGTTGAAAGAACAGCACTCAGACTAATAAGTGACACACTGCTGAAATCAGTGTCTCAGCCTCTATTTCATACTGCCCTCAGATAATATTTCAAAAACCTACTGACAGATTCTCTTTAATTACATGTGGAAAAAGCGATTACTATCAAATTTGTACTCATGTGTAAATAAAGGGAATATACCTTGTTCACATCATTTTGAGTACTGTAATTTTTATTCCCATAAAAGTCTGTTTCGTATATCTAGATGTTTTTTGTACAATGTGGTTTGGTTTTGCAAATTGTGATCATGAATATGGACCAGTCGTAACGATTTCTGCAACAGATATGCCACATGTCATCATACCGTTAGGTCTCCTTAACAACTCACTTCGAGCAAACAAATATTTTGACACTGGGGAAAAATTAATATATGAATTCCTACATGTATTTAAAAAAGTGCACAGTTCATCATTTTACCAGAAAACTCTTCTGAGGATCAATAATAAAAATATGTCACTGTTTTCTGGAAATTCTGCAAGCTAAGTTTAAAAGTTGGAACCATTTTCATAATCTATTCTCAGGAGATGGTATAATCACATCCAGATGAAAAGCAAATATATATTTTTATAAGACTGTTATCAGAATTAGGTCAGTGAGTTTCAGCCTGCGTACGATTATATAAGTTTCAATTCAAACATCTTAAAAGCTTGCTATGTCATTGCCCTAAGCAAATTCGAGTAGAAAGCAGCTACGGATGAGGACAGGCTTTAAGTGGCCTCCTTTTAATCTGCCTTAAAACTCTGAGATATTTGGCTACACAGCAGAATGCTAGTCACGACTAGAAGGATAAGGAAAAGGTAAGAAAATGCTTTTCAATTGATATGTTGTTATCACCGTTTAATCCAAGCTGACATGTTTTTCTCAGAGGCTTAGGACTTCACATCATGGGTTGTCGCCAAGAATATTCTTTGTTTGGGTCGCATTACTTTTTCTGTCACAATTATATTAAGTTGTTTCTTATTTCATTGCCTCTCTGTGCTCCATTAGTCTGGATTGATAGATCTCTCATCAGAAAAATATCAGTAAAACTTGGTTTATTCCTTTTTAATAGAAATCTGTTTAGTCTTCAGTAAATGCATTGTGCCTAGTTATAAATTGTGCACCATGATCTTCCAAAGTCATTGGGAAGAAGAGACATTCATTTGTAGGGGATATATCCCATAAACCTGTAGAGCAAGAATCTCAGTATAGAAATTGGCTTGTTCGGGCCAAAAGCTTTCTTTGTACCCTTAGTCTTAGGAAATAGTTAAAGGGAACCTGTCACCATGAAGATGCAGTCTAATCTGCAGGCAGCATGCTATAGAGCAGGGGGAGCGGAGTGGATATATAGTTTTGTGAGAAAAGATTCAGTGTAACCTGTGTTTTATTCATTTAAAGGGAATCTGTCAGTAGGATCAACCCTCCTAAGCCATCTATATGGGCATATAGGTCATAGGAAGCTGAATAAAATGATATCTTTAATGGTATTACTGTTACATTAATAGACATTAAAAACTTCATTGTAACGTGAATATTGACTAAACCAAAAAGTTGTATAGATGGCACAGATACTGCCTGTCTCCCTTGTCCACTGTTGTGAATCTTTTTTTATATTTATCATGCATTTATTTTTACCACTGAAAAAAAGAACTGAATTAAATACTAGATAAAATTGACTATATCATGTTTGGGTAGACTATTAATCAATGACTAAATAGATACAACTTAGAAATTGGGAATCTATAATTTCTAGCCTGGAATAAAGTCTACAAATTCAACTGTCCTTTTTTAAGGTTTTCCTTGAGGAGTCTGAAATCTTTGTAGATGGTATATTTTTCCCTGATCACTTGGGATGTGACAGGGGCTCTGCCTACAAAAGGACTGTCTTTCACATTTTAAGATTTTCTCTACCGTAACTTATGACACCTTCCATACAAATAATCTGTCAGCAGATTTTTGCTATTTAATATAAGAGCAGCTTTAAGTAGGAACAGAAAGCCTGATTCCAGTGATGTGTCACTTACTGCGCTGCCTGATGCTGTTTCAATAAAATCAGTGTTTTATCTGCAGGAGATAATTACTACAGAACTGATTGTCTCTGACGTGTAGTCTTCATGCTTTATGTAACCCCGTCCCCATCACTGATTAACAGCTTTCTGCCTATGCACAGAGTACATAGAAAGCTGCCAATCAATGGGGTTATACAGAGCTCAGTATTCAGAAACTGCTAGGTCTGCAGCAAAGCAAACAGTGATTTTTATCAAAACTGCAGGAAACAGCCAGGTAAGTTACACATCACTGGAATCAGGGTCCCTGCCCCTACTTCATGCTGCTCTCAGACAACATAGCAAAAACTTGGTGACAGATTCCCTTTAATTTATATTTGTTAAGATCGATAAAAGCATGATGCTGGGAGAAATGTCTATTTCTTCTCCTTGGATAAAAACCTTATGTGGACTATTTCATTTGCAACTAATGTTATATATTGCATTTCATTCAATAAAATGTTACTTCAATCATCTTCCAATCCTGTTATGCCATTTTCATTATCTGGTTGTTAACTACTGTCCCCTTCCTCTAATTCTTCTTCCATTGGCAATGACTAAAACTTGTGAGTACTGTGGTTGTCCTGCCCTTTACTCTGTGTAAGACATTGTTCAAAAAAGCAAGGTGTCCTCAGGGCATCTATGGAGCAACCAACCCAAAGAAGTGTATGGCGCATTAGTCCAGCCTCAGGGATGATGAAAAATAGTAGACCAGTTTCAGGGAGTGTATGAAACAATAAACTGGCATCAGAGATTTATGGAGCATCGGTCCAGCCTCAGGGGTTGTATGGCGCATAATTCTAGCCTCAGGCAGTGTTTGGAGCATTTATACAACCTAAGAAATCATAATGGAGCAATAGTTCAGCCTCAGAGATTGTAACAGAGCTTATAGGGCATTAGCTCAGCCTCAATATTCCAACCTCAGGACGTGTATGGAGCATAACTCCAGCCTCAGGAAGAGTATCAAACATTATTCCAGCCTCAGACAGTGTTTGGAGCATTAATACAGCCTCAAAAGTCATAATGGAGCAATAGTCCAGCCTCAAGATAGTAATGGAGAATAAGGGGCATTAGGTCAGCCTCAATATTTCCACCTCCAGAGGCGTTATGGAACATTAGTCCAGCCTCAGGGGATGTAAGGAGCATTATTTTAGCCTCAGACTGTGTTTTGAGCCTTAATATGTCCTCAGAAGTCATAATGGAGCAATAGTCCAGTCTCAAGATAGTAATGGAGCATATGGGGCATTAGGTCAGCCTCAATATTTCCGCCTCCAGAAGTGTTATGGAGCATTAGTCCAGCCTCAGGGGATGTAAGGAGCATTATTTTAGCCTCAGGCTGTGTTTTGAGCCTTAATATGTCCTCAGAAGTCATAATGGAGCAATAGTCCAGCCTCAAGATAGTAATGGGGCATTAGGTCAGCCTCAATATTTCCACCTCTGGAGGTGTTATGGAGTATTAGTTCAGCCTCAGGGGATGTAAGGAGCATTATTTTAGCCTCAGGCGGTGTTTGGAGCATTAATACAGCCTCATAATTCATAATGGAGGAATATTCCAGCCTCAAAGATTGTTATGGAGTATTAGGTCAGCCTCAATATTTTCACCTCAGGAGGTGTATGGAGCATTAGTACTGGATCAAGAATTCTAGGAGATATTAGCCCATCCTAGCACATTGAATCATTAGGCTCCTTTCTTTAAAAAAAAAATGTATCTTTTGTAATGACCATAGTCTTTTCCTTTTTAACTATTTATCTTGTCATTTTCTTTTCTCTTTTTAAGGTTGTTCTACTTCCTTTTTACACTGAATAGTTTTGTAAATTAATCTAGGTGTTTTAAAAAATGTTTTTCAATGACTTAGGGCCATGGAAGGCTTGAAATTTTTGAGCATTACCGTTGTCCTGTGTATTTTGCGATTGCTCAAAAAAACAATGTGATTTTTATTCAGTGTACATGCAGAGCATTAGACCAGCATCACTAAGTTTATGGTGCATTCGTCAGGAATGGCATGGTACATTAGTCAGCCCTAGGAAGTGTATGGGGCATTAGTCTAGCCTCAGGAATTGCATGGGGTAATAGTCCAGCCTAAGGGGTTTTATAGAGCATTAGTCCAGCCTCAGGGAGTGTATGAGGCATTAGTCCTGGCTCAGGGATGGTAATGGAGCATTAGTCCAGTCTCAGGAATTGTAAGATGTAATAGTCCACTCTCTAGGATGATATGGAGCCTTAGTCCGGCCTCAATGAGTGCATGGAGCAATGGTCTAGCCCAGGGGTGGGCAATTAATTTTCCTGAGGGGTCACATGAGTGTTAGGCCAGTCTCAGGGAATGTGTGGAGCATTAGCTCAGCCCCAGGGATTTTATGGAGTATTAGCTGACCTTAGTACAATGAGCCCAAAGGGCCCCTTTGTGTGATAAGTAGTTTGTCTTTTCTGAATATTCATAGCTGGCAATTTTTATTATTATTACTCTTAATGACCATTTGCACTGCACGATTATTGTGAACTAGCTTTCCTAGGAAAGTTGGTTTCCCAATAATCATGTAGTCTAAAGGCTTTTTTCCTTCCATGCATCCCTATCTCGATTGAAAGATCTCAGGGCTATACTATACTTCAGGAGAGCTGTGGAGTATTTTTCCTTTTTTGTAGTCTAAACAGGCTGCAGATCAACCAACTAAATAATCTTTTGATTTGTTGGCAGCACATCATCATGTGTAAACAGCATTCATGCTGCCAGGAACAATGGTAGTCTCTGTGGACTGTACAGTCTATTACACATCATTCATTCAGAGCGCATCTGAAGCAGGATGGGCCTGTGTGCAGTCATGGTTAGAAGTTTCAGATTGACAGAAATTTTGGCTTTTACACAGTTTGCTGCTTCAATGTTTTTAAATCTTTTAGTCAGATGTTTTTGTAGTTACTGGAGAACAATTCTAAGCATTTCATAAGTTTTTACACTTTTATTGACAAATACATCAAGTTTATGCAAAGATTCATTATTTACAGTGTTGAGCCTAATTTTTCAAGACTTCTGCAGTTCGCTCTGCAGCTGAATATCCGCTTCTGGGCCAAATCCCGACTGATGGCAACCCATTCTTGGCTAAACAGTGCTTAGAGTTTATCACAATTTCTATCTGGTGTAGGGATTTGTACTCACTGAGCCGCGTTGGAGGTAGGCACAGGTTCACACAGTGATGCAGTCCGCGGGTTCAAACAAACTGGTGGTTTATTTAGTGTCCATACACCAGTGAGGAAACAAAAGTAACAGCCTTTTCCTGGCACAAAAAGGAATAACAGAACAAAGCTCAAAATAACAAGTCCATGCAGCACGGCCTCAGCCGTTTAAACAAAGTGCTTTTCTCTGCCTCCTGAAGAGTCTAAGGAGCACATGCAAGGTCTCACCTTGCCCAACACACACAGACAGACTGAGACAGGCGCAGCTGTCTTAAATCAGCCTTCCAAGACCTGGACTGGAGGTAAGTGAGCAGCTGTTCCCCCACTGCTTTTTCAGCTGCTCATAAAACCCGGCCCTGTAATCCGGGCCCATTAAATTCCTCTCAGCACTATGTGTGCTGGAGCCTGCTTCTCCGGGTCCTACATCACTGAAGCTTGGTACCTCGGGGACACATACCTCCCGTCCACGACCTGTCTGGCAGCCACCTTACACTTGGTAACAGAAGACGACAATGATTTCAAGCTCTAGCCCCCTTCTAAAGCAACTAGTCTGCTCTTATAATTCAATAAGGCTGTCAGAGTGATATCAGCTGCTTTGTCCTCGTTAGCACTTTCACCTGAGCCAACAAGAAAATCACTGAAATGAGGTAAGCAGGTCATTATTTGGCAGGGCGGAAATTCAGTGGAAATTGTTTTTTTTTTGTAATTGGGTTAATTCTCATGGCAAGGAATGACTGCGCAATTTTTTTGCATCTAATATGATCACTCTTCCTTACAATACAGAGTTAGTGCCAATTGCCGCTATAAACAATGAAGAAGCAAACTTTGTGAAAACCAAAATTTGTATCAATCTCAAAACTTTTGGTCATGACTGTAAACAGTCTTAGCTTAAATTGACCCTTAGGCTACGTCCCCACGATCAGGAACCGGCATCGCTTTGGACGCAGCATATTTTCGCTGCGTCCAAAGCGCTATGTTCTAATGCCGCACTTGTTTTGTCAGTACATGTGGACCCACCACATGTAATGGCACTTTAATTGGTCAAAATCTACAGCAGAGACCAGCGTCTCCACTACAGACATTGACATTATGAAACACACAAGGACACAGTAAAACAAACGTATAAGAATACTCTTGTAAAAAAGTAATAGTAAACAGCAAGTGCTAGTAAAAAGGTGATAAAAAACAGGGTATTTAGTTGACACGTTTTTTGCAAAAAATGTATACTAAGCCGCTCTACCAACGTCAAGGTAACCCAGATCAGAGCAGTCCCTATCTGATGTATTTAAAAACTGTCCTACAGACTTGTTCACCGTGTGCATGGCCCATGTGTTTGTATTCAACAGAAATTACATTATGTGGCTTATAAACCCGCGCCCCTGGTGAGTTTACGCAGCGTCAAAAACAAGCACAGTGGGCATGGGATTTCTATAAATCCCATCCACTTGCTTGTACTGTAGAACACAGTGTTTTGGACGCAGCGCAGGTGTGCTGCATCCAAAACGCTGCTATTCCTGATCGTGGGCATTCAGCCTTTCTCTTTTTTTAAGGCAAGATAATTGAGCAACATTCACTGATAAAGGATGTTGTTTATTGCTTTTCTTTAATGAATTTTGGATTCACCTAGATCAGTGATGGCGAACCTTTTTAGGGACCGAGTGCCCAAACTGCAACCCAAAATTTATCGCAAAGTGCAATTTAACCTAAATGCTGAGGGTTTCGTTTAGAAAAAACAACCCATACATTAACATCACTCCCTTCTCCTTGTAGTCCCACACAAGTAACATCACCCCCTAACCCTTGCAGCCCCCCAGCATGCAGTCTCACACACGTAACATCACCCCCTTCCCCACGCAGCTCTCTCCCAGCACACAGCCCCACTCAAGTATCCTTAACCCTTCCACATGCCTTCCCCCCACACATAATATCACCCCCTTTTCCAGGCGTGTAACATCAGTCCCCCCAGGCACGCAGCCCCACACACTACATTATGTAGTAATATCCCCCATCCTGTGCCCCTTCCTGATATATATGTCCCCCATCCTGGGCCCCCTCCTGGTATATATATATGCCCTCCATCCTGGGCCCCTTCCTAGTATATATGCCTTCCAGGTATATATGTCCCCCATCATGGTACATATGATCCCTATCCTGGCTTCCTCCCTGGTATATATGTCCCCATTCTGAAGCTGTTCTCTAATAAACATATATACATATATATATAAATAAAAAAAACATTATACTCCCCTTCCTCCACTCCCATGGCTGGCGGCGTTCTCATCTGTAGCAGGCACAGTGGCCGACAGCTGACATTGGCTTGCTTGCTATGGGCAATGTATGACGTCACTGCCATTCACCGCCTGCTGAATGTCAGCTGCCAGACTCTGATTGGCTGGAAATGTGTATTGGGGTGCAGAGATCTGGCAGGTCGCTGCACCGCAATACATTTCAGGTGAATGTGTATCCTCAGATGCACATCCAGCTGAAGTAGGCAATAAGAGTCGGCGGGCCCCCATCCCGCACGGGTCCGGTTACAGTCACACCCTTTATGACCGCGATCGTTACTCCCCTGCTGGAGTGCATGGGCTGCGTAGTGCTGGGGCAACGGCGTGTGTGCCCACAAAGAGGGCTCGGAGTGCCCCCTCTGGCATGCGTGCCATAGTTTGCCACCACTGGCCTAGATGATTATAATGTTCCACAGAATTATTACTAAAAGGCTCTATAAACTTAAACTATTGTGGGGTTTATCAAAACAATGTGGAAAAAGTAGAGCAATTGTCCAGTGCAACCATTCACTTTCCTGCTCTTATCGTTCAGTGATAAATCTGCCATTCAAAGGGAATCTACCAGCAGGTTTAGCTATGCAATATGACATCAGCATGATGTAGGGACAGAGACTCTGATTCAAATCATGTATCACTTAATTTATCGTGTGCATCAGTTGTGATAGAATCACGGTTTTCTCTGCTGCAGATCTAGCAGTGCTTGGAATATTGAGCCGTGTATAACCTCACCCACAGCGCTGGTTGGCAGCTTTGTGTGTACAATCTATGTTGACTGAAAGCTGCTAATCAGTGGTGGGGGCTTGGTTGGACTAGGAGCCAGAGGCATCTTGTCCTTTAATGATAATCTCATGCTGTTAAAACACTAATTTTATTGTAACAAAAACACAGCCTAGTAAGTGACACAGAAAGTGTCACTAGAATCAGGTCTCTGCCCCTACATCATGGTGCTCAGATTACATATAGAAAACCTGCTGTTAGGTTTCTTTTAAGTTTTCATTATCTGTGAAAATACCATTCAGACATTATCAACTTGTCTGGGAAAAAGCTAAGGGATAAACAATATTAGTGTCATGGCAGCTCGGGAACAGGTTAGATCACAACTTTCTTTTTACAACAGATTGATAAGTATGCTGGGTTAGGTATTGATACATGCTTTGCTCATGTTATATCTTGAAAGAGGACATGTCACCAGATAAAAAGTGGGCAATTTTTGTTCTTATTTTATTCTCGCTGCTCTCCTAAGTATTCTGTTGTTTGTTTTTTTTTTTTTTTCTTAATCCACCATACTGTTCCAGCGATATGGGTGATCTTATGTAGTGCTAATTTTTATTTTTATTTTTTACCAGTGGAATATTGCCCATATGACTCGAACCAGTGGAATATTGACCATATGACTCGAACCAGTGGAATATTGACCATATGACTCGAACCAGTGGGATATTGCCCATATGACTCGAACCAGTGGGATATTGCCCATATGACTCGAACCAGTGGGATATTGCCCATATGACTCGAACCAGTGGGATATTGCCCATATGACTCGAACCAGTGGGATATTGCCCATATGACTCGAACCAGTGGGATATTGCCCATATGACTCGAACCAGTGGGATATTGCCCATATGACTCGAACCAGTGGAATATTGACCATATGACTCGAACCAGTGGAATATTGATCATATGACTCGAACCAGTGGGATATTGCCCATATGACTCGAACCAGTGGGATATTGCCCATATGACTCAAACCAGTGGGATATTGCCCATATGACTCAAACCAGTGGGATATTGCCCATATGACTCGAACCAGTGGGATATTGCCCATATGACTCGAACCAGTGGGATATTGCCCATATGACTCAAACCAGTGGGATATTGCCCATATGACTCAAACCAGTGGGATATTGCCCATATGACTCGAACCAGTGGGATATTGCCCATATGACTCGAACCAGTGGGATATTGCCCATATGACTCAAATCAGTGGGATATTGCCCATATCACTCGAACCAGTGGGATATTGACCATATCACTCGAACTGTATGGTGGATTAAAAAAAACAAACAAATACACAGAGGAGCAGTGATAATAAATAAGAGCACAAACTGATCTCTTTTGACCTGGTGACAGGTCCTCGTTAAGCGTGTGGGAAAGTTTGGTGACAACCCTTGTATAAGGCATCAAGTTGGCCATATTAGTTGTCACCTATCTCTCCCAGAACAGTTTTTGGCCAGCACTTCTTATGCAACTTAAGCACTAAATTAACATTTCCTGTTTCATAACAAATGTTGTGTCCTTATATCACCACCACTAATGGACATTCCTGTTCCTTCCAAAGATTAATTACTGCTACATTGTTTATCTGATCTGTTAGTATCACCAGAGAGTACCAGCGATAGAAATGAAATCATCTGCTTTTTATCTATGTGACAAATGTTCCATTGTCAGCTGTTTCAATGGACAAAAAGTGAAAGGGGTCAAAGATCGAATTAACAGTTAATTGGAAGCTAAAACAATCCCAGCATTTACTGCTTCAGAGTCAATATCAACCCTTTTCAAGCCTTGCCACATGACTTAGGATCCTCTAAATCACTGAAGAGGATATTAGTGTATGTAAATTCCCAGAGGAGCATTGCATGGCCTACAAGTCTCATTATGTCCTCTTCAAGGAGAAGCGTTCCCCCTTAGACATTCTGCTTCAGAGCGCAGTTACTGATCCATTCACATGTGGGACACAGTACCTCAGTTCTCACTGATTGTACATTGATCAACTTTTCTTCCAGGCCGTGTTAATTTTTGAGCCATAACTCTTTTTTTGTGTTGACAATGCTGTATGAGTGCTTATTTTTTGCAAGACATAGTTTTGAATGACAACATTCACTTTACCATATAATGTTCAGAAAAAAAACATCTAAGAGAAACGAAATTGTGGAAAAAATTACATTCTGCCATTGTTTTTTGGGTTCTTGTTTTTGCAGCGTTAATTGTGCAGTAAAAATGTCCCGGTAAGTTGATTCCCCAGGTCAGTATATTTATAATGAAAGCAAGGATTTGAACACTTTTTTTTCCCAATTTGGTACCATTTTTTCACATATTTTTAGGCTCTTGAGGAACTGGAATCTGCGAATACCAAGATGGTAGTAACTGATGGTCTGTATGCCCTGGCTGCAATGGTATTTTTTCGGTACCCTGTGAAAGTAGCACCTGTGAATGTACTAAGTAAATGTTGCTTTCAGTAGTTGTCTATATTGACATCTATTAGCAATTTTTATCCAAATATCGGAATCAAATTGTGTATGTTGTACTATTTTTTAATTGGATTACAACTCTGCGTTTATCCAATTGCAAAATTGTTCATCAGACTGTGTGATAGTGTTTCCTGACGAAAGTGCGCCGAAACGCGCATCGGGGTGGGCGCATATCGTGGAAGCTGCTGTTTTGCATCAGTTCAGGTACGTTCACTTCCTCTGCTATACATCACCTAGTGGGCACATCATATGAATTACTCTTTTATGCAAAATGTTTACATTGGATCAGCCATACATCATAGCCAGGATTTACATGCACTCGCACCCTATAACACCATGATGATATACCTTATGCCTTGATTTAAGTCAGTGATCCACCCACTCATGTGCTATATTCACATTTATTGTCCAACTGCACTGCAGTGTTATTAACAATACAATTTTTTATAGTGCAGCACACAGGTTTTGCATTTATACATACCACCATCAACAGCTCTCATCCCTTATCCCCCTTTTTTCCACTAACCCTCTCTTTAAATTATATTTTTGTCATGATTTCTCATGTGATATGCGCCTCCTTTTAGCTTTTATTCCATATCCACATATACCTCCTTTCCTTTGGTTTCTTACCGAGGGTTATTTCTATATATGGTCTAATGCCTATATGCACACACATTTAATAGATATTTATTGTATATATCATACTGCACCAACCATATATTTTTACAGTGTGTACATATGTGTATGTCGTTTTTGTGTCATCGATTCCTATTTAAATGCATGATAGTGTCATTGTGCTGTTTGATTTGCATATGCCGCTTATAACTAAAATTGAATGGGAAAATCGGCTGCGTGAATAAGCCCTAACTTTTATTTTTATTTAGTCTGCATTATGTAGATTTTGTGTATGTTATTGGTTAAAAGGGTTCTTCGAGAATTGTTATAAAATAAATAAATAAAATAAATAATACACATTTAAATAATAAATGTTTTTCTAAATACCTTTATTTGGCAAAAAAAGTTATGCTTTATCTACTACACACTGTCAGGATTTTAAAGATGGCAACTGCCATAAATCAGTGTGTACCAGTCTTAAATTTCAGAGGCTACGCAGTAGGACAGTCAGCGTAAAGAACATCTGCTTGAGACATACGTCAGGTCAGAGAAACACCTTTCTTGAGCTGACTGAGAATGAGCATTAATCTCAGTCAACCTGACAGGACACTGAGCGGGGAGACTGAAAGAGAAGAGAAACACCTTTCTTGAGCTGAGAATGAGCATCCATCTCAGTCAACCTGACAGGACGCTGAGCAGGGAGACTGAAAGAGAAGAGAAACACCTTTCTTGGGCTGACTGAGAATGAGCATTAATCTCAGTCAACCTGACAGGACACTGAGCGGGGAGACAGAAGGAGAAGAGAAACACCTTTCTTGAGCTGACTGAGAATGAGCATTTATCTCAGTCAACCTGACAGGACACTGAGCGGGGAGACTGAAGGAGAAGAGAAACACCTTTCTTGAGCTGACTGAGAATGAGCATCCATCTCAGTCAACCTGACAGGACACTGAGCAGGGAGACTGAAGGAGAAGAGAAGCACCTTTCTTGAGCTGATTGAGAATGAGCATCCATCTCTATTGGTCTGACAGTTTTAGGACGTACTCCCTGCACTCTTGTGCGTCCTAGGATGGCTGCACACTGCAAGATGGAAGTTGCCATCTTTAGAATCCTGTCAGAGTGCACTACATGAAGCAAACCTTTTTACTAAATAAAGGTATTTAGAAAAATGATTAATATTTTAAAGCATTTTATATGTTATTTATTTTATCACATTTCTCTGAGAACCCTTTTAATTGATACATTTTATCCTTCAAATTTTATTATGTCTTTGTTGTTCTCTATGGTAAAGGCATAGAATGTGTAATGCAGAATTTATGTATATTAGGCATATTTCTTTTTAATATATCATTAAATTATCTGACTTATTATCTTAATTGGCAACACATTTGGGAGGTTAGTCAATACTATCTCTTCTAAAGAAATGACTGCCCTAACGAGTGTGTTCTATGGATGAATTTGACCTAGTTAACTGCACTATACAGTACGTGCATATTATCTGCATGTGAAGCAAATGGAACTTGTGCTAGGAGAAAAGATTATCATGGATGTGATTTATTGACAAACTGGCTTTGGTTTTGAAATTTCGTGAGCCTGGGATGCCGGCAGGAATGAGAAGATTTGCAGGTCCGGTGGTCCTACAGTTACAGACTATTGACATGGCCACTGGACCAGGGTCTTGCAAATATTTTTGCTAAACTTTAGACATTACAAACCCTTTTTCATGGCATAAAAGACTTTGCTCGATGGCAGGAAATGGGAAGTTGATTCACTCTCTTTATTATAAAAATGGTTAACTTTGCTAATGTACAAATGAAATAAAGACGGTAATAAGATAGATATACACAGATTATAATGGAATGTACACACACTGATTTTTTCCAGATTACTACCATATAAAAGGTACTCAAGACCTATTGCATATGTACCACAAACTTGTAATGACTCACAACAAGTAGAACAGATTCGTAGTTGTATCACAATACAAGGGAGACCTCATCAGACAAGTCAACAAGTAACTGGACACTGAGGAAGCAAAGGTGAAATACATGGTGGGTAAGCACCATCCTGTGGTCCCTTATCTCTAATTATCATGTCTTTCCTTGGAACATTGCTTGGAACGCTCGTTCCTCAATAATTGTGCAGTGTAAACTGGTTGCCGATCAACTGACAGTGGTGTCATTACAAGTTTGTGTGCACAATGTAGACCTCTAGACATAAATTGTGAGAAATTCCTTATTGTGTGACTTATATGTTTAGTATACATGAACGTGCACTGTCGCTTTGTATATGGCGGTAATCTTGCCCATATTAGTGTATGCATGTTCCATTTTAACTGGATATGTGTCTATTTTTTATTATTGTCTGAATTGCATTTGTACAATAATAAAGTGAACTCCTTTTAACATGTGTGGTTGTGTATACAGGATAAGCTAGTAATTTCGAAAGAGTCATATCTAATGATCAGTATCTAGGTCATATTGTAGGTTTGCTTGTATATAATTTTGGCAATTGATTCTGTGATTTGTTTGAATTAGTGTCACTAAGGATGCAGGATTATAGCTTGCTGGTCTACCACAGGAGAAATCACCCTGTACCACTGACTGGCGATTTTCTATATGGGTCTATATTGATCTCGTTAAGCCTGATGAAGGGCACAACACCTGAAATATTGCTATTTAACATTGTTGTAAATGCTGCTTACCTTACATTGTATGATGTGCTCTTTTGGATTGAGATTCAGCATCTTGAAGCATAACATTGCCTATGGAATGCTGTTCCCCGTTGATGTTTACTTTACTATTGATTTGGCTAATGTATGATGGATGACCATCCTGGAAATTACAACCTTTAATTTTACCATATTTTGAATAGTTCTGCATGAACAACTTCTTTGATGGTATTATTTGCATAAGTGACTTAGAAAGAAAAAGTGAAAAAGTAACTGAGCCATTCCCTAAATTCTATTCTGTTGTAAGATGTTCTAATGGCTTTCTAGTTCTTAATGATTGTAACTCAAAGTGACAACATGCCGACTTACAAGTTCTGACACTTTTTGTCTTTTCAAAAGTGGTCTTGTCAATGCTGTATTGTCAGGAGTTACCACCATATTCTGTAGTCTCTATAATGCATTTTTGTTTTATGGTCTGTTACTGCTAAAGTGATATTCATAGTGATATGATTGAATTCTCACCTGTTATACCCCAGTATTTTCATTCTGAAATACATGGAAATATTCTGAGTATAAACATTTACAATCAATATGTAGAGTGCCTCCATAAAGTAAAGCTACCTTTCTAGCAGTCAGTCACATTTACTGAATTTTATTTGAAATCTTGAATGAAACTGAAGAAGAAATAAGTGTTTAGGATAATAATTACATCATATTCGCTGATTTATGACCCAGTATTTACCATAAAGACACAACACTTTCAATTTGATAAACATGCTGAATAATATATTTTAACATGCATACAATATAATCCCCCAAAAAAATTCATATGCTTAGTAGGAGTTAAATAAAAATGAATGGCACATAACAATGTAAAAAGAAAGAAGATTAGCAATGATAGATAACTCATTAATGGCCTAGCATAGGGAGGAAGGGTGGAGGAGGGAACAGTTACTCTAGATACCACAGTTTATGGAAGCTCTAAATTTCAGTCTACCACGACCCTTCCATGCACTAAGCTCAATACAATGAGGTGAACTCTGTCATCTCGGTCACTACATATGCGGAGTTCAATGGCCGATGACACACTCTGCAGTCGATGACAGTACAGTATTTGTAACTGTGTTAGTTCCAGAACACCAGGATCCCATTTAAACAACTGATTAGTGGGGGTGCTTGGAATTGAACTACAACCATCTAATATTTGTGACCTGGCGATAGACCATCAATATCAAAATCCCAGAGAACCTCTTTAATGAGAAGAGACCATAAACCTTTAAAGAATAACCATCGTTGAATTGTTTTGTTTTCATAAATCTGTAGTAGACATAAAAATAAGAAACTTTGTAATTAGGGATGAGCGGACCCGTGGAAGTTTGAGTTCTGGTACCCGACCCAAACTTTATTCTAAAGTTCGGTTGGGGTACCAGAACTGTAACCGAACTTTAACCAGAACTTGAACCACATTGAAAACAATGGGGACCCAAACTTTTGGCTGGAAAACTTTCTCTTTCTGCAATGAACTTCCACCGGAACTCCGAACATTGCAACGGACCTCTGGGAGAAGTCCATGTTCGGTGTTTAGCACTGGACACTAACTGTCTGGTACACACGCTGAACTTTCAAGTGCGGGTATGCTCATCTCTATCTGTAATATTTCTTATTACAGAGATCTGCTTCTTTTACCTCCTCAACTGATCATTCATTCTGAAAATTTTCAATTCACGGGTCTTTTCTTCAGCATACACAGATTTTCACATTACTGAGATAGGAAATGACATTTGGTGCTCATAAATATTTGTGAAGAAATTTACCGGAGAGCCTTTATCTCCTTCCACCTCCCCTGTCCAAAGAATATTAAAAGCACCAACTGCCATCTACTATCTCAGTAATGTGAAATCTTTCATCACTGAATACATATTTTACCTGAGAATTAAGAGTCAGAGATCAGTCCAGGAGGAGAAAGAAGCAAATTTCTCTGATCCAAATTTGCTTATTTTCATGTGTATTATTGATTTTTTTTATTAAAGCTTAAAACAACGGTTGCTCTTAAATAATTGAAAGCAGAAAATCAGATAGTAAAGCTATTTATTAACCAGAAATAATAATTAAATATTAAAAAAAACAACTTTAAAATAAGAACAAAATACCTCTACCGTAAATGTATTCATATTGCACTAATTAATCTCTGAGAAGAGTTTCTTCTTGAGCATGCCAACAACGATGATAATAGTTGGCAGATAATGCATGGTGTATTTTGGTTGATCTCGCTGTGTGGAAGGATGCTGCTGTTGTCACAAAGATCAATAATCCACCTGACAGTGACGTTTTTAGAATGACTACAATACATATGCCCCTAGTAAACACTGACTTCACCCTGTAAGCACATTATTCAAGATAAAGCAATTGTTGCTAATCCATATTGACTGCAGGTTTCAAGCAAACAGTCCCATTCAATCGCTATATAGCTTCTGAATTCAATATGTGAAAGTAGTGAATTCTCCTTTTGGTAAACATCCACCTGATGTCAGAGGCCAAATTATCATGACGGGTCAGAAAATACCATGGCCATATACCTAATGGTAATGTGGCCAAGGACAAACACTTTGCTAATTTGTTCGCCAAAGGCCACTCTCAAACAGCTGCACTTGTGTTGATTGGTTGTATAATTAATTCTTAAAAGACAAGACCAGCACTTCTATAGTATTAAATCAGTACACGTGTGCTGTGGCCAACATACATACTGATAAAATGCGGAAGTGGATAGTAAAGTTGGTGCAGATCAATTCAAAGGACCTGTTCTATTGACCGCCTTAAAGAGAATCTGTC
Organism: Phyllobates terribilis; assembly: GCF_046119375.1. Classification (NCBI taxonomy): domain Eukaryota; kingdom Metazoa; phylum Chordata; class Amphibia; order Anura; family Dendrobatidae; genus Phyllobates; species Phyllobates terribilis. The sequence continues at coordinate 398,420,658 of NW_027362763.1, forward strand.
AGTGGGATAAACCCTCCTAAGTCGTCTAGATGGGCACACAGGTCATAGAAAGCTGACTAAAATGATACCTTGATATCTGTGATCCGATGTCTTATTCCAGAGAAATCCACATTTTTCTTATATGTAAATGAACTGTTACTATCTATAGGCAGAACACTAATCTATCTGCATGAGAGTCTGCGTCCAGGAATTACTGTAAATGAAAGGGAGTGTTACCAGTGTAAGGTGTAATGGCTGCTCTCTGCTCTCCTGATCTCACTGCAGAGCTGTGTGTGACTATACCTGACACATCTGCAGGTTTGTCTCAGCTCCAGCTTCCAGCTCACAGGCAGCCAGTGTTGTAATACAGCAGAGCTGTGAGAACTGCAGCAAATGTGTTTTCTAAGAAGACAAAGTTCAATTCTACTGTTCTGTGATACTTACATGTTTCGCACTGGTAACATTCCCGTTTATTAAAAATAATCTCTGGAGGCAGGTTCTCATGCCGATCCGTGTCCGGCCCATAGTCCTAAACAGCTCATTTACATATAAGAAAAATGTGGATATCTCTGGAATAAGACATCGGATCACAGATATCAAGGTATCATTTTATTTAGCTTCCTATGACCTGCATGCCTTTATAGATGGATTAGGAGGGTTGATCTTACTGACAGTTTCCTTTAATCTGTGGCCACTGGATGGGAACCCTGAGAACTGTGTATTACATGACGGTTCCCCGGCTCCTCTTTTGATTAGCCGGCCTGGCACGATGGCACTGTTGTGGCGTGACACAAATATCATATTGCTCCAGGCCAGCTAATCAAAAGAAGGGTCGCGGATAGCGACAGATAAGATGCAATTTTCAGGTTTCCCGTCTATCCGCCACAGATTACTGACGTAGCTGATGGACTGGGTCCTGCAAATCAATTTGCACCAACTCTAGCGTGTAGCAATAGAGGAATTCATGTATTCATTAATCGCAGTGTGCCGATGCATTTTGTTAGGCAATGAATAATAATCCATAATGTACTATGTGATTGAAGCATTTCACAAGAATTATGAAAAGTAATTTCTTGAACTGTGTTCCCTCGTGCATTTTAGAGGATATTTTATGCTATCTAACCGTACTAAAAGGGGTTGCTTCCTTTCAGTAAATGAGCACATATATTGTAGTAAATGGTAAATGGCTGATGTGCTGTCAATGTGATGTCAGCGCCGCAGCCAATGCCATACACTGAGAGCATGGCAGAGATACGCCAATGGACCTGAGGAAGGCGAGTACAACGTGATGTATTTCTTTATATTAACCTGCAGCTAGGGGGATTCATTTACTGAAAGGGCACAACCCCTCAAACATATAACTCAACTTTTAAAACATATTTGGTCGCCTATCTTAAAGTACTGTTTATTCTCTGATTCATATGGAATCCTACATAATAAAATAGGCTGTATTATGGCACCACACAGCTCAGTTTGTAAAGTATGTAATTTACCTATATTAATCACTTTAATATTCAGAATAGTCATCAGCAAATATTCCTTTATGTTTATTTCAAGTTAAAAAGTTCCCTGGCATTAATAGATCACAGATACCGTTCGATTCTACTTGCTCATCTACAAAAAAGATTACCTAATAAGGCCTCATGTTCTAAACAAACCTTTCTGCGTAGTTGACCGCATGGTGCATATTTTGCTTTTCTTCTATGAGAGAGATTCGTGTGGCAGGAACAGTGGTTTTTTGGGATTTTACGTTACTTTACCATCTTAAGCTTTTTCTGTGCTTTCTGCTTTGTGTTTGTTTTTCTCCTGATCACAGTCAGCACAAGTGAGTACATATCCTACCGTAGTGAACGGGTCATGTGTCTGAATCTAATTGCATTCTGATAAAACATAACATTTTTTAACAGTTTTTAAACTTTATAACTTGTATTGAAACTTTATATTCAGCCATATTGCACTGACAATTGCAAATATTCAGGAATCTGCTGTAATGTGATAAAGTTTGATCATATGATATTTAGTAAAACTGATGGCCAATCACAATATAATAGTACATGTAGTATGGTTTTATAACCAGCCAGGTTTTTCCTTGGTTGCGTTGGATTATGTGTTTGGTAGTGAAAGTAATGAATAAATGCAATTTCATTACAATACTTAAGTATTTTGATTTTAAAGATGTCTATGAATGATAGAATTACTTTTTTAATGTCCATATTATTCACCCCTTGCTTTTGTTGGGGTGTCAGTCATAAGAAGTTGCTACTAACTAATCTTATAGTGCCTTCCTTAGTATGGATTATTGGTGTATATAGTATGTCACACTTTCCTCCACCCCGTATGTAATAGACACTTACTTCATCTTTCAACTCATATTTGACAACTAAACTAATGACATTATTGCCCATAACAAGCTCTTTAATAAACACTAGTCATGTATTGAGGAATATTATTGAGTAAGGAAGGTTTCTATTAAAGGCAATAGGTGACCAGGTTTTTGACACCCCATCTGAGAGCAACATGAGAGAGGCAGACACTCGGGTTCCATCGATGTATCAGTTGCTAGGCTGCTTACTGCAGTTTTGATGAAATCACTGATCTATAGCTGCAGATCTAGCAGTTCTCTGAATGCTGAGCTCTGTATAACCCCACCAACACCACTAATTGATAGCATTCTGTGTGTACTGTGGATGGCAGAAAGCTGCCAATAAGTGGTGGGGGCAGGGTCATACAGAGCTAATAATCATGGAACACTACATGGCAGCAGTCTATTAATGATACTCTCCTGCTGGTAAAACAGTGATTTTATCAAAACTACAGCAAGCAGCCCAGTAAGTATCACTACGCTTGAATCAGAATAACCATATTTATATCATACTGCTGCCAGAAAGCTGGCAAAAGTGACACATTCCCTTTAAGTGATAGAAACTCTTCCCTTGTATGTTTCTACACAGTGACTTGCAAATGCAGCAAATTTCTTCATTCATATTGGGCTCATGGTTCTGTTTTTATAAGATTCATGATTGATATTATAGATTCATTATAATTTGCAAATTCACGGCGCTTTGTCCTGGACATTAGCCCTGTGCCATTTTAAATTTACAGTGAGTTTAAATATATACATATATACAGATATATATCTGGCAAAAAGAAAAAGTGCGAGCTGGAAATAAAATATGAAAAACTCCACTACAAAACACCTTTTTATTACATACATAGGTTTAACAAAAAAAAAAATACACATATTAGCTATCCAGGCAACTGTAATATTCTGGTGAACAGTCAAAAAAGAAAAAAATATGGTTTATATATATATATATATATATATATATATATATATATATATATATATATAGAATAAAAAAATTAAAATATTATAACTGCCATGTAAAGAGGCAAAAATTGTAAAAAATATCATAAGTTTTAGCATGTTAAACTGGCCATATCATGGCATAGAGGCTGCAGAGCTGAATTGCGGAGATAGCATCTTGGAAAGTTTAGGGTAAAATTTATGATAACAAGACATTATCATTCTTGTGCTTTTTCCCCTGTATAAAGTTATTCAATTATAGTAGGAGGCATCATGCAGGAGAAAAATGAACACAGTCCTATAAAGTTTGAAGAATATGCTTTCTCCTGTGAGTTGTAATGATAAACAGCCCTGCTTTCAGCCCTTATCTCTGCACATACTGTGTAGTATACAGGAGAAAGTGTCATTACACTTTCAGATTTCATCTCAATGCAGTCAGTGTGGGCGGAGGAGTAGAACTGAGGTGAGTGCGAGTACAAACACTTTTGTAGCTGCAGCTCTCCTCTGACAACCCTGACAGCTCTTCTGTATCCACCTCCCCCCACACTTACTACCATGAGATGAAAGCTGTAGGTGTTTGTAATCACACTCAGCTTTGCTGTACTCCTCCCACTACATGATGCCTTTTGCTTATGATTGGTGAAAATCAGGCAGGGGGGGAAAAAGAACATGCCCTCAGAGGACAATCTTAGGTATCGCCGAGTTGGGCTTATAATTATAACCTAAACTATCCAAACTAATATTTCTGCAATATAGCTCTTTAAAATCTGATTGTTTTGGCTGTGTATATTTTATATTTTATATTTATTGATACTCTGAGAATCACAGGATTTTCAGCATCCGAAATCCAGCAAAAATTCCACAAAGAAATGCAATACATATTAATGCATGCCGGAAAATCACTTATGTCGTAGTCCTGAATTTAATTTCCAAATTCAAGAATTTGATATTAGCAAATTGTGTTCTTTATGCACAAACCATTTATATGAATAAAAGCAGGTTAAATTCAATCTGAGTTGCTATGAATTGATGTGTAACATTTTGATGTAGTGGTCATACTGCGCTGACCAGTAATACTTCCATTGTGTTCTTTTTTTTATTCTTGCAATATTGTTAAGTTTAAACGGGAGTTCATATTTTGGGTGAGATTATATCTGGAAATACATTTGCAATTCAGATAAAAATAAATGCTATTTTACTGCTTCTTTCTAATGTCACATGGGACGAACAATCATGTAATATCACAATCATGGCATTGCTGTTTACTTCATAAGCACAAAATTACAGTATTACGTATTATAGTACACATGCCTAAAGTAATTTTTCCTTTCTGTTGCACATGGGTTTATGTACCCTGACTGGAGATGCTCTGCAGCTTTTGAGCTGCCAAGTGCAAGCAATACTTCATTAAAGGCAATCTATCATCAGGTTTTGCCACCCGATCTTAGAGCATTTGTTAAGCATCCGCCCCGGCTCGGCAGGGCTTCTTTGCCTTCTCCTATGGCCGCTGCTCTCTGCTGTTCTCCACCCTCGGTTTTGCAAGTGGCCCTGCGTGATCCTCTGTGATTATCTGCCTAGGCCTATATAATGCCCACCAAGACACACACCTGTGTCTTAGTAGTAAGACTCTTAGGTTTCATGTGTCCTGTCAGCCTGCAGCCTCCAGTGCTTCTAGTACCTGCACCATACCTTCTTTCCGGTGTTCTGTCAGCCTGCAGCCTCCAGTGCTTCTAGTACCTGACCATACCTTTTTTCTGGTGTCCTGTCAGCCTGCAGCCTCCAGTGCTTCTAGTACCTGCACCATACCTTCTTTCTGGTGTCCTGTCAGCCTGCGGCCTCCAATGCTTCTAGTACCTGCACCATACCTTCTTTCTGCTGTTCTGCCAGCCTGCGGCCTCCAGTGCTTCTAGTACCTGCACTATACCTTCTTTCTTGTTTCTTGTGTCCTGTCAGCCTGCGGCCTCGAATGCTTCTAGTACCTACACCATACCTTCTTTCTTGTGTCCTGCCAGCCTGCAGCCTCCAGTGCTTCTAGTACCTGCACCATACCTTCTTTCTGGTGTCCTGCTAGCCTGCAGCCTCCAGTGCTTCTAGTGCTTGTTTCCCGTGTGCCTTACCTGCCTGCTGCATCAACACCTGGTATCCTTGTGCCCACCCAGACCTAGGCTTAGAAGATCCACCTCCCAAGGTGAGCCCACAGCTGCATCATAATGTAAAGATATAGACCCTGTTTCCAGTGATGTGTCACTTACTTTGCTGCTTGCTGTAGTTGTAATCCACAGGAGATTACTACTAGAGAACTAGTAATCCTTCTGCCAGGTAGTCGTCGACATTCATGAATTCTGTATAACCCAAGCTCTACCACTGATTGGCAACTTTCTGCCTATGCACAGTGTACACAGGAAGTTGTCAATCCTTGGCGTGGATGGTGTATTCAGAGAACTGGTAGATCTGCAGAAGAAAAAACTATGATTGTATCAAAACTATAGCAAACGATTTCATAAGTGATACATCGCTGGAATCGGGGTCTTTGCCCCTACCTCATGTTTCTCTGAGGAAAAACCTGGTGACAGATTCCTTTTACTTGTACCATATGAGCACTTTGCTAGCATTGCTTGTTTATTGTAAGGATAAATTCTCATAAATTGGATCTAAATCAAGCAAATCTGACACATATCTGACTGTAAGATCCGCCGCAGACAAAATTACTCTGATTTGTGCTGCATGTGTGATGTTTGCAATGCTGTAGATTCACAGGAGGATTGTCATGCCTACAGCCACCACAAGGTGGAGTTTCCATTAAAATCAATGGGAGCTAAATAAAAATATATGGATAACCAGATATTCCGTGGGAGAATATCTTGCTCTGCCGAGAGCCCAGAAAATCTTCTCTCTTTCATGGGAATCCCAACCAAAGTAGTAAAATAGACAAGCTGTATTCCATCTCACAAAGCGATGGTAAGATAGATTTTGAGAAGTTAGGGACACAAAAGCCCATATTCAAATGGGATTCATTGGGAGGTGATGGACCTTCCCCAAAGACAGAGAGACGACGTCTTAGTGACCTATAAAATGGGAATAGCCCCATTTATAAGATCCCATATGGTTTTGTATTATATTTCTGGTAAATCTATATAGATTTCTAATAAATTATGTAAGATTGATCCAACATGACAGAATTGAGAGATAGTAAAAGACAGTTTCATGCTTGTTACATCTCTAAGTGCTAACTTTTCGACAAGAATAAATTACAGTAATTTTAGGTTATTCTTAGGCTGAATGCTTCATATTATTTTGTGCCTTTATTTCCATGGAAGTATTACCAAAATGGCTGGCCGTTGGTGTACTTACATAGTGATTACAGTAATTGTATCTTGTCCTGGTTAGTGCTGGGGATACTTCTCAGATTAGATCCTCGGCATGTTATTTAAAGCCATTCTTATTACATGTGGTGGCCATTTAGAAGCAGCAATAAAGTGCATGTTCACTAATTAACGCCATTTTACATTGTTACTTTCAGATATACTAGGCAGACATTATATTCCTGTATAAATGACTAAATAATGTTCATATGTGAATATATTCATAAAACCCAGTGTCAGGCATGTGAGGTGTCAGTCTGCATGTTAACATTTTCTTGTGAACATGATGATCACACTAGGTTACTAAAATTAGGTAGGCACAGCTTGCAAGAAATTGGAATTGATCTATTTCTACTATTTAGCTCTTTTAAGCCTTCATACCTGGGTGCTTTTCCATTTTTGCACTTTTGTTTCCTCTTCCTCCTCTTCCACGAGCCATAACTTTTTTTCTGGTCCAGATGAAGCATAATTAGATGCGAAACAGCTGTAGCCAAGTCTTCACTCTGTATTCCCATATGACCTTGGAATAAAAAGCACAAAATGATACTTATTTTTCCTCTCTTCTTGTAATTTTTTTATTTCTCTGTTGACAAGCCTTATGTGGGTCTTGACTTTTGTGAGATAATTTGTAGTTTTGAATAACCTCATTTATTTTGACATGGAATATACTGGAAATTGGTGGGAGGGGGATTTAAAGCATTTTTAAATGGTGAAACAATACAATTCCGGCGATGTTTTTGGGGTTTTATTTATACAGTATTGAAATCACCAGTCAGTATGATTATGGCAATACCTACCTTATAAAATCTTTTTTATTATTTAGGTGGTAGAAAAAAAATTCTGAAATTTATAGAATAATTTTTTTTGCTATTCTATGATAATGGTTTGAGGTTTCCATCAATGGAGTTGTGTGAGAGCCTGTTTTTGCATGGTGAGCTGACATTTTTGTTGGTACCATTTTGGTGTACATGCAACATTTCAATATCTTATTGCATATTTAGGTGGAATTGCGGTGACCAAAAAAATCACAATCCTGGTGGTTTCATTAATTTTCTATTTGTCTTTTACTGTATAGGTTTATTAATTTTATATTTTGAGCGGACTTACACGGATGCAGGAATGCCAAAGATGACATATATACACATGTATATATCTCATATTTGGTATGGTATATACAGTATATATATATATAGTTTTTTATTTTTTAAAGGGGTAAATGTAGAGGTGTTTCAACTTTTTAGACTTTTTTTTTTTATTTTTTAACATTTTTTAAACAGTTTTTATTCTTTAATGTCTTCAGGACGCCTGATCGGTTGCTCTATATAATAGAATACTAAAATATTGCAGTATGTAGAGAAAGTAGCACAGGCCTTCAGTGGGCCTCTGGCTGACATGGCAACCCTGCTATCATGCCACATTCCCTGGACTCACAGCCTTATATACCACTGTCAGAGAATGACGGCGTCATTTAAGGACCGCACGCTTATCCAGACTGCCTTCATAAGAGACATAGTTTATAAAAACCCAGTAGGGTCGAAACATTCAGGATACAGATTGTTGCACAAAAATTATATATTACCTGGCAGATGTACATTCTGTACTTCACAATAAATTCACCTTGCAACTACTAAAGAGTACACATTGATTTTTTTATGTGATTTGTTACGGGCAACATACCCCACTCTACTGAGGACCTAGATACCAATTGATGAGAGCAATCCAATTGCTGTTATATAGACAGCATAACACAGACTGTATCTGCTGAGTATAGTGCAGGCTCAGCACCTGAACGCGCTGCATACATAGGCAGCCGACATTGGAAATAGTGGTATGTCAGTAAAGGTGTAAGCATTGCTCATTGGATGCCTAAGTTATGCTGGGGATCTCTTTGTAGAATTTTTGTGGCCAGCTATGTGGGTTTTTGGAGCCAATTGCTGTGATTTTGAAGTTGGTATTTTTTTTTAACATGTCAAACAACCCCAGGCTCATTTTTGTTTAATCCAAAATCAATGGGTCATAGTTGGATTATGAAATATCTTGGATTACTATTTGGTTAGAGACTAATATTTAAAGCTTCCTTTTAAACCTCAAAGCTAAAAAAGAAACCTTAAACAGTAACTAAACTGTCATTTATTTCATTATCCTCAAGGCAGTGAAGTTTTGCGAGAATTTACCTGGTTGCAATCATGCAGACAGGCTCTCTGATCTATGCTGCCTGCGGTTTAGGTAGCATGAGTCAGATAACAAGTTCTCTTTAAATATGCTTCTAAAGGAGCATGGACAGGGCATTGAAACAGAACTGCAGCATAGTGATTGGGAGAGAAGGAAGCAAAATTAAATAATGAAGTATATTACAAAAAATTAACGTATTTTTCGGACTATAAGATGCACCCCAGGTTTAGACAGCAGGAAATAGGAAAAACATTTTTTTTATTAATTAAAACTTCCCTGCCGGTTTAAAGTGGAGGTTTCTTTTTTACTAATTTTAATGCACTAGGGTAGAATAGGGAAGTAAAAGATCTATTGTTAGTGTTTCTTTGCAGTGTGTATTATACACATACAGCTCTGCTACATATACACAATATAGACACACACAGCTCTGCTACATATGCATATATAGACACACACAACTCTGCTACATTTGCACATATACATACATACACAGCTTTGCTACATATGCATATATAGACACTCAGCTTTGCTATATATGCATATATAGACAATCACCTCTGCTACATATGCACATATAGACACACTCAGCTCTGCTACATGCACATTTACAGACATACACAGCTATGCTACATGTACACACAAACCCACACACACACACACTGTACATTATCACATCTTGCAGTTCCTGATCGAGATCTGAACGGAGACTGCACAAGCTGATCTGTCACATGACCTGAAAGGTTCTTGAGTTAATCCGGTGGAACGTCCTTCAGCTAGCTGCTCAGCTTGTGCAGCCTCCATGCAGGTCCCGGTAGCTTCTTTTCCTGCTCTGCACCAATCACATAGATCAGTGTGTGGCAGCAGGAGGGAGAGCAGCTCTCTCTGTGATCAGGAACCTCCTGTAAGATAATTAAATAAAACAAAAGCTTATTTTCTCTTTCAATGGTTTTTTCCTCAATGAAAATAATAAAAGCTTATACTCACCACCCATATCGATGCCTTTCCAGTGATGTCAATGCTGGGTCTCCTGGCTCTCCTGTGTCATTGTCATTCACATGAGCATAGCAACTAGTCAGAGGCTGCTGACCGACTACATCCTTTACTATTTTAAGAAGCTCCATAGAGGGACAGAAGCGCACACAAAATAGGGCAATATCGTCTGGTAAGAAATGGGTATAATCGATGGTAGCGCTCACCTAAAGGTGTTATGTGCAGGCACAACACCTATAAAGGCATGGAAAGCAGCTGCTGCTGCCCCGTGGCTGGAGGAAAAGGTTCTTCCAGAGGTATAACAGCAAAAATAGAAGCTGGCACGTTTAGGCGGGCTGCGCTGCAGGAGTGAAGAGCCTTGGGATTCCAAAACGGTTTTTATTAATACCAACGCGTTTCTGCACTGGACCAGCACCTTTCTCAAGTTATAAAATCCAAGTATACCTTGAGAAAGGCGCCAGTCCGGCACAGAAACGCTTTGGTATTAATAAAAAACGTTTTGGAATCCCAAGGCTCTTCACTCCGGCAGCGCAGCCCACCTAAATGTGCCAGCTTCCATTTTAGCCTTTACTATTTTGTCAGAGCGTACTACCGCTGTGATGGAATATTGATGAGCAGCTGCTGATCAGTGGCATCCATTCATGCTCCATCGATACTCTTTTTGATTGCTCACTTCATGGACATTCAGTGGCAGAATATGATCCAGGCTTATAGCCCTTGACTGCATTGTGCTGTAATGATGACAGTATGTTTTCTCAGTTAAAGCTCCTTGATGCATGTTGTAGTTATTTCCTATTGACATAGTCAAACTTTCTGAATATCAACAAGTATCTACACTTTGTTTGCAGCACACCCAAAGTTAAATGGAGTGACACAGTCCACATGTGCCCAAGGAATCCACTTGGTGCATAGCCTAATAAATGTGGTAAAGACTGTGCTCTTCAAGGAGATTAAAAAAAAATTCCTTTATTACTCCATAAAAAAAAATCCAATAGCGACGTTTCGACCTGTAAGGTCTTCATCAAGATTCCTTCAGGCCAAACGTCACTAATGGATTTTTTTCTGTTGTGTAATCTCCTTAAAGAGCTCTGCCTTTATTACATTTTTCATGATATGCATCAAACTTTCTGAATGTTACTTGCTTCTGGCACATTTTTAAAGCTTTGAAGGACCCATTCCTGCAATATTTTGCTATTCATGTCTGCCAGGTTACAGTATATGCTTGTAATGAGGTACCCAAATTTATAGTGACTGGGTATTCTGAAAATATTCTACTCTCTGGTGAATAATGATATACATTATATGGGCTATTTCCTGTAGTTTATGTGTTATCAGAATATTATAGGTCACAGGATGAGTGACTTCTATAATTCTTAATAATATGTAACTCCTGATGCTGCGGGACCTCTTTTCAAAGAAAAATCAGAAGCTTCATGTCAATAACTGATTTAATAAATGGACCACTTCTTCAAAACAAATCTGGGGAAGCTGAGGTTGGTACTACAGCGCCAACTATAGAGAGGGGAAAAAAATCCTGGAGGATGGAGAAGTGTATTTATCCACACAGGAGTGCCTCCAGGATTTTTTTTCTCCTCTCCTGCTTTCGTGGAGGCCACTGTCTGGCCAAAACAGTTGAGCAGCCAATGCCCCTGGATGAGCTGCATACCATTGGTGGTGACCTCTCATTACTATGAAACTCTCACTAGAGTTGTGCCTGGATAAGCACAACTTGCTCAGGTGAGCATATAAATGTTATATTTTACCCTTTCATAAATTGATTTTATTTGTTGCTCTCAGGTAGCCCTCTTTCACAGTTTTTTCTGCCCAGAATCTTTAGTGCCAGCTATAGTTTCCCCTACTGTGCCGATCACTTTGTGTCACTGGATTCACTGCTAATCCCAATATTTTTCTCCCTACAAGTGGCATCCACACTGTGCCTTGCCATGCAGTGGCATTCCCAGTGTGCCTTGCCATGCAGTGGCATTCCCAGTGTGCTTTGCCATGCACTGGCATTCCCAGTGTGCCTTGCCATGCACTGGCATTCCTTTCTATGGATATTCATAATATTGCTGGAATGTCTCATTTTATGTGAATGCCCAAATGAATGTTAGAACCTTTTTCTTAGGTTTTTTCCTTTGCTGGTCACATGACCTTGTTGGCCTATTTAATCCTGCTCCGCCCTTCTGGCTTTGCTGGACTTCATTGTTTAACTACTTTCTAGCTAGCCTGTGCTCTGTATCTAACTCTGTTAGTTTGCTTGGTCTACGGACCTCTGTGTTCTATATATTTTGTTTGTTCGTCTGTCTGCTACTATTTCTGTTAGGAGGTGTCCCATTTTCCTCCCAGTCCTTAGTACTTGTAGGGATTCCTTCCCCACATCTATAGGTCTCCGTACAGACTAGCTTAGGACTTTAGCAGGTCTGATCGCAGGATCAGGTCCCCTGTTACATCGTAGGGATTAAGCTGAGTTCTATCGTAGGGACAGATCTCCTCTCTTTCCTTAGCTCTGGTAGCAGAACATAACAGTAAGTCCAGCCCAGCAAATGCTCTAAGGAAAGATTTTTTTTTCTGTTCCATCATGGTGTCGGTTCTGGATTTGGCTAAACACCTGCAGGGACTCTCTTTGGAGGTGACTGAGCTCCGTCAGCACGTGAGTAACTGTCCTGGAGCACATTTCTTGGAGCCTAAGGTACGTTTGCCGGATTTATTTTTTGGTGAACACCGAGAATTTTTTTCATTTAAAAATGCTTGCTTATTGTGTTTTCGTTTGAGACCCAAGTCCTCTGGGGATGATTCCCAGCGCATAGGGTTTATAATGTCACTTTTGCGCAAAGAGCCTCAGGAGTGGGCCTTTTCTTTGCAACCTAGTGATACATGCTTCAGTTCAGTGGATAGTTTTTTTTCTGCTTTGGGACTATTATATGATGATCCTGACCGTGTCTCATCAGCTGAGACTGAGTTAAGACGTTTGAGACAGGGATCAGGTAATGTGGAAAAATATTGTACTCATTTCCGTCGATGGTCTACTCAAACAGGGTGGAACGATTCTGCTCTGAAAAGTCTATTTCTTGCTGGGCTCAGTGAAAGGGTTAAAGACCTGCTAATTGCTTATCCTACACCTAAAGATTTGCAACAGGCTATGCAATTAGCTATACGGGTGGATAGGAGACTGCGTGCAAGGGTTAATGAGAGCAAATCCTCTGCTATGTCAGTTTCTGGTTATGAGAATGTGTGTACTAACAGTGGTGAATCGATGGAGATTGGAGCGATGGCACCTCGCTCTCAAGAAAAAGATCGCAGATTTTCTGAAGGCTTGTGTTTCTATTGCGGAAAATCTGGTCATTTAATTAAAGACTGTGAGCTTCGTATCAAGAAAGAAAAAAAAATGGTCAGTCATGCCCGTATTGCCTGTTTAAATTCCAAGGGTGTATTTTTAGCTGCTTCCACGATTGCTCAGGAAAAATTAATGGAATTTCGGGTGTTTGTTGATTGTGGGTCTACTCTGAATGTTATTGATGGGGGATTCTTGGAAAGACTCAATTTAAAACCCGAACCTTTATCATCCCCCATTGCTGTGGTTTCTGTGGATGGTTCCCCTTTGAAGAATATTACTATCAAGGTCTGTGAATTTCCTCTCACTATTAATGGTGTTCACCATGAGAAATTGGATTTGGTAGTGTTGAATAACTTGCCTTCTCCAGTAATATTGGGATTGCCCTGGTTAAAATTTCACAATCCTGTACTGGATTGGTCTACCAGTGAAATTAAATCCTGGAGCCATAAATGTTATGACAAGTGTTGTAACGGGCGTATTGCAGCTTTGGATAAGGGAGAATTGCCTGTTCCTATTCAGGATTTTTGGAGAGTTTTTTCTGAGAAGGAATCGCAGGTTTTGCCTCCCCATAGAGACTATGATTGTTCTATTGAATTTGTCCCTGGAGCGACTCTTCCTAAAAGTCGTTTATTTAACCTTACTATTCCTGAGAGGAAGGCTTTGGAGGAATACATACAGACAAGTTTGGCCGCCGTTCACATTAGGCCCTCTAAGTCTCCTGTGGCGGTTGGATTTTTTTTTGTAAAAAAAAAGGACGGCGGTTTACGTCCTTGTCTGGATTTTCGTGAGATTAACAAAATTACTGTACGCAATCCTTACCCACTGCCATTGATTCCTGATCTGTTTAACCAGTTAATGGGGGCCAAGTGGTTCTTTAAAATTGACCTTAAGGGGGCATACAATCTGTTGCGCATGAAGGAGGGTGACGAATGGAAGACTGCTTTTAACACTCCTGTGGGTCATTTTGAGAATCTGGTTATGCCTTTTGGTCTTACTAATGCTCCTGCATTTTTTCAGAATCTTATTAATGACATCCTTAGACCTTTGATCGGCAAAAATGTGGTTGTGTATTTGGATGACATTTTGATTTATTCGCCGGATCTGGAGTCTCATTGGCGGAGCGTACGTGAGGTATTACAGTTATTAATGGACAATTCGCTTTTTGCTAAGCTGGAGAAATGTGAGTTCGCTGTACAGAGAATTAGTTTTTTGGGCTACATTATCTCCAGCGAAGGTTTTGAGATGGACCCGGTTAAAGTTCAAGCTGTACAGGAATGGCCTAGGCCTATTGGTTTGAAATCGATACAGAGGTTTTTGGGTTTCGCCAATTATTACAGAAAATTCATAAAAAAATTTTCTAGTATTGTCAAACCTCTGACCGATCTCACCAGGAAAGGTGCTGATGCGGTTCAGTGGTCTTCTGAGGCCATTGAAGCTTTTGTGTATCTCAAGGAGAGGTTCACCTCTGCTCCCATCCTTATGCAGCCTGATGTGACTAAGCCGTTTTTGGTTGAGGTTGATGCTTCCTCTGTGGGGGTTGGCGCAGTATTGTCTCAGGATAACGGGGATGGATTACATCCCTGTGCCTTTTTTTCAAAAAATTTTTCGGAGACTGAACTGAATTACGATATTGGTAATCGGGAATTATTGGCTATTAAACTCGCATTTGAACACTGGCGCCACTTCTTGGAAGGTGCGGAATTTCCCGTTCAGGTTCTTACGGATCATAAAAATCTGATATATCTTGATGCTGCCAAGCGCCTGAATGCCCGTCAGGCTAATTGGGCACTGTTTTTCTCGCGGTTTAATTTCTCCGTTACTTACATCCCTGGTACTAAGAATGTTAAGGCGGATGCCTTGTCTCGCTGTTTTTCTCCCATAGTCGGTGCTGAGAAAGAGGAGAACATTTTACAAGAAGGTGTTGTGATAGCTGCTTTGGACTCCGTTTTGGAAGATGAGATTCTTAAAGCACAGGAGAATGCCCCATCTAACACTCCTCATGGGAGGTTGTTTGTGCCTGGGACCTTTAGGAGAGATTTGTTTGTTGAGTGTCACGAATCTCGGTTGGCAGGTCATCCCGGAATCTCTGAGACCAAGAGACTGGTGGGTCGCAGTTTTTGGTGGCCTGGATGGCAGAAGGAAGTTGTAACGGGTCTGGGAGGAGGAACCTCTGAGCTACTATACAAGGGGGCGGACCTTGTAAGGGAGCGGGTGGCAACCAGGGATGACGGGCAGGCAGTCACAGCAGGTGACCGGGACAGTCTCTGAGAGAACGGGCTGGAGGTCACGGCAAGTGACCGGGCAGTCTCTAGATGAACGGGCAGGGGGTCACGGCAAGTGATCGGGGCAGTCTCTGGAAGAACGGGCAGGGAGTTACGGCAAGCGACCGGGGCAGTCTCTGGGTAAAGGGTAGGTACGACCTGTGATGGCAGAGCCTCCGGGTAGGCTAGCAGGCAGGTGGTAGATGTGTGCTCCCAGGTGAGCAAGCGAGAGTCTCTGGAATGGTAGGTGGTCACAACACGTGACGGCGAAGCCTCCAGGTAGGCTAGCAGGCAGGTAACAGGTGGGCGCTCCCAGGTGAGCGGGCAGGAGTCTCTGGAAAGGCAGATGGTCACAGCACGTGACGGCGGAGCCTCCAGGTAGGCAAGCAGGCAGGTAACTGATGTGCGCTCCCAGGTGAGCGGGCAAGCTGGTCCATAGACAGACTGACAGAAGTTGGAAGGCAGACCGTCGGACCTCAGGCTAGCAGGCAGGTAGCAGACGTGCGCTCCCGGGTGAGCGGGCAAGCTGGTCCTTAGACAGACTGACTGGATTTTGAAGGCAGACCATCGGACCTCAGGCTGGCAGGCAGGTGACTGGATATCAGGCAGGACAAAGACAGCAAGCTGGCAGGAATCTGGCAGGTAACTGGCAACGGGACCTGAGGGCTGAAGCACAGGTGAGACACAGTGCAAACAACATTGCTCGGGCACCTCCATTTTGGAGGAGGTGCCTTTTATATGGGAGGTCCTCCGGCAATTGGCCGGGGACTCCTTAGGACGGCGCGCGCGGTCCCTTTAAGAGAGGGG
The DNA here is from genome assembly GCF_046119375.1 of Phyllobates terribilis. Lineage (NCBI taxonomy): Eukaryota > Metazoa > Chordata > Amphibia > Anura > Dendrobatidae > Phyllobates > Phyllobates terribilis. Next base: position 398,436,870 of record NW_027362763.1, read on the forward strand.
GAGCGCGCGCGCGCGCGCCCTAAGCACACTGCCGGGGAAGGAGCGCGCGCCGGAAGCAGCGGGGAGAGCGGCGCTGGAGGACGCCGTGCCAGGAGCGGGGAGGTGAGAGGGACGGCGTCTCTGCCTAGAACGGGGCAGGGACGCCGATGCTACAGTACCCCCCCCTTTAGGCCCCCTCTTTTTTTGGCCAGAAAGAAATTTTTCAAGGAGAAGCGGGGCGTTGATGTTCTCCCTGGGTTCCCAAGTTCTCTCCTCAGGACCAAACCCCCTCCAATCTACCAGAAAAAAGGTTTTTCCTCTTACCCTCTTGGAGGCCAGAATACTCTCTACCTCAAAGATGTCATCAGCGGAAACCGGAGCAGGAGGGACACCTGGATTTTTGGAAAAAGAGTTAAAGACAACGGGTTTGAGGAGAGACACGTGGAAGGAGTTGGGGATCCGTAGGGAGGCCGGGAGTTTTAATTTGTAGGCCACAGGGTTAATTTGCCTGAGTACTTCGAAGGGACCGATGAATCGAGGACCCAACTTGTAGGAGGGTATTTTGAGCCGCACATGTTTGGATGAGAGCCAAACCTTGTCTCCCGGACGGAATTGGGGCGGATCCAGACGTCTCTTATCAGCATATCTTTTCATCCGCTCAGAGGAGAGAAGAAGAGCGGACCTGGTGCTCTCCCAAATAGTAGAAAATTCGCTGACTAGAGACTCCGCAGCAGGGTTGTCCACAGAAACGGAGACAGGAAGTGGAATCCGGGGATGTTGGCCACCAACTATAAAGAACGGGGATTTGGAAGAGGACTCGCTCTCATGGTTGTTATAAGAGAACTCGGCCCACGGTAGGAGATCCACCCAGTCCGAGTGGTGAGCATCCACGAAGTGCCGGAGGTAGCTGGACAAGATCTGATTGATCCGCTCCACTTGACCATTGGACTGAGGGTGGTAAGCGGAGGAGAAATCCAGGGTAATGTCCAGCAGCTTACAAGTGGCTCTCCAGAAACGAGAGGTGAACTGAACCCCACGATCCGACACGATGTGGAGGGGCAGACCATGGAGACGGAAGATGTGGCGGATAAAGTCTTTAGCCAACTCGGGTGCAGACGGAAGACCAGGCAGGGGAATAAAGTGGGCCATCTTAGAAAAACGGTCAGCGACAACCCAAATGACGGTACAACCGGCAGAAACTGGAAGATCGGTGATAAAGTCCATAGCGATGTGCTGCCAAGGAGCAGCAGGTACGGGAAGGGGCAGGAGATGGCCGGCAGGTAGATGTCGGGGAACTTTGTTACGGGCACAGGATGAACAGGCCGCGACGAAGTCTACCACGTCCTTACGTAGGGTAGGCCACCAGTAATGCCGGGCAATAAGTTGAAAGGTCTTCTTTTGGCCAGCATGGCCAGCTAGTTTAGAAGAATGTCCCCAGCGAAGAACCCTCTCCCGATCTGGCACAGCTATGAACGTCTTACCGGGTGGAAGACGAGTTAGATCCAAAGGGGCCACATTCATCACCTTGGAGGAGTCGATGATGTGCGTAGGTTCCTCCTCTTGATCGGAGGACAGGAAGGACCGAGACAAGGCATCAGCTTTGACGTTCTTGTCCGCCGGACGGAAATGAAGAGTGAAGTCGAAGCGGGCAAAAAACAACGACCACCGGGCCTGGCGAGGATTGAGCCTCTGGGCATTTTGGAGATATGCCAGGTTTTTGTGATCCGTGTAGATAATTACCGGGTAGAGAGCCCCTTCAAGCAGATAGCGCCACTCTCCTAGTGCCAATTTGATGGCTAGCAATTCCCGGTCTCCAATGGAGTAGTTGCGCTCCGACGAGGAGAAGATTTTGGAGAAGAAGCCACACGTTACCATTCTCCCGGTAGAAGACTTCTGGGTGAGCACCGCTCCGGCTCCGGAGGAGGAAGCATCAACCTCCAGGTAGAATTGTTTATTACAGTCCGGACGGTGCAGGACGGGAGCAGAGGCGAAGGCTTTTTTTAGGGAAAGGAAGGCCTCCTCGGCTTCAGGCGACCATATCCTGGGGTTAGCCCCCTTATGGGTAAGTGCAGATATGGAAGCAGTCCGAGACGAGAAGTGTGGGATGAAAAGACGATAATAATTAGCGAAGCCCAGGAATCGCTGTATCGCCTTCAAACCTTCAGGACGAGGCCATTTTAGAACGGAAGAGAGCTTCTCGGGATCCATTTGCAGACCTGTTTGGGAGATGACATAGCCCAAGAACGGAAGGGAGGTCTGATCGAAGAGGCACTTCTCGTATTTGGCGTAAAGGTGGTTCTGCCGAAGCCTAAGCAGGACCTGACGAACATCCCTCCGGTGTGTGGGGAGATCCGGAGAGAAGACCAAGATATCGTCCAGGTATACCACTACGCAGGAGTACAGGAGGTCACGGAAGATGTCATTGACTAGTTCCTGAAAGACCGCGGGAGCATTACAGAGACCGAAGGGCATCACAAGGTACTCGTAGTGACCGTCCCGGGTATTGAATGCCGTCTTCCACTCATCTCCTTGACGGATACGGACCAGATTATACGCTCCTCGAAGATCCAGCTTGGAGAAGATCCTGGCGCCCTTGAGCCGGTCAAACAATTCGGAGATGAGTGGCAGGGGATATTTGTTTTTTACCGTGATGAGATTGAGTCCTCTGTAGTCAATACAGGGACGTAGCGAGCCGTCTTTCTTTTTGACAAAGAAGAATCCGGCTCCAGCCGGGGAGGTAGATTTTCGGATAAATCCCCTAGCCAGATTCTCTTCAATGTACTCAGACATGGCTCGGGTCTCGGCTGCAGATAACGGGTAGATACGCCCACGGGGAGGAGTGGTGCCAGGTACCAGGTCGATCGGGCAATCGTATGGCCTATGGGGTGGCAACGTCTCAGCTTCCTTCTTACCGAAGACATCCGCATAGGGCCAGTAGGGAGCCGGGAGACCAGGTAAGTTAGCTGGAGTAGGCTGAGGGCGAAGTGGACGGACTGGAACCAGGCAGGTCCTATGGCAGTCAGGGCCCCATCGGAGTACTTCACCGGACCGCCAGTTCAATACGGGTTCATGTGTCTGGAGCCAAGGTAGACCTAGCAACAAGGAGTGAGAAAGTCCGGACAGCACATGGAATGAGATCTCCTCAGAGTGCAGCATTCCCACCTGTAGGGTTATAGGTTCGGTGACGAGCAGGATGGTCTCCGAGAGAAGTCTTCCATCCACGGAGGCAACTGACAATGGCTCAGCCAGGGACTTGGTGGGAATATGGTATCTCTCTACCAGAGACTGGGTGATGAGGTTTCCAGCAGCTCCAGAATCCAGATGGGCGAGTTCAAAGAGACGGTTTTCTCCCCAAGCAATAGAGACCGGTAAGGTCAGAGACGGAGAGGACTTACTTTTGTCTAGGACGACCTCTCCGAGTGGTCCTAGACACTGGCGTTTCCCGGCTTTTCCGGGCAGGAACGGATGAAGTGCTTCTTACTGCCACAATAGAAACAGCTTCCCTCGGCTCGGCGAGATTCTTGGCGAGAACCGACCATCTTGGTCTGGTCGACCTGCATAGGCTCAGGAGAGACGGAGGGAGTGACGGGTTGCTGAAAAGTAGGAGCTAGGCGTGGAAACCTCCTCTCACGGGTGACCTCTTGGGCACGCTCCTGGAACCGCAGGTCAATCCGGGTGGCAAGAGTTATCAGGTCATCGAGGGTGGTAGGAATGTCCCGACCGGCAAGTTCATCTTTAATACGGCCGGACAGACCCTCCCAGAAGACGGAAACCAGAGCGTCATTATCCCAGGCCAGCTCCGAGGCAAGGGTACGGAACCGTATGGCATATTGGCCCACGGTGAGGCTTCCCTGACGGAGGCGTAGCAGTGACGATGCGGATGAGGTCTTCCGTCCGGGTTCGTCGAAGACTTTCCGGAAAGCCGTGAGAAAAGCAGGCAAGTTGGACACCAGGGGGTCTCCTCTCTCCCATAGAGGATTTAGCCAGGCCAGGGCCTCCCCGGTGAGATGGGACATGATGAATGCAATTTTGGCTCGGTCGGAGTTAAACTGGTGGGACAATAGTTCAAAGTGCAGGGTGCACTGATTTATGAAGCCCCGAGCCTGGGCGGAGTCGCCTCCGAAGCGAGGAGGTGCAGAAAGCCGGGGTCCGGGGTAGGATATCATGGTATTAGTGGGCAGCGGAGCTGCCGGATTGCGAGACATGGCACTGGCGGAGGTTGCTGGTGGAGCAGTCAGAGTGTCCAGGCGAGTATTGACATTCCGCAGGTGACCCAGGATGGACTCCTGTTGGGACCTTTGACGGGACAGTTCATGACACAGGTCCGAGAGCGAGGGGGCTTGGGTGCCACCGGGTTCCATGGCCCGAGCAAACTGTAACGGGTCTGGGAGGAGGAACCTCTGAGCTACTATACAAGGGGGCGGACCTTGTAAGGGAGCGGGTGGCAACCAGGGATGACGGGCAGGCAGTCACAGCAGGTGACCGGGACAGTCTCTGAGAGAACGGGCTGGAGGTCACGGCAAGTGACCGGGCAGTCTCTAGATGAACGGGCAGGGGGTCACGGCAAGTGATCGGGGCAGTCTCTGGAAGAACGGGCAGGGAGTTACGGCAAGCGACCGGGGCAGTCTCTGGGTAAAGGGTAGGTACGACCTGTGATGGCAGAGCCTCCGGGTAGGCTAGCAGGCAGGTGGTAGATGTGTGCTCCCAGGTGAGCAAGCGAGAGTCTCTGGAATGGTAGGTGGTCACAACACGTGACGGCGAAGCCTCCAGGTAGGCTAGCAGGCAGGTAACAGGTGGGCGCTCCCAGGTGAGCGGGCAGGAGTCTCTGGAAAGGCAGATGGTCACAGCACGTGACGGCGGAGCCTCCAGGTAGGCAAGCAGGCAGGTAACTGATGTGCGCTCCCAGGTGAGCGGGCAAGCTGGTCCATAGACAGACTGACAGGAGTTGGAAGGCAGACCGTCGGACCTCAGGCTAGCAGGCAGGTAGCAGACGTGCGCTCCCGGGTGAGCGGGCAAGCTGGTCCTTAGACAGACTGACTGGAGTTGGAAGGCAGACCGTCGGACCTCAGGCTGGCAGGCAGGTGACTGGATATCAGGCAGGACAAAGACAGCAAGCTGGCAGGAATCTGGCAGGTAACTGGCAACGGGACCTGAGGGCCGAAGCACAGGTGAGACACAGTGCAAACAACATTGCTCGGGCACCTCCATTTTGGAGGAGGTGCCTTTTATATGGGAGGTCCTCCGGCAATTGGCCGGGGACTCCTTAGGACGGCGCGCGCGGTCCCTTTAAGAGAGGGGGAGCGCGCGCGCCCTAAGCACACTGCCGGGGAAGGAGCGCGCGCCGGAAGCAGCGGGGAGAGCGGCGCTGGAGGACGCCGTGCCAGGAGCGGGGAGGTGAGAGGGACGGCGTCTCTGCCTAGAACGGGGCAGAGACGCCGATGCTACAGAAGTCATTAAGTGGGTGCGCCAATGTACTATTTGTGCTAGATCTAAGTCCTCACATACTCCTGCTGCGGGGTTGCTTTGTCCTTTGGAGGTTCCCAGTGCTCCTTGGACACATTTGGCTATGGACTTTATAACTGACCTTCCCCCCTCTGAGGGTTTTACTGTCATCTGGGTGGTCGTGGACCGTTTTAGCAAGATGTGTCACTTGGTTCCCTTCGTCAAACTGCCCTGCGCTAAAACTCTCGCTAAGGCCTTTGTCAAGGAAATTGTCAGACTTCATGGCGTTCCTACTGACATTGTTTCTGATAGGGGTCCTCAGTTCGTGGCTCGTTTTTGGCGTGCCTTTTGTGACAGGTTGGGAGTTCATTTGTCGTTCTCGTCCGGATATCATCCTGAATCTAATGGCCAGACAGAAAGGAAAAACCAGAATGTTGAGCAGTTCTTGCGTTGTTTTGTGGCAGACAATCAAGAGGGGTGGTCTGAGTTTCTGCCACTTGCTGAATTTGCTCTGAACAATCATACATCTTCTTCTGCTGGTTGTTCGCCTTTTTTTTGTTGTTCTGGGAGACATCCGTCGTTTGGGTCGTTCTCCAAGTTGGGATCTGCCGTGCCTGAGGAGGAGAATTTTTCCGGTGATTTGGAGAGAGTTTGGACGGATGTGCGTGGTAATCTTCAGGAGGCCAACAGAAAATCTAAAGACTACTTTGATAGGAAATGACAGGAGGTTTTGTTCGCTGTTGGTGACATGGTTTGGTTGTCCTCTAGGAATCTGCGGTTGAGGATTCCTTCTAAGAAATTGGGTCCCAAGTTTGTAGGGCCCTTTAAGGTGCTTCAGGTTGTCAACCAATCTGCTGTTAGGTTGGAGGTTCCTACCTCCTGGAGAATTAATCCGGTATTTCATGTCTCTCTGTTGAAAAAAGCTGTTGTATCGGATTGTGACGCCTCTGCCTCTGTTCCTCCGGTGGTGGAGGACGGGGAATATGAAATTTCTCGCATCCTTAACTCTAGACAGTATAGAGGTAGTTTGCAGTATCTTGTGGCCTGGAAAGGTTTCGGACCCGAGGATAACTCTTGGGTGAGGTCAGATGATGTTTCCGCGTCCAGACTTATCAGAGCGTTTCACAGGAGATTTCCTGATAAGCCTGGTCCTAGGGGATCCGGAGGATCCTCTTAGAAGGGGGGGTACTGTTAGAACCTTGTTCTTAGGTTTTTTCCTTTGCTGATCACATGACCTTGTTGGCCTATTTAATCCTGCTCCGCCCTTCTGGCTTTGCTGGACTTCATTGTTTAACTACTTTCTAGCTAGCCTGTGCTCTGTATCTAACTCTGTTAGTTTGCTTGGTCTACGGACCTCTATGTTCTATATATTTTGTTTGTTTGTCTGTCTGCTACTATTTCTGTTAGGAGGTGTCCCATTTTCCTCCCAGTCCTTAGTACTTGTAGGGATTCCTTCCCCACATCTATAGGTCTCCGTACAGACTAGCTTAGGACTTTAGCAGGTCTGATCGCAGGATCAGGTCCCCTGTTACATCGTAGGGATTAAGCTGAGTTCTATCGTAGGGACAGATCTCCTCTCTTTCCTTAGCTCTGGTAGCAGAACATAACAATGAAAAACTCAACAGATAACATTACAGTGCCTATCTAGTAACACATTTATTAGCAATTAACGGAAGTAAATTAACTAATCAGGTTGGCCAGGGTCAATGTTACTCATTATTTCCCAGTCACATGGATGACTACCTATATTTGCATCAGTCATCGGGGACGTAATATCTGTCTTTATTACATGTGTTCCTGATTCGTGTCCAAATGCAAAATGCCCGAAGAGCTTTACCTACATGGTTGTTATACTAATGGTTTCCAACTGTGCAGCAGATCTGTGTCCGGGTATATAACATACATTAATAAGATGGATCTTGAGCTATACAATGTCTTTGAACTCCATAATCAAGTTCTAAAACATGCAGGATTTAGAGATCTAGGATCTTCATTGACTTAAACAACAAATGTATCTTCAACAAACCTTGGGATAAGGATTCTTCTGAACAGGATATTAGTTTGTAATAGAAACTAATGCAGGGAAGAATTTCTCCTGACTTAATGTGAGCTCTGCTGGAAAAATAAGGAGGAAGATTGCAATCTGAAGGCTGTAAAAGGCTAGAAGCCTGCATTTTATGACACTGAGTGTGATGCTCTCTCCTCTAACCTCTGAGCTGCCAAGAAATAAAACAGATCAGGTAAGTAAAAATAGATCCTATTTAAAATGTATGAACCTAAGTGTGTTATACAAGCTGTAACCGTGCGCTTGCATTCTACTGTTCATTACCACAAGATAGTTTGAGCAGCGGAGGGACATTTATCTCCTGCAGTTAAACATTTACGTGGATGTTGATTATAAGAAGACATGACAGTCTAAATATAGGCAGAAATATTACCAGCAGCTGCTTTCCTGTGCTGTGCAATCTGCGCAGCACTTTCCACAGTTCCTATACCTCCTCTGCTAGTAGACATGACTTCTCCGTATGGTAAATAATCCCCCAACCCAAGTTTTCTTTCAGCGTCCTGTACATTTTCCTGCCAGACCTAAGCAAGCACAGTAGTATTTGCTTTGTGCAGTGGGTGGTCTGTGACGGTCTGAGTGTCAACCTTGTGCTAACATAGTACAGTATATACCACCATGTCATGACTAACCACATTAGCTGAATAAGGCTGTATTTGGCATTGGGGAATCTCTTGTTAGGTTGTACTTAGCAAAGATCTTTTACGCAAGTTAAACAGTCTTTTAGAGTTTGAGGGGACTGTAACAATTTTTGTTTTGATCTTTTACTACAATGTCATATCAATGAAGTCGAATTTTTGTTGACCATTTTTCTTTACATTTAACCTTTAAAATACAGTAAATGGAGAAAAGTATTGGGATTCACCTTTTGGTCCTTGAATTCAGGTTTTTCTAAAGACTGCACAGAATTAGGGCATGTTGCTGTAATAGAATGCCACCATTCTAAGAAGTTAGTTCCGGACATTTCTTCCCTTCTAAATATTTCATGATCAATTATGAGTATTATTATTAAAACATGGTAGTATTTAGGAATCATCTCAGTTACAAAGTGGCCGACAATGTAAGGTTGCAAAGTCATGTGACCAAGTCCTGAGGTTCATAATGCATAAAAGTTATCAACGCTCTGCAGACTCCATAACTGCAGAGTGCCAGGTCTCCTCTGGTATTAACTTCAGCACAAAAACATTTCCTGGAGCTTTTGACATCAAATTCCGTGGCTTGCATGACCAAGCACAATTCAAAGCATTAGATCGAATTTTGTAAAGCACACCACCACTGGAGTCTCGAGCAGTGGAGTGATGAATTACACTTCGTCAGTATTACGGACAAGTCTGAGTTTGGTGAATGCCTGGAGAATTTACCCACCTGCACGTTTGGTTGAGGAGGGATGATGCAATGGGGTAGTATATCAGTGCTCGGACCTAGGCCCCTTAGTTTCAGTGAAGGGAAAACTTACTGCTTCAGAATACCAAGACTGGTTGGACTTATGTATACTTACAACTTTTTGAAACAGTTTGGGGGAATCCATTTTCTTAGCAGAATGTTCCCTACTTAGATCAAACTGGCAGGTTCTCTTTAAATGAGCAGATTGATCTTTTTGCCAGAAATATATGTTCCAAACATTTTTTAACATACTTGTACTTGTTTTAGCAGACATAAGTATTTAATTTCAATAGGTTAGATTCAAATACACTATGTGGACAAATGTTTTGGGACTTTTCCAAATTATATCCACAGAAGCTTATTTGACACCTCATTCTAAATTTATAGTCATTCATATGCAGTTGTTTTCCTATTTGTAGCTAGAGCAGAATCCACTCTTCTGGGAGGGTTTTCTATGAGATTTTGGAGGTGTCTGCAGGAATTTTTGCCCATTCATCCAGAAGAGCATTTATGAGGTCAGATACTGATGTTGGATGAAAGGTCCTGGCACAGGTGTAACTTGAAGCTTTTGGGACTCAAAGCAAAATGTCCAAAGAGGACCCTATTTATTGTTACAGGTCCGGGTGGTGGAACCTCTGTGCTTCGGTGCAAGGAGGGACCAGAGGGGCGTGACTAAGTGCCTACTCGGCCTGACCCAGGTCATACGGTGGCTTAGTCGACTCCGTGAACCAGGGAGGGACTGGGCAGGTGAACCAGGTGCCACTCTGGGACCGACCATGTGTGAGAGCAGGCGACTCCCACGGGTCAGGTGACAGGAGCTGACCGGTAGAGCAGATGAGCACGGCAGGCAGGCTGGCGGGTGGTCCAGGTAGATAAGCAGGCAGGTACGGCTGATAGCCAGACAGGCGCTCCGGGTAGGCAAGCAGGCGGGCACGACAGGTTACTTGGCAGGTGCTCGGGGTTGGTTGGCTGGCGGGCACGGCAGGTAACTGGCAGGTGCTCCAGGTAGGCAGACTGGTGGGCACGGCAGGTAACTGGCAGGTGCTCCAGGTAGACAGGCTGGCGGGCACGGCAGGAAACTGGCAGACTGGCAGGCAGAACTATTAGACAGACTGGCGGGCGGGACTGTAGACAGACTGGCGGGCTGGACTGTTAGACAGACTGACGGGCAGGACTGACAGGCAGAGGGACCTGAGGGCTGAAGCAAGTGTTTGCACACGGAACAACAACCTTGCACAGGCACCTCCATTTTGAAGGAGGTGCCTTATATAGGAGAAGTCCTCCGGCCAATGGCCGGGGACTTTTTAGGACAGCGCGCGCGGCCCCTTTAAGAGAGAGGGAGCGCGCGCACCCTAAGCACAGTGCCCGGGAAGCTGCGCGCGGTGCGCGCCACAGCAGCAGGAAAGTAGGAAGACGCCGGACCAGGACCGCGGCGGTGAGGGGAACGGCGTCTCTGCCCGGAAGGAGGCAGAGACGCCGATGCTACATTTATCACTGCTATTTAATAGTATTCTTATTTGGCCAAAAGGACCTTTTGGATTCCCCTAGACTTTAGGGCTCAGGTGAGACTGCCACCCCTGCACCCACTATAGTTACACCCTTGGGGTTTTATTCGCAGTCTCAGTTCTAATGATGTTCATTAGGGATGAGGTCAGAACTCTGTCAGTGAAATTCTGCGGCACAGTCATATGGGAACAGAAAAGGGCCTTCTCCAAACTGTCCCCACAAAGTTCGAAGCATAGAATTGTCCGAAATGTCTTATGCTGAAGCATTAAGATTTCCCCTCACTTGAATTGAGGGGACCAAGGCCCCTTAGCTTTGTGACGTAACTCTCGCTGAGCCATGGAACTTATGCTGGGAAGCTCCTAATACACAGGCTTTGTGCTGATCTCTGCTGATTTCTGCAGTTATTGAGTCGGCAGCGTGTTAGTGCTTTTTTACGCAGCGCTCTTTGATCTCGCTCTCATGGCTGAGTTGTTGTGCTTCACAAACACTTCCACATTTTAATAATACCACTCACAGTTGCTTGTGACATGTTTAAGATTAAAGACATTTTACAAACTCACATTTTATAAGGGTGGCATCTTATTAGGGGATCATTCTTGAATTCGGTGAGTTCTTTAGAATTATCCATTCTTTCATAAATGTAAGGCAACTTCATGGCTAAAGATACCTGTGGCAATAGGACTGAAAAAAAGCCTGAATTCAGTGGCTAAGATTCGTGTGTCCCAATACTTTTTCCATATACTGTAATGTGTGCACATGGTCAGTACAAACAAGTGACAAATAATACAAGAAACTATCAAAAAACCTTAAGCGTGGGGGTGATTGAAGCATCAGTGTACGAAAGGATTCTTTATAATTAAAGCTTCCATACACATGAAATTAAAGGGGTTGTCCAGTACTATTGATAATTGTCCAATGTATTTTTATGTTGAAAAAAAGTTTCTTTGTAAATACCTTGCGCTGCTGTTAGCGCCGCTCACAGGCAGTATCACTGGCCGCTTACAGGCATCACGTGGCCCTCGCTGATGTCACATCAAGTGAGGCGTGACATCAGTTCCGCTGTCACCGCGGTGGATGCTGGGCTGTGGGCGGGGTTACCCCGTACATCACACCCAGCATCCATCTCGCGCTTTCCCAATGAATGGGGAGAGGGAGAGTGCGTGGCGGATGCTGGGTGTGACGCGCGGGGTAACTCCGCCCACAGCCCAGCATCCACCGTGGATCGCAGCACTGAGTCACCCCCGGCTGCATCCGGAGCTTGACGTGACATCAGCGGATGTCAGAGCCGGCTGCAGCCGTAGGTTACGTGATGCCTGTGAGCGGCCAGCGATAGCGCCGCTCACAAGCAGTAACAGCAGCGCAAGGTATTTACAAAGAAACTTCTTTTCAACATAAAAATACATTAGCCAATTACCAATAGTACTGAACAACCCCTTTAAAGACTTCTAAACCTGCTAGCGTTAGTGAGATCAGCTAACCATCTGATGGCTATGGGTGTCTTCAGACTTTTCTCCAACAGATGATGTTTCCTAGCGAAAAAGACGTGTAATTTAAATCCAATCCTTAGGTTCTCCAGGGAATAAAAGCTGGTGATAGGGATTTTTGTCAGCACCTTTCTCCTCTCTCCCCACCAAAAACACATGAACACTTGGTGCATGATGGAGCCAGGAGAGATATGAGGCTAATATTTACATGTAGGATTTATTGCACTATATTAAAATTTGGCATTAAAGTTGTGCTTCTACTCGGACAACCCCTTCTGAAACTCTTTGTTTCCTCCCATATAATAATACCCATATTCGCCTTCAGTGTGTCGACACTGGCTCTCCCAGGGCTCGCGTGACAATATGTCACACGATCCCGGAGGCCAATCAGTGTCCTCTTCACTCTTCAATCCTTGTTAAAAATCAGGTATCAGGAGGAAGTGATAGGGCAGCCGCAGCTCTTACTTCCTTTGGATGTCAATTACATCCGTAGGGGAGCAGAGTGAAGCCAGCAATGATTTTCGACAGGGATCACGTGACATAACAATGTCATGTGATCCCCGGGAGAGCAAGTGCCGAAACCGCTGGAGTGGTGATGGCACCAGAAGTGAGTATAGGTGTTATTATTTTACTAGGGGGAAACAGTGATTCAGAAGGGATTGTCCAAGTAGTGGACAACCCTTTTAACTATATGCATTCTAATTTATTGCAAATGTTTGGAGCTTCACAAGATTTGCTCCATTTTTTTAAGGCCTTGGAGCATATTTATAAATAATGTCTAATTCTTACACAATGGAAACTTAGACTAAACGGTCTCAAAAAGTGCCAGATTTCTCAGTGTCTCATGTTTGATAAATCTGTCTAAATTTAAACAGCCTAGACTAAGTTTACACCACTTATTAGTTGGCTTAATTTGTGGAAACAATTTGATCCAAAATTTTGGCACATGATGTTGCATGTTAACCACCCAACTTTTCATTGAGGACAAACCCCTTTGTCAGATAGGTCTGAGACACACAAATATTTTTAACGTCTGAAAAGTCAGTCTTTCACTCAAATTCCGCCAGAATTCTGGCTCATGTAGCTTTATAAATGTACCCAATGCATCTGATTTAAAACTCAACGAACTAACAAAGTAGAAAACTGTGTTAGTGACTCCGGTTTCACATTTTAAGTGCAGATTAGGCTACATACGAAATGTAACAGCATCTTATAAAACACCTGGGAAAGACTGCAGATCTGTATGCTGTAGGCAATGTGTACACTACAGAAATTAGAGGAGTAATATTCTCCTTAACCAGGGAAATGGAGTCTCCGCAGGACTTGATAATTCCTCATTGCAGCAAAAAGCTGGAAACAAAGACGAATAATCCTTTAAGTTATGAAAGTTTTATGTGAAAAGCCTAAAACTGAACAGTAAATAATATTACTTCCTGAAAGGTTTTACGTTCCCTATAGTCTGCGTCTCCTATCCGCTGCGGCTGATAGCGAAGCTTACCAGATTTTGGATTGTATTGAATAAACCAGCACAGTGTATTGCTAATCTGAGATGGTCTACTGTCTTGTATGTATTATTCATTGTGCAAATATACTGTATTGCAGTACATTTGTGCAAAAAGAGAAAATAAGCTGAAGATTTCAGCCAACATAATATTTACACAATTAGAACTATCACACATATACAATAACCTGGACATATATTGACCTGGACGAGAGGTGGATGAGGTAGCTGACTGCTTAGAGAGCCCCATTGCAGTAGGCAGTGGGTACACAATTGTACTGAAAATAACATTTCATAATAATTGACAAAAGAATTTCATATATTGTTGTTCCATGTAACAATGTGTGGAACTATGCCATGCAGAGCGATTGCCTGCAGAGGCTACCCCTTACCCAGCCAGCAGATTAAAGCGTTCAGCAGCCAAGTATTGGTAGTAACATTCATGCGCATGAGTTTTATATGTAACTGAATAGATGCCATGATCACAATAATCATTACTCACATATAATACCGATCTCATATCTCAGGGGCCTTTAGAAATGCTAGTTTCATCCATGGCTAACTCTTCCCCGAAAATCTTACTCCAAGAAATGCATATATTATGTCTGAAATTATTATTTATTATTATAGCGCCATTTATTCCATGGCGCTTTACATGTGAAAAGGGGTATACATAATAAAAACAAGTACAATAATCTTAGACAATAGAAGGAGGAGAGAGGACCCTGCCCAAGAGGGCTCACAGTCTACAAGTATGAATGAAATGTATGATAATAACCAAGAACCATCAGTGCTACATAATGAGTATAAAAATGATTAAATAAAGACTACAACATCAATTTCGGTAATGTGGCACTGACTCTTAAGGTGTAACTGACCTTTCCCTTCTTCATGTGTTTAATGGGAAATACGGGCCTGCCAATGAACATAACATTTTGAAGCAAGTCCTCAATCTGTTGCGGCCAATGAAAAATAATCATCCGAACTGATAATTTTATCAAAATGCACATAATAATCTCTAATGATCATCTGTTCTGCTCGTGTTGCTAACAATAATCATTCTGTGGTGGAAAAAGTTTATTAATGGACAGCACGGTGGCTCAGTGGTTAGCACTGTTGCTTTGCTGCGCTGAGTTCAAATCCCACCAAGGACGACATCTGCATGGAGTTTGTATGTTCTCCCCGTGTTTCGTGGATTTCCTACTGGTTCTCCGGTTTCCTCCCTAAGACATACTGATAGGGAATTTAGATTGTAAGCCCCAATGGGGACAGAGATGTGATGTCTGTAAAGCACTGTGGAATATGATGGCACTATATAAGTAAAGTAAGTAAATAAATAGATGCATTTATACAGTTGTCAGTTAAAAGCAGAGAGGAGAGCTTATGGAGCACTTGCAGTACCCATCTTCAGCGCACTTGCAGGAGTGGAGAGTGCCAGGGTAAAGATCACTTTCTCATTCAAGGTGCTGCTAAATCCTTCTTGTCCCATGTTAAATATATTTTAGGTCTCCTACTTTGCACTTTCAGCGGTTTTTCAGTGTCAGACAGATTGCCTTCAACCTCTTCCCAAAGAGTGAAGTACTTATACTTAATATGCCTGATGTGGTATGTGGAGCGGGCTCAGCTAATCTCTGCTGTTTAACCCCTTAAATGCCAATGTTAATTGCTGAGAGCAACACTTAAGGAGCATCATCTTGGGTGGCACACTGTTTCGGGCATCCATGATTCCACGGTATCCCCCTGACATGATCATGAGGTGCCGATGGTTTGGCATGACGGCCTGGGGCTTACTGCAGGCTGCACTTCATAACAGACCATCAATTTCACTATTTACTGTAATATTGTGATTTTGTAGTATCTTGAATAAGCAAATCAAACAGTTTAAAAGTAAAATAAAAATGTTTTCCGAAATGTATAAAAAAAACATATAAACATTTGAATCGCCGTCCTTTTTCCAGTTTAAAAGTTAGAACGTTAGGTCTATCAAAACACAAAATTATTTAATCTGTATGTTAAACTCCCTAAAGCAAAAAATAAGCACAACACCAAAATTGCCATTTTGCAATCTGTGCGCTGCCTCCATAAAAATGCAAAAAAAGTGATAGAAACATCCCTAAAATGAAATCAATAAAAAGGTTAGCACGTTATATTAAAACAAGTCTCACACAGCTTCAACAAAAAAATCTAAAAGTTGTCGCCGTAATCATACTGACCTGACGAATCATGCTGAAGGTCAATTTTTTTTATGTATGATAGCCATGAAAACAACATCCCAAAAAAACAATGATCAAGTTAAGTTTTTTTGTCATCATTTCACCACACTTGGAATTGTTTTCCCATTTTCCAGTAAGTTATATGGTGAAATGAACGGTGAAAAAACAATGCACAAAAAAAATGGAAAATCGCATGGTCATGTTCAGAAAGCTTCACAAACTTCATATGCAATTACACTACCAAGATGACATATAGTCGGCACAGTATGCTGGAATAACCATTCCGTGCTATAATATATTGTGTGTACACCTAACACCTTCTTAGATTTTTATTAATAATTCATGGAATATTAGCGGTCATCAAGTTTTGTACTTTTCACTTCATGGCCCCACATATCTGTTGTAAAGAGGTCTAGTCTGTAAAACAGCCCGAACATTTCTTCCTGTGCTAAGAATAAAGAAAAAAAAAAAGAAGCTACATACCAGAGGAGCCTTTGTGATTGTTGCACTTGGTAGCAGAAGACCACATTCAGCAAGGTAAAGCGTTTAGTCCTCCAGTGAATAGTATCAGCAGAACGACATTCATGAGCAGTCAGGTAGGTCTTACACTCTGGATTTTTTGCTGTACACCATTATTGCCAGCTGTTGTAAGGACAGTCAATAAACTGGCACCAGATTACTTAAATGGTCATTGTAATCTACTTGTTATAATCCCTTGTTCTATTTCATTTCAGTGAAGTGCCTCTTAGGTCGATTGATCTACACTTTGTTGTCGGGCATCTAGAATAGTACGACCATCTTAGTCTGATACAGTATTGTAGGTCTCAAACACTGTATGATCTTACTCTGAGGTCATTTCAATGAATTGTATTCCTATTCATCTTCTTTAAAAGTTTAATATTATTAATGTAGAGTTTACCTGTCTTGTTTTTTTTTCATGTATTTTTTTTTATACACACATGGATTTTTTATGTATTTTTTTTGCTATAGAGAAGCGCACTGGTTTAATGTTTTCTTCCTTATGGCTAACATCTAACTTCAGCGTTTTTGCAGCAAAAATTCTTAATGTTTAGGATATCAGAAAAAATAAGAAATGTACATTGGTACTCATACTAATTTCTCATGTCTACTACAAAGGGGAAAAACTCTTGTTTTCGCAATCATTTGGGGAAACCTGTTTGGGAAACCGGAACTTATAATATATACCGTGTAGGTAGAAGTGAGAAATATATATAATAGGAGTCATATATATTTGGTAATTTTTTGGGTAGTTGAGTTTTTGAATTGATTTCTTCTTCTGCCCTGAGAAAGAGATTTGATAAAATCTCACATTTGCGGTATGTGTTGTGGGCGTAAGTTGTTACATGTTCTCTTTTGGACCCTTTTTATATATTTTCCCTTGCATGGGATTGCAGCAGGATTGCATGGTGTATACTGGTTCTTAATTAGTTTCTTGCATCAGGCTAAGAATAATTTGCCTGATTCTGCCTTCTCCTTCCTCTAGAAGTCTATTGTGAAACATAAGGTTCTAAACTCTCAGCAAATACTGTAAATAGTCCCATCGTGGAATTTCAGCTTTTGGAGCCTGCATGTTGTACTATGGAAAACCTTCTTGAGAACTATATAATACTTATTAGGGCTATATTCACATGTCGGCATTATGTCAATGTTTGTAAACCAAATCAAGGAGTGGAACAAACAAAGTCAAAGTATAACGGAAACACTTGAACTTATTCTGCACTTTGACTTATGCCTGGTGTTGACTTACAAATTCTGATGGAAAAGTACTAAAGCTGAGTTTCATATCTTCTTCTCCAGAGAGAACAGAAGACAGTAGGATATTCTTACACAACTTACATGTACATGGCGTGTGTTATAAGCTGTACAAACAATTTGTAACGTCCACTGTTTACACTGGATAGCATGTGTTCATGGCACCGTAATGTTGTATAATCCACGTACATGTGTCTGTTTTGTGAACATTTAAGGAAATTGTGCTTCTAATAGCTTAGGTTTTATAAAGCTTTTCATGAAAGATGGCAAGGAGTCTCTAAGAAAGCACTTCAACAGTAATAGGAACGTACTATTTTTGGATTCTTTGTATAAGGTTCTTATGTTCCACATAAAAGCCGAACATCATATTCTGGTTGGATTACTGATATGGCTAGGGGTATGTTCCAGATATTGTGGTGTGAATAGAGGTTCTCTGCTCTAAAAAGTTTTACACCATTACCGTTCCTCTATGAAACGTATGATTTTATGTTTCTTGTTTCTAAACAATAATGCACAACTTAACATTTTCTTTATTAACATAATTACCTTATACATGTGAAATGCTATTGTATACATGGCATCAAAAGTTAAATGAATGAATTTCACATTGCATTTAGGATTTTCCAGTCTTACCATAAATCTGTAGTCCTACTGTCTTTATAATAGAATGTGTTTATGCACTTATCCTACCAATAACCGGTCTGTACGCCATACAAGAAAAAGTGAATGTCAATGAATAGCACCTCTTTTGACATTCTTCTGCTATATAGGAACTGCGCACCATAAGGCACGTGGAGATGCTTAATTAGGATAAATTCAGAATATCTCATATCAATAGATTACACCACCATCACTATAGCAAAATCGTAACGTTTCAGGTAAATACACTTGATCAGATGTGTCTGTTGGGGTAAATGCTCTCAAAACTAGAAAGGTCCAGGGTTTGGGGTGGGCTTCCCCAGAACAAAGAGGCAACCCAGTACCAAACACTGTGTAGAGTAAACGGTGTGTGTGTCTACAGAAGCTCAGTGGTTGGCTCTAAAGGAATTAGCACCCTATACAAATTTATACTGTCCATTTAGGGTGTGCCACCTACCCTATTGATTACTCTTCTGGTATATGTGAGGTCCAGAAACATTTTCATCCTATTATTTTTTGAGGTCTAAACATAGCCTAAGCTGACACTCATGAAGAATTTTAGCTTGTTGGTATTCATGGGAAATGTTATGTGATACAGTGGTAGTTTTGACTGAATATTCCATACTTTAGCAATGTTTTTGTTTTTTTAAGAAGTGTTTGGTTTCCCCAATTTTGAATGTGTTTAGCAAGGAATATTCTTAATCAAGATTCTTGTGATGTTTAGTTTTATTTTTTTTCCCTGCTGTTAGAATATTCAAGCTCTGTTTATTTCTGTTCCATTATTTGAGCAGAACAATGACATTTACAACAATGACTGACACCAATCTTACCCATCTTACCTCATTGACTAATTGTCATGGGTGTGTCGCCACGAAGATCGTCGCGACTACACAGCCTTACTTCTCGCAGCTGAGTTTTTGGTGCTTTGTGTTTTTGGGTTGTGAGGGAGTTAATTCTCTCTCTCTGTGCTTGACGAGGCTCAGCCTCGCCCAGCTGCAGTTAATGCTGCAGTATTGGGATTCCTTCAAATACCTGCTGGTCTGTTAGGGAAGTTGTCGGTGAAAGCGTTTCTTGCAGACCTTCAGAGTGGATCGTTGTTTGGTGGAGTTCGGAGCGAGGAGTATGTGGTGTGGTTTGTTCCCTTCCTCCCTTTATCATTTATCTCCTAACCTGTTGTTGTTCCCTCTGTAATTGTGGTGTTAGTTTTTGTATGCAAGGTGGTTTTTGGTTTTCCCCTTGTACTGTCTCGTTTGTCTAGTACTGTGTTTTGGGCATTTTCTATCCTGTTTCCCATTGTTGTGATCGGGGTCCTTCTCAGGACTAGATTACTTAGGTTCAGGGATATTCAGGAGTTTAGGGTTACGCTGGCGGCCTGGACCTCTGTACCATTAACAGTACCTCCAGGTTGAGGGATTAGTCAGGGCCCCGTCTAGGGTCAGCTCAGGCCCCTGACCCCCCTGTACGCTGAGACAGCGTGACATTTTCACCGACCGACAAAAAAAAAAAATTTTTTTTTACAACCACCATGGATCCAGTAGCCAGTCTAGCTCGGCAGTTGCAGAGTTTGTCCATGGAGTTGGCGGACGTTAAGTCCAAGGTTTTGTGTCCTCTGGAGCAAGCCAGACCAGAACCTAAAGTAGCTCTCCCTGACAGGTTCACTGGGGGGCGGGACAAGTTTTTTGTTTTCCGGGAGGCATGCAAGTTGTACTTTCAGCTGCGGCCTCGGTCATCGGGGAGTGAGGAGCAAAGGGTGGGAATTGTCATCTCGCTCCTACAAGGGGACCCACAATCTTGGGCGTTCTCTCTTCCCCCGGGCTCCCCGGCTCTCCAGTCAGTGGATAGGTTTTTCGCTGCTCTGGGACTCGTATATGATGACCCAGATCG
Source organism: Phyllobates terribilis (assembly GCF_046119375.1). Classification (NCBI taxonomy): domain Eukaryota; kingdom Metazoa; phylum Chordata; class Amphibia; order Anura; family Dendrobatidae; genus Phyllobates; species Phyllobates terribilis. The sequence continues at coordinate 398,456,736 of NW_027362763.1, forward strand.
GATCTCCCTTGCTGAATCTAAGTTACGTAGGATCCACCAGGGAGATCGTCCGGCGGAGGAATTCTGTTCGGAGTTCCGTAGTTGGGCCACGGACACCCAGTGGAATGACCTGGCTCTTAGGAGCCAGTTTTGTCAAGGGTTATCTGACAAATTAAAGGATGTGTTGGCACAGTATGACCCTCCCGCCTCACTGGAAGCCGCTATGGCCCTTGCTATTCGCACTGACAGGCGGCTTCGGGAGAGGTGCGGGATAACTCCGCCCCCTGGGATGACTCCACCTCCTACAAGGTCCCCTCATATGGAGGTTCCCCTGGTCAGTCCAGAGGAGCCTATGCAGTTAGGAGGGACATCTTTCCGGGGGAGGGGACCGGCGGTGCACCACAAGACTGGAAGGTGCTTCTTCTGCGGGAGAAAGGGACATTTTATTGGGGGGTGTCCATCCCGTCCTTTGCAGAGTAAAGAGTCGTCGGAAAACTACTGATCCCAGGTTGTGTGGTGGACGGCAATCTGGGAGTAGGTATTTCGTCCCTAGGTTCGTCTCAGTTTCTCGTACCGGCGGAGGTGGTGGTGGGTACGAGAACTGAGAGGATATCTGTTCTTCTAGATAGTGGGGCCGGGGCTAATCTTGTGGACGCTCGGTTTGCCCGGGTTCAAGGTATGCTATTGAATATGTTGGCTAAACCCATCCCCATATTTTCGATCGACGCCAGGCCTCTCGCTCAGGGAAGTTTTTTGCAAGTGGTGCATAACGTAAATCTTCAAGTGGGGGCGATATATAAAGAACTGTTGTCTTGTTACGTGTTGGAGGGTCTTCCCACTCCTATTGTGTTGGGCCTTCCTTGGTTAACTAAGCATAATCCGGTTATTAATTGGCAATCCAGGGAGATAAGCCAATGGAGTCAATTCTGTAATAAAAACTGCATGAATACGGTCATCGGTGCTGTCACTCCTAGGGTCTTACCTCCATTTCTGGCGGACTTTGAGGATGTATTCTCGGAGAAAGGGTGTCAGGAACTACCTCCTCATCGCGTGTATGACTGTTCTGTAAAATTGCTCCCTGGGGCCAAGTTACCTAAATCTAGGTTGTATAACCTATCTGGTCCGGAGAGGCAGGCCATGAAGGATTATATTTCTGAGAGTCTGGCTAAGGGGCATATTAGACCTTCATCTTCCCCGGTGGCTGCGGGGTTCTTCTTTGTGAAGAAGAAAGATGGAGGCCTACGCCCTTGCCTGGATTTCCGTGAACTTAATCGGATTACGGTCCGAGATCCGTATCCACTCCCACTTATCCCCGATCTCTTTAATCAGATCGTGGGCGCCAAATGGTTCTCTAAGTTGGATCTCAGGGGGGCGTACAATCTGATTAGGATAAAGAAGGGGGATGAGTGGAAGATGGCGTTTAACACTCCGGAGGGGCATTATGAGAACCTTGTCATGCCATTCGGTCTGACTAATGCCCCGGCGGTTTTCCAACACTTTGTTAATGACATTTTTCGCCGCCTGGTGGGTCAGTTTGTGGTCATATATCTGGATGACATCTTAATTTACTCGCCTGATCTTGTGTCTCATCAGGAGCATGTTAGGCAGGTGTTACAGATCTTGCGGGATAATAAACTGTACGCCAAATGGGAGAAGTGTGTGTTCGCCGTACAGGAACTCCAGTTTTTAGGTTTCCTGGTGTCAGCGTCCGGTTTTCGTATGGACCCAGGGAAAGTGCGGGCAGTTCTTGAGTGGGATCTGCCAGAGAATCTTAAGGCACTACAACGTTTCCTGGGGTTTGCTAATTATTACCGGAAATTCATTTGTAATTTCTCATCCATGGTTAAACCTCTCACAGACATGACAAAAAAGGGGACGGATTTTTCTAGGTGGTCTGACAAGGCTTGTCAAGCATTCTCCTCCTTGAAAAAATGTTTTGCCTCAGCACCCATACTCATTCAACCTGATGCGTCACAGCTGTTCATTGTAGAGGTAGACGCTTCTGAGGTAGGGGTGGGAGCAGTTTTGTCACAAGGTTCGTCCCCTGGTAAGTGGCGTCCGTGCGCTTTTTTCTCCAAAAAATTGTCGTCCGCTGAGAGGAATTACGATGTCGGCAATAGGGAACTCTTGGCTATTAAGTTAGCTTTTGAGGAGTGGCGCCATTTTTTGGAGGGGACAGTCCATCCGGTCACCGTCATCACTGATCACAAGAACCTGCTTTATCTGGAGTCCGCAAAACGTCTGAATCCCAGACAAGCCAGGTGGTCGTTGTTTTTTACCAGGTTTAATTTTGTCGTTACATATCGTCCTGGGTCAAAAAATGTGAAGGCAGATGCCTTATCTCGTAGTTTCCCTGGGGCCGGGAATACGGATGATCCGGTTCCTATCCTTCAAGAGGGGGTGGTGGTGTCGGCAGTATGCTCTGAGCTTGAGGAGGAGGTATTGGAGGCTCAGGGGGACGCCCCTGTTGGACCTCCAGGGAGACTGTTTGTTCCAGATTAGCTACGACAAAAGGTGATCGAGGCACACCATAACTCAGCTTTGGCAGGACACCCAGGGAGTAAAGCAACTGTGGATCTCCTCTCGCGTCGGTTTTGGTGGCCTAACTTACATAAGGAGGTGGTAACTTTTGTTGCGTCCTGTGGGGTTTGTGCGCGCTCTAAGACCCCACATACCCGTCCGTCTGGGGCCCTCTTACCTTTGAAGATCCCGGAGCGTCCTTGGACTCATCTGTCTATGGACTTTATTACAGACCTCCCGCCGTCCTCGGGTAAAACGGTCATACTCGTTGTAGTAGACAGGTTCAGCAAGATGGCACATTTTATCGCTCTTCCTACTCTTCCTAATGCTAAAACTCTTGCGCAGGTGTTCATTGGAGAGATTGTGAGGCTTCACGGGGTACCCTCCGATGTGGTGTCGGATCGGGGGTCTCAGTTTGTGTCCAAATTCTGGAAGGCTTTTTGTACTCGGTGGGGGATGCATTTATCGTTCTCATCGACTTTTCATCCTCAGACCAATGGTCAGACGGAACGTCTGAACCAGAGTTTGGAGACATATCTACGGTGTTTTGTGTCAGAGAACCAGGAGGACTGGGCTTCTTTCTTACCTCTGGCGGAGTTTGCTCTTAATAATAGGCAGAGCGAATCCACTGGTAAGTCCCCGTTTTTTGGGGCATATGGTTTTCACCCCCAGTTTTGTACTTTCAGTAGAGGGGGCTCTTCGGGGGTTCCTGAGGAGGAACGATTTTCATCATCACTCGCTTCAGTATGGAGAGGGGTACTGAATAATCTGAGTACTATGGGGAACCGATACAAACGTATGGCTGATAGGAGGAGAGTGTCTGGTCCAGACCTAAGTGTGAACGATCGGGTATGGTTGTCTACCAAGAATATTAAACTCAAGGTTCCCTCCTGGAAACTGGGTCCCAGGTTCATCGGGCCGTACAGGATCAGTTCTATAATTAATCCGGTGGCATTCCATCTTGATCTCCCCCCTACGTTTAAAATTCATAACGTGTTCCACAGATCTTTGCTTAAGAGGTATGTGGCGCCAATGATACCGTCACCTTTACCTCCTCCTCCAGTGGTGGTCAATGGAAATTTGGAGTTTCAGGTATCGAAAGTCATCGATTCACGTTTTAGTCGCCGGTCCCTTCAGTACCTGGTTCATTGGAAAGGGTATGGTTCTGAGGAGAGAATGTGGGTTCCTGCGTCAGATATTAACGCAGACCGGTTAATTCGGGCCTTCCACACGACTCACCCGGATAAACCTGGCCCTGAGGGTCCGGAGGCCCCTCGTAGAAGGGGGGGTACTGTCATGGGTGTGTCGCCACGAAGATCGTCGCGACTACACAGCCTGACTTCTCGCAGCTGAGTTTTTGGTGCTTTGTGTTTTTGGGTTGTGAGGGAGTTAATTCTCTCTCTCTGTGCTTGACGAGGCTCAACCTCGCCCAGCTGCAGTTAATGCTGCAGTATTGGGATTCCTTCAAATACCTGCTGGTCTGTTAGGGAAGTTGTCGGTGAAAGCATTTCTTGCAGATCTTCAGAGTGGATCGTTGTTTGGTGGAGTTTGGAGCGAGGAGTATGCGGTGTGGTTTGTTCCCTTCCTCCCTTTATCATTTATCTCCTAACCTGTTGTTGTTCCCTCTGTAATTGTGGTGTTAGTTTTTGTATGCAAGGTGGTTTTTGGTTTTCCCCTTGTATTGTCTCGTTTGTCTAGTACTGTGTTTTGGGCATTTTCTATCCTGTTTCCCATTGTTGTGATCGGGGTCCTTCTCAGGACTAGATTACTTAGGTTCAGGGATATTCAGGAGTTTAGGGTTACGCTGGCGGCCTGGACCTCTGTACCATTAACAGTACCTCCAGGTTGAGGGATTAGTCAGGGCCCCGTCTAGGGTCAGCTCAGGCCCCTGACCCCCCTGTACGCTGAGACAGCGTGACACTAATGGAGTTTGTGGGTATCCTGTCCATCCTTTTAACAGAGGCTAAGTTTTGAGTACAAGAAAGCAATATCACATCTCATATCACATCTCATTTTCTTTTCAATTCCAACATAACACGTTATATGGGAATTTCTGGAAAGTTTTGAGTAGAATTAAAATGCTTTGCTAATGATCCTATGATGTACAATACAAAGTTATATTGTGGTACCGTGTTAGCCAGAAAAATCGATGTAAATACTTGTATGCCAAAAATGTAATACTTTTGTCATTTTTGGCATACAAGTATTTACATCTAATGACCCTATCAAATTCTCAAAGTATTTATTTATTTTACGCCCTTATATAGCGCCATTAATCTCGACAGCGCTGTACATACATCATCATCACTGTCATTTTTGAGGCTCACAATCTAAATTCCCTATTATTATTTCTTTGGAGTGTGGGAGGAAATTCCCTATCAGTATATCTAGAAGCGATGTACCCAGAGGAAACCCACGCAAATACAGAACATACAAACTCCTTGCAAATGTTGTCATTGGAGGAATTTGAACCAAAGACCCTATTGCTGCAAGGCTACAGTGCTAACAACTGAGCCACCATTCTGCATTCTTTCAGCTTGCATTCTTCTTTCTGAAAATTAGCTTTTTCTTTGTTTCTCTTCTGAATCAGTGTCTAGTATTGAAAAAATGTGGGCAGTAAATGCAAAGCATTTCAATACTATTGTAGGGCCCCATACCAAAACATTAGTAATCAACTTTTCTTACTACAGTCTGCTTTGCTTAACACAGGTGTTTTCATTTGTGTGCCTATTACCTTTTGGATGCAGCTTTATATTATGTCATCCTTCTGTCCTCTTTCCTGCTGGTAATAGATTCATTTGGATGTTCTGACATTCTATTGATGTTTGGAGTCTGTGAAATTCCTGCTAAGGGTTTTCCCTTTGCTGTTATTTTTGCTATACTTTGCACCTATCTTCTGTTTAGCATTAGGAAATAGACAGTATATTTGTTAACAGTACTTGCTTTATTCTTTGTTTGGTATTTCGTTATTTACTTTACTCACTTTGGTATCTTCCCTTTGTTCAGCACACTTCTCTTTTTGTAGGTAATTCACACTGTTCTGGTCTCAGTTCCTTTGGGAGGAACATGACGCAATTCGTTGGTCTTTTAGGCAGTTTAGGCCAGAGTTGCCGCCTCCTAGTCTGTGGTTAGGTCTATCTCTGTACCCCCAGGTACCACTAGGGTCTGTGGCGTCAAGATATATAGTCTGTACAGGAACCGGCAGGGTCAGTTGCAGTTTTTAGTGTATAACCTATTTTCCCTAGTGAGTTGCAACACAGGCATAGCTATGCTAGGAGCTTTTAGGAACATTCAGGGTGAGCTGCCGTCAAGTGGGGGTGCCATTGCGTTATCTTAAAGTGCCCAACCTCCGCAGTCAGGTAGGGACAGATCAGGGTCAGAGTAGGGCTTTTACAAGTCTGAACAGGGATCTGTCAGGTTCAGGTATTTGTCCCCCTGGTTTGTACATTACACATTTGCATGTGCTTATACAGTCATAACAAAGACTTGTCCCTTTTCTCCTGTATTCAAACATTGTAAGCCCTATATTTAACTTCATGTTTTTCAATATAATCAGAAACAATTAAAAAAAGAATAGTGAGTACATATTTCTTAAGAATTTTCACTGCCTAAAGCTGTCTAGTGAAAACAACTATCTGATTTGTCACTCCGTGTTCATATATTAGGCATTAGTAGATATGTAATGTCTATTTTCTACTATAGACATTAGATAATCAGGTGATGCCAGCAAAAGTAACAACTGTAGACAAATATGTTAGTTTGTTGTCACCTTGCATTCAGTCTTTTAGCTGAGCCAGCTCTTATCTCTGTGAAAACCAGTGCATAGGCAGAAAAAAAGGTCTGTCTCGGCTATTGAAATGAGCAGTCAATCAATGTGTTCATAAACAACACCTATGATGATCTGCCCCAAGAACTCTTATGTTTTGAGCAGAAATCAGGAGTGGAGCTGCTGCAACCTGGGACCGATGCTGAAAGCTGAAGATTGCTGTATTCAGAATATTAGGTCATTTTACATGACAATGACCATCACTTAATTAGAATTCTTTTCTAGACTTCTGTATTACGTTCTAAAATATAGTTGAGTTTCTCCCACATAGGAGTACTACCCTTCAACTGCAACTCTTTTCTTACTCTTTTCTTTTTTGCTTTCAGTATTATGTAAATTTATGTATATTAATAATATATATCTTAGGATACATCAGGTTAAGGAAGGACACAACTGTATGAATGTTGTCTATGCTTAATTGAGGATGCACATAAAGATTTAACTGTCCCATCAGGACATCTGTTTATATGCCTTACTAGGGTTTATGAACATTATGATCAAGCAGCAAAGCTCTTGTAGACTTGACCGGTCCATGTATTATATATATATATATATACACACACAGTTGAAACCAGACATTTACATACACTATATAAAAAAACACATATGCATGTTTTTCTCAATATCTGACATGAAAACAGAATAAACCATAATTTTTAATATTTGCCAAATGGCAGAATAATGAGAGAGAGAGAATGTTTTAAGGCATTTTATTACTTCCTGCAAAGTCAAAAGTTTACATACATTTCGTTAGTATTTGGTACCATTGCTCTTAAACTGAATGACTTGGATCAAATGTTTGGGATATCCTTCCACAAGCTTCTCATAATAGTTGGTCGGAATTTGGACCCATTCCTCCTGACAAAACTGGTGTAACTGATCTAGGTTTGTAGGTCGCCTTGCTCGCACCTGCCTTTTCGGCTTTGCCCATATATTTTCAGTAGGATTGAGATCAGGGCTTTGTGATGGCCACTCCAAAACATTGACTTTGTTATCCTTAAGCCACTTTATTACAATTTTGGCAGTATGCTTTGGGTCATTGTCCATTTGGAAGTCCCATTTCAGCCCAAGCTTTAACTTCCTGGCTTATGTCTTGAGATGTTGCTTCAGTATTGCCACATAATCTTCTTTTCTCATGATACCATCTATTTTGTGAAGTGCACCAGTCCCTTGTACAGCAAAACAACCCCACAACATGATGTTGCCAACCCCGTGTTTCACAGTTGGGATGGTGTTCTTAGGCTTCCAAGCTTCTCCCTTTTTCCTCCAAACGTAATGATGGTCATTATGCCCAAAAAGTTCAATTTTAGTTTCATCAGACCACAGGACATGTCTCCAAAAATTAAGGTCTTTGTTCCTGTGTGCATTTGCAAACATTAATCTGGCTTTTTTATGTTTCTTTTGGAGTAATGGCTTCTTTCTGGCAGAGTGGCCTTTCAGTCCACGTTGATTCTGTACTCGTTTCACTGTGGATATTGACACAATCTTATCAGCTTCCGCCATCATCTTCACAAGGTCTTTTGCTTTTGTCCTTGGGTTGATATGCACATGTCGGACCAAAGCACATTCATCTCAGGGACACAGAACCCATCTCCTTCCTGAGCTTTATGATGGCTGGACATTCCCATCTTGTTTGTACTTGCGTATAATTGTTTATACAGATGAACGAGGCACCTTCAGGTATCTTGAAATTGTACCCAAGGATGAGCCAGACTTGTGCAAGTCCACAACTCTCTTCCTGATATATTGGTTGATTTCTTTAGACTTTCCCATGATGCTACACAAAGAAGTAGTGTGTTTCAGTTGTACATTAAAATACATCCACAGGTGTGTCTCTAATTAACTCAGATGTTGCCAAAAAAACTCTCAGAAGCTTCCAAACACATGACATGATCGTATGGGCAGTCCAGAATTGTTTAAAGGCATAGTAATCTTAGTGTATGTAAACTTTTGACTTTGCACTAAGTTATAAAATGCCTTAAAACATTCTCTCTCTCTCATTATTCTGGCATTTGGCAAATATTAAAAATTATGGTAATCCTAATTGACCTAAAACGGGAAAGTTTATTCTGATTTCATGTCAGATATTGAGAAAAACATGCATATGCGTCTTTTTATATAGTGTATGTAAACTTCTGGTTTCAACTGTATATGGCCAGTTGTATATTATCTGATCACTGAGGGTTTAGAAAGTGGATCCATGATGATTAGCTATTCGCCTGGCCAGCTTAATAATTACTAGCTCTGTTCCCTTGTAGTTTAGGACTGGCATCACCTTTTGTGGAAATGTAAGCAGGCAAGAGGGAATGCCTATAGAAGTGATAAACACTGATAAAATGAAAAGGAGGAGCAGAGAGAGAAAAACAAAAAGTTTTCACTTGTGAGTAGGTCCCAAAAGCTCTTGCACGTAAGCCTCACAATACAAAGAAAAGTATCTACCTGTATATGTATTTCTCTGCATTGCCAACTCCATTAATCCTGACCAAATCCTCAACTCTGTTTGCTGAAATTTAGCCCCAAACTTGCAAGGAACCTCCACCATGCTTCACTATTGCCTGCAGACACTTGTTATTGCACTGATCTACAGCTTTTTGTAATCAAAGCCTTCTTTTAGAGACATATATTTGAAATTTTGACTCATTAGTCAAGAGCACCTGCTGCAATTTTTCTGCACACCATTTCCTATGCTTTCATGCATAGTTGAGTTGCCTGACAATTTTGTCCATCTCAAAGGTATGGCTTTTTGGCCTCAATTTTCTATGAAGATTACTTCTGGGTAGACTTCTCCAAACAATAGATGTCATAGCTGGGTCCTACTGTTGCTGCTTGTTCCGATCGTCTGATATCACTGCTGGACAACTTTTAATTTCACAGGGAAATAATGATGTGTCTTTCATCTGCTACACTAAGTTTCTTTGGCCCACCACCATGTCAGCATTCCTCAACATTACCCATTTCTTGGTGCTTCTTCAAAAGAGCTTGAACTGCACATCTTGAAACCCCAATCTGCTTTCAAATCTTTACCCGGGAGAGACCTGCAGTATAACTACCTTGTGTCTTGTTGCTGTGCTCAGTGTTGCCATTGTGTATGACCTATGACATGAAACTCTTTCACAACCTCAGATTTGTAGCAGAGTTTGCCTTTACCTTTCTCAGTTTTAAGTCTCCTACACAGCTATTTGTTTCATTTAAAGAATATGTTTTAACCTACATATGAAAATCATTATAATTATCGTTTATCTGGTATAATTTGGTACTCATACACCTGTCTAAGCCTACAAAATCCCTGGCTTTGTCTTCAAAACCGCATCAAGGCGTCTTTGTACATTTGCACAAAGAGTGGTCACACCAAATATTGATTTGATTTATATTTCTTTGTTGTTTATTCACTTTGCATTTTGTCAGTTGATAAAGATAGACTATCATGGGTATGTTCACATAGCGTTTTTAAGACATTGATGTACCCACTGAGTTTTTAAGGCAGAGATGCTGCAGTAAAATACGGGGTGATGTTTTTCCTGAAGCATCTCCTCCAGTGTCATTTTTGTGGCTCGGTTGCACTGTATCCACATACCATGACACTTGTATTTTTGAAAGCATTCTAATTTTGCAGCATTATTGCCACACCTGCTGATACCTTTTGCACAATACTATATGTACAATACTCTTCACTAAATACTGTATCTAATATCTATAGCCTCTGGGGGGGTTTGGATATGCAACTGCACTCCTCAACATTGAAACTGCAGCATCAAGAAGGAAAAGTCACGGAGTGATGGAAATCACAGATAGATCTGTTTATGATATGCAAATGATGAAAAAATGAAAACAAAATTTTCAACTCAGTTTATTCAGTACCAAGTATGAGCATCACACGTAGAAATACACACACTTACACACCTTGGCTTGCTGTCAATGAGGTTATAAATGGTTGTCTGATGTTTTTTGCTACTGTGAGCCTGCTTGGCCTAAACATGCTATCAAGGCCTGCAATGTCTCCAGACTAGTCTACCATAGAGATCATTTGGGATGTCATTGTTCGGCAAATGCAAAGTGAGCTGCCAGCAGCAGATCTTGATGATTTACATGCCCAAGTGCATTCAAGGAGGCAGAACATTCTATAGACAACCATTAATAGCCAGGGCTGTGGAGTCGGTATAAAATTAACCAACTCAAACTCCTAAAATATATAATAAATTGGGTACAGTAGTACAATGCAAAATGTGTTGTAAAATGTTTTCATACGAATTTGGGAAAGTTATGAAATGTCCTATGAATGTCGCTTCTGTTACTGTTCTAAGGATCTCGACTTTTAGTTGAGATGAATCTGTGCTGCACTTTATGTACATGCTAATTAGTGAGGCCGTGCTGTGGAGTCAGAAGTCAGGGAAATTGAGGAGTCAGAGTCGGTGGCTTGGCTTACCGACTCCACAGCCCTGTTAATAGCGGTGGGGTTCTGGGTTCAAGTCACACCAACGACAACATCTGCAAGAAGTTTGTATGTTCTCCCCCTGTTTACGTGGGTTTCCTCTAGGTACTCTGGTTTCATCCCACACTCCAAAGACCTACTGATAGCAAATTTAGATTTTGAGCCCCAATTGGGACAGAGGTGATAATGTCTGTAATGCGCTGTGGAATTAATGGCACTATATAAGTCTAACCATGTTATCAATGATGTTATTTATTTTATAATGATAAATTGTGTCTTTGTGCCTGTAATTTCAGTTTTCTGGAGCTGAGAGCGGTTTTATAGTTTTTGTAGTGTATAATTCTAGCTTTGCTTTCCAGCAGTTATGTCATTGACAATAAAGTAACAAACTCACTGTGTAGTTATTATAGAAAAATTATGTACATTGTAAATGGCTATCACTGTTAATGTTCAATATGAATATTACTAAAAATATAATATTTCTTCTCCATTTAGTAATAAAAGCTCTTTCCCTTTTAGAAGTGAGGCTGAAGTCAGTCAGGCTCTCCACTGTCTCACTATATTGATTGCTGTGTGAGACTTCCTGTCTCTTTCATGGGAGTTACCATTGTGTGGGGCTGACTGTGTGCAACATCGGGGAGATGGAGTCCTCTGTTAATATGAAAGTAAAGCCTTTGTCTCTGTAATACTGAGGAAAATCATCTGATTCGCTAATTTATATATATATATATATATATATATATATATATATATGTTTATATACATAGTACAGACCAAAAGTTTGGACACACCTTCTCATTTAAAGATTTTTCTGTATTTTCATGACTATGAAAATTGTACATTCACACTGAAGGTATCAAAACTATGAATTAACACATGTGGAATTATATACTTAACAAAAAAGTGTGAAACAACTGAAAATATGTCTTATATTCTAGGTTCTTCAAAGTAGCCACCTTTTGCTTTGATGACTGCTTTGCACACTCTTGGCATTCTCTTGATGAGCTTCAAAACGTAGTCACCGGAAATGGTCTTCCAACAATCTTGAAGGAGTTCCCAGAGATGCTTAGCACTTGTTGGCCCTTTTGCCTTCACTCTGCGGTCCAGCTCACCCCAAACCATCTCGATTGGGTTCAGGTCTGGTGACTGTGGAAGCGAGGTCATCTGGCGTAGCACCCCATCACTCTCCTTCTTGGTCAAATAGCCCTTACACAGCCTGGAGGTGTGTTTGGGGTCATTGTCTTGTTGAAAAATAAATTATGGTCCAATTAAACGCAAACCGGATGGAATAGCATGCCGCTGCAAGACGCTGTGGTAGCCATGCTGGTTCAGTATGCCTTCAATTTTGAATAAATCCCCAACAGTGTCACCAGCAAAGCACCCCCACACCATCACACCTCCTCCTCTATGCTTCACGGTGGGTACCAGGCATGTAGAGTTCATCCGTTCACCTTTTCTGCGTCGCACAAAGACACGGTGGTTGGAACCAAAGATCTCAAATTTGGACTCATCAGACCAAAGTACAGATTTCCACTGGTCTAATGTCCATTCCTTGTGTTCTTTAGCCCAAACAAGTCTCTTCCGCTTGTTGCCTGTCCTTAGCAGTGGTTTCCTAGCAGCTATTTTATCATGAAGACCTGCTGCACAAAGTCTCCTCTTAACAGTTGTTGAAGAGATGTGTCTGCTGCTAGAACTCTGTGTGGCATTGACCTGGTCTCTAATCTGAGCTGCTGTTAACCTGCGATTTCTGAGGCTGGTGACTCGGATAAACTTATCCTCAGAAGCAGAGGTGACTCTTGGTCTTCCTTTCCTGGGGCGGTCCTCATGTGAGCCAGTTTCTTTGTAGCGCTTGATGGTTTTTGCAACTGCACTTGGGGACACTTTCAAAGTTTGCCCAATTTTTCGGACTGACTGACCTTCATTTCTTAAAGTAATGATGGCCACTCGTTTTTCTTTACTTAGCTGCTTTTTTCTTGCCATAATACAAATTCTAACAGTCCATTCAGTAGGACTATCAGCTGTGTATCCACCTGACTTCTGCACAACACAACTGATGGTCCCAACCCCATTTATAAGGCACGAAATCCCACTTATTAAACCTGACAGGGCACACCTGTGAAGTGAAAACCATTTCCGGTGACTACCCCTTGAAGCTCATCAAGAGAATGCCAAGAGTGTGCAAAGCAGTCATCAAAGCAAAAGGTGGCTACTTTGAAGAACCTAGAATATAAGACATATTTTCAGTTGTTTCACACTTTTTTGTTAAGTATATAATTCCACATGTGTTAATTCATAGTTTTGATGCCTTCAGTGTGAATGTACAATTTTCATAGTGATGAAAATACAGAAAAATCTTTAAATGAGAAGGTGTGTCCAAACTTTTGGTCTGTACTGTGTATATATATATATATATATATATATATATATATATACACACTTAAATTCTAGTGTCGTAATAAATCAACTTATTTTTGAATGACAGTGATGTCACCAATTACAAAGTTTAGGCCACAATACTATAAATAATTATTTTCTGAATTTTCCCACAGAATAAACTGAAATCATTTATTTCTGTGGGAAGAGAAATGTGATATAGCAATGTCAAAAGGAATTGACTTTCACTGGGGGATAAACATCACTTCTGATGTTCAGAACAAGGCCAGTTTCCATATATCCATCAGTGAAGTGTTTAGAGCTCTGAACTTTGTCTGTTTGTAACTTACAGTATTGTTTACAAAATTGGTAAATTAAGTTTCATCTCAAACTACTCTAAGAGTCAAGATTAAAGTACAATTACACTCCTGGGAATACAGTTTCTAACCTCGATGAAAACATTAACATACTGTATCTCTTTTGAATAACATATCTTAGATAACATTAAATGGGTTATCCAGGATTGGGGAGAATGATCTAAACCCTTTCTCCAGAAATAGAACTACTGTTGTATATGGCATGTTTCAGCGCAATCCATTATAGTGGGGAGTATCTATAGTACCAGAGAAAATCTTTATACTATGGTGTTGCTGTTTTTGTTAAAAAATAACAAAACAGACCTTTTTGTTTCTTCTGACTAGTGTTGTGCGAACATGCTTGGATAAGGTGCTATCCGAGCACGCTCGAGTATCTTCGACATGCTCGGAAAATATGTTTGCGTCACCGCGCCTGCATGTCTCGCGGCTATTAGACAGCCGCAACACATGCAAGGATTGCCTGTTTGTCAGACAATCCCAGCATGTCCATCAGCCGCGAATTATGCAACCGCGGTGACGTGAACATATTTTCTGAGCACGCCGAAGATGCTCGGTTAGGACTCGAGCGTGCTCGGATAGCACCTTATCCGAGCACATTCGCGCAGCACTAGTCCTGAGCAACCTTTAGAAAGGATCTATGTAGTAAAATAATAAAGAGTATTCAAATGTATGAAATTGTACAGTATTGGAAAACCAGTCAGTAATGTTAGGGTGCAAAGTTTGTATGTAATGTATAAGGTATAAGTCGGGTACTGTAATTTTGTTCCTTACAGTTGTAGTAAGCTTCTAAAGACATTACATTAAAAATAAAATTTTTGCTAAGATATTATTTATTGGAAGAATAAAAATGTAATCTGTCTCTAAAGCAGTTTCAGCATAGGCGTAAATAGAAATCATAAGCCCTCAAAGAAAAAGTCCTAATTGAGCCCCTATGTGTGTGTATGTATATATAATATTTATATATATATGTATATGCACTGTATAATATATATATATATATATATATATATATACTGTGTATATATATATATATATATATATATATATATATATTCTGTTGAGTAGGCACAGTCAGGATGCACAGTCACAGAAGGGCATACCACCCAACTTTTAAGGACCAGGAGATGGACATGTATTATGACACTTATTGTTATTTATTATTATAGCACCATTTATTCCATGGCTCTTTACATGTGAAAGGGGTATACATAGCACAAACAATTACAATAAATTTTGAACAATACAAGTCGGCGACTGGTACAGGAGGAGCGAAGACCCTGCCCGCGAGGGCTCACAATCTACAAGACATTTAAACAGTAATTGTGCCCCTACTGAAGCTCATTAGTGTTGTCACCCACTACCATATCCCTTTCATGGTAGCGATGGAGTATAATGTCCACAAAATTGTCCCTGTACACTTAGCATGATGACACCACAGTGCCGCCACCAAACTGTAATGCCCCCAAAGTGCCCCCAACACAGTAGGATGCCCACACAGTTCCCCTAACACAGTATAATGCTGTCGAGGTGCCACCACACTGCATAATGTCCTGACAGTGCCCCATTCACATCGATACCCACCCAAGTGACCCCCAACACAGTACAATGCCCCCACAGTGACTCTACAGACTGTATAAGGCTCACACACAGTATGATGACCCAACAGTGTCCGCCCTCACAATATGATGCCTCCAGTCACCTCACCTCAAAGTCTGATGTCGCCTCAGCCCTGCACACAGTATGATTTCCCCTCAACATCCCACAAAGTATGATACCCCCACAACCCTCTTTACACAGTATGATGACCCCACAGGCCTGCATATAGTATGAAACACCCACACAGTGTGATTTCCGCCATAGTCCCACACAGTATGATTGCCCCCACTCCCCCTGTTGCACCATTGTATTCCACAGTATCTGTATCCTGCGGTTGCAGATATCATTAAATTGAGATGCCGGGTGTGGTCTCCCATCTCACAGGCCCAATAGCAGTCACATGTTCTGCCTCTACTAGTGGTACGCAATCGAGTCTCAGCCATATCACAAGATATATTTCATATTAGTGACCTGGCACCTGTATTTACCAATAGCAAGCATTAAAGGAGTTCTCCATAACTTTAACATTGATGGCCATTAGATGATCAGTGGTGTATTGGCACAATCTAGGAGCTGCAAAGCTCCTGTGATCAATGTTTAAATGGAACCTCTCAAAACGACCCCCTCTTCCGAAACTGTATATATGTTTATATATGGTCATATTGCACTCTGAAAGATAATGTCATCAATACCTTTATTTATACAATGCAGACTCGAATCAAGTGCTCTGGGCATGCCATAGCACATCACAAACCTCTGCCTCCTCGCTCTATTCCTGGCACATCCTCACCTTCCTCTGCTTTACTGACAGCTCACTGGCAGAGAGCTAAAGACCCACTCTGACTTCTTGAAATCCATTTTGGTATCTGCTGCTAGAGAATCAGCAAACAGTGGAGAGCAAGTAGAGTGATTTTTGGAGTATTTTTTTTTTTTCTAGTAGTAGTAAGACAACTTAATTTTTAGATGTGATTTGCAGATTGTCTATTTGGCACATTATCTATCTAATGAGATTAAGTTGTTTGAAAATACAGTGACCATTTAATTTTTTGCTTTATTCTGAGTGATGTTTAGACTGAAATCCAAAGTCATTTAGTAAAATAGGATTTTACAGCGTCCTTACCACTTTACTTATTGTTTACTGTACCATTGATGTTAATATCAACTGTGAGTGGAATGGCTCTTAATCTTCACAAAGCACATTATGCTCTTAAAAGATATTAAAACTCGGGCAATCTGCTTTTGAACATTGGTGCATTGGAGCGAATGTTATTTTCTAAAAGCCGTTCAGCTTACATAAGAGCAAAAGAGGTCTGCGTGTATATGTACTCAGACATTTCTCATCGCTTTGGAACGATACCTTCATTTTCAGGTTCAGGTACGTTCATAACAGTTACATAATGCAAAAGGTTATCACGGTATATATGTATTTAAGTTTTGCAACTCCGCAAAACTACTGATCTTTTCAAAAATTCTTCAAAGAGTGTAAATGCCATGCTTTACCCTCGTACCTTTAAATCCCATGCCCAGTCAACCGTTCATTTAAAGAATAACCTACGGAGGTGTGGTGGAGTCTTCTATCGTTATTTAACTGTGTGAACTAGAAAGATGTTACAGCTAAGACTTGTATAATGGTGGGGTTACATGGAATTACACTTCCTTTCAATTGCCTTGCTGGACCCACCAATGCTTTCCTAATATTCGGTGTTACCATAGTCAATATTTGGCCGATATTGAGCTTTACGTAGAGAACCTAGAAATACCAGTGAGAACCAAGGAACAGAATGGGCACAGCCTGAGTCCTCACCTCCTGTGGATCTCCCACTAAAAGAAATGATTACTACTTAACATATCCATAGCATATCCATAACTTATCCATAACGTATTCATAACTCCAGAGCTGTAGACTGATTATGTTCTCCTTTAACATGAAGAAGCAAAATATGCTGTTGGCACTTCTGTTGACCATGTTGTTCTTCGCAAGAATATAGTCATCTTGGCTGGTGGTTTGACACCTAACACTTTTCAGTATAACTTGGTACACTGCTCTTGTATTGTATATTTTTTTATTGGAGTTTTATGTTAAAATATCGCTTATACTGTATACCTGCTGTATTTTTATTTGAATATATGGGTCATTTTATGGTCATCAATGGATAGTGGCTGAATTTTTGGATGTCTTAGACATATGAGGACACATGTTACATAGTTTTCATACACGCTGTGAAGATTTTCCAGTGCTGGAAGTGGCGGGCGCTTAACCGCAAGTATGTGATTTGCATACGTGTAGTCATGTGCCAACTAGACCTCGCTCAATGCAAGTGATTTGAGCTTGATCAGACACAGTCTAGTTGGAATGTAGTCAGAAGTATGCAAATTGCCACTGGAGAAGCAGAGAGTGCGCAATGTGAGAATTCACAAGTCTGCAGTCATTTACAGTGTCTGCAGACTTGCAGCCTAACGCCGGATAACCCCTTTAATGTAAATAATGAAGTCTGATGATGATTAAGGAAAATGAAAAGGTCTGGTTATACCGTTATTCCCATGCAGTTACATACCACTTGATTTTTATGAGTAATAGTCTTTTCAAATAAGATTCTTTTTTTATCCAGAGGAAGATTACAGATATAGATTTTTCAGGACGTTTTGGGTGGGGGTGCTTAACTTCTTCTGGACCCTCCGCCCATATATTATAGAAGTCTGTGTGGTCCATGTTTTACTCTGCAGTGACGTTTGAAAACGCGGACCACCCGGGTGTTGTTAGTCTATGGGCGGACCATAAGTAGTTACCTATGCTTTATTGACCATAGGGTGATCTCATTCTAACAGATGGATATTCTGAAATAAAGAAGAAAGCCAAATCTTCTCACCTGTTATGTAAGTAAAATTAGCAACAAATCAGATGGAAGACAGCCAGGTGGCTCAAGGAACCATACGGACAAAGCTCTCCTTTATCACTTATGAAGGAAAATAAAATAGGTCTTAAATTACATGTTTCAACTTAATGCTGTAAATTAATGTCAAATGTGCTTTCTTTATCCATATGGCATAGCCATTGCAAATCTGGACCAGTTGAAGATATATGTGTACATAGTGTGTCAAAAGTATGAAACAAACTATATATGCAAAGACAATCTATTGTATATGACTGATATATATAAAGTCCACTTGGTAAATTAAAAGCTGTCATCTTGAGTACAACTGAAAGCTTTAAATGGGATTTTTCATGAAAAAAAACTCTCTCCAATGTCCTAGAATGGACTAACCGTAAACCTTTTATTACATTTTTGATACAACTTTTCTAATTCTACTAATGTCGTTGATCAGCTTTCGTGGACAGTGCTTTATTCCTCTTAATTGTATTGGAAGTATTCTAAAAATATTAGAAATATTACTATTTATCCTTTGCTTCTGTATTAGTTCAGTGGATTTGGTTGGTGTCTTTAATAAGAGAATAATAACTTTCTATCACCTAACTAAATTTTCATCTACTTCAATAGATTCTGGCAACAAGAAATTCAAAAGTACAATTCAGAGAAGCACAGAGACAGGAATGGCAGCTGAAATGAGGAGTCGTATGGTGCGGCAGCCAAGCCGAGAGTCGACAGATGGAAGTATTAACAGTTACAGCTCTGAGGGAAAGTAAGTACATGGTAGAGGAAGATTAACAACAATATGTCTGCTAGCACTTCACATTTCCCTTTATCCCATACTAAAAAGAATTCCTGGGGATTGACCTCACATATTACTGTCTGTGCTGTATAGATTTCAACAGATGTCAACTGGAATAGAAAATATCACATCCAAAGAGTATTTCATTATATTCGTGTTACTCATAGCATATTTAGGTCACCATATGAGTTGTCTTCAGTTTTGGAGGACAGTAAACCTTAGCCACACATCTGAACATTTCATTGACTTCTTCTGTCAAAATTCTGAACTACATTTAAAATTCTGCTGGTTGTGATTTGGGCAGACATCATCAGGCAAACAGAAGTCTTGTAGGTATATGCACACGACATCTTTAAGACGCTGATGCATCCGCTAAGAGTTTCCTAGGCAAAGCCACTTTAGAAGTAAGCTGCCTGTGTTTTTCCTGAAGCACCTTCGCTGGTGGTTTTGCCATCATTTTTCTCTTTAAGTTAAACTATAACTAGCGAGTGGCTTCCTAGCAGAAGCAACCCTAAGAATGAACATGTTACTTACTTTAACTTTTTCACGGTTTATGAACCCTGAAGTGGTTAAAAGAAGTAACAAAAGATGAAACATATAGACAGCAATATCGTTTTTACATTGCTGTGCATTATGTTACAAAAAATTTGCAGCACTTTTTTAGGTAGATTCCAGGCGGAATTCGCCTGAAAAGACATAGTGTGCAGATACCCTTAAAATTGTTGTTTAGGGAGATAAAAAAAATCACCTAATGGTCAGATTGTGCTAAATAAAAGAAAGAAACACGTAACCGAGCCCCTACCACTCCCATTCCGAAGCTCCATGGTCCACCTGTGTTCTGTAAGAATTATGTGCCGTCACTGGGACTTGTCACTGGTGTAACCATTCACTGGTCTGCATGCCTTTGTGCCATTGAATCAGTCTGATAAAGAAAAAACTTCTTCTTTAAGGTCCCATTGTTTGGATTGTTTGCATGGTGTGAATGTACCCAAAGTTAAACTTTTTGCTGGTTTTGGTTTCTAAAAAAACAATCAATTAAACATGAACCTAAGACATAAGTGTGTATAAACATTGATTAAGTCTCAACATTTATGGTACAGTACATTTTAGGTAGAATCTGTTTTGCAAACTTATCTCTAATTTTAATTGCAGGATAAATTGAATGATATATGTATCCATCTGCACTCTGTTCCCTGTAATACCATTAAGTGCGGCTGAATGCCAAAAAGTCCTGACCTACTGCAACGTATCATCACCCAGTAATATACAGTAACACTAGTAGCCTGTTGATTCATGGTGATTTTCCTATAAAACCTCTAATTGCTTCTGCATTTTCAAGGAAGAGGACCTATTACTGATTAGTGTATTCTCTGTTCTCTTGAATTGTAACGGCAGGGAATAAGAAATTCCCCAATTCTCGAAGATTAGCAAGAACTATGGAATAATGCAATTCTCTAACAGTCTTTAATGTGGCTTCAAACTCAAACTTCTGTGCTGTGAACTTAGTCCTGGTAAAATATTGTCATCGAACTGTCGCAGATAGAGCTTCAGATTTGTACTACTGAACAGTACCAGACTCACCTGAACACCACATCTTTGTACACTGTCTTGTGGCCTTTCTTGGGTACCGAAGGTACTCAAGTATTGTTGGGGGGTGGTGGATGTCAGAACCCCCATTAGTCTGAAACTGATTACTTGTCCTAAGAATAGTTCATTAATATCTTTATCCCCCAAAATCCCTTTAATAAAAGGAGTTTTTCCAGCCCCTCTGACTGGTGAGTGACATCTGGCTGCTGTGTATGTTACACTAGATTGAGACCCGATGCTATCGCATCGGGAGGGCGGTAATGTCACGATGGGGACTTCTCCAGTCTGTGCTCTCTTCTTTGACCCGTCTACCCCATGTGCTATCCCCCTTGTCTGCTGTCTCTCTCCTTCTTATACTGTGTTCTCCCCTCATGTTCTGTCCCGTTTGAGCTCTCTCCCCCCTGTGCTCTGTCTTCTTCCCCCCTCTGCGCGTTCTCTCTCCTACATCTGCTGTCTTCTCCTCTCATGTGATCTCTTCTTTGACCTGTGTACCCCATGTGCTCTCCCCTTTGTCTGCTCTCTCTCTCCACCCCTGTGCTGTCTTCTTCCCTCATGTGTTCTCTCGTTTGAGCTGTCTCCCTGCGCAGTAAATCAGACCACCGCCATTTTTGTGCAGGCAGATTGCGGCGGTCACATTAAAACTGTTCATGCTCTCCGCCTGTACAAAGATGGCGGCGGTCAGTGAATCATTCGGCTTATCCTGGCGGCGTGTACGGCATGTTCGCAACGGTGTTCCGCTGGTAGTATTGCGCAGGAGTCAGGTACCACCAGTTGTTTCCATATTGAGAACCCATCACTTGGGTGTCCCAATATGGCGGTCGACGAACTTCCGCCGCTTGGAATTCTGGTATCTGGACGGAACAGGATGTGAAGACATTACAAGGTAAGTATATTATAGATACCCAGGAGCCCTTCAATAACTGTGAGAAGGGTGACCGAATTGTCCTCTACATGAGTATATCGGAATTATAAACTATGTGTCCAGTATATTCTCTGATCGCTTCTATTAGCTAAACAACCTCATATATATTTGCTAATAAAAGAGCAGAACTTTACCCATATAGTTACTATACCCATATAGTGTACTGTCTTTACATAAGGCAGCTGAATATAATGACAGATACACTCGAATTTCACTTCAAAATCTGATAAAAAGTAATATGAACATAAAGGAATGTAAATGTTTCCAACCTGATACGAGATATATATTTATTTTGTTTCCAGCTTAATATTTCCAGGAGTAAGATTGGGGATAGACAGCCAGTTCAGCGACTTCTTGGATGGACTTGGACCTGCTCAACTTGTTGGTCGACAGACGTTAGCAACACCTGCAATGGGTAAGAATCGTATAAAGAAAAGACTATCAGGCCCAAATATAAATTCTGTAGACATCTTAATTAAAATCACAGAAATGTAACATGTTTAATAACGTCTTATGCTGTATTTTAAACTTACATTAATTGACCTGGCTCAGATGATTACAGAATCAGAGAGCTGTTTACTTTGAAGACGGAGCAGCTCCGCAGTTGAGCATTTCTGGCCAGCGGCCCCCAACACTAAGAACAGCTGATCAGTGGGGGTGCCGGGTGTCGGACCCCATTCGATCAGACATTGATGACCTATCCTAAGGATAGGTCATGAATGATGAAGTAGATGACAGCTTTAATGCCAGAAAATGAAATCTACATCTCCTATAAGCTAGTGCAGGTTGGTGAAAAAATGTTCAAGATTTACTGATGTAAAGTTTAATAAACCCGTCTAAAAGTTGGTGGCTACACCAACCTTCTGGTGCTACTCATATCTTGGTAATCAGGGAGTCATAGTGGAAATGTTTTCATCATTGTCAACATTTTGCAAGTTTTTGCTCTGACTGAGACCCTTTGGGACTTAGTTTACACCCAATCTGGAAACAATGTATTGTATAAGAAGTAGGCAGTAACATCACAGTTATGTGTGAAAAGAAAATTAACATTTTTGGTAGGTGACAATGTTAGGCTAAAATCCAAAAGACAAACCCAGCATTATGTCCAAACTTCAAATACTTGTAACATATGGGAACACGGCCATGCTTCATTACATTTGGATCATACTAACCCCATAAGTAAGAACTGGTACTAAACATTCTGCTGACTTTTTTTCTGGCAGCACAAGTATAGTTACATATTAATTGTTTGCTTTTAGAAATGATGAGTTCATTTGGCCAAGAGATGCACCATTTTCAAGGCGAGGACTGTGCATACAAAATAATATCCCAATACATCAAATATAAAATATTTAGATTTGATGGGAATTTTTAAACAGATTGGACCATAAATTTCACTTTTTTTAATAACAAGATGGAAATCTCAGGTGAAATCTACCATCTTTACGCTGTAGAATTTAGCAAGCTTTTGGTATAAAAAAACACTAAACTGCAGCAAGGTGTAAAACATCACCACAAGCCACTACCATTGACCTGAGTGTGCTTATGCAGTGTACTGGCCTCCACTTCACTTGCACAATGTGCATGTACGGAATACCGCTGTGTATGGCTAGTGATGATGTGCCTCGTCTGTGGGCTGTCAATTAACTCAGGAGAATTGTCAGCCTGCTTGACTGTTTCTAAGAGTGCCTCCACCTGTCCGAGTGACTTCTCTCTGTTGTTTCTAATACAGTGATCAGTTATTTTCTACCCAATGCTGTTAACCTGTCATTGGCCTAAATAATAGTTTGGTGGTGGTTTGCCTGGCTAAATCTTGCTAATAGGGCCTAGAGTTGGTTCGAATTAATTTGCAGGACCCATTCCATTGTCCACGTCAGTTCAGTAAACTGGAGTCCTAAGAATCACCTCCTACCTGACGGCATCCTTAGGTCTTCTTTTGATTACCCGGCCAGCTCAGCGTTACACATGTGCGTTACACCGCAATGATGACATCGCGCCAGGTCAGTTAATCAAATGAATAGCGACGGATGCCAGGAGGTAGGAGGCGGTTCTCAGGACTCCCAATTATCAGCCTCTGATCACTTGACATGGCCGATGGACCAGGTCCTGCAAATTGTTCTGTAGTAGGTGTACTTAGAAATAGAAGAAGTTCTCCAGAAGTGAAACAATGTTCAGAGTTTCCCCACAGTTGGAAAGTACTGGTCTCAGCATTAGGATTATATGGCTTAAGTTTAAAATGACATACATTAGTTAAAACATTCTCCATAGATGGTGCCGCAAGCCCAGCGTCCTTCGGGTTGGAGTACATCTCATTCACAGAATCATTTATTTGCAGGCCTTGGAATTTATTACATTGCTTTAGTCTCAAGCTGCACAATAATGTTCTGTCTGGCATATATTTATGTTTTTTGTCTCCCAAGAGTTGGTATATTCCTGTAAATGTATATGTATACCCCTTTTCACATGTAAAGTGCCTTGGAATAAATGGCACTATAATAATACATAATAATAGTAAATATTAGTTTAGCAAAAATGGTTGTGTCTAAGAGTATATTAACCAGTGGCTGAGTTGTCCCCCAAAATTTTGCAACTGTCCTATTTATCTGATTGTAGGAGCATGGAAAAAAACAAATTTTTATCAGAAAAATGGAGAGCAGACTTACAGGTGCATCTCCCTAAATTAGAATATCATCAAAAAGTTAATTTATTTCAGCTCTTCAACACAAAAAGTGAAACTCATATATTATATAGAGTCATTACAAACTGAGTGATCTATTTCAAGTGTTTATTTCTGTTAATGTTGATGATTATGGCTTACAGCCAATGAAAACACAAAAGTCATTATCTCAGTAAATTAAAATAATTAACAAGAAACACCTGCAAAGGCTTCCTAAGCATTTAAAAAGGTCCCTTAGTCTGTTTCAGTAGGCTCCACAATCATTTGGAAGACTGATGACTTGACAGATGTCCAGAAGGCAGTCATTGACACACTCCACAAGGTCCCAGCGTTCCAATTTTCATTTGGAAATCAAGGTCCCAGAGTCTGGAGGAAGAGTGAAGAGGCCACAATCCAAGCTGCTTGAGGTCTAGTGTGAAGTTTCCACAATCAGTGATGGTTTGGGGAGCCATGTCATCTGCTGGTGTAGGTCCACTGTGTTTTATCAAGAACAAAGTCAGCGCAGCCGTCTACCAGGAAATTTTAGAGCAATTCATGCTTCCCTCTGCCGACAAGCTTTTTGGAGATGGAAATTTCATTCTCCAGCAGGACTTGCCACCTGTCCACACTGCCAAAAGTACCAATACCTGGTTTAAAAACAACAGTATCACTGTGCTTGATTGGCCAGCAAACACGCCTGACCTTAACCCCATAGAGAATCTATGGGGTATTGTCAAGAGGAAGATGAGAGACACCAGACCCAACAATGCAGACAAGCTGAAGACTGCTATCAAAGCAACCTGGGCTTCCATAACACCTCAGCAGTGCCACAGGCTGATAGCCTCCATGCCACACCGCATTGATGCAGTAATTGTGAAAAAGGAGCCCCGACCAAGTACTGAGTGCATTTACTGAACATACATTTCAGTAGGCCAACATTTATGGATTTTAAAAACATTTTTCAAGCTGTTGTTATAAAGTATTCTAATTTACTGAGATAATGACTTTTGTGTCTTCATTGGCTGTAAGCCATAATCATCAACATTAACAGAAGTAAACACTTGAAATAGATCACTCTGTTTGTTATGACTCTATATAATATATGAGTTTCACTTTTTGTATTGAAGAACTGAAATAAATTAACTTTTTGATGATATTCTAATTTAGTGAGATGCACCTGTAAGACCACAATAGCCACTGGTGGTATTCATTTCCTTATTATTAATTCAGGTGAAGATATCTAGGTTCCTGCACTCCTCTCTTCCTGGAATAGTAAAAATAGGAAAAAAACTTTAAATATGTAATTTACTTAAAAAGTACATAATAAAAAATATGTATATATCCAATAGGCTGGAAAGACGAAACCATCTGGTTTGTGTGACGTGAGAAGTGCTATTCCAGGAACAGAGAAGTGCAGCAGAAGTGTTGTTCCCGGAAGACAGGAAAGCAGGAGCGCAGCTTTCACCTGAGTTATTAATATGGAAATTAATACCACCAGTAGCGTTCTAGTGTGTTGCTATGTCTGTTCTCCATTTTTTGGGGGAAAATGTATTGTTTTTTTGCTATGTTTAAATGGGATCCTGATTGAGGAAGATCCGCAGTGGATTGAAACAGGTAACTAGAAAATAGTGGAATAAGCTCCTTGGAATATTTGTGAGTGGTGTTAATCTGCTATTCACAAAGCATAGGTGCTTTGTTTTTTTATGTATGATTTGTTTTCTTTTTTTTTTCTTCTACTCTGTCATTATAAATTTGAAGGGTGAATAATGCATTCTTAATAAGATTTTTATTTTGTTTACCTTGCTTGTCTATCTGATTGTGACATGCATAAATCTCAAATGAGACCACTGAGAGAAGGAAAGAAAGTGATTGGTACGTGTTCACAAGTATGCCAATGACATATGAGTGATCACCTGGCAAACGGTAGTGCTGAAACAGCAGAATCCTAACAATGAGTATATTACACACTGTTGAGATTCGGTATGTTCATCCCTTGCAAGGTCCTGGAATACCACATTGATGGCCTGTGAAAAGCTCTATTTCAGTTTTCTAACACAAGTTCAGAATCCCCTAAGCATCTTCTTAGCCTCTCTGCCTGAAACAAATATCAGTTTAATTGAACCCAAAAGAACACCAAACCAGAACACATAGGAAATGCTGCCAAAATGAATATGAAGGATCAGATGCGGAAAAAACAACAACTTGAAATCGAGGAAAATAACAAAAATTTATTTTTTTCTCTAAAAACAGTATAAAATATTAAAACCAGGAAATTTCTTGAAGGTTACATGGTGTGTAATAAATGTAATCCCCAGTGTTTGCAGGCTTAATATATATTATCTGATTTGCTCCACTATTATTGAACACTGGAACCAAAATTGAAAATATTGCTGCAATAAAAATAGACTAATTCTCTTGGAGATTTTGTAATTATATTTTATGCAGCACCAGCAAACGCCTGTTCTAATGTATTGTACTGGCACCATCTACTGTCTATTTATCACACTGGGTTCAGTTCAGCTCCCGTTTAAGCAGTGTATAGAGGACAAGTGACTACTTTAGGAGTCAGTACTTCATGAGTGTTTACAAGTTCTGGAATACAAGACTAGATCTTCAAGAGTCCAGATGTTTACAATAAAGAGCCACCATGTAAAATGAAACCAGGCAGTATGTCTTACAAGTACAAGGCACTTCATAACGAGTATACAATAATTAATAAGTGTTGGGGAGAGCGTAACTTCTGACTTGTATGTTTACTGAACGTTATTAAACTTGTTATTATATGTTAGAAATATTTGTACTCTCTCAGTAATTCAGTAGACCTTGACCAGCACCTATATATATTGCCCCTTCTTACTATGACACCTCTAGAACAGTCACGTTGTGACAATGGAACACTCAAATGGTTTAGTTTTGCCAGGAAACTGATGGTGTATCACTCATGCTGCAGTTTTCCATTGTTTTAGACGTATAAGTATTAAATTGGCCGCCAAATTATCTTTAAATTCTAGACGCTTTTGCTCTGAAAATTTTCATTGTTTATTTGCTTCCTAAATGCAAAGTTAAGCAACTTTCTAGCTAGTTTTTTTTTTTTTTAAATGACTACAATTTTTCTACTGCAGCATCTGAGTAACTCCTTCACATAGCTAGTTTTACTACTGCTTTTGACATGGATCTGACTCCTAAAATAGCTATAAGTCAAATGCTAGCTCAGCCCACATTAATTCCTCTTGTGCACTTTATTTGCATGCAGTGCTGGCTCAGCCAAACTTGAAGGTGTCTTTAATAAAGATGAAACCACTGACAGACACCTTTTGATGAAATCCGACATATTCAACCATTTTATCTTTGTGATGAGTCTGGACAAACACATTAGCCGTTCCTGCTAAAATCGGCGAGTTCACCTGGTTTATTTAATATGTATGACCACCTTTAAAGATAGCAGCAGAGAGGGGACAGATTTGTACACAGCAGATCAGGAAATGGAGACGACAAAAACATGTATGTTCTTGGGGAAGGGAGATCCAACAAGCTGTATGGGATCAAAATATGATTTGATGAAGAAAAAGCACATTTATTGAACTTTGGAGAGGGAGAAGAAAGAGATCAAAATGGATACATACTAGAGCAGTGGTTCCCAACATTTCTTACCTTGAGCGCAATATTCAGCTCTGCGAGAGGGTCGCGAACTATATTCAGAGCCTCCCGAGTAGTGACATCCGACTCCTACCATCCTCCCCCTCACAGAGCCCCCAATAGCAGTTTAATGACAGCCAAAGCTTCACAAGTTAAATCACTAAGAAGCAGTATACGTACATCCAGGAGTTCCCACATTACCCATATTTGATATTCTAGCATCATGCATTCCCACCACACTATCACATCCAGCTTCCAGCAATCTGTCTAACTCGCAGTATCATCCTATCTCCGGGTTATCTTACTGTATTTATCTCTCCAACTCCAAGGCCAGAATATATATATATATATATATATATATATATATATATGTGTGTGTGTGTTTTTATATATACACTACCGTTCAAAAGTTTGGGGTCATTTAGAAATTTCATTGTTTTTTAAAGAAAAGCACATTTTTTTTCAATGAAGCTAACATTAAATGAATCAGAAATACACGCTATACATTGTTAATGTGGTAAACGACTATTCTAGCTGCAAACATCTTGTTTTTATTGCAATATCTACATAGGTGTATAGAGGCCCATTTCCAACAACCACCACTCCAGTGTGTTAATGGTACATTGTGTTTGCTAACTGTGGAAGAAGGCTAATGGATGTTTAGAAAACCCTTGCACAAGTATGTTAGTCCAGCTGAAAACGGTTTGGCTGATTTGAGAAGCTATAAAACGGACCTTCCTTTGAGCTAGTTGAGAATCTGGAGCATTACATTTGTTTGTTCTATGAAACTCTCAAAATGGCCAGAAAAAGAGAACTTTCATGTGAAACTCGACAGTCTATTCTTGTTCTTAGAAATGAAGGCTATTCCATGCGAGAAATTGACAAGAAACTGAAGATTTCCTACAACGGTGTGTACTACTCCCTTCGGAGTAGAGCACAAACAGGCTCTAACCAGAGTAGAAAGAGAAGTGGGAGGCTGCGCTGCACAAATGAGCGACAAGTCAAGTACATTAGAGTTTTTAGTTTGTTGAAATCGATACATCACAGCTCCTCAACTGGCAGCTTCATTAAATAGTACCAGCAAAACGCCAGTGTCAATGTCTACAGTGAAGAGGGTGAAGAGGCGACTGCGGGATGCTGGCCTTCAGGGCAAAATGGCAAAGAATAAGCCATATCTGAGACTGGCTAATTATAGGAAAAGATTAATATGGGCAAAAGAACACAGACATTGGACAGAGGCAGATTGAAAAAAGTTTTATGGACAGACGAATCAAAGTTTGAGGTGTTTGGATCACACAGAAGAACTTATGTGAGACTCAGAAAACTGAAAAGATACTGGAAGAGTGCCTGACACCATCTGTCAAGCATGGTGGAGGTAATGTGATGGTCTGGGGTTGCTTTGGTGCTGGTAAAGAGGGAGATTTGTACAAGGTAAATGGGATTTTGAATAAGGAAGGCTATCACTCCATTTTGCAACGCCATGCCATACCCTGTGGACAGCGCTTGATTGGAGCCAATTTCATCCTACAACAGGACAATGACCCAAAGCACACCTCCAAATTATGCATGAACTATTTAGGAAAACCGTATAAACAAGAGATATACAAAATGGGTAAATTAGAACATCATTAAAGGTACCTATATGTGTACCATTTATTAATAACAACCCCTTTATGGGCATATGTAAAAGATGGACCATCGAATATGATGAATTAACAAAAAACAAAGAAAACTTCGAATACAGGTCCAGTATGGGTGAGACAAATTTTATTTGTTCAAAACAGTGATGTGAACGACAGTATGATGGGTAAACGAGGAAATAAAAGCAAACATGCGAAAAAGGGTGCCACAGCAGACTTGTCAATGATAAATAAGCAGTCAAATACTTGTTTGGCGTGCCTGAATTGTATGGTAACCAAAAGTATACAGTGTGCATGCAGAATCATAAATAGTATATAGCACAGTGCTGGTATATATAGGTATATTCACATCATTACTTCTATAAAATATGCATGAGTAGATGTGAATTGAAACACAATTCTGAGCACTTAGATAAACTAGAAGCAATTATGAATGAGGCACTAATGGTCAAATGGGATGTGTGTCCAATACCATATACCAAACTATCATGGTCATGAGAGAATGAGATACTCACACTGGGAGTTGGACTGCTGCTCTGCAATGGCGCCCACCCCGACGCGCGTTTCTGCCTGAAGCCTTCTGGCATGCCTGGTTCCCACCGTGAAGCATGGAGGAGGAGGTGTGATGGTGTGGGGGTGCTTTGCTGGTGACACTGTTGGGGATTTATTCAAAATTGAAGGCATACTGTACCAGCATGGCTTCCACAGCACCTTGCAGCGGCATGCTATTCCATCCGGGTTGCGTTTAGTTGGACCATCATTTATTTTTCACCAGGACAATGACCTAAAACACACCTCCAGGCTGTGTAA
Organism: Phyllobates terribilis; assembly: GCF_046119375.1. Classification (NCBI taxonomy): domain Eukaryota; kingdom Metazoa; phylum Chordata; class Amphibia; order Anura; family Dendrobatidae; genus Phyllobates; species Phyllobates terribilis. Next base: position 398,486,756 of record NW_027362763.1, read on the forward strand.
GGGCTATTTGACCAAGAAGGAAAGTGATGGGGTGCTACGCCAGATGACCTGACCTCCACAGTCACCAGACCTGAACCCAATGGAGATGGTTTGGGGTGAGCTGGACTGCAGAGTGAAGGCAAAAGGGCCAACAAGTGCTAAGCATCTCTGGGAACTCCTTCAAGATTGTTGGAAGACCATATTCGGTGACTACCTCTTGAAGCTCATCAAGAGAAAGCTAAGAGTGTGCAAAGCAGCCATCAAAGCAAAAGGTGGCTACTCTGAAGAACCTAGAATATAAGACATATTTTCAGTTGTTTCACACTTTTTTGTTAAGTATATAATTCCACATGTGTTAATTCATAGTTTTGATGCCTTCTGTGTGAATGTACAATTTTCAAAGTCATGAAAATACAGAAAAATCTTTAAATGAGAAGGTGTGTCCAAACTTTTGGTCTGTACTGTATATATACCAGCACTGTGCTATATATTATTTATAATTCTGCATGCACACTGTATACTTTTGGTTACCATACAATTCAGGCACGCCAAACAAGTATTTGACTGCTTATTTATCATTGACAAGTCTGCTGTGGCGCCCTTTTTCGCATGTTTGCTTTTATTCCCTCGTTTACCCATCATACTGTCGTTCACATCACTGTTTTGAAAAAAAAAATTTGTCTCACCCATACTGGACCTGTATTTGAAGTTTTCTTTGTTTTTTTGCTTTTTATGAACTATTTATGGAAGAAGCAGGCAGCTGGTATTCTATCTGTAAAGAAGGGGGCTGGAGGCATGGGAACCTAGAAGGAAGCCCCACATGACCGGGATTGGCCAGGAGGGTGCAATTTTTAAATCCCAATGTTCGGGATTGGGTATAGGCTTGGAGGGGCTGGCATTTGGATGGGGGTGGGGTAAAGGGGGGGAGAGGTATAATAGGGAAAAGTGCGGGAAAACGGGCAGTCCAGGGAAGAAGTCATTGAGAGAAGTTCTGGAGCACTGATCAAAAAAAAAAAAATTATTATTTTTACCTTTCTAATTGCTTGGACACTCTTCTCGCTATTATGGAGTCCGTGGAGTCCCTTATCGCCAGACTGAGGGAGACTGCCAGATCCAGGCAAGGAGGGTGGCTTGAGGCCCAGCTGGCCGGACTTCTGGGTAATGCCGGAGAGGAAGAATCCCCGTCGGGTTTGGGAAGAATTGCCAGGAGGACGCGGACCCCCGAGAGGCTTTCCCTGGAGATGGTCGGTACGGGCAGCAGGCGCAGGCTGCGGAGCCCCTCAGGGGACCCTGTGTCCGGGGAGCATGACGGCGGAATCCCCTGCCGGCGTGCCCGCCGCGGCAGGAATCCGCCCAGCCGGTCTGCGGGCTCCCCCTGCATCGGGTCGCGGTCCGCGACTGAAGTTCCCCGGTCCGTCGTGGTGCGGCCTCCCCCGTCGACGCGCCGCAGTACTAGAGCCCAGGCCGCGCCGGAAGTAAGGACCGGGCCGGAGACGCGTCATCCGGGGGGGCGGGGCCTCACCGGAAATGGGGACTACGTCACTTCCGGCCCCGGAGACAGATGAAAGGGACGCACAGCCAATGAGCGGCGGGCGCAGGGACACGCCCCCCGCTCCAAGATCCAGCGGCGATTCAAGACGCCGGTTATTCAAAAGAAAAAAGGGCGGCAATCCTGCAGCGGGGAACCGAGGGAACACCAGCGCGGCAGGCACACCTGGCGACGTTCCTGTCGGGGTGCCTGCCAGACAGACCAGAGGGCGCAGACAGCAGCGGAGCTACACGGGCAGGCAGCAACAATTCCAGGACCTGCTGCCTGGCTCAAGTTTCTCCAGGCAGAGGGATGGAGCGGCGGGCAGCAGCACAGAGTTGCCTGGCAGTTATCCACGGACCAACACGGATCGGGCTGGTGAGTGCGGGTCTAAAAATCGCGGATGTGCACGGTCGGCAGTGAGGACTGGAGGACGAACGGCGGGGAGGTCGGCACGGGCTCAGGTCCCCCCTGGTGACGAGGAGGCCAGGGGCGCGGGCCTTGAGCAGCAGGGGTCGGTCGGACTGGATTATGGAGAAGAACAAGATGAACCAAGGACTCATCAGGACTCGGGGAGTACGGCTGGCGGGGACACAGCACCTGCGCAGCTTCGTGAGTATGCGTCTATGTATGGTTTGTCGCCCGCGGGGTCTGTAGCGGATGGGGTAGGCGATAGGCAGGTGTCTGGGCCCAGCAGGGAAAATGTTAGGGGAGGTAGTGGGTCAGATGTAAGCGGGTTTAGGGATTTGTTGGTTAGCATGTCGCGCATTTTGGCGAGAATAGACGGCGGGGGAGCCATTCAAAGGGGGTTGTCACCGGCGGGGGCTTGGCTACCTAGTCAACCGGCGTTGTTGCAGGTGGGGAGCGAGTCGGCCAGGTCGGCGGGGTGTACAGCTGGGACACCTTCTGGGGTATCGGTTTGTGTGCAGACAGAAAAGGAAAATGCGGATACTATAAAACTGGATGATAGGGCGAAAGGGGAGGTATATGTGTGCTTTGAGGGGCCATTGGGGGAGCATTTAAAAAAAGAGGTTAAAGAAAAAATTTGGCGGGACAAGTATGTCGAAATTTTTTCCCTTCTTCCGTTGGAAAAGTTTAACCTGGATAAGGGAAAAAAGGAAGACTGTAAAAAAGAGGAGGAGGAGAAGCGTAGGTGGAGGTTGATTCCACAGACGTTTGTCAATTGGTTACAAGCTTTTGCAATAATGGCTAGCGTTATTGGAGAAAAAGCTCCTGATAATTGTTCGGGTTTGTTTTGCTACCTTGATGCTATTGGGGAGGCTCATAGGACTTATGGGGGTCAGGCGTGGTTACGATATGACGAGCAATTTCGGCAGAGGAAGGCACTCCGCCCTGAGATCAGATGGGATCAAAAGGACATTGGTTTGTGGCTGAAGGTTATGGCCCCAGTGAGGTATGGGCAGTCCTTTCATGGGAGCAGCAGTAGTGATAACCAATCAGCAGGACACGGGGGAAGTAGTCAGGGGGCACAAAGCACTAAGAAGGAAGTGGGAACTTGCTGGCAATTTAATGACGGCCAATGCAAGTACGGGAGCTCCTGTAAATTCAAACACGTGTGCTCCCATTGTAATGGAAGCTCACACGGAGCATCAAAATGCTTTAAGAAGGGTAAGGGAAAGCCGACAGTGGGTACCGGTCAAAGGGTTGACTCCGGTGATGGTGCACGCGATGACCCCCTTTCTAAGTAGGTGTCCGGATCAGTTGAAGGCTAAGGTCATTTCGGATGGGTTTTTGGAAGGTTTTAGAATCCCTCCTCCTGAGCACGAGGTCCCCTTTTCAGTAAAAAATTTGACGTCGGCTTCCCTTCATCCGGATGTGGTTAGCGTGAAGTTGGCTAAGGAGGTGGAATTGGGCAGGATGGCGGGACCGTTTCGGGTATTACCTAGCAGCAGGGTGATTATTTCGCCATTGGAGGTTGTGCCCAAAAAAGAGCTGAATAAGTTTCGTTTGATTCAGCATTTGTCATACCCGAAGGGGCTCTCGGTGAATGATGGCATTGCACAGGAATTATGTTCAGTTGAATATACATCATTTGATGCGGCGGTGCGATGGGTACAGCGATATGGGTCAGGATCGTTGCTAGCCAAGACGGATATCGAGTCTGCTTTTCGGTTGCTGCCAGTTCACCCGGATAGCATCCCGTTGTTAGGTTGTTTTTGGAATGGGGCATATTACATGGATAGGTGTTTGCCAATGGGTTGTGCAATTTCGTGTTCTTTGTTTGAAACGTTTAGTACCTTTTTGGAATGGGTGGTGAAGGACCTGGCATCAGTTAATTCAGTCATTCATTATTTGGATGATTTTTTGTTTATAGGCCCTCCGCAATCGTTATTGTGTAGGAATTTGTTAGGTACTATGGTGTGGGTAGCGGAGCATTTTGGCGTACCATTGGCAAAAGAAAAGACGGAAGGCCCTTGCACAATCATAAGTTTTTTGGGCATTGTTATTGATACGGAAAGGATGGAGTGTCGATTACCTGAAGATAAATTGTGTCTGCTCAAGCAGGAGGTCGATAGAGTCGGGAGGTTGCGCAAGGTGACCCTGAGGGAGTTGCAATCGCTGTTGGGGCGCTTAAATTTTGCATGCAGGATTATGCCAATGGGCAGAATTTTTTGTCACAGGTTGTCAGGCGCCACAGCAGGAGTGCGTGCGGCTCATCATTTTATCCGCCTAAATAAGGAACACAAGGAGGACCTGAAGGTTTGGAAGTTGTTTTTGGAAAGCTATAATGGCAGGTCGTTAATCCAGCAGGAGTTTGTAAGCAGTTTTGATTGTGAGATATTTACAGATGCTGCAGGAAGTGCTGGTTATGGGGCCTACTGGAAAGGGCGGTGGAGTGTTGGGGCATGGCCGATTGGGTGGACGGAGAGGGGACATACGAGGAACCTGGCGTTTTTGGAATTGTTCCCTATTGTTGTTGCGGTTACTATTTGGGGGGAGTGTTTTGCCAACAGGAGAATTCGGTTTCATTGCGATAACATGGGAGTGGTGTCTGTCATCAACAGCTTGTCGGCCTCGTCCCCGCGGGTTATTAGGCTGCTCAGGGAACTAGTTCTTTGTTGTCTCAATTTGAACGCTTGGATTGCAGCGGTACATGTTCCAGGTGTACAAAATTCCATAGCAGATGCCTTATCTCGTTTTCAGTGGGACCGTTTTCGGGCGCTAGCACCAGAGGCAGGGGACGTGGGTCAAGAATGCCCTTCGCATTTGTGGCAACTGGTTATGGAGGAGCCGGACTGTTAATAAGGGAGTCCATTACGAGGCAGACCTGGACATCATACGAGGCATCGTGGCGAGTATGGCAAAGTTGGATTCTGGAGTGGGGTGTGGTGGAAAGTGAAGGAGATAGAGAGATGGCGGTGTTGTTTCTTGTGGGAAGGACAGCAGAGATTGGATGGTCTGTGTCAAAAGTTAGTAAATTTGTAGCAGGATTGGCATTCGTTTTTAAATTGCAGGGGATAAAAGATGTTACAAAGTCCTTTTTAGTGAAGCAAGCACTTAGGGGCTTTAGGAGAGGAAGTAAAGTGTTACATAAATGAAGACCAGTGACTTTTAGTATTTTAGAGCGGTTGGGTTTAGTGTTGGATAAGATCTGTTGTTCGGTTTTTGAAGCCACACTGTTTAGATTGGCTTTTTCATTGACGTTCTTTGGCGCACTAAGATTAGGTGAGTTGGTGGCACCAAGTAGGAATAAGGTTGGGGGTTTGTTTGCTGAGGATGTGAGCGGTCGGAAAGGGGGCATCGAATTTTGGATTAGGAGGGGGAAGACGGATCAATTGGGCAGAGGCAAGCGAGTGGTATTGGGGGAGGTTAATGGATCTTTTATTTGTCCTAGGAGATGTTTAATGGCTTACTGGCAGGTTTGGTCGGGACGTAAGGGCCCATTATTGTGTCATAAAAACGGAGAGTTTTTGTCACGTTTTCAATTTATTGCAGTATTTAAAAAAGGGATCCGGGAGTTGAGCCTTAGTCCTGAGGTGTACGGGTCGCATTCTTTCAGAATCGGTGCGGCGTCAGAAGCGGACGGTTTGGGTTTAGGAAAGGATGTGATAAAACGCATCGGGAGGTGGAGTTCTGATCGTTATCTGTCCTATGTACGGCATTAGGTATGCGGAATGGTGGTTTTTTATTTTGTCCAGAAGTGAATACCCCCTTTTTTGGTTGTCTTATTGCAGGTGACGTCCCGTTATTAGTCTGGATTCTTGGACACTCTTTCGTTCATTGGGGGGCGCTGCGGGCGGATGTGAGGCCAAACGGTAGGCAATTGGGTTTTAGCAGAGAGCAAGTGGTGGTCCGGTGGCTGGGTTTTAGAGGGATGGTATGGAGAAGGGTGCTGCCTGAATTCCATAAGGCGGCTCGTTTGGACCGGGCGCCGGACATTTTGGTGGTGCATATGGGGGGAATGATTTGGGGGTTCGGCCGGTTAGGGAATTGATGAGGGATATTCGAAGTGATTTTTTAAGGTTATGGACATGTTTTCCTGGGGTGTTGATGGTTTGGTCTGACATTGTGCCGAGAAAAAATTGGAGGGAGGTCAGATCAGTGAAGGGCATTAATAGGGCACGAGTAAAGTTGAATAGAGCCATAGCAGCTTTTGTTGGTAGAAATGGGGGTGTAAGTGTTCGGCATCTTGATCTTGAGGCAGGGGTTGGTGATTTTTGGGCAAAGGATGGTGTGCACCTGAACGATATTGGGATTGATTTATGGGCATTATCTATACAGGAGGGGATTGAGAGGGCTTTGGCAGTGTTGGGGCGCTCACGAGCCTGAGGTGGTCAGGGCTGTTCGTTTGTGGCGGGGGGTGGGGTTCTTGGAGTTGGCACAGAAATTTCGGTGGGAAAGTTATTGGAAATTTACAGGCAGTGGCTTGATTAAGCGGGGTGATCTGGCATTTGGTTTTTGGGGCTCTGGACGGGGTTTTACCCTGGGAGCTTTTGGTGCCCTTGAGCTGGTGATGGACGGCTGAGGGTAATACGGTGGTTCGATTTCGGTTTAGTTATGCCAGATCTAATTTTTAACTCCAAGAACCCTCCCTTCTTATTTATTTGAATAATAATGTTTATATGTTAATGTTGTTTGTTAATAAAGTGGCCGCTGTGGCCAAATTTATCCAAAGAAATTACAGGTGCAGTGTTTTTATTTGTTAAGGTACTTGAGGTCGGTAAGATGGGGAGGGGTCTTACGGAACTATGGAACCCGGGTTGGCCGTACACGGTCAAGAAGGGGGCTGGAGGCATGGGAACCTAGAAGGAAGCCCCACATGACCGGGATTGGCCAGGAGGGTGCAATTTTTAAATCTCAATGTTCGGGATTGGGTATAGGCTTGGAGGGGCTGGCATTTGGATGGGGGTGGGGTAAAGGGGGGGAGAGGTATAATAGGGAAAAGTGCGGGAAAACGGGCAGTCCAGGGAAGAAGTCATTGAGAGAAGTTCCCACCCACTGCCCCTCTTTTTTTGTTTTCCATTGGTATATTTTGTGATTAATGGTAAAAGGGTGGTTGTTTATCGTGAAAGAATTAAAGGAGTATTTGATGTTGTGCATTATACTGGGTTATATTAAAAGTGTTATGTAAAGTTGTGTAAGAAGGTATGTCGTAGTGGCTTGGCGGGGGGGTGGGGTTCTTGGAGTTGGCACAGAAGTGTCGGTGGGAAAGTTATTGGAAATTTACAGGCAGTGGCTTGATTAAGCGGGGTGATCTGGCATTTGGTTTTTGGGGCTCTGGACGGGGTTTTACCCTGGGAGCTTTTGGTGCCCTTGAGCTGGTGATGGACGGCTGAGGGTAATACGGTGGTTCGATTTTGGTTTAGTTATGCCAGATCTAATTTTTAACTCCAAGAACCCTCCCTTCTTATTTATTTGAATAATAATGCTTATATGTTAATGTTGTTTGTTAATAAAGTGGCCGCTGTGGCCAAATTTATCCAAAGAAATTACAGGTGCAGTGTTTTTATTTGTTAAGGTACTTGAGGTCGGTAAGATGGGGAGGGGTCTTACGGAACTATGGAACCCGGGTTGGCCGTACACGGTCATGGAGTGACCAGCGCAGTCACCAGATCTCAACCCCATTGAGCTGTTTTGGGAGCAGCTTGACCGTATGGTACGCAAAAAGTGCCCATCAAGCCAATCCAACTTGTGGAAGGGGCTTCAGGAAGCATGGGGTGAAATTTCTCAAGATTACCTCAGCAAATTAACAGCTAGAATGCCAAAGGTCTGCAATGCTGTAATTGCTGCAAAGGTAGCATTCTCTGACGAAAGCAAAGTTTGAAGGAGAAAATTATTCTTTCTAATAAAAATCATTATTTCTAACCTTGTCAATGTCTGGACTATATTTTCTAATCATTTTGCAACTCATTTGATAAATAAAAGTATGAGTTTTCATGGAAAACGCAAAATTGTCTGGGTGACCCCAAACTTTTGAATGGTAGTGTATATCCAGATCTGCTTTTCTGTGCGGGGCCACTCACAAAATTCACTATCCAGAGGCCTGATCTAAATACCCGTTTATTAGACCTGGTGCTAATGCATCAAGCTGGCAGACTGCCGCAAGGAACACGTCACAGGTCTGTGAGCCACATGTGGCTTCTGAGCCACAGATTGGAAACCTCTATACTAGAGAGAAAAAAATACTCAAAAGACTGCAGGGGAGAGGGGAAATATCACACTCCTCATCATTAGTATGTTCCTTATGGGTTGTAGAAGAAGAAATCAATCCACGAACGAAGCTGCGCTGATATATGAGAGCTAGTGAAGGCAGCAGCATCCTCGACACACACATCTCCCATGTAGCATGTGTTACTCTGTCAACATGAGAAAAGTCTGACATTAGAAACAGATTGCAGATTATGTACCAGGGAATCTGGAAATGATATATGGTAATGGCAGTTGCAGTCTGAAATAAATTAACATTATTTTATGTTGCCACTACTGTGTGTACAAATAATTTTCCATGTTGATGGTTTCAGGACCTTTATTGGGATAAAAAAGATCAGTTCTCACAATGTTGCGAAAAGTATTATGTCTTAGTGGTCGGTAATTTTGCTACACTGGGGTCTTAAGTTTGAATCTAACCCAGGGAAAGTCGGATTTTGGTAAGAACTTACCTGTAAAATCCTTTTCAGCGAAGGAAGGAAGGGAGACACAAATCCATTACTTAGTGGGTAGGCGGAGCCCCATAGGATAGTTCACCTCAGATTAGAAAAAGTGACGACCGGCCCCTCCAGTATAAAGGCTCCTCCTACTCCCATGTTCTCCAGTCCGTACACAAGCTAAGGAAGAGCAGACAACAACAGCAGAACAACACATCCCCTTCTGAAAGTTCAGAAATGAGAGAAAACAGGTTATGTAATAGAAACACACAGTCCTAGGCATACCTCACTGGACCTGACAACTGTGTAGAGCTGGCGATACTGGAAGGAGAGCCGTAGAGTGCTAAACTCAGTCCAGATGATCGTCATCAAGAAGGAGACGCGCTGCATCTAGAAACACAAAAAAAACACTTCTGCCATGGGAGGGTGCTGTGTCTCCCTTCCTTCCTTCGCTGAAAAGGATTTTACAGGTAAGTTCTTACCAAAATCCGACTTTCAGCAGCAGAAGGGAAGGAAGGGAGACACAAATCCATTACTTAGTGGGACGTCCTAAAGCAGTACCTCACTTAAGGGTGGGAAATAGTGGCAGAATCTCCAACACCCCAACAACCTAGGCAAGAGCGCAAACCGCGCTGAATAAAGAAAAAATAAACAATAAAGAGAAAACTTAAACTACCGCCGCCTGCAGGACCCTGTGTCCCAAGGCCGCATCAGCGGAAGCACTCACGTCCACTTTATAAAACTTAGTAAAGGTGTGAACGGAGCGCCAGGTGGCCGCCCGGCAGAGCTGCGCTGCCGAGGCCCCCTGACGAAAAGCCCATGATGAGCCAATGGCTCTCGTGGAATGAGCTTGAACTTTAACCGGACAAGGCTCGCCCTTGAGCCGGTACGCTTCCAGGATAGCCGAACGGATCCACCGAGCTATCGTGTCCTTGGAAGCACGTTGACCACGCCGACGACCAGCCGGAATCACAAAAAGAGAGTCCGACTTCCGAAAACCTTGTGTGATTGTAAGATAGAACTTCAATGCCCGCACTAAGTCCAACGAGTGCAAGGCCCGCTCCCTTGGATTCTTAGGTTTTGGACAAAGAGAAGGCAACACAATGTCATGATTAATGTGGAATTGTGACACTACCTTAGGTAAAAAATCTTCACGGGTACGAAGCACCACGCGATCCGGAAGGAATTCCAGAAAAGGAGGCGAGCAAGATAGTGCCGCCAACTC